>NC_083332.1:0-2400000 GCF_963455315.2 Globicephala melas
CAGGGAAATATAGCCATTATTTTGTAATCACTTTAGTGGAGCATGATCTATAAAAATATTCAATCCATATGTTGTACCACTGAGACTAATGTAATATTGTAAATCAATGATACTTCAATTTAAATAATCCATAGGGTGGCTGAATGGATTAAAGAAAGTTCAATTATACTGTGTGCAAGAGATTCATGTTAACTTCTAATCCATATATAGCATAAAATTAATGAGTGGGAAAAAATACTCCATGAAAATGATACTTGCATAACTAGTCTATTATCAGGCAAAAAAGACTTGAAGTCAAACCTTCAAAGGAAATAAGGTTATCATATAATGATAAATGGATTAATTCATCAAGAAATCATGACAATTATAAATATGTATGTATCCAGTTTTGGAGCCTCTCAACATATAAAGAATATATTAACCACGAGAAGGGGAAAATGTGCAGAAATAAAATAAAGGTAAGAAAGGTCGATACCCAACTTTCAACACTGTATAGATCATCCGGACAGAATATCAATCAGGAAACACTGAACTTGAACACACACTTGATATCAAATGAACCTAACAGACATATACAGTATATTCCACTCAACAGTAGCAAACTTTCTATTCTTCTTAAGTACACGTAGAATATTGCCTAGGGTAGATCCTATGCTAAGCCACAAAACGAGTCTTCAAAAATCCAAGAATATTGAAGTCATATCAAGGATCATTTCCAACCACAATGGTATGAAATTGATATTCAATATTAAAAAGAATTGAAAATTCAAGAACACTTAGAAATTGCACAATAAGCTCCTGAATAGCCAATGCATACAGGAATAAATCAAAAGAGAAATTTTTTAAAAAGTCTTAAAGTAAACAAAATTGGAAACACAAAGTACCTAAATTTATGGAATACAGGAAAAACAATGTAATTCAAAGAGTTATGTTTACAGTAATAAATGCATATATTTAAAAAACATTCTTGAGGGGATCAAGATGATAGAGTAGGAAGATACTGAGCTCCCCTCCTGCCATGGACACACCCAAATTACAACAACTTCCACGGAAATTATCTCTGAGAATGACCTGGAGACTAGCAGGGAAGTTTTTCCACAACTAAAGATATAAGGAAGGAGAAACCACAAGGCAGGTAGGAGGACTGGAAACACAGTCTACTTGGAACCCACACCTAGAGCACAGTGACCCACAGCTGGAAGATATCACAATTGCATGGGTCTTCCACATGGAGGGAAGGGTCTGAGCCCTGCAACAGGCTGCTCAGCCCAGGGTTCCTGCACTGGAAGAAAAGAACACAGCAGGTCTGGATTTGAAAACCTGCAGGGCTTACTTTCAGGAAAGCTGGAGGCTAAAGAAAACTGAGACTTTGCTCTCATAGGACACACACAAATCTCACACGTTCTCAGTCCCTGTGCAGGGCCAGTAGTGTGAAAGACACCTGGGTCAGACCCACTTGCTATTCTCGGAGAGCTTCTTGGAAAGGCAAGAGGCAGCTGGGACTCCCGCTAGGAACTGAGACATTGGCAAGCAACATTTTAGAGTCTTCCCTGGAACTGATTAGAATCAGGGTCCTGCCCCATTTACCACCATGTCCATAGCACTCCTGCACCAGAAGGCCTCACAACCAGACACAGTGGGGGCCTACCTTGTCCGCCTGTGCACCTGGAGCACCACACAGCCACCCATAACGGAGGGCTGCCTTGGTTATCAGCACACCCACAGCAATCACATACAGGAGTTCACAGCCATTTAGGCCAGGGTCCAACACCGCCTACCAGCTTGTCTACAGCAGTTGGCCCTGCTGTAAGAGAAAGGTTTGTGCAGCCCACACAGGGGACATCCCTGGAGCATGTGACTCTGCTGGTCAGAGGACAATGAGCTGCTGGGCCCTATCAGTCATCTCCTATATAAGGCCACTTCTCTGACACCCGGGAATGTAACAACCTGAACCTAATGAATAGAAATGCACAGAGAATTAGGAAACATAACAAAATAGAGGAATATGTTACAAATGAAGTAACAAGACACGACATCAGAAAAAAAGCTGAATAAAACAGGGATAAGCATTCTACCCAATAAAAAAAAGTGTTCACAGTAATGATTATAAAGATGCTCACCCAAGTCAGGAGAAGAATACATGGACGTAGTGAGAATTTCAACAAAGAGTAATAACATGTCAAAAAGAACCAAACAGTGAACAATACAATAAAAGAGCTTAAAACACACACACACACACACGAGAGAAGCCACATTATATGATACAGAAGAACAGATCAGTGAAATGGAAAACAGAGTAGTGAAAATCACCCAAACTGAATAGCATGAAGAAAAAACAATTAAGACTATAGGTACAGGGACCTCTGAGACAACATCAAGAATATTAACATGAGCATTACAGGGGTCCCAGAACGAGGAGAAGAGAGAAACGGGCAGAGAACTTATTAGAGGATATAGTAACTGATAACTTTCCTAACCTGGGGAAGGAAACACACATCCAGGTCCAGGAAACACAGAGACCCAAACAAGATGAAGACAAACAGGTCCACACGAAGACATATTATAAAGCACCAAAAATTTAAAAATGTAAAGAGGGATCACAGAAGCAGTGAAATAAAAGGGTCTAGTTATGTTCAAGGTATTCCCATAAGACTGTCAGATGACTTCTCAGCAGAATTTGCAGACTAGGAAGGAATGATAGGATATATTCAATGGGCTAAAAAGAAAAAGTCTACAACAGGAATACCCTACCAGCAAGATTATGATTCAGAATTGTAGGAGAGGGTGTTCCTGGTGGCACAGTGGTTGAGAATCTGCCTGCCAATGCAGGGGACAAGGGTTCGAGCCCTGATCCAGGAAGATCCCACATGCCACAGAGCAACTAAGCCTGTGTGCCACAACTACTGAGCCTGTGCTCTAGAGCCCATGAGCCACAACTACTGAGCCCGCAAGCCACAACTACTGAAGCCTGAGCACCTAGAGCCCATGTTCTGCAACCAGAGGAGCCACTGCAATGAGAAGCCCGTGCACCACAACGAAGAGTAGCCTCCACTTGCCACAACTAGAGAAAAGTCCACACACTGCAATGAAGACCTAACGCAGCCAAAAGTAAATAAATAAATAAATTTATGGGGGAAAAAAGAATTGAAGGAGAGATCAAGAGTTTCCCAGACTAGCAAAAGCTAAAACAGTTCATCACTACTAAACCAGCCTTATATGCAATGTTGAAGGAATTTACTTAAGCTTAAAAGAAGTCTCACTAATTATTGATAGTAACAAGAAAACAAACAAAAGTAAAAGTCTCACTGCAAAAAGTATAAATAGAGTAAGGGTAGTAGATCAAACATTTATTAAGCTTCTGTAAAGAATAAAATAGTAGTATGTTTCTTTAAAAAGAGAGGGCCCAAATAAATCAGAAATGAAAGCGGTGATGTTACAACAGACACCACAGAAATACAAAGTATCCTAAGATACACACAAGGTAACTCAGGGCTCAGACTGGACAGAGCCCACTCTCCATTCCTCTGTACATGAGTTACAGGAGCCTCAGGAACTGGGGAGGGGGTCCCTGAGGGGAGGCACAAGATAGAAGATGTTAGGCATTAACATGACTGTATTTATGTTAAACGTGCCTGAACTACATTCACATGAGATGGTTTTGTTCTGTATGTACATTGGCACCTTTAGTCTGAACTGCAGATCTTTGGCTTCACCACCTCCACTGACAGCATTAGCTTCACCTGCTGTGGACCGTCTCCTATAAGATTTCCACAACCACAAAGCAGTGAAGCTTCACAGGACCCAGAGTCTCAACTCCACTCAGAGACATAAAGTCACAACAGAGACTCTACTCTTGGAGGGCACACAACAGTAGTGTGCACATCAGGACCCAAGGGAAGGAGCAGTGACCCCATAGAAGACTGAGCAGACCTACCTGCTAGTTTTAGAGGGTCTCCTGCAGAGGCAGGGGGTGGCTGTGGTTCACCGTGGGGACAAGGACACTGGCAGCAGAAGTTCTGGGAAGTCCTCCTTGGCATGAGCCCTCCCAGAGTCCGCCATTAGCCCCACAAAAGAGCCAGGTAGCCTCCAGTGCTGGGTCGCCTCAGGCCAAACAACCAAGAGAGAGGGAACTCAGCCCCATGCATCAGCAGACAAGCGGATTAAAGTTTTACTGAGCTCTGCGCACCAGAGCAACACCCAGCTCTACCCACCACCAGTCTGTCACATCAGGAATTTTGCACAAGCCTCTAAGATGGACTCATCCACCAGAGGGCAGACAGCAGAAGCAAGAAGTACTACAATTCTGCAGCCTGTGGAAGGAAAACCATGTTCACAGAAAGATAGACAAAATGAAAAGGCAGAGGACTTTGTACCAGATGAAGGAACAAGATAAAACCCCAGAAAAACAACTAAATGAGGTGGAGATAGGCAACCTTCCAGAAAAAGAATTCAGAATAATGACAGTGAAGATGATCCAGGACCTTGGAAAAAGAACAGAGGCAAAGATCGAGAAGATGCAAGAAATGCTTAACAAAGACCTAGAAGAATTAAAGAACAAACAAACAGAGATGAACAATACAATAACTGAAATGAAAAATACACTAGAAGGAATCAATAGCAGAATAACTGAGGCAGAAGAACGGATAAGTGGCCTGGAAGACAGAAAGGTGGAATTCACTGCTGTGGAACAGAATAAAGAAAAAAGAATGAAAAGAAATGAAGACAGCCTAAGAGACCTCTGGGATAACATTAAACGCAACAACATTCACATTATAGGGGTCCCAGAAGGAGAAGAGAGAGAGAAAGGACCCGAGAAAATATCTGAAGAGATTATAGTTGAAAACTTCCCTAGCATGGAAAAGGAAGTAGTCACCCAAGTCCAGGAAGCACAGAGAGTCCCAGGCAAGATAAACCCAAGGAGAAAAATGCTGAGACACATAGTAAGCAAATTGACAAAAATTAAAGACAAAGAAAAATCATTGAAAGCAACAAGGGAAAAATGACAAATAACATACAAGGGAACTCCCATAAGGTTAACAGCTGATTTCTCAGCAGAAACTCTACAAACCAGAAGGGAGTGGCATGATATATTTAAAGTGATGAAAGGGAAGAACCTACAACCAAGAGAACTCTACTCAGCAAAGATCTCATTCAGATTCGATGGGGAAATCAAAAGCTTTACAGACAAGCAAAAGCTAAGAGAATTCAGCACCACCAAACCAGCTCTACAAAACATGCTAAAGGAACTTCTCTAAGTGGGAAACACAAGAGAAGAAAAGGATCTACAAAAACAAACCCATAAAAATTAAGAAAATGGTCATAGGAACATACATATCGATATTTACCTTAAATGTGAATGGATTAAATGCTCCAACCAAAAGACACAGGCTTGCTGAATGGATACAAAAACAAGATCCATATATATGCTGTCTATAAGAGACCCATTTCAGGCCTAGGGACACATACAGACTGAAAGTGAGGGGATGAAAAAGGATATTCCATGAAAATGAAAATCAAAAGAAAGCTGGAGTAGCAATACACATATCAGATAAAATAGACTTTAAAATAAAGAATGTTACAAGAGACAAGGAAGGACACTACATAATGATCAAGGGACCAATCCAAGAAGAAGATATAACAATTATAAATATATATGCACCCAACATAGGAGCACCTCAATACATAAGGCAACAGCTAACAGCTGTAAAAGAGGAAATCGACAGTAACACAATTATAGCAGGGAACTTTAACACTTTACTTACACCAATGGAGATCATCCAGACAGAAAATTAATAAGGAAACACAAGCTTTAAATAACACAATAGACCAAATAGATTTAATTGATATTTATAGGACATTCCATCCAAAAACAGCAGATTACACATTCTTCTCAACTGCACACAGAACATTCTCCAAGATAGATCACATTTTGGATCACAAATAAAGCCTCAGTAAGTTTAAGAAAACTGAAATCATATCAAGCATCTGTTCCGACCACAAGGCTATGAGATTAGAAATCAATTACAGGGGGGAAAAAACGTAAAAAACACACACATGGAGGCTAAACAATACGTTAATAAATAACCAAGAGATCACTGAAGAAATCAAAGAGGAAATCAAAAACTACCTAGAGACAAATGACAACAAAAACACAATGATCCAAAACCTATGGGATGCAGCAAAAGCAGTTCTAAGAGGGAAGTTTATAGCAATACAAGCCTACCTCAAGAAACAAGAAAAATCTCAAATAAACAATCTAAACTTACACCTAAAGGAACTAGAGAAAGAAGAACAAAACCCAAAGTTAGTAGAAGGAAAGAAATCATAAAGATCAGAGCAGAAATAAATGAAATAGAAACAAAGAAAACAATAGCAAAGATCAATAAAACTAAAAGCTGGTACTTTGAGAAGATAAACAAAAATGATAAACCTTTAGCCAGACTCAAGAAAAAGAGGGAGAGGACTCAAATCAATAAAATTAGAAATGAAAAAGAAGAAGTTGCAACAGACACCACAGAAATACAAAGCATCCTAAGAGACTACTACAACCAACTCTATGCCAATAAAATGGACAACCTGGAAGAAATGGACAAATTCTTAGAAAGGTATAACCTTCCAAGACTGAACCAGGAAGAAATAGAGAATATGAACAGACCAATCACAAGTAATGAAATTGCAACTGTGATTCAAAATCTTTCAACAGGGCTTCCCTGGTGGTGCAGTGGTTGAGAATCTGCCTGCTAATGCAGGGGACACGGGTTCGAGCCCTGGTATGGGAGGATCCCACATGCCGTGGAGCAACTAGGCCCGTGAGCCCCAACTACTGGGCCTGCGTGTCTGGAGCCTGTGCTCCACAACAAGAGAGGCCGCAATAGTGAGAGGCCCATGCAATGAAGAGTGGCCCCTGCTTGCCACAATTAGAGAAAACCCTCGCACAGAAATGAAGACCCAACACAGCAAAAATAAATAAATAAGTTAATAAACTCCTATTCCCAACATCTAAAAAAAAAAAGTCTTCCAACAAACAAAAGTCCAGAACCAGATGGCATCAGAGGTGAATTCTATCAAACATTTAGACAAGAGCTAACACCCAACCTTCTCAAACTCTTTAGAAATTTGCAGGGAAAGGAACACTCCCAAACTCATTATATGAGGCCACCATCACCCTGATACCAAAACCAGACAAAGATACTACAGAAAAAGAAAATTAGAGACCAATATCACTGATTAATATAGATGTAAAAATCCTCAACAGAATACTAGCAAACAGAATTGAACAACACCTTAAAAGGATCATGCACCATGATCAGGTGGGGTTTATCCCAGGGATGCAAGAATTCTTCAATACACACAAATCAATCAATGTGATACACCATATTAACAAGTTGTAGAATAAAAATATGATCATCTCAATAGATGCAGGAAAAGCTTTTGACAAAATTCAACACCCATTTATGATATAAAAAAAGCTCTCCAGAAAGTGGGCACAGAGAGAACCTACCTCAACGTAATAAAGGTCATATATGACAAACCCACAGCAAACATCATTCTCAATGGTGAAAAACTAAAAGCATTTCCTCTAAGATCAGGAACAAGACAAGGATGTCCACTCTCACCACTATTACTCAACATAGTTTTGGAAGTCCTAGCCATGGCAATCAGAGAAGAAAAAGAGATAAAAGGAATACAAATTGTAAAAAAAGAAGTAAAATTGTCACTGTTTGCAAATGACACGATACTACACATAGTGAATCCTAAAGATGCCACCAGAAAACTACTAGAGTTCATCAATGAATTTGGTAAAGTTGCAGGATACAAAATTAATGCACAGAAATCTCTTGCATTCAATGAAAGATCAGAAAGAGAAATTAAGGAAACAATCCCATTCACCATTGCAACAAAAAGAATAAAATACATAGGAATTAACCTACCTAAGGAGGTAAAAGACCTGTACTCAGAAGACTATAAGACACTGCTGAAAGAAATCAAAGATGATATAAACAGATGGAGGTATAAACCATGTTCTTGGATTAGAACAATCAATATTGTGAAAATGACTATACTACCCAAAGCAATCTACAGATTCAATGCAATCCCTATCAAATTACCAGTGGCATTTTCTACAGAACTAGAACAAAAAAATCTTAAAACTTGTATGGAGACACAAAAGACCCCAGATAGCCAAAGCAGTCTTGAGGGAGATTAAAAGAGCTGGAGGAATCAGACTTCCTGACTTCAGACTATACTATAAAGCTACAGTAATCAAGACTATATGGTACTGGCACAAAAACAGAAATATAGATCAATGGAACAGGATAGAAGGCCCAGAGATAAACCTACGTATCTATGGCTAACTCATCTATGACAAAGGAGGCAAGGATATACAGTGGAGAAAAGACAGTCTCTTCAGTAAGTGGTGCTGGGAAAACTGGACAGCTACACATAAAAGAATGAAATTAGAACACTCCATAATACGATACACAAAAATAAACTCAAAATGGATTCGAGACCTAAATGTAAGACCGGACACTATAAAACTCTTAGAGGAAAACATAGACAGAACACTCTATGACATCAATCACAGCAAGATCCTTTTTGACCCACCTCCTAGAGAAATGGAAATAAAACCAAAAACAAACAAATGGGACCTAATGAAACTTCAAAGCTTTTGCACAGCAAAGGAAAACATAAACAAGACGAAAAGACAACCCTCAGAATGGGAGAAAATATTTGCAAATGAAGGAGCTGACAAAGGATTAATCTCCAAAATTTACAAGCAGCTCATGTAGCTCAATATCACAAAAACAAACAACACAATCCAAAAATGGGCAGAAGACCTAAATAGACATTTCTCCAAAGGAGATATACAGATTGCCAATAAACACATGAAAGGATGCTGAACATCACTAATCATTAGAGAAATGCAAATCAAAACTACAGTGAGGTATCACCTCCCAGCAGTCAGAATGGCAATCATCAAAAAATCTACAACCAATAAATGCTGGAGAGGCATTTACTGGAGAAAAGGGAACGCTCTTGCACTGTTGCTGGGAATGTAAATTGGTATAGCCACTAGGGATAACAGTATAGAGGTTCCTTAAAAAACTAAAAATAGAAGTACCATACGACCCAGCAATCCAACTACTGGGCATTTACCCTGAGAAAACCATAATTCAAAAAGAGTCACGTACCACAATGTTCATTGCAGTTCTACTTACAATAGCCAGGACATGGAAGCAACCTAAGTGTCCATCGACAGATGAATGGATAAAGAATATCTGGCACATATATACAATGGAATATTACTCAGCCAGAAAAAGAAACAAAACTGAGTTATTTGTAGTGAGGGGGATGGACTTAGAGTCTGTCCTACACAGTGAAGTAAGTCAGAAAGAGAAAAATAAATACCGTGTGCTAACAGAGATATATGGAATCTAAAGAAAAAAAAGTTTATGAAGAACCTAGGGGCAGGACAGGATTAAGGACACAGACGTAGAGAAAGGACTTGAGGACACAGGGAGGAGGAAGGGTAAGCTGGGACAAAGTGAGAGAGTGGCATGGACATATATACATTACCTAATGTAACATCGATAGCTACTGGGAACAGCCACATAGCACAGGGAGATCAGCTCGGTGCTTTGTGACCACCTAAAGGGGTGGGATACGGAGGGTGGGAGGGAGATGCAAGAGAGAGGGGATATGGTGATGTATGTATAGGTATAATTGATTCACTTTGTTATACAGCAGAAACTAACACACCATTGTAAAGCAATTATACTCCAATGAAGGTGTAAAAGGAAAAAAAAAGAAAAAGAAAGCCCAGAGATAAACCTACACACCTATGGTCAACTAATCTATGACAAAGGAGGCAAGACTATACAATGGAGAAAAGACAGTCTCTTCAATCAGTGGTGTTGGGAAAAATGGACACTTACATGTAAAAGAATGAAATTAGAACACCCCCTAACACCATACAGAAAAATAAATTCAAAATGGATTAGGGACCTTAATGTAAGACCGGACAGTATAAAACTCTTAGAGGAAAACATAGGAAGAATACTCTGACATAAATCACAGCAAGATCATTTTTGATCCACCTCCTAGAGTAAGGCAATAAAAAAGAAAACTAAACAAATGGGACCTAATGAAACATAAAAGCTTTTGCAAAGCAAACTACAAACAAGACGAAAAGACAACCCTCATAATGGGAGAAAATATTTGCAAACGAATCAATGGACAAAGGATTACTCTCCAATATATATAAACAGCTCATGCAGCTCAATATTAAAAAAACAAACAACCCAATACAAAAATGGGCAGATCTAAATAGACATTTCTTCCAAGAAGACATAGAGATGGCCAAAAAGCACATGAAAAGCTGCTCTATATCACTAATTATTAGAGAAATGCAAATCAAAACTACAATGAGGTATCACCTCACACCTGTTAGAATTGGCATCATCAGAAAATCTACAAACAACAAATGCTGGAGAGGGTGTGGAGAAAAGGAACCCTCTTCCACGATTGGTGGGAATGTAAATTGATACAGTCACTATGGAGAACAGTATGGAGGTTCCTTAAAGAACTAAAAATAGAATTACCATATGATCCAGCAATCTCACTACTGGGCAGATACCCAGAGAAAACCATAAACCAAAAAGACACATGCACCACAATGTTCATTGCAGCACTATTTACAATAGCCAGGTCATGGGAGCAACCTAAATGCCCACAGACAGACGAATGGATAAAGATGTGGTCCATATATACAACGGACTATTAGCCATAAAGAGGAATGAAATTGGGTCATTTGTAGAGACGTCGATGGATCTAGAGACTGTCATACACAGTGAAGTAAGTCAGAAAGAGGAAAACAAATATTGTATATTAACGCATATATGTGGAACCTAGAAAAATGGTACAGATGAACCGGTTTGCAGAGCAGAAATAGAGACACAGATGTAGAGAACAAACGTATGGACACCAAGGGGGTAACGCCGTGGCGGGGGGTGGGGGGGATAAATTGGGAGACTGGGATTGACATGTATACACTTATATGTATAAAATAGATAACAAATAAGAACCTGCTGTATAAAAAAAATAAAATTTAAAAATATATAAAATTTAAAAAATAAAACAGAAAATAAATTTCTTCCCTTCCCATAGATGTATTTATATGAATGAATTATTTCCATGCTTATATCTATAAATACAAAAAAGAGCAATAAAACCTACCTTGAACCAAAAAAGAAAAAAAAAAAAAACAGAACCCACCAGTTATACAGATGAAAACCCTATCAGGGCACTTGCTCCAGTGGTAGACAATTCTGAAGTTGGTCAGAGGTGGGGAATCGTCTCGCATGCAGCCAGCAGCGCCCCCGCAAGGAGCGTCCTCATTGTAAGCCTGGGGGACCGTGCCGAGGCGTCTGTGAGTAAACGTGAGCTGAGCCCCAGGCCAGCTGCTGCTGAACTGTTCCCACCCTTCCCAGGTAAAACACCTGAATGTGTGCAAGGACTTGAAAGCCTAGAGGAAAGGGCTTGGAGTCACCCCAGCCACAGCACGCAGGCCGAGTTGGTGCCTCCAAGCCAGCCGGGATGGTCCTGGCCGCGGGCGCTCTTCTGGAAGCTTTCCATTTCCCTGCCTGAGGTAACCCTCCTGTCCCGGCCCCCACTGCTTTTTTCCTTCCTCACCTCTGCCCAGGGAGAAATTCCAGCGGCAGGTATGGGTGACACATCCTCTTCTTTAGCAGGTAGCAGCTTGGCAACTCCTGCAGGAAGTCCAGCAGAGCCCACTCACACCGGGCCACCCACAAAGCCGCGGCCCCTCACTCCCTCCCAGCAGCCCAGCCCCGACACTGCTGACGGGGCAGAGAATATGGCGTCAGGCACAGCTGCAGGAGCTCTTGCTGCCTGGAGCGGTTTATATTGATCTCAACCCAGGCACACCTGGGGAGGGCTGGCCGGCCGGGTCATGCTGCCCAGGTCAGCCAATCCTCGCCCATCACGGGCTCATAGCTGCAGAAAATGGGCCTTGCTGCACCGGCCAGGTCCAAGGAACAGGTGTGGGCTCCTGAGTCAGGATAGACAGGGAGCTGCAGCTCTGGCTTGTTTTCTAATCTTTTTTTTTTTTTTTTTTTTTTGTGGTACGTGGGCCTCTCACTGCTGTGGCCTCTCCCATTGCGGAGCACAGGCTCCGGACGTGCATGCTCAGCGGCCATGGCTCACGGGCCCAGCCGCTCCGCGGCATGTGGGATCCTCCCGGACCGGGGCACGAACCCATGTACCCTGCATCGGCAGGCGGATTCTCAACCACTGCGCCACCAGGGAAGTCCTGTTTTCTAATCATTTTATCTGGTCCATGAGTGGGAGACAACTTTAAGAAGACCCTCTCGTAATGAGAGGAACCCAGGAGTCAGGGAGAGGAGGGGTGGTGGGTGGAGACAGAGGCCTGGTGCCCCGGCGGCACTGGAAGCCTCTGGAAGACGCGGTGGAGGGAGGCCACACAGAGTGAAGCCCAGGGTCACAGACCTGTCCAGGAGCTGCTGTTTGTTAGTTCAGGTCCTGCTCTGAGGTGCTCAGGGTCAGCTCTGACCAACAGGTGAGTTGGGGGTGCTCTGCAATGAGGGCTATGTGCACGGTTCCTGTGTGCCCAGCCCTGCCAGGTGCCTGCCCAGGCGAGCTCTGTATCCTGGGAGGGGCCTGACCATGAGAGCCCCATGGGCTGCTGGGTACCTGCTCAGGCGGGCTCCGTATCCTGGGAGGGGGCTGTCCACGAGAGCCCCGTGGGCTTCTGGGTACCTGCTCAGGTGAGCTCCATATCCTGGGAGGGGGCTGTCCACGAGAGCCCCGTGGGCTGCTGGGTACCTGCTCAGGTGAGCTCATATCCTGGGAGGGGGCTGTCCACGAGAGCCCCGTGGGCTGCTGGGTACATGCCCAGGTGAGCTCCATATCCTGGGAGGGGCCTGTCCACGAGAGCCCCGTGCACAGGGAGGGGGGTATGAACGAGCCCCCTCTCTCTGCAGCTGGCACAGAGTTGCTTAGGGTGTAGATTAAAATCAGCCGAGGGCAGAGGTCAGGAGCAGCATCGGGGTCCCTTGGGTGTGGCCACCCAGGGAAGCCCTCCTGAATCCTGAGGTGCAGGGTTTTTTGGGGTCGGTCATGTCGACATGAGGACCACCATGTGCCCGACCTCGGCCTCCAGCCCCCGGGGAAGGAAGCCCCACTGTGTATCATGCCGTCAGCACAGACCAGCCTGGAGCGAGGCCCATGGAGCACGGACACTCCCGTCAGACTCAAGGTGACCTCTGGAGCCAGGACAGAGGCCCGGCCTCTCTGTGGGCAGGTGAACCCGCACCACACAGGCCCTGGTGCAATGCCCGTTCCGTGGGGTCAGCATGGGTGCACGCGGGTCAGCCAGTGTCCCTGTGCCTCAGCCTGTGACCGCTGACCACACTGTCCTGCTCTGCTCACAAGAGCGAGGCCAATGGAGGGACAACGGGGGTGGGAACAAAGCCGGGTCACAGTCAGGTGAGAAAGGGTCCAGGGAGCGAGAACCCGGCTGCTCTTGCCTAGTGCGCCGAGAGCTGACGTCCGCCCTGTAGTCAGTCAGTCGTCTCCCCATATCCTGAGATAGGGCTGCCTTTCCTGCACCCTGGGGCAGGGTCATGCCTGTGTATACAGCAGGATACACAGCGGTACCTGCTGCAAGCCCGATGCCTGCCCTCGCCATGTAGTTGGGGCTTGGTGACAGGGGACATCCCGACAGGACATGGGGCCGACCCCGGGGAGGATGTTGGGGTGAAGCGTTTGGGAGCGTCTGGAGGGAACACTCACCTGTCAGCACAGGGGGACTGAGGACACCGACCAAGGGGGGCAGGCGGGGAGCCCAGGGAGGGTCCTGGGTCATCCCCGAGGCTGGAGAAGGGGTGGTTGCTGCGGGAGATGGCGGCTGGGACGAAGAGCTTACCACCCGACAGGAGATAGGCCAGCCGGGGCAGCAGGGGGAGGTGAACACTGTGCCCGACAGAAGGACGGAGAGACCAGCAGGCCCAGCCGTGGGCGTGGGTATCCGGGCTGCTCTTTGTTGGCCCGAACCCGAAGGGCCCCCAGCGGCCCGGAGCCCGGCTCCGCCCCCAGCGCCCGGGGCCCGGCTCCGCCCCCAGCGCCCGGGGCCCGGCTCCGCCCCCAGCGCCCGGGGACTGGGTCCCGCTCCGGCCCCAGCGCCCGGGGCCCGGTTCCGCGCCCAGCACCCCTGGAAAACACCCCGTGTCCAGCCAGACCCCAGCCAGGAAGAGAAGACCCGTGTACAGCCTTAACGTGATTAATATGCCCAGAAGTGTCCTTTAAAGTCAGTCTCTCCTCTGGCTCTAATTCTACACTGAACGGTGCAGATAGCCAAGCAGGAGCAGACCAGCATCCCTGGTCAGGTACACCCACAGTGGCCACCCCCAGGACAGCCTAGAGCTACGGGTACCCACGATGGCCCAAGAGTTGGGGCGGATGCAAGAGGTCCAGCCAGCAGGGAGTGCTTGCTTTGTGCATGGGATCAGAGGTCGGCTCTGGGCATACCTCAGTCAGGTGTACACCGGGGTGTATGGACAGCAGATGGGAGATGTGAGGGCACCTGGGCTCCCCAGCAAAACCTTCAGGCCAAATTTAGCCCCCAACCAATCTCCCGGGCTAGCCCGCCCACCCCCTGCCCCCCACCTCCTGCAGAAGGAAGGCAGGCTCAGGGAAGGCTTCCTCTAACAGGGCCCCTTGGCTGGAGACAGGGACCACTCACCTGAGGACCCGTGCGTCCTGAAGTAAGGCCAACCCTACCCCAAACCCCACATCCTTACCCCTCCTTCTGTGGGGCATCGTGTGCCTCCCAGTCTTCCCACATGGCATCCGGGGCCTTGTCTCCAAATGCCACCACTGCCTGGAATGAGCCCGTGTCCACGGGAAGAAGAGTCAAAGGGGCATGGCAGGAGTCAAACGGAAACTGGTGGAGAGAGGGAGCAGCAGAGGAGAGAGACAAGAAGAGAGGGAGAGTTAGCAGCAGGCCTGCAGCCGGGCCTGCAGCCGTGAGGACGCCCGCGCCGGGGCCGGGGAGCCTGGCGAATGTGCTGCCTCACCAGCTCACCCACAACGGGCTGTAGTCTCTCCTCCCGGCCCCCCTCCCCCCCCGGCCAGTCACCAGGGGCACAGCAGCATTTCAGAGGACAGAACAAGATGACAAGACGCATCCAGTGTCCCGGGAGAACAGAGATGGGAGGTGTGTGGCCGGACACTCCTCCCACCCAGGCCCACTCTCTGGATCCCTGAGTCTCTTTGGGTGCTCATCCGGGGTCAGCCTTTGCCGCCTGCAGGTCCTGAAGCTCAGCTGAAGGGTGAGCGGGCCATAAAACAAGCAGAACCCCTCTCTGAACCCCTCTCAGCTCCGTGAGCCCCAGCTCTGAATACAGGAAGAGCTCAGCGCAGTGAGCAAGGTGGCAGGAATACCGTGCCAGGGGTGCTACCCGGTGATTCCGGCTTCCTCATGGGCTTCCACTAGGAAACCAAGGATGCACTGCTCCGAAAGGGCCCAGGATGCAATAAAGTCACTTGAGAATTCACCAAGGCTTCTAAAACCATATATTTGAGAAGTTCACTTGAGACACTAAATTATTTGCTGACAGAAAAACATTTGAGGGATTAATGAAATGGAAACATGCAGACCAGTGTCACTTCCATGTGAAAGATGGGGAGGGAGGACCCCCTCTCCCCAACAAAGTCCGGAGGCCTCAGAACTCCCAACACCCCCTCCCCCTCAACACACACTATTTGGGGCCTCTCTTCTCCTTGAAGAGCTCCCGATAGCAGCTGATCACGTTGTTCACGCCCCGGCAGACGCGGAGGCTGCGCTCCAGGTTGGGATCGTTGTCCCTGACGATCTGCAGGCCAGCATCGAAATGTGCTAGGGCCTTGGCCAGGTACCTGGCCGTGAGCTGGCGGGAAGCCGTCGAGCTGTCCTCACCCTCCTCCCCGGCTGCCAGCTCCTGCTCCAGCCCCACCAGCTCCTCGTTGGACAGGTCTGCGCCCTGGCTCTGCAGCAGCTCAGCCACATCCGCCTCTGCCACCTCCCCGAAACCCAAGCCGTGCGCCAGCGCCACGACGTCCCGCCTGATCTGCGGGAGGGCCTCCCCGGGTCGGGGGCTGGCGTCGTGCTGGAGGCACTCGGGCCACAGCTTCCTCCAACCCTGGTTCAACGTCGCGGGCGGAACCTCCTCCCAGGACTCGAAGATGTTGTGCACAGCGTCCAGGATGCTATAGTCCCGCCAGAAGTCCGAGGCCGCTGACCGCTCGCCAGCGCCTCCCGCCCTCGCCGCCAAGAGGCGGAAGACCCTCCGCAGGTAGCAGGCCTTGAACGTGGCGACCACGTCCTGGGTCATGGGCTGGATGAGGGCCGTGGTGTCCTTGGGCAGGTACTCCACGCGCACGTGGTCGGAGAGGTCGTCCAGGTTCCCTGGGCGGCCGGGAGTGCTGTCCAGGACGAGCAGAGCTTTATACGGGAGCCCGTGCCGGGCGCAGTACCTCTCCACAGCGGGGCAGAAGAAGTGCACGAACCACTCCTGGAAGAGGCTCACAGTGACCCAGGCCTTCCTGTGCGAGCGCCACAGCACGGGCAGGTTGGGCTTGGAGAAGCCCCGGAGGGCGCGCGGGTTCTCTGAGGGGTACACCAGCAGCGGCTTCAGCTTGAAGTCGCCGGCGGCGTTGCTGCCGAGCAGCAGGGTCAGGAGATCTTGGGCGGCTGTGAACCCGGGGCCTGGCTTCTCCGCCATGGAAGGGCCCGTCCTGCCCGGCAGCCGCCTCCAGAAGAGCCGGGTCTCGTCCACGTTGAACACCTGCCGGGCCGTGTAGCCGCCCTCCTGGATCACCCTCCGCAGCAGCGCCGGATACCTGCGCGCAGCCTCTGCGTCTGCGCGCGCCGCCTCGCCTCCAGCCCCGAGGCTGCGCAGCCCGTGCCGCGCCTTGAAGCGCGCGAACCAGCCGCGGCTGGCGCCGAAAGTCTCCGCCTCGGAGCCCTCACCCTGCGCCCGCTTGAGCTCCTCAAACAGGCTGCGGGCCTTCTCCTGGACGAGCACCACGCTGACCGGCACGTCACGCCGGTTCTGGTCCTCGATCCACACGCTCAGCAGCCGCTCCATGTTCTCCATCACCAGGCTGCGGCTGCGCGTCAGCTTACAGGCCGCGTGCGGGGTGGCCGCCTGGGAACTCGCTCGGATCTTGTCCTTGTTGTCACGAATGGTGGCCACAGTGGAGGTGGAGAGACCCAGTGCCCTCCCGATTCGGCTGAGCTTCTCTCCGGCTTCGAAGCGCCGCAGTACCTCCAGCTTCACCTGCAGGTTGATGGCCTTTCGGTCCCGCTTGGCACTTGGGCGCTGGCCCGCCCTCGGCGGCCTCTTCAGGGGGGGCTTCGGGCCCGCATCACTCTCTCCGGACACCACAACAGAATATTTATGTTCCCGCCCTGAGCCCGCTGATTTCAGGGCCGCTGCCGCCCCAGCCCTGACCCGCTGTAAAATGGGGAGACAACGTTTACCGGTGGGAAGTGCTGACGGGCCTGGGTAAAACCCTTAGAGGTCCCTGACTAGTCTCTCTCTTTAGGTGGGAGATTCGGGGCCACATCCGGCCACTCGATGAGTCTGGCCCCGTGGACTAAATAGACTCCACCCCCAGGATTGCAGCAAGCCTCTGAAAACCCTCTGCCACTTTCCTTCCACTCTTCCACTTTTTTCTGAAAACCCTCTACCACTTTTCCCCGCTGACACCACCATCCCCGGTCACCTACTCGCCGGCCTCCTGAAGCATCCAGGGTGGCGTAATACACCACAAACTGATGTCAGACCAAATACAGAACCCAGAAATTACCAGCACGTCATAGCCGGGCCCAGGGACGGGCAGCCACAGTGTATAAACCTCAGCTCAGAGCTTGGTGGCAACCCGGGAAAGCAGAGGAACGAGCTGTCCATGGAGCCAACACGCTTCATGGCCCCGAGCTCGCAAGACCTTGAGCAATGTCATTAATTAAGGGTGTCAGGACTCAAGGTTTTTGTTTTGTTTGTGTGTTGTTTTGATTTTTTGGTTGGTCTGGCCAAGCCGCGCGGCATGGGGGATCTTAGTTCTCCAGCCAGGGATCGGACCCGTGCCCCCTGCCGTGGAAGAGCGGAGTCCTAACCACTGGACCACCAGGGGAGTCCCTGTTTTTGGTTTTTTTAATGAAGGAAATACTTGTGCAGGGTTCAATTACCCAGACGGGCTCCTGGAGAACCCGGCGAGGGGCAGGCCTGCCTCCGGCCCTGGGGCCCCGAGGTGGCCAAGGAGACCCACTTCCCAGTGTCCTTCCACAGGGGGGTGGGCCAAGCACCTTGTTTCTTCCAGGAGCAGCATCTCTCAGAGCCCAGCTCTACACTCCCGACTGGTGATGGGAGTTTGACAGTAAAGCAGCCCTGGGTGTTCTCTGAGAGTTGCCGGCAGGACACCGGCTGAGCCGGACTTGGGCAGATCTAGGCAGGGCCACCGCAGGCGTTCCCAGGCCTCGCAGTGTCTCAGGAAGACCAGGAATGGCAGTCAAGGGTGGGAAAGGCCAGGGTGTGGTCCACTCTCCCCCCTCACCTGGCAGGAGACCCCAGCCATGCTCCTTGGCTGGTCTGCCCTCCTTCCCACGTGTGAGCAAGTCCCTCTGTCCTCCTGGGGAAGCCCCCTGGGTTACCCACCAGGATCAAAGACATGCAGGCACCCCGTGACACAGAGATAAGCTTTGGTCCCTGTGTCTTGAGGCCACCCAGAGGACAGGCAGGCCCAGGGGCAGAAGAGCCAGAGGGGCAGCAGCCAAGATGAGGGTGTGTGTTCTGGGATGAGAAACCAACAGCGGCCCACATTCCCTAGCGGGGCTGGGCACATGACTCCAAGATAGCCACTAAAAAGAAAGGCTGGAGCTGCCTGTGCCACTGGAAGGGACCTCAACACAAGACGAAGTGAAATCAGTGAGGTGCAGAGCGTTAATGGGCTTCCTTTGGAAATGTCTGTGTGCCCCGTTCATACACACGCCCATGTGTGTGAATTGCACGCGTGTACAGGAAAGAGGAAGGGTGTACGATGGGTGGCAGTGGCCATTTCCAGAGAGGAAGACTGGCTGTGGGGTTTCAACGTTATGTGCTTCTCTTAAGGTTTGAATTACTTTATAATGCATATACATGTTTTATATACATTTAAAATTTTTCTTTAAAATGGGAGGATAAATAATGACTGCTGTATTTCTATCTCTGTGCAAGAGAGACTACAACTACAGTAAGTCCCCTACGTATGAACGAGTTCCGTTCTAAGAGCACGTTTGTAAGTCCAATGTGTTCGTAAGTCCAACGACGTTAGCCTAGGTACCCAACTTACACAATCGGCTATACAGTACTGTACTGGAATAGGTTTATAATACTTTTCACACGAATAATACATAAATAACAAACAAACACAAAAAATAAAGAAAACATTTTTAATCTTACAGTACAGTACCTTGAAAAGTACCGTAGTACAGTACAACAGCTGGCATCCAGGGGCTGGCATCAAGGGAACAGGCAGGAAGAGTTACTGACTGGAGGAGGAAGAGGAGGTGGGAGATGGTAGGGCTGAAGGATCGTCAGCAGTAGGAGACGGAGGGCAAGCTGCAATTTCACTCACGCCTGACGTGGATGGCACAGGCTCTGGTTCCTTGCTGGATTTAATTCTATCCACCCTCTTGTAAAAACGATCCAGTGATGTCTGCGTAGTAGCTCTTTTTTTCTCGTCATAGATGACACGGTAGCACTGGATTGCATTCTGAACGGCTGCTGCAACCTTCGTGTACCGTTCTACATTCGGGTCCTGTGCCTCAAACACCAACAGCGCCTCCTCAAATAAAGAAAACCCCCTTGCCATTTCCTGCGTCGTGAATCTCTTCGGTTCTTCAGTTACTTCTTCTTCCTCCTGTCCCTCTTCATCCTTTCTCTGGGCCTCCAATTCCATCAGGTCTTCATTAGTGAGCTCCTCATGTTGCACAGCAAGGAGTTCAATGAAGTCGTCCTCTTGCAGATCTAGCTCCAGCTTCTCGCTGAGGGTCACTAAGTTGCTGAAGACCTCTTTGGACTCCTCATCCACCTTCTCAAATCCACGAAAATCGTGAACAAACTTCGGGCAAAGGTTCTTCCAAACCCCATTCATGGTGACGGCCGTAACCTCACTCCAGGCAAAGTCAATGTTTTTTATGGCCTTGTAGATGTTATAGTCCTTCCAAAATTGTCGCAAGGTTGTTCCTGATTCGTCACTCGCCTTTACTGCCTGACGAAAAGTGTGACGTAAGTAATATTTCTTGAAAGTCGCTATAACTCCCTGGTCCATAGGTTGGATGAGCGCCGTAGTATTCAGTGGCAGATGCACTACTTTGACGTTGGGATGAAAGTCGTCCATGAATGGGGGGTGGCCCGGAGCACTGTCGAGCAGCAAAAGAATGTTGAATGGGACGTCCTTCTCCAAGCAGTATTTCTCTACCTCCGGGATAAAGTGGTGGAAAAACCAGTCCTGGAAAATGGCCTGTGTAACCCAGGCTTTGGGGTTACTCTTCCACACAACAGGAAGAGAGCCCTTGGCTATGTTTTTAAGGGCTCTTGGGTTCTCTGAGTGATAAACTAACAGAGGCTTCAGCTTCATATCACCGGAAGCATTGCCACCAAACAACAGCGTGAGCCTATCCTTTGATGCTTTATAGCCCGGCATCAACTTTTCCTCCTTACTGATGTAACTTCGGTCCGGCATCCTCTTCCAGTACAGTCCTGTCTCGTCCACATTAAACACCTGCTCGGGTAAATACGCGCCTTCATCGATAATTTCTCGAAGCGTTTCAGGAAATTCCCGGGCAGCTATTGTATCTGTACTCGCTGCCTTGTCACTCACTTTTACATTGTGAAGTTTGGCTCTAGCCTTGAACCGGTGGACCCAGCTACGGCTGGCATTAAAAGATTTGCCCTCTGATTCTTCGCCGTGTTTCTTCTTCAAGTCTTCATAAAGGCTCTTGGCTTTCTCTTGAATCAGCATTAAGCTGAGTGGGACTCGACGCTGACGCTGATCCTGCATCCACACACTGAGAAGTTTCTCCATCTCCTCCATCACTTTTCCACGCTTCTTTGTTATTATTGTGGACGTCATCGGCATAGCAGACTTCACATGTTCCATGATCTTGTCCTTGTTCTTTACGATTGAGCCGATGGTTGAACGATTCAGGTTATAAGAATGAGCGACGTCTACCATCTTTTCGCCTCGCTCCACTCTCTCAATTATTTTCACTTTTGTTTCCATCGTTATCGCGTGGCGCTTCTTAGCAGTACCCGCTACATCACCGCTGCTTTTACGCTTGCTTCCGGACATCCTGGGCTTGAAATAAAGATACTGTACTACTGTACTCTATACAGTACTGTAAAGCACACAAAAGCACAACCACTTGTAGAGGATGCACGCACATGACAATGTACGCCAGACACGTGAACTAACTTACGTGATTGGACGTGCGAACGCATGTTCGCATCTTTGAAAGTTCGTAACTTGGAGGTTTGTGTGTAGGGGACTTACTGTACTCTGTATTCAAATGGTGTGAGCCTGGGGAGGCCCCATCCTCAGACCCAGGAGCTGGGAGAGGGTGATGGGCAGGTCCTGAGCCCAGCCTGAGGGCGAGGGGTGGTGGGGGTGGGGGCTGGGCACAGTTGCTGAATGTGACCCTCCACGGCCTGGGGTGAAGGCGGGGTGGGAGGCGGGCTGGGTCCCGCAGGATGTGGCATCTCTGACTTTGGAGGACTCACAGCTCACCTGAGCTCCATCCGTGAAGGGCTTGGCCGGCTCTGCCAGGTCTCCAAACCGTTGGTCCTCGGGAGGGGCCTGGGCCAGGGCTGAGGGGAAAGAGCAGTGTTAGTGTCTGCAGGCCCACCCTGGGGACAAAGGGGTGAGGCACCCAAGCCCATTAATCAATCCGGAGGTCAACATGTCCTACTGGCCAGACACTCTGAGCCAGATGACACACCGCTTGCCCTCTGATTCACAGAGAACACCGTACCCTGGCTGACAGGCAGCCCCTTCCGATGCACACACACATACGTACCTCAAGAACACACCCAAGGCCCCTGAAACCCAAGTCACTGAAACACCAAGGAGATAGTCATTAGAAGCTTCCTTCAGCTGCAGCTGGGTGGTCAGTAAAGGGCTGACTCAGCAGGCCTGAGCTGTCCAAACCCTCCACACCCCAAACGAAAGTCTGGCCCTTGACCTGCTCCTGGGAGGAGACCTCTAAGCCCTTGGAAGATTCTGCCTGATAAGAACATCGTTGTTTACCTAAGTTCTTGGGTCACACAGACAGTTCATGCTAACAATGTGACATGGTAGTAACCCTGGGCCACACTGTACAGGTCTGACCTCTGGCGGGAGTTCAGGCTGAGTAACTAAGGTCAGTCATGTTCCATAACTCGGTGACTGACCCCCCAGTAAAAATCCTGGACGTCACTGCAGGCGAGCCCCCCAGTGGCAGCATCCTGTGCGTGTCGTCGCACATCACTGCTGTGGGAATTAAGCACGACCCACACGACTCCCACAGGAAAGGACACCCGGAATCTCGTGCCTGGTATCTCCCAGACTAGGCACCTTTTTCCACCGCTGACTTTAATCTGTATCCTTCACTGTAATAAACTACAACCACGAATATAATAGCCTTGTTGAATTCTGTGACTCCTAGCAAATCACTTGAGGCTAAGGGGGGGTCTTTGGGACCCCCGAACACACAGCAACAGTGACAGCCAAGGAAGAGCTTGGGACATCATTCTGGTCTCCCTGATAGCATCAGAGCAGTCATCTCCAAAACCACCCAGAGAAAGCCAGGGCCGGGCCCTACCCTCTCCCATGTGGGGACATCGAAGGGGCCAGCAACAGGCTGAGAGCAGGTAAGGGTACGGAGCAAAGGCAGGAGTTTTCGTGTAAACGTGAGACCACGCGGCTTCAGGACTGAGTGGACATAACCATGCATGCCCCAGAGGATCCTCGAGAGCACCAGGCCTAAGTCCGTTCAGTGCCAGCAGGCTGCTTTGCCAACGTCCACACTCTTACGATGCAAAATCTCTTTTAACAGTGTGCATCACCTAAGCATCCGTTCCGTGGGAAGCTGGGAACTGGTACAGTTCCCTAAGAACAGTCCCCTAAGACGACAAACGCTGCCCATGGCTCAGAGAACAGCCCAGCACGACAGCCAGACACCCTGGGAGGACTGTGGACCCATGCGTACAAGGTGTCTCACCTGCACCTCACGTTCATGCCTGGGTGAAAACCAGTCGTGCATTATCAAGGGTTTCTTTAGCAGCAGCTAGATCCAGTTTGCAGTTTTTCCAACATGTGCAGAACCAGCTGCATGCTGTCCCCCTGGGAGACCCCAGCACCATCCAGCAGCAGCCCCACCTCCCAGCCCCTCCTTTGAGTCTCTAACTGTCATAATTCCGACCTCTTCCTGGAGCGGACACAGTTCCCTGCAGTTCCTACCGCCATGACACCTTAGAGTTCTTTCTGTACTTTTTCACTCCTTCAATGCCTAGGTTACACTCTCTACATTAAATCCCCTCTCTTAAAACAAGTGGTGTGTTAGCAGTTCCTCAAAAGGCCAGAGTTACCGTGTGATCCAGCAATTCCACTCCTAGGTATATAAGCAAGAGAATAAAGTATACGTAAGTTCACGTCAGCATTAATCGTAACAGCCAAAAGGTACAAACAACCCAAATAACCATAACAGATAAATGAATAAACAGAATGCGGTATAACCACACAACGGAATATGACTAGGCATAAAGATGAGTGACGTACTACACTGTGGATGAACGCTGGAAACATGACACTCGATGAAAGCAGCCCATCATAAAAAGCCATGTATGACTCCAGGAAATGTATGATACCATTTAATAAAACGTCCAGAATAAGAAAGTGTACAGAGACACAAAGCAGGTTGCTGGCTGCCAAGGCACTAGGAAAGGGAAGAATGGGGAGTAGCTGCTGGCGGGTACGGAGTTTATTTGAAGGTGATGACATTAGACATGGGTGATGGTTGTACAAACCTGTGACTATACTAAAACCCACTAAGTGTAAAATTTTTTGATTATGTGGGTTAGAGCCGAATAAAGCTGAGTTTTTGTTTGCTTGTTTAAGTGCTATGGTTTCCACCCCTCGATACAAGGGGCCAAGCAGGCAAAAGGAACTGCACAAATACACGAGTAAATAAGTAAACACACGCCAGGGTGGACCGAGGTGGTAACCAACCATCTCTCCTCCCTGCTGCACGGCTGTCACCTCCTCACAGGTGCGGAAGCACACGTCCAAGGTGAAGACATCACACAGCACGAACTGCAAAGCCACCCCTGGCCGGGCCGACCTCTGTGCCCACCTCCTCTTGCCTCCACCCCCTCTAGAGAAAGAAACACACCCTACTTGTGACTGGAGGTCTCACTGTCCCAACTCTCAAACCAGACTGGGCTCCAACAGGCCAAGGACCTTGCCTCTCTCCCTTCCCTGCTGGACCCACAGGGCCTGCCACATGGCACGCACTCCGTGACTTTGTCAGGAAGGAGAAAAGGAAGAGAAAGAAGGCCAGTGCACCTGAGCAGGGGAAATGCTACACCAACCCCAGGCTCACACCTCTGGGAGGCTAAGAGTCTAGAAAAGTCTCCAAACATGTCACAGCTTCTGAGTCTTCTTCCCAGAGATGAGGACACAGGGCCTGGGCAGAGCGGGCAGGCACTCAGGACCCGGCGTCATGAGTTGTGTCCCCCTGCACTTTCCCTGCCCCCAAGCCCAGTCCCCCGTGGCTCACCAGTCTCCTGCAACATCTGAGCGAGGTCCTCCACGAGTGCCACAGCCTCCTCGCCACTCTCGGGGCACTGGGACTCCACCCAGACCCGGGTGTCAGGTGGCAGCACGCCCAGGAACTGCTCCAGCACCAGCAGCTCCAGCATCTGCTCCTTGGAGTGCACCTCGGGCCGCAGCCACTGGCGGCACAGCTCCCGGAGCCGGGCCAGCGCCTCGCGGGGCCCTGCTGCCTCCTCATAGCGGAAGCTCCGGAAGCACTGCCGGGGGTCCCTACCAAGCCCAGGCAACAGGGTTTGGGGCTGAGGCTTGAAGAACGGTTCAGGATCCCACAGGGCGGCCTCATCCTCCTCCATCTTGATGATCACGAGCTCTTCCTGACCGATGGGTGCTGGGTCGGCTGCCATGGCGAAACCTGGGGAAGCTGGCCTCTCTGCCTTCACTCAGGCCACACACACCGTCTTCCTGGGACACACACCCAACCAATCAGGGCCATGGGCCACCCACACCCCTCCACCGACTCATAGCCTGCAAGGTCACTTGCTGTGGTGGAAACTGTCCCCACACCTGGCCAGCTGACAACCTGGCAAGGGGACACCTCCAGCCTCGACCTCCCTATCTGTGCCCTCAAGAGGATGCCTCACACTGGGAATCTGGTTAGGACAGTGAGGGAGCGCTTCCTGCAGAGAAGCCTTCAGGAGTTCAGGCCAGACTGGGCCAGTAGGAGGGCTGCTCCTGGGGATGGGGCGTGGACGTGTCCAGTGTCTCAGGGGTGGAGAGAACCCCATCAGCAGCCAAGCAGAGGTGTTGGCGGGAACTAGCAGAGACTCAGTGCCCAGGGAGGGTCCGTGCAAGCGAAGGATGCAGTCTGTGGGGCACTAGAAAGAGTGATGTGGGGGACAGGCTGGAAGGCCAAGATGGTAGTGGGGACGGCTGCAGTGCAGCCGCACAGGGAGAGCAAGAGCTGGTTCCTACGCTGGAAGGACTTCCTTCCCTCATGGCACAATCCTATGGGGCCTGAGAGGCTCGGCCCAACTCAACTAGGCAAGGTCAACAATGGACAGTGAGAGAGACGTCCACGCTACAGTGCTAAACAAGAAAGTAAGCTGTGGTCCTCCTCACCTGACATGATCCCACTAATGTTAAAATTTCAAAACAAAAAACAGGAGCTACTGCTACAAGTGTTCAGAAAAGGATCCTGAAAACCAGCAACGCCTCAGCTGGCAATTCTGGAGAAAGGAACTGGGGGAGGACATCTGCTTTTTCTTTTGTAATGTCTGCAGAGCACCTGAATTTTTCTGCCAACGGCCATTTGCTACCACTGTAACTTCAGAAAAGAACACAGATTGGGACTTCTTCCCTGATGGTCCAGTGGTTAAGAATCTGCCTTCCAATGCAAGGGGTGTGGGTTCAATGCCCCGTCCGGGAACTAAGAACCCACATGCCGCGGGACAATTAAGCCTGCGCGCCACAACTACTGAGCATGCGAGCCGCAACTAGAGAGAAGCCCGCGCGCAACGAGAAGCCCACGCGCCGCAATGAAGATCCCGCGTGCCGCAACTGAGACCCGACACAGCCAAAAAAAATAAATAAATAAGTATTTAAGAAAAAAGAACACAGATCATTTTCAATGCCAATGCACGTCTTTAAAGCATTGGTCAGGGCTCCCCTGAACCAGGCCGCCCCATCCAACAGCCCCCAACCCCCGGCTCTCACCCCCAAGTACCCTGAGATGACAGCTAAAGTGGAGGACGGTCTACGTAGCGGAATCAGCAAATGCGAAGGCTGTGTGGCCTGGGCGAACTTGCACAGCCTTCGGCCAGGGAAGGATCTGGATTTAATGCCCCTGTGCGGGGAGCGTCCCCCCACCCCGCCCGCACTCTCACTTTATAGAGGGACGCACGCAGGTGCAGCAGGAGCAAAGAGGTGGTCTGAGCTGCAGAAATCCAGGAAGACTTTCCAGGGGAGGTGAGTTTAGGGGGAGCTGGGTGGAATGGTGGACAGAAGCCCAGGAATTCCGCCGAGAAAGGGACTAGCGCGGGTGCACGTGCACGACCCCCGAGGCGTGGCGAGAGCCCAGCTCGGCCCAGAATCACTTCCGGTGCAGGCCCAGCCCCGCCGGACTCCATGTCCCAGCAGCCCACGCGCCGCCCTTCCCCGTGGACTCGCCGGAGTCCTCGGAAAGTAGCTGGTGTTCCCCCGCCCCCCTTCTCCTGCCGCCCTCTGGCCAGCTGCACACCCTACCCCGGGCTTTTCCGAAGCCTCCACCGCGTCGCGCCCAGACTCACCGCCCCAGGAAGCCAGGCGGACGGCGTCAAACGACACCGTGCTGGAACAAAGACCAACCACCCTGGGGCCCCAGGACCACGAGCTTCCGTCCGTCCCAAGGACTACTTCCGGTGCCTTGTGCCCACCCCGCCCCTTCCCTCCCTTCCCTAGCAACCACCCACCTCCCCACCGCAGGCCAGCGCACGGAGGTGAAGGGGAGGTAACAGTATACTTCTGCAACTCTTTGGCAACGTCCGGCGCCCGGAAATGGAACGTGCGCAAGCCCGGCCCTGTCCGCGAAGCCCTCTGGGAAATGTAGTCCTTGGCCCGCCACAGTAACAGCCCGGGTGACCTATAGACACTACATTTCCCAGAAGGCAGCGAGCACCAGCGCTCGGCGCCGCCGGGAAATGGAGTTCTTCAGGGGCCTGCAAGGGGGCGCCAGTGGTGCGACTGGCGGTGTCCCGGGTTCCGAAGTAAAGAGTTATGGAGCCAGATGGGCCCGTCCGCGCGTTGTCTCCACCACGCCCTGCCCGCGCGACCTCAGATCCCCTCGCTATCCGTCCGCTCGACTGTGCCATGTTGCCCCTCAGCTGCCTCTCTACTCCCGCCCGGCGGATGTGGCATTTCCTCCTACCTGGTCACCTGCCTCTTTCAGCTGCTGTGCCGCACTCCGCCTCCATCGAGGCTGCTCCTGCTTCCCCGTCCTCAGGGCTTCACCAGCCAAACCGTGCTGGGCCGTCTAAAACAGGCCCCTCTGTGATGCCTGGCATTTTGAAATGACCGGTTTCCAAAAGCTGGGGCAGCACCTCCCCAAAAAGCCTTCCCTATCATGTCCTCTCCTCTGACCCCAGCTAGGTTTAGGTCCCTCACAAGTCGCCCGTCATAGCCGTCGTCACACAGAATGTAACAGCCTTTGGACCGGCAGCTCCTGAAGCCAGTCTCTCCCACCCTGGTCTCCCCAACACCTAGCACATTACAAGTGCTTATAATTTGTGCAGTTTATTAATCCAGTCAGTCACCAGGCTCCTAAGAAAAGCTCTTCTACTTCTCCTTGCCATCCCTTTTGCCACTCTCCCCAAGAAAGCAAACAAGGGGCCTCATCTGACCTTTCTCCCAGGAAGGCTGGACCCTGGAACCCCTCCCTGGCCTCCGGCCCCTTTTACGTATTGACAGCAGGCCCAGCACTTCAAGTGTTAGCTGGGACAGAGGTAGAAGGAATCCTTTCTCCCAACTTTACTCTTGGCATGCGTGTGTCTGTCGCGCGCACACGTTCACGGACGCATGCAGGTACCTGTGTCGAAAGGAGTCCAGGAGGCCAGGCAGCCCTGTCTCACCGCCTGTGGCTCACCTAGCTGGAGTACAAGAACTCCTTCCCTTGATGACTCTCTGGGTTTTGGTGGCCCATATGGTATGTCTACAGAGTCAAGTGGATACCCCAGTGTGCTTGCTGTTACAATCTAGGGGGACAGGAGAACAAGCTGGAATGACGGAGATAACAAGACCGTCCAAGGAGCCAATCCATTGGAATTGGAGCCATGTTTCTAACCTTGGGGAGAGGCTGGGCTGCAGCCAATGTGCTGGGAGCTGACCCTGAGGTAGACACTGAGCCCTCAAAAATGGCTGAGATTTTCCAAAGAGCTCTAGATCTGGGAGACCATCGAAGTGTCAGAAGGCTCAGCCTCAGAGGCTGGAGGGAAGCCAAGACAACCACGGCACAGAAACCCAGGGAAGAAAACATCTCCAAACCAAGGAAAGCCACACACGCCCATAGGCTCGGGCACAGGGAAGGTACCAGAAACCTCAGACAACACAAACCGTGGAAGCCAGAAAGAGTGAGGATGGCACGGAAGGTGAGCAAGGAGAGCAGGAAACCCCCACCTAGAGTTGGCTACGAAGAGTAACAACGGTGCACGGACAGGTCAGGGCTGGCAAATAGGAGAGGCTTGTCTCAACCCTGGCCCCTCACCACAAGGAAGGCTACCCTGGTGGGCTGTGCTTGGCAACCGCTGTCCTACAGGGTGTGTCTCTGACACGGATGGGCACTCCTGGGTCCCGCAGCTCATCTGCCAATCAGAGAACACCACCCTCTTGTTCCCCAAGCCTGACACTCTGGGTGCCACTGTACAAAGATGGCAGTGCATGAGGTATGAGAACCATGGGTGAGAAGTGGCAGTGTCTACCCTCCAGAAACAAAGCATCATCAGACAAAGCTCATCTGAGGTCAGGCCCAAGCCCTAAATCACACAGGACAGCCAAAGAGGTCTGTCCTTCAGGGTTTGTGCCCTTGGCCACTTGCCCACCCTCTGTGGGCCCCACCTGGGGTGAGTGCAGGCTTTCTGCCAACTCCTTTGTTGCCACCATCATGGGGCCCCTTGAGGCCCCGCAACTGCCCGAGCCTGTCGCCTCCTTTCCCGCTGCAGCTCTCGGAGGTGGGCGAGGGCACAGTGGACACCCCGGGACACCCGCAGGCTGCGTTCCCGGTTGGGATCGTTCTCTATGAGGACTCGCAGGCCGGCAGCAAAGTGGGACCGTGCCTGGGCCAGGTGCTCAGGGCGCAGTGCACCCACACTTACTTCCTCAGTCTCCACACCCACCATGGCCTCCATGAGATCTGACTCTGGTCTTCTGGAGGCCAAGCCTTTCCCCGCCTCACAGGGCAGCCCAGAGTCACTGACACCCCCAACCTCCACCTCCTGGGGGATGCTGCGGGGCGAGGGCTCCCCATGGGCCTGCGGCAGGTGGGCAACATCGGCCTCAGCCACATCCCCGAGGCCTGCGTGGCTGGCTAGTGCCACAGTGCTGTGACGGAGCTGGGGGAGGGCGTTGGGCTCGGGGGCACCAGCAGGCACGCACTCGGGCCACAGCTTCCTCCAGGCACTGTTCATGGTGGCAGGCTGCAGCTCTGCCCAGGCCTTAGCAATGTTGTCTACAGCAGTCATGACAGTATAGCTGCGCCAGAACTCCCGCACGGAGGGCCGGTCTGTACCCGCCGTCTCCTGGACCAGCTGGCTGAGCGTGCGGCGCAGATAATGGGCCTTGAAGGCGGCAATGACACCCTGGTTCATGGGCTGGATCAGGGCTGACGTGTTCTTGGGCAGGAACTCAACACGCACATGGGCTGAGAGGCCACCCAAGTGGACAGGGTGGCAGGGTGCGCTGTCCAGCAGCAGCAGAGCGCGGTGTGGGAGGCCATGGCTGGCACAGTAGCTTTCCACAGCTGGGCAGAAGCAGCCAGTAAACCACTCCTGGAAGATGCTAGGTGTCAACCAATCATTGCGGTTGGAGCGCCAGACCACAGGCAGGCTGGCCTTGGAGCAGCCCCTGAGGGCACGCGGGTTCTCCGAGGGGTACACCAGCAGGGGCTTCAGCTTGAAGTCACCAGCCGCATTGCCACCAAGCAGCAGGGTCAGGTGGTCCTTAGAGGCCTTGGGCCCAGGCCCAGCTGTCCCCTCCAGTGCCAGAAGCATGCGCTCAGGCAGCCGCTTCCAGAACAGGCCGGTCTCATCCACGTTGAAGACCTGCCGTGGTGAGTAGCAGCCCTCCTCCAGAATGGCGCGCAGCACCACGGAGTAGCGTGCGGCAGCCTGGGCGTCGGCCACAGCCGGCTCATCCGTCAACAGCACGTTGTGGCGAACCTTGAAACGGGCAAACCAGCCATTGCTGGCCCCGAACGTCTCGGCCTGGGCGCCGCTGCCCTGCTCGTGCTGCAGCTGGGCAAAGAGCCGGCGCGCCTTGTCCTGGATAAGCAGCGTGCTGACAGGCAGGTTCTGCCGCTTCTGCTCCTCAATCCACAGGCTCAGGAGGCGTTCCATGCGGCCCATCAGCACACCCCGGCAGCGGGTCAGCTGGGTGGTGCTGACGGGCGTGGCTGCCTGGGAATTGGCCCGGATCTTATCCTTGTTCACGCGGATTGAGGCAACCGTGGAGGTGGCCAGTCCCAGGGCCCGGGCGATCTGCGTCAGCTTCTCACCCTCCTCAAACCTCCGAAGCACCTCCAACTTCACATGCAGGGTGATGGACTTCCGGTCCCGCTTGGCACTGTGGCGGAGGCCAATCCCAAGGGGCGCCTTCCCCAGCACCTGCGGGTGGGGAGTTGTCTTCATGCCGCTTCCCCGAGCCATGCACCTCAACAAGCTCTCTCCCCACTGCCCATCCACGGTAGCTACTGCCGTGCCCACAATGGCCTCTGGGCCTCTCCTGCCACGCCCGCCTCTGCCTGAAGAGGAGAACACATGGGCATTAATGTGTGAGTACATGAGAGTCTGGACCACTGCCTGGCCTTCCCATGCTCTGACCTAAGGCCCCCAGCCCTGCTGAGCACTGCCTCAGAGGCAGGCCCAGTCCCTTCTCTCCCTAACGCTAAAGACACTGCATACACACTTCCAAGCATACTTTGCGTGTAGATGAGCATTTCATTTAGTTTTAGCTTAGGAGACCAAAAAAAGTGCTGTGGGGAGACTTTGTTCTTCCCCCAGAAAACCTCTTGCAACCACAAGGAGATGCAAAGAGAGTCTAGAAATCCTGACCCATCTCTCAGACACTGATGAGCAGAAGCATCTCCATGCTATTCAGAGACATGGAACATCAGTGTGGGAGACTGAATAATGGCTCCTAACCACACCCACATCCACATCCCAATCCCAGGAACCTATGAGTAAGTTTACCTTTCAGGGCAAAAGGGACACTGCAGGTGTGATTAAGTTAATAATCTTGAGAGGCGGAGATTATCCTGGATTATCCCAGTGGGCCCTAAACGTAATCAGAGGGATACTTGTAAGAGGACACAGAAGATTTCACTCAGTCAGAAGGCAATGTGACCACTGAAGCCTAGAGCTTCCAGAAGGAACCAGCCCTGCCAATACCTTGATTTTAGCCCAGGAGCCCCATTTCAGATTTCAGACCTCCAAGACTCTAAGATAATAAATTTGTGTTGTTTTAAACCACTAAGTCGGGACTTCCCTGGTGGCGCAGTGGTTGAGAATCCGCCTGCCAACGCAGGGGACACTGGTTCGAGCCCTGTTCCGGGAAGATCCCACATGCCACGGAGCAACTAAGCCCATGCGCCACAACTACTGAGCCTGCGCTCTAGAGCCCGCGAGCCACAACTACTGAGCCCGCGCGCCTAGAGCCCGTGCTACGCAACAAGAGAAGTCACCGCAATGAGAAGTCCGCACACTGAAATGAAGGGTAGCCCCCGCTTGCCACAAGAGAAAGCCCACATGCAGCAATGAAGACCCAATGCAGCCAAAAATAAACTAATTAATTAATTAATTTAAAAATAAATAAACCACTAAAGCTTGTAGTAATATGGTAAAGCAATCACAGGAAACTAACACAGAAGGTAACCTCCTTAATTCTTGCCACCACCGTGGAGTACCTGGGGATAGAGGAGGAAGGTGGTTCTCCACACAGCAGTCGGAATGATTCTCTAAGAACCAAGTCGGGGGGAATTCCCTGGCGGTCCAGCGGTTAGGACTCCGGGCTTCCACTGTAGGGGGCACAGGTTCAATCCCTGGTCAGGGAACTAAGATCCCAGCAAGCCGCACGGCGCGGCAAAGAAAAAAAAGCAAACAAACAAAACAGTGGCTCCTCTGCTCAGAGCCCTCCCAGGCCTCCCACCTCTGAGTCAAAGCCACAATCATCACCAGCTTTGTCAAGGGCCTCCTTTGTCCTTTGCGTACTCCTGACCACATCCTCAGGGCACACTAAGGGCACTCCCGACCCAGGGGCCTTAGCTACTGTGGCTCTTTGGCCCACTGGGGGCCCTTCCCTGTAATCTGCATGGCTTATTCCCTCTTCTGCAGGTCTCTGCTCAAATGTAACCTAATCAGAGAGGCCCTCCCCACCTATATTTTATTATGCATCCATCACACGTTGCCTGAGGGCAGGAACTGTACCTACTGAGCACTCTGTTGGGTCTCCAGGCCCAGGAAGAGAGCCTGGCACTTTGGAGGCATCCAACAGTCACTTGCTGACTGAATTATTTAATGAAGTATAGTGATGGAGGCAGGCTTCTCGCTTTGTCCCTTTTGCATTTCAAACCATGTGAAAGTAGCACCTGATCAAAACAGTAAAAGTTTTTTTTTGAAGGAATGCGTGTGAAAAACAAGGACAGTACCTGACAGGTCTTTGTATTTTGGGAGTGTCTATGGCACCGAGGAAGAGTACCTTCAGGGACCCATGGGCTGCACCTGGCTTAAAGGGGAGGTGGGCATGGGGAAGGCTTCCTGCCTGGAAGGAGGCCCCAAATTCCGAACCACTCACGCGCCCATCCCTCCCTCTCCACATGCCTGCCTTCGCCTGCTCACCCACAATTTTTTTTTTAATAAATTTATTTATTTATATATTTTTGGCAGCGTTGGGTCTTCGTAACTGTGCACGGCACGGGCTTTCTCTAGTTGCAGCCAGTGGGGTCTACTCTTCGTTGAGGTGCGCGGGCTTCTCACTGCGGTGGCTTCTCTTTGTTGACGAGCATGGGCTCTAGGCGCGCGGGCTTCAGTAGTTGTGGCACGCGGGCTCAGTAGTTGTGGCACACGGGCTTAGCTGCTCCGCGGCATGTGGGATCTTCCCCGACCAGCGTTCGATTCCCAACCACTGCACCACCAGGTAAGTCCCTCACCCACAATTTTAAATTAAATTCATTCATTTTCACCCTCCCGCTCTAGAAAGTCCCCAAGCCCGCCCACGGGGAAGGCTCGAGACTACATTTCCCAGAAGGCCGCGGGGCCGCCGGAGGCCCCCGATTGGCCCCCTCGCGCGCGTCCGTTCCCTTCCCCCCACGGGAACCAAGGGTATAGGCGCCTCGGCCCCTTCCCCCCGGAGCCCGGGCTCCCGCGCGCCCGACCGCTCTCACCTCCGGACCGCGACGTAGGCCGGCTTCCTCAAGTGGGCCGACTGAGCTGCGGCCCCTGCCCACCTCCGGCTTCAGGCGCCGCTTCCCGGCGGCGGCCGAATCCAGCCTCCATCTTGTCGGCGGAGGCGGAGGTTGCCGGGCGACGGCTGGGATTGGAGGAGGCAGCGTGGGCCCCGCCCCCGACGGCGCTCTAGGTGCTGCGTCCAGTCACCCAGGGCCTACCGGGAAACGTAGTTCAGCGACGAGGCCGCCGAGCACAGAGTCCAGGCGGGGTCGCCCAAGGCCGCCTCTGCCCAAGGCCGGATTTCTCGCCTATTAATTTCTCTCTCCTGTCTTTCCTGCCATCTACTTTCGGTCTCTTTCTTTTCTTTCTTTTTTTTTTCTTCTTTCATAAAGTTTTTAATAACCTATAATTTTCTTACATGTACACTAGTAACCTTAAAAAGACAAATATTTACTATCAAATGTTAACTACTGTACAGTTTACAAAAACATATAATTTTAAGAATTTGGAATAATAAAGGGAAGGTACCTACTTCAAATGGATTAAATAAGAAAATTCCACTTTTTAAGAAATTTAACCAGGAAATGGGAACTTTCCAATTTCTCCAAAGGAACACCAAAACATTTTACTGAAGTCAGAGAACTTACTATTTTTGTTCAAGACTTCATCTCCATAGTTTTAAATAAACCCTAAATAATATTTTCCAGTATATGTAAGGCCTCTACACAGAGCGCACGACTAGGGAAAAAAGTACTCCGTCAGAATGAGAAGCCATGAAGAACAGAGATATGTCTTGCTCACCTTTACATCTCCAGTTCCTACCATAGTGCCTGGCTCAAGGTGAAAATGCTTAAGCAATGGTTGCCGCTTTACATTGAACCAGGCAGATACATCTTTGGTCCAGTTTTCATTCCATATTAAGCATGACCTGAGCTGCAGTCCCAGTTCTTGGCCCTTGACCTTAAATTGAGTAAGGTAAGCCAATATACATACACTTTCTACATCAGCCTTCTGACAGGATCCTCAGAACTGAATTATCACAGGTTGTGAATCTTCTCTTACGTGGTCTAATTCTTATTTCTTGAATAATATCAGTGTGCAAAAGTAATGCATTTTCGGGACTTCCCTGGTAGCGCAGTGGATAAGACTCCATGCTCCCAATGCAGGGGGCCTGTGTTCGATTCCTGGTCAGGGAACTAGATCCCACATGCATGCTGCAACTAAGAGCTCGCATGCCACAACTAAGGAGCCTGCCTGCCGCAACTAAGACCTGGTGAGACCAAATAAATAAATATTTTTTTAAAAAAGTAATGCATTTTCAGTGCAGTACAAGTATATTCATACGAGTAAGAATTGAATAACGGCCTTACTTTTCCATGTTTTAAATAACAGATACATAGCATCTTATATTATGAGGTAATTAGCAATTTTTAGACACTGAACATAATACACTGTATTACAATGCAATGTAGTAGGCTTCCATTTTAGGAACAAAAATCAATTTCACACGAAAAAAGAGTTATTTTAAATTCACATAAAATACATTCAGAATAAGTCTAAAATGTTAGCATTAAGTAATGTAAAACAAACACAGAGGAGCTTTCTTTATTATTATTACTTTTATTTTGGCTATGGCAGGTCTTAGTTTTGGCATAGGGGATCTAGTTCCCTGGCATAGAACCTGGACTCCCTGCATTGGGAGCACGGAGTCTTAACCACTGTACTACCAGGGAAGTCCTTCCATATGGGTCTGATTTTTTATGAGCTTTGGATTTTTCTTCATTTGGACCTGATGAATAACCGTGGGCATTTTTTCTTTCTGTGTTTCCGATTCAGTTCCTTTATCACTATTTTTTTTCTTTAAACTTTACTTCTAGCTTTTGCATTTCTGTAGAGACTTCTCCTCCCCCCCCCCTTTTTCTTCGATTTATTTATTTTTGGCTGCGTTGGGTCTTCGTTGCTGCGCGCGCTTTCTCTAGTTGGTGCGAGCGGGGTCTGCTCTTCATTGCTGTGCGCGGGCTTCTCATTGCGGTGGCTTCTCTTGTTGCGGAGTACGGGCTCTAGGCGCGCGGGCTTCAGTAGTTGCGGCACGCGGGCTCAGTAGTTGTGGTTCGCGGGCTCTAGAGTGCAGGCTCAGTAGTTGTGGCGCATGGGCTTGGTTGCTACGCAGCATGTGGGATCTTCCTGGACCAGGACTCGAACCCGTGTCCCCTGCATCGGCAGGCGGACTCTTAACCACCGCGCCACCAGGGAAGTCCCCCTGTCCCCCCCCCCCTTTTTCTGCTTGGTGTTCCACATCAGAATCACAACGTGAATCTGATGATTTGGACTCTTCTTGGGTACCAAGTGACTTTTCATTGACTTTACTAGAAAGCAGATCGCCAGAGTGTGGAATGAAATCATCAGGTTTTCCCCATCCGGATTCCCCTGTTTCTGAATTATAATAATAGGTATAACCATCTTCACTTAAACCTTCTACCCAAACAGTCTTCACTGCCGTCTTTTTTTAATTTCCTTGAAATCCTTCAGGTTTCTCCCACTGAGATTCTCCTGTGATAAGATCATAGTGGTAATGGTAACCCTCAGAGGTTATGCCTTCTACCAATCCGCCCTTTGAAGGGTCTTTTTTTTTCTTTTTTTCTTTTGCTGATTTGATGCAGAGGCGGATGGGATAGTGCTGGTTACTGGTGATATGCTTGGCTCTGAAGTTTCTGACTCTAAGCCAAGGCTTTTCAAATCCCCTTGGTATTCTTTCAGGGCAGCTGCCTCCATTGCAGCAAACTCCTTTGATGCCTTCTCTTCTTCCTTTGCCCTATCCAGCCTTTTCGGTTTAATCTCACTGATCCTCTTTGCCACATTTTCCTTATGATTCTTTCCTCTTTCATGAACTTCAACACTAGACCTATTGTCCGCAATCCAGCACCTGCAGTAATCAGAGAATTTCTTTGGTTGTGACCTCCAGTAGTCTGCCATGACTGGACCAGCCGCCCCGAGGGTCACCCTCATGCCCGGCTGAGGCTCGCGTTCCCCACGCGGGATGAGTCAGGGCCCAGCTCACTGCGAGGCCCACCGGAGCCTCCGCGCCTAGACCTGGTCTCTTTCTTTCCCACCATCCTCGCTACCTCCTTTCCTTTCCTGGGTCTGTCTCACTGTTTTCTCTTTCTCTCTGTCTGTCCCCCATTCCGGAGAAATGGTTCCCTTTAGACTGTCAAGATATAATTTTCGAAACAGATAAAAACAAACTCCGTGAGCACACGTCAAATATCTATTTACCTCCGGTGGCAACTAGCAGGATGACATAGGTGGTTCCGGGAAGATGAGAGAGAAGGAAAACAGAAAGGGTGAAAGAACGAACAGTGAAATAAAAGCTCCAAGTCGGATCGGTAGTGCACCATGGGGCAGTGGGCAGGCATCTTAGTGTCCTGCTTAGTGTCCTACTGGGTGACAAAAAACTTGGGGTACTCTTCTCTACTGGACAGAAAGCATTTACAACCTATCAACCTTTTACTCGTTAGCATCTAACTTCACAGTATCTGGACTCTGATCAAAAGCAGTTAACTTAAAAAAAAGTTGCTTCACTTAGGGAATCAGATGACCTGAAGCAGGCTTGGTAGAGACGGTGCTAGTTCTTCCAGTCATCTTTTTTTCTCTTAATGGCAAGTTTTGGATAAGTTTCCTTAACATGTGTCCCTCCCGCTCCGTCTTTCTCTCTTCTTGCTGTCACCCTTCTCTGAGTCTTTAAAAACTCTCGATCCACTTTACTGTATCTCTAATGTCTGTCCCTTTCTCCCCTCTTGCTTCTGTACTCCTGATCCTTGTCTGTCCCTTGAATCTCGAGCTGCACGTCTTGTCGCTGTAAATCTTTGTCTCTCCTTTCCTCTCCATCCCGCCCTGATCGCTCTCCCTCTTGTTAACTGTTCTGACACACATGTCTGCCCAGCCCTGACTCTCTGACCTAGGTCTCTTTCTGTCCTGCCCGTGTCTCTGTCCCTGTGTCTGTTCACTCACTTTCACTGTCTCTCCTCACAACTCTCCGCGCCCCCGAGTCTGTGTCTGTCTGTCCTGTCTCTCTCGCTCCGCATCTCTACCCTCAGCCTACCTCTCCCATCCTCTTTCAGACGCCGGCCGGTACCCAGGGTTGCCCTGGAAACCGCCCGCACGGCCCACTGGTTACCATGAAGACGCCCGGGCCCGCCTACCGCCCACGAGCGCAAAAAAAAAAAAAAAAAACTGTCATCGCGCCGCGCACGCGCGCGGAGGACTGGCTGACCTCCTCCCGGACAGGAGCCGGCCGAGCCTCTCTCCAAGGCGAAAGTGGGAGAGGCTCCCTTGCGGTCCTGAGGGCGGTGGAAGGGGTGGCCGGGTCTCCACAGGGGGTTGCCATGGAGACAGGGGCTGACGGCGTCCTAGCGAGGGCCGTGATTGGTGCAGAGCCCTGCTAATCCCCGGAAGCCCCGTAGAGAATTCAGGGAGACTTGGTGGCGGCATGCGCGGTTGGGAAGGCGGTGCGGCCGCCCGTTACCCCCTGAGAAGCTTGCTCGCGTCGACGGGCGCCTGGACGCCTGGATTTGAGGCTGGGAGCGCGGGAAGACGCGGCCCGGAGTGTGACCCGATCGTTGCGAACAACGCTGCCCCGGGGCACAGCGGGAGGAGGGTGGAAACTGAGGCGAGGGTGGGGGACGGGCAAGGCGGCGCTTCCGGCTGGTGCGTGGAGCGTTCTGGGAGACATAGTCCGGCCGGGGAGGGAAGGTCGGCGAGTGCGCATGCTCAGGAGCGCGGAGCGGCCCGCTGAGCGCGGAGGTGAGGGCGGGGGCCCCTCAACCGGGAAGGTTCGGGCGGGGACGGGGGCGGCGGCCCAGCGGGATCGGGAGCGTAGGACAGGGGCCTGGGTGTCCCCCGTGGCCGGGGCCAGCGCTGTCGCGCGCGGCTCGTCAATCACTGCGCGTTGCCACGGCGACAGAATCTGGAGTCCCCGCCCCCAGTTGCCATGGCGGCACCCGGACCTGTCCCGGCTCCCTAAAGCAGAAGGTGCCCGCCCAGGCTTCTGGTAAATGTAGTTCAGGGAGCTCCGCAGGGCCGGCCAGATTACGGAGGCCCAGCCGTCTCCTGGGGTTTCAGGTTGACTTGGAACCTTGAGGAGCGAAGGTTAGACCCACGGGATCAGGCGGCCCTCGAAATCCAATCCACTTCCTTAATAAACTCAGATCTCTCTACAAAGGTTGCACTGTACCTCCAGTTGCATAAGGAGCAGCGCGAGTGTGGTGGGGGTGGGGGAAACGGAGGTTCACAGTGGCACAGCGACAAGCCGAGGTTACGTGGCAAATAGGCTGGGCAGAATCTCCGACTTTCCTTGCAGGCTCCGAGTCCAGTGGTCTTGGCTCCTTTGTAGCTCCCCTCTGAAAACTCCCCTGTTACCTCCTAGTCCCACCTAAATCAGGAAACGGAGGAGATAGTGGGGCATTGCGTGTTGTGACAAGTCGGGCTCAGAGAACGGGGCTGAATGGGGGGAGAATGGTGTCTGGGTGCTGGGCCATACAGGTGACCTTGCACAGGTGTGGGGTGGGGCAGGTGCAGTCAGGCTGCGCTGTGAAACCGCGCTGGGAGGGGAGTGGTCTGAGAGACAAGGCGGGAGACTGGACGCTGCAGTGATAGACTGGCGTTGGTGGGGGAGGGGTGGTAGTGGTGTAGATGCCTAGGCAGTGGATGTTGTAGGTGGCATTCACCTGGTAGAGAGAGGGATGCAGAGCAGGGGTTAGGTGGTGCATGTAGAAGAAGCATGGGCTTTGGGGGAGAGACGAGGTGCCTTCTGGGCCTAAGAAGCAGCCCAGGAACAGGGGGCTACCAGAGACTCTGCACAGGCCCAGCTAGAGAGGCTCACCGAGGGCTCACCAGCCCCACGGCTCCTTGGTACGGGACTGCCTCTGTGCCTCAGTTTCCTCATCCTCCTTCCACTTGGCAGGTCTCGGGATTCAACAGCACAGCATCCAGTAGGCTCTCAATAAGCATTTGTCACCACTGTCCTCATCGCAGCAGCCTCATCCCATTCCTCCCCCAGGGAGAGACACTGGCCTCAGAGCTCCAGCCTGGTCTTTCCAATGAGGCCCACAGCTCTGGGCTCCCCGGGCCACGCACCCCCAGAAGATGAGGGGCCCATCACGGTGAAGCTGGAGGAGTCTGAGGAGGAGGGTGAAGCCGCCCCATGGGATCCCGGCCCAGAGGCTGCACGACAGCGTTTCCGGCACTTCCACTATGAGGAGGCAGTGGGTCCCCGCGAGGCGCTGGCCCGGCTCCGTGAACTCTGCCGCCAGTGGCTGCGGCCTGAGGTGCACTCCAAGGAGCAGATGCTGGAGCTGCTGGTGCTGGAGCAGTTCCTGGGCGCGCTGCCCCCCGAGATCCAGGCCCGCGTGCGGGGACAGCAGCCAGGCAGCCCTGAGGAGGCCGCTGCCCTGGTCGAGGGCCTGCGCCGGGAGCCAGGAGGGCCCCGGAGATGGGTGAGTCAGTGGCCCTGGGGTCGGGGCTGGAACAGTATGCATCTCCGCCTCTTCCTGGGAGGTGCTATGCTCAGCCAGACACTGGCCCCTTGTGGTTTGGAAGTGGTCACCTGCAGCAGACCCTGTGTGAGGGCAGACGGGGTTCCAGGGCCAGCATCACTGGCCCATCCCTCCATCACCTAGAGGCATGGACAAGGGATGCAGGGTGGGGAGAGAGGGTGGGTGTCAGCAGCAGGAGAGCAACTGCAGGTGGTCCCTTTGCTCCTTGCTCTGTCCCTGGTGGACATGGGTCCTTAGAGGACCTAGTCAGTCAGGACCCCTGGGGTCCCAAGATAGGGTGGATGCCCATGAACTCCCTACCTGAGCTCCTTATGGTGGGGGGCACCTCCCCAGGTCACAGTCCAGGTGCAAGGCCAGGAGGTGCTATCAGAGAAGATGGAGCCCTCCGACTTCCAGCCCCTCCCTCAAATCACACCTCGGACTCCAGAACCTGGACTTGAGATGCCCCGTGGGGCCACACAGGAGTCGTCACTGGGCCTATGGGTGAAAGAGGAGCCTGGGGTTACAGAGGATCCAGGTGAGGGTAGGTAACGTGCCCATGCATTGGCGGTCCCCACATCCCGCCCAGCCAGTGGCCGTCATTATCCCTCGCGTGCCAAGCCCAACTGTCACCACTGTGGTTCCTTCCATGTTCTCAGCTGGCATGGAGCTGACTATTGGGGTTTCCTGGTGTGGGAGGCATGTGGGGTTCACTCCCTGAGGAGATCCATTGGGGGACATTAGCCGATTGCTCGAGAGCAGACAGAAGGCTGGAGTATGGGTGGGCACAGCGGAGGGAGGACCCCAAAGTGCTGGGGAGCATTCCCTTCTCTCATCCGCCTCCCAGACAAGTGTCAGACATGCCCACCCACACTCTCTGCCATTCCTGTGTGGACACTTAGAGCCCCCTTGACATGCCCAGCCCCAAGTCTACACCCGGCTCTTGCCCCATCTGGACCCCAGCACCTGGCACACCACTGAAGAGGGCAGCAGGGTGGGGAGCCCCTGGAGCTGCCTGACCCCACCCTTCCTCTCCAGAGCTTCTGGACTCTGGGCCTCTAACCAACCCCCAGGAGGCCACTTCCACTGTCCTACCTGAGGAGGCCCAGGTGAGCCCCTGCTCTGGGAGCCTCAGTGGGTGGGGGTTGGGTAGGTCCCTCCCTGGGCCTAGCCAGACACAGGCGAGCAGTGACCACTGTGGTTTCAGGGCTGTGGCGTGGCGCTGGACCAGGCCTCTCCCCATAGTGAGACTGGGCCTGAGGGGTCCTCATGGACGGAGCACCCTGAGGCCCTGTGGCAGGAGGAAGCTGGGAGCATCTTCTCCCCGGGTGAGTTATATGGGGCCCTCCACACGGGCAGCACCACCCCGGACCATCCCACTCCTGGCCCTGCTCAGATGGGCCCCTTACTCCGGCATTCCCCGAGCTCCTCCATCGCCTGCAGCATTCAACCTGCTTTAGCATCTCCTGCCCGCGAGAGCCAAGCCCCCCACTAACCTCATGGCCCCTCCAGCTGCTGCTCCCCGCCCCCAGTAAAACCTCCTGAGAGCAGGACTTGTGCTCCCCATGTCCGCTCCCAGCCCCGGCACCCTGGATGGCCCCCGGGTTCTGGGCTTGCATCCCACTGATTGGGGGGCGGGGCAGAGAGGGACAGCAGTCAGTACACAGGGTAGGCAGACAGGGGGGACCTTGACACAGGGTGGGGACTGGGCAAGACAGAGCGGTTCCCTGCTCTCAGGCCAGATGCCCTGTGCTGTCCACCTCAGCCACGCAGCCTACAATGGTCTGCCGTCGGCCAGGCTCCCTGTTCCCTGGACCCCTTCTCTACGTTGGTTTACTCCCTCGTTATTTATTTTATTTTTTTGGCTGCGTTGGGTCTTCGTTCCTGCGTGCGGGCTTTCTCTAGTTGCGGCAAGCGGGAGCTGCTCTTTGTTGCTGTGGGCGGGCTTCTCATTGCAGAGGCTTCTCTTGTTGCGGAGCACGGGCTCTAGGCACATGGGCTTCAGTAGTTATAGCACGCGGGCTCAGTAGTTGTGGTCCGCGGGCTCTAGAGCGCAGGCTGAGTAGCTGTGGCACACGGGCATCGTTGCTCCGTAGCATGTGCATCTTCCCGGACCAGGGATCAAACCCGTGTCCCCTGCATTGGCAAGCGGATTCTTAACCACTGTGCCACCCGGGAAGTCCCACCCCCTTGTTCTGGTGAACCTTCCTGTGAACTCTGGTGTGGGAAGTAAAGTTCTGAGCTATGGTCCATATCTGAAACACATTCGTATTACACTGAATTTTGGCTGAAGAATTCTTTTTATTAACTCTCTCTCAAAACATTTTTTTTTTAATTGCTGTGAAACCGGGTCAAAACATTTTTTAGCACCACTGTTGGTGAGCCCTTAAAATTTGAAATTCACATTTCTCAGTTGTGGGAAACTGGCTTGCATTGTTTCTTTGATTTCCTTCCCCTCCATTGTTCTGTTCTCTTGTTTCTGGAATGCCTGTTACTTGGTTATTGGACTCTAGGACAGATCCTCCAATGTTCTGGTCACTGCGATTTCCCCATCCCTTTCTTTCTGCTCTATTTTCCAGAAAATGTCTTCAGTTATAGCCTCCAGACCCTCCTTTGAGATTTGCATATCTGCTAGCAGAGTTTTAATTTCCAGGAGTGTCTTCTTTCCCTGATCGTTCATTTTTCTTAACCACTTTCTGTTATTCTTACAGTTGTAACATCTTTCCTTATTTCTCTGAGGATAACGATAACTTGTTTTTTAAGCTTTCTTCTCCCAGTGTGGTCTCTGGTCCCTCTGGCAGCTCTGAGCAGATGGGTGAGGGTCTTATCGGCCAGGACAACAAATCAGGGCTGGAAGGGGAGGGTGAGGGGTTCACTCCCCAAGGAGACTCACTTCTTGGGAAACGTGAGTGGGTGGGTGGAGCATGAGTGGATGCCACTGAAGCAGTCGTAGGGCAGTCTGGCTGGGCTGCTTGAAGGTACCCCTGCTGTGAGGATCTTCAGTTCTCTCCTCTGAGTGTTCTAAGAAGGCACTCCTAGCCTCTTGCCAGCATCCCGGGAGAGAGGCTAGCGTCGCGGCGCCCAGTGTGACTTCCCTTAACTCCCTTGACTCCCTCAGGGTCCTCTCCCGCCCTCAACCCAGCCCTTTGCCAGGAAGCGAGAGGAGGTCCAAAAGTCACAGCTACAGCACTGCCCACCGCTTCCTCAGAATTCTGTGCAGACAGACCCAGGGCTGTTCCCTGCAGTAGCCCTGCCCAGCTTCAGCTTCAGCTTCTGAAACAGCTTCCCCAGCCCGCCCAGTGCCCCTGCCCCTTCACCTGCGTGGCCAGAGGTACCTGGTACCTCCAGCTCCTGAACTTTTCAACGTCTGCGGTAAAACGGGTTGATTTCTTTCAGTCTTCCCCACTGCTGACTTACTATTCGCCTTCTCCAGTCTGCTGTACAGTTACCATTTGCCCATTTTGCTTTCCAGAGTAGAAAATATCAGGGATTTGTTTGTTTCCTCTCTTCTTCTCTTCATCCCTGTAGATTGTATGCCTTGAAAGAATAAAACAAAACCTTTATGGTGGTTTTTAATGTTGTTGCACAATGAAACAAATTTAAATAGATACCATTATTCCCCAGAAGTCCCCATTTGCTGTTTTTTATCAACAAGGATCCAAACTCATTCTTTTTTCATAGCGTCCTTGTTTTGTGGATACTGATCCATCCTTTGAGAATTTGCAAGTACCTTATGTTATTTCCGGCCTTGTTAGTTAGCTTGGTTTCCTTGGGTGTGAATGCTCCCACTGGGTGCACGTGGACAGCCTGCCCTGCTCAGCTCTGGGGGCTTCTTGTTTGTCCCTGCCCTAAGCATCATCCTGGGTGAGGGACTGCCACAGGGTCCATCATAACTCAACTGGAAGGCTCATCTGGGCCCCTAGCCATTCAGTGGAGATACCTCTGCAGCCTCAATGAAAGCAAAAGGTCCATGGATGGACTGGGCTCACCCAGGCTATGTCCTCAACCCCCAACTTCATGACAGAGCCTGGCTCTCATCCTCAGTCTCCACAGCCTTGGCACTGTAGAGCACCATGCACCAGGCTCTGGATTCCTGAATCTCACCGTCCTTTCTTGCTTTGGCGCTGCCCCACGTATTTTGAAAGCTCTTTTCTTATGTTCTGTCTGTCAGTTGCGCATGTTGAAGCTGAGAGAGTAGCATGTGATACATGCCCCTTCTGCTGTTTCAGTCTTCAGCTGGCTGGCCAGGCTTGCCTCATGCTGTGTAGCTGACACCCCAGCCTGGACCTGCTTCTCTCAGCCCACAGCCCCACAGTCTCTCTGCTCTCTCCAGCCACACCGGCAGTTCCACCCCAGGCTCCTCGGCGGGTTCTTTCTCTGCGGCCCCATTCTTTCCTCAGGCTGTACTCTTCCCCAGACAACCACAGCTCACCTCAGCCACCTTGGCCTCCCCATAAGGTCTCCTGGCTGCTCCCCTTGCCCTCAACCGAACATCTTCTGTGCAGCCAGTGCTTTTATCAGGAGAACAGTTTGAATTGCTAGGACATTCACGTGTTAGAAAATTCAGAAAGCACAAGGGAGTATACAGTGGAATGCCCCTCTCCTGCCTGTATCACATGGTCCTGCACCCCAACAGCCAACATCACCGGTTTTTTGTGCGTACTTCCAGAAAGATTCTCTGCATAGAAGAACAAACACAAATTCAGGTGCATACTCATTTCCCGTTTTTAAAACTACACGTGGATGCTTAATCTTCACACTGTTCCACGCCTGACATTTTTCGTGCATCTTCCCGCTTGAACACACAGCAGCGAGCGCCCTCCTCTTTGGACAGCTGCATAGAGCCCACTGGGGCTCACCGTGGACACACCTGTTTATCCATCCAGGCCCCTACTGACATTCCTTTGGGTTACTTTTCAGTGAGAACTGAGAAACCTCCTACACCGACCATTTCACACAGGGGGAACACAACTGGTGGAGAAGTACCTAGACGTGGAACTGTTGGATCAGAGGGTGGGAAATTGGACATTCTGATGCCCTTTGCCACACTAGCTTCTGTTTATGCTGGCGAGCGGTGCACACGAATGCTTGGGTTCCTGGAGTTAGGCTGTGGAAACGGTAACGAGCACGGCCCTAATACGCACTTTGCTTCCTAGGAGGGGCCTGAGCATATTTTACGGAATTTAAGCATCCGTGACATTTCCTTTCTTTTCCTGCCCTTTCCCCACGTTTGTCAGGTTGTCCGTCTTTCTTGTTGATTGACCGGCGCACCTTACTCTGGTTACTTAGTCCCTTGCCTCTGGAGAGTTCTCAGTTTGTCATTCGTCTTTTGACTCGGAGGGTTTTTGCTGTGCACAGATGATTTCCTTTGACACAGTATAATTTTTCTGAGTTTTCTTTGGCATCTGATAGGTCTTCTGTCACCTACTGAAGCCCTCGCTAGTCTCCCAGTCTCCTTGCTTTAACTTCCTTCTTCTCCGTTGCCTGTGCTCACATCGCCTCCCTTCCCCAACATCTAATGATGGAGTGCTCACAGCGTGGCTGGAACCTGCTCCTTTTATCCGCAGACACCCACCACTGTCTGATCACATGCAGGCCCAGGACTCCATAGGCCATGTACACACCACGGCACCCGTGTTCACCTTTCCCGGCAGACTGGGCCCGACTCCTGTGCCCCACAGCCTGTGCGTGCCCTCTGTCCCTCGGGAGTCCCGTGGCATCTCAAGGAAGGCACGGCAGACAAAAGTCCTGGTTGCCTGCATTCCCTGCCTCTGTCCCCTGCCCTATTCCCTTCCTGTTGGCTCCACTTCCAGCCTCCCTCAGACCCACCCACAGCTCTGCATTTGTGGAAACCATCATCACCCACCCGGACAGTGCAAGGGCCACCTGCCCCACCTTTGCCCTACAGCCCTTCCAGAAAGGCGGTTTTTACAAACTTAAGTCAGACCTGGAAAGCCTGTCCCCAGCTTTTCAGTCTTCCACCTCCTGCAAGGGTCTGTCCTATTGTCACCTCCTTAGGGAAGCCTGCACAGATACAACCCCTGCCCCTGCCCACGTCACTTCTGTCTGCCTCCTTGGTCAGTTTCAGGTCGCTCTAGTTCGCACCGTTTCTGCAGGGCTGGAGTGGCTCTGGGCACAAGTGGGTTCTCTGTCATGAATGAGTGGATCCCCTTCTGCAATGCAGGGTTTACACTCCAGATGGACAGCATCTCTGCTGGCCCAGACACTGTGAGCCCCCACATCCACCTCCCCTGGGACCTCGGCGTGGCCAGCCTCACGGGCCGACTCGAGTCACCCTCCCTCGAAGGTGGCTTCTCACACGCGCTGATGCTCTCCAGCGACCCGGGAGGTGAGCAGGACCCCACGTACGATCCCCGCCAGGGCGTGGGCCCCGGGCTGGCCGCCGCTCGCTGGCGTGCCGCCAGGGGCCGGAGCCGGGGTCGAGGTCGCCCCAGCACAGGCGCCGGAGCCGTGCGAGGTGGCCGCTGCGACGTGTGCGGGAAGGTGTTCAGCCAACGCAGCAACCTGCTGAGGCACCAGAAGATACACACGGGAGAGCGGCCGTTCGTGTGCGGCGAATGCGGCCGCAGCTTCAGCCGCAGCTCGCACCTGCTGCGCCATCAGCTCACGCACACCGAGGAGCGGCCGTTCGTGTGCGGCGACTGCGGCCAAGGCTTCGTACGCAGCGCGCGCCTGGAGGAGCACCGGCGCGTGCACACGGGCGAGCAGCCCTTCCGCTGCGCCGAGTGCGGCCAGAGCTTCCGGCAGCGCTCCAACCTGCTGCAGCACCAGCGTATCCACGGCGACCCCCCGGGCCCCGGCGCGGCACCCCCGGCGCCTCCTGGCGCGCCGGAGCCCCCAGGCCCCTTCCCGTGCAGCGAGTGCCGCGAGAGCTTCGCACGGCGCGCCGTGCTGCTGGAGCACCAGGCGGTGCACACAGGCGACAAGTCTTTCGGCTGCGTGGAGTGCGGCGAGCGCTTCGGCCGCCGTTCGGTGTTGCTGCAGCACCGGCGCGTGCACAGCGGCGAGCGGCCCTTCGCCTGCGCTGAGTGCGGCCAGAGCTTCCGGCAGCGCTCCAACCTCACGCAGCACCGGCGCATCCACACGGGCGAGCGGCCCTTCGCCTGCGCGGAGTGCGGCAAGGCCTTCCGCCAGCGGCCGACGCTCACGCAGCACCTGCGCGTGCACACGGGGGAAAAGCCCTTCGCCTGCCCTGAGTGCGGCCAGCGCTTCAGCCAGCGTCTGAAGCTCACTCGCCATCAGCGGACGCACACCGGCGAGAAGCCCTACCACTGCAGCGAGTGTGGCCTGGGCTTCACGCAAGTCTCGCGGCTCACCGAGCACCAGCGCATCCACACAGGCGAGCGGCCCTTCGCCTGCCCGGAGTGCGGCCAGAGCTTCCGGCAGCACGCCAACCTCACGCAGCACCGGCGCATCCACACGGGCGAGCGGCCGTACGCATGCCCCGAGTGCGGCAAAGCCTTCCGCCAGCGGCCCACGCTCACGCAGCATCTGCGCACCCACCGGCGCGAGAAGCCCTTTGCCTGCCAGGACTGTGGCCGCTGCTTCCACCAGAGCACCAAGCTCATCCAGCATCAGCGCGTCCACAGTGCAGAGTAGCCAGCGCGCGCTGCACCCCCTCTCCGCCCTCACCTCGTTCCTTCGTGCGGGGGGGGGGGCAGGGGGGGGCTGCAGAACACCTACCTCGCGGGGATGCTGTGAGGCCTGTGATCACGTGGGTACAAGCCAGCCCTCTTAGGGCCCGGTGCCCAGTAGGTGCTCAATAAACAGTACACGGAACCTGCGTCTGGGTCTGCACCAATTCAGTTCCTCCCCACTTGCCTGGGTCCCTCTCTGCCCACCCCACAGGTCCACCACTTTCTTTGCAACCACATGATTCCTGTAAGAGCCAGAGCCCCCTGCAGATGTGGCCCCTAGCAGAGCCTGGCCACATCTGTGGGGTGCCCTCCTTGCACCACGGCTCCTGTACTATTTGCCCATGTTCCCTTCGACCCACACGTCTGCCGGCCAAGCCAACTGCCAGATGAGGACGTGGACTGGCAGCCAGTATCATCAGGTGCTGAAGTATCAAACTGGTGTCCAGCATGCCAGAGCCGGCCTGAGGATATGTATTTATGAAACTTTAAACCTAGGGAGCCATTTCTTAGGTGTAAAAGCTACAAGGCTTTACCTGGGAATCCATATTCTTTAAAGGCTTTCCTCTGTTCCCCGCAGACTCCAGCCAGTCCGAGACCCGCAGGTGGCTGCAAGCCCCAGGCCAGTTCCCCAGCCCTCTGGTGATCGTTGCCATCATGCGCCATTCTCCTCCCTCCCTGGCCCCACGCACAGCCCCTAAGGGCTCCCGCACAGTGGGAGGTATCTATCGTGTGTTCAGTAACTAGTCACAGGAAGCACAGCTGGCAGCGGCTTTCATGAAGATGGACAGATACTGCCAGTTCCAGTTCAGTGTCCTGCAGACTTGAGGGCCGGTGTCTCTGGAACCCTCCAACCTCTTCCTGTGCCACTGCTTCTTTTGCCCCATCTTCCCCTTCCATCCTATTGTTCAGGCCTTGACACAGTCCCCCATTCCACCCATGGGTGCTGTAAGTGCCAGAGACAATGGAGAAAGGCAGTTCCAAAGAGGGCATCTTCATGCAGCAGGGTCTGGCTTGGGACTTAAACCCCACTCTAGGAGGGTGTCAGCCTGCCCTTGGCCTAGAGGTTCCAGAACAGCCCTTCTAGGCCTGTATGTCCAAGCTTCTTCCAGAAGTGCAGCTGGACTCGCCCCTGCCACTTTGAGTGACCCTGATCCCCTCAAGACTTGGGCCCTGGTATCAGGGAAAGACAAGCCAGCCCGGGCCAGAGGCTTCCTACAGACATGCTAGAGAAGGCATGCTCCCTGCCTCAGCCCCCCTTCCTCCCCTCCCCCATTCCTCTCTTTTCCCCACCTCCCCGCTAGTCTAGCCCTAGCCAAGACCAGAGCCACTCTGGCATCTACTGCGTCTGGCAAAGTCAGCAGCCCCCCCATGCAGGGGCACTCCTGTGTGGCACAGTCAGGGGTGGGGCGTCCCCGGACCCTCTGACAGCACTCACGGTTCTCTCTGATCACAAAGGGGATTCTAGGAAACCTGGTCTAGAATCTGTAGAATCAGAGGGGAGAGGAAGGCAGGGAGGGGCTGGGAGAATCAGATCAGGGAAGGCACATGAATGAACACTGAGGTAGCCAGTGGTCTCAGGTTGGAGGAATGTTGCCGGAACTTTATAAATCCTGTAACATGGCTTATATATATATATATATTTTTTTACAATTTGTATGACTTTTATAATCTGAAACAAAGAAAACAAGAAAGCTCTCATCTTTGATCATCTTCGTGTTAATCATGAAGGGAAATCTATGCAGACACAACTACATAAAAACATGAAATTCCACACAGGAAAAATTACAGCAAACATGAAAAGCATGGAGACATCCGGCCAGGGCCCCACACCCGAAGCCTTGAGAAGTCCATGGACCCACCTGCCAAAACAACCCTCTGAGAAGAAGTCAACATGAACAGCTATGTGAGGGCCACCCATGAAAGGTCATTTCTGCAGCTGGTCAGGCACACCTTTGCAATCCAGTCATGTGGCTGCAGGTCGAGAACCCAAGTGTTACCATACTATCATCAAGGGCTGAGGGCTTGGACAGAATGACCACTTCGCCCCACTTGGCCAGAGCCATATGAGGAACCCAGGAGACGAATACCTAAGTACTGGTCATCTAAGAAAGCTACAACAGTGCCCAGCCAGCCTGTCCCTGGACTGTCTGTACCTGAGCCCATATTGTTCACTCTCAAGCCCAGCCTCCCCATGCCACGTCCATCCAATTATTCTCACCAGAAGCCCAGCCTCCCGAATCTATCCACTTCTCTCCACCCCCCAGCACTGTTCCGATCCCAGCCGTCCATCTCCAGCCTGGAGGCCCATGGCACCCAGCCTCTCTTCCCTGCCTACTCCTGCTCCCTCGTTCCCCAAACAGACACTTTCTTCCCAGTATCAGCTCCCAGAGGCTACGCTAACAACCCTACGTGCACTTCCACCCTCACAACTCACCCGCCACGCTCTGCCCAGTCCCTCCAAGGCACTGGCCCCAGCTTCCCTCAGGACCTCTGCATGCGCTAAGCCCTAGGTTGCATCCTAAGAGGCTGCAGGCCCAAGGGCCACAGGCACCTTTGCCACCAAAACCACCTGTGCCTCTCTGCCACTTGAGTGGGGGCCACGAAGGTGACAAGGAATATACAGCTTAGCTGCACCACTTCCAACCCAGCCCCCTGGGTTGAGGGGATGAGGGGGATGAGGCCATCCCCTCCTCCCTGGTCCAGAAACCATGGCCCCCTTTGCCTAGCATTCTGTTGCATGGTCAAGTCTTCCCCCACTGGACGGTGGGGAAGCCACAAGATCAGAGATCATGTGAGTCAAGCTTTGGCTAGTCCTCTCCAGGGAACTAATTCCCCATCCCCAGATGGGACCTTAGCGGAAGGGCCTCAGCAACTGGCCTGGGGATGGGCACATGAACCAGGCTGGCCAATAGAAACCACCCCTGAGACTTTGGCTGGAAACCACAGTATGGTCATCAACCCTCACGTCCTGTACAAAAATAAATAATTAGCAAGAGCAGAGCGGATGAGAAGAACGGAGAGGGAGAGGGAAATTGAGTCTGGAAGAGCCCTCTGGGTCCCAGGACCAGCCATGTCTGAAGCCTGAGAACCCTGGGATGGTTGCAATCTTGTCAGCCCCAAACCTGAGCCGTTTGCAGCTTCTGATCTCCCATCCTCACTCCGGCGCCTCTCCAGCACTCAGCTCTCAGGGGAGTCAACGAAGCTGGGAGTGTGAAGCTAGGACAACTACAGGGCTGAAGAGGGGCGTGTGGGATGGTGGAAAGAGAATGGAAAGGGGCAAAAGGGGGAGCGTCTGCACAGACACCACGGGGATCAGTCCACGGAGCCCAAAGACGCCGAGGATACCTGGGCAGGGCCTCTGAGGAGGCTGGGGCCGGGATGGACGCCAAATCAAGACCCGAAGGCGTAGAGCCGACTCCCTGGGGTGAGGATGGGGCCGGGGTCGTTCGCCAAGAGGAGGCCATGGACTGAGCCTGCCCACCCCCAGCGCGGGCCCAACGGGGCCGCCGCGACTACTTCTCCCTTGGTGGTCCGTATGATGGCGGCACGTGGCCTCAGCGACTGGATGTGACGTGCGGCAGGAGCCTCATTCGGACGCGGGCAGGCTGAGAGACAGAGCCCCCGCCGCCCCCACGGGCCCGGCCCCCCGCCCCAACCAGCCCTCGCGGCACCGCTCACCGCCCGACGGTTCCCTTGGTGACAGCCTGAAATCGCAGAACCGCTCCGCGCCGCTTCCTCCCGCCCCGCCGAGGCACGCTGAGCCGTGATTGGAGGGGAGATTGGCCCCGCCCACATCTCACGCGCAGCCGGCGGAAGGTCGTAGGGCACCTCCGCTGGAACTGTAGACCCGCGCAGAGCGTGGCCCTCCCCACTTTCCGCTTCCGAAGTGTGTCAGCCTGTGTAAACCTCCACAGTGCTTCCTACTCTCTGACACAATACACGTTTTATTTGTTAGTTTACCTCAACCAGACTCTCTGCGAGAGGGTTCTTTGGGTTTGCGATGGGACACCGAAAGTGCTGGACCACGCATCCTCTAGGCAACGCCCCTGCCTTGCTCAGGCTCTGACCTGACCCAGCCTCAGTCTGTGAACCCCGGGGCCAAGTACTTCGTTTGGCCCGCCTACGCCGCCGTCTGCACAAGTGCAAGTGGGAATGGTTGGACCGCAAGCGAAGCTGCCCGCATCTGCCCCACTTAAAGATGGCGGCAACACCGCCCCACTCCCTGGACCCGCGGGCGTCCCCGGAAGTGACCGGCCGGCCCGGCCTGCGCGAACGGAAATACTCGAGCCTAGCCGAAGGAGCCCGATCCCCAAGTCCCATCGCGGAGCAACGCGGGGCGGTGGCGTCGGCGGCTGCGCAGGCGCACAGCGCAGGCCGGGCGGAAAGAGCCGAAGCGGGCAGGCGGCGGAAATATCCGAAGCGGTGGGGCGCCCGAGGCCGTTGCGGACCTCCGCGCCGAAGCCGTTGCTGCCGCGGAAGCCGACCCTCCTCCAGTACACGGCCGTCGCCACCGCAGCCCCCGCCTCCCTCTTCCGACCCGAGCCGCAACCCCCTCGGGAAGGGAGCGAGTGAACGGGCCAGTGGCGCGGCCTGAGGACCCCGCGTCCGCAGCCGCCGCTGGGCCTGAGGACACCGGGGCGGGCGAGGGGGAGGAGGGAGCGGCGGGTGGGGGCGGGGCCGAGCGGACACGAGAACAGCCGAGTGGGCCCGAGTGCTGCCGAGCGAGCCCGAGGCGCCGGGCCAGGCCGGAGCCGACTACGGGAGCCGACGCGGGCCGCGCGGTGGGCGCGGAGCGGCGCGGCAGGCCGGGCGGGCGGCGGCAGCAGCCGAAGAGGCCGCGGCGGCGGGTCCGAGTGGCGGAGGCGGCAAGGGCGGCGGCGGCGGGGGGCCGGGTGGCCGGGGTCCCGGGCCCCGCAGGGGCGGCAGCGGCGGCGGCGGCAGGATGATCAAGCTGTTCTCGCTGAAGCAGCAGAAGAAGGAGGAGGAGTCGGCGGGCGGCACCAAGGGCAGCAGCAAGAAGGCGTCGGCGGCGCAGCTGCGGATCCAGAAGGGTAAGGAGTCGGGATGGGGGTGGAGGTCGGAGGTCAGGGCCTGGCTTGGGGTAATGCGGTCGCCAGGGGTCAGAGGTGTCAGAAATGGGGGGGCCGCGGATGTGGGGATCGGAGATCAGGGCCTGGGGATTGAGGGATCAGGGGTGGAGTAATAGTCACTGAAGTGGTCAGAGATGCGGGGCCGAGGATGGGGCACTGAAGGTATTTGAAAAGCCAGATGTCTGATATTAGGGACTGAGAATCTGAGGGTGGCAGTGTAGTGGGGGGACCGGGAACTCGAGAGTCTGCGGGGTCAGACGGGAACCTGGGTGAAAGGCAGAGGAGATATGGATAGTGGGGGCCGAGGATTGAGGATCCGAGTGGGAGATTTAGTGTTTTATGCTGGGGTCAGTGGGAATCAGAGTCAGGCGTGGTGAAGTACGTTCTGGGGCCTGGGTTTCGTGGGTCTGGGGGGGGCGTCACATGGCAATTTGGGGTTTAGGGTGACAGGAGGAGGAGGGAGGGACAGTGGGTGCCAGAGATTAGAGATAGGAGTAGAGTTGGGTTTAGACCATGGTGCTGGAGATGCTGGAAATCTTATAGTCAGAACAGTGTAAGGTAGGAGGGCTGGGAACTAACAGATCTGGGGGTCAGATGGGAACCTGGGTTTGGGATGATAGGCAGAAAGAGGAGTATATGGATCTTGGGGACCAGGGATTGGTGGGGGGATGATTTAGGGTATGGAGGGGAAAAAGGTCTTTGAGTTTGGGCAGATAATTGGGGACTCCTCTAGAAGGTGGGGGTTATGGCCAGGGATCCTGGGTGTGGGGTAGTCAGAGGCTCTTGGAGGGCACATGGGAGTGGGGGCATTTAGGAGCTGGGTTGCGGGGGGACCCAGCTGTTGGGTGCTGGGACTTAGGGCTGTGGATTCAGAAGAGTTGGAACTTACCCTGGGCCAGGAGCTCAAGCACAGTCACAATTGAACATGTGTGTTTGTGGTGTTCTGTAGATCCAGAAGAGCCTGCCTGGAGACTGGGGAGCAGAAAGAGCAGGGAGAGGGTTGGGGATGTGTCCCACTGCCCAGGACAAAGCTGGGGTCCTGGAGGAGGCTATGGAGGCTCTGCTGGCACCTGCACCTGCTCTGAACACCCTCCTCTCTCTCCCTCTTTCTTTCTCTCTGTTTCCCTTTTCTGCTGTGAAAACCTAGACATAAACGAGCTGAATCTGCCCAAGACGTGCGACATCAGCTTCTCAGATCCAGACGACCTCCTCAACTTCAAGCTGGTTATCTGTCCTGATGAGGTGAGGGCACACTCAGCTGGACTCCCAGGCACGGCGGGTGGCCCCACCTCAAGTAGGGATACCTGGTTCACCTGCCAGGCCTTGCTGGATGGGATCCCAGCTCCTCTTTTCTTCCTTCACAGGGCTTCTACAAGAGCGGGAAGTTTGTGTTCAGTTTTAAGGTGAGTCTCGGTGGGCCGGGGTGGCTCCCTGGGCTGAGGAAGCAACAGCTGAGGCCCCGGCCAGGCACTGCTGGGGCACCTATCCACCTCCCCTCTCTTTTCCTGGAGCCAGGTGGGCCAGGGTTACCCGCATGACCCCCCCAAGGTGAAGTGTGAGACGATGGTTTATCACCCCAACATTGACCTCGAGGGCAACGTCTGCCTCAACATTCTCAGGTGAGGGCACTAGCCCTCCACAGCTCCCCCCAGCCCTGCCTGCCAGGCACCCTTCATGGCCTTGCACTACACCAGTCTCTGTCCATTCCTTACCCCTTGTGGTGCGTGTTCGTCTGTCTCTTCATCTCCACATTTTCTTCCTCGTGGCTTGACCTTGGCTTTCTCCATGGTCTGTCCTTCTCTGCACCCTCCTGCTAGCTTCTCCCATCCGCACTGTCCCGTGCCCTGGGCCTGATCTGTCCGGTCCCAGCAGGGCCTCTGGCGGCTTCCCACTCACCAGCCCCTGATCATGATGTTCTCTGCCCACAGAGAGGACTGGAAGCCAGTCCTTACGATAAACTCCATAATTTATGGCCTGCAGTATCTCTTCTTGGTGAGTAGGGGCGGGGGCGCTGGGGCTGGGGGAGGTTGGACTTCTGCCCCTTGGGCTTGTTGACCCCCACCCATACCGGCCACAGGAGCCCAACCCTGAAGACCCACTGAACAAGGAAGCCGCCGAGGTCCTGCAGAACAACCGGAGGCTGTTTGAGCAGAACGTGCAGCGCTCCATGCGGGGTGGCTATATTGGCTCCACCTACTTCGAGCGCTGCCTGAAATAGGGTTGGCGCATACACACCCCTGCCAGGGCCACCAGCCCCGGCGTCCCCTGCAAATATTTATTGGGGGCCACAGGTGGGGGGGGGCATGGGGCAGCCGGTGGGGGAATCCCATGCCCTGACCTGCCACCCCTCCCTGCCACCCGCTCCTAGTTTTTTTTTTTTTTTTAAACCACCATGTGATTGAGGTCGGCGCTGCCTCCCCCGACCCGCTCAGCGATGGGAAATGAATTGGCTTGTCTAGCCCCACGCTGGGTGCTGTCCAGCCCCCCTAATCTGGGCTCTGGGGTGGGAGGCCAAGGGTGGCTGGGCACCCGGCACCCCACCCCTGCACCACTGGAGGTCCCGCCAGGCTATTAAAGGGGAATGTTACTGCATGGCCTCTGCCTCTTCCTTTTGTGGGGTGGGAGGGGCAGGTGATGTCCACCAGGGCTCCTGCAGCAAGCGCGGTGGGAGTTGTGTGATCACAGGTGGCGTTAGGGGGCCCCCCCCGCCCCCGCATCAGCAGGCTGCCCAGTGCCTGGGGCAGCCCTGGGAGTCGTGAGGGGACCAAGCCCCAGGCCTCGGGCAGGGTGGGATGAATCCCACTCCGGAACAAAGGAGGGGCAGGATCCAGTAACCACAGGCTTCCTGGCCAGTAAGCCAACATACAAGAAAGTCCGCACCATCTCCTGTTCTGCCCCCTTCTGCCATGGGAGGGCCTGACGAGGAGAACGCTGTCTGGTGCCACCGGGTGCCTGAGGTCCAGAAACATCAGCGAGAGTTCTGGGTCCCTGAGATGAGCTGGGCCCTACAGTGGGTAACGTGGTGGGGTGCAGGGCCTCCGGGTGGCTGCCCGGAAGGGCGCCAACCCCACAAGGACCAGGACTCCGGCCGTGGCTCGGCTCCCTCAGGCTGGACTTGAACCTGTGGAACACCGAGTCTGCGGCAGGGACACGGAAGCTGGTGCGCATGCGCCTGGGGCCGGTCTGGTCCCCGGCGCGTGCGCACGCGCGCTGTTGTCCCCGCCCAGCATTCCGGGCGCCGGCGGGGCGTGTGACGTCAGGTGGTTTAATCCGGAAACGGCGGCGACCGCCGACGCGACAGAACCGAGGGTCTGTTGGTGGGCGCTCTGGGGCTCCCAGCGAGAAGAGCGTGACCCGGAAACGGAAGCGAGTCCCTGTCGCAACTCCGGTGAGTGGCCCCTACTGGGGTGCGGGCCCTGGGTGGACGCGTGGGTGGCGGCGTACGAGGGCCTCGCCCCTCTCTGGGACCCGGCCTTATCATCAGAGGACCCCATGCTGTCTTGCCTTCAGTGGTCAACACCCCGAATGGCCCCCCAGGCTTTCCTGCGTGAACAAGGCACCCCAACACTTAGCATCCCTCCCTCTGTACAGGAGTCCGCAACGCCCCCCAACCTTATTCTCCGCGCCCAGATTCCCTCAGCATTTAGGACCCCCGCCCCAAACCGAATTCCATGCATACGCTGTCAGCTTCAGGGCCGCCCCCATCCACCCTGTTTCTAGCACTCGCAGCCTCCACCTCCTCCTGTCAGGGACCCTCTCAAGTGCCCTGTCCTTGGCGCTCAGGGTTCCAAGTGCCCCCTACCCCCGTCAGCCCAAACACGGCCATCTCCAGTCTCAGTCCACCGAACACGCTAGGGCCTCATCGCAGGGTCTGCAGGACGAGGTGGAAGCCTTGAACCTCTGTGGGGGCACTGTGATGGAGGAGGGGTTGGGGTGGGCACGTTGTCCCCACTCATGTCCCTGGGGCTACCCAAGTTCCAGACTCCACTCTTTTGGCCTTCCATTCACGCCTTTTCTCCCTGCTCGGCCCTTTCCATTTTGGGAGCCCCCATCTGTCCCTGCCCATACACAGTGTGACCCCAGCTCTGCCTCATGCCCTCGTTTTGGGCCTCACACCACTCTGCAGTAAGGCTTCACACTTGCCCCAGTCCTACCGGTGGGCTCCTGCGGCCATGGACCTGCTATTTGGGCGCCGGAAGACGCCGGAGGAGCTGCTGCGGCAGAACCAGCGCGCGCTGAACCGCGCCATGCGAGAGCTGGACCGTGAGCGACAGAAGCTAGAGACCCAGGAGAAGAAAATCATTGCAGACATCAAGAAAATGGCCAAGCAGGGCCAGATGGTAAGCTCGATTGGGCACAGCCTGGGACACAGGCCAGTGCTGTTGCTTGTTCACACACTGGGGCTGCAGCAAACTGGACATGCTGAGCACCAACAGGGAGGTGCTTCTAGGGAAATGAAGGGTTGAGTGGGGCTTTCCCTAGTTTCAGGGTCCAAAAGGCTGCCTCTGTGGAGGTGGTAACAGAGCCAAACGTTGAGTAAGGAAGAGAGTGAGCCCGTGAAAATCCAAGTGGCAAGTGTGTCAGATAGAACAGCAAGTGTGTCAGATGGAAGAGCAGATGCTCCATGAGAGAGTGATGGGTGAGCTCAGAGGAGTGGATGTGGGCCAGACCACTTGGAATCGTGGGCCACAGTGGGAGCCCACGTGGCATGGGATGCACTGGCCCTGGGGGCCAGTGAGCAGAGAGATGGGCACAGCCTGAACCGCTGGGGAGCAGCACCTTTGATGGGCGACAGAGCTTTGGCCTGAGCAGCTGGGTTGAGGCGCCATTTCCTGGGATGGGCAAAGCAAGGAAGAGCTCTGGGGAGGAAGTGAAAAGGTGAGGTTTGGAAGTGTTCGTGTGTGAATCAGGATCCTGTACTTGAGGTGAGGGCCTGTGTGAGGTGGAGGGAGACACACATTCTTTGGCCAGGAGAGAAATTCAGGAATGGGTGTTGACTCTATAGACATGGAGAGAAAAGGACCCCTCAAGGGTGGCCCCACCTTTCTTCCTCTCATTTCTGGAGCAGAGATGAGAAGGCCGCAGAGGAGTCTGTGCAGTGGTGACCCAAGAGGCATGAGGGCGAGAGGGAACAGTGGCCAGTGGGAGCAGGCACATAGGAGCCCCTGAAAGCCTCAGTGGGCATGGTGGAGTGGCAGTGAGCACACTCCCAAGGCTGGCTCCCTGCCACCTCTGTCCCCTCGCAGGACGCCGTGCGTATCATGGCAAGAGACCTGGTGCGCACAAGGCGGTACGTGCGCAAGTTTGTGTTGATGCGGGCCAACATCCAAGCTGTGTCCCTCAAGATCCAGACACTCAAGTCTAACAACTCAATGGCACAAGCCATGAAGGGCGTCACCAAGGCCATGGGCACCATGAACAGACAGGTGCGCCTCTCCCGATCCCCCTCCCTACCCCTGCTAACCTCAGGGGCCAGACTCACCCTCCTCCCACTTCCAGCTGAAGTTGCCCCAGATCCAGAAGATCATGATGGAGTTCGAGCGGCAGGCGGAGATTATGGACATGAAGGAGGAGATGATGAACGATGCCATTGACGATGCCATGGGTGACGAGGACGATGAAGAGGAGAGGTTTGGAGACAGGAGGCAGGAGGGTGGGGACAGAGGGGATGCCTGGCCCTCCGGGTGCCTGGCCCTCATAGTTCTTTTTTTTTTACCTAGTGACGCTGTTGTAGCCCAGGTCCTGGACGAGCTGGGGTTGAGCCTGACCGATGAGCTGTCAAGTGAGTGTCCAGACCCTGGGCCCTGTCCTGCGCGCAGCTCAGCCATCGCGCAGACCCTCCCTCTCCCAGCATTACTCCTTCCAGCAGGGGCTCTCTTCCTAACCCCCCTTCTCTGCAGACCTCCCCTCCACTGGAGGCTCCCTCAGTGTGGCTGCCAGTGGGAAGAAAGCAGAGGCTGCAGCCTCCGCCCTAGTCGATGCAGACGCAGACCTGGAGGAGCGGCTCAAAAACCTTCGAAGGGACTGACTGCACACACAACACACCCCCGTGCCACCCTAGGGAGCCAGCGGAGGGCCCAGCATTTTCATTGTACCTTCTGCAATAAAAGAAGTTGGCCACTAGTCTTGGGCCTGTGTGAGTGGCCTGATGTGAGCCAGGCTGGGAGTCTGGTGACAGGGCTGACAGGAGTTGCTCAGGCAGGGCTTGGTCATGTGTGCCACATTAGCTGGGGTATAAGACAGAGGGCTGGAAGTTTTCTCGTTTTGGCGGGAGTGGACAGACCAAGCCCACCCGTCTTCAGGGCTTGGGATGTGAAAATGAGCAGCAGACACTGGCCCAGCACCCCCAAGAAGGCAGGCTCCCCAGACATCCTGGTAGCATCCCAGGAGTGCAGGCCTGTCCCCCAGGGATACACTGCCCAACTCCGCTTAGCCCAGCCCACCCAGCTCACTTTGATGAGCTGGTTGCGAGAAACAGTTCCAAGCCAGTCCAGGAAGCTCTCGGGGAGAATGAGCTGCCGTGCAGCACCTACCTGGGGATTCACCCTGCCTGCCCACAGGTTAGCCTGGGTCTGCCTACCTACCGGGTGACCCTCCTACCCACCAGACACTCCCCAGATCGCAAAGGGCCCAGGAGGGATGCTGCTCCCCGCTCCCTGGACACCCAGGTGGCCGGAGACAAGTGCCCCACCCCCATCTGGCCCAACAGGGTTTGGTGAGGGATCGGTAACAGCCAGAGACCAGGCCCCCAGGACCACTGCCCCCACCAACCAAGGCCTGAGTAACGGGTGAAGTTTTTATTAAATCCACAGAAGTAAAAACCATATTGTGAGGGGCTGGGGTATGGGCCACCAAGGAGTGGGAACCAGGCCACCGGAGGAAGGAGGAGAGGAGAGAGAAGAGGAGGTGACAGGACAGAACAGAGAACAGAGCCAGGTTGGAGCGGCTCGGGGGCTGCCCAGCCTCAGGGGCCATCACCAGGGCCACTGGACAGGTCCTGGGCGCTCAGGCCAGCACCAGGCAGGCTCAGCGGCGGGGGCTCCACCAGAACAGCGGAGAACTTGGTGTCACCAAAGGCTTCGTTCATGCGAGTCTCAAAGAAGCGCTGCAGGCCAATGATGGACTGCACATCGGCCTTGTCCTGCCGGGCAAATTACAGTGGATGGGTCCTAGGTCGCCCACCTCTCTGCCCCCAGCCTCCCCTCCCCAACCCATCCCCACCCCAACAGGCTCACCTCTGTCAGCTTGTTGAACTGCTTGAACATGCGGCCCACATCCTGGGCAAACTCCTGGGGGGAGCTGTAGGGGGGTGACAACTTCTCCTGGAGACGGGCTCGAATCAGCGTCAAGTCCAGGGTGCCGCCGGGCTGATCCTTCGAGCAGAGGCCACAGGCTGAAGGTGAGGCCAAACAGCCCCTGCACCTCCCACCCTCCCAAGTCCCAGAACTCACCAGGGAGAAGGTGGAGTCAGTAGCCAGCTGGTGCAGGGGCCGGCAGGGCTCATGGCAGAAGAGGGCCAGCAGGACGCGCTCACACTTCTGCAGGCGTTACATGAACATCAGAGTCATAGGGGACTTGGGGTGCTGCTGGCCAAACCAAGGGAGTGGGCCCCACCCTCACCTGCTGGTTGGCTGGCGAGAGCTTGGCCACCACACCAGTGCTGTCACCCCCATCCAGGTTTAGGCTGCCATCCTCCTCCTTCAGGTCGGGTAGCACGTGGCAGAGAGAGCAGCTCCACTCCTCCCTAGAGGAAACAGACCGTGAGGGGCTGCACGGCACCTGGCCCAGCCCTCCGCCCTACAGACCCCGCACAGCCTCGCACCCTGGCACATCCTGCAGGGCAGGCAGGTGGCAGTCCAGGTGGAAGCAGAACTCGCACTGGTTGCACATGACCAGGTCGCCTGGCTTCTGGCAGACACGGCAGATGGTGGCACTGTCATCCAGGGCACCTGGGCCACCAGCTGGGGCTGAGGTGCCCTCAGGGGCCACCACCTCCAGGCCTGAGCTGGTGCTGCCACTGGGTGAAGCCAGGCGGGGGCCCTCGGCGCCGGGGCCCTCGGCCAGGGCCATCAACACAGGTTTGGTCTCGGGGCCCTCAGTGGCGGCAGGCGGGGCCCCAATGGCAGCCTCTGTTTCTTCCTCCTGTGAGGAGGTGAGGGGTGTTCAGAGGGGTGCCGGCCTGGGCAGTAGATCCTCATCTCCCAGCCACAGTCACTTGGGCAGGCTCACCTTGACGATGGCCATGCCAGGCAGGGGCGGAGCGCCAGGGGCCCCTGGGGGCGCAGTCCCAGGCTGTCCAGCTGCAACAGCTGCAGCACCTCGCTCAATGACGATGAGGTTGTAATCCTCAGTGGTGCTGCCTGGGAAGACCTTGAAGACTGGTGGCTGGCTGTCAGCCGTGAGATCCAAGTCCAGGCGTTCGAGGCTCACCCGTGGCACCTTACGCATGAGGCCACTCACCTCACCATCACTTGAGCGGGACCTGTGGGCGCGGCTTGGTGTGAGCGCCCCACCCCTATGGCCACCCTGTCCCTATAACCACCAAAGGGCAGCCACACTCACCGCTTCACCCCTGACACGTGGGGCTCTGCACTCGAGTAAGGGTCATCTGCTCAGAACACAGAAAACAGGTTGGGGTGGACATAGGGCACTGCAGCTCTCCCACCTACTGGGGGGGCAGAATCACTCACCTGACCCGAAGCCATAGCCTTCCTGCACCTCCATAGGCTGTGGGCAGAGCAAGTGGACCTCAGTGGACAGGTATCCCACAGGACCCCGTGCCTCTTTCCTCCCACTATGGTCCCCTCCCTGGCTCACCTGGCTGCTGCCAGAGCCCTGCTTGCTCAAAGGCCCTGGAGCCCGAGGAGGGGCCATGGGTACAGGGCCTGTGGAGTTGGCGCCAGGACGTTCTGCCACGATCTTGCCTGCAGTAAAGAAGTAAAACAGTGTAAGAAAGTGAGTGCAGTGCCTGGGATGGCAGGGTGCAGCAAGAGAAAGACAAAAACCCACCAAAGGCCTCTGCACTCTTGGTCCAGGCATTGAGGTCCCACTGGAACTTCATCTCACCGTGTGGCTCCACAGGGTCCACGATCATCTTGAGGGCCCGGTGCAGCTGGAAGTAGATCTGGGGGTGGGCAGTACATGAGCACACGGGCAGTGAACAGGGCTCCAGGGTCTTGGGAGGTGCCTACCTGGAACCCACCACCTGGGTGCCCACCAGCACACACCAGCTTCTTGGAGAGTAGCAGAGCGGTGTTGTTGTCACTTTCCAGAGCCCATGAGGCAAAGCGCAGGATGTGTTCCTGGTGCTTCTGGATCTTGGTCATGGTCCAGTGCTGGCGCTCCAGGCGCTCCTGCTGCCCCTCAGTCACCTTCTGCAGGTGGAGAGCAGATGGGGTCAGGGAGGACAAAGCACCAGAACCTCTCCCCACCCAAGGAGGGCATCAGCAGCCAGCAGAGGGCGCCAAACCCCAGGACGATTCCACCTGAGGTAGAGTGAGCTGCCAACAGAGAAGGACCACGCAGCGGGTACCTGGGCGTCGTTAACCAGCACACGGCCCCGCTTGTTCAGTTCCTTCATGATCTGCAGGATGGCCATCTTAACGTCCACCTGCACGCGCTTCTGTACATCAGACACTTGGCGGATCCTGGGTAGCAGAGTGCGTGAGGTCAGGGCCACTCAGGCAGGTGCTCACCCAGAGCCACCCCACCCCCCGCCCCAGCACAGCACAGGCACCCACACTTACGAGCTGCGAACCTCCTTGGTGTTCTTCTGCAATGTCGCATGCTTGTCCCCGAGGCGCTTCACCAGTGAGGCCAGGAGCTTGCGCTGGTTCCTCACAGCATCCTCCAGGAACTGGTACCTGAGGGCAGATAGAGGTGGGCCCGGGCGCCCAGCACAGGAACAGGCAGCACCCACCCACCAAGCCTCAGGACTCACTGGTGGTCCTTGTGGGCGTTGAGCTGGCAGTCCCGGCAGGTGAGGGTGTCGCAACTCTCGCAAAACAGCACAAGGGGCTCGTGCTTGTGCACGTTGCAATACACCGTGCGCTCACCGTCCCTCGACTTGGCTGGTCCTGGGGAATGGGATCTATGAAGCGGGAGCTCATCCTCACCACCTCCAGCTCGAGGAGCGGACAGAGATCAGGGCCTCACTTCCTGCCTGTCCTGCAACCCTGGGCTATCTGCCGGAAGGACCCAGAGGGCCTACAGCAGTGGACAGGGAGGAGCAGAGATCCTTGCTCTCAAAACCCTCTGCCCTCAGCCTGACCGAGAGGGTCACACCCCTCTCCTTTCAGCTTCTGGAGGTGACAGCTTGACGTAGACTGACGGCCTCTGCCAGGAGAGACCTCCCCGCTGTTCCCTCTGCTGAAACCTCCTCCAGGTGGACACTCAAGAAAGCTCCTCCACCTCTGAAGCCCTGCCCCCATCCGCCACTGGGCTCCCTTTCTCCTCCGCTCACAGAAGATTCTGTCCAGCAGGGGAGGGGATTCTGGCTACTGTGGCATCCCAGCACACACAACATTTGCTTTCTGGCTCAGACAAAAAGCAAATCAGGGCTTAAAAGAGACCGTCAGATACATTTTCCTCATAAGCCATGCCTGGTGACCTCCCCTCTCTTCTCTGCTAAAAGGAGACCACACCATCTTAACGACCCACGGGGGAACCTGCAAAGCCTTCTCAGGCTGGAGAGATACGATATCAGACCAGGACCCTCAGAGAGGCGTCAGGCCCCTGTGCTGGGACAAAGGTCCTACGGCTCAGAGCAACACTCCCCAAAGACTAATACACCACGTTGACCCCCCAGCCCTCCCCAGAGGCTGTTGCCACTAGAAAACGGAGAACATCCATCCTTCTTTCCTCCCCAATCCCTATCATGTCTCGTTACCACACCAACCCAGCGTGAGACATAGGAACATTTCGATACAAATAAACCGAGCCTCAGCTCCTCTAAATATTGCCCGCTCTTGCACCCTGACTCTTGCCTGGAACCCAGGACCCCCTGGAGACCCCTGCCCTTCTCTCCTGGCTCCTCATGCCCCACAGGAACCATCTCTACCCAAGTTTTCCCATCAAAACTGTCCTCTGGGCTGGTGCAGCCACAGTGACTACCAAAACGCCACTCATGGGGAGTCCTGGGCCAAACACCAAGCGCAAGCCCCTCTCCATAGCACTTCCAACACACTCACAGAAAAATCTGGAAATACCAAGCTAGGCTGTGAAATACCTGTGACCCAATGATAAGAACACTTCCAGCACTCACTGGTCAGTGATAGTCTGACGACTCTACCAACTTGTTAAGACACAAGGCCCAAAGATCTCACTTTCCCCTACAGAGGCTTAAAACAGGTGCCAGGGAACCTCTGGTCCAGGAGGTCCCTCACATCATTCCCCCAACACCCTGCATTTCCCTGTCCATACATGCGGATCTCTCTACCATTGGAGGCCTATCCCCTGCCTAGGGGGGTTCCCTGATGAGCTTCCTCAAGCCCTCTATACACCCCCTGCGGCACCATGAGATCCCCTGTGAACTCCCCCCACTCCCTGCCTGTGGCTTTTCCCCTGCCACTGGACCTGCAGAGACTGCCCACCAGAGCCCCAGCCTCCCCCTTTTTGAGTTCTGCCCTCAGGCCCTTCAGTTGGTACCCTGTAGAGAAACTCCCTGAGATCCTTCCACCGTCTACAACTACCATCATAAGCAACTGAAGGCATAGAGAGGAGAACAGCAAGGGCAGCCCCCTGCACGTTGCGTACCAGTGGAACGCACAGTGTGGTCCTTGGTGTACTTCACCCGCTGGTGTGCCTCCACACACGTCTCACACAGCGGCTCAGAGCACTCCACACAGTAACTGGTGGCCGGGGCATTATCCTCACAGCTAGTGCAGCACTGCTGAGCAAAGGCAGAGTCAGAAGAGACAGAACCACCAAAGAAATCTGCATTTAGAACCAAGAAATACGACATGAAGAAAGGTGGGGGCCTTACTTAGCCTAGACAACCTGCCCTAAGCTTTCTACTACGGGGACAGTAAAGCCTGGAGCTGGTACCACGCTCTGGTCTAGTGACCCCTACTCATGGCCAGAGACCTCCTGGGGGTTGCTTGGGCGAGACATACCTGATTCGCATCCTGGGAATCGGTGGCAGCCTTGCTGCCACTGTCGCGCATGAAGTAATTCTCCACAATATCTTTGGAGAAACACTGCTGCTTACATACTGGACAGTCCACCACTACGAAAAACACGAAGAAACAAAACCATCGCATGGTGAGCGCATCCCCCCACTGGGCCCCAAACTCCATCCCCTGCCGAGCCGAGACGACCCTCCCCTCCCGGAGGAAGAACCAAACCCTTCTTTTACCGAACTTTAAACAGTCGCCCCATCTCAGTACCCGGGACACAGCCCACTGCCCACACACGTTCCGGCCACTCTTCGGGTCCCCATCCTCTCGCCCAGGCGACTCCCGCCATCGTCACGCTGGGAACCGACCCCCAGTCCCCGAGCCTCAAAGGGATCAAAGGCTGCGGGGTGGGGGAGGGGCCGCCCCCGGCCCCACCGCACTCACCAGCGCCGTCGCCCGCCGCACCTCCGTCCCCTGAGCTGTTGGCGGCGGCAGGCGCCGCGGGCCCGAGGCAGGCGCTGCAGGCCGAGTGCAGGCAGGGTAACAGGCGCGGTTCCCTCTCGGGCCGCAGGCGCTCCCGGCACACGCCGCAGTGCTCCAGCAGTTCCAGCGCCTCGCCGCCGCCCCCCGCGGGCGACGATGCCGATGCGGACGCCGCCGCCGAGGCAGAAGCCGAGGCCGTGGCCGAGGAGGCGGCGACGCGCTTCTCGGCGCCCGCCGAGCCCTCTCCCGGGCCCGGGCTGCCTGAGGCAGCCGCTGCCGCCGCCGAGGCCGCCGCCGCCGAGGCCGCCATTCACACGCCGCCGGGGGCGCCCAGGGGGGGAGGAGGGGCGCGGGGCCCGCCGCGCAGGCGCAGACGCGCTCGCCGCCAACGGCTGGGCCGCTGCCGCCGCGAGGCCTAGCGCCGCCACGCGCCGCCTAGGTCGCCGCCCGCTGCGCGCGGGGCGCTGCCGAGGCCCGGCCGGCCGCTGCCCGCTCTCCTGTCTCCGCCGCCGCCCGCGCTTCCGTCTCAGCGGCGACCGAAACCAGCGCCACGCGGCACGCGCACAACCGCTCGACCGCGCGCCCGCTCGCAGAAAGAGCCGCGGCTGGGGGGCGGGACAGAAATAACTGGCGCCGACGCCGTCGCGCACGCGCACTGGGCGCCTCTCGCCCGGGGGCGGGGCCGGGGCGGGCCGGGGCGGGGGAGGCCATGAGTACGCACGCGCCTGAGCGGGCTCCTCCCACCCCCGCCTCCACCACCCGCAGCGCCGCTCGTGCGGCAGGGGCGGGGCATCTGCGTCGTCGCCGCCGCAGCCTGGTCCACCGGCCGGGCTCGCGTCCGTTATTGTAGTCCCTGCTCCAGGCCGTTTACTCCGCACGCGCGCCGGCAGTCCGTTCTTCCACCTCGATCCCCGCCCCTTTGCCCGCCTGGGGAGGTCTCCAGTTGCTGCGTCGACTAGCGTTCCCTAGAGGGGGCGGGGCCGAGAGCTAGGGAAGATGCTGGGCCCAGGGAGAGGGGCGAAGGGTCCCCATCCCGTGGAGGAAGTACTGTTCTAAACCGGGACTTAGACTTTGGGGTTTTAACCTTTTTATTGTTTAACATGAGCAACACTGAAACCTGACTAAATCAAATAGATCCCACGGGGCTCAGAACACCGAGACTGAAATCCCGCCTGGCCCTGCAAGCGCCCCTTGCCATATTTTAGCCCGCCACTGCGCTGGCCTTGATGCTCTTCAAGCGGGCGGACTGAACCGCAACAGTGGGGAAATTCTGAGCGGGAAGCAGGGTCTGCGTGGGGCGATCCATCTGTGGGCAGAGGCAGGATCTGTAGAGAGGGGAAGCCTGCCTCAGTGGGGAGCAGTATCTGCGTGCGGGGAGGGTGTTCCCGTCTGAGGAAGGACGTAGAGTGTCTGGTGAGAATTCTGTCAGATGGGGGAAGCTAGGCCTGGAGGGAATCCTATTCGAGAGAAACGGGGGTGGGGCAGGGTCCGTGGGGAGAGAGGAGTCCTGTCTGAGCTGAGAAGGAGGGAAGCAGGGCCTAAGGCTGGAGCTGGCGGAGGAGGGGTCCTGACGGAGAGGAAAGCAAGATCAGTGGGAGGGGATCCCGTCGGAGGTGGGAGTGGGGCCTGTGGGAAGGGATCCTCTCTGAAGTCACTAGGCACGGAGAATACTTGAGGCAAGGGTGCCTTGGAGCCTCTGCCTGGGATGGGCCTTCGTCCCTGTGCAGGGCTCCTCAGTCCTGCGGTTGCCAGTCCAGGGGGAGGCTTGGGCGGCAGCTCTGAGACGATGCAGAGAATCTGGAGGGCCGGCACGTCCAGCCCCCAGACCCTACTCCGCCTCCCGCGGGCTTGACCACGCAAAAGCTTCAGGGGAGCGGGGCGCAGCCTCCCCCACCCCAGCTCCCCTAGGCGCCCACACGCGGTGTAGGTGGCGGTGGTGGAAGTGCGTCCGGCGCTGCTCTTGTTGCCGCAGGGCCTGGGGGGAACTCGGGCCTATTGTCTCCGCGCCTGCCTTTGTTCCAGCTCGAGTGCGGCCCCAAAATCCGGGCCCCGCCCCGCCCCGCCCCGCCCCGCCCCGCCCCTTCAGCCGCCGGAGCGCCCACCGCCCGGTCCGCGCGAGGCCCCGCCCCCCCACTGACTAGCCCGCCCCGGCTCAGCCCCTCCCCCCGAGGCCTGGGCTGCATACCCTCGCCTCCTTCCTCCGACAATTGGGAAGGAAAGTTGGTGGCTGGCAGCGCCGAAGTTGAGGTGCGGAATCCTTTAGTGATATTTGTTGAGTACTTTCCATGCCCCCTCCCGCTCTCTGCGCTGGGCCCCAAAATCACCGGGTTGTGTCGGGTAGAGATGATCCATACCTACCCTGGCCGCCCACCCCCGCCCGGGCAGATGCGGGGCTGTCGAGGGCCAGACAGTCGCAATAAGTAGGTGATGGTAAAGAGTGTAGGAGTGGACTTGCCTCGGGGCTGCCCCCAAACACCTGGGGGAAGAACCGTTCAGGGGAGAAACAAGTGCAAAGGCCCGGAGGCAGACAGGCACACCCGGAGGAGTGACAGGAAGAGCGGTGGGAGATGCCTAGAGGTTGCTGGACAGCTTGCTGGGGATGGGTTGAGCCCTCCGGTTGCCCCTGGTATGGTCCCTTCACTAGACCTTGGCAACTGTTTCAGAACAGCATCCGTGCGGGCAGGTTCACCTGGAAATCAGGCTCGGGCAAACTCAGGGAAGCGCACGGGAGCATCCTGGGACTGGCCGAGACAGTGGGCATACGGGAGGGCAAGGCCAGGCCAGAAGCCTTCCTCAGAGGCCCTCTCCGAGGAGCCAGCCTGTCCAGAGCTGAGCGGCAGAACGTGGGCACATCTTGACTCTGCCCCCCAGTGGGCCAGTGTCATCGTGTACTCTCCTCCCCTGTGTGCCTTGTCCACCCTTCACAGGCATCTCGCCCTTTCCAGTCCTGGACCACTGGAAACTGCCTGTATCCTGGCTTTGTAGACAGGGCTCAAGGGGTGAAGCCACGTGCAGGAGGTGCCAGCCAGACCACCACCCCTTGCAGGCGCCTGCCTGCAGACAGCCATCCTTACTGCCTCTTCACTTCCCAAACTCTGCGCTTGCTCCCGATTCTCCCTCTGACCTTCAGGTGTCACCCCCAAAGCCACTTCCTGGGGAAGCCTTGTAGCTGCATCGCTCTGATCTCTTTCTCCACCTTCACAGGTTTCATCTGGGAACTGGGCGATTGTGGTAGTTGCACAACATCATGAATGTACTTAATGCCACTGAATTGTATGCTTACAAAGCGTTGAAATGGCAATTTTTTTAGATTTCTTTTTTGGCTGCGTTGGCTCTTTGTTGCTGCGCACGGACTTTCTCTAGTTGCGGCGAGCGGGTTTCTCATTGCGGTGGCTTCTCTTATTGCGGAGCACGAGCTCTAGGCGCGTGGGCTTCAGTAGTTGTGGCACGTGGGCTTCAGTAGTTGTGGCTCTCAGGCTCAGTAGTTGTGGCTCGCTGGTTCTAGAGCGCAGGGTCAGGAGTTGTGGTGCACGGGCTTAGTTGCTCCGAGGCATGTGGGATCTTCCTGGGCCAGGGCTCAAACCCGTGTCCCCTGCATTGGCAGGAGGATTCTTAACCACTGCGCCACCAGGGAAGTCCCTGAAGTGGCAATTTTATGTGTATTTTAGCACACGCATAAAAATCAGATTTTGGTGAGTCTGTCCCTTCTGACCTCTGACCTCACCGCTTGGCTCCAGCCATACAGGCTGACCTGTTGTTCCCACCTCACAGCCTTTGCACTTGCCGTTCCTTCTAGCCAGAATGTTCTTCCCACCTCCCCTTCTGGCTGGCTCCTTCTCTTCCTTCACATTTCAACTAGTGAGAATCACAAGGAAGTGAGCTCCAAACCGTTTACGTCACTGCTGCGTCTGCCATGTCTTGCTTGGGGCCTGCTCCACAGTGGGCACTCAGTCAGTGAGTAAAAGGACAAACAAATGCATGAAGATAATGACTGTCTCTACCCGGCCAGTTTTGTAGGCTACAAGATAAGGTTTGAGTTCTATTACTTTTTAAGCTTTCTTTTTAAATTGTGTTAAAACTCACATAATATCAAATCCATCAATTTAGCTATTTTGAAGTGTAAGTTCAGTGTTATTTCATACATTCACAATGTTGTGCAACCACCAGTTCATCTAATTCCAGAACGTTTTCATCACCCCAAAAGGAAACCAGTATCCATCAGCACTTACCCCCCATTCCCGCTTCCACCGGCCCCCAGCAGTGACTACTCTGCTTTCTGTCTCTATGGACTTTTAAACCTTTTGATGGCGGCTTATGATATATAGAGAAAAGCCTACACAGTGTACGTACAGTGAGCACCCTTGGTAACCAGCTCTGATAGCAAAACACAGAATGTCTCTGGCTCTCAGAAGCCTTCCACGCCCCTGGCAGTTGCCACCATCCTGACTTCTCCCACCCCGGACAGGCTTTCCTGGTATACATACGGAACCACACACAGTTTGCATGTCCACACCATGTGTTCACACGCCTTCTTCCCCGCGTTCACATTCACTTCACATTCACGTGGCTGTGTGTGGCCTTGATTCCCTCTGTGCCCACAAATATCCTACAGTTTGTTTACATGTTCTCCTCTTGGCGGCGCTTGGGTCTCTGTCCTGCTTGTGCTGCAAGCACAGTAGGGCTGCGGCAGCACCATAAGTGGCTTTTTTTTTTTTTTCGTCGCCAGGCGGCTTGCAGGGTCAACCAGAGACTGAACCTGGGCCACAGCAGTGAAAGTGCCGAGTCCTAACCACTGGACCACCAGGGAACTCCCAGTTCATGGCTTTTGGCTGGGCTTTTATTTCACTGTAAGGAGCTAACAGAAGGGTTTAGAATATGGCAGGATCGGACGCCCATTTTAAGTGTTCTAGGTAGGGAATGGATGGTAGGAGCTGGAAAGCAGAAGATAAGCGTCCATGCCGGCCAGGCAGAGAAGGCACTAGATCCCCTAAAATCACGCTTTAACGTAACTATGGTTCAGGAGTTCCCTGGTGGTCCAGTGGTTAGGACTCTGCACTTCCACTGCAGGGGGCACGGGTTTGATCCCTGGTTGATCCCGCAAGACGCCTGGCGTGGTCAAAAATAAATAAATAAAATTAATTAATTAAATTAAACAACTATGGTTCCTCCATTAGTTTCCTGTGGCCACTGTAACACATTACCACAAACTTGGTACCGTAAAACAAAACTTTAGGGACTTTGCTGGTGGCGCAGTGATTGAGAATCCGTGTGCCAACACAGGGGACACGGGTTCGAACCCAGGTCCGGGAAGATCCCACATGCCATGGAGCAACTAAGTGCGTGAGCCACAACTACTGAGCCTGCGGGTCGCAACTACTAAAGCCCGCACACCTAGAGCCTGTGCTCCTCAACAAAGAGAAGCCACCACAATGAGATGCCCTCACACCACGACAAAGAGTAGCCCCTGCTTGCTGCAACTAGAGAAAGCCCGTGCGCAGCAACAAAGACCCAATGTAGCCAAAAATAAATAAATAAATAAATTTATATTTTAAAAAATTTAATTCACAGTTCTGGAGGCCAAAATTATGAAATCTAAATGTTAGGGCCACACTTCCTCTGAAGCCTCTAGGGGTGAATCCTTCCTCACCTCTTCCAGTTTCTGGTGGCTCCAGGGGTACCTAGGCTTGTGGCTGCATCACATCAGTCTTCAAGGTCCACATCTTCAAATCACTCTCTGTTCCAACTTCATACTGACTTTTCCTCTGTTTGTCCTTCTATGGACAGAAGTGTGTCCACCCCGAAATACAATGTGATAGTATTTGGTCATGGGGCCTTTGGGAAGTAATTAGGGTTAGATGATGTCATGAGAGAGGAGCTCTGATAATGGGATTAGTGTCCTATTAAGAAGAGGCGCCAGGGGGTTCCCTGGTGTCCTAGTGGTTAGGATTCCGGGCTTCCACTGCCGTGGCCAGGGTTCAACTCCTGGTCGGAGGGACTGAGATCCTGCAAGCCGCATGGTGCAGCCAAAAATAAATAAATTTTTTTAAAAAGAGGGGGAGACACCAGAGAGTTTGCTGTGGTCACAAAGAAGAGGTCACGTGAGCGTACAGCAATACAGCAGGCTTCTCCAAGCCAAGAGAAGGGGCTTCAGAATGAAACATACCTTGCCGGCACTTTGATCTTGGACTTCCCAGCCTCCAGAATTGTGAGAAGTAAATTTCTGTCCTTTGAGTCACCTAGTCTATAGTATTTTGTTATGGCAGCCAAGCCCAACTAAGACAGTTGACAAATTTCCCTCTGCCGCTCTTGCAAGGATGCATGTGAATTTACGTTTAGAGCCGCACCCAAATAACACAGAATGATTTCCCCGTTTCCAGATCCTTGATCACAATTGCCAAGATTCTCTTTCCTGATAAGGTAACACTTCCGGGTTCTGAGGATTAGGATGTGTATATCTTTGGAGCCACCTTTCTGCCTATTGCAGCCCACATTTCACGGATGGGAAAACTGGTCCCCAGAGAGTAGAAGGTGTCATCCAGGGCCGCACAGCCTGCATGAGTTCAACCCAGTTCTGGGGAATCTCTGGCCCCCAGGGAGGACAGGGAGAGAAAGGACAGGACACAACCAGAGCCCAGAGTTTCAGCCCTTTCCCTGCAGTTAGGAACCAGGGCTCCTGGGAGAAAGCATTCCAGGGAAAGCCCCAGGTGAGCCCCAGGAGCACGAAAGAAACCTGTTAAAAGGACACAGAAGCCATACATGATGATATGACTCAAGCATCAGAAAAACAATGACTGTCATTGACTGACACACAATGAATCCACCCTATCCATGAGTTAACGGTTCTCAAAAGGAAGAGTCGAAAAATAAGCCCATCTGTCACCAAATGGTACTGCTTTTTTTTTCTCTTTTTTAGTATATTTATTTATTTTTGGCTGTGTTGGGTCTTTGCTGCTGCACACGGGCTTTCTCTAGTTGCCGCGGACGGGGGCTGCTCTTTGTTGCGGTGTGCAGGCTTCTCATTGCGGTGGCTTCTCTTGTTGCAGAGCGCGGGCTCTAGGCGTGCGGACTTCAGTAGTGGTGGCATGCGGGCCTAGCAGTTGTGGCGCACGGGCTTAGTTGCTCCGCAGCATGTGGGATCCTCCCGGACCAGGGCTTGAACCCATGTCCCCTGCCTTAGCAGGCAGATTCTTAACCACTGTACCACCAGGGAAGTCCCCATGGTGCTGCTTTTAAGGCAGCTCCTCACTCTGAGAATTCAGCACCGATTCTGCCTCCCCAAAGGAACCTGTATTTCAGGGAACACATGGCCCCAGTCCTTGATGAGATAATTAAATGCTAGAGTTTGGAAAACATCACTTCCCAAGCGGTAATGAGATTCCTGAGCAGGCTAGGATTATCTGGTGTACATGCTATGAGGTGAATGGAGGGTGAGGTGTCAATGTGGACATCTGGGGGTGGGGACACACGAGTGAGCAGAGTCAGGCTGTTACTGCCCTCTTGTTAGGGTCAGCAGCACCGAGGTCCTGCATGGGATGCAATGGTGCCCATCTAACACCCCCTGTGAGGGGTTCTAGCCAACAATATTTGGCCCAAAGCCCAGCGAGTCTTTAGATCTAATTTTCCATCCGTGGGCGCTAAAGGGGATGTTGGGGGGAGGGAGAGAGGCCATCTGGATGGGGCGTGTCCTGCTAGAAGCCAGGGTCCACTGTGCCCGCCCAGTCCTCACTGAGGGGCTGTGTCTCTAGCCAGACGTTGGAGCAGTTGCTGCTGGGGCTGGAGCAGAAATGGACACAGACCACACAAAGGAAGTGTTAAGGTAGAGGGAAACGCTCTAAAACTGAATAGTGGCGATGGCTGCACGATATGAATACTAATCTACTACAAGCCTTTGAAGGGTACCTGCTGTGGGTGTACGTTATGGCATATAAATTCCACTTCAATACAACTGTTGAAAAAGGAGGGCAGGTCCAAAGAAGATATACAAATGGCCCGGACAATAAGCACATGAAAAGACATTCGCATCATTAGTCATTAGGGAAATGCAAACCAAACCACAGTGAAGTACTGATTCACACCCACGTAGGATGGCTTCAAAAAAAAATGAAAAAAACAAGTGTCGGCAGGGATGTGGCGAAATTGGAACCCTCCTACATTGCTGGTGGGAACGTAAAATAGTGCAGCCATCCTGGAAAAAAGTTTGGCAGTTCCTCAAATGGCTAAACATAGAGTTAACTTTTTGATCTAGCAATGAATTCCTAGGTATGTATCCAAAGGAATTGAAAAAGGTGTTCAAACAAATCCTGGTACAGGACTGTTCACAGCAGCCCTATTCACAATAGCCAAAGGTGGAAACAACCCAAATGTCCACCAATTGATGAATGCAAAAATAAATGTGGTATTACCATACAATGGACTCTTGGCCATAAAAAAGAACAAAGTACTGGTATGTGCTACAACATACATGAACCTTGAAAACGCTATGCCAAGTGAAAAACTCAGACACAAAGGACCACATATTGTATGATTCTATTTTTATGAAATATCCAGAATATGCAAATTCATAGAGACATAGAGATTATTCATTGCCAGGGGCTGGAGGGAGGGGAAAATGAGGAGCTACTGGAGTGAGGAAAATGTTTTGGAACTAAATGGAGGTGGTAGTTACACCACTTGCAACTATACTAAAATCCACAGAGGACTTCCCTGGCGGTCCAGCGGTTAGGACTCCATGCTTCCAATGCAGGGGGCACCGGATTGATCCCTGGTTGGGGAAGTTTGCAGGCCACGTGGCACAGCCAAAAAAAAAAAAAAATACAAAGAAACAAAAAATAAAATCCATTGAATTGTTCACTTTAAAATGGTTAATTTTTGTGTTATGTGAATCACCTTAATTTTAAAAGCAGAGGTGAGGCTTCCAGATCAATAGGGAGCAAAGGACTTGAGCCATCCTGAATGGGTCCTGGGCAGGGACAAACCAGCCATCAGGGCCTGTTTGTGGACAGTTGGTGACGTGGGGATGTGGATTAGACATGCTAAGGAGTCAAGGAAGCTTCCAAAGACAGGCAACTAGGCAACCTCCTTGTTTTTAAAAGATGAATCCGGAGGTTAAAAGAATTAACCAAAGAAGACATAAGGATGGCCAACAGCCACATGAAAAGATGCTCAACATCGCTAATGATTAGAGAACTGCAAATGAAAACTACAGTGAGGTACCACCTCACACTCGTCAGAGTGGCCATCATTAAAAAGGCTACAAATAATAAATGCTGGTGAGGGTGTGGAGAAAAGTGAATGCTCCTACACTGTTGGTGAGAATGTAAATTGATACAGTCACTATGGAAAACAGTATGGGGGTTCCTTAAACAACTAAAAATAGAGTTGCCATATGATCCAGCAATCTCACTCCTGGGCATATATCTGGATAAAACTATAATTCAGGGCTTCCCTGGTGGCGCAGTGGATAAGAATCCGCCTGCCAATGCCGGGGACACAGGTTCGATCCCTGGTCCGCAAAGATCCCACATGCCACGGAGCAACTAAGCCCATGCGTCACAACTACTGAGCCCACGTGCCTAGAGCCCATGCTCCGCAACAAGAGAAGCTGCTGCAATGAGAAGCCTGCGCACTGTAACGAAGAGTAGCCCCAGCCACAACTAGAGAAAGCCCGTCCACAGCAACGAAGACCCAACGCAGCCAAAAAAAAACACCAAAAAAACCCTATAATTCAAAAAGATACACGCAGGGACTTCCCTGGCAGTCCAGTGGTTAAGACTCCGCTTTCCAATGCAGGGGACACAGGTTCAATCCCTAGTCAGGGAACTAAGATCCCACATGCCTCACAGCACGGCCAAAAAAAGAAAAAAAAAGATACATGCATCCCAGTGTTCACAGCAGCACTATTTACAATAGCCAAGACATGGAAACAACCTAAATGTCCATCAACAGATGAATGGATAAAGAAGATGTGGTACAGGGACTTCCCTGGCGGTCCGGTGGGCAAGACTCTACTCTCCCAATGCAGCCGTCCCAGGTTCGATCCCTGGTCAGGGAACTGGATCCCACATGCATGCCACAACTAAGAAGTCCACATGACGCAACTAAGACCCAGCACAGTCAAAATAAATAAATAAATAAAATTTAAAAAAACTAAAGCAAAAATAAAATTAAAAAGATGTGGTACATATATACAATGGAATAATACTCAGTCCTAAAAAATAATGAAATAATGTCATTTGCAGCAACATGGATGGAACTAGAGATGATCATACTAATTGAACTAAGCCAGACAGAGAAAGACAAATACCGTATGATTTCACTTATATGGGGAATCTAAAATATGACACAAATGAACCTATCTACGGAACAGAAACAGACTCACAGACATAGAGAACAGACTTGCAGTTGCCAAGGGGAAGTGGGGGTGGGGGAGGAATGGATTGGGAGTTTGGGATTAGCAGATGCACACTAGTATATATTGGATGGATAAGAAACAAGGTCCTACTGTATAGCACAGGGAACTATATTCAATGTCCTGTGGTAAACGGTAATGGAAAAGAATATGAAAAACAATTGTATATACATATATATATATATATATGTATAACTGAATCACTGTGCTGAACAGCAGAAATTAACACAACATTGTAAATCAACTATACTTCAAGAAAAATAAAATAAAATAAAATAAAAAGAGTTAGGACTTCCCAGGTCATCCAGTGGGTAGGACTCCACGCTCCCACTGCAGGGGGCTGGGGTTTGATCCCTGGTCGAGGCACTAGATTCTGCACGCATGCCACAACTAAGAAGTCCGCATGCTGCAACTAAGACCTGGTGCAGCCACAATATATAAATTAAAAGAAAAAAGAAAAACCAGAAGAGTTAATCAGTGTCTTAAACACAAAGAGGGCAGAGTGGAGGGAACCAGGTCTGGGTGGGCCTCAGCCACCATGGACCCAGCAGGAACACAGCCTGGAAGAGCAGGCCTGGGAGGGTTCTGCATTAGTCACCCACCTCGGCTGGGAAGTGCTTTTCAGACCTGAAGCCAAGGGCACAGCTCCTGAATGGAAAACAAGGAACAATCCAACCAGACGAAATTCACATCTGGGTGGCTGGCACACCAGCCTGAGGCAAAGTGATGGAGACCTCATATTGTGCCGTTTCATTGCTATGAAATGTCCAGCACAGGCAAATCTATAGAGACATTAGATTTGCAGCTGCCTGAGACAGGGTGGGAACAGAGACTGGCAGTAGATGGGCAGAGGATTTCATTGGGAATGACAGAAATGTTCTAAAACAGGAGGATGCTAAGTGTTACAGAAAATGGTAAATTTACTAAAAATGACTGGATCATATGTGCACTTGAGACGGAAGAATTCTATCAGAGAGTTTGGTGTTCAGAAGTAGGAAAGGTGGACTTCCCTGGTGGCGCAGTGGATAAGAATCCACCTGCCAATGCAGGGGACACGGGTTTGAGCCCTGCTCCGGGAAGATCCCACATGCCACGGAGCAACTAAGCCCATGCGCCACAACTACTGAGCCTGCGAGCCACAACTACTGAGCCTGTGTGCCACAGCTACTGAAGCCCGCACACCTAGAGCCTGTGCACAACAAAGAGAAGCCACCGCAATGAGAAGCCCGCAGACTGCAATGAAGAGCAGCCCCTTCTCGAGGCAACTAGAGAAAAGCCCGCGCACAGCAACGAAGACCCAACACAGCCAAAAATAAGTAAATTTTTTTAAAAAGTAGTTTAAGAAAAAAAAAAAAAAAAGAAGTAGGAAAGGCTGTACTGGGCCCCTGTGCCAGGGTGCCAGGAACTCCCAGCCCCAGGGCACCGAGGAGCAATGATGGATGGGAGGGGAAGGGATTAGAACATTGATTAAAACAAACATTTTAATCTGGCCTCAGGGGATGCATTAAACCGGGATGGAACAAGAGGCCATAAGGACAGAATTACCTAGGTGTGCCACCTCCAGGGGCTTTCCCCTTCACCTACAAGCTTTACTTTAAAAAAAAAAAAGGTTTTTACTTGAAAAAAATATTTTTAGTGTACTAAAACAGGAGGAAAAAAAAGGACAAAACAAGAATATTTGCTAATTTGAGAGTGTGAGTGCTCCGGTGTGTGCTCTACTGTTTTCTGTTTCTTGGGGGGTTTTTTTGGTTTGGTTTTGTTTTTGAATTTCTGAATTTTATTTTATTTATTTTTTAGACAGCACGTTCTTATTAGTTATCTATTTTATACATATTAGTGTATATATGTCAATCCCAATCTCCCAGTTCATCCCACCACCACCCCCCCCCCGCCACTTTCCCCCCTTGGTGTCCATACGTTTGTTCTCTACATCTGTGTCTCTATTTCTGCCCTGCAAACCGGTTCATCTGTACCACTTTTCTAGGTTCCACATATTTGGGTTTTTTAACTTTTGAAAATTAATCCAAGGGCCCGGTACTTGACCTAGGTGCAGGGACCCTGGAGAAGCAACATCAGTAGTTGTGCAGTTAAGATTGTTATTTCAGTTTAGGTCTCCTCCTCCCCACAGTTTCCTCAGGCCACAGGGCTAGTAGGAGGTTCGTTGTCTTTCAAATATAAAAGCAAATTGAAGTAGCAATTATTCCCCCCGCCACCTCTACCCCCTCAGTGACAGTCCTTGATGTCTATCTGGATGTTTCTTTCCTTCTAGGGCCTTTCTGGTGTATTAGGGATCCTGCCACTGCCCCTCCCCCAGCCCAAAGGGCTCTCCATTTCCTCTCAGCACGTCTGGAGGGCTAAACCCTCCACTGCTGGTACCTGCCTTGCCAGGGACCTCCCTCGGTCTCCACCCTGTTTCCTGGGGACGCCCTTGGTGTCTAACCCCGGGCTGGCCGAGGGAAGCTCCTGGCAGACTGAGGTGTGTGCCTGAGTCTTGGGCCCTGCATCCCACACCTGGCACAGTCCAGACCCACTAGGATAGGGCTGGGCTTGGAGACCTGAACACTGGGCTTCCTCCGTGGACAGTGGCTGGCACGGCAGGAGGTTGGAGAGAGGCTGGGGACCCTGGTTGAGCTGGGAGGAGGGGCTGAGCCTCCTGACTGCTGATATAAACTGTAGGGGCTTCCCTGGCCGTCCTGTGGTGAGGATTCCATGCTCTCAGTTGCGGGGGGTGGGGCACGTGTTTGATCCCAGGTCGGGGAACTGGGATCCCTCAAGCTGTGCAGTGCGGCCAAAAAATAAGCAAATAAATAAAACGAAAACTCTGTGTGTGTGTGTGTTGGGTGGCTGGGGGTGGGGGCCTGCCTCCCCGCTCAGGAGGCCCAGTCATGTGGGAGCTCAATTTCCTCTGCTCCTTTCGTGTGTCTGTGATTGCCCTGAGCTCTCGGCTTCTTCCCTTCAGTGTGGCCTTCTCATCCCCACCGCCTCCAAGACTCTCAGACCTGGTCGGGAGCTTGCCATATTGGCAGGCCACATGGGCCCACCCCTGGCATCTTAAACCTGCGTCCTCAGCCACACTATTTATTCTTCGAGATGCTCCCACAATCACAGGCCAAGGTCTTTGGAGAGAAAATCAAAATAGACATTTTCTGGGCCTCCCTGGTGGTGCAGTGGTTGGGAGTCCGCCTGCCGATGCAGGGGGTGCGGTTTCGTGCCCCGGTCTGGGAGGGTCCCGCGTGCCACAGAGCGGCTGGGCCCGTGAGCTGTGGCCGCTGAGCCTGCGCATCCAGAGCCTGTGCTCCGCGACGGGAGAGGCCGCGACAGTGAGAGGCCCGCGTACCGCAAAAAAAAAAAAAAAAAGACATTTTCTGAAGGCTTGTATCGCTGGAGGCCACTGCTCCCATCTCCTTTGCAGCCTGAGGGGGGTCGGGGCTTGGGTGTTTCCTCTTGTCTCTCACACTCCTTCAGGGCCAGGTCCTCCATCGCACCCTCATCTGCTGAGAACGTTTCTGAAGCCGCCCGTGTCCTCTCCTTCCTACCCTGACTCTGCCCGCACCTGGCCTCCCCTGCTGAGGTCTGAGCCGCCACTGCTGCCTTCGGGACCTCTTATGTGTGCTGCCCCACTAGGTCCACTGTCCTCCCGTTTGGGTCGTAGTGGCAATAGTTGTCTGTCAAGGTGAAGGGCACAGATGAACCCCTAGCCTCACAGGTCGAGGTGGGCACAGCAAGGGGCCTGTGAAGCCAGAGAGGAATGAACAGTGATAGGAACTGGGTAGAGGAGGTTCGATGGAAGAAGACCCAGTGAGCCGGGCAGGCCATCGTGAAGGACTTAGATTCTGAACAGCGACAATGAGGACAATGAGGCCACGGGACTGGGATTTAATGTTCCTCGGGGCATGGGCCATGGAATGCTTCCCACCTGGCACATCCCCTCCCTTCCCTGCCTGGAACACGTCTACAACACATCTAGAACACGTCTACAACACAGCTGCTCGCTCAGCAGCTGCCTGAGGCAGGAGGCTGGCATGCTGACCTTGTCCTCATACTGGCAGCAGAGAAGTCAGCCCCTCCACTCTGGAATCCACACCTGCTGCAGAAAGCATGGGGTCCACTGAGGTCTAGGCACCGCTCCCCCCCGACTCCCCGCCTTCCTTCAGCCCCCATGAGTAGGGAACAAGGCCCAGCCAGCCCACCACTGCAGCCTCACCATCTAGTGGGCCTGGTTCACGGATGTCCTGGACAACCAGCCCCACCTCAAGGCCCTTGCGGATCACGGCTGTTCCTCTGCCCAGACAGCTCTTCCCACAGATTCTGTCCCCTAAAGTGTCTTCTGGGCTTTGAAGTCTGGCTGTTCACCACCCTCCTGGCAGACGTAGGACCCAGCTCACACACACACACACACACACACACACACACACACACACACACACCCCACTCCCCTTCTTTTCTCAGCTTCGGCCCAGAGTGTGGCATGCAGCGGGCACTAAGTGAACACTACTCGCCCTGGGGCAGGTGGGCCTGGTGTAGGGGCATCGAGTCTGGCTGCCTCCATCTTCTACCTGGGATCCAGGCTCAGGGCCGGCCCGAGTTGGCGTCCGCTCCCACATCCCACTTGCAGCCCCCAGGCCCCACTCGGGCTGGAGTCCCGCACCAGGGGCGAGCCCTACTGCTGCTCCATCCATATGGGTGGAAGGCTGGGGTGCAGTGGGGTTTAAACCTGCCGGGACCCGCCGGGGCCTTCGGAGCCGACCGCCCTCCCACCCTCTTTCCCTCTCACCTTCTTCCGCCCCGCAGCACAGGCGAGTGGGTGCGGTCCACAGATTGACGGCACAGGTTCCGCCCCCGCCCCGTCTCTAGGGCGACACTGCCTGGTTGTCCCAGCCCCTGTGACTTTGGTCGGAAGTGCGACCTTGCAGCGGCGACTAGTCTCCATGGAGACACCGGAAACTTGCTCTGACCTAGTAGTTCGCCGCGCCGCTGCAGCGGCGGACTTTGGTTCCGCCGGCGTTGCGGCCCGGAAGTGCGGCCTTGAAAGTGGTGAGCTGGAGGCGGCCACCGCCCGGCCTGGTGCCTGAGGAGGAGCCGGAGGTGGGGTCAGGCGGGCATCCCCCTGCCGCAGGGCCGGCGGGGAGGCCGGGGCGTGCCAGGGGAGGGGCGCCCGCGCTAGGCTTGGAGCGCGCGCCGCAGACGTGAGGGGGCGCTGCAGGACGGGGGCACTTCGCGGGCAAGAGCGCGGAGGCGGGAAACCTAGTCGGCTAGGGCTGGGGCGGGCGCAGCCGGGGCAGATCAGAGAAGGGGGTGCTGGACTCAGGGTGAGGCGCGGGCAATGGCGCAGAGAACGGGAGAGGGTGCTCGGAGCAAAGTGCACGGCGGGGGCAAAAGCGTGGTGACGAGGACGCCTGGGTGCGGCGTCTCAAGGTGGGCCTTTGTTCCGAGGCGCCCAGAGGCTCTGCTGCACCTGCACTATAGTTGGAGCCTGCTGGGGAGCACGGCGGGGGTGGATCGGAAGAGGAAGGGTTCAGTCCCTACGGATTGAGGCGCAGGTTTCTGCCCCCGTTGCCCGGGCACGGATTTGAAATCCTTTAGGTGCTGGGTGAAAAAAGACGGTGAAGGGTGCTTGTGGCAGAGGTAACGGTACGTGCGGAGTTGGCCTGTTTGAGGAATTGACTGGAGAGCTCTGAGCTAAGGAGGGTCCCGAACTGTTAGGTCTGAACAGGCTCCCTCTGGCTGTCGCGTCGGGAATAGACCGGGAGGTGGGGGGACGCGAGGAGGTTACTGGGGCAGTGGAGGTGTGCAGAGTGGTCTGAGGGGTCAGATATGGATCGTGAATGGCCCCAGCAAAGGAAAGGCTGTTTGGGCTTAAGGCGCCCGAGGGGGTGAGTCTGAGACCGAAGTAGACCCCGAGGAGTTAAGAGAGGCCTCACCTGAGCCAGGCTGGTGCAGAGTGGGTGGGTCTCAGGGTGTGTCTTTTGTCCTGACTGATGCTTCTCCCCTAGACTGGAGGTGTGTGTGGCCTGGGTGTGGGGTGAGCCAGGTATCTAAGATAGAGGGGAAACTGAGGCCAAGCAAGCATGTTGCCTGTTTGTTGGTGAAGTAGCTGAGCTTCTCAGATTCCCATTGTTCCCAGGGGGGTGGTACCCCTTTCCCTTTCCAGTGCCTGAGGCTGGGCAGTGCTGGGATTTCGAGGCCACAGTTTAACAAGAAGTGTCCATATTGCTCAGCCATGCTGATCTTGAGGCCTCTGCCGCTCCACCTGCACCCAAGCAATCACACACCCCTGCACAGTCCACAAGCCCCCTCTCTATGCCTTACCCACACCCTGCGCCCCACAGGCCCAATCAAGATTCCAGGAAGCATGAGGCCGCAGGAGGCGTCTCCCGCTCGCTGTGCTGGAGCGGGCCAGAGACCATGTATTTTCCTCCCGCAGGGCACCTGCTAGGCTAATGCCCAATCTAGTCTCAACTCTGTGTGACTATGCACACCCCGAATCGCTTAGCCCCGGAGGCAGTTCATGCCAGCCACACCCCTGCGAAGACTTCCATATACACTAGTTAAAGTAGCCAGGTTCTGAGGCAGCAGACCTCGGTCTGCACAGGGCCTTGGATGTTCGAAGGTTGGGGGCTGTATCAAGGGAGATCAAAAAGAAGCCACTCATGGTGGGAGTCGCAGCCAGCAGGGTGGGGAGTGGGTGAGACGTGGAAGCCTGTTCTAGATAGGGGTCCCCGCCCTCTCCTCCACAGGGTGTCCTGTCAGAGGAGGATGTGGGGAAGGCTATGGATACCAGAGTTCCGGGAAGGGTGGGTGGGGCAAAATAGGGGAAGCGAGCCCTGGAGCTCCCCACGCTGGCAGTAAGCAAGACCGGAGGGCAGCAAACCTTTGGTATCCCCAGCCCTCTCACAGCGGTGTGCTGGGGGCTTCAGAGGTAGAGGGGGCTGCAGAAGTCCTGGGGTGGGGGCAGGGAGTCCTGCTGTGTTGGGAACCAGGACTTCGAGGGGCCAGGGGCATTGGAGAAGGTTGGGGTTCCTGAAGCCTGGGGGTGTGGTTCACCCTTGGGCCCTGTCCCGCTGAAGGGATGGGAACGCTGGGGCAGAGGTGGGTCCCTGGCTGACTTCCTCTTGCCCACACCCGCTGGTCCGGTGCAGATGGCGGCAGCGGAGGCGGTGCACCACATTCACCTGCAGAACTTCTCCCGATCCCTGCTTGAGACCCTCAACGGGCAGCGGCTGGGTGGGCACTTCTGTGACGTGACTGTGCGCATCCGCGAGGCTTCACTGCGTGCACACCGCTGCGTGTTGGCCGCCGGCTCGCCCTTCTTCCAGGACAAATTGCTGCTCGGCCACTCTGAGATCCGCGTGCCGCCTGTGGTGCCCGCGCAGACGGTGCGCCAGCTCGTCGAGTTCCTCTACAGCGGCTCGCTCGTGGTGGCGCAGGGTGAAGCGCTGCAGGTGCTCACGGCCGCGTCGGTGCTGCGCATCCAGACGGTCATAGACGAATGCACGCAAATCATAGCCCGCGCCCGCGCCCCTGCCCCGGGCCCCCCCGCGCCCGCGCCCCTGCCCACGCCCGTGCCCCCGCCGCTCGCGCCCGCGCAGCTGCGCCACCGCCTGCGCCACTTGCTGGCCGCGCGCCCCCCGGGCCACCCCGGTGCCGCGCACACACGCAAGCAGCGCCAGCCCGCGCGCCTGCAGCTGCCCGCGCCCCCCGCGCCTGCCAAGGCGGAGGGATCGGATGCCGACCCTGCCCTGACCGCTGCGCCAGACGACGGCGCGGACGACGACGACGACGAGACCGATGAGGAGACCGACGGCGAGGATGGCGAAGGCGGCGGCCCGGGTGAGGGCCAGGCGCCCCCTTCTTTCCCCGACTGCGCCGCCGGCTTCCTACCTGCGGCCGCGGACGGCGCGCGCGAGGAGCCGCCTGCGCCCGCCGGCCTCTCCGATTACGGCGGCGCCGGGCGGGACTTCCTCCGGGGGACTTCGGCTGCCGAGGACGTGTTCCCCGACAGCTACGTCTCCGCTTGGCAAGACGGAGATCAAACCGCCCCTGAAGGCTGTCCCGCCGAGACCCCTGCCCCGCCCGACTGTGTCCTATCCGGACCCCGCCCACCTGGCGTGAAGACCCCCGGGCCGCCCGTCGCGCTTTTCCCCTTTCATCTGGGCGCTCCCGGGCCGCCAGCGCAACCCCCTCCCGCGCCCTCGGGGCCGGCCCCTGCGCCCCCACCCGCCTTCTACCCAGCGCTCCAGCCGGACGCAGCTCCCAGCGCGCCTCTAGGGGAGGCCCCGGCCCCACCGGCCGCTCCCAGCGCAGCCCCGTCGACCACCCCTGCGCGCGCCCCGGGTGCTGAGCCGCCCGCCTATGAGTGCAGTCACTGCCACAAGACGTTCAGCTCCCGGAAGAACTACACCAAGCACATGTTCATCCACTCGGGTGAGCCGGGCTGGGTCTCTGAGCCCCTTGATCGTTGGAGATAGGCTTTTTGTTAATACTTGATGACCCTAGGGGTCAAACACAGCCTGTCTCCCCCTGTCTGATTCAGGGGGAGGGGGGCAGCCTACTCTGTCACCCCTGTAACATGATAGCAGCCAGAAGGGAGGGGGTAGGTATGCCGGGGTCTTTCCCAGTGTAAGGGTGCTGGGCCTTGCTAGACTGTCCCCAGAATGGTGGCCAGCGACCAGACAGTCCAGAACGCTCTGTGAGCGTGGCAGGGATGGGGGAGGGGTAGCCCGCGGCCCTGTGCCAGGCACGGTGCGGTTTGGGGGCGGGAAGGTCCCTGGAGGTGGGGGTAGACCTGAGTGGTCAGCCTCGGTGGGCAACGATGTCCCAGACCTGCGGGGTTCCCCGCTGGGAGGCTACCTGTTGGAGTTGTGGGTCACAGACAGGCAGTGACATCCCGGTATGACCCTAAGGGTCGGGGAGAGGGGCGTCGCTGCCGGGCGGGGGGATTCCGGATGGATGGCTGGTCCGGTTGGGGAGGGGAGTCCCTGCCGGCAAAGGCGCCCCGGGGCCCTTCCCCACCTGACCTGAGTTTGCTGCCCGCCCTGTCGCCCGCAGGCGAGAAGCCCCACCAGTGCGCCGTGTGCTGGCGATCCTTCTCGCTGCGCGACTACCTGCTCAAGCACATGGTCACGCACACGGGCGTGCGCGCCTTCCAGTGCGCCGTCTGCGCCAAGCGCTTCACGCAGAAGAGCTCGCTCAACGTGCACATGCGCACCCACCGGCCGGAGCGCGCGCCGTGCCCCGCCTGCGGCAAGGTCTTCTCGCACCGCGCGCTGCTGGAGCGCCACCTGGCCGCGCACCCTGCGCCCTGATCCGGGCATGGGGCCTGGCCACGCCCACCGAGGGATCGGTCAAGCCCCACCCGCTGTCACGCCTGCCGCGGCCACTTGACCACGTTCCCGCCACCAGCCCACGCTTTCTCCTGAGATCAGGCCCTTCTCCTGCTTCCACCCTTCTCTCCAGCCCAGCCCGCCTTATTCCTCTCCTCCTACGTACTCGGCCCTCCGGGTGGGGGCTGGCTGGGGATGGTCAGGGACCCGACCACCTCTGAGAACTGGATCATCTCCAACCTGAACTAGGGCTCAACCATGGTGCAGGGCCCAGGATTCATGGCTCCGACTCTGGTTCACGCCTCTCCCCTCCCATGAGTGGGGTGGGGTCTGCTCCCCTGCCCCTGTGTCAAGCCGGGAAATGTCCCCAGCTCCCCGACCCGAGCTAATCCTCCCTCATCTGGCGCCTGGGGCGTCTCAGGTGGGCCCATCATGGACTGAGGCCTGGTCTTGGGACCCTTGCTCTGTAATAAAGGACTGTGGGCCGTGGGGCCGAAAGCTGGAAGCATGTGCTCCCGGACCCGTGTGTTCCTCTTCCTCACAGACCGACTGTGGGTGTTGGGCCTCAGTGCCCCTGTCCCTGGCAGCATCCCTGCTGCTCCCTGGGCTCCTTTGGGCTGCGAGCGGATGATCCGCTTTGCCATCTCGTGTCTCTGTTCTCTGGGTGGGAGTGGGGTGCACGTATGACTGGCGCTTGACCCTCCCAGAGCCCTCGGTCCTGTGGGGAGGGGTACAGGCGGGTCTCGGAGAGGGAGGCCACGTGTGGGAAATTCGCAGCCACAATCCCAGCTGCTGCCGCCCAAGATAAAGATTTCGAGGCCCCTCCCCCCATATCTTCCAGACAGAATCGCTAGCCTTCAGACTTCTCCTCCGGTTGAGCACCGCACTTTTGGGGGTCCAGGGGGCCTTTGGGGCCAGGCTGCCACTAGGGGGTCCGAGCCCCAGGATAGCTGTCCTGGCCGGCAAGGCCGGAAGTGCCAGGCAGGGCTGGGGTGGGGGCAGGGCAGAAAGCGGCAGCCGGGACCCTTGGGCTGCCCACTGGGCTGCGGAAGATGGCCAACCAGTGTCAGTTCGAGGCTAGTGTCCGCGTGCCCCATCACACTGTCGGCACGTGGCCTGGGCACCCCGGTCCAAAGTATCTGGAGCCGGTGAGGGGGGTGTGGCCTGTAGGGGCGCTCCAGTAGCCCAGCTTGCTGTGATCCTAGGCCAATGGCAACGCTTCTCTGCGCTACCCACTGTGACTGCCTCCCGGAGGAGGGGGGCTAAAGCTTTCCTGGTCCAACCGTGCATAGACTGCCAGACCCACATTCCAGGCAGAGTTCAGCCTCCTGAACCCTGAGCATGGTCCCCACTGATGACAAGGGTAAGGCAGAGAGTCAGAGTGGACCACATGGGTTGGGGGTCAGAGCTGGGTTTGAATTCGGGCACTGCAGGTGTTCAAGGGCTTACTGAGCACCTGCTGTGTACCTGGCAGGAGGCTGGGGGCTCATTCCAGCCAGGCCCCATCTCCCGGAAGATTCAGATTAAGTAGTTGCCACAGGAGAACTTCCTGGTGAGGTTTGCAGATGGGAAGGCAGTGCTTACAACCAGAGCTGCCCTGCTATCCTGCTGAATTTGCATTTGGCATGGCTGGAAGTTCAGTTTCCTGAGAGAGGGATTTCTGCCTATTTCCCAAGTGCCTGGGGCACAGCGTGGGGGACAGAGGCACGCGGAAGACCAGGCAGAGTGAAACAAACAGTTGGGGTTAAGAAGGGCTGGAGGCAGAGTCCTGGAACCACCGCCATGGCCAGCAGCCTCTGGGTCACCGCCAGGGGGTGGGGCTGACGGGTTATCAGCCCAGGCAAGAGGTGGGCATTCCTGGACGTGTCCCTGAGGCAGGAGCAGGTACAATGGGCATCTGGGGACGACTGGCCTTCTTGCTGTTGCTGCTGTTGCTGCTGCGAGGCCTGGGGCAGTCCTCGTGGCCTGCAGCAGTGGCCCTGGCTCTGCGCTGGCTCCTGGGAGACTCTGCCTGCTGTGGGCTGCTGGTCCTGGCTGTGCTGGCGTGGCCCTGGCTCGGGCCCTGGATGCCCCACTGGCTGAGCCTGGCGGCCGCGGCCCTCACGCTGGCTCTGCTGCCCACGCACCCGCCCCCAGGGCTGCGCTGGCTGCCTGCAGACCTGGCCTACATCTTCAAGTTTCTTCGCCTGGGCCTGAACGTCCGGGCGCGCTTGAGCCGGCAGCCACCTGACACCTTCGTAGATTCCTTCGAGCGGCGGGTGCGAGCGCAGCCAGGGAGAGCGATCTTGGTGTGGACGGGGCCGGGGAGCCGCTCGGTCACCTTCGGGGAGCTGGACGCCAGGGCCTGCCGGGCGGCGTGGGTTATGAAGGCCGAGCTGGGCGACGCCACGGGACCCCGCGCTCAGGAGCCCACCGCCCTCCTCGTGCTGCCCTCGCAGACCATTCCTGCCCTGGGCCTGTGGCTCGGGCTGGCCAAGCTGGGCTGTCCGGTGGCCTGGATTAATCCACACGGCCGGGGGGCGCCCCTGGTGCACTCGGTGCTGAGCTCTGGGGCTCGGGTGCTGGTGGTGGACCCAGGTGAGGACCTCAGAGACCAGCGGAGGTCGGATGTGGTGGGGACAGGGGCAGGAGACAGACGTGGAGGATTGCTGTTCAGAGGGTCCTGGTGGGGGCTGGGCAAGAGGTCCGCGCCCCTCACCCACCCCCAGGCAATTAGGGCCAAAACTTAGTTGCTGGGAAGTAATTCTGAGGGCACCAGGGCTTTGCTTTGTGTTTTCTTCAACATGGCTATTTCAACTTTTTTTGCCCCCCAATACAATTACGGGGTTCTTTACAGATAAGGCAGATGCTCTTCTCTGCTGGCTGCTTCCTCCATGGCTGGCAGTGGGCTCCTCTCCCACATCTCGGGTCCCCCCCCACCTCAAAGGTGGGCCTCCTCTAAATTCCTCCTCTGACCCATTCCCACAGGCCTCCGCGAGAACCTGGAGGAGGTCCTTCCCAAGCTGCAGGCAGAGAACATCCGCTGCTTCTACCTCAGCCACTCCTCCCCCACGCCGGGGGTGAGGGCTCTGGGGGCTGCCCTTGATGCGGCACCCTCAGACCCCGTGCCCGCTGACCTTCGAGCTGAGATCAAGCTGAGAAGCCCAGCCCTGTTCATCTACACCTCGGGGACCACCGGTGAGGGCGCCCAGCAGTCCTAGCCCAACCTCTGAACCCTTCTGCTGACATGACTCCAAGCCTGACCTGTGCCTCAAACTTGACCTCTGAAACCCACCCTGCCCTTTGATTTTGACACCTGGCCGAAATCTGACCCCCAGTGTTATTTGAATGGTCAGTGCCAGAATCCTGCCTCTGCCCAGTAAAGAGCCACTGAAACCCTGAACTTTGGAATTCAGCCTCTGAACTCCAGTCCAACGTGTCCTCCCTAAACCCGCCCACAGGTCCCATACTTGACCACCTTTCGAGAGCCTCAGACCCCTGACTGTGCAGACCTGATCCTGGAGACCCACTCCTGTGTGCGGGTCCCTCTAGTGCTGTCTGTGCACCACCCCACTCTTCCCATTGCTTCTTCCCCCAGGGCTCCCGAAGCCAGCCATCCTCACGTACGAGCGGGCGCTGCAGATAAGTGGGATGCTGACCCTGTGTGGGGTCAGAGCTGATGACGTGGTCTACACGGTCTTGCCTCTGTACCACACGATGGGGCTGGTCCTTGGGGTCCTTAGCTGCCTGGAGCTTGGTAAGCCCTTCGCTGAGGACCACCCCCCAATCCACAGGACTGCCAGACTTGATGTCAAGGCCCCATAGGTTACCCAGCACCCCAGGTTCTTACCTTCGACAAGGGACAGTGAGCCCCAGGGCTACCTGGACAGAGGGCTGGACACCCAGACAGTCCTTAATGGCTGTGCTGTAGTCGGGAGGTGAAAGAGCTGATGTGAGTGTTGGTCACTCATATCTATCATCGTCACAGGCGGAGCCAGTGAGGGAACACTCACCAAACATTCCATCCGGTTGTCGTCTCCCTAGACACCTGACCATGAATTCTGTCAACAGACTGCGCTGGTCTGTTTTTTTTTTTTGTTGTTGTTGTTTTTTCCCTGAAATTTTAACATGGAAAATTTTGAAATATAAAAATTTCTAAAATTCTCTACATGTATCGTCAAGTACTCACCACCCAGCTTCAGCCACCATCAGCATTCTGCTCTTCTGTGTTTCGTTTATCGCCTCCCCCTCATTCCCACTTGTCTTTTTACTCATATTTTATTTAAAAATATTTAAAATCATGGACAATTTCAAACATACACTAAAGCAGAGCAGTCAGTTTGATGATGCTTCCCATATCCTCACCCAGCCTCAACAATTGTTAACATGTTGCCAATTTTATTTCATATGTACTCCCTTCCTTCTTTCTGGATTATTTTGGAGCAAATCCTAGACACTATCTTTTTGTTGGTAAATATTGCAGTATGTATCTCTAACAGGTAAGGCCTTAAAAAACTGTAACCAGAGTGATCATCACTCCTGAAAAAATGAACAGTAACTCTTTGATATTATCTGATGTGCACTTCATGTTAAAAATTTCCCCAATTGTCTTACTGCCTTTTTGCAGTTAAACTGTTCTCATTGTACTTGCTTGCTTGGTCTCTGCTCCTCTCCCTCCCACACTTCCTGGTAGACTAGATGTTCCCTCTAGAGATGTTTTCAGATTCAGTCCAACTATTCTTGTCAAGAACCTTGGTGGGGTGCAAAGTGCCTCCTAATTTGTCACGTTGGAGGCTGCTCAAAACTGGGATCCTACCTTAGGCTAAGAAGAATTGGGAAGCTTTCATTGGAAAAATCCTTATCAACCTCCCCCCTGGCTTTAGCAGCTCTTGAAGACCTTTCCAGAATCCAGGCATTTCACTAGGGGTTGCTAACAAAGCTATCGGTTTCAAGGACCCAGCATCCATTTTCACAGAGAGGGCATTCTATTTCACCTCTGTCAAGATACAGCCTCGAAGAAGACACATGCTTGCTACCTCACCAAGCACACGAGCCATCGTCCCTTTGGGTGCAGGGATGATATTTAGCTTTCGGGGTTTTGTTGAGGATTAGGGTTGAGGTAAGGAGAGTACCATCCACAGAGCCAGCTGCAGAGGAGGGGATCAGAAAAGGAGGGAGCAATTTCCTGGAGTGCATGTAGTGGCCCCTAAGATGTATTAATCCATGTGTCCATCCTTCAGAACATCCATATATCCATCCACCAACCCACCCACCCATCACCCATCCACCCTTCCACCCACCTTTCCATCCACCTACCCATTCATCCATCTATCCATTTGCCGAGCTAGACATTCCTAAGACAGTTATCACAATCAAGAGTGATTCCTACTCACAGCCCTTATTCGGCAGTGCTCACTTTGTACCAGGCACCGAGCTTTCCACACATACTGGAGACGGGATTCAAACTCAGGCTCGGCTGTGCTCTTCTCATGGGAATAGTTCTGGCTGGGCCAGCAACACAGAGATGAGCCTGATGTCATCTTGGGTTTCAGGGGCCACAGCCAGGTGATCAAAGCAGCTTCTCACAGTGGTTTGGAAGCATGATCTGAAACCCTTTCCTCTCCTCCCTCCAAGGAGTGACCTGTGTCCTGGCTCCCAAGTTCTCTGCCTCCTGCTTCTGGGACGACTGTCGGCAGCACGGCGTGACTGTGATCCAGTATGTGGGCGAGGTCCTGCGGTACCTGTGCAACACTCCCCAGGTGAGGTGCTAAGATTAGGGCTCCAAGGTGAACACCCCAGAAATCACCCCAGGTAAAGATCTCAGGTAGATTCAGTCCAGGACTCAAGCAAGGTCCCTCAGGTATCAATAAAACACCCCAGACAAGAGGCACGGACAGTGAGTCCCACACAAGGTTTCCAATCATGGCTGCTCTGATGAACAGCGGTGCTATCTCGGGCAGGTGACTTCACGTCTCTCAGCCTCAGTGTCCTCTTTGGGAAATCAGGAATAATACCTCAAGGGGGTATTGTGAGAATTAAACACGTAAAGTGCCTAGAACAGGGCGTGGCTCAGGATAAACTCACTAGATGCGAGCTGGCCTCAAGCTGTGTATCGATGATGTATGGACCCTGGGTAACTGTCTCTAAGCAAGATCTCCAGGTATCCTTCCAAATATAGCCTCTAGGTCACCCCTCAGGGAAAGGTTCCTGGTAACTACCCCGAAGTAAGGCTCCCAGATAACTCCCCAAGATAAAGCTTCAAGTCACTCCCCAGGTTACCTTCAGGTAAAGGCCCCCAAGTAACCCCTCCTGGTAAGGCCTCCAGTTAACCCCACCCCCCCAGGTAAAATCTTCAGGTAACTACCCCTATGTAAGACCCCAGATGCTTCCCCTAGGTAAGACCCCAGATGAGGCCTCCCATCGCCCCTAGATATCTCTCCAGGTAAGGTTCCCAGGTAACCTCTGCAGGTAACCCCTGCAAGTAACTCTCCAGGTAACTGCTCAAGTAAGAACTCAGGTAGATCACCTAGGTAAAGACCCCCCATCACCTCCCAGGTAGCTGCTCAGGTCAGGACCCAAGATAGCCCTCCCGGGTAAGGGTTCCTGGGCACACCCGAGGGCACCTCCTCACCCTTCTTGGGATGTCCCTGCAGCGGCCAGAGGACCGAACACATAAAGTCCGCCTGGCGATTGGCAGTGGACTCCGGGCAGAAGTGTGGGAGACCTTCCAGCAGCGCTTTGGCCCCATTCGGATCTGGGAAGTCTACGGTTCCACGGAAGGCAACGGTGGCTTTGTCAACTATCCAGGGCGCTGTGGGGCCCAGGGCAAGACAAGCTGCTTCCTTCGAGTGAGTGTGTTGGGCGTGACAGTGGCCCTGATTGAGGCTGAGCCCACAGGACCTCTGCCGACACCTCCCCACCCTCCACTCAGATGCTGTCCCCCTTCGAGCTTGTACAGTACAACATGGAGACAGAGGAGCCTGTGAGGGACAACTGGGGCCTCTGCATCCCTGCGAGGCCAGGTATGGGGCCTGGGGGACCTTCCCTGGGTGTGGGGAGGGTGGAGACCCTAGGTCTCCTCCGTGGCTGGAACAAGCCACCCAAAGCCTTGAGGTTGATGTCCAGTGGTGGTGTCTGCAGTCCTCACCTGGACCCTGAGTCCCAGGCCTGTCTGACAGCGGTCCGGGGCCCTCTCCCTCTCAGCTTGTCAGCTCTGCCCAGCTCTTCTGCCTCAACCTCTTGTCCATTTGAGTTGTTCTCTTGAGCTTTCTGTGGAAGTCACATCCTCCCAGGCATCAGTCTCTTGTCCTGAACCTTCTCCTAGGATCTTCTCTCAGGGGGCGTTGCAAGGTCCTGGCGGAATCTCTCTCTTCCCACCACCATTTGCCTCTCTCCCTCGTCCATCCTTGTTAGCCTTTCCCTATTTCTTTTCTTTTCTTTTTTTTTTTAAACACTTAGATAACATTTACTATGTGGCAGGTATTGTGCTCTACATACAATTATTTAATATCTACCCCCAGCATATTGTCTGGCCCACGGCCAGCGGTCAGTTTGTTGAGTGAATGAACCCAGCCCCTATGTGCACACGTGCAAAGTTGCTGGCTACCCCCTGGAACAGCCCATCACACTGACAGATAACGGGTGATTGGAAGGATCTTCTTGATACTGAGCCCAGCTGCCTCCCTGCAATTTCCACCCTCTGATTCTATTTCTGCCCCTGTGGGGCCACACAGTGCGAGCCTTAACTGTCCTTCCGCAAGGTCGACTTCGCAGCATCTGAAGACTCATCCGTCCCCCTAGCTTCTCCCTTCCCGACACTCCCTGCAGAGACTCCTCCGGGCTCCTTTCCGCGGCGGTGGTCCCCCTATTTCTAATGGACTCCCTGACGCCACCTTCCCTCTCCTTCTGCCTCTTATTTTCTGTCTCTGGATGTGTTTCTGGGTCTCTCTCTGTCTCTTCTCTGGCAGAGTCCCGGCCGCGGTCTGGTGGGCTCCTGATGTCCTCGTCCACGGCTAATGCTGGACTCCCACTCCTACCCCCCCAGGGGAGGCAGGGCTCCTGCTGACCCAGGTGCTGCGTCACCAACCTTTCCTGGGCTACCGTGGGCCCCGGGAGCACACAGAAAGGAAGTTGGTGAAGAACGTGCGGCGCCCGAACGACCTTTACTACAACACCGGGGACGTGCTGGCCCTGGACGACGAAGGCTTCCTCTACTTCCGCGACCGCCTCGGGGACACCTTCCGGTCCCGCGGGGTTTCTCAGGGCGGGGCTTCTGGATTCTGGAGGGGGCGGAGCTTCGTGGGCAGGAGGCGGAGCCTCTCCTTTCCAGGGGCGAGACTTGTAGATGCCGGAGGGGGCAGGGCTTGTGGAAGGAGGCGGGGCCTCTCCTTTCCAGGGGCGGGACTTCTGAATTCCAGAGGGGATGGGGCCTAGTCGCCAGGAGGCGGGGCTTGGTCAGGGGCGGGGCCTCCTTTCCTGGGCCCTGGTCCCAGCGCCCCCTCCAACCCCGCAGGTGGAAGGGTGAGAACGTGTCCACGCGGGAAGTGGAGGGCGTGCTGTCACTCGTGGACTTCCTGCAGGAGGTGAACGTCTACGGTGTGCCTGTGCCAGGTGCGGAGGGTTCACCTCATTCTAACCCCCAACTGCTTTGTGGGTGGTGCCGGAGCTTTGTTACAGGTGGGGGGCTGCTGGGACCCAGGGGAGAGAGCCAGTCGCGGGCACTGTGAGGTGGGTCCGCCGAGGATGCATGTGCTCCACAGGATGTGAGGGCAAGGTGGGCATGGCTGCCGTGCAGCTGGCCCCCGGCCAGGCGTTTGATGGGCAGAGGCTGTACCAGCACGTGCGCACTTGGCTCCCCGCCTACGCTGCCCCTCATTTCATTCGTATTCAGGTGAGCTCACCGTGGCTGGAGTAGGTGGGTGGGAGGTCTCGGCGGGACGTCACAGTCGGGGTTACAGTCCCTGCCCTTGCAGGACGCCTTGGAGATCACAAGCACGTTCAAACTGGTGAAGTCGCGGTTGGTGCGCGAGGGCTTCAACGTGGGCATTGTTGCTGACCCCCTGTACCTGCTGGACAACCAGGCCCGAGCCTTCCGGCCCCTGACTCCAGACATATACCGGGCAGTATGTGAGGGAGCCTGGAGACTCTAACCATCGGGTCAGCCCACAGGACGTCCGAAGGCACTAGGCCCAACGCTGATCACCACCCCCTCTTGTATTGTCACCCACACCCCAGACCTGCACGGCGTCGTCAGGAATCCCAGCCTCTCCTTATCCCCAGCTGCACAGTGTGGGATGACCCTGGCCCCGCAGCAGAGCGAGAATAAACTTGGATGTGTACACAGATGTCTGTGTGGATGGGGAAACAAGCAAGGAGTGCAGGGGCCGGTGCCCTCACTTACCTCAGGGTCCCCCCCTCCCACTTGAGGAGTGGTCAAGGCCAGGGGTGTGGGAGGAGCCCACAGCCCCACAGCCACCCCAGGTGGAGAGACAATTCTATCTGTGGGTCATTTGTGGCCTCTGATGCAGCTGAGGCTTGGCTAGGCCAGTGGATGTGGGCGTGGTCTGGAGGATGTGGGGAGAAGTGCCATGATGGGCAGTCTGACAAAGGCCAGAGGGCGTTGGACTGAGGCAAGAAGGGTGTGACTGGGGGAGGAGTGTGTCTGGCAGAGTGCATGTGCAAAGGCCCTGTGGCAAGTCCCTCTGGGGGAAGCAGAGGCAGAGGCTTCTGGAGAACAGAGTACACAGTGTCTTAGGGTCCATTGTGGGAGCAGTGGGCAGGGGGATGTTAGCAGGAGCAGTTGTTGCTGGGTGACGTCCCCGAGGCAGTATCATGGTCCCACGGGCCCCTGGGCACTTTAAGGTGGGTTTGCTATGAGGATCTTCTGGTCAGTGGCGGCGGCCGGGTGCTGTGTGCGGCCTGAGCAAGCAGACCAGGCCCTGCGGGCCACCCCTGTGGTTATCTTCCGGGATGTGGCAATTCCTGTTGTCATTGACTGTTTCTCTGCCCTTGGGGCCAAGGGAGCCCCGTCTGTCCCCCACAGAACCACAGCCCCTTCTTGGCACCGGTGCACACAGCTGGACTCAATCTGGGCCCACTGTGGTCCAGCCCGCCTCCCTGCACACACGAGGTCATCAGGTTTGTTCACATGCCTGTTCCCTCCATGAGAGACCCTGGCTAGGAAGGGAGCTGGGGCTGTGTGAACATAGCAGCAGAGGCCCCGGCTGGCCACCCCTGCTTTGGCCCAGGCCTACTTCCTCCTGGAGCACACAGTAGGTCCAGTATCGTTTGATAGCTGGCACATAGCAGCAGAGACTGGGCTGGTCCAGGTTGAGGCGCAGTGTCCTGCCCTTAAGGCCCTTGTACCCTCCGGGACCAGAAACCAGCTTGGAAGAGAGCTTGGAGTGTATGGATGAAGCAGTAGAGGCTGCCACTGGCCACCCCACTGCGACCAAGTGCTCCTGCCATGACTGGTCACTGTCCCTTAAGATCTGTTGGGCACTGCTCTACAGGTTCTCCAGGCTTCCCTGGAGAAGGAAAAGCTGCCCACCGCCTGTGCCAGCATGAGCCGATACGTCCGCTTCTCTTGCATATACCATGCTGCGAGTGGGGTGAAGTTGTGGCCATCACCCCCAATGAGGAACACTGCGTTCCTGCACCCAGGTCAAGGGGCCCTGACTGGTGAGGCCGTGTCACTGCATTTCCTCTTGACAGAAGAGGCTAGCGTCTGGGATGTGAGCCAAAGAGACCCACCCAGTCAACAGAAGAACATGTGCTGGGATGCCTGGAGAGTGGCGCGGGGGGACGTGTGCTGGACGCGAACCTGGGTCTGTGGATCCCGGAGGTTTCAGTGTGGATTGAGAGCGGGCCGCTTACAGCCTGGATGGCCTGGGGCAATGCCTAGAACCCCTTACCTCCCGAGCACGGTCTTTCTTCATTGTAAAATGGGACTGGTGATCATGTCCACCTCAACAGATGTTTATGGGGATTAAACAAGATAGAAGTGCAGGGAAAGTTCCCCACAAGGGCTACCTGTCGGCCCTGACATGGGCATCCTGGCTCGGCTCTCACTGCGGGCCTGTTTCTTCATCAGCAGCGTCACTGGGAGGGATCATTGTCAGCAACAACAGGATCAAACTGTACCTAAGAACCCTCAAGATTGCCCTTGTAGCCGGGCTAATGCGGGTACGTCTCAGTCAACAGTCTGTGTCACCCTCATCCCATCTCACAGGGTGGGTGTAGCGTTATTCCCACTTTACCGTCAAGGAAGCCCCGGCTGAGGGGGTGCTTCAGCCATGAGTTATTTAGCCAGCACCATCAGGGCAGGCGTCAAGTCCCTCCGTCATCGCATGGATGTTATAAAAAGATCTCACTATGGATCTGAAGGCTTACAGGTTCACCAGCACTTTAAACAAATTCCTGCCCCTGCAAGCCCCAGTCAGCTTCGGACATTCACAGTTTTTGCTATTACCTTTGCAAGGATTAAAACATAATTGTTGGGGCTTCCCTGGTGGCTCAGTGGTTAAGAATCCTCCTGCCAATGCAGGGGACACGGGTTCGAGTCCTGGTCCGGGAAGATCCCACATGCCGTGGAGCAACTAAGCCCATGAGCCACAGCTACTGAGCCTGTGCTCTAGAGCCCGCAAACCACAACTACTGAAGCCCGCGAGCCGCAACTACTGAAGCCCGTGCGCCTAGAGCCCGTGCTCTGCAACAAGAGAAGCCACCGTAATGAGAAGCCCACGCACCGCAACGAAGAGTAGCCCCCGCTCACCGCAACTAGAGAAAGGCCACGTGCAGCAACCAAGACCCGATGCAGCTTAAAATTAAAAAAAAAAAATGTGGCTGGTGGCCCCAGCTTTCTCTCCCAAAGGCTGCTCATGTTAACGCCAGCAAGGAGGTTTGCGCCTGTTGTTGTTTTCTGCTGCCTTGTCAGGTAGAGTCACAGCTTGGAGCCACTTTAAATCCCGTGTCTTCAAGTGACAGGGACATTGGCTGTTCCTCCTCGCGACTTCTCCATTTGTGTGTTTTGCTGACTTTCCTTTGGAGGTTTGCCTTGTTCTTAACAATTTAAAGGAGTCCTTTAAATTTGTCTTTTCAGGATATTAGCCTTTTATCTGTACTGGGTGGCCCAGATTTGGAGCAGACTCTCTTAATCTTGTTTCTGTATCTCTTTGCTGTACAGAAATTAGACTTTTATGTAGTCACATAAGATTAAGCCAGTTCCGTAAAATAACTGGATAGATTTCTGTATCCCTGGGCTTCCGTTGTAGAAAATCCATTACTAATGGATTTTTAACTGTGTTGCCATGGGGTTGCTCATAACATACATAAATGTATATTTCCTTATATCTCTGATACAAGTCTATTTGGTGGGTACATTTCACTCTTTTTTCATGACTAGACTTACATGCTTCAGTGGCCTGTCTCATTTCTTTGCTCAGGTTCAGTGGCGTCATCTATTTTATTTATTGTTCTGTGCAGAGAGCTCTATTTGGGATTTATTTGCTCTACTCTTCTGGATTGGTCTTTTAAGTTTGTGTACTGTCCCTGCCTGTGTAAACTTCTGGGGTGACGAGCGGGCACGGCCGGGAGAGCCGGCACAAGCGGTCCTCTCCGCTGGGCCAGGCTGTCCTCGCTTCACCCTGAAAACAAGATCCCTGTAAGCCTACCCTGTGAGCAGAGTCTGTGAGCCGCATCTAGCTTCACTCTGCCGTTGTTTTGTGACTTCAGGCCTTTACCCCGAACCATGTCTCCCTCACGCTGACTTGGGCCTCAGGGCCCTAATATACATTTTGCAACAGAAGAAAAGCAAGTTCGATAGCCCCCGCGAAAGACTCTTTCCCTTTTGGATGTCAGCAAATAGATCGTACAGCAAGACACAGTCTGATTTGGGAGTCCCTTCTTGGCCTGGCAAATTCAGTGGACAAGAGTCAATTTACTATGAAACAGCGATTTCTTCTCTGATCCAGAGGTCTTTTTGGAAGAATTGTCAATAGTTTGCTTTTTTGGTCTTATTTCTAAATGTGTTTGATTACGATTAAAAAGGTAGATCCTATAACACCTCTTTATCACACTTCACACCCTTTAGCGTGGTTATAAAAAAAGACAATAACGGGCTTCCCTGGTGGCGCAGGGGTTGAGAGTCCGCCTGCCGATGCAGGGGACACGGGTTCGTGCCCCGGTCTGGGAAGATCCCACATGCTGCGGAGCGGCTGGGCCCGTGAGCCATGGCCGCTGCGCCTGCGCGTCCGGAGCCTGTGCTCCGCAATGGGAGAGGCCACAACAGTGAGAGGCCCGCGTACTGCAAAAAAAAAAAAAAAAAAAAAGACAATAACAAGTGTTGGGGAAGGTGTGGAGAAACTGGAAGCCTTGTACGCTGCTAGTGAGAATGCAGAACAGTGCAGCTGCTTTAGAAAACAGTCATCTCAAGGTTAAATGTAGAGTTACTGTATGATCAGTAATTCCAGTGCTAACATACTCTTTTTTTTCCCCTATAAATTTATTTATTTTTGGCTGCGATGGGTCTTCGTTGCTGCGTGGGCTTTCTCTAGCTGCGGCGAGCGGGGGCTACTCTTCGTTGCGGTGCACGGGCTTCTCACTGCGGTGGCGTCTCTCGTTGCGGAGCATGGCCTCTAGGCGCACGGGCTTCAGTAGTTGTGGCTCGCGGGCTCTAGAGCGCAGGCTCAGTACTAGTGGCGCACGGGCTTAGTTGCTCTGTGGCATGTGGGATATTCCCGGACCAGGGCTCGAACCTGTATCCCCTGCGTTGGCAGGCAGATTCTTAACCACTGCACCACCAGGGAAGTCTCCTAACATAATCTTATACCCAAGACAGATAAAAACATATGTCCACACAAACCCTCGCACATGAATGTTCATAGCAGCATTATTCACAGTACCAAAACGTGCAAACAACCCAAACTGTCCAAACAACTTAGGAATGGATAAACACAATGTGCTACATGCATGCAATGGGATATTATTCGGCAGCAAAAAGAAGCAGCCCTGATAGATCCGCAGAGACAGAAAGGAGACTGGTGATCGTCAGGGGCCGGGGAGGAGGAGTTGGGGATGACTGCTAACAGGTGTGCGTTTTTTGGATAATGTGAGAAAATGTTTAAATGTGTGGTGATGGAAGCACAGCTCTGTGGATAGACTAAAAACCACTGAATTGTATACCTTCAAGGGGTGAATTGCATGGTATGTGAATATCTCCATAAAGCTGTGAAAAATCTCTACACTGAAATGTAACATTTTATGATGTTTGCATTCATTTTTATTTTGTAGAATATGAAGCTATTACCTGTCTTGATGGTGAGCCTGTGGCCTCCCTTCAAAGCCCTGCTCTCCTCGCCCTGCTTCAGCCTTGCTCAGCAGCTCTGGGGTGTGGTGCTCCACCCAACTCTGGAGCGTCTTAATCTAGTACCATGGCTCCCACAGTGGGCAGTGGGCACCCGAGGGGGCCCACTGGTTTTCTTTTTCCTTTTTAAAAATTTTTTTTGAATTTTATTATTTTTTTTAGATAGCAGGTTCTTATTAGTTACCTATTTTATACATATTAGTGTATACATGTCAATCCCAATCGCCCAGTTCATCCCACAACCAACACCCCCGCCACTTTCCCCGCTTGGTGTCCATACTTTTTTTTTCTATATCTGTGTCTCTATTTCTGCCCTGCAAACCAGTTCCTCTGTACCATTTTTCTAGGTTCCACATACATGCATTAATATATGATATTTGTTTTTCTCTTTCTTACTTACTTCACTCTGTATGACAGTCTCTAGATCCATCCACGTCTCTGCAAATGACCCAATTTTGCTCCTTTTTATGGCTGAGTAATATTCCATTGTATATATGTACCACATCTTCTTTATCCATTCATCTGTTGATGGGCATTTAGGTTGCTTCCATGACCTGGCTATTGTAAATAGTGCTGCAATGAACATTGGGGTGCATGTGTCTTTTTGAATTACGGTTTTCTCAGGGTAAATGCCCAGTAGTGGGATTGCTGGCTCATATGGTAGTTCTATTTTTAGTTTTTTAAGGAACCTCCATACTGTTCTCCATAGTGGCTGTATCAATTTACATTCCCACCAACAGTGCAAGAGGGTTCCCTTTTCTCCATATCCTCTCCAGCATTTGTTGTTTGTAGATTTTCTGATGATGGCCATTCTAACTGGTGTGAGGTGATACCTCATTGTAGTTTTGATTTGCATTTCTCTTATAATTAGTGATGCTGAGCAGCTTTTCATGTGCTTCTTGGCCATCTGTATGGCTTCTTTGGAGAAATGTCTATTTAAGGCTTCTGCCCATTTTTTTGATTGGGTTGTTTGTTTTTTAATATTGAGCTGCATGGGCTGTTTATATATTTTGGAGATTAATCTTTTGTCCGTGGATTCATTTGTAAATATTTTCTCCCATTCTGAGGGTTGTCTTTTTGTCTTGTGTGTAGTTTCCTTTGCTGTGCAAAAGCTTTGAAGTTTCATTAGGTCCCATTTGTTTATTTTTGTTTTTATTTCCATTTCTCTAGGAGGTGGATCAAAAAAGATCTTGCTGTGATTTATGTCAAAGAGTGTTCTTCCTATGTTTTCCTCTAAGAGTTTTATAGTGTCCGGTCTTACATTTAGGTCTCTAATCCATTTTGAGTTTATTTTTGTGTATGGTGTTATGGAGTCTTCTAATTTCATTCTTTTACATGTAGCTGTCCAGTTTTCCCAGCACCACTTACTGAAGAGGCTGTCTTTTCTCCATTGTATATCCTTGCTTCCTTTGTCATAGATTATTGACCATAAGTGCGTGGGGGCCCACTGTTTTAATCATCTTCTGTTCAACCAGCCCTAGGGCTATGGGGAGTGGCTGCACGCACAACACGTGTAGATGAGCTCACAGCCTGCGGAGGAGAGCACCTCACACCACACAGGGTCACGTGCTCTTGGGTGGCCCCTGGTCCCTGCTGCAGGATGTGTGACTGGCTTTCTGGAATAATTCTGCAGGCTTGGCAGGATCAGCCATTTGATGGGGAGGGCTGTGTGACTTGGGGCTGTTACTGCAGGAGTAGCGGAGGGAGGGAGGGGGACTTGCTACCTGCCCTTGGGGCGCTCCTGGTTTCAGGAGTTAGGGAGGCACCTAGAATCGGGCTCTGCTTTTAGCCTTTCCCCACATCCGCAGATGCTTCCACAGTCAGACGGACCCGCATCAGATTTTGGCTCTGCCAATCACTGGGTCACCTCAAGTAGGCTGACCTCAGGAGCAGCGGCAGAGGAAGGAGAAGGGGCTGGAGGGAGACCCAGGTGAGGAGGAGAGGCGCTTGGGGTGGTCGTGAGGATCACAGGAGACTGGGGGCGGGGGGCGAGCAGCTGGAACTGGGCAGGAAGACACCTCCTGCAGCCTCAGCCCAGAGACAGCCCAGGGGATGGCAGGGGTAAGGGGGTGCCATGGGAGGGGTGGCCTGGCCCGGTTTCTAACGTGAAGAGGTAGATTCTGGAAGCTGCCCTGCAGGCTGACCATGCTGCTGAGCTGGCTGGGGCAAGCGGTCTAAGAAAAGCGAGGAAAGGGACTTCCCTGGTGGCACAGTGGTTAAGACTGCGCTCCCAGTGCAGGGGGCCCAGGTTCGATCCCTGGTCAGAGAACTAGATCCCACATGCATGCTGCAACTAAGAGTTCACATGCCGCAACTAAGGAGCCCACCTGACGCAACTAAGACCTGGGGCAACCAAATAAATAAATAAATGAAAAAAAAAAAAAAAAGACCCGGCACAGCCAAAGAAAGAAATATTTAACAACAACAAAAAAAAAGCGACGGAAGATGAGGACGGTGATGGATCTGACTACGTGAAAATTCCAAAGTCAGATCAGATGCATGAAGATGTGACCAACGGTGTGGCCCACACCGTGCATTCACGGGAGAGGAAACCCACGTGAGCGGCTGTGGGGAGGAGGGTGCAGCCCGCCTGGCACCCATGGAGAAACAGTGCACTTGGGTTCTGCCTGCAGGATGGAGAAGACGGTAGAGAACGGGAGACCAGGGCGTTCTAGCTGCCAGGGAGCCCTTCTGGAGGGAAGGCAGACAGGCGGGCCCCACGTTTCCGGAAGACACTGACGTACCCATGAGAATTTAAAAATCCCATGGTCCAGGGCTTCCCTGGTGGCGCAGTGGTTGAGAATCTGCCTGCCAATGCAGGGGAATACGGGTTCGATCCCTGGTCTGGGAAGATCCCATATGCCGTGGAGCAACTAAGCCCGTGCACCACAACTACTGAGCCCGCGTGCCGCAACTACTGAAGCCCGTGTGCCTAGAGCCCGTGCTCCGCAACGAGAGAAGCCACCGCAGTGAGAAGCCCACGCACCGCAACGAAGAGCAGGCCCCGCTCACCGCAACTAGAGGAAGCCCACGCGCAGCAACGAAGACCCAATGCAGCCAAAAAAAAAAAAAAAAGTCGTTCTGGATGATCCGGGTGGGCCCAACGTCACCACGAGGACCCTCAGAGGTGGAAGGGGAGGCAGAGGACAGTGGCAGGGTGACGCCCTGTGGGAGAGAGCCGACTGGCCACCGCTGGCTCAGAAGGTGGGGAAGGGCCGTGAGCCCGGCTCGCAGGCCATCTCTAGGGTGGAAAAGTCGAGCACATGGGATGGGTTCTCCCAGAGACAGAAGGCACTCAACCCTACCGCACCTGGAGCTTAGCTTAGTGAAACTGTGCCTGACCCCTGACCTCCAGAACTATAAAATAATGTTTTAAGACAAAAAGAAAAAGGAAAAAACAAGAACAGAAATCCCATGCTCCCGGAAACTCCCGCTTTGGGAGTGTGTCTGTTCTGAGGAAACAGCTAGGTTGCATCTGGGGTGTCTGCTCAGGTGCGGCCACCACAGCACTGGGTGCTAAGGGGGGCGGGAAACAAGGAACTATCTGGGCTTGGTGGGAACAACACTGCCGGCCAGAAAACGGGATTTCCACCCCGGCATTTTTAATAACACAGGGAGCTGCGTGGTAAGAGCACGATTCACAACGTACAGTAGCTTCACAAGCTGTGTGGCACAAAGCCCCGCGGATGAACACTGAGAATAAGACAGCAGCATTAGGAATCGTTTTTGCGATCTCCTTTGCCCTCTTGTGTATTTCAGATTTCTCTACGTGAATATAAACTACTTTTAAATATGGAAAATTGCATTAGAAGGTAGCCCACCGCTCTCCCTCAGCACCTGGCGGTCCTGACGTTGGGCCCTCGGCCTGGCCTGAGTGCTCGGGTCCTGCTCTGTCCTCTTCCGCCGTGTCCCCGGCATGGATGAAGTTTCCTGCTTGCCAACCAGATTGTAACAGGGAAGCACCTTTGTATTCTGTTACAAGTTAGTAACCGGAGGGATGTTGCCTATAAGCTTCAATATACACAATGGCCCATTCCTGGGAGCCCTGCCTCCCAGGTATAATGGACGTTAAGCTAAAATACCTTTGTTCAGCTCCCAGGAAACCTCCTGACCAGGCCCCCCTGTGAATGACAGAACACATCCCCTCCCGGAGCTGATCTGAGCCAGGAAATGTTTCACTTTACTCCCTCTGAAAGAAACCTGAATTTTAACTCATGCAACATGGTTCTTTGGGGCACGAGTGCACCACTTTCTTGGTCTGCTGGCTTTCTATTTTTTTTAAAAGCACTTTCTTTTTTTTTTTTTTTTTTTTTGCGGTACGCGGGCCTCTCACTGTTGTGGCCTCTCCCGTTGCGGAGCACAGGCTCAGCGGCCATGGCTGACGGGCCCAGCTGCTCCGTGGCATGTGGGATCTTCCCAGACCGGGGCACGAACCCGTGTCCCCTGCATCGGCAGGCGGACTCTCAACCACTGCGTCACCAGGGAAGCCCAGCACTTTCTTTTTCAATGAATTTTTGGCTGCGTTGGGTCTTCGTTGCCGCACGCGGGCTTTCTCTCCAGTTGCGGCGGGCTTCTCATTGCGGTGGCTTCTCTTGTTGTGGAGCACAGGCTCTAGGTATGCGGGCTCAGTAGTTGTGGCTCTCGGGCTCTAGAGCGCAGGCTCAGTAGTTGTGGCGCATGGGCTTAGTTGCTCTGCGGCATGTGGGATCTTCCCAGACCAGGGATCGAACCCGTGTCCCCTAGGTTGGCAGGCGGATTCTTACCACTGCGCCGCCAGGGAAGTCCCGAGTCCGCTGGCTTTCTGAATAAAGTCACTATTCCTTGCCTCAACAACTCGGCTCTCAATTTATTGGCCTGTGGTGCGGCCAGCAGTACAAGCTGGGACTCGGTAACAAGATCACCAGTGCCCGGTTCCATCTCCAGCCTGGCTCTGCTTCCTCAGGCCTGAGTGTGGTCGACAGGTCAAAGGTCCTCAGAAGACTGGGCATGGAGGAGACGGGTCCTCCAGATGGAGGCCTCTCCCTCCCAGTTTCAGGCTGCAGCAAGGTCCTCCCCACGCAGCCCAGGTGTCCACCCCACCTCTGCTAGTAACCATGGTCACAGCCACACTCAACACCCACCTGCCACCCCTGCATGAGCCTGAGGCTGCAGAGGGCTCCTTCTGTGGGTGCACCTGTCTCCCTGAAACCACGTCCCACAAAAATGTCCCTTGTTTTCAGAGCAGAAAGGTGACAGAGAAGGGTGTGGAATAACAGTCCCCAAAGACACCCATGTCCTAATCCCTGGAACCTGTGAATGTTGTCTCACATGCAGAAGGGATTTTGCAGATGAGATCAGGTGTGTAGGTGGGGCATGGATGAGATGTGACCCCGAGATGGGGAGATCATCACGGGTTACCAGGGGAGCCGTAGATGTAACCCTGAGGGTCTTTACAAGGGGGAGGCAGCATGAGACTTAACCATCCACTGCTGGCTTTTAAGATGGAGGAAGGCGCCACCACCGAGGAACGTGGCAGCCTCTACAAGCTAGAAAAAGCCTTAAAGTGGATTCCCCCCTTAGAGCCTTCAGGAGGAACCAGCCGTGCTGACACCTTGATTGGGCCCAGTGAGACCCAGTTCAGAGTCCTAAGAGAGCACGTTTTGTGTTGTTTCAAGCCACCGGGCTCGTTAGAGCAACAGTAGGAAAGCAGTACAGTACACTGGCCAAAGTCCTGAATGCCCACAGACGGACTGCCGTGGGCAGCAGGCGGCTGATCCTCCGCCCTCCTGCTCTGTGACTCACTCACCTGCCAGCCTGCGCGGCCTAAGTCACGTCTGTTCTCAGACGCCATGCTTGTCCATCCAGACTTGGAAAGAAGTTCCCTTAATGTCCGTTCAGGCTGGGACTCGACAGCTGGAAGGACAAGGCCAGGGAGTGATGTGTGTGGCCGAGGAACAGGTAAGCCGGACACCGACCTGCTCGTGGGCAGGCAGCTCTGAAGCTCCAGCTGCCGGGCAGGAAGGGCAGGGGCTGCTGATCCGACCAGCAGAGACCAGAGATGAGGATTCTTACGCAGAAGCTTCTCCAGGAGAAAACTGGAATTTGTTAAAAATCTAAAACGCACAGTGGCCAGACTTTAGCCTTCCACCTGCCTGCAAACAGAAGTAGGCTGTGCTCTCCTGGGCTTCCTGCACCGGCCTGCACCATGTCACAGGAAGGGGTTTGGAAGCCACCTGGCCGCCGCGGGTCCGGTGGGTCGGTGCACTGGAGCCCAGGCCTCTCTCTCTGAAAGGCGGGGTGGGCGAGACAGGAGAGGAGGGAGCCGCGGCTTTGGGGGGAGACTGATCGGGGGTGGGGCACCCTCCTGGGACTCTGACTTCTGGCCTGGGCGGCCTCCAGCTCTCCAGGCTGCGGCGGAGTGGAGTAGCAGGGGCGGGCTGGGCCCGGGGCCCCGGCGAGGCGCCCCTCCTGCGCTCACGGGGCCTCGGGCCGGTGGCTCTTGCGGTGGATGACCAGCTGGGACTTCCAGTCGAAGCTGTGGCCGCAGTCGCCGCAGAAGTGGCGCCGCTGGCCGGCGTGGCCCTTGCGGTGGATGACCAGCTGCGACTTCCAGCTGAAGCTGCGGCCGCACTCCTCGCAGGCGTAGCTGCGCGGGCCCGGGAGCGCGCGCCGGGGCGGCCCCACCGGCTGCTTCTCGGCGCCCGGGCCGCCCGCGTGCGCGCGGCGGTGGATGACGAACACCGACTTCCAGTCGAAGGTGCGGCCGCACTGCGCGCACGTGTAGGGCTTGCTCCGCGCGGGCGGCGGGGCCTCCGGGCAGCCGGGCCGGCCCTCTCGGGAGCTCTCGCTCTCTCCTCCTGGTGGGGGGCCAGAGGTGGCAGAGCCAGGTCGCCTGGTGACTCCGCCCGCAGCCCCCCAGGCGCGGGGCGGCCTGGGCTCCCCGCCCCCCCGCCCCCGTCGCCACCGGGGAGCGGGAGGCCACTCACCCGGGAGGAGGCTTCTCGCTCCCTCGGATCCGGTGCTCAGCGCCTCCGGCTCCGGCTCAGTGCGCGCCTCCGGCAGGGGACACGGCAACCCTGCTGGGGTCGGGGGCCCGTCAGGCGCCAGCCCTGGCACGGGGGCGTGAGGTGTTCGCACAAATGAGGGACAGGGGTGGGGGCCCCGGCGGGTGGCCAGGGTGCGGATTGGGAAGCGCCGGGAGGCAAGGTGCGCGCAAGGACCCGGAGGAGAGGGGTCCTCACCCAGGGAGACCACCGTGCCGTACTTCTGCAGCATCGCGTCCCAGTACACCTCCTTCTGTGACCGGTCCAGGAGCCCCCACTCCTCCTGCAGTGACGCGGCCCATCACCCACAGAAGGCCCGTCTACCCCGCACCCCACCCGGCCCATCCCATGGGCCCAGCCTTGTTAATCACCTGGGGAGCGGCAGGTAAACCACCCTCACCTGCCTGGGGGCGGGGCTAAAGAGGAAGCTGAGATGGGAACATGTGAGCGCTGGGGATGCAGGGCCGGGAAGGGAGCTGCCTTCTGGCTCACCTGGGGGATGCACCAGTCCCCCTCAGCTGCCCCACCCCATGTTCTGGACGCACAGGTGGAAGCTGAGGACCCATCAAGGATGGGCCTTGAACAGTGTGTGCTGCACCGAAAGCAAAAGGCCAGGGGAATGCAGGGACCCCAAGCACGTCTCCCAGGCCTCTGGTTTCAAGAGTAATGGAGATCCTCCTTGGGGAAGTGTCACGGGCCTCAGCATCCCTGGCTGTGGGGACCGGGCTGCAGGGAGGCCAGGCACAGCCTCCCACTCAGGACATGGCTGGGCTGGCTCCTGGGTGCCGGGGGTGGAAGCAACCATGGCCTTCAGGCTGCGGCTGGGTCCTGGGCGACTTCTCAGTGTGGAGTGGATTAGGAAGTGTCGCTGGGAGAGGACAAGACCCCTGCTGCCCACACTCAGGAACCAAGCCCGCTGGGTGGCAGGGGCTTCCATGCCCAGCTGGTCGCAGCTGAGGGCTGGTTGGCCTTGGAGAAAAGCCCGGGCAGAGGGGGAGCTGCGGGCATTTCCTGGGAAGATTGTCTCCACTCTGATCTCAGGTGTGCAGGGAAGGCCAGACTGCTGGGTGGCACTCAGGCTTTCCTGGTCATCCTGTCCCCTCCCCAGGTGCCAGCTCAGAACTGCTGGGAGCTGTCAACACCCTAACTGGCTTCTCTGTAAGTGGGAAGCCAACCCCTGCCAGTTCCAATCACTCTAAACCAGAATCCCAGTTACCTGAGGCCAAAATCCTTTCCAAGCACTGGTCTGTCCCCCTGCCCCCCAGGACCTGCAGGGGGTACCCTGATACCAACTCCACTTTGGGGGAGCAAAGAGCACAAGAAGTGCTGGCCAAGGAGCCTGGACAACTGGCAGGACACTCTCCTCCCACTGTGGGCCTGCACCTGTCACCAGGGGCTGCTCACCTGAATCCTGGGTGGCTGAAAGGGCACGGAGGTCGGTTCCTGTTGTTCAGCGGGCCCCTCATGGGACCGGGCTGGATGTGGGGGGCTGGACGGTGCTAGGAAGCAAGGCAGACAGGGGTCAGGGGCTCCCACGTGAGCCAGAGCAGGCGAGGAGCTGGCGCTGGCGTCGCAGCCTGGGCCCTCCTCGGCAGCAGGGAGGAGTCCTCTGTGTGTACCAGGCACATAGCAAGCAGGCAGCCAGCCAGCCCTTCCCTCCGGCCTCCCGGGGACCCCACTCTGCAGTCTGCAGTCCCTGCGGGTCCCGCTCCCAGGGGGGGACACCCGCACTCCCTCCAGGAGCCCCCAGCTCCAGCACAACCTCATCTGGGTTCCCCGCCCTAGCTGGGGACGTTCGCACTCTCTCAAGGAGGCCCCAGCCCTCGCGCACCCCCGCTCTCACCTGTCTCCTGCCCGTAGCCATCAGGCTCCTCCTTCACGCTGCAGCTGAGCTGGGCATTCTCCTCCAACTGGGCATCCTTGGACCCCTCCCAAGAGGCTGCCTTTCGGGGCTCCACTGTCCCTGAAGGGTGGGAGCTCCCCACAGACTCCTCTGTGTTCTGTGCGGCTGGGAGCACCGCTTGCTTCAGGACATGTGCTGTAATCTGAGGGGGAGAGGCAAGTCATCGGGGCGCTAGTCTCTCTGTCCCTCCAAGAAGCCAACACCACCACACTCACCCAGCCCAGAAGCTGCCCAGGGTCATGCTGCAGGCCCTCGACCAGGACAGTGGCCTCCTCAGGGCTGCCTGGTTGCTGTCCCCGCACCCAGGCCTGGATCTCAGGGGGCAGCGCGCCCAGGAACTGCTCCAGCACCAGCAGCTCCAGCATCTGCTCCTTGGAGTGCACCTCGGGCCGCAGCCACTGGCGGCAGAGCTCCCGGAGCTGGGCCAAGGCCTCGCGGGGACCGGCCACCTCCTGGTAGCAGAAGCCCCGGAAGCGCTGGCGTGCTGCCTCAGGATCCTCCTGGGTGGCCTCGGGGTCCACAGAGGGCAGACTCGGGGGGCCCAGTGGGGATGGCATTGTTGTGCCGGGAGTCTTCTTGGAGCCACCAAAGGGGACCTGCAGGAAAGGAGGGGTCAGGGTGCTAGCCACAAGGCCACAGCCAGGGTAAGGCACTGTGCAGAGAGGCCCAGCCCAGGGGGCTGAGGCTGTGACAGAGAGGACCGTGGTGTGGGGATGCTTGCGGCTGAACTGGGGAAAGCTTCATGGAGGGAGGGGTCACAGGAGCTGGAACTGAGAGCAGAAGGAACTGACACTTGGAGGCAAGTTGCCAGTGGAGCTTCCAGGAAACTGCAGGGAACTGTCTGTCGGGAGATGATGCTGGAGCGCAGGCAAGAGGAGTTAGCACAGGCTTCCAGGGTCAGGCTGAGGAGCCCCGGCAGGTGCCCCCGCGGCGGAGAAAGGGGGTAGCCAGGGAGGCGGTGGGGCCGTGATCCAGGGTGAGAACTGGGGCCAGGCTGCCTATCCCCACCATCTCTGGGACCCGCTGACCCAAGTGGGGCACCCTGAGGGGCTGGCTTGCGCCACGGCTCGAGGCAAGGGCTGATGTGGACCCCGAGACACCGTGCTCGCTGACCGCGGAGAGCTGTGCATGACTCACACGGTATGGACCGTGCGTGTGAAATACAGAAGCAAAGCAAAACGTAATCACGAGTTGTGTGGAGCGGTGGACGGGCAACTGTGTCCCGGCCCTGCAGAGGGTCTGGAGTGAAACACGCCCACTTTGGGAGTGGGGGGTCCTCTCCGATAGGCTGGACTAGGTCTGACTCCTGGAGTCCGCCTTCCACAGAGGAAAGGGGGGCAGGTCTTCCCGAAGGAGAGGAACAGGGCTGCGGAAGGGAGGAGGGGCCCGGGAGAAGGCTCGGAGGTGGGGCACGTCGGGAGGTAGTGGAAAGGCCACGTCCACTCAGCCGGCCGGTGCTCACCTCGGCCACCCGAAGCCACTTCGGGTAAGTGGGCCCACGCGGTCCCGCGCGCCTCTCCCCGGACCCAGCGGTCAGCCCCTCGCGCGTTGCCCTGGCGACGCCGCCCTGGCCAATCACACGTCTGCTCCGAAGGCAGCACCACCCCCTCCCTTCGGACTACATTTCCCATGAGCCTCAGCAAAACAGGGACAGGCGCGGCCTCCGCCAGTAGATGATCATTTTAGGAGGCCTCTCACGACTGAGAGGCGCCCCATGCCTCCGAGAGGAATCTGCAGAGTCGCAGGGTTTGGGGGACTCCCTCCCCTCCCCGGAAGCCGCTCTTCCTTTGTATCGCACCCTAGGACTCACCAACGGCGGAGACGTATGGTACCTTCGAATCCTGCGCATGTGCACAACAGGCCCGGCGCCTATTGGCAGGAGGTGACGGATGGGGAGGAGCGTGACCTTTCGGTCAATCAGGGTTGGCGCTACGCCTAGGCTCCTCCCCCAGAGCCCTACCTGAGGCTTCTTTCTGGTCGCCCGGCGGACGCCTTGGTAACCCCTGGAGCATAACCAACCTGCTCCAGCTGTTTCCAAGACAACGGCCCGAGGTCCTAGGAGGAAGCAGGGACCTACCAGGAAGGCTGGCCTAACCCACGGGCTTTCTCCGCCATCCCCGGGAATTTCTCCAGCGAGGATGGTGCTGGGGTCCTTCATTCGACCACTGCTGAGCGCCCTGCAGGGGCGGGGGGGGGGGACAGCAGGCACCCATCTCCTGATGAAGAAACTGTTCCATGATTTATACCCTCAGAGTCTCAGACATGCCTTCAGCTAGATCAGTACTGCAAAGTGAGGGCTGGAGGTTTTCGTCCAGAATTATGGGACGTGTTCAGCCTTTTATTTACTTTGGGGACCAGAACTAGTATATATCAGTAGACGATGTTATTGTTTTTAAAATCTGACTGTGGGTCAGGGTGTTTTGCTTCCACACATCAAATGGGTGAACAATGACTTATTATTTCGATCCTAAGGTGCATCTGCCTGCCTGTTTGAGTTTCTTCTAATACCTAGGAATCCCTGGCTACCAGGGATTTGATTTTTTCTCTGGGACTGTTCGGATTCCCCAGAAAGGACTCTTCCACCATCTACCCTGTGGGAAGAGCTGGAGCTCTAACAGCTTCTCCAGGAGCTCCCACTCAGTCATCTTTGTTTTGGGTCTCCCCTTCCAGGGGGCTGCTGGTTTTCAAGCCTTCTGGAATTCTGCAGCGTAAGCCTGATGGAATCTCCTTCCCCTTCCGCCAGCGCCAACTCAGCATTTGGCTTTCCCCAAATCAGTGACAGCTCTCCCACCCCCAACTACTTCTAGCTTCAGAATGCCGCTGCCTCCTCTTTTACCATCCTCATATTTGTAGGTTTGTGTTATAGTTAATTTATTGGCCGTGCCGCTTGCGGAATCCTAGCTCCCCAACCAGGGATCGAACCCGAGCCCCCTGCAGTGGAAGCGCAGAGTCCTAACCACTGGACCGCCAGGGAATTCTTAAGGGTTTGCTTTAAGGGCTCTCTGTGGTTTCAGTGGGCTTCTGGACCAAGTGAGATGCATGTGTTCAGTCCATCGTCTTGACCCAGAAAGCCCACGGATACCTTTTATAGTCATGACCCGTTCACGGTTGAGTGGAAGGGTCAGGCTGGCAGGACGTGGCCCAACATGATCAAAAAGGTTTGGGGGAGGACAACTTAGGGCCAAGACATGGGGGAAGGTGGGTGCTCATGGTTGCTGTTCCCACAGGAACAGGGCTGGAGCCTCTGACCACCCCTGGTCCTGGGAGGGTGGACTCGAGGAGGGTGGAGGAAAGGAGGGATAGTAGGGGCCAAGCACACAGGCAGGAAAGGCTCAGTGAAGCAGGGAGGAGGCTGGTGGGGAGACAGGATAGAGCACCAGGACCCAGCTTCTGTCCAAGGTGCGAAAAAGGTTGCAAGTGACTCTCTGGGCATCCACTTGGTGTTCAACACTCCTTTGCTCCTGAATCCCATGGGCTCCCTACAGTAGCCTTCTGTAAGCTCTGTGGGGTTTGTCTGCATCTCACAGCCATCCACACTGACCCTGAAGTGAGCTGCTCAAGAATCCCTCATGGGGGCCAGCCTGGGGGAAGATGAAATAGGGCGAGGCCAGGGCACGGACCAGCTCAAGAGAGAGGATGGGCCCCAAGAGGGGTGGACAATGCTCAGAGGACCTGCGCTTGAGGAGTTTTGGGGAGCCTGGCCCTGTGTGACTCTTCTCCCTACCCCTTGTCTCCTTTCCTTGCAGGAACTTGGGAGGTTTCAGGGGCGGAACCTGCTGGCAGGTGGACAGTTGGGGGTGTCACGTCTCTGTTCTTTGGCAATGGCAGATACCTGCGAGGTCTTTGAGGTGATTGAACGGGAGCACCCCCTGGGTTGGGGTCAACCTTTCGGGTCTCCACGTGTGCCCCCTGCCTCAGATTCCAAGGCCTGGATCCACAAAGGCTCATGTCCCAACAGAGCTGCTGCTTGGGGCAGCCCCACCCTGTCCACGTCTCTTGGCTGCCAAGGGGACACAGACCTTCGGTGGGCCGCAGACAGGCTGCACCTCTACCCTGAGGCCTCTCAAAGGGACCAGGGTTGAAGTCAAGTCCCTGCAGCTGTGTGATGACACGTTTGCATCGTGCTGGGATGAAACCGGTTTCAGGCTGCTACCACTCACGTTTTTAAAAAGAAACCTTTATTAGAGAGCCTCTCTGGACTCTGTATTGTTAAAACCTTCTGCACCATGACCTGGAGGCTGAGGACCTACACAGTGCCATGCAAGAATTTACAATGTCCATCCATTCCAAGCTGTAAGTTCTAGTCTTTTTTTACCCCCAGTAAAAACACCGTTAACTTCCCGCGGGTGAGGCCCAAGGTGGAGATGGGGCTTGTCTGTTGAAGGCCACAAGAAGCCAACCAGGCCCCCACCTAACTTGTCTGCCTCAGTGTCCCCACCCTGTGGGTTATGTCACACGGGGGAGGGGATCTTGGGAGGGCGCCACACACAGCCTTAGGTAATGGCAGGCACGTGGCCACTGGACCCCAGGGAATCGAGCAGCCCCATCTTGTCTCCTCTGCACCTGTTGTTACGGTCACCTCCAGTCAAGGCAGTGGGGATGGAAAGGCTCCTGTATCGCTGACTTTGGCAACAACAGGACACGGCCAAAGCTGAGGCTTGGCCCACACTCTGAATGCACCAGCACAGCTGGGGAACCATCACTCTCAGTCTCCGTCCTTCACCCGGGGACTTCCCGCCCCCACCCTCCTCCACCTCCTGAGGGTCCGCCGTGAGCAGCAAGCCACACGGCCTTCACCCGGCCCTCAGGGCTGGCAGGCTAAGTGTGGGGGTAAAGTGGGGAGCTCTCTGGATGCTGGGCCTGTGGCCCTGCTGTTGTGCAACTCACGTCCCCTCTCTGTGCCTCAGTCTCCTCATCTGAGAAGTGGGGATACTAGCCACAGCAGCCACCTCACAGAGCTGTCAGGAGAAACTGTGCAGCGCTCAGAACGGGGGCTGGCGGTTGGCACGTATCGGCCCTTATCAAGATGCTGCCTGTCAGGGTGCTGCAAATACCCTCTGCAGGGCTGAATCTTTTCTCTTCCCTAGAGGAGGGAGCTGAGGCTCAGAGCCCAGCCACTTGTCCGAAGCCAGTACCTGCCTCCCCCATGACTTCCTGTCTTCTGGGCCTGTTCCCAGGAAGCCCTGGATGAACTGAGGGCTGGGGTAATACGCTGGGGGTAGGGGTGGAGAGGTTCCACACAGACCCTGCAGGTTGGGTGTAAACCTCAGAAAGTTCTCAGGACCACCTCCACCCTGCCCCAGCGCTTCCCGTTCGCGCGCACAGTCAAAATATGGGCGAACTGGCAGCACCATGCTGGCCTCCCCCTGGCCTTTGTTCAGCGTGACCGCTTGGGCCTGGAGGAGTGAGCTGTGGCTGACAAGAGGCAAATCTTGTCACCACGTGCAGGGGGGATGGCAGTGCACGCGCAGAGCTTCTCCACAGCGTGGCTCTGCAGAGGGCGGGGCCCCGTACCCATGGAAGGGACTCACAACAGGCCGGGGAAGGTCGGGGCTGCGACCTCAAGGCTCAGCCGTCTTCGGAACCGTGGCTGGGCCTGAGGCAGCAGTGGGCCCGGCTTCCCTCCCCAGTGTGCCTTCACACGATGCCCCCGAAGGAGGCCTGGCCTGGGGGAGCGGGCTGGCCCGGGGCCGCCGCGCTGGCTTCTCACCGGTGTGGAGCCTCTGGTGGTGGAAGAGGGCCGGACGCTCGCGGAAGGCGCGGCCGCACTGTGCGCACACGAAGGGCTTCTCGCCCGTGTGGATGCGTCGGTGGCTGAGCAGCACGGCGCCCTTGGCGAAGGCCTTGCCGCAGTCCGAGCAACGGAAAGGCCGCTCTCCCGTGTGCAGCAGCCGGTGCTGCCTGAGGTTGGAGCTGTGGCTGAAGGCGCGGCCGCACTGCGCGCAGGCGAAGGGCTTCTCGCCGGTGTGCACGCGCCGGTGCTTGAAGAGCGACGAGCCCTGGCTGAAGGCGGCCCCGCAGAGCGCGCAGGCGAAGGGCTTCTCGCCCGTGTGCGTGCGCTCGTGCTGGATCAGGTGCGAGTTGCGGCAGAAGCTGCGGCCACAGCGCGTGCACGCGTAGGGCCGGCCCCCGGCGTGGATCTTGCGGTGCTGGCTGAGGTTGGAGCGGTGGCTGAAGGCCTTGCCGCACTCGGCACAGCGGAAGGCCTTCTCGGCCGTGTGGATGCGCTGGTGCCGCACCAGCGAGGAGCTGTGCCGGAAGGCCTGGCCGCAGGCCGGGCACGTGTAGGGCGTCTCTCCGCTGTGGATGCGCTGGTGCTGCGTCAGGTGCGACGTCTGGCTGAAGGCCTTGCCGCACTGCGCGCACTCGTACGGCCGCTCCCCGGTGTGGGTGCGCAGGTGCTTCAGCAGGTCCGAGCTCTTCACGAACACCTTGCTGCACGCCCTGCACTCGAAGGGCTTCTCCCCAGAGAGGAGGCCGGGGCCAGCGTGCAGGGCCTCGCCCAGTTCGGCCCAGGTCGGGGGCTCTGAGACAGCGAGCAGTCTCTGAGGCTCGCGCCAAGCCTCACCCATTCCTCGGTCCCCCTGAGCCTCTGGGGCGCCCGGGAAGGCTCTCCCCGGGGCCTCGCATGCGTACAGCTTCTGCCGCTCCGATGCCCTCGGCTGCTTGCCTGGTGCAGGGTGGTCTGCGAGGGCCTTCTCCCCGGGTGGGGCCCGCAGAGAAGAGGTCAGCCGCAGGCTGACGCTGGCCTCACCGCTTTCCCAGTAGATCACAGACACCCCTGTGGGTTTCCTCTCCCGAGAGGGGGACACGCCACGCCGACCCTCCAGGCTTTTCCCACACTCAGAGGCACCAGCGCTGGGGAGAACCCTAGTCGGTGCCAGAGGGGGGCCGTCCTGGAAGGGCCCTGGCAATGCTGCTTCTCCAGAAACATCTCTGTCCTCTGCCAGATGAGGGGAAGCTGAAGGACCAGAAACGGTGGACGCCTGGGTCACCCAGACAGGCCGCGTGGGTAGGCAAGGGGGCCCGCGGGACCGGCCGTGGAGGTTGGGGAGAGGAGCTGGGGCCAGACTCCCTTCCTGCACGGAGCCCGTCCCCAGGGCACTCCCCAGGTGGCTTTGCCCCTTACACTGATGGCTACCTGAGGGAACAGATTTTACTCACCAACTCTGCTTGCTGACTGCCTCTCCCCTAGCAGGGTCAACCCCACAAAGGCAGGACCAGGAGCGGGCTGGGCAAGGCTGTGTCCCCAGTGCCGCGAACGGGACTGGCCACTGCAAGTGCTCAACGATGAACACGTGAACAAACGGCCCCACAGATGAGGTGGTGAGGGAAGACGGGCAGGGTCTGAGGCCACACAGACTGGCTGAGGGTGGGATTCTGAGCAGGTCTCACCACGGCCTGGGGGTGGCCCTTGGAGCTCCCCTTCAAGGGCAGCCAAAGCCGGAGCCTCCAGAAGAGGCTGATGGTGAAAGGAGTCGGTCGGGTGGGAAGCTGGAGAGGAGAGCATCCAGGAGGGAAGGTGGACAGAAGCTTGGCCATAGGTTGGCCCCAAGCTCACACCCCTGAGCCCCCACTCACCAGGGCTCGGCCTCCTCTGGGCATTCCTGGCCAGGGTCACATCTGTCCCATTGAGAACCCAGGGCTCCTTGCCACACTCAAGCTGGATGACCACGTGGGGTCGGGAGACAGAGAGTCCTGTGAGAGAAGACAAGCAAGTGAGGGGTCACCCCAGGCAGATGGCAGGAGTCAGGGCTTCGTGGGCCACGGACGGCATCATCTGTGCAACCAAGGATACCCGAGGTCACATCACAGGGCAGGGATCTCAGAGCAGCTCGATGGTTCCTGTGAGGAGAACCGTGTCGGCAGCACCCGAAGGGGACTGAGCACAGAGGCACCACAGCTAACAGGGACACTCAGCCAGAGGACATGTGGCTGCTCACAGGCCGCCGGGCGGTAAGAGGTTAGTGCTGGCAGCCTAGCCTGGCAACACATGAGCTCCCCATGGAGGACCCAGGGCTTACCCAGCGAGGCCAGGAGGGTGAAGTTCTCCAGCATCACACGGCGGTACAGAGCCCTCTGGGCTGCATCCAGGAGCCCCCACTCCTCCCGGGAGAAGTACACAGCCACGTCTTCAAAGGCCATTAGGCCCTAAGAGAGTTGGAAGATGGACATGATCTAAGCTATAGCTGTGTGAACCAAGACCCAGCTCCGTGCCCCAAAGGCTACCTCCGCTCGTGTCCCTCAGATGCTCACCCTCCTCCCGCAAGGCTCTGCAGATGGGACTTCCCTCACCTGTCTGGACCCCTCCCCTCCCCCTTCCCCATCTAGGCCGTAGATGCCTCTTTAACCCGACCTGGCCACTCTACACAAGGCAGCCAGAGGAAGCCCCTGGCCTTCTGCCACACCAAGGTCAGCCCCTGGCGTCCACTCATTCTCCAGCCTTTGCACAAGCTGAGCCTCCCCAAAGGTGCTCTCATTGCTCTTGCATAAGTAACTGTACAAGTCCCAGCTGCAGAGCCCCCAGGACATGCCCATCCCTGTAGGGATGCCCTCTCCTGCTGAACTTGCCTGACATTTCAAGGCTGCTCTTTGAACCTGAAGGACTGGCTGATCCCCTCCAGCTGCCACAGGGGTGGCGCCAAGGATCTGGTGGGCACACAAGAAGCCATTTCCCTCCTCCCTCCATAGCCAGGCCCCCTCTATTTCCTCCTCAGGTGGCTGCCACCTTCCCTTCCCTCAGCCACCTGCCAGACTTCCCCTGAGAGCCCCAGGGACTGCCAGCCATTCCTCATCTCCCTAGAGCCCTAACTGCCCATGCCTATCCCTGGCTGAGTCTGTGAGATGTCCTCTTCCTAAGTTTGATTCCTAGGCTCCACCTCACTCAGAACATCAGGACATCTACAATTCCAGGTCCATGTGACACCTCCACTCTGAGACAGCACAGACTCTTCCCAATTTCCCCCTGAAATCTACTTGCCCTTCAAATTCCTAATTTTGTCTACAGCAGTTCCGTTCTTTTTTTCTCTGTCCCATTGAGTGACAGTTGCCACTGGCACAGTCCCAGGGCAAGGATACAATCAAGGGTTTTCAATTTCAGCACCAGCTACCAAATCCTGGCCCCACTGCCTGGGGGAGGACCTGTGAAAGTGCTAGGCAGCTCCATTCTTTTGGGTGCTCCGTTGGAAAACCTTAGACTGGCCCTTCACGCAGGACACTCCCGCACACCCCGCACTTGATGCATCAGCAGATCTATCCAGAATCCAACGGCTTTTCACACCTGCACTGCCCGGACTGTGACAGTAGCCTCCTCCCTGCACACCGCCACGCCCCTCTGCTTCTGTTCTCCACTCAACAATAGGTGGAATACCCTAAAAAATCGTTAACTTAAAGCATGTCCAGTCTCCCGGTGCCCTCGGGATAGTCTTAACTCCTCGGCCTGCTCTTTCAGACATACATATCTTCTCCCCGCCGAGCAGCTCAGTTCCGGAAGCGCCTACACTCAGGCTTCCCTCCCAGCTTTTGCAAACGGGGGACCCTCCCCTTGGAACTTCCTTCTACACCTCACCCCCTTAGCTGCCAGAAGTGGGGATCCCACGCGTGCACTACCAACCGGCCGGGACAGCACGGCCTAGGACGAAGCGCGAGGGGAAGACAAGACGTCCAGGTAAAGTGCCTCCCTCGATCGGGGCTCGGGTCCATGAAGGAGGCATCCGGGTGAGTGGGGGCCTGGGGTTCCCGCTACTCACCTGCGCCGGGTCTGTCTGCGCCGCCGCCATCGGAACCTGCAGAAAGGTGCGGGCGCTCAGGCTCCGGGCCTCTCTCCCAATCCGTCAAGGGCGCCGCGTCGGGACGGCGTGGAGGCCGGAGCACGTGGCTTGGGGGGCGCACACGCCGCACCCCGGGAAACTGAGGCCGGGGACTGGCCGTGGGCCCCCGGGCTCGGCTGTCCGTGCCTCGGATCTCCGCCCGCACGTCCTCGCTGCCCGCACCTCGGGTCTCCAGACCCTTCCGCAAAACCGGCCCCGACCCGGCGCTCTCCGGCCGTCACCGGCGTGGCCCGACGCCGGCAGCCAAGTGACAGTCCCGGACGCCGGAAGTCCAATCTCGCGAGCCCTCATTGGCCCGTGGCGCGCTGCGGACGCACGCGCAGAGCCTTCTGGCTGCCGGCGCGGTAGGCGGAGCGCGCCTGGTCTCCACGGCAACGGCCAAGCGCCGCCGCCGGGGCCGCTGGGAAGTGGAGTCTGCAGCAGCGCCAGGCTTCCGGGCTGAGCGTGGGGTGGGGTGCTGGCGGGGTCGTCAGCGCTGCGGGTGAACGGTGAACTGCTGAGGGCCCGGGAGGGCCTCCCCCACTTCCCACCCTCGCCCAGCGCAGCACCGGGGACGGAGCGCGACCGGGGTCCCATCCCATCCCCGCCTCCTGGGGCCTCGCACCAGGGCTGGGTGTGACCCCCGCGGGTCAGCGTCCTGTTATGGTTGGGAACAGCCCCCACGCCGAGTCGCAAGGCCCTAACCTAAGTTTTTCTAGCGTCTGAAATCATTCTGAGACTTCCTCCACCATCTGTTTTCTTGGCTCAACTGGGCCGCGCAAAAAGTACTTTCCCCGACTCACTTGTCCCTAGGTCGTCTAGATCTTACCTTGCCCCGCACGTCACGGTGTTGATTCCCTGTTCCTTTATTTTGGGGGGAGGGGGCAACCTACATGGGTACGACACATAAAATCAAACGGAAGGGTAGTCTCAATGCAGACTGACTACTGCTGACAGAGAGTAAAAGGTTTTCTCTTTGTTGTTTCACTCTGAGGGTCTTTTTTTCAGGGTTCTTAGTCCTCATACACAAAATGGGACAGTAATGGTACCCACCGCATAGGGCTATTGTAAGTTAATATGGAACCAATCTGTGTCGAGTTCATTCACTCTGTCTCCCTCCCTGCTTACCTCCCTAGGTAAGTTATAAGTGATTGTTATAACATCTATATCAGCTCTGTCTGCAGTATCACTACTCTTTGTAAGTCCTTGTAATGCAAGAGATAACATCAATTTTGGAGTATTTGTGTGTAAATTTTGCTCACTTTGAAATAAATGAAGAAAATCTAATGTATTTGTGGTTAGGGAATGTTTCTTGCCATTCCAGTAAACAAAGAATGTTTGAGTCCCTCCCTGGTGGTCTAGTGGTTAAGACTCCATCCTCCCGATTCAGGGGGCCTGGGTTCATCCCTGGTCAGGGAACTAGGTCCCACATGCTGCAGCTAAGAGCCCACATGCCGTAACTAAAGATCCCGCATGCCACAACGAAGATCCTGCATGCAGCAATGACTAAGGGCCGGCACAGACAAATAAATAAATAATTAAAAATATTAAAAAAAAAAAAAAAAGAATGTTCAAATCCCACGTGAGGTTCACCTTGAACCCACGTGCCGAGACTAGAAGCCAGCCTAAACCCAGATTGGGACTTGAACCCACGGTCTCTTTTTTCGGCTGTGCCGCCCGGCATGGGGATCCTAGTTCCCCAACATGGGATCAAAGCCACACCCCCTGTAGTGAAAGCGTGGAATCTTAACCAGTGGACCGCCAGGGAAGTCCCAACCCCCAGTATTTTTTTTTTAAATTTATTTCTTGTACTTATTTATTTTTGGCTGTGTTGGGTCTCTGTTGATGGGCGCGGGCTTTCTCTAGTTGCGGTGAGTGGGGCTACTCTTCGTTGTGGTGCGTGGGCTTCTCATTGCGGTGACTTCTTTTGTTGGGGAGCATGGGCTCTAGGCGCGTGGGCTCAGTAGCTGTGGCTCACGGGCTCTAGAGCGGAGGCTCAGTAGTTGTGGCGCACGGGCTTAGTTGCTCGTCGGCATGTGGGATCTCTCCGGACCAGGGCTCGAACTCGTGTTCCCTGCATTGGCAGGCAGATTCTTAACCACTGCGCCACCAGGGAAGCCCCAACCCACCGTATTTTAACTGAGATGACACACCTGGTCTCAGGACTTAATGAAGCTCAGGTTCTTTATGTCTCACCGCAGAAAGAATTCAGCGAGATACAAAGTGATAGGTAAGAAATGGATTTATTTAGACATGTACGTATTCCATAGATAGAATGCGGTCTGTCTCAAAAGGCGAGAACAGCCTTGGGAGAAACACACTCCACAGAGTGTGGGCCATCTCAGAAGGTGAGAGGCCCCGAAATATGGGGTGGTTAGTTTTTATGGGCCGGGTAATTTCATAGACTAATGAGTGGGAGGATTATTCCAAGTATTTCGGGGGAAGGGGTGGAGATTTCCAGGAATTGGGCCGCCACCCACTTTTTGACATTTTATGGTTGGCCTCAGAACTGTCATGGCGCTGGTGGGTGTGTCATTTACCTAATGTATTACAGCGAGCACAAGATGAGTCTCAAGGCCCACTGGAAGTTGAATCTTCTGCCATCTTGGACCTAGTTGGTTCTAAGCAGTTTTTGTCATGTCCTATGTGTGTCATTTTTTTAAAGGTTGTGCCCTGCCCCCTTCCCTCCTGTTTCAGAGGGACCAGCATGTGCAAAGGCTTGGAGGCAAGCCTGCAGGCGGGCATTCAGGAAACCTGAATTGTGTGTGTTTCCTGGAGGAGCTAGAGCTTCAGATTTCTTTGTGGAAACTTCTGCTTTTATAATTTTGGCACCTGTTTTATTTTATTGTTTTGGCCGCGCTGTACAGCATGCAGGATCTTACTTCCCTGACCAGGGATCAAACCCGTGTGCCCTGCAGTGGAAGCGCAGAGTCTTAACCACTGGACCCCCAGGCAAGTCCCAGCACCTGTTTTAAAATAGCTAATAGCCATGTGAGTTCAATGTGGTAGGCAGAATCATGGTCCTCCAAAGATGCCCACATCCTAATCCTCAGAACCTGTTAATATGTTACCTGACATGGCCCGCTTTATGGACTAAGTTAAGGATCTTGAGATGGGAAGAATATCCAGGATTGTCTGGGTGAGTCCAGTATAATCACATGAGCCCTTGAAAGCAGAGAAACATAACACAAATTATTAAAAATTTCTGGATGTCATAAGTCTGACACTTGTGTCAGCTACTCTAAAATCAAGGAACCGGGACTTCCCTGGTGGTCCAGTGGCTAAGACCCTGCGCTCACAATGCAGGGGGCCCGGGTTCAACCCCTGGTCAGGGAACTAAATCCCACATGCCACAACTAAGAGTTCACACGCCACAACTAAAGATCCCGCATGTAGCAACGAAAATACTGTGTGCCGCAACTAAGACCCGGTGCAGCCAAATAAATATTTAAATATTAAAACAAAAATCAAGGCATCAGCAGGACTGTGTTGCTTCTGGGGACTCTGGGGAAGAATGGGTTCCCTTGCCTTTCCAGACTCCATAGTCTGCCAGCATTCCTTGGTTTGTGGGTCTTTCTGTCTTCAAAGCCAGCAACGGCAACTTCTTTCTCACATTGCATCACCCTGACTCAATCTCTCTCCATCTCTACCGCCTCCCTCTTCCACTTTTAAGGACCCTTGTGATTACATTGTTTCATCTCACCCTCCCAACCTCAGATAATCCAGAATGATCTCCACATTTCAAGGTCAGCTGATGATCAACCATAATTCCATCTATCATTTTAACTCCCCCTCGCCCTGTAACATAACATATTTACATACTCCAGAGATTAGGTCCTGGACATCTTGAGGGGAGGGGAAAGCATTAGTCTGCCTACCATGAGCATACTTAAAAAAAAAAAAAAAAACATTAAACATTGCCTACCTGGCTACTTGTTAAGTCGAGAATGAGTAAAAATAATAAGAACTGGCAAAAAAAAAAAAAAAAAGAATGAGTGCATTTCATATTCACATATTGAGGGATGGGGAAGTCATTCTGGCTTATACATGATTTGACTTTTTTATGCTAAAACAGCCTGTTTGTGGCCTATCAAAAACACATGGTACATCTGCTGTAATCATTAAAGAAAAGGGTGCATTGACCAGAGGTAAAGAATGTCCATGTTAAAAATAAAGTTTAGGGCTTCCCTGGTGGCGCAGTGGTTAAGAGTCCCCCTGCCGATGCAGGGGACATGGGTTCGTGCCCCGGTCCGGGAAGATCCCACATGCCGCGGAGCGGCTGGGCCTGTGAGCCATGGCCGCTGAGCCTGCGCTTCCGGAGCCTGTGCTCCGCAACGGGAGAGGCCACAACAGTGGGAGGCCCGTGTACCGCAAAAAAAAAAATAAATAAATAAAATAAATAAAATAAAGTTTAAATGCCTCCCTTCCTGGGATGCCAATGCTGGTATTCCTTCAATGATAAGACTAGCTTCTTCTCAAGGCCATATTGACTGTGTGCATGCTGACCTGTTTTTGTTTTTTTTTTTTAAACCTTGAAGGAATGCATCCTTGACCTGTCTGATGTTCTTTGTTCTGACAAGATATAAAAATGTGCCATGATTCAGTGGAGCAGTTCAGAGTTATCTGAGAGGCTGTCTTCTGGGCTATAGTCCTCAGTTTGGCTCAAATAAAACTGTCTTCTATCCCTAGTAGAGATTGTTCATTGATTACTTCCAGCGACAGTGTCAACAAGCTCAACAAGCATTCTGTAGACAGGCATCTCTTACTTGCTCTCCCTGGCAGTGTATGTAAGTGCCTTGGGATGATGCTGCTGGTGACGATAAGGACAATAACAATACTAGCTCTCTCATATATGTAGCACCACGTGCCTGGCCCTGTGCTAAGCACTTTTTTTTTTTTTTTTTGCCGTACGTGGGCCTCTCACTGTTGTGGCCTCTCCCGTTGCGGAGCACAGGCTCCGGAAGCGTAGGCTCAGCGGCCATGGCTCACGGGCCCAGCCGCTCCGCGGCATGTGGGATCTTCCCAGACCGGGGCACGAACCCGTGTCCCCTGCATCGGCAGGCGGACTCTCAACCACTGCGCCACCAGGGAAGCCCAGCTAAGCACTTTTCATGTCACCTCTCATGAGGAAAGTTGTGGTATTTTCCAAATTTTGTCACAGGACTTTGAATTAGACCTGATTCTTTGAATTTAGAGCATCAGAATCTCCAGAAGGGCTTGTCAGGCTCATCCCTGTGGGGGGCGGGGACAAGAATTTGCATTTCTAGCCAGTTCCCCAGTGATGCTGATTCAGGGACCACAGTTTGGGGACCACTGAATTAGAGAGACATTTAAGGTTACTAAACAAAGTCTCCATGAGGAAGATAGTATTTTCACTTGACACCCTCAAAGGCAACAAGTGATTCCCCAGGGGCCTCCTCACGGCTGGTTGTCCGAGGCCCAGGACACGGGTCACTTGCTGGACAACAATCTCTGCGGGAGGAAACCTGGGAGCGGCCCCTTTAAAAGGAAGCAAAGACACGCTCCTGCCCGTCTTTTTTCTCAGCTCTCCATTTCCCAGCGCCCCTCTAGAGGTAGCTTGGCGTTGCCATGGAGAATGGAGAATGTGTGGGCGCCGCGCCGGGGGGTGGGGTGGAAATGCAGGACTGAAACTACATTGACCACAAGGCATCGGGGGCGGCAGGTTCTGGACCAATCACAGCCCAGAACAAGGGCTGTTTCCTGCTGCTCGGTCGGCGGGGGCGGAACTTCCTGCGTCGCCATTGTTGGCATTCCTTCTGCTGTTGACAGGTCGTTTTCCACTGCCCTTGGGGACCCGAGTGTTGGGTCGTGGCCGTTTTCCAGGCGCCTCCTCGGGACCCGGCCGAGGTGGACAGTGAGGAGGATGGGACCGGTCTCCAGGCTCCGTACGAGCCGCAGTGTCCTGTAACGTGGTGTCCTGCGTCCCCACGGTCCCTGGAGGCGGCGTTTACACCGTGGGGACACAGGTCCCGCGTGCAACGGGCGGTGGGAGGCCCCCGGCCTGGGGCTGGGGGTGTAGGGAGCGGCAGAGCCCGCCTGGGTCTGATGGCGGTGGCGCTGAGGGGCCCGCTGCGGGTGAGTGGAGGGTCCCCGCAGCCCCCACTCACTCGGACCCCTACCCATGTGGCCCGGGACCCCCGACAGAGGGGAGGGGTTGCTCCCGGACTCTGCCCCTCCATCTTCGCTACTGGGACCCTGGGGTCACTGAAAGCCCAAGGTGCCGAGTCCTGGCCAGGTTTTTTGTGGAAACGTTCTCATTCTGGAATCCAGCGGGACAAGGCGTGCAAAGCAGTTTCAGGCACAGGGACCAGGATGTGCACATGCTTGGCGGTGAAGCTCAGTTGGGAGTGTTCAGGGAACTGAAGGTCTCCCTGTTGCCTGGTGGACAAGAGCTTGGTCTGTCACCTGAGGGTGGCGGGAGCCACGGAAGGTTTGGAGCAGAAGAGGGAGGTGATCTGACTCAGGTGTTCACAGGCTTCCTCGGGCTGCAGAGTGGAAAACAGACAGGAGAGTGAGAGTGAGGGAAGAGAAAAGGAGGCACACAAGGATGCTACCTTAATATAGCAGTGGCTTGGCCAGAGCGGTGACTGGAGTTGGGAGAAGTGGTTGGAGCTTGGATCTGTCTTTTAAGTTAAGCCAGCCTGATTTTAGGTGGAGGGGGGGAGAGAGAGAGAGAGAGAGAGCACAAGGAGGTGGGGATGTCCCCGTGGGTTTTTGGCCTCAGCGATTAGAAGGTGGAAGTGCTTCGGCTGAGATGGGGAAGTTGGTGGGTGGAGTGGTTTCAGGGAAGATCAGGAGGTGGATTTTGCATGTGGAGACTGAGATGTCCCAGAGACTTCTGAATGCAGGTCTGAGTTATGCTGAGGGATTCCACTTGGAGACATCCAGTTGGCAGTACCCAGCCTGTGAAGTGAGGTGGAACTCAGGTGCAGATTTAGGAGGGAGCGTCTTTAGGGCATGGTGATGGATGCCCCATGGGGGCAGCTGAGGACTGGGTGGCTCTTCGGGTACCTGGACAGGGGTGGTGGGTGTCACAAATTCAGGTGAAGGGAGGAGCAGCCACAAAGGAAGGGGTGTGTGGGAGAGGAGGGTCCAGAAGGGGCCCCCGGTCGCTGGGGTGGAGGCTGAGGCATATTGTAGGTGGAGGTAGATGACAGCAGGACCGGGGCTGGTGGCTATTCACCTCTCTATGGCTCACCAGCCTTTCTTGGCGCCCTCTGTGGGGCCTGTGAGTTTCAGTTAGGATAGCAGTTTAGCTCAGTGGCAGGCAGGCAACTGGGAGTGTCGCAGGCCTGGGGTGGGAGGTGGTGGGCCTGGACTTTGAGTATACATTAGGAGAGAAGAATACAGTGGCAGGGGAGGTGACAGCATGCAGAAAGTCAGAGGCCAGGACATGCCAGAGATCCATGTCTGGCCTTGGTGGCTGAGAGTCAAAGGTAGGAATAGGCCCAGTTGCAGAAACAATGAAGGAAACTCTGGGTGCCACCCCTGGCAGTTGGAATTCTTTGAAGTCTGGGTCAGGAAGGGGTACTGGTTGACCTCACCAAGTAGCCAGGCTCTGGACACCATTTGCCCAGTGACATGTGGGATGGCTGGGAGATGCCCGTTGTGTGGGGTCTGGAGATGTGCAATACAAAGCCTGACGTGTGCATGCAGAGATGAGTCAGTGGACTGGAATCTGGTACTGGGGGCCCTGTGGGAGAAAGGGGGCCTCCGGTTTGGTGTTTCTGGGTGGCAGGATCTGGGGACCCAGGGGAATTACCTAGCAGGAGGAAGTGGGGCCCTACATGCCAGGCTAAGGGTTTAGATGGCATCTATCTGTCCACCTGCCTGCTCTTTGAAGGACAGTGACCGATGGGACATGAGGAGACAGCGGCACCCATGACGTTGCATCTGGGGGAAGTGGGTGACCTGGAGTGTTTGGGGAGGATGGTTTAGGGGTCAGAGACTGCCCACCACAGAGGTGGTATGATGCAGGGCGAAAGATCTAGGTCTGTATGGGCTCATCTGTGCACTGTTTTTTGTTCGTTTTTCTACCGTCCTTTGGTCTAGCTGACTTAATTGTCTTCATCATGGCAGGGCTGGGGGACCTTTGAGGACATTGCCGTGTACTTCTCTCAGGAGGAGTGGGGGCTCCTTGACGAGACTCAGAGGCACCTGTACTGTGATGTGATGCTGGAGAACTTGGCACTTGTGGCCTCACTGGGTAAGGCCCTCCCAGCCTCCTAGGCTCTGCCTTTCCTTTTCTCCCAGAAGCAGCTCTGTCTTCCCGCAGCTGAGCATGGGCACTGCTTCCTCCCCTGGACCACCTGCCTCGTGTTTGCCTGCTCCTTTCTCTGAGGAGCCCCAACACCTGCTTCCGAAGCCTTCTGGGGAAGGGCTCAGGCTTCGGAGTCTCAATCCGGCTGCCTAAATTGGTCCGGATCGGTGGCACCTCTGTGCCTGGCTGTGCTGTGGACTGCAGACACCGACGTGGTCACTGCTTGTGGAGACGACTGGGAGCCGCTCCTCAGGAGCTGATTTTGTAACACTGGGTTTTCTTCCCAGTTGCAAAGATGACACGAACTCCCTTTGGTCTGTCACCGGATAGGTTGCCCTGAGCTAGGCCACCCCCTCATCCGCTCTTTCTGACAGGACTTGCATATTCCACGTCCTGTGTGGTTGCCCAACCACAGGAACAGGGCAAAGGACCCTGGGTGCCCATGTCTGCAGCCACAGCAAGAGAGGCTGGGAAGGGGCCTGGCTCTGGTGAATGGGAGCTGGGGGCAGAGGCGACATTGTAATGGGCTCACATTATACTGGGTACTTCCCCTGTGTGCACTGGAGCTTGTTGCTGGAGCCAGTAGCCCCACCCGACCCCCACCTTCCTTCTTCATTGAGGACAGACCACCTATTTGCCATTTGTCTTTTGTACCTAGGCCCTGATGACGGACAGCCTCACTGCTCTGATCTCCATTTCTCCCCCATTCCCCGCCCTTCCTCCTTTTGCAGGGCTGTCCCAGGTTAGCCTACAGTCCATGTGTCATGACATGTGTGTGTATCTTCATGTAGACTCAGAGCACCAGGTTCCTTGCATTTTCCTGAGCTCGTGCACATGGCTCTGTGTCCTCTTTTCCTGGCAGAGCTCTCTCCTCTCCTGATGAAAGCTGAGGAATGAGTTGGAATCTCTGCTTCTCCTCCCAGCCTGAACCTCACCCATGTTCTCACAGGTGATGGGCCCTTGCTTTCTGTGGCCTTCCTGGGCCCAGTCCTGCACCACTGGCTCTACCTCACCCCAACTTGATCTACAGACTCATTCCGGAATGTGTCAGACACACATCTGTGAAGGGGCTGCCCTCTCCCAACAAAGCCTACATACATTTCACTGGCATTTCTCTGCTTTCAGATTATGGGTGTGGAGCAGAGGCTGAGGAGGCATCTTATGAGCAGAGTGTTTATGTAGCAGTGCTTCAGTCCAGGACCCCCAAGGCAGATCCATCCATCCAGAAGGCCAACACCTGTGATGTGCATGACCCAGTGTTAAAAGACATATTACACCTGGCTGAGCACCAGGGAATACAACCCAGGCAGAAACTGTACACGTGTGAGACATGTGGGAGAGGTTTCTGGCTCAGTGCGAACTCTCACAAGCACCAGAAGGAGCACAGTGAAGAGAAACCCTTCACATGCAGGGAGTGTGCTAAGGCTGTCCTGGACAGCCATGGCCTCCAGCCCCAGGCCACCTACGGAGAGGGGACATCACACAGAAGCACCGAGTGTAAGGAGGCCTTCCCACCCAGCTCCATTTGGCAGCAACAGCAGGGAGGCCACGCCTCACAGAAGCCCTTCAAATGCAGCGACTGCGGACAAGCCTTCCTGAAGGCCTTTGCACTCCTCAACCACCTGATCACTCACGCCAAAGAGAGACCCTTCAGGTGCCCAGCAGGTGGAAATGCCCCCATGGAGAGCTCAACCCTGTTTAATCACCGAAAAACTCACACTGGAGAAACATCCCATGTGTGTAAGGAATGTGGGAAGGTGTTCAGCCACCTGTTTAGCCTGAGGACGCATCAGAAAGTTCACACTGGAAAAGCGCATCTCAGTTGCAGTGAATGTGGTAAAGTCTTCACCCGCAAACACTCACTCACTCAGCACCAGAGAGTTCACACTGGAGAAAGGCCTTATGAGTGTGACCAGTGTGGGAAAGCCTTCACTCGTAGCTTCCACGTTGTTCGGCACCAGAAAGTTCACAACACAGAGAGGCCTTATGAGTGCAGACAGTGTCGGCGAGTCTTTAGCTGTATCTCCAACTTTGTCGAGCACCAGAAAATACATACCGGAGAAAGGCCTTATGAGTGCAGCGAATGCGGAAAAGCCTTCGTTAACACCTCCCATCTTGTCCGGCATCAGAAAGTTCACAACACAGAAAGGCCTTTTGAGTGCAGTGAATGTGGAAAAGCCTTCCAGCAAACCTCCAAACTTATTCTGCATCAAAGGAGTCATACTGGAGAAAGACCTTATAAGTGCAACCAATGTGGGAAAGCCTTCAGTTGCCCCTCCAACCTCATTCCACACCAGCGAATTCACACTGGAGAAAAGCCTTACAAGTGCTCCGAATGTGGGAAAGCCTTCAGTCAAAGCTCTGCCCTCATTCAGCATCAGAAAGTTCACACCAGAGAAAGGCCTTATGAGTGCACTGAATGCGGGAAAGCCTTCAGCTACAGCTCTAACCTTGTTAAGCACCAGAAAGTTCACACCGGAAAACGGCCTTATAAGTGCAGCCAGTGTGGGAAGGCCTTCAGCGAAAGCTCCATTCTCAGTCAGCACCAGAGAGTTCACACTGGAGAAAAGCCTTATGCGTGTAACAAATGCGGAAAAGCTTTCCGCTACAGCTCAAACCTCTCTAAGCACCAGAAGGGTCATACTGAAAAAGAGCCGTCTGAGTGCAGTGGACATAGGATCACCTTCAGCCAGAGCTCCAGCCTCCCTCAGCCCAGAAAGGTCACACCAAAGAAAGGCCTTAGGAATGTGGCAAGAGTGGATAAGCACTAGTGGGGACCTTCTCCTTGTTCCATAAAAGGACTCACTCTTGAGAAACTCCTATGAAAGGAACCTTTGTGAGGAAGCCATCAGCCAAAATTTGAAACTTGCGCATCCCACACCCCTACTGGGAGATTGGCTGTAGTGCCAGTGGTAAGTGGGAAGCTTGCAGGAGCTATGCAGCACTTTCTAACCTGTCCAGGTGCTTTGCCAGATTATGTCACTGCCAGGTGCCCTCTCACCTCTACCACTTGGCAGATCCCCACACCATGTGCCTGTCATCTCAACATACTCAGGGAATGCAGGCTTGTGTTCTCATTCCCTGGAGGGAGGCATAAACTTTGGGAGCCCATTGGGGTGGCCTCATTTTCCACCTCTCCCCTGTCCCCAGTGGCTCAGGTGTTGCCCTGACGTAGTTCTCTCCAGGAGGATCTGGAGTCTGACGATGTCCAGAGGAAGTTTCCTTCTTCATGGGCATTGTTGAGTCTACAGATGATGCCTGCAGTGAACTGGTCCAGCCTCCATATCACCCAGCCTTGGAACTGCCTGCCTGCAGAGTGTGATAATAAAGACCTTATTGCTGAAGCCATCTTTAATCCTGAGACTCCGTCCATTGTGTATGGGGAGAGATGGAGAACAAAATTGGGCTCTAATGGTGCCAAGAGAGGGAAGGGCTTTTGTGGGGGCCCAGACTTTGATAGTAGGATGGCAAGGAATAGCGTGCAGTCTAGTTTAATCTAATTTGCCTTGTAGCCCAAGGCCTCCTGGGACAGACTGAAGGTCTCTGGGCCAAATCTTATATCCTGGGTGCCAGGACTATTTGTTGGGCCCAGAGCTTTGGGGTTTAAGTACTGGTGTGGGAATCTCCAGCAATTCCTGCACAGCATTCCTGGGAATGTCCCACATCCCTCAAAAGTGTTGAGGGGAGGATGTCTCCTGGGACCTGCCCATGGGTCCAGTAAGGCCCCTGATGTCCAGAATCTGTAGGTAGGTATCTCTGGATTTAAGATCTACAGGGGCCAGGTAGAAGCATAAGTGGGTGTGGACACACTGGGTTTGAGCTCAGGAAGACTGTGACAAACGGAGATGTGGCCGATGCTGTGCCTGGGCCATGCACATCATACCCACTCACAAGAGATGAGTGTGTTCAACATCAAGTGGGCAGCTTGAAATAGCCATGGTGGAATTTATACCACAGAAATTAGCAAACAATAGCTCTCGGGGAAAAAATAACACACCTGAGAAAACCTGATTTGTAGTGTTTGCCAAACTTGCTGACAGTGACCTTGGCCACAAGAGAGACTCAGCTGTACAGGGAAGTCCTGCATGCTCTTGCCTTGTCCTCCAGAACAAGTGCAATGCCACTTGAGGGGTGTAACCAGGGGTGAGGTGCTCACTGCCAGACAATAATCTTGAGGTGGTTTGGATTCCTACAGCCTCCCAGAGCTGCTCACTTCAAGGCCAACACTGCAAAGGCAGGAACCCTGGGACTGAGAAGGGAGGTCCTGCAGTCCAGGATTTTAGTGGCCCAGTCAGTATTCCAGGCGAGTGTGGTGGCCATTGGCCTTATCATCTCCTGTTTTCTGCTGCCACTGAGGCACAGCTGTCCCCAGGTACAGGGGTCAGAGACGGTGGAATCAACATATGGTTGCCCCATTTTCTGGTTTTCCAAGAGGAGTGAGAGATCCATGTTTTTATGTGGAGCCTTTAGATTTTATAAAGGTTGAAAACTATTTCCCCCAAACTTCAAAGTTTATAGGTACAAATGCAAACTATATATATGGCTTCCATATGTGTTCCTGGACCAACACTTGTGACTCTTAGAAAATAAGCAAACCAGGCTTCAGGGAGCCCAAGAGTCCCTGGGGGTCCCCAGACACGAAGGCTTTTGGCCCAGTTTTTACTGCACAGCACGTAGCAGGGACAGTGGCACTGCTACTACTCCACTCAGGATGACTCTCTGTACCCCCCACCCCCAATCCTCTGCCAGTTCCCTGAAACTGACCATATGAGGGATGGCATTCCTGGCAGGCTTGTGGTCAGCCGAGCACGTGGCAGATGTGCCTGAGCTCTCCCCAGCATCCCAAGGTGTCAGGGAATCCCTGAACTCAGACCATCCTTTCTGAGTGTAATGATTGTCTTCCACCAACTTGGGAGGCTTGGGATCAGAGTTACATTCAGTTGAACCTTGGGGCCTCAGGCTTCCCGGCAAAGGGTGGACACATCATCAATGGCTCAAGTCCTTGAACCCGTGTTGTCAGCTGTAGTTAGACAGGCCTCATAACACTGCCCCCAGTGCATGGATGAAGCCTTTCACCTACCTTCTACTCTCCCCACCAGGGCTCTGTCACACCAGCCAACTTACTGGAACCTTAATATTTCCCTGGTGATGCCACAACATACTGAACAAAGGTGTGTTGGTTCTAAGCATTTGATTTCCCCAGAGTACCAATTCATCCCTAGCATCACAAGATATCCAGGGACCCTTGGCCTGCTCAGGCCCACTCTCCTGGGTGTATCAGTTGCCTCCCACCAACATGGGAGAGTGGCTTGGGATCAGAATTAAAGTCCAGCTGAGACATGTGGAACTCAGGCCTCCAAGCAAGGTAGGGCAGACACCTGTCATCAGAGCTGAATCATTTGTACCCCAAATGGTCTGCGATGTGTAGATCCTGTAAAATGAAGACTTTTGGTGGAGAGTCCTTGATTTGGTGAAGTGTCCTTGACCTGAACCTGCCTTGTGGTCTCCCCAACAGGGCTCTGTGCAGGGCAGACGGCCTGCGGGTGTGTGTGTGTGTGTGTGAGGGGGGGTGTTTGTGTGTGCACGCACATGCGTCTGTGGGTACATGATCATGTGCATGTGCCAGAACATCCAAAATAAAGCCCTTATGGCTCTGAGCATCTATGAAATGGGGCTACTGACATCTGTCTTGACTCTACAGGAAGGCTGATCTGTGAATGAGCCACAGAGGAAGGCAGCGTTACTTGAGCCCCAGATCCACTTAGTGCCTGAAGCCAGATGCCAAGTGGACTTTTGGGTTCCATGTGCCAAAACTGACCAAAGGAATTCACAGAGGAAAAGGTAATTTTTTCAACCAACCAAATCAACAACTGGACAGCCATATATTACAACAACAAACTTCCACCCATACCTCAAGTCATGTGCAAAAGTTAACTCAAACTTGATCATAGACATACCTATAAAACTTATAACCATAAAAGTTCTAGAAGGAAGCACAGTGACCTTGGATTTGCTGAATTTCTTAAATATATCATAAAAAGCATAACAAGAAAAATACAAATCAATTGGACTTCATCAAAATTTTAAACTTTTGTATTTCAACAGTCACTCTCAAGAAAATGAAAATGTAAGCCATACTGGGAAAACTATCTGTTAAGAAAACACTAACAAAGGACTTGAATCTCGACTATATAAAGAACTCTTACAACTTTTGTTTTTTTTGGCCACACCACAGGACTTGTGGGATCTCAGTTCCCCAACCAGGACAGAACCCAGGACACGGCAGTGAAAGCGACAAACCCTAACCACTAGACCACCAGGGACCTCCCACAGCCTAATTTTTAAAAATGGGCAAAAGTGACTTGAACACTCACTTCACTAAAGAAGATATCTGGATGGCAAATAAGCACATGGCTTCCCTGTAAAATGTGTTATTTATTTAAAGCTCATGGCACCCCCATAGGCGTTCTAGAGATACTGAGCCGGTAAAGGACACAAAATCTGAGCTACACATCACAGCTGATAATTAGCTGTGTGCCACTGGACATATTACAAAGTCTCAGTTCCCCCTCTATGTAATAGATTATTTATTTATTTATTGGCTGTGTTGTGTCTTTGTTGCTGTGCACGGGCTTTCTCGGGAAGTCCCGATTCCCCTATATTGAATTGATGGCTTTGGCAGAGGTGCAGGTGTGCAGATCCTCAGAAAGTCTGCATACTCTCACCCCACATGGACTCAGTCATCAAAGCAGACTCATGGGCTTCCCTGGTGGCGCAGTGGTTGGGAGTCCGCCTGCCGATGCGGGGGACGTGGGTTCGTGCCCCGGTCCAGGAAGATCCCACGTGCCGCAGAGCGGCTGGGCCCGTGAGCCATGGCTGCTGAGCCTGCACGTCCGGAGCCTGTGCTCCGCAACTGGAGAGGCCACAACAGTGAGAGGCCCGCGTACCGCAAAAAAAAAAAAAAAAAAAAAAGACTCATGACTGCTTCACAGAAAGGGCAGAGTCACTCCAGGCTGCCAGTCTCCCCCACTCTCTATTTCCTCATACCCAGTGTTCCTTTACCACTTAATATACCCACCTGGCTCTTACAGGAATACAAGAAGGTGACCCTGCCTTTCAGGGTCTGGTGTCCGGAGGACATGACTTCTAGCCCAGGAGAAGAGCTTCCTGTCATTGCGGCTGGAGGTGTGATGTGAAATATCGTCTAGAACAAGAAAGCAGCAGCCTCGCCTCCTGGATCACTGGTATGTTTTCAGAGTGCCCTCTCCCTTCCCTGGGTGAGCTCTTAGCAGCCAAATCAAAAGATTTGGAACATAGAATCTTTCAGCCTTTCCCAGGAGAGCAGATATGCAAAGTAGGATACACACTGGAAAGGAAGAAGTAAAAGTGTCTTTATTTGCAGATGACGTGATCCTGTATGTAAAAAAATCCCAAGGAATCCATTTTAAAAAGAAAACCTCTATAGTAAATAAGTTTAGCAAGGGGCAGGATAAAACCCAAAATATATTAGCAACAATCTGAAAATGAAATTCATGAAACAACTCCATTCACAGTACCTTAAAAAAGATTAAAATGGTAATAAATTTAACAAAAGAAGTGCAATACTTGTACTCTGAAAACTATAAAACAGTGCTAAGAGAAACTGCTGAGAGACATTCCATGTTCATGGATTAGAAGACTCAATGTGTGGGACTTCGCTGGTGGTACAGTGGTTAAGAATCTGCCTGCCAATGCAGGGCACACGGGTTTGAGCCCTGGTCCAGGAAGATCTCACATGCCGCAGAGCAACTAAGCCCGTGAGCCACAACTACTCAGCCCACACACCACAAGTACTGAAGCCCATGATCCACAACAAGAGAAGCCACTGCAATGAGAAGCCCGTGCACCACAACGAAGAATAGCCCCCACTCACCGCAACTAGAGGGAAAAAAAGCCCACATGGGGCAACTAAGACCCAACGCAGCCAAAAAACAAAACAAAAAAAAGACTCAATGTGTTAAAATGACAATACTCCCAAATTGATGCATAGATCCCATGCAATCCTTATCAAAACCACAGCTGACTTTTTTGGTAGAAACGAACATGCTCATCCTAAACTCATAGATACGCAAAAGACAACAGACAAAAGAATTTTGACAAGGATCAAAGTTGGATTTACCTTACCTAATTTCAAAAGTTTCTATAAAGCTGGGAATTCCCTGGTAGTTCAGTGGTTAGGACTCCCCACTTCCACTGCAGGGGTCACAGATTCGATCCCTGGTCAGGGAACTAAGATCTCACAAGCCAAAGCAAGGCCAATTAAAAAAAAAAAGTTTCTATAAAGCTAAGGTAATCAAGACAATGTGGTACTGGCATAAGGCCAAACATACAGATCAATAGAATAGATTTGAGAGTACCAAAATGCCCTTAATTGATTTCCAACAAAGGTACAATGTGGAAAGATGCCTTTTCAGCAAGTGGTTCTGGGAAAATTAGATATTCACATGCAAAAAGATGAATTTAGATCCTTATCTCACACCATATGTAAACATTACCACGAAAAAGACCATAAATATATGAGGTAAAACTATAAAATTTACAGAAGAAAACAGAGAAAATTTTTGACTTTTGGTTAGGCAAAGAATTTTTTAGGTATGACATTATGACAATACATAAAAGGAAAAACTAATAAATTATACTTCAAATGTAAAATTTTGCTCTTCAAGACACACCATTAAGAAAACTAAGGGACTTCCCTGGTGGCACAGTGGTTAAAGACTCTGCGCTCCCAATGCAGGGGGCTCGGGTTCGATCCCTGGTCTGGGAACTAGATCCCACATGCATGCCACAACTATGAGTTCGCATGCCGCAACTAAGGAGCCCCCGTGCTGTAACTGAGGAGCTCATGAGCCGCGACTAAGGAGCCCACCTTCTGCAACTAAGACGTGGTGCAACCAAGTAAATAAATAAATAAAAAGAAAAGAAAATTAAAAGATGAGCCACAGACTGAGAGAAAGTGCTTGTGTATATATATACGGATTCTGAATATAAAATCTATTAAGAACTTTACGATTCAATGATAAGAAGACAACCCAATTATCATCACAAAAGATAAAGAGATGGTTAATAAGTACATGAAAAGATGCCCAACATCATTACTCACACAAAAAAAATGTAGATTAAAACACCAGTAAGATGACTGCTTAATGGGTAGAGTTTCAGTTTAGGATAATGAAAAATTTCTGAAGATGTGTAGGAGTGACAGTTGCACAACTGTGTGAATTTATTTAATGCCACTGTACTGTACAGTTAATGGCACAGTCACTTTGGAAAATGGCTTTGGAGTTTCTAAAGAGTTAAACATAAAAGTATCATATGACTCAGCAATTCCACTCCTAGGCATTTACCCAACAGAAACGAAAACATATGTCTACACAAAGATTTGTAAGCAAATATTCCTAGAAGCATTATTTCTAATTGCCAAGAACTGAAAAAAATTTAAAAGTCCATCAATTGGTGATGGACACATTTTGGTATATCTGCACAAGAGAATATCATTCAGCAATAAAATGGAATAAAATACTGATACATGATATAAGGAGCTTTTTGGGGCAATGGGAATGGGGTAAGATAATGGCTGCAGAACTCTTTACATTAATTAAAAATCATTAAATTGTATACTTATACTGGGTGTATTGTTGGAGGGAGGTATTCCCTGGAAGAGAGACCATCATCTTGCTTCTTCCAGACCAAACACTGTCTTCCCCAGGAGAACTCCAGGTCAGAAGCTTCAGAACAGAGGCTTCCATCCTTTCATTTCACAGGGACATGGGGAAGAAATGCAAACTGAGTCACAGCTGGACACATGCTCCATGCCTTGCTGCTGTGCCTTTTTTCAGCCCAATGGCTAATTTGGGAGCACCTCTCAATTCAATGTTCTCAATTCACTCCATCTACTAAATAGGACTCCAATATCAAAGGTAAATTAGTGATGTAGTCACTGTCAAACAGTAGCAGGGCTGAATGACAGGAATGCACAAAACCATCATGTTATGAGTACTTGAAGCAGCTCTATGAAGGCATCACTGATATCAAATGCAGACTTCACAATGTCCATGAATAATGGGAACCTTACCCAGAAGGCCCCCAGAAGCCATCCCATCAGGCCCCTTGCTCAGAGCAGGAGTGAAGTCCATGCCCTACTCAGTCATGGGAGAGCAGCATGACGTCATGCCAATGGGTGCAGGGCCATCACTCTCCAGGGCACTGCAAACAGGGAACAGAGGCTGCTTTATGCTGAGCAATTGTGAGGTGACCATCAAACACAGAAGGGCTTCTTCCCTAAGAGCCAGTGGTGCGACAACTCTCCCAAAGTCCCCCAACAAGTACAACACTGCCCCTTCAGGCTTCCCCATGCGCAGGGCAGTCCTGGAGTGTCTCCTCTGGTGGCGGTCCTTCTATACAAGGTCCAGCTTCTGCCTGAAGGCTACTCATGTAGGCTCCTTCTTGAGTGTTAATTCTCTTACATTGATAAGGTTAAAAAAAAGAGGCTGATTTTTAAAATAAAATGTTAAAAAAGGGGGGTGGAGAGCTGAAGACTTTACTGTATTCCCTGCCCTCAGAAGGCTTCTCTCCAGAGTGAGGTTTCTGGCATTGGGAAGAAGGAAGTGTGGCTGACACCTCTCCCAGGTCAGTTGTACACACAGGATCCTTCTCCAGTGTGAAGCGTTCTACGCGGAACAGGCAGGAGCTGCAGCTTTTTGCCCTCCTACTTACCTCACTCACAACGTGGTAACTTGCTGCTGCAAAACAGGATTAACTCTGAGAGGAGGCTTTCCAACACTAGCTGTACTCATGCCTTTCTCTGATGGGGACTGCATGAAACAGGTTTCATATTTTCCTGGAAGTTTTCACGTAGTTACTGCATTTGCACAACTGTTGCCTGGTGTGAATTTTCTAGTGCTAACAAGAGTGGAGCTCTGAATGGAGATGCCCGTTCTCCACATTTGTGAGTCCTTTATCAGTGTGAATGATTTGGTACAGGGGGAAGTGCAAAATTTTGCTCAAAATTTTGGGCCACACTCCCTGCCCTCATAAGGGCTTTCTATGGGGCAAATATTTTGGTGCTCAATGGAAATAGAGGACTGGCTGGAGGCTTTCTCATGTAACATTCAAAGGTGTGAACGTACTCCTGCTTTCTCAGGATGGAGACAAAGGTGAAGGCCTTCAAAATGCACTTGGGATTTTTTTCCCCATTCTTAAGGTTTTTTTGGTGGTAGAAAAGGGAACACCTCTCCTCGAACACCTCTCCATTTGCTGTGCATTGATCAGGTGTCTCTTTCAGTGTCAGTTCTCTGTGGATTCTGCAGAATGTGGAGCTGGCAGGGCCTCAGTGTCTGGTGACAGACAGGTGCTGTGCAGTGAGGGGAGTCCAGGCCTGGGACCCCTGACACTGTGCCCACCTTCCTCAGAGGGACAAGTCAGGCTCATGGAAGAACAGGTTTTCAAGAACTATTTAAGGATATGTGAAGAGGAGGCCAATGATGGAGGACCTGGCCATAAGAGGGGAGAAAGAGAGAGGCTGAGAGGCAAAGGACCAAGAGGGTTTAGCCAGGGGACAGGAAGTCAGGGTAAATTAGGATGGGGTGTCAGAAAGATAGAAAAGAGGCATGGGTACTCACATTGATGCCAGGGCAACAGAAGACACAGGTCAGGTACCAGGTAAGAGATCAGCCCACTGCCACAGGCCCTTCCACACCTGTCTTGCACTCACCAGGACTGGTCTTCCATGGGTCTCTCTGGTCATGAACTGATTCGAGCCACCCGATCCACCAGCTAGGTCCCCTTTCGATGTTCAAGTTGGGTGACCGCACTGGGGTGGGTGGAGACAGTAATTCTTAAGGGAGATCAAGGCGTTTGTGCGAGGTCAGCCAGCCCCAGGTCAGGGGTGATTCACTCCATGACAGACCAAGGTGGATGAGGATTATTTATGCATCTGGGAGAACTGAACCTCACAAAATGAACACCCCGGGAATGCCTCACTAGAAAAGCTCAGTGGCCCCTGAATCAATGACCATGTTAGTGCCCATAAAGCCAGTAAAGGCACTGACAAGGGGCAGCTGGCAGGAAACTTCCACTGGAGGAGGTGTGATAGAGGGACCGAAAAGTCACAGACCCTAACTGGTTCATCAAACCAGAAAATAACCAAGAAATATATATATATAATATAACAAGAAAATAACCGGCTACTCCTGTTGTGATATTTTTGACCTTGGACCACAGTTGTCAAGGTCCCAAGGCAAAAGGTGTTGGGGGTTGTTTATACTGTAGTCTGGGAGGAGAGGTAGCAGAACATTGGACAGCACTAGGGCCAGCAGCACCTCTCACGGGGAAACTGGCAGCCTGACCTGGTGAAGACAGCACCATATCACAGCAGAAGCCCCACTGGGCCTCACTAAGGAGACCCACTTCTTCCGAAAGAAAGGCACACGACCTTGTCCTCAAAGGTCACTGGGTCCTGCAACAGCAGGCAAGGGGCACATGAATGTGTTCTAAGCATCGGGCACTGGACCTGACACGCCAGTCTCTGTCCTGCCACACACTTCCCCTTATGTCTCCCAAACCCTGTCCCCTGACACACCTGCCCACCCTTTCGTATCTGAGAGCATGGGCTGTCCTCCTGGGTATGCACTCTCCCCATGTCCATTGGTGTTTGGACAATGCTTCTCTTTTTCTGCACCCACCTCATCTACTCAGCTATTGGTCCTTAGTCTGGACACCCCACACTCACCTCAAGGCCTATCTGTAACAACCTAAGAGTTTCCTTCCAAAATCCCATTCTCAGCATCTTCCCTGGTCCAGGCCACCAGTGCACTGCAGTCTGGACATCAGGAGGCCAAATCAAAATCCCCTATCTGTCACGGGCACATGTATCACCTCCACCTAGAGGCCTCCAGACAACTCAGTCTCTACCCGTACAAAATCCAACTGCTAATCTTCCCCCAAATGTACTCCTCCTGCCAACCTCTGATCTCCATCTCATTCTTTATCTGAACACTTACGGTGGTCCTTTACTCTCCACTACGTTCACTCTCCACGTGTAACTGGAGGTCCCATCGACTCCACTTTGAAAGACGCATCCAGAATCTGAGTATCTCTCCCACCTCTCCTGCTTCTATTCTGAGCAGGCCACCCAACATATACCTGCAGCAGCAACCTGATGAAGCTGCCTGCTTTCAGCCCCACCACAACCCCTCTCCCACAAGGCTGCTCAGTGTGTTTACGCGGGATCCACTGGGATAGTTTCAAAATCCTAACTCAGATCACAGCCATACATCTTCTAATGAAAAATTTCTGTGGCTCCCAGCATCCTCAGCCCGTCAACAGAGTTAGGACTCCTATCCTCACGCTCTCGGTTACCCGCAACGGAGACTGGAAAACTTTCCTGAATGCTCGGGTCAGTCTCACCTCCAAGTCTTCGCACATGCACATTCCTCCGCCTGCACCCTCCACATTTTATCATACTGGATTCTGAAAGGGAGACCCCCCGACCTGTGAACGTTCCACTGTCCTGAACACCCAGGCCTGAGGCTGAGTCAGGGACTTGGGGCACTGGGGTTCGGAGTCCAGCCAGGTGGAGGCCAGGAGACTCTACCTCATCCGTGCCTAGTCGATCGGCTCGCTTATCACGCCCGCAGTCCAGCTACATAATGGGTCAAGACCTCGGAATGGCTGGTTTTCGAGCCTGGGTCTTCTTCTCCGTAAACTGGACACAACGCACAGGGCGACGACTCCGGGGCGGCCACGGACACAGACGGGCCTTGACGGAGGTATCCGCAGGGCACCCCGGCGCCAGGCGGTCCCCCGACAGCCGAGGACACACGAGCTCGGGGAGGCGGGACGTTCGCTGCGGTCATGGGGCGTACAAGGCACAGCGAGTGGACCACCAAGGCTCTCGTACCTACCCTACTCCCGTTTCCGCGGGACCGGGGAGCCTCCTGGATGCTGTCCACAGCCCAGCAGCTACGTCCCTCCACGAAGTGCCGATATAAAGGCGGGACAAAGAAGCAATGGTCCGACCCCGGAAGTCCCGCCCCCGCCAGCGCGGCCATTTCGGAAACGCCCCCTCCCTTAGGTGAGCATTGGTCCCTATCCTGGGCTCTCATTGGTCAACACTGTGTGCTGTCGCACGGCGAGGGTGTTTCTGGGTAATGTAGTTCGTGTCTCGTGAGACGTGACGCAACGTGCGTCCTTCCTGATCACCTAGGCAACGACTAGGCGGCACCGCGATTGGCTCCGGGAAAAGCGTCATAGTCAGCCGCGAGCCTTGAACCAGTGAAGGGTCAGGATTTGGGCGTTTTCGCGTGGGCCTCAGGGGGTGGGGCGGGACTTCCGGCACGGCCATTGCAGTCTTCGTTTTGCGGCGGGTTGGGCTGTGCGCAAATAGTTGCTGGGACGTGCGGCGAAGGGGGCCGGGGGGCTCGTGCTGGAACCGTCATCGCACCATGGCAGTCACTTTTACCCTCGGCTGACGGCCCTTCCTTCCTGAGCCTCGGTTTTCCCGGAAGTGGAACGGACGCAGAGAGTCTCCGCGCCCCGCCTTCGTCCCACATTCCCGGGAGACAGCTCCTATATCATACTGGGGAAGACAAAGGCCTTGAGTGCGACCGTCAGCCTGCGGTCACTCCACCCAGTGGGTGTGGGGGTTCGGATGAGCCCGCTGGGCTCTTCCCCGTCGCCGCCTGGCAGGGCCCCGCCCAGCCCACAGGTTGTGACCGGGCCTGCAGCGTCGCAGATGGACCCGGCGCAGGTGAGTGGCGGGTGCCCAAGTCCTCACCCGCTGGGATGCCCCCCTCCTGTGCCTGGAGCCCGTTAGAGAATGGTCGTGTCCCGAATTCTTCACCTGCACATGAGTCTGGGGCCCTGAGAGTCACTTTCCCCTAGCATCCGGAGCCTAGGCCAGAGGTTAAATGGAGCGGATCACGTGGGATAAGGTCTGGAAAGGTGCCCCTAGCACAGGGATCAGCATGTGCCAGTTGCTTGGAGGTGAGTATAAGGTGGAAGTGTTCAGGGAAACCACAGGTCTCCATTTCGTCAGGTGGAAATAACAAGCAGGGGAACTGGAAGCAGGCCTGGAATAGCAGAGTGGGGTGCTGGGCCTCTGTTCGCAGTGTGATGCGAGTCACGGCAAGTGTAGAGCAGAGGAGGGAGGTGTTCTGACTCAGATCTTAACAAGCTCCCTCTGGATGCTGGGTGGAGAAGAGACTGGCAGGTGGGGTGCTGTTGCAGGCAGGAAGACCATTGAGGAGGAGACTGCAGTAGTCCAGGTGTGTGCTCTTTGTGGCTGGAGCAGAGAGGTGCCTGTGAGGTAGGAGAAGTGGTTGGCTCCTGGATGTGCTTTTTAAGTAGGACGGACTAGATTTCCCGATGTGTGGCAATGAGGTATCATGGTTGACCCTGATAGGTTTTCCGGATGTGGAAGTTGGTGCGAGGAGTAGATTTCAGAGGGAAGATAAAGAGTTGGGTTTTGGCCTTTTTGTATTTGAAATGGCCCAGAGGGACTTCCCTTGTAGTCCAGTGGGTAAGACTCTGTGCTCCCAATGCAGGGGGCCCAGGTTTGATCCCTGGTCGGGAAACTAGATCCCACATGTGTGCCGCAACTAAGAGTCCTCATGCCGCAACTAAGAAGTCCGCATGCCGCAACTAAGAATTCCGCATGCCACAACTAAGAGTCCAAATGCCACGACTAAAGATCCCGCATGCCGCAACTAAGACCCAGCACAGCCTAAATAAATAATAAATAAATATTAAAAAACAATGTCCCAGAGACTGCCAAATTGAGGTGCCAAGTGTGCTTTCTGCTGGGTCCAGGCTGGAGACATCTAAGGGGTGGAGGCTTGTGCTTAGATACTGTGTGCAGCTGTGAGCTGGGTACAGGATGATGACCAAGCCTCTGAGTAGAGTGTAGACTTGGGATGAAAAATGAAGCATGGAAGTAACTGAGGTAGGATAACAGATGGGCCCGAGGTTACATTGTTTTACCTCTCTACAGCTCACCAGGTTTTTGTGGCTATCATCCTTGGGTCCAGGGGTTTTTGTCAGGCTATTGGAGTAGCAGGGACATAAAGGGTCAGCCCAAGCTAAGAGTTCCTAAGCCAAGAGTGGGGGCCAGCGGGTCTGGGATTCGTGTATTAGGAAGGGCAAGGACAGCTATGACTGATGAAGGGACAGCATGCACAAGGTTAGAGCTGGAAGAGAATAAGGGTGTTTGAGATCTTACTCATGGTTTTGGGGGGCAAGGTTGAAGCAGCAGAGCAAAGAAGGGGGGCATTAAATAGAGGGGTGAGGGCTGTCTCTGTCAGTGGGAAGTTTTGGCAATCAAGGGCAGTCCAAGGTTAGTATTGGATTTTGCTTGCCTTTGTCGGCAAGCTATGTACATAGTGGTATATGGGTACACTAGGGAGATGCTTGTGATGTGGCCAGGGAGAGGGGCGATGGTATTGCGGGCTGTGGGGAGTGGAGATATGAGGAAGGTATGGTCCTCTGTGTACAAGGTAAGGGAATGAGCCCTGGTACTAGAGGCTTAAGGAAGAAAACAGAGCCCAAATTTTCTTATATTTGGGAGGTGTGACCTGGAGGACACAAGGGAAATTGTCCAATGGGGGAAGTGGGCTGTGTGCCAACCTAGAGCTAAAACAGCATCCATCTATCCACCTTCCATTTGTTCCTCTTGTTTGGTTTGGTCTGGATACAGTGGCCAGTGGGAGTACGAGGAGAGAAGGACACCAGTGGTGCCAGCACCTGTTGTCTTCTCTGAGGTGAGGGCCTGGAGAGGGGGGTGAGCTGCAGGTAGGTGAGGGGAGGATGGACTGAGGGGGTCATGAGAAGAGGAGATGACAGTGGTAGATGTGGCAGAACTCTGAGTCACAGGTCAAGGGCCTGGATGTGCCCATTTGACTATTTGTTTGTTATTCACCCCACCTATTGGCCCCCTGGCTTAGCTGTCTCATCATTGCAGAGTCTGGTGACCTTTGAGGATGTGGCCGTGCACTTTTCCAAGGAGGAGTGGGGGCTCCTTGATGCAGCCCAAAGGCAGCTGTACCACAGTGTGATGCTGGAGAACTTGGAGCTCATGACCTCACTTGGTAAGGCCCTTATGCCCTGCCCAGCCTGGTGGCCAGCATCTGCCTTCTGCCTTCTCCCCACAGAAAGCTCTGTTCATCCCAAAGCTGGACCATGGACACTGCTTCCTTCCCAGGTTTCCTGTTGTAGGTGCTGTGAGTGCTGGGACTGAGCTGTATGCACTCGCCCTGTTTCTCCCTGAGCAGCCTGATGAGCAATCCTAATAGCTGTTAGGTCCCACAGAGGCCTTGTGGGAGAAGAGGTTGGGGATCAGGCATTCTGGTCTGCCTAAAGGATCCCACTGAGCTTGACCAGTTCCTGGCAGGGTGACCTAGTGTGGGGCCATGCCTAGGTTCTGCCCCTTCTCCCAGAGACATTTTTTTTTAAATGGCTTTACTGATACATATAACATTCACCTTTTTTTTCGGCTGTGTCGGATTTTAGTTGAGGCGAGTGGGATCTTTGATGCAGCATGCAGGCTCTTTGTTGCAGTACACACAGGCTTCTCTCTAGTTGTGGCACGCAGGCTCCAGAGCACATGGGCTCTGTAGTTTGTGGGACACGCGCTGCCTTGTTAAGGCTCACAGGCTCAGTAGTTGTGGCACACAGGCTTAGTTGCAACGCAGCATGTGGGATCTTAGTTCCCTGACCAGGGATCAAACCCGTCTCACCTGCATTGGAAGGTGGATTCGTTACCACTGGACCACCAGAGAAGTCCCACGTTCAACTTTTTTTTTTTTTTTTTTTTTGCGGTACGCGGGCCCCTCACCGCTGTGGCCTCTCCCGTTGTGGAGCACAGGCTCCAGACGCGCAGGCTCAGCGGCCATGGCTCACGGGTCCAGCCGCTCTGCGGCATGTGGGACCCTCCCAGACCGGGGCATGAACCTGTGTCCCCCCCATTGGCAGGTGGACTCCCAACCACTGTGCCACCAGGGAAGCCCCAACGTTCACTTTTTTAATGTGTACAGTTTAGTGGTTTTTCATATGTTCTCACTGTATAAATATCACCATAGTCCATAAAACTCCTAGAAAAGAACATAGGCAGTATGTTCTCTGACATAAATCATACCAGTTTTCTTAAGTCAGTCTCCCAAGGCAATAGAAATAAAAACAAAAATAAAGAAATGGGACCTAATCAAACTTACAAGTTTCTGCACAGCAAACGAAACCATAAACAAAACAAAAAGACAACCTACGGACTGGGAGAAAATATTTGCAAATGATACAACTGACAAGGGTTTAATTTACAAAGTATACAAACAGCCCATACAATTCAGTAACAACAACAAAAAATCCAATTGAAAAATGGGCAGACACCTGCTGGGCCTGTGTGCCACAAATGCTAGGGCCCGCACGCCTGGAGCCCATGCTCTGCAGCTGGAGAGGCCACTGCAACGAGAGGCCTGCAAACCACAGCGAGGAGTGGCCCCCCCCCCTTGCTGTGGCCAGAGAGAAGGCCATGTGCAGTGGCAAGGACCCAGCACAGCCAAAAATAAAATAAAGAAAGAAAGAAAAAGAAAAATAAAAATGGGCAGAAGACCTAAATAGACATTTCTCCAAAGAAGACATACAGATGGGCAATAGGCACATTAAAAGATGCTCATCATTACTAATTATTAGAGACGTGCAAATGAAAACTACAATGTGGTACCACCTCACACTGAGCAGGATGGCCATCATTAAAAAGTCTACAAATAACAGATGCTGGAGAGGGTGTAGAGAAAAGGGAACCCTCCTACGCTGTTGGGGGGAATGTAAATTGGTGCAGCCACTATGGAAAACAGTATGGAGGTTCCTTAAAACACTAAAAATAGAGTTGCCATATGATTCAACAATCCCATTCCTGAGCACATATCCAGAGAAAACTTGAAAAGATACATGCACCCCAATGTTCACAGCAGCACTATTTACAATAGCCAAGGCATGGAGACAAATGTCTCCATTTGTCTAAATGTCCCTCAACAGATGATAAAGAAGATGTGGTGTATATATACAATGGAATATTACTCAGCCTTAGAAAAGAATGAAATAATGCCATTAGCAGCAACGTGGATGGACCAGAGATTATCATACTAAATGGAGTAAGTCATAAGGAGAAAGACAAGTACCACGTGAGATCTTACATGTGGAATCTAAAATACGACACATGAACATATCTATGAAGCAGAAACAGACTCACAGATACAGAGAACAGACTTGTGGTTGCCAAGGGTGGGAGTTGGAGGAGGGATGGATTGGGAGTTTGGGATTAGCAGATGCACCCTAGTACATACTGGATGGATAAACAAGGTCCTACTGTATAGAACAGGGAACTGTATTCAATATCCTGTGATAAACCATAATGCAAAAGAATATGAAAAAAAATTGTACATATATGTGTAATTGAATCACTATGCTGTACAGCATAAATTAACACAACATACTTCAATTAAAATTTTTAAAAATTAGAGGTAATAAATATCACCATACTCTAATTTTAGAACATTTTCATTACCTAAAGAAAAACTCTGTAGCCTTTAGCAGTCACTCTACATCCCCCCTCATCCCTTCCTCCTGAGTCTTAGGCAACCACTAATCTACTTTCTGACTATGTAGATTTGCTCATTCTAGATATTTTATACAAATGGAATCATACAATATACATTTTTCTGTGACTGGCTTTCACTTAGCATAATGTTTTTGAGGTTCATCCATGTTGCAGCACATATCAGTTATATGTTGTTCATTTTTATGGCTGAATAATATTCCATTGTATCGATATACCCGTTTTTTTATCCATTCATCAGTTGATGGGCATTTGGCTTGTTTCCACTTTTCGACTGTTACAAAAATTATGGCTGTTATGAACGTTCATGTACAAGTTTTTGTGTAGATATGTTTCATTGCTCTTGGGTAGATACATAGCAGTGGAATTCACAAACTGTTTCCCAAACTAGCAGCACCATTTTACATTCCCACTGCAGTGTATGAGTGTTCTGAGTTCTCTACTTCCTCATAAACAACTTGTTACTATCTTTTTTCTTATAGCTATCCTGGTGGGGTGGTATCTCATTGTGGTTTGAGTTTGCATTTCTCTAATGACTAATGCTGTTGAGCATTTTTTCATGTACTTACTGGCCATTTGTGTATATTTATCTTTCTTTGAGAAATGTATTTTCAAGTTCTTTGCCTCTGTGTCCATGCCTCTGGTAAGGCCCCTTTACTCTGTGGCTTGCTGGGCCCTGTCCTGCACAGTGAGCCTTTCACTCTTAGTCTGGCCCCCTTGGCCTATCAACAAACCCTTGGGCCCATTTCTGTATGTGTCAGTCACACATTTCTAATGAAATCACCCTTTCCACTAAGTGGAACACTCAGTTAACCAGAAATTTCTTGGCTTTCAGGTTGTTGGCATGGAGCGGAAGATGAGGAGGTATGTTCCAAGCAGGATGCTTCTGTAGATGTAGTGTCACAGGTCAGGATTTTCAGTGCACATCCTTCCACCCAGAAGGCTGACAGTTGTGACATGTGTGACCCATTCTTGAAAGACATTTTGCACCTGGATGTACATCAAGGAACACATGCTGAGGAGACTCCCTACACATGTGTAGCATGTGGCAGAGAGTTTTGGTTTGGTGCAAACTTTCACCAGCATCAGAAGGAGTGCAGTGGAGAAAAGCCCTTCAAATGGGACAAGGACAGGGACTTGTTTGTGCAGAGCTCAATAGTCTGTCTATCAGAGAAGCCCTTTACATGTGGGTTAGGTGGTAAGGATGTCTCGGACAGCCATGACCTCCTCCAGCACCCAAACACAGATGGCAGTGGGAAGCCACACAGCAGCACAAAGTGCAGGGAGGCCTTACCACACCCTTCCAGTCTTGGGCAGCTCCCAGAAGTCCATGCCTCACAGAAGCCCTTCAAGTGCAGTGACTGTGGAAAAGCCTTCCAGAAGAGTTCTGTCCTCCTCAACCACCTGAGAACTCACTCTGAAGAGATACCATTTAGATGCCTAAGAGTTGAAAATTCCTTAGAGGAGAAATTAACTCTTGTTAATGACCAAAAGTTTCACACTGGAGAAACATCTCACGTATGTAAGGAGTGTGGCAAGGCCTTTAGTCATCCGTCTAAGCTGAGGAAGCACCAGAAATTTCATACTGGAGTAAAATACTATGAGTGCAGTGACTGTGGGAAAACTTTCAGCCACAAACTCACACTTGTTCATCACCAGAGAATCCATACAGGAGAAAGGCCTTATGAATGCAGTGAATGTGGGAAAGCCTTCAATAACAGGTCACACCTCACTCGGCATGAGAAAGTTCACACTGGAGAAAGACCTTTTGAGTGCAGCAAATGTGGCAGAGCCTTCAGCCAAAGCTCCAATTTCCTTCGGCACCAGAAAGTCCACACCCAAGTAAGACCTTATGAGTGCAATCAGTGTAGCAAAGCCTTCAGCCGCAGCTCTGCTCTCATTCAGCACTGGAGGGTTCACACTGGAGAAAGGCCTTATGAGTGCAGTGAGTGTGGGAGAGCTTTTAACAATAACTCCAACCTTGCTCAGCATCAGAAGGTCCACACTGGAGAACGGCCTTTTGAATGCACTGAATGTGGAAGAGACTTCAACCAAAGCTCTCACCTCCTTCGACATCAGAAAGTTCACACCGGAGAACGGCCTTTTGGATGCAGTGAATGTGGGAAAGCCTTCAGCAATAGCTCCACCCTCATTCAGCACCAGAAAGTACATACTGGTCAAAGGCCTTATGAGTGCAGTGAATGTAGAAAAGCCTTCAGTCGCAACTCCAGCCTGATTCAGCACTGGAGAATTCACACTGGAGAAAGGCCTTACGAGTGCAACGAATGTGGGAAAGCCTTTGCTCACAGTTCCAGTCTCATTGAGCACTGGAGAGTTCACACAAGAGAAAGGCCTTATGAGTGTAGTGAATGTGGAAAATTCTTTAGCCAAAACTCCATTCTTATTAAACATCAGAAAGTTCACACTGGAGAAAGGCCTTATGAGTGCACTGAATGTGGGAAGTTCTTTAGCCGCAAGTCCAGCCTCATTTATCACTGGAGAGTTCACACTGGGGAAAGGCCTTATGAGTGCAGTGAATGTGGGAGAGCCTTCAGCAATAACTCTCACCTGGTTCGTCACCAGAGAGTTCACACACAAGAAAGGCCCTATGAATGCAGCCAATGTGGGAAAGCCTTTAGTGAAAGATCAACACTTGTTCGACACCAGATAGTTCACACCAGAGAAAGGACTTATGAGTGTGGCCACTGTGGGAAAATCTTCAGCCGCCTCTGCAACCTTGCTCAGCATAAGAGGATTCATACCTGAGTGGAGCCTTGTAGAAATGATCTTCGTGAGAAAATCTTCAGCTACATCCAACTTCATGCAGCAGAATACCCACAGAGAAATTACCTAATGTGTCACTAATGTGGAAGAGCCTTCAGAAGCTACTCTGCCCTTTTTGAGCAGCTCAGGCAGCACTGTCTTGCCTCTGGAGCATAAACCTCTTTCTAGCTGCCTGGATCCAAATATTTGCAGCAGTCACCTACATATACATGGAGAGAACACCTCCCTTTGCCTCCCTTCTCCTTTCCTGGAGGGTGTTGGGACTGTCCTAGGCTCACTGGAATGGCTTCATTCCCATTGCCTCTGAGAGGGTTAAGGAATGAACTGACCCCATGCCGGTTGAGAGATTAATCAAGACACATGACAGTCCTAAATGTTAATATACCTAACAGTGCTTCAAGGTACATGAAGCAAAAACTGATAGAACTGCAAGGAGAAATAGACAAATCCACAATTATAGTTGGAGATGTCCACATCCATCCCAGATAATCGGTAAGGACAGAGAAGACGAACAACACTGCCAACCAACTTGACCTAATTGACATTTATAGAACATTCTGTCCAATAAAGGCAGAATACACATTCTTTTCACAGGCACATAGAACATTTACCAAAATGGAGAATCTTCTGGGCCACAAAACAAGGCTTGATAAATGGAAAAGAATTGAAATAATACGAAGTATGGACCCTGACTATGAGAGAATTCAATAAGAAGTCAAGGATAGTATGATGTGTGGAAAACCCTCACTTGGAAACTAAATAGCACACTTGTAAATAATCCATGGTCAAAGATGAAATCAAAAGAAAAATTAGAAAGTATTTTGAATGAAAATGAAAACAGAGGCCATCACAACATATGGAATGTACCTAAAACAGTACCAGGGGAGAAATATTTGTGTGTGTGTCTCCATGTATACTAGTGAAATAAGAATAAGCCCTATGGAGTGTAAAAAAGAATCATTAAATGCTCAATTTTTTAAAAGTTACAACAAAAGAAGCAACCATGACAAATACAAGCCATAATAACTTCTTCCCTTCACTAAAAGGTAAAAGCCAATTGCAGAGGTCACCTGAGCCCCCAGGAGACAGAAATGCAGAACGTCAGGAGGGGCGTCATTGACACACTCGGGGCCCCTCCACAACCCTGCTCACAGTTGCCAGTTGTGTGGTTTCTTAAGGGATGTCTGTCTCCCTGTGTCTTAGTCCATTCCAACTGACAGAACAAAAATACCATAAACTGGGTGGCTAATAAATAATAGAAATTTCTCACAGTTCTGGAGGCTGGAAAATCCAAGATCATGGTGCCAGCAGATTTGGTGTCTGGTGAGGATACTGGATAATAGCTGTCTTCTGTGTCTTCACACAGTGGAAGGAGAGAGGGAGTTCTCAGAGGGTCTCTTTTATGAGGGCGCTAATCCCATTCATGAGGGTTCCTCCCCCATGACCTAATCATCTCCCAAAGGCCCCCACCTCCAAATACCAAACATGGAGGGTTAGGTTTTAACCTATGTATTTTGGGGGGACACAACATTCGGTCTACATCACCTACTAGAATGTCTGTTTCATGCAGGAGGGCCCCTATGGGTTTTGTCTCTGCTGGGTGAGTTCAGTCTCCAGAGCACAGCAGCAGTTTACCCAGCCTGGGGTAGGTGTGTAAGCACTCAGGGAGTGCAGGAAGGGGGATGTACTACTATTTCCCTGTGCTCTCCTACCTGCTCCCTCCCGAGTCAGCTCTGATGACAGGGCTGTGGTCTGGGCCCAGCACAGTCCTTCAGAGCAGCCAAACATTCCCTGGAGTCCTACTGTGTGCCAAGCTCTTGCCTGAGCTCTGTGGTAGATACATTTCATCTCCATCTGATGTGCAGTACAGAGATTTAACGTGCAAACAGACTAAAGCAGCGTCATTGTAGGGTGGCTGGAGCTATGAAGGAAATGAAGCAGAGGTGACAAAAGTGATGGCTGCTACTGCAGATTGGTTGGGGAGAGCTGAGGAGGTGACTCCAGGGGAAGGGTATTCCAGCCAGAGGGCCACAGTGCAGAGGCCCCAGGCAGGAATGAACAATGAGGAGACCCAGTGGCCCATGAAGAGGAGAAGAAGGCCAAGAGGTCAGGAAACAGGTCATGCCGGCCCTTTTGGCTGGGGTGAGGAGTTTGGTTTAGTCTACCCTACCCCCACTTGTTTGTCATCTGAGCCCTACTCGGCTCAGCTGGACTCTTAACTCTGCTTCCACACAGACTGCCATGCCAGGGGCAGACAATTATTACACACAGGGAGAAGGGCCTGAGCAGGCCTGGTGGTGGGCGTATGCCTTACGGTGTTGGAGAGACATTGAGCAGACTGGCCGAGAACTCTGTAGGGTCCTACCCCACGTGGCCACCACCCCTCCTGCCATCAGGGGGTGGGTGAGAGTAATCACTGAAGCTGAAGGAAGCAGTGGTTTCCAACCCCAACCCACAGTACTGGCTAAGCACCATGGCCCAAAGCCCCTCAAGTCCAGGGTTGGTGGCTCTCTCCCCAAACATACCTCCCAGCTAGCGTTTCCTTCTTGACATGAAGCATGATTTCTAGAGAAGCATGATTTCTAGACCAGGGACACAGCTACAACCACATAACAAGTTTCGCTGAACTGACATTTTATTTACCTTTTGAAAGAACAGTTTCCAAAATTTTAAACATAGATCTGGATCCATATGTTGATTCAACCACTTCTTTCCCTGGAGCCCTGGGAGAGCGGCAGCAAAAACAGCCAAAGCCATGGTGTGCAGAGACATCAGGAACACTAGCTGGGTCACAAAAGCCACATCCTAGGACTACAGGATCTTCTTTCAGTCCCAGGGTGATGGCCATGAGGTGAACATGCCCGGAAAGGCTCTGAGAATCCAGGAAACCTGTAGATTATTTGCTGACAGTGACCTTAGACACAGGGAACAGGTTTGCAATTCCTGAGAAATTCTGCATGCCACACCCTGTGAAACCATGGTTCCTGGAACATTTGTGGGTGCCTCTTTAGAACCAGCTCAAACCCTCTCGTTTACCAGATTCCCCACTCCACATGACCTCACTCAGTGCTTCTGTGTCCACTTACTCTTTCCAACAGGCCCCTGTAGCACTTACGGCCAGTCTAGAACTTACCTCCACATTCTCGATTTCAGGGGGCATGTCTTCTGAGCTGATTCTGGAAACAACTTCTTCTGACCAATGCTGGAGATTGCAGAACATTCCCTGGGAACAAGGAACCCAGGTGCTTGTCCCTAGTCACCCGGGGATCTTATACCAACCACCCCATTCTTCAGGTGAGCTCTGGATCCTCAAGTAAACCTGACATCCAGGCTGAAGATGTATCCACAAAGCCCTTCAATCTTTCCCTGGAGGTCTCAGGCACCAGTGCAAGTTAGGCCAACCTTGACTGGAGCTGTCCTCTGCCATCCTGCTGGCCCCACTGAGGCAGACAAAAGTCAGGGACCCCCACAGAAACCGTTCCCTCTATCCATGAGCCCAATTTTGTTCTCAATCCTTCCACACAGATCCCAAAGATTAAGGGTGGTTTAAACAAAAAGGCCTAAAGATTACCAGACATTCCAGAGCAGTGTGAGCCAGTTCCAGGGTTGGATAAATGCACGACAGGGACCCAATGTAGTGTCAACAGTGTCCATGAAAATGGTTAACCTTCCCTGGAAGGCCCCAGCAGACACTGCTCAGCTACTCTTGGCCAGAACTAGGTCATGTCCACACCTAAACCAGTTGGAGGGGGAGAGAATAAGACCCATTATGGGCTCCACCACTCATGATTCTCTCCTTTATCAAGTGGGGAACACAGAGGTCAGCTTCCCTGAGCACACACAGTGACTGATGCACACCACGGGGACCTGCCAGGTGGTAGAAGTGGGATGGCTTCTGTCACAGAAACTGGCAGTGACTCAACACTGCCAACAGCCTGGGCAGGTGAGAGTGCAACACAGCTCCTGAACGCTTCCCATGTACCTGGCACCAGCCCAGTGTGGGTGCTGGGGTGTGACATGTTTAGCTTTCAAATGGCTACTCTCCTCAATCTCCTTTCTGGAGTGAGACCTTTCATGTTGAACAAGGTGCCAGCCATGTCTAAAGGTTTTCCCACATCCCCGTCCTCCTATGGCCTTTCTCCAGTGTGGACTTTCTTGTGCTGAAGGAGGGTAGAACTATGTTTAAAGGCTTTCCCACATTCTGTACATTCATAAGCCCTCTCTTCAGTGTGGAACTGCTGGTGCCGATTTCGGTAGGACCTGGTAGTGAAGGTTTTCCCACACAGGCTGCACTCGTAGGGACGTTCTCCAGTGTGGACTTTCCAGTGCTGATACAGCCCAGAGCGGGTCACATAAGTTTTCCCACATTCACTGCACTCATAGGGCCTCTCTCCAGTGTGAACTCTTTGGTGAAGAATGAAGCTATGGTTGTATTTGAAGAATTTCCCACATTCCCTGCACTCATAGGGCCTTTCTCCAATGTGAACTTTCCGGTGCCGAATGAGGGTAGACAGAACGCTGAAGGACTTCCCACACTCGCTGCACTGGTAAGGCCTCTCTCCAGTGTGAATTCTCTGGTGCAGAACAAGTGCATCTTTGCGGTTGAAGGTTTTCCCGCACTCACCACACTTGAAAGGTTTTATGCCAGTATGAACCTTCTGGTGCTTCCTCAGTTTAGATGGGTAACTGAAGGCCTTCCCACACTCACTACACACATGGGATGTTTCTCCAGTGTGAGTTTTTCGGTGATGAACCAGGGTTGAGCTCTCCATGGGGGCATTTCCACCTGCTGGGCACCTGAAGGGTCTCTCTTTGGCGTGAGTGATCAGATGGTCGAGGAGCGCGAAGGCCTTCAGGAATGCTTGCCCGCAGTTGCTGCACTTGAAGGGCTTCTGTGTGGCGTGGGCTCCCTGCCGTTGCTGGCAAGTGGAGCTGGGTGGGAAGGCCTTGCGCTCGGTGCTTCTGCGTGGTGTCCCCTCTCTGTGGGTGGCCTGGGGCTGGAGGAAGCCTAAGGCGGCAGGGATGTCCTTCCCAGACACCCTGCACAGAAAGGGGTTCTCTGACAGGCGGACTCTGTGGCTCTTCACCTGCTCGGGAGGGGCTTCCTCATCCTGCAGTCTACACAGAAAACCTGAGACAGAAGAGTCAGTCACTGAGAGCTGGCTTAGACGGAAGAGGCACCTTCATCATCAGTGCATGTCGGACACACCCAGAAAGGAGTCCACAGAATTGCCAGGAGGTTGTAAGGAAAGGTCTGGATAAGAAAGGGCTGGCCCAGTGGAGGAGGGCTCTGCCAGAGCCCAGAATAGGGGAGACCTCAACAGGGACCAGGACACAAAGATGGGAACAGTGCAGGGAAGGGATTCAGGGCCTCTAAGTCACTCCTGTGCAAAGGGTATCGACAGGGCCCTAGCTACTGGAGACAGCAAGCACTGTGAAGAGGCTGTGTCTACTCCAACGAAAACATGACTGTGACACAGTAGCTGGTGCTCAAGTATTACTGAAGGATATGTACGCACCTCAAATCACAAATACAGGAGGTCACAGTTGACAGTTCTGCACTGGCACAGAGGAGAGGAAATGACAAGACACAGAGGCCAGAGAGGTGGGTCGTCCAGAGCCATGGTAGAGATAGCAAGACCACACAGTGAGTCCACAAGAGGGGAGAGGAAAGGTGGGAATAAGGTGTGGTCACTGGCCCCAGCACCAAAATGTCAGTGTACTCAGATACCCATTACTGAAACCAAGGCACCCCCTAGCCCCATTCACCAAGACCAGGACCCATCCTGGCCTCTGCTCTGCTGACCACAGTCATATCCACCATGTTGGGCACCCAGGGCTCTTCCTCACCCTTCATTTGGGCCACCTCACCCTTCATAGGGACCTCAAAGGTGCAAAGCCTAGGAGGTAGAAAGGTAATAAGATGCCAGCCCAAATCAAGGCTGACCCATCCCTACACGTACCACAGGAAGCTCATGTCACCATGGCAACCAAGTAGGAAACCAAGTATTAGAACATGAACCTCTTCTGTACATTTAAAAAAAAAATTGTCAGAGAAGCAATTGTAATGTTCATTTTTTTAAATTTATTTTTTAAGTTGAAATACAGTTGATTTACAATGTTGTATTAGTTTCCGGTGTTCAGCAAAGTGATTCAGTTATATAAATATACATATATATTCTTTTCCATTATAGATTATTACAAGATACTGAATATAGTTCCCTGTGCTATACAGTAGATCCTTGTTGGAACCTCTTCTGTACATTTAAAAATTTGTTAAGAAGGTAGATCTCATGGTTTATTTGCTTTACCACAATTTTTTAAAAAAGACCCTCCTGTGAAGCAAAACTGACATAACTAAAGAAAGAAATAGACAAACAATAATATTTAGAGACTTCAATTTCTAACTTTCATATATGGATAGAACGACTAGGCAGAAAATGAACAAGGATATAACACATGAATAACAATAAAAATCAACTAGACCTCCAAGACATCTATGGAACATGCCACCTAACAACAGCAGAATACATATTCTCCTCCATTCTCACATGCACATGGAACATTCTCCAGAATAGACCATTTGCTAGGATATAAAACAAGACTCAGTAGACTTCAGACAATTGAAATCATACAAAGAATGTTCTCTAACTACAAAGGAATTAAAACAGAAATCAGGGCTTCCCTGGTGGCACAGTGGTTGAGAGTCCGCCTGCTGATGCAGGGGACATGGGTTTGTGCCCCGGTCTGGGAAGATCCCACATGCCGCAGAGCGGCTGGGCCCGTGAGCCAAGATCCCACATGCCACGGAGCGGCTGGGCCCGTGAGCCACGGCCGCTGAGCCTGCGCATCCGGGGCCTGTGCTCCGCAATGGGAGAGGCCACAACAGTGAGAGGCCCGCGTACCGCAAAAAAAACAAAAAACAAAACAAAACAAAAAACAGAAATCAACAACAGAAAGAAATTTGGGAAACTCACAAATTTTTAAAAATTCGTTCCCATTATGGTTTATTACAGGATATTGAATATAGTTCCCTGTGCTATACAATAGGATCTTGTTGTTTATCCATTCTATATATAATAGTTTGCATCTGCTAGTCACAAACTCCCAATCCATCCCTCCCCTGCCCCCCACTTGCCCTTGGCAACCACAAGTCTATTCTCTATGTCAGTGAGTCTGGGAAACTCAGAAATTCATGGAATTTAAATGAAGTACTCCTAAATAACCACAAGGAAAGTTACAAAACATTTTGAGATGAAAGAAAAAGAGAACACAACATACCAAAAGTTATCAGGAAAAGTATTGCTTAGAGGGAAAATTACAAAAACATCTCTGAGCTGTCTTATTCACAACACTTCTGACACCACATGAATGGGGGCTTTCCCACACCATTTCTCCAGCTCTCTGACACCAACTGGGTGTTCAAGGATTCAATCCAATTCTGACACCAACTACCTGGAATTAGCATCAGATTCCACAGGTTATGGATGCAGTCCCACAAGACTGCCCCCACTTCAGACATCAACGGAAAGTCCCAGGGCTCCTGTACTTTCTGACCAACTGACTATAAATCTGGGATTCTCACAATTATTGATTCCTCCTCAGGTTCAATAATTTGTTAGAACAGATCAGAGAACTCGGGAAAAGAGTTTGCTTACTATTACCAATTTATTTTAAAGGATACAACTAAGGAACAGCCCAATGGAAGAGATGAAAAGGCCAAGGTATGCCAGGGGTGGGGATTGAGGACATAGGGGGTAAGAAGTGTCCATGCTCTTGATGGCACCATTCTCCCAGCATCTCGCTGTGTCCACTAACCCAGAAACTCTCCAAACTAGTCATTTAGGAGTTTTTATGGATGTTTTATCACATAGGCATGACTGATTAAATCACTGGCCATTGATGACTGGCCCAATCTCCAGCCCCTTTCCCTTCCCCAAAGGTCAGGGTAGCGAGGTGGAGAGGAGAGGTTGGGAGTAGCTGAACACCCCACCTTACAATCATGCCTTGGTCTTTCTGGTGACCATCCCCCATCCTGAAACCATCTAGGGGTTCCCAGCCACCGTCAACCCATTAGCATACAAAAGACTCTCTTATCACTCCAGAGATTCCAAAGGTTTTAGAAGCTGCATGCCAAGGAACTGGGAACAAAGACAAAGTATATATTTCTTATGTCACAACACACATATTGAAAAAAGATCTCTATATGTGTAACTGAATCACTTTGTTGTACCCCTGAAACATTGTAAATCAACTACACTTCAATTAAAAATAAATTTAAAAAATTTAAAGAAGAATCTTCAATATCCCAACTTTATACTTCAAGGAACAACAACAACAAAAAGCAATCCAAAACTAGAAGAAGGAAGGCAATAAAAAAGAGCAGAGATAAACTGACTGAAGAAGAAACAGAACAGCTGAATAGACTTAAAAACAAAATAAAAAACTTCCCTCACAGGAAAAAAAAAAACCTAGGCCGAGATGGCTTCACAGATTAATAATAACACAGGAATAAGAATTAACACCAGGGGACTTCCTGGTGGTCCAGTGGTTAAGAATCCACCTTCCAATGCAGGGGACTCGGGTTGGATCCCTCGTTGGGGAACTAAGATGCCACATGCAGGGCATCTAAGCCCAGGTGCCACAACTACAGAGCCCACATGCAGCAACTACTGAGCCCATGTGCCACAACCAGAAAGCAGCTCACGTGCCGCAACAAAAGATCCCGTGTGCCACAACTAAGACCCGACGCACCCCAAAATAAATAAATAAATATATTTTTTTAAGGAAAGAATTAACACCAGTATTTCACAAACTGTGCCAGAAAAAGAAGAGAAGGGAACATTTCCCAACTCATCCACTGAAGCCAAAATTATCCTCATACTCAATCCAAATAAAGACATAACCAGAAAAGAAAACTACACCATTGATAACTCATGAATACAGAAAATCAATTACTGTAATATACCACGTTAACAGAATAAAGGACAAAAATCACATGGTCATTTCAATAGACATGGAAAAGCACTGCACAAAATCTAACGACTTTTCTCTATAAATGCCCTCAACAAACAAGAGAAGGGAACTTCCTCACCTGAAAAGGGCATATGCAACAAACCTATGGCTAACATCATACTTATTAGTGAAAGACTGAACGCTTTTCCCATAAGATCTGGAACAAGACAAGGATGTCTACTCTTACAACTTATATTCAATAAAGTACTGAGGTTCTAGCCAACCAAGTCAGTTAAGCAAAGAAAGAAGTAAAAATATCTCTACTCACAGATGACATGACATTATATAGAGAGAAAATACCAAGGAATCCACCGAAAAGAATAACCATTAGAACAAATAAATGAGTTTAGCAAGGTTTCAGGATACAAGATCAGTATACAAAAATCAATTATATTTCTATACACTAGCAATGTACAATCTAAAATAAAATTAACAAAGTAATTCCACTTAAAAGAGCATTAAAATGAATATTTAGAAATAAATTTAGCCTTGTAAACTGAAAACACTTTAAAAAATTACAGAGCTAAATAAATAGAAAGACAACCATGTTCATGGATTGAAATACATTAAGGTGGCAATCCTGGGAATTCCCTGGCGGTCCAGTGGTTAGGACTCCACGCTTCCACTGCCAAGGGCCCGGGTTCAACCCCTAGTCGGGTAACTAAGATCCCACAAGCCACTCAACGGACAAAAAACAAACCAAAAAAAAAAACGGCAATCCTGCCCAAATTGATCTACTGATTTAAATTCATGGCTCACACCTGGCCCAGAGAGGCCCCTATAAAACTTCTTTTGGAGGAAGAAGGCCAAAACCAGAACAGAGAGGGCCCACAGCTTCAGCAAAGTCACGAAGCCAGAAAGAGGAAGAGCTGGATAGGATTTGTTAGGCAAACTGTAGACATCTGAACCCCAAGCCTTACTCCAGGAGCCTGTAGGGCAACAGGTGTTGAGGCTGCCAACAGGGCTGCTCAGAGAGAGGCAGGGGAAGAGCACACAGCCTCTGTGGGCTTTAAGATACACAGAACTTCCCATGGATTAAAGGCAGAGGTGGTCAGTTTGCTGAGGGAAAGTGTGAGAGACTTACCCAGTGAGCCAATGAGTGCAAAGTTCTCCAGCATAACATCACGGTACAGGCTCCTCTGGGTCAAATTAAGGATCCTCCACTCCTCTCGGGAGAAATACACAGCCACATCCTCAAAGGTCACAGGGGCCTGTAATGATGAATTCAACTGAGCCTTAGGGTCAATAGTGGGCAGAAAGCCAACCAAAATATGAACAGAGAAACACATCCATGCCCTTGACCTGTGTCTCAAGGTCCTGCCACAGCTCTCACTGACATCATCTTTCCCTTTGAGCCCGCACCCCTCACATACCCTCATACCTCCTTCCTCCTAACACCTCAATCTCAGAGGACTCCCAAGGCCCCCAGTACCATTGGTGCCTCTCCCTTCATGCTGCTACTAAATTCTGCATCCAGCCCACAACAACAGGCTGGTGACCAGAGAGATGCCATCTATGTACCCCGCCAAGCACTCAGGCCCCACCCTATTTCCTGCCAGCCAATTCTCTCCGTGTCCCAGAGGTCACCTTTCATAAGGAAAAAAGACTATGTTCTCCTCTCTCTCTCTTAGGCCTGAGTACATCATCCAAGGGCCCTCCAGTCTGTCCTCCTGCATGCAGACACATAACTGTACCGCAGCATGGTACAACTCCACACCCTCACCACAGCCTCGCCAGTCCACCCCACTGGCAACTCCCGCGTTCCACTGTGCACAGTGGTGTGTGTCTCCAGTGCGCTACCACAGAGAGCATCTTCAATCCCATCCTGCCTCGTCCACCCCACACCTCCCATGGCCCACAGCCAAGGACAACCCCCAGCTCTGCACAGAGGACCTACTTATCCTTCAACCCTCAGCCGCCGGGATCCACACACGGAGCTCCGAGACCCCCAGCCCTCCTCTTCTCTATCTCTGCATAGACTGTTCCTTCACCTGTCATAGCCTTCCTCACCTGTCACGGGCTCATTCAGAGTCCGGACCCGCTGGGTGGGGATCCGGGTGGTGAGAGCCTGGGGCGCACCTCCCACTCACCTGCGCCTCCTCTGCCATTGGAACCTGTGGGCGGAGAGTTTCAGCGGACGCAGCTGAGATCCGCACCCGCCACCCCGTCCAGCGCGCTGGAGCCTCCGGCCGACCGAGAAAAATGTGCCCGAGGACTGGGAGCAGCCTCGGGACGTTCTCAGGGTACGACAGCGAGTCTCAGGAAAAGCAAGTCATGCCCGGGGGTCACGGAGCAAGCAAAGGCGTGGCGAGGGTCCCTGCGCTTCTCTCAGACGGGGTGGTCTCTGCGGTGCGAGCGCTGCCCTCAAAAGTGCTCGCACCGACCACCAGCGGCGGCAAAACGAGTACCACAGGGAAACGCCGGAAGTCCCGCCCCGCCCCGCCCGTGCGCCTCCGTTAAGTCTGCGCCCGCGTTACCCGCGACCTCGTTCGGGGAGGGCGCGAACTACGTTTCCCATAAGTGACGTCGCAGACTGCGTCCGTACCGACGGAGCCAATGACAGCCTAGGAGAGGGGCGTTTCCGGGAGAGCCTCGTGGGCGGGGCAGGGACTTCCAGTGTCGGCTTTAGTTCCTTTGGACCCGCGCCGGGGCGGAGAGAAAGGGCTGCGGCAGCGGGGCGTGGCGTCCAGGAGGCTCCCCGGGCCCGCGGCCAGCGGAGCGGGCGAGGTGCGAGAGTCGGGGAGGTCCCACCACGCCCTGTACCCGCGGTGACCGAGCCGAGGTGACCCCGGCCGTGGAGAGGTGCAACTGAAATGCACTCATTTCAAGTGCAAAGTTTGATGAGGTTGGAAAAATAAATACACCCATTAATTAGATTCGAGTCACTCTCTGGAGTAATCTCCTTAGCCCAATACAGCTTTGTCCCACCCACCTCCATTATGCTGTTATTGGCAAATATATTTGTTTGTTATAGGCCAAACAGTACAATTATACTGGTTTTATACAGTTGCTTTTAAAATAAGAAATATGAATTTACGGTTTCTTTTATACACATGTCAATCATTACAGTATCATACAGAATAGTTTTGCTGCATGAAAAATCCCCTCTGCTCCATCTACCCCTCTCTCCCCCTGAGTCCCTGGCAATCACTATTTTACTGTCTCTATAGTCTGGCCTTTCCCAGAAAGTCATAAAGTTGGAATCATACAGTATGTACCTTTTTCAGACTGACTTTTTGACTTAGGAATACACATTTAAGATTCCTCCATGCCTCTTTGTGGCTAGATAGCTCAGTTCTTTTTATTGCTAAATAATATTCCATTGTATGAATGTACCAGTTTCTTTATTCATTTACCTATCGAAAGGGATCTCAGTTTGATTCCAGCTCTAAGCAATTATGAATAAACCTGTTATAAACATTCCTGTTCTAGTGTCTGTATGGACATGTTTTCAACGCATTTATATAAATACCTAGGAGTGTGACTGATGGATCATATGCTAGGACTGTATTTAAGTTTGTATGAAACTGCCAATTGTCTTCCTAAGTGGTTATATCATTTTGCATTCTCACCAGCAGTGAGTGAGAGTTCTGGTTCCTCCTGTTGTCAGTATTTTGGATTTTAGCCATTCTAATAGGTATGTAGTGATACTGTTTAAGTTTGCAATTCCTTAAAGACATATGATGTTGAGAGTATTTTCATCTGCCATCTGTGTATCTTCTTTGGTGAGGTGTCTGTTCAGATCTTTTGCTTTTTTTTTTGGCCGTGCCACGTGGCATACGGGATCTTAGTTCCCCTACCAGGGATCGAACCCATGCCCCCTGCAGTGGAAGTGCAGAGTCTTAACCACTGGACTGCCAAGGAAGTCCGCATTATCCTTTTAAAACTGACTTCGTATTCTTGAATTTTAAAAGGCTTTGTTTATTTGTGGGGGTTTTTTTTGGTACATTTTGGATAAAAGTCCTTTATCAGATTTATGTTTTGCAAATATTTTCCCCTAGTCTATGGCTTGTCTTTTCATTCTCTTTCATGGTATCTTTCACAGAGCAGAACTTTTAATTTTAGATAAGTCCAACTGAATTTTTTTCTTCATGGATCATGCTTTTTGTGTTGTATCCAAAAGTCATCTCAATGCCAAACTCAAAGTCACCTAGATTTTTTTCCCCATGTTATCTTCTAGAAGTTGTACAGTTGTACACATTTAACTCTATGATTTTTTTTTTTTTTTTTTTTTTGCGGTACGCGGGCCTCTCACTGTCGCGGCCTCTCCCATTGCGGAGCACAGGCTCCGGACGCGCAGGCTCAGCGGCCATGGCTCACGGGCCCAGCCGCTCCGCGGCATGTGGGATCTTCCTGGACCGGGGCATGAACCCGTGTCCCCTGCATCGGCAGGCAGACTCTCAACCACTGTGCCACCAGGGAAGCGCCAAGGATTATTTCTTAATGCTCAGCTAAGTGTGAGTCTTTAAGACTGAACCACATGTTGAAAAAAAAAGGCACTAAAAGCACACTGAATCAAGAGGAATGGGAAACCATCCTAAGAAACACATTTTAGATTTAAAAAAAAAGACTGGACTACATGTGTCACAGGGGTGGTCTTCTGGGTGGAAGGACCTCCCTTGAGGACTTGTGACACTCTTACAGAAGCACCCTGCTTGAAAGATGCCTCCTCATCCCGCACTCCAAGTCAACAACGGGAAAGCCAAGAAATGCTGGCAAAAGTGCATCTTGACTTTGATAGGAGAGGACAGCCCCATCACGCATGTGTGTCTGACACCCAGAATATGTCCATTGAGGAGGCTTGAGTCAGGTTAATGGGCTATTGTGCAAGATCACAGAGTGGAAGATTCCTCATGAAGGGCAAGGAGACACGGATGAAGTACAGAAGATGGAGAGTCTGCTTGGAGGAAGACCCTCAAACACACTCCTCTGTAAATGGGTTTCATCTGTGAACACTGTGTAGAAGGATGTGTTCAGGCCCAGGAAAATCCAGCTGTAACTGAGTAGCTGGTGTTCAAGGACTATTCAAGCATACGTGCACACCTCATGATACACTAAGTGAAGGCCGACTCGGAGAGCACTGCAGAAGGAGCAGTGAAGAGTGAAGGAGCACTGCAGAGAGGAGCAGATAAGAGGCAGAGGACAGAGAACAGATAGGTGGGAAACAGGCAGGGGAGGAAGTCAGACTAGAAATGGCAATCCTGGGAGTTCCCTGTTGGTCCAGTGGTTATGACTCTGCGCTTCCAATGCTGGGGGCCTGGGTTCGATCCCTGGTCGGGGAACTAAGATTCTGCAAGCCGTGTGGCGTGGCCAAAAAAAGAAAAAAGAAATGGCAAGAGGGTGGAATGTCCAGAAAGGGGAAGGAACAATAGGCGTATTCATTTCTTAGGCTGCCATAACAAAGGACCAGGAACTGGGTGAGTTAAAACAACAGACAGGTCTTCCCTGGTGGCTCAGTTGTTAAGAATCCGCCTGCCAATGCAGGGGACACAGGTTCGAGCCCTGGTCCGGGAAGATCTCACATGCCACGGAGCAGCTAAGCCCGTGTGCCACAACTACTGAGCCTGTGCTCTAGAGCCCGAGAGCCACAACTACTGAGCCTGCGTGCCACAACTACTGAAGGCCACCCGCACACTGCAATGAAGATTAGCCCCCGCTCGCCGCAACTACAGAAAGCCCGTGTGCAGCCACGAAGACCCAACGCAGCCAATAAATAAATAAACAAACAAAACCAAAAAATCCAGACGTTTATTGTCTGACAGTTGTGGGGGCTAGAAGTCCAGAATCAAGGTGTCAGCAGGATCACGTGCCTTCCATAGTGTCCAGAGGAGAATCTGTTCCTTGCCCCTTCCATCTCCTGGTGGCTGCCAGCCTTCCTTGGCTTGTGGCCACATTACTCCAATCTCTGCCTCCGTCGTCACATCTCTTTCTCTGTCTCCTCTGTCTCCCTCTTGAAGGGTACCTGTGATTACACTGAGGGCCTACCCAAAGAATCCAGGATAATCTCCCCATTTTAAGATCCTCTATCACATCTGCAGTTTCTTCAGCCATATAAGGTAACTAACATTCACACATTCTAGGGATAAGGACATGGATATCTTTGGGGGCCATTATTCTTCCCACTACAGAGCCCTTCACTCTGCTTAAGGGGGAAGTCCAGAACTGCTGGGAGCATCAAGCTCTGGACTGGCCTCTTGGCAAGGGAGGGGCCACCTGTGTTGATGAGCCAAGTCTGTATCCCATGGGGGGTTGGGGGGACCACCCAGAGTGGGCTGGAGCAGAAGAGCCATACTCCAGCCTGGTGCAGACGTGAATGATGCTCTCAGACCACATGCACACAACCAGTCAGGAAAGGACACTCGCTTCTAGGGATCCCTGGAAATCAAAGTCGAGAGTCGTGAGTAATTTAAGCCAGGGCTCAGCAGACTACAGCCTGTGGGCCAAATACAGGCCATTTTCTATTTTTGTCTCGTCCCCAAAATGAGAACAGTTCTTACATTTTTTTAGTGATTGAAAAAAAAATCAAAAGAATACTATTTCATGACATGAAAATTACATGAAACTCAGATTTCCACGTCCATAAATAGAGGTTTATTGGAACACAGCCATGCCATGCATTTACATATTGTTTATGGTACTTTGACTCTATGGTGGCAGAGTTGAGCAGTGACCAGAAACTTCACATCCTGCAAAGGAGAAAATATTTACTATCTGGCTCTTTACAGAAAAAGTTTGCTGACCCCTGATTAAGAAGTCATAGAGCTGAAGAATTTAACCAGAGGAGCGGCGTGTAAAACAAAGGTGGCTGGAAGGAATTTGCTGGAGGAGGAGAGGATGGGGATGGCCACACTCAGCAGTTGCAGTGCGACTGACTCCAGCGCTGCCTGCAGGTGAAGATCGAAGATCGCGAGGGCGCCCTCCCATCACAAGTCAGCAGCTGGCAGGAGGCGGCCATGCCAAGCCCTGCCAGACGGCTAGGAGCTACCTCAGAGCCGTCGGTTCTGAAGACTGACTAAAAGGACGCATTGAACTCAGAAAATCTGTCAAACTCTTAGTTACAGTTTATTACAATGAAAAGGTACAAATTAAAATTGGCAAAGGAAAGAGGCATACAGGGCAGGTTCTAGGAGAGACCAGGCACAAGCTTCCAGGTGTCCCCTCCCAGTGCAGTGCCGGATTCTCCCAGCAACGATATTTGACAATAGAAAAAGCTGAGACAGAAACTAATACAGGCAGAAAGATCAATGTCTTCTTCAAGACTGTAGCCTAATTCTTTTTTTTTTAAATATCTTTATTGTAGTATAATTGCTTTACAATGGTGTTAGTTTTTGCTTTATAACAAAGTGAATCAGCTATACATATACATATATCCCCGTAGCGCCTTCCTCTTGCATCTCCCTCCCACCCTCCTTATCCCACCCCTCTAGGTGGTCACAAAGCACCGAGCTGATCTCCCTGTGCTACATGGCCGCTTCCCACTAGCTCTCCATTTTACATTTGGTAGTGTATATATGTCCATGCCACTCTCTCACTTTGTTCCAGCTTCCCTTTCCCCCCCCAACCATGTCCTCTACGTCTGTGTCTCTATTCCTGCCCCCACTTTTTTTAAAAAAAATTATTTATTTTGGCTGCTCCAGGTCTTAGTTGCGGCATGTATGTGGGATCTAGTTCCCTGACCAGGGATTGAACCAGGGCCCCCTGCATTGGGAGCGCGGAGTCTTACCCACTGGATCACCTGGGAAGTCCCAACTGTAGCCTACTTCTTAGCACAAAACACGATGAGGCTTTAAACCCCCTGGAAAACAGGCAGCATCTCTCAAGAATAAGCTGCCTCCTTATCTTGGGGATACCTCAAGTATGAGAACATGAAGCTCATAAAGTACCCAGACTGGCTTCCTAAATTAATACCTTAAGAAAGAAAGAGAAACAAAAGAACCCACGTATCACTAAGTGCTCTTTACCAACATCAACCCTCCCACACTCCTGTCCGTCTTGGCCACCCCTCCTCCAATGGCCCTCTGCTTCTCACGGTGCCAGTAAGCCTGTCACTGCATCAGGGCCTTTGCTCTTGCCATTTTCTCAGCCTTGCAGGCGGTTCCCTGGCCTCTGCTTGCCTTGTTTGGGCATCTGTGCTCCTACTCCCTGAGCCCCCCGTCGAAGTTGGGCCCCCGCCAGTCTCTGTGACATCATTTTGCTTTGTCTTCTACAGAACACTTAGCTTTGACCTAAAGAATACTATGAATGGTTTGTCTGGCTGTGGACTGTCCAGCTCTGCCCTGGAACGTGACTTCTAAGGAAGAGAGAAATAAGAACATCTGTGACCTTCTTGTTCACTGCTACAACCTCAGCAGCCAGCCCAGAGTCTGGCAAATATCACAGGGGCCCCTTGAGATAAGGAAAGAACTATGAGATGAAATTTCAGCATGCGACAGATATTGAGTAGGTCCATGGCTCACTGGGACAAATGCTTGGCCTGAAACAAGGCTGGCCAGAGGACAAGCCCCCAGGGCCCATCTGCTCCTGTTGTGTCTGGCCTCTTGTGGCTCCTCAAAATCCAGCAGAGACCCTCAGCCCTGTCACAGTCCACCAGTACCTGAGAGCAGGGAGCACGGCCTGAGTGAAGCCAGGAGAGCCCAAGGCCAAGTGTACACCCCACCACTCCCCAAGTGGAGAGAGAGTTTCAGAAGGGCTAAGAACAAGGCCATAATAGGAGTAGGACTCACACCCACATCTCTCTGGCTCCAGAGTCCACACCCATGGCTGAGCTGGCCCCACCAGTTGGGAAGAACATCCACACACTGCTGTTTTTAAGAGTGGATTTCTACAAACTGTATGATTCCATTGGTACGAAATGTCCTGAATAGGCAAATCCATAGAGACAGAAAGTAGACTAACGGTTGCCAGGGGTTGAGGAAAAGGAGAAATGGGACATGACTCGAAAGGGTATGGGGCTTCTTTTGTAAATGTTCTGGAATTCGATAGTGGTGATGGCTGCATAAACTGTGTGATCATACTAACAACCCGATGAATTGTACACTCTAAATGGGCAAATTGTATGGTGTGTGAATTACATTTCAAGAAAGCTATTATTAAAAATAAAAACGAGTAGATTTCTGGAAGATTCCTGGGAGAAGTCCCATACCCAATGTGGAGTTTTCCACGGCCATTAGAGTGGAAACATACATGCCCCAGAAAGAGGGACGCAGGTCATAGGTCTCTCCTGGCCCCTCTGGCCCAAGCCTCTGCAGAGACTGACAGGGCAGAGGAAGTCGCAGCTCAGGAGGACAGGCCCAGCTCTGCCCCGCCAAGGTGTGTGCCCCTAGGGGAGACGCTCCCCATTCCAGCCTGTTTCCCCCTTGGGACGGAGGATCCCAGCACTTCCCAGGTCGGCCTTCGCTTCAGCTTCGGGCTCCTGTTTGGTCGGACACACACACACACTCACTCACACACACACACACACACACACACACACGCCTCTCCCAGTTCCACACACACGCCTCCCCCAGTTCCACACACACACACGCCTCCCCCAATGCCACACACACACACGCCTCCCCCAATGCCACACACACACACGCACACGCACACGGACGATGCGCTCGACAGGCCGAAGGCGGGCAAAATCGCCATAGCAACGACAGTCTCAAGCTTTCGATTGGCTGTCAGCACTGGCGCGCCTTCTCTGCTCCTCCCACCAGGCTCCGGGAGGGGCAAGATGCGCGCGCAGCCCAACAGAGTGGCGGGGCGAAGGCGGGCCGAGTTGCTATGGCAATTAACGTCACGCCCCCATCCCAGAATGCGGCCTCCGATTGGTCCGCGTTGCTGACAACCTCCTAGCTTTCCCCGCCTCGAACACCGCTTAGGTTTGTGAGCGGGAAAGACTCAGAGGATGGCAAACTCGGAGGACGGAGGAGAGCTGCGGTTTCGGGGCTCGGGGAGGAAGGAAAAGCGAGGCTGCCCTGTCAGGGTGTGGCGTTGAGGGGAGGTGTTTTGCAGAAAGCTCTCTGGTCCCTGTTCGAATCCACGCCCTGCCCCGCCCCCAGCCTCAGTTTCCCCATCTGTAAGCTGGACACTTCCGCTCCCAGGGTCCAGCGAGGGCCCCCCGTGGGCCTTATTCCCTCGGCCTGAACACAAGAGGCCCCAATGACAGGAGACGAGTGTGGTGTGGGCAGAGGCCTCCCCGACCCTCGTGAGGAGAAAGGCTGGCTGGATCCCGGTAGAGTGGAGCACTCGGCGCCCCTCGGGGGCAAACGCAGGAGACCTGGCGGAGGGCCTGGAAAAGGTTTGGGGAGTTGAGGGCCCCACGAGCGTGGAGGGGGAGGCAGTGTCGCCAAGATGATGGCTCCTCTTCTCAGCCCTCTGGACACCATCTGCCATGCGAAGTCCCTCGTTCACAAGGTGCCCCGAGTCCCCCCTTGGTACACAGCAGGCGCTCAATAAATACTTGTGGATGAACGAATTCTTCCTGCAAGTAGTTTATTGTCTCCCGTTTTACAGAAGCGAGAACCAAAGTCTGGCCGGTAAAGGCGTCCCTGGGCACCCATGCCAGGCACTGAGGCTAACCCCCACTCTCTGGGTGTTCACAGGCATTGGGACCAGTGGAAGGAGGAGCAAGCCTGGGGCAGATACGTTGGGGGGGGGGTGCGTCCGGCAGGGATGGAATGGGCATTGGGAGGGCCGGGAGAGCACAGCTCCAGGTGGCCACAGTGGCTGGCAGGCAAGTGTCGGGAGGAGTCCCCTCTGATCCTAGCCCCGGGGTGGTTTCAGGCAGCCCCTTTGTTCGTGGGCAGTGGGCGGGCAGACATCGAAGTCAGCTTCATTTTACGGGAAGAGAGACTGAGGTCTCAGGCTCCCAGCTGGGAGGGTGGAGAAGCAACCCTTCCCCACAGTCCCGAGGAGGAAGCACGTTAGGACAGGGAGGAGCCAGCTCTGCCCACTGCCCTCAGCCACCAGCTCCCCGCTTAGGGCCCCCCCCCCCCCCCGCCTCAATGCCAGCTGGCGTTACCCCTTAGCATCCTTAAAGATACAGCCCCGGGCTTCCCTGGTGGCGCAGTGGTTGAGAGTCCGCCTGCCGTCCTTGAACACCCTCAGGCAGAAAGCATCATCTTTCTCTTCCGTGCACCACCAGCCAAGGGCCCCTTCTGACCCCCCTGGCTGCGCCCATCCCTGCCAGTTCTGCTCCCTCACCCTAACTCTCCCAGCCTGGGGGTTAGGAGGGAAGGCATGAGGAGGGGCATATTGGATCCCAACCTGGGGTGAAGTGAGGCAGACTCGGGGCTCCAGGGCCTGGGGGGGAGACAGAAAGTCCATGTTTAGTTTGTGCAGAAGGTGGCTGCTATCTACACCACTGTGACTAACCCAGGAAGGCTTCTGAGAGGAGGACCACTCTCCCTGCTGAAGGAGGGCTGAGGCTTCATTCACCCTGGTGTACAGCAGGCTTGCCACAAAATGCTGATGGAGCCCTGGAGGAGGTGCAGTAACCGACACTGAGTATTTAATGAGTGGAGATGGGGGTGATGAGGGCTCTAGTGGCTAAGGAGAGGGGCCAGGGATGTCCAGGAGCGATCCCTCACCCCAAATCACATGACACTGTCTGACCCAGAGGGCAACCTTGGCCTCTTTGAGGCTCAGTGACCGCAGCTGCCCCTCAGCATATTAGGAGAATCTCAGAAGCCACTAGCCATAGGGGAAATCGAGGTCCCATTGCAAGTTGATATTCAGGACCCAAGTGGAAGCCAGTTTTTGAGGCTCAGGCCCTGTCTGTCTCTCCCCAGTCCTGGCCAGGCCACACCTCCCCCTTCAAGCCCAAGCCCCAGCCAGATCTGTAAGGCAGCAAATGCAGGACCAACATGGAGATGGCTGGATCCCACCCAGGCTCAGCCTGCAGGCAGCAACTCCACAGCCTGGGGAGGAGTGGGGTGGTTGGTCCTGCAGTGGGCCACTCACAGGTGTGGCCAGGGAATAGTCTGCCATCCAAAGATGGGGGCCCCCAGCACCTGCAGAAAGCCCAAAGGATGAGTAAATCAGAGACTTAAGCTCTGGTGCCAGCCAAGGATGAGCGTTCTCCTGGAGTTCTGATGATTGGGGTGTATTCAGTAGGACACTTACGAGGATCAGGGATGGGGTACCCCTAGCAGGGCCACTGCACGATGTTGGTCAGAGGGACCCTGCAGCTGGACTCCCACAAGAGCTGAGGATCGAGTGTACCCCCAGCTGGTTTATGAGTGCCTCCCAGCAAGACCTTTACAGACATGGGGGTCCCACAGCTGGATGCCCACAGAGATTGGTGTCAGGGGTGCTCCTTGAGAGGGTCCCTGCTCCGTGCTAATGATGCCAGGCCTCTCTAGAGAAATGGGTGCTTGCCATGCGCCCTCTAAGGCCTCCACGGGGATCATGGCGAGCATTAGGATGACACTGGGGTCCCCAGGCCTGAGGCAGGGCCTGCGGCGCGGATGCTTTTACTGCGCCCCCCACCGCCTCCACCCGCCGCGTGCTCGCGGGGCCCAGTCAGGCCAAGCCTCCGCCCCCCACCTGCGGTCCAAGGACCCGTCCGGCGTCTCTGTCTCTTCGGGAACCCCCTCGGGCTCCAGCGCGTCCTCTGCAGCCCCCGGTGGGGCGGCGTTCAGGTCATGGCCCACGGGGCGCGGCATCCAGCCGGGGATCCAGGGCGCCGCCGGCGTGGGCCGAGGCAGGAACCAGGAGAAGCCGGGCGCCGGGGCGAGCGCCACGAGCTGGGGCCGAGCGGGGCTGGAGGTGGTGGCGCGCGGGATGAGGAAGAAGATGTAGAGGCCCGTGACCACGAGGCCCGCGGCCACAAGCACTGCCAGGGCGACGGCCGCGTGGAAGACCCGGGCCGAGCTGGCCAGCGTCAGGCGGCGCGACAGCGGGCGGCCGAGGCGCAGCGGCGGCGGCGGCGGCGGGGGGCGGGCCTTGCGCGGTCCGGGCGCGGGCGGCGGCTGCCGCACGTAGAGCAGGCCGCGCCGGCGGTCGAAGCGCACGGAGCCCTGGAGCGGCGGCGGGGCGCGTGCGGAGCCGGGCAGCAGGCCGAACTGCGTGGGCAGCGCGGGGAGCCCGCGGCGCGGGGCCAGGCGCGTGGGCGCGCGGCACACGGGACAGGCCACCGCGTCACCGCCGCCCGCCGTGGCCAGAGACAGACGAGCCAGGCACTCGAGGCAGAAGACGTGGCTGCAGTCCAGGCACTTGGGCAGCTTGAATACGCTGTCGAAGGGCGACACGCAGATGAGGCATTCCACGGGGGACGCGGGCGGCAGGATGGGTCCCTGGCTGCCGTCCCCTTCCTCCTCATCACCCTCGTCTTCGTCCTCTCCCCTGCTGGGGGGCCGGAGTGTGGACGGCGAGCCCGGGATGCTAGGCTCCGAGCCCATGGGGAACCGGGGGCGGCGGATCCAGGGCGGCCGAGGGCAGGGCATCTGGACCCGGCCTGCGGGGACAGGCGGTCAGGCAGCGAAGGGGCCGGGGGGAGACGGCAGAGGGGAACTGGGGAGGGTCAGGGGCTGGGCTCTGGAAGGATCACCCCACACGGGGCAGGGGCGTCCAGAGAAGGGGAAGCAGAGCCCAGTAGGCAAGGAGACTGGGAGTTGGGACAGAGGAGTGTGCAGGTAGAGATCTGGACTGGAGGCACACAGGCAGGTGAGACCCAGAGGGGTTCCGAAGAGGATTAGGGACAGGGACAGACAAAGGGAGCACCGCAGATTCTGAGCTACACTTGGGGGATGCCCCAGCCAAGAGCCAGGTGGACCTGGGTGACTCCAGGAAGGATCCCAGACAGGCGTGGAGAGGAGACAGGGACTCCCAGGAAAGCTGGGCAGAGACAGACCCTGGGAGACCACAGAAGACAAACGGGAAAAGCAGATGAAGGAGGATGGAAGCTTCAGGATAGGTGGCCAGCAGCCCAGGAGTCAGACTCCCCAGTGACAGACCCCAGCGGGCCAGCAGGCTCTTCCCACCTGCTGGTGCCTCCTCCCTCTGGCTGGCGCCTCCTTGCCTGTTCTGCCCGCAACCCTCGGCCTACCTGCCGCTGGATACTAATGCTCCTCCCCATGGGAGGGTGCCTGTGGTGGGGCCACTCCCTCCAGATGCCAGGTTCCCACCACACCTGTCACACTGCCCTCCCCGCCCCTACGGAGGTGGCCACCAGGACAGGGAACACCAAGCCCGACATCGGCGAGATGTCGGGGGTGCAAGGAAGGAGGCACAGGCTGACAGGACGTTGACAGTCCAGGCTCATCAGGAGGGGGGGGGTCCCCACCACCACTCCCAGTCTTCAACACCTCATGAATCCTCCACCTAGAGCCACTGGTGGGGTGAGTGCAACCTGGGGTATCAGTGGCTCTGGGCAGGGGCAGCGTGTCCAGGAAGAAGAGTGGGACTTCTAGAGTCCCGGGCAGGCTGACCCCACAGTAGACTGGACCGGACCAGCCCTCTCCAGCCAATGACAAGGGGCTAGAAACTGTCTTGGTCCAGAGCCCAGGCCTTGGCTTCCTCACCCTGGGGCTGCTTCCTGGCAACACACCTCTCAGGGCAGTGGGCTGCAGCCACCAAGCCCCTCCCCAGACCAGTGACATCTCTGCCAGGACAACCCCACCCCTCGTTTTCCAACACCTGCTGGAACGGTCCAGGCAGCCAGGCCTGCAGCCCAGGGTGCCATGGTTCTGAGTCAGTGGTGCTTCCTGAGCCGAGCACTTCCCTGGTGGGTCCAGGTCCCAACAGACCAGAAGACATGCCAGGAACATGGGCAGCTCCTCAGAAACACCAGTCATCCTGCCCCTCACCCCCTGCTCCCAGATACCCTTCCCCATTGAGCACAGACAGTGGCACAGGTGGGTGGGGCCACCCCAAAGGGCAAACAGGTTTATTGCAGCTGTGGCCAGGCAATCAGCGGTTGGACTTGGCCACACGTTCCAGCTCATCCTTCTTCTTGATAGCGTAGGAGTTGGAGGAGCCCTGCAAGAAGGGATGGTTAGTTCCAATGTCGGAGGACCCTCCCCTTGAGACTCGCGCCCCCCCCCAGGTGTCCTCACCCACCTTGGCAGCGTTGATGAGCTCGTCTGCCAGGCACTCGGCAATGGTCTTGATGTTCCGGAAGGCGGCCTCACGAGCACCTGTGCACAGCAGCCAGATGGCCTAGGGAGCACAGGGGTTCCTGTGCTAAGTAGGGGTTGCCCCTACACCACGCAGGGACACGGCTCTCCAGTACCCTGGGACCCAACAAATGCTGCCTACCACGTTGCCATCCGCAGGCCAACTGAGGCAAGACACAGTGGGAGCCCACAGCGCTGCCCAGGTGCCATGCTGCTAGATCTGGGATCAGACTGAGGGGCACAAAAAAGTGTGCGGACACAAAGGCTGAAGCTGGGTCCCTGATGACAGGTGACTTAAAACTAGCCATGACAGGGAAATGCAATGTGTTCCTGGCCTGGAACCCTTGACTGAAAACGAACAGCTAGAAAGGGTATGCTTGGGGACAGCTCCATAAACTGGAACAGTGATGTAATGTCAAATGTTAGATTGCTGTTACATTTCTTGGGGGTGAGGGTGGGGACAGAACATCTTTATTCTAGGGGGACACCCACTGAAATGTTAACAGGGAAATGGTCAAAACACCTGCAACTGATTCTCAAATGGTCCAAGAAAATAAAAAAAAACAGTGTAAAAACATATACCCAAATGAAACGGGCCCTTCAATCTAATGCTGCCCAGGAGAGGGCCCAGAGCTAGGACGTGCTCTGCGTGGGGTGGGAATCCAGGAAGCCTTCATTACCTGACACTCAGGTAAACATGCAGACAGAGATGAACATTCCCACTTGCCAGCCTCTGCTGCCCCAGGCAGGATTCTACCAGAGCCTGGTGGCTGTTCCTGGCCACCCACGTGTGCCCCAAAGCCCCAAGCCCACCTGATTCACACGGCGCAGCGGGGACACGTCCACGGCCTGCCGCCTCACTGTTCCAGCTCGCCCAATGCGGGTCGAGTCCTCCCGGGGGCCGCTGTTGATGATGGCATTCACCAGGACCTGCAGGGGGTTCTAAAAGAAGGGGGCCATGAGCCAGATACCGGGCAAGCATCCCTCCCCGACCCTTCACCCCTAAAACCTGGAGCACCCTGGCATGCATATCGTGGGGCGGCCATTGGCTTTAGGGTGTACTAAGGGCACTCTGCCCCACCTGGCCTCAGGGCCCTACCTCGCCTGTGAGCAGATGGATGATCTCAAAGGCATGCTTGACGATGCGCACAGTCATGAGCTTCTTGCCATTGTTGCGGCCATGCATCATCATGGAGTTGGTGAGGCGCTCCACGATGGGGCACTGCGCCTTGCGGAAGCGCTTGGCCGCGTAGCGCCCTGCACTGTGGGGCAGGTATTTGGCATACTTCTCCTTCACTGCGATGTAATCCTGGGGCAGCAGGAAGAGGGGGTGAAGGGACCACAGTCAGGAGCAGGACGGATCTTGGCAAGGGACCAGAGAGACTGAACACCCACTCAGGGTAGCTCCCACCCACCTGCCTGCCACAGAAAAGTAAAACCGAAGCAAGTGACTTTACCAGGACACTAAAAAGAGTACTTCCTTTCTAATGGGAGGAAGGGTATGGAAAACTAAGTAGACAACCACCCACGATACCAGTCTTGCTTTAAAAGTGTTCTTCACTCTGCACTGCCGTTTTATGTCAAATAACTCTTTGTTCTGGAGCGGCTGTCCCGTGCACTGTAGTATGCCAGTAGCACTCCTCATTACTGACCCCCAAAAATGTACCCCTAAAGGGGTAGGGGTGGGGGGAACTAACCCAGAGAACCAGTGTTTCAAAACAATCATTCAACAATCTTGCCTATATATACATACATATTCCAAGATAGTGTCTAGAAACACTAAACCATTCGAGGGGGTTGAGTCAGAGAACTGTCTATGTGAGGACCACTTTTGCTATTTCCAGTACGAAACCTACACAAAGTCATTCTACCACACACACATGAGAACATGTACAAACAATGAGTTTCTACAAATACAAGGATTAACAGGAAAAGAACACAGAGGATTCTGATGTAGGCACAACAGTCTGGTGTCTAGCCGGGAGAGGACAACTTGCACAAACAGGCAAGTAGACAGACAGGTGTCCATGCAGGGACTCACACTGTGCCGAAAAAAAACTGCGAATACCAAATGCCCCAGCAAGTGTTTGGTCAAGCTGTTGGGCCCCATGGTAGAGCCCAGCACAGCTTTCAAGAGAGTGAGAACTCTGATACCAGCTGACTTCTGCTTTCCCAGCCCCTAGGAGAGGACCAGGCGAAAGTGAAAAATCGTTTCTACATTATTAAAGGGTTGTACAAAAAAAAGCAAGAAAAAGAAAACAAAGAAGCAAACACGCATGTGACAGACCACATGTGACCTACAAAGACTTTATAAAACATTTACTAACTGGCCCTTTTAAGTTTGCAGACCTCTCCCCCAACAAACCCATGAAGGAAAACAGTTCTACAAGACATTGAGTGAAAAACAGGTTTGAATTCTGTTAGGCTCAGCACCTAGGTACCATGATATATTTAGAGGCAACAAGAAGTTTTAATTTCTTTTAAAAGAAGAAAGGGAAAAATATGATCAAACCTGAATTTTATTCGTCATTATACCAATGCAGTCACAAAACAAATTTCTTTTTATGAAGGCCCCACGAAAGTCCTAATGAGGCCAAGTGTAAAACAGTATGGGGGCAACATACAGTGGGAGAACTCCCATTTCCCCATTTCAAAACCTATTACAGGGCTTCCCTGGTGGCGCAGTGGTTGAGAGTCCGCCTGCCGATGCAGGGGACGCGGGTTCGTGCCCTGGTCCGGGAGGATCCCGCGTGCCGCGGAGCGGCTGGGCCCGTGAGCCGTGGCCGCTAAGCCTGCGCGTCCGGACCCTGTGCTCTGCAATGGGAGAGGCCACAACAGTGAGAGGCCCGCGTACCACCAAAAAAACCCAAAAAAACCCCCTATTACAAGACAGTGTGGTACTGGCAAAAGGATAGGCATAGAGACCAATGAAATAGAGTTCAGAGTTCAGAAACAAACCCTTACATCCTTGCTCAACTGATTTTCAACAAGGGTGCCAAGACCATTCAATGGGATAAATACTCTCTTCAACAAATGGTGCTGCGCATGGGGTATCTTAGATCCCCAACCAGGGATCGAACCTATGCCCCCTGCATTGAGAGCACAAAGTCTTAACCACTTTACCGCCAGGGAAGTCCCTTTACCTTTCTGTTCTTAATTTCACTGATTTCTGTTCTGATCTTTATGATATCCTATCTTCTACTTTGCTTTAGTTGTATTTTGCTCTTTTTATTTTTTGCGGGGTGCTGAGATTATTGATTTGAAACTTTTTTTTCTTTTCTAACAAATCATTATTATAAAAAGTTCCTGTTCCAGCTTTATCCCACAAGTTTTCATTACAATTTATTCAGTTCTAAATACCCCTTGATTCCCTTAGAGACTTCCTCTATCACCCGTGTATTATTTAGAAGTATATTGTTTCATTTCCTACTGTTTGGAGCATTTTCTGGTATCTTTTTGTTACTGATTTCTTATTTGTTTCACGTTTGGTTTGATTGTTTAAATTTGTTCAAGTTTGTTTTATGACCCACGGTGTGGTATATCTTGCTGAATGTTCTGTAAGGCTTCTTGAAATGAATGTGTATTTTGCTGTCACTGGGTGAAGTTTCTATAAATGTCTTCACAATCCTCTTGGTTGGGGTTATTACTCAGACTTTTTACATCCTTGCTGACTTTCTGTCTAGTATTTCTGTTAGTTGCAGGGAGAGGGATGATGAAGTCCTGAAGTATAATTGAGAAACTGTCTATTCCTCTTACAAGTTCTGTAAGTTTCTGCTTCATGTATTTCAAAGTTCTGTTGTTTGGTGCATACACATATAGGATTGCTATGTCATCTTGGTGTACTGACCCTTTAATCATAATAAAAGGGTTCATTTTCTTGCAAAAACAAACAAACAAAAAATGGTGCTAGAACATATACATATAATGTATAAATGAGATTGAAGTTACATTTTATTGCCTAAATTTAAGTACAATACAGAAAACTCCAAGAGATGAAAACAAAAGCTGCTGGGACAACTGGATTTCCCCATACAAAATGATAACGTTGGGCCCTGACACTTTATGGGACTTGAGCATCTGCAGATTTTGGTAAACTTGGGGGCTCTTGGAAAGAACATTCCTCAGATACTGAGGGATGACAGTAAGGCATTTAGATTTTTAGGCATTTGAATCTTTATAATTTGACTCTTCCCTCCAAGGCACAACTTCTGAACTTGAAAAATATTGTCCATTTTTATTTAATTCTAAAACATATAATTTAAATAAAATTTTATAGCCTGAATGAAGTATTGTCCTTGTCATCTTCAATACTTGAGTAAAATAAGAACACTCAAAACTTATAGATGACCTTTAAAAAATAAAATATATGAAACTAAAAAGATAAATAAATTGTGTATTTCACTACAAAACAATTAACTAAACAACTTGTGGGATGTGATACTCCCTCTGAAGAAGGAACCATCTCCTGACAAAAACTGTAGCAACCTCTAACAGGATACAAGGAAAAACAGACACGATGGGTGTGGTGATCCAGGGATCCCTTCTTTACCTGTCCCATCTTCAACTCTACTTAGTGGGACAGCTACAAGTTTCAAGCGACCCCACCCCCAGCTGGGAAGCACAATCATTACACCCCCCTCACCTGCAGGGAAATGTCATTGATCTGCACATCATCGGTGCTCCACTTCCCAAAGAGCTTGATGTCGGGGGTCTCTGCTACTGCAGGTGCAGCTGTCTCCCACTCCGTCATCCTAGGGACAGAAACTGTCAAAGCCCAGGCACACTCACCACAGACTCTGAGGTTAGCGCACAATCTGAGAACTGGGAAGTTAGCAGGAACTGAGAAAGGCTGTGAACATCTGAGTCCACCTTGTGGAACCTTAAAAAATCCACTCATCTGTCAGCAAGAAACACCTGTCTCTCACCCAGGAACCCTGAGGCTAACAGCTGGCAGGCACCCCCTCAACGGTTGCAAGGCGGCCCAGACACGGGCAGGGGATGCCAAATGCCCTGATGCTGCATCCGCTCGAAGTCAAACCCCAACCTTGTTCTTCAAGAGCTCTGCGACCCTAGGAGAGTCTACAAGCCGCTGTGGACTCAGCTTCCTCATCAGTAAAACAGAAGGATCAATGGTATGAATTCAGCGCTTTACCAGTGCAAAGGTAGAGTTTGGTGTCCGACCCCGACGGGGGGATTAGGGGTTGCTACTTAGGAGAAAGCGTGCCCAGACCAAAGTGTGCATCGTGCATGTAAGGATAACGGGAACTTCTTATAATAAATAAAGTACAACTGCAGAGACCAGGCCAACATTCCCCAGTCCGCTGGGGGCAAGGCTACGGCGGCGGCGGGGCATCAGCAAAGGGGCGAGAGTAACCTTCCCCCCGCCTCCATCCTTGTCCCCTGCCTGAAGGAAGCCCCCGGTCTCGGGTCCCACCCACGGCTCCCGGAAGACCCTGAATCGGCCTTCAGACCTCCGACTCCGCGGCAGCCTCACCTTAAGCAGCACCTGAGGCGTCTCGGTCGCTCAGCATAGACCACGCGCCGCCCTGGCACAGACAAGAAAAGGCCGCACGTCGCGGGCGGACGCTTTTAAGGGAGGCCAGAACTTCCGGGTCACCGAAGGCCGCGCGTGCGCAGAAGAACAAGGCGTATTTACGGACCAATTCGGAGCGAGCATGTAAAGGCGCCCTCTGGGCCAAACGGAAACCGTAAACCCCCGGCGCAGGCGTACTTGCAGAAGCGGGCCCAAAGGTTGTGCCTGGCGGATGTCCAACTTCCAGCACTTGCCAGTTCGTAGGGGTCCCCTGCACAGGCGCAGAGGTCAACGCCGCCATGTTTAATGAGGGCAGAAGTCTGGCCTGCGCTCGTCGCTGCCCATACGGGACCCGGTGACTCAGTGAGGCCAGGGCGTCGCGACTGCTGTCCGCTGTGGTCCGGGCCCCGCGCGCGTGGGCGGGCACCACTTGCGGGCCCCCCTCCCCTACACTCGCGCGCTCTGGGCTGCTTGGGGCCTGAGCCTCCGAAAGGGGACCCTTCCCTTCACCCCATGCCGGGGTCCCCCCGCGACCGACCATTGTCTCTCTTTGGCCCCCGCCTCTCCTGCCCCGTTACCACGTGCGGGAGGTGGTCGGGGAGGTGCCCTGGAGGAGGAGCCTGAGGGACAGCCCCCGCCCTTTTTGATCCAGCTGGGGCCTGTGCTGCCGAGGTCACTGATCGAGTGAAGGGCAGGCACGCTGGTGCGTGCCCTGCGCACTCTGCAGCCGCACCCAGTGACACCGGCGGTCTGCGTGGAGAGCACGTGCCAAGACTTCACATCCCCCGCCTAGACTCTGGAGCCGAACTGGGTTGTGGACGCCTCCTCGGCGGGCTTCGCAGAGGCAGCGACCACTGTAGCTGCACACCCATGCTGGCTGCAGATGTCAGGGAGCGGCATCTGGCAGAGCTTGGTCTCCAAGGCGCCTGAGGCTCTTCACCTCCAGGTGCCCACCTCATCGTCTAAGGGTGGGAGTTGCCCTTCTCAGACCCGAAGGGGCCCAGCCACGTGACCCAGGCGGTCCTTCATTTGTCCGCACCAACCCCAATTGCCCACCTTCGGGGCATGCGCATTACAGATGCTCAGCAGCCGCGACGTTTGTTGACTGATTGTAAAGGATACTGACTGACTATAAAGGCTCGCCCCTAACCCTATCCCAATTCCAGGAGCGTTTCAGACCGGAAACTCTGGGCCCCCTTGGACTGTCGTCGTCAGTCACAGCTCATGCCACTGCTCAGGGGGACACAAGCCTTCAAGCTGGTCTGGGCAGCGGGTTAGACCTCAGGCTCGGGTGGATTGAAGTCTGGGAGCCGCACCCAGAGAGGCCAAGGCCCCCAGCCACTGCAGCTTGTGGCCTTATCCCTGGCCTCTGCCTTGGTATGTACAGAGCAGCAGCCTCGGACCTTTTACTGGGGTTGGGGAGGAGCTAAGTAGGTTCCTTCCTGGTCCTGGAGGGACCCTCTCTGATCATTGGGGGCCCTCCCTGGTCCTGGGGGAAACAGCTGGGGAGGTGCTGACTGGGGGAAAACAGGGAGGCTGGGAGTAGGCACCAGGCACCCTCACACTCAGCAGGATCCAGGGGGCCCCCCAACCCTGCCTCTTTCTCCTCCAAAGTGGACAGGGGCCCACCCCCTCTGAACCTCAGTTTCCCCTGTCAGTGTGGAAGTGAGAACTAAATCAGACAAGGTGAGTTTGGAGCCTGTGGCCTGACTGTCAGTGGTCACTCGATAATGGGCATCTTTATAGACCTGACAGGAATGACCCACCATGCATGGGAGGGCAGGAGAGAGGTCCTGCAGTAAAGCCCTATGTGGTGCGGGGTAGGGGGGTCACCTTGCATAGCTGATGATCACACACTACTTGCCAGGCCTAAGACAGTCCAGCCTCCTCAGGTCCCCAGGACACAGGCACAAAATCTGGAGTCTGATCCCATAAGTCTAGGGATGTTGGTGCTGTGTTCTTCAGGCTGGAGGGGGAAAGTCTCTGCAGAAGCCCCTTTGCATTCCTGGTGCATCATGTTCACTCTGGGCTGATCAGCTCTGGCCATCTCCTCTGCCCTGATTTTCTAACTGCTCCATGAGGGTAGAGGCTGTTTGGTTTCTTCCCCACTGTGTCCCCAGCTGGAAGTACTGAGTCTGGCACACAGTATGTGCTCACAAGTAACTGCTGAAAAAACGATGGACGGAAGGATGGATGGGGCAGTTCTCCCTAGTCTTGCTGCTCCCTCTCTGGGCTTCAGGCAGACACCAAGCGGCTAGGCCTCGCTCCTCCACCAGACACCAATTCCAGACCCAGAGTCCTGCTGTCTCCTGTTCAGAACACCTCCTTACCTAAATCTGCCCCTCTTCCTGGCCACAGCCTGGGGAAACCCCTTCCTAATGCCAGGTAGGCATTAGGAGTCTGGGAATCAGACCATTTCAGACCTAATCTTCAGAACAACTTGATTAGGCAGTCAGGGAGGCCCAGAGAGGTGCAGTAACTTGCCCAGGGTCACATAGCAAAACGGGGCAAAGCTGGGATTCTAAGGTGGTTGGCCCCGGAGCCTGACCTCTCCCTCCTCCGCTGGCCTCTCCACCATCTCTGCATCATGTCTCCCCCAGTGCCGCCGATCTCTGAACATACAAAATGCCCAATAAACAAATGAGTTCAGTCAACTCTGGGCCTTTCCACTGGATCTAGCATGATCCAGAGAGGGGCTCTCCCTGCGCCTTAGGCTTCTCCCTTTTTATTTAATTTATTTAATTAATTAATTTATTTGCGGTACGCGGGCCTCTCACTGTTGTGGCCTCTCCCGTTGCGGAGCACAGGCTCCGGACGCGCAGGCTCAGCGGCCATGGCTCACGGGCCCAGCCGCTCCGCGGCATGTGGGATCTTCCCAGACAGGGGCACGAACCCGTGTCCCCTGCATCGGCAGGCGGACTCTCAACCACTGCGCCACCAGGGAAGCCCGGCTTCTCCCTTTTTAAAGAAAAGGCTGCTGAGCCAGTAACCATGTAATTACTGAGGAAAGATGGTCTCTTTGTTTCCAAACCTGCTCAAACAAAGTAACAAGTGAATGCGAACAAACAAGCATATTTATTGTTCCTCTAACTCCTGCAGGACTGTGTCTCCCCCCCCCCCACAGCTGCTTGGAAGAGAACAAGTTGATCTTTCCCACTATCCTGGGCCTCTCACTGCCTTGGCCACTGACCATGAGTCTAAACCTGGGCTCACAGGGGTGGTTGGCTTGGTCTGGGTGCGTACTACAGGAGCGGAAGGTCTAGACCTCAAGGCAAGGGAGGTGCCTGGGCCAGTTCACCTGCTAGGTGGGCCAGCCTAAGCCCCTTCCCCATTCTCAATTTGCTTAGCTGTAAATTAGGACCACGTGTTCACGGTGGCTCTTTGGAATTGGGGTCAGGAGTGAGGCAACAGGGCAGAATGTGCAGGACGGGGGTGGCAACGCTGGATCAAATCCGGACCTGTCTTCTCACTTGCAGCACTTGGGGTAAAGAATAGTGGGGAGGAGGAACTGGGCTGGATTTGGAAACCTTAGGACAGGGTATTAATAGGGGTCTCAGAGGCTTGGGTTAAGGATAAATCCAGAAACACATTTTGAACATCCAAATATCCACAATTAGTGGGTACAGGATCTCAAATCTTGGAGACCAGATATATGAATTCAGATGTCTCACAGATACAGATTATGGTGGCTGCGATTTGGAGGTGCGAGGCACAAACTGGGAGAGAAATGGGGACCTGGACTTGAAGGGGAATCCAAGGCCTTACCTGCAGGAGAAACAGAGACGTGTATTTGGGGGGGACTCAGAGGCAGGAATTGGGGGGAGAACCAGGCATCCGGATTGGGCGGAAGTAGAGGCGGGAACTTAAGAAGTTACTGGTCACGGAGCGGGAGGACCTGGCCATGGGGATCTTGCGGGGGTCTAAGGACACGGCCTAAACCTTTGGGGAGACGCTCCGGCCTATCTCAGTCCTGCACTTGGAACCGACTGACAGCTTGGACCTAGGCCGGAAGCCCCGCCCTTCCCTGGGAACGACCAATCACCAGAATCCAAGTGATTACCTGGCTGGATGACGTAATGCGTCTCCAAGGCGATGGCGAATCGCAGGAAGGCTCCAGCTTCACCCGGAAGCTGGAGTTCCCACCGCCCCCTGCGGAGGCGGGGGAAATGGGGGGGTCGTCATGGTAACCCCAAGGCCCAGTCAAGCCTGGACAAGATCGCCGGTTCCCCTCCCGCCAGGTTCTCCGCCGCTGAACTACCCGGCAGAGCCTGGGGCGGACCCCGGGCAGAACCTCATTTTCTCAAGCCTCTCCGTCCCGGCCTCCTCTGGTCACTCCTGACGCCGCGCCGGCCCGGAGAACCACGGAGATGGCAGTCTTCCGGGTGCCAAGAGCCGACAGCTCAGGGAACCCCGAAGGACGAACGCCAGGACTCCTGCACTTCCGGTCCGGGCGGGGCCACGGCGGGGTCGGCTAGTTGGTTCCGGAGCTGAGGCGGTTCGGGGTCTAACTCGGGCTTGTGCGGGAGTCCGCGGCCTAGAGGGGCGACCGGCCCGAGCCTCCTGCTCTGTCGGAGCCTCAGGTCCGAGTAGAGGGCCGGCTAGGGCTCCCGAGGAGCCACCCATTTTCCGTGAGGGTGGGAGCGCCTGGATACCGCTCCCGGGGCCCTCCCTTCCGCCCTTCGAGGGTGGAGGCGGGCACGATGCTCCCGCGGCTCGCGGGGCTGAGGTGAAGCGTTGGTGCAGGTCGAGCCCTGGACTGTATCGTGGACGGTGGCTGCGAGTCCGGCTGCATGGGTTCTGCCCGGGATGCGCGGCTTGCCTATCTGGGCCTCAGTTTCCCCATCTGTAAAGTGGGGATGACACATGCAACCATCTCATGGAGAGGTGTGTGAGCGCCAGTCTTTCCAGGTGGCCCCAGAGCTGCATTTAACGCCCTGCACTGGGCGCTAAAGTTTGGAGATTCCTGGAAATCTGAAGGCTAAGAATTTGGCCCAGGCCTGGCTTCCTCTGTCTGAGCCCCTATTTCCCCATCTGTAAAATGGGTGGGGTACTGCCACCGCCTTTCTAGACTTGACATGAGGACTAAAGAATCAGTGTGTATAACACTCTTAGCACAGGGCCAGGTGGTGCCTAGCGGGCACTCAGAATTGTGGCCGCTTTTAGCTTAGTAATAAAATGGATGATCCAGGGACTTCTCTGGCGGTCTAGTGGTTAGGACTGCGTGCGTTCACTGCTGAGGGCCTGGGTTCGATCCCTGGCCAGGGAACTAAGATCCTGCAAGCCTCGCTGCACGGCCAAAAAGTAAATAGAAATGGGTTATCCATTCAGCAGACATTTATGAAACTCTGCTGTGCTACAGGCTCCTGATGCTCCAGCTTTTGGAGCTACATCCCCTGAGGATCTGGTTAGAATGGAGTTTTGCCGGAATCTCCATCTCCACACACAGCCTAATAAAGCACAGGTTTTCCCTGCTGGCCGAAAGTGGAGCGTTTCTATGAAACCTTTCCTAAGTCAAAATGGTGTACAGCGAAGAGTCAATTACCTTAGGACACATCTTGCTAATAGATGCGCAAAATAAATAGAAATAAAGCACAGATGCTCACAGACACAGTTCGAAACTATGGCAGCTTGATGCTGAGGTGGTGAGAGTAGTTCTGGGGAAGGAGCTCCTTCGGCGATGCCTCGCCCCCTGATTGGGGTGTGTGCTTCCTCTATCACTCAGCTCACTGCAAAACAAATGCTGAACGCTGTTTTCGCTTTTTAACTTTTTTCTTAAAAGTGAAAATTTCTTTCACTTAGATAAAATAGGTACGAATGTAGGTCTTTCATAACAGCAAAGGGGCAAAAAGCAAACTTTTGAAAAGCGGGGGATGCATATATTGGGATGGTTTGTTACTCAACAGTAGATAACTCAGCCCAGGTGTCAGGACAAGTGGGCCGCTGAAATGTTGTAACAGCAAAAACGTGATGCCTTCCGATTACATAATACCTACTTACTGGACAAAATACAGGAAAGGTATGATCACAGAGGTATAAAGAGATGGCTCACAGTCCCAGATCCACCCAGAGGCAGCCACCGTGAGTTGAATGCCAGAAATACTTCCCCTGTGAGGTCGCTTTTGCATCCTTTGTTTCCACTTAGCAACTTCAGTGTGGAGTCTTAGGTCCCTCAAGTGTCTGCAAGGAGGCTGAATGGTGAGGGAAAGACCAGAGGCTCCACCACCAGGTTATTAGTATGAAGACATGGGGCAGACAGATAGCAGACCCTGCCAAGTGAGTGGCCCCCTGATTCAGGTTGGGTGGCGCCAGGGGCAAGACCATCTCCTGGGTTTCCAGGGAAGCGGGGGAATGGGGCTCTGACATGGGTTGGGACATGTGAGGCTCCTTGTGTCTGGGAGTCAGGCATAGCCATGGGGCCTCAGATACTCCTCAACCCTGCAGAAAGTTAGAGGTTTGGGCTAGGCCCCAAAGAGGAAAACATCCATTCTCACATGGCAACCAGAGGGAGCCTCTGAAAACCCAAGTCAGATTTCATCCCTCCCCTGCTCAAAATCCTCCCTGTGTCACTCACGGGAAAAAACAATCCGCACAGTGGCCTGCTAGGCCCAGAGGATATGGCCCCTGTCACCCTCCACTCTCTTCTCCCTCTCAGCTCTGTCCCAGCCACACAGGCCTCCTCAGGGCCTTTGCACTTGCTGTTCCCTCACTGAACATGCTCTTCCCCAGGGAGCCTCATGGCTCACTCTGCCCCTGCCCCCAGGTCTTGTTTTTTTTTTCTTTTTTTAAAAAAAATTTTTTTAAATGACTTTCACATGTCTTTTACTTATTTATTTTTATATTTTGGCCACACCACATGGCATGTGGGATCTTAGTTCCCCGGCCAGGGATTGAACCCATGCCCCCTGCAGTGGAAGCACGGAGTCTTAACCGCTGGACCGCCAGGGAAGTCCCCCCAGGTATTGTTTTGAATCCCACCTTCTCCATGAGGCCTTCACTGACTACTCTACTTACTGTAATTTTTTTTGAGATATTAGTCATGTACCATAAAACTATTTCAAAGTGTACAATTGAGTGTTTTTAGTATCTTCACAAAGTCATGCAACCATCACCACTTTTGTAATTCCAGAACATTTTCATAACCCCAAAAAGAAACCCCATATCCATTAGCAGTCACTCCCATTCCCCCCACCCTCCAGCCCTGGCAGCCACTAGCTTACTTTCCGTATGGATCTTCCTATTCTAGACATCGTATAAAAGTGGAATCATGGAATACATGCCCTTTCATGTGTGGCTTTTTTCACTTAGCTCCAAGCCAAGTTCCACTTTGTCCAAGCGACCCTTTCCTCCTGCACGTGCCTCCTGTGCTTCACGGTTTTCTTTACACCAGGGTTTCTTCGCCTCAGCACTACTGACATGTTGTCCTGGGGTTGGGGGTGGGCTGTGCCGAGTGTTACAGAGTCTCTGGCCTTCGCCCAGTGGATGTCACAGCACCCTCAACCCCAGTTGTGACAACCAAAATTGTCTTCAGACATTGCCAAGGGTCCTCCTGGGGGGCAAAACTCTCCCTGGTGGAGAACTGCTGACTTACATCAACTCACTTGTTTTTGCTTAGAAGGAAACCTGACGGCATCCACCAAAACATAGAAACAGCCAGAAAAAGAAGGGAACTCGAAGTGTAAATTCCTGGACAGACTCCTTTGGTTAAACTGTGCGTGATAATGCTGAAAGCAGAGGCCGCGGGCTTGAGGCCTGCCTTCGCTCTGACGAGAGAGAGAGGGGCCAGAGTGGAAATGTCAGAGACCTCCCAGTGCCTCCCAGTGCCTCCAGAGACCTCCCAGTGCCTCCCAGTGCCTCATGCAGGTTTCCTGCTTGCTGCTGCTGCAGCAAGTTACCACAAACTTAACACGTTTATTATCTTAAAGTTCTGGAGGTCAGAAGTCCAAAGTGAGTCGTAGGGGCTAAAATCAAGGTGTGGGCAGGGCCGCGCTCCTCCTGAAGGCTCCTTGCCTTTTCCAGCTTCCAGAGGCGGCTCGAATTCCTCATTTCTGTGGCTGCACCACTCTTACCTCTGTTTCTGTCATCACAAACTCCTCCTCCCCTGACTCTGGCTCTCCCTCTTATAAGGAGCATCGTGACCACATTTAGGGCCCACCTGGATGATCCAGGACACTCTCCCTATCTCCTGGGCTCTCATCACATCCACAAAGTCCCTTTTGCCATACGAGGTGGCACGTCCGCAGGCTCTGGGGATTGGGATGTGGACCTCTTCGGAGTCTGTTATTCCATCGAGCACACATATACATTGCACTCTAATCCCTGGTCGGCAGCACTTTCCATCGTGGGGCTGGCGCAGCCACCAGATGGCCAGCACTGGGCGAGTCCGGAAGTATGTGCAGGGCAGCTGGTGAAGGGGATGGGTCGGAGGGAAGCAGAGGTCAGCCGGGGGCCAGTGGTCAGACAGGTGAGAGAGGACAGTGGAGGGGCGGGGCAGAAGCAAGCCTGGAGACGCACAGAGTTACCCCTGACCACCTCACCCACTGAGCTGGCTGCTTAAGCTCCTGCTGAAACGCCTTTCTTTATGTTCTCCTCTTTTTACAGCTTTCAAGACTCTTGAGGAAATTTGGCCAAGCCATCCAGGATGCCTCAGCCATGGGGGTTTGCTTTCATGGCTCCTGGCACCTTTTCCCCTCTTGGAAACTTCCAGCCTCTCCATTTCTCGGCTCTTCGGGCCAGTACACTGAGCAGGCTGATTCCCAGTGAGCTGCCCTGGGATGGCAGGAGCGGCTGAGGTGGAGCCTAGGACCCCGGCAGAGGACAGTGCGGAGAGGCCCCCCTCTCAGGAGGGGAGACTGCATGGAGGGGTGGTGGGCAGCAGGACAGCTACCCCAGGGCGCAGGCTCGCAGGGCTGTGGCCTTGCTATGAGCCCCAGTCCAGGACCTGACATTTCAAGGAGCCTCGTGTGGGAACCCCACTTCCTCTCCAGCGTCCTGTGTGACCAGGGGTCTTGCTCCTAACCCCCCCGCACCCCGTGAGTGTACTGAGGTGCTTTTCTCGTGCTGCTCCCAGCATAAGCCCTAGGGGGCAGGGGGCTGGGGGAGGGGGAGAGCATCTTAGGCAACAAGCTTCTGTAAAAGCAGACGCTGCAGGCGGCCCCTGTCCAGACAAGCCCCGCACACTGGCTCCCGCCTTCAGTCGGAGTTCCAACATCCAGGCCTGCCTGACAGCAATAAGGCCTTTGGTAGGCGGGCCTGTGGCAGCGCCAGATAATTCACTCGAGAAGGAGTGGCCCTTTCTGTGCACCCAGAGTGCGAGGTCCTTTCACAAGAGCTCCACGCTCTCCCAGCAGTGCACCCACAGACATGAGAGGTCCCAACTTTGTAAGCCCCTTGAGCCCTGGGAGAGCCAGCAGTGAGAAGCCCCAGGGAGTGCACAAGGGCCTTCTGCCAGAGGTGGAAGCTGCCCACACGCCGGCACACCCGCGCACCCACACTTTTTCCTCTGCAGCAACCTGGCCAAGCCTCCGTGTTCCATCAGGGTAGGCATGCAGGCGAGCGGCCCTCAGAGTGCCCTTCAGCCACCGCTCCAACCTCATTGAGCGTGGTAAGCCCCACCGACAGCTTCAACCAAGCCCTAACACTGCCCCTGGGCAGGAAGACAGACCTCACCGAGCCAGGGCGTTTGATGTGCAAACACCCATAGGATGGAGAAAGGGACACACAGTGGGAGCAGACCGTTGGGGCCGTCACAGCCGGCTGCTGAGTGCCGTAAGGGGGCCGCATCGGCTAACATCAGATGTGTCTGTATGGTTGTGGTGCAGGGGCCACGGGATAGGTGGGCACAAGATGAGGATTGACATAGGGGGCGGGGGGGGGCGGGGCCTGACCAGCGCTTCCCTCCCAGGAGAGCAAGCAGGCTCAGCGTCACCTTTGGGGCCCCGGGGGCCTCGGAATCTGCCCTGAAGCTTTCAAACCCAGATGCTCGAGCCCCACTCGCAGAGATTCTGATTTCAGCTCTGGCGAGCGACCCGCTCACCGGGACGTTTCAGAGCCGCCCAGGTGTTTCCCACCCGCGACCCTTCCACGCCTTTCCCTGTCCAGATCTCCCAGAAGTCTGACTTGGGGCAAGGGCTATCAACCACCGTCCTGGTCACTCACCCGCTTTTCCCCGGCCGGGTGGGCTGGACTGCCCCGTCCGGGACGCCATCTCCTTGGCGACGACGCAGGCTCACGCTTCCCTGGCCTCGGTTACCACGACAACCGGAGTCCTGGGGCGGACGGAGAGCAGGGGACCCGTGCCGGCAGCCCTCAGCGAGTAAGTGGCATCCTGCGCGTACCCACGACCCCAGCCAGCAAGGCGGGGCCTCGGGGCGCTCGGCGCGGCCGCCACCCCCGCACGCGGGGTCCCCGGCGGAGGCCTGACATGAGCACTTCCGGTCCGCATGCTCCGGGCCCCCGCTGGCCGCCGCAAGTCCGTCCTTCAGGTCCGGGCGGGTCTGTCTTCTGTAGATGTGGCTCCCGCGTCCCGCATCCCGATCGTGGAGGCTGAGGCCCACGAGGGGAGGCACCACCGGGAGGACAGGCATAGAAGGGAGTTTAGCCCGCACTCAGAGGGTTACTCCTTTCGCCCTACTGTGTGTCACGCTCTGCCTTCCCATTGGGTGTACGGTGTAGAATAGGACAGGCGCGCTAGGATTTGCGTCCTTTGGGGCTGTCAGTGGGGGTGAGCTTGGCTTGTGATTCAGGGTGGTGGAGCCGACCTGGCCTCGGCACGGAATCTGTGCCCTCCTCACCTCAAAGCTGCCTCTCTTGATTTCCCTGAAAACCCTCTTATTAGCCTCAGTGGGCCATGTCCAGGTTCCGAGAACGTTCAACCTCACTAACCTCCTTTCCATGGGCTGTTGCCATGCGGTTCTGCAGGACTCAGCCTGGGTCATATTAACCTCTCAGCACCCCACCTCCCTGCCCAAAGGTGGCTGCCTCGTGTCCTATTCCCATACACCAGCAGCCCCGGGGACAGTTAGAAAAGCTGGGCGAGCACTCAGAGTGGAGGTCATGGTTACCCAGGGCAGACGGGAGGTTACTGGTAGAACACCTGAAGCAGCTGCAGTTCAGGGCCAGGGACAGGCTCCTGGCAGCCCTTGCCGAGCTCAGTCACAGATCCTGGGTCCATGGCTGGAAAGTCATCCAGCTACAGGTAAGGGAGTTCGATGGTGCAGGCTAGGAGCAGGGCAGGAGAGGCAGAGAGACGCAGCCATGGTCTGCAGCTTCCCTCTGCTGAGTCCAGTGCTGGGAAGCAGTTGGGCAGAGGGGCCACGGTGGGAGCAGGGTGTCTGGGGACAGTTCTGGAGGTGCCCTGTGCACATGGCTAATGGGTGCCCTCAGCCCCTGCCTCCTGTGAGTTCAGGGTCCCTTCCTGTAAGACGGGGGCTGCTGCTTCCTGGGACCACCCAGTCTTCCTGACCGTCTGTCTAGGCACTGAGCAGTCATCTGACTCTGCATCACCAGGCATCAGGAGAGCCCCCTGTGCAACCCACCCATCCTGTACAGGATGCTGGGCCAGTCTCTGAATTGGTTTCCTATAGCTACTACAAGTTACAACCTACTGGGCATCTTAAAACAACAGAACTTTATTCTCTCAGTTCTATAGGCCAGAAGTCTGAAATCAAGGTGTTGGCAGGGCCATGCCCTCGGCAGGCTCTGAGGCAGAAATCATCCTGTACATCTGTCGTGGCTTCTGGTGGTTCCATGTGTTCCTTGGCTTGTGGCTGCCTCACTCCAATCTTGGTCTTCTCTGTCTGCCTCCCTCTTATAAAGATTCTGTCATTGGATTTAGGGACCACCCAGGAATTCAAGATGATCTCATCTCAAGATCCTTTTTTTTTTTTTTTTTCTGGCCGCACCCAGCGGCATGTGGAACTTGCCCAACTAAGGATCAAACCCGCACCCCCTGCAGTGGAAGCACAGTCTTTTTTAAAATTTTTATTTATTTAATTTTAAAATTTAATTTTATTTATTTTTTATACAGCAGGTTCTTATTAGTTATCTATTTTATACATATTAGTGTATATATGTCAATCCCAATCTCCCAATTAATCCCGTCAACACCACCACCCCGCCACTTTCCCCCCTTGGTGTCCATACGTTTATTCTCTACATCCGTGTCTCTATTTCTGCCCTGCAAACTGGTTCATCTGTACCATTTTTCTAGGTACCACATATATGCGTTAATATATGATATTTGTTTTTCTCTTTCTGACTTACTTCACTCTCTATGACAGTCTCTGGATCCATCCACGTCTCTACAAGTGACCCAATTTTGTTCCTTTTTATGGCTGAGTAATATTCCATTGTATATATATACCACATCTTCTTTATCCATTCGTCTGTTGATGGGCATTTAGGTTGCTTCCATGACCTGGCTATTGTAAACAGGGAAGCACAGAGTCTTAACCACTGGACCACCAGGGAAGTCCTCAAGATTCTTAAGTACACCTGCAAATACCCTTTCCCCAAATAAGGTCACATTCACAGGTTCCAGGGATTAGGGTGTGGACATATCTTTTGGGAGTGGCGGTGCCATTCAATCCACTACAGGCTCCTTCAGTGGAACCTGCTCAGTCCTAGGTGACCTCATGCCCACTGATTCCACAGTGATTGGTAGTCCTGGGTTGGCCAGGCTGCCCTGGCGTCTTCTCTCATCCTGTGGGTCCTTGGCCTCTGGGTCCCTGGGAGTCCAGGAAGTCATACTCGGGGTGGCCTGAGGCCCTGCTCTGGCTGCCAGCTGTTGTGCAAACCGGGATGTGAGGCCAGCAGTCATGACCCCACGGGGGTAGCGTTCACTGGAAGCCTTGGGGAAGGTCCCAGTGTCCTTCACACAGGTGACCTGGTGTTGTGTCAGAGGAACCTGGAACCCGGCTCTGGGGCTTCCAGGATACACATTGTAGAAGTCTGGTCCCTCTCCTGAGCTTATGCACAGAAACCTGGGCGCCTGCCCTCCTGCTGCTCCGCACTCATGTGGCGTCCCCTCCTCTGTGTGAGGGGCTGGAGTTCACCCTGGGGTTATAGTTGTACAAGGAGAAGGGGTGGCAGGGTCCCCACATAAGCACTCGTGGCTGGGGAGCCCCCCTCCCTTGTGTGTGGGGACCTCAGATCCTAGCCTGGTGGTGTCCCTGGACTGATCCCCATTAGTAGAGGGTCCTGGTGGCAGTGCCAGCAGCTCTGCAGTTGGTCCTCCTGCAGGGTCAGCCTGGCTTCTCGGAGGCAGACCAAGGAAATCCGCAAAACCTGCAGCGCCCAGAGGCAGAGACTCAGGAGTACAGGGAAAGCTGGGGTGGGCGGCATGGGCCTGCCCTGCACAGCTCTCTGACTGGCAGACACCTGCCAGGGGGTGAAGCCCACACCTGTGAAAAGCAGATGCTGAAAGCCGTGGGTGGTGGTAGGAGCCAGTGGGCCCCCTGGGTGCGGAGACAGGGCTCCAGGGTCAGACAGGCTCGGCATGAGCGCACGTGCTCCACGTCCTGCCCAAGTCTCGCTCTCGCTGAATCACAGCTTGCCATCTGTGAATTGGTGACAGCAGTGCCCTGGGGCTGGGGACACCATAAGGCATCGCCCTGTGCCCAGCATGCTACCCATTATTCCCAGCAGGTATGTCCAGCTTCCCACAAAGTGTTTTCTTCTCGAAACGAGTGGATTAAGAGACACCCAATTGAAGAAAAGTCTGTGCCCTGTGGGAGAATGCTGTCAACCTGGCATTAAGCTTCTGATGTGAAAACTGCTTGGTGTGCAGTTAGCTTGGCCATGGGCAAGAAGTTGATGTTTTATTTTTACCTAACAATTTTGAAGACCTTGTTTTTCTTGCTACAAGAGTATTGTTTAAACACACACACACACACACACACACACACACACACACACACTTCCTTTCCATGCAGTATTGTCCCTGTGGCTGGGGCTCAGATGACATCCTGGATGTGGCAGGGTGGTCTGGCCCAGGCGGCCTCCGGCAGACACACTGGCACGCCAAAGGCAGGAACACCTTGTGGCATGAGTACATTCCATTTTTTGGGGGGGGGATACAATTCACATGACATAAATGAACCATTTTAAAGTGTACAATTCAGGTTGGTTTTTGGTATATTTTTTAGTTTATGTATTTTCTGTGTTGTGCAGTCATCATCACTAATTCCAGCACCCCAAAATGAAACTCCATATTCATTAAGCAATTACTCCCCATTCTTCCTCCCCTCAGCCCCTGGCAACCACGAATCTACCCTTTGTCTCTGGATTTTTCATATAAATGGAATTATACACTATGTGGTCTTTTGGTGTCTGGCTTCTTTCACTGACCATGATATTTTCCGAGGTCCAACCGAGTATCAGTACTTCATCCCTTTTTATTGTTGAGTAATATTCCATTGTATGGATAGACAACAATTTGTTTAGCCACTCATCAGTTGATGGACATTTGGGTTATGAAGCTGTTATGAAGAATGTTACAGCTGTTACGGCTGTTATGAAGAATGCTGCAGTGAACATTAGCATACAAGTTTTTGCTTGAACACCTGTCTTCATTTCTCTTGGGTAGATACATAGGAGTGGAGTTGCGGTGTCATGTTTAACCATTTGGGGCAACTTCCAGGCTGTTGTCCACAGTGGCTGGCCGCGTCCTTTTCCGTTCCCACCAGCCGTGTGGGAGTGCGTTCTGCACTTGCCTTTTTCTGCCGGCTCTTCCTGTGCATCTGTCCTTGTCAGGGCAGACTCTGCCTGTGGAGAGTGCTGGATGAGTCTGAGCAGTTTATCTGCAGTGGGTGACGCACAACAGGGCTTGCTGCCAGCAGCTCTGCCAGTTCTGGTGTACAAGGACGCTTTTTGGAACCTGGACCTTTCAACTTGTCTATTTGCACAGCAGGCTCCACATTCTAGAGAAAGCACCTCCCTTGACCTCCCCCAGGAAGGGCCCCTCAGGAGCCATGGCTACTGAGCCCAGCTCCATCATCCCTGAGCTGGTGTCCGCTGTAGGTTAGATTTGTCCCCACCTGCTGATTATCACGCTGGTGGGCAGGTGGGGCCCACAGCTGCCTGTTCCCCAGTGTGCCCATGTCACCCCCACCCATGTTCTCAGGAAGCTGCACAGTCAGTACCTCAGGTGGACAGGCAGGATTGCATCCAGTCCACTTCCCACCTGGGAAGAATATCCTTGGACTCAAACCCACAAGTGTTTGGGAAAGAGATGTTTCTCTTTCACATCCTCCCATTTTTTCACGTGGTGATGGGTGGTGAGTCTGTCAGGGTCGCATGGACAGTTTGGCAGGGGGTGAGATGTGCCAGTGTTCATTGTCACCCAGGTGTCCTCACACTTGCTTGGAGAAGGGGCTCCGAGTACCCACCCTTTGGTCTCGAGATCCAGCTGGCTAACTTGTCAGGTGGTGAAACCAAGGTACAAAGTGGCAGTTGCCACAGTACGGGGGAAGTGTTGGATTTCCAAGGAATTAGCCCTGATCAATGCCACCGGTGGGGGAAGGAGAACCAGCAAGGGGAGGGGGTGGTGTCGGCTTCACCTGCCCTGGGTCAAAGGTCAGTCCTGCACAGGGCCAGAGGGGATGGAAGCGTTGTGCAATTATCACATGTGTGATGGGTCCTGCAGGGTCCTGTCCTTCTTGTCATCCTTTTTTTTTTTTTTTAATTGAATTTTATTTATTTATTTATTTTATTTTTTTGCGGTACGCGGGCCTCTCACTGTTGTGGCCTCTCCCATTGCGGAGCACAGGCTCTGGACGCTCAGGCTCAGCGGCCATGGCTCACGGGCCCAGCCGCTCCACGGCATGTGGGAACTTCCCAGACCGGGGCACAAACCCATGTCCCCTGCATCGTCAGGCGGACTCTCAACCACTGCGCCACCAGGGAAGCCCTATTTTATTTATTTTTTATAACTTAGTTATATAGATAACTAAGTAATTAGTTATCTATTTTATACATATTAGTGTATGTATGTCAATCCCAATCTCCCAATTCATCCCCCCCACCCCCCCTGCCACTTTCCCCCCTTGGTGTCCATACGTTTGCTTTCTACATCCGTGTCTCTGTTTCTGCCCTGCAAACCAGTTCATCTGTACCATTTTTCTAGGTTCCACATATATGCGTTAATATACGATATTTGTTTTTCTCTTTCTGACTTACTTCTCTCTGTATGACAGTCTCTAGATCCACCCACGTCTCTACAAATGACCCAATTTTGTTCCCTTTTATGGCTGAGTAATATTCCATTGTATATATATACCACATCTTCTTTATCCATTCGTCTGTTGATGGACACTTAGGTTCCTTCCATGACCTGGCTATTGTAAATAGTGCTGCAATGAACATTGGGGTGCATGTGTCTTTTTGAATTATGGTTTTCTCTGGGTATATGTCCAGTAGTGGGATTGCTGGATCATATGGTAATTCTATTTTTAGTTTTTTAAGGAACCTCCATACTATTCTCCATAGTGGCTGTATCAATTTACATTCCCACCAACAGTGCAAGAGGGTTCCCTTTTCTCCATACCCTCTCCAGCATTTGTTGTTTGTAGATTTTCTGATGATGCCCATTCTAACTGGTGTGAGGTGATACCTCATTGTAGTTTTGATTTTCATTTCTCTAATAATTAGTGATGTTGAGCAGCTTTTCATGTGCTTCTTGGCCATCTGTAGGTCTTCCTTGGAGAAATGTCTATTTAAGTCTTCTGCCCATTTTTTTGATTGGGTTGTTTGTTGTTTTAATATTGAGCTGCATGAGCTGTTTATATATTTTGGAGATTAATCCTTTGTCCATTGATTCGTTTGCAAATATTTTCTCCCATTGTGAGGGTTGTCTTTTTGTCTTGTGTGTAGTTTCCTTTGGTCTGCAAAAGCTTTTAAGTTTCATTAGGTCCCATTTGTTTATTTTTGTTTTTATTTCCATTACTCTAGGAGGTGGATCAAAAAAGATCTTGCTGTGATTTATGTCAAAGAGTGTTCTTCCTATGTTTTCGTCTAAGAGTTTTATAGTGTCCGGTCTTACATTTAGGTCTCTAATCCATTTTGAGTTTATTTTTGTGTATGGTGTTATGGAGTCTTCTAATTTCATTCTTTTACATGTACCTATCCAGTTTTCCCAGCACCACTTATTGAAGAGACTATCTTTTCTCCATTTTATATCCTTGGCTCCTTTGTCATAGATTAGTTGATCATTAGTGCGTGGGTTTATCTCTGGGCTTTCTATCCTGTTCCATTGATCTATATTTCTGTTTTTGTGCCAGTAGCATATTGTCTTGATTACTGTAGCTTTGTAGTATAGTCTGAAGTCAGGGAGTCTGATTCCTCCAGCTCCATTTTTTTCCCTCAAGACTGCTTTGGCTATTCGGGGTCTTTTGTGTGTCTCCATACAAATTTTAAGATTTTTTGTTCTAGTTCTGTAAAAAAAAAAATGCCACTGGTAATTTGATAGGGATTGCACTGAATCTGTAGATTGCTTTGTGTAGTATAGTCATCTTCACAACATTGATTCTTCCAATCCAAGAACATGGTATATCTCTCCATCTGTTAGTGTCATCTTTGATTTCTTTCATAGTTTTCTGAGTACAGGTCTTTTACCTCCTTAGGTAGGTTTATTCCTAGGTATTTTATTCTTTTTGTTGAAATGGTGAATGGGATGGTTTCCTTAATTTCTCTTTCTGATCTTTCATTGTTAGTGTATGGGAATGCAAGAGATTCCTGTGCATTAATTTTGTATGCTGCAGCTTTACCAAACTCATTGATTAGCTCTAGTAGTTTTCTGGTGGCATCTTTAGGATTCTCTATGTACAGTATCATGCCATCTGCAAACAGTGACAGTTTTACTTCTTTTCCAATTTGTATTCCTTTTATTTCTTTTTCTTTTCTGATTGCCATGGCTAGGACTTCCAAAACTATGTTGAGTAATAGTGGTGAGAGTGGACATCCTTATCTCGTTCCTGGTCTTAGAGGAAATGCTTTCAGTTTTTCACCATTGAGAATGATGTTTGCTGTGGGTTTGTCATATATGGCCTTTATTATGTTGAGGTAGGTCCCCTCTATGCCCACTTTCTGGAGAGCTTTTTTTTTTATATCATAAATGGGTGTTGAATTTTGTCAAAAGCTTTTTCTGCATCTATTGAGATGACCATATGGTTTTTATTCCTTAGTTTGTTAATATGCTGTATCACATTGATTGATTTGTGTATATTGAAGAATCCTTGCATCCCTGGGATAAATCCCATTTGATCATGGTGTATGACCCTTTTAATGTGTTGTTGGATTCTGTTTGCTAGTATTTTGTTGAGGATTTTTGCATCTATATTCATCAGTGATATTGGTCTGTAACTTTCTTTCTTTGCAGTATCTTTGTCTGGTTTTGGTATCAGGGTGATCGTGGCCTCATAGAACGAGTTTGGGAGTGTTCCTTCCCCTGCAACTTTTTGGGAGAGTTTGAGAAGGATGGGTGTTAGTTATTCTCTAAATGTTTGATAGAATTCACCTGTGAAGCCATCTGGTCCTGGACTTTGGTTTGTTGGAAGATTTTTAATCACAGTTTCAATTTCATTACTTGTGATTGGTCTGTTCATATTTTCTATTTCTTTCTGGTTCAGTCTTGGAAGGTTATACCTGTCAAAGAATTTGTCCACTTCTTCCAGGTTGTCCATTTTACTGGCATAGAGTTGCTTGTAGTAGCTCTTATGATGCTTTGTATTTCTGTGGTGTCTGTTCTAAGTTCTCTGTTTTCATTTCTAATTTTATTGATTTGAGTGCTCTCCCTCTTTTTCTTGATGAGTCTGGCAAAAGGTTTATCAATTTTGTTTATCTTCTCAAAGTACCAGCTTTTAGTTTTATTGATCTTTGCTATTGTTTTCTTTGTTTCTATTTCATTTATTTCTGCTCTGATCTTTATGATTTCTTTCCTTCTACTAACTCGGGGTTTTGCTTGTTCTTCTTCCTCTAGTTCCTTTAGGTGTAAGGTTAGATTGTTTATTTGAGATTTTTCTTGTTTCTTGAGGTAGGCTGCTATAAACTTCCCTCTTAGAAATGCTTTTGCTGCATCCCATAGGTTTTGGATCGTTGTGTTTTCATTGTAATTTGTCTCTAGGTATTCTTTGATTTCCTCTTTGATTTCTTCAGTGATCTCTTGGTTTTTTAGTAACGTAGTTTAGCCTCCATGTGTTTGTGTTTTTTACGTTTTCTTCCCTGTAATTGATTTCTAATCTCATAGTGCTGTGGTTGGAAAAGATGCTTGATATGATTTCAGTTCTCTTAAATTTAACGAGGCTTGATTTGTGACCCAAGATGTGATCTATCCTGGAGAACGTTCCATGTGCACTTGAGAAGAAAGTGTAATCTGATGTTTTTGGATGGAGTGTTCTATAAATATCAATTAAATCTATCTGGTCTTGTGTCATTTAAAGCTTGTGTTTCCTTTTTAATTTTCTGTCTGGACGATCTGTCCATTGGTGTAAGTGGGGTGTTAAAATCCCCCACTATTATTGTGTTACTGTCGATTTCCTCTTTTATAGCTGTTAGCAGTTGCCTTATGTATTGAGGTGCTCCTATGTTGGGTGCATATATATTTATAATTGTTATATCTTCTTCTTGGATTGATCCCTTGATCATTATGTAGTGTCCTTCCTTGTCTCTTGTAACAGTCTTTATTTTAAAGTCTATTTTATCTGATATGAGTATTGCTACTCCAGCTTTCTTTTGATTTCCATTTGCATGGAATATCTTTTTCCATCCCCTCACTTTCAGTCTGTATGTATCCCTAGGTCTGAAGTGGGTCTCTTATAGACAGCATATATATGGGTCTTGTTTTTGTATCCATTCAACGATCCTGTGTCTTTTGGTTGGAGCATTTAATCCATTCATGTTTAAGGTAATTATCGATATGTATGTTCCTATTACCATTTTCTTAATTGTTATGGGTTTGTTTTTGTAGGTCCTTTTCTTCTCATGTGTTTCCCACTTAGAGAAGTTCCTTTAGCATTTTTTGTAGAGCTGGTTTGGTGGTGCTGAATTCACTTAGCTTTTGCTTGTCTGTAAAGCTTTTGATTTCTCTGTCGAATCTGAATGAGATCCTTGCCTGGTAGAGTAATCTTGGTTGTAATTTCCTCCCTTTCATCACTTTAAATATATCATGCAGCTCCCTTCTGACTTGTAGAGTTTCTGCTGAGAAATCAGCTGTTAACCTTATGGGAGTTCCCTTGTATGTTATTTGTCGTTTTTCCCTTGTTGCTATCAATAATTTTTTTGTCTTTAATTTTTGTCAGTTTGATTACTATGTGTCTCGGTGTGTTTCTCCTTGGGTTTATCCTGCCTGGGACTCTCTGCGCTTCCTGGACTTGGGTGGCTATTTCCTTTCCCATGTTAGGGAATTTTTCGACTATAATCTCTTCAAATATTTTCTTGGGTCCTTTCTCTCTCTCTTCTCTTTCTGGGACCCCTATAATGTGAATGTTGTTGTGTTTAATGTTGTCCCAGAGGTCTTTTAGGCTGTCTTCATTTCTTTTCATTCCTTTTTCTTTATTCTGTTCCATGACAGTGAATTCCACCATTCTGTCTTCCAGGTCACTTATCTGTTCTTCTGCCTCAGTTATTCTGCTATTGATTCCTTCTAGTGTATTTTTCATTTCAGTTATTGTATTGTTCATCTCTGTTTGTTTGTTCTTTAATTCTTCTAGGTGTTTGTTCTTTAATTCTTCTAGGTCTTTGTTAAACATTTCTTGCATCTTCTTGATCTTTGCCTCCATTCTTTTTCGGAGGTTCTGGATCATCTTCACTATCATTATTCTGAATTCTTTTTCTGGAAGGTTGCCTATCTCCACCTCATTTACTTGTTTTTCTGGGGTTTTATCTTGTTCCTTCATCTGGTACAAAGTCCTCTGCCTTTTCATTTTGTCTATCTTTCTGTGAATGTCCTTCCTGTCATCCTTGTTTCTTTTTTTTTTTTTTTTTCTTTTGCGGTACACGAGCCTCTCACTGTTGTGGCCTCTCCCGTTGCGGAGCACAGGCTCCAGACGCACAGGCTCAGTGGCCATGGCTCACGGGCCTAGCCGCTCCGTGGCATGTGGGATCTTCCCGGACCAGGGCACGAACCCATGTCCCCTGCATTGGCAGGTGGACTCTCAACCACTGCACCACCAGGGAAGCCCTCTTTTTTAATTTACTTTTTATTTTATTTTTTTGGCTGCCTTGGGTCTTTGTTGCTGTGTATGGGCTTTCTCTAGTTGCAGCTAGTGGGGGCTAGTCTTCATTGCGGTGTGTGGGCTTCTCATTGTGGTGGCTTCTCTTTCTTGTGGAATGCGGGCTCCAAGCATGCAGGCTTCAGTAGTTGTGGCTCGCGGGCTCTAGAGCACAGGCTCAGTAGTTGTAGTGCATGGGCCCTACAGTGCAGGCTCAGTAGTTGTGGTGCACGGGCCCTAGAGTGCAGGCTCTGTAGTTGTGGCACACAGGCTTTGTTGCTCCACGGCATGTGGGATCTTCCTGGACCAGGGATCGAACCCGTGTCCCCTGCATTGGCAGGCAGATTCTTAACCACTGTGCCACCAGGGAAGTCCATCCTTGTTTCTTTGGAGAATGCCCCAGAGCAGTTACTTGCTGAACACAGGACCAGACAAGACACCCCTACCTTGGGCCCTCAGCTTCCCGGGCTCCAGCAAGCGGCCCCCTGACGAGCAGAGCAGTGGCACCGGCCAGTGAGATGGCCCCTCACCATCTGCGGGACGTGCCTTCCTCTGCATTTTCACCTTTAACCAATTCAGTGTGTCCAATTTCCACTCAAAACATTTCCCCCCAGAGCGCAGACCATTGATGCACCTCTGCTGTTGTGGTTGAGATATCCAAGGCAAAACAACCCACCAGTGATGGCTGGCAGCAGAATCCTGAAAGGAACCCACATCCAGCCATTCTGATGTGTCCTTGGCTGAAAATGTGTAGCGTCCTGTTTAAATGCGTCCTGATTGCTTTCAGTTCCTGGGCAACTGCTTGTTATAAATTTGCAAAACTGATGGGAAGCAACAGTGGGTTGAAGGAGAAGGTTGGAACAAGCAATTTCCCTAAATAAACTCGGAGTTCTGGAATGTTTGATACAGGAATATCTGCCTTCCACACAGCAAAAGGAGGCGAGCCTGAGCCCTGGTGCTCAGTGAGATGGTGATTTACAGTGGTCACACATTCATAACGCAGAGGCTGCACTGGACAGATCTGTCTTTGTTCTGGAAGGAACAAGAACCTAGAGAAAATTCTCATCCTTACCCATGGGCTCTTTAATAGGTCAGTTTTCTGGTCATCAGTGACTGTCACTGGCCAGGAACCTGATTGACATGCATGTCCTCTTCTTCCCCTTCTTTCCATCTTCCTCCCCACCGGGTGAGCCTTTTCCTCCGTCCTGCCCCTCCTCGCGGAGTGCAGCTGCATGTTGCAGCCACGTCCCACCTAGCAAGCCCCTCCGCAGATGGGATGGTTCTGAGTATCTGTCAAGATTCCAGGATAAGTATTTATAGTTTTGTTTCACCGAAATGGCATCTTGATGCATTTACTGTTTTTCCCCAGTAAATCATATAAAAAGCTCAGAAAAGGCCACTGTGTAGGCAGAATAATGCTCCCCGCTTCTCCAAAAGATATGCACGTCCTAGTACCCAGAACTTGGGAATTTACTTCATGTGGCAAAAAGGACTATGAAGTGTGATTAAGGATCTTGATATGTGAGATTCGTGGTGGGCCCAAGGTGTCTTTGTACAAGAAAAGGCAGGAGGGTCAGAGTGTATATGCAGGATATATGATGACATACACAGAAAGTGATGTTTCACTGCTGGCTTTGAAGATGGAAGACAGGGTCACAAGACAGGGAAGGAGGTGGTGTCTAGAAGCTGGATAAGGCAAGCAAACCGAGCCTTAGAGCCTCCAGAAGGAAGCAATGCTGCCGAAACCTTGATTGAGGAGTTCTGACCTCCAGAACTGAGATAACAAATTTGCATGGCTTTAAGCCACTAAACTTGTGGTAATTTGTTACAGCAGCAGCAGCAGTAGGAAACCAACAATGGCCACAGATGAATTTGGAAATAGTAATTGCAGACATCAGCCCCTTTCTGGTGTTGGCTGTCACTGGAATGAGCAGGGCCCCCTTGCTCAGCTGTTTATATTTACAGTTATCATACCCATTTTGTAGATGAGGCTGGCAGTCCTGAGAACCAAGCTTGCCTGGTAGAAGTGGAGAGGGGCACACTGGGCCTCCAGCCCTGCTGCCAGGTGAGTCGCATCTCACACCTTACAGAAGAGCTAGCTAATGGCAGGTGGACAGAGCTGGGCCAGGCCAAGGCAGGGAGCCATCAGGGCATGGCTCCGGGGGCCTGGTAGTCAGAGTGGAGGAGGGAAACTGGGGAGTGGGCAGCTGAGCAACTGGGGTGTCCCTGTGGCTTGAGGGAGGGGCCACTGAGGTCCCAAGCCAGGGGTGAAAGTACTCCAGCAGTGGCAAGGAGGAGGGAGGGTGCCGGGGAGCAGAGAGAGGCAGGGAAGCAGGTCTCTGGAGTGTCATGGGTCCTGAGAGTAGGGACAGGAGGCTCCAGTGTTCTCATGGCCGGGTGTCATTCCTCCTGCCCCTTTCCCTGGATTGCCGAGTGGGGGCCACTCAGTAGGCATCCATCCTGGGGTCAGCATTCTTAGGGATCTGCAAACCTTCATTCTCTTCTGCTCTTCCAGATCCCACAGCCTGGACACCGTGTTGTGGGCTGGCCTTGGGATGCAGCCTTGGGCCCAGAGCTCTCGGCAGGAAGGCAGCCCCAAGGTAGATCCCCAGGGAGCCCACAGGGGCCAGGCAGAGAGGCACAAGACAGAGCTGAGGCCCCTGGAGGAGGACCCAGCCGAAGGACACCCCTCTCGGGGTAGACCTGCGTGGAGGGAACGTGGTCAGCAGGACAACTCCCCTGGGTGTGAGCCCCACTGCAGGGACTGTCAGTGCAGGAGCTGGACGCCTGGTGCAAGAGTCACGTGACCCCACCTCCCCTCCAGACCCTGACCTGGTCATCCCCAGGGGCCGCATGCCAGGCAGGGCCTCTGTCCGTGCCCAGCGGGTGCCAGGGCCTCCAGCCAGAACTCCTTCCTGGTGCAGCATCCCAGGACACCCCCTGGGAAGAAGACCCCTGCGTGTGACCACCGTGGGGTCCAGGTGCTGCATTGGAGCTGCCCCCGCACTGCGCTGTTCAAGGTCCACTCGGACTGCCGCCTGCGCGCACATCCCTGTCCCAGGACCCTGCCGCCGGCCTCTCTCCAGCCGAGTCCCTTCGTGGAGCTTCCTGCCGCGGGCCGGCACAGCGAGGCTTGTACCCGGATGTCCTCGCTGGCCCTGCAGGAGCTGATGCAGGCGGCAGAGGAGCCCCTTCCGTGCGCCCGGTGCGGAAAGCGCTTGAGCCCCAACGAGCAGCAGCGGATGGACGAGGGCCCTCGGATGTGTCCTAGGTGCGACCAGGCCTTGGGTCCTCTCCCCCGTGAGCCCGGCCGCCCGGTTCAGCAGCTGTACGCCAGCGTCGAGTGCGGCAAGGCCTTCACGTGCACCTCAAGACTGCTGCAGCCTGAGGGCATCCACACGGGTGAGCGGCCCTATGTGCACCGACTGCGGCCAGGCCTTCATGCGCTGCTCCGGCCTCCAGGGGCCACCAGAATACGCACTCGGCCGAGCACCGCAACTGCGCCACGGCCCTGGCTCCGCGGGCCTTCCGGCCGAGGTGCTCGCCACGCGGGGAGAAGCCCCATGAGTGCGCCGAGCGTACCAAGGCATTCGGCCTGCTCTCGCACCTGGCGGAGCACCGGTGGCGTGTGCACACCGGCGAGAAGCCCTACGCCTGCTCAGAGTGCAGCCAAGCCTTCAACCAGCGCTCGAACCTGAGCCGGCACTGGCGCACGCACAGCAGCGCCAGGCCCTACGCGTGCCGGCTGTGCGACAAGGCCTTCAAGGGCCGCTCCGGCCTGGTGCAGCACCGGCTTGCACACACCGGTGAGCAGACCTACGGCTGTCCCAAGTGCGGGAAGACCTTCCGGGGCTGCTCCGAGCTGCACCAGCACGAGCGCCTGCACTCGGGGGAGAAGCCCTGCATCTGTGCGGACTGCGGCCAGGCCTTCGTGCGCAACTGCAGCCTCCCGCGCCCAGCGCGCGCACACACCGGCGAGTAGCCCTACGCGTGCGGCCGCTGCGGCCGCGCCTTCAGCCAGCGATCCAACCTCCACGAGCACCAGCAGCGGCCCGCGGGCGGCGCGTTAAACCTCGCCTCGCGCACACGGCGTCCACAGGCGTCCCTCACCTGAAGCTTCCTAGGGGACTTCAGTAGCCCTCGGTCGCCTTGGGGGTGTCTGCACACCCTCTGGCGTAGCTGGGCCCCCCCTCCTCTCTTAGATCTGGCGAGGCCTCCGCCTCTGACCTCCCTGGCCTCGGGAGTGGGCCCCTGCGCATCTCGTGCACCTACCCGAGGCCGCTGGCCGGGGGCTTCTGGGGCTGGGACTCTGCCTGCCCACCGCCCGGCGGTTCAGTGGTCGCTGTGGAGAGGGCTCTGTTGGGGGAGGGGCGGGATTCCCTGGCAACTTTGGGCTGGTCTGTGATTGGCAGGTGGGGATGTCACGTTACATCAAAGCCAGGTGGTCCTTCCCACCCCGAGCGCTCGTCCCCTCCTGTCCGGACGCCAGGATGGACTACGTCTCCCAGAAGCCCCTGCGGCGTGGGCGCAATCAAGGAGGGAGACTTGAAGGTGTGGCTACACCTGCCCGAGGCCACCACTTAGGTGGAGTCCAGCCGAGACCTGGAGCAGCATGTTTCTTTCCTAGCTGTATGTAGGGTTATGTTTGTATATGATTCTAATTTATTCCCCACCCCATCCTCCACACTCTTTCCAAAGTGAAACTCCAAGGACTCTCCACTCCAGAAGCCAACATTTGCACACACTCATTACAGGCCGGGCACCGTGCTGGGCACTCTGCCCTTAATCACCCCTTTTGATCCTCACCTTAACTGAGGGTGGGGGGCAGGGAAGACTCTCAACCATATCAGGGTGCCCGGAGAGGCCACGGGCGGGGGGCCCAGCCAGAGCCTCCTGGAGGGAGGGCAGAGGTGGGCTCAGCACCGAGTCCCTCACCGTCTGGGCCTCCATGCTTCCAAAGGGGTTCCCTGAATGTGGCGTGGCCCCTGCAGCAAAGCCCTGGTGAATCACCCTTCACTTTCTGTCTCCTGTCCCGAAATCCTGTCGCCTGGGAAGAGGAGGATGTGTGGGTCCCCTGGGGTAAGGAAGCTGTTGGCTCTCCATTCCCAGGCCTGGCTTGCAGGACACCATCCAGCCCTTTATTGTGTCTTGCTTAATTCAGGACTCACCTCCCGAGGGCTTGAGTTCCCCTGCTCTGCGGCAAGCCAGTCACCCAGTACTCTTTCCAGAGGTTTCTCCCAAGTTGCAGCTATCCTGGCCACGTCACATTCCACCCTGGAGTAAAGGCTAAAATTCGCAAAGCTGGTCTCTTTGCAAGTCCAGCAGAAATGAAAACACATGCCCCTGCCGTTCTATTCTCAGCATTTTAGGGGCATGTTTACACTTCCTTGTATACTTACTAAACACCAGCAAAGTCGTGCTGGACAGATACCCTGGGTAGTGCAAGAATGTGAGGAAGGCTGCAGTTGCCACCCACATGGCACACCTGAGAGCTCATTCCAGAGAGCAGTGCGGTGGGGCAAGCGGAAGAGGCCATTCAGGAGACCTGGAAGTCTCCCCACCCCTGCGGCTAGTGGAGCACCTCAGGCAAAAGTGGAACTTGGGTTTTTTCTTTTTACCATCCACACAATTCATCCTGAGGAGAAACCCAGCTAAAGTGGTATCGCCAAGGACAGCTCAGCCTTTTACAGACAACCAGGACATTTATTCTGAAGAGTTCTGTTGTTGAGAACTCAATCCTTGGTGGACACGAGGGGGCTGATGAGGGAGGCAAACTCCCAGTGTGGTCAGTGTGTCATGGATGATGCACACCCATCAGTCGTCTTGATAGACCTAAAAACATTAAAACCAAAGAGAAACCCGGTTGATACGCAAGTGTAATAACAGTTTCCATCAAGCCTGAACACAAGGGGAGTCTTTCTGGAGAGAGCCTAGGAATGTGACCAGGTGGGCTCAGCTCCACTGCAGTGACAACGCTAATGCCCTACCGACTGAAAACACTAAAACTAACCCCCCACTTCCACCACACATTGTGGGTTGGCAAGGGCAACACTCACCCCCACTCACTCACCAGGGCCCCTGACAACAGAGCAGCCACTATGTCAAACACGGCTGGCTGCTAGTGTGGTTGGCAGGTGGTCCCTCTCTATGCGGACCGCTGTGCAAGTCTGCTTGAGTGTCCCAATGACACAGCAGTTGACTTTCCCCAGAGCGAGTGAGTTGAGTCCAGGTCGCTCACTGTCACTCATGCCATATAATATTCGTGCCACAGACCATCCCTGATTCAATGCAGAGAAGAATATGCAAGCAAGGGTGTGGAAGCTAGGAGATGAGGGTCATTAGCAGCTGTCTTGAAGGCTGGTTACGACACTGAGTGAGAAGCATGTGGAAAAGCTTCTGCTGGTGGTCCAACTTCATCAAGCACCAGACAGTCCATATGGGCAAGGAGGGCTGTGAGCCCAGTCAAAACCCCTCTCTCTCTAGCTTCCTGCTGGGGAGAACCCTTGTGGATGTAGGGGGCATAAGGAGGCTCAGTGAACCCCAAACAGCATAATCATAAAGAAGTCCATGCCCAGACACATCATAAGCAAAGCTGAAAACTAAAATTTAAATTTTTTGAAAGCAGCTTGAGAAAAACTATGCCTCACATAAAGATTGATACAAAAGACCATAGATATCTTATCAGATATCATGAAGGCCAGAAGGCAGGGAAACAACATTTTTAAAGTGTTGAAGAGGGCTTCCCTGGTGGCGCAGTGGTTGAGAGTCCGCCTGCCGATGCAGGGGACGCGGGTTCGTGCCCCGGTCCGGGAAGATCCCACATGCCGCGGAGCGGGTGGGCCCGTGAGCCATGGCCGCTGGGCCTGCGCGTCCGGAGCCTGTCGCTCCGCAACGGGAGAGGCCACAACAGTGAGAGGTCCGCGTACCGAAGGGGGGGAAAAAAGTGCTGAAGAAAAGAACTGTCAGTCCAAATTCAATATACAATGAAAATACACTTCAAGAAAGAAAGCAAAATAGGGACTACCCTGGTGGCGCAGTGGTTAAGACTATGCGCTCCCAATGCAGGGCACCTGCAGATCCCTGGTCAGGGAACTAGATCCCACATGCATGCTGCAACTAAGAGTTGGCATGCCACCACTAAGGAGCCCACGTGTTGCAACTAAGGAGGCTGCGTGCTGCAACTAAGACCCAGTGCAACCAAATAAGTAAATAAAAAATATATTTCAAAAAAAAGAATGAAAACAAAGACATCCTCAAATGAAGCAAAACTAAGACAATTTGTTGCAAGCACACCTGTTCTAAAAGCAATGCTAAATAGGGAGTTTAGCATTTGTCAGAAGGGAAATGATAGCAGAAGGAAAATCTGAACCTTGGGAATGAAGGAAGAGTAACAGATTGCGTATGTTCGATCTTTAATATATGTATGATTGTTGAAAGAAAAATTTATAACATTGTCTGGCAGAGTTTCCTTGACAATGAAATGTCATTTATACCACAGGGTTTTAATGTGGTATAAATGACAACTGCAGCATAAAGAGAGGAGGGTATCAAAATTCATTCAGTGATATATTTGACATTTGAACATTTTACTCTATATAAATATCTCAAAGAAAACCATTAGAGTACCAAATTAAAAAAAAATTTGAAGAGCAGAGGGTAAAGAGGCTTATATAGTGCTAAAGTTTCTACATCCACTTTAAGTGGTAAAATATTAACTCTTAAGTACACTGTGAAGAGTTATGAATACTGTAATCCCTGGATAAACCCCTAAAAAAAGACCATAAAAAGAGATGATCAAAAGCTCAGTAGATGAACTGAAATGGAACCCGAGAAAGAAAGAACCCAAAAGAAGGTAGGAAAGGGGAAACAGACGGACAACAGAAAGAACAAACAGAAAAGAAAAAGGTGGACCAAAACCCAAGCATATCCATTGTTACATGTAAATGGTCTAATATACCAAGTAAAAGAATTTGCCAGAATGAATATTTTAAAAAGAAAATAAGAAACCACCCTTAAATATAATATAGGTAAGCTTAAATAAAAGAGTGGGAAAAGGTATATAATATGAAAACTCCGTCAAAGAATGCTGCAGTGACTATATTAATATCAAACCAAGTAGACTTCAGAACAAGGAAAATTATCGGGAATAAAGAGAGAAATTATACAGTGATAGAGGGCCAATTCACCAAGAAGACATAATTCCAAATATGTATGCATCTAACAACAAAGCCTTAAAATACAGGAAACAAAAACTGATAGAGCTGAAAGAAAATAATAGACAAATTCACAATAATACTTGGAGACGTCAACACCCTTCTCTCTAGAATCAACAAAACAAGAAGACAGAAAATTAGTAAGGTTACAAAAGAACTGAACAACATCATCAACCAACTGGATGTAATGGATGAACTTGCCAATAGTCGATTTTTTAATCCACAAAGAAGTAATTTCCCATGATTTAAAGTAACACAGGGCTTCCCTGGTGGCGCAGTGGTTAGGAATCCGCCTGCCAATGCAGGTGACACAGGTTTGAGCCCTGGTCTGAGAGGATCCCACATGCCGTGGAGCAACTAAGCCCTTGGGCCACAACTACTGAGTTTGCACTCTAAAGCCCGTGAGCCACAACTACTGAGCCCAGGTGCCACAAATACTGAAGCCCATGTACTTAAGAGCCTGTGCTCTGCAACAAGCGAAGCCACTGCAATGAGAAGCCCGTGAACTGCAACAGAGAGTAGCTCCCACTCACCGCAACTAGAGAGGGCCCACACGTAGCAATGAAGACCCAACACAGCCAAAAATTAAAAAATAAGTAAAGGGCTTCCCTGGTGGCGCAGTGGTTGGGAGTCCGCCTGCCGATTAAAAATGGATAATGCAATAAATGACAAAGGCAGCTCAGAAAACTGTCCACAACCTGAGCACAGGGACAGGACCAGGGTGGAAGCACAGGTCTGAACTGAATGGCCTGGGTGCAAATGTGTCTCCAAATCCATGGTGGGTCACACATTGCGGAATTAACCAGCGAGGGAGAAGGAACCACAGCTCCAGGCAAGAGCCAGGATGCGCCTGCAGGAGGCCTGCATGATGCAAAGTGTAGAAAATCCAGACACAGGCGAATCCCACCTTGGCCGGCACACCTCCAATACTGCATGTCGGGTGGGCCCACGTGGGGCTTGGGGTTGCCCGGGGCCCTGCCCACTGCCTTCACCTGCCCCAGGGTGAGTGGGGATCCCAGTACTGCTCAGCTGTTGGGGGGAGGAGATGAGAGGCCTTGCAGAGGGGAATGTGCCAGAAGGACAGGCCCCCACCTGCCTCATTTCCTTCACGCCTAACATGGAACTGATAGTAACACCACCTACAGCCCAAGTCCATGCGCAGAATGCTGTGAACCACAACAGTAGGTGCCTCATAATTTTATTACTTATTTTTATTTTATTATCAATTATTTTACTTGTAAACAAACCATCAATTTAAATATTCGTTTATTACTTTAATGTATTTCTTATTTATTATACTATCTATTTCTAACATTATTTTATTACTTTTATTAATTCGTTGTCATTTATTGCATTACCTGTTTTTAATACTTAGTGTTTTATCCTTTCTCTCATCATTAATTAATTATTTTCACTTTAATCATTTTACTACTTATTGGTAATTTTGTTTGCTAACTATGATTCCATACTATTATTTAAATGTATTTGTTATTATTTATTACATTACTTGGTTTAGTATTTATTTTATTTTAATGTATTTCTTTTCTCTCTCTCTCTTTTTTTTTTCTTTTGCCACACTGCCTGGCATGTAGGGTCTTAGTTCCCTGACCAGGGCTCGAACCCTTGCCCCCTGCAGTGGAGTCCTAACCACTGGACCAGCAGGAAATTCACAATTTTATTTTTATTTAAAAAATGTTCTTATTATTTTTCCATTTACTATTTATTATTAATTTTCTTCATTTGTTATTCTTTGCTGTTATTATATCATTTATTTTGTTATCTCTACTCTTTATTATTAATTTAGTTTATTCATTCTGCAGTTATTGATTGTTGCTATAGCTAAGACTCCTGAGGCCACATCTGCCCTTTGTCCTGACCCCCTGGAGCCCCGCTTTCCTGGAAATACGAATGAGCTGCGAGGTCAGTGCCCCGCGCCCTCCCCCCCACCCCACCCTCCCGGCCGCCCTGGCTGCGCCTTATCACCCGGCAGACACTCCTGTGGCTGCAGTGAGGCTGACCATGTCTGCACGGGTGGCCCTCCTGCTGCTCTGGGGTGAGGCGTCCTGCCTGGGGTCCCCGGGGCCAGATAAGGGGCGGGAATGAACAGCCATGGGGCCTCACAGGTGGTGCGTCTCCGCAGGTCTCGCCCTGAACCCAGTGACCGAGGAGGCCAAATGTGAGTGGGCCGGGCCTGGGCATGGTGGGCACTGTGGGATGAACCCCTGCCTGGGCCCCCAGATCTGACACCCATCCCCACACAGACTTCGACACAAGGCCAACCCTGTGGGCAGAGGCCGAATCGCTGCTGGAACCCTGGGCCAACGTGACGCTGACATGCCAGAGCCCCTTGTGGACCCTGGAGTTCCAGCTCTTCAAGGATGGAGTGGCCCAGGGACTGGTGCACCTGGATTCACCTGCCACTGAGTACAGATTCCCGCTGGGAGCAGTGACCGGTGACACCCGGGGCCTCTACCGCTGCCACTACAGCATGGACAGTGGGAGGAGCAGCCTGAGCAACCTCGTGGAGGTGACTGGAGCAGGTGAGTGGAGGGCTCACGGGCCTCGAGGCAGGAAGAGAGGCTGCTGGAGAGGCCTCCCTTCTTCCACTCCTCACTCTCCCTGTTCTCTTCCGGCCCCCTCCCCGACTGGCTGGTGGCCTTGGGTAAGTCAGGTAACATCTCTGAGCCTCAGTTTCCCCATTGGTAAAATGAGGGTGATGTTTGTACCAACCCTAGAAGGCTGTGAGGAATAAATGACTGAATCCTCAGGAAGCGGTTAGGGCAGGCCTGGCCACAGTTGGGCCCTGAACGCGTCTTCCTCTTGTAGTCCCCTGTCCCTGTCTCTTGTAGTCCCCTGTTCCATCTCCTGGCTCCCTCACATTTCCATGAGTGTGGAGGTCCAGGTCCGGCTGGGGCCCTGTATCTTCCAAGTCAGGCAGAACCACCCGTGACCCCTGCACCCCACCCCCTGCCCCCGCCGCAGAGCCCCTGCCCCCACCCTTGCTCTCAACCAAACCCGTGCCCTGGATCACACCGGGCCTGAACACGAGACTGCTGTGCCTCGGGGGACTTCGCGGTGTGACCTTCCTGCTGAGGCGGGAAGGTGATGACAAGTTTCTGGAGGTGGCTGAGGCCCCAAAGGACAGGCAGGCCACCTTCCCAGTCCACCGGGCTGGCATCTACAGCTGCAGCTACCGGACCCACGCATCAGGCGCCCCCTCGGAGCCCAGTGCCACTGTGACCATAGAGGAGCTGGGTGAGTGGGTGGACCATCCCAGAGGGCTTCCTGGGGGAGAAGGCTCCTGGAGACAGAGTAGCTTTTACCCTGACCCTCGGCCCTGAATACCCCTGTCCAGGACTGGGTCTGGGAAACAGTGGCCACGCAGTTGCCCCGCCTTGATAGTGGCGTGGGAATTTGCCACAAGGAAGGCTGTTCCCGGGGCAAGAGGTCTGGAGGCTGGGCTCCAAGGAACGCTCCCACAGCGGGGGTGGTTGGGACTCTGGCCGCCCCAGTAACTGTCCCTGCCTTGCAGCCACGCCGCCGCCACCCACGCTGACTCTGAATGGCGGGTTTGCCGGGCTCCTACGCCCCGGCTCGAGCGCGACTCTCACCTGCGTGGCGCCCCTGAGCGGGGTGCAGTTCCAGCTGCGGCGGGGCGAGGACGTGCTGCAGGTACCCATGGCCAGTACCAGCCCAGACCGCCTCTTCTTCCAGCTGAACACGCTGGCCCCAGGAGACGGCGGTGTCTACACGTGCCGCTACCGGCTGCCAGAGGAGCTAGCGCTCTGGTCCTTGGACAGCGCGCCCGCCGAGCTGGTGCTGAGCGATGGTGAGCCTGGGGGATGTGGCAGCGGGGAGGGAGGACGGGGGCGCTCTGCCCTCGGGGCAGCGGGAGGAGAGACCCAGGGAAGGGTCCCGGTAACTGCCAGGGCTCAATCCCGACTCATCTGCCCGGCCTCAGTTTCCCCAGCTGAGGACAGAAAAATGAGCCCAGCCTCGTGGCCCCGCGAAGAATAATTGGGTCCACGCGCAAGTCTGGCCATGCAGGCGCTACATGCACGGGGGCCCCCAGCCTCCGGGGTCCGGGTGGGCGCCGAGGCCTCTCTGTTGAGGGTGGCCAGTTTGGGGCTGCAGGACCCGCCAAGGACCAGGGGCGTAAACCCCAGGAGTGGACGCCGGCGGGGGAGGCGGGCGCGGATGCTCCTCCAAGAAAACACGACCCCACACCCGTCTATTTTTGTGGGCACACAAATTAGTTAGGAACAGTGTAGGAGCGTGCGTGAGCGTCCAAGGAGGACGAGGGCCGGGACGTTGGGCGGATGGTGCGGTTTTACGCAGGGCGGTGCAGGCGGGCCTCCCGGGAGGGAGCAGAGGGAGAGGGGCGCACTCTTTCCGGCGGAAAGATGCGGCGTTGGGCGTCAGCCTTGCCGCGTCCTCCCCTCAGGGACGCTCCCGGCGCCGGAGCTGTCGGCCGAGCCCGCGACTCTGAGTCCCGAGCCGGGGACGCTGGTGCAGCTGCGGTGCCGGGCCCCCCGCGCCGGCGTGCGCTTCTCCCTGGTGCGCGAGGGCGCGGGCCAGCGCCGGGTGCACGGTCTCTTGAGCCCCGCGGGGACGGAGGCCCACTTTGAGCTGCGCGACGTCTCGGCGGTCGACTCGGCCAACTACAGCTGCGTCTACACAGACACGGCGCCGCCCTTCGCGGGCTCCGCGCCCAGCGCGCCCGTGGAGCTGCGCGTGGACGGTGAGCGGCGGGCACATTGGTCCGGAGCCTCCTTCTGCCCGTGCGCAAAACGAGGGTGCCCGCCTGTCCCAGGACGCCGAAGGGAAGCGCTCTGGGCCTCGGTCCTGCCCGCAGAGTCGGCGGCTCCTTAGGGGAGCGCGAGGTCGGCCGCCAGGGCCCTGGGACGCCCAGCCTTTTGGCCTGTTTCCAACCGACGTGAGCACGGGGGCTACGTGTAGCGCTTTGGTGGAGGTCGTGGAGAGAGGACCCGGAACTTAGGGTTCAGAGTGCTAACGGCTTTGCACTGGCTCACGCCTTAGGTTCCCTGTGCGACAGGCCTGTCGGCTGTGGTCAGATTATGACCCCACCTCTGCCTGCTCCCAGGCGCCCGCGGCGGAGGGCTGAGCTGTAATTCTCCCCGAGCCCCCGCCGGCCCTGGGGTCTGTGTGTTCCTCTGATTTCCTCATCCGGATCTCCTGGGGTCGGAGGTCAGGCAGAGCCCCCCGCACAGGGTCCACCACCAGACCACTGACTGCGCTGTGCCCTCTGCGGGAACCCGTTCCCCTGGCTCCTGTCTTCCTTCTCCTCACCTGTCTTGAAGCCCTGAGTGCCGTTCGCTGGGGACCCCAGGGAGTCTCAGAGAAGGCCCGGGCCTGGGGGGTGCGGGGACGTGTACAGGGAGACACTACGGTTACAGCGCAGTGACCACGGTGTGAGGCCAGCAACCTTGGCTGGAGAAGGGGGCTGGCAACGAAGCGGGGCTGGGCCGCTGCTGCCTGGGGCAAGGGGCTTCACTTGACCGACCCGCTGCTCTCCCAGGACCCCTGCCCAAGCCGCGGCTCCGGGCCCTGTGGACGGGGGCCGTGACTCCGGGCCGCGATGCTGTCCTACGCTGCGAGGGCCACGTGCCCGACGTCTCCTTCCTGCTGCTACGGTCCGGCGAAGAGGAGCCCTCGGCGGTGGCCTGGACCACCGACCCCTCCGCGGACCTCGTGCTGACCTACGTGGGGCCCCAACACGCCGGCAACTACAGCTGCGGCTACCGCTCCAACTGGCCCCACTCCCTGCTGTCCCAGCTCAGCGACCCGGTGGAGCTCCAGGTGGCAGGTGGAGCTCGGTTCCGTGGGCACATCGAGGCTCCCGGCCTTTGCCCGGATTCTACCCTCCTACAGGGGTGCCCTTTCCCGCACCTCCTCCCAGCACTAACACTGGCCTAGTCTGCTGGGTGCGTGGGGGGGAATTGCAGGCAGGGAACCACATAGGCAAAGGCCCTAAAGCAGAGAGTGGCCTGGCCAGCTGGAGCACCTGTAGGGAGGCCCAGGTGTGTGTGTGTGGTGGGGGGGGTCTTAGCTGGCAGCTGACCAAGCCACTTCCTTCCTGGAAGGAAGGGTCTCAGTGAGGTCTGCTCTGACTCACCAGGGAGCCTCCTTTCCCTAGCATTTCTCTTCTGTCAAATCTGTCTAGGAAGCTGATTCGGCTGCAGACCCAGGCTGCTGATGGTATCCTTGGGAAGTCCTTTCTCCAGTCTGGCTCTGATCCCTCTTCCTGCAGCTGGAAGCTGGACTTCCCCTGGGGGGAGAGGGCAGGGATGGCTCTTCCTCAACCATGCCAGGAAACAATAAACGTGAAGACAGACTTTAAAAATGTGTCTTTGGCCAATGGCAGCCCTGATGCAGGGGGGCTGGAGTCCCAGAGCCGAGGGAAGTGGGCTGGGATCCTGGGTCTTGAAGGTGGATGGGCTCCGCGTTGGATCCTGAGGGTAGGGGTGCCGAGGGTAGGGGTGCTTCTGGGCCCCCACTTTCAAGACTGCCTTCTTCTGCCTTCTTCCGTTAAGCTACTCCCCAGTCACCTCTGCCCAGTCGCCAGCAGATGTGGGTGGGCAGCTTGAGGCTCCAAACAGAACTTGACTGAACTGGGAGGCAGTTCAGAGGCTGCATTGTGTAGTTCTGTCTTCCCAGTCTGAGTGGCCACCACGTGGTGGTGCCAGACTGTGTCTCCAACCAGAGGCCAGGTCTCCCACATCAGAACTTGGAGCTGTGGGAGGAGTGGGAGTCCTGTCCTTCCCCACTGTCCCTCGATTCTGAGGCCCCTTTGCCCCACCCGACGCCCTCCTGGACTATTGCCAGCTCCTGCCTGGAGCTTGGCCTTCGAGATGCTGGCATACAGCAGTTGTGTATTAGGCTGGCATTATCAACTAATACTTGATAAACTGGGTTTTTGCCTATTTCTTCTGAGAGGTCTGATTTACTGGCATGGAGTTGCTCGTAACACTCCTGCATTCTTTTAGTGCCTGCAGGGTCTGTAGTGCTGTCACCTCTTTCATGACTGATGTGGTGTCCCTTCTCCCTCTCTCTCTGTCAGTTTAGCTAGGGGCTCATCAACTGCATTAATCTTTTCAAAGAACTTACTACATTTTGGCTTTGCTCATTTTTGTATTGTCTCTTTTCTACTTTGTGAATCTCTTCTTGTATCATTACTAGTCCCTTCCTTCTACTTACTTCTGAATTAATTTCTTCTTTTTCCTTTTCTTCAGGTGGAAACTTAGGTCATTGACTTTTGGGGTTAAGCATTAGTAACAGCCTAATGTTAGGCTTAAAAATAGGTTTGTGTTACTTTAAATCATGGGAAATTACTTCTTTGTGGATTAAAAAAAGATCGACTATTGGCAGTTCATCCATTACATCCAGTTGGTTGATATGTTGTTCAGTTCTTTTGTAACCTTACTGATTTTCTGTCTTCTTGTTCTGCTGATTCTAGAGAGAGGGGTGTTGACGTCTCCAAGTATAATTGTGAATTTGCCTGTTATTTTCTTTCAGCTCTACCAGTTTTTGTTTCCTGTATTTTAAGGCTTTGTTGTTAGATGCATACATATTTGGAATTGTTTTGTGTTCTTGGTGAATTGGCCCTTTATTACTATGTAATTTCTCTCTTTATTCCTGGTAATTTTCCTTGTTCTGAAGTCTACTTGGTTTGATATTAACATAGTCACTGCAGCATTCTTTGATGGAGTTTTCACATTATATACCTTTCCCCACTCTTTTACCTTAAGCTTACCTATATCATTATATTTAAAGTAGGTTTTTTATTTTATTTTTTAAAAAATTCCTTTTAATTGGTATGTTTAGACTATTTACATGTAACAATGGATATGCTTGGGTTTTGGTCCACCTTTTTCTTTTCTGTTTGTTCCTTCTGTTATCCGTCTGTTTCCCCTTTCCTGCCCTCTTTTGGGTTATTTTTTCTCAGGTTCCATTTTAATTCATCTACTGAGTTTTTGATCATCTCTTTGTATAGTCTTTTTTAGGGATTTCTCTAAGGATTACAGTATGCATACTTAACTCTTCACAGTCAACTTAGAATTAATATTTTACCACTTAAAGTGGGATTTAGAAACTTTATCACTATATAGGTCTCTTTATCCTCCCCTCTTTAAATTTTTATTTATTTATTTATTTATTTATTTTTATTTTATTTTCCTCTTTAAATTTTTTAGAAAATCTTGTACACTAATGGTTTTCTTTGAGATATAATTTATATACAGTAAAATGTACAAATCTCAAATGTGTCACTGAATGAATTGATACCCCCCTCTTTATGCTGCAGTTGTCATATATACCACGTTAACATACACTGAAAACCCTACCAGAAAATGTCATCAATTTTACTTTCCACCATCATACTTATCTTAACGTAAGCAATCTAAAGTCCCTGTGGCGTTGCTTTTAGTGCAGGCCTGCTTGCAACAGACTGTCTTAGTTTTGCTTCACTTGAGGATGTCTTTACTTTGCTTTTTTTTTTTTTTTTTTTGCGGTATGCGGGCCTCTCACTGTTGTGGCCTCTCCCATTGCGGAGCGCAGGCTCCGGACGCGCAGGCCCAATGGCCATGGCTCACGGGGCCAGCCGCTCCGCGACATGTGGGATCCTCCCAGACCGGGGAACGAACCCGTGTCCCCTGCATCGGCAGGCGGACTCCCAACCACTGCGCCACCAGGGAAGCCCAACTTTGCTTTTTTTTTTTTTAATTCATTTTATTTATTTATTTTTGGCTGCACTGGGTCTTCGTTGCTGCGCACAGGCTTTTTTTAGGTGCGGCGAGTGGGGGCTACTCTTCATTGTGGTGCGCGAGCTTCTCCTTGTGGTGGCTTCTCTTGTTGTGGAAAACGGGCTCTAGGCCTGCAGGCTTCAGTAGTTGTGGCACGTGGGCTTAGTAGTTCTGGCTCACGGGCTCAGTTGCTCTGTGGCATGTGGGATCTTCCCGGACCAGGGCTGCAACCCATGTCCCCTGAATTGGCAGGCAGAGTCTTAACCACTGCGCCACCAGGGAAGCCCCTGCTTTCATTCTTGAAGTGCATTTTCACTGCATATAGAATTCGGACTGACAGTTCTTTTTCTCAGCACTTTAAAAATGTTGTTTCCCTGCCTTCTGGCCTTTATGATTTCTGATAAGAAGTCTATGATCTTACGGGACTTCGCTGGTGGTCCAGCGGTTAAGATTCTGCGCTCCCAATGCAGGGGACCTGGGTTCAATCTGTGATCAGGGAACTAGATCCAGCATGCTACAACTAAAGATCCCGCACGAGGCAACGAAGATCCTGTGAAACTAAGACGTGGCGCAGCTAAATAAATAAAAAAGAAATCTATGATCTTTTGTATTAAGCTTTATGTGAGGCATAGTTTTTCTCAGGCGGCTTTCAAAAAGTTGAAATGTTTTTAGTTTTCAGCTTTGATTAGGATGTGTCTGGGCATGGATTTCTTTGAGATTCTGCTGTTTTGGGTTCACTGAGCTTTCCGAACCTGTAAGTTTATACCTTTTGCCAAATTGGGAAAGTTTCCAGCCATTATTTCTTCAAATATTCTTTCCACCATCATCACAAAGAATGTGATTTCATTTCCAACTATACTTATGGTTTCATGAGTCTCTCACTGTGATTCTGTCCTATAACAAGGCTGTTAAAACCTGCCTGGTTTCAAACTATTACGTCATCTTTTTTTATTTTTATTTTTTTTTGCGGTACGCGGGCCTCTCACTGTTGTGGCCTCTCCCGTTGTGGAGCACAGGCTCCGGCCGCGCAGGCTCAGCGGCCATGGCTCGCAGGCCTTGCCGCTCCGTGGCATGTGGGATCTTCCTGGATGGAAGATCCAGGAAGATCCAAGCACATCTGATCATCCCCTCTTTCCAGGCTGAGTAGGTCACTGAGGTTCAGGGAGGTCACTTATCCGACGCCCCCAAAGCAGCCTAACTTCAGGGCCACTCCCTGCAGCCTGTTGGAGGCCTGGGGGCACTGGGAACATGCATCTCTTGCCTCTGAGTTTCCCCCCACATCTGTCAACTTTCTCAGTCTCTCGGCCTTGGCCGCACTCTGTGTGGAAGGCGACCTGTGTCTAGGTGTACCTGGGACTCTCTCAGAGATGCTGACACAAGATCTCCGTCTCCCTGGGTCTCAGCCTTCCTGTTCTGAACCACCCACGTCGGTCGGTCTTTGTTTACTCATGACACAGAAGGAACGAATCCAATACGGAGGGAGAAACACAGGGAGAGATGGTGACGATGACCAGTACACAACAGTATGGGGTGTGTCAGATGGTTCACACGTGATGGGGTCATCAGAGAAACAAAGGAAAGAAGGCTGACGCCCTGGCAGTTAGAAACAGAGGCTGCGATATCCAGTTACAGACATGGACCCTGCAAGAGGGACAGGGATACAGCATTGTGAGAGAAGGCAGAGAGCAGTGACAGGATGCTGGCTGCCAGAGCCCACGGCACCAGGGGGGCTCTGGGGCCATGGAAAGGGTGGACTCAATACAGGAACATTTTATTGAGGCTGCTGCGTGCCAGGCTGGTCTGAGTGCTGGGGCCCTGGAGAAACTGGATTGTTTTGCCCTGTAGGGCCCACAGCTGGCGCGGGGGAGAGAGCCACGTAAACATCTACAAGGACGACGTAGGGTGCGGCGTGGTGACCGCCTCCGGGAAGGCGTCAGTCATGCATTCAGCAGCCATGGGTCAGGGCCCGTTGCCCTGTGTGCTGTGGATACTGAGAATAAGACATGGCCCCTGCTCTTGGAAGCTCACAGTGTCCTTGGGAAACACAGTTTCCAAGCTCTGTAAGGAGTACATATAATATGGTAGGAGGCTTAAGAGGAGTAAGGGGGGGGGCACTCTGGAAGCAGAGGGGGCAAGCTGAAGTCTGTCTGAGGTGGCTGGGGAGGGATACTGGAAACATCTTGGAGGGAAGAAGAGAGGTGGGTTCCAGGCACAGGCACAAAGGCACGTTCGCGGGAAAAAGGGTGGCTTCTTCAGGAACCGCACGTTGTTCCGTGTGGCTGGTGTGTGGGAGGTGTGGCCACGGGAGACAAAGGCTGGGGGCCAGTCATGGATGACCGTGAACAGCAGATGACGGATCTGAGGTTTATCCCACAGGGCAGGACTTTGAAACCATCTTCACTGCACACACAGAAAAATGACAGTATTCCTACACACACAGGAAGGTAACTGGAGAGACGGCTTGGCACCCAAAGCAGCTTATATCTTGGCAAACTTGTAACCCATTCAGGAAGCTTTGCTGTGGAAGGTGATGCAGTGGAGAGCTTCCCACATGGAGAGATACAATCAGATTCGGGCTGTGGAAAGAGCCTGCTGGAAGCTGGTGTGGAAAAGAAAACAATTGTGTGTGTGTGTGTGTGTGTGTGTGTGTGTGGTGTGTGTGTGGTGTGTGTGGTGTGTGTGTGGTGTGTGTATGTGTGTGGTCTGGGATGTGTGTGTATGTGTGTGGTCTTGGATGTGTGTGGTATGTGTTATGTGTGTGGTGTGTGTATGTGTGTGGTGTGTGTATGTGTGTGGTGTGTGTCTGTACGTGATGTGTGTATGTGTGTGGTCTGGGATGTGTGTGGTGTGTGTATGTGTGTGGTGTGTATATGTACGTGGTGTGTGTAGATGTGTGGTCTGTGATGTGTGTGGTGTGTGTATGTGTGTGGTCTGGGATGTGTGTATGTGTGTGGTCTGGGATGTGTGTGATGTGTGTGGTCTGGGATGTGTGTGGTGTGTGTATGTGTGTGGTCTGGGATGTGTGTGGTATGTGTGTGCTGTGTGTATGTGTGTGGTGTGTGGTATGTGTGTGCTGTGTGTATTATGTGTGTGGTGTGTGTATGTACGTGGTGTGTGTAGATGTGTGGCCTTCGATGTGTGTGGTGTGTGTATGTGTGTGGTCTGGGATGTGTGTGGTGTGTGTATGTGTGTGGTCTGGGATGTGTGTGGTGTGTGTATGTGTGTGGTCTGGGATGTGTGTGGTATGTGGGATGTGTGTGGTGTGTGTATGTGTGTGGTGTGTGTATGTGTGTGGTGTGTGTATGTATGCGGTCTGTGTAGATGTGTGGTCTGGGATGTGTGTGGTGTGTGTATGTGTGTGTAATGAAAGCAGGAAGGGGTCAGGAAGGAGACCCTTGCTGGAATCCAGGTGACAGGTGACGTGGGCTCGCATAAGGTAACAAAGGTGGAGAAGATGGAGAAGAGGTGGTTGTAAGTAAAACCAACAGGGCTGACGACTGGTGGGATGTGGAAGGAGAAGGGAGGGAGAAACGGATGCCGGGCAAGTGGCCAGCCGTACGCTCAGGACACAGAAAATGCGATAGAGGCTGAGGGTCTGGAAAAGGCAGCCTCACAAGCTGGCCTTGGAGTCAGACGTGAACAGGTGGAGGGAAACAGCATGTGTGAAGGCACAGAGGTGGGCACGGGCAGGTGTCCCTCCTGGGCTGCGTGGGAGAGGAACAGGCAAGAAGAGATGCCATGTGGGAATGTGAAGCTGGAGCCTCCCCGCCCCAAGCATCCAGGGACCACTGAGTCCTGAGAGCAACTTGACCCTGACTGCTTTGGCTCTGAGGAGCAATCCACATCCTCAGCTCAGCTGTCCTCTCTCTGAGACGGGCTTGAGTGGGGTATGGAGGGCAGCAGGAGCCTTCTAGAAGCTTCGCCAGATGACCTGAATAGCTTTATGTTCATCAGGGGCCTCCATCTGGGTCCCAGAATGAAGAGCTGTTCCCGGACAGCCCCAGAGTTTGCCCTTTAGCATCTGGTCATTTGGGGGGATTCAGCAGTCACCCACCCCGTCCCTCCCAGCTCTTTCAGAACTCAGGTTTCTCTTCGATGCTGTGCCACTGTGGGGAGGCTTCCTCGGGCACTGCAGGACGGTGATGTGGATCCGCAAGTGAACCATGAGGGCTGAGGTGCGGCTGAAGGCCTTCCCACAGTCGCTGCACTTGTAGGGCTCCTCCCCCGTGGGGACCCTCTGGTGCTCGATGAGGGACGAGCTCTGTGCAAAGGCATTTGGACAAACCTGACACTGATAGGGCTTCTCTCCGGAGTGGATTCTCAGGTGCTGGATCAGAGCCAAGCAGTCGCTGAAGGCTCGGCCACAGGCGTAGCACCTGTAGGGCTTCTATCCTGTGCGGATGCGCAGGTGCTGGGTCAGGTGGGTGCTCTGGCTGAAGGCCTTGCCGCACTCCTCGCACACACAGGGCTTCTCCCCGGTGTGGATCCTCTGGTGCTGGGTCAGGTGGGTGAGCCAGCTTAAGGCCTTCCCGCACTCCTTGCATTCATGGGGCTTGGCCCCTGTGTGGACCACCTGGTGCTGGGCCAGGTGTGCACTCCGGCTGAAGGCTTTCCCACACTCACTGCAGGTGTGGGGCATCTTCCGAGCATGGCTCTTCCGGTGGGCCTCCAGGGCCAAGGGGCTCCGGAACGTCTTCCAATACTCACCACCCTTGGAGGGCTTCCTCCCCAAGTACGTGCCTGGAGGCTCTGTGCCATAACCATCCAGTGGATCCACTTTCTCTCTGGAAGGAGTCTCCTCTTGGGAGGTGAAGTCTGGTCACATGTTGGGACTGTCCCCCAAAGCACCAGCTTCACAGCCGGGCTGGTCTGTGAGGGCGCCCTTGTGAGGCCCTGAAGTTCTCCTGAAATCCATCTCTTGGGTGACAGACTTTGTCCACATCTTCGCTGAGAGTCCGGCCTGCCTCTCTGAGCTGCCCTCAGGTTCGCAGGCATCACCAAAGGTGGGTCCTGGGGAAAGCTCTCCTACCAGGGTTTCAGTGGCCCTGACTCGTCCGAATTGCTCTGCTTACAGCTCGCCTCTGAGGGCTCAGATCCCAGCACCAGCCTGCAACAATCTGAACCACAGTGTCACCACTTTTTCCATACCAGGCCTCCCCTCTCTGCTGGGCCCTGGCCTCACTCTGAAAGGGGAGATGTGGGCCACTCCTGATATTTGGCCCCATTTCCAAAGGAGAGTTTCTCATTTGGTGTCTTGGATGACAAAAGGGCACAGTGCTGTCCTCCCACACCATCAAAACCGGCGTCACACACACAGACGGCCAATAGGCACATGAAAAGATGCTTGTCATCGCTAATTATTAGAGAAATGTAAATCCAAATTACAATGAGATATCACCTCACACCAGTCAGAATAGCCATCATCAAAAAGTCTACAAATAAGAAATGCTGGAGAGGGTGTGGAGAAAAGGGAACCCTCCTATACTGTTGGTGGGAATGTAAATTGGTGCAGCCGCTATGGAAAACAGTGTGGAGGTTCTTCAAAAAACTAAAAATAGTGTTGCCATATGATCCTGTAATCCCACTCCTGGGCATATATCCAGACAAAACTATAATTCAAAAAGATACCCCTATGTTCATAGCAGCTGTATTCATAATAGACAAGACATGGAAGCAACCTAAATGTCCATCAACAGATGAATGGATAAAGAAGATGTGGTACATGTATACCACATCTGGTATTATATATACTGAATATACTGGTATTCCATACCAGTAATAATGGAATATTACTCAGCCATAAAAAAGAACGAAATAATGCCATTTGCAGCAACGTGGATGCACCTAGAGATTATCATACTAAGTGAAGTAAGTCAGAAAGAGAATGACAAATACCATATGATATCACTGGGAGTTTGGCATTAGCAGATGCAAACTATTATATATAGAATGGATAAACAACAAGGTCCTACTGCATAACACAGGGAACTATATTCAATATTCTGGGATAAACCATAATGCAAAAGAATTTTAAAAAGATTGTATGTGACTTCCCTGGTGGCGCAGTGGTTAAGAATCCACCTGCCAATGCAGGGGACATGGGTTTGTTCCCTGGTCCAGGAAGATCCCACATACTGCGGAGCAACTAAGCCCGTGTGCCACAACTACTGAGCCTGCGCTTTAGAGCCCGCGAGCCACAACTACTGAGCCCACGTGCCACAACTACTGAAGCCCGTGCGCCTAGAGCCTGTGCTCCGCAACAAGAGAAGCCACCGCAATGAGAAGCCCACGCACCACAACGAAGAGTAGCTCCTGCTCTCCACAACTAGAGAAAGCCTGCGCGTAGCAATGAAGACCCAATGCAGCCAAAAATAAATAAATAAACAAACAAATAAATTTATATATATAAAAAAGCATGTATACACGTGTATAATTGAATTGCTTTGCTGTACAGCAGAAATTAACACAACATTGTAAATTAACTATACTTCAATTAAGAAAAAACAAAAACCTGCATCACATGTTTCCATCCACTCCTCAAACCACCCACTGCAAACTCTCCATTCTTTAAGGCTCCTGATTTTGTCACAAGTGTCAGGAGGAAAACCCTGAGGTTGAATGGATCTGAAAGAGAGTGAGGGAGAGAGTGAGAGAGCGAGCACGCCAGGCGCCTATGTGCCTGCTCCCTTGGGCAGGCCTGAGCTCTGTCCGTGCCACCTGGACCTGGATGCATCTGCAGATGCTCAGTAAATACCGGCTGAATGAGGGAATCAATCCAGGATGCAGTAGACTCTACCTTGAACCCCAAGTAGACAGCTGCTGCTGTGGGTGGGTGGGTGGGTGATGCCTCCACCGGGCCTCCCTGAGCCCCCGGGAAGCCTGAGGCCTGCTCTTTATAATGTGCTGTGAAGGCAGAGCATGGCTGAGCGGCAGCTGGAGATTGGCTTGTGTACGAGGTAGAAGCATTCCTGAACGGACCTGCCCTTGACGGGTACACAGTGCACCTTAGGACGCCTGACTGGACATCGTTTACTGGACAGATTCCAGGAAGTGGGGGGGGGGTGGCCGGAATAACTGCTGGTTAAGTCCACAATGGGGCCCCAGCTCTGCCGCTCGCCAGCTCCAAGGGTTGGGTAGTCTTGCCCTTGATTGGGCCGCAGTTTTCTCATCTGCAAGAGGGGGATGCTATTCTGCTTGCCTCCCAGGGCTGCTGGCCACTGTTAGGCTCTTGTTCTGTGCTCGGCTCCAAGTGCAATGGGTAACTCCCATTGCCTCGTTTCAGCTTCATTCTGCTCTCAGAAAGGGGCACTTTGGGCTTCCCTGGTGGCGCAGTGGTTGAGAATCTACCTGCAAATGTAGGGGACACGGGTTTGAGCCCTGGTCTGAGAAGATCCCACATGCCGCGGAGCAACTAGGCCCGTGAGCCACAATTACTGAGCCTGCGCGTCTGGAGCCTGTGCCCTGCAACAAGAGAGGCTGCGATAGTCAGAGGCTCGCGCACCACGATGAAGAGTGGCCCCCACTTGCCGCAATTAGAGAAAGCCCTCACACAGAAACGAAGACCCAACACAGCCATAAATAAATTAATTAATTAAATTAAAAAAAAAAAGAATGATCCATGCTTTAAAAAAAAAAAGAAAGGGGCACTTTGACAACTGGGTTTCAGGCAAGGAAACTTGAGGCCCAGCTGAGGGGAGGTCTTAAGTAATTGGTACAAGACCACATGACTAATTCAGAGAGGTTGAGTAACTTGTACAAGGTCACACAGTTAGCTAGTGGTCAAGTCGGGATTTTAGCTCTAGAATCTCCTCCTCCTCTAGACCCACAGGTGTTCCCTAAGTTCCTCCACCTCCCTAGCCACATGCTGGGTCCCGACCACCCTTTTTTCCTCTATTCCAGAAACACTGCACCACCTGCTCTTCCCAGAATGCACCAGTGCATACCATACCCAAGGGGTCTCTGCCTCTCACCAGTCCCTCTGCCTGGAGTGTGGTTCTTTCTTGCTGTTTCAGTGCCATTTTGCATTTTCCCTGAAGACTCTCTTGACCCTACAGAAGGGTGGGGCTGCGCCCTCCCTCCTACCCAGTCCGTGTCTCGGCATAGCTGATGGGGCCAAGGGAGCGCATCTGACAAGCTCTTTCAGAAAGGTTCGTTTCTCAGGGAGCAGAACAAATTTTCCTAACAGCTCCAGTTACCACGTGTCTGATTCGTGCAGGCACCGTTTCACAGGCCGCATAGACTGCCTTGTTCACACCTCTCGATGACACTGAGGTAAGTATTAGGACTACAATCCCCGTTTTACTGACAGGGAAACTGAGGCACAAAAGAAACACACGGCCAGGAGGCGGCAGAGCAGTGGTTGGACATACCAAGCCTCGATGATTCTTCTGAGCCCAAACTCCATGGTCTCCCTGCCCACGACCTCCGCCCTGGTGCTGGTACACCCACCCCACCAAACGCTCCCATCAGGTGGGGCTGGGTCCTCCTGGTGTCCCATCGGGTCTCCCTGAGCTGCGACACCTGAGTGGGTCTCTAAGCAATGGTGCCCACTCTGGCCTGGGGCAGGTCTGTCTCACCCAGATGCTGGAGGTCAGCATAGGGAGGGCTCCAAGGGGGTGCATCGGGACACACGGCGTTTCTGCCCCCTCCCCAGCCCCAAGCATCCAGCTCCCTTATCTGATAGCAGCATCCTGGTTTTCCTTTGGGGAACTTCCCTTGCTCACATCAGTCCCTGGGGCTTTGGTCAGTCAAAGACAAGCACAAGACCCCGACCAGCTCAGTGAAGCTCAGCTCAGTGAGGCTCAGCTCAGGGATCTTTCGCTGTTCTCCCCATGAGGTTTCTACATTGATAAGGCACAAGCATGAGATTGCTGGGCCAACTGTGTCTCCCTTGGGGACAGAAGCTACTTAAAGATGAACCTAACGTAGGAAAACTCAACTGAGAAAGAAAGGAGAACGAGAGAATCCTGATGCCGTCACCTGAACTCCTGATACACAGCCATGAAACCTCCCTCCTTGGCTTCCGTCAGTTTGAGCTGGGCTTTTGGTCACTGGCAGTCAAAACAGACCTGCTTAACGCAGTGTGTGAGGGTTTGGGTGAGTGCCCCCAAGTGCAAACCTGCACCCCCAACATTCCAGTCCAGGCTTTGCCCCGTGTGCCATGAGCACCTGCCTGTCACCCCCTCACCTCTCTTGTCCAGTGCCTGAGTCAGGTCTTCCACGAGCATCACAGCCTCCTCGCCACTCTCGGGGCACTGAGCCCGCAACCAAGTCTGGATCTCGGGGGGCAGCGCGCCCAGGAACTGCTCCAGCACCAGCAGCTCCAGCATCTGCTCCTTGGAGCGCACCTCGGGCCGCAGCCACTGGCGGCAGAGTTCACAGAGCCGGGCCAGCGCCTCACGTGGGTTGGGATGCCTTCTCATAGCAGAAGTGTCGGAAGCGCAGACAGGCAGCCTCAGGGTGGGAGGTGTGGCCAAAGTTAGACTCCTGGACCTGAGAGAAGCTGGCCTCCTCATGCTCGACCTTCACTTGGAGAAAGTCATCCTGTTCCCAGGGCACCGGGCTCACAAGGCTCTTGGGGATGGCCATTGGGCAGCAGACCTCCAGTGAGATATGGGATGGCTGGAGCCTTGGAAATGGGTCTGCAGGAAGATCAGAACTTGGTTATCCTGTGAACTTGGCGCCCTGCCTTGTGGCTGCCGAGTGGGGCAGATGTGGGCTTGGGGCCTGTGAGATGTGACTCACTCTCACAGAGTCACAGATGATCAAAATAATCAGGGCAGCGCCCATTTGGTGCTGAGCACCTTTCTAAATGCTTGCATATAGTAACTCGTTTAAAACTCACAACAAACTCAGGTGGGAGCTTTCTCTCATTATATGGTATAAAGACAGACAGGAGAAAAAGATTTGCTCAAAGTTTCCCAGATACTGAAAGGAAGGGCGGTTGCTGAGCTACAAACCCCAGTAGCCTGACCCCATGGCCAGTCTGCTTCAGACCTATGCTCCTTCCACACAGAGTGGGTCTGTCTTCTATCTCACACACACACCCCACTCCCCTGGGAGCCACAGGGGCATTCCCTTACTTTATTTGCTAATTATTTTGTAGATTCTGAGGTGAATATTTAGACAACTGACATTCAGCCTTTCTTCTCTTCTAATACATGTATTTCAGGCTATAAATTTCCCTATAAACATAGCTTTAGCTGTACACCCACAAGTTTGATTTTGCATCTTCATTATCATTTAGTTAAAAATATATTCTAATATTTCTTTTGGTTTCTTCCTGAACCGTGGGTTACTTAGACTCTGCTGCTTCATTTCCAAACAATTCAGAGTTTTCTGATAGTCTTTTTTTTTTTTTTTTTTTTTTTTGCGGTAACTGGGCCTCTCACTGTTGTGGCCTCTCCCGTTGCGGAGCACAGGCTCCGGGCGCACAGGCTCAGGGGCCATGGCTCGCGGGCCTAGCCGCTCTGCGGCATGTGGGATCTTCCCGGACCAGGGCACGAACCCGTGTCCCCTGCATCAGCAGGCAGACTCTTAACCACTGCACCACCAGGGAAGCCCTCTGATAGTCTTTTTATTACTGATTTCCAGATTAACCCTGTTGTGCTCAGAAAATGTGCTTTGGTCAATTTTAATCCTTTGATATTTGCTGGTTTGAGACTTGGTTTGTGACCCAGTGTGTGGTTTTGTGGTCAGTATTCCACACACACTCAAAAATAATGCAGAGCCATCTTAGGTAAGTGACAAAAGAGGAAATAGATAAACTAGACTTCATCAAAATTAAAAACCTTTGTGATTTGCAGGACACCATCAAGAAGGTGAAAAGAGGAATTCCCTGGCAGTCCAGTGGTTAGGAGTTGGAACTAAGATTGTGCAAGCTGTGTGACAAGGCAAAAAAAAAAAAAAAAGAAAGAAAGAAAGAAAAAGAAAAAGTGAAAAGGCAGCCCACAGAATGGGAGAAAATATTTGCAAATCATATATCCGATAAGGGACCTGTATCTAGAACAACTCCATAATAAAAAGACAAATAATCCCAAATTAAAGAATGGGCAAAGGATTTGACTAGATATTTCTCCAAAGAAGATATACAAACGGTCAACAAGCACATGAAAAGACGATCGACATCATCAGCTACCAGAGAATTACAAATCAAAAGCACAATGAGAGGGCTTCCCTGGTGGCGCAGTGGTTGAGAGTCCGCCTGCCGATGCAGGGGACACGGGTTCGTGCCCCGGTCCGGGAAGATCCCACATGCCGCGGAGCGGCTGGGCCCGTGAGCCATGGCCGCTAAGCCTGCGCGTCCGGAGCCTGTGCTCCGCAACGGGAGAGGCCACAACAGTGAGGGGCCCGCGTACCGCAAAAAAAAAAAAGCACAATGAGATATCACTTTACACCTGCTAAGATCTAATTAGCAAAATAACAGATAACAACTGTTGGCACTGAAGCCATGACCTTGAGCACAGGGAGAAGTGAGCACGAATAAAACAAGACCTCAATCCTGAAACCTTTCAGTGGCAGCTGGTGATTTCTGGCAAAGCTGTGCTCTAGCCCCTAACTCCACTGTAAAGCTTACTTGGGCCTCTTGCAACCTTGCCTTTGCCATTATCCCAATTCCTGAATTCCTTTGTCCCTGTTACTCTCTTGTCCTAAAATCCCCCTCTGCACCTGAGCAATTTCTCCTAGTTCTCCAGGCCCCACTTTAGCTGTCATCTTCTCCAAGAGCCGTCCCAGCACCTGAAAGCAGGCTAAGTATCCTTCTGAGTGCCCCGGGTCATTCTCCCCCAGCTCTGTGTTCTAACCTTGTTTCCCCAGAGACACTGGGCATGCTGGAGCCGCAGTGCCTATAGCAAGTGCACAGTGAACAGGTGCTGAGAAAACGGAGGGACCAGGAAAGGCGGAGTTTGAGGCAGGGAATCTTTGTTCAGAGGAGTGGGTACAGGGGTGGCAGGATTGACAATAAATACAGCGACAGTTTCCAAGCTCCCTTTTGTACCCCTGAAACTGCTGTTTTGGAAAATCCCTGAGGACAGCCTCTGAGACACAGGGACGTGAACCATGATCAGCTCACCCCCAACGTGCTGACCTCACATCAGGTCGAGGTCCGCTGTCCACAGCTGCTCAACCAACTTAGGAGAGCAGTTCTTTCATTTCTTGCTCCTTCCTGTACCCGACCTGACAACAGGCCTGGCACACAGCAGACATGCAGTAGATGCCCAATCTGATGACTCCACAGTCCCTGCCAGGCTTAAGGCCACAGAAGGTGCTAGTGGACATCAACCCAGCTGGGTGACTGCAGGTCACATAATTTCAGCTGCAGACAAATTCTCTGTCACATACTTGGTAAACTCCCTGCAAATCATCCAAATATAGTCCCCCTGACAATTCCCAGTCAATCACATAGTTCCATGCATACACCCTACCTCAGGCATAGTCTGTCAGTCATATCCCAAAATATACCCCTGCACCCAAACTTTCTCAGTGTCACTCATAGTCAGTCCAATAAACACAGGAGCTCACAGCATCGCCAGTCATTCATAATCATCAGTCACTGTCTCAGCCAGTCACATACACAGACTCTCGGTTACGCCTGAAATCACAGTCAGTCACAGACACACCCTCTCACGCACAACAACACACAACCCTCCGACAAAATCTCAAACAACTTCTTTGTCAGTCGCACACTTGATCAGGTCAGTCAGACATCCTATCAGCCGACCACACGCTCCCAGCTTGTCAGTCAGAAACACAGCAAAACGAGTCAGACACAGAAACACAACCAGACACTCACACAACTGGTCAGTCAGCAGGCCCCGCACTGGAACAGAGTTCCACACTCGGTCTGTCCGTCTGTCGGTCCACGCGCGGCTCGGGGTCAGCCCCTCGCTCTCCATCTGCGCGTGTCGGTCCCACACATCTCGCTTAGACCACCGCAGGCGTTCGCCGCTTCAGGGTTTCCCGTGGTTTCTCTCCGGCAATGCGCGCGTGGACCCCACGCCCAGACCCACCTCACCCGCTGGTGCGCGGGCGGACGCTCCCGGCAGGCGACGCGGCGGCGCTGGAATGAGGAGTCCGGGCGCCAGCTGGGACCACAGCCCCCAGAACGCGCCGCGTCTCAGGCGCCCCGGCTCGTGCGACTGCCCGCCCACCTGGACTACAATTCCCAGAAGGCGCCGCGTCGCCCACACCCAGCATTCGGGGGCACGCCGGGAGTTGTAGTCCGGCCAGGTGCGTGAGCCGTGGGGACAGCGGCCGTGACTTTGTGGGGCAGTGGTGGCGGTGTGTGGATGATCCGGCTGGAGGGTGTGCGGGAGGCGGAACCATGCATGGTGCGTGGGGGGTGAGAGGTGTGAGGGGTGTGTGAGGAGGTGAGAGGTGTGAGGAGGTGAGAGGTGTGAGTTGAGAGGTGTGAGGGGTGTGTGAGGAGGTGAGGGGGGTGTGAGGAGGTGTGAGGGGTGTGTGAGGAGGTGAGAGGTGTGAGGGGTGTGTGAGGAGGTGAGAGGTGTGAGGGTGTGTGAGGTGAGAGGTGTGAGGGGTGTGTGAGGAGGTGAGAGATGTGAAGGTGTGTGAGGAGGTGAGAGGTGTGTGACGAGGTGAGGGGGGGTGTGAGGAGGTGAGGAGGTGAGAGGTGTGAGGGGGTGAGAGGTGTGAGGGGTGTGTGAGGAGGTGAGAGGTGTGAGGGGTGTGTGAGGAGGTGAGAGGTGTGAGAGGTGTGTGAAGAGGTAAGAGGTGTGTGAGGAGGTGAGAGGTGTGTGAGGAGGTGAGGCGGGTGTGAGGAGGTGAGGTGTTGAGGAGGGTGAGGGGTGTGGATGGTGTGGGAAGGTGTGCATCATGTATGTCATGTGTGTGGCCCACTGCAACCATGTGGTCACAGTGCCTCTTTATCTGGCCCTCTTTCCATTTTCTTTTTCCCCTTTAAAAATTTTTACCATTTTTTTGGAGCTGTAATTCACATACCTTCAGTTCACCCTTCTAAAGTGTACAATTCAGTGGTTTTTAGTATCTTTACAAGGCTGTGCAACCATCACTATCTATGTCCAGAACACTTTTATCACCCCCAAAAGAAACCCCATGCCCATTAGCAGCCTGCCCCCAGCCCCTGACACCCCCCGATCTGCCTCCTGCCTCTGGGGATTTGTCTATTCCGGATATTTTATGTAAATGGTCCCTTTGCAGTTCCTGACCACTGGTAGGCACACCATGGGCACCCTAATCCAAGGAATCCTTCACTTTCCCCAACAAAGACCCACCTCACCCATCAAGTGCTGGGCTCTGGCCTGCGGGTGGCACTGGTGGCCTTCCTTTCTTTGGGTCTTCTTGGCCTTCTCTGTGGTCTTCTGCCTTCTGCTGTCCCACTTCTGTTGTCAAAAGCACAGCCCCATGATGCCCACCCCAATAATCGTAACAATAAACCACATCTGCACTGAGCCCCGTTTGCACACCGGGCAATTACTGAGCCTAGTCGGTTCATCCAGACTGTCAGCTCTGCCCATGACCTTCTCCCTTTCTGCACCACCAAAGGCTTTCTCTCTGGCAGCTCTTGCTTCCCACCCTCCAGCCCTGCCCTCTCCACCAAGCCCAGCTTCACGTCACCGACGTCTTGCAGCACTTGCCTTGATACCTCCCTGCCTCCAAGCCTAACTTGCCTCCCCCCAGTGAAGGGAACCCCAGATTTTCCTGGCTCCTATTTTATCACTTCGATGAACCATCATGTCCTTCTTCCTATTATACACACGGGTGCAGTTGGCTCTGCTAACTGGTCTGGTTTGTGTCTAAAGAGGCTGTATTAGTTTCATATCACTACTATAACAAATGACCACAAATGCAGTGGCTCATAACAAAAATCTCTTACCTTAGGTTTCTGGAGGTCAGAAGCCTAAAGTGGATCTCACTGGGCTAAAGTCACCATGTTGGCATTTGTGTTCCTTCTAGAGGCTCTAAGGGAGAAATCCATTTCCTTGCCTCTTCCACCTTCTAGAGGCTGCCCTCGTGCCTTGTTCTGTGCACCTGCCTCGCCATCATTCCATCCCCTTCTCTGACTGACCCTCCTGCATCTCTTTTTCACTTACGAGGACCCTTGTGATTACGCTGGACTCACCTGGTAATCCAGGATACTTTCCCCATCTGCAAATTCCCTTTTGCCATGTAAGGTAACATACTCACAGGTTCTGAGGATTAGGATTTGGACAACTTGGGGGGGCGGGGGAGGCATTATTTTGCCTATTACAGATTCTAATTTCATTGGTCTGGGTTTGGCCTTGGCATCCAGACTTTTTTTTTTTTTTTTGCGCCACACCACGCGGCATGCAGGATCTTAGTTCCGCGATCAGGGATCGAACCCGTGCCCCCTGCAGTGGCAGCGTGGAGTCTTAACCACTGGACTGCCAGGGAAGTCCCCATCCAGACTGTTAAAAGTTTCCAGATGATTCTAATGTGCAGACAAGGCTGAGAGCCACTGGATAAGAAACAGCATAGTGCAGTTGGAAGCAAAGGCTATGGAGAGGGACCCAGCTGATTTCAATTCCCAGTTCTGCCTCTTAACTCTTTTATGGGCAAATGACTTCATTTATCTGGCCTTCTACTTCCTTCTCTGTAACACGGAGATAATAAACCCTCTGCTCTTCCCAGATGACCATGACGCCCTCTGCTTCTCCATGTCCATGGGGGGAGGCAAAGTTGTACCTGCTCAGACACAGCCACACACACAGGCTCACACAGACATACAGACCCACATAAAGACACACAGACACACAAACACACAACTTGCATCCGGGATATATAAAGAACTCTTACAACGCAAATAACCCAACAACAAAGCCCCTAAATAACCCAATTTAAAAATGGGCAGGGAATTCCCTGGTGGGCCGGTGGTTAGGACTGCTGGGGGCCCAGGTTCCATCGCTGGTGGGGAAACTAAGATTCTGCAAGCCACACAGTGTGGCTACATAAATAAATAAAATAATAATGGGCAAAGACAGTAACATTTCCCCAAGGAAAACATGCAGATGGCCAATAAGCACATGAATGGATGCTCAACATCCTTTGTCATCAGGGAATTGCAAATCAAAGCCACACTGTGATCCCACTTCACACCCAAGAGGATGGCTGTGATCTGAAAGACAGGTAACAAGTGTAGGTGACGATGTGGAGAAATAGGAACCCTCATACATTGCCGGTGGAAATGTAAAATGATGCAGCCTCTGTGGAAAACAGTTGGAGAAATGAAAACATATGTCCACACAAAATCTTATACAGAAATGTTCGCAGTAACATTGTTCAAAGAGGTAAGGGAGGGGGGCTTCCCTGGTGGCGCAGTGGTTGAGAGTCCGCCTGCCGATGCAGGGGACACGGGTTCGTGCCCCGGTCCGAGAGGATCTCACATGTCACGGAGCGGCTGGGTCTGTGAGCCATGGCCGCTGAGCCTGCGCGTCCGAAGCCTGTGCTCTGCAACGGGAGAGGCCACAACAGTGAGAGGCCCGCGTACCGAAGGAAAAAAAAAAAAAAAAAAGAGGTAAGGGAGGAGCCAGGATATAGAGGTCTTTTTGCTGGAAAAACAAACAACAAAACATGTAGTCGAACATCAGAAGATTACTGCTAATCGCAAAGAACAGACACCTCAAGTTAATAACGTTAGTGCTTTTCTATGTATTGGAAGATGCAAGAGTCTGGGTTCATTGAAATTATTCCTTAGATATGTATCTTAACTATCTAGGCCAGTATCCAAAGCACAGAATGGATAACATTCTGTGTTATCCACAGAATGCTTCCTGTTTTTCTTCATCCTGAATTCCCCCCAGGGCTCACCGTCTGGAGGCATGCACTGGCTGATGGCTTGATCTTTGTCTATTGGAATGGCAGGCAACATTCCCTGTCCACAAACCACAGGGTGGTCTGGGGGACCCCCCAGTAGTTGTTTTGTATTCGGTGTCTCACTGGCTCACTCACGCAGTCCCCATACGTGACGTGCCAGGAGATAGGGACACAGAGACGTGGACATGTGCTAATGGGGCTCCTGGCCCGGGGCGGTGGAGGGGGGGGCTCTGAACAAAGACACAGTCAAAAGCCACACAAGGGATGTGCTGCCAGGGTGGGGGGGGGGGCGAGGGGGCCACGGGCCTCTGACTTGCTCAGGGAGTCACCCTGGAGCTGATGCTGAGGACAGGAAACGAGAACAAGTTGGGCTGTCTAAGGAACCGGAAGGAGGTAGGTTTGGTCACTGCAAGCTGCCTGGGGGATGACGAGAAATGAGCCTGGAAAGGTGGGCCGTTGTGGGGAAGTGCAGGGGCTTCGAGGCTGGGCTTGAGGTTGGTTCTTACCTTGGTGGCCACAGGGAAGCCCTGAGCAAAGTTGTACAGGAAGTGAAAGGCCCCCGCCTGTGACGGGAACAAGCTCGTGGCTCCCAGCAGGCATTTCACCAACGACGTCTGGATTGAGCAAGGACTGCCCAGTTCCCACGCTGCCTTTGCCTCGAGTTGCTTCTTCAGACGGGACCCAATCCTCCTGTTATCTCCCAATACTCAAGGGGGCTTTATATTCCACACGTCTTGGTGTCCGCTGAAAGGGATGGATGGACTTCCACCACGCTGTCCTTATGTGCTACATCTAATATTTCCATCCTGAACAGTGAATGGCTTCCAGCTGGCCTTGGGCAAGCAGTTTAACCTCTGAGAATCTCAGCTCTAAGTGGGGATAGAGATGCCTGCATCCCAGGGCCGCTGACAGGATGAGATGGGACAACACTTGCAAAGTGCATACACAGTGTGGAAGCCTTACACCGGCATCACCGTCGCAGCTGATTTCAACAGTCTTCATGCTGAAGCTGAGGAGCGACACAGTTTTTAAAGAGCTGGACTTGGTGACACCACGTTTCAGCACACAGAGCTTCCTTTTTTGGGGGGTGGGGTGGGAAACAGAAAACCATATGGCCCGAGTTAATGCAAGGCACAAAGGACTAAAAAAAAAATACCTTTTTTTAAAATAGTTTTTTTTCTTGTTTGTTTTTTAATTACACTTTTCCCTTGGCGAAAACTTTGAAATGAGCTGTTCCAGGCCTGCTGAGAGGAAGACCATTCACACCTGTGGATCTTTCCTACCAGAGAGTGGGCACCCGCGGGAACCTGCACATGGGGGAGGATTGGGGGTGGCCGTGACTCCCCTTGAAGCTCACGGAGAAGCATCTCCAGAGGACAGGTCCCAGGCCCATGCCCAGCTTTCTCACCCGACCAGGTGGCCCTGCGTGGAGAAGTGCGTGAAGTGCAACAGCGGTTGCTCTGTACCAGCCCCAAGTTCCTGACGCTCCCAGGGCCCTCGCAGGCTGGGGGGACAACACACCCAGGACGGACAGGTCTCCGCCGCATCTGGCACGTCCGCAGTTCACTGATGCATGAGAACCAAACGATCACGGAGGGCTTTCTGACACCCGCTGCGTTCGCGTGGTCTCCCCCCGACCCCCCCCCCCCCGCCAAGGGACCTGCTCTGGCGGAAGGCCCCGCCGCACTCCCCGCACGCGTAGGGCCGCTCGTCCATGTGCGCCCTCAGGTGCTTGGCTAGGGTCCAGCTTTGCGTGCACTCGGTGCAGGCAAAGGGCCGCTCACCCCTGTGGATGCGCCGGTGCTGGGCCCGGGACGAGCTCTCGCTGAAGACGCGCCCGCACTCCAGGCACGGGAACAGCTTCTCACCCGCGTGGGTCCTCCGGACCTTCCCACGCTCCTCGCACGCGTGGGGCTTCCGTCTGCCGGGACTCGGCGGACAGCCCACGAGGCACGCGTTCTCGCCAAACGCACCTCCCCACCCACCGCGCGCCGGCGCGTCCTCCCCAGCTTCGACTCCTCGAGGGAGACTGTGGTCTGGAAAAGAGCCGAAGGCTTCCACGCACACGCCCTCTCCCGGATCCAGGGCAGAAATGCACGCGACGCCCTCTTGGCGAACATGGTTCGCGGGAGCTTGCGCCCGTGCCGGCGTGTCCTGATGCTCGGTGAGGAAGGGCAGCCGGGGAAAACCTCCTGCGAGGCTCCGCTCGGGGCTCTGCTCCCGCCGGCTGCGCGTCCCCGCCGCCGCCTGGCCTCTGTGCTCTGTGACTTCACGATGGTGTGTGCCCTGGCAGCCCCCGCGTCACCTGCCCTGGAACTAGAGCGTCACCTGCCCTGGAGCCTGCCCTTTGTCGGGAGCTCGGGACCCAGGCTCTGATTCTGAAATGTAAGCAAGAAACGTGCTCAAGCCGCGACCTGAACGTGCACTGCCAATCTGCGCGGGGACAGAGCCCCAGCGGCCTGACTTGGACAACAGAACGAGCTGCTGGCCCGGACCTGCGGCCTCAAGCAGAGGCTCCTGCATCTGAGGAAGGGCACCCACCGCAGAGCACGTACCCAAATTCCAGACTCCCAGGAGGAACGCAGGTGCTCAGTATAAACCATGTTGTTGGTACGCACGGTTCAGGCGTGAACCGTGGTTCAAAAAAATGTGGTCTATCCACGCGATGGAATATTATTCAGCCACAAAAAATAAAGTGCTGATAATGTGCTAATGTTGATGAACTTTGAAAGCATTATGCTAAGCGAACGAAGCCAGATACAAAAATTCCACAGAGGCACAAAGCTGATTAGTGGTTGTCAGGGGCTGGGGGGACTGACTGCTTAATGAGTAAGGGGTTTGGCTCTTTTCTGTTGGGTGTACACGCCACCTCCTCGCCCCAGGAGGAGAAATAAACTCATCTGAAGCATGGTGACTATAGTTATAATACTGCATCGTATATTTGAAATGTCCTAAGACAGTTTATCTTAAGTGTTCTCACTATGGTGAAAAACGGTAACTCTGGGCTTCCCTGGTGGTGCAGTGGTTAAGAATCTGCCTGCCAATGCAGGAGAAATGGGTTCGAGCTCTGGTCTGGGAAGATCCCACATGCCGCGGAGCAACTAAGCCCGTGCGCCACAACTACTGAGCCTGTGCCCTAGAGCCTTCGAGCCACAGCTACTGAAGCCTGCACGCCTAGAGCCCGTGCTCCGCAACAAGAGAAGCCACTCAATGAGAACCTGCGCACAGCAACGAAGACCCAACGCAGCCATAAATAAAAAAATAAATAAATTTATTAAAAAAAAGGTAACTCTGAATCAATAGCTTGATTGTCGTCATCATTTCACAATGTATACGTATGTCAAAATACAACCTTGTACACCTTAAATATATATAACCTTTATTTGTCAATTACACCTCAGTAAAGCTGGGAGAGAAAAAACGAAATTTAATTTAAAAAATGATTAGACAGAGAGAACTTCCTTCACTTACCTGGACCTCTTGGGACGTCTCTCTCCACAGTCCACGGGTCTTCCCACTGCTCCAGCTTGGAGATCACATCTGGTTTGGAATCAGGAAGTCCTGTCCATGGTGACAAAGGAGGAAGGGGTTGCTACAAGTCAGTCAGCCCCAAGAGGCTGAACAGTAGTGCAGTGTGTGCCCTGAGGCATGGGAAAGCCCTCTCCCTGGTGATTCAGGGAGAGGCATCCAGTCTGTACAAAGGGGACCCAGCTGGGGACACAGAGCAAGGACACATCTGGGTGTGAGTGACCAGGCATGAGGCAGGGGATGAACACACACACACACACACACACACACACACTCACACACTCACACAGAGCATCCTCTGCGTTGGGCCCAGCAACCCCCATTCCTCCCTTGTGAAGTCCATGGCCACGTCCTTGAACGTCACTGGCTCTGAAACATCCCACACACATTGGCTCAGCCAGGGGCTATGTCTGACAGGGGTCAGTCCCATGGGAAACAGCAGGATGTGAACACCCTGTTGTCATGGGGGAGGGAGTGGGGGGACTCACGCTGAGTGGCCCAAGCCAAGAGTTGGCGCTGTTATCACCTTGATACTGGGTGCTGTGATTCCAGTTGAATATTTGTGTCTCTCCCAAAGTCCTATGTTAAAGCCTTAACCCCCAATGTGAAGGTATTTGGAGGTGGGGCCACTGGGGGTGATTAGTTTTAGATGTGGTCATGAGCCTGGGTGTTGGCTGGTAAACAGTGTGGCCACAGAGAACCCCATGTCCCAGATCTCCCCAGGGTCAGGGTTTCTCCCAAGGTGCCCTCGATTAGTGACAGAGTCACTGAGCTCCACCCTGGGGTGAAGAGAGGAGGAGGAAGGGAGGGAGAGGAGGAGGTTGGCCCTGCCCCAGGACCCACCCTCCCTGGGGGCTGCAGCTCCAGTTCAGCTCGCAGGTGAAGTGGCGCAGAAGCAGGAGCAGAAACGGGTGTGCCTGCTGACAACATAGGCATTTTGGAGACTCACGCGGACAGCATCTGACGGGAATGTGGTGTCCTGGGCCTCAGGCTTATGGCCCTTGATCCTCCCCTGAGAGGGAGGAGCTGGGGGAGGGCAGGGGAGGGGCTTGAGGTAGGCCAGATCTGCCCTCAGACCCCAGGGACCGCAGCCCCAAAGTCCCCTCACCCAGAAGTCCTGCCAGCCAGTGGCCCCTTTCCCAGGGACCCTGGCCCTCCCAGACCAGACCCTCCCACAGGCGTTTGCTCCTGTGCTGCCTGCCCTCGGCCTGCTCCCTGCTGTTCGCCCTCCAGGGCTCAGAGAACCACAGCCCCCAACGTTTGCTATGTGCCAGGCCTGCTGTGGGAACCTTCCATCAGATTGCTTGATCCTCACTCTGCCCCTACGAGTGAGGCAACACTACCTGACCCATCTGACAGGAAGGAAACTGAGGCATCAAGAGGGGAAGACGCCTGAGTTCACATGGACAGACGGGGTGATCTGTGCCCCTGGAATTAGTCTGGGGATGTGGCACACCACCTCGGCTCTCGTGCAGGGGTCTGCACAGCCACCATGGATCCAGGGTGACCCGGGGAAGATGCACGCTTGGACCAGGATGTCCTGGACCTCTGGCCCCATATCCCTGCTCTGGGCCTGTTTCCTCTCAGGTACAGCAGGGACAGTCTCCGGGAGGATGAACAGCATTACGCTGTGAAAAGTCTTTGTGAAATGAAACACAACACGGGAACAGCGCACAGGGTCTTTGCTGCCCAAGGCCACACTACCTTTACACCCTGCATCCCTGCCTGGCTCCTAGGCTGGGCAAGGGGTCATGGGGCTCAGGGATCCATAGAAAGCAGCCCTCTGATTTGATGCTTGGGGGCTGGGCCTCAGACCCTGCCTCTAAAACCGTCCCTGAGCCTAGGCTGAGTCCCTGAGCTGCGGCCCCATGCCACCCCCAGCCCGTGAGCTTCTCAAAGGCTCTCTGGGCCACGCTGGCCCAGTTCCCTAATGTGGGGACAATCAGGTACTGTCACTACCCTCTGTTATACAGGTGGAGGAAAACAGGGGCACAGAAGGGTTAAATCTAAGGTTGTGAAGCAAATAATGGGTAGGTGGGGATTTGAAACAAGGCAGTCAGACTTGAGTCTGTGCCTTCAAAACAGTAATTTTTAAAAAGAGAGATATCAGGGCTCAGCTCAATGAGTTCTGAGCAAGCACACACCTGTGCAACCATCGTCCAGATCAAGCTCTAGAGCCTTCTGTGAGGATGGAATTTGGCAGCCATCAGCCCCATGTGGCTCCTGAGCAGTAGGAATGCAGGTGGTGTGACTGAGAAACTAGATTTGTGATTTTTAAGTTTATTTATTTAATTCAGATTTCAATACGTACAACGTGGCTCAAAGATACCAGTTGGAAAGTTCAGCCCTGGGGCGTTTCAGCACCATGGACAGACCCCTCCTGGCTCCCTTCCAGGCAATGCCCTCCCCGGCCAGGAGGTGGTTACTGCTGGGATTTCTGACAGCGCAGGAGTTGTGCCTATTCTTGAACTTCGTACAAAGTGAATGATATGCTGTGTAACAGTCTGAAGTCTCAGCTCCAAGCTCTCTCGGGCTTATGGGTGACAGCAGCAGAAGGCACCTTTCAGGATCCCTTGTTACAGGGACGGTTGGGGATGAAGTGGAGCTACCAGGTGGGCGAGTACTCAAGAGGGATGAAAATCATAGTCCCAGCTGCCTTGAATTCAGGTCCCGACAGAGACTCCCAGGAGGGAACGGCTGACTGAGGCCTTCTGCCCCTCCCCACAGGGGTGAGAGTGGTGAGCAGATCCCTGGGGCCCAGTGCGCCCTTCCTCCTGGTGTCATTGCTAAGCGAGGGAGGTGGGTAAGTGGAGTATGTCAGATCTAGGATCAAACCCACCTTCACCACTCCCTGATGGGTGACCCTGGGCTGCTCAATTCCCCTGGGGCCTCAGTTTTCTATCTGTAAAATGGGGTAATAATACCTTTTGTGGGAGGCTGTTTGTTCATTCATTAACAAGTACTCCACGGACTGGGCACCACATCATGAAATTTACAGTCTGTGATGAATGGGAACAAGTGTAAAGTGTTCAAATGTGGTAAGACATAAAAGCGTAATGTGGGTTTGGGTGGCCAGGGAAGGCCTCTGAATGGCTAAGCTTATACCCTATTGAGTGGCCGGTGGGGTGGAGGAGGAGAATGATGGGCAAAGGGAGAGCCATAGGGGAGGCCAGGAAAACAGGTAGAAGTCAGGTCATGCAGGGCCTGGAAGGCATGGAGAGAAGTGTGAATTTGTTTCAAATCAAGGGTCAGCAAACACGGCCCCATTGCCTGTTTTTGTATGGTCTATGAGCTAAGAATAGTTTTTACATTTTTAAGTGGCTGGGGTGGGGAAAGGTGAAAAGAAGACAAATGTTACATGAAAGTCAGATTTCAGTGTCCATCAACAAAGTCGTGGATTTCGTCAGGAAAAAAGAAAAGAGTGTGGATGTGTGTTTTCTCTCTTGTTAGATAAGAACCTATATGACATCCTTGATTTTGCCTCTTGGACTGCAAAGCTCAAAATACTTGCTATCTGGTGCTTTACAGGGAGAGTTTGCTGACCCTGCTCTGATGACTTGGGCAGTGACAGAGGGTTTAAGGGGAGGGGTGGCCTCACCATTCAGGGTTAAAGACCCCTCCAGTCTCATGTGGAGAGAGGTGGAAGGGGCAAAGGGTGGCAGAGACCTGTGAGGAGGTGGTGGTCTGGGCTAGGCTGAGGAAGGCAAGGAGAAGGGCATATTTTGAGGGAGACCTGGTTTCTGAAAAATGTCCAGCCCTGTGACCACCACCCTGCCTTCTGCCTCACCTGGTGCCTCGGGCTCCATCAACTGCTCGGTCTCTGGACTGCTTGGCCTCACCAGACACATGATAGTCGTCTTAGTCTCAGGCTGAGGAGCCAGGTTGTAGGTGACACTGGCAGGGATGGATTCCTGTCCCCAGAGTCTACTTCTCACACAGCAGTGGGGCTCCAAGCTTCTGGCTTGAACCTTGGGGCCCAGGGCTGGGATTCTCGTAAATGAAGTACTGCTGGCTGAGCACAGGCAGCAGGGAGTGGGTGTGGCCACAGCCATACACATGGGCTCCCCTGGGACACACCAACTGCCTCAGTCCCCCGAACTGAGAACATATGTCCACACACAAACCTGTGTGTGAATGTCCACAGCAGTGATGCTTGAGTAAACAAACTGGTCTATTTCCATACGATGGAATATTATTCAACTACAAAAATGAAGTACTGATACAGGACACAACACGAATGAACTTGGAAAACATCACTTTCAGTGAGAAAAGCACACACACAAAAGCACATATTGTAGGACCCCATGCATATGAAATGTCCAGAACAGAGACAGAAGGTAGATTAACGGTTGCCAGGGTCTGGGGAGGTGGTGAACGGGGGAGTGGTGGCTACGGGTTCAGGGCATATAGACACACACCTGAGGTCACACCTGCATACACAGGCGGTGTCACACATGCGGGGTCGGGCTCGGATGCACACCTGAAGTCTCAACTGCCAGCACAGGTCGCTCCCCACCCCCACCCCCTGGCGCGCATCACCGCCTCTTCTCTCCCCTCCCCCACAGCCCGGCCGCCCCGGTCCACGCCCCTTGGGCCCCACCGCCTGCACACACGGGCCTCCCCGTTCCTCACCCTCGCACCGCCAACCCGCTGGGACCGCGAACTCACCACAGAGTCGGGGGGCGCCCCCACCCTCGCGCATGTCGCCCTGTGCAGGCTCACTAAGGCCACTTCCGCCCAGCGCCGGTGGTTGGGGACTTCATCTCCCAGCGGGCCCCGCGCGCTCCGTGCCTGGAAACAGCCGGCATAGGGTGAAGGCCCTTCTGGGAAATGAAGTCCAAGTGCACCGCCAAGGGAAGAGCGTGGGGACGCGTCAGTCCGTCTTCCCCGGGGGGTTGGAGGACTGGACATACAGGGACAGGCACAGTTTCCTGTGTCCTTTTAGATATGCAACGTATGTACTTTATGTCCTCTTCCTCCTCACACATATACATGTATAAGTATTAATGGAAGAAATTTTCATGTATTGAGGTACGGGGAAGTCATTCTGGCTTGTACACGATTTAACTTTACTTTTATGCTAACTAAAACTTAAGCCTGTTTGCAGCCTATCACACACACATTGTATATCTGCTTTAATCATTAAAGAAAAGGGTGCACTGACCAGAAGTAAAGAATGTCCGTGTTAAAAATAAAGATTAAATGCCTTCCTTCCTGGGACAGCAATGCCCGTCCTCCTTCAATGATAAGGCTCCCTTCCCAGGTGCCAAGGCCATACTGACTGACTGTTTTTTGTTTGTTTAAATTTATGTTTTATTTATTTATTTTTGGCTGCGTTGGGTCTTCGCTGCTGCACCCGGGCTTTCTCTAGTTGCGGCGAGCGGGAGCTACTCTTCGTCGGGGTGCGCAGCCTTCTCATTGCGGTGACTTCTCTTGTTGTGGAGCATGGGCTCTAGGCGCGCGGGCTTCAGTAGTTGTGGCTCATGGGCTTAGTTGCTCCACAGTATGTGGGATCTTCCCGGACCAGGGCTCGAACCCGTGTCCCCTGCATTGGCAGGTGGATTCTTTTTTTTTTTTGGCAGGTGGATTCTTAACCACTGCGCCACCAGGGAAGCCCTATTTTTGTTTTTTGAAACCTTGAAGGAAGGTATCCTTGACTTGTCTGATGCTCTTTGTTCTGAGAAGATACAAAACTGCACTGAAAACCATGCTTCAGTGGAGCAGTTCCTCAGAGTTATCTGAGATGCTGTCTTCCAGGCTATAGTCCTCAGTTTGGCTCAAATAAAACTTTCTTCTATTCCTACTATAGATTGGTTTATTGATGGGAAATGTATGTGCTATAACTAGCTTGCAGGAAACTTTATGGAGTCTATGCTGTTTTACACTCAATTGGTCCTGTTAGCTCAACACACACGTGTGCATATACACAGAACAGGTGTGGCCAAGACACACAGTCATGGGGACATTTAACTGGGGGGAGACAGACAATGAACAATGAAACAAATGAACAAACTTAGTTTAATTTTAAAGAATTAAGGTTTTGTTTAAATTTATTTTTTGAACTGGTAATACTTTTACATGTTTCAAAATTCCAAAAATATCAAAAGATATAGAGTGAAAATTATTCATCCTTTTCCCCTCACTTCTCCTCTCCAAGAGCAAGTAGTATATATAGTAGTATGTATGTTCACTCTGTACCCTTCAGATATAGTGTGTGTGTGTGTGTGTGTGTGTGTGTGTGCGCGCATAAGCAATGGCTTCTTCTTTACACAAATGGAAACATACCATACAAACTGGTTTATATCTTTCCACTTAACAATCTTGGTGCTCTTTTCCACAGTTCATAAAGACAGCCCCCATTTTAAGGGCTGTGTAAAAGCCAGCCAGTCCACCATAAATCACTTAGCCAGTTCCACGTGGTGGACACTGAGGTTGTTTCCAAATTTTCACTTTTGAGATCAATACCATGGTTAAAACTGCATACAGTTTGCACGGGTACAAATATATCTGTAGGATTCATTATCAGCAACTGGTTTGCTGAGACAAAGTGTTTGTAATTTAGATAGCAACCAACAAAGTGCCCTTCACAGAGGCTGTATCAATTCATACTCCTTCAGAAATGTGTATGAATCCCTCCTCCCCCTTTTGGATAAAAGTCAAGGCTGGTAAGATGCTGGGTGGAGGTCACATTGTTACAATCCTCCTGAAAGGTAATATAAAAAGCTACATGAAATCCATTTTCAGAGGAAAATGTTCAAGATAGAGAAAGAAGTACATGTTACAAGAGAAACAGAAGGGATTCTAATTTTCTAAACACAAGATAACTACACATAAATATTTTTGTTGTGTGTATAAGATTTAATGTTCACTCTATGTATACACACATGCATATTTCAAGAAAAAATTACAAGGAAAATTAACAAAATCTTAGGTAATGACCACCTCTGGATGGTGGAAGTATGAGGAATTAAAATTTAAATAAGCCTCCATACTTACGTGTATTTTACTTTTGTGCATTTTACAGGTTTCGCTACAAAGAATTTGCATTACTTTGACAAACTGATGAAACCATATATTCTCCCTAGTTTATAGTAATTTCCCCTGAGGAGTTTCTTATCTGACTTGGTTTCAAAGCATCTGTAAGGAAATTAGTAGGAATATGATGCCTAGAAAACGTGACCCGAAAAGAGAAATGGAAAATTCCCAAAGATCTACAGTGCATGGGAGAGGGCGGCAAACGGCAACAGTGACAAGCTTGTTCCAGGCTTACCTGGTGAGGCCACTGTGGCCTCAGCCCACCCAGTGTCCACTCTGAGAACTGTGGAAACATGACCCTTCGGCAGCTGCCACTTTTCGGGCCAAGGCGGAGGGAACGGGGCAATCGCAGGCCTGGATTCCACGCTGTCCAGAGCTGTGAAGTTACCGCGGGGACTCCCCTCCTCAGAGCACACTGGCAGTGGGAGCATTCCGAGTCTGCACCCCACACCGCGGGTGGGGCCGTGAGGAGGTAAAGTCAAAAGTGGGGAGGGCTCTGGTGGCCAGGCCACTTGGTGTCATGTCACTCCCCCTCTCGTGGCCATCCTGCACCAGTGGTGGCAGTGGGAATGGAATGGAATGAAGACAGCTGAGATGTTCAGATGGTAAAACTAACAGGATATCTGTCTTCTGGCTTGAGGGATGGGGTGAGGGGTAGCAACCACCCCCGTGCAAGGGCCCAGGGGAGGAGGAACAGGTTTGGCCTGGAAAATGGCCTTTCCCTCCAGGTAGGCTGTGTTTTGGGACTTTGCAGGACATCTAGGGGAGCTGCCCAGCAGCATGCAGCTGCTGTTCTAGCCTGAAGCTCAGAGACCAAGATGTGGGAGTGAGCGGCGCATGCAACGGGCCTCCGGGACCACGCCCCAGGGACCCCAACATTTAAGAGGGGAGGGGAGGGGAGGGCAAGAAGCCCCTCGAGAGGTAGAAGGGATCTGGAAGAGTGGGCTGTTCCAGAATGTCAGGGGACCAAGCATTATAGGGAAGGGGGCCTGGCCGGCAGGCTGAACTATCCAGGGGATGAAGAGGCCGAGCCGAGAGGCGGTGGCGGCATCTGATCAGGAAGTGCGCTTCCTTGGAGCGACTCCTCCAAGAAGAGACTGGAGGCGGAGGGCTGAGGGTGCTGCCAGCTGCCTATCCATTACCTGCTTCCCGAGACCTTCTTCTGAAGGGTGCGGTCTCAGCCACAGAGGTTAGAGAAGCTGAACACTAGCTTTCCAAGCGCCCTCGTCGTTAGACGGCGCCCTGTGACCCAGGCTTGGCCAGTGAGACATAAGGAGCACCGGCTGGAAGCTTCGGGGAAAGGTTTTTCTTTGAAACCTCACTGGAGAGACGAGCATAGGCCTGCCCTTCCCCCGTCCTCCAGTCCTGATCGTGGACGCAACTGCTGAGGCTGCAGCAGTCTCCCTGCGATGAGGAGGGCCGGGGTGGGAGAGAAAACACTGCCTCTGACGTAGCTGAGGCACTGCCTGTCTGAAAACACACCTTTTCTGAGCCATGGAAAGAGAAGGTTATTTGCTAAGAATGAAGTGGCAGGTGGTGCAGGCTAAGCCACGAGGACAGAGGTGTTGTGACAGTGAGAGCCAACAAGGGAAGTCCATGAGGACAAGCCCAGAGGACAGGTGAGCGCAGAGAAGCAAACGCGAGGCTTCGAGGGCTCTTGTGGAACCTCTGGAGATGAGCAGTGAGGCTGGCTCTGAGCGTCCTGGAGGCCAGCTCTGCTGGGATGGAAACCCCACTGGCTGTGACACCCACAGCACCCAAAGAACAGAAATGGACACGAGAAAGTTCTGACAGGGTTCTGACACTCAACCATCACGTCTCGGCAGCGAGAGCTGATGCTCAGCCATTCTGACAGAGGTCTTAGAACTGCCGTTGTATCCTTCCACGATGATACTTCTTCCATTCAACTTGACGCTCTGCTAACCCAACATTCTGTGGACATTTTTAGGAACAATTTCCACAAGCTGAGATGTACCATAACCAATTTTCCTTCCTTCCAATTTTTGATGTTTATAGTTTGTGTTTAACTTCACTAGAGCTCAGCTGCAGTGGGAACAGCAAACAAACAAAAAAAGGAACCATGTTGTATAACCGGAGCACACGACATAGTGTCCCGGCAGGATGGGCATTTCGCCTTTCATTGTAGGTTAGAAAGCAGGCAGGTTTAAATCCTTGGTTTTAATCCTTTCTGCTATGAGATACCAAGGATCACATCTCGAACACAATGTTCTTCTTTATGTCAAGAACAGCACAGACAAAGGTGACAAGGTTTTGCTTTCCTGAGGAGTAAAGTTGGAGGAAAGCAAAAAGATGATCCAGACGAAGTTTCCAATTGTGGACATGAAAATGGTCATGTTAGAATGTTCTGCATCGTATACAAATGAACCATTTTCTCAGACGTCTCTCTTTCCTGGGCATTGACAGCTGAAAAGTCTTCCGAAGGTCTTCCAGCAGAGACCCCAGCAAGATGGGGAGCCATGCTTGAGATGGGGCAGACGAACTTTGAGAACAGAACAGTGAGTCACACCATTCACACAGCCCCTCAGCACAGCCTGGTGACTTGACGCCAAATCAGAAGTCACTCCACCAGGCCAAGGAGGGTCTGATGGGCAGGCTTGGGATGGGGACAAAATTTAGGTTATCCTGTTGTTTGTTTCCCCCAACATATAAAAGACTAAAAAAGAAGAAGAAAGGAGACCTATAGATTAAAAGAGACCAAAGAAAAATATTAAACAAATGCACCGTGTGATTTTTGTTTAGATCATGATTAGAACAAACCAAATAGAGAACAAAACAAAATTTATGAGGCAACCAGGAACATCTGAACACTAGATACTTAATAATATATTGAGGAATTACTGTTATTTCTGTTTAGATGTGAAAATGGTTATAGTTTTACTCGAGATTTAATGAAATTAATCATTTTTCCTGCTTCATCCCAGACATTCTTAAATGAAACCAACATTTTTTTTTCCTCTACTGAAATGCCAGGGAAGGAAGACTATGAACAACAAGCTCGGGACCACTTCCTTGATTCCCACTCAGGCTCTGGCAGCTTTACTCACTGTTGCTTTTGCACTATCAGTGCAAACATGAACTTGGTGAAAAAGGCAAATGACGGCTCAGAATGATTATGAAAATGGTTTCTGTCAGCATGGGCTAACGTGATTTTATATACGTATTTAAAAGTCCATGCTTTTTAGAGATATCCAGAAAAATGGATGAAATGACAAGATTTCTGAGGCTGATGTAAAAATAATCCCGTGGCAGGCAGGGGTGCCAGTGAAAATGTATTATCCATGTTTTACATGGAATGTCCAAAATAAAATTTAGATTACTCAGAAAAATAAGTGGATTCTTTTCCTTCATACCAACTACGAATGCTAAAAAACAGTGAAAAAAAATTACTAAAAAACATGTTGTGCACATGCTCATGATATCACTTGTTAAAATCAAACGTATAGGATTGTTAATACAGCCCTGATCAATCAATTTACAGAGTCCGGGGAAAATCGGCTCTTGTGCTGGGCATGGTTTCTCCACCTCAGGGCCATGTGATTCTTTGCTGAGGGGCTGTCTGGGGCTTTATAGGATGTTCAGCAGCATCCCTGGCCTCCCCTACTGGATGCCAGGGGCACCCCTCCCTCCCGCCAGTCATGACAACCGAAATTCGTCCAGACATCGCCAAGTGTCTCCTGGGGAACAAAAGCACTCTGAGTGAGAACCTCCAGCACAGGCCACACTGCTGTTCTAAGGCGATGGTTTCCAGCGGGAGCTGTGACACCCCCCAGGGAACACTGTGCAATTTCACGGGGGCTCCTCTGACATTTGATTTGGGCATGAGTGTGGCTGCCATGCATGCTCTAATGACTCTGAAGTGCAGAACTGGCCCCAAGGGACCGTGCACGTATGTGTGCAACCACCTGTCTGTAATGTATGAATTGAGACCCTGGGTCAACTCCATGTACAAACCAATTCATTCCTGCAAGTTTAAATGTTATACATAAACCTTCCAGAAATGCACTGGCATTTTGTTTTGTTCAAACCTTTTCCAAGACTTAGTCACCACTTTGGGAAATCACACCCACACAGGAATGCCTCTCGTAACGTTTCCATGGTCAACACTACACCCCGTGTACCAGACGGCAACAGGCAATGCCCCAGGTCTCCGGGCACAATGGCCACAAGGTCACGGGGAGAGATACCGCCAAGTCAGCACACGCTACCCTACTGTAAATTACTTTTGCTTTAATTATCCTTTACAAAATGGGGGCACGTATGGATTTTTCAACATTACACGTGTGGGGGTTACATTACCTGTCAATTCATTTCAGGGTACTGGGCTTGATAGATTGGAGAACCACTGAGCTCAGGTGTTTGGGAAGCATCATTTCCTTAGGAAATCAGAGGGCATTTCTACCCCAGCCCCCCTTCCATAAATACACCTTGTAGGACTTACCACATTTTTGTACCTGTGGTTCAAAAGTCATCCGCAGAGTTTCTCCCCTAGGTGGATTCTCTGATGTCAAACAACACGGACGTGCCCACAGAAGGCTCTTCCACCCCAATAACGTGCACTGGGTTTTTCTCTTGCATGATTTCGTGGATGTCAAACAGGGCCAGTGCCCTGCCTGCCGGCTGCCCTGCCTTTGTCCCGGCCCCAGGGCTCTCACCCGTGGGCCCGAGCTGGTGCCGTCCGAGGTGCGGGCTCCGGCTGCAGGGCTGCGGGCGCCGCCGGCCCCGGCCTCGGGGATCCTCCCTGGTGTGCGTTATCTGGTGTCGGATGAGGTGCGAGCTCTGCGTGAAACACTTGCCGCACTGGCCGCACCTGAAGGGCCTGTCGCTGCGGGTAGCCCCCTCCCCAGGGGTCAGGGGCTCCGGCCACGCCGGCGTGGGCTCGAAGGCCAGCCTCTGGCGGCAGTCGTAGGGGCCCTCGCCGGCGTGCTTGCGCTGGTGCTGGGCCAGGGACGAGCTGTGCCGGAAGCCCTTGCCACAGCGGCTGCACTCGTAGGGTCTCTCGGCCGTGTGCGTCCTCAGATGCAGGAACAGGCACGTGGTGCGCGAGAAGGCCTTGCCGCACACGCTGCAGGTGAACGGCTTCTCCCCGGTGTGCGTGCGCCGGTGGCGGCCCAGGGACGAGTTCTGGTTGAAGGCCCGCCCGCAGTCCTGGCACGCATAGGGCTTCTCCCCGGTGTGGATCCTCCGGTGCACCGTGAGGTGCGTGCTGTGGCAGAACGACTTGCCGCAGTCCGCGCACTTGTAGGGCTTGTGGCCCGTGTGGATGCGCTCGTGCTGCACCAGCGAGGAGTTCTGGCTGAAGGCCTTGCCGCACTCCTTGCACGCGTACGGCCGCTCACCCGTATGGATCCTCCGGTGCACCGTGAGGTGCGCGTTGTGGTTGAAGGACTTGCCGCAGTCCGCGCACTTGTAGGGTTTGTCCGGCACTTGGCTGCGCGCAGGCTCGGGTTCTGGTTCCAGAACCGCCTGACCAGAAGAGTTGCTGCAGTCACTGTTGTCATGCGGCTGTCTTCCCGAGGAGCCCATCTGCTCACCGACTGCACTCGGGTTCTGCTGCGAGCTTGTAAGCCATGAGTCGGGAGCACACAAACACTCTGTCCTGGAAGTCTCCGGGAGGGGATTTGGGTTTGGACTCAGGACACAGTTTTCCCCAAGTCTGAGACCTTCGTGGCTTCCATCTTGAACCAGTGCTTCCTTGAGGCTGAATTCCAATTGCCTCAAATTACCCTGGTCCTTCTCGGGCCCCTGCACCCGGCCCTCATATTCCCAGTCTTCCCCTGGTGTAGCGGGACATAGAGCCTCCCCCAGGAAGCCTTCCCGCCCCTTCTCCTCAGGAAGGCCCTGCTCCTGGGGCGGTGCTCGGCCCTCAGGTCCAGACTCCCAGCCTGAAAGAAAACCCAAGAGCTGTGAGGGGCTAGTGGACACACCCTGGGCCTGTGACCTAACCGCTTGCCCCGCCTCCCAATTCTGCTCTCACATTGACTCCAGTGCCCTGTCTGTAAACACAGCTTCACTCATTCATCCTTTCAACAAAAACTTCTTGAGCACCTGCCATGGGCCAGATATTGGCCTAGGTCAGGAGCTGGCAAACTATAGCCCCCAAGCGACTGATGCTTTTTATGTTTTTAAAGGGCTGTAGGAAAAAAATATGTGACAAAGGTGGGCGGGATTCTGAAGCTGCCGGTGGCTGTTCAGGCAGTCATCCAGGTACTGCTATCAAGGGATTTTGCAGGTGACATTAAGTTTACTCATCAGCTGACCTTAAACCTCAAAATAGGGAGATGATGCTGGATTAGCTGACTGGGCCCAAAGCAATCCCCTCAAGCTTTAAAAGCAGAAGGAGGTAGAAGGCAGAGGCTGGCTGGCCAGGGGGCATGAGCCAGGGAATGCGGGTGCCTCTCAAAGGTGAGAGAAGCTCTCAGCTGAGTCTGCAAGGAAACAGGAACTTCAGTCCTATGACCGCATGGAACTGGATCCTGCCCGTGTCTAGATGCGGATTCTTCCTGTGCCTCCCAGTAAGTCGGCCCCCCGACCCCCAGCCCGCCTTGCCTTGCCTTTGGCCTTGTGGGCCCCAGAGCAGATAAACCAGTCAGGTCTGACAGAACTGGGAGATAATAAATGTATGTTGTCTTAAGCCGTGTTTGTGGCAATCTGTCTCAGCGGTGACAGTTGCCCGCAAAGCCTAAAATATCTACTGTCTGACCCTAGATGCTGAGGACAATGCAGTGACCCTCTGGAGCTGGGGAGGAAGACACTGAAGAAAGTGCAGAAGGAGCAGGCTTGGGTGGGGAACGAGTAGCTGAGTACAGAAGACCTAGGTGTGACAGGCCAGATCCCCAAGTGCAGGTGCCCTCTTGTCTGCGGACACCCTGGAGGAGCAGCATCTGGCCTGCGGATCCTCCAGAATCGCCCCTCACGCAGGCAGGGCGTGGAGTGGCGGTGGAGCAACTCACCGCACACTCACCCCTACAGCAGCACACGCCTACTCTCTGGAAGGCAGAGTCTAGAGCCAGATTTGGCAGGGCTGTGCCCCTTCTGGAAACTGCAGGAATGGGTTTCCTTGCTGCTTCCAGTGTCTAGAGGCGCCCACGTTCCTTGGCCCTTGCCCTCGCCTCCAGAGCCAGCAGCGGAGCGCCTGCCAATCCCTCTCTGACGTCACCTGTCCTCTTCCCGCCTCTCTCACTAGAGGACTGTTGTGACTGCAATAGGCTGGCCCAATAATCCAACGGACGGGCGCTGGGCATCAGGACGTGGACATCCTTGGGGGCCAGGCTCCCTGTTCACCCCAGCCCTCTCCAACCTTCTCACCTGCTGCAATCCTGTCCACAGCACACTCTATGTGTTCATTCACTTAGGGTCCATCTCACCACACCAGAATGTCCACAGCCAGTTCCTAGAGCTGACAGGGAGCAGGTTCTCAAAAATACATGCTTCAGATGCGAGGCACTGAGGCACTGGCTGGGGGACAGGTGCTGTAGGAGCCAAGCCTGACCAGGCAGCAGGCGCCTGTCTCGCTCACCTCGTCCCCAAACTGGACTCCATGCACAGCACCCAGAGGGTACTTAACAAAAACACCAGCCAGTCCACAAGAACAAAAACACCAGCCAGTCCACAAGAACACTCTACAGGAATGTTTACAGCAGCACCTTTCACAAGAGCCAAAAAGTGGCAACAACCCAAATGTCCATAAGTGTGGTCCATCCACGTAATAGGATATGATTCAGCCATGGAAAGGAATGAAGTACTGACATACGCTACAACATGACTGAACCCTGAAAACAAGATGTTCACTGAAAGAAGCTAGACACATACAAACTATTAGGTATTAAAATAAGCTACAAGGATATATTGTATTGATACAACACAGGGAATTTAGCCAATATTTTATAATAACTGTAAGTGGGGTACAGCCTTTAAAAATTGTGAATCAGTATACTGTACACCTATAGCTTATATAATATCATACATCAACTATACTTCAATAAAAAAATAAAACAAAACAGACAAAAACAGAAAAAAAGAAAAAGCTGGACACCAAAGGCCACATACTGTAAGATTCCATTTAAATGGGATATGCAAATCCACGGACAGAAAGTGGATTAGTGGTTGCCGGGGGCTGGGAGGGATGAGGCGATAGAGTGACTGCCTTTGATATTGTCATTTAATAAGAAATATGTGTTTGGTCTTCCTCTCTGGTCCCCAGCACACAGCTCCTAAAACGCTTGGGATTTCCTTAGTGAGAGGGGTCAGGAGTGTCTTTTGTTAATTGTAGTGAGTCCCCCTCAACCATATGAGTTCATGCTAACGAGGTGACTCGTGGTGGGCCTCTGGACAGCTTCAGGGGGAGCTTCAGCCCCTCTCCCCTGACATCTGTCTGTTCATTTGTATCTTTTGTATCATCATTTACAAAAAACAGTAAATGTAAACGGTGTTTCCCTGAGGCCTGTGAGCTGTTACAGCACATTATTGAACCTGAGGGGCTGTGGGAACTCCCGATTTACAGCCAGTCGGTCAGAAGTATGGGAGGCCCTGACTTGTGGCCAATGTCTGAAGTGGGGGCAGCCTTATGGGACTGAGTCCTTAAGCCGTGGGGTCTGCACCAGCTCCACGGAGATAGCGTCAGAATTGGACTGAATCGTTGGGACACACGGCTAGTGTCTGGAGGGGTGGAGAACTGGTTGTTGATGTGGAAACCCCACACGTTTGGTGTCAGGAGTGTTCTGTGGGTAAAAACAAACCATGGTACTGCTAATGGACAACTTCCGGGCAGCAGAAATGTTCTGGAACTAGACACTGCTGATGGATACACAACCTGTGAATACACTCAAAACCACAGAATCGTACACCTTACATGGATGAATTTTATGGCATGCTTGGGACCTGGCAGCTGGAAGGGGGCTGGCCTGATGGGAGTTAGTTCAGGGCCTGGGGGTGAAGGCCAGCATTGGGGCTGGAAGATGTCAGACAGGCTCCGTGGCCTCAGAGGAGACAGGGTACTTGTTAGTCCTGCCCCCGGGTGATGGGCCACACCCCATTGTGGAGGTACCGGGGCTTCCCTACAGATGGTGTCAGAGGCTTTCAGGTGGGAGGCTGGGCTGCAGGTACAGCTGGTTACGTATCCCGTGGCCAGAGCCCACTTCTTTCAGAAAGTAGTCAGGGTACCAACGCACCAGCCCCAGGGAAGGGATGGATAAGCCAGTGATGACAATCTAGACTCCCTCCTTCCAGCTTCCCCAGCAGCTGGGCTGACCCCCTCCTGACCAAGGGGACCTCAATGGACAACATCTGGAATTCTGATAAAAGGGGACAAATGTGATTGGCGCCATTCTTCCCAGCTCCTCCTGCCCCTGTCTGGAGCACAGATGTGACGGCCAAAGCTGCTGCAGCCACGCTGAGCCCCAAGAAAAGGCCAGGAGAATCAGAACCATCAGCCCTGGCCTTCCTGGAATGCCAAGCCAGCACCAGCAATGGCCACCTCTGGGCTCCTGCTTCGTGAGAAAAATGCTGCTCTCTTGCTTTGAGGAGCTCTAGCCCAGTTGTCAGGTATCTACGGCTGAACACAATCCTGTTCCCGAGAGAACAGAAGGGTGTAGGGAAGAGGTTTACAGGCTGTGGACGTGCAAGAATGCAACGGAGGAGATGAAGGGCAAGTTCACACATCAGAAACGATCCTGTGGTAAGGGCACGCTGGGAAGGTTGCTGAGAGAGGGAAGAAGTGGTGCATTCTGACCCCTCGAGGAGAGGCAGGAGGTCTCTGAGCTCAGAGAAAGGGGAGCACAGGTGAGGAGGCCTCAGAGCACCGGGAGCGCCCCAGGCAGGGGACGGGAGGACAGGGCCCAGACTGCCCGTGCAGAAAAGAGCTACAGGGTCGGCCCAAGGCTGTCATCCTAAGAGGGCCAGCTTTCAAGGCTGGTCTTTGGCTGGGTCTGGGAACTTGGATTTGGGGAGGGTTGCCACAAACCTAACCGGTCAGAGAGGCTCACTGTGCCCAAACTCTGTGACAACAATATGGTTTAGGGCGAACACCTGCTTTCTCCTGGGAGCCTGGAGTCTTGCTCTGTGCCAGGTAGGGGGTGCCCACGTGACCAGCCCCCAAAAAACCCCCTGGCACAGAGCCTATAGTGAGCCTCCCTGGCAGCCAACACTTCTCCCCTGTTGTCACAACTCACTGCCCGTCCAGGGAGGGATTCTGAAGCTGGCGTCTGGCCCCCTCTGGATTCGGCCCCACTGGCCTCTTCCCTTTGCTGACTTTCCTCTGTATCCTTTCTCGGGGATCCCGACACACCACCCCTTCCAAGCAGCACAACTGCTCCTGTTAGGGGTTCCCACTTGGTGGGTTCTCACCTGGACAGCGGCCCTGGGCAATTCCTCTCTCTGCCACCCATAGCTCAGCCCCTTGCTCCAGCTGGGAGATGACTTCGGGTTTGGGAAGCTCAGGCCCTGGAAACAGAGAAAGACAAAGGAGGTGGGAGCCTGCTCTGGAGAAAAAGAACCAGCCCAGGCTCCAGCCCTAGACTCTGGACCGTCAGGACATGGGAGCGCCTCATAAGTTTTTGCATTGGGACAGAAAAGGGCAGACACCCTCCTACCCGCATGTCCCATAGGAAATGAGAATTCAAGGTCTCTGATCCCTAGCCCAGGTCAAGTCCTCACACCAGAGGCCCCACGACCCATAACCCACGAAGAACAAGTCACCACAGGAATCTGATCGTCAGCTTGGGAAGTGGGCCTCACCCACAGAGAGCAGGTGCCCGAAGGTCTCCAGCATCACGTCACGGTACAGGGTCCTCTGGGCAGGGCCCAGCTGCCCCCACTCCTCCTGGGTGAAGTCCACAGCTACGTCCCGGAAAGTCACCGGCTCCTGAAACATCACACACACTCTCAATCAGCTGGACTGTCCTCATCAACACGTTCGGGAAAAGGAGGAGGAGAGGGGAAGGTGAAGACAAGCAGGCCAGTGTCCAGAGAGTGCACGTTCTGAGCAATGCAAGTCAGGTTTCACTGGGCACCTACTGGGCTGCCTCATGCGGGGGTGGGCTGTATGGCGAGGACATGAGAAAGTATCCAGGCAAGATCAAAGCCAACCATAGCTGACCTACAACTGAGCTCAGACAGGTGCCGGTGCCGAAAGAGACCAGATTAAACTGCCGACTTGCAGATTTGTGGGCTAAAGAAATGGTTACTGTTCTAATCCACTAAATTTTGGGATAGTCTGTTGTGCAGCAACAACTAACTGACACACTAAGAAATCCTCAGACTCAAAGCAAAGCTTATCATCCTCCCTGAAAGAGGGATGTGCAGTTGAGGTCAGAAACTCACTGGCCTTGAGAGACTGGGCAGGCTCACAAGTGACTAAAGTGAGCCCACGTAAGAGCTTACGAGGGTTTAACCGATAAGAGGTGACACGGGAAGTGATGAGTAATATGTGTGACCTGTCTGAAGGGGTGGCTGGGACTCAGAATCAGTTGACTGTGGGGAAATACAGGCCCCATGTGGTCAGAATTCCCAATCTCTGGTGAGAAGCTGAAAATTCGGGCACATTTTATGAAGTGAAAACTTTAAATTTTGGTAAGTTTATGCAACGTATTTAAAATGTTTCCCACAAATGAAACCCTTCTGTGGGCTGGCTGTGGCCATGATTAAAAGCTGGATCAAAGGTCTGGCTCTGCCATTTCCTCGAGAGGCAGAGAGCAGGTACCCACCTTTGCCTCCTCGTTTCCTTGTCTACAAAGAATCACTCCTTGGGAGCCGTGATAGGGATTAAGTGGCTGTTAAACACTTCTTACAGGACAACAGGACAGCCACATGCAAAAGAATAAAGTTGGTCCCCTACCTCACACCATATGTAAAATTGAACTCAAAATGGATCAAAGACATAAATGTAAGAGCTAAGACTATTAAATTCTTAGAAGAAGGGACTTCCCTGGCAGTCCAGTGGGTAAGGCTCTGTGCTTCCAATGCGGGGGGCCCAGGTTCGATCCCTGGTCCAGGAACTAGATCCCGCATGCATGCCGCAACTAAGAAGCCCACATGCCGCAACTAGAGATCCCGCATGCTGCAACAAAGATCCCACATGCTGCAACTAAGACCCGGTGCAGCCAAAATAAATAAATAAATATTAAAAAAAATTCTTAGAGGAAAACATAGTGATAAATCTTTATAACCTTGTATTTGGCAAAGGATTCTTAGATATAACAGCAAAAGCACCAGCAATAAAATAAAAAAATAAGTAAAACCGACTTCATCAAAACTAAAAACCTTTGTGTTCCAAACGACATTATCAAGAAAGTGAAAAGACACCCATATGATGGGTGATGATAACTGCAAATCATATATCTGATAAGTGACTTGTATCCACAAGATATAAACAACTCTTAAAACTCAAAAATAAAGACAATCCAATTGAAATGAGCATAGGATCTATATAGGTATTTCTTCAAGAAGATATAAAAGAATATACAAATAGCTAATAAACACAGGAAAATATGCTCAACATCATTCACCACCAGGGAAATGCAAGTCAAAATCACAGACCAAATACTTCAATTTTAAAATTGTATTTTCTTTTAAGAAAAACACAGTCAGATTTAAAAATATTAAAGATATTAAAGAAATATAGTACAGGTGGCATATGGCTCTGACAAAAATTGTGCAGCAAATATGCAGAACCCTTTGGTTGGGAACGGAGGTCTCTGCTCCTGTCCTCATATCCTCACCTCCCACTCAGAAGGTCCTTCAATCCTGACAACATGCTCCCTGTGTCTCCTGCCCCCACCCACCACCACCTAATCTGCATGGGGTACCAGTGACAGCCCAGCCACCAGGTCTTCAGACCCCTGCAAACCTCCTCCTCCTCTACACTGTTGAGTCCCGGAGGGATGGGCTTTGTCAGACCCCATCCTCCCCCCTCACCCAGTGCCTTAGTTAGCTCTCAGTGTCTCTCCTACCCCCACCCCCCAGATGCCTGAATGTTTTTTCTCAAACCCATACCATTCCTGCTTAAAACACTTGAATGGCTCCTTTCCATCTTTGGATACAGGATGACCTCTTTTAGCCTGGCTATGGTTGGCTGAAAAACGGCCCCCAAAGGTATCTGGGTCCTAGTTCTTGGAACATGTGAACGTTACCATAAATGGCAAGAGGGACTTTGTGAACGTGATTAAGGATTTTAAAAATAGGGAGATTACCCTGGATTATCCAGGAGGTCCCTAAATTCAATCACAAATGTTCTTCTGAAGGGAAGGCAGAGGGAGATTTGACTACAGAAAGGAGAAGACAACGTGACCACTAAAGCAAATGCTATGCTGCTGGCTTTGAAGATGGACAAAGGGCTATGAGCCAAAAAATGCAAGCTCTACAGCTCTAACAGCTGGAAAAGGCAAAGAAACAGATTCTACCCTAGAGCCTTGACAGGAAGGACAGATCTGCCCACATGTTGATCACAGCCCAGTGAAGGTGACTTCAGACTTCTAACCTCCAAAACTCTAAGAACAAATGTATATATTTTAAGCCACCACATTTGTAGTAATGTTATGGCAGCCAGAGGACGCTAATACCAGAAGTCCTCCACTTCTGGTCCTCGCCTCCTGTGGTGGCTGGCCTCCAAGATGGCCCCCAAGGATCCCCAGCCCTTTGTAGCCCCCTCCTATACGAGCAAGTTTGACTTATGTAACCAATAGGATATAGTAGAGTGTGAATTTTGACCCCAGGTCATAAGACATTGTGGCTTCCACATAGCTCCCTCTTGGATCACTCACTTTGTGGGAAGCTAGGTGCCATGTTGTAAGGCCGCCCAGGCAGCTCCACAGAGAGGCCCACATGAGAAGGAACACAGGCCTCCTGCCTGTCATGCGAATGAGCCATCCTGGAGGTGGATTCTCCAGACCCAGTCAAGTCTCAGGTAACAGCTGTCCAGGCTGACACCTTGACTGCCATGAGCCCAAGCCAAAACCACCAGCTAAGTCATTCCAGGATTCCTATCATCAGAAACTGAGATAATATTTATTGTTGTTTTAGGCCACTACATTTTTCATTATTTGTTACACAGCAACCAATAATGAACACACTTTCTCTTAAGCCTCTCACTGCTGACAGACTCTCTCGTTGACCAAACTTTAGTCTGGTTCCTTACAACCCTCTTCCCAACTAAGCTTTGACTTCTGGGCTTCTGTGTCCGTTTCTGCATCACTCAGTTTTACCAAAAATCCACTGATTTAGCCAGGATCCCACCCTCCATATCTGACCACTCTTGATATCTTTTCAAAGTCCTCATCCCCCACAATCCTCCAGATAACATCCCCTCATTTGGGTGCTTCAGCAATAATCCTGTTTTAGGTCAGTTTAGCAAGAATTACCCCGCCCCCCCACTATAAATACCCACTTTTCCCTGTTGTATTCGGAATAGAGCCCAGCTCTATACTGAAGTCTCTTTCCCCCTATTGCAACAGTTCCCAAATAAAATCTGTTTTTACTGCTTTAACTACTGTCCAGCTCTGGTATTCTCTGACACTGCTCACTCCCTGCCATCCACAGCAAAAGCAAACTAAAGCATTTCCTGCCAATCTGCAACAACAAGTCTCTGAACACATGCACACCTAGGATTGTCGAGAGTCTCACTCTGCATTCCAAATGTGAAATAAATGCAACCCCCCGCAGACAACAACAAAAAGACAGAAAGTCTGTAACTTCAAAGACCCGGAGCTTCAGGAATTATGAATTTCTTTTGGTTCCTGCTACGTGGAGTCAGCACTACATGGAGAACAGAGGCCACTTTGTCTAGAAAGGCTGGAGCTTTGAATCAGGCGCCTTCCCAGATGGCCTTGCAAGCAGACTACCCTGTACTGCAGTCCCCCACAGCCCCGCAGGGGTCAGACGCGGTGGTCGCTCCCGCCCCATTAACGCGGTGTGTGGTCACCTGTCCTCACCCCAGAGGCTGTCCCCGTCCGCAGGCCAGGGGGTTCGGGGAGCGGGGCTCTGGGTGGGTGTCGGTTGACTCCGCATGTTGAAGCATCTCTGCTCCAGTTACTATTACCCATGCTCACGGTGGTCGGCCTTCGGGGCGGGGCCAGCCCGGTCCTCGGGAATGACCCCAAGTTCTAGGCCGGGACAGAAAGGCGGGAGAACTTGCGGAGCATACGCAATCGGGGACTGGAAGGCCTGGGTTCGATTCCCGACGCCACCCCTCACCAGCTGGGCTAGTCGGGGCGCCCGACCTGGGCTTCAGTCTTCCCGTATGACCAGGGGATAACGCCCGACCCTGCTCACCGTGCGCTGCGAGGGGTAAAGGGTCAATATCTGAGGGAAATGCCCGGCCTGGGGCCCGCGGCCGTCGTTGTTATTGTTACTATTATTGTTCCGCCGTACCTGGAGCCGTTCCGCCGGCGGCCCCGTAGCCATCGTCAGTGTCGCCGCTTCCTCCTCGGGGTCCATCCTGGGCCGACAGGTCGATGACAGGCGCCCGAGGTGAACCTGAACCAGAGAGCCCCACCCGCTACAGAGACCGCGGGACTCGCCGCCCGCCGCACAATGGCGGCCGCGCCGGCGACGCTGCAACTACAGCTCCCAGAAGGCTGTGCAGCGCCCTGCACCCCCGGCCAATGAAAGCCTTCGTTCATCGAGCCTTCGACCAATGGGGGCTTCCTCTCGCTTGCCCTTCGGCCAATGGGGCCCCTCAGGCCGCCGCGCTGTGCGCCTAGGCGGGCGGGGGTCCAGCGCCAGTGGCTATGGTGTTGCGGGCCCCGATGGTGGGGGAATCGTTCTCCCAAACCAAACGCCAGTCCGCGCCCTGCGGCCCCGCTTCCAAATGCCAGTCTGCGCCCTGTGGCCTGGCATCGGAAAGCCAGTCTGCAACCTGGAATGCCACGGCCCGGGTTGAAATCTGGGCCTGCTCTTCCCAGCTGGAAAGGCGCAGGAGGAGGCCTGGGGCTTTCCTTGTCTGTGGATCGTATACTGCCGTTGTGCTTAAAATATTTCTATGCTTTACAATTACATGAACGTTTAAAGATTTTGTTAATAGAATAGGTTTAGGGGGCTAGTGGCCCAGAGGGGGCACAGGCGGGTTCTGAGAGTTGATCATGTCCTGTTTCTCGATTTGGGGTATTCCCTTTGCGAAGGGTCATATCTGTGGTTCTGTTAGAGTCCATTAAAAAGTTTATTAGAAAAGAAGAAAGGAAAAGCAGACGTTCACCAGGATGCAGTCGAAACAGAACAAATATTTATTTGATCATGTACTGTGTGCTAGGAACCAGGCACAGCAAGGCAGAGAACAGAGATACTCGCCCGCCCCCATGGGGCTGCTGGTATAATGGGGAGAGACAGACAGCAAACCACAAACATGACAAAAGGGTGAACGACTGTGGTCACTGCGGGGATGGGGCAGCCGGCTTCCAAGGGGCACGCGGTTTCTGCACTCACTCCCATCCCTGTCATCCCTTTGCTGCTGCTGCATCTCTCCGCTTCAGTCCAACCACCTTTCTGCAATCTGCTGGGCATTTCCCCTGCAACCACACCCAGGACCCAACCCCACCAGGCCTGCGATGCCAGGAGGAGCATGTGTTCACTCACCACTCACCGTGGCTGTGGGAACCACGGGTCAGGCAGCCTCCAGGAGACCGAATCTGGCTTCTACTGGGAGCCCAACAAAATTTCCTGGTGGTATTCCTTTCTCCGTGGGCAGAGAAGGTCCCAGGAGGGACCCAGGAAGTCCCAGGAGGAACCCAGGAGGTCCCAGGAGGGTCTATTGCCTTCCCCTTAGCAGCAGCCCTCCAGAGGGTAGAGAGGTGGTGGTGGGGTGTTGAGTCTATTATCTTCTCCTTGGGAACAGCTCTTGTTTTTAAAGTAAAGTTTTTTTAATATATAAATTTATTTATTTTATTTTTGGCTGTGTTGGGTCTTCGTTGCTGCGCGCCGGCTTTCTCCAGTAGCGGCGAGTGGGGGCTACTCTTTGTTGTGGTGGGCGGGCTTCTTACGGTGGATTCTCTTGTTGAGGAGCACGGGCTCTAAGTGCACGGGCTTCAGTAGTTGTGGCTCGCAGGCTCAGTAGTTGTGGCGCACGGGCTTAGTTGCTCCGTGGCATGTGGGATCTTCCCAAACCAGGGCTTGAACCCGTGTCCCCTGCATTGGCAGGCGGATTCTTAACCACTGCGCCACCAGGGAAGCCCCGTATCCTTTATTTTTATTCTTCATTTTTTGGCTGTGCCACATGGCATGTGGGATCTCAGTTCCCCTGCCAGGGATTGAACCCGTGCCCCCTGCAGTCGAAGCGTGGAGTCTTAACCACTGGACCACTGGGGAAGTCCTACAACTGTGTATCTTTTAAAAAAATATTTATTTATTTATTTAGGCTGCACTGGGTCTTAGTTGAGGCACATGGGATCTTCATTGCGGTATGCGGGATCTTTAGTTGCAGCATACGGAATTTTTTTTTCCCAGTTGTGGCATGCAGACTTCTTAGTTGTGGCACATGGAGTCTTAGTTGCAGCATGCATGTGGGATCTAGTTCCCCAACCAGGGATAGAACCTGGTCCCCCTGCATTGGGAGCACAGAGACTTACCCACTGGACCACCAGGGAAGTCCCAACAACTGTGTATCCTTAGTACACCACTGCCGTAAATTTCAGCTGTGAGTACAGTTGGATGCTGAGCCCTATGAATTCTAGAAAAATCTCTAGATGTGGGAGTGGTCTTGTGGGCCACCAATAGATTCACTACTGGTTGTATCAAATATACATTATGATTATTTTGGTATCTGTGTTTTAAAAAGTGGGGGTGGGGGTGGGCAGGGAGAATGGATTTCTGTTAAAAGGAGCCCCTGGGTCACATGTAACACAGGTGTGGTAACTGTTTAAGGTCTTCTAAAAATTAAGCCACAAATGTAAGTGAAACCAACAAAGAGGAAATAGTTATATGGATATACAATTTTGAGATTACTCTTTTTTTTTTTTTTTTTTTTTTTTTTTTGCAGTACGCGGGTCTCTCACTGTTGTGGCCTCTCCCATTGTGGAGCACAGGCTCCGGACGCGCAGGCTCAGCGGCCATGGCTCACGGGCCTAGCCGTTCCACGACATGTGGGATCTTCCCGGACCAGGGCACGAACCCGTGTCCCCTGCATCGGCAGGCGGACTTTCAACCACTGCGCCACCAGGGAAGCCCAAGAGTACTCTTTACAACATGTTAAGATGGGTCCAATAAGCTGTAATTCTAACACTTCCTTTCAGGTGGGTCTTATGCACGTTTTGATTTGGAACCACTGGGTATGAGAATCATTTGGGCGGAAAGGTCTCGGGTTCCTATTTCAAATGAGCCCACTTCTTGGGTCCTTAAGAGCCTCTGGTTTCCGATTTATGAAAGGGTAGAACCCTCTCAGAGCAGGGCCTGAAGCACTCACTGTGTACACAGCAACTTCTGTCTTCCATTCCCCCCAGCCCCCTACATGCATCCTTCTTGTGTGATTCCCACAAGGTGTGGTCTCCAGGAACCCATAACCCCTATGCTCCTGTGTGGCGTCCCCATCTTGGGAAGAAGGGACTTGAGGGCGCTGCGGCATCACACGCATCTTCCGTACTGAGTCCCTAAATAGTGCCTTCACCGAACAAGGCTAATTTTAAGACTTGCTGAATGGAAATGTCTCTCAGGTGTTTGGTCAACAAGAATTGTCAAACAACACTCACTTTGCTAGATCCATTGCACAAGTCCTTCCTCCCAGGCCCCAGCATCTTCTGAAAGCTACACAAGGTTGGTCTCAGCAGCAGGACCAACTGCCTAACCAGGCAGCAAAGTCCCCTCTGTTCTGTCCACGCCACTGTAGGAAGGCATTCCCTGTCTCAAACTCCGAGTCTCATATGAATCATGTGGGCCGTTACTTATAGGGTCTTATGGAAAGTAAATACCAGGTAACTGCCAAAGTGACCTTGGGGGAGTACATTCAATATTTGGTGGTTATACAAATTCACACACCTGTCTTGTCCACCCAGGTGTCCCAGGATACCAGCACCTCTCGGGGGCCCACTGACTTCCTGGTGATAAGGCTTCTGGAAAATAAAGTCTTAGAGCCTTAAAAGGACTCCAAGGAATTCTAAGAAGCCAAGGAGCCTTCCTGCTCTACTGGAATCAACTCTGATTGGCAAAATAGAAGAGCCTGACATCTTTAAGTTCTTGCTTCTTTAATCTTCAATTTACAGTGACACTGAATCAAAAGGAAACATGTACATAACCCCCAAATCAACTGCAGATGTCTTCATGCACTGTAGTTTTGCTCACCTATAGGTACACATTTGAAATAATTTGTTACCCAAATAAGAAGTGTACCACCAGGGAATAAAACACTACAGAAGTTTTAAAATGGAAAGTAGCTGTCTCCTGCCCCACCTTACCCAACAGTCACAAATCCCATCAACCACTTTTAGCCATTTCTATTCTGGTTCTTTCTGAGGCCACCTCTGCAATTCTTTCAGTCTGTAGACCTTACTGGCTTCCTGCTCTGATAAGGAATTTAGATTTGACTCACGTCGTTGCTCTTCTATTTGCTTCCAACTTTTTGTCATATTACTGTTTTGAGCTCTAGTTTTGGTCTCCTAAGTAACCCAAAGTATTGTATTTAAAAGCCCGCTTCCTAAGATGATGATACGGGGATACACTCCCCCCTTTCTGCTTCTCTTCCCCTTTCTACTTTGTAACAGTCACAGGCTGTGCCATTACTATTGGTGACAGGACTGGGAACAATGGCACGCCACTCTGTTGCCATTAAGAAATCTATTCTGTCACAGATCTGGGCTTCTTCCTAAAATTGAAAAGTAAAAATAAACAGTATCTACTCTTTATATCAGAACTATGCAAACACTGTTCAGTGAAGGGCCAATCAAAACAACGATTATATTTCCCCCTCTTTTTTTCCGATTTCCTGAGTCCTCTGCCTCTTCCAGGAAGAATTATTAACACAAGGGTCAAATGAATACTCCTTTCTAAAGTTTGCTTCAGGGGCTTTCCTGGTTGCGCAGTGGTTAAGAATCCACCTGCCAATGCAGGTGACACGGGTTCAAGCCCTGGTCTGGGAAGATCCCGCATGCCGCAGAGCAACTAAGCTTGTGCGCCACAACTACTGAGCCTGAGCTCTAGAGCCCGAGAGCCACAACTACTGAGCCTGAGTGGCAGAACTACTGAAGCCCGTGAGCCTAGAGCCCGTGCTCCCCAACAAGAGAAGCCACGGCAATGAGAAGCCCGCGCACCGCAACAAAGAGTAGCCCCCACTCGCCGCAACTAGATAAAGCCCACGTGCAGCATTGAAGACCCAATGCAGCCAAAAGTAAATAAATATATATTAAAAACATTTGCTTCACATTTGGACTGCAATTGTCTTGTACAATCTGTACATTTTCTCGAACAATTTGCTTACTTTGAAGTCTCTGATTTTTTTAATTAGAAGAAACATTCCTTTTTCTTAAAAAATATTCCTTTTCTACTTTCAAAATTCTTTCCAGAAGTTTCTGTGATATGTGTGCGTGTGTGCATGTGTGTGTGTGTGTGTGTGTGTGTGTGTGTGAGTGGCTGTCTTGGGTCTTTGTTGCTGCGCAGGCTTTCTCTAGTTGTGGCAAGCAGGGGCTACTTTTTTGTTGTGGCGCGTGGGCTCCTCATGGTGGCTTCTCTTGTTCTGGTGCACAGGCTCTAGGCACGCGGGCTTCAGTAGTTGTGGTTCCCGGGCTCTAGAGCGCAGGCTCAGTAGTTGTGGTGCACGGGCTTAGTTGCTCCATGGCATGAGGGATCTTTCCGGACCAGGGCTCGAACCTGTGTCGCCTGCATTGGCAGGCGGATTCTTAACCACTGCACCACCTGGGAAGTCCCAGTCTGTGATGTCTTTTTAATTGTGTTCTCAATTTCTCATGCTGCGTGAATCTATCCATGATCTGAAGATGTTTCAGCTCTGGTGAAGTTTCCCTTTTTCTTTCTTTTCTTTGCTTTTTGGCCCAACAGTCTTACTTTTAATTTCAGGGAGTCTATTCTTTTTAAAAGAGCATCTTGCATTTATTTTTCATTTGCAATTATTTCTTGACTCACTCCTAGAATAAAACATTTAAAATATTTATTTCTCCTGAATATCTGTTCTCTTTGGCAGTTTTTTTTTCTGTTTTATCTTAGATTTAAAAAAAATAATTTTATTAATTAATTTATTTATTTTTGGCTGCGTTGGGTCTTTGTTGCTGTGCTTGGGCTTTCTCTAGTTGTGGCGAGTGGGGGCTCCTCATTGCAGTGGCTTCTCTTGTTGCGGGTCATGGGCTCTAGGCATGTGAGCTTCAGTAGTTGTGGCTCACGGGCTCTAGAGTGCAGGCTCAGTAGTTGTGGCACACGGGCTTAGCTGCTCTACAGCATGTGGGATCTTCCCGGACCAGAGCTCAAACCCGTGTTCCCTGCATTGGCAGGCGGATTCTTAACCACAGAATCACCAGGGAAGCCCCAGATATTTTTTCATTCATGTTGGAGGCTTCCTTAATCATTCACTCCCCAGCTCTCATGATATTGAAGAAGCTATCAAAAAACAGAGGGGAAGCTCTACAGATGGGTGGGGCTGGTTTAATGGCACACTTTGCTTTAGGATTAAAAGGGTAAGAACCAGCTGTTAGGATGAATGTCCTTGAAATGCCAAAATAAGGCAGCACTTGTTCTGGAGCATAATACACCAGATTCCCTAGTCCCTCAGACTTCTTTTTTTTTGGGCCATTTTATGGTTTTATTAAACAAAACGTGCACATGAGCTGTCTATTCATTTTCTTCGCTGCGCAGCCTGGTGTTGGGATTGGTGACTCTGATGGCCAGCTGGGCTGCTCTCTCTACAATGGCTTTGGAGTTCCTGGAGGAGGCGTTGTGCACAATCTCAGCACAGTAAGGCTTGTTGCACGTCAGCAGCACTTCAAATTCCTTGACATTGTGGACCAGGAACTTCTGGAAGCCGCTGGGCAGCATGTGCTTTGTTTTCTTGTTGCTCCCATAACCAATGTTGGGCATCAAGATCTGGCCCTTGAATCTCCTGCGCACCCTGTTGTCAATGCCTCTGGGTTTCCACCAGTTCCACTTAATTTTGACATATTGGTCTGACTGGTGCTGGATGAACTTCTTGGTCCTCTTTTTGACGATCTTGGGCTTCACGAGGGGTCTGAGGGCAGCCATGATGCCGAGTAAGAGATGGCGGCCACCTCCGTAGGCAGCGCCGAGGACCTCAGACTTTTTCTTATAGCACATAATTCATTCTCTACTATATTTTTTGCTTACCCATGGCCAGATACTTAACGCAAGAGAGGGGAGAGCAAATTAGGAGTTTCACGGACAGACCTTCAATGAACCCTGCTTTCCCGCCCCACTTGTCAGTCTACAGCTCTGACAGGGGGGCTGTGACCTCCACTCCTGCAGCTCCCTCTTTGCAAGTTCCTAGCTACAGCCTTTCCCACTCTGCATCTCCAGGCGATGCTCTCACCTGCTTTCACCTTGCTCAAACCTGCAATAATGGCCTCTCCCACTTGCTTCACCACTGATTTACACTTCAGCCTTTTTTTGAACATGCTGCCGAGTTGACCTTCTTAACCAACCATCTGTGCACATGATTTTATATGTTGTAACATTCTGTGTATATACCGTTTTGAGCCCTGTTTTCACTTCACTTGACTCTTTTGATTAGTCAACCTAACTGAGCAACAAACTTAAGTTAGAGCATGACAGAGTCCCTGAAAAATTGAGTCTACTTTTAATTCCAATAAAAATCATTTTAGAAGACTTCCCATCATTAGTTTTCCTTCGATTTGTTTTTTGTTTGTTTATTTTTGCCATGCCATGCAGCGGGATCCTAGTTCCCTGACCGTTGATAGAACCCAGGCCCCGGCAGTGAAAGGACCAAGTCCTAACCATAGGACCACCAAAAAATTCCCCAATTTGTGTTTTTAATTGCTGGTTTACACTGAACATAGCTGGCTTCAAATTTCATTACCAAACACCAACTTCCTCATGCAATGGTTTCTTCTTAGGTTGAGTGTTTGGGGCTCTGTGTAAAGAGTATCTTTCGGTTCCCCATCATCTCCATGAATGTGGATACAACGTCTGGTTGAGTTTGCGTGGCTGTACGCACTAAAAAGATTATCTGGTGGGTACAGCTCCATTCTGTGTTTTCTAACTTCTGCCGAGAGCTCTGACTGAATGTTTTTCATCAGTGGTCATATTCATGACCTAAATGCAGAAGTATATAAATTTTAGTATATATACAAATCACGTGTGCTCCTTTTGGAAACTGCAGGCTCCTGGATTTTACTGCTAGATATTCTGATATAGTAAACTGAGGGTAAGCTTGGTAATATGCAGTTTCAACACACACACTCCAAGCAGTTCTGATGTATATGGTCATTAGACTACACTCTGAGAATCATACCTTGGTCATCTGATGTCTAGTAAAGAAAGTCTGGCAGTGAGCTTTTCCATCTTGATTATTCATAGGGTTTCTCTCCCATGGGTTTTCTCATGTTGAATAAGGGATGTACTACAACTGAAAGCTTTTCCACACTCATTACATTCATAGGGTTTCTCTCCAGTATGGATTCTCTGATGCCTAGTAAGTTGACACCGCTGGCTAAAGGCCTTTTCACAATGATTACATTCATAGGGTTTTTCCCCAGTGTGTGTTCTCTCGTGTTTTGTAAGGGTTGATCGATCATTGAAGGCTTTCCCACAGTCAATGCATTCATAGGGCTTTTCTCCAGTATGTGTTCTCTTATGTTCAATAAGGCGGGACCTCTGACTGAAGGCTTTAGCACACATGTTACACTGATAGGGTTTCTCTCCAATGTGTATTCTCTGATGCACAATGAGGGGAGACCTCTGGCTGAAAGCTTTTCCACAATGACTGCATTCAAAAGGTTTCTCTCCAGTATGTGTTCGCTGATGCACAACAAGCTGAGATCGCTGCCGAAAAGCTTTCCCACAGTCATTACACTCATACGGTTTCTCTCCAGAATGAATTCTCTGATGTGAAAGAAGGTGAGAGCTCCCAGTGAAGCCTTTCCCACACTGATTACATTCAAACGGTTTCTCTCCAGTATGAGTTCTCTGATGTTCAATAAGGTGAGAGCTCCCAGTGAAGGCTTTGTCACACTGATTGCATTTATATGGCTTCTCTCCAGTGTGAATTCGCAGATGCCTAATAAGCTGAGTGCTTCGAATGAAAGATTTTCCACACTGGTTACATTCATAGGGTTTCTCTCCAGTGTGAGTCCTTTTATGTGCAACAAAGTCAGAGCTTTGACTGAAGGACTTTCCACAATGAGCACACTCATAAGGTTTCTCTCCAGTATGAATTCTTTGATGAACAGTAAGGTTAGAGTTCCACCTGAAAGATTTTCCACATTCATGACATTTATATGGTTTTTCTCCAGTGTGAGTTCGTTGATGCCTAATAAGTTTGGAACTCTGGGTGAAGGATTTCCCACACTGGTTGCATTCATAGGGCTTTTCTCCAGTGTGAGTTCTCTGGTGTACAACCAGGTCATAGCTCTGGCTGAAAGACTTCCCACACCTAGTACATTCATATGGCTTTTCTCCCGTGTGTGTTCTCTTGTGTACAACAAGCTTAGAGCAACAGCTGAAAGATTTTGCACACTGATTACATGCATATGACTTCTTTCCAGTCTGAATGATGTCACAGTCAGGAAAAGATGAGGCCACGTGGAAGGCACCACAGTCCTCCTCACATCTGAATGGTGCCTCTCCAGGATCACTTATTTCGGTTTGTACAAGGCATTCATCACACTCGTACTGACTTTCTCCAAAATTCATTGGCTTGTGTTCATTCAGAGACATGCTATGATTAATGCTGTTTCCATCGTCCTTACTGTCATTGCCATTCTCTGCTGAAAAAATTCTATTAAGAAAATGAAGGGAGGTACCACAGTTTAAAGAGTCACTACTGACAGTATAATCATAAGGTTTTTTATTTCCCGTTTCAACATTTGCAATTTTATTCAAGTAAGTGCTCTGACAGAAGGCTCTAGCACTTTGATGATCTTCACAGGACTTCAGATCAGCCCAGTTTTTCTGATGATTAATGAAAACCGAGTTCTGTTTCAACCTTTTAACCTGTGAGTTGAGCTTATGGAAATGTGTCCTTGTGGGTAATGTCGGAGGTAGAAGGCTTAGACTCAGATAACTACCCCCTTGAGCAAAATGTCTCTCTGAGGTAAGTACTGTTTGACTCAGAGAGTCCTCCTGGTGCTTCCCTAGCTGGTCCCTCCAATGCTGCACTTCTCCTAATGACACCAACCAGGGGCCCTCCTCCTGTACACAGTGTTTCATTTCCATGTGGTGAGATGGCTCTTCCACAGCAATACCCTCTTCAGAAGCTGACTCTTTATTTTCCAGTGTAGTCTTCCAGTCTGAAAGAAATCCAAATTGCCTGAATTACTGGAGCAGCATTAGGAGGGGAGAGTGGGATGAAGGAGACCACCAAGTATGAGAGGTATCTCTGGGTTTGTTTCTAATCCATGGACTGTAATTTCATGCAGGGTGTGAAAGGAAGGGATGGCTCAGCAAAGAGGAAATCAGTGGTAAAATACAAAAAAGCAAGCAAAGGTAATGAAGAGATGACTCAGGAGGACTGGTCCCCAAAGAGGGAGCAGAGGAATAAAATAAGCAGGGAAGGGTGAAGCTTAAAGGAGAAATTCACACAAAAAATTTGGGTCTGAAGGTATAAAGCCCTCAATCACCACAACAGATACCTACATTCTCTTTGCTGGGACCTGTCAACATGATACCTTATTTGGAAAAAGGATCTTTACAGATGTGTTAAGGATTTGAGATGGGGAGATTATCTGGATGGGCCCCAAATGTTATCACAAGTGTCCTTATATGAGGGAGGTAGAGGCAGATTTGATACACACAGAAAGCATTCTGAACACAGAGCAAAGAGATCTGAAGGTGTTGGCCTTAAAGACTAAAGTGATGTGGGCACAGACCAAGGAATCCCACAGCCACCAGAGCCTGGAAGAGACAAGGAATGGATTCCCTACTGGAGCCTCTGGAGGGAGCATGGCCCTGCTGCACCTTGATTTTAACTCAATGATACTGATTTTGGACTTGTAGCCTCCAGAACTGTGGGAGAATCAATTTGTGTTGTTTTAAGCCACCAAGTTGGTAATCTGTAATAGCAGTCACAGGAAACAGGATCTTAACATGTGCCTCAACCTTATGATCCACAATCTTAGTCTATCCATTTCCTGGTGCTGGATCTTGAAACGAGATCCCAAATACCAACACTAATTTAATATTCTTTTTTTTTTTTGCAGTACATGGGCCTCTCACCACTGTGGCCTCTCCCGTTGCGCAGCACAGGCTCTGGACGTGCAGGCTCAGCGGCCACAGCTCACGGGCCTAGCCGCTCCGTGGTATGTGGGATCTTCCCTGACCGGGGCACGAACCCGTGTCCCCTGCATCGGCAGGCGGACTCTCAACCACTGCGCCACCAGGGAAGCCCTAATTTAATATTCTTAATGCACCATTTCTACCATCACTTCAGGCTGCCCACAGGGAAATAAAAGTCCCTTTAACCACTCCAGAATTGATGTCACAGACTCCCCAGAAAAGTGCTATGGCCCCTGAAGCAGGGTGCTTGGCCAGACTGGGCCACAAGTGGACTCCACCAGCTGGCAACTTCTGAGGCTCGATTTCCTTGGCAGTAAGCCAGGAATACGAATGCTTAGCTAACAAGGGTTACTTCGAGGCATAAACGAATCAGCATGTGAGCCTCACACAGTGTCTGGCACACGGTGTACTGCTGTACATGGTACTGTTGATGTCGTCACCCTTATTATGGTTCTAAAGGGGATTCCTCGGCCTGTTGAAGATACTGGGCCTTTAACAAAGAGTGCCACAGGCTCCCAGCTCAGGATCCTCCTTGCCTGCATCCTCCAGGATTCCCTTTTTACTTGTCACTTTGTCCACATACTGTCCTTTTCAGTCTGGTAGCCACCCACATCCAGTAATATCAAGGCCTTTGCCCAGGGTCTCATGCTTCTCTCCCTATGCCTGCCAAGGAGATAAGTATCCTCCATTTGGCAACGTATGACCTACACTCTCTGGCTATCCTTTGACTTCCAAGAGGACGTTTCCCTTCTGCCCAACAAAGACCTTCTTTCCCTCATGGGGAAGGTCCTTATCTATGCCCAACCTCTCCCACGACCAGCACTGTTCTCCTTCCCAAGACACTGCTGTGTTCCTTTGGGGTGTTGACTTGGAATCTCTGATGATGAGAACTTTTCAAATGAAACAACAGCCCCATGAAGGGGAGTGAAAGGGTATTTGGAGGAGGAAAGGACAGAAATCTTTGAGTGGCTAAGATATGTCCAAGATGTGCCTGGCTGTTGGAAACTGGGCAAAGGAGGTTAAAATTCTACAGTAGCATCTGCACCAAGATCTTGAAATGAGGAAGACAGATTGTGTGGGTCAGCAAGAAAGTAACGTCTATGACGGAAGAGAAGAAAGACACTGCTGGTAAACTAAATTCAGAATGATGTCATTTGAGAACCAAGGGTAAGTAAAAGTAGGTAAGAGTTCAGAAGTAAGAAATAACAGAAGCTGCAGGCAAGAGAGTAACAGGGTAAAAAGGCACAGGAACACATGAGATAAATTAAACGCCTCCAGGCTAGGGCAAGGTGGTATAAAGGACAAACATGTTGCTTATTGCTAAATGAAAGAAGCCACTCAGCAAAGAACACGTACTGCATGATTCCAACTATAGGATATTCTGAAAAAGGTAAAACTACAGAGACAGTAAAATAATCAGTGGTTACCAGGTGTTAGGGTGGAGGGAGGGTGAATAGGTGGAGCACAGAGGATCTTTAGGGCAGTGGAGCTACTCTGTACGATACTATAGTGGTGCATGTATAACATTATGTATTTGTCCAAACCCACAGAACGTACACCACCACAGTGAACCTAATGTAAACTGTTGATCTCTGTTGATAATAATTTATCAATATAAGTTCATCGACTGTAACAAATGTGCCAGAGAATGCAAGACATTAATAACAGGGGAAACTGTGTGGGGTGGGGTGGTATACGGGACTCTGTACCTTCTGTAAGCATGAAACTGCTCTAAAAAATAAAGTCTATCAATGGGGACTTTCCTGGTGGTCCAGTGGCTAAGACTCCGTGCTCCCAATGCAGGGGGCCGGGGTTTGATCCCTGGTCAGGGAACTAGATCCCATATGCCACAACTAAGAGTTCTCATGCCGTGACTATAGATCCTACATGCCGCACTAAGACCCAGCCCAGCTAAATAAATAAATAAATAAGAAAATAAAGTCTATGAATTAAAACAAAACAACAAAAGATCAGAAGCAGCCCAATTAGTCAGTATGATGAACATGTTCTAAAATAGATTGTGGTGATGGATACACATACTGCAAATATACTAAGAGGCTTTGCATACTTTAAATGGGTGAACTGTATGGTACGTAAACTGTGTTTTGATACAGCTCTAAAAGAAAAAAAGAAAAAAAAAGATAATTCCAATTAGGCTGACACACAGGGTAGGAGGTGGGCCTATGGGATGAGGGGAGGTGGGAAAGGAGGTCCAGGAAGATTTAGTAGGAATCCTTCTGGAAGGCTTGGACGCACAAGTTTTTACCACACTTTGGAATCATCTTGAAGACATGGGAACGTCCAACATGGAGGACTGCCGATCACCCAAATGGCAGAGCAAAGACCAGCCTGAAGGGGAGGGCTGAGGAGCTTCCACCCTGGGTAGAAGTCAGGATGAGAGGATGGAGGAAAAGAGGGGGCGTGAGGACATGGGAATGAGATGCAGCAGCAGAGGGGTGAAGACCAGAGGAAGACGGGGACAGAAATGAACCCATGTGTGAGACATGTCCTGACCACAGCAACAAGTGTTCTCTGTGGGTGGGCTGGGCACAGAGACAGGCTGATGTGGATGAGAACATAGCTGCCTTGTTGGACATGAGGAGGCAGCAGAGAACACCTGAGCAAACTCCCCCAAAATGGCCTCCCTGCTCCTTGGACCTTAACCATTGGGCCGCCGGCCTGTTCTCACCTCGGGGAGGTCCCGGCTCCACCCTCCATGGGTCCTCCCCTTGCTCCAGTCGGGCGATCACATCCGGTTTTGAAAGCAGAAGCCCTGGCCAACGGAGGAAAAACAGAGGGCTTGGTCTTCTGCTTGGTGACAGGCCCAGCCCTCGCCCCTGGGGTCAGACGTGAATGGACTAGGAGGGCCCCCGCATCCTCCCGAGGAGATTTCCCACTCCCTGAACGACAAGCCACAGATCTGCTCTGGAGATGGAGTAAGCGGCAATACCAGGACCCAAATCTCAAAGGGACCCACTTCCAGCACGTTTTGGCCCAGCCTGGGCACACCCTTGAGTTGAGCCGCACTCTGGGTCCTGCGATGGGCAGTGCCTGCCTTACCCAGGGAGACCAGGTGACTGCAGGTCTCCAGAGTCACCTCACGGTACAGCATCCTCTGGGCCAGGTCCAGCTGTCCCCACTCCTCCCATGTGAAGGTCACAGCCACGTCCTTGAAGCTCACAGGTGGCTGAAACATCACTGGTGTTACCATGGGACCCTGCTTTCTCGACAAGGACGTTGGGGGGACAGGACAGTACAGGGGAGGGAGAACCCCTTGCTCAGATCAGACCCAGCCTCAGGCCCATGGCCTTTTCATTTCTGCCTGGGTATCTCATCTACCACTGGTCACACCAGTGATCCCGATTTTCTGTTTTGGGAAACAACGGGGACCCCTCTTGGAGATCCCCGTCCCCAGCCTCTCTACAAAATCACAGATTGGAAGCCAGTCAAAGAGGATGCTCTAGATCAGGGGTCAGCACACAGTGGCCCATGGGACAAATCAGGGCTGTGGTGTGTTTTTAGAAGGCCAATGCCATGAGCTGAATTGTTTCCCCATGAATCCGCATGTTGAAGTCCTACCCCACAATGTGACTTATCTGGAGACAGGGCCTTTACGGAATTAATGCTAATGGAGGTCATAGCGCAGGGCTCTAATGTAATGGGACTGGTGTCCTTACAAGGGGAGGAGGAGAAACCAGAGGCCTCTCTCTCTCCCTACTATGTGGAGACATAGAGAAGGCACCATCTGAAAGCCAGAAAGAGTCCTCACCAGAAACCAACCCTGCTAGCACACTGATCTTGGACTTCCAGCCTCCAGAACTGTGAGAAAACAAATGGCTGTTGTCCAAGCCACCCAGCGGGTGGTATTGTGTTACAGCAGCCCAAGTAGACCAAGTTGGCCTCTCTGCTTCATGACTTGCTAGCTGGACACCTGGACGTGTCCCTGAACTTCTCGGCATGAGCTGCCCTGATGCGACTATGAAGACAGCCTCCTGCACCGGGGAGTCTCACAGGACATGAGTGCAACTGACCCCTGGCACCCAGGAAGCACAGGCAAGTGTATGATGCTGGGACCCTGAAGGAGGTCAGGGACCCGCACCCACCCGCCATGTGCTGCACCGTGAGCGATCTAAGGGTGACTGTGGCTCTTTATGGGGACACTCTCAGCTGCCCTCCTGAGTGGTCTCAGTGAGGATCAATGGGCCCAGAGTGCCTGCATGTTTATGGAGGCTCAGCTCTGCCTGCCCTCAAGGGCCCACTGAGCAAAAACCACAAATAAAAAGTCTGAGGCAGAGACCTGGCCCAGGGAACCAGGTTTGTGGAGTTCCTGGCTTGTTCACGCAGGGAGCCTGTAGACTTCACCCCAAGGCATAGGGCAGCATTACAGAACTCTCGTGTGTGCTGGCCTGAGGAGTTGGGTGTTATCCTTGGACACATTTTACAGCCAAGGAGACTAAGGCAATGAACGCGAAGGTCCCCAACTCACCTGAGACAGGATCTGCTGAGGATATGCCTCCATTTCCTCCTCATACCTGGAGAAGCTGTCCTGAAGAGGGCAGAGGTCCTCAGAAGGCAGGGCTGGGGTTGGGGGAACAATTAGGGATTCAGCCCCACCTAAGTATCTCCACACTCCTGAGTCCATTCCCATCCCCAAAGGAGAGGGTGGCCAATGCCAGCTGAGGACCATCCCTTGGGGAGTGAGGGGCAGAGAGGCGGAGATCTGATCACGTGTTCTCCCTGTTCAAGGCTCTGAGGTCAGCTGAGGTGGCCGAGCCAGCTTTCCAGTTGTGGAGAGGGCCAGTCTGCCTGGGTCCGGGCCTGGGCTACCCCAGGCTCAAGGTAAATGCCTTGAGGCACGTGCTGCGGTGTCTGAACCATGAGCCCAAAGATACACAGCAGTCCTTCAACACTCAAATAAAGGAGGGACCAGTATTTCCTCTTATTTCAAGATACTAAATAGGGAGAAGTGGAGGCAGTGTCAAAACAATTAATCGTACAATTAAAAAATATCCCAATGAAACATCAGTTGGTTTCTAAAAACGGAGGTGGGGTATGGGGACAAGGAGGATATGAAAATCACCAGGAGGACAGCTAAGGGCACTCTGAGAGGAGGGTATCATCCTTCTGGAGCTGCTGGGTGCTGCCCCACTGCCCGTGGGCCACACCTATTATCCCCTGCTTTGCTTAACACTGTCGTTGCTTCCCATACTCTGCCCATCTAGTATCTTGGCTGTAGTCACGTGACAGTCCCACTGAGACAGCCAGGCAAAAATCCTCCCGAATCTTGCCCCAAACCCTTCCCTATGTTTGACTCCCTCTCACCCTGCCTGTACCAAAAGCACACCCACACCATGCACACACACAGATGTTCACCACACCTAAGAAGGCCGCTGAAGACTCTATATGATGCTACCTTGTTCTGACATTCCCATCCAGCCACGGGCAATCTCCTACTACCCGTGTCCATTTCCACCCTCTGATCCTCTTCTTCCTAGTCTGGAGACACCCTAGGGTGAGGGCTGGGAACACCTCCCCTCCGCAGCCAGACTGCCTGCTTTCGAAGTCCTAGTTCCACCACGTGCCTCTGTAGGACTCTGAACAGGCCTCCTTAACCTCTCTGAGCCTCATCTGTAGACATCCGGGAGAAGAGCACCTGCCTTGTGGTGCTGCTGTGATGATTATGTGAGCTGCATTTATAATTGCTTAACATTGTGCTGACACACAGTAGGGGCACAGCAGATTTAATTATATTGGTTATAGCTGGACATAAAACTCCCCTTCTTTTCCTCATGCTGGACCCAGGAGGGGTCTGGTCTGGCAGGGGTCCCTCTTTCTAGAGGCCTCTCTTTCTCCTTCCTATTCTAGTTTCCTCTTTCCCTGCCTGTGAGGGGGTGGGGTTTCAAGGGCTGCCCCAGGCTTTATGTCCAGCCTAGACCTCCCTCCCAAGTTCCCTGTCACTGCCATTCCCTCCTCCACATCCAGCCATGTCTCTAAAGACTTGATGAAATAAAATTCATATTTTATGGCAAGACAAGAAAAATTTAAACATAAACTTTTCCTCTGCTTGTTTGGGTCTCTTCCCTCCCATTTAGTGTGTATCCTGTATCTGCATTAACCCTATCTCCTTAGGAGACAAAGTTCCTTCTTTGTAAGGGGTCACAGTGACCCACTACTGGCTTTGTACTGCAGCTCTGGATTACATAAACTGTCAACTCATCATTTGATATATGACCCTTTGTCTCAAAAAGGTATATAACTGTGCTTTGATCTCTAGGGTGGAACAGTCCTCAGAGCTTTCTGAAAGACTATTTCCTGAGTTATAATCCTCAGGTTCACTTGAATAAAATGTTCCATTTCTCGGTTTCCCTGGTGGCACAGTGGTTAAGAATCCGCCTGCCAATGCAGCGGACACCGGTTCAAGCCCTGGTCCGGGAAGATCCCACATGCTGTGGAGCAACTAAGCCCGTGTGTGCTCCACAACTACCGAACCTGCGCTCTAGAGCCTGCAAACCACAACTACTGAGACTGCATGCCACAACTACTGAAGCATGCACCTAGAGCCTGTGCTCTGCAACAAGAAAAGCCATCCCAGTGAGAAGTCCACACACCACAACGAAGAGTGGCCCCCGCTCGTTGCAACTAGAGTAAGCCCGTGCACAGCAACGAAGACCCAGTGCAGCCAAAAATAAATAAAACAAATAATTTTTTTTTAAGTTCCGTTTCTTTCTTAGATCAACTATGGATTAACTCTATCATTGACAAGACTCCTGGACTCAACACAGTTGAGAGTGACCACGGTTCCTCATCTCTTGCACTGCGGCCTCCATCCTGGCTCCTCACTAGACCTGGAAAGTCAGAGTCCTCCTCATTCTTTCTACTCCCTTGGCACTATCCCTTGCACTGAGTTATCCACCGCCTGATGCTTCTACTTACTGAGGCTCTGTAATCCAAACCCCAGTCCTCACGCACAACGGAATTTGTGTCCCTGCTCTCCACAGCACTATACAGCCCCCTCTCACACTGAGCCCCCTCTCACACCGAGCCCTTAAGTTGGGGCATCATCAAACACAACCAACACAGGCCAACACCCTGGTCCGGAGTTTGCCCGATGCCATTTGCTCTGCCAGGACTGCCCCTAATTCTTTGTTCATCTGGACAACATACGCTTTCTCTTCAAGTTAAATTAAAAGTCCACGTACCAGTGGAAGAAAACGTGTCCACGTTCTGGGGCTGGGGTGGCCTCGCGGGTACAGCTGACCCCCCACGCAGGTTCCCGGGCCAGGCTCACCTGCGCTCGCGGGTAATGGCGGCACTTCCGGTGGGTGGCGGAAGTGCGCGCGCTCGGCGCAACGAACTACAAGTCCCAGAAGGCCGCGGGCTGGCGGCCGTTTTTCTCGCTTCAGTGGCAGTTTTTCCAGCTGCTGCTGCGGCCGTTGCTCCGGGCGGCGGCGGCAGCGGCAGCGGCAGCGGCAGCGGCAGCGTCGAGGCCTTTGGTGTCTGGGCGTCGGCGACCCAACTTTTTATCTCTTACGACAGCTCGGGTTGTGGCTGAGAATGTTGCTCCCTTTAGCTCTGCCCCTCGGCCCCGAATTAATGGACGACTCTGATTCTCCTCATGGGCGTCTGCGACACAGGTCGAGGGCGCGACGTTCGTGTCTGAACCGTGCACGGCTTCGTGCTTTCCTCGTGGGCCTTTGCAACGGCCAGACCTGCCGTGGGAGTAAAGGGAGACCACCTGATGAGGACCACAGAAGACGTTTTTTCAGAGCCCGCTAGAGCAGGGGAGTCCACCACAGTCTTTGCGTTTGGCAAAGGCTCAAAGGCCGGCACAGGAGAGGGAAAGCTTGACAGCAACAAACAGAAATGGCCTCAGGTGTGTCCTGAGTGTGGAGTATGGAAGTTGGAGGCCGGCTAACTAGTAGTGGGTCATCCTATGTGATTGCTCGGGGGAGCTTATCTGGCTTTCTCTGGTGGGTCGTAAGTGGGACAGGGGCAAAAAATAGAGATTGTGGGTCAAAGAGTTCTGTTATATGTGGTCTGGCCATTGTTTGTGGGGCTAAGACCCACAGACCTGGTAACCTGCCCTGGCTTTTCAAGGAGGGAGAGACCACAGGAAACCTTCCCAGGCCTGCCTTCTGGTGGGAACCACTCTGGCTCTACTTGAACCTCAGGCATCGTTAAGCTCCTGGATTGTGCTCTTGTGTCTGGGTTGCTCCTGTGACCAGTCTTCCTTGCCTTGACTCTCCTGGAGTTGACCTTCTTGGTTGCTTTACCTAAGGCCATTGCTTCTTATTTGCACACTTCATACTTGCTCATGTGACTCTGCAATTTGTATATTCTTCCAGAATGTCTGGAACCTAACTTCCCAAAGGAGAGTCTTGATGGAGTGGTCTCATACCTCTTGCCCTGTGATTGAATTAGTCAAGGGCGTTCTGGCCAAGGAGAAATGACAAGTCTGCTGGGGGCTTCTGGGGCAGTTTCCCTCTCTCTTAAAAATGGACATAAGACACTAGTGTGTCCCCTTATATTGCCTCTGGACAGTGTTGTCTGCATGTAATGTATAGAAAAGTACCGCCATGCCAGCACCATGAGGAAACCAGCCCAAGAGGCAAAGTCAACATGCTGAGAATGGCAGAGCAGAAAGATGGAAAGAAACAATAAGTAATGGGATCCTCCCGGAGTCACTGAATCAATATTGCCTATGCCCACCTTGGGGCTTTTCATTATGGTAAAATAGACGACCTTGTTTGTTTTTATTACAGAAAATTACAAGCATACAAGAGTAAAGAGAATAGTATGATGAAACCCCATGCTTCCTCTATGCAGTACTCAGCTGCATTTACTGTCAGCATTCTGCTTTTTAAATTTAATCTATCCCTACCTGCTCTCAGCCACCGCTGGATGATTTTGCGGCAAATCCCAGACACATCATCTCATGCATAAATGCCTAAGAACATATCTCTAAAAGATAATGATTTTTTCCAGAATAGACAAATCCATAGGGAAAGTAAATTAGTGGTTACCTAGAGCTGGAGGAGTTTTAGAGGCGATGTGAGTGACTGCTAAATGGATATCTGTGTCTTTTGGGGGTGATGAAAATGTTCTAAAATTATAAAACTCTTGAGTATATTAAAAACCATTGAATTATACAGTTTAAGTGGGTGAATTGTACAGTTTAAGTGGGTGAATTTTATGTGAATGATGTCTCAATAAAGCTGTTAATAATCAGTACATAAGGTTACCAATATCTATCAGAAAAAAGATAGTACACCTGAAACTAACACAACATTGTAAATCAACTATACTCCAAAAAATTTTTTTAATAAATAAATAAAATGTTAAAAAAAAAAGGGCTAATGATGGCACAACTTCCTGGGATGTCTGAGCGATTGAAAAAAAAAGATATCATGGGAAAAAATGAGTTTAAATAGATAACTACAAAATCATTAACACACCTAAAAATACTAGCAATAATTCCTTAATGTCAAATATCCAGTGTTTACCCCAAATTGTGTCGTCTTAAAAATTTTTTGTTTATTCAAATTGAGATCTGAAAAAGGTTCACGCCTTGCATTTGGTTAATGTGTGCTTAAGTCTTGTAGTTTATGGATTTCCTCCACAAATGCTTTTTCATTTCCATTTATTTGTTGAAACCAGGTAAATTTTTCCTGTAAATTTTTACTACATTTTGGATTTTGGTAATGGTATCCTTATGGTGTCATTTCTCTTTCCCTTGTTTTTCCTGTAAACTGGTAGTTGGATCTAGAGGCTTAATTAGATTCAAATTTGTATGTATATTTGACAGTCTTTCATAGGCATTGCACGTTTCCTTTTGCATCATATCAGAAGACACATGATATCTGGCGCGCTTCTTTGATGTTTATTTTGATCATTCAGGTGTTGACAGCCTGATCCGTCTATTACAAAGTTCTCCAACATTTTTCACAGAATGGGTTCTAGCAGTCGTTGATGATCGTTGCCTTACACCCATTATTTCATTAGGAGTTACAAAATAGTGGTTTTCTAATTATATCATTCTTTCTACGTCTACTTGCTGGAATTCTTCCATAAGGAAAAATTTTCCCTTACCAACTTTTTTGGTTTCCCTAATGTTGTAGTTTATCTTATGACAGGGCCGAAAGCAAGCTCATCACACGAGATGAATTGTGCCGAAGCACAGCAGTAGAGGGCTGCCGCTCGCTCAGGCAAAACAGCGCCATCTGTCTTGTTGTGGTAGCTTTTATTAAAGCATTATCTATGTTTACATTTTAAGACTTATTTTTTTAACATTCCAGAAATGCCAAAGCAGCAACATATATTTTTATTGATTATACAAGCAATAATGGGCTTTCTTGAAAACATGCCGTGCTTCGTCCTTGAGCAAAAGCAGCACAAGGACATTGCCTTGTGTTCCCACCATTCTGATTATACTGAAGTAGCACAAGAACATTTCCTTGTGTTCCCACCATTCTGATTATACCGAGGACATCGCATGGATCAGTGCCCAAAGCACTCAATGCTTATTCGCAGGCCCCCGGTTTGCCGGGGAGGGGGGGCTCAAAGCATTCAAGACTGTTTACAGTTCTGGCTTATTCGCATGCCCCCGGTTTGCCCGGGGGGGGGGGGGGTTGCTCAAAGCAATCAGGACTGCTTGCAGTTCTGGCTTATTCGCCAGCCCCCAGTTTGCTGGGGGTGGGGGGTGGGGGTTCATGGGTCACGTCTCCTTTCCGTGTCCTCAGTTATTCCACTACATTTCCCCCTTTTTGTTTTGCAGCTTGTGCAGCATCAAGGAGAACACGGCAGCTTGTCGCGATGTTGCATGGCGGGTAGCTTTCACTCGTCGTCGGACTACAATTAAACATATGATTATTATTATAATGAGCATTAGCAATCCTGCAGTAGAACCAAATAAAGCATGTAATTTAGACATGGGATTTAGATTATTAAGTCCTTGAATAATTCCAGTCCATACTTCTTGTGAATTAAGTCGTTGTAATCTCTTCTGAAAAGTTTGTTGAATTTTCCCTTGTAAATTCACAATTTCTTCTGTCAAATTTTTGTGATGTAATAAATGCTTTTTTATTTTTGCCCAGGGGAATGCAGACTGGTTATATGGAACCGAAGTGACACAAAAGGCACTTTGATTCCAGTCACAACGTAGCTTCATTTGTCTTTGTAAATTTACAAGTTGGTCCCCCAACATAACCACAGCTTGTTGTAAATCTGCTATTTCAAATTGCAGACAAATTGTATTTCCGAATCAATTTGTCGTTGAGAGGACCAAAGCATTTCAGAGTTTTTATGCCAATCAGTTATATAATCAACGGTCTGAATAGGTTGTTCTAAAGCAACTCCAGCTACTGCAGCAGTAGCTGTTATGGATATAATACCCATGATAGCTGCAATCAACATTCCTACAAATCTTTTACTTCTTTTTAATGCATCAGCTAAATATTGCAAAACAGCCATAGGAAGAGATTCTTGCCATTCCCTTCCAAGATTGACAGGAAGCCAAAGACCTGTCCGAGCTCGTAAGATATACAAACTTTCAGTAGATATGTTAAAAGATATACTAGGGGCTTCCCTGGTGGCGCAGTGGTTGAGAATCCGCCTGCCGATGCAGGGGACACGGGTTCGTGCCCCGGTCCGGGAAGATCCCACATGCCGCGGAGCGGCTGGGCCCGTGAGCCATGGCCGCTGAGCCTGCGCATCCGGAGCCTGTGCTCCGCAACGGGAGAGGCCACAACAGTGAGAGGCCCGTGTACCTCCAAAAAAAAAAAGATATACTAGAGTTAATGCAGGTATACAGAGAGCAATTTTTACATATTATAATACCTTGAGTCTCATTCCATACAGCTGGTCCCTTTAACAATATATAAGGTAATTTTACACAACTACGAGTATACCGAGTAACATTTTTATGAAAAGTCAAACTATGATTTCCAGATTTGTTAACCATATGTCCTACCCAGGAATTAATCTTTTTCAAAGCTGTCATAAGCTTCCATAAATCCTTTTGGATACGATATCCATTTAAATGAGGACAGGAGGAGAAAACCCTCCTGCATGTCATACTATGGTATCATTAATAGTATTGCTATAAATAGTATTATCCTCTCTATGTTAGTGTAAATTCTTCAGACCCCTTTTTCCTCGGACGGAGCCAAAAGGGCTCCAATCAATGACGCTTCCCCAAGAAGTATTAGCAAGAACCCGAGCCATTTCTCCTCGGCATCGAGTCCAATGGACCCAATCCGATAATCGATCCACAAGAGGAACCTGACATGGAGGCAAGTAAGGTGCGGAAACTTTCTCATTAAGAGTGGAATTAGAACTTTTAAAACTATAAGCACTCAAAAGATATAACCCATGATACCTGCTTTCATTTTTGACAACATTTAACCATGCCTGATAATTCATTTTAAGGCAATGATCTCCCTTTCCCATACAAATAGGAGGTCCATTAACACCCACCGTGTAATTTTCTATTATCCTTCCTTCTTCCGGCTTTAAAGGGCCTCTATCATCAAAAGGACCAGGCAACCATCCAGACTCATTTACATATACAAGAATTGGGGCATCCCACCAGGTAACCCCCATATTAAGAGGAGGGTTAGGAATATAAGTCCAATAAGTATGGTTAGTACAATTTATCTCATTGGTTGATATGCTTATTATCTGTGCAGACAACACTGCCAACATAGCCACAAAAGGATTGGTGCTAGTGAGGGGTTTACCCTGTGAAATGACAAGATTTTCAGCAGTGCCTGCAAACTTTTTCATTTGCCCCCAGGTCAATGGAGACGCCGTCTTTGTTTGATCCAACAGCACACGGAATGCTCTCTTGCTCAAATCCATCTCCGCAAATCCCTTCGTCATTCCCGTCACATCAAAGCTACGCTTAGTTGCCATCCCGAAGCTTTATCTTTTTAGCCGGCACCCAATAGGATTCAGCTCCTGCAGAAACAAAAGCGTATCCCCGGCCCCAGCGAAGAACCTCGGCAGGTTCCCAAGTGTTAGTATTTTCATTTAATATAAAAACAGGCTGTCTAAGTTCTTGTGTACTTATTTTTGTCCAATGTCTGTCAGCTGCATTAAAATCATCTTCTCCATGATTCAAAAAATTAAGAGTAAATAAAGCAATATGTATTCTTTTCCTAGGACTTTGTACCTCATCTCCCCCTTTTTGTTTTATAAGTATTTTTTTCAAAGTGCGGTTTTGTCGTTCAATAACAGCTTGTCCCGTACTGCTTTTTGGGATACCTGTAATATGTTGTATATTACGTGTTGTAAAAAAAAGTCTGACATTTTTGAGAGTGATATGCAGACGCATTATCGGTTTTTATGTTGTCGGGAATTCCCATAACAGCAAAAGCTTTTAATAAATGAGTTATTACAACATCAGCTTTTTTAGAAGATAATGGAGTTGCCCATGAAAGATGAGAGTAGGTATCTACAGAATGATGAATATATTTTAACTTTTCAAAACCAGGATATTGAGTTACATCCATTTGCCAGATAGCATTAGCAGATAAGCCTTTAGGGTTAACTTCAATATTCAAACAAGGTTGATTAATGGCAGCACATTGCGGGCATGTACGGAGAATAGTTTTTGCTTGTTTCCATGTAAGATTAAATTTATTTTTCAATCCTCTGGCATTAGTATGATATCTGTGATGTTCTGCTGTAGCTAACTCTACGGTACCCACTAAAGTATCAATAAAATCATTTCCATCTACCAATGGGCCGGGTAAATGAGTATGAGCACGAATATGAGTAATATAAAGTGGTGCAGTACGTAGTCTAATTATATGTTGTATTTGCAGAAATAAAGAGTGCAGTTCTGATCCATCATTTGGGATAAAAGCGGTCTCAATATTTTTAACTGTAAATTCCACATGCTGAGAGTCTGTACTTATTTAAGAGCAATTGGACAATCTTGTAACAATAGTATTACAGCAAATCGTTCTGTTTTTTGAACTGAAACATATGGAGATTGTAACACATTTTGATCATGATTGTTAGCATATCCTGTTCTTCCCATTTTATTGGCATCAGTAAAAAAGGTTGGTCCTATAACAGGATTTGATTGAACTATTTTTGTCAAAATTTAATTAATCTTTTTCAAAAATTGTAAACATTTATCAGAAGGATAGAGATTATATATTTTGCCTATATAATGAGCACAGGCAATTTGCCAGTTATCCTCTATTTGAACCTTTATTTATGGCAGTTGCAAGTAAATTGGCATGATAAGTAGGAGATCCAATATCATGGCAAGCTTTTATATACTCCTCGAGTGGGGCGTTTACAGCCCGTAAAGGTCGCAATGCCTTCTGGCATTCAGGATTTGCACTCTCAAAGGCCAAAGATTGTAATAATAAATCTTGCACCTCTATTTGTGCTACAGCTCTTTGAATGGCTGCACGCAGTCTAGACAAGAAATCAGTGTAAGGCTCACCAGGCCCTTGCATTAACTTAGTAAAAGATTGTGCTGTTTTTTCAGGGGGTTCCATTCGTAACTATGTTCGTAAACAACACATACGTATTTGAATGATTCGTAAATCATCAAATTGAGCTTGAGCTTGTAGATTACTAAATGCGCCTGCTCCTATTAATTTATCTAAAAGTGGCCCTGGAGGATTGCGGGTCGCATTAGTCCTTGCCATGTTTTTAGCTTCCTCTTTTTACCAAGTCTTAAACTGTATATATTGTCCAGGTTTAAGAACAGTTTTGGCAATCGCTTCCCAATCATGAGGAATTAATATGCTTTCTGTAGCATATCCAGACAAAAGTCCTTAAATATAATTAGAATGTATCCCATACGCATTAATAGTTTCTTTTAGCATTTAAAAAATTTTTATATCATGATGGTTATACTCAACATTTACATATCCATTCTGAAATTGATCATTAGCAGGCATAGCTTGTCTAACAATAGGGAAAGCAAAAAATGATTCAGAATATTGCTTTTTTTCCTTATTCATCTCTTCTTCCAATAAAAGTTTGTTAGATTCAGGTTTTAGAGGAAAGCGAAACTGACGAGAGGCTCCAACAGGATAAGCTGTTAATTCTAAAGGAGGAGCCGAAGGAATAGTAGGACATGGCTCATTGTTTTTATTTTTTTTCAATTTAGCCATCAAATTTTTTAACTTTGAAAATATATCAGAAATCTCATTCTGTTGAGAAAGTGGCATCTCATTTTGTTTGCTAGCTTGCTCCCGATCTTTATCATCATCAGAAAAAGCCCCTTCATCACTGGAACCTGAAAAATCCTCTCCTGTCTCAGACACAAGGGGAGGAGGAGGCGGAGGAAGGTCCTCTATAGGAGACTCACGAAACAGAGTACGAAAAGCAGCAGAATGATCGGGAGCAGAATTCGGACGCTGAGGGCGCGCCCCATTTTTATTTTCAGTTTTAGATTGTAATGGTTCCAGGGCAAGGGAAATTAATTTACAAAGAGACCAAACACGGACAGATATAGGGTCTCTATGCTGATGAGCTGTTCTTAAGGCTCGTATAACCTGTTTCCAAACTTTTAAATTCAACTGGTTATGACCAGTAGGTTGAAACCAGTAACGATGTTTACGAACCAGCGCAAACAATTCATCAAAAGATTCTGGTTTCACTTTTACTCCTGAACTCCGTAATAACTGTTTCAGGAGTCTAATGTATTGAAATTCTACTGAATGGGAATTCCCCATTACAGTTAATCTACTGATCCCGAAGGTTTCGCTTACTCTTGAGCGGACCAAATTCCCCTTCGGTCCCGCGATCACGCGATTACTTACCTTCAGGTCCCTGTTCGGGCGCCACCTAAGATGTACAGGAGAGAGAGGACAAATGCTTCATTCTTTCCCTTTGCTTTGAAAAAACTGAGATGTGTTAGCATCCTTCAAAGGTGACCAGTGAGTGTGTTTTATATACTTGGATTTTAAACATATTCTCTGTGCTTTAACCTATTTCAGTGAACAAGTTGATGCTTCAATTAACCAAACTTTGGCCAAGATCAGCTCCCTCAGTCTGGCTCCTGTGTCCTTTTGACATGACCTCAGTAGCCTTTGATAGCTTATTTACTTTCCTGTCTGAGAAGATGTTACAGGCTCATTCTGTAAATTTCCAGTACCAGCCTTGGAATTGGCCATTTTGCTGAGGAACCCTGGTTCTGTTTAACGGGAAATGTGTTTTAGAGACCATAATCTGGGTACTAGTAGTATTCATTGCTACTATGGTAATTATTGTTAAAAACCTCTTCAGTGGACATTTAAAAATTGGGATATATATATATATATTTAAGAGAAACATTTTAGATTTATCCTGATATTTCTATATCAAATTTAGTGTGACAGGGCTTTAATTATTTATTTTATGCTTTGATTTTTTTTTTCAAGCTGAAAATCTTGGCTCCCAATTACATCAGCAGAATTACTTAGTTGCTTTGTGTTTCAAATTACCTCCAATCTTATTACTGACAGTTCAAGAGTTATTTGCAGTTCTTTTTGTCCTTAAGATCTATCTCTAAGGTGAAATTGCTGTGTTTTTAAGTTAATGGAAATAATTATTCATGTGATAAGCTTTTCACTGAACACTTTCAATTTTTAGAGATCACTTAAAACTTAAGTAATTTCTAATTATGCAAAGCACTCTCATGGTTCCAAAATGAAAACTACAAAAGCAAAATTACACTTAGAGAAGCCTAGCCTCTTTGGCTGCTCCTCCCTCTATCCCTGCCCTCTCCCACTGGTAATCATTTATATTAATTTTGGATTATCCTTCCATTTAAAAAAGTATCTAAGCAAATACATTCTGCACGTGTATCCCACACTCTTCCTTGGGTAAAATATTCCATACCACACATAGTGCTCTGATGTACTTCGTTGCTTATACCTAATGATTTGGCGGGCGATCACTCTCTGCCAGCTGCTAGGGCACCATTGTGTTGCAGGACCACAGTTCCTTCTAGCAGCCCCCTACTGATGACATGTAAGCTGTACTGAGTGTTTGACTATTACAAACAGTGCTGCAATGGATACTCCTGTGCCTACGTCATTTTGCATTTTGGGCAGTGTATATTTAGATCTCTAGAAATGGGATTACTGGGTCAAGGATAAATGTGTTTTTAATTTTGCCCAATTCCTGTCCTTTGAGGTTATACGTTTCGCATCCCGCTAACAATGTATGGTAGGACGTGTTCCCCACCGTCTCATCAGCTGGCTATGGCACCAAACTTTTGAATATTTGCCAATCTGATAGGTAAAAAATCGTATTCCAATACAGTTCTAATTTGTGTGTCTCTAATGAGTGAGAATTTCGCTAGTTATGAGCATCTTTTAATATGTTTAAGAACCATTACATTTCTTGTTCTGCGAACTGTTCATATTTTAGCCATTTTTTTTTTGTTGGTCTTTTACTCTAGCTTTGGAAGTTCCTTATTAGCAATATTAACCTTGCAAATTGCAATTTTCCAAGTTTGTAATCTTTTTATGTTGCTAATGGTGTTGTTGTTTTTTTTATGCAAATGGTTATTTTTACACCATCAAATTTATCAGTATTTTCCTTTATTGCTTCGGGATTTTGATTCATGGGTAGGAAATAGTCTCAAGTTTTGCGGACATTCACCCATGTTTCTCCTAGTACTTGTATAGCTTCATATTTTACATTTAAATCTTTGATCCACTCAGAATTCATCCTAGTGTAAGGTGTGAGGAATGAATTTCATTTTATCTTTTGCCACAGGTAGACTAAGTAGTTTAGCAAAATTGTCTACTCTTTCCTCACTGTTTGAGGTGCTCCTTTTATCATACACTAACTTTCCATATGTAATTGAGTCTACTTCTGGATTTTCTTTTCTGTTGAATATGTCTATCTACTCATGTGCCAATACTGCAACTTTAAATTTATAGATGCTTCATAATACAGTTTACTATCTAGTAGTGCTGGTCTTCCCTCATTGCCTTTGTTTTTCAGGGTGTTTCTGGTTTTTCTCTATTATTATTTAGTGCTTATAAATTGTCAAGTGTTGAAAGAGGAGCTAGTAATAATAGTAATAACAACAGTAATAGATTAAGGGCTTACTGACTACCATCCTGGTAAAGCACACGTGTGTATTGACTCAGTTCTTTTAGCAACCGGATAAGATAGACTCTATATGAACTTCCCCTTGGAACAGATAGGAAAGCTGAGGCACAGAGAGGTTAAGTAACTAACTCGAAAGGCACAGCTGGTAAGACACAAAGCCCAGATTTGAACCGAGGTCATCTTGCTGCAGAGCTTGTGTTTTTTGTTTGTTTGTTTGTTTGTCTGTTTTCAAATATCTGCCGGTTTTAGACCAGACTGACTTGGAAATCCTAGATTCCCTCAACTCCTGGTTTGGTCTAAGCCATGTCTCCTCTTCTCTGGAAGATCAATTTCCTCATTGTTACTGGGGGAGCCCTCAAAGTTGGGGTGTAAAAGCTGAGTGTTGGTGCCACTGGCAGGAACCACTCTGTCTCACATGGATGAGGGAATATTGCAGGCAGAAGAAGCCCAGCACCCCACCCAGGACCAGATGGAACACTGCTGACTAGCTCACCTTCGATCAGCTGGACCCCCGCAGGCTTGGGTGTGCTCCTAGTTCCAGGAACAAAACATTGCTCCATTGGGCAGCCCCTCACAAAACTCCAGGGGGCGCCACTCCCACGCACTGCTCACACATCCCTTTCCTTCCCATTTTGTGGGCTTTTAGCTTTCCAAACCAGCTTTTCTTTCTCTTGGTGTCATGAAAGGAAAGGAGTTCCTGCCTTTGGCTGTTCTCAGTGAGAAGACAGCAGGGATATTCTCTGCCACTAGAGCTGCAGCAAGGGGATCACCTTGCAGAGGTAAGGAGACTTGTCAGCCACCTGGACTATAGGAGCTCTTGCTATCCCCTGTGTGAGTAAACATTAACCTCTAAGTAAAGTCTCTAATTCTGATTGATTGTCTTATCACCAATGTGGCCCTGATGATATACTTCTGAGAACGTTGACCCTGCTACCCAGCCCTGTATTCCAGGGAAACAGCAGCAGTAGAAGAAGCCTCTCTACCCGTGCTCCTGGAAACTTCTTACTGCAAAGAACCACCCTTCCACACTTGACTTAGATAAGACTTGCAGATAACCCCCTTGTTTACCTAGGATAAGACCAGATACTTTTCCATTCTTTGTCTCACACATGATTAACTGAGCTGTTTGTCCCATTGGTCAGTTAGAACTTTTGTTGACCAAGTTTTAGTTAATCTTCGGTCCTTCCCACAGGACCGTGAACTTTGACATCAGCCTGGGCCAGCGTCAGAATGTTGATCAGCCCCTCCTTAACAACTCCTCCAGAAAATCAGCTGACAAACAAAACAATATTTTTAAAAAATTGCTTGATCAACTGCCCAGTGCCTGTTCCTTCTAGCATCCCTGTAAAATTAAAGCCTTTTTCTGCCTGACCTTTGAGATGCAGATCTTGTGGTCAGAGCTATTTTCATTTGACACCGCAAGATCCCGAGAGTTCCCTTTGTTAAAGCCCCAGAAGACGGTGGTTGCCACAAGCCCCATGCCTGGGGTGGAATTACAGGCTTCTGCTAGATGTTCTATTTATTTATTTGGCTGCGCTGGGTCTTAGTTGCAGCATGTGGGATCTAGTTCCCCGACCAGGGATCGAGTCTGGCCCCCCTGCATTGGGAGTGCGGAGTCGTAACCACAGGACCACCAGGGAAGCCCCTACATGTCTTATTTAAACAGAATTTGAAAGTCAGAGCCTCACACCAACTTAATACCTAAGATGCACCTCGGGGTGGTGCAGAGTGAACCTGGCCGAGGGCTTCTTGCTGCTGAGGGCTTGATTTCAGTGAAAAACAAGATTCTATGGGCTTAGTGTAGGGAAGGATCTTTTAGACCCCCTACAAAGCCGGGAATGAAAGCCATTCTCTTAAGAAGTTTCATTGCTAGTGTCAGAAGAATGGTTGAGCAGGCATTCTCATCTTTGAGGTGCTCTGGTTATTGCGTAATTCAAATGCACACTGCACATTAGGGAGAGAGAGAGGAGGTGCGAACAAACAGAATTTTATGTTTAATTTTTTCTCATCCTGCCTTAAAATATAAAATTTCTTCCATTAAGGGAAAGCAGCAAATACTGACCCCCAGGAAAACTACAGCCAGCTTATGGAATGAATCTCACTCTGGTTTCATGTCAGACACTCAAGTGCGATAGACTCAGGTGATGGGCAATGGGTTGAAGCTCTTCCCTCCTGAGACAGGCTGGGACCTGAAACCTGGGACCTAGGATCCTCTGCCGCGGAGCTGGCACCTGGACAAATGTCTCTGCGAGCAAATAAATGCAAAACAGGGTGCTGGGAGCAAGAGCAGTGCACCGCACATGCGCCCTGCACACGCCGCCACCAACGGGCGGGCAGACCACCTAAGCCACCCCTCTGGGCCAACCGCTGGACTCACCCCTACCCTCATCCCATGTAAGGAACCAGCTGGCTCCCCCTCATGCAGCGAGAAAGGGCACCTGTTACTTGTTTTCGCTTCCTTGTGCTGCAGCATGAGTCCTAATAAAGACTTACCTGAATTTCTTAGCTGGCCTTTTATCAGTTTCTATTGATTATGGAAGCCAAGAACTCTGGGTGGTAACACTCCCATTTCTAGGTTTCCTGCATCACTGATCACTCTCCCCAGGCTGAACACAGAAGGATGTAAGGACGTTCTGGTTAAACGGCACTAATGAGTACAATGATTTGAGCATACATACCTTTTGTGTTGCCCAAGCACTTTCAATTCTGTGATGAGATTCTCCAATGGATTTCAAGTCACCTCCTGAGAAACTACTGGGTCCTCAATGGTGACTCTCTGGGGAACCCAAGAATGATAGGAGGTGTGGCCATCACACACTTTTCTAGAAATACTTCCCAGAAGCCAGGTAGCACTTAACTTCTTAGGTACTTGTCCTCCTTCTTCCTGATATCCTCAAAGGAGGTAAATAGTCCACAGGATTCTATTTTTGTTCTGGACTTTTAAAATTTGTTGTTAAGTAATTATCACAGGAACATTTAAATATTTTTAAATGGGACAAATCAAATCAACTATTTATCCATTCCACTTTTATTCTCGCCCATGTACAAACATATTTTAATATGACAGCACAATCATGCACATCATGCATTTTTCACTTCACACCATAATTATGTCTTACAGAATCTGCATAAAACAGATTAGAAACTACACAAATGTCCCCAAATGGTAAAATATCTAAGTAAAAAAGAACATTGGTATTACATTTCCATCAACCGTTTCAATCTCTGTACAAATAATGTAATCATCTGAGGAAATAATTTCCCCACCTCAGTGCTTATATTATTCATTTTCATGTTCTTGTTCCTTCTCAGATTTAGGCCTCAGTGCTATTAAGAACACTGCCTAGTAGATCAGCTTTTGTAGGACTGTGTCATAAGAGCAGAGATTGACCATATGTCATTACACTAAAAACTGTTGTTTAACAGTTTTCTTCAAGAATTAGTTCTCTGATGTCCAGCAAGGGGAGAGCACCATCTGAAAGCCTTTCTGCACTGATTACATTCATAAGGTTTCCTTCACTATGAATTCTTTGGTGTTCCGTAAGTCAGATCGTCTGCTGAAGGCTTTTTCGCAGTACATTCAAGTTTTTTGTTTTTTTAAAAAATTTATTTTATTTATTATTTCTTTTTGGCTGTGTTGGGTCTTCGTTGCTGTGCACGGGCTTTTTCTCTAGTTGCAGTGAGTGGGAGCTACTCTTTGTTGGGGTGTGCAGGCTTCTCATTGCGGTGGTTTCTCTTGTTGTGGAGCACAGGCTTCAGTAGTTGCGGCTCATGGGCTCTAGAGCACAGGCTCAGTACTTGTGGCGCACGGGCTTAGTTGCTCTGTGGCATGTGGGATCTTCCCAGACCAGGGCTCAAACCTGTGTCCCCTGCATTGGCAGGCAGATTCTACACCACTGTGACACCAAGGAAGCCCCTATTTTTAAAAATTTTTAAATATTTATTTACTTGGCTGTGTTGGGTCTTAGTTGCAGCACACCAGATCTTTGTTGCCGGGAGCAGGATTCTCTCTAGTTGTGGCACTCAAGCTCTAGAGAGCGCAGGCTCAGTAGTTGCAGTGTGCAGGCTTAGCTGCCCCAAGGCATGTGGGATCTTAATTCCCCAACCAGGAACTGAACCTGTGTCCCCTGCATTGGAAGGTGGATTCTTAACCACTGCACCACCAGGGAAGTCCCTCATGGTTTTTCACCCTTATGAATTTTCTGATTCACAATAAGATAAAAGCTCTGTCTGAAGATTTCCCACATTGATTACATTTATACGGATTCTCTCCAATATGGATTCTTTGATGTCCAATATGGTGACAATCCTGGTGGAAAGACTTTTCACACTTATGGCATTCATGAGATTCCTCTCCAGTGTGAGTTCTCGGAAGAGTAACAAAGTGAGAACTCCAACTGAAGCATTTCCTGCACTGATTACATTCCTAAGGCTTCTTTCTTTTCAATGTGAGTTCTTTGATGTGAAATAAAGCCAGACCTCTGAAGGAAACACTTCCTATATTAACTACATTCATAAGGCTTCTCTCCATTATTCTTTTTTAAAAATATTTATTTATTTATTTATTTTTGGCTGCATTGTGTCTTTGTTGCTGCACGCAGGCTCTCTCTAGTTGCAGTGAGCAGGGGCTACTCTTCGTTGCAGCGTGCGGGCTTCTCATTGAGGTGGCTTCTCTTCTTGCACAGCACGGGCTCTAGGTGCACGGGCTTCAGTATTTCTGGCACTCAGGCTCAGTAGTTGTGGCTCGCGGGCTCTATAGAGAGCAGGCTCGGTAGTTGTGGCACATGGGCTTAGTTGCTCTGCAGCATGTGAGATCTTCCCGGACCAGGACTCGAACCCATGTCCCCTGCATTGGCAGGCGGATTCTTAACCACTGTGCCACTAGGTAAGTCCCTGCATTATTCTTTCTTTGATACACATTAAAATCAAGGATGTGACTGAAAAACTTCCCACATTGAATACAACAGAACAGTTTTTCTTCAGTGTGAGTTTTCTGATGCCTAATTAGTTAAGACCTCCTGCTGAAAGCTCTCCCACGTTCACATTCATGGAGTCTCTCTCTAGTACAAATTATGTAATGTCAACAAGTTGGGAGCACCAGGTGAAAGACTTCCCACATTGATTACATTATACAGTTTTTCTTAGGTATGAGTCCTTTAATGTGCAACCAGGTGAGAACTCCACTTAATAGATTTACCACAGTGGGCTTCCCTGGTGCGCAGTGGTTAAGAATCCGCTGGTTGGCTTTCATTAAGTTCCAGCTCCAAAGGAACCATAATGGTGGCTGTTTCTATGTTCTGTGATCTAGGAATCTGAGGCAGCGGAAAACCACATCTTACTTTGTGAATGGGACCCTTCTCCACTTTCTCCAGCTTTCAGCTGACTCACTGTAATTCTCCCAGTTACTATCCTCATCCATTTCTACAAGTTCAGCTGCCTCTGCCCCAGAGGATACATGTGCACCCTTTTCCACCAGAAAAAGTCTAAGTCCCAGGATCACCAAAAAGTCTGAGCAGCCTACTCTTCCAGACTGTTGGAATTTCCTATGCAATCTCCATGTTTCTGTGAGAACAGAGAACCATTCCACACAATTCCAAGCCCCTAGTTCCTTTCGGTTTGCCAACCCTAGGCACAGTGCCTGTCCCCTCTCCCTTTCCCAGATCCAGTGCTTCCTGCAGGGATAGACCATCCCTTTGGGTACAGTATCCATTGGTGGAAACTTTCAAATCATGTACACCCCCTGCTATTACTGCAGAAGCAAATTACCACAAACCCAGTGGCTTGAACAATACAGATTTATTATTTTACCCTCTGGAGATCAGAAGTCTATCACTGGGCTAAAATCAAGGTGTTGCCAGTACTGCATTTCTTCTGAAGGCGCTAGGGAATGAATCCATTTCTCTGCCTTTTCCAGCTTCTAGAGGCCCCTCACATTCCTTTGTTTATGGTCCTGCATCACTCAAATCTCTGCTTCTGTCACCATATCTTCTTTTCTTACTCAGATCCTCCTGTCTCCCTCCTGTAACAACCCTTGTGATGACACTGGGTCCGCTGGGATGATCCAGGATTATCTCCCTGTTTCAAAATCCTAATGTAATCACATCTGCAAAGTCGCTTTGGCCACGTGAGGTACGATATTCACAGGTTCCAGGGATTAGCAGTGAACGTCTTTGGGGGCCATCATTCTGCCACTCACAACCCTCCACCCAGGATATTCAGACACATCCTGAGCCCTGACCACAAATTTATGACTGTAATGCTGGGTGGTACAAGTGTGAATTACGTGCGGTTGGGGAAAGATTAGGAACCACCAGTTTATTTATTTATTTGGCTGTGCCAGGTCTTAGTTGCAGCACGCAGGATCTTCGTTGTGGCATGGGGGGATCTTTTAGTTGTGGCATGCGAACTCTTAGTTGCAGCATGCATGTGGGATCTCGTTCCCTGACCAAGGATCGAACCCAGGCCCCCTGCACTGGGAGTGTGGAGTCTTAACCACTGGACCACCAGGGAAGTCGCATGTATATTCAAATCCTGCATCATTTAATCCTACGCTAAGGAAAGTGGAAACTCTTCCATTCACCTCAGAGATGAGTTTCTCTGACCTTCTGAAGAAGTCAGCTTATGATATTAAGTTATCCATATAGCCTTATATCTTTCCTAACTCAGCATTTATTACCTTCAGGTTTCTTTTAGTGAGAGTGGTGAGTACAGAGGCTCCTGCCATGAAACGAGGGCATTGCTGGCCCTCCTGGTGACATCATCCACCATTCCCTTGGTTGATCATCCTCCAGCTCATCATCCAGGCTCCTCATATAATCCTGACAGATGTCCATTCATCTGAAGGAGGTTCGTGCAACCACCTGCCCTGCCACCCGCTGATCATGCTCCCAGAGCATTTCCTTCACCTGCCTCGGCCCCCACTCCCCTTATCTACCCCAGCACAACTTCCCAGGTCTACCCAGGGCCCACCCCTTCTGTTTTAACATTGCTTCTTTCAATAAAGTCATTAGTGAAAAAACATTTAATCAAATAGGTGGGAAAAAACACACAGATATCCTACCACAGAAATATAGTTTATTTATCTAGGTTCTCTTTCAATCCTTGTCCATATGCATAAATACTTTACCACAAATATAATATCAGTGCACAGACTTTTTGGTACCTGGCTTTTTAAACAGATTATAAGCATTTTCAGGTTTCACTAATATCACTTTTAATAACCAACGAACAAACAAATTAAACTGGCAAATCAACTGAGCGAAAAATTAAATGTTTTTCCAACTGATGTATTCATTAGCGATACTCCCCACTGCTTTTCTTACTGACTTAGGTGCAGGGCGGTCTCCCTGGTCATCCTTTGGTCTTGAGAACTTCATCACTCAAGGCTTTCCACATTCAGTCCGGAATCTCAACCAGGCTCGCTCATGTGACACTGCAGGATCAGGCTGCAAAGGCGATGTCTCTTCACCTGGCTTGAGGGCTACGAGGTAGGCTGTTTCTTCTTGCATTTCACCCCGCTGTGCGTTTTCTGATGCCCTATCAGGTGCGAGCTCTGGGTGAAGGCCTTTCCGCACTTGTTACAGGTGTAGGGGCGCTCGCCGGTGTGAGTCCTCTGATGCCTGATGAGATGGGAGCTCTGGCGGAAGGCTTTGCCGCAGTCCTGACATGGGTAGGGCTTGGCCCCGGTGTGAGTCCGCAGGTGCTGGGAGATGGCCGAGCGGTCGTTGAAAGTCCTTCCACACTCGTGACACTCAAAGGGTCTCTCCCCAGTGTGAACCCTCTGATGCTGCGTGAGGGAGGAGCTCTGCACGAACGCCTTCCCGCAGTCCGGACACACGTAGGGCTTCTCTCCCGTGTGGATCTTTTTATGCACGGAGAAGTACCTGGGGTTCCGGAAGGTTTTTCCACATTCGCTGCATCGGCACACCTGGCTCCCTTTGTGAATTCGCGTAAACGTGATCTGCTGAGTGCCCCGGGGTAAGGTTCTCCCACAGCTCCCGCTCTCCTGGTCCTTTCCCCTGCTGCAACTCTTCTGATGAAGTTTTACACAGGGGTTGTGTGTCGTCTTTTTGACCCTGGGGTCACGCTTGCGCAAGCGTTTTCTAGGAATGGCCTTCTGAAGGGAGATGTGGCTTGTGTCGGGACCTGTGCTTGCCTGGGGTTTGGGGCTTTCACCGGGTGGCTTCTGAGGGAGGGTTTTTTCCTGAGTGAGCACTACTGGTTTCAATGCTGTGTCCAAGACCTCCGGGGCCCCAGCCTGCAAGGTGTCTCCTGAGGTAGAGGGCTGGGTGTCATCCCTCGAGAATTCCTCCACTTTCAGGTGGCAGGCTGGCTCTTCCTCGGGTGTGTTGGGGTTTGGAGTTAACTGTTTGCTTTCCAGAGTAGTCTCCCACCCTGAAAGAAACACAAAGGTACAGACACTGTAAACAGAAAGTGCTAAAACGGGTCGACAGTACGACATAATTAAATGTCCAGAAGCTGTGTTTTCCAAGTACAGTCATGCACCCTGGGGAGGGAGACTGAAAGCAGTGAAGCAGCAAAGAGCGGCACACCGAGCTTGGGCAAGGGCTGCGGGCGTCTCCCAGCTCTGAGTCCCTGTTCTCATTCACCCTCAGGGTGGACAGCAAATCGGTCCTTCACTGGACCTGAGGCTGCCTCTGTTCTTACGAGCCCCACCCCTCCCAATGTGGTGTCAGCTAGAGGCCCTGGACGGTGCAGGGGACTCGAGGGCATGTCCAGGGCCCAGAGAGGGTGTAAGCCCTGACTCAGAGCCCCCATGGCATCCCAGTCCCGGAAGCGTGGAGGGCCTTACCCACAGAGACCAGGTGTCCAAAGGTCTCCAGCATCACGTCGTGGTACTCGGTCCTCTGTGTCAGGTCCAGCAGCCCCCACTCCTCCCTGCTGAAGTCCACAGCCACGTCCAGGAAGGTCACTGGTTCCTGCAATGTCACACACCTTGTATTTCAGCAGGAGGGTCAGGGAGTCCTTGCTGGGGACAGAAGAGAGGCTGGCGGGGACATTCCGACAGAGCTCACTGTGCTGGGATGCCCCAGCTTCGGAGGTTTGCTTGGAAACACTGACTGGGGCCTGTAAAAAGTCCAATGGGTCTGCTCTCACAAAACCAGAGTCTGGGGCCCAGGCTGGAGGAAGAGCCCTACTTCACAAGGAACTACAGAGTGCCACAAACAAACCGCCTCTACCCTTTCCCCATGACTTCCCACCGGAGACCACCCCTCGGGCCAGCCTTGCACCTCCCTGGGCATACCCCATCCTGGAACAGCCCCTCCCCATGGGGACAGGGGTTGCCTGGGGCTGGGGTGGCTGCCTGGGCCGCACCGTGATGAGTCCTTTCCGAGGAGCTGACCAGCACTCCGGGAGGAAGAGGCTTCCCACCGCCCTCTGTCTGGATCTGGGAGGCATTTTGCCCAAATGGGGCAGAGCCTGCTTGAGAAGGAAGAGGCTGGAGCCCCTGAATACAGTTGTGCCTGAAGCCTGCACCAGACCACTCATTACACGAGAGCTGATAAATTCACTCCTATGCTCAAGCCAGATGTAAGCCCCGACCAAGATCACACAGACACCATCACTGGCTGCTCTCTAAGCCTCAACAGGCAGCAAGACAGGGCCAGTCCTATTTCGTCTACACCCCAGCTCTGATGATTTTGAAGCAAATCCCAGGCTTTGTTTCAGTTATAAACACCCAGCTCTGCGTTTCTGAAGGATGAAGCCTCTTGTTCTAACTGGGATCCAGCCTTGATCTGGACGCCTGGGCCCGAGGCTGCGAACGCTTGGCCCCTCCCCCCTCTTCCCTCCAGATTTCCCGACTCCTGGTCACTGTGCCCTGTCGTGGTCTCCACTGACACCACAGTTGCAGGAGGGCAGGCCTGCCCTTCACACTCAGCACTCTGAAAGGCCTGCCTGTGGGAGGCCTGCAGGGGATGCTGGGACCAGAGAAGGAAAGGGTGACACTCCCCACTCACCTCAGGCAGTGCCTTCACCAGCCTGGTGGCCATGTCCTCCTCCTGCTGAGCTGTGGTCTGGAGAGAGCTGGTGGGGCCCTGGGTGGGCAGTGCTGGGAAGAGACGGCAGCACAGGGTTAGGTGGGGCAAGGACAGCCCACGTCTATCTCCGGGACCCATAACTTATCGTGCCCCTCATTCTTCTCTCAAAGCCTGTGTCCAAATCCCCATGTGTGTGACCACAGGGCACCACTGTCCCCACTGCGGGTCCCATCCACTCCCCCTCCAAGGACTGTTCCGGACCCAGTCCCTCCACTGAAGTAGCTGCCTCACCTCCACGCTCACCTCAGCAGCTGGCCTCACACCTTCTCCTCAGAGACAAAGACCCCATTTCCGGCCTCCACGCCCTCCACCCCTTCATCCTTCCTTCCTGCTACACCACGGAGTGGGGAACTTCCCCTGGCCCCAGGACCAGACTCATTCCCCCAAACCCATCTTGATGCAAATTTTACCAAGTTTCTTCCACCTCAGAAAACAGCTCTGCCTGGCTTTATGGCCCCTCTTGACCATGGCTCTTCGATGTCTGACTTTCTTTATGTGTCCTCACATGGTCCTTGGGCTTCTATAATGATGACGCCACCCCACTATCAAGGAGGACACACGATGTGACCCAGGCTGGCCCAGCAGGTCGTTGCTTCCTCCTGGCCAAAATGACTGGATCAGGGATGAACATGGGCCCCCCAGCCAGCCAATCAGAGCCAAAGGGGCATCTGTTGGAACATTTAGGAAAGAGAAATTCCATCCTGGGAGCCCCTACATGGAAACAGTGCCTTTGAGTGAAGCCATCAGAGGCCAGCAGAAGTATGATATAGCAGAGAGGACGAGTCCTGAAGATGAGTGGAGCTGCTGGGTCTAGCCATGCCTGAAGCTGGATCACCCTTGGACTTTTTCAATATATTGTCCTTCTCCCTTGGGCCACTCTGTGTAAGGCTTGTGGCAGTCATGCCCAAGAGGTTCAATGGACATGCTGACCACAAACGCAGGACTCATAGGGTTCCCTGGAAGGCCTCTTTTGTTGTCCCCTGTAACACTAATTGGTTTCATTCACCCCCAAGGTGTGAAACGGACTCACTGCCTTTCATCTCAATGAGCTCAACAACTGCCACCCTGGCACCTATATTAGTTTCCTGGTGCTGCTGTAACAAGCTGCCATGCCAGTGGCTCAAAATAACACAAATTTGCTGTCTTACAATTACGGAGATCAGAAGCCTGACACAGCCTCGAAGGGCTAAAATCAAAGTGTTCACAGGGCTGCATTCCTTCCGGAGGCTTCAGGGAGAACATACTCCTTGCTCCTTCCAGTTTTTAGAGGCTATGTAAAATACATTGCTCGTGACACTTTCGTTGTATCACCCCTGCCTCAGTTTTCACATCTCCTATTCTGACTCTGACCCTCCTGCCTGCCTCTCATAAGGACCCTCATGACATTGGGCCCATCCAAGTAATCCAGGATAATCCGTCCACCTCAAGATCCTTAACTTAATCACACATGTGAAATGACTTTTGCCATGTGAGGTTCAAGGGGTTCCAATGTGGATAACTTTGGGGCCCTCACCCTGCAGACAACAGCACCCCAGACTCGGTGCCTGTGGAAGAGACCACTCCCACTGCCACCTGCCCCTCTCCTTCCCCGCACCTACTTCTCCAGGAAGCCCTCTTCTCTGAATCCCACCATCCAGCCTCAGATTCCCCCCTCCTCCTCAAGCATCAAAATCAATCAGTCAATCACGCATTCACTCAAGAAACATCTTCCAGGTACCCATCACAGACACAGAGAGCAGGGTCTGCGCTCCACAGAACTCAGCTTGAAGGACATCAAGCCTCATGGAGGCTGGCTCCCAAATACGTCCCGAACCTGTGCCGTCCCCCTGGCCCACCACCACCGTTACCCTCTCTGCCCCACACCGTCAAACACACGTTCATTTGTCAGACTCCCATCTTTCTTGCTAGATTGGAGGCTTGTTGAGCTCGTAAGTCCATGAGTCCTGTCTATCTCAGTCACCATTTTATCCACAGCCGCCACTGAGTGTATGAGGTTAGAAGGCACACCAGGGGACTTCTCTGGTGGCGCAGTGGTTTAAGACTCCGCGCTCCCAATGCAGGGGGCCCGGGTTCGATCCCTGGTCAGGGAACTAGATCCCACATTCATGCCACGGCTAAGAGTTCACATGCTGTCACTAAGGAGCCCGCCTGCCACAACTAAGGAGCCCGCGAGCCGCAATTAAGGAGACAACCTGCCGCAACTAAGCCCCAGTGTAACCAAATAGTAAAATAAATAAATAAATATTAAAAAAAAAAAAAGAGAAGGCGTACCAGAAATACAACACCTGTGTGACTGATATTGATATAGCAGGGATCCCAGAGGGATGAAAATGAAGCACATTATCTGCTGGCTTCCATCAGAAATGTGTGGAGGGCTCATTAAAGAACGCAGTGCCAGGCCTCACCCAAGGGTTTCAGCAGCTCTGACGTGGGGCCTGAGACCTTCCATTTCCACAAAAGGGTCCAGAGAGGAAGCCATTCTCAGAGCCTTGGCCCAGGGGTAGTGACAGGTACGTCAGCAAGCAAGTATCTAAAGCTCTGATTCATGAACTGGGGTTGGGGGAGGGGGGGGGAAGCAGATGCCCTTGGTGTAGATGGAGTGGGCACCAGCCTTCCCCTACCCCTCCCAGGAAGCCTGGGGTTCCTTCGCCCCCACCCTCCAAGATGCCTTCACAGGAACTGCTGTCTCCCCAGTCTTCCACTGCACTCACCTTCCTCCTCAGAGATCCAGGTCACATCCTCCACCAGGACTACTGCCTCCTGGCAGTCCACTGGGTGCTGCGACTCCACCCACATCCGGAGCTTCCCAGGCAGCGCGCCCAGGAACTGCTCCAGCACCAGCAACTCCAACATCTGCTCCCTGGAGTGAACCTCGGGCCGCAGCCACTGGCGGCACAGCTCACGCAGCCGGGCCAGGGCTTCTCGGGGCCCTGCCACCTCCTCAAAGCGGAATCCCCGGAACCTCTGGCGAGCGGTCTCAGGGTCAGTTGGATGCTTATCCAGATGTTGAGTGGGCTCCCTGAGGATGTCTGGGCTCAGGCCCTCATCTTCAGCATAGAGGGCGCGGATCTGGGCATTCCGGGGAAGAGCCACCTCCTCGTTCAGTGTGAGGATTTCAACAACCTCGATCTTCATCAGGGGATTCCCAGCAGGAAAAGGATGGAACTGAGGGTCCAACTGAGCCTCAGGACACTCTGTAAGTCAAAAGCAGAGCAAGACAGATGGCCAAAAAATGCATGAAAAGGTGAGCAACATCGTTAACCACCAGGAAAATGCAAGTCAAAACCACTGTGAAATACAATTTCATACTCTCTAGGATGGCTATTATCAAAGATGGGTGGTAACAACTGTTAGTGAGGATGTGGAAAAATTGGAACCCTTGTACGCTGTTAGTAGGAATACAGACTGCTACACTACTTTGCAAAACAGTCTGGCAGCTCCTCAAAAAGTTAAACACAGAGTTATATCATGATCCAGGAGTTTCAATCAAAGAGAATTGAAACCATGTGTCGACACAAAAACTTGTACAAGAATGTTCACAGCAGCATTATTCATAATTGCCAAAAAGGGAAAACAACTCAAATGTCCATCAAATGATAAATGGACAAACAAAATATGGTCTAGCTATACAGCATGGATGAATCTTGACTACATTATGCTAAGTGAAAGAAGCCAGACACAAAAGGCCCCATACTGTATAATTCCATTTACATGAAATGCCCAATATAGGCAAATATATAGAGACAGAAAGCAGATGAGTGGTTTCCAGATGGGGGAACTGAAGGGCTTTGGGGTGATGGCTAAGGGATACAGGGTTTCTTCTTTGGGATGCAGAAACTGTTTTGAAGTTCGATCATACTTATGGTTGCACAGCCTTGTGAACATAGTAAAAACCACTAAATTGTATACTTTCAAAGGGTGAACTTTATGGTATATAAATTATATCTCAACATACAAGGAAAAAAAAAGACCAAGAGATAACAAGAATTGTTATGCTGTATATGCCTGCAGCCATGAGGGGAATAGAACCTGATCCCATCTCCATGGGGGCCAAGAACAAGGATGTCTGGGAAAGGCAGGGACACTGGGTCTTGTCATAGAGTCCACAGAGCATTTGCTGAACAGAACTCCAGGATGGTCCTGAAATGCTAAGGGAAGCTCTCTATAATTCCAAGAAGAAATACTAATTCTAAATGACTTAGAGGTTTAAAAAAATAAATTAAAAAAAGTAAATAACACAGACTATGATTTATTTTTGGTTAGATTTCTGTTTTATAGAGTTTTCTTTTTGACCCCAAGCCAATAATCTCCAATCAGAAACTTCTCCTTTTTTCCACTATGAATCTTCCCACTCTCAGCCTGCCTTAGTCTCTACCGAACATAAGGGACGGTGGCTGACCACCTTGCTAGGGTGGGCTCTGAGTAAGTAGCCTCTGCATGTCCTCCTCTGAGTGGTCTTTATTTCCACAACACTCACTTCCTAGCAATGTGGTAAATGATGAAATAAAACTGGAAGACACAGGTAGTGTTAAAACACAGGTCAAGAAAATTGTGAAAGATTCCCATGTAAGCATTAAAAAAATTAATACACTGGTTTTAGGGGGATTATGACAACATAGAAATGTTCCTGTCACATGAAGTAAAAAGCAGAACAGGAAATTACTATTGAATGAGTCCCCCTAAAACCAATTCCCCTGCCGAGTTTATGATTAACCTCTGTTATCCAAAACTTTATCCCCTTTCTTGTCCCTGCTGATCTCAATCCTGTGCTAACTGAACATCAATCAACCAGTGTCAGATGACCAATACTGCTGTGATTGACAACATCATTAAAGTACAAATTCAAGTTATCTCTTCACGGTAATATGAGCTAACAGATCCTGGAACCATGGACCACCTAGCCAGAGAATCCTAAACCAGAGACATGATGACTTCTGAAACCACGATTAAGTAATGTCACAAAACGATGATTAACCCTAGACTCTCAGTTCTTCCTTTAAAACACTCCTAACTCAAAGACCAAGTTGGAGTGGATCTGAGACTTGTCTCCACGCAATAAACTCTTAGTTTGCTGCAAACTCCTGCTGTCAGAATTTGGCTTTCTATCCCTGGAGCACAGGAGCAACTTTGCTCACACTACTGTGGGAGTAATTACAATTGCGTTAGAAAAAAAAAAAAAAAAGACTCAGGAAGCGATTAGGAGCAGCGGCTCCCTGCATACGCTGCCTCTGTGCTTTTCCTCGCCGTCTGCAGCCTCCCAAGCACCTGCCACATCGTCCACCGGGCGCACTTATCAGACAGCGTGGGCTGCTGGGGAGCTGGCTTTAGCTGAGTCCGCGGAGCACGCCCGGCCCCTCCTCCAAAGGGTGAAGCGGTGAAAAGCCCATGCCCCACCCACCCCGACCCTGAAGCCTCACTCGCTCCTCTCAAAGCTCCAGGAGCGCGGGGCCGCGACTTCCGGCCTGGACGGAAGTGCGTCAGGCACCCTCCTCACTACAATTCCCAGGAGCCTCCACGCCGCGGACTTCCGGCCCCGCCATGTTGAGGGTTTGGGTTAGCCTGAGGCCGTTGGCAGGATGGTGGGTGCTCGGCCAGTGGTGGGGCTTTCGCCTCTGGCCTCCACTCGCGTTCTCTCCCGGCCTCCCCGGCGACGGTGGACGCGTCCTGGGGCGACGCCGACGCAGTCTCCACACACACCTATCCGAGCTGCAGGTCTTCCCCGTTGGGTGACGCGGGGTGAGGGGAGCGCGGCCGCTTTCCCCGAGAGCAACGACCACCCGGATTCCCCACCCACTTTCCTCCCCCGCCCCCACATTCTTCCCCTGTCTCCTTACGGCTTTGTCTTCCCTTCTCGGAAATTCCTGACTGCACACTTCGGGTCGGCGGCGGCCTCCACGGACCTCACGGGCGTCGCCCGTTGCTGGCGCGCTATCCGAGTGAGTCAGCTCGGGGTCAGGAGTCGCCCAGTGCCGGGTGGGGCCGCCCCGCCACCCCAGACTGGCCTTGGGCGCTCCAGGGTTGAAAAACAGGTCCTGGGCCATACTGTGGCTTATCGGCCGCTGCCAGTCACTTCTTTCCTACGTTTAAAGTGACTTTTTCCTTGATAAAAATCATGGCAGGCATTTGATCTCTCACTTCTAACCTCTTCCCCCCACTTCCTCCCAAATAAGGTTTTGAGTTAGTTTCATCGGGAGGCTTGCCCGCCCAATTCATATCTGCGTTATCTTGAGCATTTAGTTCCCTTCCTGTTCCTTAGGATTTCTGGAGGGTAATCCCCACTACCACCCGGTCATTCTTGATTTGAAAGCTTAGTTCACTTTTCTTTCACTTACAGCTCTTAACAGCTCTTAAGGCTTGGTTGGAATTTCTCTCTGAGGATAACTTGGGAGATAGGAGTTTATATCAGAATCTCAGCAACACTGGCCTGAGAAGCAGCCCCCACAAGGGGTGGGCGTGGGGCTCCCTAGCGGCTCCGTGTTGGGCCACAGGCACCATTTTGAGCAATAATCATGCATGACACTTAAGAACAAACTTAATTTTCCGTATTGCTTCATAGCTTTTTAAATTCTGAAATTTCCGTTTTGTACTCCTTGGTTAATCAGAGGAATTTTTATTTAATGCTTTCTCCTTTAAAAAAACCACGTTGGGTCCTTTTTATTCTACTTCATCTCCTCCATCCCCACCCCTTCTCCTTTAATCTTGATCATATATTTACTTCCTCTTATCCTCGGGGGCACCAGGGTGTTTTCTTAGAATCTTGCATTGAATGCTCACTGAAAATGTTTACAGTTTTAAACTGTAGAGCCTTTCTGGGTTTGGATGTCAGGAACTCTGCCGATGTTTTTGGCGCTGAGATTCCAGTGTATCCGCCTTCCCCCTGCTGTAGCAGCCCTTCAGGCGTACACTGGTTCTGCAGTTGTCATAAAGCACCTACAGGGTGCTCTGCAGTATGTGAGATGGCCACAAGCCTCTAAACCCATGGGTAAATGTCATCCTAGGCACCTCAGTCCTCTAACCGTCTCATCTCTTGGACCACTCCCCAAAACCTGTAAGGTAATCCTTACGGCTGTCCGTTCCAGAAAAGTATTCGCCCCACTTGACAGCTGTGTTTACCAGCTAACAAGGCTGAAACTGGATCCCCACCTCACTGAGGCAGGGCTGACTGACTCACCAACTTTCCCACCTACCTGCGTGGGGCTGCATAAAATTATCCCTATCAGCTGCAGCTCCAAGTACTGGCTTTCAACCCACCAGCTGAATAACCCTGGGGGGAATTTGGGCAATTTAGTCCCCTCCCCTGCAACTCCCCTATCTAGCTAGGGGGCTATTACACAAATTCACTGAGCCTTTGGGCAAGGGGCTTAATTCTTCTGGGCCTCAGTTTCCCCTAAGTCCTAAGTGATTAGGGACCCAAAGCCAGTACTGCATGAACAATAGTAAAGGCTGATGGGAGCTGCTGTTTTCTTCTTCTAATTACCGTTTTCTACTCTCATGTTCTCTCTGCTGCTCCTTTCCAGGTAAGCTGTCTCCTTCATAGTGCCCACGTGCCCACTTTCCTAGGGAACGCGGACTGATTAACCAGGTACACTAGGGCTACCAGTCCACAAATATAATAGTAACTAATTACAATGATCTTTTACCAGCTTGTTTGGGGGGCGGGGGCAGGGTCAGCTCCCCTCATCCCTGTTGCATACTCCCCTGTCCCTCTTCCTCCTTGTCCAGGATGCCCCCAGCTCTCACCCTTTCTCCTTTCCCCATCACTCTCTTCAGCTCTGCTGGGCACCCTGCTATATCGCCTTCTAAACGTGTCTCCCCCACTGCACCACTAAGGCTGCTAACTGGGTCTCGTGCATTGGAAACCCCTAGGCCAGATCCAGAGGAGGATCTGCCAAAGCCACTTATGACGATCTTTACATCAGTCAAACTCTTTGAATCAGTAACAGTAGCTACCATTTCATGAAAGCTCCCCAGGACCTGGGCTTTTACACCACCACAGCCCCACTAAGCAATAGCGTCCAACCTTTACACAAAAGAAATCCAAGCTGAGAGAGGATAGGAACCTGCCCAAGGCCACACACTGGGGAAGGAAGCAGCTGGGATCCAAACCCTCTTCTTTTATGCCCCTTACACCAAAGAGGGCTTCACACAGCAACCATCTTACTTTTCCTCAAACGTGCCCAAATGTGTCTTATCCAGAAGTCATTGCACTTGCCTGTCTGATAGTCTCTCCTAGCATCTCCACCTTGATCTCCTTCCCCATCCAGCTCTCAGCTCTGATGTCATCATCTCAGAGCTATCTTCCTGCCCAGTTCTAAACTAGTATTGCCTACCCATGCTTCCCCACTCCTTGATAGATACCCTATTGTTTCATTTTTCTTCATAGCACTGATTGCCACCTTAAAGTATCTGACTCACTAATTTCTCTCTCCACCTTCTCTAGAACAGCACTGCCCAGTGGAACTTTCTTTGGTGAAGGAAATGTTCTAGATCTGCAGTGTCCAACACAGTAGCCATTAGCTGCAGGTGACCAGTGAACATTTGAAAGATGGCCAGTGCGACTAAGGAACTGACTGGTAAGTTCATTTTAGTCGGTTTACATTTAATCAGCCACAAGTGCCAGTGGCTACTCTAGAATGAATGTAAGCCCAGTGAGACAGGGGGCCCTTCCACCCTGTTCATCGTGGTGACCCACCCCTATAACAGTACTTGGCATTTTGGCAGGTGCTCAAGCAGTATTTGTTGACACAACACAGCTACTAAGTGCCTTGGTGAACGGTTCACCAAGACATTTGGGCCTTTTAGCCTTATGTCTGGATTTACCCATATTTCAGATTTCAGGAAATCTCACTGGCACTGTGAGTGTCCCATCTGAAGTTACCATGGGAGGATGGCTGTTGCTACAAAGTTCCCATCTTTTACTTAGGAGCCTAAGCAGGCCATGGGGTAAGAGGACACTTGGTTTGCACCCCACCTGCTTCTTCCCAGACCAGCCAGGTCAGGGACTTGCATTCATGCTCCCACAGCAGCACTTCTGTAGAGGACTTATAGGACTTAAGAAAGGGACTTCACACACTTCTAGCCTTTGTAAGCTCTCAAAAGAAGTCAGTGCTTTTACAGTACTTACTTAAGTCTTCCATGGCACTCTAACATAACTTTCTCCAAATAGAGCCTGCTCATTAACAATTTATTCTTAGGTTCCATTTCAAAAAAGTATCACTCACAAAATCTATCCTCTATCTGTGTTAAATTGGTTATTCCTGGTATAAGCCAGAGCTATTCGCTTCTGTATTTTGCAATCTGTTGCAACTGCTCAACTCTTATAAATATTTCAGAGGATTAGCTTTTTTTAAAAAAGGTGTTAATTGTTACAAGCTACAAATATTTCCTCCTTTTCAATATTTTTCTCATTTTGTGCTTTGGTGAGAACGATGGTATGTATACATTGCAGAAGAACCTGTTAACATAGCACCCTGTGTTGTCATTGAGTAGCTCATGTTCCATGGAAACTATCTTTTAACAGGAAGCTGGAAAATATTCACTGCCCAGGTCAATATAGAAACACAACTAACTGGCCACTTTATTCTAAGAAAAAGTTGGTTTTTACATTTCTCCTGGGACCAATTTTGCCAACTTTACACTTTTCCAGAAATCTTTCCATCTTATTGTTGGTTCTTTCCTGTACTCAACAAATAATTACTGAGCACCTACGTTGTGGCAGGAACTGGTGACATAGCAGGAAGAAGACAGTCGTTTCCATTTTATAAGCATAGTTACCGGCAGCACCTCTAAAAATGGAAAGTCACCCTCCCACCCAGTTTCCTTCTTGGGAGACAGTTACATTCTATCAGTTTCTATATTCTCCCAATGATAACCAATTGACACATTCATACTTGGTGTGTGTATAGTTTTAAGAAAAAAAAACCCATGTACATCTATATATCTTTATATATGTGAAGATATGTATGTTAAAGATATATATTTTAAGAAATACATATTTCTTGGAGATTGTTTCATATCAGTACATAGAGCTGGCTTATTCTTTATAACAGTTGGGTAAAGTACTATAATGAGAACTACATGTATTGCTGAATATCTGAATAGAGTTTCTTTTCCCTGTATAGGTTTTTAGTTTGCCTTTTATTTATTCTGTCTATCCAGAAAATGGGCTTTTTTTCTTCTTCATTTCTGACTCATTTATTCCTGCTTTTATCTTATTTTCCCTCAGGACTTTTGGAAGTATTTTTTCGCCAAAAAAGGTTTGAGTCAAATGATTAGTTCATTTACTTTCCTTCTTATTCAATTAACAGTTAAAGCACTTCAGGCTTTGAAATTACTCCAGGGACTGTATCTGGACACCAGAGAGAGTGGTCCCCAGATAAAAGGATTAAGATTACATGGTCCTAGAGAACACATAGATGGATGATAACAGAGAACATAAAGTATTCTTGAATAAAGACTGCACAGTATGTGACCACACCCTGATAGGCTGGATTCCTGCCAAAACATGTTTGATGGTCACTCAAGATTGTAGACTTCTGCACCGTCCCCAAGGATGTGACCCTCTCAAAGTTCTTTGTAGCAGTATCTTAAGATTTCCCTTTATCATCCCTTACCTACTCTCTTGTCTCAGAGCCTGGCCTAGTCTTCAGAGTCTCCTCTTTGAAGATTCCCTCTTGTCTCTTGAAAATTTTCCAACCATTTATTCTCTCAACAGTTTCCTGAGCTAGAAAGTCAGTCATTGTCCTAGAACTGGGGACTTACAAGGGAAACTGAAATAAGGATGCATGCTCTCACCCATGCTACTTAACATCTGTTCTAGATGTTCACATCAGATAGATAATAGAACCCAAATTGGAAAAACAGAATGTTTTACTATATATTTGTACAGTTGACCCTTCATGTCTGACTATACTACGCCACTTTATTTTCTTTTTAAATATGGAACGCTTCATGAATTGTATGTCATCCTTATGTAGGGGCCATGCTAATCTTCTCTGTATCGTTCCAATTTTAGTATATGTGCTGCCAAAGCGAGCACTGTACTACACCATTTTATATAAGGGACTTGAGCATCTACGGATTTTGGTATCCATAGGAGTCTGAAACAATCCCCCATGGATACCAAGGGATGGCTATCCTTATGTGATCAAAGTTTTGCAGAGTTTGCCTTCCTTATGACCTATCTGACATAAAAACAATGAGACATTTCATTTATATTATTAAGTGTGGTTCTTTTCAGTGTAAGTTTTTCTGTTGTTCTGTCAAATAAGGTGAGAGCTAAGATTAATGATTTGCCTGTGCATATTGCATTGAGAGTCTACTCTCATATGAGTCCTCTGATCTGAACACAATGAGGACTCCTACTGAAGGGCTTCTTGCCAGTGGGTTCTGTGACTCCTGAAACCTTCCTAACACTAATTATTTTCTCAGACACTCTCCAGTATGACTTCTATGATGCTGAAAAAGAGAGCTATTCATGAAACCTTTCCATAGCAGTCATGTTCCCATGATTTCAGAGTTCTCAGATATAATTATTTGGTATAAGAATTTTTCCAAATTGAACAGAACTGGAACTTTTTGTCCAGTATGAATTCTCTCAAATCAGACTATATCAGGCCAGAAGCCTTTCCTGCTATGATTATATTCCTGAGATTTCTTCCATGTTTGAGTTCTCATGTTGAAAACTCACGATGAAAAGGATTTCCTCCATTCAGGGTCTCTTGTGTGAGCTTTCTCTTAAAGGCTGAGCTGAGAATAGGCTTTCTCACACTAGTCTTGTTCTTGAAAGAATTATCCTTTGTATAAAACAATTGATTTCCTACATCCCCCACATGTTGGTTTTATATAGCCCATGTGAGTCCTCTCAGGCTACACAAAGGATGAAATCTGGAGAAGAATTTCCTTCTCTTCCTCCCAACAAAAAAATCTTCTTGTACAAGCTATTTTTTTCTATTGATGTTTGTACTAATTTGAGAGTTGCCACGTTCATATTTGCAGGGCTCTTCTGCTTAAATTCTTAACCAGTCAAAAAAAGTTAAATATCCTTCAGGCTTTCCTACAATCATGACCTTCAAAATAGTGTCTTTATTGCTTTCCTAATGTTTAAATCTAGATTATGTCTCAAGCTTTCCACCCAAACCACACATATAGTAATACTTTCTTGAAGAACACTGAGTGAGAAGGTGGAAGATTTGAGTGCCATCAAGTATTTCTCCACATTCCTTATCTTCATAGCATCGCTTCAAATTAGTGCCTTCTTGAAGATGAATACCTGTCTTCAGCATTTATCCAGTCTCCCTTCTACTTCAACCAATGCCTATGCTGCCATTTTTACTGTCATGGAGAGCTGAAGACATGCAAAATGAGCTGCATCAGAGAGGCCTAGCTTTCATTCAGTTCCAGTTCTCTGCACTGAGGAGAGGCACAGCTACATTAGTGCTGGGAGAAAGAGACCACTGCAGGAGATGAGAAGTTCTCTTAATAGTAAAGCAGGCCATTCCAAACACCTATGATTCCCATGTTTTTATGTACTGCCTCAAGAGGAGGTCCAGGCAGATACATTCAGCTGGCTTTACAAACCTCTACCTGGGTGTTTCTAAGTCCCCCCTCATTCATACTTCATTAACAGAACCAGTCAAGACATGGGAGAGTTCTAAAAACATTTGGATCTAGGTGAAAGCTATTAGGTAGTTCTTTGTACTAGTCAACTAACTGTTTACCTAAAATTATTTCAACATAAAAATAAAAACCAAAGAAAACCTCTGTTTCCACCCTTCAAAAGTCTCTGCCTTTATCAGACTTAACCATGTCAATGACTAATGCCAAAAATTCCAGGGTCGTAATATCGCTGTTATTGTATTTTTAAAATGAAATACTGATACGTTAAAAAATATATATATAGTAAATACATATGTTACAAAGAATAGTCACAGGAAATCCCTTGAAGCTTTCACCTATGAGCAGTTCTTGGCATCTTCCTTTCCTTTGCTCTCTTGGGTCAATTACTCAACTAGCCCCACTGAATCCACCTACGAATGGGGAGGAGCAGCTTCTCCCCAACCCTGCTGCTACGCTGTCAGGCCAGGTATTGCCACCTCTTCCCTAGATGCTACCACAGCCTGCTGCCTGCTTCCGTCTGTGCCCTTCCATCTTCACAGAGTGAGCTGTGAAAAGCACACCACACACGTACTCAATGAAAATCAAACCCCCTTCACAGTGGAAGCGCTGTGTGCTCTGCCAAACTTAACTTGCACGTCAGTACACCTCGGTTACCTCCTCCCAGCCCAGTGGGTGACTTTCCATTCCCAGAATGTGCCATGCCTGCTCCATTCTCACAGTAACCCCAAGTGGTGTTTGTATCTGGAAGCTCTTCCCCACCACTCTTACGTCTGCTGACTTTCTTTTCTTCAGGAATCGGCTTAAATCTCACCCCTGCATTGTCACCTGACCAACTCTTCTAGAGTAATTCCCCATTGCTCCCTACTTTACACCATGTTCTTTTTCTTCTCAGTACTTACCACTGTTTGTGTTTACACAGTTATATCTATGTAGCTTGTTTCTAGAAGGCTATCATCTATTAGACTAAGGAGTCTACAATGGCAGGGATTATGTTAGGTCTTTGGCTTACTACCTAAGTGTACAGTTTTTTGTTTTTGTTTTTGTTTTTATATTGCATAGGACACAAGAGGCCTTCCACAAATATTTGTGAAGTAAAGGGGAAGCAGTGGAAGAAAAAAAATCACATAAAGGACTCTTTGTGACACAGCAGAAACGTGTTAAGCACCTATCACCTCAGGCCTAGCCTGCAATTGTCCTGGTAAGCCTCCCTGCACAAGGTCTCTCGTTCTGGAGCACCACCCCTGAATCTCCTGTCACCTGTCAAGCCAGCTCCCCTGAGATGTGCAGAACCATAGGTGCCCAATGCCCCCTGACAGCAGCTAGATTTAGGAAACTACTAGACCATCCAGAATTGCATGCCTGGGAGGTTTGCCCACATGGGACTTAAGTTCCAGAGAGGATGAGACACAGACCTAAGCCAGAGCCACAAAGATGGGAAGAGACCTTAGGAGGCTGGATCAACCGGGGGTAAAGAAACCATGTTGGGTGAATACAAAGTGCTTGTGTTGCTGGGGACCTTCCAGGTAAGGTTTGGTTTAGTGACCTGTGCTCATGGTTAGAAGGGAGGTTTTCACTGTAGAGAATGAAAGGAATGACGTGAATATGGAAAAGAAAAAATATTAATGTTGAGCCATCAGGCTAACAAAGGAGTCCAGGAAAGGGGGACAAAGAGTCAGTGAAGACTCTAGTCTATGTTGTGGCAAACAGAAGGTCATCACCAAAGATGGGGCCAGGTGCAGGCTTCACAGCTGAAGACTGCCAGGTTGCTCCGAAGCCACTTTCATGAGAGCAGAGAACAAAGGCGGGCAGAACACCCAAAGTTCTCCTTATAAAGCCAGTACACTCTGATACAGAAGTGTCCAAAAATAACAAACAAAAAGAAGAAAACCACCTACATCCCCAACCTAATTTATGAATATTGATGCAAAAACCCTAAAAAAATAAGTTAGCAGACACCAGCAACACATTACAACAAGGGCACTTCTATGATTATGTCACTGTTAATTGTTCAAATGAGAAAATCCCCATGGTCGCTTTGGAGGGGGGAAATTGGGGCTATTACTAATTTTCATTTATTAGAAAGGGTGAGGTGACTATTTCTTTATCCAGATAAAAACTGATTTGAATCACAGAATCCAGCAGCATGCTTGTCAAAACCTAGAGACTTGCCCTTTTAAGCCTAAGACCGGATACTCAAATCATCACACTCTCAGCCCAGTGTTTTGGAAGTACCAGATATGATGAATGCAATTACATGATCGTGCAAATGAAGTAAAATAATACAACTGCCTCCTCCTTTATACTTGCCAGTAAGATGACTTTGTACTGAGAAAATTAGTGAGACTCTAACAAAACTGTTACAAATAATAAGAGAATTTAGCAGCATGACAGGTTCATCTGCAACAACTAAGGAAGACTGCAAGGGATGATTAACCTGAGCAGATTAACAGCAACTACAGTGAACTCCCAGCAGCACTTGGAAGGCCTGACTAGCACAGTGAGGTAAGCACATCCCTCTGTACACCTGTGCCAAAACTCAACTGAGACCAGTTCTGCATCAAGGAATGTCTGAATCCAATCAAATGTAAGACACCTTCTAACAAGATTTTCTCAATGAATCCTGACAAGCTGATGGTGAGTTCATTTGGTTGAAAACAGATGTGTTGTTTTTTTTAAATAATGAGAGGAACTACCATTTATCCAAGTTTGTTGTAAAGTTACAATAAGTACAGCAATATGGTGTTTACTCAGACACTGACAGAGACCATGGGAGCATAAGGGGCCAAGAAGGCCTGCACATGGTGATGACTATGGGAATTAAGTCTGTGATAAAGACGGCGTTTCCAATAATGAGAAGAACCAAGTCAGAAAACGGTGTTGAAAAAACTTGTGCCCCACATCATATACACAAGGAAACCCAGTTATAGGAAACAGCTACCCGCCCCCCACAAAAATACCAGAATTGACAAAAGTGTTGGTACAACCTGCCTATGTATGACATGAAACCTAGAATAGGAGTAAAGACAGATTTGAAAGAAAAAATATCTGAAATCATAAAACTTCTTTATGGAGACTAAATAAAGGTAAAAGATAAATGTTGGGGCTTCCCTGGTGGCGCAGTGGTTGAGAATCTGCCTGCTAGTGCAGGGGACACGGGTTCGAGCCCTGGTCCGGGAAGATCCCACATGCCGCGGGGCAACTAGGCCCGTGAGCCACGGCGACTGAGCCTGCGCATCTGGAGCCTGTGCTCCACAACAAGAGAGGCTGCGATAGTGAGAGGCCCGTGCACTGCGATGAAGAGTGGCCCCCGCTTGCCACAACTAGAGAAAGCCCTCGCACAGAAATGAAGACCCAACACAGCCATAAATAAATAAATAAATAAAAAGGCCAAGCATTTGAAGCCCTTTAAAAAAAAAAAAGGTAAATGTTGGACTGGTATTTGCAGTATTAACATCCATAACATATAGTATATAGAGTCCTCCTGACCACACACACGCAAAAGACAAACCAAATAGGAAAAGGGAAAATACATAAACTAACAAAAGCAAAAATACAAATGATCTGTAAACTTATGAAAATACGTGCAACTTCATGAGGGAAATATGAACTAAACTGAACATATCTTTTCCCATCAGATCTGAAAATCTTAAAAGAGGACTATAAATCGCTGGTATCTTATGAAAAGGAAAAGCTCTCATGTTCTTGAGCAGCTATATGTATTTTAAAGGATCTTAGCAGTTTGTTGCTACCAGATTTTTTCACTTACATCTTGGTTGATTCTAAGTTCCATTTCTAGAAATCCTTACCTACAAAAAACCAACTTGAGTGCAAAAAAAAGTATGCGAGGAAGTTTTTTGCAACAACTTGAATGTCCATCAAGAGTGAAAAAATCAGGGCATCCCTGGTGGTGCAGTGGTTAAGAGTCTGCCTGCCGATGCAGGGGCCACGGGTTCGTGCCCTGGTCCGGGAAGATCCCACATGCCGCGGAGCAGCTGGGCCCGTGAGCCATGGCCACTGAGCCTGCGCGTCCGGAGCCTGTACTCCGCAACGGGAGAGGCCACAACAGTAAGAGGCCCGCGTACCGCAAAAAACAAAGAAAGTAAAAAAATCAAATGTGGACTACACTTGCATTTGTTAAAATGAATGATGCAGACCTGTCTGCACTGAGTATGGAAACACCTCCCCAAACAAACATATATCCATAAATGTAAATGTATCTAAAAAATCTAGCCAGAGACACACACCAGTTACTGGAGATGACAGGATGGAAGGGCAGTTAGACAATGAGTGAAGCAGGGTGAGGGAGCCCCTGTTGCCAACATGGCACCGGCAACAGGTTCATGTTCATGTTCAACCAAGCAGTACACCCTGATTCTGAAGCCAGAGGAAAATGCAGCGCTTGATTCAGCATGTCTGCAGCTACTCATCACAACACCCCACTGGGGGTTTTCCCCATCCACCTCCTTTTCTAAGACACTAGTTCCTCACTAACCAGGACTCCCGTGCCAGGACTCCCATGTGCCTGGTTCTCACCTGAAAAGGTGTCTCGAGGAATTCCTCTCTCCACCGACCAGAGTTCTTCCTCCTCCTCTAACTGAGATACCACATCTGGCTTGGAAAGCTGATGTTCTGCCCAAGGGAAAAGAGACAGTGCTTGGGGCGGGGGTCTGTGTTTGGGAGAAAATACTTTCCTGCTGTAGCGATTCTGTCCCTGTGTTCTCCCCTGCTAGGGCATGACTTCTGGTCTAGGGCAGTGTTAATAACCCTACCCATCCCATTTGCCAGCTGCTTGCTTTTCTGGACTCCTTTGCCAGTAAAGGAGGCACTGGGACCTGGTTTTGGCCAGCAAGACACAAAGGGAAGTTTGTCAGCTGGGGGCCTAAGGCATTTTTATTTTTTTTTGTATGACAGCTGTAGAAAGAGAACTAGCCAGGGTTGCCGTCTCTCCTTCTTTCTGCCTTGAACATGGACATGATGCTTGGCATCACGGCCATGCATATACTAACCTAAGAATGGAAAACTTCACGCTAACCATGGAGAGATGGAAAGGATGAGGGTCTCTGATGATACTCCTGAGCTGTCAGACACAGACACCCCGTCCTGAAATTCTTGTTACAAACACAGTAAACATCCACTGCGGCATCTGGAAACATTCCTGATAGACCCACCTCCCTGGTATTCAACGCCTTTGACGGATGGACTAGGTAAAGCTTCACAAGTTATATGTGAAATTGCCCTTTTCCAATGGGTACAAAGTAAAGCCCTCTCCCTCAGGCTCCAGGGCCTTGACATTTGAACTCGGATCCCTGCAGGCTGAGCCGAAGCAGACACACACTTCAGAGGCACCACATTCGTGCTGCAAAGCGCAGATCTTTATTGACACAGAGGCCATCCTTACCCACTGAGACAAGGTTCCTGTAGTTCTCCAGCAACACCTCCCTGTACAGGGACTTCTGTTCGAGGTCCAGCATTCCCCACTCATCCGGGGTAAAACCCAGGGTCACATCTTCAAAGATCACTGGTTCCTAAAACCCACAGGTGCGTGTTCAGCCAGGGCCTGTTGTCACCCATGCTGACAGGAAGGGGAGGCTGACTGAGCACATGTAGGCACAATCAACACGGTGACCTGAGCATTCCAGGTGTGTCTCATCATGAGTTCCTGCATTTGTCTGAAACAGCAAACCCAAGCTTGACCCTATCAGGTCACAGCAAGGAAGACAACCCATGAGGCTGGAGAAGGTTTTTCATTCTCTGAAAACCTCTCCATTTTTTGTTGACCTGGGGATTCCAACATTTGTATCAGTGTGTATACCTCCTGCTAGGAGATTGTGTGAGCTGAATGCTCAAACCCCAGCCTTCAGCCCCCACCCACTTCCCATACTGCTTCTACTTCCTTCACCTGTCAAAGATTCATCCTCAGCTCTCTTCTCTCAGGGACTAAGCTCTAATGCCAAAGTACTGTTTAAATATAAGCCTGATCCCTGCTTAGACCTGACAATGCATACCCCCATCCCACCCCCAGTTTAAACGGTAAATTAGTATCCCCCATACTTGGACCTCTATTCTAACCACTCCCTTGGAAAGTAACTTGTTATCACTCCACTAACTAGGGTCTCTTCTTCCCATCCACTCCCCTCCCCCTCCCCTTCCCGAGATGCTACGGGGCCCGGGGGCATCTCAGGGAAGGTGGTGTCCCACCATCAGCCCGCCACCCCCGCTCCCAAATCCAGGGGTAGACTCAAACTCATAAAGAAGCCTCTACTCACACGGAACCAGGCCGTCGGAAGCCCGGTGGCCATACCTTCCTCTTCCTCAACGTGTCTCGTGGGAGTGGGCAGAGTCCTGAGAAGGTCGAATTTGGGAGGTGGGAGGGGCATGAGCGCTACGCCAAGGCCCCCCGCCCCCCTCGGCCCAATCAACAGGAAATGACAAGTCCATTCCCCACCTCGGAAGACGCCCTAAAGGAATGTCTCCACCTGCTCTTGAACACGCAAAAGGACGGTTTCCCACCTTCCTCACCGAGAGGGAATCGCCCCCCGCCCCCGTCTGCCCGCAAGCGCCGGGAGGGGGTGGCCCCGCCCCGCGTCCTCTGGGCCCCGAGTCCCCGACTCCCAGTGCCCCTAAAGGCCACACGGCGGAAGGACGGCAGGCGAGGCTGGCTCTGGGCTGCTACGATTGGTATGGTAGCGGCCGCGGCTCGGCGCTCCCCGCGGAGCGGCCCTAGAACTGAGCCCCCGACGGGCGCAAGTTTCCCGCCGCACTCACCCCGCGCGCAGCGCACAATGGCGCCCGTCGGCCCGCGGCGAAGTGCGTCAGCGCGCCGGCCTGGACTACAACTCCCAGGCACCCCCGCGGCGCCGGGCGCCCCACCTAGCGGGCGGCGGCCATCTTGGCCGGCCAACTCGGGGCGGCAGGCGAAGCCCAGGCGGGGGAGAGCGCCCTCGGCGGTCCCCCTGGGCAGGAGGAGGCCTTGGGAGGGGCAAGTCAGGCCGCTGGGCCACAGCACCTGGGTGGGCGACGACGCAGGCCGGGAGGGATCCACACCCTGCCACGAGGGCTGCTAACGCATGGGACCGGCCGGAAGTGGATAAAGGGAAGCTTGGGAGGGGCAGGGCCGGAAGTGCTGAGGGGCGGGGCGAGCTTCTGCTCACACCCAATGTAGGGGGAGGCGAGGCGGGCCGGAAGTGCGGAGGGGCGGGGCTAAAGTCTTGCCAAGTTCTGGGAAGAGGGCGGTGCTAAAGGTGCGTCCACGTCTAAGGGAGAGGAAAAAGGGGCGGGTTGGGAGGGTGGGAAATATTCTGGAGACGGGACTGAAATCAGCCAGAGGTCCTGGGAGGAAAAGAGGGACGGGCCTGCCCCAAAGTGTGCAGAGGTTGAGACTAAATGTCCTCCAGGCCCAGGGAGGGGAGTGGGGGTCAGGACTGTCTACTCAAGTTGTGCGAAGGGCAGGGTTAAGTGGACCCAAGACACAGGGATGGGGGCGTGGCTGTTGTCTACGGTAAACCAGAGCTAGACGGAAGTTAAAGCGGTGAAAGTAGATTTTATTCAATAAACTATTGTAACTGGGGAAGGGAGACTCCAGTGTAGAACTGAGATCAGTTCTGAATACAACCAGAATAAGTGGGGATTTATGGCCTAGGATTGGGGGAGTGGGATACTGGTGGATAGAAAATGAAGAAAAGGAGACATCAAGTCTGGGGGGATTCTGGCTGAACCAAGATAATAGGCTTTTTTACTGAAGGCAGGCCCAGGTGATGGGATATCACCTGGGATAGAGAGTTGGGATGAGGAGTTTGATCAGATATCAAGAGTAAGGAATTTGTGATAAACTGACTTAGGATTCTTGCTAAAATGGGATTCTACGAGGAAGTACACGTATGGGGCTTACTGGGGAGAAAGTTAAGGGTAGCCTGTCTGATGTTTGGTTAAGCAAAGAATCAGGGAGTTGGAGTGGGCTGGACAGGATTCTCTACCCCGTGTCCTCTTCTATGAGCGACATGCCCATATTTAGGAAATGGGAGAAGTCTTTCGCTGCCCAGGACCCGGTGTGTGCTCTTCTTCCTTGAACCCAGCCCACTCTCATCTTTCTTGGGAGCCCAGGACAAATTATTTTCATGTCTTCCTCAGAGTCCAGTATTTGGTGTCCTTTCATCTTCCTTAGTTTCCAGGGCCCAGGCTCTGATGTCCTCTCTCCTCCTTGGTGCTTGGTTCTCTCTTATCCTACTCTGACCCAGGGCTCAGTGTACTCTTTCTCCCCTTCCTTGGGGTTTCCTAGCAGGTTTCAGCAGCCCTGTGCCTCTGTTTGGATCATCCTGTCCACTGCATGCTAAACTTGTTCCAGGAGTTGTTAATTTCTATGGCCACTGTGGAGAATATCCACGTGCAGGCTGCACATTGTTCATCTTATTTGTTGCAATTAAGACAGTATATCTGTTGACTTTTGCATATTAGTATTTAGAGACTATGCAGATGTCTTTACTTCTAACAGCACTTCCCTGGATTTTACTTGGCTGTTGATAAAACAACATCCCATTCATTAAATAATTTAGGCCTCTTTTCCATACTTTGACTTAAAAAAAATTGATGTTCTATAGCCCTAGGTAGTATGACTGGGCAATTAATTAGCCATATTATTGTTTTGTTTTGGATGTGACTAGAGATGCTTCCAGTGATTCACCTTCAAGTTTGATGGAGGCCTTAACATCTTAAGAAAGAAAGCATTCTTGGAAGTTCAGTTTTTTCTGTTTGTATGGTATAGAATAAAAACATGATTTTAGGTTAAAAAGTGTTTTTAAATAAGTATAGTATTTGAGATTGATTCATGAAACCCACTTGAATACAACTTTTAATAATAAATTGCATGTTCTTTTTTCATTTAGCAAATTAATCATACTATTTAATTTACTGTAATTTGATTACACTAAAAAAACATTTCTGAACAAATGTTAACTATTATGCATGTAAAATGTCAAAAATGTTATGCATCCTGTTTGCATACAGGACCCTAATCCTTTGTTCTAAGCCTTCAGGGCCAGAAGTATTTTAGAATTCATAAGCATTTGGATTTTAGCAGTACAGTAAGGTGCATACACTGCGCAATATGTAACATCCCAACAGGTCTGGGGCAGCGTCTGGGTATATCTGTATGAAAATATATGAGGAGTCCCACTAAGTTAGAGAGAAACAAAGTGTAAATAGCCGTGTTAGTTCAGGTAAATTTTGCAGAGACATAATAGGGGGAAGAAGCTTTTCATTAGAAAACATTTTAGAATTTAGAATTGCAGAAAAGGCATTGTGGATCATTTATGAAAATTGCTGGATTAGCAGTAATAATCGTTTCATTCAATTGCAAAGTTTAATTTGCCCTTTTCCTCTCTTAGTATAGTCTGACAAACATGTTTATTGAGATACTGAATTGTTGAAATATATTAACATTCTTTCATATGCTTTTTAAAATCAGTAGTCCACTATTGGTTTAATTTAAACAATTTATGACTAAGAATAAGAGATATAAAACTATATATTGACCAAATCACTATGGTAGCTGGTGGCATTCAATCGACTGAATCATGGACCTACAATTTGATCTCCATTCACCGTTATTATTTCATCACACATAGCATCTCAAAGTGTTCCATGTGAAGGGGAACACTTTAAAAGTCATTAAAAAAACAAGAAAATGAAGAAAGATGTATATTTTTGTCTTTGAAACATGAGCCTCTAGGACACTTCTCAACTCCTCAGAGCTTAAGAACTTCAGGTTAGAGAAGGAGGAATCAATTAATCAGCATTTTGCCTGTAAATTGTTAGTATCATAACTATTTCCTGAAAAGAGGCTTTGGGGTCTCTTTATTACTGCTACACATTTGTTCGGCGCCTGTTCTCCCACACGTCAAGAATAAGTTCAAAATCATGATGATCCAGACAGGCCGCAGCACATGGGGGAAAGGTGAAGAACCTGAGCTCTGAGCAGAGACAGACCACACACAGCTTCCAGAAAGTGACCTCTTTCAAAAAGGAGTGTAGGAAGTCCACAGAATACTGGGCAAACCAGTAAGTTGACTTTGGAATAATCCAGTTCAAAGCTTTGTACCCTGTATCCTATAGGGTGTGTTTAGCTGTAAATAACTGAAAATCCAACTACCATAAATAAACACCATTTCCTCACTGAAATGAATGTCTACAAGTAGGAGCTTCCTGGTACTCGTTAAGCCACCACTGTCATCCAGGACCAGGCTCCTACTTTCCCTCTTGGTATCATCAAGTGTAGGAGTGTCTCATCCTTTGGCCACTAGGATGTAGACAAGGGATAAGCCAGCAACCTGCTTCCTGCTGGTCCTGAATACAACCCATTTCAATATTTCTCTCTGCCTTAGGAAATTGACCTTTTCCTCTCTGATGAAAATTGACCCCCATCTTTCTTCATTCTCTTGTTTATTCACTCCTCTGTTCAATAACCATGGATTGATATACACATCCAGAACAGAAAGATATCTGCTTTCAGCAATCTGAAGTTTAAGATTTCTGTATGTCCTTGTTACCACAAAAAAGATAGGAAACAGACGTAAGAGCTGTAACTATTAGAAAAGAAAATGTAAAAATGCTTCTATTAATAGATAACATTACGAACTTCCCTGGTGGTCCAGTGGTAAGACACCCTGCTCCCAGTGTGGGGGGCCCAGGTTCAATCCCTGGTCAGTGAACTAGATCCTGCATGCATGCTGCAACTAAGAGCCCACATGCCACAACAAAGCTCCCGCATGCCACAACTAAGACCCAGTGCAGCCTAAATAAATAAATATTTTAAAAAATAGGTAACATTAGAATACTTTAAAAATCCAATTGGAGGGCTTCCCTGGTGGCACAGTGGTTGAGAGTCCGCCTGACGATGCAGGGGACACGGGTTCGTGCCCCGGTCCGGGAAGGTCCCACATGCCGCGGAGCGGCTGGGCCCGTGAGCCATGGCCACTGAGCCTGTGCGTCCGGAGCCTGTGCTCCGCAACGGAAGAGGCCACAACAGACGGAGGCCCGCGTACCGCAAAAAAAGAAAAAAAAAAAAGAAAGAAATAAAGATACATGAATCAACACACAGGTACACACAAAATCTGTATAACCTTAACAAGTATATTGAAAAGGAGATTCAGAGTAGAAGCATAAAGACGTAACTGTCTGGGATTAATTTGTTGGGAAATGCAAGGAACCTACAGGAAGATAAGTTTCTGGAAAGAATTACAAGTAAAATTGCATAAATGAAGATGAGTCTTATGTTCCAGGTTGGGAAGGCCAACTATAAATCCCAAATCATCATTGGGCTCAATACAACAGCAAATGGGATTACGGGATTACAGTGGGCTCTTTGGGAGCCTGGCCCTTGACTTTGCTCTGTACTTCCTCTTTAAAATGTGAGGAAAGGAACTGACTGCCATCTTCACAAGAACAATCAAGTTGGATTCAAACTCATCTTAAGGAGAAATGCCCTCAGACAGTACTAGTTCAAAAAAATTCTTTTCCTTTCCAATAAATTTAGACTTCAAAGCCATCAACAGCATGCAGTAATAATCATAGAATTTTGTGTGTGTGTGTGGTGGCAGAGGATTCATCTTGTTCAGCAAGTTGGCACATTTTTTTTTTTTTAAATGGAGGTATGGTTTTCTTCAAGCACCTTTTTTTTTTCCGTACCCAGAGAGAACCCATGTCACCCACTATGAAGACTGAGGGGGAGAGTGTACCCATGTCTGCATGTGTAATTTGATGAATCCACCATATACCCTTGTTCTGTGTGTTTTCACATCATATCCTTGGAACTCTGGAATGTTTCTTTGCCTCCTCTGTAGCCCCTTGGCAGTGCCTCTCAGACTGCAGCTGGCCCTTCATGCTGACCACAGTGGTTCTCTGCTCTTTGTGGGGTGTCCACCTCCTGAGGAGTGACTCTAAGTCAGGTAAGCAAGCGTCAGCCTGAGCCTGCAGAAGCTTATTACCTGTGATGGCTGCTCCTAGGGTCCCTGACTTGTGTCTCAGCATGATTAAACAAGAGATTTGAGAGCAGAAGCTTGTTGGGAGCAAGAAAGGGTTATCATGTGAGATTTTTGGGGGCCACAAGTAACAGAATGTACCACCATTCACTATCTCTTTGCGTGAAATCCAGAGCAAGGGCTTCTGCTCAGCTCTCCTCAGTGTATTGTCTTGCTTAATCCCAAGGCTCGTGTCCTCATGGCCTCAAGGAGGTTGTCACAGTTTCACACATCACACGAAGCCATACAACATTTGGCTGAAGATATAGCCATCAGGGAGTGTGTTTGTTTCCTTTGGCACTGTAACAAATTACCACAAACTTTGTGGCTTAAAACAGCACGAATTTATCATCTCAGCTCTGAAGGTCAGAAGTCCAACACGGGTCTTTCTGGGCGAAAATCAACATATTGTCAGGGCTGCCTTCTTTCTAGAGGCTCTAGGGGAGAATCACTTTCCTCGCCTTTTCCAGCTTCTAGAGACATCCTGCACTCCTTGGATCATGGCCTCTCTCTCCATCACCAGAGCCAGCAGTGTAGCATCTATAAGTCTCTCTCTGGCTCTGACGTCTGCTTCCTCATCACATTGCCTTCTCTGACTCTGACTTCTCCTGCCTCTTCTTAAAACAAGGACATTCGTGATTACATTGGGCCCAGGATAATCTCACCTCAAGATCCTTAACTTAATTGCATCTGCGAAGCCCCTTTTGCCCTGTAAGATAACATAGTCACTGGTTCCAGGCATTAGGATGTGGGCAGCTTTGGGGAGCCGTTACTCTGCCTACCTCAACAAAGGAATGCATTCTCTTCAGAAGCACTCTTTCTTGTAGACTTCCTCAGGCCCCGTTGGCTCAGGTTGACACAAGTGTCCATGTCCTGGCTGTGACAAGAGCTGGAAAAGAGTGGCTCACATTTTGGCATCTGTAGGTGACCCCTCCACGGTGGCTGGCACAAAAGCCAGCTTGGGTGAAGCTCATCTGCCCCAGAAGCCTCTCTTCAAGTTGAGTTCTAAGGACATATGCCCCATCTGAGAGCAGCTGGTGCTGGAAGTTTCTGGACTTGCTTCCATCAGGGATCTGGAACTGAACAAAGTCTCAACATCCAGGGAGCAGCAAGGAGATGGGTATCTTGGTGGAGGATTTGATGGTAGTGCTGATAAGGAAAGGTGGTATTCCATGGAGTATAAGGGAAGAGCAGGAGCTCTCCCTTGGGTTTAGGAGGAAAACCAGATTTTCAAAGGATTCTCATAAAGGGAGAGGGAGAGGAAGGTCTTCAGAGTTCATGTGTGGGACATTTCCCTTCATCCCTTCCCCAGAACCATATACCCTTTTGAGCAGCTATGGGTGAGGTTGCTCCCAGTCCCAGTATCACCCTTGGAGTACAGACACTTCACCAGGCTGTGGTATGTCTTTTTTAAAATAAACATTTTATTTTTTTTCCTTCCAGTTTTATTGAGGTATAATTGACATCCAGCACTGTATAAGTTTAAGGCGTACTACATAATGATTTAACTTACATGCATCGTGAAATGATTATCACAATAAGTTTAGTGAACTTCGATTGTCTCACATTGATACAAAATTAAATAAACAGAAAAAAAGTTTTTTACTTGTGATGAGAACTCAGGATTTATTCTCTTAACATCTTTCTTATATAGCATACAGCAGCAATAAGTATATTTATCATGTTGTACCATCAACCTGCCTTCATCCGATTCCCCCTCCCCCCTCCCCTCCCCCCCCCTCTGGTAACCACAAATCTGATCTTTTTTTTATAAGTTTATTTGGTTGTTTGTTTTGAAGTATAATTGACCTACAATACAAAACTATTTTAGTTCCTGATACACAATATAGTGATTTGATTTATCTATATGTTTGGAAACGATCACCATGGTAAGTCTAGTTACCATCTGTCACCGTACAAAGATATTACATAATTATTGACTATATTCCCCACACTGTACATTTTATACCTATGACTCATTTATTTGGCCACTGGAAGTTTGTGCCTCTTAATCCCTCTCACCTATTTCTCTCCTCCTCCCACCCTTCTCCCCTTTGGCAATCACCTATTCTCTGAATCTGTGACTCTTTCTGTTTTGTTACGTTTGTTCTTTTTTGTTGTTGTTGTTTTTTAGATTCCAAATATAAGTGAAATCATGCTGTATTTGTCTTTCTCTGTCTGACTTATTTCACTTAGCATAATAACTCTAGGTCCATACATGTTGTTGCAAATGGCAAGATTTCATTCTTTCATGGCTGAGTAATATTTCATTGTGTATATTTACCACATCTTCTTTATCCACTGATCTACTGATGGGCACTAGTTTTCCTTCCATATCTTGTCTATTGTAAATAATGCTGCAGTGAACATAGGGGTGCGTATATCTTTTCAAATTAGTGTTTTTATTTTCTTTGTATAAATACGTAGGAATAGAATTTCTAGATAAAATGGTAGTTCGATTTAATTTTTTTCTTTTTTTTTTGGGTAGTGCTGTGTGGCTTGTGGGATATTAGTTCTCTGACCAGGGATTGAACCTGGGTCATAGCAGTGAAAGTGCAAAGTCTTAACCACTGGACTGCCAGGGAATTCCCTGATTTAATTTTTTGAGGCACCTCCATACTGTTTTCCATAGTGCCTGCATCAATTTACATTCCCATCAACAGTGGATAAGGGTTCCCTTTTCTCCACATCCTTGCCAACACTTGTTATTTGTTGTCTTTTTTATAATAGTCATTCTGACAGGTATGGGGTGATATCTCATTGTAGTTTTGAATGTGATGTTGAGCATCTTTTCATGTGCCTGTTGACCATCTGTATGTCTCCTTTGAAAAAACGTCTATTCAGATCCTGTGCCCTTTTAAAATTCGGTTTGTTTTTTTTTGATGTTGAGCTCTATGAGATCTTTTAATATTTTGAATATTAATCCCTTATCCTATATATCACTTATAAATATCTTCTCCCATTCAGTTGGCAACGTTTTCATTTTGTTGATAGTTTCCTTTGCTGTGCAAAAGCTTTTTAGTTTGACATAGTCCCATTTGTTTATTTTTGTTTTTGTTTCCCTTGCCTGAGGAGACATAGCAAAAAAAAAAAAAATTACTAAGACCATTGTCAAAATGTGTACTGCTTATGGTTTTTTCTATAAGTTTTATGGTTTCAGGTCTTACGTTTACGTCTTTAATCCATTATGAATATATTTTTGTGCATGGTGTGAGAAAGTAGTCCAGTTTGATTCTTTTGTATGTAGCTGTCCAGTTTTCCCAACACGATTCATTGAAGAGGCCATCTTTTTCCCCATTGTATATACTTGCCTCCCTTGTTGTAGATTAATTGCCCATATAAGTTTGGGTTCATTACTGGTCTTTCTATTCTATTCCATTGATCTATATGTCTGGTTTTGTGCCTGTACCATACTGTTTTGATTATTGTAGCTTTGCAGTATAGTTTTAAATTAGGGCACATGCTACCTCCAGATTTATTCTTTCTCAAGATTGTTTTGGCTATATGGGGTCTTTTGTGTTTCCATACATATTTTAGAATTATTTGTTCTAGTTCTGTGAAAAATGCCATTGGTATTTTGATAGGGATCACATTGAATCTGTAGATTACCTTGAGTAATATGGTCATTTTAACAATATAAATTCTTCCAATTCATGAGCACAGTATATCTTTCCATCTGTTTGTGTCATCTTCAGTTTCTTTCATCAATGTCTTATAGTTTTCCCAGTGTGGTCTTTTACCTCCTTAGTTAGATTTATTCCTAGTTATTTTATTCTTTTTGATTCAGTTGTAAATGGGATTATTTTCTTAATTTATCTTTCTGATAGTTCATTGTTAGTGTATAGAAATGCAACAGATTTCTGTATATTAATTTTGTATCCTGAAACTTTACAGAATTCATTGATGAGTTCTTGTAGTTTTGTGTGTGATATGTCTTTTTAGTCCTGCCTGAACACTGACTATGCCCCTAGAAACTTGAAGATGCAGGCAACTCTTTATGATACCTCTCTCAAAGTTAGTAATGGAATGCCACTTGTGAAACATTTGTGAGTTTTTATAAAAGTCTGTAATTTGTTTGACATGACAGGACTATGCAAGAAAGAAATTGTTGGCATATTTTTCAGCTCTCTTCTATGACTACTATAAAACTGTACATATGTTGATCCCTATGATACTATAAGATAAATGATCTCTGCATGACACTTCAAATTTGGTGGTTCTCTGATTTTTATATGATGTAAAAAATATGCTGTTGTCATTGAAACATTTACATTTTATTATCTATGGCAGTCATTTCTATGAGACATTGTCCATCAGGCCTAGACCCCGAGTCCCATTAAATGACTTTCTATGGGAAATCAAGGGCACATGCAGAGCATAAGTGCTCATACCTCGTTATCTGTGACTGCAGGGAGTTACAAGTGCAGAGTCTTATTACATTCAGGTACCTGTTTATGGGTCAAAAATAACTTGTGGATTCTGCCTCCTTTGTGGTTTATTGCTGATATCAAATCACATGGAATTCCAACCAATAGCTTTTCCATATTATGTTCAATGAGTTTCTCTAATCTATATGAATTTCCTGGTGTCAAATAATGTGAAAGCCATAGTTGAAAGCCTGCCAATATTGCCTCTCTTCAAAATGTTCTCCAGTATGAGTCCTCTTGTGTTGGATAAAGTGAGAACACCTCCTGAAGGCTCTTCCACACCATTTACATGTATAGGGTTTTCCCAGTATGAGTTCTCTGATGTAGCATCATAAGTGCTGAGCTATGTTTAAAGCTTTTCCCACAGTGAATATATCCATAGGTTTCTCTCCAGTGTGTGTGCTGTGATGTTGAGTAACTGAGAAAAGCATGAAACTTTTCCCTGAATGATTACATTGTAGTGTTTCTTTCCTTTATAGATCCTTGGGTGTAACATAAAGCAATCACACCTTGAAAATAAGCTCCTGAATTCACTGCAAATATGAAGTGTCTCATAAGTATAAATTCTCTCATACTGAGTAAGGGATAATTTGTGCCTATACATTTATAGAATTTTTCTCCTATATGAGTCCTAAAATGTACTGAAAGACAATCTTTCTCAGAAAAGACTCTCCCACACTCAACACATTTGTAAGATTTGTCTCCTGAATGAATTTGCTCATGGTTATAAGGGTTGAGCTCTGTTAAGACTTCTGTACACTCAACACATTGGTATGATCTCTCTTGAGTATGACTTCTCTGATGTCATTGTATAGTGGAAGAAGGAAGGACTGAGTTCTAATTAACTTTTCCCCCAAATGTATTATTCTTGCCGCCTCTGTCCTGAATCAGTGTTTCCTCAAGGGCCATGTGTTCCACCCCTCTCTTCTGGTTCTCCTGCTGCTTCCTTAAGTGAGCCTCACATTCCTGTTCTCTGCCAAATGTGGAGGGATGTAGTTCAGCCTTTGTGAATCTTTCTATTTTCAGGACAGCATATGATTCTAAGAGAAATGCCCTGATTTCTGGCTAACTCTTTGTTTTTGAATCCAGTTTCCAAGCCTGGAAAAAATATAAGTAATTATACAAATATAGACATATATGTGTGTGTGTGTGTATATATACATATACATATATATCACATATATATGCCTCCTTCCCACTTGCACAGGGAGGCTTTGCAAGTCACTAGCAGCATGTGAGGACATGTAATCCTTCTTCAAGGAGGGCAGTGAAAAATTGGGACCAACAATTCAACTGACTGGTTTTCAGTCAATGAATATTCATTAAGTACCCAGTATGTGCCAGGTATGAATAAAGACTTAAAGAGGATAAGGAATGAGCTGGGCAGATATCTGATGGAAGCGTATTCCAGGCAAGGGGGGAACAGCATGTGCAAAGACCCTGACGTGGGAGCATATCATGCATGGGAGCACCAGGGAGAGGATGAGTGTGGCTGGAGCTGAGTAAGGCAGAGAGAAAGAAACGTGTGAGCTCAGGGCTGACCTGGCTGCCTTGCAGGCTGTGGTGTGGACTTTCCCCACTGAGGGAGCTGGGAGCCCTCAAAAATTTTGAGCAAAGGAGGGAGGTGCCATGGAAAGTCTCTGGCTGCTATGGGGAAATTTAGCAGGGGAGAAGGATAGAACCAGGGGGGCTGGTGACATGATCACTGTAAGAGATGCTGGCCGTCAGGCAGGCAGTGAGAGTTGGCTGCATTCTGGGTAGGTTTGAGCATGATACTGGCAGGACCTGCTGTCCAGTCACAGGTAGGATATGAATTAGCAGAGTCCAGACACCAAAGAAGATTTGGCCTGGGACTTCCCTGGTGGCTCAGCAGTTAAGAATCCGCCTGCCAATGCAGGCGACACAGGTTCGAGCCCTGGTCCGGGAAAATCCCACATGCCGTGGAGCAACTAATCCCATGTGCCACAACTACTGAGCCTGTGCTCTGGAGCCCGCGAGCCACAACTACTGAGCCTGTGCTCTAGAGCCCACGTGCCACAACTACTGAGCCTGTGCTCTAGAGCCCACGTGCCACAACTACTGAGCCTGTGCTCTAGAGCCCACGTGCTACAACTACTGAGCCTGCGCACATAGAGCCCATGCTCCATAACAAGAGAAGCCACCACAATGAGAAGCCCGTGCACCACTACGAAGAGTAGCCCCCGCTCACCACAACTAGAAAAAGCCCGTGCGCAGCAACGAAGACCCAACAGAGCCAAAAATTAATAAATAAATAGATAAATAAATAAGTTTATTACCAAAAAAAAGATTTGGCCTTTATCAGGGAAAGAATGGAAATGCTGGTGACCAAGACAGGCAACGCTGTGAGAGGAGCTGGAATTGAGGACAGCACTGGCATTCGCTTTGGGGCATGTAAGATGCTCATCAGGCCTTCCAGTGGAGAGTCAAGGAGGCAGGAGACTGTTTTAGTCTGGAGTACAGGGAGGGGCCTGGGCTGGTATGATGTACTTGGGGATCATCAGCAATAGAAAATCTGAAAAAATGAGGCACTGACCAGAAGAGGGAGTACAGAGGAGAGTGCTCTTCAGAGCAGAGGAGTCTGATAACGGAGAACCTGGTGTGAGGAGGGGCAAGGCAGGGGCAGATCCCGACCTTCTTTCTCAAACCTGAGGCACTTTGGCCTTCGTGGGCTCCTTCCTCCATCAAAAAATAGAAAAAAATACATTTTATTACTACATTGGTATAAAGATGAACATAAGCCAGACTGGATTACATTCATTTTTCTCCTCTAATTTTAAAAGGAATGATACCATTTTGGTAGACCCTAAGGAATCTTGAGCACTCTGGCTTCTGTTCCTGATGGAGAAGTCTAGGAATTGAAAGAGGATCAGAGGCCACAGAAACCAAGGGGCTAGAACCTGATGGAGCTGGGGGGCAGGACTCGACCAGGCAAGGCTTTGTAACCTGAGTGAAGGATCTTTTTCTTTAAGGGCACTATGTGCACCAACAGAGGACAAGGCACCAAGGATAGACTATTGCTTGGCTGCCACGCTGACTTGCCTTCAAAGAGGGACCTGCTGTCAGCTGTGAGCTCCTTAGGAGCCCGGGTCACACTCTTTTCCCAGCAGCCTCTGGCCACCAAGCACTCAAGTCCATGGCCCACAGGCCTGGATGTTTGCACCCCACATAAGACTCCTCTCAGCGGCAGTCTGCCCTGAGCTTATTGCTGGGCAGCATGGTGGTCTGACAATGCCTCCTGGCCAATCCTGCTTTCTCCCCTTTTCACTTTTTCATTCTTTTACTAGTGTTATTCCCCAATAAACTTTTGTACTTCTGACTCATCTCAGTGTATGCTGACCCTGACTATGACACCTGGAGAAGCCAGACAAGAACATCAGAGGAAGAGTAGTCAGGGGAGCTGCTACATAAAGGTTCATACACAGTTGTGAGATAGACTCCAGCATATACATGGATAAACAATGTAAAGTGACCAGTCCCGAAAAAGATTGGGTAGCTAATTAACAGACATACAGGAAGTGTGCAGACTTGCTGGTTGTCAAGGGCCTGCAAGTTAAATCAATGCATTTCAACTTCTAGAGTGGACATTGTGGTAGGCAAAATTCTAAGATGGCGCCCATGATTTCCACCTCCTGGTATTACACCCTGATTCATTTCGGTTGTACAGCAAAGAGGAAGGGATTTTGAAGATGTAATTTAGGTTTTAAATCAGTTGACCTTAACCTAATCAAAAGGGAGATTATTGGTGATAGATCAAGATGGTGGAGTAAGAGGGACATGGATCGCACCTCCCTCCATGAACACATGAAAAATACATCTACATGTGGAACAATTCTCACTGAAAACGAACTGGAAGTTGGCAGAAGGACTCCTGTACATCCAAGGCTGTAAGAGAGATCCACAAGTAATTGGGCAGGAAGGGAAGAAAGGCGACCACGTTGGGACCTGTGTCCCTGGGTGGAGACTAAGAGGAAAACCCTAATAACCCAAGTGCCTATCAGCAGATGATTGGTTTAAGAAGGTATGGGGACTTTCCTGGTGGCGCAGTGGTTAAGGCTCTGCGCTCCCAATGCAGGGGGCCCAGGTTCGATCCCTGGTAAGGGAATTAGATCCCACGTGTATGCTGTAACTAAGAGTTTGCATGCCACAACTAAGGAGCCCCCCTGCCGCAACTAAAGACCCAGTGCAACCAAATAAATAATAAAATAAATATTAAAAAATAAGATATGGTATGTATATATTACATATATACATGTGGTATATTATATATTATATATATACATTATATATATATTATATATATACACATTGCATATACATATATGTGTATACATATGTAATGGAATATTACTCAGCCATAAAAAATAATGAAATATTGCCATTTGTAGCAACTTGGGTGGACCTAGAGAATATCATACTGAGTGACATAAGTCATACAGAGAAAGACAAATATTATATCACTTACATGTAGAATCTAAAAAATAATACAAATGAATCTATATACAAAACAGAAACAGAAACAGACTCACAGAGAAAAGAAACTTATGGTTACCAAAGGGGAAAGAGAGAGAGGTAGGGATAAATTAGGAGTATGGGATTAACAGATACAAACTACGATACATAAAATAGATAAGCAACAAGGATTACTGTAAGCACAGGGAACTATCCTCAATATCTTATAATAACCTATAGTGGAAAAAGAATCTGAAAAAAAAACCTGAATTACTTTGTTGTACATCTGAAACTAACACAATATTGTAAATCAACTATACTTCAACTAAAAAACACCCTACAATCACCAATACGAAAACAAAAAAGTGTATATATTGGGTGAGATTCTTTGAGAATTGTCTCCTTCACCTTGACTTAGGCTGTGTAGGAACTGTGCCTGGTACCCTAGGCCTCACACACATCCTGCCTGGGCTACTCTGGGGGTTGCCCCCCCACATTCATGCTGGATAGTGGAAGTGTGGGTATTTATTAATTTTTGTACATATACTAATTATTTCTTTTTGAAATTGTTTTATTTTATACACATACATAAAACTGAGAACATTTATTTCTTTCAAAAGCACATTTTCTAACTGCTTGCTGCTAATTTTTATATACTGATTTTTCCACAACACATACATTGATTTGCATTCCTAATCGTCCATCTAAAATCCTTACCTAACTCCCATTAATTCCAAAAATGTGCAGCTTCTGTTTAGATTTCTAAGGAAATAACTATACTGTCAATGGATAGAGTTGCCCTTATCTGAATTTTAACATATTTTTCTTAAAAATGTGATGATATAGAATTATTTCAGCAAACTATGCAGTACATAAAAATAAGGCTGCACAATAATGATGTCCTGGGATAAAGCGAAAATAAATGTCAGCGAATCCACATTGATATCAATAAATAACTGAATAAATAAATGAGGCGAAGGGACAGCTCTTCCTGACAGAACCGCTCCTAAGTCCCTGGGCTGGAGGCGAAGACTGGGCGCAGGGCGGGCGGTAACAGCCCGGAACCTTGCGGCCGACCCCCGGCCAGGGCGAGGGGACTGGATCCGGCGCGGTGCCGAGCAGAAGCGAAACGCAGGCAGTCGGGTCTCTACACCGCAACGGTCCAGCGGTGGCCGCGGAGTCTCCTGGGACGCGCACATCCGGGTCCCGGCGCGCGCACGCGCATTTGTACCGAACATGGCCGCGGCAGCTCCCGCCGCTGCCGCAGGTGCCGCCGGCCAGCCTCCGGTGAGTCCGCTGCGCCCATCGCCCTTTCGGTTCCCCGATTTCCCCCGAGGGCGGTGTGTGTGTCGCGGGGGGCGGTGTCCGCTGGGTCTTGGTGACGCAGGAGCGGAGCGTCTGCCGGCGGGTTTCCCGGGGTCAGTGGGCGCGTCCGACTCGCAGGGCCGGGGGTCCGCCCGAGGCGCGGCGGCCCTAGCGAGTGAGGACGCCCCCGGCCAATGTAGACGCCCCCCTTCTGCGGTGTGGATGTCCCCCGACGGGTGTGGACGCCCCCCTTTTGCAGTGTGGACGTCCCATGCAGTTGAGGACGCCCCCTCCGGCAGGTGTGGACGCCCCCCCTCTGCAGTGTGGACGTCCCCTGCAGTTGAGGACACCCCCCGGCAAGTGTGGACGCCCCGCTGCGGGTGTGGACGTACCTCGGCGGGTGTGGAAGCTCCCTCTTAGGGTGAGGACGCCCTAGCGATTTCCTCCGCGTTTCCCGGCGGTTCCGCGCTCGTCCTTCCATAGGGGCCTTTTTGCCCCTGCCTGCCGGGTGTCCTGGCCCGGCCGCTGGGGCGAGCCCCGGGTCTGCCGCCCTTCTGCTGCCGGGTGGTGGGAGGGCCCGTGTGGGCGTCGGTGGGTCTCGGGCCGAGGTGGCCGCGTTGCGTCCGCAGACTGTGCCGTTTCCCACCACTCGGCAGACCGGGAGGTGTCAAATCACCTGTTTTTTCCCCACCTAATAGCTGCAAAATCAGATCTTGCTGCACTTCTCAATGAGGGCTGCGTTTTTCCAGCTGTTAGTGGCCACTTCGCTTTCCTCTTCCTTGGTTTAGTGGGTTCGTTTCCTTAGCTCCTCTTCCCGCAGTAGTTTACGATAAAAGTTTTTCTACATATAGAAAAGTTAAGACACTTGTGCGTCCTTATACCAACTCATTAACTCTCTGCTATACTTGCTGTATGCCCTATATTTGTTCCCTTTGTCCACCCTTTTAGCCACCCACTAATCTTTTTGGGATACAGTCAAAGTAAATGGCAGATATCACTCCACTCCCCCCTCAAACACCTTACTACGCTTAACATCAGTTAGAGTTCAATATTGCTTTTTAAATTTTTGAGGGAAAACTGACTTACATTGAAATGCACAGATACTCATTGTATCACTGGATGAGTTTTGGCAAATGCAGTCCAAACCTTTATCAAAATTACCATCACCCCAGAAAGATCCCTTATCCTTTGCCAATTTAAAAAAAATTGCTTATTAGCGACTTGGGCTTGTAAAAATATGTTTTGAACACTAAGACTTTGTTATTTTTTCTACCCACAGCAAGCAACTTTTCTCCCTTCTATTGATTGTTTCTCTCCCTTAGCACTCGACTTTTTATTTTGAAGTTTTACACCTACAGAAATGTTGCAGGAATAGTTCAATAAACACTTGTAAAACCATCCAGATTATCAAGTTATTAATACTTTGCCTCATTAGCTTTACCCTACTTTTCTCCCTGCCTCAAACACACATCTTTTTATATCTTACACACCCTCCCACAAGAAGACAAAAGGTTTATCACTCACATAATGAGACTGTCTTGGAGAGCAGGGCAGACTTCCCATGATGATCCAAAAAAGTGTGAGTGGGACTCCCCTGGTGGTCCAATGGTTAAGTCTTCTCCCTTCCACTGCAGGGGGCGTGGGTTCAATCCCTGGCCGGGGAACTAAGATCCGGAATGCCACGTGGCGCGGCCAAAAACCAAATAAACAAAAATCGTGAGACAGCAGGAAAAGGAAGCTCGCTGGGCTTCTGTAGTGATTAATGGAGTTGAGATGAGGGTGGCCTTGCATTGGTTGGGGCTTGCATGGTTTGAACTTCCTGCCAACACCAAGGAGAAAACACTCAGGCTTTCTTGTTAGTTTGCCTCGTTTGCAGAAGGAGAAGGGGCAGTAGGTGGTGGTGAGGATGGGGGGTTGAAAGCTGTCAGCAGTCAGTCATCAAAAATGAAGTCAGGGGCTTCCCTGGTGGCGCAATGGTTGAGAGTCCGCCTGCCGATGCAGGGGACATGGGTTCGTGCCCCGGTCCGGGAAGATCCCACATGCCGCGGAGCGGCTGGGCCCGTGAGCCATGGCCGCTGAGCCTGCGTGTCCGGAGCCTGTGCTCCACAACGGGAGAGGCCACAACAGTGAGAGGCCCGCGTATCGCAAAAAAAAAAAAAGAAGTCAGGCTGTTAATCACAATTGGTAATGAGGTGGGTAACTTTATTTGGACAGGACTAAAGTTAGTGGCAAACAATTTATTTTTGTTAAAGAATGTATCATTTGAAGAAGTAAACATTATCATGTGTGATCCACAGAGATGGCAAGAACCATGCAGATGGGGTCAGTCATCTGAGGTCTGGCAACCATTGATGTCAAACATCCAGTCATTGGGCTTAAGTGGATCCCTCTGCAGGGTCATAGAGACTGGGTATAAAGCCCTTCAGAGGTGAGTGCCTGGGAATGGAATTCTCCACAAGCTTTATTTTATTTATTTATCAATTTATTTATTTTTGGCTGCATTGGGTCTTCGTTGCTGCACGCAAGCTTTCTCTAGTTGTGGCAAGCGGGGGCTGTTCTCCATTTTGGTGCACGGGCTTCTCATTGTGGTGGCTTCTTTTGTTGCGGAGTATGGGCTCTAGGTGCGCGGGCTCAGTAGTTGTGGCTCGTGGGCTCAGTGGTTATGGCACACGGGCTCAGTAGTTGTGGCTTGTGGGCTCTAGAGTGCAGGCTCAGTAGTTGTGGTGCACAGGCTCAGTAGTTGTGGCTTGCAGGCTTTAGAGAGCAGTCTCAGTAGTTGGCTCACGGGCTCAGTAGTTGGCTTGTGGGCTCAGTAGTTGTGGCTCGCGGACTCTAGAGCATGGGCTCAGTAGTTGTGGCCCACGGGCTCAGTAGTTGTGGCTTGCAGGCTTTAGAGAGCAGTCTCAGTAGTCATGGCTTGTGGGCTCAGTAGTTGTGGCTCGTGGGCTCTAGAGTGCAGGCTCAGTAGTTGTGGCCTGTGGGCTCCAGAGCACAGGCTCAGTAGTTGTGGCACACAGGCTCAGTAGTTGTGGCTCGTGGGCTCAGTAGTTGTGGCACATGGGCTCAGTAGTTGTGGCCCATGGACTCTAGAGTACAGCCTCAGTAGTTGTGGCTCACGGGCTCTGTTGTTGTGGCACGTGGGCTAAGTAGTTGTGGCTTGTGGGCTTGGTGTGGCACACGGGCTCAGCAGTTGTGGCCCACGGGCTCAGTAGTTGTGGCCCACGGGCTTCAGTAGTTGTGGCACACGGGCTCAGTAGTTGTGGCCCATGGGCTCTAGAGCGCAGGCTCAGTAGTTGTGGCGCACGGGCTTAGTTGCTCTGCAGCTTGTGGGATCTTCCCAGGCCAGGGCTGGAACCCGTGTCCCCTGTGTCAGCAGGCATGTTCCTAACCACTGCACCACCAGGGAAGCCCTCTCCGCAAGCTTTAATCCCAAGATATCAGAAACATGCCAAGTGGAGTCTAGACCAGTAGTTCCGACTCCCAACAGATTCAACACCTGCTTAATTGTTTAAATAGCTGTATTGAGGTATAATTCATATACCATATAATTCACCCTCTAAGGTATACCATTCAGTGCTTCTTAGTATATTCACCAAGTGGTGCAGCCATCACCCAGATCAGTTTTAGAATATTTTCATCATGGCCCCAAAGAAAACCCCTGTCCGTTAGCACTCACTTCCCATTTCCTCCATCCTTCTTAGCCCCAGGCAATTACTAATCTACTTTCTGTCTCTGCATTTGCCTATTGTAGGCGTTTCATATAAATGGCCATACAATATGTAGTCCTTTGTTTTGGTTTCTTTCACTTAAAAATGTTTTCAAGGTTCATCCATGTTACAATGTATCAGTACTTGGTTCATTTTTATAGATGCATAATATTCCCTTGTATGAATATATTAATTTGTTTATCCATTCATCAGTTGATAACCATTTGAGTTGCTTCCATTTTGGGAGTATTACGAATAATGCTTCTGTGAACATTCACATACAAGTTTTGTGGGGTTTTTTTTGTGGAAATATGTCTTCATTTCTCTTGGATGACCTAGGAGTGGAACTGATTGTAGCCACACTAGGGGGTGTGAAATGGTATCTCGATGTGTTTTTGATTTGCAGTTCCCTGATGGTTAATGATATTGAGCTTCTTTTCATTATGCTTATTGGCCTTTTGTATATCTTCTTTGGAGAATTGTCTATTCAGATCCTTTGCCCATTTATGAAATGGGTTATTGGTCTTTTAATTATTGAACTGTAAGTGTTGTTTATTTATTCTGGATACCAGTGCCTTATCAGATATATGATTTGCAAATATTTTATCCTATCCTGTGGATTGTCATTTTACTTTCTTAGTAACATTCTTTGAAGCACAGAAGGTTTTAATTTTGATTAGTCCAGTTTATCTACTGTGTCACTTGTGCTTTTGGTGTTGTATTCAGGTTTCTGAAGAATTATGCCTATGTTTTTCATTTAAGAGTTTTATAGCTTTAGCTTGTATATTTAAGCTTGTGATGCATTTTGAGTTATTTTTTGTGTAATGCTCAGTCTTTCTTCTTTTTTTAAAGGTGGATTGTCTGAAGCCATTCTGTCTCTGCTCTTTCCACAGGAGGAGTTCTACTTTTTTAAAAAATTTATTTATTTTATTTTATTTATTTTTGTCTGTGTTGGGTCTTTGTTGCTGTGCACGGGCCTTCTCTAGTTGTGGCGAGCAGGGGCTACTCTTCGTTGCGGTGCATGGGCTTCTCACTGTGGTGGCTTCTCTTGTTACGGAGCACAGGCTCTAGGCGCGTGGGTTTCAGTAGTTGTGGCTCGCGGGCTCTAGAGCACAGGCTCAGTAGTTGTGGCTCGCGAGCTTAGTTGCTCCGCAGCATGTAGGATCTTCCCGGACCAGGGCTGGAACCTCTGTCCCCTGCATTGGCAGGCAGATTCTTAACCACTGTGCCAACAGGGAAGCCCAATGCTCAGTCTTTATGATCAATAGTAGCAATATGCCTTTTACTGTCCTGAAAAGAATTATATAGATAATATTAAATACTCATATAACTCTAAAAATTAAATGTAAAGAATCAATAAAAGGAAAGGCATTTGTATTTAAAAACTTACCTCTATATTTAAATGTTTGGCACAGCTACCTGGAAAACATAAGAAGCAGTCTGCTGCTGGAGGTTGTAGGTTTGGATTAAGAGAAATGGGACAGTCAGAATTCATTGTCTTCAGTGCAGTTGGATGAGGTGAGGTATGGCTGGATGCTGCTGGAACAGTGAATGTTGTGGGTGGATCCAGACCAGGTGTATTAAATAGGAATGGAAGAAAGTACCTTGGTGGAAGCAGGTTCTAAGCACTTACGCAGTTAAGGCAACCCAGGCTGTCTGGATGATCTGGGGTGACAGGTGAAGGGTCAGTCACCCCCTCTGCTATGACCTGGAACAACATCAGGACAATTTATCACAGAAAACAGTTCTCCAAACAGACCTGAAGTCTCAGCATGTGCTGGGGCAACATTCAGTGTATAGAAAGCCTTAGAGACCACCTTCTTTGGTGGCCATGGGGAAGAGAAGGACAGGCTGGGGAAAATGAGTCATACTGGGGCTCCAGAGAAGTGGTATTGTGAATATCTGAGGTCAGAGGATGAGTGGGGTGGGGGAGGAATAGAGACTTCCCCCCCCCAAATTTGTGAACAGCATCAAGGTGAATTTTTTACAACATAGTTTTGGTATCATTGTAGTGCCAAAAATAGCTACACAGATGTGTATGAGGGCAATAATACGAGATTTTTAAAACAACCTTAATTAATGAAATTCAGTGTAGTTCCTGCATTAAATACCCTAATTTAATACTATTTCCCTGAAGTCTGTCCTAATGTCCTCCTGTATGCTTGTGATTGTTCTTTTTGCAGTAACCGCTATGGCACTCAGGCCCTCACTGATTGAGTGTAGAGTTGGAATGGCCAGTTTTGGTCAAGGAGAGAGATGCAAAATAGGGAATGAGTTCATAAATTCAGGGCTGTATCTGGATTTCCATTCAACTTCCTTCCCCTAAATGAAGGCACCTTTTCCCTGATGTCTTGTAACACACGTAGTATTATTCCGTAGTTCAGTACCCCAGGTTAATACCTGCAGGGATTTCGGTCCACAGGTTGGTCAAACATCACGTGGAGCAGTCCCAAGTGTATTAGCAAGTATGCATCCCTGGTCCAGGGCCATCAGATGCTAGTAGTTCCCCCTGCTTCCGTCTTTGTGACAACCTGACACCTCCACAGATTTCTGGATGCCCCCAGGGGAAATACTGCCAAGGTCAAGCGCTGCAGGTCAGCCTAGGTGAAACTTGTCCCCTTATAGGTGTAAATTTACTTATCACAGCTTTATTGAAATATAATTCATATATCATATGATTCATTCATTCAAAGTGCACAACTCGGTGGTTTTTAGTATATGCACGAAGTTGTGCAGCCATCACCACTATATATTTCCAATACGTTTTCATCAATCCAAGAAGAAACCCCATACCAATTAGGAGTCACTCCCCATACTGCCTTCTCCCAGCTCCTGGCAGCCACTAATTGACTCTCAGTGTGTATGGAATTGCCTTTTCTGGATGTTTCACTTAAATGTGATCATACACTATGGAGTCTTTTGTGTCTGAGTTCTTTTACTGCGTATAATGTTTTCAGGATTCATCTGTGTTATTGAAGCATTTATCAGTATTTCACTCCTTCTTAAGCCTGAAGAATATTCCATTGTGTGTATTTCAACATTTTGTTTATCCACTCATCGGTTGGTAGACATTTATTTGGGTTGTTTCTGCTTTTGTTTATCATGAATAGTGCTGTTGTGTACTCATAATTCATGGAGAAGTTTATGTGTAGACATATGTTTACATTTTTCTTGAGTAGATACCTAGGAGTGGAATTGCAGGGTCATATGATAACTCTGTTTAACTTTTTGAGAAACTGTCAGACTGTTTTCCAAAGCAGCTGCACCATTTTATTTATTTATTTATTTTTTGGCTGTGTTGGATCTTTGTTGCTGCTCGCGGGTTTTCTCTAGTTGTGGCGCGCAGGGGCTAGAGCACGGGCTCTAGGTGCGCGGGCTTCAGTAGTTGTGGCACATGGGCTTGGGTGCTCCATGGCATGTGGGATCTTTCCGGACCAGGGATCAAACCTGTGTCTCCTGCATTGGCAGGTGAATTCTTAACCACTGCGCCACCAGGGAGGTCCCAGCTGTACCATTTTACATTCCCCCCAACAGTGTGTGAGGGTTTCAGTTTCTCCACATGCTCACAACACTTGTTATTGTCTTTTTTTTTTTTTTTGCCGTGCTGTGTGGCTTGACCCCGACCACGGATTGAACCCAGGCCCATGGCAGTGAAAGCCTGGGTTTTTTTTTTTTTTGCGGTACGCGGGCCTCTCACTGTTGTGGCCTCTCCCGTTGCGGAGCACAGGCTCCGGACGCGCAGGCTCAGCGGCCATGGCTCACAGGCCCAGCCGTTCCGCGGCATGTGGGATCTTCCCGGACCGGGGCACGAACCCATGTCCCCTGCATCGGCAGGCGGACTCTCAACCCCTGCGCCACCAGGGAAGTCCCTAAGCCTGGGTTTTGATTAGCATTTCCCTAGTAACTAATGATGTTGATCATCTTTTCATGTGCTTATTGGCCATCTGTATGTCTTCTTTGGAGAAATGTTTATTCAGATCCTTTGCCTATTTTTAAAATTTGGTTGTCCTGTAATTATTGGGCTATAAGAGTTTTTTATATCTTCTGCAAGTCCTTTATCAGATACGTGCTTTGTAAGTATTTTCTCCTGTTTGGTAGGTTGTCTTTTCACTTTCCTAGTGGTATGTAAGTCTTATTTCAATAAAGGAAGTATCTATTATAGATGAAATGGACATTCCCTTTGCTTCTCTAGGGCTGTTCCCTTCCACACTCCCAAGACAGTCATGATCACAGCTTTGGTAGATGTGTTGCCAGGGCATTTTAATATTTTTACTTCGAGAATACTTTGTGTGTCTAAAAATTTGAACTAAGTGGTATCATCCTATATATGTCTGACTTACCTCATTTCTTTTGAGTGCACACATACATCCTCCCCTTACAGACTTGTAGGGAGGTGCTGTCCATCTCTTGTTTCCACAGGACAGCTGTAGGCCACCCAGGCCCCAGTCTACTCAGAAGGCTCAGAAGAGGAAACATGCAGCATGGTAATAAGGCAGCCTCAGGAGGTCTGAAAAGCAGGAGCAGCCAGGAATGACAGCTGGGGATATGGTCCTCCTGGCCAGCTGGCCCTCCGCATCACTGTTGAATGCTGTGGACGTAGCAGGCCTCTGGGGTCTTGGCCTTGGCTTCAGACTGAACAATTCTCATGTTTCCTCACGTGTGATGTTTACCTTAATTCCCTGTGTTCATAGTTGATAAGAATTTTCATCATGAGTTGGAGCTTTCCTTAAAATACCTTATCAATTTATTGACGTAGGGTAAAGGCATCTACTACTTTAATCTGAGAACATTTTGATCAAGAGTCTGGGTGAGATTTGTTCAAATTACTTTCTGAATTTATTGAGATAGGATGTAGGGGGCTGTCTTCTACTTTAATCTGAAAATGTCGGGAATCGTATCAGTAGATGTTCTAATGTTTCATAGGCCTTCTTTTGTAGGATAAATCTAATGTTGCCATTTTGATAACTTTCTTCTGTTTCTTAATTAAATCCCCTTTTTATGACGAATATCACCTATGTATGCCTTCTTGTTCTTTATTTTATGATTACTCTTGCCAAGGTAATTTCATTAGTCTTTTCAAATAACAGACTTTTGGTTTTCTTCATGTTCTTGGCTGTTTCCTTGTTTTTGGTTTCTGTAATTTTTGATCTTACCTTTATTATCACCTTCCTTTCACCTCCTGTTGGTTTTCTCTGTGGCTCTTTCCCTTACTTCTTAAGTCGAACAGTGATCTCACTAACTTTCAGTCTTCTCTTTAAAATACAAGATTAGGGACTTCCCTGGCAGTCCAGTGGTTAGGACTCTTCGCTTTCACTGCTGAGGGCACAGGTTCAATCCGTGGTTGGGGAACTAAGGTCCCGCAAGCTGCATAGCATGGCCACAAAAAACAAAAACAAAAACAAAACAAAACAAAAACAAAAAACAATAACAAAAAAAACCAAACCAAAAAAAAAGCCCCATGCATTAAAGACCAACATTTTTCGCCTAGCAACTTGTTTAGCTGCACCCTCCTTTGCTACATGTTTTGAGATGTGCCATCATCATCAGTTGTTCAGTTCTCCGTGTTTTCTAAGTAGATGCTTTCTAATTTGCATCACCATTTCTCTGTGAGTTACTGAGAAACAGGTTTTCATTTTTCCAAATAAATAGGGTTTTTTTTTTAAACTTACTATTATTTTTTGTATTTGGCGTTCTTTCTGTTACTGGTTTTTAACTTGAACACATTTGTAGTCAAGAGACTGTGGTCTGGTCTTTGTTGAACTTATTCTTTGGCCTGGTTTATGACCAATGTTAGCAAATGTTCCACTTGTGCTTGGAAAGCCTTTGGCTCTAATTGTTGGTAGCGGGTCTTCAGTCAGCTGTGTGACCAGGCTGGCTAATTACATTCTCTTATGCTTGTCTCTGTTCAGTCTTTCTGCATTTCCATTTCTGAAAGAGGTTCATAAACCCTCCCAGTATGGCTGGATTTGCTGACTTTGCTCTGTGTTTGGAGGCATGCTGTTAATGTAGACATCTTTGCCATTGTTATATTGCCCTTTTATCATCCTTGAAGTTTATTGTTGGTTAGCAAAACACCATTCAATCTTTGTTTGGTTAGCATTTGTCTGTTCCGAACTTTTGCTTTTGTCTTCTGTGTCCTTTTGCTTTTGGTGTCTGTTACAAACACATTTTTAAATGCAGTCTGACACAGTGTTTATCTTGCCCATCAAAGCCACTTACATTTATTGTTATTGTGATGTCCTATTTTATACTTTCTATCTTAACTTGTCCTTTTTGAGCTTTCCCCCTTAGCACCTTCTTCTGGATTGATCCGTTTTTTTCCTTTTCTTTATTATTCTTTTCTCCTGTAACAGGGTTTTTCCACTTCAGCACTATTTACTTTTGAGTTTTGAGGCTGGTCATTCTATTTGTGAGAGGCTGTCTTGTGTTTTAAAGGTATTTCACAGCATTCCTAGATTACAGTAGCATCTGACCCCAAGTTATGACAGCCAAAAATGTTCCCAGATGTTGCCAAGTGTCTTTTGAGGGTAAAACCGTCTCTGGTTGAGAACCACTGCTCTGTGGGCTTGGAAGTTTTACATGACATTTATTCTTTTATTCCTGACTTGACCAGGTCTAACATGAATCATGAACAATATAAGAATGTCAGGACACTTAATTTTGCTACCCTGTTTTCATCTCACAGGCCACTCCATTCAGTATTTTAGTCCATCCCATTGTTAACCCCTGAGTTATTGTTACTGCTTCATTTTATGCGGTCAGTGCTGGATATTATTTAAATACATGTTCTCTCCATTCCTTCCTTCTGGGTTTTTTTTTTCCCTGAAGAACAGTTTTTTTCTAACTCTTTTGGCAAGTGTCCTTGGAGATAAACCCTGCTTTTGCTTTTCTGAAGTTGCCTTTATCTTTCACTCTTTTTTAAAAATTTTTATTTATTTATTTAATTTTGGCTGCGTTGGGCCTTCATTGCTGCATGTGGGCTTTCTCTAGTTGTGGTGAGCAGGGGCTACTCTTTGTTGTGGTGCACGGGCAGTGAGAAGCGGTGGCTTCTCTTGTTGCAGAGCACGGGCTCTAGGGGCATGGGCTTCAGTAGTTGTGGCATTAGGGCTCAGTAGTTGTGGCTTGTGGGCTCTAGAGTGCAGGCTTAGTAGTGGTGGCGCAGCAATGCCACAACACTACTGTGGAACAGCAATGGGCTTAGTTGCTCTGTGGCATGTGGGATCTTCCCACACCAGGGCTCAAACCCATGTCCCCTGCATTGGCAGGCAGATTCCCAACCACTGTGGCACCAGGGAAGTCCCTTACTTTCACTCTGACAGTTTTTTCCTTCGGCACTTTGATGGTAATCTTCCATTACTATCAGGTTTCTATTTTTGTTACCAAGTTAATCACAGTACTGCTCACTCTTTCACTGGTTGTCTTTTTCCTGGTGGCCTTTAAGACCATCTCCTTAGGTATAGCTTGATGTCCAGTTATGCTTGGGACTCAGGCTTTCTGAATCTAAGACACCACCAAGTGGTATTGCAAGGTGGCAGAATGTGCCGTTTTATGTTTCGATGGCCATTACCAAGTTACACCGCCAAGTGGACTGACCTCTTTACGTGCCCACCAACTCTCTTCTTGCATGACCTGCTCAAGCATTATATTATCGTGCCTTGTTTTACTTTTACTCATCTGAAATGTGCATATTTTGTATTCTTAAAGTTACAGTTTGTAAATGCCTTTAGGTGCGAATGAGCAAGAATTCATGTATTCGGGACATTTCTATTTTCTCTCCATCAAGTTCCTCCTTGTACCATTTATCCAGTTTTTTCCCTTTTATGTGCTATTCTGGAAGAATTTTTTTATAGATATCTGGCACTATTCCTTTGTCTCTTTTATACTTTATAGTATCGTCTCTCCACCTGCCACTTGTATTTTGACTCTTACTCTATTTTTTGTTGTTTGGAAATTTTAAAAAATTAATTTGTTTTATTTTTGGCTGTGCTGGGTCTTTGTTGCTGCGCGCGGGCTTTCTCTAGTTGCAGTGAGCAGGGGCTACTCTTCATTGTGGTGCACGGGCTTCTCACTGCGGTGGCTTCTCTTGTTGCAGAGCACGGGCTACAGGTGCATGGGCTTCAGTAGTTGTGGCATGCAGGCTCAGTAGTTGTGCCTCGTGGGCTCTAGAGCGCAGGCTCAGTAGTTGTGGCACATGGGCTTAGTTGCTCTGTGGCATGTGGGATATTCCCGGACCAGGGCTCAAACCCGTGTCCCCTTCATTGGCAGGCAGATTCTTAACTACTGTGCCACCAGGGAAGCCCGAGAGCCAGTTTTCTTGATATCTTCAAGTCAAAGGAGTGGGAGCATGGTTAGAGAAAGATCCATAACAGTGAAGACACTGGCACACTTACAGTACTGTCTGTTCCCCAGCTCAGAGCCAGCACACATGATGTAATTCTCATAATAACCCTGCAGGAAGGTCATTGACAGATCTAGGAATTTCAGAAGTGTCAGGTCACCAGGCCTGTGTTGTGTCCCATCCACGAAGGCAGAACTCTGACCACAAAGGTGGGGTGAAAACTGCTCATTCAATGCTATTGTAAGCCCATTGTGAAGTGGAGGATCTGGAGTGTGTACTGGTTATTGGTAGGGGAAGTGCGTGATGGGGACAAGATCACAGTGGCCGAGATGTGTTACTGTGTCATCAGAGTGACACCTGGCCTCTGATCTCCCATGTCTCAGGCTAATCCTTTTGGTGATATTTACCCCCAACACCATTCCCCCTGCTTGTTCTCTAGGAGGGTGGAAATGCCATGTGGCTCTTCTTGAGCCTGTTCTTGGCTCCATCCCTCGACTCTCACAGTATCTCTCCCTCATATAGATCTGAATTTCAAAAAGAAAACAAGTAAAAAGACACACTTACACACTTGGCCTGTCACCATCTTTCATTCCTCTTCCACACACGACTTCATGTACTTAAGTCTGTCTTTTTCATTCTTTGCTTTCCAGCCTGGGACAGAAGATTGAAAATGACAGCTGAGAACATTCCTGAGGAAGAACTGTCCTGTGACATGGAGGTGGAAGGATTTACACGAGAGGGTCCTCATTTCTCCATTCTAGGTAACAGTTGGGACTGTGAGAACCAGGGGGGACATTTGAGGCAATCAGCTTTAACTCAGGAGGAACCAGGAGCTCAGGAAGCAATTCGTGAATATCCCAGATTTGGGGAGCATTTGAGCGTGAGCCCAGACCTTCCACGACGTCAGAGAGTTTCCACAAGAAACGGTTTCCATGTACGTGGCTCAGGTGTTAAAAGCCTGGATTGTGACCCAGCTTTACACAATTGTCAGAAAAGTTACGTAGCTAAGAGAACGGGTGACAGTGACACCTGTGGGAAAGCCTTCAACCATTCCATAGAAGTTATTCAATTTGGAAGAACTCAAACTAGAGAGAAACCCTATAAATACCCTGAAAGTGTTAAGTCTTTCAACCATTTTACCCCTCTTGTTGAACAAAAAATAATGAAAAGAGGGAAGAAACTGTATGAAGGTAAGGACTTTGGGGACATCTTTACCCTGAGTTCATCTCTTAATGAAAACAGGAGGAACAGCCCTGGAGAAAAACTGTACACATGTACTGAATGTGGCAAGTGCTTCAAACGGAACTCTTCTCTTGTTTTGCATCACCGAACTCACACTGGAGAGAAACCTTATACCTGTAATGAGTGTGGAAAATCCTTCTCCAAGAACTATAACCTAATTGTGCATCAAAGAATCCATACAGGAGAGAAGCCCTATAAATGCAGTAAATGCGGGAAAGCCTTCAGTGATGGGTCAGCTCTGACGCAACACCAGAGAATTCACACTGGGGAGAAACCTTATGAATGTCTAGAATGTGGGAAAACCTTCAACCGAAATTCGTCCCTCATTCTGCATCAAAGAACTCATACAGGGGAAAAACCATATAGATGTAATGAGTGTGGGAAGCCTTTCACCGACATCTCCCACCTCACTGTGCATCTCAGAATCCACACTGGGGAGAAGCCTTATGAATGTAGCAAATGTGGAAAGGCCTTCCGAGATGGCTCATACCTCACCCAGCACGAGAGGACTCACACTGGAGAGAAGCCCTTTGAATGTGTGGAATGCGGGAAATCCTTCAACCGTAACTCTCACCTCATTGTGCATCAGAAAATCCATTCTGGGGAGAAACCCTATGAGTGTAAAGAATGTGGGAAAACTTTCATTGAGAGTGCTTACCTCATCAGGCACCAGAGGATTCATACTGGTGAGAAGCCCTATGGCTGTGATCAGTGTCAGAAACTTTTCAGGAACATCGCCGGCCTCATACGTCACCAGAGGACTCATACTGGCGAGAAGCCCTATGAGTGTAATCAGTGTGGTAAAGCTTTCAGGGACAGCTCCTGTCTGACCAAACACCAGAGAATTCACACTAAGGAGACCCCGTACCAGTGTCCAGATTGTGGAAAGTCCTTCAAGCAGAACTCTCACCTGGCAGTACATCAGAGGCTCCACAGCAGGGAGGGTCCCAGTCATTGTCCTCAGTGTGGGAAAACATTCAGAAGGAGCTCTTCCCTCATCCGACACCAAAGATCACACCCTGGAGAACAACCCATGGATATTTAATGAACGTGGGCCACACTCATCTTCCGACTGGCTCTCAAAAACCTATGTGAGAGAGAAGTGTCTTCAGGGGTGGCTCCTCCCTGTCAGTGGAAAAGACTGCTCTGAGCTGTCCAGCGGACTGGTGGATGTGAGACATTCCTCAGCCATCCTGTTAAGTCTATACATTAGGGAACTCTTGCAGAGGATACAGGATGGTAGTAAATGTGGCAAAGGCTTCAGGGATGATTCAGCCTGTACCAAACATGATAGTGCATACACTGGAATAAAACCTGAGAAAGTCAGGTAGATACTTCCCTGGAGAACTCACCTACCCGTACATCCGAGTCCTTAAACTGGAAAGAGCCTGTGTAATCGGGAAGAGGAATCCTTTAAGAGGGAGTGTCTGCCTTACTGTTCGTAAGCAAACTCTTACTGGAATCCAGCAAGGGAAGCTGTCGGCAGGAGCCCTTGCTGTCTTAGCTGTGTCAGCAAAGCCATGCTGGTGAGAAACCCCACACAGTGCTCCAACTCACAGCAACCACAGAATTACAGCGGATTGACATTTGAATGTATTTCCGCATTACATTCCTGCCAGGTGCTGAGGACTCGTTTCAGCAGGGGCACCTGGGTGAGGAAGTCGCTTGTGAATGAACAGTGATGTTATTCCTCTTAATATGGAGACCAAAGCAGGTTCTCCTAAGAAGGAAAGGGCTGCTGCTGAGAAATATGATGCGTTGCTTTAGTTGTTGAGACAAACAAACAGAGAAACACTGAGTTGTTATGTTTACATTGTCACCCCTCATTGTTCATTTGGGACACTTGTGATTTGTTCCATGCAACCATGCCAAACCATGATGATAAAGGTTTTGTTGCCATATTGAAAACGCTTATAATATGGCCGGCAACCAAAAGCATAAAATAGAAAATTTGCCATGTAAAGTGTGCACACATACGGATGTAGGTTGGGAGTTGATCATAGAGAAATAAACATGGGGTCTCCTAAGTGACTGTTACTTGTGTATGATTTTTCCTCTATCACAAATCATACATTGTTATAATCATTTGATGAGGAATAAAAAGGTGGAGATAAAAAGAGGTGAGTTTGGGTTTTCTTTGGACCTTTTTAAAACCAGAAGTGGCTAAGTCAGGGTCGCAGGGCAGTTGTAAGCATGGATGGGGGCATCTCGGCAGAAACTTCTCTGAATCAGCATCCCACAGCTCAGGGCCTAAGAATAACTTCTTTCTTTGGGACTTGGATAATGAGAGGGTGTTATTGTGAAGAAGAGGGTAGGTCTCCGGGAATGGGGAGTAGGAGACTACAGAGAGGTCTGGGAGGACCTGGGAGCATCCCTCCTGAGGCCCTGCAGTGCTGGCTGGCTGAGAGCTGCTCACACTGGTTGGCATAGCCTCGGAGCCCCGGGGTGGCTCCCCTTGGAAGTTTGACTTGTTCCTATGGAGGCAGAGTCAGAGGGAAGGTCACTGAGCTAATGAAGGCTATGAGATAATAAATCTGCGTTATTTTAAGCTATGTTTGTGGTACTTTGTTATGGCAACAATAGAAAACTAGCACAAGCATTAAAGAAAACTCATTCCTGCCCTTTCCCTCTTTCTTCTGGTCCTCCTTGCACTCTTTCAGCCTCCTCCTGGCTGAGACTGCAGCAGGGCCGCTGATAGTCTACACCTCACCTTCATACAAATTAGGAACACCAACCCCAACCCCACCCCCCGCAGGGCAATGCAAGAGGAAAACTCTCCTTGGTGCAGCTCTTGCTTTGGAGATGCTGCAATTGGATGTTGGGCTTCTCTACACCAGGGCTAACAGCTGAATCTGAGAGAGACCCAGGGCGTAGCCTCTTTTTTTTTTAAAAAATTAATTAATTTATTTTTGGCTGCGTTGGGTCTTCGTTGCTGTGCGTGGGCTTTCTCTAGTTGCGGCGAGCAGGGGCTACTCTTCGTTGTGGTGCTCAGGCTTCTCATTGCGGTGGCTTCTCTTGTTGCGAAGCACGGGCTGTAGGGCGTGTGGGCTTCAGTAGTTGTGGCACATGGGCTTGGTTGCTCCGCAGCATGTGGGATCTTCCCAGGCCAGGGCTCGAACCTGTGTTCCCTGCATTGGCAAGTGGATTCTTAACCACTGCACCACCAGGGAAGCCCCAGGGCGTAGCCTCTTACAAGCCTTGACTGATTGGTGGCCAGTACGGCTAGTTTTAACCATTCCTGTCCAGACCCAGGCCCTCTTCTGTTCTCCCACAGGCTGGGTTGCAATACTTGATTAACATAGCAGTCAGGAGGGTTTGATCCCTGGTTGGGGAACTAAGATCCCACATGCTGCGTGGCGCAGACAAAAAAATAAAAATAAAACACAGCAGTCAGGAACCCTCATTGATAGGCTGAATAATGGCCTCCCACATAGGTCTACATCCTAATCACTGGAACCTCTGATGGTTTATATGGCCAAGGGACTTGGAAGGAGTAATTAAGTCAAAGATCTGAGACGGGGAGATTATCCTGTGTTATCTGGGTGGGCCCAGTGTCATCACAGGGGTTCTTACAAGAGGGAAGCAGGAGGATCAGAGTCAGAATGGGATATGATGATGGAAGCAGCTTCTAGAAGCTGGAAAAGGCAGGGACACTGGTATCCCCCCTGGAGCCTCCGGAAGGAACCAGCCCTGCTGACACCTTGATTTTAGCCTCATATGACTCATTTCAGATTTCTGGCTCTGGAATACATTTGTGTAGTGGTTTTTAAAATATATATAAATTTATTTATTTATTTTTGGCTACATTGGGTCTTCCTTGCTGCACGCAGGCTTTCTCTAGTTGCAGTGAGCGGGGGCTACTCTTTGTTGCGGTGCGCGGGCTTCTCATTGCAGTGGCCTCTGTTGCGGAGCACAGGCTCTAGGCACGCAGGCTTCAGTAGTTGTGGCACATGGGCTCAGTAGTTGCAGCTCACGGGCTCTAGAGCACAGGCTCAGTAGTTGTGGCACCTGGGCTTAGTTGCTCCGCAGCATGTGGGATCTTCCCAGAGCAGGGCTCGAACCTGTGTCCCCTGCATTGGCAGGCAGATTCTTAACCACTGCGCCACCAGGGAAGTCCGTTTGTGTAGTTTTAAGCCACAGAGTTTGTGGCAGTTTGTTACAGCAGCCATAGGAAATGAATACATTGCCCTTTCTAGTTCTTTTAGAACTTTAACCTTCCCTGCTCCTACCTGGAGAAGTATTCGGTGTGCATTCCCTTGCCCAGCAAGTTTAAAAACTCAGCTTGAAAAAAAAAAAGGAATTCCCTGGCAGTCCAGTGGTTATGACTCTGTGCTTCCACTGCTGGGGGCCCGGGTTCAATCCCTGGTTGGGGAACTAAGATCTCACAGGCCTTACCACGAGGCCAAGAAACAAACCAAAAAAACCCTCTGGTGGTGTCTGTTTGCTGCTTTGAGAGAAAGCATGGCCTGCTCAACCAAGTGCCCTTTGGGAAATTCCAGAACTAGTCTTGAAAAATTAAGTCCTATTAATGAACAGCCATTAGTGAAAAGAGATCTCAGAAAAGTTAAGGATGAGATGCCCCGTACCTGTACTCCCAGCTTCCGCCCCCTTCACTGGCTGAGGGGAAGGAACCTTTCAGCATTCTAATAGAAGTCCATCTCCTAAGAATGTGTAGAAGTTCCAGATGTGCTCTTGGTTCATAGATGGCCGTCTTCTCGCAGTGTCCTCACATGGTGGAAGGGGCAGGAGAGTTCTCTGGGGTCTTGTTTATGAGGGCACTGATTCCATTCATGAGGACTGCATCCTCAGACCTAATCACCTCCCAAAGACCCCAGCTTCACATACCAGCATATTAGAGATTAGGAGCTCAACATGAATGGGATGGGGTGGGGGACCACAAACATTCAGTACGTAGGTTTTCATTCCTCTTGGTTAAATACCTAGGAGTGCGATTGTGGGTCATTACAGTAAGTCTGTGTTGAGCTTTGTAAGAAACTGCAAAGCTCCTGTCCAAAGCGGTTGTGCCATATTGCTTTCCCACCAGCAACAAATGAGACTTTGTGATGCTTTGCATCCTGGCCAGCCTTTGAAATTTCAATTTTTTAATTAATTTATTTTTTATAAATTAATTTATATTTTATTTTTGGCTGCGTTGGGTCTTCATTACTGTGCACGATCTTTCTCTAGTTGCGGCAAGCAGGGGCTACTCTTCGTTGTGGTGCACGGGCTTCTCACTGCAGTGGCTTCTCTTGTTGCAGAGCACGGGCTCTAGGCGCACAGGCTTCAATAGTTGTGGCTTGCGGGCTTCAGTAGCTGTGGCTCGTGGGCTCTAGAGCGCAGGCTCAGTAGTTGTCGTGCACGGGCTTAGTTGCTCCTTGGCATGTGGGATCTTCCCGGACCAGGGCTGGAACCCGTGTACCCTGCATTGGCAGGCGGATTCTTAACCACTGCATCACCAGGGAAGCCCCATAATGTTTTAATTGATAGCCCCGTCACCTCCCTGTTCCCTCTTCTCCCATCTCCCCTTTGGTCACTCTGTTCAAGTTTCAGTGGCCTCCCTGCTCTTCCTCATACACACCAGGCATGTTCTCATGTCAGGGCCTCTGCAATCCTTGTTCTCTGCATGGGGATCCTCTTCCCCCAACACCTTCTGGCTCAGGTCCTCACCTCCTGCAATTTGTCAGTCACACAGCACCTACTCAGTGAGGCCTTCCCCGAATTCTCTTATTTAAAACTGCAACTGCCTCTGCCCAACAGTCACACTCTGTCCTCTTTCCCTGCTTTATGTCTCTCCAAGGCATCAACCCATGCGACTGATACATTGTGCTTGTTTACTTTCCCTGCTGGACTGTAAACACCTTGTTCTGTTTTCTGCTTTATCCCTGGCTGCTGGAATACTACAACAAGTACTCAATAAATGTTTGTTGAACTAAAAGAGCTAGATGGAGGTACACCAGCACAAGTGAACAGTGGGCAGCCACACCTTGGGTGCATGTCTTTGTTGTTTTCTGATTCTAAAGTAATCCTTGCTCACTGAAAGCCAAGACTTGGAATGTCCAGAAAAATATGAAAATAAGAAATCACATCCAGAGCCTCAGCTGTCACCAGCAATCATGATTCATGTTTTGGAAAACATCTTCCAGTTAATTCAATCCACAAACACTTGATGAGCATCTCCGATGTATGTCGATGTATGTGTCCAGCCTTGTGGAACTGGCTAGTTAGAAAGCAAGATGGGCATTTATCAAACTATCACAAAAGCATCGACGTGAACTTGAATAGGAAAAAGAAACAAAATAACAGCAGAGAGCTGTGAGGAGTGATTAACCAAGGGGTAGAGAAGGAAGACTGCCCCTGCAGGGAGTGGTATGTGCTGATGTGGGAGGGGAATTAGAGGCATGAGGGAGAAAGGGGTGAGGGGAGTGGGCAGGATAAGGTAGGTAGAGCCTTGTAGACCTCAGACCATGTTAGGGGAACACTCAGGGAGGAGACCCAGGAAGCAAGCAACCATGGGAAAAACGGAAAGGAGGCAGCCAGATGAAGATGAAATGGCCAAGAAGGGAGGAGGGGAGCTAAGGGTGGATGATGTTATGGACCAAGAGAGAATGGGATTTAGGGAGAAGAGACCCCCTCCACCGTGGGAGGGGCAAAAGGCCATAGGTGAAATCCCTTCGTGGACAGCAGTTGGGGAAATGGCTTCACTGGAGATGAGGCGGGTATAGGGTTCAAGGCTGCCTTTGCCAAATTAAAAAAAAACACATTTACAAGGGCAGCACTTAAGACCCTAAGAGATGAATAGGTTGAGAGTGTATTTAACCCAGAAGAAAATAGCAAATACATAAGTCTAGGATGTCTAGGCTGAGAGTGACCAAAGGAATTCAACTGAATCCTTTCTGGTAAAATAGATTAAACAATTTTTAAGTAGAAAAAATTTGTAGGTGTACAAATCAATGGATTTTAGTATTTTCATGAGGTCATGCAGTGATCACCATTCTTTAATTCCAGTACATTTCATTACCCCTCCCCCTCCAATTAGCGGTCACTCACCATTCCCTCCTTCCTCCAGCCCCTGGCAACAACTAATATACTTCCTGTCTCTACAGATTTCACTACGCTGGACATTTCATATAAATGGTATCATACGACAGGTGCTGTGACTTCACTCAGCGTAATGTTGTCAGGGTTCATCCGTGTTGTAGCAAGTGTCAGTACTTCGTTCCTTTTTATGGCTGAATAATATTTCATCATATGGCTATACTACATTTGGTTTGTCAGTTGATGGACCTTTGGGTTGTTTCCGCTTTGGGGCTCTTATGCATAAGGCCACTATGATTGTTCATGTACAAGTTTTTTTTTGTGAATATATGCTTTCAGTACTCTTGAGTAGATGCCTTGGAGTGGAATAGCTGGGTTACATGGCAACTGTTTAACCTGTCCATGAAAATTCAATGAACAATCAAACTAAGAAGAGAAAGAAGAGGATTTTATTTGAGCCAAACTGAGGATTATAACCCAGGAGACTCTCAAAAAGCTCTGAGAACTGTACCACCTGCTGGAGGTCAAAGATACATTCATACACATTTTCGGGACAAAGGAACGTACATCAAAATGATACACTGATGTTGTACATAAAGTTCACCAAAGACGCATAGTCCAGGTAAGCACAGACAATGTGAGCAGTGAGTCACCACGACCCCCTACAGAGTTGGGAAAGAACCCCGCCCGCCGCAGCTCGGAACCTGCGCATGCGCACAGCCAGGTGGCGCGCTGACAGGGAAGAGGAAGTCGACGGTCCGGTGTCCTGCGCTGAGTTCCCTTCAGGTGGTTCGTGGGCCTCGGTTTTCAACCCCCGGGCGGGGAGAGAGCCCTAGGTCTGGCTGTGGGGAGCGTCAGGGCGTCCAAGGCGACTGGCAGCTGCGCGGCGGCCACCTCCGGGCTGGGCGGGAGCGGGGTGGGCGCGGGTGCCCGGGAGTGGGGGGGGACACCTTTGCCTGAGTGGCACGGACCCCCTTATCTCACGTTCTCCCCATGGGGCGCGGACCCCTTATTCCCTACTCCCATGGCGCGCAGACCCCCTAGTCTTCCCCCATACCCGTCAGGTACGGACCCCCTCTTCGCTCCTCCCCGTGATATGCAGACCCCCATTCGCCTCTTCCCATGGGGCGCGGGCCCCTATAGCCCCCTCCTCTCCCTTCGTCCTTTCTCCTCCCGCGTGGGCGGATTCCCCTTCTTTCTCCCTCCTCCAGGGCACGACTCCCTAACCTCCTCCCGGTCCTTGCCTGTCTTCATTCTCTCAGGTGCGCAGCCCTCCGCCCTCCTGCCTAGGTGCAAACGCCTCCACCCCCGTCTCACAAGGTTTGGGCTTGCACAACCTGTTCAGTTTCCTGTGTCGCACTCCCAAGGATGCTTTCCCCTCTTTTCGTCTTCCTCACACAACAGCCTTGTTCCTGCCCGCCCCCCTCTGCTCTTCCAAAGACCGATTCCCCCCTGCCCACTACGAACTCTCCCTCATCCCCAAACCCCGGTCGTGGACTGAGGTGCCCTTACCCACAGGCCCCTAATTCCCTGAAGCTGTCATCCACCCTCACCGCCCCCCGCCCGGTCCCCCAGGACAGACACTTCAGACTGTGGGGTCCTCAGCAGAACCTCTGGGCCCCAAAGCCAGTCCTTCCACTCTCTGTAAATAGCGTCTCCGTCTTCTGCCCACGTTCCCCACCGTCCGCCTTGATGTTTCCCTTTCACCAACCCCCACATCATCTCTGCCTGAAAGTCCCATGCCTGTACCTCCAATATAGTTCCAGAGTTCAGCCACTGCACCACCCCTTCTCCCTGTAACGGGACTGCTCCCTGCTCCCCTGCCTCTGCCCTCCCCACCGTCAGGTCTCCAGCAGGAGCCCGTCAGCTTATGTGTCACATCATGTCCCATCTGTGCTCCAAGTCCCCCATGGCTCCCCTTGCTCGGTAACAGCCGGAATCCTTCAGGGGCTGGGGCTGCTGGCCAGGAGCTCTTTGCTCCTGGACTCCGGGTGGTAAGGAGCTTGCATAACAGTGAAAATCAGAGCCCTGCCTGCTTCCTTGGACAGCGTGTTCCCTGAATCTGGTTGGTTTCTGAATTGTGGATAGTGCTGGAGGTTGGAGCAGTCAGGGCCACCAGCCGTAACTCCAAAAACTGACCCAGGTCTGTGCGCTCTCTGAGTTTGCAGTGAGTGCTTGATAGCGACAGATTTTGCCCTTCGTCTGCATCTTCCCCACCAGAATGCTAGCTTCACTGGGTGGAGGTCTCTCTCTTTTTTGTCGTTTATTTATTATTATTTATTTATTTTAATTAATTAATTTATGGCTGCGTTGGGTCTTTGTTGCTGCCCGTGGACTTTCTCTAGTTGCGGTGAGCGGAGGCTACTCTTCATTGGGGTGTGCGGGCTTCTCACTGCAGTGGCTTCTCTTGTTGCAGAGCACAGAATCTAAGCACGAGGGCTTCAGTAGTTGTGGTACGCGGGCTCAGTAGTTGTGGCGCACCGGCTTAGTTGCTCCGTGGCATGTGGAATCTTCCCAGAGCAGGGCTTGAACCCGTGTCCCCTGCATTGGCAGGTGGATTCTTAACCACCGCGCCACCAGGGATATGTCCCAGGTGGCGGTCTTCATCTGTCTCATCCATTGATGAATCACCCCTGCCTAAACAGGGCCTGGCACACAGTAGGTGTTCCGTAAACACTTGCTGAGTGAGTGGAAAAGGGCCATTCCTGTGCGACCATGGGAAGGAGCTAGTCCTTGTCCAAGAGACTTGAGATCATAGAGGTGGTGTGGTATACATCTAGCAAGCACTCATCTGTTGTCTCCAGGCTGTCGTTACAGCTTTTCCCTTTATAATATCCATAGCTTCGAACAACATGGTGTGTGTGTTTGAAATTGATGTGTTCAATGTGTGAAACTCTGCTACCTGCTTCTCTCACCCACCTCTTGTGTACTAAGTGGGGCTTTCTGCACATACTGTTTGCACTACCGTGCAGTATTCCACCTTGTGAGGCTGCCACAATACATTTGTTCCTTCCCACCACCTGTTGATGGACATCTTGTAAATTTACGGTTTTTCAACGTTCCCAAGAGTGCCTTAGGGGGCATCTTGAACATGTGTCCTTGTGAAATGAGCAAGGATTTCTTCAGCCTGGTGGTTCTCAAGGTTTTTTAACCCAGGCATTGTAAGAAACACATTTACATCACGACCCCCATACATATGTAACTGGAGGAAAAGTTTGATGAAACAACACTATGTGTGAGGTCCTCTTATGTAAGTTTTGAATTTTAATTTACATCATTTTAAAAAGAATGCCAGTGTTGATTCACTACATTGCTGTGTGGTTTACTTTTTGAACCTGAGCCACAGCAGTGAAAGCACTGAGTCCTAACCCCTGGACCTCCAGGGAATTCCCTGCTGTGTGGTTTAAATTTTGTTTGTTTGTTTGTTTGTTTTTTTGCGGTACGCAGGCCTCTCACTGTTGTGGCCTCTCCCGTTGCGGAGCACAGGCTCCGGACGCACAGGCTCAGCGGCCATGGCTCACGGGCCCAGCTGCTCCACGGCACGCGGAATCTTCCCGGACTGGGGCACGAACCCGCGTCCCCTGCATCGGCAGGCGGACTCTCAACCACTGCGCCACCAGGGAAGCCCTAAATTTTGATTTAAACTCAAAATTATCATCCAAAGAGACTGTCATTTTTTTATGCTAATAAAGACACATTAATGATATGGACACTACCAATAATATGTTAACAGGGAAAAACAAAAAGAAGGCCCAAAATTGTCTGTACAGTTTGACTTTAAGTATGTGAAAAAGATTCTGCAGGAAGAAAACAGGAAGTAAATGCACCCAAGACAATAAATATTCTTTGTATTTTATGTTTTCCAAGTTTTCCATATTGAGTGTGTATTATATTAATTCATTATATTAATTTTAGAGTGACATTTTTAATAGTCAAATATTTAAATGGAATTTGATACAGGTTTTATTTAAATAGGATGCTCCCCTGTTGAATCTAAAATAGAATTGTTTGCCCTACTTCATTTACTTACAACTTTTCAGAAACATATTTAACTCATAGAACAAAGAGATAAAATAGCTTTCAATTTGGATCAGCTGCTAGCTGTTGCAAGCAGTTGGAGGGCCAGACGATTCTGGAGCTAGCTGGAGGGAACTGAATGGTTTGCACAGCTCTACCCTGCCTCGACCCCAGTTCTTCGAGGCAGTGTAGAGATGTCCAGACACCCCAGCCTTCCTGTTTTCTCCTGCATCAAAATCTACTGTGTAGAAAGGATTTGACAAGTCAGCATTTTGCTAGGGTGATAACTGCATGGTTTTCATACAGGTCCCAGCTAGTATCATATTTTCCCCGTTAAAATGCCTGTAACCATCTCTTGAACACCTTTTGAGAAAACTGTTATAAATTTATTCCCACCTGGGTGTTAATGAATGCTGATCCCTGAGGTAATACCTCTCCCTTAGGAGCATTAACGTTTCCCCTATTTTCTATTTTAACAAGTTTCTAAAATATTAACAGAAAAGTTGAAAAAAGAGTATAATGAACACCCATCACCCATCATCTAGATTTATACGTATGCAGTATATAACAGTTATATAGTATGTATTTGTAATATGTATGTGTATATGTGAATGCATATTTGTGTATATGTATTTTAATCTGTGTATTTGCATGTATGTGTGTATATATGTATGTACACGTGTTTATATGTGCATATGTGTATTGGTATATGTGTATGTATGTATGTTTATGAGTGTCTATGTATGTTTGTGTGTGCATGTATATTTACTGTGTGTATAATATGTGTATTTCTTTATGTGTGTATGTATAACCACTTGAATATAAGTGCAGATATGACACTTTACCCTTAAATATGTCAGGACATAAATTCCAAGAATAAGGGCATTCTTCTGCACAACCATAATACTGTTATTGCTAAGAAAACTAGCAATAATTCTCTGTATCATCTGATAATCCATCCGTATTCATATTTTCCCAATTGTCCCTAATGCCTTTTTCTTAAATTTATTTTTTTGAACTATAGTTGATTTACAATGTTATGTTAGTTTCTGCTCTACAGCAAAGTGACTCAGTTATACACATATATACATTCTTTTTTATATTCTTTTCCATTACAGTCTATCCCAGGATATTGAATATAGTTCACTGTGCTATACAGTAGGACCTTGGTGTTTATCCATTCTATATGTAATAGTTTGCATCTACTAACCCCGAACTCCCAGTGCATCCCTCCCTCACCCCCTCTCCTCCTTGGTACCCCCAAGTCTGTTCTCTATATCTGAGTCTCTTTCTGTTTCGTAGATAAGTTCATTTGTGTCATATTTTAGATTCAACCTATGAATATGGGAGAATTCATACTGGAGAGAAACCCTGTTAAGTGTATGGATTGTGGAAAATCCTTCACCTGCAATGGTCACCCCATTGTACATCACAAAGTCCATTCTGGGGAGAAACCCTGTGAGTGTAGAGAATGTGGGAAAACTTTCATTGAGAGTGCTTACCTCATCAGGCCCCAGAGAAGCCCTATGGCCGTGACCAGTGTCAGAAACTTTTCAGGAACATCCTTGGCCTCGTCCGTCACCAGAGGACTCATACTGGTGAGAAACCCTACGAGTGTAATCAGTGTGGTAAAGCTTTCAGGGACAGCTCCTGTCTGACCAAACACCAGAGGATATAGGATCAAGAGCCCCTGCACCTGTGTGTCAACAGAAACAGAGAGCTTCCCTGGTGGCGCAGTGGTTGAGAGTCCGCCTGCCGATGCAGGGGACGCGGGTTCGTGCCCCGGTCCGGGAGGATCCCGCGTGCCGCGGAGCGGCTGGGCCCATGAGCCATGGCCCGTGAGCCATGGCCGCTGGGCCTGCGCGTCCGGAGCCTGTGCTCCGCAGCGGGAGAGGCCACAGCAGTGAGAGGCCCGCGTACCATAAAAACAAAAAACAAAACAAAAAAAACCCTTCAGGGATTGTGCTAAACATACATGAGACTGTGACACCTCACAATGAAACCTTTTGAAGGATGGTGACACAGTTGAGAGAGGGAAACAGGATGGCAGGGGGAAACTTCTCGTGGCGTTTCTCTCTGTTGTTATATGATATGCAAATCAAAGTCTAGGAATGGAATTAAAGTGGGAAACTGGATTTAAACTGGAACTTTTGCTTTTATTTGCATTAAAAAGAAGATTTGGTTAATGTGATGAGTTTGAGGTTTCAGTAAGAACTCTTGCCAAGGGACTTCCCTGGTGGTGCAGAGGTTAAGACCCTGTGCTCTCAATGCAGGGGGCCTGGGTTTAATCCCTGGTCAGGGAACTAGATCCCACATGCATGCCGCAACTAAGGAGCCCAACTGCTGCAACTAAGGAGCCAATGTGCCTCAACTAAGGAGCCTGCCTGCCACAACTAAGACCTGGCACAACCAAATAAATAAATAAATAAAATATCAAACAAACAAAAAGAACGCTTGCTGAAACTCTTAGGTAAAAGGGAACGTATTTTTGAATTAGCCAATATGAAGTGATAATACAGGAAAGTCCCTTAAGGTGATACTAAGTTTATTGTGAAAGAAAGCTCATACTAAAGACGGACAGAAAACGTACACGTGATGTGGGAAAGCTTCCACCTGGAGATCTGATCTTCCAGAGTAATGCTGTCTGCTGGAAATATAATGTGAGCCAGATGTATAATTTCAAATTTTTTAGTGGCCACATGTTTTTAAAACTAATAAGAAAGAGGTGAAATTAATGTCAATAACATTTTATTTTACCACCTATATTCCAAATACTAATAATTTAAACATATGACACTCACTCATTTCAGATCCTCTGTAACTGCACATCTAGTTGCTACTTCATCGGACAGTGGGACTCTAGTGTATCAGAGAATGAATTCTGGAGAGGAGCCCCCTATAGAGCAATTGTCCCATTACAAACCCACAGTCAGGTTTTTAACACATTTCTAGAAAAAGTGTGTGCCTGGAAGTTAGTCCTGACATCGAACCCTAAGGACTCAACTGTATTCCATTTTTTCTAATATGCACGTTCTTTTCACATTGTAACATCTCAGAAATCAGTTTAATTGGTAGCCTTTTGTCTTCTCATTTGCATTTTGTCTTCACAAAATGTGCATCTTACCATCAGTTGTGTCTTAGGTCTAATAAAATAACTAATATCAGGAGGAGGAACTAAATGACTAGTGAGATTCATTCGAGGAAACTAGAATTTTCAAGGAAGAGACTGTTGCTGAGATAATGATTAACGACCTACCTGCTGGAACAAAATGTGGTGATGTAGTCCCTGCCGTGTTGCTGCATATTAAGTGTTATTCCTTTCCTGTAGCCTGTATCACCTGTAATTGTTTTATTACAAGATTGAAAATTCTCTTAAGATGGAGGGAAGCAAAACACAGAAGTGTGCATAGGCTCTTAACAAGCTGGTTAAACAGGAAAGAGTTCCTGAGCTCATGGGGCTTCTATTCTAGCTCATATATCGAAATAGCTTTATGTTTAGTATTGTGTGTATATATGTGTGTGCACACTTCGGACCTTTTAGTTATAAAAGAAAACGCTGTGCCTGATGGTCAGTAGACACTCACTCAACTGGCAATTCCTTGGCTGCTCAGAAGGCCTATACAGGAAAGTTAATCCCAGTTAAAGAAAAATTGTACGACATTGCATGAAAACATTGGACCGCACCACGTGAATGTTAGTGTCATGGTTAGGAGCACATCTCTTGACTTCAGTCAGACTTGGGGTTTTTCATGGGATTACATCTCAGTAGCTGTGTGATCTCAGGTGAATTATTGAATCTCTCTGTGCCTTAGTTCTTCACTTATAAAATGTGGATAAGCCCTACCTCATTAGGAGTAAGAGAAGTGAGGTATGCAGAGTGCTTGGGACGTGACAGTGTTCAGTGTGGATCAGCTGCTCCTGCTCCCACCCCTGTTGCTATTACTGCATTTCCTACCGTTACTGCTGCTCTTGTTATTGATATTTCTGTTTGTTTTGGCTGAGCCATGTGGCTTGCAGGATCTCGGTTCCCCGATCAGGGATTGAACCTAGGCTACGTCAGTGAAAGCCCAGAATCCTAACCACTAGGCCACCGGGGAACTCCCCATGTTTCTGTTGTTGCTGCTGCTGCTACTGTTGATGTTACCCCTCTCTGACTCAGGAGACTGAAAGAGAAGGGACATCAGCAGGCTTCTCAACCTCTGTAGGCTCTGGGCCCCTGTCGCCAGTACTTCACAGCTGGCACTGCTTCCCAAACCCTGGTGTACGTGATTGGCTGGAAGCCTCCTGAAGGAGCTACGTGGGAGAGGGCTAGAGTCTCCAGGGTGTGGATGATGGCAGCTGGGTTGTGTGCAGATGCCTGACTGGAGTGGAGGTGGGGCTCCAGGCGCTGTGAAGATGAGCTCTCTGGCACGTGTGCCCCAGAGTGATGGCGCATATTGTGCTGAGAAGGAAGATGTTGCCCAGTGCTCATTCCACTGTGGTACACATCCATCCCACAGCAGTTGCAAGAGCCTGCTCCTGTTTGGGCCTCAAGCTCCTGGACTCAGTATCACAAGGACTTCTGCCCCAAATCACAGCTTCTCCCACTCACCCAAGACTCCTCACAGGCCCTGCCCCAGCAGCTGAACCACAGTCAGATGATAACTGCTGCTCCCAGGGTAACTGAGCCACACACGTGCCGTCCAGTCTGGAGCAAGACTTCTTATGAGATGTTGCCTCCCTGGGGGTCGCGTGAAGACTGAGACCTGCTCCACTTGAACGAGGTTGGCCTTGTGTGCCTCTTGGCAGTCAGGACCAGGGCCTCAGTTGGATTGCTGTGCTGGAAGAGCAGCAAGTTGGTGTCCTAACTTCCTTCCAGTGGAGCTGGGGTCCCCAGTGTGGCCACTTCCCTTACACGTGTGTGATTGGACTCCAGGATTCTGAGCAGTCAGCTGAGGCTGCTGGACTGGTGAGAACGGGCCATCTTGCAGGCTGGGGCTGCCATTCTCTGGTGTGGGCAGGGATAAGAATAAAGCAGACGGTGGGGGCAGAGACAGGAGTGTGAGGCCTCATAGAGAGGAGGGGCTGGGACAAACGGGGTGGAGGGCTGGCGCTTCCCCGCTCCCGGGGTCAGGCTGCACTCACATTGTGAGATGCCCTGATAGACAGCCAGTGGATTCTCCTGTGTCACTAAGCTCATCCAGGCGTGTTCTCACTGCTTGTCATCGGAGAGAGCCTTAACTGTCCCTCCATCTAGCTTTTGTAGTTCTCTGTTTGGGACCAAATATTTTTACTTTAGTTGAAAAAGCAACCCATGCATGTGGTAAAGAATTAAAAAGGAGGGAAGCAGATGAATGAAAAATGAGCCTGTTTCTCACCTGAGACCCCTCCTTGGAGACCACAGTTGTTGATGTGTTCTTGTGTATCCTTCTAGAGGCATTTAATGGGGGCGGAGGAAAGGGCGATCTCTGGACACCTAGGTTGTAGGTTTTTGTGTTCTACCTTGATTGTTCTCTTCACGGTGTGTTCTGGAGGCCATTCCGTGTGTGCATGTGTGTCTGCCCCAGTCTTTTTAATGGTTGAGAGAGAGATTCTGGGCTGTTGAACACATCGTCGTGCTGAGAGGGTGGCATGCCGGGAGGAAGCACGGGAGCTCTGCACACTGCCCCCTTCCAAAGGCTGCCCTATTTTAATTTGGTTGTTCCTGAGTTATATCCTTTATATTAAACTGGTAAACATTAAGTAAAGTGTTTTCCTGAGTTCTAGTGAATTTCAGCCTGAGGGGCCTGCGCGTTGTGGGAACCACTGATTTTGAAGGCTGCTGAGCAGAAGTGTGCATAGCCCGTGGCAGGCATCTGAAGTGGGGACAGTCTTGTGGGACTGAGCCCTTGACCTGCGCTAATTGTAAGCAGTCAGTCTCAGAATTGAATTGTTGGGCACCTTTTGTGTTGGAGAATTTGTTGGTGTTGAAAAAAAACTACACATACGGTGTCGGAATTAGTGTCAGAAAAAAGACGCCCAACATCAATAAGGGAAAAAAACGAACCTCAACATAAACCTCACATCTTATACAAAAATTAACTCAAAATTGATGGTTGACTTATACGTAAAAAGCAAAATGGAAGTCCTTGGGACTTATAAACAAAGAGTTCTTAAACTTGACATAAAAAGCATGATCCATAAAAGAAAAATTGATAACTTGGACATCTTCTGAATTAAAATACTTTGTTCTGCTAAAGGCTCTGTTAAGGGAATACAACTACAGACTGGGAGAAAAGGTTCGCAAACCATATATCTGACAAAGTACTTATATTTAGAATATAAAAAGATCTCTCCAAACTCAACAGTTTTAAAAAACTAGAATATGGGCAAAAGACATGAACAGACATTTCATTGAAGAGGATATACAGATGGCAGATAAACCTGAAAGTACGCTCAGCATTATTAACTGTTAAGAGAACAGACTTGTGGTTGCCAAGGGGGAGGGGAGTGGGGAGGAAAGGACTGGGAGTTTGGGATTAGCAGATGCAAACTAGCATATATAGAATGGATAAACAACAAGGTCCTACTGTATAGCACGGGGAACTATATTCAATATCCTGTGATAGACCATAATATGGAAAAAAATATGAAAGGGAAAAAATATATATGTATAACTGAGTCACTTCGCTGTACAGCAGAAATTAACACAACATTGTAAACGAAATATACTTCAATGAAATTTTTTCAAAAGTTATTAACCGTTAGGGAAATGCAAATTAAAAGCACAGCGAAATGTCACTACACATCTATCAGAAAGGCTAAAAAACAATAACACCAAACACTGGTAAGGATGTGGAGAAACAGGTGCACACATACATTGCTGGTGGAAATGTAAACTGGTCCAACTACTCTGGAAAAGAGTGACAGTTTCTTTTAATACTAAACATGTGCTTACCTTGTAACCCAGCAATTGCACTCTTGGGCATTTACCCCAGAAAAATGAAGACTAACAAAGGTTCACACAAAAACCTGTACACAAATGTTTACAGCAGCCTTATGTGTAATAGCAAAATTTTGGAAACAACCCAAATGTCCTTCAGTGATGAATGTTTAAACAAACTGCGGTATATCCTTAGCATCAATGCTACTTAGCAATAAAAAGGAATGAACTGAATGGATCTTAAAAGAACTATGTTTGGTGGAAAAAAGCCAATCTCTAAAGTCCACATACTCTATGATTCTGTTTATATGACGTTCTGAAAAATGCAAAACTATACTGGGGAAAACAGATCAGTAGTTGCGAGGGTTACGAGTGGGGGAGAAGGTCACCAGGAAGGAGGTTTTTCTTTAATTTTTTATTGGCATATAGTTGATTTACAATGTTGTGTGTACAGCTAAGTGATTCAGTTATACATATACATATATCCATTCTTTTTTATTTTTATTTTATTTATTTATTTAAAAAATCTTATTTATTTATTTTTGGCCGTGTTGGGTCTTCATTGCTGTGAGCAGGCTTTCTCTAGTTGTGGTGAGCAGGGCCTACTCTTCGTTGTGGTGCGCGGGCTTCTCATTGCAGTGGCTTCTCTTGTTGCGGAACACGGGTTCTAGGCACACGGGCTTCAGTAGTTGTGGCACGTGGGCTCAGTAGTTGTGGCTCATGGGCTTAGTTGCTCCACGGCACGTGGGATCTTCCCGGACCAGGGATCAAACCTGTGTCCCCTGCATTGGCAGGCGGATTCTTAAACACTGCGCACCAGGGAAGTCCTATCCATTCTTTTTTAGATCCTTTCCCATATAGGTTATTACAGAATATTGAGTATAGTTCCCTGTGCTACACAGTAGATCCTTGTTGCTTATCTATTTTATATATAGTAGTGTGTATATGTTAATCCCCAAACTCCTAATTTATCCCTTCCCCCCAATGTTTCCCCTTTGGTAACCACAAGTTTGTTTCGAATTCTGTGAATCTGTTTGTTTTGTAAATAAGTTCATTTGTATCATTTTATTTATTTGTTTGTTTAAAAATATTTACTTATTTGGTTTGCCAGGTCTTAGTTGTGGCAGGCGGGCACCTCAGTTGTGACACGTGTGCTCCTTAGTTGTGGCATGCAAACTCTTAGTTGCGGCATACATGTGGGGTCTAGTTCCCTGATCAGGGATCAAACCCAGGCCTCCTACATTGGGAGCGTGGGTCTTAACCACTGCGCCACCAGGAAAGTCCCTGTATATTTTTTTTTTAGATTCCACATATAAGTGGTATCATACGATATTTGTCTTTCTCTGACTTACTTTACTTAGTATGATAATCTCCAGGTCCATCCACGTTGCTGCAATGGCGTTAGTTCATTCTTTTTCATGGCTGAGTAATATTCCATTGTATACATGTACCACATCTTATCCACTCCTCTGTCGATGTACATTTAGGTTGCTTCCATGTCTTGGCTGTTGTAAACAGCGCTGCAGTGAACATTGTGGTGCATATATCCTTTCGAACCATATTTTTCTCCGGATATATGCCCAGGAGTGGGATTGCTGGATCATATGATAGCACTGTTTTTAGTTTTTTAAGCAACCTCCATACTGTTCTCCATAGTGGCTGTACCAATGTACATCCCCACCAACCATGTAGGAGGGTTCCCTTTTCTCCACACCCTCTCCAGCATTTATAGTTTGTAGACTTTTTGATGATGGCCATTCTAACTGGTGTGAGGTGATACCTCGTTGTAGTTTTGATTTGCATTTCTCTAGTAATTAGTGATGTTGAGCCTCTTTTCATGTGCTTTTGGCTATCTGTATGTCTTCAGGAAGGAGATTTTGGTGCAATGGATCTATTCTTTGTTCTGATTGTGTTGGCGGTTATATAAGTTAAAATTCATGGAACCGAATACCGGAAAATGAGAGTATTGTTGTGTATATGTAAAATAAACTGTTCAGAGAAACATTTTTTAAAAAAATCAGCTTGCACAAAATTACAGCCTCATAAACTGCCCTCTAGAAAATTCTGGAATGGGAAGCGGCATCCTGACCCTGGCCCTGTCTGTCGGAGTGGTGACACCTATTTGGGGTTTTGGAGGACATCACTCACCCGTCGCTTCTCCTACGTTTTCCTCCGTTTCAGCGGCTCCTGAAGCCCCCAGCATAGCTAGTCTTCAAATTCTGTCAATTCCCTGGATATGCAGAATGCTTTTTTTTGCCCCCACATCCCTGTCTCTCAGTGTCCCCACCTCTATTTCTTTTTTTAAAAAAAAATAAATTTATTTTTATTTATTTATTTTTGGCAGCATTGTGTCTACGTTGCTGTGTGCGAGCTTTCTCTAGTTGCGGCTCGCGGGCTTCTCATTGCAGTGGCTTCTCTTGTGGCGGAGCACAGGCTCTAGGCGCACGGGCTTCAGTAGTTGTGGTGCACGGGCTTAGTTGCTCCGTGGCATGTGGGATCTTCCCAGACCAGGGCTCGAACCCGTGTCCCCTGCATTGGCAGGCGGATTCTTAATCACTGCACCACCAGGGAAGTCCCTCACCTCTATTTCTAAGGCTGTGGGTCTCTCTGTCTCTGTTGTCTCCCCGTTTCTGCTTTTCACCTTCTCTGTCTCCATCTCTAGGTCTTCTTATCTCAGGGTCTCTGTTTTCCCCGTTCGAGGCCTGCCCATTTCTACCTGTCCCTGTCTTGGGTCTTTCTCCACATCAGAGTCTCCCAAGCTCTGGATCTCCCCTTCTCTGAGTCTGTCTTCCTCTCATTCTCTGTGTCTCCATCTGTTGGTCTCCTTGTGTCTGTCCTCCTCAGTATCTCGCTATCCTGGGGACTCTGGGCCTTCTGGTCTCTCCATCTTTGTGTGTGCGCGCCTCTTGTCCTCACCTTTCTCTCCCTCCCCGTCTCTGCGTCCGTGTCTCCTCTTCTATGCCCCACTCCCTGTCTCTGCGTATGTGTCTCTTCTCTTCCTTTCTCCGTCTCTCTCTCTGGTCTTCTCTTGTTTACGCCGTTGCCATGGCATCAAGGACAGCGCAGGCGCAAGGGAGGTCGGACGCCAGGCTAGGCTAGCTCGGCCTCTGATTGGCTGTCTGGTCTGCCGTCGCGCCTTCGCTCTGCCCCCGTCCGCGCCGATAGACTGCTGCCTTCTGGGCGTTACAGGTACCGCGCACGCGCAGTCTGGCCCGACGCCGTCGCGCCGGGCTCCCGGGGCCGCTTCGTCGAAGGAACGCAGGCTGGCGGCCGCGACGTACCGTTCCTGAGGTGCGAGTTGTAGCGGCCCGGCTCGTGTACGCGCGCAGCTGCGTTCCGAGGTGACCGGAGGGGGCTTGACGGCTGAGGGTGTCTGTGGTGGGCGCTCAGGTGGGAGCAGGGGACGGTGCCAAGCCGCCCTGGGCTGCGAGCGGGGTCGTCTCTGCCGGCCGGTCGCCCTGCCTCTCTACCCCGTCACCCGGGCGTGGGTTCGGTTTGAGTGAGGTGCCTGCCTCTGCTCTGGGACCTCTTAGGTGGGCGAGGGAAACCGTGTCGGGGAAAGGGCAAGAATGGGTCAGCCGGCAACGGACATTGAGGACCACAGAGGATTGTTTTTTGGACCTTTTTAAAATAGTGTCAGATAGGACTCTGCATACCCTTTGTTCAGATTCACCTGTTGGTATTTTATGTTTTGCACACCGCTGCCTCTCTCTCCCTTATCCCTCTCCATTTTCTCCGCCCCCCGCATCCCATCATATACAGACCTGTCTCTTAGTTGACTCATCGGAGGACAAGTTGGACAGTTCCACCATCCTTGACTCCATACCAGGGTCTGGTCCCTGTTCCCCCAGTCACCCCAACAACTTCCTGTAGACGTGTCTTCTGCTCCCCAGCCAGTTCAGGGCCCGGCGTGACACATTGTTGCTTTTCCTCTGCTTGCTCCTTGGGACTGTGACTTCCTTAAATTCCTGGTCTTGAGGCTTTGGGGGCGCCCAGGCCGGTCACGCAGGTTGTCTCTTGGTTGTCTGTCTCTCCTCGTGAGAGGGTCCAGTGTGCGCGTTCTTGGCAGGGACTGAGGAAGGCAGCTGAGATACTCAAGACGCTCCTTGCTCCACGTGTTTTTCATTCTAAAGGCACTTTTCCCCCCTTTATAATGAGTGAGTAATCTCTGCGTGAGGCCAGGAGCCGCTGTGAACACCCTGAGTCATCTGATGTGGAAATATGGGGAGAAGGCGACATGCGGGCAGGGCTGGGCCTGGAGGTGGGAGCGAAGCTTGAGCTCTGCACAGCCCTGTGTGAAGGGGATTTGCCTCCACCCTTCAGGATCAGCTGGGGATGGGGAGAGGGCTGGCCAGGACCTGAACTCCCACTCACAGGCCTGTGCCTCTCACGGGGTGGGTACCTCTTTTTCCCTCTGCAGGTCTGGACTCTGGCTAAGATCCCAGAGCATATTGTCATCCTTGGTCTGTCTCCCTCGGAGCCTCAATCCCGTGAACTCACCCTCCACAACAGGCGCTTTGCATGTTTGGAAAGATGCTGCCTTTGGAGAAAGCGTTTGCCACCCCCAGGAACTCCCCAACTCCCCTGGAATTGCCCACACTGGAGTCAACAGCTGGGGACCAGTAGGAGGGGCCCAAGACCAACCCTGGAAGGGCTCCTTGAGTTCTCCTGCCTGCACTTCCGGAACTTTTTCTACCAGGAGGTGGCTCGGTCCCACCAGGCCCTGGCCTGGCTCTGGGACCTGTGTTGAGACTGGCTGCAGCCTGAGGTGCACTCCAAGGAGCACATGATGGAGCTGCTGGTGATGGAGCAGTTCTTGGGCATCCTGCTCAACAAGCTCCAGCCCAGGGTGGTGGCAGAGCAGCCCAAGAGCTGCAAGAAGGCAGCCTGCCTGGTGGAGGACCTCACCAAGGCCCTGGCGGAACCAGGTGAGGCCACCTTCCCATAGGACAGTATGCCTTTGAGGAATGGGAAGGGATCAGCCCTGGAAGGAGTGACATTGACAGAATGGATCCCAGACCCCAGCCAGCGGGTTACTGAGAGAGTTCAGTTCCCTCATGTATAAGAGGCACAGAAGCTAAACACTCTGAGCTGGTGGGGCAGCTCCTCAGCAGGGATCTGGCCCACACCACCCTGCCCAGGGGCATCACCCTCATGGTTGCCTCATGGGCCAGGAATGCTGCTTGGGTTCCTGCCCTCACATCTGCCTTCCAGATGTAAGGAAGCAGGAGGAAGCAGCCCCTTAAAAACTAAGTAAGTATTCTCGGCACACTTCTGTCTCCTTATTATGGGAAGAAGGGGAGCACTGGGGCTGGGTGGGCAGTCTCCACCACATCTGAGAGCAAGGCCTATGGACTGGTGGTAATGGGGCCCTGGAGCCTTGGGCTCAGGGTTAGAAGCCTGCGTCCATGTTCGTCCCCCACCCCCAGCCCTGTGCGCTTACTGTGAACCTCTTGGGCTTACTCTCCCCTTGGGTGGAAACGGGGATGCCATCAAGATCTCCCTTGGGGTCCACCCACAGCTTTGAGCAAGTCAGTGTGTCACAGGGAAGCACACTGAGTCTTTCCTGTCTGCCATTACCAGGTGGGCCGGCGAGAGCCAGTGAAGACCCAGAACCCAGTAAGACCCAGGCACCCCCGAGACCTGTGAGTGACCAGCCAGCTCTTGGGTACGTGTGGTGGGCCAGGGTCTGTGGTTGGGAAAGGCCAGGAGGGAGACATTGTGCTAGTTCTTGAGGGAACCCGAGGGAAGCCGGGTAGGTGAGGCCTGGAAGTCTGTGCTGTAATTCTGACTTCTCCCTACAGGCTCTGTGAATGTCACGAGTAGTATTTTTAATTAAATTTCTCTTCAGAGATGATTCAAATTGTACGCGCTTATCAGAAACAGTGAAAAGCATCAAGGTATAAAGAAGAAAGTAACAATCTCCCCACTCCCTCACACCCTCTGCAAATCAAAGCAAGGTGCGCACCCTGGCATTTGCCCCTTCGTGTTCTTTGGTACATCTCACCTGAGTGCGCACACATCTCACCCGTGTATGCACACATCTCACCCGCGGGCCTGTGCAGAGGTTGGCAGCCCGTTTCCCTGAAAGTGATGCCTGTAGCACTGGCTGTTTGCATGGAGCAACCCCTCGCCCACCCAGGCCCCTCCAGGCAGTGGCTCGATATCCAATGGCATCTCCTCACCTCCATGGCGTTTCACAGGATCCACCGTTCGTTGTCCTAGAGTGGGAACTTTGCTGCCGTTAAGGTTTCTGCCTCTCCCTGTAAATATGCAGTGAAACGTCCTCAGACGTGTGCCTGGGTGTGGGAAGTTAGTTCTGTTTGGGTAGGGTGGGATCCTCAGGACCATTGGACAAAGGGCATTTCCACGTGGTTTTCTGAAAGTTCTATAGCATATATGTACAGGGTGCCTATTTTCCCACATCTGTGCCAGCACTGCATATAGTTGCTTTTTAAGATCTCTACCGACCTGATGGGTAGAAAAATGTGTTATCTTCCTTTTGGCTTCTGTTTGAATGTGTAGGGCCACTGCTGAGCTTGAGCTGCTTTTTGCTTTCTTCTTGGCTGTTCTGCTCTGTCAGTTGAGGACACGTGTGGGGTCAGTGGAACCCTGGGACCTGCTGTGATGTGACCATGCTGGGGCCTCCCTGACTGGCTTGGGGGTGCCCAGCTGTGAGATCTACTCTCCTCAGCTTTGCCTTCCCTTCTCCCCAGTCTCTCCTGCTCCAGACCCCGTGCTTCTGGAACAGGAGAGCATCGGGGAGGAGAAGACCAGAGAGGCCAGGCCCACAAAGGCTGAGCCAAAGGTGGGTGGGTGGGGACCCACTTGCCCAGCAGCTCACAGGGCCTGTCCCACCCTGTCTTATCAACCTCCCTCCCTCCCTCATCAGTGTGCTGCCAGCTGCCCCAGGGAGGCCAGAGGATGAGGAGTGGGGTTGGGCTGAGGTTCCAGGGCTGGGCACCCAGGCTGCTGCCTCCCCAGGAAGCTAAGGGACGAGCCTGGCCCTGAGCGGTGGGTGAAGCTGGGGGAGTTCTCTGAGACCAGGGGGAGGGCTCTGACTCGAGCCGTCCCACTGCCTCCTGGGGAGTGCTGGCCAGGTGGCCCCTGACTGCAGGCACCCCCCCAACCCACTTTGTGGTGACTCCATGGCCTCTTCCCTGTCCCTCTGGCTGTGTCAGGTGCACCCTTAGTCCCCCCGAGGGTGCACTGTGGCTGCCAGCGGCAGCTCCCCTCCTCACCCTTCCTGCTGCGTCTGCTGTCCCCAAGTCCCACCTCCCACCAACCAGGACTCCTGGCCTCGCCCGGCCCCCCACCCAGCAGCTGCCTCCCCATCCTCATGCACCTTGCTCTTCTGCATCAAGTCTCAGGTTTTGTTGCCCTTGGGCATCACAGGTCCCTCAGACCTGGGCTGGGCAGAGTACAGGATCCCTGGCCACGTGGGCCACCTCTAGCCATGTGCTGCCCTGCAGTACATGAGCCTGGGGGGTGTCCCAAGGGAAGCCCTAGGTGGGCAGCACTTGCGGGGGGACCTTTGTGTGGATCTCCCGTTCGTGGATCTCAAGAGCCACGGCAGGAAGCTCTACACAGGCCAGAGCTGTTGGAAAACTTCCACTTCAGCCTGGCCCTGGCCGAGCACCAGAATTCCCATGAGAAGGAGAAAGGCAATGCATTGGAGAGTGCCCTAGGCACCCCCGTGCTGCATGTGGAGCCCATGCCAATGGAGGATTGGCAGGCTCCTGGAGAACATGGAAGGTGATGTTTTCCCTGTGCACCCTGAGGCATAGAGATGAGCCACTTTGCTGTAAGTGCCCCCAGAGAAGGACAACTACCTGCCTGAAATTTCAGAGTAACACATTGGGCTCCTTCGAAACCCTTGCGTGGCTTCCTGCGATGTCAGTGTGGATTTAAGTCTGCTTGTTTTCTAAACGAGCTAAGGTAGCTGAAGCACTTAGAACCCAGGAAGGGCCCACATGAAGCCCTCACCTTGCAAACACAGCTGTCAAGATGCTTACCTGTGAGCACAAGCCGCCAGGAGTGAAAGAAGACTGCTTTCTTCTCTGACCATTTCAGCACCACCCACACATTGGAACATTGGTCTTTGCAAAGTGTACGAGTTGCCTTAAAGTGTGTGATTGCCAACTCTTTCTTGAAGTCAGTCCTGTCTGTTCCTCTTTTTAGAACTTCCCAGGGCTGCTGTTCAAGCAGAAATCTTGCCTGCTGTTTTGTTTTTCTCGTAAATATGTGATGGCAGGTTTACTTCTGAGTCCTCAGTAGCGTGCCGTTCTCCAGTTTAACTCACATGGGTATGGAGTGGCTTACAAAGATCACAAAAACACTCAGAGCCTAGTAATTGCAGTGTTTTCAAACTATGTCTCATCCCATTAGTGAGTTGAAAAATCAAATTAGTGGGTGGCCACCGGCATTACAGAGCAATGAAATAGAATAAAATAGGTCAAAATCCATAATGTAGTAAAGGCAAATATTGTTTTGTGAAACTTTTCAGCCATACATCTAAATATGAGAACTGGTTGCAATGTAAAATGTATATCTTACTAGGCAGGGAGTGGGGGTGACTGTGATCAAAACCAGTTGAAAACACCAATAAAGGTTGATGAGATCTGCCTGCGTGGGCAAGGGGAACTTAACTCCTTGGGCTACGTAAGGCGATCTTTGAGTTTTGCATTTAATCTCAGGTTGCAGCATTGTTTTCATTGCCTGAGCATAAATTTGACTGCTTTCTGTGGATAGAGAAACTGGTGCCTCTTTCTGTCACTGTGTTTGGGCAGGCAGTCTGTTGTGATGGTGCCCGAATCACGGGGGCTTAACATAGTAAAGGATTTATTTCCTCACTCACATCACAATCTTGTGGTGGTTGCTTCTGCTTGAGCGTTAGTGGGTTCACACGGAGTGTCAGAGGGTAGCTGTGTTCATAGGGATGGGGGAAGGTAAACCACATAAATGGAAACCTGGCAAGATGGGAATGAGTTCCAACGGGAAGGAGATGCTTAAATACCTTATGTAATGGACTGAGTTGTGTGCCACCGTGTCCGCCTTCCCTCCTTGCCCCTGCCCCCAGCTCATAAGTGGAAGCCCTAACCCCTAATTTAGAGATAGGGCCTTAGGGAGATAATTAAGGTTAAATGAGGTCATACGGGTGGGGCCCTAATCCCATGGGACTGGTGTCCTTATAAAAAGAAAGAGCAGAGATTGCTCTCTCTTGCCAAGTGTGCACAGAGGAAGCTAGGAAAAAAGGTCTCACCAGAAACCAACCCTGACAGCACCTTGATCTTGGAGTTCCAGCCTCCATAACTGTGAGAAAATAAATTTGTGCTGTTTTAAGCCACCTAGCCTGTGTGTTTTGTTTTGTTTTGTTTCGTTTTTTGTGGTACGCGGGCCTCTCGCCGTTGTGGCCTCTCCCGTTGCGGAGCACAGGGCTCCGGACGCGCAGGCTCAGCAGCCATGGCTCACGGGCCCAGCTGCTCCGCGGCATGTGGGATCTTCCCAGACCGGGGCACGAACCCGTGTCCCCTGCATCAGCAGGCGGACTCTCAACCACTGCGCCACCAGGGAAGCCCAGTGTGTTTTGTTTTTTGTTTCTCATGGTAGCCCGAGCAGACTAATACATGACCCCCATTATTATTTGGGTTGATGAGTTTTGTAAATCAGTGTCAACGAGTGCAACTATCTGGAACACAAACAGCCCAGTTGCTTAAGAACTACTTTGACATTTGTGTTCCTTGAACTTTCAATTTCAGGTGTGGTGATTTTTCTTAGGGAATTAGTGGGGAAAAAAAGGAGAAAGCTACATACATTGAGAGGCTGAAATCCTTTCTGAATCTAGGTGGAATACTACAAGTAAAATACATACAAGTGACTAGGATGCCTATTTACATGGAGTTAAATACCCAATTACAGAGGAATGATGACTGAAATTTTGGTAGAGCCATTCAAAGAATAATGAAGCATAATGATAATTAAGAAGGCTGTAGCAACATGGAAGAAAAATTTCTAAGTGTAGCTCAAGAAGTAGAATACAAATATTTGTTACATTGTAACTATAAAACATGGTGGAATTTTGGCTGCATTTGTTTTTGAATTCCCTTGGAAATTCTTTATTTACAGCACTTCAATAAAATTCATTTTTCACCATTTTGAAAAAAATTCTCCCAATAATGGAAAACTGAAAAAAAAAAAAAAGAAATGAAGGAGAAAAATTTTTCTCCTCATGTTCCCAGCTCATAGGAACTTTTGACATCTCAGTATCCGTCCTTCCACTCATTTTTCTGTGTACAAGATTTGGTGCATATATAAAATTTGTGAGCATCTTCATTATAAATGTGTATGTGTTTCTTGAGTATCCTGAGTGAGGGATCAGTCCAGATTCATTGGGCCTGTCGCTCACACGACTGAGAAGTCCCTCTTTGGGAGGAAGAATTAAAAATTACTAAGATAAAGTGAGGTGTTAGGCTTTGGAAGGGGTGCAATAGAGTGAAGGACCTTGGAGTTTCAGCTTCATTTACTTCATGGCCAATCCATGAAACCCGATCCTCAAAACATAATGTAACTCAGGCCTCTCTCAACCAGTGAGCACGTGAGTTTATAGAAAGGACAGTTTCCAGAAGTCTCAGTGAAACAACCAGCTCTCCAGCTCCAGCCTCTGGCCGACAAAAACTGTCTCTTGAGAGTTGGGCTCCTGAGAGGCCACACACAAACTGAGGCATTTCTTAGGGTAATCCTCCCAGGCTTCCCAGAAGTGTAGGGAAAGGGGTGTGGCTTCTGCAATAGGAGGTTCTGGTTTCCTGTAGTGGAGACTGCTCTGAGAGGGAGACTCTGGGACAGGTAAATCTAATCCTTCCCAGGTTCTTACCAAGTTTCTTCTCAATGGTTCATATCCCTGCACCTTTGGATGGGAGTTAAGCACAGACCCATTTTCCCTAATGCCTGACCCAACCCAGCTTACCCTGAGGTTAACAAGTGGGGACATCTGGCGATATTTTTGTCTCTCTGTAGAATAAATCATCCATTTGTGTGCTTTACCATGTGTTGGGCAGGGTGGTGATGGAAGAAGAACGGCAAACAAATTCTAAATTTCTTTTATTAGGTTTGTTTTTGTAGTGGTTTGAGAAAAGCAACTCTGAAACTATTTTACAAGTATTTTAGAATTCAGCAAATTAGTATGTTTATTTTAAGGGTCTTAGCATTCTCGCTATTGAAGAGGGACATAAAAATACGGGGGGAGTCACAGATTGGAATGGGAGGTATTTCTGTGTATGTATATGCACCCATATACCTTTTTGTGTGTATCTATGTAAGTGTTTATACATGCGCCTTTATTTCCTAGCTCAGCAGTAGACAACCTAGTAGCAGTGAGCACACCTGGCACTCAGATTTGGTCCTGAATAGCATCCCCTACTAATATGAACCAGTTCTTTGGACCTGCAGAAATATGGCTGATTTCGGGGCTGATTTCAGGGTAGAAACAAGATGAGTTTGTAACATCTTATACGAAAACGATGAAGGCATGTCACAGGGATGGCAGGAACTTTCCTGAAGGGACTATTATTGGCCACATCTGGGACAACATGAGCACCAAAAAACCTAAGGACAGCAGTAAGTCATAAAACAGGTGTTCACCAAGGCATCAGGGCAAACCTCTCTGGAAAAGCCAACAAACCACAAGTGCGGAGGCTCCTAATGTGAGACCCCTCCCACCTCCCAATCCACCACACAATAATGCAGGTGTTATTATCTCTGGCCAATCTTCACCTTGTCTCCTTCTCTCTATTCTGACTAACTTTGATGCTGCTCTTCCCAGCACATCTAATTTCCTTGAGGACAAGAAGCTACACAAGGATAGAAGCACAGGGAAAGGGAAGAGGATACATGTAATAAAGGGAGGAAGGACAGAACACCTGACCAAAGGACCAAGGCTATTGAGCTGCCTTGTCCTGTACAGCCACTTGCTGGCTACATGTGGCAAATGAGCACTTGAAATGTGGCTACAGCAAATTAAAATGTACTGTAAATGTAAAACACACACTGGATTTCAAAGACATAGTATAAAAAGAAAGCAAAATATCTCAATTGTGATTTTTTTATATAAACAACATGTCAAAGTGGTAACATTTGGGATATATAGGGACAAATAGTAAATTAATTTCACCTGTTTCTTCTTTTTAAATGGGACTGCTACAATATATTTAAAATTTACCGATGGGGCTTACACGTTGTGTCTATTGGAGAGTGCTGCTATGCACTGCTTACTGATTTTCTTAAGTGTTTTTTTTTCACTCTCATAGTTCTTTATTCACTTATTGTTTCCCCCACACACACTAGAAGGTAACCTCGGTGAAGGCAGGACCTTGTCTGTCTTGCTGTATCCTCAGAGTGTATGACAGTGCCTGTAGTAGGGGTGTATAGACATTTAATGAGTGAACAATAAGTGACGTCTCTCCATCAGTTTGAATAATTTAGAGATGATTATGTTGGTATCATTAGTCATGATTATGTATACACCCAAGGTGCATTTTTACTATTTACTTTGCAACTTCTGGTTACCGTTTCCGTCAATCTAATTTACATTCCTCCCAGTCATCTCCCTCCCTTGCACACATTTACTGACTCTCCAGTGTGTGCTTTAAAAAACAATATTGTTTTATTACTACCAGCAGAAGTGGCCTGCATGGGGTGGTGGGTGTGCCTGGCTCAGGGTATGTGTGGGCTGTGAGGGGTAGATGATAATTGGGAGGCTGAAGGAAAGGGAGTGGGGCTGCAGGCCAGGCCCAAAGGCTCCTCTGATTTACCTCTGGGAAGAGGTAGACTTAATAAAGGAGTCATGGCAAGCTACGGCCAGGCCGCCAATACGATTAAGAAATTCTTGGAAATCTAGCTGCCCATCAGAGTCGAGGTCCAGTTTCTTCATCATGAAGTCAAGGGCACTAGGGTCCTCCTGCTTCTTTGTGAAGGCACCCAGCTCTGTATTCATGAAGATAAGGAACTCGGCCTTGGAGAGTTTGCTGTTGTTACCGTCCCTTCCAGCATGCTTTTGGAAAACAGCAATCAGAAACTCAATGCACCGTTCAGTCTCTGTAGGGCTGGATATTTTTACCATGTTCAGAGAGGAGCGAGGCACGGGGCTGCGAGCGGGGAGCGGCGCGGCAAGCCATGATTTTCTCACATGGTTTTTAAATGACTGAAATTAAGTCCAAAAAAGAGGGGGCATTCCACAAGCATACTGAGGAACAGTATTGGAAGACTATTTGCAACATGGTTTCCCCAAGGGAGAAATTTCAAGTTAACTGGAAGCTTATATCCTAGCACTGTGATTAGAAAAGTCAAACCGATTGTTAGAACCCTAACTGATGGTTAGTGACAAAAACCAGCCAATGCAATTTACATATGGGTTCTAGTGAGGGTGACAAGTCACTGTTTAAGGATCACGGTTGTCAGGGTGACTGCTGTTAGTGGATTCAGGGTTCAGTGAAATACTATAGACTGCCTTCAAGTTAAATTTTATAAAAACAAAAGCTTATTAAACACCAGGATAAAGAATCAATGAAAAAACAACAGTTCAAAAGATTAACTTGTACATTTCTCAAGAGATAAATCTTGCAAAACGTAAGGTTCCAACGTGGGTGTGCTCTTGCTCATAAGATGGTGGCTTAACAAAGAAAAAATCTTCCTCTTTTTGTGAAACAGCAACATCTGCATTTCTAATGCCTGTGAGTCCTGTAGAAAAATTTATAGCAAGAACAGAGCAGCAAAAGCCATCTCAGAATCTGCAAGACTCCATGGAAGTGGCTTTACCTTTCAAGTCTTCCTATACAAATCTTTTCAATTCCATTGCATATAAAGATTAACTTATTGCAATATAATGCATATAACTACTTTAAAATCTGTTTATAGTACATGGATACTTTGTCATATGGCATTCACATCTGTGAGGCTGGTGGCCATGTACCTTGACCAAAGAATTTACACAAATCAGAAAATTTTGTACTGAGACAGCTGAATATTCATGGTGATTCCATAAAGTGCCACTCTCATGTCTGGAACACTCTGCCATATTGTTTTTAGGGAATATCAGAGTCAAGCTGCACCATTCATAAGCAACCCCTGCCAAGGATGTAATGTACAATAATGATAAATTCTGACTGCGTCTGGTTCTTTTATATGAAAGGCATTCGCTGAGTTTGTCACCACTTTGAAAATCTCTGGTTTGGAATATGGTGAATCCTTAGAAGCCACCCCAGATCCACATTTTTTTCCATTTCTCTTTTGTAGGTTCTATAATGAAGCATTAGTGGCCACTCATGGCTGAAAGTCCTCAACAGTGATTAACTCCACACTTCCCTACTGTCTGGATGATCTGATATCCCGGGATGGATGACCCAGAGCTAGGTATTCCCACAATCATTTCCATAAATATGAACTCTCTGTGGGGGTGTAAGGAGTTTGCTGAGCATGAAGGCTTGTGTATAACGTTTGTGTTGTTTCTCAGGACTATGACTGGGTCAAATCTAGTAAGCAATGCGCTATAGCTTCAGGCTTTGCTGGGTCCCAGAACATGTGGAGTGGGTCTACCCAGCATGAGTTCTCTGGTGCTTGGTAAGGGAGGAGCTGTGTGTGAAGGCTTTCCCGCAGTCCCTGCACTCATATGGCTTCTCTCCTGTGTGGATCCTCCGGTGCTGAGTGAGGTGGGTGCTCTGCCTGAAGGATTTTCCACAATCCTGGCACTCGTAGGGCTTTTCCCCAGTGTGTGTCCTCTCGTGCTGGCTGAGCGATGAGCTGTGGCTGAAGGATTTTCCACATTCGTTGCACCCATAGGGTTTCTCCTTGGTGTGAATCCTCTGGTGTTCTATGAGGAGGGAGCTCTGGCTGAAGGCCCTGCCACACTCATTACACTCATAGGGCTTCTCTCCCGTGTGGATCCTCTGGTGTTGAATGAGTGGCGCAAGCTGGCTGAAGGCTCTGCCACACTCGTTACACTCATAGGGCTTCTCCCCGGTGTGGATCCGCTGGTGTTTGGTCAGGGACGAGCTGTGGCTGAAGGCCTTCCCGCACTCACTACATTCATAGGGCTTCTCCCCGGTGTGGATTCTCTGGTGCTGAGTGAGGTGTGTGCTCTGCCGGAAGGCCTTCCCGCACTGACTGCACGAGTAGGGCTTCTCACCCGTGTGTGTCCGCTCATGCTGGCTAAGCGACGAGCTGTGACTGAAGGTTTTCCCACACTCGTTGCACCCGTAGGGCTTCTCTCCTGTGTGGATCCTCCGATGCTCAGTCAGGAGCGTGCTCTGGCTGAAGGCCTTCCCGCACTCACTGCACTCGTAGGGCCGCTCGCCTGTGTGTGTCCTCTGATGCTGAATCAGTGGTGTGATCTGGGTGAAGGCTTTTCCACATGCCTGGCACTCGTAGGGCTTCTCCCCCGTGTGGATCCGCTGGTGTTTGGTCAGGGACGAGCTGTGGCTGAAGGCCTTGCTGCATTCTCCACACTGGTAGGGCTTCTCCCCGGTGTGGATTCGCAGGTGCTGGGTGAGGTGGATGCTCTGCCGGAAGGCCTTCCCGCACTGACTGCATGTGTAGGGCTTCTCACCTGTGTGCGTCCGCTCATGTTGGCTGAAGGAGGACCTAAAACTAAAGGATTTCCCACATTCACTGCACTCGTAGGGCTTCTCACCTGTATGAGTTCTCTGGTGCTGGATCAGTGGGGCAATTTGGTTGAAGGTCCTCCCGCACTGAGTGCACTTATAAGGCTTCTCACCAGTGTGGATTCTCTGGTGTTTGGTAAGCGCTGAGCTGTTTCGGAAGCCTTTTCCACATTCGTGACATTCGTAAGGTCTCTCTCCCGTGTGTGTTCGGTGGTGTTCGATGAGTGCTGAGCTGTGACTAAAGGCCTTTCCACATTCCTGACATCTGTAGGGCTTCTCTTTTGCACAGGTTTTCTGTTGAGTATCTGAGTCCAGATCCTCCCTCTTTCCATGTGTTCCCCACACGGGGGGGCCTTGCCTTTTAGGAGTCATTGGTCGAGTTGAGAGATCAGGCCTCAGACTCAAGTTTTCCCCAAACCCATTCCCCTGCTGCTTCTCCTGAGTGGGTGTCTTCACAGGCATGAAGGCAGACTGCACCACATGGCTATCTGGCCTCTTGTGACCCTGTTCCCAGTGGCCCTCAGCATTTTCACCCTTGGAGTTCCACAGACTTTCCCACAGGAACCTTTCTACCAGAGCATTATTGGGTATTTCTTCAGTTATGTCTTGCTTCACAGTTGATAGTTTGGTTTGTCTAGTTTCAAAGTCTAAAAGAAACAGAAAAATGGAAATGTCCCTTAATCCCAGTTCTGGGGGAAGAGTTTGTGGTGGCTGGGTGGGTGGATGAAAGAATAAAACTGATGGTTTTGAAAGGTCCAAGGCACAGGTGGCTTTGTCCATTAAAAAAAATAGAGTTTTGCAAATCAGAGAAGCAACAGGAGAGGGAGGAGAAGCACAGAGAATAACCAGGGGTGGGGGACTTGGTGTAGGGGTTTTCAGGGGGAGCACAGAGAATGAGGGTGGGAGACGGTGCTGAGGAGAGAGTTAGAATTCAGGGAAACTGCTGACAGATGCCCTGGGCCTGGAGTACTGCCAGCCCAGAGCAGAGCTCAATGGGCACGCTGAATGAACAAACAGATACATTTGCTCGTCCTCCTCCTTCATTTTGGCCCTCTCTGCACAGCCATGGCTTCGGTGTCCCCACCCTGACACCGAACTGGCCTAAAGGTGTGACATGGGCACCGTTCCCATTTATGTTACACTCTAGTGAAAAGCTAAAAATAAAAAAGGCCAAGCCAGATGTGGTTGGCAGAACAGTGGCTCCCAAATATATACACATCCTAATCTCTGGACGCTTTGAATCTATGCTTACCTTACATGTCAAGGAGGAATTAGGCCGCTCATAATTTGACATTAGCAGTCATCTGTGATTACCCTCATTGGCTTATCAGGGTGGGGCCAACGTAATCAAAAGAGTTCTTCAGTGCGAAAGAGAGAGGCAGGAGGGACATGATGTGAGAAGGCTTGACCAGCCATTGCTGACTTTGAAGATGGATAAGGCCTTGTGTCAAGGAATGTGGGCAGTCTCTAGAAGCTGGACAATGAAAGGAAACGGATTTTCCCCAAACCCTCCAGAAGAAACACTGCCCTGCTGACACTGTACTGTAGCCAAGGGAGACCCATTTTGGACTTCTGACCTCTAGAACTGTAAGGTAATTTGTGTTGCTTCAAGCCACTAAGTTTGTGGTAATTTGTCACAGCACCAATCCGAAGCTGATATAACTAAGTAAGGACTGGTTATTATTCGAGGCTAGGGAGACCCTGTTATAACCCCCCCACACACACACTGGCCCATCCCTTATTAGGCCCTGGTGATGGGCCACTGCTTACATAGGTCAGGGCCTGTCGCCAGAGGGCCGGGACATTCCCACTCCCAACAGACTTGCCTGCTGGCCTCGGGAGCTGGACAAGAGGTATGAAGAGCAGAACTACCCAGCCAACCTACAGGCACATGGAAGAGCCCAGCCTGGATCCACCAGCACACAGATGCATGAGTCATAAGTGATTCTTTGGTTTAAACCACTGAGGCTGGAGTGTTTGTTACATGGCAAGAGCTGGCTGTTGCACTGCCTTGGTGGCCTTGTGCTTGCTGTTTCCTCTGCCTGGAGTTCTGTCCTCCCAGATTGTCTCATGGTCACATTGTTCTCATGGTTTAGCCTTCAGCTCACACACCACCTCCTTGGAGAGGCTAGCCCTCATCTCTCTGCTCAGTCCTCACCCCAATCCTAGTCTCTGCCTCATCCCCTGCTTCCATTTCTCAGCATTCATCATAACCTGTAATCATCTTGTTCACTGTTATTATTATTATTTTAGCTATTTATCATGTGCTCCTCTCCCTCACCAAAAATGTAAATTCAGTGAAGATGGGAACTTGGTCTCACTCACAGCAAAATGGATGCTTGGTGAATGTTCCCTGAAAGACTGAGTAGTTAATTTGCTCTGAAGAATCAGGGCAGAAATGGAGAGAGAACCTGGGGGGTGAATGGGTTCCTCCCAGACCTGCAGGGTTTTCATCTCACCTGTGCACACACCTCGGGGGGCTCCCTTGTCCACCACCCACAGCTCCGCCTCGTGCTCCAACAGGGAGATGACGTCCGGCTTTGGGAGCCAGTGTCCTGCTCAGGGAGAAACCCATGGAGTGAGCATCTGTGTCCCAGGACCCTCCCCACCCCTCTGCCCACTCCACCCTCAGTCTTCCGGGACCCAAGTGGCTGGTGTTCCAGGAGGCCATGGTGTGGTAACAGCCTCTGACATTCCTTAGGGACCTCCTCCCCTCACTCAGTCCCTGACCCCATCCTTGGCCCCGGTGTGGCCAATCAGAGCTCTGCTTCATCCCGTGCCTGCTGGCAACAACGACCAGGCTGGAGGGGACCTGGCTGCCAAACCAAGACAACCCAGGGGCCTTCTATGGGTGCCCGGGACACAGAGCCTGCCTCTTCTGCTGGTCTCAAACCTGGGAGAGGCACCCTCTCAGCTGTCTTGTCACCTTCAGAGGGCCCCGTCTGCGAATGGAGGCAGAAAGGGGTATGGGGGCGGGCAGCAGAGGGGTCCCGACAGCACCATAGGAAGATCCAGGTCTACCTGGGGTTCTGTGGTCACGGGACCCGGTATGTCCCTCTTACCCCATGACTTTCTGCTTCTGGCATTGTTAGCTAGGGTCTGTCATTTGCAACCAAAACATCCTAATTGACATTCCCTGCACTGAAACAGGTCCCTGAAGGCCAGGTATTTGCTTTTATGGCCTAGATCTACTCCCACTTTTATCCCAGGAAAATTAGAATCTGTACTGTAGGCAGACCATCAGGGGCACGGGGGTGGCCTCACCCACAGAGGCAAGGAGCCCAAAGGTCTCCAGCATCACATCTCGGTACAGGGTCCTCTGGGCTGGCTCCAGCTGTCCCCACTCCTCCCAGGTGAACTCCACGACCACGTCCTCAAAAGTCACTTGCTCCTGAAACGTCACACGTGAGCGTCCTCAGTGTCCCCGGCGTGGCTGCTAGTGGCAGCATCTGGTGAACGGGGGCCTTGGCCAAGTGGGTGGGAGGGTCTGGGGATTTGGATCAGGTTTTTACTGTGGGGCCTGGGACCCTGCTGGAGAAGAGTCTCTTGAAATGAGAAATGCTGCTGATGCGGCATCAATGAAGGGGAGGATGGTCCTGGCGTGTTGGGTTCACAGGAAGTGTGCTTGCGTGGGTAGCCCCTCCGAGAAGCAGCTGGGTCTGGGCAGCGGGGAAGGAGCATCTGGAAACTGTCAGGTTGGCTCCCTGCCTCACCCTTTGGCCAAAATAACATCCTGATGGGTCCAAGATGCATACATAATGAATGAAACAAAGCCCTCTTTAAGAGATGAGAGGGTCCATGCTGCCACGAGCACATTTTACAGAGACTGGGAAAGCTTAAGTGTCTTGCCCAAAGTTATAAAGCTAGTAAGCAGCAAATCCAAGGATTGAATCTGGGTGACTTTATTAAGAATCTGTTCACGTGTAAATTAAATTCAAGTACATGAAGATCCATGTATATGTAGAAAATCAGTGTGGTAGTGGGAGCATTTCAAAGCAATGGACACACCAGGGCAACTGGCCCTCTGTTAGGGGGAAAAATCAGTAGATCCCTACCTCACCATAAATAAAAATAAATTCCAGAAATATTAAAGAGATGAATATAAAAAAGGAAAAAGTTGGAAAAGTGTAGGCCATGAATTTAATAAATGGGTGGTAGAGAAAGTCTTCACAAATAAAATATAAAACACTGAAAGTCAGAAAGAAGAAAATGAGCGTGGTAGGCAGAATTGTGTCACGACCATCCCTGGATTACATGGCAAGGAGGAATTAAGATGGCAGATGGTGGGACTTCCCTAGCGGTCCAGTGGTTAAGACTCTGTGCTTCCACTGCAGGCGGTATGGGTTCGATCCCTGGTCGGGGAACTAAGATCCCACATGCCATGGTGCAGCCAAAAAAAAAGATGGTTAGATGGCATTAAGGTTGCTAGTCTGCTGATCTTAAAATAAGGAGATTATCCTGGAATATCCTGGTGAGCCCAGTATAATCACAAGGGTCTTTCAATGGGGAAGAGGCAGAAAAGTCAGCCTCACAGTAATAGTATGTGAGGAAGACTCAAATGGCCAAAGCTGGCTTTGAAGATAGAAGCAGGTCAGGAGCCAAGGAATGTGGGAGGCCTCTATAAGCTGGAAAAGGCAAGGAAGTGGATTCTCTCTTAGAGCTACCAGAAGGAACACAGCCCTGCTGACACCTTGATTTTAGCCCAGTGAGATGTACTACAGACTTCTGACCTCCAGAACCATAAAATAATAAATTGTGTGGTTTTAAGCCACTAAGTTTGCTAGGATTTGTTACAGAATCGACAGGAAAATAATACATTCAGCAATCAAAATTCATGACTTCTAGATGACAAAGCCTTTACAAGCCACTTCAAGGACCCATGACAGCAGAATGAATATTTGCACCATAAATGGAAGGAGAAGGATGAGTGGCCAGCACATGCAAAGAGCTGACAAATCAGTAAGTAAAAAGCAAACAAGAGGACAGAGAGTCTGGGCCTTCTGAGAAGAGGATGGCTTAGTACCCAGGCATGGATTACTTTCACAATTGGCAGGTTTTTAAAAATACATACACTTGTTACGCCAGCAATTCCACTTCCCCTCCATCTCCCCCTTCCCCCAAGAACCTTGCTCCCCTGCTGCAACGTCATAACAGGCAACTGGTAATGGCCTCGATGCCCATCGTGGCAGAGCAGCCAAAGTCAGGTTCTGGAAAATCTGCAGCCAAGCATAAGATGGGGGGCACTAATAGGCACAGCTGGGGAACGACCTTCCAGATGGAAAAATCCTGGATGGTGGGACGTTGCCAGCCCAGTGCCATTTATGTAAAAGGAAACAAAGCTCTAATTCTAATATTTGTCTGAAAATGTGTACATAAACACAGGAAAATGAGGCACGTGGAAGTGACAGCAGTGGCAGCTTTAGATGGAAGCCTGGGAGATGGGGCTGAGGAGCAACGGGGACTTTATAAGTGCTGCTTGACATTTTTATAACGAGAATATCATCATGGGATATTATTTATTAAAAAAATAAATAAGCCAATTCATCAACCTAGGAATCACTATGAAACGTATCATGGTTTTGATACATTAAGAACTTTAAACTTGTGAACCTTAAAAACAAAATTCAGAGCAAACAGATAGATGGTGCTGAAAGATGCACGTGGATTGCTCACTTAATAACCCCAGGCCACGGGCGATCACATCCAACCACTGTTCACCCAGGGAGGACGCCAACGAAGTCACCCAAAATCACCCAGGGAGAAAGGGCTGAGCCAGGATTTGAACTTGGGTAGTCTGGGTCCAGCGCGTCCCCCTACTGGCCATGTGGCTGAACCACCTCCCTGAAAGACAAGTGAGAGAAAAACACACCCCAGGAGTCAGAATGGAAGTTCTGGGCTGGCAAGGAACTCGCATCCTCCTATCGGTTCCTCCTTGGACAAACAAGGACCCCTGAGATGTCACAGCAGCAGCGACTGAGGGAGGGGCACGAGGGAGCCCCAGGGAGGCTAGGAACTTCCTGTGCCTCAGCTGTACCATCCACTGGTGTCCATACATGCAGTTGCCAGGCTGCACACTCAGACAAATCTATGCTGTGCACAAATGACACCTGAATACACAGAAGAGGGGCTGGGGAGACAAAGAGCCAATGGAGAGTGGCCAGGAAAATGAAATGGGTGGGGGTCTCCAGTGGCAGGACCCCTGAGGACTGTTTCCGAGTCTTCAACTTTGGACATTTAGATAATGGGTTAATAGAACTACCATATGATCCAGCAATCCCACTCCTGGATATATATCTGAAGAAAACAAAAACAGTAATTCCAAAAGACACATGCACCCCAGTGTTCATAGCAGCTAAGTGTCCATCAACAGATGAATGGATAAAGAAGATGTGCCATGCACACACACACACACACACACACACACACACACACACACACAATGGAATACTACTCAGCCATGAAAAATGAAAATTTGCCATTTGCAATGGCATGGATGTACCTGCAGGATACTATGTTTAGTGAAATAAGTGAGACAGAGAAAGACAAATACTGAGTATTATCTCCTATATGTGGAATCTAAAAAAATAAAGAAATGAATGAATATAATAAAACAAAAACAGACTCATAGATATAGAGAACAAGGCCAGTTTCTTCCATAATCAAGTGGGTAATTTATGATTCTCTTTAAGGCCCATGAGGTGTGGGCACAGACATCCTCCACAAAGGGATTTTCATCTCACAGAAGCAAGCACTATGGATGGCTAGTAGGGGAGATGCAAGGTCTATAGACTTTGGCCATGTGGGTGGGAGTGAGGCACACAAGGTGGCCCACATCCTGGACCCTGGTCTACCAGGCAGAATCTGCCTCTGCTAGAATTTCTCCCACCAGAACTGGGCATCTGGGAGGTGACGCTGTGAAGACCCGGCCCTGGATCCACATGATGGAGATTCAAACTCCAGCACCAGCTGTCTTTTAACTGCACTGTGCCTCCCTGCCCTCATCTGCAAGTTACTGGGAGCTCCCTGAGGGCTGTTGGGAGGAGTGAGGGAATTCACAGGAAGTGTGTACCCTTGGACCGGTGCATAGTGGGTGGTTTACCTGAGGACCCACCGTTCAAACAGCTGTGCTGGGGGGCCCGGGGAGATTTTATTTTCTCTCACCAACCCTCCCTGCTTGCTCCACACCTTCCAAACTCATTAGGTCTCGCTCAGTGGTTATCTGCGGAGTCCTAGGTGCAGGTCACCGTTCAGGCCGTGGAAACAGGACACACAGCCCGCCTCCTGGTGCTTGTATGCTAGTTGCAGGGTCGGGGAGCTGGCAAAAATGAAAACCCCAGGAGAGGCCAGTGCTCTGGAGAAAATGGGGGGATGCTGCTGGGCAGCCACACAGGGATCTGAAGGAGGAGACATGAAGGCAGCAGGATGTGTGCTGGGCACTGGGGACCTCAGGGGGCAGGTGGTCTGCGCCAGGCCAGGGGTCCTGAGCTCACGCCTGCCTCAGCCACTCCCAGTTGCGTGACTTGCCCCTGTGCCTTGATCTCCTCCTCATCCCACCTCGTGGGACTGATGCGGGGGCTGAACAGAGTGATGTGTCCAGCACTGACCAGAGTTCCAAACATTCATTGTTCACCCATTCACTGTACACCTACTGTGTGCCGGGCCTTTGCACGTGGCCAAAATGGCCAGAACTGCTTCCTAAGGCCCCAGGCCCCTGAAGCCGGCCTAGGAGACCTGGTTCTCAGTCTTCCTGCCACACGTGTGCCTGGTCTTCATGTTAGGTGCCTGGCGTGCTCCCACCTCCAGGCCTTTTCTCATGCTGTTCCCTCCACCTGGAACATTCTCCCTATGGGCCCTGGCCTCACCCTGTCCTTTCTTGCAGGTCTGTTTGGGGGCCACTTCCTCGGAGAGGCCTCCTGGGCTGTACTGGTTAATGCCTGGTCCCCAAGTCCACCCTCTTCTGGGCCTCATTTCCCTGCCCCCTTGGCAGGTTTACATTCCTCATATGGTCTGTGAGCCCCCGGGGATGGAGATTTCTGCTCATCTTGTCTGTTCCTCTACCTGGAGTACCTGGAACAGTGCCTGGAATGGTGCCTGCTCATTAGCAGTGCTCAGTACAGGTTGGCCAAGTGACTGGATGAAGAGAGTGAGCTGGGAGAACAGACCTAGAGCCCTGTGTTGAGAAAGTGCCAGACACATCAGTGGGATGGATGAACCATGTCTGCCAGGGTGGCACGGAGCGGGGGGGAATCCAGAAGGTCTTCTCGGAGGTGGTGAGGTAAGAAGTGGAGGAGGACATGGAGCTGATTAAAGCACTTTCCTGGTGAGGGCAGAGGCCCTGAGGGCAGAACGAGCCTGGTGGGGACCACAGGTAGAGCCTGGGAGGCCTGAGAGTGAGGTGGTGGTGTACTCACCGGGTCCCTGGCAGTGAGGAGCCCAGCGGTCATTCCCTCCTCCTTGGGCCTCTTGCAGGAACAGCCAGCTCCTCGGCAGGCAGTTCTAGGGGGAAAGGGGATGTGAGAGACTGGACAAGTGACAGGTGACCAGTAACCCCAGGCCCTGGAAGCCCTGTGTGCAGGTGGAAGGAGCTCAGCACCCAGGCCAAACTCAACAGCAGTGCAACCTCAGCTTGGCATTTCCCGAGCTCCTGCTGTGCACCCAGGTGCTAGTCCAGGCACTGCTGAAGTATGAGCTCAAATTTTCCTTACCCATTCCAGACAGGAAAACTGACCGCCAGGTGGGCAAGGAGCACAGTCTGGGTTGCACAGATGATTTCCAGGGTGATGACTTACTGTGACAGAAAGCCAGACAGTACGGGGGTCTTGGGCACTGTATGGTGTGCGTCAGCTTCCCTCTCATAAAATGATGGTGGTGACCCAGGACAGAGCTTATGGGAATTAAAATGTGAAAACGGCTGGAAATGGAGCCCAGCAGGCAGCAGAATACACAGGAAGGCGATTGTTGCTGGGAGGGAAGACTCTTGCTTCAGTCAGCATCTGTTTAGCATCTACTACGTGCACGGCCCAATTCCCAGTGATTTACAAGCCGTTGCCTGGCTGAATGCCTAAAATGAAAGTCAGGCCAAAGGCAGGACGTGTTTCCCTTCTCTCTGTAATGTCCCTTGACGACCCTGCCTATGCACCCCTGATTCTGCCCCATCCAGCTTGTGCTCCGTTGTCTTCATTGCAGTTTCCTGGATGGGAGTTATCTTGTTTAGTGATGTTTTATGGGCTTATCATCATCTCCCTGACTCTCCTGTGGCATCCAGTGTGGAGACAATGTTGGGGGGCTCTAGGATATAAGATGGGCCTGGCACCCAGGACATATAAATACCTGCTTGTTGAATTAATGATGGAGCCTGAATGGTGCCTGGCATGCAGTCGGTGCTCAATAAGATTTTAATACAATGAGTCTGTTTCCTGGGTCCCAGGTGGCTAGGATCAAAATCTGGTGCTTTGGCTCTCCCTCTCTTTCATTCTTTAGACATAAGTCCCTCAGGAAGGTGAAGCTCCAGAGATGACATTGTGGTGGGGCCTCGGCCTTACTCACTCTCCAAACCCTGGACGTCCCGCAAAAAAAGGGAAGGGACGCAGGTCAGGCTGGCTCCAGGCTCTGAAGGGTCCGGCCAGCCAATCTCTTAGTATGCTCGCGAAGCCAGAGACCCCAATGCCTTCCACCAAAGCCAGTACCCAACCCCTGCCCCAAGCCCTCCTCTCGAACCCTGAGACCACCCCGCAACCCCCTACCCAAACCGGGCCCCGCCCACTCGGCCCCGCCCATACTACCCCCAGCGACCCGCCCTGGGCCCAAAGCAGCAGAAGAGACGAGACACAGACGCGCGCCGTTAGGTACACACCCGGGCCGGGGCCCCATAGAAGACCTTGGACCCGCTCCCGGCTCGGCCTCCGCAGCCCCTGCCACCCCCAATCTCACTTACCCACCGGACTGTAGGACAAAGGCCACGGCAGCCACCAACCAACCTGCGCCTGCGCAAGACCGCCACGGGCCGCTACTGCGCCTGGGTGGGCGGGCGCCGAACTACATCTCCCAGAGGGCGGCACGTGCACTTCCGTTCGTCTCCCTGGTCGCCCCGCTCCCGCCCGGGGCGAGACTGAGCGGTTCGGAGCCCTTTTGCTGCGCTCCTTGGAACGGAGGAGGAAGGCTGTACCGCCAAAGGGCCGGGACTGCGCCTGAGCGAAGGGCGCTGAACTACATCTCCCAGAGGGCCACGCGCGGCTCCCTGCGCATCTGTCCCCTCCCGTTGGATTCATTAAGGACAGGAGTTCGAGTCCTGACGCCTGTACCTGTATCACCGTCAAAAATATTCCCTACCCGCTGATGTGTGAGGAGCCTTATGACCGTGGCGCCGGCGCTCAGCGGGTGATTAGCTGGGGGGACTAATTTTGGCAGAGGGTTCAGGAGTGAAAGGGAGCAATCCCTGGATGGGCTCTCTTGGTAACAGACTCCTTTGTGTTCTCTATTTCTTGCTTAAAGAAAAACTTTAGGGCTTCCCTGGTGGCGCAGTGGTTGAGAGTCCGCCTGCCGATGCAGGGGACACGGGTTCGTGCCCCGGTCCGGGAAGATCCCACATGCCGCGGAGCGGCTGGGCCCGTGAGCCATGGCCGCTGAGCCTGCGCGTCCGGAGCCTGTGCTCCGCAACGGGAGAGGCCACAACAGTGAGAGGCCCGCGTACTGCAAAAAAAAAAAAAAAGAAAGAAAGAAAAACTTTAGTCCACTGAACCTTCCTGGAGTTTCAAAATGTCTGGCTTGAAGGTTAATGATCGGAGGAGTGAAAGCAAGCAGAGACAAAGAACAGAAATCCAGCTGGAGAACTTGTAACAATTTAAATAATGGATCAGTCATATAGCAGGGACCTTTAGTTCCCTCCTGAAGAACATAGATACCAATGTCAGACTTGCATTCCTAAGTGGTTTTTACAGAAACCAAACTCCCATCAGATGGAAACTGCTGACCATAAGCACATAGACTCCAGGCCAGTTGGAACGAGAAGGTTGATGATGTTGACTCCGAAAACATCATCCTGTTACCTCGCCACCAACCAATCAGAAGAAAGTCCGTGAGCTGCAACCCTTACCCCAATGTTGCCTTTAAAAACCCTTCCCTGAAAGCCAAGGGGGAGTTCAGGTCTTTTGAGCATGAGCTACCTGTTCTCCTTGCTTGGTGCCCTGAAATAAACACTACACTTTTCTTCACCACACCTGGTGTCATTAGATTGGCACGTAGGGCAAGTAGACACAAGTTCAGTTTGGTAACAATACTGGAAACTATACTGTAAACTTTATTGTTGTAAAACAAACCAGTGTTTAAAAATATATTAAAAATTGAAATGAGAGACTTCCCTGGTGGTCCAGTGGTTAAGAATCCACGCTTACATTGCAGGGAGCGTGGGTTTGATCCCTAGTTGGGGAACTAGGATCCCACATGCTGTGTGGCCCGGCCAAAAAGTATAAAAAAAAAAAAAAGAAATAAAAAATTCACAAAAACTTCAAACACAAGAGCAGTTTACATTTTGCCACACTAACCCAGGCTTGAACAGTTGCCAGTATTTAGTACATGGTTATAAGAAACATCACAGGCTAGACACTTGAACATTTTAAAACTACTTTATACATTGCTATGTAATTGTCAAAATGGTGCATTTCAACAGCAGCACAATATTCAAAGCTGATGTGCCCTCACATGATTGCATTCGCCATTTGGTGAACACTGACCAAGGCCTACCAGGTGGCAGGTCCAGGGTACAGCAGCCAAGTGTACAAGGTGAGAACATTCACCATTCCCCCACTTGAGTTGGACTTATTTTCACTAATGCGGGTGGAACATCTGTGGAGTAGTGAATGGAAAGAATCTAACCATGGCTGAGCCATGTGCCTTTGCCCTTTTAAGAAGGGACTGATTGATTCCGATCAGTTGGGGCTTGCATGATGGATCTGAAGCTGAGAAAAATGTTTCAGGACAAGGGCATTTCTTTCTTTGACTGAAACAACTATTTCTTTGGAAAAACTCTGACTCTGAAAACAGGAGAGAAGACAATAAGAATTCTTATGTTAGGAAAAAACCTAGCTGGTTACATCTTCTTTACACGTACAGAGACACGTGAAAAGATTTGGCTGGTTCACGTGTGAGTGAAAGACTTTAAATCTTGTAAGCTCTATAACAGTGGTTATTATGAGGAGACATGACAGATGGCTCAAAATTGGAATGCACTGATGTAAACGAAGCAAAGCCAAGCTTAGCAGCTTTTCTTTAAAGGTGTCCTGTACATTCAGAGACTATAAGCTTTAAAATGTACATAAAACGTCAGTTATCACTTCCCTCACCCGCAAATCCAAATGCAAAAAAAGACTCAATTTTGTTTTTCCTATTAACTTTTTTTTTTTTTTTTTTTTTTTTGCGGTACGTGGGCTTCTCACCGCTGTGGCCTCTCCCGTTGCGGAGCACAGGCTCCGGACGCACAGGCTCAGCAGCCATGGCTCATGGCACGTGGGGTCTTCCCGGACCGGGGCACGAACATGTGTCCCCTGCATCGGCAGGCGGACTCTCAACCACTGCGCCATCAGGGAAGCCCTCTGTTAACTTTTTCTTCCACAAAATGTGTACCCTTGTCTCCCCAGTTTCCTTTTACCAGATCATGAAGCATGAATACACTTGTCATGATGAAATCTTTTTCCCAGAGGTCTGGGCAGAGTCCTGGTGACGAGCTGTTGGTGGAGCCGTGCCAGGTTTGCCTGCCCATGAGGGCACAACCCAGCCCTGACGTTGGGCCAGGTCGCCCTGCCCAGCTCCCCTTGGATTTGCCCCTCTGTCCCCTGCCTCTGACCATCTAATTCTTGTTTTTTCCCAACCAACTTTCACAAGCTTAAAGGCCTGCAGGGGCTGGTTTTTTTCTAAAGGGGCTGATACTAATGGCTCCAGCCAAGTGGTGTCACGGGGACAGGTAAGCCCAGTGTCCCGGGTCTGGATTTCTCAAAAGAAGCCAAAAGTCTGCATTTGTGTGTGAAACCTCTTGATTTTTAAAAGCTGGCAGGGATTCAAAGTTTTTAAAAACACTCTGCCAGTCAAATAACATATACTGAAGGCTACCTCTGAGCTGACCTCACCCTCCAGACCACGACGTCACCACTGGCTGGGTCTTTTTGAGCCCAGTCTTTCTCCAACCACAGGGGGACGCCTCCATTTATCTGTGACGGGACCCACCATGAGCAGCTGCGTTACAAATCAGTGAAACTTTCAAGGAATTCTATAATCGTATCCTGGAAAGCACAACTGCATTAGTCTGCATTTTTGTTAATTTGTTTGATGTACATCTAAATATACCACAATGTTTACATAGCCCTGTGGATACATTTTTTCCTTTAAAAAAAAAAATATCATTTCGGGAGCCTCAAAACCTAGCAGTGCCCAGCCGTCCTCTGACCCCAGAGGCCCTGGCTGGGGTGGGGAAGAGTCCTCCGGTGCATGAGATGATGAGGGCCAGCAGTGCATTGCAGCACCCAGGACCAGTCTCAGCAGCTGCTGAGCTCAGACCCCGGGGGTGCGGAGTCTGAAGCCTCTAAGGGAAGCCGGGCTCTGGGGGGCTGTGTGAGGAAGGGCTGATGGCGGGAGGGAGCTGGGATGGGGTGGTGCAAGATTATTCTGCTTTCAGGTTGGGGATACGTGGAATGGTGTGTTTGGCTGGATTCTGGATTTTTTGTTTCTTGCTAAACACTAGGTTTGATTGTAAAACAAACACCGTTGAATTCTGTAATAGTCACCAGAGAACCCGCCGTCCACAAGGGGGAAGGCAGGACTCCCTTCGCTCTTCTGTCTTGTATGTGACACCCTGAGACCCTCAGCAGCAGTGAGTCCTGCATCCTCTTCAGTGGCTGTGACCGTGACCCAGGATGCAGAGGGACTGAATGAGTGAGAAGACCAGGACGTGTGTGTGTTGGGGGGTACGTTAGGGCATGTTTAGCACCTCCTCCCCACTTGGAGGCGTGGGCTGCCATCCAGAGTTGTCTAGATACACATGCTTCGGCTGGGCACCGACACCAGGACATTCCCAGGCCCTGTCTGTACCTCCAAATACAAGAAACATCCCGAAAGTCCCGTGGACCTGGGCTTTGATCATTACAGAGACTGCGAAGGGCGGTGAGTGGGACCTGGGGACCCAGATCTATCGTCTAACCAACGAAGAAAAGCAAAGAAGAGTAATGGGGAAATGTGACTGCCAACTGGTTATTTATTACTTTCAGGGACAGCAATGGGGGGGACAGTCAGGAAATGGGTAAATGTGGTCAAAATGTACAAACTTCCAGTTATAAAATAAGTCCTGGAGATGTAATGTACAGCATGATGACTATAGTTAATAGTCATAATACAGGCATCGCCCTTTATGGGGGTGAGAGGGGATGCATTCTAAGACCCCCCCAATGGATGTCTGAAGCCACAGATAGTACCAAACCCTATATATACTATGTTTTGTGCTATACATACATACCTATGATAAAGTTTAATTTATAAATTAAGAGATTAACAACAATAACTAGTAATTAAATGGAACAATTATAACAATAGGCTGTAATAAAAGTTATGTGAAGGGAATTCCCTGGCGGTCCAGTGGTTAGGACTCTGCGCCCTCTCTGTGGAGGCTGGGGGTTCGAGCCCGCAAACTGCGAGGCGCGGCCAAAAAAAAAAAGTTAGGTGAATATGGTCTGTCTCTCTCAAAATGTTGTACTGCACTCACCTTTTCTCTTGTGATGTGAGACGATACAATGCCTACAGGGTGAGATTAAAGAGAAATGAAAGACATAGGTGTCGTAACCTAGCGTTAGGATACTGCTATTGACCTCCTGGTGATACTTCAGGAGGAGATCATCTGCTTCGGGTGATCCAGGATCATCATGTGATGATGTAGATGGTTGGCTATCCGAGGCAAGACGGAGCAGGACTGCTGAGAGTTCATCACGCTACTCAGAAAGATGTGCAAATTAAAACTTACGAATTGTTTATTTCTGGAAATTTCCTTTTAAGATTTTTGGACCACAGTTGACCTCGGGCAACTGAAACCATGGAGAGTAGAAGCTTGGATAAAGAGGGACCACTGTATTGTATATTTGAAATTTCCTAAGGGAGTAGATCTTAAAAGTTCTCATCACAAGAAAAAGTTTTGTAAGTACAGGCAGACCTCGGAGATATTTCGCGTTTGGTTCCAGACCACGGAAATAAAGTGAATGTCGCATAAAGCAAGTCACACAAATTTTTTGGTTTCCCAGTGTATATAAAAGTTATGTTTACACTATACTGTAGTCTATTAAGTGTGCAATTGCATTATGTCTAAAAGCACAATATGCATACCTTAATTAAAAATACTTTATTGTTAAAAAATGCTAAACATCATCTAAGACTTCAGTGAGTCCTAGTAGTAACCTGAAAGATCATTGATCACAGATACCATAACAAATATAATAATAATTAAAAAGTTTAAAATATTTCGACAATTACCAGAATGTGACTTAGAGACATGAAGTGAGCAAATGCTGTTGGAAAAATGGTGTCAATAGACTTGCTCCAATGCAGGGTTGCCACAAACTTTCAATATGTAACAAATGTAAGATCTGCAAGTGGCAATAAAGCAAAATATGCCTGTGCATGTATGGCGATGAATGTTAGCTAGATATATTGTGGTGATCATTTCATAGCACAGTAGTCCCCCTTATTTGAGGTTTCACTTTCCGTGGTTTCAGTGACCCTGGATCAGTGGCATTCTGAAGACATTAAATGGAAAATTCCAGAAATATGAAACAGTTCGTAAGTTTTAAATTGCAGGAGACGACATTCACCTAACTTTTATTACAGGATATTGTTATAGTTGTTCGATTTCATGATTAGTTATTGTTTTAACCTCTTACTGTGCCTAATTTATAAAGTAAATTTTCTCAAAGGTATGTATGTATAGGGACAGAACATAGTGTATATGGGGTTCGGTACTGTCCGTGATTTCATGCATCCACTGGGGGTCTTGAAACGTATGCGCCTTGAGTAAGGGGAGACCACTGTATATAAAAATGTTGGATCACTATGTTGTACAACTGAAACTAATGTAGAAAGAACGAAAGAAAGAAAGAAAGAAAAGAAAAGCAAGAAAGAAAGAAAAGAAAGAAAGAAGGAATTCTTCAAGCCCAGGCCTTCCTTGCTGTGCGTGGAGATGGCGTGTGAGCACGTCTATGGGGAGAATCCAGGATGGAAAAGAAGCTCCATCTACACATCTGGCTACCTGTCAGGCACTTGTGTTCCACCCGGGGCTGACTTCTCCATCAGGCACTGGAAACCTAGTGCCCAGGACCCATAAAACTTTTCTTAGAGGAGGAGATTTCTTATGATGTTTTAAAATTTATTTATTTATTTATGGCTGCATTGGGTCTTCGTTGCTGTGCGCAGGCTTCTCATTGTGGTGGCTTCTCTTGTTGCAGAGCACTGGCTCTAGGCACGTGGGCTTCAGTAGTTGTGGCATGCAGGCTTCAGTAGCTGTGGCTCACGGGCTCTAGAGCGCAGGCTCAGTAGTTGCGGCTCACGGCCTTGGTTGCTCCGTGGCATGTGGGATCTTCCCGGACCAGGGCTCAAATCCATATCCCCTGCATTGGCAGGCGGATTCTTAACCACTGTGCCACCAGGGAAGTCTGTGATAATGTTTCAATTTCTTTTAAAATCAGACGAGGAAAAAATGAACATAGTGACTACTACATCCTGGAATATATTCATCTTTATACCAGCATGGTCATAAAATATAACTTTTTAAAAATTGAAGTAAAGTTGGCTTACAATGTTGTGTTAGTCTCTGCTGTACATTAAAGTGATTCAGATCTGTATATACATAGAGATATACTTTTTCAGATTCTTTTCCATTATAGGTTATTACAAGATTTTGAATACAGTTCCCTGTGCTATACAGTAGGAACTTGTTGTTTATCTATTTATATATAGCAGTGTGTACCTGTTCATCCTAAACTCCTAATTTATTCCCCCCCTTCCACTTTGGTAATCATAATTTTGTTTTCTATGTCTGTGAGTCTATTTCTGTTTTCATTTGTATCATTTTTTAGCTTCCACATATAAGTTATAGGTATTTGTCCTTCTCCGTCTGACTTACTTCACTTAGTATGATAATCTCTAGGTCCATCCATGTTGCTGCAAATGACATTATTTCATTCTTTTTTTTATGAACGTAATATTCTGTTATATCTATATAGATATAGATATATATATCTCACATAGTCTGTATCCATTCATCTGTCAATGGACATTTAGGTTGCTTCCACGTCTTGGCTACTGTAAGTAGTACTTCTGTGAACATTGGGGTGCATGTATCTTTTTGAATTAGGGGTTTCTCTGGATGTATGCCCAGGAGTGGAGTTGCTGGATCTTATGGTAAGTCTATTTTTAGTTTTTTAAGGAAGCTCCATACTGTTTTCCATAGTGGCTGCACCAATTTACATTCCCACCAACCGTGTAGGAGTGCTCTCTTTACTCCACACTCTCTTCGGCATTTATTATCTGTAGACTTTTTGATGATGGTCATTCTGACTGGTGTGAGGTGATAACTCATTGTTGTTTTGATTTGCATTTCTCTAATAATTAGTGATGTGGAGTATATTTTCATGTGCCTTTTAGCCATCTGTATGTCTTCTTTGGAGAAATGTCTATTTAGGTCTTCTGCCCATTTTTTGATTTTTTTTTTTTTGATATTGAGCTGTCTGAGCTATTTGTATGTTCTGGAAATTAATCCCTTGTCAGTCGTATCATTTGCAAATATTTTCTCCCATTCTGTAGGTTTTGTTTTCCTTTTGTTTATGGTTTCCTTTGCTGTGCAAAAGCTTATAAGTTTGATTAGGCCCCACTTGTTTACTTTTGCTTTTATTTCTTTTGCCTTAGGAGACTGACCTAAGAAAACATTGCTACAATTTATGTCAGAAAATGTTTTGCCTATGTTCTCTTCTAGTAGTTTTATGGTGTGATTTCTTATATTTAAGTCTTTAAGCCATTTTGCGTTTATTTGTGTGTATGGTGTGAGGGAGTGTTCTAACTTCATTGATTTACATGTGGCTGTCCAGCTTTCCCAACACCACTTGTTGAAGAAACTATCTTTTTCCCATTGTATATTCTTGCTTCCTCTATCGAAGATGAATTGACCATAAGTGTGTGGGTTTATTTCTGGGCTGTCTATTCTGTTCCTTTGATCCATATGTCCACTTTTGTGCCAATACCACACTGTTTTGATTACTGTAGCTTTGTCATATTGTCTGATGTCTGGGAGGGTTATGCCTCTAGCTTTGTTCTTTTTCCTCAGGATCGCTTGTGCAATTCTGGATCTTTTGTGGTTCCATATAAATTTTAGGATTATTTGTTCTAGTTCTGTGAAAAATGTCATGGGAAATTTGATAGGGATTGCATTAAATCTATAGACTGCTTTGTGTAGTATGGCCATTTTAACTATAATTCTTCCAATCCATGAGCATGGGATATCTTTCAATTTCTTTGAATCATCTTTAATTTTCTTTCTTTTTTTTAAACATATTTATTGGAGTATAATTGCTTTACATTGTGTATGATAATTTTCTTTATCAATGTTTTATAGTTCTCAGCATATAAATCTTTCACCTCCTTGGTGAGGTTTATTCCTAAGTATTTTATTTTATTTTTTAATTTTATTTTATTTCTTTGATGTGATTTTTAAAAGGGTTTTTTTTTTTGTTTTTTTTTTTTTACTTTCTCTTTCTGATATTTCATTGTTACTGTAAAGAAATGCAACAGATTTCTGCATGTTAATCTTGTATCCTGGACTTCCCTGTGGGCACAATGGTTAAGAATCCACCTGCCAATGCAGGGGACATGGGTTCGAGCCCTGGTCCAGGAAGATCCCACATGCTGCGGAGCAACTAGGCCCATGCGCCACAACTACTGAGCCTGCACTCTAGAGCCCTTGAGCCACAACTACTGAGCCTGCGTGCCACAACTACTGAAGCCCACGTGCCTAGAGCCCATGCTCTGCAACTAGAGAAGCCACTGCAATGAGAAGCCCGCACACTGAAACAAAGAGTAGCCCCTGCTCGCCACAACTAGAGAAAGCCCATGCACAGAAACGAAGACCCAACACAGTTAAAAAAAAAAAAAAAAAAAGCCCGTGGCTGCTGATGCCAGACCTGCCCTAGCCACAGAGGCGCCAGATGCCCCAGGGGGTAAACCCTTGGAAGTCACACAGCTGCAGGGAATCAGCTCAGATTTCAGCCCTGCCTCTGCGTGTGGGTAACCTGCAGGCACTCGTGCACTCCCAGACCTTATAGAGGTTGAGCTGAGCCCACTGTGAGCACGCTGAGAATGAGGCTGCTATGGGGGGGGGTCATGCCCTCCCCTTTACGTGTGCATTGACAATGGCCTCCCCAGTTGTGGCCTGGACCACACTCCAGGCCCTTTGAGCTGTCCCCACACAGCTGACCTCAATCCTGTCCCTGGATCTGTCTGTTGAAGCCTGAGTTTCAGCCCCCAGGCACTGCATACTCCAGGTGGTGAGATCTCTGGCTGGGAAGTGCAGCAAGGTGACCAGGACCGTCTGTGCTGCTCTGTCTCAGTCCTGCCTGATGCAAGGCTGCTGCACTCACCTCTGAGCCTCTGAGGCTCCCTATCTGTGCTGGCTGATCTCTCAGCCAGGGAGGATTGCCAGGGAAAAGGAACCCTTCCTCCTTCACAGCTCCCTCCCATGAGCACAGGTCCCGTCCAATTCCTTTTTTTTCCCCCTTTGGTCCTACCCAATCTGGGGATCTTTCTTGCAGCTTTGGTTGTATGAGATCTTCTGCCAGCTTTCAGTAGGTATTCTGTGAGAACTGTTCCACATACAGATGTATTTTCGATGTACTTGTGGGAGGACGTGGGCTCCATGTCCTATTTCACCATCTTGATCTCTAGCTCATTAGATCTTTTTTCAAATATAACTTTTTGTTTGTTTGTTTTTGTTTTTTGGCCGCACAGTGTGGCTTGTGGAACCTTAGTTCCCCAGCCAGGGATTGAACCCACACCCTTAGCAGTGAAAGCACAGAGTCTTAACCACTGGAGAGCCAGGGAATTCCCGTCAAATATAACTTTTAATGTTATTTTGTTGAAGCTCAAGAATGTAACTTTTTTAAATAAAATTTTATTTATTTATGGCTGCATTGGGTCTTCACTGCTGCCCACGGACTTTCTCTAGTTTTGGTGAGTGGGGGCTACTCTTGGTTGCCATGTGCGGGCTTCTCATTGCAGTGGCTTCTCTTATTGCAGGGCATGGGCTCTAGGCACACAGGCTTCAGTTGTTGTGGCTCGCGGGCTCAGTAGTTGCGGCTCATGGGCTCATTAGTTGTGGCTTGTGGGCTCTAGAGCGCAGGCTCAGTAGTTGTGGTTCATGGGCTCCAGAGTGTAGGCTCAGTAGTTGTGGCGCAGGGGCTTAGTTGCTCCAGGCATGTGGGATCTTCCCGGACCAGGGATCGAACCCGTGTCCCCTGCATTGGCAGACAGATTCTCAACCACTGTGCCATCAGGGAAGTACCGCAAATGTTAAGTTTTGATATTACTTTTATGGGGCAAAACCACACAGGACCCACAAAAGTCCTAATACAACCCTGGGTCCCTGCCTTTGCTCGGTCTGCTTAGGTGTATACAGTGTGTCTGAGCCCCATGCCTGCTGTAACAGGTTACATTCCTCTGGCGTCTCTGCCTCGGTTCGTGTGGTGCGTATGAGCTCCTGCCTGGCCTAGGCAAAGCTTGGTGCAGCGGCTGAAAACACGGTCAATTAACTCCCGCAGCTCTAGAAGCCACAAGTCCAGAGTCACTTGCCCTGCGCTCATGCCCAGGTGTCTGCCAGGCTCGTTCCTTCTGAAGGCTCCAGGGAAGAGTCTATTTCTTGGCCTTTTCTCAACTCTTGGTGTCCCCACATTTTTATGCCTTGTGGCCCCTTCCTCCCCACCTTCTCTGCGGTCTTCACGACCTCTGTGCTCACGTCGCTGTCCTCCTTCTCTGCCCCCCTCCCACTTAACACCCTTCAGGAGCTTCCCATCTGAGAAATGAAACCCAGCCTCTTTGGGAGCAGCGTGTGATACACCTGCCGTGTCCCTGGCTCCCAGGACTTGGAGTGGGAGGTGGAGAAGCCATATCAGGCCCAGCAACCCGCCACCCCCATAACCTCACCTTTCCATAGACCCAGGCACAACATAGAGGAAAGCCCCTTGCCGGAACTTCAGGATGGCAACGGGGAAGCCTTAAAGCCAGGCTGGGCCCTGCAGGCTGCGCGGGTCCCCCAAGTACCATAGCAAATGCTTCTGGGCTCCTCTCCCTGGGGAATGGGGAGGAGCTCCAAGGGCTGCTTTATCTGCCTTGCCGCACGTCACCACGCCACAGGAACCTGAACCACTCAGCGCCTGCGGATGCGGACGAGGCTCGTGCCTCTGCAAAGCCGCATGTGTCAGCCGGCTTCCCGGGGCAGCGTGCAGAACCGGGAACCCTGTTTTCTGTAAACGGCAAGTCCATTCTGAACCGAGGGCCTGGAGACGCCCTAATCGCAGCACTCATGCGTGATGGACCTGCTCCAGGCGTTGTGATGGGGCCTGACTACATGGTGGGCAGCCAGGCACCAATGACCACGTGCACGATGGATAAAAATCCCTCCCGCGACCCCATGGACTCCTGGAGCTGGCGACAGGAGGGTGCACCCGCGCACAGAATGGCCCTTCTCACCCCTGACTCTTGTTCCTGCTGTGCCCTCCGCCTGGTGTTCCCCTCTTGTTCACCATGAGCTCATTGACACTCCTCCCAAAGCCTTCACTATTCCACCCTGCGTCGCCTGGCTTTCGCATCCACGTCTGCTTTTGGGGGGCCCCTCAGTGTCCAATTCCTGCACTTTTGTTGACATTCCTAGGAAAGAGCGAGCCCTGTTCCATGCAGCCGGCCCTGGGAGGATGCAAGCTCACATGGGGTCACAGGGGCAAGACAGCACAAGGAGGGACGAAGTCTCTTCAGGGGAAAGGGGAGCCCAGAGCGGCGTGGGGTCAGGGCCGCCCGAGGGCGAGTCCCCTCTGCTGAGCTTTCCCGGACAGACCCGGGCGTCCATCTGCACAACCAGCCCGCGAGTCTCTGGGACAGGGTCTGCGCCCCACCGACCTAGCGCAGGGGAGGGTTTCCGACAGGGCCCAGGGTCCGGGTCGGGGGCAAGCCTGGTCTGCAGCAGCGCCGGGCGGAACCGGTGTCCTTCTGACGGAGAGCAGACAGACGCAAGCCGCAGGCCAGATGGACAGGTGGTAAAATGGAGGCTCTCCAGTTACCGACGGAGCGAGAGAAGTGAGGCAGAGGCGTGCGGCACAGTGACATTTATGTAAAAAGCAAAAATTAAAAGCACAGGTGCACGGAACTCGATGCATGTTGGGCAGGACGTGTGCAGGGACACGGTTTGCTGGGATGGCCTGGGGCGCTGCGGGCGGGGAGGGGGCTGGGACTGGAGCGGGTGGTGGGGTGAGAGCAGGGCTGGGTGGATGCAACACTGTAAGTCCCAGAGGAAAAAGAAGCGATCCGTGGGCTCCGGGCCATGGAGACGTGGGCTGGAGCCCAAACTGGGCACCCGCAGGCTCTCGGTGCGGCCGCCCCCTCACCTTCCTGCCGCGGCATCTGGGTGAGGTCCTCTACCAGGCTAGCGGCCAATCGGAAGCCGCCTAGGCTGTGTTCCCCGCCCCAATGGAGTTCGGGTGTTCCCGGGACACGGATTCGGTCGCCATGGTAACAGGGTGCCCTGTCCGGAGAGGGGGCGGAGAATGTGCAGTGTCTGCACTGCCTCTGAGCGGTGCTGTGCAAACGTGCTCCCTTTGCAATTCAGCTGCCAGATAAGGCCGAAATTCCAGACAAATGAAGGAAGTTTTTCTTTTTGACTATGAGTGTGTCTCATATTTAGTATGTTAAAAAAATTGTTTTAAAAATATTTATTTATTTGGTTGTGCCAGGTATTAGTTGAGGCAGGCGGGTTCCTTAGTTCCCGCACATGGGCTCCTTAGTTGTGGCATGTGGCCTCTTAGTTGCGGCATGCATGTGGAATCTAGTTCTCTGACCAGGCATGGAACCCGGGCCCCCTGCATTGGGAGCGCAGAGTCTTAACCACTGCGCCACCAGGGAAGTACCAAAAAAATTTTTTTTAAAAAAGTATGTCTTGGTTAGCGTAATATGTCCCAGTATAGGATTTCCAGATTTAGCAACTTAAAAAATAGGAGAGGCCCAGTTAAGAATTGAATTGGAGATAACCATGAGTGTTTTTTAGGATTAGCATGTTTCATATTGAGTGTATTTTAAGAACTTCAAATAGATAAGCAGCAAGGATCTATTGTACAGCACAGGGAAATATAGCCATTATTTTGTAATTAATACAATAAATTTAAATGGAGTATATTCTATAAAAATACTGGACACTACGTTGTACACCTGAAACTAATATAATATTAGTTTCTATACTTCAATTTTAAAAAAGCGATCAAAGCCCAAGTATAACAAAGGGATGATACCACATATGAAAAAGGAAAAAGAGGATTACCTTGTCTGCTATCGGACCATGTAATACCAATTAGTCAAATAAATATGAAATAGACACACGAAAAGCAAGTTTTGTTGCCTGTTATCAAAGATGCCTGCGGGACTTCACTGGTGGCGCAGTGGTTAAGAATCCGCCTGCCAATGCAGGGGACACGGGTTTGATCCCTGGTCCGGGAAGATCCCACATGCAGCGGAGCAACTAAGCCCATGTGCCACAACTACTGAGCCTGCGCTCTAGAGCCCGCGAGCCACAACTACTGAAGCCCGCGTACCTAGAGCCTGTGCTCCGCAACAAGACAAGCCACCGCAATGACAAGCCCGCGCACCCAACTAGAGAAAGCCCGCGCGCAGAGACGAAGACCAAACACAGCCAAAAAAAAAAAAAAAAAAAAAAAGAGCCTGGGACTTCCCTGGCGTTCCAGTGGTTAGGACTTCGTGCTTTCACTGCAGAGGGCACGGGTTTGATCCCTGGTCGGGGAACTAAGATCCCGCGTGACCACCTAGTGGGAGACATGTGGTCAGCCCTGCACATCCCCATGGCCTGGCTCCTAGGGCTCTATAAATTTCCCAAGGTGAATCACCCCAAAGCCTGTCCCCTTCACAAACTGTGCTTTCGCTACTACCGGCCAGGTTTCCCGCTAATGCTTTATGTGCCAGACACTATTTTTACTCCACACCATAACCTGGTGGCGAGGGAACCTCAATCCCTGTGACATCAACGAGGAAAGTGAGGTTTAGAAACAAATCAATGATGGGTCCAAGCTCACCCAGGGAGGCTTGGAATGCCACCACCTGGCGTTCCCCAAATTTCAGGCCCTGGGCGTCATCCCTACGACGGTGGTCATCTTCTTGTCTTCCTTTAAATTTGGCTCCTACGTTCACAGGTTTGTTGAGATAGAATTCACACACTACGCCACTCACCCACTTAAAGTGGACAATTCAGTGCTTTTAGTCTACACTCAGAGTTATGCAGACATCACCACAATCAGAGAACATTGTCATCACCCAATAAAGAAACATCAAACCCATGAGCCACCACTTCCCATCATCCTCAGCCCCTGGCAACCACTAATCTGCTTTCCATCTCTATGGATTTGCCTTTTCTGGACATTTCATATAAATGGAATCATGTCTCATGTGGTCTTTTGTGTCTGGCTTCTTTCACCCACCATAATGTCTTCAAGGTTCATCAGTGTTGTAGCATCTATCAGAGCTTCGTTCCATTTTATAGCTGAGTGATATTCCATTGTATGAATGGACCACGACGTGTTTATCTGTTTATCAGCTGAGGGACATCTGAGCTGCCTCCACTTTTTGGTTATTGTGAATAATGCTGCTGTGAACAGGGTAGGTTTTGTGTATGTGTGTTTTCAAGTCTCTTGGGGATTTGAGTGGACTCGATGGGCCACATGGTAATTCTATGTTCAACTATTTGAAGAACTAACAGAGCATTTTCCAAAGTGGCTGCACGGTTTTACATTCCCACCACATTGTCTGAGGATTCCAATTTAAACCTATTCATTTTGACTTTGAAACTATATATTGGAGTGAATTCTCTCCTTGAAGCCTTAAATCTGCTAGGTTCCCAGGCCTGCCGGGAGAGGATTTCCATCCTACCCGTGAAGCTGGGGCCTTATAAGTCACAGAATAGGTTCCAGGGCATTTCTGGGGGTGGGACTTTCGGGGTGTGGGTGCCACAGAGGAAGTCCAGCCCTGGTTCCTCCTCGGAGGGCTTGTCACGTGACGCGGTTTATTCTTAAGTGTGACACTCCAGGTATGGGCTCGGCTGTCTGACTGATTCGTCCAGTTCTCTCCTGATAAAAAGGAGTCTTAGAGAACCTCTGCAAGTAACCACACCGCTGTTACAGGGGAAGAAGCTGGGGAGAGCTATCTGTGGCTTCTGACAGGGCTGTGAATGCAAGATGCTATCTAAAGAAGAACGCTTGTATGGGGGGCAGGATGCTGAGGTAGCCCCTGAGATCCTTGCCTGCCGGTGCACACGCCCCCTATGGTCCCCGACCCTGAGCGGCCAGAGCAACCTGTGAGCGCGCTGGGGCCCTCGCTTTCGTGATTATGTTACATCATACAAGACTCGGCAGAGTAGCCTGAAGAGACACTTTTCTCTTCTGACATAAAGGAGAATTAAATGGCCATACTGATATTTTTCCTTTGAGATAATTTATCTTTTTATTAAAAACTTTTTTAGATTTTAACTTATTTATTTTTATTGAAGTAGAGTTGATTTACAGTGTTGTGTTAGTCTCAGGTGTACAGCAAAGTGATCCATTATATATATATTTATATATATATTCTTTTTCAGATTTTTTTCCCTTATAGGTTATTACAAAAATTTGAGGGCTTCCCTCGTGGCGCAGTGGTTGAGAGTCCGCCTGCCGAAGCAGGAGACACGGGTTCGTGCCCCGGTCCGGGAATATCCCACATGCCGCGGAGCGGCTGGGCCCGTGAGCCGTGGCCGCTGAGCCTGCGCGTCCGGAGCCTGTGCTCCACAACGGGAGAGGCCACAACAGTGAGAGGCCCGCGTACCGCAAAATAAAATAAAATAAAATAAAATAAAATAAAATAAAATAAAAATTTGAGTATAGTTCCCTGTACTGTACAGTAGGTCCTTCTTGGAAACGGCCATATTTTGAGAGTAGGAGGCCATGTGACAGGAATCTGAGGTGGCCTCCAGGAGTGGAGAGGGGCCCTCTACCAAGAGCCAGCAAGAAAACAGGACCTCACTCTTACAACTGCAAGCAACTGAATTCTGCCAACAACCAATGATCCTGGACGTGGAGCCCACACCTCAGATGAGAGCCCAGCCCTGGCTGATTCTGTGCTGGCCGCCTTGGGAGACTCTGAGCAGAGGACCCAGTTAAGTAAGCCATGCTCTCACTCCTGACCCACAGAAGATGTTAGCTAAAAAATCCGTGATTTTTTAAGCTGCTAAGTTGCAGAAACAATTGGTCCTTGCTTAAGACAGGCACATAGATGGTTGTAGCTGCATTGCCTCAACTGAAATGATGATCCAGTTTGAAAATAAATTGATCAGGTGGTAACACAATAATAAAACTTCATTCATATCATAAGCAAAAAAAAAAAAAAAAAAGAGAGAGAGAGAGCCTTGTGAATTTGTTATTGTCATATATTATATTAATACAAGTTTGGAATTTGGTTTTCCTTCTGTTAAAATGCCAAACTGGTCTTGGCATATTCAGACCATTCTTAGCAACAGGTAGTAAAAAGGCGATTCTTTGTGTAATCTGCCCAGAGAGAGAAGATTCAGAAAATTACCAGAATAACCCCTGGGGCTTGGGCTGAATTGTCATGCCCCAGTTAAAAAAACAAACAAATAAACAAAAAAATACAGAATTTTTTTCCCTCACTTCTGAAAGAGCTAATTTTATTTTTTTAATTTTATTGAAGTATAGTTGAGTTACAATATTGTATTAATTTCTGCTGTATAGCAAGGTGACTCAGTTATATATATATATATATATATATATATATTCTTTTTCGTATTCTTTTCCATTATGGTCTATCACAGGATACTGAATATAGTTTCCTCTGCTATACAGTAGGACACTGTTGTTTATCCATCCTTTATATAATAGTTTGCATCTGCTAATCCCAATCTCCCAGTCCATTGGAGGCAGGAGATAGATGGGCTCCAGGCTAGACATTTACAACCGGCCTCCTGTTCACACTTCCTAGGGTGAGAAGAAGGTGGGCTCCAGGCTGGACATTCACTACCAGCCCCCTGTTTACATTTCCTGAAGCAAGAGACACACGGCCTCTAGGACTACATATTTATGACCAGACTCCTGTTTATATTTTGAGATCTGCACCTCGATATAAAAACCAGCAACAGAAACAGGGTAAATAATTGGAGATTGGACATTCTTATGGCAGGGACGGAGTGGGACTAAACCCTGTTAAAAGATCAAGAGGTCATACATTTCCCATCCTTGGAGCAAGGGAAACATTGCACATGCGCAGAAAGGTTCCTTGGGGGTCAAAAAGGAGGGGGCGCCACCCCATAATAGGTGATGCTAAGGCCGTCCCATAGGCCTCTGGGCTGTAATCCATCTTCGAAAAAAGTTGAGCACACGGGCTTCCCTGGTGGCGCAGTGGTTGAGAGTCCGCCTGCTGATGGAGGGGACGCGGGTTTGTGCCCCGGTCCGGGAAGATCCCACATGACGCGGAGCGGCTGGGCCCGTGAGCCATGGCCGCTGAGCCTGCGCGTCCGGAGCCTGTGCTCCGCAACGGGAGAGGCCCCAACAGTGAGAGGCCCGCGTAGTGAAAAAAAAAAAAAAGTTGAGCACGCATGTTGGGGAGGGTCCTAGGGCAGGGCAGGTATGGAAAAAGAAACCAGATAATTGACCAGAGGTAAAGAGAGACCCGGAAGAACTGCCCTATATGAATGACTTAACCGCCTCTGGTCTCCTCCTCATTAGGGAGGAGGCCCACACCCTTTCTCTCCGGGTGTGCATCTCTGCCTTGCTTCTGTCTTAACGAAACAAACTGCTTCTCTGTGTGCTCTCCCGCTTGTTGTTGTGCTGTCTCTAATAATAAACTCTGTACCTGTTTTTACAGTTTTTGCCTCCGTGAGAAATGCACTTTTCACTGGGGGCAAAAGCCATGGGGTGTAGTGGCCAGGATTCCTGGTTTTCATCCAGGCTCCCCAGGTTCAATTCCTGGGCAGGGAATTAAGATCTTGCTTCACGCCACCACTCACTGCTGCCTCTCTGAGATCCTTCCCCCACACCCCCTACCCCTTGGTAACCCCAGGTCTGTTCTCTGTGTCTGTGACTCTGTTTCTGTTTCATAGATATGTTCATTCATGTCATATTTTAGATTCCACCTATAAGTAATATTATACGGTATTTGTCCTGAAAGAGCTAATTTTAACTGTGTTCTGTTTCTTTTAGAATCTAATCAGATATATGACTATTAGTTTCACATAATGTTTAAGATTTTTAAAAAATGTAACCTGGGACTTCCTTGGTAGTCTAGTGGTTAAGGCTCTGAGCTTCCACTGCCAGGGGCACGGGTTCCATCCCTGGTCAGGGAAGTTTAACATGCTGCAGCACAGTGCGGCCAAAACAAACAAACAAAAAACATGTTCAACTAAGTTGAATTATCATTCTGACACATTTTTATATCAATAGTAATTATGATCCATGTGGTATCAACTGAAGGATAATTTCCAAGAACCTAACTTAACATTAAGAGATTGGACTCATGCTAATTTCTTAATTATTTAATGATCTTTGGATACTGGAACAATTTCTAAGTAAGTCAGAATACTGAAAGTCTGGCCACAAAGAATAGATTTGGTGTTTTGTTTTTTTTTCTTTCTTGCCGCACCATGCTGTTTGCAGGATCTTAGTTCCCTGAACAGGGATCAAACCTGGGCCCCCTGCAGTGAAAGCGTGGAGTTCTAACCACTGGACACCAGGGAATTCCCTAGATTTTGTATTTGTACCTTGACTTCATATTTCTACGCATTGTAGGGTAACATAGATTTGGGTCGTGTTAATGAGTGTGCTTATTTTTGACACTTTAAAGTGTGTAAAGGATGTGTGTGGCTTTAGGGGGTAACATCATGTCTCCCAACATACCCATCCTCAACAGCCTTTGGGTTGTTGGGTCTTTTGACTTGTGGGGTGTGATGCTATCTCATTGTGGTCAGAACAGTAATTTAATCTCCAAAGGAAGGGGTGGCAGAATGGGTGAGAGTTGCTGTCCTAGTCGGCAAGGGCTGCCATAACAAAATACCACAGACAATGTGGCTTAAAGAACAGACGTTAATTTTCTCAGTTCTGGCGGCTGGACATTCAAGATCAAAATGTCGACAGCATTGATTCCTTCTGAGGTCTCTCTCCTTGGCTTGCAGATGACCACCCTCTCCCTGTGTCCTCACATGGTCATCCCTCTGTGCATGTCTGTGTCCCAATCTCCTCTTCTTACATGGCAAGTCCACTGTGGCTGTGGAGTGATGTAGCCGAAAAATGACATTTTATGAAAGAACTATCCAACAACCTACGACTGATGCTTGCCTTCATTACCCACCTAATAAACAAAAACACCCAGGCACAGGATATAATATTTAAATGTCTTTGTCAAAATAAATAAATACATTTTTGTCTCTTATTTAAAAAACACAGGGCTTCCCTGGTGGCACAGTGGTTAAGAATCCGCCTGCCAATGCAGGGGACACTAGTTCAAGCCCTGGTCTGGGAAGATCCCACATGCTGCAGAGCAACTAAGCCCTTGAGCCACAACTCCTGAGCCTGCGCTCTAGAGCCCATGAGCCACAACTACTGAGCCCACGTGCCACAGCTACTGAAGCCCATGTGCCTAGAGCCCGTGCTTCACAAGAGAAGCCAATGCAATGAGAAGCCTGCGCACTGCAACAAAGAGTAGCTCCTGCTCTCCACAACTAGAGAAAGCCCACACACAGTAACGAAGACCCAACGCAGCCAAATAAATAAACAAATAAATAAATTTATATATATATAAAAAAACAGTAACAACAAACCAAATAAACAAGTAAGGTGACATTTATTTTTACTTCATCTCCAGGAAGGTATATTTGTGAAGATAGCATCTTCTACACCTGGTGTGAAGGGCAGGCTGTCCTCAGAGGCCTCACGAGGCCTGGAGACAATGGACTACAACTTCCAGAATGCCTCGCGCCAAGAGGTCGCAGACTGGACCCGCCCACTGCACCGCGAAGCCCCCTGGGAGATGTAATAGGACGCTCTAGGTGCCCGCGCGTCGCCTGGCGGACAAGGTTAGTGTGATTATGAGTTCCTAGAACGCCCTGAACGCCCAGAACGCTCATCCTCAGGCTCCCCTGACCCTCTGGATGCCCGCCCAATAGTCCCTTCTGTGTGTTACAGTGAGATAAAGTGGTCTCAGTGCGTCCTAGACTTGGCCCGGGAGCCAGGACTTTGATTCCCCAAGGCCCTATTCCCAGCCTAGGCCCGGCCCCGCAAACCCACTGGGCGGTCTCCCCGCGCCGCCACGCCTTCTGGGAAATGTAGTCTGACTCCCTGGACGCCCTGGTCCAGAGTCGGCTGCAGGAATACAACTCCCAGAAGCTCCAGCGCAGCGGCGTCTCAACGTCCCGGGCTCCCCCCCCACCCCGCGTTGGTCGGTATGTCGCGCCACAGGGTCTTCTGGTAAATGTAGTCTGACTCTCTGTGCGCTCAGGAACAGGGCTCCGGCAGCGGCGCACACGTGTTGGTCGGCAAGCCGCGCTGCGGGTCTCCTGGTCTTGGTAGTTTCCCCGGAGGGCGCTCTGGGCCCAGGTCTCCGGAGTCCGCGGTCTGGGGACGGAGTAACCGTTGGGAGAGCGGGGTCCGGCCGGCCGGGGCCTGGGGCGGACGGTGTCGGGAGCTGACGGGACCCGAGAACCGTGGCCCTGGCCCCTCCCTGTGTGCAGAGACTCCGGGGTGGGCGTTGCGGGTCGGACCTGACCGCCGTCGAGGTTTGTTACTCGCCTTTCCCAGCTCTGACTCTGTCGAGAGCTCGGAGTCGGAAGAGATGACAGCCACGGGGCTCTTGGCTGCCTGCCTCCCGGTGAGTGGCCTCTCCTCTCCCTCCTGATGGGCTAGGCCTGGACCCCAGGCTAGGGGGCATAACTCCCCCGACTTCGGACCCTCAGCCCGTCGTTCTGGCCGAGGAGGGATGAACAGAAGAGGCAGAAAACTGCCTTGTCCTGCAGTCCCTAAGTGTATCAATAAAGCCTTAGAGCCAGTGAAGATCTAGTCACAAAGCCCCCCAGCAAGAAACTTCCTGACCCGAATGGCTTCAGCTACCACCCGTTTAATGAACAAACGATTCTGGTATTTCCATCATCTGGAATGATTTGTCTAAAAGAGGGAGCATGTCTCTGTTAATTCTTATGAAGCCCACGTAACCTGTGTTCCAAAATTTGTGCACTTCTCTCAGCTCAGGCTCCTCCTTTGAAAGGACAACAAAACAGACTCCAGGAAGTGGCAACTACTTTCTCAGACTGTTTCCAGGGTTAAGTGAATTTCCGTTAGCGAAAGTGCTGACTTAGCATTGCACTCAGCCTGGAGAACTCTTGGCAAATGTTAACATTCTTATCAGCAGTTAATAACATCATCTTTTTATGCCTGATATATAAAAAGGAAGAGGAATCGTGAAGGATGACTGTACATTTTGATCTCGTGGAGGATCCTTAGTTTATCAAGAAATGCGTGAGATTCTTAGGGGGTAAACATTTCAGTATTATGGGGGCTCTCCTCTGAAATGGCTGATGGAGGCCCCCAGATCCCCCGGGGAACCTTGAGTATCCCTCCGAAGCCAGAACCTTCTCAGGACATCTCTCTGTACGCCTGAGTCCATCCTCACGTTCTCATGTATGCTGCTCCCAGCCCTTGTGGGAGCTTTGCAGAGATCAGGGTTTTAGCTAAGCAGACACGACGGTGACATTTCAGGGGCAGTTAACCTTCGATGATGTGGCTGTGGACTTCACCCAGGAGGAGTAGGGGCTGCTGGGCCCTGGCCAGAAGACCCTGTACCACAACATGATGCTGGAGACCTTTAGGCACTTGGTCACTGTGGGTGAGGCTGTGCCTTGTGTTGACTTGCATCTGCCTGGGGTCTTGGCAGAGTGGGTGTGACCTGGCTGGGAGTGTGGGGTCAGTGAACCCGAGAATGGTTTCTCTTCTTCCAAGCCCTCAAGGCCTGATCTCTCACTTGGACAGTGTCTTGGATCTCCAAACCAGCTATCGTGGCCCAGCTAGAACTCGGAGTAGAGCCATGGATAATCGACAGAGGACTCTCCCAAGATTCCTGCCCAGGTGAGAAAGGATCTTTACAGTCAATGTTTATATTTTCCTTCATATCTACCCTTTCGTATACTCTTCACTCCCTTTGGTATTTCCATAATTCCTCCTAGGATCATTTTCCTTTTGTCTGAAGAGCTCCCTTTATCATTTCTTTTAGAGTGACAGAATTTCCCCACTTTGTGTTTGCCTGAAAATGTCTTTATTTCATCTTCATTTTGGAAAGATACTTTAAGCAGAGAATTTTAAGTTGGCAGTTCTTTTTTTTTTTTTCAGCCCTTTAAAGACACCATGCTATTGTTTTCTGTATTCCATGGTTTCTGTTGAGAAGTCAAGTCTCCGTCTTATTATTGTTACTTTGAAGACAGTGGGCCTTTTTGTATGTATTTTTGCTAACAGTGCTTTGTTAAATACACAAATTTTAAGTGTACAATTGAAAAATTTTGACAAACGTGTACCTATATGTAATCATTCAAATTGAGCTTGAGGACATTTACATTACCTCACAAATTTCTTTTGTTACCTTTTCCATTTAAAAAAAAAATATTTATTTATTTATTTATTTATTTATTTATTTATTTATTTTTGGCTGTGTTGGGTCTTTGTTGCTGCACGTGGGCATTCTGTAGTTGCAGTGAGCGGGGGCTACTCTTCGTTGCGATGCGCGGGCTTCTCACTGTGGTGGCTTCTCTTGTTGTGGAGCACAGGCTCTAGGCACGCGGGCCTCAGTAGTTGTGGCACTTGGGCTCAGTAGTTGTGGCTCGCGAGCTCTAGAGCACTGTCTCAGTAGTTGTGGTGTGTGGGCTCAGTAGCTGTGGTGCACGGGCTTAGTTGCTCTGCAGCATGTGGGATCTTCCCGGACCAGGGCTCGAACCCGTGTCCCCTGCGTTGGCAGGCAGATTCTTTTTTTTTTTTTTTTTTTTGCGGTACGTGGGCCTCGTTGGGGCCTCTCCCCTTGCGGAGCACAGGCTACGGACGCGGAGGGTGACTGGCGGTGTGTGCATGCTTCATGGCCTTATTCAATTAAGCGCTCTATTCTTAATTTACTACTAAATCCTCCTTTAGTTTTTAGGTTTCATAAAAACTTTCGTGTGGGTAAAGGGTGTTATTGGTGTAGAAAATGTAGCCTATTTCTTCCCACCCCATAGGTTACACCCTGACCTAACGTTCTTAGGTGTTATAATTGTGCTTACTTTTGCTCCTTTTTAGGGATTGCTGAAGATGGAGGCATATAGACTGGAGTAGCAAGGGTTGGTGAGGTTTATCGGGGTTTATCGATTATAGAACAGGCTCCTCTAGAGAGGTGTGAAGCACCAGCAAGTCCTTTGAGTTTTAAGCTGTTGCCAGTAGTACTCTGGCGAATAGTCTAGTTCTTATGATTATTTGGGTTTAGGGCTAAGAATAGCGGGGTATCTAATCCCAGTTTGGGTCTTAGCTATCGTGTGATCAGAATATGTTAAAGTCACTTTAGTAGTTGATTTTTATTTTAATTATGGTTTTTTACAGCTTAATTAAGATTTAACTTTATATTGTATGGTTCTTTAACACGCTTTACGCCGTAGTTCTATTAATTTGGGTCAATCATATGACCGCGGTGGCTGGCACGAAATTTACCAAACCAGATTAATATGGCTTAGTCAAACTTCCATTTATGGCTTAATTTTTATCCCTGCTGTCTCCCATGGGGGTGTGGTTAAGCAAGGTGTTGTGAGCTGCTGGTGTAGCATGCTTGATACCTGCTCCTTTTAATCTTAGTGATTTAGAGGGTATTCTCACCGGAGTGCGGATACTTGCACGTGTAATTCTATGAAAAACTAATAGAAAGGCTGGGCCCAAACCGTTATGTTTATGGAGCTAGTGAGCCCATCTAGACATTTTCAGTGTCTTGCTTTAGGAAATATTTGAGCTACATTAACTTGTTGCACATAGCTGGTGTTTGTATGGTTGTATTATGTGGCTTATGTCAGACTTAGTATTAAATTTTTGATAAGATGGCTGGCGAATCTAGGGGGATGTCTGTCTATATGGGTGGTGAATATCTAAGTAGCTCATTGGTATGATAGGGAGGGGGTTGAGGTTGATTTATTGTGATGGATAAATATTTTAAGCCGGGGTGGGGAATAGTAAAGTGCTATGTCCTGTGACCATTAAGTGATTGTACAACACAGGTTGCTCTTGCCAATTAATAAATACATCCAGGTCCAGCTACAATTTGCTTGACTGTGTTAAGACCTTTTAAGGTCATAGCTGAGTCTAAGCACTTCGCACCCCCCCCAAAACAGAAAATACCAAATATATGAAATCGCAGTTATATGTGAGCATGGGCTGATTAGTCATTAACCCATCGAGATGTCTTACTTAAGGGGAAAGAGTGGGCGATTTTAGGTGAGATGGCCCTGAAGTAAGAACCAGGTGTCGGATAAAGTTCAGTAGAAACCCCCACAAGTTATGGGCCCGGCGCGAGAAGAGGGACGCCTGCCGAGCGGGTTGATGCTTTCACGCAGCCTGGTGATTAAGCTCGTGGTCTAATGGACGGGATTCCAAGCATGTTGATTTAAATTGATTTAACTTAATGTACTATGTTCGATCAATAATATGTATTATGTATATCAATGATTACATTACATACTAATATTCCCCATATTAGTTGTGTTTGGTTATACAACGGCTATAGCCGCTGAACAATATCCTGAGGTTTGGGTTTCTAATAAGGTTTTATTGGGGGCGTTTCTTTTAGGGTTAACAGTAGAGTTTTTACTGGTGTTTTGTATTTTGAAGGATGAGGATGTGGAAATTGTGTTTAAGTTTAATGGGTTGGGGGATTAGGTTATTTCTGATACTGGTGACTCTAGGTGTCTTAGTGAGGAGGCTGTGGGGATTGTGGATTATATAGTTGTGGTACTTGGTTGGTGATTGTTACTGGTTGGTTATTATTTATTGGTGTTGTGCTTATTATGGAGATTACTCGGGGTAATTAAATAAGAGTATACTAAGGGTGACGGTGATGAGAAATGATAGAAAGTATAGTTTAATAAGGTCTTTTTGGTTTGAGATTAGTGTGGAGGATTTTAGTTGAATGAAGGCTATAGTCTTTGGTAAGATAGTTTCTAGTCAGATTAAGTCTAGGAGGGAGGTTGCTAATTTTTGGCTCATTAATAGGTTTAGATGGGGAGGTAGGCCGTGTATGATGGTAGGGAAATATCCTAGGAGAGTAGACAATTTAAAGGAGTTTGAGTATAAGTATATTTTGAGTTTTGTGCGTTAAGGTTGGTTTCGAATGCTAGTACAAAACCCGAGCTGTTACTACGAGGGCAGTTAGTTTTAAGTGCAAAGGTGTGGTTATTAGGGGGATGGTTGTTGGGGGAATGTTGTTGGAGATGATGAATCCAGCAAAGATACTTCCGGTTAGTAGGTGTTTGATAGAATTAACTAGGAGGGGATTGTTTTCATTGATAGGAGCTGAGGTAGAGTAGCGGGTTGTCCCAGTAGTGTGAAGAAGATGATGCGAGTGCTATAGATGGCTGTGAGGGAGGTAGCGATTAGAGTTATTAATAGGGCTCAGGCGTTGGTATAAGACGTGGTGGTGGTTTCGATGATTAGGTCTTTAGAGTAAAAACCAGTGAGAAAAGGCATTCCTGTCAGTGCCAGGCACCCAGTGATAAGGGCTGTTGCAATGAAGGGCAGGGTTTTGAATAGGCCTCCTATTTTTCGAATGTCTTGCTCGTTGTTTAGGTTGTGGATAATGGATCCAGAGCACATGAATAGTATGGCTTTAAAAAAAGCATGTGTGCAAATATGTAGGAATGCTCGATGGGGTTGGTTGATACCGATCGTTACCATCATCAGACCTAATTGGCTTGAGGTAGAGAAAGCGATAATTTTTTTTAATGTCGTTTTGGGTGAGAGTGCATATAGCTGTGAGTAGGGTGGTAAGAGCTCCTAGGCATAATGTTATTGTTTGAATGAGTTTGTTGTTTTCTGTTAAAGGGTAAAATCGGATAAGTAGGAAAATTCCTGCTATGGCCATTGTGCTTGAGTGGAGTAGGGCTGATACTGGGGTAGGGCCATCTATTGCTGAAGGGAGTCAAGGGTGAAGTCCAAATTGGGCTGATTTTCCGGCTGCGGCTAGTACGAGTCCTGTGAGGGGGAGGTTTAGAGAATTTAGGTCGAGTATAAAAATTTGTCGTAGGTCTCATGCCTTTGAGTTGGACAGAAATCATGCTGTTGATATAATGAATCCGATATCTCTGATGTGGTTATGTAAGATTGCTTGGAGAGCAGCTGTGTTTGCGTCTGTTCTTCCATATCATCACACGATGAGTAGGAAAGATATGATTCCTACCCCCTCTCACCCAATAAAAAGTTGGAAGAGGTTGTTGGCTGTAACAAGGATTAGTATAGTAATGAGGAAGAAGAGTAGGTATTTGAAGAATTGGTTGACATAAGGATCTGAATGTATGTATCATATTGAGAACTCTGTGATGCATCATGTGATAGACAATGCCACTGGTACAAACATAATTGAGAAATAATCTATTTGAAGCTGAGTGTCAATTTAAGGGTTTGGACAGTGATTCAGTGTCAGTTTGAAGTGATTATTTCTTGGCCTGTATGAAGGAATATTATTGTTGGGATTAGACGGGTAATGAAAGCACATGAGACGGTATTATTTTACATATGATGGGTATTTATCACTTTTGTAGGAGTTTGTACTAGTTATCATGATTGGAATAATTAGTACTAGTAATGTGATTAGGGCAAAAGAAGAGAACAGGTTTATTACTTTTATTTGGAGTTGCACCAGTTTTTTGGTTCCTAAGACCAATGGATAACTACCATCCTTTAAAAGTTTGAAAAAGCCATACTATTAGTCAGGGGGGCATGAATTAGCAGTTCTTGCAGTACTTTCTCGGTAAATAAGAAGTTTTAGTCTTCTGTTGCTAGATTCACAATCTAGTGTTTTTTTAAACTATATTTACAGTATAGGGGGCCCAAGATGATTTTAGGATTTAGTGACAGGAGTAGAAGTGGCAGGATATGGAGAGCTATAAGGGCGTTTTCTCGTGTGAAGGAGGGTGTAATATTACTGATGTCGTGTGTACATTTGCCGCGTTGTGTTGTGATTAGTATATACATAGAGTATAGGGTTGTAATTACAATATTGGTTCCTATTAGGATAATAGTGAGGTTTGATCATGAGAAAGTTGATATAACTACGAACAGTTCTCCAATTAGATTAATAGTAGGGGGTAGGGCCAGGTTTGTTAGGCTTGCTAGTAATCATCAAGTGATTATTAGTGGGAGGATAATTTGTAGGCCTCGGGCTAGGATTATAGTTCGGCTAGGATTCGTTCATAATTTGAGTTTGCTAGGCAAAATAATAGAGACGATGTGAGGCTGTGGGCAATTATTAGGGCGGTAGCCCCTATGTAGCTTCAAGGGGCTTGAATGAGGATAGCTGCAATAACAAGTGCCATGTGGCTGACTGAGGAGTAGGCGATGAGTGATTTTAGGTCTGTTTGACATAGACAAATAGAACTGGTTATGATTATTCCCCATAAGGAAAGCATAAGGAAAGGGTATGCTCTGAACTCTGTTAGGGGGTTGAGTATTGATGTGATCCGTGGTATGCCATAGCCCCTGAGTTTTAGTAGTATGGCTGCAAGGACTATAGAGCCTTCTATAGGAGCTTCTACATGTGATTTGGGTAGTCAAAGGTGGAGGCCGTAGAGGGGTATTTTTACTATAAAGGCTATCATGCAGGCCAATCATATAAAGACGTTGGATCAGGAGTTGAATAGTGGTTGAGCTCAATATTGAAGTACTAGGAAATTTAGAGAGCCTATGATGTTTTGTATATATGTTAGTGCCACTAGTAATGGGAGTGACCCAACTAGTGTGTAGAATAAAAAATAGAGTCCGGTGTTAAGTTGCTCTGTTTGGTTACATCAACAGGTAATGATAATGAGGGTAGGAACTAGTGTGGCTTCAAATATAATGGAAAATAGTTCTGTGGCGGTGAATGTTGTGATTAGGAATGATTGGTATTAGTAACATGATTAGTATTGTGATGTATAGCTTTTTTTGGATTAGTGGCTCTTTGAGTAGGTAAGATTGGCTGGCTATTAGTATTAGGGGAAGGAGTCATATTGTTAGGATTAGTAATGGTGGGGAGAGGGAGTCAGAGAAGAATGTTAATGAGATGTTGAGGCTATTGTCGTTGAATTGGTTAAGAAGTAGGCTTGTGAGACTAATTAGTAGACTGCGGGTTGTGGAGTTAATTCAGATTATACTACTCCCCCCACCCCCCCCACCCCCCCACCCCCCCACCCCCCCCGGTACGCGGGCCTCTCCCTGTTGTAGCCTCTTCCATTGCGGAGCACAGGCTCCGGACGCGCAGGCTCAGTGGCCATGGCTCACGGGCCCAGCCGCTCCATGGCATGTGGGATCTTCCCGGACCGGGGCACGAACTCGTGTCCCCTGCATCGGCAGGCGGACTCTCAACCACTGCGCCACCAGGGAAGCCCTATACTACATTTTGATAGCCAAGTTAGGGGTATTAGTATGATTGTGGGGCTGATAAATTTTAGCATTGGAGAAGATTGAGGTTTTGTATGTAATCGGTTCCATATTTGTTTGATACCATTACCGATAAGGCTAATATGAGGGCTGCTTCGCAGGCCGCGAATACCAGTAAGGTGATTGGTATTATGCTGGCTGAGGTGAAATGTGAGTTTAAGGTTGTCAGGGCTGCTGGGATAAATAGTGACAGTACCATGCTCTCTGGGCATAGTAGTGAGAATATTAGGTGGGACAGATATATTAGTGACCCTATGAGGGACATAGTGAAAGCTATGATAATATTTATATGTACTAAGGACACTTGGTAATTATGAGTTTAACCATAATCTAATGAGTCGAAATCACTTGTTTTATTTTCAACTAAATACCGTATTCAGCTCGCTCCAATCACCTTTGAGTTCATTCAGAGGCCAGGCTAACTGCTAATAATGAGATTAAAAGTAGGGCTATGGTAAGTATTGTTTTTAGGTTGTCTAGGTCGAAAAGGAGGAAGGTGATCGCTACTAGGAAAAATTTTATGGAAAAGGGTAGGCGGGTGGATCCTATAGGGTCAAATCTGCATTCCTAGGGGCTTGTTTTTTCTGTGTGTTTAGTTGAGGAAGTCAGAAGGCGATAAGTACGAGTAATGAGGCTAGTATTGTGTTTGTTAATAGGGTCAGTATTAGGTTTATTGTTCTTTATTGGGGTGTACCGAAACTAACTGATTGGAAGTCAGTTGTACTAATTAATGCTAAAAGGACTATGAGCCTCATCAATAGACAGATACATAAAGAGTCACACAACGTCTACAGAACGTCAGTATCGATCAGCAGCTTCGAAGCCGCAGTGGTGGTTGGATGTGAAGTGGAATTTTAATTGGCATAGGAAACAAACAATAAGGAAAGTAGACCCAATAATTACATGTAGTCCGTTGAATCCTGTGGCTATGAAGAAAGTTGATCTGTAGACTCCATCTGAGATCGTAAATGGGGCTTCGTAATACTCTGATGCTTGTAGGAGTGTAAAATAAACACCGAGGGCGATTGTAATAAGAAGGGCTTGAAGTATGTGCTTACGATTTCCTTCTATAAGGCTGTGATGGGCTCAGGTAATGGATACGCCAGAGGCCAATAGCACAGAAGTGTTGAGGAGTGGTACTTCTAGGGGGTTTAAGGGGTGAATGCATAAGGGGTAGCCAGCACCTGCCTAATTCAGGGGTAGGGGCGGGGCTTGAGTGGTAGAAGGCTCAAAAAAAGCTGGTAAAAAATAGGACTTCTGATACGATAAATAAGATTATTCCGTCTCACAGTCCCTTTTGGACGGTTGATGTGTGGTGGCCTTGGAAAGTGCTTTCTCGAATGACGTCTCGTCATCATTGATATATTGTTAGAATATTAGTTAGTAGGCCCAGTATTAGTAGAACTATTGAGTTGAAGTGGAATCATGTTATGAGAAGTGCTGAAAGAGCTCCTGTGAGAGGTCAAGGACTAGGATTTACTATGTGACACGTGTGGGTTTGGTGGGTCACTATGTGTTGCTATGCAGGTATAAGCTTACTAAGAGGGTGAATACATAGGCTTGAATTATAGCAACAGCGAATTTGAGGATGGGGAGTAGGGCAAGAATGATAAATGTAATGAGAGCCGTGAATGTGCTGGTGCTTATTAGCACTAGGGTTGTCTCTTCGATTAGATGTATTAGTAAGTGGCCTGCTGTAATATTGGCTGTTAGTCATACAGCCAGTGCTACTGGTTGGATGAATAATAGGCTGATAGTTTTGATAATTTCTAGCATAGGGATAAGGAGGGTGGGTGTGCCTTGTGATAAGAAGTGGGCTAGGGATGCTTGTGTTTTATTAAGGAAACCTGTAATGATGGCACTGGCTCATAGGGGGATGGCCATTCCCACATTCATTGAGAGCTGTGTGGTGGGGGTAAATTAGTGGGGTAATAGTCCAAGGAGATTGGTTGAGCCAATAACTAGGATGAGTGGTATTAGTATTAGTGATCAGATTTGTCCTTTATGATTATGGATACCTATTATTTGTTTTGATGTGAGTTGAATTAGTCATTGTTGAAGGGAAATTATGCAATTATTAATTAGTCCTTTTGATGTTGGAAATAAAATACTTGGGAATATAATGATTAGAACGACTACAGGGAGGCCTATTATTGGGGTTACGAAAGGGGCAAATAGATTTTCGTTCATACTGTTTCTCAAGGGGCAGGTTGTTTTTGCACTTTAGTGAGTGCTGATTTTGGCTTGGGGTAGTAGATGTGTTTTGAGATTTTTAGTTGAAATATAATAAATAATATTAGAAATATAGATGAAATAGTAGTAAATCATGTTGATGTATCTAGTTGTGTCATGCTGTCAAGGAGAACTTTAGCTTTCAGTCTTTAATTTAAAAGGTTAACAATAATCTAGCTTCTTAATGAGTTTATAGCATAGACGTGGATCATTTTTCAAAGTATGTTAGGGGCACTAGCTCAAGGACAGTTGGCATGAAGCTATGGTTTGACCCACAGATCTCTGAACACTGTCCGTAATACAAGCCTGGTCGTGTTGATATTAGGGTTGTTTGGTTTAGGTGCCCTGGGATTGCGTCTGTCTTTAGGCCTAAGGAGGGTACCGCATGAGTGTAATACGTCTTCGAAGGAGATTAGTATTTGGATTGTTATCTCTATAGGTAAAACTACTCAGTTATCTACTTCTAGCAGTCGTAGCTCTCCTGGTTTTAGGTCTAGTGTTGGGATTATATAGGAATCAAAATTTAGGTCTTCGTGGTCTGTATATTCATAGCTTCAGTATCATTGGTGGCCTATAGGTTTTACAGTAAGAGATGGATTGTTGATTTCATCTATTATATAAAGGATTCGTAATGGTGGCAAGGCAATTAAGATTAAGATAATAGCCGGTAGGATAGTCCAGATAGCTTCTACTTCTTGTGCCTCTGTTGTGCTAGTATGTGTTAGCTTAGTTGTAAGTATTATATAGATGTATTATATAGAATATAATATAAGTATTATACTTATAAGTAATATAAGTATTATATAGAATACTTATAAGTAATATAAGTATTACTTATAAGTAATATAAGTATTATAAGTAATATAAGTATTACTTATAAGTATTCTATATAATACTTATAAGTAATATAAGTATTATATAGAATACTTACTTAGTTGTAAGTATTATAGCGTAATAATATAGAGAACTAAGGAGCTAATTAGGAAAAACAGTTATCAGTGTGTGGTCTTGAAAATGTAGCAGTTCTTCTATCATGCGTGATGTTACATCTTGAAAACCTAGTTGGAAGGGATATGCCATAGAGTATACAAGATTTTCACTTGTGACTTAACTTCGACAAAGTTATGTAAAATTTTACTAATACCTCGTTCATGAAGAAAGACATAGCGGCTATGATGTTGGCCTGAAACCAATAAAAGAGGGTTCGATTCCTTCCTTTCTTGGCTACTTTAGATTAACGTAAGTTGGCTATTCAAATGTATGGTATGGTGGAGGACATCCATTTAACCACTCTAATTTGTAAGTTCTACTGTTAATACTTCTCCTTTGGATGTGAATACTTCTCAGATAATGAAGACTATCAGTATGACCGCTGTTAATGAGATGAATAAGCCTATTGATGAAATAGTATTTCATGTTGTATAGGCGTCTGGATAGTCGGAGTACCATCGAGGCATGCCAGATAAGCCTAGAAAACGTTGTGGGAAGAAGGTTATGTTGACACCCACGAATATGATCACGAAGTGAATTTTTGCTCATGTTGAGTGTATATCCTGAGAGTAGTGGAAATCAGTGTACAAATCCTCCTATGATAGCAGAAACAGCTCCCATTGAGAGCACATAGTGAAAGTGTGTGACTACATAGTAGGTATCATGAAGGACAATGTCTAATGATGAATTATCTAGGACAGTACCTGTTAGTCCGCCGACTGTGAAAAGGAAGATGAAACCTAAGGCTCACCTCATGTCCGGGCACCATTTAATATTGCCTCCATGGAGTGTTGCCAGTCAGCTAAATACTTCTACCCCTGTAGGAATAGCAGTAATTATAGTGGCTGATGTAAAGTATGCTCGCGAATCAACGTCTATACCTACTGTGAATATTTGATGGGCCCATATGATAAACCCTAAGAACCCGATTGATATTATAGCTCATACCATACTCATATATCCGAGAGGCTCTTTTTTACCTGAGTAATAGGTTACAATGTGTGAGATCATTCCAAATCCAGGTGGGATTAAAATGTATACTTCAGGGTGTCCAAAGAATCAAAACAGATGTTGATATAAGGTTGGGTCTCCTCTTCCCGCAGGATCGAAGAAAGTTGTGTTCAGGTTTCAATCAGTTAATAGCATGGTGATTCTGGCTGCTAGGACAGGTAAGGATAGTAGAAGCAATACTGCTGTGATTAGTACTGAGCATATGAATAGTGGTGTTTGGTACTGGGTTATAGCGGATGGTTTTATGTTGATGATAGTAGTGATAAAATTAATAGCCCCGGGCTTCCCTGGTGGCGCAGTGGTTGAGAGTCCGCCTGCCGATGCAGGGGACACGGGTTCGTGCCCCAGTCCGGGAAGATCCCACATGCCGTGGAGTGGCTGGGCCCGTGGGCCATGGCCACTGGGCCTGCGTGTCTGGAGCCTGTGCTCCGCAACGGGAGAGGCTGCAGCGGTGAGAGGCCCGCGTACTGCAAAAAACAAACAAAAAAAATTAACAGCCCCAAGAGTTGAGAATACACCAGCTAAATGTAGAGAAAAAATAGTAAGGTCAACTGAAGCTCCTGCGTATGCTAAGTTTCCAGCTAAGGGTGGATATACAATTCAACCTGTACCCGCACCGGCTTCAACTATTAATGATGCTAGTAACAATAGGAAAGAAGGAGGGAGTAATCAGAAACTCATATTGTTTATACGGGGAAAAGCCATATGGTCGCCCCAATAATTAGGGGTACTAGCCAGTTTCCAAACCCGCCAATTATAATGGGTATAACTGTAAAGAAAATTATTACAAATGCGTGGGCCGTTACTACCACGTTGTAAATTTGGTCATCTCCGAACAGTGTTTTGGGTTGGCCTAGTTCAGTGCGAATTAATAAGCTTAGGCCAGTGCCCACCATTCCGGATCAAGAGTCAAATAGTAAGTATAAAGTACCAATGTCTTTGTGGTTGGTTGAGAATAATCAGCAATTTATGAATATAGGTAAAATGGCTGAGCAGGCATTAGACTGTAAATCTAAAGACAGAGGTTAAGTCCTCTTTTTGCTAAGTCCCGTGGTGAATTGATCATTTTGAATTGCAAATTAAAGGAAGCAGCTTCAACCCTGCCGGGATTTCTCCCACCTTTTTTTTCTCGTGGCTGGAGAAGTAGATTGAAGCCAGTTGATTAGGGTATTTAGCTGTTAACTAAAAGTTCATGGGAGATGTATCCCTCCCATCTAGTGAGGATTTAGCTTAATTAAAGTGTTTGATTTGCATTCAATTGATGTAAGATACAGTCTTACAATCCTTATTAGGCAGGAATTAAGTAAATTGTACTTGCTTAGGGCTTTGAAGGCTCCTGGTCTGGTTTAACCTAAATTCCTACTCTAGGATTGACAGTATTGGTGTGAGAGGTAGAAGTATTGTGGATACTGCGATTATGGTTGGTAAAAGGATTATTTGTTTTGTAGAGTTAAATTGTCATTTTATCTCCATGTTGTTTGTAGAGGGGAATAAGGTCAGTGCTGTGGAGTACGTGAGTTGTATGTAGAAGTACAGGTTGAGCAGTGCTGTGGTAGTTATGAGTGTGGGTAGGATAATAGTATTGTTTTTTGTTATTTCTTGAATAATCATTCATTTAGGCATGAATCCTGATAGTGGTGGGAGTCCTCCTATTGAGAGTAGGAGGGCAGTACATCAAAATGCTTATATTTTATATAAAGTTCTCCAAAGATAGTCCAGGTAAGCACGTACAAAGCGAGCAGCAAGTCACTATGACCCCTACAGAGTTGGGAAAGAATGCTGTTCTTTTTTTTTCTTTGCCGCGCTGCGCGACATGTGAGACCCTAGTTCCCCAACCAGAGATCGAACCTGCGCCTCCTGCATTTGAAGTGTGGAGTCTTAACCACTGGACCGCCAGGGAAGTCCCAAGAATGCTGTTCTTTTAAGAAGTTACGTTTCTAGAGTCAGAAGAAAGGGAAAAAAATTGATCTTTACCGTCAAGCAGGCACTCCCATCTTTGAGGAGCTCTGGTTAATGTGTAATGCAGATTCACGCTGCACATTAGGGAGGGAGGGAGAAGGCCCAAACAAACACAGATAATTTTACGTTTAATTTTTTCTTGTCCTGCCTTAAAATATAAATTTTATTTCATCACTGTGAACTTGCTAAAATCACTTACATGTTCTAGAAATTTGTTAGTTTCCTTGGATTTCTTACACAATCATGTCATATACAAAAAAAAAAATTGCTTTACTTCTTCCTTTCCAGCCTTTATGTTTTCCTTATTTAATGTTAACTGTACTGACTAGGATCTCTAGTACTTAACAGTGAGACATGCTGTCCTTAAGAGTACAGTCCAGTAAAGTTTTAGAACTGTATATTTATGTAACCCATACTCTAATCCACACATAGAGTATTTTCATCTCCCGATATATTTCCTTTATGTCCCTCTCCAGTTAGTACCCCCAGAGGTGACAGCCATTGTTATATGATATCTGTCGCTTTAGATTATCCAGTACAATCTTGAATAAAAGTGAGAATGGACATACTTGCCTTGCTCATGATACCAAGAAATAGCACTCAATATTTCACCATTAAATGTGATCTGATGCCCTTTATTTGATTGAGGGCAATCTGATTGAGGACACTCTATTCCTAGTTTGCTGAGTTTTTATCATGAGTGGGCATTATATTTTATCAAATACTCTACATGCATGTATTGTCATGATGGTATTTTTTTTACCTTTGTTCTGTTGGTTTCCCCACTTGACTATTTTGTTCCTTTTTCTTGGTTTAATTTGCTTTCCTTTTCCCTGGCTTCTTGAGGTAGAAGCTTAGGTCATTAATTTTTTTTTAAGATTGATTTATTATTTATCTATTTTATCTATTTTTGGCTGCATAGGGTCTTAGTTGTGGCACGCGGGATCTTTGTTGAGGCAGGCGGGATCTTTCCTTGTGGCCCGGGCTCTTCGTTGTGGTACTTGGGCTTCTCTCTAGTTGTGGCGTAAGGGTTTTCTCTTCTCTAGTTGTGGCGCACATGTTCCAGGGCTCTGTAGTTGGCGGCATGTGGGCTCTAGTTGAGACGCGTGAGCTCAGTAGTTGGGGCATGTGGGCTTAGCAGCCTTGTGGCATGTGGGATCTTAGTTCCCTGACTGAGGATCGAACCCGTGTCCCCTGCATTGCAAGGCGGATTCTTTACCACTGGACCCAGGAAGTCTCTGGGTCATTAATTTTAATCCTTCCTTTCTGATGCTTGCATTTATAGCTACACATTTTCCCTTAAGCCTATTTTAACTGCATCCTGCACATTTTCATATGTTATATTTTCATTAGCGGTCAGTTCTTTGAATATATGAAACCGATTTCTTCTTTGATTTGTAAAATACACTGTTTAATTTCTAAATATGAGGAGATTTTTATTATTGATGGCCAGATTAATTCCATTGTGGTCAAATAATATATTCTGTATGTATCCAGTCCTTTTAAATTTATTGAGAAATGTCTTTATGAGACAGCATATGATCTATTTTAGTGAATGTGTATTCTGCTCTTGTTAGGCATAGTGCGTGATAAATGTCAATTAAGTCGAGTTGCTTAGTTGTGTTGCACACTTTATTCTCATGGATTTTCTTGTTTGCTTGTTCTGTCAGCTACTGACAGAAGAGTGTTAAAATCTCCAACCATTACTGGATTTCTTTATTTTTTTAAATCAATTCTTCTTTCTTTTTCTAGTTTTATTGAGATATAATTGACATGTAAAATTGTGTTACATTAAGCTGTACAACATTATGACTTGATATATGTATGTATTTTGAAATACTTACCACAATAAGTTTAGTTAAAAATCTATCACCACATAGCTATAATTTTTTATTTCTTGTGATGAAAACTTAAAAGTTTTTATGAAGCTAGCATAACTTTATTTTTTTATTGAAGTATAGTTAACTTACAATGTTATATTAGTTTCAGGTGTACAAAATAGTGATTCAGTATTATAGATTATATTCCATTTAAAATTATTACAAAACAATGACTATTTCCCTGTGCTGTGCAATATATCCTGTTGCTTATCTATTTTATACATAGTAGTTTGTATCTCTGAATATTTTTTATCAATTTTTGCTTCATGTATTTTGAAGCTATGTTACTGGGCTTAATGACATGGCAGATTGTTCGGTCTTCCTATTGAACATACACTTTTTTTAAAAAAAATATTTATTTATTTGGCTGCGCCGGGTCTTAGTTGCCGCACACAGGATCTTCAGTGCCACATGGGAAGATTGCATGTGGGATCTAGTTCCCTGACCAGGGATCGAACCCAGACCCCCTGCATTGGGAGCGCAGAGCCTTAGCCACTGGACCACTAGGGAAGTCCCACATGTCTTTTTCTTTATTTTTACTTTCAACTCACCTGTTGAAATGTTAAAGTGAGTCTCTTGTAAACAGCATTTAATTGGGTTTTGTTTGTAATCCATTTTGGCAGTCTTATTTCTTAATTTGTTCAGTAAATTTGTATTTATTATATACTGATATGTTTGGGTTTATGTCTGCCACCTTGTTATTCTGTTTGTCTCGTCTGGTCTTTGTACCTTTGTTTTTCCATTCTGCCTTCTTTTGGATTAATTGGGTATTTATTCCATTTCATCTCCTTTTATTTCTTCTTAGCTTTATGTCTTTGTAATATTGTATAATCTTATGTTTTATTTGCTCTAAGGTTAACAATACAAATTTTATTTTATAATAATCTACCTGGAATTAATATTATGCCACTCAATGTAAGAACTTATATATTAGTATAATTGCAGTTTTCCCTGTTGTCGTATATATCACTTTTTACATATTATATAAGTCCATTATGCATTTTTTTTTCTTTTTTTTTTGCGGTACGCGGGCCTCTCACTGTTGTGGCCTCTCCCGTTGCGGAGCACAGGCTCCGGATGCGCAGGCTCAGCGGCCATGGCTCACGGGTGCAGCCACTCCGCGGCATATGGGATCTTCCCGGACCGGGGCACGAACCCGTGTCCCCTGCATCGGCAGGAGGACTCTCAACCACTGTGCCACCAGGGAAGACCTATGCATTGTTGTTATTCTTGCTTTGTACGGTCACCAGCATTTTAAAGAAATTTAAAAGTAATTTTGTACAATATTTTTTTTCCTAGTTAATTAGTTTTGGGGTTGCTCTTCATTCCTTTCTGCAGACCCAGGCTTCTGTCTTTGATGGTTTCCTTTCAGGCTAAAAAACTTACTGTACCTGGAGGAGACTTCAGATGAATCTGTCATCATTCTAAAGTCTTGGCTGCTGCTTCTGTCATTCCAGCCTGGATGAGGCTCCCACATGTGTCTCACTTCTCTCTGGGAGGGAGTTGCAGTTCATGAACTGTTTTTAAGGGAGCAGAGAGCATCTACAGGAAACAAATTAATGAGATTAGAACTGATGGTTCAGTTCCTGTGTCTCTGGGTTTGGTGCTTTAAAGTTTAAACCCACACTGCCTGTGACCTTTCACTTTTTTGATTCTGTTTTGGTAAGTGTTTAATACGGGCTCAACAAAAAAGTTACATTAAAAAAATGGAAATTAAGTGGGGAGGGAGTAAAATGGAAATCTGGTTTTCATGTATAGTTTTCCCCCAGAGACTGTCATTTAGAATGACTTTACTAGCTGTATTTATCATACATTGAAGTGTGTAATGACATGCTAAAAAATATGATGTCAAACGTCAGAATCATAAGATTTTCTCTGCAGGTTGTTGCCCTTGAACAGTAAACATCTATTAGGGTAAGGACTACATTATCACCATATCTGGCTTCTTTATTCTCAGTTCAGATTACTTAACTCAGTAAATATTTGTTATATATCAGGTTATATATCTAACAGATGTAACATGCCAGATTTCAGTGCTTTGCAAATACCACCATCCAAGTTACTTCTATTATTATGATCTTTCTTGTACTGATTCGGTTCTAGCTTTCTTACTTAACATCACGTATCAGTAATTTCTCCCCAAGATCAGACTGCCGTTACCCTGGTTGAGATTGAGGCAGACATTTACAATAATTGACACTTTGCTTATTTATACAGATGATGAGTCTCAGTCATTATTTGTTAATTTTACTAGATTAACTCTCAGAGGGTAACCTTATGCTAGAGTTTTGAGGTTGCTTTACTATCACCATAGAGTATTAGCAACAGAAATTACCTGTAGATAAAAAATTAACATCGATGATAATTGATTTAACAAACAGAAGAATAGTTTTTGAAAGATAATAATAAAATTTAAATGCTAATGTTATAAATATCAGACCTTAGGGATAGAACATTTGCCAGGAAATAAATGCACATACCTATACTCCTGCTGTTATGAAGGATAATGGTGGAAGGAGAGAGGCTTCTAGTTAGACATGAATCTTCTAAAACCCAGGTTATGCAGGCAGTTGATAGAAGCCATTACTAGTAAGGAATATTGGCTGAATGCAGTAGTGAAAAGATAGAGTTAAAAGACAACATCAGCTCGTGGCTTTTCCTCCATTTTGTTAAACGATGTTCAGTTTCAGGTACCTGCTTTGTTATTGAGTTTCATCATCAGTATTATGTTAGTTACCTTTCAGTTTTATTGTTATATCATTTCTTATGACTGTAGAGTGATAGGGAATAAACTACTCTATGTAAAAACAACAACAAAACATGCTGTAGTATTTTTTGTGATATGCTCAGATGATGAAAAATTCTCTCCACTTTGTGTGTGTGTGTGTGTGTGTGTGTGTGTGTATGCGCATGCGTGCCTAAAAATGTCTTTATTAAGCCTTCATTTTGGAAGGATTTTTTTCTTGGATATAAAATTTTAGGTTTTTTCTTTCAGCTTTAAACGTAAGGTAGATAGCTAGTGGGAAGCAGCCGCATAGCACAGTGAGATCAGCTCGGTGCTTTGTGATCACCTGGAGGGGTGGGATCTGGAGGGTGGGAGGGAGGGAGATGCAAGAGGGAAGAGATATGGGAACATATGTATATATATAACTGATTCATTTTGTTGTAAAGCAGAAACTAACACACCATTGTAAAGCAATTATACTCCAATAAAGATGTGGGAAAAAAAAAAAAAGATGTTTGTCTTGGGGCTTCCCTGGTGGCGCAGTGGTTGAGAGTCTGCCTGCCGATGCAGGGGACACGGGTTTGTGCCCTGGTCCGGGAAGATCCCACATGTCACGGAGCGGCTAGGCTCGTGAGCCATGGCCACTGAGCCTGGGCGTCCGGAGCCTGTGCTCCACAACGGGAGAGGCCACAACAGTGAGAGGCCCTCGTACCGCAAAAAAAAAAAAAAAAAAAAAAAAGTTTGTCTTTTGTTTCCTTGTTTCCATTGTTTCTTGTGGGAAGTCAGCTGTTTTCCTTCTTGTTGTTCCATGAATATAATCTGTTGTTTTCTTCTGATTACTTTTAAGATTTTTACTTTTTATTTGGTTTTCAACAGATTGTGACGTTTTAGGTGAGGTCTTCTTTGAAATGATTCTGTTTGGAGTTTGCTGAGCTTGTAGGATCTATAGGATGGTGCCTTTAATCAATCGAGGAAAACTCTCCCACATCTCTTCAAATATGCCTTCTGCTGCTTTCTGTCTCTCTGCTTTAACATTACACGTTACACGTTAATCCTGTGTCAGATGCTCTGTTTTTACATTCTTTTCACTTCCTTTGTATCATCATAAAGTTTCCACCTACTGCCTTAATTCACAATCCTTTCTTCTACTGTGTCCAGACTGCAGTTAAGTGCATTCATGGTTTACGTCAGATATTATACTTTTATTTAGTTGTAGAATTTTTTTTGGTTCTTTTCTTCTTTTTTTTCCATGAAATTATTTCTCATGTTTATAATAATTTTAAAATCTTTTCCTGCTACTTCTGATGTTTGGGATATCTGTTTTTGTTGACTTTTTTTTTCTTGATTATGTGTCACATTTTCCTGATTCTTACATTTCCTGATTCTAGTCAGTTTTTTGTGTACTGGACACTGTGGATGATACCTTGTAGGGACTATAGATTGTTATCTTCTACTAAAGAGTGTGAATTTTGTTTTGGTAGGTGGTTAAATAATTACAAATCACCCTAATCCTGATGAGGCTTGGTTTAGGATTGATTAAGGTAGAGTTACTTTGATTTTGCTTAATCCTTGGGTGTAGCCCTAATTCTTGGGCATGGTCTTTCCTTCTGGGATGTAGCTTTCTAGTGTTTCAGCTGAATGCCTTGGGTGCTTACTGATGTTCTTTTGCCCAAGGTGGGTCAGAACTCTAATGCCTCCCAACACTGTGTAACTCCTGAAACCTCTGCTCAGAAACCTAGCAGCTGTTCTTTGCCAGGTCTTTGAGAGCCTTTTCCGATACATTTGCAGTTAGGGTCCAGCTAAGGACTCATGGAGAAACCCACTGCAGGTTTCTGGGTCCCCTCCTTTGCTCTGCTTGACTTTGCAAAGCCCTCCTCACAGACAATTCCATAGCCTCCTCCCTGTGGACAGGAATGTAAGGCCTCCCCGCCTGGCAGGAGCACAATTGTCTACCCTCTGTCCACCTCACAGACATGTACCAGGCACCCACAGAGCTACCAGTGCTGTGCTGGTATCTGGGGAAGAGCAGACAATAAAGGACCAAACGAACAAGGTGATGTTAAATAGCGCTAACCAGTGCTGAGCAGCAGATAAAACAGGACAGTGAGCTGGAAAATGAGGAGTAACCCATATAGGAGGGGAGGTCAGAGAGGGTCTCTTAGAGGAGGTTACCTGGGAGTTGTGACCTGAATGATGAGAAGAAAGGGAAGGGTTGCTGTCACCTGAGACCTTGGAATCAAAACAGACAGGCCTCAAACAGACAGGAATTGTGTGTTAATGGGGGAAATGGTCACTTACAGGGAGAACAAAAGAAACCCAGCAGAAAATGGAACAAGGAGAGCTGTGGTAGTTTGACCCTGGTTCTGAGTGCTCGGGAGGATCAAGAGGTATCCTCTTGACATTGTGAAACTTGTTTGTTAGGAAGGTTAATATGATGTCAGTTACAGGAGGAATGGACCTAACTAGGGAGATGGATCAGAATTTGGAGATATCTAAGGATTAAAGAGGGGTGGCTGTTCAGAATATTTTATGTTTGGGATGTCTGCTTATTCCATGATGTTTCCCCTAATGTGTCTTCTCCCCCTGTTTTGCTGATGACTTTTTTAGCTGATCAGTCTTCCTGTGGATTCCTCTTGTTCTGTGTGTACATTTTGTGGCTTCTCTTCTCAAAGTTCCATCTGTTCCCTTAGTTGATATTTAAAAACATCTACTTGTATTGTGCACATCTTTTGCTTTTATCTCATCATTCTCACTCTAGGAGTTTTTTTTCCCAAGCACCTGTTTTTCATTTCCTTTCAGCATGGAAGCAGACCTAAAAGCCAAGAGTCACCACCAACAGAGGCCATTTCTGGTGACAGATTACCCAGCAGCATGAACCTGGAAAGATACACAATGGGTGATTCCTGGTGTTCTACCATAGCAGATGACTGGAAATCTGAGGATGAATCCGGAAAGCAGAAGATGTACAGTGTTAGTGTGGGGCCAGTGGAATATGAACAAGGGCAACTAGTGACCCCGGATGGGGATTGGGAAAATGCTGAAGTTGTGGGGAAATGCAGCTTCTATTCCGACTTTGTTTCTTCACAGAGATTTCTTATCAAAGAACATTTTAATAAACTGACTCAGGAGTTCACAGTTTACAGCATAATTTTGTTTTTCAGAATCATCAGGAAATCTTGGTAGAAAAGAAATCTTGTAAAGGCAATCCATGTGGAAAAGTCCTGGAAAAATTTTGTAAGTTGAATGAGCATGGTAAATATACCAACCAGAGCATATGCTTTTCTACACATGAGATAATTAATACTGGAGAAAAATGTTATGGATATAAGGAAAGTGGGGATTTTTTTGCCCATAGGTCACACCTCTCTCAGTTCATGAGAACTCATGGTAAGGAGAAGGCCTATGAATGTAATGAATGTGGGAAAGCCTTTAAGAAGCTTTCATCTCTTTCTCACCATCTAAGAAATCTCAGTAGAGAAAAAGCCTATGAATGTAATGAATGTGGGAAATCTTTCTGGCAGAGTGTTCACCTCATTTTGCACCAGAGAATTCACACTTTTGAGAAACCTTATAAATGTAATAAATGTGGAAAATCTTTTAGCCAAAATTCTCACCTTAATGTACATCAGAGAACTCATACTAGAGAGAATCCCTATAAATGTGATGAATGTAGAAAATCCTTCAGTGGACGGTGTAATCTTAATGTGCACAAGAGAACACATACTGGAGAGAAACCCTACAAATGTAATGAATGTGGGAAAACTTACAGTTTTCATTTATCCTTCACTCAACATAAGAGAACACACACTGGAGAGAAACCATATGAATGTCATCAGTGTAGGAAAGTTTTCAATCAAGGTTCTAACTTTATTGGGCACCAAAGAACTCATACCAGGGGGAGGAAATTACACATTTCATTTTAATTCACAAAAGCTATACAAGTATATGTAGATTTTGTCTTTTTTAACCATTTCCAGAGAAGGGCTGAGACTGGGTGGTATTTGATACCTGGGTAAATTGCCAATGAAAAATAATTAGTAAAATCAAAACTCCCTTCAATAATACTAGCTAATACAATCAACCAGTGTGGGAAAGGCCGTTGCTGAGAAGTCAGAATAGGTTGATGATATTTGACTCAAAGACTGAATGTACTATTTCCAAGAGCCAGAGTGCTATGATTTACTTCTTTGTTCTCCAGTGCTAGAAAGTTAGGGTACTTCTAATTTGTTTCAGGAAGTCACCATAAACTGTTATTATGAACACTGTGTAGAAATACGGAAAGCACCTGTAATGTGTACTGAGAAGTGCAGAATTGTTGTGGCTGTGTTATCCTATGTGTGCATCTGGACAAGGGCTTAGAAGAAAACAGAAACGAACATAGCTAATTTAATAAGAGTCTGGGAATACTGGGCCTTTTTATGTTTCTCTAAAAATCGGGACAGTTTTACAACAAATAAAAATACAAGGAGGAGGGACTTCCCTGGTGGCGCAGTGGTTGAGAGTCCGCCTGCCGATGCAGGGGACACACGTTTGTGCCCTGGTCTGGGAGGATCCCGCATGCCGCGGAGCGGCTGGGCTCGTGAGCCATGGCCGCTGAGCCTGCGCATCCGGAGCCTGTGCTCCGCAGCGGGAGAGGCCCGCGTACCGCAAAAAAAAAAATACAAGGAGGAGAAAGAAGCTCAAATGTCAGTCTGAATCATTAGAAATGGGTGCACTAAAGTAGCAAAAACAAGAAGAAATGGAAATAAATTTAGTGCTAAACACAAGAAATTAGAAAAAAAATATTTCTAATCAAGGCAGAAATAAGGATGTAATAGTGATAAAAGGAGAAAATACATAGTAAAAGATGATTCTGAGAAAAACAAACTATAAATTCCAAACTAACACGATCAAGAAAAATAACACACAGATTTGCACCATTGGAAATGAAAAGGGAAATAAACATAGAGAAAATTATATCATAAGATTTGTACATTTTTGTGTTAACACCTGAAAAACTTAGACGAAAAAGATAGTTTTCTAGAAAAACATAATATTGACTGAAGAAGACACAGAAAACCTAATAGACGAAACATTTCAGAATAAATTGAAAAAGTTCTCAGGAAATTACTCCACAAAATTTCAAGCCCAAGCTATTTTATCACTGAATTATTTCCACCTTCAAGAAATAGAAAATTCTTTGATATACAACTATTCCAGAACATATAGAGAGTTGAATGCTACCTCTTTTGTGATACCAGTCTGTCAAAGCTCAAAGAAAGAAAAAGGCCAATATCTCTCAGGAATATTAATGCAAAAGTTCCAGATCAGACATTACAGCGAGTACACCTGGATTTAGGAACAATCACTCCAGTAAACGGGTACTTTGTATTAGGAAATATACGACTACCATGCTCCATTTTAATCAAGCAGTGGGGAAAAACAAGTCATCTCAATGATTAATGAAAAAGAAGCTGATAAAACTTAATATTTATTATTTCGGGGGAGAAAAAAACCCTGGTAACGGAAAAAGTATTTTTGTTTGTTTGTTTTTGCGGTACATGGGCCTCTCACTGTTGTGGCCTCTCCCCGTTGCGGAGCACAGGCTCCGGACACGCAGGCTCAGTGGCCATGGCTCACGGGCCCAGCTGCTCCGCGGCATGTGGGATCTTCCCGGACCGGGGCACGAACCCGTGTCCCCTGCATCGGCAGGCGGACTCCCAACCACTGCGCCACCAGGGAAGCCCGGAAAAAGTATTTTTATAATATGATGATATCAGGCTTAATGGTGGCACTAGAGCTGAGGTTGGCAAACTAGGGCCCACAGGCCAAATCTGGCCCATGTGTTTTTGTAAGTAAAGTTTTGTTGGAACATAGCATGTACCCACTCATTTCCATGTTGTCGGTAGCTGCTTTATGAGGTAGAGTAGCTGTGAAAGAGGTTGCATGGCCTGAAAAGCCAAAATGCCAGAAAAGCTTTGCCAATTCCTGATCTAGAGCCGTTCCTGTTCCATTCAGGAAGGACCAAGGCAAGGTTGCTCACCAGCCTTATGTATGAGCAGGCAGTTCACAAAAGGAGTACATATGGACAATAAATACATGGAAAAGTGTATGAGCTCATCAATAATCAAAGAGATATAAATAAAAATGATAAAAGTATATACTTGGGCACCTGTTATGAGGTAGGCAGTATCCCAAGCATTCAGTCTAAGTAACCTCATTTAATACAAAAATCCTAGTAAGGAAGTGCTGTTTAGACTGCAGAAAATTCAGTCCCAGGTGGCTAACTGACAGGTAAAGACTGGCAAGGATTTTAAAAGACTGTGTTGGATGTAGGCAAAACTAGTAGGGAAATTGACCCTATTATTCAGCACCCATGGATGGTTATATGGGTGCACCCTCTTTATAGGGTGGTCAGGTTAGAAGTGTCCATATGTAAAGTATGCTCATGAGTTGATTCAGCAGTCTCACCCGTGGAAATAACTGCACAGTTATGAACGCACACGGCCCTAGGACCTTTGTTATAGCACGGTTTGTAACAGCAAAATAAGAAATGCTCACCAATAGGAGAATGTTTAAGTAACTGTGGTGCAGAAATTAAATGGCATATTGTTGGGAGACAAAATTAGGCTCATAACAACCTGGATGATCCCAACTCTATAAAACCATAAATCTCAGGGGAACTCTGTGGAAGAATGTCACCCACATGTTGACATTGATTATCTATGGGTAATGGGACTTTTAAGCAATGTTTGCTCTACCTTTTCCTAAGCGATTTTGTTTACAGTGAATGTGTACCATTTGATACACATGCAGCTTACTTATTCAGCACAGTTCCCAGAATAAGTAACTTCTCAGCCTGTGTCTGGTTTCTGCCTGCCTCTGAATGCTCCCACCATAGCACTGTCCCAGGTGTTCACCCTGCTTGGCTTGCACTGGCCCTGTTCTGGTTCCTGGAATCTTGGCAAGGTGCCTGCAAATGTTTTTCCCTCCATCTGGAACCACAGTCCACCCAGCATAACCTTTGGGAAGCTGAGACCCATCCTTCTGGTCTGGGTTTAGACATCACTTTAGAAAGGACATTCATGACCAACCAGACCTAGCTGATCCTTCGTCACACCATTTATCAGAGTTTGCAAAGATTTGTTTACCTGTTTATTCTTCAAACAGCAAGTAGAATTCCTGCTGAAACGTTAACTCCTGTCATGCCAGCCTCTGTGGAGAAAGTTCCTGTGTCTTCCCATTTTATCCAGAATTTAAGATTCAGATCCTTAACATGGAAAAGCTTACTGGGGCCCTCACCTGTGATTCTCCCCCTGACTACATTTTAATCACAGAGGTAGCTTTAAAGAAAATGACAACATCAAACTTGTTTCCAGTGAAGATGTAGGAGTGCATGAACAACCTTAGCTCCCAATGTAACAATGAGTAAAACAAAGTTTAAAAATTATACTCTCCTATGGTACACTACCAAAGAGGGGCTGGGAGCAAGGAAGCCTTGATGCATTTCAAGGAGGTGGCCCCTTCACAGGTGAGCACGCTGGGGACAAGCAACTGGTCTGGGTGCAGGTAGGCCTCAAAATTGGCTAGAGCAACTCTGAACAAAGAAGGAGAGAGCAGCAGAGCCCTGGACAACAGTGAGCGGGTGGAACAGAGCCCCAAACTTGGGGCAGGAAGAACTCCAAGTGCAAAAGTAATTTTCTCATCCTGAGAATCCCCTTAGCCTAGAATTTTGCTGTGTACCCAGAACAGTGAAGTGCTCATATCTTAGAGGCACCATTGAAGCATTTTTGACAAATGCATATCAAGACACAACATTTCTATTACGCTAGCAAGTTCTTTCATGTCCCTTGCCTCAACCTGATAAAAGGCATCTACAAAAACCTACAGGTAATATCACACTCAATAGTAAAAAACGGAATGCTTTACCTCTAAGATGAGAACAAGGCAAGGATGTCTGATCTCACCACTTCTATTCAACATTGTAATGGAGGTTCTAGCTAAGGCAATTGGCAAGAAAATGGAATAAAAGGAATCCGTATTGGAATGGAAGAAGTAAAATCTGTTATTTACAGATTAACTGATCTTCAATGTAAAAATCTGATGGAATCAAAAAAGAAAAAAACTATTAGGACTAGCAAGTGAGTATAGCAGGATTGCACAATACAAGATCAATATTCAAAAATCCCTGGTGGTCCAGTGGTTAAGACTCTGCGCCCCCAATGCAGGGGGCCCAGGTTCGATCCCTGGTCAGGGAAGTAGATCCTGCATGCTGCAACTAACATAGCCTACATGCCGCAACTAAAGATCTGGCACGTGACAACGAAGATCCCACATGCCACAACTAAGACCCAGTACAGCCAAATAAATAAATAAATAAATATTTTTAAAAAAAAATTGCAGGGAGCTCCCTGGTGGTCTAGTGGTTAGGGTTCAGCACTGTCACTGCCATGGCCTGGGTTTTGCTATAAAAAGAGGAATATTTTCAGTGTTATTGGCCACAGTAACTTTTTCTTGTTGTTGTTGTTAATGATGTTCTTTTAGAGATTTTATGTGAGAATAATTTCCTTAGGTAAATATCCAGTTATTTTGGAAAGATCTTTTCCCATTTTGTTTTTGTTGTTTTTTAAACAGTTGAAATAACAAAAATCCTAAGTACTCAAAAAAATTAATTGCAGAGAGTTCCCTTGTGGTCTAGTGGTTAGGATTTGGTGCTTTCACTGCCGTGGCCTGGGTTCAAATCCCTGGTGGGGGAACTGGGATTCCTCAAGCTGTGCATGCAGTGGAAGCATGGAGTCCTGTCTTTTACTTTGTTTATGGTGTCTTTTGAAGAAAAGAAGGATTTTTAAAAATGTCTTTTTTCTTTCATTGTTTGTGTTTTATGTCTTCAGTTCAAAATCCCAACTACGTTTGGGTCCTAAAAATAGTAGCTTGTATTTTCTCCTAAAAGACTTTCTAATCAGCTTAATTGCAATATAATTGACACATAATAAAACTGCACATGGACTTCCCTGGTGGTGCAGTGGTTAAGAATCTACCTGCCAATTCAGGGGACACGGGCTCAATCCCTGGTCCTAGAAGATCCCACATGCTGCGGAGCAACTAAGCCCATGCGCCACAACTACTGAGCCTGTGCTCGAGAGCCTGTGAGCCACAACTACTGAGCTCATGCGCTCTAGGGCGTGTGTGCCGCAAATACTGAGCCTGCGTGCCACAACTACTGAAGCCCTTGTGCCTAGAACCTGTGCTCCGCAACAAGAGAAGCCACCACAATGAGAAACCCGCGCACCACAATGAAGACTATCCCCCGATCACTGCAACTAGAGGAAGCCCGAGCGCAGCAACGAAGGCCCAACGCAGCCAAATAAATAAATAAATAAAAATAAACTGCACGTAAAGTGTACAATTTCATAAATTTTGACCTTCTTAAAAAAATTTTATTTTTGGCTGCATCGTGTCTTAGTTGCAGCACGCGGGGTCTTCACTGCGGCATGCAGGATCCTTCACTGGGGTGCGCGGGCTTCTCTCTCTAGTTGAGGCGCACAGGCTTAGTTGCCCTGCAGCACGTGGGATCTTAGTTCCCTGACCAGGGGTCGAACCTGCGTCCCCTGCATTGGAAGGCAGATTCTTTACCACTGGACCAGCAGGGAAGTCCACTTGACTTTTTTTTTTTTTTTTTTTTTTTGCGGTACGCAAGCATGTGGGATCTTCCTGGACCGGGGCACGAACCCGTGTCCCCTGCATCGGCAGGTGGACTCTCAATCACTGCGCCACCAGGGAAGCCCCCCTTGACCTTTTTTTAAAAAATTATTTTTCTTTTGGCCACGCCATACGGCTTGTGGGATCTTAGATCCCCTATCTGGGATTGAACCCGTGCCCCCTGCAATGGAAGCGCTGAGTCTTAACCACTGGACCTCCAGGGAAGTTCCAATTTTGACGTTTAAATCTGTAAAACCATCACCACAATCAAGAAAATGAATATGACCATCACCCCCGCACGTTTCTTCATGCCCCTTGAAGTCCCTCCTCCTACCTCTCCACATCCTTCCCCATTCCTCTGTTCCCAAATGACCACAGGTCTGCTTTCGGTTACTATAGATTAGCTTGAATTTTCTAGACTTGTATATAAATGGAATGATATGTTGCATACTCTTTTTTTGGGGGGAGGGGGAACTGGCTTCTTTTACTTAGCATAATTATTTTGATATCCATCCATGTTGTTGCATGTATCAATAGGTCATTCCATTTTACTGCTGACTAGTATTCCATTTTATGGATCTACCACAATTTGTTTATCCAGTCATTTGTTGGTGGACATCTGGGTTGTTTCCAGTTTGGAGCTATTACAAATAAAGCTGCTATGAACACTAGTATAGTGTACAAGTCTTTGTATGGACATATATTTCCTTTTCGATAAATAGGATTAAAACATCTGGATCATACAGTAGGTGTAAGTTCAGCATTTTAAGAAACTGTCATTTTGTTTTTCAAAGTGGTTATACCATTTTACATTCCCATCAGCAAAGTATGAGAGTTCCAGTTCCTCCACATCCCCATCAATATTTGGTATAGTCAGTCTTTTTGATTTTTGCAACTCCAGTAGATGTGTATTGGATTCTCGTTGTGTTTTTTTTTGTTTTGTTTTGCGGTACGCGGGCCTCTCACTGTTGTGGCCTCTCCCGTTATGGAGCACAGGCTCTGGACACGCAGGCTCAGCGGCCATGGCTCATGGGCCTAGCCGCTCTGCGGCATGTGGGATCTTCCCGGACCGGGGCACGAACCCACGTCCCCTACATTGGCAGGCAGACTCTCAACCACTGCGCCACCAGGGAAGCCCTGTTTTTTTTAAATAAATTTATTTATTTAATTTATTTATTTTTGGCTGTGTTGGGTCTTTGTTGCTACGCGTGGGCTTTCTCTAGTTTTGGTGAGCAAGGGCTACTCTTCATTGCGGTACGCAGGCTTCTCATTGCAGTGGCTACTCTTGTTGCAGAGCATGGGCTCTAGGTGCGCGGGCTTCAGTAGTTGTGGCACGCAGGCTCAGTAGTTGTGGCTCACGGGCTCTAGAGCGCAGGCTCAGTAGCTGTGGTGCATGGGCTTAGTTGCTCTGTGGCATGTAGGATTTTCCCAGACCAGGGATTGAACCTGTGTCCCCTGCATTCTTAACCACTGCGCCACCAGGGAAGCCATTGATTGTGGTTTTAATTTATATTTCTCTAATTACTATTGATGTTGAGCATCTTTTCAAGTGCTTGTTTGTCATTTGCCCATCTTCTTTCATGAAAATATTTTACTCTTTTTTCAAAAATTGGGTTCTAATTGTTGATCCACTTTAATTTTTGTACACGGTGTGAGTTAAGGATCAAAGTTCTTTTTTAAAAAAAAAATAAAGATAGATATCCTGTTGTTCCAGTACTACTTGTTGCAAAGGCTATCCTTTTCCCACTGTGTTGCCTTCTGTGCCATTGTAAAAAATCAGTTATCCATAGATGTATGGGTTTATTTCTGAACTATATATTCTGTTTCATTGATGTATCTGTTTATACCAATACCATGCTGTTTCGATTATGTACTTTATAATAATTTTTGAGATCAGATAGTGCTAACTCTCCAATTTTCTTCATTTCTGAGTTGTTTTTATTATTCTAGGTCTTTGCATTTTCATATGATTCCATGTCTACAAAAACTCCTGCTGGGATTTTGATTGGAAATGCATTGAATCTATATATTTGAAGATAATTGACATCCTAACAATATTGAGTCCTCTAACATATAAACAAGTATATTTCTCTATTTGTTTAGGTCTTCTTTAATTTCTGTCAGCAATATTTTGTTTTCAATATATGAATTCTTCACATCTTTTGTCACATTTATCCCTAAGTATTTCATATTTTTGATGTTGCGGTAAATGGTATTTTTACTATTTTCAATTTCCAGTTGTTCATTATAAGCATATAAAAAGGCAATTGTTGGGACTTCCCTGGCTGTCAAGTGGTTAAGACTTTGCATTGCAGTGCAGAGGGGTGCAGGTTCGATCCCTGGTTACAGAGCTAAGATCCCACATGCCTCATGGCCAAAAAACCAAAACATAAAACAGAAGCAATACTGTAACAAATTCAATAAAGACTTTTAAAAAATGGTCCACGTCAAAAAAATAATCTTTAAAAATAATGCAAAAATAATAATAATGCAGTTTTTAAATAATGCATTAGGACTCCATGCTTCCACTGCAGGGGGCCGGGTTCGATTCCCTAGTTGGGGAACTAAGATGCCACATGCCACACGGAAAAAAAAAACAACACTGAAAGGATAAATCTTTCCTTATATATGGAGCAAAAAATGCAAGTTGCAGATGAAATCTTATGCATTTATATGAATGCAAAACGTGCTTTGTATTGCTTTCGAACACAGGCATGTAAAGTTTCAGGAAATGTATGGAGTGATCCACATCTCATTCAGGATAGTGGCTGCCTCTGGAGGAAGGGGGGGTTTCTATTGGCGAGGGAAACACAGGTGTTTCAGCCTGTAGGTTGATTTTTTTTTTTTCAGCTTAGGAGTGTGTTCACAGGGTTTCATTGAATCTCTGACGAGTTTACTATATTTTACATGTTTTTCTTAAAAGAAAAACGAGCAGACGTCTAACGTTAAATTCCAGAGATGTGAGAATTTGGATGCTGAATGGTGAACTGGTGGCAAAGAAAAGCTGTGGAAGGGGGAACTTCTGCATGGTCACCAGCAGTAAAGAAGCATCTTGACGTCCTTCTGGGGGGACTCAGAATCCCATAGTGTTGACCTTAGTGACTCTTGGACTCTTAGCTGGAGAAGATGAGTTAATCCTAGGATTTGAGAGCATAAGGTAACTTCAAGTCTAGCTGACTTGTACTAGTTATTATACTATTGGCGACCCTACAACCCAGTTCATAAAATACCCTACTTATTCCAAGTAATGTATCCTGGACTCCTCCTCCCTTTACCTTAAAAAAAAGAAAAAAATTAATTAAGTTTTATTTATTTATTTTTGGCTGCACTGGGTCTTCCTTGCTGCGTGCAGGCTTTCTCTAGTTGTGGCCAGTGCGGGCTACTCTTCATTGTGGCGTGCAGACTTCTCATTGCGGTGGCTTCTCTTGTTGCAGAGCATGGGCTCTAGGTGCGCGGGCTTCAGTAGTTGTGGCTCATGGGCTCTAGAGCGCAGGCTCAGTAGTTGTGGCACACGGGCTTAGTTGCTCTGCAGCATGTGGGATCTTCCCAGACCAGGGCTCGAACCTGTGTCCCCTGCATTGGCAGGTGGATTCTTAACCACTGAGCCACCAGGGAAGCCCCCCCTTTACCTTTCATTCTTATCTGGTTATGAGGAAATGGAACCAGCTGAAGCCCTTCACGTGGCATGGAGTGACCACATTTTGGGCACCTCTCAGAGGAAGGGCATGTCCACAGACAACCTAGATTCTCCTACTGCTCTGGTCTCTCCCCACTCAGAAACCTCAGTAACAGCTCAGACGTAGCCCAGACTTCCATAATGTGGCATCCAAGATGGCTGTTCGCCCCAGCGTTTGCCACCTCGTGACAGAGAGAACAAGGTAGCATCCAACAAGCTGGGGTACCTGAAGTAGGAGAGGGCCTGGGTATTAGGGAAGCAGTATCATCACACACCTGTAACCCACTCCCCACCGGGCCCTGGTGAACTGCTCTGCATTGAGAGGCCTCCTCCATGCCCTTCCTTGTTCTGGGTATTACAGACTGGACCGCAGCCCATGATGCACAACCTTTAACCTACTGCCTGTTGGCGCTACCTTTTGAACGCTAACATTTCCACAATCTGACCACGGATCACCACCCACGTTGATTACTGCATTGGTACAAAGGTCACTCTGGTCCTTCCCTCACCCTCTTTAACTCTGCTCTCCACACAGAAGCCACAGTGAGTGATCCTTTGAGGAGGCCAGAGCCCATGACTGCTCTGCTCAGAACCATGCCGTAGCTCACAGCCAGAGCCATTCCGATGCCCCTAAGGCTCTCTGCAATTGGCCACTCTCTGACCACCATGCTGTCCCCCCAACTAATCAGTCGAAACTAGGGTGGAGAAATGAACAGGCATGGCGAATAAGGAGCAAGGAGGAAGGGGCTAGGGAGCTCTGAGCAAGGGTCACCCCCAACACAGCTGGGAAGGAGGCCTCGGTCCAGCGGACTCAAATTCGTCTCGGTAACAAGGAGTAGGGCTTCATATGTGAGGGGAAGCTCAAAATTAGGTTCCGTGTCCAAAAAGGGTATCCTAACAACCACTTCCTTAACAATCTTTTAACTACTGAACGAAAAGGAAAGTGCTCAGACTTCAACCAAGTTCCCACCGCTAACTGCGGCTACAGCAAGCCGCCGTTTTACGGACGGCCAAACTGAGGCTCGCCGACCAGCGATTTACCGAGGCCCCCTAACGTCAGGCAGCGGTGGCTGGGGAGCGCGGTCCGCCGCTGGGAAAGCACCGCCCGCCTCGCCGAGGTCTCTGGCACGGCGGTCCGGGTAAATCCCTAGAAGGAGGAACTCGGAGGCCGAGCACCTCCAGGAACTTGCCAAGGTCTAACCGGAAGCGCTCCGCCTGGAACTACCACTCCCAGCAGCCTGCGCGGCGCGTCCCGGTCGACGCCGGGCCGGGGTGGGTGGGGGGAGCGACCGCCATTGTCCGCTGCTGAGGTGAGGCGGTCGCCCAGTCCGTGGGGTTGCTACTGCTGCTGCTGCTGCTGCTGCTGCCGCTGCCGCTGCCGCTGCCGCTGGCCGGGAGGTCGGGAGAACGGGTGGAGAGAGCCGACGCCTACACTCGCGGCGGGCGCGACGCCAGGGCAGGTCCCTCGGCCCGCCTACGGCCTCGCGGCCGCGCTGGAACAACTGGGCGGGCCTGGGTGAGCCCTGCGCGTCGGGCCTTTGTCCTCCGGGCGGGAACCCCAGACGCACGGGCGAGCCGGGCCGAACGTCCCCGGCGAAGCAAACGCGAGCTTGTTAAGTCGCCCGCGAAGAGCGGCGGGCACTGGCCCTCAGGGGTGCGAGGCCGGTGGTTGCGAACCAGGTGAGTCCGGCCGTTCCCGGGACGGGCTGAGAGCATCGCACCCGCGGCAGGGTTGCGGAGGAAATCCGGGGCGGGAGGCCAGGAAGCAGGAGGCGAGGACCCCTCCGAGGCCGTTCCGGGGAGTCTACCTTTCCTTCCCTGGCGGGCGTTTCTCGTACGAGTCCGTTCTCGTCTGACGCAGAGGCAAGTCAAAAGTGGGTTGGGAACAGCCCAGGGCTCCTTTAAACGTACAGTGACCGAGGACTTTGTCAAGTTGCAGGCAAGAGTGCAGAATACTCAGTGTGCCGACTTGGAGTTCGGGCGCAGATCCCGGTGCCCCTGGTGCCCAGTGGGCGTCCCAGCGCTTTGTGCACTCTCCCAGGAATCCGCAGAGCTCTGCCAATGGGCGTCGGGCCCTCAGAGAGGTGCGGGACTTGCATAAATAAGCCTAGAACTTAGGGAGTTGGGGATGGTCTGGGCTCCAAACCCGGCTTTCTTTTGGCCTCTGCACCAGCAGAGACAGACAGACTTGGGCCTGGTAGGTCTTCCAGGTGGATTTTTTTTTTTTTAAAGATAAAATTTACGTAACATAAAATTAACCATTTAATCGTACAAGTCAGTGATTTTGTTGTGCTTTCAGAACGTTGTGCAGTCATCACCACTATATAATTCCAGAACATTTTCATAACAACCCCCAAGGAAAAAACCCCTGAACCCATTAAGCATTCATTCCCCCGTTCCTCCTTCCTTTCTGCTCTAGACAGCCACTTACATGTGAAGGTTGTACGTAGATTTTATAGTAATTTTCGTTAAATCAACAGAAAAGCTACCTTGTCCTTGTCAGTAGCTGTCTCTTGAGAACTGTTGACAAATTTCTGCTCTCTTATTCTGGAACGTGCCCATTTTTCAGCTAATTCTTGTCACCCTTCATTTCTTTTAAGAAATTCTGTTATGTTTTTGACATGTAAATTGTATTCTTATAATGCTCTGTAGGAGTCTTTTTGTTTCTGTGGATGTGTTCTCTTTATTCCCACTGGATCTTCTGTGAGGAAAGACCATTTTTTGTCTTTTTACACTTTTATCACTAGGTGGGTATTGCAGTTGCTTTCAGTAATCACCCAAATCCACTGCTCCTGGGCAAGCTCCTGGTGGATTAATCCTGCAGGATGGCAGCCATCAACCCGTGGGCTTCGTGGGGTGAGTACAAATCTTGTTTCTTCTGGGCCTCTCCAGCAATGATGTGCTGGAGAGGGGCTGAGGGCTTTTGGGATTGGGGAGGGGGGGGGTCTCTCTGTCTTGGTATAGAATTAGAACTGAGTGAGATTTCTTTAAAAAGTTGGTTGTTTGTATTAAAGTCAGTGTAATTTTTGTGTATTTCATAGTCATCTCCTGAGAAGTCTCATTAGTTTTAAGAGATTTTCTAGTGATTTGTGTGACAGTCGTACGTACAACCAAAATTTCTCTACTACTCCCGTATTTTTTTACTATTATTATTGTTTCTTATTATATAGCAGTGTTTTATGATATAAGAACAATGTTAAAATAGTGTCAGTGGTGTGTTTTATCTTTAAGCAAGCTTTCATGTATCTGTCATTAAAGATATCAAAGGAGTATCTTTCTACTAATATTTTTTAAAAATTAAGTAATGTTAAATTTTATCAAATACCTGTCCAGCCTATTTAAGTAGTTCTGTCCTTAATTGTTCTGTTGCTGTGTCATATCAATAAAATTCCTGAAAGTGACCCACCTGTGCATTTCTGCTATAAATCTAGCTTATGTTGGGTTTGTTTCACACGTCCTTGGTCTCTACTTATGGAATTTTGTTTTGTGCATTAGTGAGACAGTTCTCCTTTTCCATTTGTAGCCTTTAGTCACTAGGATTGGTGTCACAGTTCTTTCCTTTCCTTGTCCTAACCGGATCCTCTGATGCAGGTATCTTTACGGACCAGTCCTGGGGGATGGCGGCTGTTGACCCGTGGGCCTCCTGGGGTGAGTCAAGAACTTTTGTCCCCGGACTTCCCTGGTGGTCCAGCAGTTAAGACTCCACACTTCCACTGCTGGGGATGCGGGTTCCATCCCTGGTCGGGGAACTATGATCCGACATGCCTCATGGTGTGGCAAAAAAACAACTTGTGTCCCCATCAGCCACATTGGTTAACATGTTGTGGTCTCTCCCAGCAGTAACCTGCCATTGCCAGGGAATTAGAGCTGGGGAGGAGGGGGCCGGGGGCGTGGGGTCTGGTCCAGCTCTGTCTCTGGGCAGAGCTGGAACAGAGAGGGACCAGAACACTCCACTGGGGGGTACGGTGTGATGATATCTCCAGGACAGGATGCATGAGAATGAATGTGTGGCCACTTAGGGCTCAGGCCTAGAAAGTCTGTGAAGAGACACTTTGTCTAAGACAGTACCTCAGCAAGGGGAGATTGTCCCTGTGTTTAGGCACATTCTTTAATTTCTCGGCCCCACTGCTTTCATCTATAACATGAGGAGGTAGGGTTTTTCCCTTGCCCAAAGGGGAAGGACAGGGTCAGGAGGTGGGACTCATGTGGTCACACTTCTGGGAGGGAGAACTGCCTCTGTGACTTCACTTTCCTCCCCCAGCTCTGTGTCCTCAGGACTCTACCTGGTGCGTGGAGAAGACCCCTGAGGAGAGAAGGAGGGCCCCCAGGCTTCCGACAGCCCAGGCCCAGGTGAGATGGGGCTTCTGCTTTTTCGTGAAGGGTTGCCCTGTTCCCTAAGGTGTTCAGGGTGTTCGCGGCCATCCCAGTCGATGTACTTCCTCAGTTTACCACAGCTAGGGTTTGGGTAAAGAAGGAATCAGCTAGAAGTTTATTGATTCCTGAGCACAGGTCGGGAGAATTCTGTTTTCCATGACTTGCAGCCTCACTGTCAACCAGCCTGTTCAGAGTCCCGGGCCCCAGCTGTGCTGTGGGCTGTTTGGTGGATAAGGGGCAACCCTCTTCTGGCTAGCATCCCCCTCCTCTTTTTCCCTCCCACCTTCCCTCATGTATTCAGTGCCTGACTCAGATTGATGATGTCTGCTGAGCTCTGTGCTTACTGGGAGGAGAACAAGGTGAAGTGTTAGCCCCCATCCTGAGGAGCTCCCATGCCACTTTCCAGGGTGGTTCAGTCAACTGCTGAGACCTCACCATCTGCCTAGTGCTGCACATGTGGTTCAGGACACAAGCCAGAGGTGCTTAGGGAGGCCCTGAGCCCTGGAGGAGCTGAGCACAACTGATGCCTTGGGAGAGTCTGCATAGAGGCCGTGGGGCACAGAGCACCTGGGGTCCTTTTGCTGTGGAGAGGAGGCTGCCTGGGAGATAGAACACCCCTGAGCCAAGGGGTAAAGGGGACACATCAGCCGGGTGGGCATAGCCTGCTGAGCAGGAATCTGGCCTCCAGTAGCACCATGGGGACACACCACATGACCAGCATCTGGGTGAAGGCTGGCCATAATTAGATTTTAGGCCAAAGAGGCCAGGACAAACCCAGCCGCATCCTGAATGCCCGCCACCGAGCTGGGTCTCCATCCTGGTGGTAATGAGAAGCCTCAGAAGTGTTGGAAGCAGGAGGAACCAGGGTCTAGAATGTGGCTGGAAAGTTGCCTCTGGCAGGGGAGTGGAAAGAATGGGGGCTGTGGGAAGCAGGCTGGCGTATCAGGCTTCAGTCTGCAGCACCTGGAAGCCAGATCTGAGAGGTATAAGGGAGTCGAAGCAGGAGGACTTCGTGACTGTAAGGGCACAAGGGTGGCTCCCAAGAGAAATAGGGCAGCACAGTTCATGATGTTGGACAGGTGTCATCTCCCTCCTCCCCTCTTGCTCAGCCCCCTTACTTGAGGCAGCCACTTAAAAAATTTTTTTTAATAAAAGCTGTATTAAAATATTAATGTACCATAAAGTTCAACTTTTTAAAGTATGTAGCTCAGTGGGTTTTAGTATATTCACAGAACTCTGCAACCATCACCAGTATCTAATTCTAGAACATTTTCATCATTCCAAAAAGAAACCCTATACCCATTAGTAGTTACTCCCTGTTTCCCCAACTCTCAGCTCCTGGCAACCACTAATCTACTTTCTCTGTATTTGCGCATTATGGGCATTTCATATAAAGGGAATCATATAATATATGGCCTTTTGTGTCTGGCTTTCATGGGTCCTGTATGTCATATCGTTTATCAGTATTTTATTTCTTTTCATGACTTGGAAGTAGCCATTTTTAACATGTTTCAGTTTCTTAGGGTTTTTTCTAAATGAGAGATTTTTATCCTAGTTCTTCACATTTACATGTACTCTGATTGTCTGCTGTGAAAGACAAAAATAGTTTCATTACTATATTTAGATTTTTCATTTCTAAGTTCAAATAATGAATCAAGCAAATGTGAGATACTGTGATATAAAAATGTTAATAACATCTCTGCTTAGCATTACGTCTCCCGCCAAGTTAAAAAAAAAATTAACAAAACCTCCCACGGTTTCAAGGCTGACTGGTGAAGCACGTCGTGAGTATGCTGTCCCCACGTCACAGCACTGCCGTCTCAGGTCTGAGCCACGTAATGAGGGCATCACAGCTTGGGTGACTGGTGTTCGTTGCTCTTACAACGTGCGGTCATTTGCAGACAATCGATAGTGAAGCTAGACTAGGCTGAAAGATGGGCCCTGATCAGTTGCTTGGGAACAGAAGTTAGCTGTAGTGAAGTGCTGTGAAGAAATTCTAATAACCACTGTGCTGCACTCTGCTGTCCATTTATATGAGGGTTTCTGAGAGTTATTAGAGTTAATGCCGAGAAAATAAAATGGAGAATTAAAATAACACCACCCTCTAATGTCTGAAGAGTTGTGATTTGTGAGCATGTACTCCTGGCCCCTTCCCACACCCACTTTGGATCTTTCCCTGTGGGAAACTCAAGACTTGAATGTGTGAGTTTTGTATTAAGTGAGGTCTTGGGAACACAAACAAGAGCGCCTTATCCCTCTATTGTTCCCTCCAAATTAAATATTTATTGAAATAAAGCATTCACCTGGTGAAAATATCAAATGCTGTCATCCCTTGTTATCTGAATAGTCTGATCTTACAAACATGTTGGTTAGTGAAGTTTCAGCTAGTGGGAGCCCTTTATTTTGATGAATAGGGAAAATAATAATAATATCCCAGCCCATATAAAAACCCCAGCCAGACCCCCCCAAATATGGAAACTCTCAAACCCCCACTATAACAATCCACCAAAGATTTCTGCACAGTAAACATTCACATAAAACACGAATTAATGGAATACTCTGCCTCCGTCTTTGGTTGTTTCAAGGTTGAGCACAGTTTAGTTATATTTTCCTTCTCTGCAAAGAGCTTGCCCTAAAATATTAATAAATAATGAAATTCTGAAGATGCCAGAGAGTATATCTGGACTTCCCCAGGTTCCATGAAGGGGCCAGTTGTCAGAGAATTCAGGTAATGCAGGAGCAATCAGATGAGATCCTTAGCTGTCAGGTAAACAGCTAAGACCCAGCTCAGAACCCCCTACATCCTCTCTTAAACCCTCCTGTAGTTTAAACGTGAGGCTGGTGTGTCAGATTTCATAAAGTGCCTTAGAATGTCTAGATAAATGATTATACTTGTGTACAAAGCAACATGTCCAAAAATGTTTACAAGAATTTGGGTGAAACATCTTTGCAAGTCATCCTGGCAGATGATATTTGGAAAGTAGGAGTTCAGGTAAGGGTTACCTGTGAAATGGAAGGGCTCACTCCTACCTAGGGGGTGGGGCCCTTCTCTGTTCTGCTTCCTTGCTCCTAAGCATTAGGTAACTGAGGCTTTCGTCTCCCAGCCCCACCTCTTGTCTCCACAGCTGGTGAGACTAGGTGCCTATCTTCTGCTGTCTCTTCTGTTTCATCACCAGCCTCAGTTTTGCATTTTCTTTGTATCCCTAAGGCCTCCAGGAGTTGTGGGCCCTGACATTGGGGCATATTCTGCTAGGGGTCTTTTTTCTTCCTGATGGGCAGTCCATGGGCCCTTCCAGTTTTGATGACATCTCTCAACTCTGAAAATATTTTTTATTTAAATTTTTATTTTGACAAATTCCATAACTGCAGAAAAGTATAAAAAGTGATTAAACAGGGTCCCACTCCAAATCATCGTTAATGTTTTGCCATATTTACCTTTCGTTCTTTTTAGTCCCCAATCACATTCTTTTTGCACCCTTCCTGACAACAACCACTTAAGATACGTACATAGTTAATCCATTTTCATACTCATGTAAGTAATAAACTATATAGACATTATAAGGTAATAATCTGGTTTTTTTAACAATGCTTTTTCTACATGTAGCTTTTCTACACCTTTCAAGGTCAATTTTGAGGTATATCCATGTGGTAGATGAAGGTCAAGTACATTCCTTTTGCCACATCAGAGAAGCGCACTCTACTCATCTAAGTCCTTCCTCCTTCCACCATTTTTCCTATTCCAAACAAAGCCCTGTGGAAGTTCTTTTAGTTTTGCTTTGTGCGCACGTTTAAGTTTATCTAGGCATACCTTGGAGGCAGCACTTCGCTGAGTTTTAGGGTGTTTGTGTTTTCCGTGTGACCAGTGCTTCCACGTGGCTCTGAAAGGGCAAAGCCCCTTCTCAGTCTCCCCACTCAGAAGGTGCATATTTCCCTGCATCTTTGCTGCCACTTGACAATATTAATATCGGGTCTTTTAATTTTTGTTTACCTCAAGACCACAAAAGTTTATTGCATTATTTTAATTTGCATGTTTTTGATTGCTAGTGAGGTTGAATATCTTTAAATGAGTTATTGGCCATCTGTATTTCCTTCTTTCTCTGTGTGTCTCCCATCCCTAGATTTCTGTAGATTCTCACATTAATATGTAGGCATTTCATGCTTTCTGGATCCTGAGTCTTTGCCACATATGGATTATCTTCTCCAAATCTATAGCTTGTCTCTATGGTGTCTTTTATCAGTGAAATGTTTTTTGGTATATTTTTGTCAAATATATCTGTCTTTGTTTATGGCTAGTGTTGGTTGTGTCTTTTTTAAAGAAGTCCTGTGTTTTTAAAAAATTCCCTCCTGTTTTCCTTTATATTATTTTTCTGAGGTTGTCTGTTAGATGGCCCCCTGACTGCTGTGTTTTTTATCTCTTCTTCATATTCTCTGAGCCTCTTGTATTATCCTGTCCTATTTTATACCGAATCTTTCCAATCTGGGAATTAGAAGTATAGGTCATTGGAAGTTGGATGTGACTGCTGCCTGGATTCTCTGTCCTCTTAGCTGCTAAGTTCAGTCTTTCCACCTGTGCAGATGTTCCTCATGTGTGCAGGGGCCCTCTGGTCTGTCTTTGTTTACCAGAGAAGAGCTGTGAGGCTGTGTCTCACAGATCTGCTTTGTGCACCTGAGCAGGTCTGGTTCCTGATTGACCTGCCTCTAGGTCTCTGTCTCTATCTGTCTCTCTCCCTCCCTCCCCTGACAAGTCTCACTCTAATCTCCATGTGCCTCGGTGGGCCAGGATCACCAGGTCGGTTCTGCTTCCGGTTTCCTGGGTGCACAGCTGGCTGTTAGGCCACAGACCCCTCCCCTCTCCCTGTGTTGGGCTGAAGGGGTCTCAACTCCAGGGTAGTCACTCATCCAGGCAGCCTGAGAACCTCCCACACTCTTGAGTATGAGGAGGGTCCAGGGAGTTTTTCCCACAAGGCAAACTGGCTGGCAGGGATGTGGGGCAACTGGCAAAGTTGTCCTGAATATAGAGGTCCTGAGTATAGACCTTGCAGCCTGATTCTCCTGGCTTCAGTGGCATTTAAGCTCAGAGCCCAGAGCCTCTCTTGGGGTCCTGCTTCCCCTGCAGCCCCTTCTAATGTGCAGGCCTGGGGTCTCCTTTGCTCTGGTTCCTTGGTCAGCCACACTCATCTCCCCATCTTGCGGGAATAATGTGTAGAACACCACATGCCGACGGCCTCTTCGCTGGCCCGTTATGTCGTTTACTTTCTTAAAAAAAACTTTAGGAGATTTAAAAACCCTACGAGTTTCCTGTTGCCGCTATAACAGATTACCACAAACTTAATGGCTTAGAACAACATGAATTTATTCTCATGTTCTGGAGTCTGAAGTCTAGAATGGGTCTACAGGGTTGTGTTCTTTCTGGAGGCTCAGGGGAGAGGCTGCTTCCTTGCTTTCACTCGCTTCTAGAGGCTACCTGCCATTTCTTGGCTCATGGCCCCTTCCTCCATCTTCAGTGTGCATCACTCCGACCTCTGCTTGCATTGTCTCCTTTTCTCTGACGCATACACTCCTACCTCTTTCACTTGTAAGGACCCTTGTGATTTCATTGAGCCCACTGGATAATCCAAGATAGTCTTCCCATCTCAGCATCCTTAACGTAATCACATCTCTGTAACTATGACATCTTTTGTCATATTAAGGTAACAGTCATTAGGACATGGACGTCTTTGGCAGTGCCATTATTCAGCTGACGACAGACACCCACATTCACCAGCCTTAGCAAATGTCACCTTCCAACTTTCTGCCTTTTCATTTATTCGGACAACCTTTTAAAAAAAAAAACTAGAGTATTTTATAGCAAAGCACAGATACTGTATCATTTCACACTTCTGTGTATGTATCTGAGACATTCATACCTTTTAGAAGATAAACACAATACCTTTACACACCCAACAAAATTAACAACAGTAATTCCTTACTATTACCTAATACCAAGCCCGTATTCACTTTTCCCCACTTGTCCCCAAAATGTCTTTTGCAGTTGTTATTCAAATCAGGATCCAAGCAAGGACCACATGTTGCATGTGCTTCATATACTGAAGAAACCAGGTCACCTGTCTTGGGTTGCCTGATTTTGCCTTTGTGATGTCCTTGGATGAGTTCCTCTATCCAGCTGTCTCCCATAGACTGGTAGTTGAGCTAGAGGATAGGGCAGATTCAGGCTTTGTATTTTGGGCAAGAGTACTTGATAGGTGGTGCTGGGTCCTTCTTACTGTCCTGCATCAGTGGGCACAGGTTGTCTGGTTGGCCCATTTCCAGGTGATGTGATGGATTAGTGGCTGCAGGTATTGTCAGCCTGACCCCTCCATCGGACATTTCCCTTATGCCTTTCACCTGTGGTTTAGCAGTCATCAATGATCATTGCCAATGTCCACTATTTTAGTAGGGGTTGCAGAATCTCTCTAGTGATTTCATTCCTCTGTGTCAATTAGATGTGGTGGTTTTGTTCCTTTTTACGTATGTGTATGGGGATCTGTTGGGGTCTTGGGAAGGGTGGGAGGTGAACTTGTGGCTCAGTCCACCAGCTTGACAGCTGCCACGGTGTGGGCTTGGACCTTGTTAACTATTGAACTTTGAAGCCATCTAAGTAGGTGCCACCCTTGAGATTAGGGAGCATGAGATGGGCACACCAGGAGCACCCTGGGCAGGAAGCCTGGCCTCCCAGCTGGTCTCCCAAGTGTGATCACTCTGAAAGTGCATTGAGTTTAGGTATGGTGCACACTTCGGTTTTGTGCACTTCTCTACCCGAATGTTACATTTAAGTAAAAAAAGTTTACCCCAAAAATGTAGAAGCAGCAGCCAGTAAGGAAACTGAGGCCTGGGCATGTCTGTAAGAGGAAAATAAAAAAATTGGAATGGAGGAGTCCAAGGCTAAGGAGGGTTTCACTAAAGGAGGTTGTGAATAGCAGTTGTAAATGCTTTTTGGAGTTAGAGAATCACTGGAGCAGAAGCAGTTCTGTGTTTCAAGCCAGTCATGTGAAGGTGGAGGAGGAGCAGTTCAGACCAGCAGAGCAAAGTCTACACTGAAGACCAGCATGAGGGCTGACCCTGGTCGGGGATGACTCTCAGGACAGAAAGGAAGGCCACATGTGGGTGGAAGAGAAGTGAATAGCAGGCTGTGAGGAAGTGGAGGGATGCTTGGAGTGGAAGCGCACTGCACGTGTATCTATTCAGTGGGTGTTTGTCCTGGGGATGATTCTGCACTGACATGGAAGGGAGGACTGTAGTGCACAGACAGCCCAAGAGGGGGCCCTAGGAAGGAACAGGGGCTGTGGGGTTTGTCGCTCACTCACCTCCCATGAAGCACAGCTCGCTCCCCAGTCCCCCTGCCACAACCTGGAAGTGCCCAGATACCTGAGGCTCACGTTGATGGCTTCAAAGGACTGTAAGGGATGCATTCATTGCAAAAATCAGACTTCCCTTTAGCTTTCTAGTGGGTATTCTTGGTTCTCTTTTTCCTAAAAACATCAGTTTGAACTTTTTCAAAATCAAAGTGCTTTGACAGCAACTGTAAGTGATTCTCTTTGGCTTGGGCTGCTCTGCTTAATCCTGTCTCACCCCTACCTCCAGTCCTTGGGTCGGAGACAATCTGGGAGTGGAAGTGTCTCTGCTGTGGCCAAGAAGGCGGTCACCCTTCCAGGTCCTATATCTACACGTGGAGCAGACTTGAGCCCCAGGTTCTCTGGTCTGTGACCAGGGCTCAGAGTCTGCATCCACCCTGGTCCTGGTCTCGGTCTTATTAAGTGTCTGCAGTTCCAGAGAAGCAGGAGGAATTGCCCAGATGGGAGTCCTGTCCATACTAGCCAGTGTTAACTAGAATTGGGCAAGATCTTAGGAGAGACCTGCTCATCTCTATTGTGGTTATTGTGGGCCCAGATATCTAACTCCCTAAGAGTACATCCCAAATGCAGGGCCCTGGGTGGCTCCCAGTGAGACCTGACCCACGTCAGTGAGAATACCGAACGCATCCAGGACAATTCCTCTATGTACTATCTCCTCTCCAGGGCTGTCAGCCTCACTCCATCCCCAGAAAACACTGGAGTGGGGGTAGCTCCGGGCTGAGGAGGAACATGTGTGCTCTTTTAGGAACCAGTGACCTTCAAGGATGTGGCTGTGGACTTCACCCAAGAGGAATGGGGGCAGCTGGACCCTGTTCAGAGGACCCTGTACCGTGATGTGATGCTGGAGACCTATGGGCATCTGCTCTCTGTGGGTAAGGCGGGGACTGCCCAAGTAAACGATGCTGTCCCCCTTGCAATCCCCTGTGCTACTCTCTGTTTACAAGCTTACGAGGCCTCAGAAGGGCTGAGATGATCTTGAGCCCTGAGGTTCAAGGATGAAATCCCTATTGCTCATAAAGCATGAAGTGAAGTCATTCATGAGAAATAGACAAGGGAGGGTTACATGGCTCTACAAGTCTGTGTTTTTCCTCCACATGTAGGGAATAAGATCGCCAAGCCTGAGGTCATCTCCCTGTTGGAGCAAGGAGAAGAACCGTGGTCGGTGGAGCAGGCATATCCTCCTCAAGGCACTTGTCCAGGTGAGAGCAGACCCCAGGTGGGAGCGAGGAACCTTCCTCCAAGCCATCCTTGTTTGGGAAGTGGGCTGAGGCCGTGAGGAGTTCACTTCCTCAGAGACGGTCACAGTTCCTTCCAAGGAGCTTTATCCCTTTATCCCTTGACTTTTTTCTGCTGTTGATTCAGAGCAAAGATGCCCACCTTTTTAACACGGTAACAGTTTTTGTATGCTACAGTTTCCCTCCTCACCTCTCATGTTCTTTGCTTTGTCCCTTTGTCTAAGAAGACTTCTCATTCATTTACCTGCTTTTTAATGTTTTATTGCCAAACTTGTGGCCTGTAGTCACTAACTCTTCTTACAAAAAAACAACAAAAAATGTTTTTTTAATATAGATAATGTATTTACATGATTCAAAAAACTCAAAGCTATATAAAATGTGTAAGCTGAAAAAAATCTCATTTATACTCTCTCCTCTTATCCACATTATTATTATTCTCCAGAGAGACACACAGATAGACACACAGAGGCACACACAGGCAACCACTTTCCTTTTACTATAAATTTTGGGGTTATTTTATTAGTGGTTGCCCTGGGAATTATAATTAACATCTTAATTTATAACAATTTAGTTTGGGTTACTATCAGTTTAATTTTGATAGTATACAAAAACTTTGCTTCTGTATAGCTCTGTCCTCCCTCTTTTGTGCTATTATTGTCACAAATTACATCTGTACATTGTGTTTCAACATAGATTCATAACAGATTTTTAATTTATTTATAATTATTGCTTTATGTAGTTGTCTTTTAAATCAGATAGGAAACAAACAAAAAATGCATTTGTATCGTCGTCTTGTATTTACCTATGTAGTTACCTTTACTGGTAGTCAGTATTTCGAGTTAGTGTCTTTTCATTTCAGCCTAAAGAACTCCTTTTAGCATTTCTTGTAGGGCAGGTTTACTAGCAGCAAACTCTTAGCTTTTTTTATTGGAGAATGTCTTGATTTCTCCACTTTTGAATGATAGTTTTGCCAGGTATAGAATTCATGGTTGACATATTTCTTTTTCTCTCTGGCCTCCGTGGTTTCTGATGAGAAATAAGCTGTTTATCTTGTTGAGGATCCCGTGTATATGATGACTTGCTTCTCTCTTGTTGCTTTCAGGATTCTGTCTTTGGCTTTGGCTTTTGAAAGTTTAATTACAGTGTGTATGCATGGGCCTTCTAGATTCCCAGGAATATGTTAGGACTTTTCAAATCTATGGACATCTCACTCCTCAGGTTTTCCTTTCATTTTCTGGTTTGTGTATTGTGTATCCCGTCTGTTTTCCATCACCTCAGACAGTAACGCTTTAAAACATTGCCATTAAACATTTGACAAATACCTACTTCCTAGAAGTTTTTAGCGCTGTGCAAGTTCCCACAAGCCTTTCAAGTGGGGTCTTCCTGGGAACCACCAAACAGGTCAGATAATGACTGTTGTTTGGGAATGAGGCTTTGAAAAAGCTCTAGCTTTGTTCTGTTCCTTCTATCACCAGAAATGTGAGCTGTTATTTTCCAAGGCTACTGCTGAGTTGAGGAGTCAGATGGGATTAGGGTAAGTTAAAATGCCACAAAACTCACCGTTATTATTGAAACTCAGTTTTCCTTGAATAAACTCTCCCTGGGTTGCTGCAAGTCTTTGGTTAATTTAGAGAATTCAGAAGAAACTTATTCTGTCAGGTTTTGCCAGTTTTATGGTTGCTTTTATGGAGTGGTGAAATTTCACTGATGTCTTACCGAGGTTAATTGCTTGCAATAATTTCTATTGTTTGTTTCCTGAGTTTTTTAATGCAATTATAAGAATATAGGCATATGTAGTTACTTTTCACCTTTCCAAAGGTAGAATACAATACACATCATTCTGTATCTTGTTGTTTTTAATTTAACGATATACCATGGCCCCCTCTTGAGTCCTGAAGTTGTACATCTTCCCATCTAACGAAGTGAACTTTTGTGGAGTCTTAACCAGCTGCCCCCTATCTGGATCTGAAACCTTCCACCAAGGAGTCATGAATTCCAGAAGCTTTAATGGTCAGTGCTGACCATTCTAAGTAACTGTCCTGAGCCCTGTGGTTCCACCACCTCCATCCTTACACTTCTGCCTTCTTGGAAATCATCTCAACTGTCTCCTTGATCTTGGTAGAACCAGGAATCTCAGCTCTCCCTTCTAGATTGTTTCCCCGTCTTCCTGATCTATATCCCTGATGCCAACCTTCTGTGAGTCTGCTAAGCTGGAAATGGGGAAGTCATCCTGACTGCCTGCTCTTTCCTCTCTAAGAAGTAATCTCTTGTCTGACTTCTGAGATTTTCTTCCTCTGAAATGTCAGCTGTGTCATTCAGCTTCCACCAACATCACCCTCAGGTAGGCACTCTCATAAAATTCCAGCTCAAGTTGGTGAGTGAATTATTATTTGTTATTAGCGCCCTCAGATGTTGTTTCTAGATTTATATCCCTGAAATCTTCCATTATGAGGTCTCTGCCAGTAAACCTACAGTGACTTGAGTTGCCTTTTAAATAACTCTGACCAGATTTCAAGACCTTCGAATTTTTTCTATTATTTTGCTCCTTTCCTGACTAGTTCCTGCAGTTTACTCAGCTGGCATCCTTAAGGCCCTCCTTACATTTCAGTCACATCACGCATGCCTTTGCTCATGCCATACCAGCAGTCTGTCTGTATTTGAGTCATGCCCGAAGACTGAGCTCATGTTATTTCTCTTGTGTGAAACCTTCCTTGATTGCTTCTGTCGTGGTCTCCTTTTCTGACCTCCCATCCGCTTAGCATCTACAACCCCACAAACTCTCAGTGATGTAATGTGTGTATTCATAACTGTTTAGATCGTCACCTCATCACATAGATTATAATTTACAGGTGGAAGAGACACTCAGGCCGTAAGTACTGAGTATGAAGCTGGACGGACATTATTTATCTAATCAGTGACTTGGTCAGCTACCATTTTTTAAAGTTTCTACTGGAAAAATTCAAAAGTTGTTTCAAGATCATTCCCTAACTACTAGAAGCTAAGCTTAAAATTGATAGTAAGTGCCATTTCTTGAGCAGAGTAGGATCTCTCCTGTTGTAATGGACTTGGGTAATAAAAGAGGGAAAATGGTGTATAGTGAAGAAGAAGAAAAACCTGGAGAAAGAGGACAAGGGTCTAGGCCCTGTTGGGTACCTGCAGCATTAGACCCTGTGGTATGCTGAATAATGAATGATACCCACCCCTGCAAAATGTCCACATCTGAAACTTGTGAATATGGTGCCTTATATGGCAAAAGAGACTTTTTCAGATGTGAATTAAACTAGGGATCTTGAGATAGATTATCTTGGATTGTCTGGATGGGCCCATGTTATTGTGAGGTCATTCTAAGAGTGAGGCAGGAGTGTCAGAGACACAGAGATGTGACTGACAGAAGCAAAGGTTGGAATGATAAACTTTGAAGATGGAAGGGGGAGCTACAAGCCAAAGAATGCAGGCAGCTTTTAAAGATGGCAAAGGCAAGGATGTGGATTTTCCCCTAGAGCTTCTGAAGGAAAGTTATCTTGATTTTAGCCCAGTGAAAGCCATTTAGAACTTCTGATTTTCAGACTGTGAGACAGTGAGTTTGTTATTTTAAGCCACAACATGTGTGGTAATTTGTTACAGCAGCAATAGGAAACTAATACAGACCCCTGTTGTTGGAGGACTGATACCTCAGCAGTGATGATAGGTAGCTTCCACATATTGAATTTGCCAGACATTTTGCTGGATTCACAATCTCATTGAATCTTCAGAAGAGTCACGTAAGGATAGTGGCAGAGCCAGTACTTAAATACAGATTATCAGACTGTAACTCCTGTATCTGCTTCATTGCAGTGTGCTGTCTTTCCAGTCTATCTCTTTTGTCATTATTCTACACATGTTAGAAGAACTTTAGGAGTATCCTGAAACCACGTGATTTTTGCCGTTCAGGAGGATGATTTTGTGTTATTGACTGAACTCTGTGAGATAGGAAATAATGTGATAGCTTGAAGCCTTTGTTGGTGATACTTTCTCTTAACCCCATCCCCTTCTTTTTTTGGCAGGTGTCAAAGTAGGGGAACAGTAAGGACATTATAACATAGAAATGAATTAGCACACTTTAATAATTTAAACATTAGTTTCTGAGGGGCTGGTTGTTCATCTGTCTTTTGTTAAGCCAATTATTATTTTTTCACCTTAATAGTATTAAATGCATCTGGATCCTCCAGACAACCCCCAGGTTCAGTGATTCATTAGAAGGACTCCCTGGACTCAAAAGGCATTATATTCAGGGTAATGGTTTATTACAGTGCAAGGACACAAAGCAACATCAGCAGAGGGTAAAGGTGCATGGAGCGAGGTCTGGAGGAAACCAAATGCAAGCTTTCAGTAGTTCTTTCCCAGTGGAGTTGCAAAGAACACACTTAATTCCTTCAGCAATGAGTTGTGTGAAGTGTCATCTACTAGGGAAGCTTGCCCAAGCCTGTGAGTCCAGGGTGTTTATTGGGGGTTGGTCATTTAGACACACATGACTGACTGAGTAATCATGGAAGCTCCAGAACCCCAGAAGGAAGCAGGCGTTCACCATAAATGACATTGTTTGTACAAACTGTCTAGAGAAGTTGGTACAGTATACTTCAAGGGTTCAAGCATGCAGAACACTCTTATGAGTTAGAACATTCCAGGATCTCAGTCCTTAGGAGTTGGCCGAGGGCCAGTCATGAAACAGGCCTTCTTGGGAATGTGCAAAATGTGACCAACTCAAGTGTGTAGAGTTAACTCTTTCCTGCACACACGTAATAACTGGTCCTCCTTTTCATGGGAAGATACTCCTAAATGGGTTTTATTCATATTCAGTGCACACTTTGTATTCTGGTTAACTACATTTGTTCACTTTTTACTATTCTTCTCTTTCCTATTACAATCTTCCTCTGGGTTACAAGTCTATTTGGAAACAAGTTCATGCTTACCTTTTCAATAATATGGACAGTAAATCTTACCTTTTCCACTCTACTCTTAGAAGTTCTTTCCCTATGCTCTCATGGATATTTTCTGTTTATTTCAGAATGGGTGAGAAATCTTGAAAGCAAAGCGTTGATCCCAACACAGAGCATTCTTGAGGAGGAACAGTCCCATAGCATGAAGTTGGAGAGATACATATGGGATGATCCTTGGTTCTCCAGGTTAGAAGTTTTGGGATGTAAAGACCAATTAGAAATGTATCACATGAACCAGAGTACAGCTATGAGGCAAATGGTCTTCATGCAAAAGCAAGTACTGTCTCAAAGAGGTGCTGAGTTCTGTGAACTTGGGGCAGGGTGTAGCCAGAGACTAAGCATTGTTCCATCTCAGAAAGTTTCTCAAATAGAACATTTCTGTAAGCCTGATACAAATGCTGAAAGTTGGAGATGTAACTCAGCCATAATGTATGCAGATAAGATTACCTGTGAAAATAATGAGTATGACAAAGCCTTCTACCACTCCATGCAACCTGTTCACCCTGCAAGGGTGCAAACTGGAGATAATCTTTTCAAATGTACTGATGCTGTTAAATCTTTCAATCATATACTGCATTTTGGTGATCATATGGGAATGCATACAGGAGAAAAACTATATGAATATAAGGAATGCCATCAAATCTTTAACCAGAGCCCATCATTTAGTGAACATCCAGGACTTCATATTGGAGGAAACCAGTATGATTACAAAGAATATGAGAATATCTTTTACTTTTCATCCTTTATGGAACATCAAAAAATTGGTACTGTAGAGAAAGCATATAAATACAATGAATGGGAGAAAGTCTTTGGGTATGACTCATTCCTTACACAGCATACAAGCACTTACACTGCAGAGAAACCCTACGAATATAATGAATGTGGGACGTCTTTTATCTGGAGCTCTTACCTTATCCAACATAAGAAAACTCATACTGGAGAGAAACCCTATGAATGTGATAAATGTGGAAAAGTTTTTAGGAATCGTTCAGCCCTTACTAAACATGAACGGACTCACACTGGAATCAAACCCTATGAATGTAATAAATGTGGAAAAGCCTTCAGCTGGAATTCTCATCTTATTGTACACAAGAGAATTCATACGGGAGAGAAACCTTATGTATGTAATGAATGTGGGAAGTCTTTCAACTGGAACTCCCATCTTATTGGACATCAGAGAACTCATACTGGAGAGAAACCTTTTGAATGTACTGAATGTGGGAAATCTTTCAGCTGGAGCTCCCATCTTATTGCCCACATGAGAATGCATACTGGAGAGAAGCCCTTTAAATGTGATGAATGTGAAAAAGCTTTTAGGGATTACTCAGCCCTTAGTAAACATGAAAGAACTCACTCTGGAGCAAAACCATATAAATGTACTGAATGTGGAAAATCCTTCAGCTGGAGCTCCCACCTTATTGCCCATCAGAGAACTCACACAGGAGAGAAACCCTATAACTGTCAGGAATGTGGCAAAGCATTCAGAGAACGTTCAGCCCTCACTAAACATGAAATAATTCATTCTGGAATTAAGCCCTATGAATGTAATAAATGTGGAAAATCATGCAGCCAGATGGCTCACCTTGTTAGACATCAAAGGACTCATACTGGAGAGAAGCCCTATGAGTGCAATAAATGTGGAAAATCCTTCAGCCAGAGTTGCCACCTTGTTGCCCATCGGAGAATCCACACTGGTGAGAAACCCTACAAATGTAATCAATGTGAAAGATCCTTTAACTGTAGCTCTCATCTTATTGCACACAGGAGAACTCATACTGGAGAGAAACCATATAGATGTAATGAATGTGGGAAAGCATTTAATGAGAGTTCTTCCCTTATTGTACATCTGAGAAACCATACTGGAGAAAAACCCTACAAATGTAATCATTGTGAGAAAGCTTTCTGTAAGAATTCTTCTCTTATTATTCATCAGAGAATGCATAGTGGAGAGAAACGCTTTATATGCACTGACTGTGGAAAAGCCTTTAGTGGTCACTCAGCCCTACTTCAACACCAGAGAAATCATAGTGAAGAGAAACTCTGTGAATTGAATTGATGAGAGATTTTTCTTTTATTGTACATTTGATAACACATTGAAAAAAAACCTATAAGTATAATCAAGAGGGGAAATTTTTAATACTAGTTCAGTAAGCCTTCTCCCCTTATTAATCAGTAGAAATTATCATCGTAGAAGAAACCTGTGAATGAAAAGAATAGGCAAAAGCCTTCCACAGTTGTGTAGCCTTTATTTAACATCAAATAATTACAGTGAAGAGGACACCAGGAATCCTACTTGAGCAACATGAACGTAGGGAATGAGACATCTTTTTGTAAGAGATCTCAACTATTTGTGGATCAGAGTGCATTGTTAAGGGAAAAACTTTATCCTAGGAAAAGTGTTTCAACTAGAAATCCGCTGTTTTGCATCAAGCTGGAATATTGGATGGAAGCTTTACAATAACATTTTGTGCATCATTATGGAAACACAGATTGTGCTATTATAAGGGGAGGGTCTGGGTGCCCTTTAAGGAATAGAATATGGAATACTAAACCTGAATTTAAGGGGAAAAAAAGTGTTGAATGGGATATCTACTGTTGATTGAGATTAACCTTAGAAAAGATTAGTAAATGAGATTACTAATGATGGAAAGGTATTGCCCATAAGTATGAGACTGATGTTGTTGGAACAAAAGGTGATACTTAATAACCCAGTGTGTCAGTGACCATGGTTTACTCATTACTGCATTGTTGGACAATTAGTTTGTAATCTGTTTTAGGCAGTCACTGTAAGTTATAATTATGGATACTGAGTCAATATACATAACAAAAAAAGGAATAAAAAGGACACAAAATTGTATATACATATCTACTATAACATCTAAAAAGTGTATATGCATAACGACTGGAAAGACCCATGGATAAATTAACCCAGTTAAGGTTTTTTTTTAAGTTTTACAAACACATACAGCACTTATCACGTGCTAAACTTTGTTTTAAATACTTTTCAAATATTAACTTGTTCAGTCCCCTTAATTCTATGAGATAGGTACTATTATCCCAGTTTTACAAAGGGAGAAACTGAGGCAGAAATCATCAGAAACCTACCTAAGGACACACAGCTAGTTAGGAATAGAAAGATTGTTTGGCTCCAGAGATTGTTTTAACCACTGTGTTGCACTGCCTCTGCAGTGATTTTTTTTCCCCTAATGTTTTTTTTTTTTAAATTTTGTCCAGTGTTCTTATAGTAGATATTTGATAATAAAAATCAAATTCCTAAACAATGAGAAGTAAAGTTACCTGGCTTTCTACCCTGTGGGATTTCGGGTACCATGAGAGCAAACCTCCCTTTGGAATACGAAGTCTGGATTGGACATTCAGAATCAGTGCATTTTCTGGGCCCTGGGTTCCCTAGAATTTCACCACCTATGACCCTGAAGATTACAGCAGAGCAGGGGCTGGAGGACTCACTGGAGGTTTGGGCAAGTCAGAGGAAATGCCCCTTGATGGGTTTAGAATGCCCTTCATGAGGCAGAGGGCAAGAGACACATCTGCACATGAGAGCACCATTTCTCAAGGTCTCCGTGGAATTCAATGTTTATATTTTCTTTATCTTCTCCAGATGAAGAGATTACTTGATAGTAAGGAAGATTCAGAAGGAAAGGGAGCTAATCAGTCATAAAATGAGGAAGTTTCTCTGAGTGCTCAGAGTGGAAAGGGGGCAAGATGACTAGGAGGACTTGGGTGGCATTTCTTCGGTTCACAAATATTTCCCTAAGGTAGGGCTATAATTAGGGGCCAGCAGTCCTTCCTGGATGGGTTTCAAGGGCATTGGTTAGAAATCCAGGGTACAGAAGGTTCATCTAGTTCTCGAGGGGTCCATGACTCTCCAGTGGTTGAGAAAAAGTGGCCTGCTGGTATGGTGGGACTCTGTGCTCACTGTCAAACTCCTGAAGCTGGCGCTTCCATAGGTATGTAACAGTGACCCTACCTTAATGTATAGGGGTTGCCCAGTAAAGGTTGCAGGGGTAAATTAATTGGATTTCTTGTATGATTTGTGCAGAGATCCTTGGAGAGAATAGAGGCAGCACTATTAACCTCTGTAAGAGACAGCAGCCTAATGCATCAAGAGGTGTACTGCCAATATATGGGTATTGTATTCTAATACCCAAAGTAATATACTTTGAACCCAGATTTTCTGATTTAGGGACTACAAAGGATTTTGTAAGTTATACACAAATATTCCACAAGCATCCTGGCAAGTTCTGTAACTGTACCACCAAGCTTAGTATCTTTTAAAAAATATTTCTAAAAGGGCCTCCTGGACTTTTAAAGTGTCCTTCTAAAAGGGTCCCAGACTTCTGCTTCCTCCTAGAAGGATTCCCTACCTCCCTACCACCTATTACACAACCTTATGTATGCCCAGGGCTCCCAGGTCCCCTCTTACCTCCCTATTCTAACCCACATCTAGCTCAGTTCATTGCCCTTTTGATCCCCACGCTCCACTCTTCCCCAACTCTGAAACCTGCTGGGCCCAGTTGGAACTCTCCATTCAGCCATCTTCTGCTGTGACTGAAACTTGGGTTTCCCCTCTGCACAGTACCTTTTCTTACGATCCTTGCAGGGAGTGGCTGCTTTGTCTTCCACTCTTCTTCATTTGTTGCTTCTAGATTGTTTCCCCTCCCTTCTCTCTAAAACTGAGTTCTGACTCTTGGGACACCAAACTGTCATATCACTCCTGCTTCCCTCTGTTGCAGTCACCTTATGAATGGTTCACTCTTCCCATCCGTAAAGATTTCAGCTCTTGCTGTATTGCATCTAAAACCACCCGCATCGTAATACTTCCTGATTTTATTGTCCAGGTAGATGATCTTCCTGTGTCCTGACCTCACAGTTCTTTGACCTGTCTGCTCACGGTTTTGTCACCCACCCTGCAACAGACAGTCACTCCCATTGTCATCCCTAGGACCATTCCATTACCAGTGACTGGAACCTCCCCACCATCGGTTTCAAGTGTCTTTTCTTAAGCTAGTTGGCTGTTTAGTACCAAGATTCCAACAGTCCCTTCACTGAATCTTCCCTTACGCTTGTTCCCAGCAGAAGACTTTGCTTCCTGTTTCCCTGAGTGATAGAAGCCAGCAGAGGCCTTGCATGACATCTGTCCACCTTCTCTACCCACTTTCCATAATTTCTGTGCCTTCCCACTTGTGCGTGTATATGAACTGACTGGGTTGGCACCAGAGCCTGTCCCATGTCCACTACTCCAAGACATCGCTCCAGCAAGTTTCCCGTATCTCTTGTATCCTCAGGTTTTCTATATATACTGGATTATCCCCATGGACATGTAAACATACTTAAAAAAAAAAAAACAAAAAATCCTCTGGCTCCTGAATCACTCTCTGCTTTGTTTCAGAAAGCAAAATATCTCAAAAGTTGTCTGTTCTTGCAGTCTTCACTTCCCTTCCATTCTTTCTTTCTTTTTTAAAAAAAAAATTATTATTTTTGGTTGCATCGGGTCTTAGTTGGAGCACACGGGATCTTTTGTAGTGGCACATGGGCTTCTCTCTAGTTGTGGCACGCAGGCTTAGTTGCCTGGCAACATGTGGAATCTTAGTTCCCCGGCCAGGGATCGAACCTGCGTCCCCTGCATCGGAAGGCGGATTCTTAACCACTGGACCACCAGGGAAGACTCCTTTCCATTCTTTCTTGGACCTACTCCAAAACCTGCCTTGCTGCAAGATGACCTCCACATTGCTAAATCCAGTGGTCAGTTCTGTTTTCTTCCTTGACGTTATCAGCAGCATCTTAGATTCTTAGATAATAGATCATTTCCTCCTTGAAACATGTTCACCTGGCCTTTGGGACTTGCCTCCCGCCTCTCTCATTTCAGGCCCCATTTGCTGTTCCTTCTCCACCTCCTTTACCTCTTACTGTCAGACTGCCCACTTCCCATCTGCTCACAGTGCCTTGATCTCATCCAGTCTGGAAGCCCTGTAAACACAACTGGTATGCTGATGACTCTCCCTTTAAGGCCACAGTTTGATGAGTTTTGAAAAATGTCAACACCCTTGCAACCACCACTACAACAAAAATAGAGAATATTTGCCCTTCTCCAAAAAGTTCCCTCATGTCTTTTCATAGTTAATCTCCACCCTACCCCAAGACCTGGGCAACCACATGTCTGCTTTGTCAGTACATATTAGAATTGTCTTTTAGGGTTTTATAAAGATAGAATCATACAGTATTCATATGCGACGTTTGTATGCAGATTCTTTTGCTCAGCATGTTTTGGAGGCTCATCCACGTTGTAGCATTTATCAGTAGTCTACTTTCTTTGCCGAGTAGCTTTCCATTATGCGGATGTGCCACAGGTAGTAGTCATCCTGTTCACCTGTAGATGGACATTGACTTGTTTCCAGTTCTGGGCTAGTGTAAATACAGCCGCTATGGGCATTCTTCTTCAGGGCTTTTTTGTGTATGCAGGTTTTCATTTACCTTGGGTAAAGACCTAGGAGTGGAACAGCTGAGTTGTATGGTAAGTAAATGTTTAACTTCATAAGCCACTTCTATGGGCCTTTTAATCTGATGTCTTTATTATGTTTTACATTCTGGGAAATTTATCTCTTATTTTTTAATATTTCATTTTTGCCATTTAAAAAGTTTCTCTTTTTAGGACTCCTATTATTTAGATGTCAGCATATCTGTGTCTGTTGTTCATACCTGTTACCTGCTCTTTTATGTCCTCTAGTTCCTTCTCCTTTCTTCCTTTTGTCTGGACATTTCCTCAGCTTGCTAATTTGTTTCTCAGCTGTCCATTTTGCTGCTCATTTCCTCTATTGTGTCTTCATTTCAACCACTATTTTACATTTCTAATATTTCTACTTGGTTCTCTTTTATGTGTTCTTATTCTCATTTCCTATTGTTAGTATCATGCCATATCTCTTTAAATGTACTTAATTGACTAAGTTAAAATTTTGGTCCATCTGTTCTAATATACGTGCTTCTGGTGGAATCTGTAATCCAGTGTGGTGTTTTTCTTTCTGAAATAGTTATGCTCAGAAAATTGCTTACTGCCTGGCCAGTGAGCACATTTATTTCTCTTAGGGAAGCAGCTACTCCATCAGTTTTTATGCATACATGAGACAGGATCAGATCCTGGTCCCTGTAAACCCCACTGAATTCAGGGGTGGGAGGATGGATACTAGGATGGAGAGGTGAAGGCATCAGAAAGCCAATCACTGACTTCTTACCTCACAAGATAACTGAAATGTGATTCACCAGCCCAGGGCTCTGTGGAGGCAGGGTGGAGAAACATGTGCCTGATGTGATGTCGTCTCTGCCTGTCTCTCAGCTACTCCAAAGCCCTGCCTTGATTCCACTCCTCGGGAAGCCTGAACCAGAGGCTGTGTCACTGCAGCTGTGGGTGATGCCGGACCATCCAGTCAACGAATTCTCCTCACTTTCCACCTCACTGCCCTGTTTACTTGCTTCATCGCACACGTCACTACAGAACATCACCTGGTCTATTTTTTTCCTTCCTTACTGTCCACACCATCTCCCGAAACCACACATTAGGCTGTGATCTCCATGGGGGAGGGCACCTCGTTGGTCCTGGTCGTGCTGTGTCCCTAGTGTCCAGTGGTTCTGTGAGTGCTTGGAACACACCAGCAGGTTGTTGCTTGTGCTTCCCAGCAGCCCGACCTCATCAGGTGGGGTGGCCATGAGTTCTCATCATCCTGGGTCTCCTGACCAGGGAGAGGAGACTGGGGGTGACTGTGGAGTGGTGCCCACAGGGAGAAGGGCTTCGCAATCATAGACAGATGGTCAAGAACACCTGTATGTGGGAGGACTAGTCAGAAGGCTTGGCCATAAAATGGGGGGTGGGGGTGGATATCAAAGACACCACAAATCAGACTCACCTTGTGGGCAGAGGAGAGAAGTGGCCAGGAATGTGGGCGGTCCTGCTCTCCAGCAACACAGAGTCTTCGAGTCACGAGGGTCAGGGCTCATCCCAGCCTTCCCTGCAGATGCTGTTCTGTTTGCACAGGCAACACCCTCCCTTGTGTCGTCACAGAGACAAAATCGCTCTGCAGATGGAGTGAGCAGCACTTATGGGCAGCAATGTTCTCAAGGTGGGTCCTCGTGGTGGGAGGAACTGCTGAAGAGTCTAGACAAGTATTTATGCCCTGAGGATGGAGGGTCCCCAGGTGGAGAACTGGGGGCCCGAATCACAGGGAACCCGATCAGATTTTCCAGCAGAAAGTCACTAAGTTTGGCCTTGCTCCCCAAACTCCTGATCCTAAAAGTCACTTGGGGGCTTATTAAAAATATAGACCTCCTGGCCCCAACCCCGATCCGCTAGACCCAGTGCTCTGGAGATTCTTGTCATGCTGGGAGCAGACATCCAATGGGACCTGATATGGAAGGAAGCCAGCTTGGATTGGGATCATTATGGGTCCACCTTGGGCAGAACCCAAGCAAGGTGTGAGGGACTCTAACCCGGCCCCATACAATGATGACACCATAGGAAAAGTTGGTAGCCCAGGCTTCATGTGGCCTAGAGGGGCAACCCCAAGATCCTCTTCAAAGGGTTCTGGGATAAAGGAGGGGTGAAACCTGGAGGTGAGGGGTGACAATGTTGAACCTTTCCTCCAGGCTCCTGGAAAACAGACAGTTGGATCCCTCCAACCTTTTGTGTTCCAGGAAACGGCTTACTGTGAAGGACAGATGGGACTCTTGACCCCTCTTTCACATAGGACAAGGCTAGAGCCAGACTCTCCAAATTTCCATTCACTCTCATAAATGATTAGCTAGACTGATCAATCAGAACAAAAGTCTGTTGAGTTGACTTCACCAAACTTTAGTTCAGCTTCTTCACTCCCCAAAGACCCTTGAACTCTGACTTACTCCTAAGGTTAAATAAGTATTCGAATGCAGGAAAGTGGCCCCTCTCTGGAACCAGCTGACAGCAAGACATCTCCTGTTGCAGTCCGATCTTCCACTCCCCGCACCCGGTTCTTTCTAGCCTTGTTCACTCCTCCCTATGAAAGAAAGTTCCTTTCTGTGCAACCTTGGAGATGCTTGCAGATCTTACTGTCAAGAGTGTTCTCCCTACTGCAACAGTCCCCCTCTCCTTACTGGAATCGTCTTTCTGAACGTAGTCTCTCCTTGCCTAAGCTTGATTTTGTTTTCTGTTTGGCAGAAGTTGGCTCCAGGCCCTGCTTCTGGGTCTGGTCAGAACCCACAGCAGGAAGGATGACCTCCCACGAGGCCTTGGTGAGCTGCCCAGACAAGCACGAAGGCTGGGTTTCTGTATGGGAACCACTGAGCAACTTTAACCAGGAAGGACAGAAAATGCTTTTGTTTTTAAAGAGGTCCTAGTGGCTGCTGTGTGGATAATGACCTGATGGAGGCAACCGTTACCAAGGAAGGCAAGCGCGGAGGCTACTGTGTTCGTTCCGGCAAGAGATGGAAACTTGGACCAACGTGGTGCTGCAGTGCGCAGAGAAGTGATGAAACGCTTCACCGTACAGATTCAAACCGCTCAGTGAACTTCAGAGCAAGATAAACACAAAGAAACCACATTATTAAAAAGTACTGAAGCCCAAGAGAAAAGGTCATGGTCATGGTGGAGAAGCTTGGATCGGATTTACCTTCTTTCCGGTAATAATTAAAAACTCCTAACCTTGAGCAAAAAGCTTAAGGCAACTGGAGAACAACCGTAGCAGGAAGAGACTGTGGTGGAGCCCATCCTCTGTTACCTAGGAGACGCGGCTGGGCTGCACAGCCTTCTGGGAGTTGTGGTCCATAGGCCGGGTCCTGGCCTCCTCGGGCCTGTGAGGCTCAGACTACAACTCCCAGAGAGCACCGTGGCGTGCCTCCGACTAATGAGAGCGCTCAGGCCGCTGAGAGACAGCGGCCTGTGCAGGCTTCTGGGAGTTGTAGTCCATGGGCTGCACTTAAGATCACCCAAAGTTGGGCTTCCCTGGTGGCGCAGTGGTTGAGAGTCCGCCTGCTGATGTAGGGCACACGGGTTAGTGCCCCGGTCCGGGAGGATCCCACATGCCGCGGAGCGGCTGGGCCCGTGAGCCATGGCCGCTGAGCCTGCGCGTCCGGAGCCTGTGCTCCACAACGGGAGAGGTCACAGCCGTGGGAGGCCCGCGTACCGCAAAAAACAAACAAACAAAAAAAACAAAGATCACCCAAACTCAAAGGCTTTTCTCATTTTTTAAAAATAATAGCTTTGACAGGGAGGGACAAGACAGGGGTAGGTGATTAAGAGGTACAAACTACCATGTATAAAATAAATGAGTTACAAGTATGTGTTGTACATCACAAGGGATATGCCAATATTTTATAGTAACTTTAAATGGAGTATAATCTATAAAAATTTTGAATCACTGTGTTGTACACCTGAAACTAATATTATGAATCAACTACACCTTATTTTAAAAACAGCTTTGAAGCTTTGAAAAGAAATGAGTTGCCAAGCCATGAAAAGACATGGAGAAACATACTACTAAAGAATATATTAAATAAGTATTAATAAGTGAAAGGAGCCAATTTGAGTATGTATTCAAGGCTACATACTGTATGAGTCCAACATATGACATTCTGGAAAAGGGAAAACTATGGGGATAATGAAAATATCAGTGGTTGCCAGAGGGTTGGGGGAGGAGAGAGGGATGAATAGGTGGAGCATAGTGGATTTTTACAGAAGGGCAACTGTGCTGTATGACATTTTATAAGATTGGATACATGTCATGATACCTTTGTCAGAACCCATAGAATGTGTAATGCCGGGAGTCAACCTCAACATAAACTAGGGACTTTGATTATGATGTGACAATGTAGGTTCATCAGCTGTAACAAATGTACCTCTCTGGTGTGGAATGTCAATCATGGAGAAGGCGGTGTGTGTGTGTGTGTGTGTGTGTGTGTATGAGGGGGCAGGGGGTACGTGGGAACTCTGTTGTGAACATAAAGCTACTCTAAAAAAGGAAGTCTTTTGAAAAAACAATAGCTTTCTTGAGGTATTCACATACCATAACATTAACCTTTTTAAAGTGGTTTTTAGTATATTCACAATATTGTTCATTCCTCACAATTATCTAAATCCAGAACATTTCATCACTCCAAAAGGAAACCCCATTAGCAATTACTCTACTCCCTATTCATTCCTCCCCCCAGCCCTTGGCAACCAGTAATCTACATTCTGTCTGTATGGATTTTCCTATTTTGGACCTTTCATATAGATGGATGATATAATGTGGCCTTTTGTTTCTGGATCCTTTCACTTAGCGTAATGTTTTCATAGTTAATCAGTGTTGTAGCGTAAATCAGTACTTTTCCCCTTTTCTTGGATGAATAATATTCCATCATGTGGATATACCCTTTTTGTTTATCCATTCATCAGTTGATGGACATTTGGGTTTATAATAACTTTTTGGTTATTATAAATAATGTTATGAACACTGTTTTATGTTCTTTTAGGTGATGGTCAGTCAGGTGCAGCCATAAGAGGAGACACAGGAGAGTAGCAGGAAGAAACAAAGTTTATTATACTCACAGGTCCAAGAAAGACGGAGTTACGGCATGCCACGAAGGTCCACACATGCTGTAAGCCAGGGAGCGGGCTCAACCAAGCAGGTGGGGAGCAGAGAGTGAAGACTAGCCCACAGGCAAGTGCTTTTATTAAGGGTGTGGGTAGAATACACAGGGATAAGCATGAGGTATGTGCTTTTGAATGTTACTAGGTCATGTTCAGGGGAGAGCAAAGAGGAAGCCCCTTGTAGCAGGGGCCAGCCTTATCACTTGATAAGCCTGGTCACCTGGGAGGGGTGCTCACAGCCTGTTTGCGGGTATGTTGAGGCAGCAGGAAAATACAAAATTTAAAATTTTACAATACGATGAAATAGGTGAAAGGGGTAAAAAGGTACAAAGATCCATTTATAAAATAAGTCATGGGGATGTAATGTACAGCATCACAACTGTAGTTAATAATGCTGTATTGCATATTGAAAGTTATTAAGAAAGTAAATGTTTTTATTTGTCTTTATTTTTTATTGAAATATAGATAATTTACAATGTTGCATTAATTACTGCTGTACAGCAAGGTGACTCAGTTATACATATATATACATTCGTTTTTTATATATTCTTTTCCATTATGATTTATTACAGGATATTGAATAGAGTTCCCTGTGCTATACAGTAGGACCTTGTTGTTTATCCAGTCTCTGTATAAAAGCTTACATCTGCGAGCCCCAACCTCCCATTCCATCCCTCCCCCAACCCCCTCGCCCTTGGCAACCACCAGTCTGTTAAGAGTAGATCTTTTTTTCTAAAAAAAATATTTATTTACTTATTTATTTTTGGCTGTGTCTGGTCTTAGTTGCAGTGTGTGGGCTCTTCATTGTGGTGTGCGGGCTCTCTAGTTGTGATGCAAGAGTTAGTTGCCCCTCGGCGTGTGGGATTTAGTTCCCCAACCAGGGATCGAACCGGCGTCCCATACATTACAAGACATTCTTAACCACTGGACCACCAGGGAAGTCCCAAGAGAGTAGATCTTAAAAGTCCTAATCACAAGAAAAATTTTGTAATTATATATGTTGTAATATGTATATGTGACAGATGTTAACTAGACTTATGATCATTTCACAATACATACAAATATCGAATCATTATGTTGCACACCTGAAACTAATATAATGTTAATGTCAGTTACACAATTGAAGTTACACTTTAATTAAAAAAAACTACAATACAATCCTCACTGTAGTGCTCCAACATCATTAACAATATTATTTGGGGTGAATAACACTTGCCACCTGGGTTGTGGAGATGCTAAACTGACTGGGACGGCTGGACATGGCCACTGACGGCAAATTTTGGTAAAGGTGACAATGAGGAATTGTCCTATAAGGCATATGACGAAGGTTGGGAACACAGTTTTGCAACCGGACACACTACTTTGGAAGAAAGCCAAGAGAACAGGTCAGGCACCTCTGGATTTAAGGGAATCTGTTGAAAGGTTTTGGTGACATTATGAAAGATCTTATCTCTTGGCCTAATCCTCATAGCTTGACCTTGTATTCGCTACACATCTGTCAGCATTATTAACTCACAGTGGTATTCTGATGCTTGTAGGATTCATCCAGCTGGGCTGGGTGCACAGACTGTAAGAACCAAGTCTAGGAAGAGCCAGGTGTTCACAGACCTATCGGAGAGGATTGGGCAAGGCAGTAGTGACCATTGGGAAGTTGATATCCCAGACCAGCCCCAAAGACAGCGGTGTCCATGGGGAGCTTGAGAGACCTAAATCCAGTCTAAAGGTCACAGTACCGAGAGGGAGCCCCAAACTAAGTTCAAAGAGACACAGCAGATGAACTCATCCAGACAGGCTTGATTGGGGGTGACTCTGAGACTGCGGGATTTAGAGAGAGAGCGTGGGGCGCTTGTTCTTACCTGGCTCATCCCCGGGCATGGCAGGAAGGGAGGAAGGCAGATTGAGCTGTTGTAAGAGCAGAGCAAGAAACTTCATGGTCCACAGAGGGCGTATATCTGGAGGCCTGCCTTGTCATCTCCTGACATTCAGGAAGGACAGCTGCCCTTTGGGGCACAGCACACGAGGAACCAGCTCCTAACCCCAGGGGACTTTACAAGCCTCGAACGATCTCTGGTCTGTTCACTTATTCTAATTGGTAGGAGGAATGAAAACCTGTTTTCTGTATTGTGGGAACTACCAGATGGGCAAGGGGCACGTCCAGGGGACAACCTTCTTCCATGCCATCTAGTTTTCTATCCCATTTCCACATTTTCAGATGATTCATTTAATCTCCTTTAAAGAAACTTCTGCAGATGGCCACTTGGGTCTAGGTTTCTGAACAGCACCCCCAGAGGCTGGAGGAGTACTGAATTGCTTTATTGAAAATATTATACTCTCCCATTTTACAACCAGAACTAACGTTCAGTGCCCACACTCTTTTTGAGCTTTGCATGGACTCCTTTATTGAGCCATCGCTGTAACCCTGTGAAGTAGGTTCCTGTTCTATTCTTCTGCTGAGGAAACTGAAGCTCAGAGGGGTAAGTAACTTGATCAAGCTCAAACATCTAGGAAGCCAGAGATGAGGGTTAGAATTCAGGCATTTGAACACAGAGCCCTGCTGTTTTCTCTGTTGGCTTCTTATGATGTGTCACATTGAATTATTATTATTTTTTAAATATTTATTTATTTATTTAGCTGTGTCGGGTCTTAGTTGTGGCGTGCATGTGGGATCTAGGTCCACCACCAGGGATCGAACCCGGGCCCCCTGCACTGGAAGCATGGAGTCTTAGCCACTGGACTGCCAGGGAAGGCCTCACATGGGATTATAATTGATTTCTATCTGCCTCCTCACTAATCTGGACGTTCTCTGAGGGCAGGGACCTGTTCTTATTCACATCTGTACCCAAGAGCTTAGCATCCCTCCCAGCGCACTCACTCATTCTGTTAGGCTCACCACTGGCTGACCTGATTCTGTGAAAGAATTCCATATGGCAACGTGAGCTGACTTCACACTGGTGGTTCCCAGTCAGAATGCAAACATTCTGTAGTGAGAAGAGCTCCTTAGTTCCTCAGAGAAATGTAGGACAGATGCTAGCCTACAACTAAATACTTCCTTTCACCCATACGATAACAAACTAGCAGTTTTGGAACGATGGACAGGTTCAAAGTTCTTTCGCCATTTTATTTTTGTTTGTAATGGAATTCCCACTTCATTTGTGCTTGTCTTATGCAGGTGAGTTCAAACCAGCTGGACAAACAACATGCTTAATGGGTAGCTTCAAGCATGATTTCACTTGTTTTAGAGGAAGTAAAAAGGAGTAATTATATTTCACTGCTACAACTTTTCTTTTCCAGGTTATATGCAGTCACAAAGACCCACAAATGTCACCCAAAAGCCCACACTGTACGCTAAGGAATTTCAATTATCTCACGTTCAAGGAGCTTTCTCAAAACACAGAGGTGAGTCATTGTTAGTATTCGTTCAGTGAAATGAGAATGTATTCTGGGGTCCTCTTATGTGCTATATCAATGTGTCTCTTCTTTTTTTTTTTAACATTAAAAAATTTTTAAATTTAGTTTTGGTTACATGGGTCTTCTTTGCAGTGCGTGGGCTTCTCATTGCAGTGGCTTCTCTTGCTGCAGAGCATGGGCTCTAGGCACGCGGGCTTCAGTAGTTGCAGCACGTGGGCTCAGTAGTTGTGGCTCATGGGCTCTAGAGTGCAGGCTCAGTAGTTGTGGTTTGCAGGCTCTAGAGTGCGGGCTCAGTAGCTATAGCGCACGGGCTTAGTTGCTCCACGGTATGTGAGATCTTCCAGGACCAGGGCTTGAACCTGTGTTCCCTGCATTGGCAGGCAGATTCTTAACCACTGCACCATCAGGGAAGCCCAATGTGTCTCTTCTTATATATTTGTTAGTAGCATGGTCCATAAAATAATAAAACTAGATAAGCATTGCTTGGAAATTATATCCTATACTCTTCACTCTCCGTAAGCTGGGTGACAGAAGGGCTGTGACTATTGGGCCCTCCCTGGCCCCGGCTCTCCGACCTGATGAGAGCACAGCCCTCTTCAGCTCTGTGCTAAGTTTCTCCAGGTCCTCAGCTTGGGAGGAGGTTTCCCAGCTTGCGTGACTGCAAAAGCAGATCAGGACCCAAATGTAATGTGTTCTTAATGGTCCAGATTCATGAAAGGAAACACTGGATGCAAGCAGAGCAGCATGCTTTTGCAAATTAAGCCACGCATTTCTATCAATACTAGGCATTGGAATAAATTTATTGAGAACATTTACCATCTTAGTTATTTGGATACTACGTTTTAGGCCCCCTCATCTAATACCAAGTTACATCTTAATTTTCCTAAGTGCATCTTAAACCTGTCTCTTCTTTCTGATCCCCTTCAACGTCCGTATAGCTCCAGCACGTACTACACCCACGCCATTCCCAGGGCGTACTGGTAAGTCACGGCATCTGGGAGGGTGGGTGGGATCCATGGACGTTCACACAGCTGCTGTGCTGTGTGGCTCCAGAGGGCACCCCGCGCTGCTTGTCACTAACCTGTACAGCCCCTTTGTGCAAATTAGAAAAAGCCGTCCCCCGCCCCATGGTTGGATTAGTAATGATGTTGCTTGGGGCAGATTAGAAAATAGCACAGAGGTCAAAGCATCAGGAAATACAGGAAAAAAAAATCCACAATTAATCCATCCCTCCATCCATCCCAAAGACGCTATTACCCTCCCTAAAGCCCAGCTATAATATTTCACTTCCCAGTTCACCACCCCCCACCCCCTCGCCAGCACCAAAGCCCAGAAAAGGAGTTCAGGCCAAGGTATCAGAAGACCCACATTCTAGTCCTTACTTTGACACTAACTTGTCTTGTGAGATGGCAATAGAAGTTCACTGAGACCTCTGCCACGCCTGAGCTTTGGGTCCCAAGTGTAGCTTCTGATACAGAGAGAGACAGAATTGTCTAGTCAGGTCACTGGAAGACTCCCATTTTCTCCTGTAACCTTCAGCTCTTGGTTATATGGAAAGATGTCTACCTCATAATAGGGAAAATACACATTGAAAATACACTAGAATTCCAGTTTTCAGCTATCATGTTGAAAATAGGCAAAATACTTCACAACAAACTCTCCTGGCAAAGGAGTAGAGAAAGATCTCATATCTTGTTTGTAGGCTAGGAATGAGTACAACTTCTACAGAGCACAATTGGCAATTCTTATAAAAAGAATGCATTCACTTTTTGACCCAGAGTGTTGAAATATACCTGGGATTTGTTTTAATCAGGAATGATAATACATGCAGACACAGAAATGGTTGTCATGAGGGAAGACCTTTATACACACGGAATCCTAGAAACAGAAGGCATGGCACAGCATGCCAGGCCATGTGGGAAAGGACCAGAGTGGGTTAGGAGGCAGGAGGAGGAGAGGGGAGAGAATGACCCAGAGCTTCTATTGGGGGTTTTGAGGGAAGAAAAGGGTGAGGTGGAGTAGGTACATGGAGTAAGCTTAGTGTTGCATAGTTTGAATAATTTTGGTGGGCTCTGGGCTATACGAGTGGTTCTCAGGTGTCCAGTACCTGGCCCTGGGGCGATTCAGGGCAGAGGGAGTATTGGCCTGGTGTGTGAGGGTTTGATGGTTGGTTTGAATATCAAAGACACCACAGGGGAGTCGCTTGCTGTCTCTGGGAAGTAGCCAGCCCTGAGAGGTGGAGCCTTCCCAGGATGAAGGCCCCAAATGGTAGACCATCAAGGATATAGAAAATAAGAAAATAGAGTCAATATACCCCGCAATTCCATTTCTGGGAATTTTATTTAAAATATGCTATTCCAGGGAATTCCCTGGCAGTCCAGTGGTTAGGACTTATTCACTGCCAGGGCCTGGGTTCAATCCCTCGTCAAGGAATTAAGATCCCACAAGCCACGTGGTGTGGCCAAAAAAAAAAAAAAAAAGAAAGTAAGCTACTCCATTTCCTTAGTTCATTTACCCTCCCCTTTTTCTTGGTGACTTTCTCGTCTATTTTTCTCATCCCACAAATACTCCCAACATATCTACCCCAAGCTCGCTCTTAGGGGATGACCTTGTTTCCTCCATCACTGACAAAACACAAGCACTTGACAGAGTGTCTGCATCCCCTGATCCAGCACAGTTGTACTTTCTCATTTTTCCTCCTGTCTAGGCCAAGGCTGACCCCTCACCTATGCACCAGCTAACATCCCCTCAGGCCAACTGGGGACACCCCAGGCAATTCTCTCTCCCTTTCCAGGAACATCACAGTATTTAAAAGTATCATCCCCGTTCTTATATGAACATGCTGTCGGTTTTCCCATATTAAAAAACAAAACTCATCTCTTGATCCCTCAGCCCCCTCTGGGAGCTGCCCCCATTTCTCTTCCCTCCATGAGAGCAAAACTCTTTAGGAAGTTTCCAAAACTTGCTCTCTCCAATTCCTTTCCCCCTGTTCTCTCTCAAACCTGTTTCACTCATGCACATCGATAACATCTCCTTTGACTAGGTCTCCAATGACCTTCCCATTGCCAAGTCCAGCAACCAATTTTCAGGAGTCATTGTATTGAAACAGACTGTAACCCATACCCCCCCACCCCTAATATTTCATTAAGAAAATCTGAAAACACAGAAAAGTTGAGAGAATCATAGAATGAACATCTATGTAAGCCACACCTAAGGTCTACAATTAAGCGTTTAATCTGCAAGCATTTTTACAGTCCAGGTTCTTTTTGTCATGTCAGGCTGACTTCACATTGAGGTATGAATCTCAAAGTACTTCTCAGCTCAGTCGTTGAACCAGTGAAGGGACAGAAAGTGAGGGAAGGCCACGTTTGCAACAAGGAGTAGCACTTCAATTTGTCAGATTTTTACAAGTGGTATTTTTTTTTGTTTTTTTAAAAATATTTATTTATTTTGTCTGTGCTGTGTCTTAGTTGCGGAATGTGGGATCTTAGTTGCGGCATGCAAACTCTTTAGCTGCAGCATTCGGGATCTATTTCCCTGACCAGGGATTGAACCTGGGCCCCCTGCATTGCAAGCATGGAGTCTTACATACTGGACCTCCAGGGAAGTCCCTACAAGTGGTTGAGTAATGTACTTAGTCAATTGCTCTTTTGTTCAGTTTGTACCAACAATAGCTCTGTTTATTTATTTTTATTTCAGATAATGGGAGAAGTGGTACACCTGGTCTACAAAAAGCATCCAAGGTTTTGTAGCACATTTGTAGTGGGCCTAAATACCAACCCCAATACAGGTTTGCGGAATTAGATTCTGAATTGCCCTACAATATTCCTTTTGTAACAGCACTACACAACCTAAGACCATCTGGGCAACACTTGAGTTGCAAAACTAAGGCCACTCTCCTTTCAGATACATCAATGGCTGGTTCTGCTATACTGAGTCAGGGATCCAGTCTCATAAGAGAGGGCTTTGACCAAAGACAGGAAGCAGATGGAAAAAGGAATCAGAGATTGGGTGAGAATTCAAATTATATTTGTTCACACAGGCTGTACAATCTAACCTCTGTGGTTTTTTTTTTTAGTTAAGAATACTATTTTTAAGGTTATTTCTGATTTTGTCTGCCAAAACAATATGATTAACAAATATATTAACTGATAGTCACACCTAAAATGAGATTTTATGAGAACTTTTTTTCCATTTTTAGCACTGATTCCTCATAGACCTGCTATTGTTCAAGTAATTACAATTGCGTGTATAGCCTTCAGTATTGCCCTGATATGTGGGATCACTATTTCCTACATGATATAGTAAGTCTATGGTAAATAACTTTTACCATCCTTAAGTAAGACATAACAAGTTAACTAGGTTATTATTTTGTGATAGTAATGATGATGATGGTGATAATTCTTATAATCCTTAAATTATTATGGTCATTATACATTTTCAGACACTGTTTTTCAGAATATGGGCTATATTCATGTTGGGTCATGATATAAATGAAAAAATTTAAAAGAAACTGGATAAAAAGAATTTTTAAAGTAAAAATAGAAATTAATTTTTAAAAAAGCAAGGAAACAAACAAAAAAGAAACAGGACAGAATACAATTTAGTAGAATAGAAAGTATTAAAGTAAATGTTGGGCTTCCCTGGTGGCTCACTGGTTAAGAATCCACCTGCCAGTGCAGGGGACACGGGTTCCAGCCCTGACCCGGGAAGATCCCACATGCCACAGAGCAACTAAACCCGTGCACCACAACTACTGAGCCCACGCACCACAACTACTGAAGCCTGTGCACCTAGAGCCCGTGCTCTGCAACAAGAGAAGCCACCACAATGAGAAAGCCCACGCCCCGCAACGAAGAGTAGCCCCCCCACCCCAACTAGAGAAAGCCCACGCAGCAACGAAGAGCCAAAGTAGTCAACAACAACAACAACAAAAAGTAAATGCTGATTTTCAACCTTTTCAGACTCAAGATTGTGAGGTAAATCTTATCTCTTACTGTGGATCATGATCAAAAATGTTTGAAAGCCACAGTCAGAGATGCTGTCATCCTCCCAAAATGTGGCTTTCTAGAGTGAACTTGATACTTTGGAGGGACTCTTAATAGTGCAAAGCAGAAAAGAGTGACCACTCTCTCTTTCACTAGAAACTTATTATTAATGCAATAGTAGGGGTAATAGTAGCATTTAGGGAAGACACTTCATCTTGTTCGCACAAATAAAGCTTGTGGTCAAGCTCAGGTTATGTGATCATTTTGAAATTAGTGTCAGACGAAAGCGAGCCGCACCGTGACATCATGCTACTCTGATCAGGAAAAACACATTGATTCCTATTCTAGGATTTAGTTCCAGGACTCCATTATATCCCATCAGAAACAGCTTGAGGAAGTACTAAATTATTTACTCTATCAGAATTAAGTGTGTACATGGGAAATGTATTGCCATGTATGGGATATTTTTTAAGGTAGCCATTTTAGAACCACTTGGAATATGTCAAATGAAGGCAAAATTAAAGGTAAAATTGAAGAAATTTTGCTAAGGAGAGAGTGTCCCCAGTATGTTTGGTTCTGGATTATCTATGACTCAATTTATGTAACTAGAATTTCAGTTTATTTCATTAGTCTAGACAAAGATGTTAACATATGAAGATTGCTAAAGTAACTCACTACAACGTATCCTCCTGGAATTTCAGTGTCCAATTAAATTACTGAGCTAATGTCAACATTTACAGCTTTTACATTTGTGTTACCCCCAGTGGCATTTTAGAACCTGAGGCAAAAGTAAAAATATGTGCCCCAAATTTCATGTTTTTACATAAATTTTAGTGGTTAATTTTTTCCAGAAGTACATTTTTGAAAATATATTGGTGAGTTTGATTTCACTTAAACCAGGAAAGTAAAGTTATAATAAATTTTGTTTCTGGTAAAGGTAAAGTATTTAAACTTAAAATAATGCTGTGAGTTATGATACAGCACTTTTCAATTTTTAAAATATATTTCAACTACTTTAATGTTTTGGAAAAGAAGAACCGTAAAATAATACATAAAAACATGTATATAGGGACTCACATTTTCCCTTTTGACTCAGTCTCCCATATCGTTCATCACAGCACTAATGGATCCTGTCTTTAAAATTTTGATATTTTGTTTATTATGGATTTTTCCCATTCATTTCTTTTTCTCTTTTTTTTTGGCCATACCATAAGGTTTGCAGGATCTTAATTCCCCGACCAGGGATTGAACCTGGGCCCTAGGCAGTGGAAGCACTGAGTCCTAACCACTGGACCGCCAGGGAATCCCCTCATTTCAATTTTTTACAATATTAAGTCAAAATATTTATCTCCATTACTGAGTTTTTTGGCACCCCCTTAAACTGTGCACCTAAAGCGAGCACCTCACTCTCCTCACCCAAAATCTGGTCCTGTTCCAGCTTCCTGATTATCTGTAACAGTGTTTATAATCAGGCCATTTCTTCCTGCTACAGAGCATGATTCTGGAATGTTCCCCCTACACCCCTTCCTCCATCACAGTCCCTTAGAACACAAATAAGTTAACCCTAAAATGGTTTGTTATTACATGAGTCAAACACAATTAGGAAGGTAAGTATGTTAGAAGAAAGTAGAACACTCTATTACCCATTTTCACTTCACACAGAAATATCTGTTCAATGATCCACTTCCAAGTTTGGGCCTAGGGTGGGTGAGCGAGGCACTCACCTCAGGTGCAAAATTTAAGGGGGTGCAATAGTCAAGAAACTCAGTAGTCAAGAAAAATAATAATTTATTGCAATATTTTTAAGTCTAAATTAATGCCCTCAAAAATCCATGATGAACAAAATATCAACATTTTAAATACATGATCAGTGATGATGTCGGGCCAAAGCATATTGGAGACTAAGCGAAAGGAAAAATCAGCGGTACCTATGCTACCTTTATTTAAAATGTTGACATTGTGTTCCTCATGGATTTGTTGGCATTAATTTTTCTTTTGTAAAATATTGCATTAAGATGTTATTGAACTTGATCATGGAGGTTTGTGCCCAGCCCGAGTGCCCCATTCCTGTCACCTGGCTCCAAATCACTCGCCCCTTTTCTGCGTGTCAGCCCCAATCTGAGTTCTATAACTCTATAGAACTATAGAATTCTATAATTCTAATTATATTTCTATAATTAATTATAGTTCTATAATTATTTGGGTTCAAGTCTATTTCTTCTCCCTCCCCCACGTACTAGTGACCCCTTTGCCGTCAGAAAGTCACAAGATTAAGACAGGATGATTTAGTGGGAAAATTGTGCTTTTAAATGTACCTATCTTGTCCTCCAGTCGACTGGTACAGGCTGAGGAAAAACAACAACTTTCGTCACTCTATAAAAATGTCAAGATACCATTATTAGGAGATGAAGAGGAGGGCTCTGAGGATGAGGGCCAGGATGAGTCCACGCACCTCCTTCCAGAGAGTGAGAAGGAACCGGAAAAGTTCATTCATTCAGGTAGAGGGTCAACCAGCTTTTCTTGTCAGATCCAAAATCCAAGGGAAGCTGAGCTGACAATGATGGTTGGGTTTTCCATGGCAAAACTAATGAATATTTACAGCCGCATATGCAGGAATGAGCCATTCGTATCAAATTACACAGAGGGGCAAACAGCTGTGTGGTTGTTTTATTCCTTTTGCAAGGCAATTCCAAGGACTGAAAAGAGAGTTCAGGAAACAAGACTTTTCCTGGACTCAACATTTCCCTTAAACATACTTATCAATGTCGTGTTGTTGCCGAGTTTTGACCATAGACAGGCAGATGCCCTCCTGCGCTGTCTGCCTCAGTTTGATGTGGAAATGGGATGCAGGCCCACAAAAAGAGGTTACTACCCCCAGGTCAGAGACGCCCCAGTGAGAATTGCCCACTACACCTGCAAATCCTTGTGAGGATAGAACAACATATACACTCATAGAAACCTGATTTTGTAGAAGTTCTGAGATTCTTCAGTACTTGCTTAAAATTTCTAGAGCAAAACGACATAGATTGCAGTGTCTGATTCAATACTATTAAGCATGCACTGCATGGATCTCCTCTCTAACCACCCCAGAGATAGTCAGAGAGAGGCTGAGAGGCCAAGAGTAGAAAAGATAATTGATGCTTACTGAGGCAGACCGCCCTTGTACTCTTAGAAAATATTTTTTAATGTCTTTTCATTGCATTGAGTTATAACTTTTCTAAATGTTTAAAAATTGAAGTATAGTTTATTTACAATATTATACATTTTAAAAACTGGATATTTATAAAGCTTGAATACAGAAAGTGGGAAAATCATTTCGAAATGCAATTTTCACCATCCTTATCAGACAAATAACATTCATGAAAACCTGAAAATTCCATTGTTTGTTCCTTTATTTTTCCATATATTTCCTCACTTCTTTTGTCTCTAATTCCTGATTTATTAGTATCTAAATAATGTTATGTCTACATTTTAGTCATTAGATCAAAAAGAAGAAAACATATGGAAAAGAAGAGATTGAACACAGAGCAAAAGTTGGTAAAGGAAGTGGAAATAAAGGATGCTATACATACCACAAATCCGGGGTGTCTGTGAAAAGAAATGAAAGAGAGGCAGGACATGCTAGCCAGTGTGGGGAAACAGTGACAGATGACAGAATGTGAGCATGACCTGCTCCTGGAGAACCTTGTGCAAGAGCACTCTAAAGGAAGAACACCAGACGTAAAAACAGGAAATAAATTCATATGATATAGCAATCTTGCTTCCTAGTTCTTAGAGTTTATGAATAAACACAACGTAATTGTAAAAGGAAAAAATCCAACTTCGTAAGTGTGAAAGAGAAATTGTCAGGATTTTCTTTTCTCACTCCTAACCAGTAGTTTCTTCGGGTAAGTCTCTCAGACCAGGTGAGGAAACCACTTTCATGAAACAAAGCTTCCCCAGTGACATTATCTGTTAATTCCAGTAGCTCGCTTCCATTTTACGTATAACAAGACTGAGAATGTCAAAATGAATAGGACAGCAGACAGTAACCTTTGTTTTTAGGGATCTGGGACCTGGTGCAGGAAATAGGTCTGCAGGCAAAGAGCTATAAAGCATTGCCAGATGTACTGAGTGCTGTAAACTGGGAGTCACCGAGAGCTGTGGAAACACAAAAGGGGCAGGATTTAATCTGAGCGGTGCTATTGGTGTGGAAAACAGTCTGATGGTTCCTCGAAAAGGTAAACATAGAGTCACTACCTGACCCAGCAATTCCACTCCTGGGTATATATCCAAAAGAATTGAAAATATATGTACCTGCACACAAGAGAAACCCTCACACAAACGTTCATAGCAGCATTATTCATAAGAGCAAAAAGCTGGAAACACCGCATATGTCCATCAGCCGACAAACAAATTAACAAGATGTGGTCTCTCCATAGAGTGGGATGTTATTAAGCAAGGAGAAAGATAGAAGTACTGACACATGGTACAACATAGATGATCCTTGAAAACATTATGCTAAGTAAAAGCGGTTAGAAACAAAAGGTCCACACATCGTATGATTCCATTTATACAAAATACTTACAATAGGCAAATCCATAGAGGGTCAAAGTAGATAAGTGGTTCTGGGTGCCGGAGGAGGGGAGAAAAGGGAAAGATGGTTGGTGGGTAGGAGGATTCTCTTGGGGGCAATGAAAATGTTGAAAAAAAAGATTAGTGTAACTTGAGGAGGCTGGTACCGAACCCAAGTTCAGCTGCTCACCACTCAAAAGACCAATACTCAAGAGACAAGTGTTATACTTGATTTACAACATTGTTTTAATTCCTGCTGTACAGCAAAGTGACTCAGTTATACATATATATATATATATACACTCTTTTTCTCTCTTTCTTTTTTTTTTTTTTTTTTGGCCGCACCTTGCAGGATCTTAGTTTGCCGACCAGGGATTGAACCTGGGCTACCGCAGCAAAAGCGCTGAATCCTAACCACTGGACCGCCAGGGAAATCCCTGGACTGCTTTTTATCAAGTATCAAGCACATGAGAAGAGCATGAATCTTCTCAGGCAGATGTGTCTTAGCAAGAATCACTGAGGCAGGCAGAGTTCTAAGATGGCCCCAAGACTCCTGCCCTCTGGTGTACACAGCTGTGTAGTTCCCTTCTCTTGAGTGTGGGTCTTTGAATATGACGGATGTCACTCTTGTGATTATGAAAAAGTGATGGGATTGTCGCTCTCTTAATTGTTACATTAAGCCACCTGTCCAAGTCTTCAGGGACTGGCTCCATGCCAGTCATGCAGGGAAAGACATTTACTAATCAACCCAGTGTGAAGGCTTCAGGCTTTCTCAGTTTTTTTCCAGACATGCATCTTCCCTGGTGTGTGTGTGTGTGTGTGTGTTTGTGTGTGTGTGTGTGTGTGTGTTTCACCAGTTCTACCATATACAGTATGCTGCATTTATTTTTATTTTTTTAAAGTAGGATTAAAAGCCTTTTAGTTTTTTTTTTTTAATTAATTTTTGGCTGCATTGGGTCTTCGCTGTTGCGTGCGGGCCCTCTCCAGTTGAGGCTAGCCTGGGCCTTACACTGCGGTGGCCTCTCCCTGCTGCGGAGCATGGGTTCCAGGCACATGGGCCCAGCAGTTGTGGCTCACGGGCTCCAGAGCACAGGCTCAGTAGCTGTGACACTTGGGCCCAGCTTCTCTGAGGCATGTGGGATCCTCCCGGACCCATGTCCCCTGCATTGGCAGGTGGACTCCCAACCCCTGTGCCACCAGGGAAGTCCCTATGCTGCATTTAAATGTCTTGATTTCCCTAATAGTCTCACTCCCCACCCTTGCTCCGAGTTTTCTCAGGGCATTAAACATTCTACTGCATTCCTCTGCCTTAGTCTTTTTGTTGCCCGGCACTGTAGGACTGCAATCTCCCTGCAGCTGCCACAAGGTTTGGAATCTACCAGTGCCCTTGCTGGCAACTAATATTTGTGTATAGTTTGAAGAGGAGGTCTAAATTCATATTTTACCATTTGTGTACTTCAGTGCTGCAGACCTTATTTATTTGGTCACGCCACTCGGCATGTGGAATCTTAGTTCCCTAACCAGGGATCGAACCCGCACTCCGTGCATTGGAAGCATGGAGTCTTAACCACTGGACTTCCAGGGAAGTCCCCAGACCATATTTATTTATTTATTTAAATTAATTAATTTATTTATTTTTGGCTGCGTTGGGTCTTCGTTGCTGCACAAGCTTTCTCTAGTTGCGGCGAGTGGGGGCTACTCTTTTTTTTTCTTTTTTGCTGTATGTGGGCCTCTCAGTGCCGTGGCCTCTCCCGCAGCTAAGCACAGGCTCCGGACGCGCAGGCCCAGTGGCCATGGCTCACGGGCCCAGCCGTTCCGTGGCATGTGGGATCCTCCCGGACCGAGGCACGAACCCGTGTCCCCCGCATTGGCAGGCGGACTCTCAACCACTGCGCCACCAGGGAAGCCCGGGGGGGTGGTGCTACTCTTGGTTGAGGTGCGCAGGCTTCTCATTGCTATGGCTTCTCTTGTTGCGGAGCATGGGCTCTAGGTGTGTGGGCTTCAGTAGTTGTGGCACGCAGGCTCAGTAGTTGTGGCTCACGGGCTCTAGAGCACAGGCTCAGTAGTTGTGGCGCACAGGCTTAGTTGCTCCGTGGCATGTGGGATCTTCGTGGACCAGGGTTCGTACCCATCTCCCCTGCATTGGCAGATGGATTCTTAACCACTGTGGCACCGGGGAAGTCCCTCTGTTTGTTTTTTACTGTAGATTTATATCTCAATTTGTTTCAGAGCAATTACTTCAAACGTACATAGTTAATTTATTTTTGTCTATGATCATTGCCGTATGATTGTTAAAGATAATTTCTTGAATTCCTAAACATGGTTTAATTTTTATAATTTTGACGCTTGAATTGCTTATGATAATTTTTATGAGTTTCCTATATCCGGGGACACAACTTTTGTGACTCTATGGAATGACAGGTGCATGTATATCTGTAGCCTTTAGGGGCGTCTGAAAGAATTTGTTTAGCCTCTCAGAGCACGCTGAGCTTCCCGGGAGTCCAAACTAATACGTCTCCAAACACCTGCGCCATCAGTTGCAGAAAGGGCTCCCCAGAAATCTGAGTATGGCCTTTTCAAGAAGGAGCGAAGTCCCTCCTCTGCCCGAGAACCCAGACGCACAATTTCCCAGCGCCCCTGGCAGCGGAGCTCTGCCTTTTTTTTTTTTTTTTTTTTGCCTTCTTTACTAGAGGTCGGCGGGGAGTATCCTCACACGCGGCCTGTGGTTCTGCGGGAACTACATTACCCAGAATGCTTCACGACGGGCGGCAGCGCCACTCAGCCCATCGAAGTCTCATAAAAGGGGCGTTTCCGTATCAGGTGCAATTCATAAGGGAGAGACTTCTGGTTTCCTTCTCGTGGCGGCCATTTTAACTGCTCTGGGTCTGTTCTGGCTCCGGACTGCTGGGTCTGGACCGACGTGACGGCCAACAAGGTCCGAGAAGAGGCCTTGTTCCCCCAGGACAAAAGCGGGTCTGAGGCTCGGCGACGCCGCCCCGATGCCCCGCGCCAGGCCTGGGAGAGGGACTGCCGATCTGGGTCCCGCTCTGCCCACAGACCCCAATGGCAGCGGTGGTGCTGAGGGACCCGCCTCACGTAGATGCCTGTCCTCCGGACCCTCACCGCGCTCACCCCAGCAGACACTAAAGCCCCCAGTGCGGGGCGCCTGCTCTCGTGCTCCCAGCCCAGGACCCTGTGTCCAGGATGGTGAGGCGGCCGTGGGTGTGATGCCAAAAGCTTGGCCTCTGTGCACAGGTGCCGAATCGAATCTCAGAGACAGTTTTCGGTGAAGAAGAAAATAATAGTTTTATTGCTTTGCCAGGCGAGGGGGGACACAGTGGGCTCGTGCCCCGAAAACCTGTTGTCCCAATGCCGGGGGAATTTGGTGAGGAGTTTTACAGCAACAGTTGAAGAACGCGGTTGTTGATTAGGATCAGGGTGTGAGCAGGGTTTGCATTCCTTTAATCTGGCCTCAGGTGGTGTCCTGATCTCTGAAGAGTGCTTCATCAAGTAGTTAGCATCTTCTATTTGTTGGGGGTTTTAGTTCAGTAGAGCTCAAGGATATTGTTATGAATATTCCTTGACCTACAAACAAGAAAAGCAAGACACAGAAAGGCTTCCATACCCAGGAACCCCTCAGGGTCCTGCTAGGTTTCTGGTGGGGCCCTGTTTCTGACAGTGTGGTGGCAAGTGGGGGAGGGTGACAGGCACAGGGACACCTTGTAAAAGGGGAACTGATCACTGAGGCTCAGAGATTAAGTAGCTATCCCAGACTTCAGGGCCAGGCAGGGGTACATGGAAGCCTGAGCCCATCAAACCCCTCCATAGACTCATCACTTGTTCCACATTTCCATGGCTGCTTATGGAACCAACACAGTCAAGTGGAAGATGTCCCGTTCCCTCGCTGGGCCTGACACTGAATCACATGTCTGGATTGTTGTGTCTTGGGACTCTTAAGTGCTATTTCCCCAGTCCTTGAGTCCCACCTGGGGTGGTGGAAAAGGAATTGGGGAGGCTCTCAGAGACAGTATTGTCTGGCAGGCCAAGGCTCCCAAGAAAAGACGACATGAGATGGATGCACAGTCATAGTAGCAATTGAAGTGAGATGACAGTCAAGCCAGAACTGGTGCTTATTTACCACTCTGTACACACCAGGATTTTGTGAGGACTTTGGTGGAGCTTGTTTCTCTCTTTTTTTAAAAAAATTAATTTATTTATGTATTTATTGGCTGTGTAGGGTCTTTGTTGCTGCGCGCAGGCTTTCTCTAGTTGGGGCAAGCAGGCGCTGAGCGGGGGCTACTGTTCGTTGCAGTGCGCGGGCTTCTGATTACGGTGGCTTCTCTTGTTGTGGAGCATGGGCTCTAGGCGCGCGGGTTTCAGTAGTTGCAGCATGCGGGCTCAGTACTTGTGGCACACGGGCTTAGTTGCTCCGCAGCATGTGGGATCTTTCTGGACCAGGGATCGAACCCGTGTCCCCTGCTTTGGCAGGCAGATTCTTAACCACTGTGCCCCCGGGGAAGCCCATGTAGCTTGTTTATCATTCAGCCTGGAGGATAAGGTCAAGAGCAAATGTAGTCACCTGTGAGAGTCACTAGGCCTGGGGTAGGCCACCTGTGGGCTGATCTTTGAACGAGGGGTAGGTGGACAGAGGAAGGTTGTAGTGGTAGGGGGCAGCAAGTGAAGCACACGAGTAGAGGAGAGCCATGTGTGTCTGAGATACACGTGTGATTCTGTGTGACTAAGTCAGAGGCAAGGAACTGAGCCAGGCAGGGAGATCTTCATAGAAAGTTTTGGAGCTGTGACTGCTAGTGGAAGCCATGGGATGTCTGGCATCATACTGGATTGTGTTTAACTATGTCAAGCATAATCTTTATGTAATCTGTCAAATTGCAGCATAAGCCCGTTATGGGTAGCCTTAACATGGGTGGTAGAAAATGGGATGGCTCAAATGTCCTCAGTGCAAGTTGCCCTCCCCACTCTGCTCCTACCAGATACCCCCTTTTTAGCAAGGAGACCAGAGCAGTTCCTGTTCATCCCTTTGTAGCAGGTTTCAGTTCCTACCAATCCATGGAATTTTGCACAAAGCCAATCACACCCTCCCATGGGAACCAAGGAACACTTCTCCCTCTTGATACTGCAAAGCTTATGTCCCACAGCCCCCAGTGTACAGCCTGTCTTCTGGAGTACAACCTCCATGTGGCCCTGTGTAGTGTGGTGTGTCCTCCTCTCTCAGGCTGTGCGTATATGTGATTTATAAACTGCTGTCTCATAGTTCAGTGTCAAATGTCACATGTTTGGCTATCTCCATAACTATACACTGGGAATTCCACCCTCAACAGTGGGTTGAAGAGGTGTTGATTAAGACACGAGTAATGTAGGGAGACCAAAGACATGCCTATGGTGTGGGCCCTAAGGTGATGGTGGCCATGGGCATGTGGCTGTGGAATCTAGGGATGTGAGGGATGTGCATTCTAAAGAGTGGTGTGAACTTAGGGAGTATACCTGAAGGTTCCAGGATCTGGTATTGAGACTTTGGTAATACCAGGGTAATATGAGCCTCTGGATCCTCTATGCCAGGCCCATGGCTTAGATATTGTTGACCCTTCAACAACAAGGGGTTAGGAGCACCAACCCTCTGCACACTCGAAAATCTGCATAAAAGTTTACAGGTAGGCCCTCTGTATCTGTAGTTCCACAACTGCTGATTCATCCTACCTATACACAGATCATGAGTACTGTAGTATTTATTTATTGAAAAAAATCCAAGTATGAGTGGACTCTTGTGGTTCAAACCTTTGTTGTTCAAGGGTCAACTGTATGTTTCTCCACCTGCCTCCTGGACCCAGGGATTAATGGGCACATGAAGACACAATGGCATCAGTGGTGCCAAGGCCTAGTTTCTCAAAACGCTGAGTTAAGGAGCTTGGGAGGAGGGTGGGCATGGAATAGATGTTGGGGGAAGGGATTGTGGCTCAGAAGTGGACTGCTTTTGTTCTTCTGTCATCATCTTAGCAGGGCAATGTGACCTTTGATGATGTGGCCATGTACTTCTCTTTGGAGGAACGGAATCTCCTTGATGAGCCTCACAGATGCCTGTACCAAGATGTGATACTGGAGAATTTGGCACTTGTAACCTCCCTGGGTCAGACCCTCAAACCTACCCCTGTGCCCAGAGATAGCCTCTGCCCTTTCTCTTTCCCCAGGACCAGCTATGTCATTCTCAAATCAGGACTGTGGGCACTGCTTCCTCAGTTTCCTGAGTAGGTGCTGTGGTTGGTAGGACTGCCCTCTCCTCTCTTTGAGCAGGCCCAACACCTGCTTTCCTGCAGATTCCCAGGGAAGGATGCAGGGTCCAGAGTCTTGTACTCATCCTGCGTCCTACCTTACTTGCCTTCTCCCGGGCCAGGTGACTTTGTCCAGATCCAAGGAACGTGTGTGACCCAGGTCTAACTTACTTTCTCTAGTTGACATTTCCTCATGCCTGCCTGTGCCAGCAATTACCATCAGTGACATAGTCACTACTTATGTGGATCATGTTCTGTTCTTGTAAGAGCCTCCCCCAAAGTTCTCTTTGTAATAGTTTTCTTTCCTGTGGGCTATCAGTATTCTGGGCCAATCCTGAATGCCTTCTGTCCTATCTTTCCCTTAACACTTCCATCACCCAGGTCCCATGTAGTTGCTCATCTTGGGGGTGGGGTGGAGAGCCCTGGGTGGTTCACAGAATGGAAATAAATTGTCGTAGTCAGTTCGTGCTGCTATAACAAACTAACATGGTTAGGTGTTTAAACAAACATTTATTTCTCACTCTTCTGCAGTCTGGGAAGTTGAAGATCAAGGCACTGGCCTTGTGGAAAGAGCCTTCTCTTTTTCTACGAAAAGAATAGGTATGTACTGTCTACTGCCCTAGGATGGTTTGCCTCTCTTTGACAACTTATCAGGATTTGGACAACATTCCATGAGGACATAAAACAAAAAAGTCCTCTCCTGGAGCCTCTGGTGAACAGTTGGGTCTTGCTTTACAGTGTGGTTCCATTCACAGCCTCCATCCTCCACCCAATCCTACTTCTAAACATGGCCTCTCTCAGCAAAGAAGCCAAGCATAGATTATGGGAAAAATTGTTAATAACCAGGAAACTGGGTCTCACTGAGGAGAAGCAGCTTGTCCAAGGAACTATGGCCTCAACACCCATAAACCCCATTAGGGACTTCAGGGTTCCAAATCCTACCTTAGCACTTGCAACTTGGAGTGCTTAAATGAGTAACAAACCTCATTCTCCTTTAGATCTGTAGAGCACAGTGATTTTCACATTCTAGGAACTATATCCTGACACTGTAAATTTTTAAACCTGCAGTTTAGGAGACAGTTTAAAAGGTAGAAAGGGAGCTAAAGGGCAGAAATTATGATTGCATAATACATTACATTAGTGTGTTGCTCAGTAGCTTACCAAACCCTTTTACCCACATGTTTATCCCTGTCTGTCTTAGTACATTCAGGCTGCTGTAACAAAATACCACAGACTGGGTAGCTTATAAACAACAGAAATTGATTTCTCACAGTTCTGTGGGCTGGAAAGTCCAAGATCAAGGCACCAGCATGAGGTTCTGATGAGGGCTCTATTACTTGTTCATAGCTGCCACCTTCTCTTTATGTCCTTATATGTTGGAAGGGGCTAGAGAGCATTCTGGGGTCTCATTTATAAGGGCACTAATCCCATTTATTATGGCCCCACCTTCATGACCTAATCACCAAAGACCCCCACTTCCTAATACCATCACATTGAGGATTAGGATTTCAACATATGAATTTTGCGGGGACACAAGCATTCAATCTATAGCATTCTACCCTTGGCTCCCAAAATTCATGTCCTCTCACATACAAAATAAATTTATCCATTCCAACAGCCCCCAAAATCTTTTTTTTTTAACATCTTTATTGAAGTATAATTGCTTTACAATGTTGTGTTAGTTTCTACTGTACAACAAAGTGAATCGGCTATATGTATACATATATCCCCATATGCCCTCCTTCTTGCATCTCCCTCCCACCCTCCCTATCCCACCCCTCTAGGTGGTCACAAAGCACCAAGTTGATCTCCCTGTGCTATGCGGCTGCATCCCACTAGCTATCTGTTTTATGTTTGGTAGTGTATATATGTCAAAACCACTCTCTCACATTGTCCCAGCTTACCCTACCCCATCCATGTGTCCTCAAGTCCATTCTCTACATTTGTATCTTTATTCCTGTCCTGCCCCTAGGTTCTTCAGAAACTTTTTTTTTTTTTTTTAGATTCCATATATATGTGTTAGCATATGGTATTTGTTTCTCTCTTTCTAACTTATTTCCCTCTGTATGACAGACTCTAGGTCCATCCACCTCACTACAAATAACTCAATTTCATTTCTTTTTATGGCTGAGTAATATTCCATTGTATATATGTGCCACATCTTCTTTATCCATTCATCTGTTGATGGACACTTAGGTTGCTTCTATGTCCTGGCTATTGTAAATAGAGCTGCAATGAACATTGTGGTACATGACTCTTTTTGAATTATGGTTTTCTCAGGGTATATGCCCAGTAGTGGGATTGCTGGGTCATATGGTAGTTCTATTTGTAGTTTTTTAAGGAACCTCCATACTATTTCCCATAATGGCTGTATCAGTTTACATTCCCACCAACAGTTCAGGAGGGTTCCCTTTTCTCCACACCCTCTCCAGCATTTATTGTTTGTAGATTTTTTGATGATGGCCATTCTGACCAGTGTGCAGTGATACCTCATTGTAGTTTTGATTTGCATTTCTCTAATGATTAGTGATGTTGAGCATCCTTTCATGTATTTGTTGGCAATCTGTATATCTCCTTTGGAGAAATGTCTATTTAGGTCTTCTGCTCATTTTTGGAATGGGTTGTTTGTTTTTTTGCTATGAGCTGCATGAGCTGCTTGTATATTTTGGAGATTAATCCTTTGTCAGTTGCTTCATTTGCAAATATTTTCTCCTATTCTGAGGGTTGTCTTTTCACCTTGTATATGGTTTCCTTTGCTGTGCAAAAGCTTTTAAGTTTCATTAGGTCCCATTTGTTTATTTTTGTTTTTATTTCCATTTCTCTAGGAGGTGGGTCCAAAAGGATCTTGCTGTGATTTATGTCATAGAGTGTTCTGCCTATGTTTTTCTCTAAGAGTTTTATAGTGTCTGGCCTTACATTTAGGTCTTTAATCCATTTTGAGTTTATTTTTGTGTATGGTGTTAGGAAGTGTTCTGATTTTATTCTTTTACATGTAACTGTCCAGTTTTCCTAGTACCACTTATTGAAGAGGTTGTCTTTTCTCTATTGTATATTCTTGCCTCCTTTATCAAAGATAAGGTGTCCATATGTGTGTGGGTTTATCTCTGGGCTTTCTATCCTGTTCCACTGATCTATATTTCTGTTTTTGTGCAAGTACCATACTGTCTTGATTACTGTAGCTTTGTAGTATAGTCTGAAGTCAGGGAACCTGTTTCCTCCAGCTCCGTTTTTCTTTCTCAAGATTGCTTTGGCTATCCAGGGTCTTTTGTGTTTCCATACAAATTGTGAAATTTTTTGTCCTAGTTCTGTGAAAAATGCCATTGGTAGTTTCATAAGGATTGCACTGAATCTGTAGATTGCTTTGGGTAGTATAGTCATTTTCACAATGTTGATTCTTCTAATCCAAGAACATGGTGTATCTCTCCATCTGTTTGTATCATCTTTAATTTCTTTCATCAGTGTCTTAATAATTTTCTGCATACAGTTCTTTTGTCTCCTTAGGTAGGTTTATTCCTTGGTATTTTATTCTTTTTGTTGCAGTGGTAAATGGGAGTGTTTCCTTAATTTCTCTTTCAGATTTTTCATCATTAGTGTATAGGAATGCAAGAGATTTCTGTGCATTAATTTTGTATCCTGCTACTCTACCAATTTCATTGATTAGCTCTAGTAGTTTTCTGGTAGCATCTTTAGGATTCTCTATGTATAGTATCATGTCATTTGCAGACAGTGACAGCTTTACTTCTTCATTTCCGATTTGGATTCCTTTTATTTCTTTTTCCTTCTCTGATTGCTGTGGCTAAAACTTCCAAAACTACCTTGAATAGTAGTGGTGAGAGTGGGCAACCTTGTCTTGTTCCTGATCTTAGAGAAAATGGTTTCAGTTTTTCACCATTGAGAACTGGCTGTGGGTTTGTCATATATGGCCTTTATAATGTTGAGGAAGGTTCCCTCTATGCCTACTTTCTGGAGAGTTTTTATCTTAAATGGGTGTTGAATGTTGTCGAAAGCTTTTTCTGCATCTACTGAGATAATCATATGGTTTTTATTTTTCAATTTGTTAATATGGTGTATCACATTGATTGACGTGAATATTGAAGAATCCTTGCATTCCTGGGATAAACCCCACTTGATCACAGTGTATGATCCTTTTAATGTGCTGTTGGATTCTGTTTGCTAGTATTTTGTTGAAGATTTTTGCATCTATGTTCATCAGTGATATTGGCCTGTAGTTTTCTTTTTTTGTGACATCTTTGTCTGGTTTTGGTATCAGGGGGATGGTGGCCTCATAGAATGAGTTTGGGAGTGTTCCTCCCTCTGCTATATTTTGGAAGAGTTTGAGAAGAATAGGTGTTAGCTTTTCTCTAAATGTTTGATAGAATTTGCCTGTGAAGCCGTCTGGTCCTGGGCTCTTGTTTGTTTTCCGGACCGGGGCACGAACCCGTGTCCCCTGCATCAGCAGGCGGACTCTCAACCACTGCGCCACCAGGGAAACCCCCTGGGCTCTTGTTTGTTGGAAGATCTTTAATCACAGTTTCAATTTCAGTGCTTGTGATTGGTCTGTTTATATTTTTTTCTATTTCTTCCTGGTTCTGTCTTGGAAGGTTGTGCTTTTCTAAGAGTTTGTCCATTTCTTCCAGGTTGTCCATTTTATTGGCATAGAGTTGCTTATAGTAGTATCTCATGATCCTTTGTTTTTCTGCAGTGTCAGTTGTTACTTCTCCTTTTTCATTTCTAATTCTGTTGATTTCAGTCTTCTCCCTTTTTTTCTTGATGAGTCTGGCTAATGGTTTATTAATTTTGTTTATCTTCTCAAAGAACCAGCTTTTAGTTTTATTGGTCTTTGCTATTGTTTCCTTCATTTCTTTTTCATTTATTTCTGATCTGATCTTTATGATGTCTTTCCTTCTGCTAACTTTGTGTTTTTTTGTTCTACTTTCTCTGTTTGCTTTAGGTGTAAGGTTAGGTTGTTTATTTGAGATTTTTCTAGTTTCTGATGTAGGATTTGTATAAACTTCTCTCTTAGAACTGCTTTTGCTGCATCCCATGGATTTTGGGTCATTGTGTTTTTTCTGTTTTTATTATTATTATTTTTTTGAGGTACGTGGGCCTCTCACTGCTGTGGCCTCGCCCGTTGCGGAGCACAGGCTCTGGACGCACAGGCTCAGCGGCCATGGCTCACGGGCCCAGCTGCTCCATGGCATGTGGGATCCTTCTGGACTGGGGCACGAACCCGCGTCCCCTGCATCGGCAGGCAGACTCTCAACCATTGCGCCACCAGGGAAGCCCGGTCATTGTGTTTTCATTGTCATTTGTTTCTAAGTATTTTTTGATTTCCTCTTTGATATCTTCAGTGATCTCTTGGTCATTTAGTAGTGTATTGTTTAGCCTCCATGTGTTTGTGTTTTTTACAGTTGTTTTCCTGTAATTGATATCTTGTCTCATAGCATTGTGGTTGGAAAAAATACTTGATAAGATTTCAATTTTCTTAAATTTACCAAGGCTTGATTTGTGACTGAAAATATGGTCTCTCCTGGAGAATGTTCTATGGGCACTTGAGAAGAAAGTGTATTCTGTTGGTTTTAGATGGAATGTCCTATAAATATCAATTAAATCCATCTTGTTTAATGTGTCGTTTAAAGCTTGTGTTACCTTATTTATTTTCATTTTGGATGATCTGTCCATTGGTGAAAGTGGGGTGTTAAAGTCCCCTACTATTATTGTGTTAACTTTCAATTTCCCCTTTTATGGCCCTTAGCAGTTGCCTTATGTATTGAGGTTCTCCTGTGTTGGGTGCATAAATATTTACAATTGTTATATCTTCTTCTTGGATTGATCCCTTGATCATTATGTAGTGTCCTTCTTTTGTCTCTTGTAATAGTCTTTATTTTAAAGTCTATTTTGTCTGATATGAGAATTGCTACTCCAGCTTTCTTTTGATTTCCATTTGCATGGAATATCTTTTTCCATCCCCTCACTTTCAGTCTGTATGTTTCCCTAGGTCTGAAGTGGGTCTCTTGTAGACAGCATATATACAGGTCTTGTTTTTGTATCCATTCAGCCAGTCTATGTCTTTTGGTTGGAGCATTTAATCCATTTACATTTAATGTAATTATCAATATATATGTTCCTATTACCATTTTCTTAATTGTTTTGGGTTTGTTTTTGTAGGTCTTTTCCTTCTCTTGTGTTTCCTGCCTAGAGACATTCCTTTAGCATTTGTTGTAAAGCTGGTTTGGTGGTGCTGAATTCTCTTAACTTTTGCTTGTCTGTAAAGCTTTTAATTTCTCCATCAAATCTGATTGAGATCCTTGCTGGGTAGAGTGGTCTGAGTTGTAGATTTTTCCCTTTCATCACTTTAAATATGTCCTGCCACTCCCTTCTGGCTTGCAGAATTTCAGCTGAAAGATCAGCTGTTAACCTTATGGGGATTCCCTTGTAAGTTATTTGTTGCTTTTCCCTTGATGCTTTTAATATTTTTTCTTTGTATTTAATTTTTGATCGTTTGATTAATATATGTCTCGGAGTGTTTCTACTGTATGGGAATCTCTGCGCTTCCTAGACTTGATTGACTATTTCCTTTCCCATGTTAGGGAAGTTTTCAACTATAGTCTCCTCAAATATTTTCTCAGACCCTTTCTTTCTTTTCTCTTTTTTTTGTGGTACGTGGGCCTCTCACTGTTATGGTCTCTCCCGTTGTGGAGCACAGGCTCCGGACGCACAGGCTCAGCGGCCATGGCTCACGGGCCTAGCTGCTCCGTGGCATGTGGGAACTTCCCGGACCGGGGCACGAACCCATGTCCCCTGCATCAGCAGGTGGACTCTCAACCACTGAGCCACCAGGGAAGCCCCAGACCCTTTCTTTTTCTCTTCTTCTGAGACCCCTATAATTTGAATGTTGGTGCATTTAATGTTGTCCCAGAGGTCTTTGAGACTGTTCTCAATTCTTTTCATTCTTTTTTCTTTATTCTGCTCTGCAGTAGTTATTTCCACTATTTTATCTTCCAGGTCACCTATCCGTTCTTCTGCCTCAGTTATTCTGCTAATGATTCCTTCTAGAAAATTTTTAATTTCAATTATCGTGTTGTTCATCATTTGCTTACTCTTTAGTTCTTCTAGGTCCTTATTAAACGTTTCTTGTATATTCTCCATTCTATTTCCAAGATTTTGGATCATCTTTACTATCATTACTCTGAATTCTTTTTCAGGTAGACTGCTTATTTCCTCTTCATTTGTTTGGGCTGGTGGATTTTTACCTTGCTCCTTCATCTGCTGCATGTTTCTCTGATTTCTCATTTTGTTTAACTTACTATGTTTGGGGTCTCCTTTTTGCAGGCTGCAGTTTTGTAGTTTCCATTGTTTTTGGTGTCTGCCCCCAGTGGGTGAGGTTGGTTCAGTGGTTTGTGTAGGCTTCCTGGTGGAGGAGGCTGGTGCCTGTGATCTGGTGAGTGAGGCTGGATCTTGTCTTTCTGATGGGCAGAACCACGTCTGGTGGTGTTTTTTGGGGTGTCTGTGAACTTAGTATGATTTTAGGCAGCCTCTCTGCTAATGGGTGGGGTTGTGTTCCTGTCTTGCTAGTTGTTTGGCATGGGGCATCTAGCACTGAAGTTTGCTGGCCACTGGGTGGAGCTGGGTCTTAGTGTTGAGACAGAGATCTCTGGGAGAGCTCTCGCCAATTGATATTACGTGGGACCAGGAAGTCTCTGGTGGTCCAATGTCCTGAACTCGGCTCTCCCACCTCAGAGGCTCAGGCCAGAGCACCAAGACCCTGTCTGCCACATGGCTTTCCTGGGCTTTGGTTTGCTCATTTTAGTTTTTGGTCGAGCTCCAGTTGACATTTGGTTTGGCACACCATCAAGATTCTGTATGTTTCCAGTTTTATTTCTCCAATTTCCTTCCTTCTGATGATTTTTCTAAAAGCTTACTCTTCAGGTTTTTAGAAATCTCATTTTTTTCTTCTCAGTAATTCTGTGAGGTTGGTCCTGTTGGTCAAATTTTATAAAAGAATTCCTAAAGAGAATAAGTTGCTTGACTAGGATCACACAGCAAATAAGAATGCTAGGATCTCTTGATTCTTCTCAGTAACTTCTCTCTTCCCCCATATTTCTCTTTGTATCCTGGCCCAGCCCCACTTCCACAACCTCTCCAGTCTAAATCTCAGCAAGGGTCTATTGCATCATAGACTTTGTTCAGCTGGTTAATGGGCTTGGGCTCCTTTTAGCCCTATTGAAGACAGATACCACATATACCGTTAATTTTCCACATAGATTTCCAGAAACCTGACTCCCAGCCAGAAACCCAAACCCTGTGGGTGGAAAGGAAAAAACAAAAAAAAACCCCAAAAACCTACTACACCACCATTTCCACCTTGCAGGGCCAGCAAACATGCCCCCAAAATCTTAACTAGTTCTAACATCAACTCTAAATTCCAAAGTCTCATCTAAATATCATTTATATCAGATATTGGTGAGACTTGAAATACAGTTTACCCTGCAACAGATCTCTCTCCAGCTGAGAACCTATATAACCAAACAAGTTATGTGCTTCCAAAATATAGTGGTGGAACAGGCATGAGGTAGACATTCCCATCCCAGAATGAAACAATTCCCATTCTTAAGGGAAGGGAGAAAGGAGTGATAGGTACCGAGTAAGTCCAAAGCTTACTGGGGCAAATGTCTTTGGACCTTAAGCCTCAAGTATAATCCTCTGTGGTTCAGTGCTCTGCCCTCCAGGCCCACTGGGGAGCAGTCTTGTCTCTGCTGCTCTCCTGGATTGGGATCTCATGACGGTGGCTCTCAGACTGGCAGTGTTAGCTGGTGGCTCTGTTGGTGTTGTGTCCAGGTGCTACGGCTCTGGGAACCCCTGGCCCCATGTGTCTGCCGAGCACAACACAGCTCTCTGTCGGGGCCCCGCCGTGAGGCATGGAGTGGGAACATCGTGGTGTGCCTGACCCAGATAGGTGGCCCCACCCATTGGAGTCATGTTGCTCTCCCTTGGCCCTTGCTCTCTGGGCCTGTGGTGGAGGTGACAGCCATGAGGGCCCCTGATCACCTTAAGGGGGATCATTTTTGAGATGGCAGATGAGGTTTCTGGTTCATATGCATGTTAATCTTATCAAAGTCTTAGTGTTCCCTTCTGAAAACACCTTCTCATTCTTTTCAAAATGGATAGGCTGAGAATTTTTCAGATCTTTAAGTTCTGGTTCCTTTTTGCTTAACAATCCCGTCCTCAAGTCATCTCTCTAATTGTATCTTACTCTAAGCAGTTAGGAGGAACCAAGCTGCTCTGCAGCATGGTTTAGAATTTTCTCAGCTAAATATCAAATTTCATTGCTCACACATTTTACCTTCTATAAAACACTAGAACATGAACAAAATTCAGCCAAGTTCTTTTCCACTTTATAAAAAGGATCTTCAGTGTTCCTTGTCTAATAACATGTTCCTCATTTCTTTCTCAGATTCATCAGAATAGAATAGCATTTACCGTCCATATTTCTATGCACATTTTGTTCATGATTCATTATCATCTAAGAAGATGGAAGCTTTCTCTATAACTCCCCTCTTTTGTTCCTAAGCTCTTACCAGAATTACTTAGCATTCTTGACACTATTGGCTTTTGCAAATATGCACCTCAAAACTCTTGGTAGCCTCTGACCATTACCCAGATCCAAAGCCACTTCTAATTTTTCAGGTTTTTCTTGCAAGCAGCATCCCACTTCTCAAACCAATTTCTGTTTTAGTCCAGTCAGGTTTCTATAACAAACTACCATAGGCTGGTACTTACACAACAAACATTTATGTCACAGGTCTGGAGGCTGGGCAGTCCTCGATCAAGGCACTGGCAGTTTCAGTGTCTGGTGAGGCCCACTTCCTTGTTCATAAATGGTCTCCTTGTTGCTGTGTCCTCACATGGCAGAAGGGGAATGAGAAGGCTTTCTGGGGTCACTTGTACAAGGGCACTAATCCCATTGGTGAGGGCTTCACCCTCATGATCTAATCACCTGCCAGAGTCCCCCACCTCTTACTACCATCACATTGAGGGTTAAGATTTCAACATATGGTGTTTGCAGGAACATAAACATTTGAGTTTGCAGCATAAATCCAGCTACAGCAGTATGGATTCCATGGGAGCCTAGGCCTGGGGGAGGCACGATGTCTGATCTGTGCTCAGATCATACAGAAACCTATTCTGTTTGTGTAGTATTTTGGTGCTGTTGACAAAGGCAGCCTAATGCCTTTCCTTTCCCATTCTTGACACTGCCAACTTGTCAGGTCTGCTATTTGTCACTTCTGCTCTTCCAGCTCAGGGCTGTTCACCACATCTGTGGGCTACACATCTCACTCGCTGTTCTCATTGCTCCACCTGTAGTACTCTCTGACATTGGCCTCTCCTCTACATGTGCATTGTAACATGCACACATATTCTTTCTTTCTTTATTTTTTTTTAAGACTTTTTTGATGTGGACCATTTTCAGAGCCTTTATTGAATTTGCTACAGTATTGCTTCTGTTTTATGTTCTGGCCCTGTGGCCCCAAGGCATGTGGGATCCCAGCTCCTCGATCAAGGATCGACCCCACATCCCCCGCACTGGAATGCAGAGTCCCAACCACTAGACCGCCAGGGAAGTCCCACACACATATTCTTAAACAGTCATTGAACACCAGCTACTCTGTTGTAGTTGCATTTTCTTGGGCCTGAACACACTCTTCTATGTAACACACCGATGTCAGCAGAAGACCAGATCTCCAGAGAGAGTTGTTTCCAAAGGAAGGAGTTGTAGACCCTTTCCTCCCTGTGCTGCACCCAGTGGTGCTGTATTTAACCTCGTGAGTCCTCCCCTGTTCTGTGGTCTTTAGAGGCCCAGTTCTGCTAATCAACCCATTCTCAACCTGTACCCAACTCTTTGGTCCCCAGAACAATCCCACTGATTGTTCCTGGGTTTGTCCCACACACACTTTTCTACAGGTTACCCTTCTCACCCGAATCAACATGCACTTCACCAGCATTTCTTTCTTTCAGGTTGTTGGTGTGGAGTGGAGAATAAGGAGGCATCTTCTGAGCACAGCATTTCTGCAAAGTAATGCCACAGGATAGGACTCTTAAAGCAGGTCTGTCTCCCCAGAAGGCCCACCTCTGTGAGATGTGTGGACCCATGTTGAGAGAGAGTTTGCACTTGGTTGAACACAGAATCCATGAAAAATGAGGATTGACTGATTGTCTTGCCATAAATTGTGCATAATTAAAGATATACTCAGGCTGAAACTTGTGCTTTTTTACCATTTTATAGACTAACCAAGATTTTGTGAGGACTTTGGTGGAGTCTGGGATGTTTCATTCAGCCAGGTGCATATGATCAGGGGCAAATTCAGTCATCTGTGAGTCACAAGATCTGGGGTGGGTTATCAGTGGGGCTGGGCTTTGAATGATGGTTGGATGGACAGAGGAAGGGTGTGATTTCTGAGGGCACAGCAAGTGCAGGAAAAGCAGATAGGACCATGGGTAGCTGAGATCCACACATTGTTCTCTGACTGCGTCTGAGCCGAGGAGTTGAATGAGACCTGCATGGAGTGATTTGGGGCTGTGGTTGCTAACAGGAACCATGGGAAGTCTGTAGTCATACTGGATCCTCTCTGAATTTGTCAAGGATATTCTGGATGCTGTCTGCCAAGTTGTGTTGTAAGTTCTAAAATTAAGGCCAATAGGTATGCTGCCTTGACATCTGGTGAAACAAGTATGCCCTCAAATGGCCATGGTGCAAGTTTCCCTTCACATGCTTCTCACAGGTAATGTCTCCTAACCTTACAACCCTTTTTATCAAAGGGAGCAGGCACAGTTCCTGCTTATCCCTTTGTAGTTAGTTTCAGTTCCCTACCAGCCTGCAGAGTCATTTAAACAAGCCAGTCGTGCCCTCTTGCGGGAAGCAGGGCACCGTACCCTCTCGATCCCACAGAGACTGCATCCCACAGCCCTTTGTTGTTCACTCCGCCAGTGTGTGGCCTTCCCATGGCCTTGTGTGTTGTCTCCCACATGTTAATATGTGGTTAATAAATGGCTGTTGATTGCGTCTGGCCAGTGTCAGGGGTCGTGTGTTTGGCCACACCCTTAGGGTGGGAATTATACCCTCACCAGTGGGGTTATGAGGAGGTGACTGAAACACGAGTAACAAGACGCCTACAGTAAGGGGCACTGATGCTGGTGGCCGTGGGTATGGGGCTCTGAGAGATGTGCATTCAGACAGGGGGCACATCTGATGGTTTAGGGCACTGCACTGGAAACCACATGACTGTGGCCACACCCGGGTAATAGCCTGTGGAGGTGGTACATCCTTCTGTGCTTGTCCCAGAGCTTAGCTGTTGATTGCCCATGTGCCTCCTGCCACTGATGGCTTTGCCCGGTGATCAATGGACCCCTGAGGAGACAGAGGCACCAATGGCACCAGGGCCTGGTTTCTTCTCTGAGTTGGGGAGGTTGGGAGGAGGATGGGCATATGGTAGATGTGGGGGTGGGTGGGTTGGTGGAGAATGGATTGTGGCTCCTTGAGAGTGGGGCTGTTTGTGGTTTCATCTGTCCCCATCATAGCAGGATGGCGTGACCTTTGAAGATGTGGCTGTGACATTTTCCGGGGAGGAATGGGGTCTCCTTGATGAGTCTTGGAGATGCCTGTATTGTGATGTGAAGCTGGAGAACTTGGCACTTACAGCCTCCCTGGGTAAGAACCTCAGATCCACCCCTGTGTCCTTCCTCTTTCCCCAGTGACAGCTCTGTCCTCTCATCAGGACCACAGATACTGCTTCCTTTTCCATTTCCCTCGGTTGGTGCTGTGGTTGGTTGAGATGATGTGTGAGCACAGCCTTCTGCTCTCCTTGAGCAACCCCAACACCTGCTTCCTGTGGTGTCACGTGGAAGGTGTCAGAGGCAGAGGTTTTTCAGTCACCTTAGTGGACCCCCCTTTGTTTGGCCTTGCCCTGGCCAGGTAACTGTCCAGATCCAAGGCACCTGTGTACACCAGGTTCTAATTTTTTCCTCTAACTGACATTTCCTCATGCCTGCCTGTGCCAGGAATTGTCATCGCTGACATGGTCACTACTCATGTGGACCGTGGTCTGTTCTTGAAGACCCACCTCTGAAATTCTCTTTTTATTTTATTTTATTAATTTATTTATTTGGCTGCATTGGGTCTTCGTTGCTGTGCGCAGGCCTCCTCTAGTTGTGGCGAGCGGGGGCTACTCTTTGTTGCTGTGTGTGGGCTTCTCATTGCGGTGGCTTCTCTTCTTGCAGAGCACAGGCTCTAGGCGCGCAGGCTTCAGTAGTTGTTGCTTGCATGCTCTAGAGCACAGGCTCAGTAGCTGTGGCACACGGGCTTAGTTGCTCCATGGCATATGGGATCTTCCCGGGCCAGGGCTCGAACCCATGTCCCCTGCATTGGCAGGCAGATTCTTAACCACTGTGCCACAGGGAAGTCCCTCTTTTTTTAATTTTAAATGTAATGTTAATTTTATCGAAGTGTAGTTGATTTACAATATTGTGTTAGTTTCAGGTGTACAGCAAAGTGATTTAGTTATATATATATTTTTTGTTTGTTTTTCTCAGATTATTTTCCATTGTAGGTTATTACAAGATATTGAATATAGTTCCCTGTGCTCTACAGTAGATCCTGTTGCTTATCTATTTTATATATAGCATTGTGTATCTGTTAATTCCATACTTCTAGTTCACCCTTCCCCCACTTCCCATTTGTCAACCATAAGTTATTTTTTCTAAGTCTGTGAGTCTCTTTCTGTTTCTTGAATAGATTCATTTTTATTATTTGTTAGATTCCACATGTAAGTGATACATAATATTTGTCTTTCTCTGATTTCATTTAGTATGATATTCTCTAGGTCCATCCATTTTGCTGCAAATGGCATTATTTCATTTTTTTATGGCTGAGTAATATTCTATAGTGAGTATGTGTTGTGGATATGTGTGTGTGTGCATCACATCTCCTTTATCCATTCATCTGCTAATGGACACTTAAGTTACTTCCATGTCCTGGCTATTGTAAATAGTGCTGCTATGAACACTGGGGTATATGTGTCTTTTCGAATTATGTTGTTCTCCAGATATATGCCCAGGAGTGGGATTGCTAGATCATATGGTAGCTCAATTTTTAGGTTTTTTGAGGAACCTCCATACGGTTTTCCATGGTGGCTACACCAATTTACATTCCCACCAGCAGTGTAGGAGGGCTCCCTTTTATCTGCACCCTCTCCAGCATTTGTTATTTGTGGACTTTTAAAAAATATTTTATTTTATTTATTTATTTATTCTTGGCTGCTTTGGGTCTTCGTTGCTGCGCGTGGGCTTTCTCTAGTTGTGGTGAGTGGGGGCTACTCTTCGTTGCGGTGCACAGGCTTCTCATTGCCCTGGCTTCTCTTGTTGCAGAGCATGGGCTGTAGGCGTGCAGGCTTCAGTAGTTGTAGCGCACGGGCTTCAGTAGTTGTGGCCTGTGGGGTCTAGAGCGCAGGCTCAGTAGTTGTGGTGCACGGGCTTAGTTGCTCCGCGGCATGTGGGATCTTCCCAGACCAGGGCTCGAACCCGTGTCCCGTGCATTGGCAGGCGGATTCTTTACCACTGTGCCACCAGAGAAGTCCCTAAAAATTTCCAGTTCTTAAGGATACACTCCAGAGGTGTTTCTTCTGGTTTAGAAGGGGATCCTCCCATGTTGAGCAACCTACAACCAAGCATTCCTAGAAATGGAATCCGGCTTCCCGGAAACATTTACCAGGAGGCTTTAACTTGAAGGGGTCAGAGCATCCTCCGAATTCCTTTTGAACCTAATGGGGTTTTCAGTGTCTTCTGCTCTCCCATCGCCCAACCAGATGCCTGTGGCCAGCTCAGTCCCTTTCATGAGGGTCCCCAGGGGTTGGGGGTGGGGACGTTTGAACCAGTGCCAGTGTGTTGCTAGGACTCTCCCTGAGGGGCATCTGTTGTGTATAAAGCCTATGTCCTATAACAAGTTTCCCTACACTGGGGTGTATTCCTCATGCTTGAACATCTACAGAGTTTATAATATGGGCTTCTGGGCAGCGGCCAGCCCGATAGGTTGTCCATAGCAGTGTATGGGCTGCCAAGGCCTGGAGTGAAGGGGGTCCGATAGATTCAAAGAGGAATCCTTGGAGAAAGTGGAGCTGGGCAAGGGGTTCAAGACCCGAGGCCGGGAAACAGAAATTCTTTAGATTTTTGTAAGTTGGGTGAGGTGAGAGACTAGAGAGCAGAAGAACCCCAAATCCTTTCCCCTGTCTGTTTTGTGGCTATGAAAAAACTGGGGAGAGCCTAATGATTCCATCTGCCACAGGCAACAGCGAGCTTGGACAATGTTTTCCATGTAATTTAACACACCAAGTGAACCCAACTAGTTTAGGATCTCTCTTTGGGATGCTCCAGGGGCCCTTTGAAGCACCCCAAAGTTAGCTGGAGTTCAAAGAATCTGATATTTGGAAAGTTTGTTCAAAGTTTTCAAAAGTTTTAAAACACCTCATCAGAGAGGATTATACCCAAAAGATTAAAAGCAGGGCCTGGGACAGAAATGGGTACACCCACATTCCAAGCAGTGTGAATCACAATACCAAGAGGTAGATGCCACCCAAGTGTCCATCGATGGATGAATGGGTAAACTACATGGTGATATCCACACAAAGGAATGTCATTCAGCCTTAACAACAAAGGAAATTCTGACAACTCCTACAGCATATACGAACCTCAAAGGCATTATGATCAGTGAAATAGCCCTGTCACTTTAAAAGGACACACATGATGAGTTACTACATATAGGAGGTATCCAGAGAAGTACAATTCAAAGGCAGAAAGTAGAATGTGGGTGCCAGGGACTGAGGGGAATTAGTGTTCAATCAAAGTACAGCGTTTCACTGGTGAAATTGGAAAAGATCTGGATGTGGACGGTGAGGTTATTTGTACAACAACGTGCCTGTGGTTAATGCCATAGGACTGTGTACTTTAAATGGTTCACATGCTAAACGTGATGCCCATTTAGTCACAACAAACAGTGAATGAAGTACTGATCTGCGTAACCACACAGAAAAGGCCACCCAGATCATACTCGTGTTGTGTGCTCTCAATCCATCAAGGTTGTGAAAAGGAGGGAAAGGATCTGTTAGTGTTTCAGAAAAAGAAACCTGGATCAGAATGGAAAAAGACATTTCCCTAGTGTTGGGGCACCTGGTGAAAGTGGACGTGGGCCTGTGGATTGGATTATAATGTGGAAACCATAAAAATGGCCTCACTTGGAGGTCACATGCTGCTTCCCTGGAAGAGGATTTCTGCTTTGCATAAAACACAATATAGAATTCTGTGTGAAATGGCAAATGTGAGTCTTTTCTACTGCTAGGGACAATTTTCTAGACTTTGGAAATGACTGCAGAGTCAATTACTTTTCAAAACAAGCATGTCAGTGAAGGGACAGGAAAGCAGAGAAGATGTCATAGTTTGTTATGGAGGCCAAGCCCTACCCAGCTCCTGCTCCCCAAAGTGATGGTTCAGTTCACCGCTGTAGGATGGCAGAGATTTGAGGGGCACGGCGGGAAGATTATGTCAGTAGCCACCATGTCTTGGTGTTCTGGATGACCTGGATGTTTTAGAAACAGTGGTATTTCTAATTGCAGCTTTCCACATCCAAACACCAAAACACGGTTAGCAGTAGTGCATGAATTCAGGGAAGTTGCATGATACAAAATCACAAATACACAAAAGTCAGCTGTGTTCCTATACACTAATAATGAAACATCAGAGAGAGAAAAGAAGAAAACCATCCCATTTATAATAGCATCAGAAGGACATAACTCCTAGGAATAAATGTAACCCAAGAAGTGAAAGACCCGCAAACCTGCCCACAGAGAGGCCAGGCCTCTGCTCCTGGCTCCGGGTTGTCACCTTGCATCAGATGGGTGTGTCTGTGCTCCGTGGTCTTCACACTGGGCTGGTCTGTGCTGACGGCGTGACGCATGGTGGGGTTTCCTGAGCCCCTCACAGGCGCTGGAGTGAAACTCCAGCCACACGGGGTTCCCGACGTCAACGTGGTGGACCTCAGTGACACCCTGCACCCCAGGGCTCAGGTCGCTTCCCTAGGTGGTCATACCTGATGGACCCCCCAACTCTCCTCCTGACCTCTGCTCTCAGCTGATGTTATCTGATTTCTTTCAGCATAACAAATCCTGAGCCTGAGTATAAATCTTCAGTGAGTCCTGGGAGCCTCTAAGAAAAAACCTGGGGTGGTCTAGGGGCTCCCAGTCTTGCAGTTGGGGTCAGAAGTGGGGTGGTCTCAGAGCCCTAGAACATGCAGGGCCCCTCTACCAGGCACGGTGTAGGAGACACCTGAGTCTAGTGCCCTCGGCATATGGGGCATCCTAGGCCCGTGGATCAGGAAGGGGCCCGCTGCCTCTCCTCCTCGGCTGAGTCTCTGGCTTTTGTAAAATTCCCTGGGGGCCGAGGGGGTGGGGGAGAGTTGGAAAATCACCCCGCCCTTATCTAAACTTCCCTCCCCTTAGGGACACCCCCCTGCGCCTACACTGTTTGCACAAACCATGTGGTTCGCGCTGAACAAGGCTCCCCTTCTGGGCCCAGGCATTTGGGAGGGCGAGGGTGGAAATCACGTGACCAGCCCCAGCTGAGTGCCAAGTCTATAATGAGCTTCCCTGGGGGAAATGTCATGGTTTTATCCTTTGTCACTGGGGTAAGAGACGTTCTCGAGACCCTTGAGGAGAGGAGGGGTCACGAAGATGCTGGCGCAGGGATCCCCCTTTTCATCCCTACTGCACATCCTGACCCATCTTAGCCTTGAGCACACAGAATGTACTGAGCCCCGTGACCTCCCAGCAAGTCCCCGAAGGTGAGGGAGGCCCTGCAGACCCCACCCCTTTCCTCCACGTCTAGTAGGTGGAAGACCCACTTCTTGCCGTTCTGGGATCAGTTCTAGAGCTGATCTGGGAGCTGTTCTGGGGTTTTGCGGGCTGAGCCCCTGTTGCTATACCCCCACTTCCCCACAAGAGCCTCCAGAGAAAGCTGTTTGCCCTGTTGCCTGAATGCCCCCCTCCACCAATATTCTCAGAAAAGAATCGGGTTTCTGGGGGCTTCCCTGGTGGTGCAGTGGTTGAGAGTCCGCCTGCCGATGCAGGGGACACAGGTTCGTGCCCCGGTCTGTGAATATCCCACATGTCGCGGAGCGGCTAGGCCCGTGAGCCATGGTCGCTGAGACTGCGCGTCCGGAGCCTGTGCTCCGCAACGGGAGAGGCCACAACAGTGAGAGGCCCGCGTACCACAAAATAAAAAAGAGAAAAAATCAGGGGTTTCTGTAGCAGTGTCTGCAGGCAGCTCTACAACTCCGGTTGTCCCACCCCCCGAGCAGGAAGCATCCCACCACATTTTCTTCACCTTTCCCTCCCAGGGTGGAACCTCCCGGCAGTTCTTGGGGAAACGGAGCTACCCTTCATGTGGATGCAGGTCTGCATTTTCCAAAGCCAAAGCCCTGGCGGGTCCTGCGGAGACCTAACCCCAGTCAGCTGTGCACAGGGCCAAGCCTGTGGGCAGAAGAGGCAGGTCCCGCATTGGTGAGAGATGCCGGCTTGTCGGCCTCCGCTGGCCACCTGGGAAAATGCAAGCAGCACCCACTCCCACTTCAGGGGAGGCTGAGTTCCCTGTGGGCAGCCCCGCTCAATGCACTACACTCTGCAGGTTCCAAGGGACAGAGGCCAACATCCCAGGACTTCTGGAAGCTAATTACAGGAGAATTAGGAAACACGTGCCACGAAACGAATGCAGGCACAGACTTTACAACTCGCACCAAAAGTTACTCCAAATTGTCCACAGGCAAATTTAAAATATAAAACATTAAAAATTATAGAAGATCATATAGAAGAAAATTGACATGGCCATGGGTTTGGTCACATAGATCACGAGCTTTGATTTCTAACACCACGTGAAAAGCCCTCACACAAAAGGGAAAAACTTAATAACGTACTTTATAAAACTGAAAATTGTACTTGGTTAAATACCTTATTCTGAAAGCCAAGAGACAAGCCAGAAACTGGGAGAAAAATATTTGCAAAATACATATGTGATAAATAATTTATATTCACATAATATGAAGTGCTATAAAAGAAATAGCTACATTCAAAGCGAGTCTGCAGCACAGCAGCCAGCGCCCACCTGCTGACCTCCTTGCTCTACGTGAGCCCGCGCAGGGTTTCAGGAGCCCACAGTGTCTCCTGCTTCTCATCTCACCCCAGCATTGCCCAAGGGTGAGGAAGCAATTGTGTGCTGGTGACAAAGAGGATGCTTGTTCCACAGCCCCTCCCACTGCAAGGGCTCTTTACACAGGCCCCTCCCAGGATATGGAGCTCACCTGAGCAGGCACCCAGCAGCCCACGGGGCTAAGGTGGGCAGGCACCTTCCAGAACATGGGACTCACCTGGGCAGCCCATGGGGCTTATCTCGTCTCCCTCCACCGGGTCTTCCAGAGACTTACACTGCAGCCGGGGCACCAAGCCTCTGTCTCCACCCACCACCCCTCCTCTCCCTGACTCCTGGGTTCCTCTGATTAGGAGAGGGTCTTCTTGAAGTTGTCTCCCACTCATGGACCAGATAAAATGATTAGAAAACAAGCCAGGGCTGCAGCCCCTTGTCTATCCTGACCCTCAGGACCCCACACCAGTTCCTTGGACCTGGCCCGTGCAGCAAGGCCCAATTTGTGCAACTCTGAGCCCCTGATGGGCGAGGAATGGCTGACCTGGGCAGCCTGACCAAGCCGGCCAGCCCTCCCCAGGTGTGCCTGGGTTGAGGTCAATATAAATACCCCTTCCAGGCAAGAGTACCTGCAGCTGTGCCTGACGCCATATTCTCTGCCCCGTCAGCAGTCTCGGGTTGGGCTGGTGGGAGGGAGTAGGGCCCACGGCTTTGTGGGTGTCCTGGTGTTAGTGGGGCTCTGCTGGACTTTCTGCAGGAGTTGCTGGGCTGCCACCTGCTAACGAAGAGGATGTGTCACCCATACCTGCCGCTGGAATTTCTCCCTGGGCAGAGGTGAGGAAGGAAAAAAGCACTGGGGGCCGGGACAGGAGGGGTATCTCAGGCAGGGAAATAGAAAGCTTCCAGAAGAGCGCCCGGGGCCAGGACCATCCTGGCTGGCCTGCAGGCACCAAGTCGGCCTGCGTGCTGTCGCTGGGGTGGCTCCACGGCCCTTCCTGTAGGCTTTCAATTCCTTGTACATATTCAGGTGTCTTACCTGGGAAGGGTGGGAACAGTTCAGCAGCAGCTGGCCTGGGGCTCAGCTCACGTTTACTCACAGACGCCTCCGCACGGTCCCCCAGCTTTGCAATGAGGACGCTCCTTGCCGGGGTGGGGGGTGGGGGCTGCTGGCTGCATGGGAGACGATTCCCCACCTCTGACCAACTTCAGAATTGTTTACCACTGGAGCAAGTGTTCTGACAGGGTTTTCATCTGTATAACTGGTGGGTTCTTTTTTTTTTTTTTTGGTACGCGGGCCTCTCACTGTTGTGGCCTCTCCCGTTGCGGAGCACAGGCTCCGGACGCGCAGGCTCAGCGGCCATGGCTCACTGGCCCAGCCGCTCCGCGGCATGTGGGATCTTCCCGGACCGGGGCACGAACCCGTGTGGCCTGCATCGGCGGGCGGACTCTCAACCACTGTGCCAACAGGGAAGCCCCAACTGGTGGGTTCTTAATTAACAACGTGAACGGTGACATCAGAGGTCCTGAATCAGGATGGAAATACTTATCCCCAGCATGTACAGGCGTAAAAACCTGGGGAGGCCGTATGCAGCCGGCACCCTTAGGGATGGGCTTCCAAGTTGACTCCTCAACGTTCCGGTGTCCAGCCACTGCTTTAGGATTTCTGGGGCCCAGTGCTGACTCTAAGGGTTCTGTAATCCAACCTCTATCTGCCTTTAGTGAGACCCGCACTTCCAGGATCCTACAGAGCAGGGTCTGTGTGACTGTTCTGTGGCTTCTGTAACAAATGACCACAAGCTGGGTGGGGTGGTTTAAAACAACAGTAATGCATCCTCCCCCAGTCCTGGAGACCAGATGTATGAATCAAAGTGTGGGCCGGGCCATGTTACCTCTGGAGGCTCCAGGGGAGTGTTCTTCCTGCTTCTACTGGATTCTGGGGGCTCCAGGCGTCCCTGGGTTTGTGGCCACCTCTCTCCCATCTCTGCCTCTGTGTTCACGTGGCTTCCCTGTGCCTTTCCTCTTCCGTCTCATATAAAGACACTGTTATTGGATTTAGAGCCACCCTCATCTATGATGTCCTCATCTCAGATCCTTCACTAATCCTGCAAAGACCTTTTTCCCAGACAGGGTCCCTTCACACGTTCTGAGGGACACATCTTTTGGGGTCACCATTCAACCCATTATCTTTGTGTAAAATAACCCTCTTGTTTTAGGAGGTGACTGAGGTCCCATATAGACTGGCACTGGCAGCAGCCATGTGGGTGGGGGTCTGAGGAGAATGAGGACCCTGGAAACACCCTGGATGGGGTAGGGTGAGTGGCCAGGCTACCTCCCAGCTTGCCTTTCGGGTTTTCACTTCGATGTTGGGGCAGCGTTGGCCTCACCACTGGGTTTTGTTTGTTTTGAAGCAGTCAGATAATCGGACTTTCTACATGGCTTCTCCACTTATGACATATTTGGAAAGACCTTCCCTATTCTGATAATATAAAAATTATTATCACTCGAGTTCTTCCACTACTGTCCTTCTGTTTTTTGGTTTCTGGTTTCACATCTTTGATCCAGCTGGAGTGTGTGTGTATGTGTGTGTGTCTATCAGGTGTGAAATAGGAGGCTTTTTTCCTAAATGACTACCTAGTTTTCTCAATACCAGTCAATGAAAGGCCCCTCTTTTCCCAACTATCTGCAATATTTATCTTCTACTAAAGTCACGTATGATTTTGGGTCTATGTCTGGCATTTTTATTGTTTTGTTCATCTGAGAATCCATGCATCAATGCCATTCCAAGGCAGATATCTTTTCACACTTGTGAGATCTTTGAATCGGGAGGCATCTAGCAAGTCATAGCCTAATAGCCAGTGTTTTTCTTAGTGGCACACGAACCAGTGATGCACCTTTTAATACAGTGTACTCGATTCAACAAGACGGTAATAATTGTGGCTGTAAAATATGTTTTACCTCCTGGTAGGCCTTATCACACCTCACTACTTGGGCCCACTTTTTTCCCCCTCAGGGTTTTCCTAGGTATTCTTGCTCATTTTTCTGTATGAAATTTAGAATCAGATTATTCTGAAAATAAATCTGAATGGTTTTCAATTAGGATTATATTAGATGATAAACTAATAAGTGACATTTATATGACATTCAGCCTGACCACTAAGAACATTATGTGTCTTCACAATGACCCAAGTACTTGTATGTGTGTATATCCCTCCAGAGAGTGTGGAAGTTTCCTTTATGTTCATTCTGTAAATACTGGGCGTTTACATTGGAGATGCAGCATTAGACATCGCAGACACAAATTCCTGCCCTCAGATTTTTGCCTGCATGAGATCATGAAGACATTCTCCTACGTCATCTTCTGGTTTTTCTTACCTTTCCCATTTAGATCCACTATTCACTTGGAATTGATTTTTTTTTTTTTTTTGCGGTACGCAGGCCTCTCACTGTTGTGGCCTCTCCCGCTGCGGAGCACAGGCTCCGGACGCGCAGGCTCAGTGGCCATGGCTCACGGGCCCAGCTGCTCCACGGCATATGGGATCTTCCCAGACCGGGGCACGAACCCGTGTTTGAACCCATCGGCAGGCGGACTCTCAACCACTGCACCACCAGGGAAGCCCCTGGAATTGACTCTTGATGAATTTTATTCTATCTAGATGGTCAGTTGATGAAGCACCATTTACTGAGAATCTGCTTCACTGCTCACCAGTACTCATATCGTAATAAAGCAAGTGCTCATATATGGGTAGATATAGATGTATTTCAAAATCAGAATCAGCTTTATTTTTCAATTCAGATCTGGAGTTTGTGGAAGAAGGAGCCAAGAATGACCCAGTTGGTTGGGCCTGAGAAACAAGAAGAGGTGTCAGATATGGGGGAGGCACCTGGAGGAACAGAGTGGGGGTGGAAAGTCATAGCTTTGGATGTGGGTGAGGTTGAGGCAGTTCTTAGACATTAAAGTGAAGATGTAGGATAGGCAGGTGGAGATGAAAGTATCAAATTACATCTCTGAGAACCATTACCTTTATAAAATTTAAATCTTAATACTTTTTTAAAAGATTTTTTTTTTTTTTGCGGTACGCGGGCCTCTCACTGTTGTGGCCTCTCCCGTTGCGGAGCACAGGCTCCGGACGCGCAGGCTCAGTGGCCATGGCTCACGGGCCCAGCCGCTCCGCGGCATGTGGGATCTTCCCGGACCGGGGCACGAACCCGTGTCCCCTGCATCGGCAGGCAGACTCTCAACCACTGCGCCACCAGGGAAGCCCAAAAGATTTTTTTGATGTGGACCATTTTTAAAGTTTTTATTAAATTTGTTACAGTATTGTTTCCGTTTTATGTTTTGTTTTTTGGCCGTGAGGCATGTGGGTTCTTAGCTCCCTGACCAGGGATCGAACCCTCACCCCCTGCATTGGAAGGCGAAGTCTTAACCATTGGTCTGCGAGGGAAGTCCCAATCTTTATGCTTTTTTGCTTTCAATTCTTTTGCTGAAATTAAAAACTGCCATTACTGTTTCTTTTTATTTCTTTGAGAATTGGTAATTTAAGTGTATAATTTTACACTTTTTAAAGTGTATAATTTTAAGTGTATAATTCTGTGGCATTAATTACATTCAGAATGTTTGCAACCATCACCCCATTTCCAAAATTTTTTCATCACCCCAAACAAAACTCTGTACCCAATCATTCCATTTCTTCCCTCCTCCTAGTTCCTTGTAACCACAAACCTTTCTGTCTCTCAGAATTAGTCTTTTCTAGATATTTGTCCTTTTACATCCAACTTCTTTCAATGAGCATAATGTTTCTAAGGTTTATGCATGTTGTAGCATGTATCATAACTTCATTACATTTTATGGCTGAAAGACATTCCACTGTATGTACTGTTGACCTTTGAACAATACAGGAGTGAGAAGCGCCGACCGTCCATGCAGTCAGAAATCTGTGTACACTTTACAGTCAGCTCTCCATATCCTCAGTTTCACATCCGTGGATGCAACAACCATGGTTAGTGTAGTAGTACATATTTATTGGAAAAAATCTGAGTATAAGTGGACCCCTGCTGTTCAAACCCGTGATGTTTGAGGGTCAACTGTCTAACACGATTGTGTATCCATTCATCTGCCGATGAACAGTTGGGCTGTTTCTACCTTTTGGCTGTTGTGAATAACGCTGCTGTGAACATTCATGTACAAGTATCTGTTGAAATCCCTGTTTGCAGTTCTTTTGGGTATAGACCTAGGAGTAGATTTGTCAGGTCATACAGTAATTTTTTTAAAACTTATTTATTTTTGGCTGTGTTGGGTCTTCGTTGCTTCGTTGCATGTATCAAAAAGATACATGGATCCCTTTGTTCATTGCAGCTCTATTTACAATAGCCAACACATGGAAGCAACCTAGGTGTTCATTGACAGATGAATGGATAAAGATGTGGCACATATATACAATGGAATATTACTCAGCCATAAAAGGAAATGAAATTGAGTTATTTGTAGTGAGGTGGATGGACCTAGAGTCTGTCATACAGAGTGAAGTAAATCAGAAAGAGGAAAACAAATACCATATGCTAACACATATATATGGAATCTAAAAAAACCCAAATGGTTTTGATGAACCTAGGGGCAGGCAGGAATAAAGATGCAGACGTAGAGAATGGACTTGAGGACACGGGGAGGGGGAAGGGTAAGCTAGGACGAAGAGAGTAGCATTGAGATATATACACTACCAAATGTAAAATAGATAGCTAGTGGAAAGCAGCTGCATCACACAGGGAGATCAGTTCGGTGCTTTCTGACCACCTAGAGGGGTAGGATAGGGAGGGTGGGAGGGAGACACCAGATGGTGGGGATATACGTATCCATATAGCTGATTCACTTTGTTATACAGCAGAAACTAACACACCATTGTAAAGCAAATATACTCCAATAAAGATGTTAAAATCTTTTCATATTAAGCTTTATCTGTGTGATATTATTATTATTATTATTTTTGCAGTACACGGGCCTCTCACTGTTTCAGCCTCTCCCGTTGTGGAGCACAGGCTCCGGACGCACAGGCCCAGTGGCCATTGCTCACGGGCCCAGCTTCTCCACAGCATGTGGGATCTTCCCGGACCGGGACACAAACCTGTGTCCCCTGCATCAGCAGGTGGACTCTCAACCACTGTGCCACCAGGTAAGCCCTTTGTGATATTAAAGGTCCTAATTGAATGGAAAATGCAAAAAAAAAAAAAAAAAAGAAAAATGAAACAAATGTCTGTACCTTGTGTATCCCACTGCAAACACTACTTCCACTTTCCCCCCAAGAGGTATGTACTAACATGAGTTTCTAGTTCAGTCTTTCCTGACTTTTCTATATGGTTTCATATGTATGAATCCCTACCTAATATAATTTCTAGATTGTATATTTTTGAACATGAAATCAATAGTATATTTATTTTAAGTGTATTTATTTATTTTTGGCTGTGTTGGGTCTTTGTTGCTGTGCACAGGCTTTCTTTAGTTGCGGTGAACGGGGGCTACTCTTCGCTGTGGTGCATGGGCTTCTCATTGCTGTGGCTTCTTGTGTAGTATGGGCTCTAGGGCACAGGCTCAGTAGTTGTGGCTCATGGTCTTAGTTGCCCCACAGGATGTGGGATCTTCCCGGGTGAAGGCTTGAACCCGTGTCCCCTGTATTGGCAGGTGGATTCTTAACCACTGAGCCACCAGGGAAGTCCCCAATAGTATCTTACAGTATAAATTCTTCTGTTGCTTGTTTTCAGCTCACAATATTGTTTTCAGGATTCATCCATGTTGTTACATGTGGATGGAATTCATTCTTTCTCACCATTGTGTAAAATAACTTTGTATGAACGAACCATCGTTTATTTATCTATTCTACTGTCAATGAACATTTGGACTTTTCCCTGTCTATGCTATTATGAATGTTGCTGTCATAAGTATTATTTACATGTTTCCAAGTCTATTTTTATATAAAATTTTTTTCTACAGTATAAATCTGGAAGCAGAATTGCTGCTTACTAGATTATATAAATATTCAGGTTTCCTAGAAAATGCCAAAATGTTTACCCAGTGCTTGTTTGAATACATATTCCTAAAAAAACACATAATTCTTTTTTTCCATATTACTACCAGGAATACATCAGACTGATCTGCCAGTATCATTGTGGTTTAAATTTGTATTCTCTGATTACTAATAAGGTTGAATATCTTTTCACATGTTTGTCATTTGTATATATTTATCAAATTCCTTGTCTATTTTTTTCTTTTAAAAGATAAAAATAAATGTCTGTAGAGAAGTGTATTGGCCATGCCAATAACAATGATAATAAAAAGAATTAGAAAACAGTCTGCCTCAATATATACCTCCCAAAATTCCAAAGTTCAATATCATTTTCAAATAAGTGATACATTTTTAAACCAAAATTTGAGAATTTAAAAAAGTTTTCATAGTTTATGCAGCAGTGTATATAAATATATCTCAGTTGTCACTAGATAAAAGTTTACTCTTGTGTATTTAAATCTTATGAAGCACACAAGGTTAAAACCTTGGTGTTATTCAAACTGTGGATGATAATATGTATGTAGTGGATTTTAAGGAGCATTTTTATTTTACTATTTTTCAAAATAAATTTATTTATTTATTTTTGGCTGTGTTGGGTCTTCGTTGCTGCGCATGGGCTTTCTTCTTAGTTGTGGCAAGTGGGAGCTACTCTTCATGGTGGTGCGCAGGCCTCTCGTTAAGGTGGTTTCCCTTGTTGTGAAGCATGGGACCTAGGTGTGTGGGTTTCAGTAGTTGAAACACATGGGCTCAGTAGTTGTGGCTCATGGGATCTAGAGCACAGGCTCAGTAGTTGTGGTATACAGTCTTAGTTGCTCTGTGGCATATGGGATCTTCCCGGACGAGGGCTTGAACCCATATCCCCTGAATTGGCTGACAGGCATTGCCTGTCTCAGAAAGGATAGAGTCTCCAGTCCATGAACAGAGTCTTGCCTTGGGCTTTGTGGGTAACTTGGCAACTTGAGGAAATCATGACTCACGCTGTGTTTAGAGAATAATTTCTCCCCAGGAGTCCTGTGACTGTCCTATTTATAACCAAGTCTCTAGTGATTTAAGAAACAACTGAAGGACTGTTGTTACGTCAATTAGTACTTCAAACACACCAACGACAGCAGCAGTTGATTCCAAAGCCCAGAGCCTGAATGAACAGCAGGTAGAGTGGTGACAACAATGACGACTGGCTCACTTCAGTATTTGCTATGTACTTTACATCCTTTGGGTGTTGTCGGTGTCTCTTTTACATGTGGTCTCTTCTGTCTCCCCCTGCATCAGTCTGTTTCTTTGAAAATGCCTCATTTTAATCAATCTTCTTCCCCAGATTCCATATCGAATTTTTTTTCAATAGAGGAATGTATGATTTTTTAATTTTTGGTTGCGTTGGGTCTTCATTGCTGTGTGCAGCCTTTCTCTAGTTGCAGCAAGCAGGTGCTACTCTTCATTGCAATGTGTGGGCTCTAGGCATACAGGCTTCCATAGTTGTGGCATGTGGGCTCAGTAGTTGTCGCTCGCAGGTTCTAGTGTGCAGGCTCAGTAGTTGTGGCACACGGGCTTAGTTGCTCCGCGGCATGTGGGATCTTCCCGGACCAGGGCTCGAACCCATGTCCCCTGCATTGGCAGGTGGATTCTTAACAACTGTGCCACCAGGGAAATCCACATATTAATTTTTTAGTAGTGCTTTTGTCATACATTGTGACACCTCTTTTTCTAACTTCTCTTGGGCATTTTTCCTTTTATATAAGCTTTGAGCTTTTAAATGTAAAACAGCATAAGAGGTATGATATAAAATTGAATTATATATTATTAGGAGAGAAATGATTTTCTCTTTATGGTATTATGCCTTCCCGCCTTGAGAACATGATTATCTATATTTTCTATTTCTGCAGGTCTTATTCTATGCCCATCAGTGAAATTGTGCAGTTTTCTCATTAAGGTCATATACTTTTCTTGTTAAATTTACTACTGAGTATTTTCTAGTTCTTGATCATTACTGTGAATAATTTTCCCCCAGAAACTCATTGTAGATTTATCAGTGCAATGTACCAAATCTGTTTTTAAACAAATTGCCTAAATTTTCCAGTTATATAATCACCTACCCAACAAAAAAATTCATCTCCTTTCCCAGGTTTTTAAAAATTATTCATTATTTTGTTTTCTACATCTGTCTAAAACACACAAAAAAATTAAAAAGTATAAGGGCCTATTACCTCTCAATGTAACTGGTTTTAATAATTCTTATAGTTTAAGTGGTTTTATAATATTTTATATATTAAATTTGCCTGTGGAGAACTTGGAGTGACTTTTGGTGTGAGTTGTAAAGTCTGTGGCCACACTCATTTTGGGGCATGTGTTTCCTCATTGTCCTGAAACAACTAGCATTCCAGAAGTCTTGGGATATTTACCTCCATGAGTTTGAGTTTCCACAGTGTTGTGAATTCAGCAGGACTGCCCCCATGGAACTCAGCCTCCACTGAAGTGTGAGTGGGTTCAACCTGTATTTTCCCAGGTGGCCAGCAGAGGGCGATCAACCTGACTCATGCCAGTGCAGACCCTGTCTCTTCTGCCCACAGGCTTGGCCCTGTGCAGAGCTGACAGGTATTAGGTCTACACAGGACCAGCCAGATCTGGCTTCGTAAATATGAGGAGCTGCATCCACACTAGAGGAGCAGTTTTCCTCAAGACTTCTTGGGAGGTTCCACCCTCGGAGGGACAGGTGAGGAAGATGTGTGGGGATGCTTCCTGCTGGGGGCTGAGGGCTGATGATGGGGGGGTCCGTTTTGAGAAGACCCATCAGAGGAAAATCTTGGGGAAGAATATTTTACTTAGTCATTTGTGTGGTGCAGGAGAAGTCCTGCATCCTTTTAGGGGGTCCTGATCAGTTTTCCAGGTCACTGATTCGTCTGATTGTGCTTGCACTGATGTAGGGTCCTGGCAGCTTTGTCTCACACTAACAAACCTCATATGTGTGTGTCTCTTCATAAGCTCTCTTGACTCTTCCTCACAGACTGATGAGTTTATTTCTGGGATCTCCATTCAATTCCACTCATCTCATTGTATATCTTCAAGCCAGTATCACAGTGTTTCCCTCATTGTGGCTGTGTAAGTACATATGCAACTGGGAAGTGTGAGCCTTCAAATTAGATTTTTCTTGTGAAAATTTTTTTAGACCTGTGGGGGTGTCTGAATATTATATATTTTTTGCAGGTTCCGTTTCTGTTTCCCCATTACCTGAATGTACCCCCTCCCTCTTTGCTTATGACCTCATGTCCCTATGACCTCCTGATTGTTTTAAGGTGTCAACAGTATGAACAGAGCTTCCATGCAAAAAAGGATCCTTGCTTTTGTCTAGATACAGTTTCTGAAAACAATTCTATGAATCCTTGGAAGCTTGAAAGATGGTCTTCAGTGTTGGATTTGATTGGCTTTGGAATATATTTCCAAAGGATGTCTCGAGGGGGCTTCAATGTGTTCCATCAGCAAGGAAGGAGATTCTAGGTCCATCTACCTCACTACAAATAATTCAATTTCATTCCTTTTTATGGCCGAGTAATATTCCATTGTATTGCCACATTTTCTTTATCCATTCATTTGTTGATGGACATTTAGATTGCTTCCATGTCCTGGCTATTGTAAGTAGTGCTGCAATGAACATTGGAGTGCATGACTCTTTTTGAATTATGGTTTTCTCAGGGTATATGCCCAGTATTGGGATTGCTGGGTCATATGGTAATTCTATTTTTAGTTTTTTAAGGAATCTCCACACTGTTTTCCACAGTGGCTGTATCAATTACATTCCCACCAACTGTACAGGATGGTTCCCTTTTCTCCACACCCTCTCCAGCATTTATTGTTTGTAGAGTTTTTGATGATGGTGATTCTGACCAGTGTGAGGTGATATCTCATTGTGGTTTTGATCTGCATTTTTCTAATGATTAGTGATGTTGAGCATCTTTTCATGTATTTGTTGGCCATCTGTATGTCCTCTTTGGAGAAATGTCTTTTTAGGTCTTCCGCCCATTTTTGGATTGGGTTGTTTTTGAGATATTGAGCTGCATGGGCTGCTTGTATATTTTAGAGATTAATCCTTTGTCAGTTCCTTCATTTGCAAATATTTTCTCCCATTCTGAGCATTGTATTTTCATCGTCTATGGTTTCCTTTGTTGTGCAAAACCTTTTAAGTTTCATTAGGTCCCATTTGTTTATTTTTGTTTTTATTTCCCTTACTCTAGGAGGTGGGTGAAAAAGGATATTGCTATGATTTATGTTAAAGAGTGTTCTTCTTATGTTTTCCTCTAAGAGTTTTATAGTGTCTGGCCTTACATTTAGGTCTTTAATCCATTTTGAGTTTATTTTTGTGTATGGTGTTAGGAAGTGTTCTAATTTCATTCTTTTACATGTAGCTGTCCAGTTTTCCCAGCACCAATTATTGAAGAGGTTGTCTTTTCTCTATTACATATTCTTGCCTCCTTTGTCAAAGATAAGCTGACCATATGTACATGGGTTTAACCCTGGGCTTTCTATACGGTTCCATTGATCTATATTTCTGTTTTTGTGCCAGTACCATACTGTGTTGATTACTATAGGTTTGTAGTATAGTCTGAAGTCCAGAAGCCTGATTCCTCCAGCTCCGTTTTTCTTTCTCAAGATTGCTTTGGCTATTCGGGGTCTTCCATGGTTCCATACAAATTGTGAAATTTTTTCTTCTAGTTCTGTGAAAAATGCCATTGGTAATTTGATAGGGATTGCATTGAACCTGTAGATTGCTTTCAGCAGTACAGTCATTTTCACAATATTGATTCTTCCAATCCAGGAGCACGGTATATCTCTCCATCTGTTTATGTTATCTTTTTTTTTTATTTTAACATCTTTATTGGAGTATAATTGCTTTACAATGGTATGTTAGTTTCAGCTTCACAACAAAATGCATCAGTTATATATATACATATGTTCCCATATCTCTTCCCGCTTGCGTCTCCCTCCCTCCCACCCTCCCTATCCCACCCCTCCAGGTGGTCAGTCACAAAGCACCGAGCTGATCTCCCTGTGCTATGCGGCTGCTTCCCACTAGCTATCTACCTTATGTTTGGTAGTGTATATATGTCCATGCCTCTCTCTCGCTTTGTCACCATTTACCCTTCCCCCTCCCCATAGCCTCAAGTCCATTCTCTAGTAAGTCTGTGTCTTTATTCCTGTTTCACCACTAGGTTTTTCATGACATTTTTTTCCTTAAATTCCATATATATGTGTTAGCATACGGTATTTGTCTCTCTCTTTCTGACTTACTTCACTCTGTATGACAGACTCTAGGTCTATCCACCTCATTACAAATAGCTCAATTTCGTTTCTTTTTATGGCTGAGTAATATTCCATTGTATATATGTGCCACATCTTCTTTATCCATTCATCCGATGATGGACACTTAGGTTGTTTCCATCTCTGGGCTATTGTAAATAGAGCTGCAATGAACATTTTGGTACATGACTCTTTTTGAATTATGGTTTTCTCAGGGTATATGCCCAGTAGTGGGATTGCTGGGTCATATGGTAGTTCTATTTGTAGTTTTTTAAGGAACCTCCATACTGTTCTCCACAGTGGCTGTATCAATTTACATTCCCACCAACAGTGTAAGAGGGTTCCCTTTTCTCCACACCCTCTCCAGCATTTATTGTTTCTAGATTTTTTGATGATGGCTATTCTGACTGGTGTGAGATGATATCTCATTGTAGTTTTGATTTGCTTTTCTCTAATGATTAGTGATCTAATGTTGAGCATTCTTTCATGTGTTTGTTGGCACTCTGTATATCTTCTTTGGAGAAATGTCTATTTAGGTCTTCTGCCCATTTTTGGAATGGGTTGTTTGTTTTTTTATTATTAAGCTGCATGAGTTGCTTATAAATTTTGGAGATTAATCCTTTGTCAGTTGCTTCATTTGCAAATATTTTCTCCCATTCTGAGGGTTGTCTTTTGGTCTTCTTTATGGTTTCCTTTGCTGCGCAAAACCTTTTAAGTTTCATTATGTCCCATTTGTTTACTTTTGTTTTTATTTCCATTTCTCTAGGAGGTGGGTCAAAAAGGACCTTGCTGTGATTTATGTCATAGAGTGTCCTGCCTATGTTTTCCTCTAAGAGTTTTATAGTGTCTGGCCTTACATTTAGGTCTTTAATCCATTTTGAGCTTATTTTTGTGTATGGTGTTAGGGAGTGATCTAATCTCATACTTTTACATGTAGCTGTCCAGTTTTCCCAGCACCACTTATTGAAGAGGCTGTCCTTTCTCCACTGTACATTCCTGCCTCCTTTGTCAAAGATAAGGTGACCATATGTGCGTGGGTTTATCTCTGGGCTTTCTATCCTGTTCCATTGATCTATATTTCTGTTTTTGTGCCAGTACCATACTGTCTTGATTACTGTAGCTTTGTAGTATAGTCTGAAGTCAGGAAGCCTGATACCTCCAGCTCCGTTTTTCGTTCTCAAGATTGCTTTGGCTATTCGGGGTCTTTTGTGTTTCCATACAAATTGTGAAATTTTTTGTTCTAGTTCTCTGAAACATGCCAGTGGTAGTTTGATAGGGATTGCATTGAATCTGTAGATTGCTTTGGGTAGTAGAGTCATTTTCACAATGTTGATTCTTCCAATCCAAGAACATGGTATATCTCTCCATCTATTTGTATCATCTTTAACTTCTTTCATCAGTGTCTTATAATTTTCTGCATACAGGTCTTTTGTCTCCTTAGGTAGGTTTATTCCTAGATATTTTATTCTTTTTGTTGCAATGGTAAATGGGAGTGTTTTCTTGATTTCACTTTCAGATTTTTCATCCTTAGTGTATAGGAATGCCAGAGATTTCTGTGCATTAATTTTGTATCCTGCTACTTTACCAAATTCATTGATTAGCTCTAGTAGTTTTCTGGTAGCATCTTTAGGATTCTCTATGTATAGTATCATGTCATCTGCAAAGAGTGACAGCTTTACTTCTTCTTTTCCGATTTGGATTCCTTTTATTTCCTTTTCTTCTCTGATTGCTGTGGCTAAAACTTCCAAAACTATGTTGAATAAGAGTGGTGAGAGTGGGCAACCTTGTCTTGTTCCTGATCTTAGTGGAAATGCTTTCAGTTTTTCACCATTGAGGACGATGTTGGCTGTGGGTTTGTCATATATGGCCTTTATTATGTTGAGGAAAGTTCCCTCTATGCCTACTTTCTGCAGGGTTTTTATCATAAATGGGTGTTGAATCTTGTCAAAAGCTTTCTCTGCATCTATTGAGATGATCATATGGTTTTTCTCCTTCAATTTGTTAATATGGTGTATCACGTTGATTGATTTGCTTATATTGAAGAATCCTTGCATTCCTGGAATAAACCCCACTTGATCATGGTGTATGATCCGTTTAATGTGCTGTTGGATTCTGTTTGCTAGTATTTTGTTGAGGATTTTTGCATCTATGTTCATCAGTGATATTGGCCTGTAGTTTTCTTTCTTTGTGACATCCTTGTCTGGTTTTGGTATCAGGGTGATGGTGGCCTCGTAGAATGAGTTGAGGAGTGTTCCTCCCTCTGCTATATTTTGGAAGAGTTTGAGAAGGATAGGTGATAGCTCTTCTCTAAATGTTTGATAGAATTCACCTGTGAAGCCATCTGGTCCTGGGCTTTTGCGTGTTGGAAGATTTTTAATCACAGTTTCAATTTCAGTGCTTGAGATTGGTCTGTTCATATTTTCTATTTCTTCTTGATTCAGTCTTGGCAGGTTGTGCCTTTCTAAGAATTTGTCCATTTCTTCCAGGTTGTCAATTTTATTGGCAGAGTTGCTTGTAGTAATCTCTCATGATTTTTTGTATTTCTGCAGTGTCAGTTGTTACTTCTCCTTTTTCATTTCTAATTCTATTGATTTGAGTCTTCTCCCTTTTTTTCCTGATGAGTCTGGCTAATGGTTTATCAATTTTGTTTATCCTTTCAGAGAACTAGCTTTTAGTTTTATTGATCTTTGCTATCGTTTCCTTCATTTCTTTTTCATTTATTTCTGATCTGATTTTTATGATTTCTTTCCTTCTGCTAACTTTGGGGGTTTTTTGTTCTTCTTTCTCTAATTGCTTTAGGTGCAAGGTTAGGTTGTTTATTCGAGATGTTTCCTGTTTCTTAAGGTAGGATTGTATTGCTATAAACTTCCCTCTTAGAACTGCTTTTGCTGCATCCCATAGATTTTGAGTCGTCGCGTCTCCATTGTAATTTGTTTCTAGGTATTTTTTGATTTCCTCTTTGATTTCTTCAGTGATCACTTCGTTATTAAGTAGTGTATTGTTTAGCCTCCATGTGTTTGTATTTTTTACAGATCTTTTCCTGTAATTGATATCTAGTCTCATAGCTTGTGGTCGGAAAAGATACTTGATACAATTTCAATTTTCTTAAATTTACCAAGGCTTAACTTGTGACCCAAGATATGATCTATCCTGGAGAATATTCCATGAGCACTTGAGAAAAATATGTATTCTGTTGTTTTTGGATGGAATGTCCTATAAATATCAATTAACTCCATCTTGTTTAATGTATCATTTAAAGCTTGTGTTTCCTTATTTATTTTCATTTTGGATGATCTGTCCATTGGTGAAAGTGGGGTGTTAAAGTCCCCTACTATGAATGTGTTACTGTCAATTTCCCCTTTTATGGCTGTCAGTATTTGCCTTATGTATTGAGGTGCTCCTATGTTGGGTGCATAAATATTTACAATTGTTATATCTTCTTCTTGGATCGATCCCTTGATCATTATGTAGTGTCCTTCTTTGTCTCTTCTAATAGTCTTTGTTTGAAAGTCTATTTTGTCTGATATGAGAATTGCTACTCCAGCTTTCTTTTGGTTTCCATTTGCATGAAATACCTTTTTCCATCCCCTTACTTTCAGTCTGTATGTGTCTCTAAGTCTGAAGTGGGTCTCTTGTAGACAACAAATATATGCGTCTTGTTTTTGTATCCATTCAGCCAATCTGTGTCTTTTGGTGGGAGCATTTAGTCCATTTACATTTAAGGTAATTATCGATATGTGTGTTCCCATTCCCATTTTCTTAATTGTTTTGTGTTCGTTATTGTAGGTCTTTTCCTTCTTTTGTGTTTCTTGCCTAGAGAAGTTCTTTTAGCAGTTGTTGTAGAGCTGGTTTGGTGGTGCTGAACTCTCTCAGCTTTTGCTTGTCTGTAAAGGTTTTAATTTCTCCAAATCTGAATGAGATCCTTGCTGGGTAGAGTAATCTTGGTTGCAGGTTTTTCTCCTTCAACGCTTTCAATATGTCCTGCCACTCCCTTCTGGCTTGCAGAGTTTCTGCTGAAAGATCAGCTGTTAACCTTATGGGGATTCCCTTGTGTGTTATTTGTTGCTTTTCCCTTGCTGCTTTTAATATGTTTTCTTTGTATTTAATTTTTGACAGTTTGATTAATATGTGTCTTGGCATATTTCTCCTTGGATTTATCCTGTATGGGACTCTCTGTGCTTCCTGGACTTGATTAACTATTTCCTTTCCCATATTAGGGAAGTTTTCAACTATAATCTCTTCAAATATTTTCTCAGTCCCTTTCTCTCTTCTTCTTCTGGAACCCCTATAATTCGAATGTTGGTGCGTTTAATGTTGTCCCAGAGGTCTCTGAGACTGTCCTCAGTTCTTTTCATTCTTTTTTCTTTATTCTGCTCTGCAGTAGTTATTTCCACTATTTTATCTTCCAGGTCACTTATCCATTCTTCTGCCTCAGTTATTCTGCTATTGATCCCATCTAGAGTATTTTTCATTTCATTTATTGTGTTGTTCATCATTGTTTCATCTTTAGTTCTTCTAGGTCCTTGTTAACTGATTCTTGCATTTTCTCTATTCTATTTCCAAGATTTTGGATCATCTTTACTATCATTATTCTGAATTCTTTTTCAGGTAGACTGCCTATTTCCTCTTCATTTGTTAGGTCTGGTGGGTTTTTATCTTGCTCCTTCATCTGCTGTATGTATTTCTGTCTTTTCATTTTGCTTATCTTACTGTGTTTGGGGTCTCCTTTTTGCAGGCTGAAGGTTCGTAGTTCCTGTTGTTTTTTGTGTCTGTCCCCAGTGGCTAAGGTTGGTTCAGTGGGTTGTGTAGGCTTCCTGGTGGAGGGTACTAGTGCCTGTGTTCTGGTGGATGAGGCTGGATCTTGTCTTTCTGGTGGGTAGGTCCACGTCTGGTGATGTGTTTTGGGGTGTCTGTAGACTTATTATGATTTGGGGCAGCCTCTCTGCTAATGGGTGGGGTTGTGTTCCTGTCTTGCTAGTTGTTTGGCATAGGATGTCCAGCACTGTAGCCTGCTGGTCGTTGAGTGAAGCTGGGTGCTGGCATTGAGATGGAGATCTCTGGGAGATTTTCGCTGTTTGATATTATGTGCAGCTGGGAGGCCTCTTGTGGACCAGTGTCCTGAAGTTGGCTCTCCCACCTCAGAGGCACAGCAGTGACTCCTGGCTGCAGCACCAAGAGCCTTTCATCCACAGGGCTCCTTAATTTGGGATGATTCGTTGTCTCTTCATGTATTCCACAGATGCAGGGTACATCAAGTTGATTGTGGAGCTTTAATCCGCTGCTTCTGAGGCTGCTGGGAGAGATTTCCCTTTCTCTTCTTTGTTCTCACAGCTCCCAGGGGCTCAGCTTTGGATTTGGCCCCGCCTGTGCGTGTAGGTCACCGGAGGGCGTCTGTTCTTTGCTCAGACAGGACGGGGTTAAAGAAGCCGCTGATTCGGAGGCTCTGGCTCACTCAGGCCGGGGGGTAGGGAGGGTCACGGAGTGTGGGGCGGACCTGCGGCGGCAGAGGCCGGCTGGCGTGATGTTGCTAGCCTGAGGCGCGCTGTGCGTTCTCCCGGGGGAGTTGTCCCTGGATCCCGGGACCCTGGCAGTGGCGGGCTGCACAGGCTCCCTGGAAGGGGGTGTGGATAGTGACCTGTGTTCGCACACAGGCTTCTTGGTGGCAGCAGCAGTGGCCTTAGCGTCTCATGTCTGTATCTGGGCTCCGCACTTTTAGCCGCGGCTCGCACCCGTCTCTGGAGCTTTCTTAAGCAGCGTTCTTAATCCCCTCTCCACGTGCACCAGGAAACAAAGAGGGAAGAAAAAGTCTCTTGCCTCTTTGGCAGGTCCAGACTTTTCCCCGGATTCCCTCCCAGCTAGCTGCGGTGCACTAACGCCCTGCAGGCTGTGTTCACGCCGCCAATCTCAGTCCTCTCCCGGCGCTCTGACAGAAGCCGGAGCCTCAGCTCACAGCCGTGTCCGCCCTGGCGGGCGAGCAGACAAGCCTCTCGGCTGGTGAGTGCCGGTCGGCCCAATCCTCTGCGCTGGAATCTCTCCGGTTTGCCCTCCGCACCCCTGTTGCTGTGCTCTCCTCCGCAGCTCCCAAGGTCCCCCACTCCGCCACCCGCAGTCTCCGCCTCCGAAGCTCCCCCACTCCGCCACCTGAAGTCTCCACCCGCGAAGGGGCTTCCTAGTGTGTGGACACTTTTCCTCCTTCACAGCTCTCTCCCACTGGTGCAGGACCCGTCCCTATCCTTTTGTCTCTGTTTAGTTTTTTCTTTTGCCCTAACCAGGTACGTGGGGGGTTCCTTGCCTTTTGGGAGGTCTGAGGTCTTCTGCCAGCGTTCAGTAGGTGCTCCGTAGGAGTTGTTCCACACGTAGATGTATTTCTGGTGTATCTGTGGGGAGGAAGGTGATCTCCGCGTCTTACTCTTCCGCCATCTTCCCGGAAGTCCCTGGTTTGGGAAGTTTTCTATGTTATCTTTGATTACTTTCATCAGTGTTTTATAGTTTTCTGAGTACAGGTCTTTTGCCTCCTTAGGTAGATTTATTCTTCAGTATTTTATTCTTTTTGTTTTGATGGTAAATGGGATTGTTCCCTTAATTTCTCTTTATCATATTTCGTTGTTAGTGTATAGGAATGCCAGAGATTTCTGTGCATTAATTTTGTATCCTACAACCTTACCATGTTCATTGATTAGTTCTAGTAATCTTCTAGTGGCATCTTTAGGATTCTCTATGTATAGTATCATGTCATCTGCAAAAAGAGACAGTTTTAATTCTTCTTTTCCAATTTGTATTACTTTTATTTCTCTTTCTTTTTTGATTGCTGTGGCTAGGAATTCCAATACTATGTTGAATAGTGGCAAGAGTGAACATCCTTGTCTTGTTCCTGTTCTTAGAGGAAATGCTTTCAGTTTTTCACCATTGAGAGTAATGTTTGCTGTGGGTGTGTCATATATGGCGTTTATTATGTTGAGGTAGGTTCCCTCTATGTCCACTTTCTGGAGAATTTTTATCATAAATCGGTGTTGAATATTGTCAAAAGCTTTTTCTACATCTATTGAGATGATCATATGGGTTTTATTCTTTAATTTGTTAATATGGTGTATCACATGGTTTGACATATATTGAAGAATCCTTGCATCCCTGGGATAAATCCCACTTGATCATGGTGCATGATCCTTTTAATATGTTGTTGGATTCTCCTTGCTAGTATTTTGTTGAGGATTTTTGCATCTATGTTCATCAGTGATATTGGTCTATAATTTTCTTTTTTTCTGATATCTTTGTCTGGTTTTGGCATCAGGGTGATGGTGGCCTCATAGAACGAGTTTGGGAGTGTTCCTTCCTCTGCAAGTTTTTGAAAGATTTTGAGAAAGATACGTGTTAACTCTTCTCTAAATGTTTTATAGATTTCGCCTGAGAAGCCATCTGATCCTGGACTTTTGCTTCTTTGAAACTGTAGTTTAAAATCTTCCATTTCATTACCTGTGAATGGTCTGTTTACATTTTCTAATTCTTCCTGGTTCAATCTTAGAAGGTTGTACTTTTCCAAGAATTTGTCCATTTCTTCCAGGTTGTCCATTTGATTGGCATAGAGTTGCTTGTAGTAGTCTCTTATGATCTCTTGTATTTTTGTGGTGTCAGTTGTAATCTCTCCTTTTTTATTGCTAATTTTATTTCTTGGAGCTCTCTCCCTTTTTTTCTTGATGAGTCTGGCTAAAGTTTTATCTATTTCGTTTATCTTTTCAAAGAACCAGCTTTTAGTTTTATTGATCTTTGCTATGGTTTTCTGTTTCCATTTCATTTATTTTTGCTCTGATCTTTATGATTTCTAGCCTTCTACTAACGTTGGCTTTCCTTTGTTATTCTTTTTCTAGTTGCTTTAGCTGTAAGGTTAGATTGTTTCAGATTTTTCTTATTTCTTGAGGTGATCTTGAATTGCTATGAAATTCCCTCTTAGAACTGCTTTTGCTGCATCCCATAGATTTTGGATCATCGTGTTTTCATTGCCATTTATTTCTAGGTACTTTTTAATTTCCTCTTTGATTTCTTCAGTGATCTCTTGATTATTTAGCAGTACATTTATTAACCTTCATGTATTTGTGTTTTTTGCTGTTTTTTTCCCCTGTAATTTCTAATCTCATAGTGTTGTGGTCAGAAAAGTTGCTTAATACGATTTCAATTTTCTTACTTTTTCCAAGGTTTGATTTGTGACCCAAGATTTTTGATCTATTCTGGAGAACGTTCCATGTGCACTTGAGAAGAAAGTGTATTCTGCTTTTGGATGGAATGTACTAAAAATACCAATTAAGTCTATCTGGTCTACTGTGTAATTTAAAGCTTGTGTTTCCTTATTTATTTTCTGTCTGGATGATCTATTGGTGTAAGTGTGGTCTTAAAGTCCCCCACTACTATTGTGTTACTGTCAATTTCTCTAACACTATTGTGTTACTGTAAATTTCTTTTATGGCTATTAGCATTTGTCTTATGTATTGAGGTGCTCCTATGTTGGGTGCATAAATATTTATAATTGTTATATCTTCTTCATGGATTGATCACTTGATCATTATGTAGTGTCCTTCCTTATCTCTTGTAACAGTCTTTATTTTAAAGTCTATTTTATCTTCTGTGTGTACTGCTACTCTGGCTTTCTTGTGATTTCCGTTGGCATGGAATATCTTTTTCCATCCTCTCACTTTCAGTCTGTATGTATCCCTAGGTCTGAAGTGGGTTTCTTATAGACAGCATATATAAGGGTCTTGTTTTTGTATACATTCAGCTAGTCTGTGTCTTTTGTTTGGAGCATTTAATCCATTTATATTCAAGGTAATTACTGATATGTATGTCCCTATTACCATTTTCTTAATTGATTTGTTTTTGTGTGTCTTTTTCTTCTCTGTGTTTCCCACTTAAAGAAGTTCCTTTAGCATTTGTCATGAAGCTGGTTTGGTGGTGCTGAATTCTCATGGCTTTTGCTTGTCTGTAAAGCTTTTGATTTCTCCATGGAATCTGAATTAGATCCTTGCTGGGTAGAGAAATCTTGGTTACAGGTTTTCCCCTTTCATCATTTAAAATATGTCCTGCCACTCCCTTCTGGCTTGCAGAGTTTCTGCTGAAAGATCAGCTGTTAACCTTATGGGGATTCCCTTGCATGTTATTTGTTGCTTTTCCCTTGCTGCTTTTAATATTTTTTCTTTGTATTTAATTTTTGATAGTTTGATTAATATGTGTCTCAGCATGTTTCTCTTTGGATTTATCCTGTATGGGACTCTCTGCACTTCCTGGACTTGAATGACTATTTTCTTTTCCACGTTAGGGAAGTTTTCAACTATAATCTCTTCAAATATCCTTAGAACCTTTCTTTTTCTCTTCCTCTTCTGGGATCACTATAATTCGAATGTTGGTGAGTTTAATGTTGTCCCAATGGTCTCTGAGACTGTCCTCAATTCTTTTCATTCTTTTCTTTATTCTGCTCTGGGGCAGTTATTTCCACTATCTTATCTTCTAGGTCACTTATCCGTTCTTCTGCCTCAGTTATTCTATTGATTCTTTCTAGAATATTTTAAATTTCAGTTATTGTGTTATCATCACTGTTGGTTTGCTCTTTAGTTCTTCTAGATCCTTGTTGAATGTTTCTTGTATTTTCTCCATTCTGTTTCTGAGATTTTGGATCATCTTTACTGTCACTACTCTGAATTCTTTTTCAGGTAGGCTGCCTATTCTGTCTTCATTTATTTGGTATTGTATGTTTTAACCTTGCTCTTTCGTCTGCCATATATATATATATATATATATATAGATATATATATATAGATAGATAGATAGATAGATAGGTGGGGCTGTATTCCTGTCTTACTTGTTGTTTGGCCTGAGGCGTCCAGCACTGGAGTTAGCAGGCAGTTGGATAGAGCTGGGTCTTTGTGCCAAGATGAGGACCTCCAGGAGGCCTAACTCTAATTAACATTCCCTGGGGTCTGAGGTTCTCTGTTAGTCCAGTGGTTTGGAGTCAGAGCTCCCACCACAGGAGACTGGGTCAGACTTCTGGCCTGGGAACAAAAATCCTGCAAGCCACGTGGTGAAGCAAAAACATAAAAATACGATCCCAAAAATTTAAAAACAAAATAAAATTAGAAAGATAAAAAATATATTGGGGGCTTCCCTGGTGGCACAGTGGTTGAGAGTCCACCTGCCGATGCAGGGGACGTGGGTCCGTGCCCTGGTCCAGGAGGATCCCACATGCCACAGAGCAGCTGGGCCCATGAGCCTTGGCCGCTGAGCCTGTGGGTCCAGAGCCTGTGCTCCACAATGGGAGAGGCCAAAACAGTGAGAGGGCTGCATACGGCAAAAAAAAAAATATATATATATATAAATATAAATATATATATGTAAATAATATATAATTGAAACAACTGCAATAAAGTAAAAAAAAACTACAGCAGAAAAAAAAGCCAAAAGCAGGAGAACAGTAACAAAGTATAAAAAATAAAATTAGAAATATAAAAGTTTAGAAAAAAATATATAAAGGGATCAACATCAGTGAATCAAGAAGGTAAAACAGAACCCCAATCTAAAAGAGAGAAAAAAAATAAAAACCTTGGCTATGGGGTGGCGGGGCTGGTGTGGAGTGTAGGCAGAGGTGGAACTCAGGCAGGGGCAGGGTTTAGGGTGGGGCAGAATCTAGGTGGGTGGGTGGGGTGACATTTGAGTGTGAGGCAGAGCGTAGGCACAGAACCCAGGCAGCCAGAAAAGGCCTTGGGGGCAGAGCTCAGGCAGGGCGATATTCAAGCGTGGGGTGGGGCCTCTGCTTAGGACCTGCCCGGAAGTGGAGAGGCAGCACATCCAAAGGGCTGCCTATGGAGTGTGGAGTTCTGGAATTTGGAGGTAAGGCCCTCAGCAAGGGTGTGTGGGTGGGGTTTAGGCCCAGTGTGCTGGAGTGGGTCTCTGAGTATAGAGGTAGGGCCCTGGGGGTGTAGAGGCGGGGCTTGGGTCTGTGGGCAGTAGAGAGGCTCTGAGAGCACAGGATTAGGCCTGGGAGCCCAACAGGGAAATCACTGTCCATGTTCCCTTCCATTCCTCCACATCCCCCCATGTCTCCCCCAGGGTCTCCCACATTCCTGCTGGATCACAACCATGGGTTTAGGAACTCCTCCCCTCCCCCAACCACCCCTCAGGGGTGCCAGTTCTGTAAGTCCAGCCTTTACTTTCAGTCCCCCTTCCCTCCCTCCCACTCCCTTAGGACCTGTGTGGCTGGAGGGGAACTCTGTGAGCAGAGTATCAGGACCAGAAACTCAGCAGGCTCCTGGGGGCCCAAGAGGGCAGGGAAAACCTGGCCATGCTCCCTTTTTAAAAATTATTTATTTGGCTGTGTTGGGTCTTCGTTTCTGTGTGAGGGCTTTCTCTAGTTGCGGCGAGCACGGACCTCTCACTGTCGTGGCCTCTCATTGCAGAGCACAAGCTCCAGACGCGCAGGCTCAGTAGTGTGGCTCACGGGCCTAGTTGTTCCGCAGCATGTGGGACCTTCCCAGACCAGGGCTCAAAGCCATGTCCCCTGAATATGCAATCAGATTCTCAAGCACTGCGCCACCAGGTAAGCCCCACGCTCCCTTTTGATCCTCTGCCCTCCCAATGGTCCCCCAATTTCCCCCATTGGGCATAGGATCCCTTCTCCCCCAGCCACCCCTCAGGGTCGCCAGTATAGTCTCATCTCCTCTTCTCCTCACCCCTCACTCCCCTGCCATGCCCAGCATCCTACCCAGTCGCTGGGGGTTCCTCCCATCCCTTTAGGTGTCCGAGGTCCCCCACCGGTGCCTGGTAGGTACCCTAGTTGTGCAGAGATGCGAATTCTGCATCAACCTAGTCTGAAATCTTGACTCCTCTCCCAAGTCATATTTTTGTCTGCACTTCTTTATTATCTGTATATCATCTCAGGCCTGGTGTCTGTTCAGCTCTTTACCCATTGTGAAGGTAGCTGTCTGGTTTCTCATTCTTTTCACACACTGAGTAAAATTTTATCTGATATATGTTTGGGAAATATATATTTCTCTCAGTGTGTGGCTTCTCTTTTTGCTTAGGGAGGAAGGTAATTCACAGAGAATAACACATGCATCAGGTGTTACTGCTGTTTGTTTCCTCTTGTGTGAGGGCTTTTTGTTCCAAATCCTGCTTCATGAGCTATGTGACCAGACCCATGGCTGCCCTCATACTGTCTACACCTTAAAGGAATCAAGAGATCTTCAATACATGCGTGCCTCAGCAAAGGGGAGGGGGGTGTACATCTCAGTGAAGGAGAGCAGAAAAGGACATGCCAAAATATGGAATTTCAATGACCCCAGAGCTCTAACACAGTTATTGTTTTCTTTCTGTGGTATGTGGGCCTCCCACTGCTGTGGCCTCTCCCGCCACGGAGCACAGGCTCCGGACGCGCAGGCCCAGCGGCCACGGCTCATGGGCCTAGCCCCTCTGTGGCCTGTGGGATCTTCCTGGACCAGGGCACAAACCCACACCCCCGCATTGGCAGGCAGACTCCCAACACGGCACAACCAGGGAAGCCCCACAATTATTTTTTTAAAAAACCCCTAAAATTTGAAGGCTCACACCTCCCACTTTCAAATGTTCTGAACACAACCCCAGGAAATTGAAACATGGTTAAACTGACATGAAGACATATACTGAGATGAATAGAAATGAAAGGAGATCCAAGAAATAGATTCATCAGCCTGTGAGAAAGAGTTGAGAGACCCCAGGAAGAAGACACACGTCTCTGGTGTGTTAGCCAAAGACAAAGCTACCAGGGACCTAGAGCAGTGAAAGGACAGTCACCCTAACAAACAAACAAAAAACTAGAATACAGAACATCATGACCCTAAAAGAGGACACCAGATTCCTTCCCCAACCCACAAGAGACTCCTCCCCCATTTTTCCTCTGCTGGGGCCTCTGAGACAGACCTCCCTGCCCCCAGTAAACCCAACCAGCAGTCCCTGTCAGGAAGCATTCCCCCACCCGATTTCCTCACCTTTCCCTACCAGGATAGCACCTCCCAGCAGGTCCAGAGGAAACCAAGCTACCCTACATGTGGATGCAGCTCTGCATTTTCCTGAAGCCAAAGCCCTGGCCTGTCCTGGAGAGACCTAACGCCAGTCACTTGTGCACAGGGGAAAGCCTGTGGGCACAAGAGGCAGGTACCACATTGGTGAGAGGCTGGTTTGTCGCCTTCCACTGGCCAACTGGGAAAAGGCAGGCAACGCCCACTCCTACTTCAGTGACGGCTGAGTTTTCTGCAGGCAGTCCCACTCAATGCACTAAACTCTGCAAATTCCAAGAGATGGAGGCCAATATCCCAGGATTTCTGGAACCCTAAATATAGGACAATTAGGAACCATGTGCCATGAAACAAATGCAGGCACAGACTTTACAACTCACACTTAAAGTCATTCCAAATTATCTGCAGGCAAATTGAAACTATACAAAAATACATAAAAAATTATAGAGGATAACAGAGAATATCAACACGGCCAAGGGTCTCGTCATGTCCATCTTGAGCTGTGATGTTCAACACACATCATGAAAATCCCTCACACGAAAGGAAACAAAATTTAACAATTACTTTATTAAATGAAAATTTCTCCATGCTGACATACCTTATGTCAAAAGCCAGAAAACAAACCACAAACTGGAAGAAAAAACATATTTGCCAAACACAGATCGGATAAAGAATTTTTCCTCAGAGTAGACAAAGAACTAGAAAACAAACAGCTCCATTCAAGGTAAGTCAAGATCTGAAGAGACACCGGGCCAATGAAGATATACAGATAATACATAAGTGGACAGAAATATGATCCAGACCGGGCCTTATGAGGAATGCAAAATTACAACCACAAGACAGCACCACACACCTCTGAGTCCTGCTAACCTCCTCCCAAAATGACGATACCCATTGCTGGAGGATGGGGGACAACAGCAACTCTTTCTTGCTGATGAAACCCATATAACAGTCCGTAGAGACACCACTGGGTACCATTTGCCAAAGACAAAATAGTCTAACACCTGCACACCACCAGGCAGGTCTCCCAGCATTCACACTATTGATTTGAAAACCTGTAGCCAAACCAAAAGAAAAACAATGTTTTGCACAGAACCTCCACTCATACTGTCTACACCTTAAAGGATACAAGAGGTCTTCAATACATGTGTGCCTCAGCAAAGGGGAGCAGAACAGGACACCCCAAAATATAAAACGTCAATGGACCCCACAGCTTAACATCATTATTTAAAAAATAAAAACCTCAAGATGGAAGGCTCAGACCTCCCACTTTGAAATGTTCTGAACAGAACCCCAAGAAATGAAACACAGTGAAACTGGCATAAGGAGGTATATCGAGATGAATGGAATTCAAAGGATCTCCCAGAAATAAACCCATTGGTCTGTAAGGAATAGTCGAGAGACCCCAGCAAGAACACGCACATCTCTGGTGTGTTAGCTGAAGACAAAAGCTGCTAGGGACCTAGAGCAGTGAAAGGACAGCCACCCTAACAACAAAGAAAAGACCTAGAATATGGAACATCATGACCCTAAAAGAGGACACTGGACTCCTTCCCCACCCCACACAAGACTAAAAGTCACAATATTCCTCCCCATTTTTGCTCTGCTGGGGCCTCTGAGACAGACCTCCCTGCCCCCGGTAACCCCAACCAGCAGCCTGTCAGGAAACCTCCCCCCGCCCCGCCATTTCCTCACCTTTCCCTAGCAGGCCAGACGTCCCAGCCGGTCTAGAGGGAACCTAGCTAACCTCCATGTGGATGCAGCTCTGCATTTTCCCAAAGACAAAGCCAAAGCCAAAGCCCTGGCCTGCCCTGGAGAGACCTAACGCCTGTGAGCTGTGCACAAGGCCAAGCCTGTGGACAGAGGAGGAAGATCCCGCACTGGTGAGAGAGGCTGGTTTGTCACCCTCTGCTGGCCAACTGGGAAAATGAAGGGGGCACCCACTCCCACTACAGTGGAGGCTGAATTTTTTGCAGGCAGTCCCGCTCAATGCACCACACTCTCCAGGTTCCAAGGGATGGAGGCCAATATCCCAGGACTTCTGGAACCCTAATCATAGCACACTTAGGAACCACGTGCCGTGAAACGAATGTAGGCACAGACTTTATGACTCGCACTGAAAGTCACTCCAAACTGTCTGCAGGCAAATTGAACATATACGAAACCATAAAAAATTACGGACAAGCACAGAGGAGAATATCAACACGGCAATGGGTCTCGTCATGTCCATCTTGAGCTGTGATGTTCAACACTCATCATGAAGAGCCCTCACACAAGAGGAACCAAAATTTAACAATTACTTTATTAAATGAAAATTTCTCCATGCTGACATACCTTATGCCAACAGCCAGAAAACAAGCCACAAACTGGAAGAAAAAACGTATTTGCCAAACACAGATCGGATAAAGAATTTTTCCTCAGAGTAGACAAAGAACTAGAAAACAAACAGCTCCATTCAAGGTAAGTCAAGATCTGAAGAGACACCGGGTCAATGAAGATATACAGATAATACATAAGTGGACAGAAATATGATCCAGACCGGGCCTTATGAGGAATGCAAAATTACAACCACAAGACAGCACCACACACCTCTGAGTCCTGCTAACCTCCTCCCAAAATGACGATACCCATCACTGGAGGTTGGGGGACAACAGCAACACTTTCTTGCTGATGAAACCCATATAACAGTCTGTAGAGACACCACTGGGTACCATTTGCCAAAGCCAAAATAGTCTAACACCTGCACACCACCAGGCAGGTCTCCCAGCATTCACACTATTGATTTGAAAACCTGTAGCCAAACCAAAAGAAAAACAATGTTTTGCACAGAACCTCCACTCATACTGTCTACACCTTAAAGGATACAAGAGGTCTTCAATATATGTGTGCCTCAGCAAAGGGGAGCAGAACAGGACACCCCAAAATATAAAACGTCAATGGACCCCACAGCTTAACATAATTATTTAAAAAATAAAAACCTCAAGATGGAAGGCTCAGACCTCCCACTTTGAAATGTTCTGAACAGAACCCCAAGAAATGAAACACAGTGAAACTGGCATAAGGAGGTATATCGAGATGAATGGAATTCAAAGGATCTCCCAGAAATAAACCCATTGGTCTGTAAGGAATAGTCGAGAGACCCCAGCAAGAACACGCACATCTCTGGTGTGTTAGCTGAAGACAAAAGCTGCTAGGGACCTAGAGCAGTGAAAGGACAGCCACCCTAACAACAAAGAAAAGACCTAGAATATGGAACATCATGACCCTAAAAGAGGACACTGGACTCCTTCCCCACCCCACACAAGACTAAAAGTCACAATATTCCTCCCCATTTTTGCTCTGCTGGGGCCTCTGAGACAGACCTCCCTGCCCCCGGTAACCCCAACCAGCAGCCTGTCAGGAAACCTCCCCCCGCCCCGCCATTTCCTCACCTTTCCCTAGCAGGCCAGACGTCCCAGCCGGTCTAGAGGGAACCTAGCTAACCTCCATGTGGATGCAGCTCTGCATTTTCCCAAAGACAAAGCCAAAGCCAAAGCCCTGGCCTGCCCTGGAGAGACCTAACGCCTGTGAGCTGTGCACAAGGCCAAGCCTGTGGACAGAGGAGGAAGATCCCGCACTGGTGAGAGAGGCTGGTTTGTCACCCTCTGCTGGCCAACTGGGAAAATGAAGGGGGCACCCACTCCCACTACAGTGGAGGCTGAATTTTTTGCAGGCAGTCCCGCTCAATGCACCACACTCTCCAGGTTCCAAGGGATGGAGGCCAATATCCCAGGACTTCTGGAACCCTAATCATAGCACACTTAGGAACCACGTGCCGTGAAACGAATGTAGGCACAGACTTTATGACTCGCACTGAAAGTCACTCCAAACTGTCTGCAGGCAAATTGAACATATACGAAACCATAAAAAATTACGGACAAGCACAGAGGAGAATATCAACACGGCAATGGGTCTCGTCATGTCCATCTTGAGCTGTGATGTTCAACACTCATCATGAAGAGCCCTCACACAAGAGGAACCAAAATTTAACAATTACTTTATTAAATGAAAATTTCTCCATGCTGACATACCTTATGCCAACAGCCAGAAAACAAGCCACAAACTGGAAGAAAAAACGTATTTGCCAAACACAGATCGGATAAAGAATTTTTCCTCAGAGTAGACAAAGAACTAGAAAACAAACAGCTCCATTCAAGGTAAGTCAAGATCTGAAGAGACACCGGGTCAATGAAGATATACAGATAATACATAAGTGGACAGAAATATGATCCAGACCGGGCCTTATGAGGAATGCAAAATTACAACCACAAGACAGCACCACACACCTCTGAGTCCTGCTAACCTCCTCCCAAAATGACGATACCCATCACTGGAGGTTGGGGGACAACAGCAACACTTTCTTGCTGATGAAACCCATATAACAGTCTGTAGAGACACCACTGGGTACCATTTGCCAAAGCCAAAATAGTCTAACACCTGCACACCACCAGGCAGGTCTCCCAGCATTCACACTATTGATTTGAAAACCTGTAGCCAAACCAAAAGAAAAACAATGTTTTGCACAGAACCTCCACTCATACTGTCTACACCTTAAAGGATACAAGAGGTCTTCAATATATGTGTGCCTCAGCAAAGGGGAGCAGAACAGGACACCCCAAAATATAAAACGTCAATGGACCCCACAGCTTAACATAATTATTTAAAAAATAAAAACCTCAAGATGGAAGGCTCAGACCTCCCACTTTGAAATGTTCTGAACAGAACCCCAAGAAATGAAACACAGTGAAACTGGCATAAGGAGGTATATCGAGATGAATGGAATTCAAAGGATCTCCCAGAAATAAACCCATTGGTCTGTAAGGAATAGTCGAGAGACCCCAGCAAGAACACGCACATCTCTGGTGTGTTAGCTGAAGACAAAAGCTGCTAGGGACCTAGAGCAGTGAAAGGACAGCCACCCTAACAACAAAGAAAAGACCTAGAATATGGAACATCATGACCCTAAAAGAGGACACTGGACTCCTTCCCCACCCCACACAACACTAAAAGTCACAATATTCCTCCCCATTTTTGCTCTGCTGGGGCCTCTGAGACAGACCTCCCTGCCCCCGGTAACCCCAACCAGCAGCCTGTCAGGAAACCTCCCCCCGCCCCGCCATTTCCTCACCTTTCCCTAGCAGGCCAGACGTCCCAGCCGGTCTAGAGGGAACCTAGCTAACCTCCATGTGGATGCAGCTCTGCATTTTCCCAAAGACAAAGCCAAAGCCAAAGCCCTGGCCTGCCCTGGAGAGACCTAACGCCTGTGAGCTGTGCACAAGGCCAAGCCTGTGGGCAGAGGAGGAAGATCCCGCACTGGTGAGAGAGGCTGGTTTGTCACCCTCTGCTGGCCAACTGGGAAAATGCAGGGGGCACCCACTCCCACTACAGTGGAGGCTGAATTTTTTGCAGGCAGTCCCGCTCAATGCACCACACTCTCCAGGTTCCAAGGGATGGAGGCCAATATCCCAGGACTTCTGGAACCCTAATCATAGCACAGTTAGGAACCACGTGCCGTGAAACGAATGTAGGCACAGACTTTATGACTCGCACTGAAAGTCACTCCAAATTGTCTGCAGGCAAATTGAACATATACGAAACCATAAAAAATTAGAGGATCACAGAGGAGAATATCAACACGGCAATGGGTCTCGTCATGTCCATCTTGAGCTGTGATGTTCAACACACATCATGAAGAGCCCTCACACAAGAGGATCCAAAATTTAACAATTACTTTATTAAATGAAAATTTCTCCATGCTGACATACCTTATGCCAAAAGCCAGAAAACAAGCCACAAACTGGAAGAAAAAACGTATTTGCCAAACACAGATCGGATAAAGAATTTTTCCTCAGAGTAGACAAAGAACTAGAAAACAAACAGCTCCATTCAAGGTAAGTCAAGATCTGAAGAGACACCGGGCCAATGAAGATATACAGATAATACATAAGTGGACAGAAATATGATCCAGACCGGGCCTTATGAGGAATGCAAAATTACAACCACAAGACAGCACCACACACCTCTGAGTCCTGCTAACCTCCTCCCAAAATGATGATACCCATCACTGGAGGATGGGGGACAACAGCAACTCTTTCTTGCTGATGAAACCCATATAACAGTCCGTAGAGACACCACTGGGTACCATTTGTCAAAGCCAAAATAGTCTAACACCTGCACACCACCAGGCAGGTCTCCCAGCATTCACACTATTGATTTGAAAACCTGTAGCCAAACCAAAAGAAAAACAATGTTTTGCACAGAACCTCCACTCATACTGTCTACACCTTAAAGGATACAAGAGGTCTTCAATACATGTGTGCCTCAGCAAAGGGGAGCAGAACAGGACACCCCAAAATATAAAACGTCAATGGACCCCACAGCTTAACATAATTATTTAAAAAATAAAAACCTCAAGATGGAAGGCTCAGACCTCCCACTTTGAAATGTTCTGAACAGAACCCCAAGAAATGAAACACAGTGAAACTGGCATAAGGAGGTATATCGAGATGAATGGAATTCAAAGGATCTCCCAGAAATAAACCCATTGGTCTGTAAGGAATAGTCGAGAGACCCCAGCAAGAACACGCACATCTCTGGTGTGTTAGCTGAAGACAAAAGCTGCTAGGGACCTAGAGCAGTGAAAGGACAGCCACCCTAACAACAAAGAAAAGACCTAGAATATGGAACATCATGACCCTAAAAGAGGACACTGGACTCCTTCCCCACCCCACACAAGACTAAAAGTCACAATATTCCTCCCCATTTTTGCTCTGCTGGGGCCTCTGAGACAGACCTCCCTGCCCCCGGTAACCCCAACCAGCAGCCTGTCAGGAAACATCCCCCCGCCCCGCCATTTCCTCACCTTTCCCTAGCAGGCCAGACGTCCCAGCCGGTCTAGAGGAAACCTAGCTAACCTCCATGTGGATGCAGCTCTGCATTTTCCCAAAGACAAAGCCAAAGCCCTGGCCTGCCCTGGAGAGACCTAACGCCTGTGAGCTGTGCACAAGGCCAAGCCTGTGGGCAGAGGAGGAAGATCCCGCACTGGTGAGAGAGGCTTGTTTGTCACCCTCTGCTGGCCAACTGGGAAAATGAAGGGGGCACCCACTCCCACTACAGTGGAGGCTGAATTTTTTGCAGGCAGTCCCGCTCAATGCACCACACTCTCCAGGTTCCAAGGGATGGAGGCCAATATCCCAGGACTTCTGGAACCCTAATCATAGCACACTTAGGAACCACGTGCCGTGAAACGAATGTAGGCACAGACTTTATGACTCGCACTGTAAGTCACTCCAAATTGTCTGCAGGCAAATTGAACATATACGAAACCATAAAAAATTAGAGGATCACAGAGGAGAATATCAACACGGCAATGGGTCTCGTCATGTCCATCTTGAGCTGTGATGTTCAACACACATCATGAAGAGCCCTCACACAAGAGGATCCAAAATTTAACAATTACTTTATTAAATGAAAATTTCTCCATGCTGACATACCTTATGCCAAAAGCCAGAAAACAAGCCACAAACTGGAAGAAAAAACGTATTTGCCAAACACAGATCGGATAAAGAATTTTTCCTCAGAGTAGACAAAGAACTAGAAAACAAACAGCTCCATTCAAGGTAAGACAAGATCTGAAGAGACACCGGGCCAATGAAGATATACAGATAATACATAAGTGGACAGAAATATGATCCAGACCGGGCCTTATGAGGAATGCAAAATTACAACCACAAGACAGCACCACACACCTCTGAGTCCTGCTAACCTCCTCCCAAAATGATGATACCCATCACTGGAGGATGGGGGACAACAGCAACTCTTTCTTGCTGATGAAACCCATATAACAGTCCGTAGAGACACCACTGGGTACCATTTGCCAAAGCCAAAATAGTCTAACACCTGCACACCACCAGGCAGGTCTCCCAGCATTCACACTATTGATTTGAAAACCTGTAGCCAAACCAAAAGAAAAACAATGTTTTGCACAGAACCTCCACTCATACTGTCTACACCTTAAAGGATACAAGAGGTCTTCAATACATGTGTGCCTCAGCAAAGGGGAGCAGAACAGGACACCCCAAAATATAAAACGTCAATGGACCCCACAGCTTAACATAATTATTTAAAAAATAAAAACCTCAAGATGGAAGGCTCAGACCTCCCACTTTGAAATGTTCTGAACAGAACCCCAAGAAATGAAACACAGTGAAACTGGCATAAGGAGGTATATCGAGATGAATGGAATTCAAAGGATCTCCCAGAAATAAACCCATTGGTCTGTAAGGAATAGTCGAGAGACCCCAGCAAGAACACGCACATCTCTGGTGTGTTAGCTGAAGACAAAAGCTGCTAGGGACCTAGAGCAGTGAAAGGACAGCCACCCTAACAACAAAGAAAAGACCTAGAATATGGAACATCATGACCCTAAAAGAGGACACTGGACTCCTTCCCCACCCCACACAAGACTAAAAGTCACAATATTCCTCCCCATTTTTGCTCTGCTGGGGCCTCTGAGACAGACCTCCCTGCCCCCGGTAACCCCAACCAGCAGCCTGTCAGGAAACATCCCCCCGCCCCGCCATTTCCTCACCTTTCCCTAGCAGGCCAGACGTCCCAGCCGGTCTAGAGGAAACCTAGCTAACCTCCATGTGGATGCAGCTCTGCATTTTCCCAAAGACAAAGCCAAAGCCCTGGCCTGCCCTGGAGAGACCTAACGCCTGTGAGCTGTGCACAAGGCCAAGCCTGTGGACAGAGGAGGAAGATCCCGCACTGGTGAGAGAGGCTTGTTTGTCACCCTCTGCTGGCCAACTGGGAAAATGAAGGGGGCACCCACTCCCACTACAGTGGAGGCTGAATTTTTTGCAGGCAGTCCCGCTCAATGCACCACACTCTCCAGGTTCCAAGGGATGGAGGCCAATATCCCAGGACTTCTGGAACCCTAATCATAGCACACTTAGGAACCACGTGCCGTGAAACGAATGTAGGCACAGACTTTATGACTCGCACTGTAAGTCACTCCAAATTGTCTGCAGGCAAATTGAACATATACGAAACCATAAAAAATTAGAGGATCACAGAGGAGAATATCAACACGGCAATGGGTCTCGTCATGTCCATCTTGAGCTGTGATGTTCAACACACATCATGAAGAGCCCTCACACAAGAGGATCCAAAATTTAACAATTACTTTATTAAATGAAAATTTCTCCATGCTGACATACCTTATGCCAAAAGCCAGAAAACAAGCCACAAACTGGAAGAAAAAACGTATTTGCCAAACACAGATCGGATAAAGAATTTTTCCTCAGAGTAGACAAAGAACTAGAAAACAAACAGCTCCATTCAAGGTAAGTCAAGATCTGAAGAGACACCGGGCCAATGAAGATATACAGATAATACATAAGTGGACAGAAATATGATCCAGACCGGGCCTTATGAGGAATGCAAAATTACAACCACAAGACAGCACCACACACCTCTGAGTCCTGCTAACCTCCTCCCAAAATGATGATACCCATCACTGGAGGATGGGGGACAACAGCAACTCTTTCTTGCTGATGAAACCCATATAACAGTCCGTAGAGACACCACTGGGTACCATTTGTCAAAGCCAAAATAGTCTAACACCTGCACACCACCAGGCAGGTCTCCCAGCATTCACACTATTGATTTGAAAACCTGTAGTCAAACCAAAAGAAAAACAATGTTTTGCACAGAACCTCCACTCATACTGTCTACACCTTAAAGGATACAAGAGGTCTTCAATACATGTGTGCCTCAGCAAAGGGGAGCAGAACAGGACACCCCAAAATATAAAACGTCAATGGACCCCACAGCTTAACATAATTATTTAAAAAATAAAAACCTCAAGATGGAAGGCTCAGACCTCCCACTTTGAAATGTTCTGAACAGAACCCCAAGAAATGAAACACAGTGAAACTGGCATAAGGAGGTATATCGAGATGAATGGAATTCAAAGGATCTCCCAGAAATAAACCCATTGGTCTGTAAGGAATAGTCGAGAGACCCCAGCAAGAACACGCACATCTCTGGTGTGTTAGCTGAAGACAAAAGCTGCTAGGGACCTAGAGCAGTGAAAGGACAGCCACCCTAACAACAAAGAAAAGACCTAGAATATGGAACATCATGACCCTAAAAGAGGACACTGGACTCCTTCCCCACCCCACACAAGACTAAAAGTCACAATATTCCTCCCCATTTTTGCTCTGCTGGGGCCTCTGAGACAGACCTCCCTGCCCCCGGTAACCCCAACCAGCAGCCTGTCAGGAAACATCCCCCCGCCCCGCCATTTCCTCACCTTTCCCTAGCAGGCCAGACGTCCCAGCCGGTCTAGAGGAAACCTAGCTAACCTCCATGTGGATGCAGCTCTGCATTTTCCCAAAGACAAAGCCAAAGCCCTGGCCTGCCCTGGAGAGACCTAACGCCTGTGAGCTGTGCACAAGGCCAAGCCTGTGGGCAGAGGAGGAAGATCCCGCACTGGTGAGAGAGGCTTGTTTGTCACCCTCTGCTGGCCAACTGGGAAAATGAAGGGGGCACCCACTCCCACTACAGTGGAGGCTGAATTTTTTGCAGGCAGTCCCGCTCAATGCACCACACTCTCCAGGTTCCAAGGGATGGAGGCCAATATCCCAGGACTTCTGGAACCCTAATCATAGCACACTTAGGAACCACGTGCCGTGAAACGAATGTAGGCACAGACTTTATGACTCGCACTGTAAGTCACTCCAAATTGTCTGCAGGCAAATTGAACATATACGAAACCATAAAAAATTAGAGGATCACAGAGGAGAATATCAACACGGCAATGGGTCTCGTCATGTCCATCTTGAGCTGTGATGTTCAACACACATCATGAAGAGCCCTCACACAAGAGGATCCAAAATTTAACAATTACTTTATTAAATGAAAATTTCTCCATGCTGACATACCTTATGCCAAAAGCCAGAAAACAAGCCACAAACTGGAAGAAAAAACGTATTTGCCAAACACAGATCGGATAAAGAATTTTTCCTCAGAGTAGACAAAGAACTAGAAAACAAACAGCTCCATTCAAGGTAAGTCAAGATCTGAAGAGACACCGGGCCAATGAAGATATACAGATAATACATAAGTGGACAGAAATATGATCCAGACCGGGCCTTATGAGGAATGCAAAATTACAACCACAAGACAGCACCACACACCTCTGAGTCCTGCTAACCTCCTCCCAAAATGATGATACCCATCACTGGAGGATGGGGGACAACAGCAACTCTTTCTTGCTGATGAAACCCATATAACAGTCCGTAGAGACACCACTGGGTACCATTTGCCAAAGCCAAAATAGTCTAACACCTGCACACCACCAGGCAGGTCTCCCAGCATTCACACTATTGATTTGAAAACCTGTAGCCAAACCAAAAGAAAAACAATGTTTTGCACAGAACCTCCACTCATACTGTCTACACCTTAAAGGATACAAGAGGTCTTCAATACATGTGTGCCTCAGCAAAGGGGAGCAGAACAGGACACCCCAAAATATAAAACGTCAATGGACCCCACAGCTTAACATAATTATTTAAAAAATAAAAACCTCAAGATGGAAGGCTCAGACCTCCCACTTTGAAATGTTCTGAACAGAACCCCAAGAAATGAAACACAGTGAAACTGGCATAAGGAGGTATATCGAGATGAATGGAATTCAAAGGATCTCCCAGAAATAAACCCATTGGTCTGTAAGGAATAGTCGAGAGACCCCAGCAAGAACACGCACATCTCTGGTGTGTTAGCTGAAGACAAAAGCTGCTAGGGACCTAGAGCAGTGAAAGGACAGCCACCCTAACAACAAAGAAAAGACCTAGAATATGGAACATCATGACCCTAAAAGAGGACACTGGACTCCTTCCCCACCCCACACAACACTAAAAGTCACAATATTCCTCCCCATTTTTGCTCTGCTGGGGCCTCTGAGACAGACCTCCCTGCCCCCGGTAACCCCAACCAGCAGCCTGTCAGGAAACATCCCCCCGCCCCGCCATTTCCTCACCTTTCCCTAGCAGGCCAGACGTCCCAGCCGGTCTAGAGGAAACCTAGCTAACCTCCATGTGGATGCAGCTCTGCATTTTCCCAAAGACAAAGCCAAAGCCAAAGCCCTGGCCTGCCCTGGAGAGACCTAACGCCTGTGAGCTGTGCACAAGGCCAAGCCTGTGGACAGAGGAGGAAGATCCCGCACTGGTGAGAGAGGCTTGTTTGTCACCCTCTGCTGGCCAACTGGGAAAATGAAGGGGGCACCCACTCCCACTACAGTGGAGGCTGAATTTTTTGCAGGCAGTCCCGCTCAATGCACCACACTCTCCAGGTTCCAAGGGATGGAGGCCAATATCCCAGGACTTCTGGAACCCTAATCATAGCACACTTAGGAACCACGTGCCGTGAAACGAATGTAGGCACAGACTTTATGACTCGCACTGTAAGTCACTCCAAATTGTCTGCAGGCAAATTGAACATATACGAAACCATAAAAAATTAGAGGATCACAGAGGAGAATATCAACACGGCAATGGGTCTCGTCATGTCCATCTTGAGCTGTGATGTTCAACACACATCATGAAGAGCCCTCACACAAGAGGATCCAAAATTTAACAATTACTTTATTAAATGAAAATTTCTCCATGCTGACATACCTTATGCCAAAAGCCAGAAAACAAGCCACAAACTGGAAGAAAAAACGTATTTGCCAAACACAGATCGGATAAAGAATTTTTCCTCAGAGTAGACAAAGAACTAGAAAACAAACAGCTCCATTCAAGGTAAGACAAGATCTGAAGAGACACCGGGCCAATGAAGATATACAGATAATACATAAGTGGACAGAAATATGATCCAGACCGGGCCTTATGAGGAATGCAAAATTACAACCACAAGACAGCACCACACACCTCTGAGTCCTGCTAACCTCCTCCCAAAATGACGATACCCATCACTGGAGGTTGGGGGACAACAGCAACTCTTTCTTGCTGATGAAACCCATATAACAGTCCGTAGAGACACCACTGGGTACCATTTGCCAAAGCCAAAATAGTCTAACACCTGCACACCACCAGGCAGGTCTCCCAGCATTCACACTATTGATTTGAAAACCTGTAGCCAAACCAAAAGAAAAACAATGTTTTGCACAGAACCTCCACTCATACTGTCTACACCTTAAAGGATACAAGAGGTCTTCAATACATGTGTGCCTCAGCAAAGGGGAGCAGAACAGGACACCCCAAAATATAAAACGTCAATGGACCCCACAGCTTAACATAATTATTTAAAAAATAAAAACCTCAAGATGGAAGGCTCAGACCTCCCACTTTGAAATGTTCTGAACAGAACCCCAAGAAATGAAACACAGTGAAACTGGCATAAGGAGGTATATCGAGATGAATGGAATTCAAAGGATCTCCCAGAAATAAACCCATTGGTCTGTAAGGAATAGTCGAGAGACCCCAGCAAGAACACGCACATCTCTGGTGTGTTAGCTGAAGACAAAAGCTGCTAGGGACCTAGAGCAGTGAAAGGACAGCCACCCTAACAACAAAGAAAAGACCTAGAATATGGAACATCATGACCCTAAAAGAGGACACTGGACTCCTTCCCCACCCCACACAAGACTAAAAGTCACAATATTCCTCCCCATTTTTGCTCTGCTGGGGCCTCTGAGACAGACCTCCCTGCCCCCGGTAACCCCAACCAGCAGCCTGTCAGGAAACATCCCCCCGCCCCGCCATTTCCTCACCTTTCCCTAGCAGGCCAGACGTCCCAGCCGGTCTAGAGGAAACCTAGCTAACCTCCATGTGGATGCAGCTCTGCATTTTCCCAAAGACAAAGCCAAAGCCCTGGCCTGCCCTGGAGAGACCTAACGCCTGTGAGCTGTGCACAAGGCCAAGCCTGTGGACAGAGGAGGAAGATCCCGCACTGGTGAGAGAGGCTGGTTTGTCACCCTCTGCTGACCAACTGGGAAAATGAAGGGGGCATCCACTCCCACTACAGTGGAGGCTGAATGTTTTGCAGGCAGTCCCGCTCAATGCACCACACTCTCCAGGTTCCAAGGGATGGAGGCCAATATCCCAGGACTTCTGGAACCCTAATCATAGCACAGTTAGGAACCACGTGCCGTGAAACGAATGTAGGCACAGACTTTATGACTCACACTGAAAGTCACTCCAAACTGTTTGCAGGCAAATTGAACATATACGAAACCATAAAAAATTACGGACAATCACAGAGGAGAATATCAACACGGCAATGGGTCTCGTCATGTCCATCTTGAGCTGTGATGTTCAACACTCATCATGAAGAGCCCTCACACAAGAGGAACCAAAATTTAACAATTACTTTATTAAATGAAAATTCTCCATGCTGACATACCTTATGCCAACAGCCAGAAAACAAGCCACAAACTGGAAGAAAAAACGTATTTGCCAAACACAGATCGGATAAAGAATTTTTCCTCAGAGTAGACAAAGAACTAGAAAACAAACAGCTCCATTCAAGGTAAGTCAAGATCTGAAGAGACACCGGGCCAATGAAGATATACAGATAATACATAAGTGGACAGAAATATGATCCAGACCGGGCCTTATGAGGAATGCAAAATTACAACCACAAGACAGCACCACACACCTCTGAGTCCTGCTAACCTCCTCCCAAAATGACGATACCCATCACTGGAGGTTGGGGGACAACAGCAACTCTTTCTTGCTGATGAAACCCATATAACAGTCCATAGAGACACCACTGGGTACCATTTGCCAAAGCCAAAATAGTCTAACACCTGCACACCACCAGGCAGGTCTCCCAGCACTCACACTATTGATTTGAAAACCTGTAGCCAAACCAAAAGAAAAACAATGTTTTGCACAGAACCTCCACTCATACTGTCTACACCTTAAAGGATACAAGAGGTCTTCAATACATGTGTGCCTCAGCAAAGGGGAGCAGAACAGGACACCCCAAAATATAAAACGTCAATGGACCCCACAGCTTAACGTAATTATTTAAAAAATAAAAACCTCAAGATGGAAGGCTCAGACCTCCCACTTTGAAATGTTCTGAACAGAACCCCAAGAAATGAAACACAGTGAAACTGGCATAAGGAGGTATATCGAGATGAATGGAATTCAAAGGATCTCCCAGAAATAAACCCATTGGTCTGTAAGGAATAGTCGAGAGACCCCAGCAAGAACACGCACATCTCTGGTGTGTTAGCTGAAGACAAAAGCTGCTAGGGACCTAGAGCAGTGAAAGGACAGCCACCCTAACAACAAAGAAAAGACCTAGAATATGGAACATCATGACCCTAAAAGAGGACACTGGACTCCTTCCCCACCCCACACAAGACTAAAAGTCACAATATTCCTCCCCATTTTTGCTCTGCTGGGGCCTCTGAGACAGACCTCCCTGCCCCCGGTAACCCCAACCAGCAGCCTGTCAGGAAACATCCCCCCGCCCCGCCATTTCCTCACCTTTCCCTAGCAGGCCAGACGTCCCAGCCGGTCTAGAGGAAACCTAGCTAACCTCCATGTGGATGCAGCTCTGCATTTTCCCAAAGACAAAGCCAAAGCCAAAGCCCTGGCCTGCCCTGGAGAGACCTAACGCCTGTGAGCTGTGCACAAGGCCAAGCCTGTGGACAGAGGAGGAAGATCCCGCACTGGTGAGAGAGGCTGGTTTGTCACCCTCTGCTGGCCAACTGGGAAAATGAAGGGGGCACCCACTCCCACTACAGTGGAGGCTGAATTTTTTGCAGGCAGTCCCGCTCAATGCACCACACTCTCCAGGTTCCAAGGGATGGAGGCCAATATCCCAGGACTTCTGGAACCCTAATCATAGCACACTTAGGAACCACGTGCCGTGAAACGAATGTAGGCACAGACTTTATGACTCGCACTGTAAGTCACTCCAAATTGTCTGCAGGCAAATTGAACATATACGAAACCATAAAAAATTAGAGGATCACAGAGGAGAATATCAACACGGCAATGGGTCTCGTCATGTCCATCTTGAGCTGTGATGTTCAACACACATCATGAAGAGCCCTCACACAAGAGGATCCAAAATTTAACAATTACTTTATTAAATGAAAATTTCTCCATGCTGACATACCTTATGCCAAAAGCCAGAAAACAAGCCACAAACTGGAAGAAAAAACGTATTTGCCAAACACAGATCGGATAAAGAATTTTTCCTCAGAGTAGACAAAGAACTAGAAAACAAACAGCTCCATTCAAGGTAAGTCAAGATCTGAAGAGACACCGGGCCAATGAAGATATACAGATAATACATAAGTGGACAGAAATATGATCCAGACCGGGCCTTATGAGGAATGCAAAATTACAACCACAAGACAGCACCACACACCTCTGAGTCCTGCTAACCTCCTCCCAAAATGATGATACCCATCACTGGAGGATGGGGGACAACAGCAACTCTTTCTTGCTGATGAAACCCATATAACAGTCCGTAGAGACACCACTGGGTACCATTTGCCAAAGCCAAAATAGTCTAACACCTGCACACCACCAGGCAGGTCTCCCAGCATTCACACTATTGATTTGAAAACCTGTAGCCAAACCAAAAGAAAAACAATGTTTTGCACAGAACCTCCACTCATACTGTCTACACCTTAAAGGATACAAGAGGTCTTCAATACATGTGTGCCTCAGCAAAGGGGAGCAGAACAGGACACCCCAAAATATAAAACGTCAATGGACCCCACAGCTTAACATAATTATTTAAAAAATAAAAACCTCAAGATGGAAGGCTCAGACCTCCCACTTTGAAATGTTCTGAACAGAACCCCAAGAAATGAAACACAGTGAAACTGGCATAAGGAGGTATATCGAGATGAATGGAATTCAAAGGATCTCCCAGAAATAAACCCATTGGTCTGTAAGGAATAGTCGAGAGACCCCAGCAAGAACACGCACATCTCTGGTGTGTTAGCTGAAGACAAAAGCTGCTAGGGACCTAGAGCAGTGAAAGGACAGCCACCCTAACAACAAAGAAAAGACCTAGAATATGGAACATCATGACCCTAAAAGAGGACACTGGACTCCTTCCCCACCCCACACAACACTAAAAGTCACAATATTCCTCCCCATTTTTGCTCTGCTGGGGCCTCTGAGACAGACCTCCCTGCCCCCGGTAACCCCAACCAGCAGCCTGTCAGGAAACATCCCCCCGCCCCGCCATTTCCTCACCTTTCCCTAGCAGGCCAGACGTCCCAGCCGGTCTAGAGGAAACCTAGCTAACCTCCATGTGGATGCAGCTCTGCATTTTCCCAAAGACAAAGCCAAAGCCAAAGCCAAAGCCCTGGCCTGCCCTGGAGAGACCTAACGCCTGTGAGCTGTGCACAAGGCCAAGCCTGTGGGCAGAGGAGGAAGATCCCGCACTGGTGAGAGAGGCTGGTTTGTCACCCTCTGCTGGCCAACTGGGAGAATGAAGGGGGCACCCACTCCCACTACAGTGGAGGCTGATTTTTTGCAGGCAGTCCCGCTCAATGCACCACACTCTCCAGGTTCCAAGGGATGGAGGCCAATATCCCAGGACTTCTGGAACCCTAATCATAGCACACTTAGGAACCACGTGCCGTGAAACGAATGTAGGCACAGACTTTATGACTCGCACTGAAAGTCACTCCAAATTGTCTGCAGGCAAATTGAACATATACGAAACCATAAAAAATTAGAGGATCACAGAGGAGAATATCAACACGGCAATGGGTCTCGTCATGTCCATCTTGAGCTGTGATGTTCAACACACATCATGAAGAGCCCTCACACAAGAGGATCCAAAATTTAACAATTACTTTATTAAATGAAAATTTCTCCATGCTGACATACCTTATGCCAAAAGCCAGAAAACAAGCCACAAACTGGAAGAAAAAACGTATTTGCCAAACACAGATCGGATAAAGAATTTTTCCTCAGAGTAGACAAAGAACTAGAAAACAAACAGCTCCATTCAAGGTAAGTCAAGATCTGAAGAGACACCGGGCCAATGAAGATATACAGATAATACATAAGTGGACAGAAATATGATCCAGACCGGGCCTTATGAGGAATGCAAAATTACAACCACAAGACAGCACCACACACCTCTGAGTCCTGCTAACCTCCTCCCAAAATGACGATACCCATCACTGGAGGTTGGGGGACAACAGCAACTCTTTCTTGCTGATGAAACCCATATAACAGTCCGTAGAGACACCACTGGGTACCATTTGCCAAAGCCAAAATAGTCTAACACCTGCACACCACCAGGCAGGTCTCCCAGCATTCACACTATTGATTTGAAAACCTGTAGCCAAACCAAAAGAAAAACAATGTTTTGCACAGAACCTCCACTCATACTGTCTACACCTTAAAGGATACAAGAGGTCTTCAATACATGTGTGCCTCAGCAAAGGGGAGCAGAACAGGACACCCCAAAATATAAAACGTCAATGGACCCCACAGCTTAACATAATTATTTAAAAAATAAAAACCTCAAGATGGAAGGCTCAGACCTCCCACTTTGAAATGTTCTGAACAGAACCCCAAGAAATGAAACACAGTGAAACTGGCATAAGGAGGTATATCGAGATGAATGGAATTCAAAGGATCTCCCAGAAATAAACCCATTGGTCTGTAAGGAATAGTCGAGAGACCCCAGCAAGAACACGCACATCTCTGGTGTGTTAGCTGAAGACAAAAGCTGCTAGGGACCTAGAGCAGTGAAAGGACAGCCACCCTAACAACAAAGAAAAGACCTAGAATATGGAACATCATGACCCTAAAAGAGGACACTGGACTCCTTCCCCACCCCACACAACACTAAAAGTCACAATATTCCTCCCCATTTTTGCTCTGCTGGGGCCTCTGAGACAGACCTCCCTGCCCCCGGTAACCCCAACCAGCAGCCTGTCAGGAAACATCCCCCCGCCCCGCCATTTCCTCACCTTTCCCTAGCAGGCCAGACGTCCCAGCCGGTCTAGAGGAAACCTAGCTAACCTCCATGTGGATGCAGCTCTGCATTTTCCCAAAGACAAAGCCAAAGCCAAAGCCCTGGCCTGCCCTGGAGAGACCTAACGCCTGTGAGCTGTGCACAAGGCCAAGCCTGTGGGCAGAGGAGGAAGATCCCACACTGGTGAGAGAGGCTGGTTTGTCACCCTCTGCTGGTCAAGTGGGAAAATGCAGGGGGCACCCACTCCCACTACAGTGGAGGCTGAATTTTTTGCAGGCAGTCCCGCTCAATGCACCACACTCTCCAGGTTCCAAGGGATGGAGGCCAATATCCCAGGACTTCTGGAACCCTAATCATAGCACACTTAGGAACCACGTGCCGTGAAACGAATGTAGGCACAGACTTTATGACTCGCACTGTAAGTCACTCCAAATTGTCTGCAGGCAAATTGAACATATACGAAACCATAAAAAATTACAGACGATCACAGAGGAGAATATCAACACGGCAATGGGTCTCGTCATGTCCATCTTGAGCTGTGATGTTCAACACACATCATGAAGAACCCTCACACAAGAGGATCCAAAATTTAACAATTACTTTATTAAATGAAAATTTCTCCATGCTGACATACCTTATGCCGAAAGCCAGAAAACAAGCCACAAACTGGAAGAAAAAACGTATTTGCCAAACACAGATCGGATAAAGAATTTTTCCTCAGAGTAGACAAAGAACTAGAAAACAAACAGCTCCATTCAAGGTAAGTCAAGATCTGAAGAGACACCGGGCCAATGAAGATATACAGATAATACATAAGTGGACAGAAATATGATCCAGACCGGGCCTTATGAGGAATGCAAAATTACAACCACAAGACAGCACCACACACCTCTGAGTCCTGCTAACCTCCTCCCAAAATGACGATACCCATCACTGGAGGTTGGGGGACAACAGCAACTCTTTCTTGCTGATGAAACCCATATAACAGTCCGTAGAGACACCACTGGGTACCATTTGCCAAAGCCAAAATAGTCTAACACCTGCACACCACCAGGCAGGTCTCCCAGCACTCACACTATTGATTTGAAAACCTGTAGCCAAACCAAAAGAAAAACAATGTTTTGCACAGAACCTCCACTCATACTGTCTACACCTTAAAGGATACAAGAGGTCTTCAATACATGTGTGCCTCAGCAAAGGGGAGCAGAACAGGACACCCCAAAATATAAAACGTCAATGGACCCCACAGCTTAACGTAATTATTTAAAAAATAAAAACCTCAAGATGGAAGGCTCAGACCTCCCACTTTGAAATGTTCTGAACAGAACCCCAAGAAATGAAACACAGTGAAACTGGCATAAGGAGGTATATCGAGATGAATGGAATTCAAAGGATCTCCCAGAAATAAACCCATTGGTCTGTAAGGAATAGTCGAGAGACCCCAGCAAGAACACGCACATCTCTGGTGTGTTAGCTGAAGACAAAAGCTGCTAGGGACCTAGAGCAGTGAAAGGACAGCCACCCTAACAACAAAGAAAAGACCTAGAATATGGAACATCATGACCCTAAAAGAGGACACTGGACTCCTTCCCCACCCCACACAAGACTAAAAGTCACAATATTCCTCCCCATTTTTGCTCTGCTGGGGTCTCTGAGACAGACCTCCCTGCCCCCGGTAACCCCAACCAGCAGCCTGTCAGGAAACATCCCCCCGCCCCGCCATTTCCTCACCTTTCCCTAGCAGGCCAGACGTCCCAGCCGGTCTAGAGGAAACCTAGCTAACCTCCATGTGGATGCAGCTCTGCATTTTCCCAAAGCCAAAGGCAAAGCCCTGGCCTGCCCTGGAGAGACCTAACGCCTGTGAGCTGTGCACAAGGCCAAGCCTGTGGACAGAGGAGGAAGATCCCGCACTGGTGAGAGAGGCTGGTTTGTCACCCTCTGCTGACCAACTGGGAAAATGAAGGGGGCACCCACTCCCACTACAGTGGAGGCTGAATGTTTTGCAGGCAGTCCCGCTCAATGCACCACACTCTCCAGGTTCCAAGGGATGGAGGCCAATATCCCAGGACTTCTGGAACCCTAATCATAGCACAGTTAGGAACCACGTGCCGTGAAACGAATGTAGGCACAGACTTTATGACTCACACTGAAAGTCACTCCAAACTGTTTGCAGGCAAATTGAACATATACGAAACCATAAAAAATTACGGACAATCACAGAGGAGAATATCAACACGGCAATGGGTCTCGTCATGTCCATCTTGAGCTGTGATGTTCAACACTCATCATGAAGAGCCCTCACACAAGAGGAACCAAAATTTAACAATTACTTTATTAAATGAAAATTTCTCCATGCTGACATACCTTATGCCAACAGCCAGAAAACAAGCCACAAACTGGAAGAAAAAACGTATTTGCCAAACACAGATCGGATAAAGAATTTTTCCTCAGAGTAGACAAAGAACTAGAAAACAAACAGCTCCATTCAAGGTAAGTCAAGATCTGAAGAGACACCGGGCCAATGAAGATATACAGATAATACATAAGTGGACAGAAATATGATCCAGACCGGGCCTTATGAGGAATGCAAAATTACAACCACAAGACAGCACCACACACCTCTGAGTCCTGCTAACCTCCTCCCAAAATGACGATACCCATCACTGGAGGTTGGGGGACAACAGCAACTCTTTCTTGCTGATGAAACCCATATAACAGTCCATAGAGACACCACTGGGTACCATTTGCCAAAGCCAAAATAGTCTAACACCTGCACATCACCAGGCAGGTCTCCCAGCACTCACACTATTGATTTGAAAACCTGTAGCCAAACCAAAAGAAAAACAATGTTTTGCACAGAACCTCCACTCATACTGTCTACACCTTAAAGGATACAAGAGGTCTTCAATACATGTGTGCCTCAGCAAAGGGGAGCAGAACAGGACACCCCAAAATATAAAACGTCAATGGACCCCACAGCTTAACATAATTATTTAAAAAATAAAAACCTCAAGATGGAAGGCTCAGACCTCCCACTTTGAAATGTTCTGAACAGAACCCCAAGAAATGAAACACAGTGAAACTGGCATAAGGAGGTATATCGAGATGAATGGAATTCAAAGGATCTCCCAGAAATAAACCCATTGGTCTGTAAGGAATAGTCGAGAGACCCCAGCAAGAACACGCACATCTCTGGTGTGTTAGCTGAAGACAAAAGCTGCTAGGGACCTAGAGCAGTGAAAGGACAGCCACCCTAACAACAAAGAAAAGACCTAGAATATGGAACATCATGACCCTAAAAGAGGACACTGGACTCCTTCCCCACCCCACACAACACTAAAAGTCACAATATTCCTCCCCATTTTTGCTCTGCTGGGGCCTCTGAGACAGACCTCCCTGCCCCCGGTAACCCCAACCAGCAGCCTGTCAGGAAACATCCCCCCGCCCCGCCATTTCCTCACCTTTCCCTAGCAGGCCAGACGTCCCAGCCGGTCTAGAGGGAACCTAGCTAACCTCCATGTGGATGCAGCTCTGCATTTTCCCAAAGCCAAAGCCAAAGCCAAAGCCCTGGCCTGCCCTGGAGAGACCTAACGCCTGTGAGCTGTGCACAAGGCCAAGCCTGTGGGCAGAGGAGGAAGATCCCGCACTGGTGAGAGAGGCTGGTTTGTCACCCTCTGCTGGCCAACTGGGAAAATGAAGGGGGCACCCACTCCCACTACAGTGGAGGCTGATTTTTTGCAGGCAGTCCCGCTCAATGCACCACACTCTCCAGGTTCCAAGGGATGGAGGCCAATATCCCAGGACTTCTGGAACCCTAATCATAGCACACTTAGGAACCACGTGCCGTGAAACGAATGTAGGCACAGACTTTATGACTCGCACTGAAAGTCACTCCAAATTGTCTGCAGGCAAATTGAACATATACGAAACCATAAAATATTACAGAGGATCACAGAGGAGAATATCAACACGGCAATGGGTCTCGTCATGTCCATCTTGAGCTGTGATGTTCAACACACATCATGAAGAGCCCTCACACAAGAGGAACCAAAATTTAACAATTACTTTATTAAATGAAAATTTCTCCATGCTGACATACCTTATGCCGAAAGCCAGAAAACAAGCCACAAACTGGAAGAAAAAACGTATTTGCCAAACACAGATCGGATAAAGAATTTTTCCTCAGAATAGACAAAGAACTAGAAAACAAACAGCTCCATTCAAGGTAAGTCAAGATCTGAAGAGACACCGGGCCAATGAAGATATACAGGTAATACATAAGTGGACAGAAATATGATCCAGACCGGGCCTTATGAGGAATGCAAAATTACAACCACAAGACAGCACCACACACCTCTGAGTCCTGCTAACCTCCTCCCAAAATGATGATACCCATCACTGGAGGATGGGGGACAACAGCAACTCTTTCTTGCTGATGAAACCCATATAACAGTCCGTAGAGACACCACTGGGTACCATTTGCCAAAGTCAAAATAGTCTAACACCTGCACACCACCAGGCAGGTCTCCCAGCATTCACACTATTGATTTGAAAACCTGTAGCCAAACCAAAAGAAAAACAATGTTTTGCACAGAACCTCCACTCATACTGTCTACACCTTAAAGGATACAAGAGGTCTTCAATACATGTGTGCCTCAGCAAAGGGGAGCAGAACAGGACACCCCAAAATATAAAACGTCAATGGACCCCACAGCTTAACATAATTATTTAAAAAATAAAAACCTCAAGATGGAAGGCTCAGACCTCCCACTTTGAAATGTTCTGAACAGAACCCCAAGAAATGAAACACAGTGAAACTGGCATAAGGAGGTATATCGAGATGAATGGAATTCAAAGGATCTCCCAGAAATAAACCCATTGGTCTGTAAGGAATAGTCGAGAGACCCCAGCAAGAACACGCACATCTCTGGTGTGTTAGCTGAAGACAAAAGCTGCTAGGGACCTAGAGCAGTGAAAGGACAGCCACCCTAACAACAAAGAAAAGACCTAGAATATGGAACATCATGACCCTAAAAGAGGACACTGGACTCCTTCCCCACCCCACACAACACTAAAAGTCACAATATTCCTCCCCATTTTTGCTCTGCTGGGGCCTCTGAGACAGACCTCCCTGCCCCCGGTAACCCCAACCAGCAGCCTGTCAGGAAACATCCCCCCGCCCCGCCATTTCCTCACCTTTCCCTAGCAGGCCAGACGTCCCAGCCGGTCTAGAGGGAACCTAGCTAACCTCCATGTGGATGCAGCTCTGCATTTTCCCAAAGCCAAAGCCAAAGCCAAAGCCCTGGCCTGCCCTGGAGAGACCTAACGCCTGTGAGCTGTGCACAAGGCCAAGCCTGTGGGCAGAGGAGGAAGATCCCGCACTGGTGAGAGAGGCTGGTTTGTCACCCTCTGCTGGCCAACTGGGAAAATGAAGGGGGCACCCACTCCCACTACAGTGGAGGCTGATTTTTTGCAGGCAGTCCCGCTCAATGCACCACACTCTCCAGGTTCCAAGGGATGGAGGCCAATATCCCAGGACTTCTGGAACCCTAATCATAGCACACTTAGGAACCACGTGCCGTGAAACGAATGTAGGCACAGACTTTATGACTCGCACTGAAAGTCACTCCAAATTGTCTGCAGGCAAATTGAACATATACGAAACCATAAAATATTACAGAGGATCACAGAGGAGAATATCAACACGGCAATGGGTCTCGTCATGTCCATCTTGAGCTGTGATGTTCAACACACATCATGAAGAGCCCTCACACAAGAGGAACCAAAATTTAACAATTACTTTATTAAATGAAAATTTCTCCATGCTGACATACCTTATGCCGAAAGCCAGAAAACAAGCCACAAACTGGAAGAAAAAACGTATTTGCCAAACACAGATCGGATAAAGAATTTTTCCTCAGAATAGACAAAGAACTAGAAAACAAACAGCTCCATTCAAGGTAAGTCAAGATCTGAAGAGACACCGGGCCAATGAAGATATACAGGTAATACATAAGTGGACAGAAATATGATCCAGACCGGGCCTTATGAGGAATGCAAAATTACAACCACAAGACAGCACCACACACCTCTGAGTCCTGCTAACCTCCTCCCAAAATGATGATACCCATCACTGGAGGATGGGGGACAACAGCAACTCTTTCTTGCTGATGAAACCCATATAACAGTCCGTAGAGACACCACTGGGTACCATTTGCCAAAGTCAAAATAGTCTAACACCTGCACACCACCAGGCAGGTCTCCCAGCATTCACACTATTGATTTGAAAACCTGTAGCCAAACCAAAAGAAAAACAATGTTTTGCACAGAACCTCCACTCATACTGTCTACACCTTAAAGGATACAAGAGGTCTTCAATACATGTGTGCCTCAGCAAAGGGGAGCAGAACAGGACACCCCAAAATATAAAACGTCAATGGACCCCACAGCTTAACATAATTATTTAAAAAATAAAAACCTCAAGATGGAAGGCTCAGACCTCCCACTTTGAAATGTTCTGAACAGAACCCCAAGAAATGAAACACAGTGAAACTGGCATAAGGAGGTATATCGAGATGAATGGAATTCAAAGGATCTCCCAGAAATAAACCCATTGGTCTGTAAGGAATAGTCGAGAGACCCCAGCAAGAACACGCACATCTCTGGTGTGTTAGCTGAAGACAAAAGCTGCTAGGGACCTAGAGCAGTGAAAGGACAGCCACCCTAACAACAAAGAAAAGACCTAGAATATGGAACATCATGACCCTAAAAGAGGACACTGGACTCCTTCCCCACCCCACACAAGACTAAAAGTCACAATATTCCTCCCCATTTTTGCTCTGCTGGGGCCTCTGAGACAGACCTCCCTGCCCCCGGTAACCCCAACCAGCAGCCTGTCAGGAAACATCCCCCCGCCCCGCCATTTCCTCACCTTTCCCTAGCAGGCCAGACGTCCCAGCCGGTCTAGAGGAAACCTAGCTAACCTCCATGTGGATGCAGCTCTGCATTTTCCCAAAGCCAAAGGCAAAGCCCTGGCCTGCCCTGGAGAGACCTAACGCCTGTGAGCTGTGCACAAGGCCAAGCCTGTGGACAGAGGAGGAAGATCCCGCACTGGTGAGAGAGGCTGGTTTGTCACCCTCTGCTGACCAACTGGGAAAATGAAGGGGGCACCCACTCCCACTACAGTGGAGGCTGAATGTTTTGCAGGCAGTCCCGCTCAATGCACCACACTCTCCAGGTTCCAAGGGATGGAGGCCAATATCCCAGGACTTCTGGAACCCTAATCATAGCACAGTTAGGAACCACGTGCCGTGAAACGAATGTAGGCACAGACTTTATGACTCGCACTGAAAGTCACTCCAAATTGTCTGCAGGCAAATTGAACATATACGAAACCATAAAAAATTACGGACAATCACAGAGGAGAATATCAACACGGCAATGGGTCTCGTCATGTCCATCTTGAGCTGTGATGTTCAACACACATCATGAAGAGCCCTCACACAAGAGGAACCAAAATTTAACAATTACTTTATTAAATGAAAATTTCTCCATGCTGACATACCTTATGCCGAAAGCCAGAAAACAAGCCACAAACTGGAAGAAAAAACGTATTTGCCAAACACAGATCGGATAAAGAATTTTTCCTCAGAGTAGACAAAGAACTAGAAAACAAACAGCTCCATTCAAGGTAAGTCAAGATCTGAAGAGACACCGGGCCAATGAAGATATACAGGTAATACATAAGTGGACAGCAATATGATCCAGATCGGGCCTTATGAGGAATGCAAAATTACAACCACAAGACAGCACCACACACCTCTGAGTCCTGCTAACCTCGTCCCAAAATGACGATACCCATCACTGGAGGATGGGGGACAACAGCAACTCTTTCTTGCTGATGAAACCCATATAACAGTCCGTAGAGACACCACTGGGTACCATTTGCCAAAGCCAAAATAGTCTAACACCTGCACACCACCAGGCAGGTCTCCCAGCATTCACACTATTGATTTGAAAACCTGTAGCCAAACCAAAAGAAAAACAATGTTTTGCACAGAACCTCCACTCATACTGTCTACACCTTAAAGGATACAAGAGGTCTTCAATACATGTGTGCCTCAGCAAAGGGGAGCAGAACAGGACACCCCAAAATATAAAACGTCAATGGACCCCACAGCTTAACATAATTATTTAAAAAATAAAAACCTCAAGATGGAAGGCTCAGACCTCCCACTTTGAAATGTTCTGAACAGAACCCCAAGAAATGAAACACAGTGAAACTGGCATAAGGAGGTATATCGAGATGAATGGAATTCAAAGGATCTCCCAGAAATAAACCCATTGGTCTGTAAGGAATAGTCGAGAGACCCCAGCAAGAACACGCACATCTCTGGTGTGTTAGCTGAAGACAAAAGCTGCTAGGGACCTAGAGCAGTGAAAGGACAGCCACCCTAACAACAAAGAAAAGACCTAGAATATGGAACATCATGACCCTGAAAGAGGACACTGGACTCCTTCCCCACCCCACACAACACTAAAAGTCACAATATTCCTCCCCATTTTTGCTCTGCTGGGGCCTCTGAGACAGACCTCCCTGCCCCCGGTTACCCCAACCAGCAGCCTGTCAGGAAACATCCCCCCGCCCCGCCATTTCCTCACCTTTCCCTAGCAGGCCAGACGTCCCAGCCGGTCTAGAGGAAACCTAGCTAACCTCCATGTGGATGCAGCTCTGCATTTTCCCAAAGACAAAGCCAAAGCCAAAGCCCTGGCCTGCCCTGGAGAGACCTAACGCCTGTGAGCTGTGCACAAGGCCAAGCCTGTGGGCAGAGGAGGAAGATCCCACACTGGTGAGAGAGGCTGGTTTGTCACCCTCTGCTGGCCAACTGGGAAAATGCAGGGGGCACCCACTCCCACTACAGTGGAGGCTGAATTTTTTGCAGGCAGTCCCGCTCAATGCACCACACTCTCCAGGTTCCAAGGGATGGAGGCCAATATCCCAGGACTTCTGGAACCCTAATCATAGCACACTTAGGAACCACGTGCCGTGAAACGAATGTAGGCACAGACTTTATGACTCGCACTGTAAGTCACTCCAAATTGTCTGCAGGCAAATTGAACATATACGAAACCATAAAAAATTACAGACGATCACAGAGGAGAATATCAACACGGCAATGGGTCTCGTCATGTCCATCTTGAGCTGTGATGTTCAACACACATCATGAAGAACCCTCACACAAGAGGATCCAAAATTTAACAATTACTTTATTAAATGAAAATTTCTCCATGCTGACATACCTTATGCCGAAAGCCAGAAAACAAGCCACAAACTGGAAGAAAAAACGTATTTGCCAAACACAGATCGGATAAAGAATTTTTCCTCAGAGTAGACAAAGAACTAGAAAACAAACAGCTCCATTCAAGGTAAGTCAAGATCTGAAGAGACACCGGGCCAATGAAGATATACAGATAATACATAAGTGGACAGAAATATGATCCAGACCGGGCCTTATGAGGAATGCAAAATTACAACCACAAGACAGCACCACACACCTCTGAGTCCTGCTAACCTCCTCCCAAAATGACGATACCCATCACTGGAGGTTGGGGGACAACAGCAACTCTTTCTTGCTGATGAAACCCATATAACAGTCCATAGAGACACCACTGGGTACCATTTGCCAAAGCCAAAATAGTCTAACACCTGCACACCACCAGGCAGGTCTCCCAGCACTCACACTATTGATTTGAAAACCTGTAGCCAAACCAAAAGAAAAACAATGTTTTGCACAGAACCTCCACTCATACTGTCTACACCTTAAAGGATACAAGGGGTCTTCAATACATGTGTGCCTCAGCAAAGGGGAGCAGAACAGGACACCCCAAAATATAAAACGTCAATGGACCCCACAGCTTAACGTAATTATTTAAAAAATAAAAACCTCAAGATGGAAGGCTCAGACCTCCCACTTTGAAATGTTCTGAACAGAACCCCAAGAAATGAAACACAGTGAAACTGGCATAAGGAGGTATATCGAGATGAATGGAATTCAAAGGATCTCCCAGAAATAAACCCATTGGTCTGTAAGGAATAGTCGAGAGACCCCAGCAAGAACACGCACATCTCTGGTGTGTTAGCTGAAGACAAAAGCTGCTAGGGACCTAGAGCAGTGAAAGGACAGCCACCCTAACAACAAAGAAAAGACCTAGAATATGGAACATCATGACCCTAAAAGAGGACACTGGACTCCTTCCCCACCCCACACAAGACTAAAAGTCACAATATTCCTCCCCATTTTTGCTCTGCTGGGGCCTCTGAGACAGACCTCCCTGCCCCCGGTAACCCCAACCAGCAGCCTGTCAGGAAACATCCCCCCGCCCCGCCATTTCCTCACCTTTCCCTAGCAGGCCAGACGTCCCAGCCGGTCTAGAGGAAACCTAGCTAACCTCCATGTGGATGCAGCTCTGCATTTTCCCAAAGCCAAAGGCAAAGCCCTGGCCTGCCCTGGAGAGACCTAACGCCTGTGAGCTGTGCACAAGGCCAAGCCTGTGGACAGAGGAGGAAGATCCCGCACTGGTGAGAGAGGCTGGTTTGTCACCCTCTGCTGACCAACTGGGAAAATGAAGGGGGCACCCACTCCCACTACAGTGGAGGCTGAATGTTTTGCAGGCAGTCCCGCTCAATGCACCACACTCTCCAGGTTCCAAGGGATGGAGGCCAATATCCCAGGACTTCTGGAACCCTAATCATAGCACAGTTAGGAACCACGTGCCGTGAAACGAATGTAGGCACAGACTTTATGACTCGCACTGAAAGTCACTCCAAATTGTCTGCAGGCAAATTGAACATATACGAAACCATAAAAAATTACGGACAATCACAGAGGAGAATATCAACACGGCAATGGGTCTCGTCATGTCCATCTTGAGCTGTGATGTTCAACACACATCATGAAGAGCCCTCACACAAGAGGAACCAAAATTTAACAATTACTTTATTAAATGAAAATTTCTCCATGCTGACATACCTTATGCCGAAAGCCAGAAAACAAGCCACAAACTGGAAGAAAAAACGTATTTGCCAAACACAGATCGGATAAAGAATTTTTCCTCAGAGTAGACAAAGAACTAGAAAACAAACAGCTCCATTCAAGGTAAGTCAAGATCTGAAGAGACACCGGGCCAATGAAGATATACAGATAATACATAAGTGGACAGAAATATGATCCAGACCGGGCCTTATGAGGAATGCAAAATTACAACCACAAGACAGCACCACACACCTCTGAGTCCTGCTAACCTCCTCCCAAAATGACGATACCCATCACTGGAGGTTGGGGGACAACAGCAACTCTTTCTTGCTGCTGAAACCCATATAACAGTCCATAGAGACACCACTGGGTACCATTTGCCAAAGCCAAAATAGTCTAACACCTGCACACCACCAGGCAGGTCTCCCAGCACTCACACTATTGATTTGAAAACCTGTAGCCAAACCAAAAGAAAAACAATGTTTTGCACAGAACCTCCACTCATACTGTCTACACCTTAAAGGATACAAGGGGTCTTCAATACATGTGTGCCTCAGCAAAGGGGAGCAGAACAGGACACCCCAAAATATAAAACGTCAATGGACCCCACAGCTTAACGTAATTATTTAAAAAATAAAAACCTCAAGATGGAAGGCTCAGACCTCCCACTTTGAAATGTTCTGAACAGAACCCCAAGAAATGAAACACAGTGAAACTGGCATAAGGAGGTATATCGAGATGAATGGAATTCAAAGGATCTCCCAGAAATAAACCCATTGGTCTGTAAGGAATAGTCGAGAGACCCCAGCAAGAACACGCACATCTCTGGTGTGTTAGCTGAAGACAAAAGCTGCTAGGGACCTAGAGCAGTGAAAGGACAGCCACCCTAACAACAAAGAAAAGACCTAGAATATGGAACATCATGACCCTAAAAGAGGACACTGGACTCCTTCCCCACCCCACACAAGACTAAAAGTCACAATATTCCTCCCCATTTTTGCTCTGCTGGGGCCTCTGAGACAGACCTCCCTGCCCCCGGTAACCCCAACCAGCAGCCTGTCAGGAAACATCCCCCCGCCCCGCCATTTCCTCACCTTTCCCTAGCAGGCCAGACGTCCCAGCCGGTCAAGAGGGAACCTAGCTAACCTCCATGTGGATGCAGCTCTGCATTTTCCCAAAGCCAAAGCCAAAGCCAAAGCCCTGGCCTGCCCTGGAGAGACCTAACGCCTGTGAGCTGTGCACAAGGCCAAGCCTGTGGGCAGAGGAGGAAGATCCCGCACTGGTGAGAGAGGCTGGTTTGTCACCCTCTGCTGGCCAACTGGGAAAATGAAGGGGGCACCCACTCCCACTACAGTGGAGGCTGATTTTTTGCAGGCAGTCCCGCTCAATGCACCACACTCTCCAGGTTCCAAGGGATGGAGGCCAATATCCCAGGACTTCTGGAACCCTAATCATAGCACACTTAGGAACCACGTGCCGTGAAACGAATGTAGGCACAGACTTTATGACTCGCACTGAAAGTCACTCCAAATTGTCTGCAGGCAAATTGAACATATACGAAACCATAAAATATTACAGAGGATCACAGAGGAGAATATCAACACGGCAATGGGTCTCGTCATGTCCATCTTGAGCTGTGATGTTCAACACACATCATGAAGAGCCCTCACACAAGAGGATCCAAAATTTAACAATTACTTTATTAAATGAAAATTTCTCCATGCTGACATACCTTATGCCGAAAGCCAGAAAACAAGCCACAAACTGGAAGAAAAAACGTATTTGCCAAACACAGATCGGATAAAGAATTTTTCCTCAGAATAGACAAAGAACTAGAAAACAAACAGCTCCATTCAAGGTAAGTCAAGATCTGAAGAGACACCGGGCCAATGAAGATATACAGGTAATACATAAGTGGACAGAAATATGATCCAGACCGGGCCTTATGAGGAATGCAAAATTACAACCACAAGACAGCACCACACACCTCTGAGTCCTGCTAACCTCCTCCCAAAATGACGATACCCATCACTGGAGGATGGGGGACAACAGCAACTCTTTCTTGCTGATGAAACCCATATAACAGTCCGTAGAGACACCACTGGGTACCATTTGCCAAAGCCAAAATAGTCTAACACCTGCACACCACCAGGCAGGTCTCCCAGCATTCACACTATTGATTTGAAAACCTGTAGCCAAACCAAAAGAAAAACAATGTTTTGCACAGAACCTCCACTCATACTGTCTACACCTTAAAGGATACAAGAGGTCTTCAATACATGTGTGCCTCAGCAAACGGGAGCAGAACAGGACACCCCAAAATATAAAACGTCAATGGACCCCACAGCTTAACATAATTATTTAAAAAATAAAAACCTCAAGATGGAAGGCTCAGACCTCCCACTTTGAAATGTTCTGAACAGAACCCCAAGAAATGAAACACAGTGAAACTGGCATAAGGAGGTATATCGAGATGAATGGAATTCAAAGGATCTCCCAGAAATAAACCCATTGGTCTGTAAGGAATAGTCGAGAGACCCCAGCAAGAACACGCACATCTCTGGTGTGTTAGCTGAAGACAAAAGCTGCTAGGGACCTAGAGCAGTGAAAGGACAGCCACCCTAACAACAAAGAAAAGACCTAGAATATGGAACATCATGACCCTAAAAGAGGACACTGGACTCCTTCCCCACCCCACACAACACTAAAAGTCACAATATTCCTCCCCATTTTTGCTCTGCTGGGGCCTCTGAGACAGACCTCCCTGCCCCCGGTAACCCCAACCAGCAGCCTGTCAGGAAACATCCCCCCGCCCCGCCATTTCCTCACCTTTCCCTAGCAGGCCAGACGTCCCAGCCGGTCTAGAGGAAACCTAGCTAACCTCCATGTGGATGCAGCTCTGCATTTTCCCAAAGACAAAGCCAAAGCCAAAGCCCTGGCCTGCCCTGGAGAGACCTAACGCCTGTGAGCTGTGCACAAGGCCAAGCCTGTGGGCAGAGGAGGAAGATCCCACACTGGTGAGAGAGGCTGGTTTGTCACCCTCTGCTGGCCAACTGGGAAAATGCAGGGGGCACCCACTCCCACTACAGTGGAGGCTGAATTTTTTGCAGGCAGTCCCGCTCAATGCACCACACTCTCCAGGTTCCAAGGGATGGAGGCCAATATCCCAGGACTTCTGGAACCCTAATCATAGCACACTTAGGAACCACGTGCCGTGAAACGAATGTAGGCACAGACTTTATGACTCGCACTGTAAGTCACTCCAAATTGTCTGCAGGCAAATTGAACATATACGAAACCATAAAAAATTACAGACGATCACAGAGGAGAATATCAACACGGCAATGGGTCTCGTCATGTCCATCTTGAGCTGTGATGTTCAACACACATCATGAAGAGCCCTCACACAAGAGGAACCAAAATTTAACAATTACTTTATTAAATGAAAATTTCTCCATGCTGACATACCTTATGCCGAAAGCCAGAAAACAAGCCACAAACTGGAAGAAAAAACGTATTTGCCAAACACAGATCGGATAAAGAATTTTTCCTCAGAGTAGACAAAGAACTAGAAAACAAACAGCTCCATTCAAGGTAAGTCAAGATCTGAAGAGACACCGGGCCAATGAAGATATACAGATAATACATAAGTGGACAGAAATATGATCCAGACCGGGCCTTATGAGGAATGCAAAATTACAACCACAAGACAGCACCACACACCTCTGAGTCCTGCTAACCTCGTCCCAAAATGACGATACCCATCACTGGAGGTTGGGGGACAACAGCAACTCTTTCTTGCTGATGAAACCCATATAACAGTCCGTAGAGACACCACTGGGTACCATTTGCCAAAGCCAAAATAGTCTAACACCTGCACACCACCAGGCAGGTCTCCCAGCATTCACACTATTGATTTGAAAACCTGTAGCCAAACCAAAAGAAAAACAATGTTTTGCACAGAACCTCCACTCATACTGTCTACACCTTAAAGGATACAAGAGGTCTTCAATACATGTGTGCCTCAGCAAACGGGAGCAGAACAGGACACCCCAAAATATAAAACGTCAATGGACCCCACAGCTTAACATAATTATTTAAAAAATAAAAACCTCAAGATGGAAGGCTCAGACCTCCCACTTTGAAATGTTCTGAACAGAACCCCAAGAAATGAAACACAGTGAAACTGGCATAAGGAGGTATATCGAGATGAATGGAATTCAAAGGATCTCCCAGAAATAAACCCATTGGTCTGTAAGGAATAGTCGAGAGACCCCAGCAAGAACACGCACATCTCTGGTGTGTTAGCTGAAGACAAAAGCTGCTAGGGACCTAGAGCAGTGAAAGGACAGCCACCCTAACAACAAAGAAAAGACCTAGAATATGGAACATCATGACCCTAAAAGAGGACACTGGACTCCTTCCCCACCCCACACAAGACTAAAAGTCACAATATTCCTCCCCATTTTTGCTCTGCTGGGGCCTCTGAGACAGACCTCCCTGCCCCCGGTAACCCCAACCAGCAGCCTGTCAGGAAACATCCCCCCGCCCCGCCATTTCCTCACCTTTCCCTAGCAGGCCAGACGTCCCAGCCGGTCTAGAGGGAACCTAGCTAACCTCCATGTGGATGCAGCTCTGCATTTTCCCAAAGCCAAAGCCAAAGCCAAAGCCCTGGCCTGCCCTGGAGAGACCTAACGCCTGTGAGCTGTGCACAAGGCCAAGCCTGTGGGCAGAGGAGGAAGATCCCGCACTGGTGAGAGAGGCTGGTTTGTCACCCTCTGCTGGCCAACTGGGAAAATGAAGGGGGCACCCACTCCCACTACAGTGGAGGCTGATTTTTTGCAGGCAGTCCCGCTCAATGCACCACACTCTCCAGGTTCCAAGGGATGGAGGCCAATATCCCAGGACTTCTGGAACCCTAATCATAGCACAGTTAGGAACCACGTGCCGTGAAACGAATGTAGGCACAGACTTTATGACTCGCACTGAAAGTCACTCCAAATTGTCTGCAGGGAAATTGAACATATACGAAACCATAAAATATTACAGAGGATCACAGAGGAGAATATCAACACGGCAATGGGTCTCGTCATGTCCATCTTGAGCTGTGATGTTCAACACACATCATGAAGAGCCCTCACACAAGAGGATCCAAAATTTAACAATTACTTTATTAAATGAAAATTTCTCCATGCTGACATACCTTATGCCGAAAGCCAGAAAACAAGCCACAAACTGGAAGAAAAAACGTATTTGCCAAACACAGATCGGATAAAGAATTTTTCCTCAGAATAGACAAAGAACTAGAAAACAAACAGCTCCATTCAAGGTAAGTCAAGATCTGAAGAGACACCGGGCCAATGAAGATATACAGGTAATACATAAGTGGACAGAAATATGATCCAGACCGGGCCTTATGAGGAATGCAAAATTACAACCACAAGACAGCACCACACACCTCTGAGTCCTGCTAACCTCCTCCCAAAATGACGATACCCATCACTGGAGGATGGGGGACAACAGCAACTCTTTCTTGCTGATGAAACCCATATAACAGTCCGTAGAGACACCACTGGGTACCATTTGCCAAAGCCAAAATAGTCTAACACCTGCACACCACCAGGCAGGTCTCCCAGCATTCACACTATTGATTTGAAAACCTGTAGCCAAACCAAAAGAAAAACAATGTTTTGCACAGAACCTCCACTCATACTGTCTACACCTTAAAGGATACAAGAGGTCTTCAATACATGTGTGCCTCAGCAAAGGGGAGCAGAACAGGACACCCCAAAATATAAAACGTCAATGGACCCCACAGCTTAACATAATTATTTAAAAAATAAAAACCTCAAGATGGAAGGCTCAGACCTCCCACTTTGAAATGTTCTGAACAGAACCCCAAGAAATGAAACACAGTGAAACTGGCATAAGGAGGTATATCGAGATGAATGGAATTCAAAGGATCTCCCAGAAATAAACCCATTGGTCTGTAAGGAATAGTCGAGAGACCCCAGCAAGAACACGCACATCTCTGGTGTGTTAGCTGAAGACAAAAGCTGCTAGGGACCTAGAGCAGTGAAAGGACAGCCACCCTAACAACAAAGAAAAGACCTAGAATATGGAACATCATGACCCTAAAAGAGGACACTGGACTCCTTCCCCACCCCACACAACACTAAAAGTCACAATATTCCTCCCCATTTTTGCTCTGCTGGGGCCTCTGAGACAGACCTCCCTGCCCCCGGTAACCCCAACCAGCAGCCTGTCAGGAAACCTCCCCCCGCCCCGCCATTTCCTCACCTTTCCCTAGCAGGCCAGACGTCCCAGCCGGTCTAGAGGAAACCTAGCTAACCTCCATGTGGATGCAGCTCTGCATTTTCCCAAAGACAAAGCCAAAGCCCTGGCCTGCCCTGGAGAGACCTAACGCCTGTGAGCTGTGCACAAGGCCAAGCCTGTGGACAGAGGAGGAAGATCCCGCACTGGTGAGAGAGGCTGGTTTGTCACCCTCTGCTGGCCAACGGGGAAAATGAAGGGGGCACCCACTCCCACTACAGTGGAGGCTGAATTTTTTGCAGGCAGTCCCGCTCAATGCACCACACTCTCCAGGTTCCAAGGGATGGAGGCCAATATCCCAGGACTTCTGGAACCCTAATCATAGCACACTTAGGAACCACGTGCCGTGAAACGAATGTAGGCACAGACTTTATGACTCGCACTGTAAGTCACTCCAAATTGTCTGCAGGCAAATTGAACATATACGAAACCATAAAAAATTACGGACAATCACAGAGGAGAATATCAACACGGCAATGGGTCTCGTCATGTCCATCTTGAGCTGTGATGTTCAACACACATCATGAAGAGCCCTCACACAAGAGGAACCAAAATTTAACAATTACTTTATTAAATGAAAATTTCTCCATGCTGACATACCTTATGCCAAAAGCCAGAAAACAAGCCACAAACTGGAAGAAAAAACGTATTTGCCAAACACAGATCGGATAAAGAATTTTTCCTCAGAGTTGACAAACAACTTGAAAACAAAAGCTCCATTCAAGGTAAGTCAAGATCTGAAGAGACACCGGGCCAATGAAGATATACAGATAATACATAAGTGGACAGAAATATGATCCAGACCGGGCCTTATGAGGAATGCAAAATTACAACCACAAGACAGCACCACACACCTCTGAGTCCTGCTAACCTCCTCCCAAAATGACGATACCCATCACTGGAGGTTGGGGGACAACAGCAACTCTTTCTTGCTGATGAAACCCATATAACAGTCCGTAGAGACACCACTGGGTACCATTTGCCAAAGCCAAAATAGTCTAACACCTGCACACCACCAGGCAGGTCTCCCAGCATTCACACTATTGATTTGAAAACCTGTAGCCAAACCAAAAGAAAAACAATGTTTTGCACAGAACCTCCACTCATACTGTCTACACCTTAAAGGATACAAGAGGTCTTCAATACATGTGTGCCTCAGCAAAGGGGAGCAGAACAGGACACCCCAAAATATAAAACGTCAATGGACCCCACAGCTTAACATAATTATTTAAAAAATAAAAACCTCAAGATGGAAGGCTCAGACCTCCCACTTTGAAATGTTCTGAACAGAACCCCAAGAAATGAAACACAGTGAAACTGGCATAAGGAGGTATATCGAGATGAATGGAATTCAAAGGATCTCCCAGAAATAAACCCATTGGTCTGTAAGGAATAGTCGAGAGACCCCAGCAAGAACACGCACATCTCTGGTGTGTTAGCTGAAGACAAAAGCTGCTAGGGACCTAGAGCAGTGAAAGGACAGCCACCCTAACAACAAAGAAAAGACCTAGAATATGGAACATCATGACCCTAAAAGAGGACACTGGACTCCTTCCCCACCCCACACAACACTAAAAGTCACAATATTCCTCCCCATTTTTGCTCTGCTGGGGCCTCTGAGACAGACCTCCCTGCCCCCGGTAACCCCAACCAGCAGCCTGTCAGGAAACATCCCCCCGCCCCGCCATTTCCTCACCTTTCCCTAGCAGGCCAGACGTCCCAGCCGGTCTAGAGGAAACCTAGCTAACCTCCATGTGGATGCAGCTCTGCATTTTCCCAAAGACAAAGCCAAAGCCAAAGCCCTGGCCTGCCCTGGAGAGACCTAACGCCTGTGAGCTGTGCACAAGGCCAAGCCTGTGGGCAGAGGAGGAAGATCCCACACTGGTGAGAGAGGCTGGTTTGTCACCCTCTGCTGGCCAACTGGGAAAATGCAGGGGGCACCCACTCCCACTACAGTGGAGGCTGAATTTTTTGCAGGCAGTCCCGCTCAATGCACCACACTCTCCAGGTTCCAAGGGATGGAGGCCAATACCCCAGGACTTCTGGAACCCTAATCATAGCACACTTAGGAACCACGTGCCGTGAAACGAATGTAGGCACAGACTTTATGACTCGCACTGAAAGTCACTCCAAATTGTCTGCAGGCAAATTGAACATATACGAAACCATAAAAAATTAGAGGATCACAGAGGAGAATATCAACACGGCAATGGGTCTCGTCCTGTCCATCTTGAGCTGTGATGTTCAACACACATCATGAAGAGCCCTCACACAAGAGGATCCAAAATTTAACAATTACTTTATTAAATGAAAATTTCTCCATGCTGACATACCTTATGCCAAAAGCCAGAAAAAAAGCCACAAACTGGAAGAAAAAACGTATTTGCCAAACACAGATCGGATAAAGAATTTTTCCTCAGAGTAGACAAAGAACTAGAAAACAAACAGCTCCATTCAAGGTAAGTCAAGATCTGAAGAGACACCGGGCCAATGAAGATATACAGATAATACATAAGTGGACAGAAATATGATCCAGACCGGGCCTTATGAGGAATGCAAAATTACAACCACAAGACAGCACCACACACCTCTGAGTCCTGCTAACCTCCTCCCAAAATGATGATACCCATCACTGGAGGATGGGGGACAACAGCAACTCTTTCTTGCTGATGAAACCCATATAACAGTCCGTAGAGACACCACTGGGTACCATTTGCCAAAGCCAAAATAGTCTAACACCTGCACACCACCAGGCAGGTCTCCCAGCATTCACACTATTGATTTGAAAACCTGTAGCGAAACCAAAAGAAAAACAATGTTTTGCACAGAACCTCCACTCATACTGTCTACACCTTAAAGGATACAAGAGGTCTTCAATACATGTGTGCCTCAGCAAAGGGGAGCAGAACAGGACACCCCAAAATATAAAACGTCAATGGACCCCACAGCTTAACATAATTATTTAAAAAATAAAAACCTCAAGATGGAAGGCTCAGACCTCCCACTATGAAATGTTCTGAACAGAACCCCAAGAAATGAAACACAGTGAAACTGGCATAAGGAGGTATATCGAGATGAATGGAATTCAAAGGATCTCCCAGAAATAAACCCATTGGTCTGTAAGGAATAGTCGAGAGACCCCAGCAAGAACACGCACATCTCTGGTGTGTTAGCTGAAGACAAAAGCTGCTAGGGACCTAGAGCAGTGAAAGGACAGCCACCCTAACAACAAAGAAAAGACCTAGAATATGGAACATCATGACCCTAAAAGAGGACACTGGACTCCTTCCCCACCCCACACAACACTAAAAGTCACAATATTCCTCCCCATTTTTGCTCTGCTGGGGCCTCTGAGACAGACCTCCCTGCCCCCGGTAACCCCAACCAGCAGCCTGTCAGGAAACATCCCCCCGCCCCGCCATTTCCTCACCTTTCCCTAGCAGGCCAGACGTCCCAGCCGGTCTAGAGGAAACCTAGCTAACCTCCATGTGGATGCAGCTCTGCATTTTCCCAAAGACAAAGCCAAAGCCCTGGCCTGCCCTGGAGAGACCTAACGCCTGTGAGCTGTGCACAAGGCCAAGCCTGTGGGCAGAGGAGGAAGATCCCACATTGGTGAGAGAGGCTGGTTTGTCACCCTCTGCTGGCCAACTGGGAAAATGCAGGGGGCACCCACTCCCACTACAGTGGAGGCTGAATTTTTTGCAGGCAGTCCCGCTCAATGCACCACACTCTCCAGGTTCCAAGGGATGGAGGCCAATATCCCAGGACTTCTGGAACCCTAATCATAGCACACTTAGGAACCACGTGCCGTGAAACGAATGTAGGCACAGACTTTATGACTCGCACCGAAAGTCACTCCAAATTGTCTGCAGGCAAATTGAACATATACGAAACCATAAAAAATTACGGACAAGCACAGAGGAGAATATCAACACGGCAATGGGTCTCGTCATGTCCATCTTGAGCTATGATGTTCAACACACATCATGAAGAGCCCTCACACAAGAGGAACCAAAATTTAACAATTACTTTATTAAATGAAAATTTCTCCATGCTGACATACCTTATGCCAAAAGCCAGAAAACAAGCCACAAACTGGAAGAAAAAACGTATTTGCCAAACACAGATCGGATAAAGAATTTTTCCTCAGAGTAGACAAACAACTTGAAAACAAACAGCTCCATTCAAGGTAAGTCAAGATCTGAAGAGACACCGGGCCAATGAAGATATACAGATAATACATAAGTGGACAGAAATATGATCCAGACCGGGCCTTATGAGGAATGCAAAATTACAACCACAAGACAGCACCACACACCTCTGAGTCCTGCTAACCTCCTCCCAAAATGACGATACCCATCACTGGAGGTTGGGGGACAACAGCAACTCTTTCTTGCTGATGAAACCCATATAACAGTCCGTAGAGACACCACTGGGTACCATTTGCCAAAGCCAAAATAGTCTAACACCTGCACACCACCAGGCAGGTCTCCCAGCATTCACACTATTGATTTGAAAACCTGTAGCCAAACCAAAAGAAAAACAATGTTTTGCACAGAACCTCCACTCATACTGTCTACACCTTAAAGGATACAAGAGGTCTTCAATACATGTGTGCCTCAGCAAAGGGGAGCAGAACAGGACACCCCAAAATATAAAACGTCAATGGACCCCACAGCTTAACATAATTATTTAAAAAATAAAAACCTCAAGATGGAAGGCTCAGACCTCCCACTTTGAAATGTTCTGAACAGAACCCCAAGAAATGAAACACAGTGAAACTGGCATAAGGAGGTATATCGAGATGAATGGAATTCAAAGGATCTCCCAGAAATAAACCCATTGGTCTGTAAGGAATAGTCGAGAGACCCCAGCAAGAACACGCACATCTCTGGTGTGTTAGCTGAAGACAAAAGCTGCTAGGGACCTAGAGCAGTGAAAGGACAGCCACCCTAACAACAAAGAAAAGACCTAGAATATGGAACATCATGACCCTAAAAGAGGACACTGGACTCCTTCCCCACCCCACACAACACTAAAAGTCACAATATTCCTCCCCATTTTTGCTCTGCTGGGGCCTCTGAGACAGACCTCCCTGCCCCCAGTAACCCCAACCAGCAGCCTGTCAGGAAACATCCCCCCGCCCCGCCATTTCCTCACCTTTCCCTAGCAGGCCAGACGTCCCAGCCGGTCTAGAGGAAACCTAGCTAACCTCCATGTGGATGCAGCTCTGCATTTTCCCAAAGACAAAGCCAAAGCCCTGGCCTGCCCTGGAGAGACCTAACGCCTGTGAGCTGTGCACAAGGCCAAGCCTGTGGGCAGAGGAGGAAGATCCCACACTGGTGAGAGAGGCTGGTTTGTCACCCTCTGCTGGCCAACTGGGAAAATGAAGGGGGCACCCACTCCCACTACAGTGGAGGCTGAATTTTTTGCAGGCAGTCCCGCTCAATGCACCACACTCTCCAGGTTCCAAGGGATGGAGGCCAATATCCCAGGACTTCTGGAACCCTAATCATAGCACAGTTAGGAACCACGTGCCGTGAAACGAATGTAGGCACAGACTTTATGACTCGCACTGTAAGTCACTCAAAATTGTCTGCAGGCAAATTGAACATATACGAAACCATAAAAAATTAGAGGATCACAGAGGAGAATATCAACACGGCAATGGGTCTCGTCATGTCCATCTTGAGCTGTGATGTTTAACACACATCATGAAGAGCCCTCACACAAGAGGATCCAAAATTTAACAATTACTTTATTAAATGAAAATTTCTCCATGCTGACATACCTTATGCCGAAAGCCAGAAAACAAGCCACAAACTGGAAGAAAAAACGTATTTGCCAAACACAGATCGGATAAAGAATTTTTCCTCAGAATAGACAAAGAACTAGAAAACAAACAGCTCCATTCAAGGTAAGTCAAGATCTGAAGAGACACCGGGCCAATGAAGATATACAGGTAATACATAAGTGGACAGAAATATGATCCAGACCGGGCCTTATGAGGAATGCAAAATTACAACCACAAGACAGCACCACACACCTCTGAGTCCTGCTAACCTCCTCCCAAAATGATGATACCCATCACTGGAGGATGGGGGACAACAGCAACTCTTTCTTGCTGATGAAACCCATATAACAGTCCGTAGAGACACCACTGGGTACCATTTGCCAAAGCCAAAATAGTCTAACACCTGCACACCACCAGGCAGGTCTCCCAGCATTCACACTATTGATTTGAAAACCTGTAGCCAAACCAAAAGAAAAACAATGTTTTGCACAGAACCTCCACTCATACTGTCTACACCTTAAAGGATACAAGAGGTCTTCAATACATGTGTGCCTCAGCAAAGGGGAGCAGAACAGGACACCCCAAAATATAAAACGTCAATGGACCCCACAGCTTAACATAATTATTTAAAAAATAAAAACCTCAAGATGGAAGGCTCAGACCTCCCACTTTGAAATGTTCTGAACAGAACCCCAAGAAATGAAACACAGTGAAACTGGCATAAGGAGGTATATCGAGATGAATGGAATTCAAAGGATCTCCCAGAAATAAACCCATTGGTCTGTAAGGAATAGTCGAGAGACCCCAGCAAGAACACGCACATCTCTGGTGTGTTAGCTGAAGACAAAAGCTGCTAGGGACCTAGAGCAGTGAAAGGACAGCCACCCTAACAACAAAGAAAAGACCTAGAATATGGAACATCATGACCCTAAAAGAGGACACTGGACTCCTTCCCCACCCCACACAACACTAAAAGTCACAATATTCCTCCCCATTTTTGCTCTGCTGGGGCCTCTGAGACAGACCTCCCTGCCCCCGGTAACCCCAACCAGCAGCCTGTCAGGAAACCTCACCCCGCCCCGCCATTTCCTCACCTTTCCCTAGCAGGCCAGATGTCCCAGCCGGTCTAGAGGAAACCTAGCTAACCTCCATGTGGATGCAGCTCTGCATTTTCCCAAAGACAAAGCCAAAGCCCTGGCCTGCCCTGGAGAGACCTAACGCCTGTGAGCTGTGCACAAGGCCAAGCCTGTGGACAGAGGAGGAAGATCCCGCACTGGTGAGAGAGGCTGGTTTGTCACCCTCTGCTGGCCAACTGGGAAAATGAAGGGGGCACCCACTCCCACTACAGTGGAGGCTGAATTTTTTGCAGGCAGTCCCGCTCAATGCACCACACTCTCCAGGTTCCAAGGGATGGAGGCCAATATCCCAGGACTTCTGGAACCCTAATCATAGTACAGTTAGGAACCACGTGCCGTGAAACGAATGTAGGCACAGACTTTATGACTTGCACTGTAAGTCACTCCAAATTGTCTGCAGGCAAATTGAACATATACGAAACCATAAAAAATTACAGACGATCACAGAGGAGAATATCAACACGGCAATGGGTCTCGTCATGTCCATCTTGAGCTGTGATGTTCAACACACATCATGAAGAGCCCTCACACAAGAGGATCCAAAATTTAACAATTACTTTATTAAATGAAAATTTCTCCATGCTGACATACCTTATGCCAAAAGCCAGGAAACAAGCCACAAACTGGAAGAAAAAACGTATTTGCCAAACACAGATCGGATAAAGAATTTTTCCTCAGAGTAGACAAAGAACTAGAAAACAAACAACTCCATTCAAGGTAAGTCAAGATCTGAAGAGACACCGGGCCAATGAAGATATACAGATAATACATAAGTGGACAGAAATATGATCCAGACCGGGCCTTATGAGGAATGCAAAATTACAACCACAAGACAGCACCACACACCTCTGAGTCCTGCTAACCTCCTCCCAAAATGATGATACCCATCACTGGAGGATGGGGGACAACAGCAACTCTTTCTTGCTGATGAAACCCATATAACAGTCCGTAGAGACACCACTGGGTACCATTTGCCAAAGCCAAAATAGTCTAACACCTGCACACCACCAGGCAGGTCTCCCAGCATTCACACTATTGATTTGAAAACCTGTAGCCAAACCAAAAGAAAAACAATGTTTTGCACAGAACCTCCACTCATACTGTCTACACCTTAAAGGATCCAAGAGGTCTTCAATACATGTGTGCCTCAGCAAAGGGGAGCAGAACAGGACACCCCAAAATATAAAACGTCAATGGACCCCACAGCTTAACATAATTATTTAAAAAATAAAAACCTCAAGATGGAAGGCTCAGACCTCCCACTATGAAATGTTCTGAACAGAACCCCAAGAAATGAAACACAGTGAAACTGGCATAAGGAGGTATATCGAGATGAATGGAATTCAAAGGATCTCCCAGAAATAAACCCATTGGTCTGTAAGGAATAGTCGAGAGACCCCAGCAAGAACACGCACATCTCTGGTGTGTTAGCTGAAGACAAAAGCTGCTAGGGACCTAGAGCAGTGAAAGGACAGCCACCCTAACAACAAAGAAAAGACCTAGAATATGGAACATCATGACCCTAAAAGAGGACACTGGACTCCTTCCCCACCCCACACAAGACTAAAAGTCACAATATTCCTCCCCATTTTTGCTCTGCTGGGGCCTCTGAGACAGACCTCCCTGCCCCCGGTAACCCCAACCAGCAGCCTGTCAGGAAACATCCCCCCGCCCCGCCATTTCCTCACCTTTCCCTAGCAGGCCAGACGTCCCAGCCGGTCTAGAGGAAACCTAGCTAACCTCCATGTGGATGCAGCTCTGCATTTTCCCAAAGCCAAAGCCAAAGCCCTGGCCTGCCCTGGAGAGACCTAACGCCTGTGAGCTGTGCACAAGGCCAAGCCTGTGGGCAGAGGAGGAAGATCCCGCACTGGTGAGAGAGGCTTGTTTGTCACCCTCTGCTGGCCAACTGGGAAAATGCAGGGGGCACCCACTCCCACTACAGTGGAGGCTGAATTTTTTGCAGGCAGTCCCGCTCAATGCACCACACTCTCCAGGTTCCAAGGGATGGAGGTCAATATCCCAGGACTTCTGGAACCCTAATCATAGCACAGTTAGGAACCACGTGCCGTGAAACGAATGTAGGCACAGACTTTATGACTCGCACTGTAAGTCACTCCAAATTGTCTGCAGGGAAATTGAACATATACAAAACCATAAAATATTACAGAGGATCACAGAGGAGAATTCAACACGGCCATGGGTCTCGTCATGTCCATCTTGAGCTGTGATGTTCAACACACATCATGAAGAGCCCTCACACAAAAGGAACGAAAATTTAACAATTATTTTATTAAATGAAAATTTCTCCATGCTGACATACCTTATGTCGAAAGCCAGAAAACAAGCCACAAACTGGAAAAAAAATCATATTTGCCAAACACTGATCAAAGATAAAGAATTTTTCCTCAGAGTTGACAAAGAACTTGAAAACAAAAGCTCCATTCAAGGTAAGTCAAGATCTGAAGAGACACCGGGCCAATGAAGATATACAGATAATACATCAAAGTGGACAGAAATATGATCCAGATCGGATTTGTGAGGAATGCAATATTACAACCACAAGACAGCACTACACACCTCTGAGTCCTGCTAACCTCCCGAAATGACGATACCCATCACTGGAGGATGAGGAACAACAGCAACTCTCCTTGCTGATGAAATGCAGATAATGGACCCTGGAGACACCACTGGGCACCATGGGCCAAAGGCAAAATAGGCTAACACCTGCAGACCACCTGGTAGGCCTCCAAGCTTTCATGCAGTTACTCTGAAAACCTGTATACAAACAAAAATAAAAATGATGTTTTGCTCAGAAGTTTCACTCATGCTGTCTACACCTTAAAGGAATCAAGAGGTCTTTAATACATGTGTGCCTCTGCAAAGGGGAGGGGGGTGTACATATCAGCAAAGGGGAGCAGAAAAGAACACCCCGAAATATGGAATGCCAACAGACCCCACAGCTCTACCAGAGTTATTAAAAAAAAAAAATCCCTCAAGATTGAAGGCTCAGTCCTACCACTTTCAAATGTTCTGAACACAGCCCCTGGGAAATGAAACACGGTGAAACTGGCATGAGGATATATACTGAGATGAATGGAATTGAAAGGTGATCCCAGAAATAAATCCATTGCTCTGTGGGGAAGAGTCGAGAGACCCCAGGAAGAACACACACGTCCCTGGTGTGCTAGCTGAGGACAATGCTGCAAGGGACCTAGAGCAGTGAAAGGATGGTCAAGCTAACAATATAAAAAGACCTAGAATATGGAACATCATGACCCTAAAAGAGGATACCAGACTCCTCCCCCACCCCACACAAGACTGACTAAAATTCACAATTTTCCTCCCCCATTTATTCCTTTGCTGGGACCTCTGAGATGGACCTCCCTGCCCCTGGTATCCCCAACCAGCAGCCCCCATCAAGAAACATCTCCTCATTTCCTCATCTTTCCCTACCAGGCCAGCACCTCCCAGCAGGTCCAGAGAAAACTTAGCTACCCTCCATGTGGATGCAGCTCCACATTTTCCCAAAGAAATTCGACACGGCCATGTGTCTGGTCACATCAGTCACGAGCTGTAATTTTCAACACACACCCTGAAGAGCCCTCACACAAGAGGAAACAAAAAGCAACAGCACATACTTTATTAAATGAACATTTCTCCTCTCTGACATACCTTAATCTGAAAGCCAAAAGTGCAGCTACAAAAAAATGGAGGTAATGAATACCAAAAAAAAAAAAAAGAAAACCTTGAAACTGGCAGAGAAAAATATTTGCTGAATACACATGGGATAAAGAATATTTACTCACATAAGATATAGAACTAGAAAAGCATCAACTACACTCAAAATACATAAACATCTGAATAGACAGGATGGGCAACACCTACAGATCCGGGAAAAGGGCCAAAGAGTGTCTGCTTTTTGACTGTGTGCTCCTGTGCGGAAGATAGTGACAAAGCTGCCAGACAGGGCCAGAATGTGCGAAAGAGTCTGGGGCATTGATGCCATGGATTCAGTGGACTCCCCAATTTCGTGAACATCTTTCCAGGACAGTTAAGAGCACAGATGGACACTCACTAGGCAGGGATACGTTTCAGTGGTCGGCCATGCAGTGATTCAATTGGAGGTAGTGAGCCTGGATGTAGAGGGTCCTGTTGGGAAACTCCTGGGATATTCCTGTAAGAAAAAGTTGAGTCCTGCGCCAGGGCAATTGTTGTGAGGCTAGGTCATTGGGGAGAGGCAGTACAGATATTCTAGTGGCAGAATCAAGTACCGGGAGTTAGTTGTAGGAGGGACGGCAAGGAAGGAGTCCCGTCTATACTCAGATTTCTGGCTCAGACAACTGGACTTAACACTGCACCAGCTGGCACACTGTAAGTAGATGGGTCACGAAGCAGGTGCACACAGACAATGAGCAGTTCAGTGATGGGTGTCAGACACGTTGTGAAAGCCCCGGTGGAATAAAAGTGTGCTCGTCTGAACTCTGACTCCTGGTTCATTCTGCCTGCCCAGTTTTGTACATCACACCTTGTCAGTTTTAAAACACACATCCTTTATCACTTCTCTGAAATCAGGATTTTTTAAAATGACTGTGTGACATGGTTTAGTGGGCAGTGTACTTTTTTAGAAGTACATAAAATAGTGATTCTTCTTATAATGGACGAAATCTTGACTTTGGTGAAATACAATAATGTCTATCAAACTCAGAAGAAAATAATACACGAATGTCTCTCCTTATGTCCTGAATTTTACCGTGTTCCAAAATGATCTGAAGTACCCTTTCAAAGTAAAGCTCGTAGGACAGGACAATTTCTGTAGAAAGACAAAATCCCTGCCTGGGATCGAATATTGGAAGGAATCCTCAGAAGGCTCTTCTCTCTCACAGGAGGGGTTATCGGGAGACTGTGTTTACAGCTCAAATAAAAACAACAGAATGGGAATTCCCTGATGGTCCAGTGGTTAAGAGTTGGTCTTTTCACACTTTCACTGCTGTGGCCCGGCTTCAATCCGTGGTTGGGGAACTAAGATCCCAGAAGGCTTTTGGCACAGCCAAAATAAAAACAAAAAACACAGAAGGACAAACAAGCTTCCAGAAACTCCCAATCCTAAGAACTAAAACCCAAACCAGGAGACAGAATAATCTAGAAAAAAAAATAACAGGAATAAATTGACTTTCAGACAGCACAGAGATGGGTGTGGCCTGGAGATCTCAGGAATGGCATCTTTTAAAAAGAGTGGATTTGGTGGGGACTTAAGGGCTTCATTGCTGCTCTTCCCAAAAAGAATATGATGAAAGACAAGGCCCATTAATATCTTAGCGATACTGTTCAAGGGCTTCATACAGCTTCACTGAAGAACTGAAAAAACATCTCCTGGGACAAATAAAACATTCTGAAAGAACAGCCTGTGTGCTTTCTAGACTGTTCTGTGACACAGCACACAGCTGGGTCCACACTTATTTTGGGAGAAGCCAGGCTCCTGCCACATGCAGGAAGCAGAGCCTCTGACTCACTGAAAGTAGTGAGTGCTTCCACATTGGGGTTCACAATGCAGACCATGTGGCTGCCTGCCTCCTCCACACAGTAGCAAAACAAGGGCTCCAAGACATCAGCATCTGAAACCCCAAGGGCCTTACTTCAACTCTCTTCTGAAACTTTGCATCTCCCCACCCATCACTGAATGCCAAGTCACCCCTTTCCTTTCCACAGCTCTGACCTTTTCCAGCTTCTGTAACCAGGCTCTACCTGGGTCTAATAAGAATAGCAATAGGACTTCCCTGGTGGTACAGTGGTTAAGAATCCACCCGCCAATTCAGGGGACATGGGTTCAAGCCCTGGTCCAAGAAGATCCCAAACGCCGCGGAGCAACTAAGCCCATGTGCCACAACTACTGAGCCTGCACTCTAGAGTCCATGAGCCACAACTACTGAGCCTGCAAGCTACAACTACTGAAGCCTGCGTGCCTAGAGCCTGTGCTCCACAAGAGAAGCCACCACAATGAGAAGCCCACACACCGCAACAAAGAGTAACCCCCGCTCGCCGCAACTAGAGAAAGCCCGTGTGCAGCAACAAACACCAAACAGCCAAAAATAAATATAAATAAATAAAACAAGAATAACAATAAGTATGGAAGTGTTCATACTTACAGCTACAATTTTTGAGAACCTGCCATGTGCCATGCTTTTTTTATATGCTCTCATTTAATTCTCACACAAATTCCTTGGGAGCATGAATCCCATTTTCTTAATGAAATCCTGTGAAGGACAGTGAAGGCAGAAAAATATGGTTCCTATGTATCCGTTTAAAGAAAAATATCTTCTTTAAGTCAGAAGGGGGGGGAGGTGGTATATTAGTATTTGTTATGTTATTCCTTATACGTCTATGCTTCCACAGCCAATTTCTTTTCATTAATAGAAAAATGAGCCTGAAGTTTACCACTCAGCCTAAAAACACCACCACTACAAACACCAAGAGAACAGCAGGAAGAGGTGCTGCTGGCCTCTTGTACCCCCACACCCAGAGATGCCTTCACCTGGTTTATTTTGACTACTTAAAGGCTACACCTGAGGGAGAAACAGAGAAATAATAAGCAAAAGGACCAGATTCAGGAAACTCTTGTTTTACAAATCCATGTGGCCAGAGGTCTTTAAATTGTTAGGCACGAACTCTTATTAAAAATAATGGTTCCAGAGAAGGACGTCAGCTCACCTCCTCTCACAAAAACACCAAAATCACAACTAACTGCTATGATCACCACACAGCAAATCACAACAAAAAAACAATGGAACCTACCAAAAAAATTATGCTATATCCAAAGACACAGAAGAAACCACAATAAGATGGTAGGAGGGGCTCAATTGTGATAAAAATCCAATCCCATACCCACCAGGTGGGCAAAGCACAAACTGGAAAATAATAATATCACAGAGGTTCCCCCACAGCAGTGAAAGTTCTGAGCTCCACATCAGGCTCCCCAGCCTGGAGGTGTGGCATCTGGAGGAGGAGCCCCCAGAGTATCTGGCTTTAAAGACCAGTGGGGCTTGATCACAGGAACTCCACAGGACTTTGGGAAACAGAAACTCCACTCTTGGAGAGAGCATACAAGGTCTTGTGTGCATCAGGACCCGGGGGAAAAAGCAGTGACCTCATAGGAGCCTAGGCCAGACCTACCTGGTGGTATTGGAGAGTCTCCTATAGAGGTGGGAGGTGACTGTGGCTCAATGCAGGGACAAAGACACTGGTGGTGGTAGTTCTGGGGAATTCTCATTGGTGGGAGCCCTCCTGGAGGCCACTGTTTTCTCACCAAGACCTGGCCCTACCCAACCTACAGGCTCCAGTGCTGGGACTCCTCAGACCAAACCAACAGGGCAGGAACACATCTGCACCCATCAGCAGATAGGCTGCCTAAAGTCTTCCTGAGCTCACTGCTTCCCACTAAAGACACCCCTTGACACAGCCCTGGCCACCAGAGTGACAAGACCCAGATCCAACCACCAGTGGGCACAAACCAGTTCCACCCACCAGAAAGCCTGCACAAGCTTCTTAGACCAGCCTCATCCTCTAAGGGGTAGACACAAGAAGCAAGAAGAACTACAACCATGCAGCCTGCAGGATGTAAACTGCAATCACAGAAAGTTAGACAAAATGAGATGGCAGAGGAATATATCCCAAACAAAGGAACAAGATAAAGCCCCAGAAGAACAAGTGAAGTAGAGATAGTCAATCTACCCAAAAAAGTATTCAGAGTAAAGACAGTAAAGATGATCCAAGATCTTACAAAAAGAATGGAGGCACAGACTGAGAAGACAAAAGAAATGATTAACAAAGAGCTAGAAGATCTAAACAAACAGAGATGAACAATAAGATAACTAAAATTAAAAATACACTAGACAAAATCGACAGCAGAATAAATGAGTCAGAAGAAAGGCTACGTGAGCTGGAAGACAGAATGGTGGAAATCCCTGCCATGGAACAGAATAAAGAAAAAGAAATGAAAAGAAATGAGGACAGTATAAAAGACCTCTGGGACAACATTAAACACACCAACATTCACATTGTAGGGTTCCCAGAAGGAGAAGAGAGAAAGGACCTGAGAAAATATTTGAAAAGATAATAGCTGAAAACTTCCCTAACATGGGAAAGGAAGCAGTCACCCAACTCCAGGAAGCACAGAGAGCCCCAGTCAAGATAAACCAAAGGAGGAACACGCTGAGACACATAGTAGTCAAACTGACAAAAATTAAAGAAAAAGACAAAAAATTAAAAGCAACAGGGAAAAGCAACAAATAACATACAATGGAATTCCTATAAGGTATCAGCTAATTTTTCAATGGAAACTCTGCAGGCCAGAAAGCAGTGGAACCATATACTGAAAGTGATGAAAGGGAAGAAACTACAACCAAGAATACCCAGCAATCTCATTCAGATTTGAAGGAGAAATCAAAAGCTTTACAGACAAGCAAAAGATAAGAGAATTCAGCAGCACCAGACCAGCTTTGCAACAAATGCTAAAGGAACTTCTCTAGGTGGAGAAAAAAAGAAAAAAAAAGAGGGCTTCCCTGGTGGCACAGTGGTTGAGAGTCCGCCTGCCGATGCAGGGGACGCGGGTTCATGCCCCTGTCTGGGAGGATCCCACATGCCGTGGAGCAGCTGGGCCTGTGAGCCATGGCCACTGAGCCCGTGTGTCTGGAGCCTGTGCTCCGCAACGGGAGAGGCCACAAGAGTGAGAGGCCCGTGTACCACAAAAAAAAAGAGAAGAAAAGAAAAGAAAAGAAAAAGGCCACAACTAGAAACAAGAAAATTACAAATGGAAAAACTCACGGGTAAAGGCAAACATACAGACAAAGTAAGAAAGCAACCAAACACAAATATGATATCAAAACCAGCAATCAGGGCTTCCCTGGTGGTGCAGTGGTTGGGAGTCCACCTGCCAATGCAGGGGACACGGGTTCGGGCCCTGGTCCGGGAGGATCCCACATGCTGCGGAGCAGCTGGGCCCATGTGCCACGACTACTGAGCCTGTGCTCTAGAGCGCGTTAGCCACAACTACTGAGCCTGCATGCTGCAACTACTGAAGCCTGCACACCTAGAGCCCGTGCTCTGCAACGAGAGGCCACTGCAATGAGGAGCCCACACACCGCAACGAAGAGTAGTCCCTGCTCATTGCAACTAGAGAAAGCCTCCGTGCAGCAACGAAGACACAACACAGCCAAAAATAAAAATAAATAAAATAAATAAATTTATAAAAAACAAAACAAAACAAAAATCCCAGCAATCATGAGGAGAGTACAAACGCAGGATACTGGAGATGCATTTGAAATTAAAAGAGCAGCAAGTTAAAATAATCTTGTTTATATAGACTGCTATATCAAATCTCATGGTAATCACAAACCAAAAATCTACAATAGATACACACACCAAAAAAAAAAAAAAAAAGGAATCCAAACACAACATTAAAGTTAGTCATCAAATCACAAGAGAAGAGGGAGTTCCCTGGCTATCCAGTGGTTAGGACTCAGCGCTTTCACTCTTGTGGGCCCAGGTTCAATCTCTGGTCAGTGAACTAAGATCCTGCAAGCCACACAGGACTGCCAAAAAAAAGAAAAGATGTCTCAGTAAATCAGAAGAGAAGAGAACAAAAGAGGAAAGGGAGAAAAAAGACCTACAAAAATAAATCAAAAACAATTAACAAAACAGCAATAAGAACATACATATTGATAATTACCTTAAATGTAAATGGATTAAATGCTCCAACCAAAAGACATAGACTGGCTGAATGGATCTAAAAACAAGACCAGTATATATGCTGTCTATAAGAGAGCCACTTCAGATCTAGGGACACCTACAGACTGAAAGTGAGGAGATTGAAAAAGGTATTCCATGCAAATGGAAATCAAAAGAAAGCTGGAATAGCAATACTCATATCAGACAAAACAGATGTTAAAATAAAGACTGTTACAAGAGTCAAAAGGACACCACATAATGATCAAGGGATCAATCAAGAAGAAGATATAACAACTGTAAATATACATGCACTCAACATAGGAGCACCTCAGTATATAAGGAAAATACTAACAGCCATAAAAGGAGAAATCAACAGTAACACAATAGTGGGGGAGTTTAACAGCCCAATTTCATCAATGGACAGATCACCCATACAGTAAATCAGTAAGGAAACACAGGCCTTAAATAACACATTAGACCAGATGGACTTAATTGATATTTATAAAGCATTCCAACCACAAGCAGCAGAATACACATTCTTTTCAAATGCACATGGAACGTTCTCCAGGATTAATAATATGGTGGGCCACAAAGCAAGCCTTCGTAAACTTAAGAAAATTGAAATCATATCAAGCATCTTTTCCAATCACAACATTATAAGATCAGAAATCCACTACAAGAAAAAAACTGTAAAAACCACAAACACGTGGAAGCTAAACAATATGCTACTAAACAACCAATGGATCACTGAAGAAATCAAAAAGGAAATCAAAAAATACCTAGAGACAGAGAATTCCCTGGTGGTCCAGTGGTTAGGACTCCACGCTTTCACTGTCAAGGGCCTGGGTTCAATCCCTGGTCAGTGAACTAAGATAGCACAAGCTGCACAGTGCAGCAAAGAAAGAAACAAAGAAAACAACTAGGCAGAAATGAAAAAAGAAAGAACGAAAGCATGAAGATCCAAAACCTATGGGATGCAGCAAAAGCAATTCTAAGAGGGAAGTTTATAGCAATACAATCTTACCTCTGGAAACAAGAAAAATCTCAATCTAACCTTATACCTAATGGAACTAGAGAAAGAACAAAACGAAAAGTTAGTAGAAGGAAAAGAAATCATAAAGATCAGAGCACAAAGACATGAATTAGAGACAAAAAAAAAAATTGAAAAGATCAAAGAAACCAAAAGCTGGTTCTTTGAAATGATAAACGAAATGTATAAACCTCTAGCCAGACTCATCAAGAAAAAAGGGGAGGGCTTCCCTGGTGGTGCAGTGGTTAAGAGTCTGCCTGCTAATGCAGGGGACACGGGTTCAAGCCCTGGTCTGGGAGGATCCCGCATGCCATGGAGCAACTGGACCACAACTGCTGGGCCTGCACATCTGGAGCCTGTGCTCTGCAGCGGGAGAGGCCGCCATAGTGAGAGGCCTGCGCACCACGATGAAGAGTGGCCCCCGCTTGCCACAACTAGAGAAAGCCCTCGCACAGAGATGAAGACCCAACACAGCAAAAATAAAATAAATTAATTAATAAACTCCTACCCCCAACATCTTTAAAAAAAAAGAAAAAAGGGGAGAGGGCCCAAATCAATAAAATCAGAAATGAAAAAGGAGAAGTTAAACTGAAACCATGAAAATACAAAGGATCATAAGAGGCTACTACAAACAATTATATGCCAATAAAATGGACAACACAGAAGAAATGGACAAATTCTTAGAAAGTTACAATCTCCCAAGAACCAGGAAGAAATAGAAAATGTGAACAGAGCAGTTACCAGTAAGGAAATTCAATCACTAGTGGGTTTTTTTTTTTTTTTTTTTTTTTTTTGTGGTTCGCGGGCCTCTCACTGTTGTGGCCTCTCCAGTTGCGGAGCACAGGCTCCGGACGCGAAGGCTCAGCGGCCATAGCTCACGGGCCCAGCTGCTCCGCGGCATGTGGGATCTTCCCAGATCAGGGCACGAACCCGTGTCCCCTGCATCGGCAGGCGGACTCCCAACGACTGTGCCACCAGGGAAGCCCCAATCACTAGTTTTAAAACTACCAGAAAACCAAAGTCCAAGACCAGATGGCTTCACAGGTGAATTCTACCAAAAATTTAGAGAAGAGTTAACACCTATCCTTCTCAAACTATTCCCAAAAAATTGCAGAGGAGTGCTTCCAAACTCATTCTACCAGGCAAGCATCACCCTGCTAGCAAAACCAAAGGTATCACAAAAAAGGAAAATTACAGGTCAATATCACTGATGAACATAGATGCAAATATCCTCAACAAAATATCAGCAAATTGAATCCAACAATACATCAAAAGGATCATACACCATGATCAAATGGAATTTATCCCAGGGATGGAAGGATTTTTCAACATCCACAAATCAATGTGATATACCACATTGACAATGAAAGAATAAAAACATTTCATTTTAATAGATGCAGAGAAAGCTCTTGACAAAATTTGACATCCATTTATGATAAAAACTCTCCAGAAAGTGGGCATAAAGTGAACATAACTCAACATAATAAAGGCCATATATAAGCCCACAGATAACATCATACTCAATGGTGAAAAGCTAAAAGCATTTCCTCTAATATGAGGAACAAGACAAGGATGCCCACTCTTGTCACTTTTGTTTAACATAGTATTGGAATTTCTTGCCACAGAAATCAGAAGAAAATGAAATAAAAGGAATCCAAATGGAAAGGAAGAAGTAAAACTGTCAGTGTTTGCAGATGATGTACTATACATTGAAAACAGTTTAAACCACACATACTTAAAATCTACCTTTTGATCTATTGATGCATGCTTACAACCCTGAAACCAAGTTTCCTCCTGCGTTTTAAAATTTATCCTTCTCAGCATATAAAATTACTGATACAAGGACATATATATTTTTGTTATGAAAAAAAGACTGTTATGAAAAAAAGAAAGAGACTGTAATGAAACCAGATGAATCCATCCCCATCTTCCATCATTTCATGGCCATTCTTATTTCATCTATCCCCGTTTACACCAGTGCCTTAGTTTACCACAGTCTCTCCCTTATTCACAGATTTGATTTTTGGGGTTTCAGTGACCCAAGGTCAACTAAGGTCTGAAAATATTAAATGGAGAACTCCAGAAATAAGTCATGAGTTTTAAATTGCGTGCCTTTCCATATGCTGCAATCTCTCACTGCCCTCTTCGTCCCACCCACAGCATGAATCATCCCATTGTCCAGTGAATCCACATAGGCATCGCATCATCTCACATCATCACAAAAAGGGCGACTACAGTACAATAAGCTATTTTGAGAGAGAGAGACACCACATTCACTTAACTTTTATTACAGCTATTGTTATAATCTTTATCATAGGTATGCATGTATAGGAAAAAACATAGTACATATAGGGTTTGGTACTATCTGTAGTTTCAGGCATCTACTTGGAGGTCTTGGAACGCATCTGCTGCAGATAAGGGGGAACTACTGTACTAATTCCAGACATGGTATCATTTAATGCATAATCTCTTCAGGATGGATTTTTCATCACACAATAGTTATCAGAAAAATATAAGCATTGTATCAATGCTGAATTGTCTCAAAAATGTATTTGTTTCTTAAGTCAAATTAGTTGCAATCAGAATCCAAAATATATCCTTACAGGGTTCAGTAGCTGTGTCTCACAGATCTCTTAACATGTGGGGTCCACTTATCTTTTAAAATTCTTATTTGTTTCTCATAATTTGCTGTCATTGGTTCATCAGAATTTGGCACATGCAAGATGGGTCTTAATGAGTCTCTAATACTGTTTAACTGGTCACCCTCCCCCCCATATATCCTGTATACTAGATGTTGATGAGATGGGTGATGAAGTTTGATCCCTGCAGACAGGTGCCTGATGACGACTGTTAGGGAAGTAAAAACAAAAATCTCTCCCAACCTGGTAATCCTTTCCACAATGGTAGTAGAGACAGAAAACCACTTTTATTATTGAATAAGAATTAAAACAAAGTCCTCGTGCATCACAGGCAATCCACCAGGAAACTACAAAGACAGAAAAAACCTAAATCCCCTATTTATCTAAACAGATACAACCCACTGCATATGTATATTCAAGATAAACAATACCTAGTCCTCAAGTAAGAGGAGTTGACAGTGCCATTTGTCACACAGAGTCCTAATTTTACCTGGTAATTGGGGTGACTATCTGTGTTTGCTTATCGGTTTTAGCCACAGGAAACACAAACTTCTCATCTTTGTAATAGGAGGTAGTTTTTTAAGTTGGAGCACAGCATCCACTAAGATGAGACTCCTATCCTCGTACAAGAACTGATAAATGAGCTAACTCCCTGATGTCTGCAGTTTGAGGAGAAAGCATGTTCTTGAGAAAGACATTTCTGAATCCTAAAACTGGAAGAAAAAAAAAGACCAGCTGAAAAAAGGCCTCTCTAGTCTTCAAAGACATGCATTTTAAAAGAGATGAGACAGTTCCTGCAAGTTTTCTAAGGTAAATGGTCTAAGGGAGAGGAACGAAATCTCATTCCCCATTTTCAACAGGGAGAAGTAAATCTCTTGTTTTTTATGTGTGTATTTGTCAAATAAAATAATTTGTATGTGACACACCTAGAAACACAAATATTGTGACTGTGTTTTGCTACCACACCATAACACAGCCTGGAAACAAACGTTTCAGGTATTGGATATGACCTGCCTATATATATCTGGGGACACAGTGTAACAAGTGTGGGACACTGTCATCCTGTGATATGTGAATGATGCAGGATTTACAAGACAGGCCAGACTTCATCTAGCCCATTCAGGGAATGGTGGTCAAGTTTAGTTCCCCAAGAGAGAGCAGGAATATTCTTAGGGATTAGCAGTCATTGGTTTGCTTTTTACCTAGTGTTGGGGAGGACCAAATTCACCAGCTGGAGGGAGTGAGAAGAAGAACCATGGGGACAGGGACAGGGGAGCATTACAGTAGACATTCTTAGTCCTGAGCATCTCTTCCAATGTCCACAACAGTGACAGCTGAGTAATGGGGCACTGATTGGAGAAGACACCCAGAGGTGATGTTAGTAGGAAGACCAACAGCCTTGGGATGACTCACATGTGGCAGCAAGGGCCAGTCATGTGTTTGGGGTGACACCTGGGGAAGGTGCTGCATGCCTGTGGGGGTGGGGAGCCATGTCAGAGGGAAGACCATGTAAAGACAGAGGAAGAGGACAGCTATTTACAAGCCTCCAAAGAAACCACTGTTAAACTCTTGATCCCAGACTTCTACCCTCTGGAATTGTGAGGAAATAATTTTCTGTTGTTTAAAGCACCCAGGCTATTGTGCCATGTTTTGTCAACCTTAGCAAATTAACACAGGGACCATCAGCATTTGGAGAGGATCTGCAGGGCAACAGGGAAGAGGTTGAGAAGGCTTCTAAGAGGAGCCCGAGGGAATAAGGAGAGGTTTTTTTGGGTGGAAACAGGCCAGAGGGAAGGGGGAACACAGTGGGTGAGCCTGCGATTGATTTTTGCATCCCCACCTCTGCCGAGGTCACAGTAAGAGATACCCCCTCCAGTCCCACACATTGTGAGTTTCCCCCAGTGCAAAATGGGGCTAATGATGGAGCTGCCTCAGGGGCTCTGAGAAGATGCATAGGGCCGGGCCCATAGTAAGGCCCCCAAGGAGGTAGCTGTTGGGAGTCCTGATACCCTGGAGAGTGGTGGCAGTGCCCTTGGGGAGGCTGCAACAACAGGAGAGAGTTCCAGGGGCTGAGGGGCCCCAGCCCATCAGCGGGCTCTTCCCATAGCAGCTCTGATCCCTACTTGGGGTCCTACCTGGCAGCTACACCTGTGTCTTTAGCCAGCAGGGAACTGCCCAGGGCACCTGTATACATAGGAGGCACCCTGAGATACTTCTGCCACAGGGGTTCAGGTCTCTGCTCTGCCTCTTCCCAGCCACAGGACTGTCCCCTGGTTCTGGACACTCAGTTTCCCTGCCTGTGGAATGGGTATGCTACAAAAGAAAAACAGACTCACAGACATAGAGAATACACATGTGGTTGCCAAGGCGGAGGGCGGGTAGTAGAGGGAAGGATTGGGGGTATGGGATTAGCAGAGGCAAACTATTATATAAAGGATGGATAAACAACAAGGTCCTATTATATAGCACAGGGAACTATACTCAATATCCTGTGACAAACCACAATAGAAAGGAATATGAATAAGATTACACACATATATATAACTGAGTCACTTTGCTGCACAGAAGAAATTAACACAGTGTAAATCAACTATATTTCAATAAAATAAAAAAACCCCAAAAAACAAACAGGAAGCAAAATGCTGGAGGCCGCTCAAAACAGGAAACAAAATCCTAGAGGACAGAAGCCGGCAATAGAGGACACCCAAATAAACTAGAACTTCTACCAACATGGGTGGCTTAGGTACAGGAGGACTCACCACCACGATCTGGGATCACCAAGGAGATGATTGATAAAGCATAACAGGCTCTTGCAGGCACCTTAACTGAATCCAAGGCAGTGTTAGATAAGAGTTGGTGAGGGCTTTTGCAGGTCACTCTTCTGACACCATGTAATGCCAACCAAAACACAATATAGGAGGCTGCAAATAAGAAGAGTTTAGGGACTTCTCTGGTGGCACAGTGGTTAAGAATCCACCTGCCAGTGCAGGGGACATGGGTTCAAGTCCTGGTCTGGGAAGATCCCACATGCCGCGGAGCAACTAAGTCCATGTGCCACAACTACTGAGCCTGCAACCCACAGCTACTGAAGTCCGCGTGCCTACAGCCCATGCTCTGCAACAAGACAAGCTACTACGAGAAGCCCATGCACCGCAGTGAAGAATAGCCCCCACTCACCACAACCAGAGAAAGCCCGCGCGCAACAACGAAAACCCAACATAGCCAAAAAAACCCAAACCAAACAAAAACGTTATAAAAAAGGAAAAGTTTATTTGGAGTCTACAATTCAGGAGACACAGATTCAGGTAACCCCAAAAGATGTTCCAGGAGAAGAGAGTAAGGGGCTTACAAAGACAAAAAGCTCTGAGTTTGTTAAAGCTGCCTCTTGAGAATTGTGATTGAGTCTGATGCAATTTAGGAACTATTTGTCCTTAAGAAATCAGAAGTTATTTTAGGGTTTTGGTCTGATAAGTAGACAGGCTGTCATGAGTTATTTTACGATGAGGGTTTGATAAGAATCTTGACTTTCTGGCAGATGTTCTGGATGGCCTCATTAGGACAATAAGAAGTCAAAAGATCAGATTCCATCCAGGCTGAGAGGTGCATAAGTCACACTTCCTTAATAGATCCCCGGCTCCATTTTAGACAGCCCTGAGCAATATCGGCTCCATTTTTATTTTCCTTTCACAATAGTCACCCCAATTGCCAGATAAATTTAGAAGAAGAAGCATGTGTGACAAGTGGTACAGTCAAATTCTCTTGGCCATTTTTTTGTTTGTTTTCTGGGCCTATTTCTTACTTTTAGAGTAGACCTACTTTGATGGTTTTAAGATAAGGAATCAGATGGAAGTTTAAGAATCTGAGAGAGACCTACCAAAGAATTATTCTGTTGCCTCTTTGCTCTGATGAAACCATATTTAAAATTAATCAAATATTATACATATAGTTTCAGTTCTGGGCAGCCATGAAAGTAGGCTGCTCAGTTTTTCCTTTACGATGTATCCTTCTCTGAGGAGTGCAGCTGGCCAACAACCCCCAGCTGTGCTGCCTTGGAAGCCACCACAGCATTCCAAAGGCCATTCTCAGCAAGCTATTCTCAGCCAGTGACTGAGCATGGCACGGGTACTAGAGCTAGGTGACTAGTTATTATCATCAAAATATGTATGTAATGAGTTGTACCTGCTTAGCTACATAAGGTGGAGTTTTTTTTCAACCTTTGCAATTTCTTAGCATATGACCTGTGATACATATCAAACTCTGGTTTAATGCTTACTCGATAATAAAAGTGTTTTCTGTCACTACCACCTTTGAGGAGAGGATTTCTGAGTCCAGAGAGTTTATTTTTATTTACCCAATAGTCACCATCACACACTTTGCTGGGACCAAACTTCAATCACCTACCTAATTAATATCTACTGCACAGGATTATGGGGAAAGGGTGATCAGTTAAACAGTATCAGAGATTCAATAAACCACATCTATAATCTGCCTAATTCTGATAAACAAATAAGAATAAAAATGGCAAGTGAGACTTAAAGGTTAAGAGACTTAGTGCGACACAGTTACCAAAAACCCTAAGAATACATTTTGGATCCTGACCATAATTAATCTGTCTTAAATACATTTTTGAGACAGTTGAGAAAACTGAGCATACTTCCAAATTCTTAAGTGTTTTCATTTTATGTGATAGTTATTAGAGTTATGAAGGAGCACTCAATTTCTAAAAATGCATCCTGAAGAGGTTATGCATTATATGTTATGTCTGGGATTAAAAGTAGAATAATCATCTAGCATATATGAAGATGAATGAAACAATGGCCAAGAAATGATAAATAATGGTGGCAGATTGGAAAGGGGTTCATCCAGTTTCCTAATACAATCTTTTCCATTTTTTTGTATATTAGAAATAACAAATGATATGTCATTGTATCAGTAATTTTATATGTGGAGAAGGCTGAGTTAAAATAGGTAGAAGGAAAATTTTGGTTTCAGTTGTAAGCACGTGTCAAACCATTAAAATGTACATTTAAAATATGTGCAGTTTACTTTATGTAATTTTACCGCAATTGAACTGTTTAAAAATATATAAAAACTTCTAGGGCTTCCCTGGTGGCGCAGTGGTTGAGAGCCCGCCTGCCGATGCAGGGCACACAGGTTCATGCCCTGGTCCGGGAAGATCCCGCATGCTGCGGAGCGGCTGGGCCCGTGAGCCATGGCCGCTGAGCCTGCGCGTTCGGAGCCTGTGCTCCGCAACGGGAGAGGCTACAGCGGTGAGAGGCCTGCGTACTGCAAACAAACAAACAAACAACAAACAAAACCTTCTAACTTCTTAGTCATTTCACTACATTTTTCTTCTATGTTCTTGAAGCTTGTGGCTACTGTATCACTACAGTGGAAATAGAATATATTGGTGTGCTACTGTCAACTTTCAAACTCCATGTTCAGTGATATCACATTGGAAGTTTTAAATTGATGAAAGTGGGAATATTCACACTGGGGAAACTGCAAACAATACAAATCTTGGCTTGATTATGGAGAATATGTTAGTAATGCTGATTAAACTTTAAAAAGTATATGCTGTATGTGGCCACTGCACTGTGTACAGCAGAAAAAAAGTTAGGAAATAGTATTTCAGAATTCAAAAATAATTATTTCTTATGGCTAGGAGTCACATCACTAAAGAATGAAGTTTCAAGTCTTCATTGTTTCATTATCTTATTTATTAATGAAGAGAGAAATAGTCAAAATTAATTATTTTTAAATGGACAAAAGCTATGAAAAGACATTTTACCAAAAGAGGACTTAAAAAATGAAAAAAATGCTCCACGTCATAAAACATCTGAGAAATGCAACTAAAACCACAGTGAGATACTGCTATACACTTATTAAAAGGGTCAAAAAGTCTTATTAAAAAACTTGGGACTAACCTGGTGGTCCAGTGGTTAACAATCTGCCTTCCAATGCAGGGGACACGGGTTCAACCCCTGGTTAGGGAATTAAGATCTCATGTGCTGTGGGGCAACTAAGCCCACATGCCACAACTAGAGTGCCCACACGACACAACTAGAGCGCCAGTGCGCCACCACTGCTGAGCCCATGCTCTCTGGAACCTGTGCACCACAACTAGAGAGAAGCCCGTATGCTGCAACGAAGAGCCCACACACCGCAACAAAAGATTCCGCATGCTGTAATGAAGATCCCATGTGCCACAAACTAAGACCTGATGCAGCCAAATTAAAAAGAAAAAAAAAAGTTTAAAAAGACTAAACATATTGGCAATGATATGGAATAACAGGAAGTCCCAAACTCTTCTGGTAGGAATGCAAAAGGAAACAACCATTTCAGATCACACTGTAGAGTTCTTTAAAAAGTCATCCATTCACTAAGACTGAAACTCAGGCACTGCACCCTAAAGTATTAATAGAGGAAAAGTGAAACATAACCATGTATAGAATTATTTTCAAAAGTCTGCAGCAATTTTACTTCCAACAGTCAAAAACTGGAAACAACTCAAATGCAGATAAACAGATGAATAAACAAATAGTGGTATATCCTCAGAACATCATACTTCTCGTCAATAAAAAAAGAATGAACTACTCACTGATGACTCTCAAAATAAACATGTCACATGAGGGTACCTGACAGGAAAAGAATAAACACTTTATGACTTTAATCATATAAAATTCTAGACAATGCAAACTTATCTATTGTAAAGAAAAATAAATCAATGATTGACTAGAGGTCAGAGTAACATCAATAAAAGAAACAAGGTAAATATGAAGGTAGATAGGTTTATTATGGATGTGATGGTGGTTCCATGGATTTATATAAATGTCAAAACTTATCAAATTGTATATTTTAACCATGTGCATTTTATTGCATGTATTCATACCTTATTAAAGCTTAAAAATATTATCCAAAATAAAAATCTGGATTTCTTACTCTTTTTGTAAAATCCCCTATATTGACTTCACCACTTTCTGCCTCACACCCTGGGAGGGTCACCTTGCCTCAGTGGTCAAAAATATAAGGAAGCAATGAAGACTGTTCCCACCTGATTCAACAGGAATACTGTCTGGGTCACAAAGTCCATTACTCGATGAAAAGATATCCCTTCTCTCTATTCTCATTTTTCTGTCTGGCACAGCAATGGCCTTGAGGAGGATAGCCCACAGAGGCTACAGAAATCCACAAAACCTTCAGATTATGTTCTCTTGTAATGCCCTTCTCAATTCAGGAGATCTGAGAATTTCTGTACATGCTCATCCTTCACAGCCACAGTGACTGGAACACTGTCATTGTGGATGCCCCTTTAAATGAGGCACATTCCAACCAGCTTGTAATAGTGTCCTCCTCCCACTATTAATCCAATGTTTTCTGTAACAATTATCATTCCCCCTATAATCTTACAACCAGTGATGCTACACTGCAGAATTCTGCACATAAGGGCACATGGCTCTACTGCAGGACCTGGGAGAATATTTTCCTCACTAATGCTGAGCTCAAGGCAATATCCCCTGTGAACAAGACAACAATTTCATGTTACTCTCAGAAGCAAGGAAGATTGTCACAATTGCTCCTTCCCCAGGCTGACCTCTGAACCAAGAAAATATGGCACTCAGGCCACAAATTAGAACCAGAAAGCTCTGTAGTCTTTCCTTGGAAGCCTTGGGCAATAATGCAAACAAGGCCAAAATGGAGAGAGGTATAACTGCTATCATATTGTGCCCTTAAGGCACACAAAGCGTGGGATTCCCAACAAAAGCTGATCAGTCCTTTATGTTAGCAGAACCCGTGTTTTCAAATCATCCCCTACAGTGAATGGAACCTCAAGATTAAATGTGGCTTAAACAGTGAGACCTTTATAATTGCACAAACCAGAGCAATGGGAGGGAAGCTACTCCTGGATTGGTGACTTGATGGCTAGAAAATCCTATCATAGGAGTTATGTGAGGCCAACAATATCCCTGAATAAGGTCGTCCATTTTTGCAAGTCACAAGCAGAGTCCTTTGGGCCAAAAATGGGTCAGGTCAGTGACTTAACTCACCAAAGAAATGAGAAAGGAGTGAGTGCTCAGGCTTCTCACAATCCCTCCTGTGAATGGGAAAGACCAATGTTTCTTTCCCTGAACACCCTGGGGTGGGTGAATGCTGTACACTGTGAGTACCTGCCAGGTGGGAGAGGTGAAATGTCTTTGGCCACAGAAACTGTCAATGACAGAAATCTGGCAAGGGACCTGGGCAGGTTAAAAAGTACAGTGCAGTTCCCACATACCTGGGATGTTTGCAGATGTTTGGATGTATGAGGTTCAATTCAGATGGTACCACGATGAGGGATCTCAAGTGTTGACATACTGAAAAAGGAAACTGTACATCCCTGCACATGTAAGATGTTTTTTCCCTTCTGAAATCTGTGGTTCCAGAGTCAAAACCTTGGGCTAATGGCCTTATCGTATTCATTGCATTAACAAGGCCTTGATCCAGTGTAAACAGTCTAGTGTTTTAAGAGACTGGAGCTGTAGGTAAAGAATTCAGCATATTCCCCAAATTGTAAGGCCTTTTCTCACTGTGAACTCTCTGATGTGTGATGAGGTTAGAGCTTTGGCTAAAGGATTTCCCACATTCACTGCACTCATAAGGCCTTTCTCCAGTGTGAACTCTCTCATGTCTAATGAGATGGGAGCTTTTGCTAAATGATTTCCCACATTAGCTGCATGTGTAACATCTTCCTCTAGTGAGGACTCTCTGGTGCTGAACAAGTGTGTTTGCCACTGAAATTTTCTGGGCAGTATCCCCATTAATAATGATTTTTTCCCCTTGGAAAGGGAGTCGCACGCTCAGTTCCACTATTTGACTTCTCCCAGGTGCATGTGGCCTGTTGGTGAAGAAATCCTGAGTTGCCCAGGAAGTCCTTCCCAACATCCCCAAAGGTAAAGGGCTTCCTTGATACATAGAATTTTCAGCTGTTCACAAACAATGTTCTCCTCACATCACTTCTCAATTGTTTCTCTCCAGTGTGCAGCTTTTGGTGATGGAGGAAATAGAATGAAATAGAATGGTTTCTCACACGCCCCACACGTGTAGTTTCTGCCCACAGCGTGCTACCTGGTACTCAGCCAAGTGAAAAATGTCACTCAAGATTGGGCCACACATCTCATAGAGATTGGCCTTCTGGGGAGACAGACCTGCCTTAACAATTCTGATCTGTGAGCTTCCTTGATCAGAGATACTCTGCTCAGAAAGTGCCTCCTCATCCTCTTCTCCATGCCAACAACCTGAAAGCAGAGAAATGCTGGAGATGTACATGTTGACTCTGTGCAAGGAGAAATCCCCAATACAAATCTGTGTCTCACAAATCCAAGGATGAGTCCATGGGACTGTTTGCAAGACAAGGTGGTTGGGTTCAAGTTGAGGATGAGGCTGCTTAGCAGCACTGGGCCTTTAAAGATTACAGAATGGGGGAGGCCTCACAAGGTGAGGAACACAACCATGTGGAGTGACACAAAGAGAAGAGGCAGGGTCTACAGCTCATTTTGCAAACAACTTTCAGCAGGATCTTGTTTGATGGTGACACATGAGTACTATGTAGTAGGTTGTATCCAGGCTCAGGAAAATCCAACTGCAGCAGAGCAGCTGGTGTTCAAGGATTAAGAATGTGCACACCTCATGACATAAATGGTACAGGCCAATGTTGGACAGCACTGCAGACGGACCAGTGTGAAAAAGCATTGAGAGATGGAGTCCAGGGAGGTGAGAATTAGCCCTATGTTGGAAATAAAAAGTGACAAGTAGTAGAGTTGAGAAGGTGGCTAACTGAAGAATGGGGAAGTACAGGCAGAAATGAGGTGTGGCCGCCACTGTGATTGGCACCAAAAGGCTAGTCAGAGAATAGCTTTCTGGCATGATTTGTATACGGCCCTGACATCACGCCCTGCCCCAGGTGCTACTTATCAGGGCCAGACTATGTATGAGTCCTTGCTGTAGTTGGAGTCCTTTCTATTCTGTGAACCTCTCTACTTCACCCCCTTGATGAGCAGCTACACAGAACCTGGATGATTCAAGTACTAAAGTAAAGACAGGACAGATAAACAGCCAGCAATGGCCAAAAAGATAGAGCACAAGAAATAAAATTAAATCTTACAAAAGGAACTTCAGAGGAATATCTTGCAAGAATAGCCCATTGTCCTTATAATAACAGTGACCGGGTCAGTAACAGCAATTTCTGGCACAAGCAAGAATGAGGAAATGTTAGCTAGGTGAAGGAAGTAGAACCTGGGGTACACAGGTGCCTTGGATCTGGAAAATTCACCTGGCTATGGAGAGGGTAAACAAGGTGGGATTCATGCCTATAAGACTCCTGACTCTGGATCCATCCCTGCAAGGCAGGGGGTAGCAGGTGCTGGATCTGTCAAAGAGAAGAGACAGCAGTGCTCACACCTCAGCCCTACTAACCACAACACCTACTCCGGGAACTGGGGAAGAAAGCAGTGCCCAGGTCCTGAGGTGAGAAGGGGAGACTTGCCAATGGATAAAAAGAAAGGGCAGAGACTAGTTCAGGACACAGGGGTGGGTTTGAGGGCCTTACCCGGGGAGGTTGTAAGTGCCAAGTTCTCCAGCATCACATCATGGTACAGGCATCTCTGAGCCTCGTCAAGGAGACCCCATTCCTCCAAGGAAAAGTTCACAGCCACATCTTCAAAAGTCACACTGCCCTGTCGTGATTGGGACAGATGAAATCACAAACAATCCTCTCTCAAGAGGACCTACAATCATTTCCCCTATTTATCTATTCTATGTCTATCCTCCTCCCAATCTCCCCAGTCAGAGGAGAAACTAGGCCCTGGCGCCATTGGTGCTACTGTCTCCCTATGGGCCCAATGACTACTGGGTCCAGCCGTCAGCAACAAGAGACAGGTGCACAAACAGATATTTAAACTGTGGGCCTGACATAGAGGCATCCAACCCTCCTATAACCCATCCACCAATAACCCTGGTGTGATCAAGGTCATGTAAGTCCCAATACCAGGGACCTGGGACCATGAAACATACTCCCTCTCCATGTACACATCACTCTCGGGACTGCACATCCCTCATATTTAGACATGCCCATGGCCACCACCACCTCACCATCCCACTCTATAAGCATCTCCCTGACCTCCCCACACGTTGAAATATTTTTATCACCTCCTTTTTTTAAATAAAGTTTTTCTTAAATTTTTATTTATTTTTTTATTTTTGACTGTGTTGGATCTTTGTTGCTGCGCACAGGCTTTTCTCTGGTTGAGGCGAGCGGGGGTTACTCTTTGTTGCGCTGCACAGGCTTCTCATTGCAGTGGCTTCTCTTATTGAGCAAGGGCTCTAGGCACACGGGCTTCACTAGCTGTGGCACAAGGGCTCAGTTGTTGTGGCTCATGGGCTTAGTTGCTCCGTGGCATGTGGGATCTTCCCAGACCAGGGCTCGAACCCATGTCCCCTGCATTGACAGGTGGATTCTTAACTACTGCACAACCAGGGAAGCCCTGATCACCTCCTTTTCACTCCACTGGTGAGGGTGGGATTTCTGCCTAGGTTTAGGGCACCTGACACTGGAAAGATGTTATCAGCAGCATCTTATTAATCATATATATCCACAGCCTGGAATAGGAAGACACCACATTCCATACAGGGCTACATGGAGTTACACTCTGGAAAACAGTGAACAACCAAGAACTGTGAGACATAAGCTTTGTAGTATCAAGAGGGTAAGGTGCCCCTGGTTCCATGGGAGGATGCAATTTCCTTTTCTGAATAACTCCAAAGGGCTGACAGGGAACTGAAACTCACTACAAAGGGATAAGCAGGAATTATACCTGGTCCCCTTTATAAAAAGCGTTGTTTGGTTAGGAGACCTTATCCACTGGAGCAGAGCAAAGTGGGGACCTGCTGCTCAGGCCATTTGAGGTCCTGCCAGTTTCAACACAGGTCAAGGAAGCATATAATACTGGGAGTTAATTTTAGGCCTTACACCACAACTTAGCTGACAGCATCCAGAGTATGCTTGGCAAATTCATAAAGGATCCAGTAATTCTCTAGACTTCCATGGCTCCCACTAGCAGTGGCAGTGACAAAATCTTCTATAATGGCCACCCTGACAGGCTCCATTCCTTACCTCTGACTTAGCCACACAGAATCGACTGTTCATTTCAGACACCCATGGCCCTATTCCACTTCTATGCTATACTTGCTGTTCCCTTAACAAGCACAACTTTCCTCCATCCACTTAACCCTCATTCAAAGCCTAGCCCATTGGTGGCCCACCCCAGGCCTACTGATGCTCACATATGATGACATTTTCCCCTGTTCTTATCCTCCAGGCTGAATGAAACATGTCAGAGCATACCAAAGTCATCAAAAAATCCTGGAGCATCCATAGGGAAGTAAGCACCAGTTCCAGCCTGACTGTCATCTTGCCTCAATTACTTCTAGGTCTCTGCATCCCTCTCATTTCTATTGGCCACTTAGAATGTCTACTCATCTGCCACACTATGTCATCCCCAACACAACCTCCCTTTATGACCACTTACCTTCCTCACTTTTGTTTGTGAAGCCCAATACCATGACCCAAGTACTGAAGCCAGATATTGAGTCCACAGCCCCACCATCCCTTTCCTGGGCACCTAATAGCTTTACACCATAACCTGAAGACTGCCCCTTCTTAATGTCACCACAGCTTACTCATCATGGTCCACAGAGTACCGACCACATTTTGGATGTCTCCATCTTAAACCCCTCTGCACATTTCCACACCTATGTGTTCAGCTGCTCCTTTCACGCCTCCACTCAGTGATCTCTGATACACCTCAGACTTTAAACATGGCTAAAACAAAGCTCTTGTTACCCCCAGTGACTATCACTTACTACAGTCTTTCTCATCCCATATGATGGAGTTTTCATCCCTACAGCTGCTAAGGTTGGAAACCCTGGGGTAATCTCTTGACTCCTGTTTTACTCCCTCACTGTTCACATTAGAAAAAAATCTAGTTGTCCCTTTTTAAAACATGCATCCAGAATACAACCACTTTTCCTAAGCCACCATTATGGTCCATTAACCCTCACCTGGACTATGACAGGAGCCTCTACCCTGATTTTTCCCCTCCTCTCTCAGCTTCAGTCTCTTCTCCACTTTACAGCCAAATGGAGCCTGTTTATAGACACTGGTAAGAACATCTCTCTCCTCTGATCCAAATCTCCCTTCGCCTCTAGAATAGACATCCATCTTTTCAGGGAACCATTTCTATACTGACTCCTGTCCCTGCTCTTTGTTCTCACCTAAAAGAAAGGAGACCTGTGGTTTCCTGAACAATCCCTGATCAGTTTTACCTCTAAACATCTGGAAATCTTGGAACAAGTTCCTGGAAGAACCCTCCACGCCTGTTTACACTGATTGCCAATCATGAGAATACCTCTATATAAAGCCTCACATGGATTCAGGGCTATGGGTTTGGAGTTTCTTCAGAGTTCCCAGACTCAAGAATTGGAGGGATAGCATTAAGAGTCCCAGGAAACCACAATTCAGAGAACACAGGAGTGGGGTTTGTGGCCCTGAGGGACTGGGACACGCTCCACCTTCCTGTGTGAATTCCACAAGCACTTCTGCAGCCATGGGAACCTGTGCAAAGAGGCAGGGCTCGGAGGAAGGGATCCATGGTGAGGTTCCATGTGCTGATCTCCTCCCTGTACACTTCCCTGACCCTGGAGCCAGGTGACCTCAGGCTGATGGTCTAATCTCAATGATCAGTGTCCTTACCAGCTGCGTGAGAACCTGAACAAATACTCAACCTCCCAGTACCTAAATGTCGTCATCGCCTCTTTCGTTTTTCCTTTGAACAGCTTTTGGGAAATTTTTAAACTCTGACGTAGATCCTGTATTTCTTTTCTTAAAACTCCCCATGGCTTCTAGAGTTCTAACATTAAGAACCCTCATCCTGCTATTCCAGGCTTTGCTTCACGTTGTTTGTTCCCTGCGGACAGAACATGGTTCCCAGGTTTCCCGAATCCTTCCACCTCAATCCTACCTCCAAGCCTTTGCACCTGCGGTACCTCCACCTGAAACCTCTCCCACGAGCCATCACACTGTCTGTCTGAAACAGGGCCCCACCCACGACCACCTCACCGTCCAGGACACCGCGGCCTGGGCTGCGGGCACGTGAGCAGGCGCCCCGCTTAGTGTCTGGTGGGGTGAGGACGGTGAGGGGTCGGAGGACGAGCGTTTACCTCAGGCGGGTCCCTCAGCGCCGCCGCAGCCATCGGACTCTGTGGGCGGGGCGGGGCCGGTAGCGGCGGGAGAGGAGGCAGGACGCGGACACGGCGGTCCCTCTCCCGGGCCTGGCGCTGGGCACCCCGAGAGACATCGCCGAACCTCAGGCCCGCCTCTATGCCACAGGGTCAGCCCCTCCTCTCGCACCTCTTCTTTCCCGTCACCTCCGTCCCTACCCAGCGTTGCGGAGCTGAAACAGACCAAGGCCAATTAAAATGGCCACCTGGAGGAGGAGACAGGAAGTCCCGCCCGACGCTTTGTGCCCAAACAGAAACTCCTTTTTCCTGAGCCTTTATTGGCTCAGGGACTCTGCCTTCGACGCAAGGCATTCTGGGTCATGTAGTTCCCATTTCCAGGAGAAAGGCCAAGATCCACCGCGAGGATGCGCTGGGAAATTGCGTGCGAAACGTCTAAGGGACACTTTGAAAATGGCTAATGAAAGCGAAGGCATCAAGCATTTTCCTTACTTTGCTGTACAGACTGCATTTTAGGGTAAACAAATAGAAAATTAGGAGTTTCTTCTTTATATATACAGAATTCCTGATAAGAATTAGGTAGAATAGGGACTGGTCTACAGCGCATAAAGTAATGAATTTAATCAATGATCACCAACCAATTACTTCAGCCAAATAACTGCAAGGGACAGCTAACACAACAGATAAAAGTCCAGTGGGGGAAAAATGACATTGGATGAAAAAACCCTAATAACATTTGGACCCACTGTGTGAAGTGTCCAAGAAAATTTAATCGGTCTACCTAAGAAAGAAATGGAAAATTTTATTCAAGCCAAGTAGGATTATAATCCGGGAACACCCTCTCAGAAAGCTCCAAGAACTGTTCTGGTCGTTAAAGGTCAAAGCAGTTATATAGGTTTATAATTATATAGACAGAGGGCTGTACTTTAAATGCCGTAGATAGTTTGCACAATCCAGATCTGTAAGTACAACGTGGTGGGTCATCGTGACACCATACAAGATCAAGAAGGCATGTTAGCTTTTAAGGAATTTTCTTGTTGGTGCTAGGAGAATGTTGCTCTTTATGGTTGAGCAGGTATTTCTGCCAATGGGGAGGTTTGGTGGATGCATAATGCAGATATACAATGCACAGTAGAGGGGAAAGAGGAGGCCAAAGGGCACAGAAAATTTTTTATGTTTAAATTATCCTTGACTTGCCTCAGAATACAAATTTTTATTGCATCAATCGTTAACTTTGAAAAGCAGAGACACTCAGACTTCAGAGCATCTGTTGGTGATGCAGTCATAAGTCTCAGCCCTGCCTGTGGAGTACAGTGACCAGAGTGAATTTGATCAATGCCTCTGGCTCTAGTTATACATTTATTGGAAGCAATGCAGAACATGTTAGGCCATCAGAGAAATGCAATTAGAAAATGTGGGAAATTATGCCAAATGACCTAGTTATGCCACCATATATATGACAAATATAACAGAAGAATGTAAGACAAATCTTTGAAATAAAAGAGAACTAAGATGCATAATTAAACATAAAATGGGAGTATATTGTTTGTGATTTAAACATAATGATTATGAAAATATAATTTTAGAAAAAGTAGGAAAATTGAATTTCAGTTATTGGTATTTCTGTTAGTATGAAAATGATGTAATTGTCACAATGAAAGAGAATGTGTACTTTATAGACATACTGGAAAGATTTATAAGTGAGGTGATGTGTCTGGCATTTTCAATGCTGTAAGTTTAGGAACATATTTATGAATTATATATAGAGAAAATGAAAAAGTACATATTTATACTGAAATTTGACCTATATATAGCTAAGAATTCTTTTAAAATCATTTGAAATATTATAATTAACAAGAGATTATGGGTATGCATATATGCAATAAAAATTAAAAATCAATATTAATCTTGTAAGAAGATTTCTCCTAATTAAAAATTTAAAGCAAATGTTACTGAAATACAAAAATTTGAAAAACATTAAAACAAAGAAATGTGAAAGAACTGAAGAAAATTAAAAACCGTAGAAATTAAACCAGAAATTATAAAAACCACCTCTAAATAAAAATAGATATAAAGCAAGTTTCTATAAAGGCTATTATGAATAAAAATACTAAAAGAGGTAATTTACTTTATGTATTTCAAACAAAATGCTAGTGTTTCAGAGCTTATTAGTTAAAGCTTACTTAAAGGGATGACAAAAGTATTTATTAGAAGAAATTATAAATATATCCAACAGCTTATTCTGGCAGAGAAAATCGTAGTGGGGTTAACAGTACATAGTAGTGAGCCTGGAAACACACCTTACTGATATGTACATATTGAATAATTTAAGGGGGCATATATATATTAAACTTGATTATCAATTTGGACAGAAAATATATAATGTAATGAAATATTAAAATAGATTAAAACTTGAGATGGAAAAAATATTTTCAAATTGGAAATAATTTAATCAAACCTACACATGATAAATCATATCTGTATGGATTGGGTAAAAATTTTCTCAGTGATGGGACTTCCCTGGTGGCGCAGTGGTTAAGAATCCTCCTGCCAATGCAGGGGACACAGGTTCGAGCCCTGGTTCGCGAAGATCCCACATGCTGCAGAGCAACTAAGCCTGTGCACCACAACTACTGAGCCTGCACTCTAGAGCCTGCGAGCCACAACTACTGAGCCTGCACACCTAGAGCCTGTGCTCCACAACAAGAGAAGCCGCCACAATAAGAAGCCTGCACACCACGATGAAGAGTAGCCTCCACTCGCCGCAACTAGAGAATCCCGTGCATAGCAACAAAGACCCAATGCAGCCATAAATAAATTAATTAAATTAAAAATTTTTTCTCAGTATTTTAATTTATATAGCATTCTATAAAATTGAACAAAACTAGCAAATTGGTAGTACAATAAAAATACTAGAGTAAGAGAATTATAAAAAGGAAAAAAATGGGAATAGTTTATATAAAACCTTTGAAATGAATTTAAGTCATATACAAGCAGCATTATTTGTTTTGTATGAGGCGTAACAAAACTTGTTTTATTTAGAGACAACGGCCTGCAAATTCTAAACTTGCTCTCATTATTGTACACATTGCCCTTTACAAACTGCAGTTTTTTTTAGATAACAAAGCCTCTTAAATTTCCCCTGATTAGAGAGGTTCTATGTGAGCACAAATAAGGTGTAATCAAGAAAACTTCACTCTCCACAAAATGATTGAAAGATACCTGTCAGTGTGTGTGATCAGGATATGATTTGTTAGAACAAACCGTCTCATGACTTCGAGATAATGAACTAGATACCTACAGATTCACCACTGAATCATCAGAGATTTTTCCAGAGAGAGGAGGCAAAATATTAATAATAATGAAGATATTATTTATATATAAAACATGCCGTCATACAAGATAACCTTTAGCTTTGAGATTCTTTACATCCCTGATTATCTTGCTCTTTGTATCTTACAATCTTTTATTCACATGTTTTTTAAGTGTGCCTTGCTTTCACGAAATCTGAAAGGAAGTTTTAACACTTGCACTCATCAAAGACATCTTAGTAAAACACTGCTACAGATTTCATTTGCAAATCATGCTCCCAAAAGATAAAAAATGCATATCCAACAATTGACATAAATGTCCACTCAAAAACTGAATAAAACACAGTCTTCTTACTCTTCGTGGGGAGCAAAGCTCTTAGAATGGACATTGTGAGGCTCAATGTGTTTGGTCAGCAATAAGAGCAAGTATAATCCAGACAGGTTGTAGAGGAAATATGGATACTAGGCAGCCTTAAAGCAAGTAGATGAGGTGGCACCATGCCTCTTGGTCCCTCAGAATGCATCCCTTTTGTATCTCTTTGTCAGTATTTGTGTTTCAATCCCAGAAAGCAGATTTTTTTCCCCCATATAACGTTTCTTATTGAATTTTCTGAGATATGGTCTATTTCTTCTAAGAATATGACATGTATCTGGGAATAGTGCTTACTTACCAAATTTACATTTGTTGCCAGGATGGCCAAAATATCGGCATCTGTGTATGGGGTAAAAAGTGGGCATCCAAACAAGAGATAAAGGTTTTTAATTCCACGATCTCATCTCCTTGCTGGGCAGTGATTATTATTTCACCTGTAAATGCAGTGGCAGTGTCTGCAAGGGGACTCAAGAATATCTCTGAAAAATATTTGTAGAGTGAGCAAATTACAGAAAGTTATTAATGTTGATTAATGGAGTCATCCATTAAGCACTGTGGAAATCACTAGAAGAGAAAAGGACTTGTGAAACCTGAGAAGAGGTAAATCTCAATGGGTGATAAATGAAGGACACTGAGTCCTAAAATGTGAGAGAATTAAGTTGAGTCCATGGTTATGCTGGAGACTTGGCTACCATGAAATTCTTGTTTCCACAAAGTGTGAATCCTTTCCATTCATGACAATCCTGGGAAAACAAACTTGAGAAAAAGAAATAGTAAGGTGAGAGCAGAAAGAGGTAGAAGAATGGAAGGAAAGCTATGGCATCATGTTTTATTCCATCAATAATCATTTACTAAACATCTCATCTGGCTCAGAGGCTCACCTAGATAAGAGTTATACATCAGCAACCAAAGAAATGTGTTCTCATGCAGCCTTCAATCCAACTCTTTATTGAAGGAATAGTCAATAAATCACAAAGAAAATATTCTATATTATAGTAATTATAATTATAAGTAATATAGTAATCTATATTATAGTAATTACTAATTATAGTAATTATTCTATATTATAGTAATTATAAGTATAGTAATTCTATATTATAGTAATTATGACAAAGAGATACCAAATCACAAAGAAAATATTCTATATTATAGTAATTATAGTAATTATATTATAGTAATTATAAGGTGACAGGTGGTGTGGAAATATAAAAGAGCAGCAATGAGGAATGCAGGCATGTGGAGTCTGAGGATTTCAGTAGGAAATAGAGGTGTCAGAGATGTTCTTATACTGCAGATAACATTCGAGCAAATATTTAATGGAGAGGAGAGAGTGACAAGGATACATCAGAAAGATGTTCCATGGAGAAGAAATAGCCAGTACACTTTCCCAAGGGTAGTTGTTTGCCTGGAGTGCCAGACCACTCATATGACCATTGTGCCAGTTCCAGGGTGCTAGAGGTATTTTCTGGTATGTGTGTGTTTTTGTTTTGTTTAATTTTTATTGGAGTATGCTTTACAATGTTGTGTTAGCCTCCACTGACAACAAAATGACTCATCCATACACAGATATCCCCTCCCTTTTGGACGTCCCTCCCATTTAGGTTACCACAGTGCATTAGGTAGAGTTTCCTGTGCTATACAGTATGTTCCCATCAGTTGTCTATTTTATACATAGTAACAATAATGTATATGTGTCAATCCCAGTCTCCCAATTCCTCCCTCCCCACCCCTTTTCCCCTTGGTATCCATACATTTGTTCTCTACGTCTATGTCTCTATTTCTGCTTTGCAAATAAAATCTATACCATCTTTCTAGATTCCACATATATACGTTATTATATGATATTTGCTTTTCTGACTTACTTCACTCTGTATGACACTCTCTAGGTCCATCCTTGTCTCCAAAAATGACCCAATTTAATTCCTTTTTATGGCTGAGGTGGTGTGTTTTAATATACTGTAAAATACAGTAAAAATATGTTGGTCTCTACCACTAGTTCCTGCCACCAAGCTCTGAAATCCCTTGGAATTTCATTTTATTTCTTTTTCTTCTCTGATTGCTGTGGCTAGGATTTCCAAAACTATGTTGAATAAAAGTGGCAAGAGTGGGCATCCTTGTCTTCAATTAAATGCTTTCAGCTTTTCACTGTTGAGTATGATACCAGTTGTGGGCTTATATGACCTTTATTATGTTGAGGTATGTACCCTCTATGCCCATTTTCTAGAGAGTTTTTATCGTAATGGGTGTTGAATTTTGTCAAAAGCTTTTTCTGCATTCTATTGAGATGATCATATGATTTTTATTCTTCAAAGTGTTAATGTGGTATATCACATTGATTGATTTGTGGATATCCAACCATCCTTTCTTCCCTGGAATAAATCCCACTTGATCATGGTGTATGATCCTTTTAATGTATTGTTGGATTTGGTTTGCTAATATTTTGTTAAGGATTTTTGCATATATATTCATCAGTGATATTGGCCTGTAATTTTCTCTTTTTGTGATATCTTTGTCTTGTTTTGGTATTGTAGTGAGGTTGGCCTTGTAGAATGAGTTCAAAAGTGTTCCTGCTGTAAGTTTTGGGGAATAGTTTGAGAAGCATAGGTGTTAACTCTTCTCTGAACTTCTGGTAGAATTCACCTGTGAAGCCATTTGGTCCTGAACTTCTGTTTGTTGGTAGTTTTTTAAAATTGCTGATTCAATTTCATTACTGGTTAATTGGTCCATTCATATTTTCTATTTTTTCCTTGTTCAGTCTTGAGTGTACATTCTAGGAATTAATCCATTTCTTCTAGGTTGTCCATTTTATTGGCATATAGTTGTTGATATTAATCTCATGATCCTTTGTATTTCTGTTGTGTCAGTTGAAACTTCTTCTTCATTTCTGATTTTATGGATTTTGGACTTCTTTTTTCCTTGATGAGTGTGGCTAAAGATTTATCAATTTTATTTTTCTTTTCAAAGAACCTTCTCTGACCATAACTTTTCCTACTTGTCAAGTATCTTTTTTGACCACAATGCTATGAGACTAGAAATCAACTACAAGAAAAAGAAAAAAAAACTGCAAAAAACACAAACACATGGAGACTAAATAATATGCTAACAACCAATGGATCACTGAAGAAATCAAAGAAATAAAAAAAAAATATCAGGAGTTCTCTAGTGGCCTAGTGGATAGGATTCCAGGCTTTCACTGCTGTGGCCTGGATTCAATCACTTGTCGGGAAACTGAGATCCCTCAAGCTGCCCAGTGTGGCAAAAAAAAAAAAAAAAAATCTATAGGCAAATGAAAACAAAAACAAAACAATCCAAAATCTATGGGATATAGCTAAAGCAGTCCAAAGTGGGAAGTTTATAGTGATACAAGCCTACCTCAGGAAAACAAAAAAAATCTCAAACAACCTAAACTTACACCTAAAGGAACTATTAAAAGAACAAACAAAACCCAAATTTAGTAGAAGAAAGAAATAATAAAGATCAGGGCAGAAATAGAGACTAAAAAAAATTGAAAAGGTCAATGAAACTGAAATTTTGTCAGTTTCTTAACAACAAAAAATTCACCTACCATCTGACTCAGGAATTATACTCACAAATCTTAGTTCAAAATAAATGAAACACATTTCCACATGAAGACTAGCTATAAATGTCTGCAGCAGCTTTATCTTTAACATCCCCAAGCTGGAAACAACTCAACTATCAATAACAAGTGAATTGAGACAGGTGAATGGCATGTAACTGATATTCAGCTGATCCAGTTGGGGACCCAGGTTGGCTGTCTCTGGCATCTGTACTATTGAACTACAACGCTTCACAACACTGCTCTAGAAGGTGCCAAGTTCAGGCATGTTGATAATGAGGATAATGATGATGATGATGGTGGTATCAACAGGAGCAGTGATGGCAACAGAGATCATACCTCAGACCTGCACAGTCAGGAAGTAACAGACTGGTCAGTTTTCATACATGAACCCATTTAGACAAACAATAGTACTGTGACATAAATACCATATTACCCCATTCTGTCAAGGACTCTAAGCCAGGGAGAGGTTCAGAAACTTGCCTGGGGCCATACAGCCTGTGAGAAGCAGAGTTGGGATTCTCACCAGGAGCTATGGCTCCAGGACTCGGCCTCCTGAGTGCTACACTGAGGAGGAAACAGTGCACAGCCCTGTGTAGGGCCAGCATTCTTGGAGAAGGTAGCCATGTGAGGGGGAGGTGATCTGGAGTATTTAATCCTTGAGAAAGGGATATCTGTGTGAGGGGATGACTTGGTCATTCCCAGATTTTGATATTTCATGGACGGGTAAAATTTTTTTAAAAATCAGGAAATCTACATGGTGATTTGGTCTACACTCACTTACATTTCATTTTTAAAAAGGACTTTTAGGGAATTCCCTAGCAATCCAGTGGTTAGGCCTCTGTGCTTCCACTGCAGGGGGCAGGGGTTCGATCCCTTGTCTGGTCTGGGAACTAAGATCTTGCATGCCATGCAGCGTGGTCACAAAAAGGACTTTTAGCAGCAAAGAAAGCACAGGTTGGCACCTCATAAAGAAGGCACATCTTCTACATTGAATAACTTGAGGTTTCTGAGGGACTCACTCAGTGGCTGTATTTTCCTTACTTTGCTGAGAACAGGATGTTGGAATTCGAGGAATGGAGTCTGAACAGTGCCTGCAACAAACCTGACACCTGGTCTGTGTTTACAGGAACTTGGCTGTGGCCAGTGTTACAATTCTCTTTTAAATGACCTATATTTTATTTTTCTTATATAGATTGCATTTTAAAAAGAATATTTGTATCTCTCTGCTAATTGGGAAAACCAGTTTGACTTGGGACAAGTGGAAGTTTACCATGAAAATACAATGAAATCAAAATAATGCTCTGAAGTCCCAGGGACCCCATGAGGTATGCTCATGGGTGCCCCCTCCATTAAAAAGGGATATTAGTTTCATGTCCCTGTTCGGGCACAAAAAATGGGGAGGGGGATATTAGTAACAGTGGGCAATAGAGATCTAGCACTATACCAAGAAGACTTTCTCCTGACAGCAGCAAGGGAAAGAGCAGGGGAAAAGAATTGCTTTCTCAGGGTGTCCAAGCATTCCACTTTATGTCAGATCTGTGCACCCTCTAAAATCATCTCCTGAAGCAGCACAGGAGCATGGTCTAGGCCTTAAGAAACAAGGGACAATGGTGTAGCATTCAGGAGTTACCCCCACCTTTTTTTGTTTTGGCCGTGCTGCGCAGCATGTGGGATCTTACTTCGCCGACCAGGGATCGAACCAGTACCCCGTTCATTGGAAGTGTTTAGTCTCAACTACTGGACCACAAGGGAAGTCACCAGGAGCCTGTTTTAACTGGGATTGTATGGTTTAAGAGGATACCCTGGATGAACTGATGCTAAATGATTCTCAAGAAGTACTGCCTGACTCACCCTCTTCTCTGAAGCAGCCTATCACCCATGACCTTGCTAACTGGACCGAGGGGACACATGACCCAACCAGGCTAAGCTAGTCAGTTCCCCTTCTGTGTAATCTGGAGTGGGGACCTCAGATGTGGTTAGAGTGTGATGGGCACTCAGGTGAGGACTTGTGTTTTTTACCAAAAGACCCTTGGTGCAGACAGAAAGGTTAGAATAGAGGATGTCGGTCCAGAACATGGTGAGGAGTGCAGGGAAGAAGGACAGTGCGTGCCAGTGGTCTTCTCAACCAGCCAGTCCTGGACAGAGGGGACAGAACCAAACAGGCAGCAGGTCCATGAATGGAGCAGAGGTGAGCTGTTACCCAGTGAGACCAGGAGCACATAGGTCTCCATTATCACCTCCTGGAACCAGGTCCTCTGGGCTGGGCTGTCTCTAGTCCTCCAGGATGAAGGTTACAAATAACTGAAAAAGTCAAACCTCATATTGGGATGTTAGATGGCATCAGAGGCTGTCACTCAAGTCGCTGATGAAGGTGGAGAGACCCAGCCCTGAATCACTGATTCTTGAGGGTTAAGCTCTGTGCTGTGCTCAAAGGAGAGGAAGGTGCGGCCTTTGGACATAATGCAATTACAGTTGAGAGAAAAACCTCCCATTGGGGAAGCTACTAGTAATGACAGACAAGGGCATTCCTGTGAGAACTGTGAGGGCAGGAGGTAAGTGGGGAAATGGTCATGTTGATAATTCCAACAAAGGTAACAGCAGCTGAGACTCCTTGGAACTCTGTGCGTGCCTGCCCAGGGATGAGTGCTTCACGTGCTGAGGTAAAGGGATTAAACATCCCCAGCCCTGGAGCTAGACTTAGGGGTATGAATCCAGCATCTTGAACCAGACACTTGTCCATTGTGTGACCTTGGGGAACCCACAACATCATTCTGACCCTGGATTTCCCCAGCAGTACAATAATAGTTCCCACTATCTTGGGTTGTGAGAATTAAAGAGAATATGTTCATAAAGAAACCCTGGAATCCTGGCACTGTTAGGTACTCAGTATTTTGTTACTTTTATTAATCCTCACAGGAACCAAGGTAAGCGCCTCATCACCTCCATGTCAGTCAGCAAACTGAGGCTCAGGGAGCTCTAGCAAGTTGTCCAGAGATTCCCAGGTGGGGAAACCACACTGAGAAGTCAGTACAGCCTCTGCCTCCTTGTGGGTGAGTGGGGTGGGTGGGTCAGTGGCTTCTGAGAAGCCCCATTTCTTTCCCAAATGTACCCAGGGACTTTGGGGAAAATGAGGGGTGCCTGGCCAGGGAATGTCACGGAAGGCAGAGGCTAGTGCTGCCTAGGTCCAATGAGGTTGCGGGTATAGCCACGTTTCAGCTCTTCACCTCCCACAGCTCACTGGTAGAGCCACAACTTATACCTGTTTTACAAAGGGGGAAACTGAGGCCCAGAGTGGTTGGTCATTTGCCTGTGAGTCACAATATTTTGGGATCAGGATTCAAACCCAGGCTGCCTGACCCAGGGCTTGAGGAGTCTGATTACTGCCTTATTTCCAGTCCTGCTAGGCTTTGGGACTCAAAAAACACCCTGTTCATCCTGATGCCATCTCATCTCCCTCACCAAGAGTTCCGCTCCAACCCACCAACTCCCATGATGATAGACCAGGCAAAGGGGCGAACACAACTAAGCAAGGGTTTGTGGTATTATTAAATGTCTGAACTTTAGAAAGTGATGGAGAGTACATTATTAACACAGATTAAAATTAAAAGTATATGGTATATGTTTCCATTACATTGCACATAGCATAAAAAATTGAAAAAATTAGAACATATTATTCCAGTATTAAAAACAATTATTCCATAAATTAAAAAGTCATAAAATGAGTGAAATTCCAATACAACTTGGCTGTTTCACTGTTCTTTTGTGAAAGGAAGAAAATAGCCAAAATTCACAGAATAGGCAGAAGATATGAACATTTCACTAAAGATACAGAGGTAGCAAATATGCATCTGAAGAAATTCTCATCATGAATCTTTAGGGAAATGCAAATAAAACAACAGTTAGATAGCTGGACAAACTTACAAAAAGGGTTAAAATTAAGAATGATTGGCTATAAAAAAATACAAATAATAAAAAAAAAGAAATACACATTCCCAATAAAAACACTAATATTCTGGAATGTTATCTTTTATCCCATTTATGTAGAAAGAAATATATGTACAATATAATAAAGTGACAACTTTTGTTAAAAAAAAAAAAAAAGAATGAACAAATGAAATATTCACCAGGATGTGGAAGAAATGGAGCTCTCATACACTGCTGGTAAGAATGAAAACAATGGGAATTCCCTGGCAGTCCAGTAGTTAGGACTCTGCACTTTCACTGATGAGGCCTGGTTGGGAAACTAAGATCCCGCAAGCTGTGCAGCATGGTCAGAAAAAAAAAGAAGAAAAGAAAAAGGTATAATTAGTTCAGATCACAATTTGCTAGTCTGTTTAAGTTAAGCATTCACCTACCCTATGACTCAAACTTTGCACTCTGAGTTACTGAAGATAAACATACATCCACATAAAAACTTATACACAAATGTTTGTACCAGCTTTTTTTTCCAATAGTCAAAAATTAGAAAAACCCCAAATGTCCATAAGCAAGTGAATGGATAAATAGTGGTATATTCCAATATAAGAATGTTTCTTAGAAAAAAAAAATGAGCTGCTTATATATCATTGATGACTCTCCAAGTATTTATGCAACATAAATAAAAGCAGGAAAAAGAGTAAATACTTTGATTCCCATCACATGAATTCTAGAAAGTGGAAAGTTACATATTATAAAGGAAAGTAAATCAATGGTTACTTGAAGGGGTGTGAGGGGCAAGAAGAGAGAGATTATAAAAGGTCATGAGATAAATATACAGTAACACATACAGTCATTACCATGACTACAATGATGGTTTCAGTTCCATACATATGTCAGAGCTATCTGATAACAAATAGCTTTTGAAATGCTTCAAGATAAAAAAAAAAAAAAAAAAAAACTATGTCCAACTGTTTTGGGAAAATAGGTTTGGCAATCCTACATTCATTCCACTTTGGCATGCCCTCTGGCGGTCAGTCTTACCTCAAAGACAGCAAATAGAGTGAGCAATGACTTTCCACCAGAGTCAACAGGAATGCGGCCTGGGTCACAAGAGACACATCTGTGGACTACAGATTCTCCTTTTCTCTCTTTTTTTTTTTAAAATCTGCCTGGCTCTTTGTAAGACCTGGGGAAGAGAGTTCCCTCAGCATTGCTGACATGCCCTGTGAACAAGGGAAAAAATTCATGCTGCTCCCAGAAGCAGTTGAGGTTTTCACACCGGACCCCTCCTCAGGGTGCCCTCTGAGTCTCCTAAAACTCATAGCATCCAGGCCTCAAATGAAGACAAGAAAGTCCTGCAGTCTTTCCTAGGAGGCCACGGGCAGAAATGCAAATTTGACAAAAACTAGTAAGTTAATTTCTGCCTTTGTAATGTCTCCTCTGAGGCACAGAAATTTGATACCCCCATAAAAGTTGCTCGCCCCTTCATGCCCAAATCTGTTTATAACCTACCCTATTTGGTAAATAGAATATCCAAGATTAAAGAGGACTTAAAACAGTAAGGTCTTTGTTACTGTTCTGGCAATGTTCTGGCAGATCTGAAAGCAATGGCTGGCAGTTCTTTAGCTGGTGACTCAGAAGGTATGAAACTTCATCACAAGTATCTTGAGACCAACATGTCCCTGAAAATGGTAATCCTTCTCTGGAAGCTGCCAGATGAACTCATATGATGTTCTCTGGGCCAATAGTAGGTCAGGCCCATGCCCAAGCTGGTCAGAAAGGGAATCCTAAAGGTTCAGGTTATTCCTAATTTCCTCCCAGAAATGAGAGAACAGAGTTGGCTTCCCTGAGCACACTGCAGTAGTGACTGATGCACACTGTGGGGACATGCCAGCTTATAGAGGTGAAATGGATCTGGCTACAGAAAGTGGCAGTGACATAAATCTATCAAGAGTCCTGGGTAGGTTAGAGAGTGTAACACAGTCACACATGCTTCCCACAAAACTGAAAATTATGAGGAATCTCTCTACTCCTGATGTTTGGATGCATGGGACAACTAGTGCCTCAGTTTCATCCAATGTCACTACACTGAACAAGGAAATTGTACATTTCTTACACATTTAAGGCCTTTCTCCAGTGTGAACTCGCTGGTGCTGAGAGAGGTTAGATTTTCGGCTAAAAGACTTCCCACATTCGCTGCAGTCATAAGGCTTTTCTCCTGTGTGAACTCTCTGATGATAATGAAGGGTGGAACGAGAGGTAAAAGATTTCCCACATTCACTGCACTCATAAGGCCTTTCTCCTGTGTGAACTCTCCGGTGAATTATGAGGTGAATTCTTTGGGTAAAGGACTTTCCACAGTCACTACATGCATGAGGCCTTTCTCCTGTGTGAACTCTCCGATGGCGAATCAGTATTGAGCTATTGGTAAAAGATTTCCCACAGTCACTGCACTTATAAGGCCTTTCTCCAGTGTGAACTCTCTGATGATAACCAAGGGCAGAGACAGATGTAAAAGATTTCTCACATTCACTGCACTCATAAGGCCTTTCTCCAGTGTGAACTCTCCGGTGTTTAGAGAGGTATGAATTCTGGCTAAAGGATCTCCCACAATCACTACATTCATAAGGCTTTTCTCCAGTGTGAACTCTCTGGTGTTGATTCAATTGGGAACTGTCCCTAAAAGATTTACCACATTCACTGCAGTCAAAAGGCCTTTCTCCTGTGTGAACTCTCTGATGACAACGGAGGGCAGAGCTAGAGGTAAAAGATTTCTCACATTCACTGCACTCATAAGGCCTTTCTCCAATGTGAATTTTCTGATGATAACGCAGGGCAGAACCAGAGGTAAAAGATTTCCCACATTCAATGCACTCATAAGGTCTTTCTCCTGTGTGAACTCTCTGGTGTATGTTGAGATGATTTCTTTGGGTAAAGGATTTCCCACATTCACTGCACTCATAAGGCCTTTCTCCTGTGTGAACTCTACGGTGTCGAATGAGTATCGGTCCATTGGTAAAGGATTTCCCACATTCACTGCACTCATAAGGTTTTTCTCCTGTGTGAACTCTCTGATGATAACAGAGGGCAGAACCAGAGGTAAAAGATTTCCCACATTCACTACATTCATAAGGTCTTTCTCCAGTGTGAACTCTCTGGTGTTGAGACAGGTAAGATTTGTGGCTAAAGGATTTCCCACATTCACTACACTCATAAGGCCTTTCTCCTGTGTGAACTCTTCGGTGTATAATGAGGTGATTTATTTGGGTAAAAGACTTTCCACAATCAGTACACTCATATGGCCTTTCTCCTGTGTGAATTCTCTGATGATAACGTAGGCCAGAGCTAGAGGTAAAAGACTTCCCACATTCCCCACATTTATAAGGCTTTTCTCCAGTGTGAACTCTCTGATGATAACGAAGGGCGGAGCTAGAAGTAAAGGATTTCCCACATTCACTGCACTCATAAGGCCTTTCTCCTGTGTGAACCCTCCAGTGTTCAATGAGGTCAGATTTTCGTCTAAAGGGCTTCCTACATTCAGTGCACTCATAACTCATTTCTCCAGTGTGAACTGTCTGTTGTTGAAAAAAGATGGAGCTATGGCTAAAAGATTGTGCACACTGATGGCAAATGTGGCAATCTTCTCCAGTGTGACTCCTCTGAGGATAAATGAAGACAAATTCTTGGCTAAAGGATTTCCCACATTTGCTGCACTTGTACTGCCTTGCCCCAGTATGAATTCTTCGATGTTGAATGAGGGCTGAGCTTCCCCTAAAAGATTTTCCACAGTCGCCACAGTCATAAAGCCTGTCACCAGTGTGAATTCTCTGGTGCACAACAAATGAGGATTTATACTTGAATGTTTTCCCACATTCACTGCACATAAAACACTGTCTTTCAGTGTAGACACTCTGGGCCTGAACAAGTGTGTGCTTGGGGCTGAAGGCTTTCTTGCATTCTCCCCTGGTGCAATGACTTTTTCTGCTTTGTAAAGTTTCCATGCAGTGGGTGACTGTGTTTGGCTTTTCCCCAGTGTGAATGGCCTGTTGATTCAGATGTCCTGAGGTGGCTAGGAAGTCCTCTGCAACTTTCTTGCAGGTAAAAGCCTCCCCTGACACATGGAAATTGCTGCTCTTCACAAATGAGGCCCTGTCCACACCGATTATGAACGGTTTTTCTTGCATGTGTTGCTCCTGGTGCTGCTGAGTGTCTGCACTGAAATAAAATCCTTTTGCACATGCCCTATACTTGAACAGTTTCTGGCTGTGTTGTGTTCCCTGCTGCTCAGTCAAATGGAAAATGTCTCTCAAGACTGGACCACACATCTCACAGGGGTGAGTCTTCTGGGAAGATGAAGGTTCCTTGGAAGTCCTGACCTGTGACATTACCACAGAAACATTCTGTTCAAAGGATGCCTCAACATTCTCTTCTCCACTCCAGACACCTGAATGCAAAGAAACACCGATGAGGTACACATTCACTTTATTGGAAGGGGCAACTGAACCACAAACGTGCAAATGAAACAAAAAAAGAATAGGGGAAATTATACTATGTCAGAAAAGACAGACTTTAAGTAAATAGACAAAGGAGGTCATTATATGATAAAGCAGTCAATTCATCAAGAGGATATAACAATTACAAGTATATTTGCATCCAATATTGGAACACCCGAATATATTAAGCAAATACAAACAAATCTGAAGGCAGAAAAAGACAGCAGTGAAGTAATATTAGGGGTTCAATGCCCCACTCTGAATAAGAAAACGTTGGTCTTGAACTGCACCTAAGATCAAAGGGACCTGACAGTCATGTACAAAAGATGCCATCCAACTATAGCAGAATACACATTCTTCTTCTTCTTTTTTTTTTTTTTTGCGGTATGCGGGCCTCTCACTGTTGTGGCCTATCCCGTTGCTGAGCACAGGCTCCGGACGCGCAGGCTCAGTGGCCATGGCTCACGGGCCCAGCCGCTCCGCGGCATGTGGGATCTTCCCAGACCGGGGCACGAACCTGTGTCCCCTGCATCGGCAGGCGGACTCTCAACCACTGCGCCACCAGGGAAGCCCGTTCTTAAGTACACAGAGAACACTCTCTAGGATAGATCACATGTTAGGTCACAAAACAAGTATTAACAAATTTAAAAAGATGGAAAACATATTAAATATCTTTTCCAACCACAATGGTACAAAACTAGAAATCATTAACAGGAGGAAAGCTGGGAAATTCACAAATACGTAGAATTTAAATGACACACTCCTGAATGACCTATGGGTTAAACAAGAAATGATTAAAAAAAACATATTCAAACAAATGTAAATGGAAACATAACACACGAAAACTTATGGGCTGCAGTAAAAGCAATTGTAAGAGGATAGTTTATAGCAATAAATGACTACATTAAGAAAAAAGAATGATCTCTAATAAACAATCTAACTCTATATCTCAAGGTATGAGAAAAAGAACAGACTAAGGTTAAAGTTAGCAGAAATAAAACAAATAATAAAGATCAGAGCAGAAATAAATGAAATAGAGACTAGAAAAATGACAGAAAACACCAATAAAAGTAAGAGGTTTTTAAATTTTTTTAAAAAAACTTTTTACTTTGTTTTTTGGCCACTCTGTATGGCTTTTGGGATCTTAGTTCCCTGACCAGGCATTGAACCTGGACCCCCTACAGTGGAAGTGCAGAGTCCTAACCACTGATCACCAGGGAAATCTCAACAGTTGGTTTTTTTGAAAAGATAAATCGACAAGCCTTTAGCTAGATTATGAAAAAAAGAGAGACGACTCAAAATCAGAAATGAAAGAGGAGACATAACAACTGATACTGCAGGAATACAATCAATCAGAAGAAACTAGAATGAACAATTATTTGCCAACAAATTGGATAACTCAGAAGAAATGAATAAAACTCCTATAAACATAAAACCTACCAAAATAAAATCATGAAAAAATAGGAAATATGAATTAACCTATAACTGGTAAGCAGATTGAATCACTAATAAAAAAAATCTCCCAACAAAGAAAAGCCCAGGACTAGGCAAAATCACTGGGAATTCTACTAAATATTTATTTATTTATTTATTTATTTATTTATGTTTTGCGGTATGAGGGCCTCTCACTGTTGTGGCCTCTCCCATTGTGGAGCACAGGCTCCGGACGTGCAGGCTCAGCAGCCATGGCTCATGGGCCCAGCTGCTCAATGGCAGTGTGATCCTCCCGGACCAGGGCACGAACCCGCATCCTCTGCATCAGCAGGCGGACTCTCAACCACCGTGCCATCAGGAAAGCCATCTACTAAATATTTAAAACATTAATATCAATCCTTCTCAAAGTCTTCCAAAAAATTGAAGCAGGAACACTTCCAAGTTCATTTTATGAGACCAGCATTACTCTGATATCAAAGCCATTTAAGAAGAATACAACAGAAGAAAATTACAGGTCAATATCCCTGATGAGGGTGTCCCTGGTGGCACAGTGATTAAGAATCCGCCTGCCAATGCACAGGACACAGGTTCGAGCCCTGGTCCAGGTAGATCCTACAGGCTGCGGAGCAACTAAGCCCATGTGCTCTAGAGCCTGCGAGCCACAACTACTGAACACGTGTGCTGTAACTACTGAGGCCTGCATGCCTAGAGCCCGTGCTCTGCAACAAGGGAAGCCACCACAATGAGAAGCACGTGCACCACAACAAAGAGGAGCCCCCACTCGCCACAACTAGAGAAAGCCCACACACAGCAACTAAGATCCAACAAAGCCAAAAATAAATAAATAAAATAAGTAAAAAAAAAAAAAAATCCCTGATGAATAGAGATGCAAAAATCCTCAACCAAATACTTGCAAACCAAATCCAACAGCACATTTACAGGATCATACATCACAATCAAGTAGCATTTATCCTTGGGGTGCAAAGATGGTTCAAAATCATGTGCAAATCAATAAATGTGATACACCACATTATCAGAACGAAGGATAAAAATCATAATCATATGAATAGATGCTGAAAAACCATTTTGAAAATCAATATCCATTCATGATAAAAACTCTCAACAAGTTAGGTATAGAAGGGGGACTTCCCTCGTAGTCCAGTGGTTAAGAATCCATCTTCAAACGCAGGAGACACGAGTTCAGTCCTGGGTTGGGGAACTAAGCCCATGCACTGCAACTACTCAGCCCATGCACTGCAATGACTCAGCCCATGCACCACAACTACTGAGCCCACGTGCTCTGGAGCCCACATGCCATAACTACAGAGCCTGTGCGCTGCAACCAGTGAGCCCATGCGCTCTAACTAGAGGGCCTGTAGGTCACAGCTACTGAGCCCGCACACCACAACTAGAGAGAAGCCTGTACACAACTAAAAGATCCTGCACACCACAACTAACACCAGACACAGCCAAATTAATTGTTTTTTTAAAAAAAAAGCTAGGTATAGAAGGAATGTACTTCAACATGTCTGACAAGCCCATACCTAACATCATATCGAACATTCAAAAGCTAAAAGGTTTTCCTCTAACATCAGGAACAAGACAAGGATGCCTACCCTATCCGTTTTTATTCAACATAGTACAGGAAGCCCTACCCAGAATAAGTAGAGAAGAAAAAGAAAGAAAAGGCAGTCAAATTGGACTGGAAGAAGGAAAAGTGTTTGTTTGCAGGTAACGCACTCTTATATGTAGAAACTCCCAAAATTCCACCCTAACAAATGAATTCAGTAAAGTTTCAGGATAAAAAGAACCAATATACAAATTTCAGTTGCATTTATATACACTAATTACAAACTGTCTGAATAGAAAATTAAGAAAGCAATCTTATTTTAAATAGCATCAAAAGAATAAGATACTCAGGAACAAATTTAATCTAGGGGATGAAAGATTTACATTCTGAAAATCATAAGACAACGATGGAAGAAACTAAAGAAGACATAAACAAATGGAAAGATATCCAGTATTCCTGGATTGGAAAAATTAATATTGTTAATTTTACAAAGAGCAATTTACAGATTGAAAACAATCCATATCAAAATTCCAATGACATTTTCCACAGAAATAGAATAAACAATTCTAAAATTTGTATGGAACCATGAAAAATTCCAAATAGCCAAAACAATCTTGAAAAAGGACAAATCTAGAGGCACCACACTTTCTGATTTCAAACTATTACAATTCTATGGTAATTAATACATTATGGTACTGGCATAAAAATAGACACATAGATCAACTGAACAGAATACAGAGCCCAGAAATAAACTCACGCATATGTGGTCAACTGATCTTTGATAGGCACAAGAACACACAATGGAGAAAGGACAGCTTCTTCCAAAAATTGTGATGGAAACACTGGTTATCCACAAGCAAAAAAAATGAAACTAGAGCCTTATCTCACACCACTCACAAAAATTAACTTGAATCGGATTAAAATTTTGAAACATAAACCCTGAAATTGTAAAACTTTTAGAAGAAAATACAGAGAAAAAGCTCCTTGACATTGGTGTTGGCAACGATTTTTTTTAGATAACACCCATAGCACAAGCAATGAAAGCAAAAATAAACAAGTGGGACTATATCAAATGGAAAAGCTTCTTTATAGCAAGGGAAACAAAATGAAAACACAACCTAAGGAAAAGGAGAAAATACTTGCAAAGGATTTATCTGATAAGGGGTTAATATCCAGAAAATATCAGAACTCATACAATTCAACAATAAAAAACTAAAGAATCCAATTAAAAATGGGCAAAAGGACCTGAACAGATATTTATCCAAAACATACAAATGATCAACAGGTATGTGAAAAGGTGCTCAAAATCACTAACATCAGGGAAATGCAAATCCAAACCACAATGAGATACCTCACACCTGTCTGGAACACTACTATCAAAAAGACAAGAGATACATGTTCGTGAGGATGTGAAGAAAAGGAAAACCTTCTACATTGTTGGTAGGAATGTAAATCGGTACAGCCATTAGGGAAAACTGTATGGAATTTCCTAAAAATTAAAAATAGAACTCTGGGGCTTCCCTGGTGGCGCAGTGGTTGAGAGTCCGCCTGCCGATGCAGGGGACACGGGTTCGTGCCCTGGTCTGGGAAGATCCCACATGCCGCGGGGCGGCTGGGCCCGTGATCTATGGCCACTGAGCCTGCGCGTCGGGAGCCTGTGCTCCACAACAAGAGAGGCCACAGCAGTGAGAGGCCCGTGTACCGCAAAAAAAAAAAAAAAAAAAAAAAAAAAAAATAGAACTCTGCATGGTCCAATAATCCCAATTCTGTGTCTATTTTCAGAGGAAATAAAATCTGTATCTCAAACAGGTGTTTGCACCCCCATGTTCACTGCAGCATGATCCACAATAGCCCAGGTATAAAAACAACCTAAGTACAGGCATACCTTGTTTTACTGTGCTTCACAGATAACTCATTTTCTTACAAATTGAAGGTATGCAGTAACCCTGTGTCAAGCAAGTCTACTGGCGCCATTTTTCTAACAGCATTTGCTCACGTTGTGTCTGTGAGTCACGTTTTGGTAATTTTTGTGATATTTCCAACTTTCTCATTATTGTTATACTTGTTATGGTGATCTGTGATCAGTGATCTTTGTTTTGGGGTGCCACAAACTGGACCTATAAGACAGCAGACTTAATCGATAAACACTGTATGTGTTCTGCCTGCTCTACGGACTGACAAATCTGTCTCTCTCCCTCTCCTCACGCCTCCATATTTCTTGAGTTGCAACAATACTGAAATTAGGCGAATTAATAACCCTACAATGGCCTCTAAGAGCTCAAGTAAAAGGAAGGATCACATGTCTTTCACTTTAAATCAAAAGCTAGAAATGAAAAGGTTAGTGAGGAAGGCAAGTTAAAAGCCAAGAGAGGCTGAAAGCCAGGTCCTTGGACCAAACAGTATTAACCAAGTTGTATCAATAAATGCAAAGGAAAAGTTCTTCAAGTAAATTAAAAGTGCTACTCTAGTGAACACAAAAATAATAAGAAAGCAAAATAGTCTTATTGCTGATATGGAGAAAATTTTAGTGATCTGTATCCAAGATCAAGCCAGCCACAACATTTAAGCCATTACCTTAAGCCAAAGCCTGATCCAGAGTCAGGCCCCAACTCTCTCCAATTCTGTGATGGCTGAGAGAGGTGAGAAGCTGGGGGAAAAAAAGTATGAAGCTAGCATAGGTGGGTTCATGAGATTTAAGGAAAGAAGCTGTCTCGATAACATAAAAGTACAAGGTGAAAAAAAAAAGTACACAGTGAAGCAGCAAGTGCTGATGTAGAAGCTGTACCAAAGTTATCCACATGATCTAGTTAAGATAATTAATGGACATGGCTACACTAAACAACACATTTTTAATGTAGATGAAACAGTCTTATGTTGGAAGAAGATGGCATCTAGGACTTTCACAGTTAGAGAGGAGAAGTCAATGCCTGGCTTCAAAGCTTCAAAGGACAGGCTGACTCTCTTGTTAAGGGTAATGCAGCTGGTGACTGAAAGTTGAAGCCAGTGCTCATTTATCATTCTGAAAATCTTAGGCCCTTAACAATTCTGCTAAATCTACTCTGCATATATTCTATAAATGGAACAACAAAGCCTGGATGACAGCATGTCTCCTTATAACATGATTTACTGAATATTTTAAGACTACTGTCGAGACCTACTGCTCTGAAAAAAAAATGTTCTCAAAATATTACTACTCACTGACAATGCAGCTGGTCAGCCAAGAGCTCTGGTGGAGATGTACAAGATTAATGTTCTTTTCATGCCTACTACTACAACATCTATTCTGTAGCCCATGGATCAAGTAGTTTACACTGTCAAGTCTTAAGAAATACATTTCATAAGGCTATAGCTGCCATGGATAGCAATCCTCTGATGGATCAGGGCAAAGTAAATTGAAAACCTTTTGGAAAGGACTCACTATTCTAGATGCCATTAAGAACATTTATGAATCATGGGAAGAGGTAAAACTATCAACATTAACAGGAGTTGGGAAAAAGCTGATTCCAACTCTCTAGATGACTTTGAGGGGTTCAGGATTTCAGTGGAGGAAGTAACTGCAGATGTAATGGAAAAACCAAGAGAACTAGAATTAGAAGTGCAGCTGGAAGATGACTGAATTGCTGCAATCTCAAGAGAAAACTTTAACAGATGAGGAGTTGTTTCTTATGGATGAGAAAAGAAAATGGTTTCTTGAGATGGAATGTACTCCTGGTGAAGATGCTGTGCAGATTGTTGAAATGATGACAAAGGCTTTAGAATATTACATAAACTTAGTTCATAAAGCAGCAGTAGGGTTTGAGAAGATTGACTACAATTTTGAAAGAAGTTCTACTGTGTGTTAAATGCTATCAAACAGCATCACGTGCTACAGAGAAATCATTCCTGAAAGGAAGAGTCCATTGATGTGGCAAACATCATTCTTGTCTTATTTGAAGAAATTGCCAAAGCCACCAAAACCTTCATCAACCTGATCAGTCAGCACCTTGATCAGTCAAAATTAAGGCAAGGGACTTCCCTGGTGGCACAGTTGGTTAAGAATCCACCTGCCGGGCCTCCCTGGTGATGCAGTGGTTAAGACTCTTCCTGCCAATGCAGGGGACACGGGTTCGAGCCCTGGTCTGGGAAGATCCCATATGGTACGGAGCAACTAAGCCCGTGCGCCACAACTACTGAGCCTGCGCGCTAGAGCCAGCGAGCCACAGCTACTAAGCCTGCATGTCACAACTACTGAAGCCCGTGTGCTTAGAGCCCGTTTTCCACAACAAGAGAAGCCACCCCAAACAGAAGCCTGTGCACTGCAATGAAAGAGTAGCCCCCACTTGCTGCAACAAGAGAAAGCTCACGTGCAGCAATGAAGACTCAACGCAGCCCAAAATAAATAAATAAAATTAACAAACAAACAAAAAATAGAATCCACCTGTGAAAGCAGGGGACATGGGTTCAGGCTCTGGTCCGGGAAGATCCCACGTGCCGCGGAGCAACTAAGCCCTTGTGCCACAACTACTGAGCCAGCACTCTAGACCTTGCGCGCCACAACTACTGAAGCCCATGCACCTAGAGCCTGTGCTCCACAACAAAAGAAGCCACTGCAATGAGAAGCCCCTGTACCACAATGAAGAGTAGCCACACTCGCTGTAACTAGAGAAAGCCTGCGCACAGCAACGAAGACCCAACGCAGCCATAAATAAATAAATTTATTTATTAAAAAATTTTTTTTAAATAAATTGCTCCAGCAGCAAAAAGATACAACTCAGATGATGATTAAAATTTTTTTAGCAATAAAGTATTTTTTAACTAAGCTATATATGTTGCTTTTTAAGACATAATGCTATTTCACACTTACTGGCTACTATACAGTGTAAACATAACATTTATAGGCACTGGAAAACAAAACTTTTGGTGACTTGCTTTATTGTGTTACTCACCTTATTGCGGTGGTCTGGAACCTAACCTGCAATATGCCTGTATCTGTCTACGAATGAATGGATTAATAAAGTCTGGTATTTATATGCAATGGAGTATTATTCAGCCATTAAAAAAGGAACTCATGCATTTGTGACAACAATGATGAACCTGGAGGGCATAATGCAAAGTGAAATAAGCCAAAGAAAGATAAATACTGTATGCAATCCCTTATATATGGAATCGTGGGATAAAAAACAGTTGAACCCATAGAAACAAAGAGTAGACAGGGTGCTCAGGTCTAGAGGAAATGGGAAGATGTTGGTCAGTTTTATAAGATGAATAAGCTCTGAAGAACTAATACAGCATGAAGCCTATACTTAATAATGCTGTATTGTATACTTCAAATGGGCTAACAGAGTAGATCTTAAGTGTTTTCACACACACGAAAAATGTAAATACAATTATGTGAGGTAATGGATGTGTTAATCAACTTGACTGTAGTAATCATTTCATACTGTATGTGTGTATATAAAATCATGACATTGTACACTTCCTTGTACTTTTTAATTTTTTTTTCATTTTTTGGCCACACTGCGTGGCTTGTGGGATCTCAGTTTTCTGACCATGGATTGAACCCGGGCCATGGCAGTGGAAGTGCTGAATCCTAACCACTAGACCACCAGGGAACTCCCTGTACACTTTAAATACATACAGTATTATTTGTCAATTATACCTCAATAAGCTGGAGAAAAGAAAAGAGATCTAAACACCACAAGTAGAACCATTAAGGACAGCCTTAGAAAACAGCCCATGGTCCAGGTAAGTAATGGTCATGACAATACCTTCAATTCCTGGCATATGGAGGCAGAAGGAAATGTCAGATAATAAGAAGGAACAAAACCTGGGACACAGAAGTACCATGGACCTGGACTCACCACCTGACCAGGGAAAGGGCAAGTAAGATGCAATCCATAAGCCTCACTGCAAGAATGCTGACCTCAAATCCACCCCTACGAGCATTGAGTACAGACTGTATTGGGGCTACGGGGAGAGAAGGGGGCAGTGCAAACAACCCAGCCCTACCTATCACAGCAACTACCCAGAAAGCTGGGGAAACAAGCAGTGCCCAAGGTCCATATGTGAGAAGGACAGAGCACACCTTGGAGAAAAGAGGGTTAGGCAGGATACAGAGCCTAGCCCAGGTCACTGGGGAGGGTCAGTCTCTTACCCAGTGAAGATATAAGTGCAAAGTTCTCCAGCATCACATCATGGTACAGGTGTCTCTGAGCCTCATCAAGGAGCTTCCATTCCTCCCAGGAGAAGTACAGGGCAATGTCCTCAAAGGTCACACCAACCTGTCATGAATGAGATAGATGAAACATAAACATTCTCTCTCTGAGGACCCACAATTCATCTCCTCACACATGTATTCCATGGTCATCCTCCATCAGAGCTCCCCACGTCAGGCCTCGTGCCAATGATGCCTGATCTCTCCTCACTGTGTTCAGCCCTCAGCCACAAAAGGCGGTGGCTGGGGGGATAAACGCCATCTAAACTCTGGGCCTGGCCTACAGGGCCCCATCCCTCCCCCGAAGTAATTCCCCTGAGGTCTCCCACATTGTGCCTCCAAGACACAGCAAAACATGGGCTCATCTTTACCCTTAATCCCCAACACCAGGTCCTGTGGGCCCTCAGCTCACACTTCCCCTTGATGTGCACGTCATTCAGTTGACCAAACCTCTTTCACATCTTCAGACCTCACAGTTGCACTCCCACAGCTCTACCACCTCCCTGCCCCACATCACAGGCACCTCTCTGGACTCACCCAGGTACTTGGAACATGGCATTCACAGAGTGCTTAACAAAATCAAACATGATCTGGTACAATCCCAGTTCTCTGAGGGAGCCCATAGCCAGGGAAAGCCCTGCCTGCCTTGCTTCTGATCTGTTTCAGTATTAGCCACCCAGAACCAATGAGGGACTGGGACACCCTCTCCTGCCTTACATAGGTTCCATAAGTGCCTCTTCAACCTTCAGAACCTGGGCGAAAAAGGAAGGCAACCATGGCTGGGCTCCATGTGTGCAGGACTCCCTTGTACCCTGGAACCTAGTGACCTCAGGCTGACTGACTAACCTCTGCTGTCTCTCATCAGATCCTGTGACATTGGACGAGGACTCAATTCCCTGTGCCTCTCTTTGTCACCCCCATTCCAATCCTATCCGTTCGTTCTCTGAGCAGCTTTTTGAAAACTTTTAAAGCCCTCAAATACACTGCTCTTCGTCCGTTCACAGCCCTCCGTGGCTCGCAGGTCCCTCAGAATAAAGCAACAACCTCTCTCTCTGCCGGTCCAGGCGTGATTCCACCTCACACTCTCTTTACTGCAGTCATAAGATGCACCCCAGGTTTCCCGAATCCTCCTGGCTCAGTCCGACCTCCAAGCCTTTGCACCTGTCGGTTCCTTCGCCTGTCACCCTCGCCCACGCGCCGCCCACGGCCACCTCACCGTCCTGGACAACGCGGCCTGGGCTGCGGGCACGTAAGCAGGCGCCCCGCACTCGGGGCTACAGTGTCTGGTGCCTTGTGGGCGGTGAGGGGCCGGAGGACGAGCGTTTACCTCAGGCGGGTCCCTCAGCGCCGCCGTCGCCATCGGACTCGGTGGACGGAGCGGGCCCGGGAGCTGCGGGAGATGAGGCGAGACGCGGGCACGGCGGTCACTCTCCCGGGCTTGGCGCGCGATACCCCGGGCGGCGTCGCCTAGCCTCAGACCTGCCTCTGTGTTGCGGGGACAGGCCCTCCTCTCGGATCTTCTCGGTCCAGTCACTTCGATCCTGACACAACGCTCCGGAGCGCGAACAAACCGGAGGGGAGCATAAATGACCGCCACAACGGGGTCGCCGGAAGTCCCGCCCAGACGCGCACGCGCGGGAACCCCTCATCCTGATTGGCCGTTGCTGCCTCTCGGCCCGTGCCTTCAGGGTAATGTAGTTCCCAGCGCTCCAGAGGCCGCAGCGAATCTAGTTCATAATGTTCAACAGGAGCATTGGATTTGCAGCCCCTTGAGGAATGCTGCTGGTGGTGTTCCTACCTCAAAGGAGGGAGGGGCTTTGGTCGTTGTTAAAGGCCGCGAAGAGACATTATTTCAGACTCCATTAAGCCCAGGCAGCTCCTAGAGGATAAAACTATTATTTGCGATGCTCGCAAATCTACTCATCTAAATGGCCATATCATTCCGGTCATTCGTACATAAAATGAATCCACACATAGCTAGAAACATTGTTTATTGCTCTTCAAATGCATGTGGTCTGAAGTGTTACTCAGTTTTTTAAGTTTCAGTTTGTTTGGTCAGGAAGAAGAAAAAAGAGTCCATTGAGGTCCATGACAGAAAAGCAAGTAGTGCGATGTTAGGCTGCCCTGAAGCGGATGGACAAGCAGGAGCTCTGCCTCTGGTTCCCCCAGAAAACGGTTCCCCTGCCTATGTTATCAGTCATTTTGAGGAGTAGAAGCAAAAATGAACAGGATCATCAAAAGTGGAAGAAAAATAGGAACTGCCAAACTAAACGCCCTAAATTGTATAAAAGCTAATTTTTATTTTGTGGTCTTTTTAGAATTGTTACAATTGTGTAATCCTCTCTCTATATATATATATATTTTTGTTTGTTTGTTTTTGTTTTTGTTACACAAATCAACCCATTTATTAAAGGCTAGCAAGGTTTCAAATGGTGGTGCTTCTATGGTCCTTCAATTCCTTCAGTTGTCTGATGGCAGACTTTACTGTGACAGCAGAAGTGGTGTTGTAGGCCTAACTATATTCCTTGGGTGTTGAGCTCATTTATTTGATGATGAGAAAACATTAAATGAGAATTGTGTTTGTCTGCTAGGGCTGCCATAACATTTTAATACTATTGAAACCTTGGGTAGTCATAAGTTATAAACTGTAACCTGCCTTCACCGATCAAACTCACTTTACTTTTACAAAAACTTGCGGGTACTCCCAAGCGGCAAATAGCCTAAACAATAAGATCTTTGCCCAAGTTGTGTTTTAGGAAATTGGGAATCAGCTGTGTCCAGTTTGAGCTCGAGCTGGTTAAAACTGGTTAAGACCACTGACCCTCCATCTGGGCATGTGCAAATGTCAGCTCAGTGACCTTTTGATGTCAGAGGGCCAACAGCCCACCCTCAGAACATGCTAACACTGCCGTTTTCTGAACAGGTGTCTCATGAAAAAATCTGTAGCTTACTTTTACCTGTGCAGAACAACAATCACCTTTTCTTATCTTCAATTCCCACCCCCCCACCCCCACCCCCCACCCAGCTTTATCCCATAAACATTCCTAGCCTCTCCCCTTTGGAGAGGTGAATCTGAGATTTGTCTTTGCTTCTGCTCGCTTGGCTGCCTTATGAATAAACAGTTTCTCCACTGCAAACCTCAGCGTCTCAGCGTTTGGCTTGCTGTGCATCGGGCAAATGAAACTGGTTTAGTAAGAGTATAGACTTGGTGGCTTAAAGAACAGAAATTAATTTTCTTGCAGTTCTGGATGCTGAAAGTCTAACAGGAAGGTGTCAAAAGATATAGTTTTTCCTGAGGCCTCTGTTTTGGCTTTTGGGTAGCCAACTTCTTGCTCTGTCCTCACATAGCCTTTTCTCCCCGTGTGCATACTCCTGGTGTCTATCCCTCATCTTATGAGTGATGCAATGAAATTTATATTTCAAGGCAGGACAAGAAAATTTAAACATAAAATTTTCTGCTTTGGCCTCTCTACCTCCTTAATGTGCAGTGTGCTTCTGCATTACACACTAACTAGTCTTCCTCAAAGATGGGAATGCTTTCTTGACTGCAAAGATAAATTTTTTTCCCCTTTCTTCTGATGCTAGCAATGTAACTTCTTAAAAGATTAGCATTGTTTCCCAACTCTATTGGGGGTTATGGTGACTCACTGACTGCTTTGTACATGCTTACTTGGCCTATGAACTTTGTGTAAAATGTCAGCATGTCATTTTGTTGTATGATCCTTTGTCTCATAAATGTATATCGTTGTGCCTTCAACTTCTAACAGGCCGAACAGATCTCAGACATTCTGAGACTCTGTCTCCCGGGTTATAAACCTGTTTAATTGAATAAAGTTAACTTTTTTCTTTTTGATTGTTAATTGAGTTTTTGTCAACAGAAGGAAACCAGTCTTAATGGAATACAGCCACACTCTTATAATCTCACTTATCCTTATTTACCTCTATAAATGCCCTATGTCCAAATACAGGCCCTTTGTGAGTTAGTCCTTCAACATTTGACAGGTATTATGTTAATAAATGTTAGTGGTAATAAAAGGCAAATAACTTACTACAGTTGGGAAATAAAGAGGAAAAGAGCATTCAACTTTTAAAAGTATCCTCCAATTGCCAATAGATCACAATTTCTAAAATTGACTTTCATAAAAGCGTAATTTCCAAAATATGCCTATTAAATACTGTAAATGCATCACTTCTAAGAACTACTTCAAACAAACACAAAGTTTTCAATTAAAACAAATATTAAATGATGCTAAAATGTAGAGTTTAATAAAGTAAATTTATTTGAATCGAATACTTACACTTGTTATCATATACAACACTGATTATTATCCCACCTGACTAATCCCCCACAAACTCATCATCTTCCCTACAAAAAGTTCGGATCATTCTCATCACTGAGATATCCTCTGATACCTGGCAAAAAAAACCTTCACCTGCTTCCTCTGCTTGTTTTCTCATCACTCTTCCCATCGCACACTATACCACAAACACATCGATCTTCCTTCAGTCTTTGAATTCCATATGTAACTTTACAGCTCAAGAGTATTCCCAGGTCTTTTGCTCTCCAAATGAAACATCTATTTTCCCCACTATGCTTTGTAAATTCAAATAAATCTTTTAAGTGTCAACATAAAGTTTAATGTTTAAATTAAAGTGCTGTTATAACCTACACTCCTAAATCTTGAACATTCTCTATATTATCATAAAATTCCCTGAACCTGTAGTGAATAACATTATATACTTTTAGAAAATTATTTTTGAATAACTATGAGTAGCTTTCATGTTTTTATACTCTACATGTAATACAAAGCAGAGCTATTATCACTGTTATCAATTTTGAGTCAAAATCTTCTGGAAGATGAAATGACATAAAACATGAGCCTACAAATATATAAAGTTGATTAAATACATGGCGGGGTGTTCTAGAGAGAACTTATAGCCCAGGAGCTACACTCAGAATATTTGTTTTCCTTGCCCAACAGGAAAGCTAAACTGAGAGAGCTGAGTGTCACTGCCAAAAAGCACTAAGGGATGAATGTCGGGAAACCTGAAAATACCTTTGCAGAGGCATTCATTAGACCATGGTGTGGGTTCATAATCAGAGTTATCCAAAAAGATAAAATAAAAAGAGAGGGTAAAAGCAGACAACGTATTCACCAGAATGAGAATGGTGAACACAGCTTTTTTCCTCAGCACGATAAGATTGGTGCTTTGGTCTCATGGGAAAGTCTAGGGGAGAGGCTGCTGCTGTGAACGCATTGGATTCTCTGCTTGTGTCTGTGTGGGAAAAGACCCATGGAGCCACTGGTAGACCATGAGCCCGTAACACATCAGGTCAATGAAGAACAACATGAATGCATGTAGTGAGGCAATACACCTTTCTGAAATGACTGAAAAACAGTATCTATGAATTTGTTCTGTAGTTGTTTTTCCTCTTTCTTGGTCCAGTTTACTCACAGCAACTAAAGGTATTTATCAGGTGCTACAGTATCCAGCAGAGGAAAGAGCAGAATCCAATGCACTTGGGGGATGTCACTCTGAATTCCACCCACATTGAAATACTGGGGCAAAGCTTAATGGCTAAGACAATTCCTCCTGCCCACTCTGTGAAGACAAAGGACAAGTTTATATCCAATATAATCTAGAAAATATTTCCTTCCAAAACTGCCACTGTCTTCAAAGACCCTTTACAGAAACACCCTAAGGAGAAGCTCTTGGCCAAGACAAGCTGTTTTATCAAATCTCTTGTAAGATAATCCCATCAATGAGCTTCAGTCTCTTTGAATCTCTTAAAAATAACTTGATAAATATTGGACACCTTGAAACAATTACACCGTCACTCTTTCATCCAGTACATTTTCTGATTCTACCATTTCTTACACCCTTTGCAACTCCACTGTTTTTTTTAAATTTATTTTTTGGCTGCGTTAGGTCTTCGTTGCTGTACACAGGCTTTCTCTCTACTTGTGGCGAGTGGGGTCTGCTCTTCATTGCGGTGCACCGGCTTCTCATTGCTGTGGTTTCTCTTGTTTTGGAGCATGGGCTCTAGGCAGGCAGGCTCAGTAGTTTTGGCACGTGGGCCCTAGAGTGTGCGGTCTTCAGTAGTTGCAGCGTGTGGGCTCAGTAGTTATGGCTCACAGGGTCTAGATTACAGGCTCAGTATTTGTGGCACATGGGCTTACTTACTCCGCAGCACCTGGGATCTTCCTGGACCAGGGATTGAATCCGTGTTCCCTGCATTGGCCGGCGGATTCTAAACCACTGCACCACTAGGGAAGTCCCTACAACTCCACTTTTTTAGAGCATTTTCCCTCTCTTATTCTATTATCTCAACTCTTAGGTAATTCTTCACTCATTCTACGTGCAGTTTTATCCTCACAAAACCAATGTCATGAGCAAACTCCTAAACATAACAGTGATAGGTAAGATTTTGGTTAAACTTCCTCTCAGTAGCTTTAGACACCATTGATAATTTTTGCATTTTTAACTTAAATTTGCAGATTCTTCATTTTCTCTCATCCATTTAGTAATGGAATTCCTGAGAGTTTAATCAATAGTCATCTCTCCTCACAACCTGCACACATTAGTGATCTCATTCAATGTCATGGCATAAATACCACTGTAAGCCAAAATTTTCCAAATTCCTATCTTTGCACATGTACACAGGGGTCATTTTACCCAGTAGATAAAAGTCTGGGACAACATCAGGTCGTGTACTTGTTGGGAAGGAATTTTTATTTCACACATAAATGCAGTGGCAGTGTGAGCATGGGGACTTGAGATGATCTTAGAGAAACATTTTAAAATGATCAAATTATGGAGAACTATTAGCAGTGATTAAGTAATTTATTGAGGAGGGGAAGAAGCCAGGAACCCAGGCCATAACATATCTGAAATGGCTGGAAAAGATCAGGTAAAATTGATAGGCAAGACACAGTCTAAAAAGTGACAGAAAACAGCTAAGACAAAGGATGGGCTTCATGGGCTGTGTTTCTCACCAACCCAAGTGTTTTACCTAGAAAATATTATTATTTTTCATTTCTGACTTCTGAGCACTACTGCAGCCTGGAAGAAGAAGAAAAGAGAGAAATAGGAAGAACTTACAGAATCTTAAAAAGGAACATGAACAAAATGGGTATACTTTTATTCACTGCTTCAATAGGCATGTGTTAAGCATCTGATGTGTGTCAAACATTATTCGTGTCTATAAGAGGTATCAGAAAGAAAAATATCTGGCAAAGGACCTGCCTCTATTAAGCCAATACAAGCAACAAAAAAGATATACAGCAGACAAAACAAATAATAAATAAAATATGCAATATATTGTAAGATGATAAGGGTACACACAAGGATAGAAGGAATTGTGCCTCCACACTGTGTACACACACACACACACACACACACACCTACTGATTCTGTTTCTCTGAAGAACACCGACTAGTCCAGACTTCGGAACCAGGAAGAAAGGTGTTACTATGACAAATACCTACACATATTCAAGTGACTTTAGAACTGGGTAATGAGCAGAGCTGAAGGAGTTTTGAAGAACAAGTTAGAAAAGGCCTAGACTGCCCTGAAGAGACTGCTGATTGAAACATGAATGTTAAAGGTGATTCTGAAGAGGGCTCAGAGAGAAAAAAAGGAGAGCTGTAGAAAAAGCTCCTATCATCTTACAGATATACATACATCATCATAAACAGAAGAGTGGTAGAAATATAAATATTAAAGCTGCTTTTGATGAGGCCTGAAACAGAAATGTGGGAACATGTTATTTGAAATGGGAAGAAAGGCAATCATTGTTATAGTGGCAAAGAACTTGGCCAAACTGCATTTTCACGTTTTGTGGAAAGTAGAACCTGTTAGTGATGAACCTGGATACTGACATGAGATTTTTAAGCACGCTCTTAAAGGCATGGCCTGGTTTCTCCTTGCTGTTCACAGTAAATGCAAGAGGAGAGAGAGAAACTGAAGCAGGAATTGTTAAACAAAAAGGACCAGGAACTTGAAGACTAGGGGAATTCTAAGCCTATCTCTCTTCTAAAAACTGGGGAAGGCTGCTCCTGAGAGAACATCAAGGTTGTGGCTGGATGATTATTTGTTGAAGATATGATGGGCATGTGATGCATGATCCAAGGGGTTAAGACTTTGCGGGCAAGTGGGTTGCAGTCAATGTATTTTTTATGTGAGAAGGACATGAATTCAGTGATGCCAGAGTATGAAGTATTATGGGCTGAGTTGTGTCCTCCCATGCCCCCCACCAAATTCATATGTTTAAATCCTAACCCTCAAGACCTATGAATAAGCCTGTATTTGGAGACAGGGTCTTTAAAGAGGTAATTCAGTTACTGTGAGTTCATTAGGGTGGGCCCTAACCCAATATGACTGGTGTCCCTATAATAGGAGGAGATTAGAACACAGACACTTACAGAGAGCGCTCTGCCTATAAGCTGTCTTCAGACTGCAACATCTGCTATTCCCGGGGTCTCCAGCCTGCCAGCCTTCCCTGCAGGTTTTGGACTTGCCATCCACTACAATTTTGTGAGCCATTTCCTTAAAATGTCTCTTTCTTACCACTGTTATCGCTGAGAAAAGATAAATAGATAAATAAATAATAAATTAAGTCTCTCTCTCTCCCTGTCTATACATCGGTTCTGTTACTACAGAGAACTCTGAATAGTCTCTGTAAGCTTTCTGTGATTAATATAGAACTGAACACCTCCATCTTCTTTCTTACTGGTTCTGGAGAACAGGATGCACTTTATCAGTAATTTTATGTCTACAGCAAATTACTGGGATCAGTGCAAAGAAGGTACCTCTCATTCGAAATAATAAATATTTCATTTGATAAAAGAAAGAATGAATGAAAGATTGCCAAGCTTAGAGGGAAGGAATAATGAAGGTGCATAATGGTGTTAAGGAATAAGTGTTTCCCTGAAAGTCACCACTGGCTCCAGATCTGTGAGGATTTTTAACGATTTCGCCCCACTCCTTCTTTGAGTAGTGATAACTTGGTCTGATCTGACCTCCAAAATTCAAGCCACAGACCTGGGTGGGGGTTGGAGGCGGAGGGGAATTTTCCAGTCACATCCTCTGAAAATAAGATGTGCTTGATTCAGTCCCTAAGTGTCCTTCAACAGCAATCACTCCAAAAAAGGCAGGACACAGACTAGATTTTTTTCATGAATGACTGCAGTTTTTAATGGGGATGAGACATGTGACCACAACTGGTCCAGGATTCAAAGATTTTTTGTGATCTCTTGTAATCACTCAAACTTTGTGGTGCTCACTCCCATTTAAATGATGTATCTCATTATTATTTAAATTCATTTATGTAATTTCTCTTTATTATAATTCCCTATATCCTTCTATAATTTGCATGTATTGATTAATTTCATACATACCCCCACACACATTTTTTTGTTTTGTTTTACCAGTGTTTTCCTGATTATTTTTTCAATGTGTACTATAAAACCTAGACATTTTGTTTAGAAAATTTTGAGTAGATTTAAGTGCATATACATAAAATGCTATTTCCTCATTCTTCTGTTTACTCCCCCATCCTCTATAATACAGGAGTTAAGTTCTGTTATCAACTACTGTGTATCCTGCCAGAAATATTTTATTTGTTAGCATATAATCATGATAACTAGTCTGTACTTCATCAAAAGTTAGATGTCCCCTAAACTCCAGTTCAAATTAATCATTTGTTATTTAATAATTTATTGACTCGGACTTCCCTGGTGGTCCAGTGGTTAAGAGTCAGTCTTGAAATGCAGGCAATGCCAGTTCAATCCCTGGTCAGGGAGCTAAGATCCCACATTCCATGGGGCAACTAAGCCCACATGCCACAACTACTGACCCCATGCTGCAACTACTGACCCTGCACACCAAAACTAGAGAGCCCACGTGCTTCAACTACAGACCCTATGTGCTCTGGAACCCTCGTGCCACAACTACAGAGGCTGTGCACTCTGGAGCCCGTGCACAAAAACTAGAGAAAAGCCCGTGCACCGCAATGAAAGATTCTGTGTGCCACAACTAAGACCTGATGCAACCAAAAAATAAAATAAATAAATAAAATAAGTAAATATAAAAACAGTTTAATAATTTATTGACCATTAACATAAACAAGTAAAATATGAATCTGAAGGATGTGATGCTATGATGAATCCTAATTTGAATTCTTTGGAAATATCTAAATTTTAGATGGTTTAAAACAATTGCTGTTGGGACTTCCCTGGCAGTCCAGTGCTTAAGATGCCGAGCTTCCACTGCAGAGGAACAGGTTCCATCCCTGGTCGGGGAACTAAGACCCTGCATGCGGTCTAGCACAGCCAAAAAAGAAGACAAGAAATTGTTGTTCACGTAAATGTGGTTAATAAACTTGTTTTGTTGTTGTTTTTCTTTATATAACAATAAACAGACACCACACAAAAGAAGATAGATGGCAAACAGCATATGAAAAGATGCTCAATATCATTTGTTATTAGGAATTTCAAATTAAAACGAGGTATCACTACATATCTTTTAGAAATAGCCAAAATCCAGAACTCTGACAATACCAAATGCTGATGAGGATATGGAGCAACAGAAACTCTCATTCAATGCTGGTGGGAATGCAAAATGGTACAGCCACTTTGGAAGACAGTTTGACAGTTTCCTATAAAACTCATCATACTCTTATCATATAGTTTGGCATGGAGCTCCTTCGTATTTACCCAAAGCAGCTGAAAACTTATGTTCACACAAAATCCTCAGATGAATGTTTACAGCAGATTTTTTTCCTCCATGTTGGGTCTTCATTGCTGCGTGTGGGTTTTCTGTAGTTGTGGTGAGCAGGGGCTACTCATTACAGGGCACAGGCTTCTCATTGTGGTGGCTTCTCTTGTTGCAGAGCACGAGCTCTAGACTCACAGGCTTCAGTAGTTGGGGTGCACAGCCTCAGTAGTTGTGGCACACGGGCTTAGCTGCTCCACAGCATGTGGGGTCTTCCCAGACCAGGGTTCGAACCCATGTCCCCTGCACTGGCCGGCAGATTCTTAATCACTGCGCCACCAGGGAAGTTCCTATAGCAGCTTTATTCTTAATTGCCCAAAGGTAATCATCAAGATGTCCTTCAGTAGGTGAACGGATGAATAAACTGTGGTCCATACAATGACACACTATTCAGCACTAAAAAGAAATGAGTTACCAAGTCATGAAAGGACATGGAGGAAACCTGAATGTGACATTCACAGAAAGATACACAAAATGAAAAGGCAGAGCACTATGTACTAGATGAAAAAACAAGATAAAACCCCAGAAAAACAACTAAATGAAGTGGAGATAGGCAACCTTCCAGAAAAAGAATTCTGAGTAAAGATAGTGAAGATGAATCAGGTCCTTGGAATAAAAATGGAGGCAAAGATTGAGAAGATGCAAGAAATGTTTAACAAAGACCTAGAAGAATTAAAGAACAAACAGAGATTAACAATACAATAACTGAAATGAAAAATAAACTAGAAGGAATCAATAGCAGAATAACTGAGGAAGAAGAATGGATAAAGTGACCTGGAAGACAGTATGGTGGAATTCACGGCCACGGAACAGAATAAAGAAAAAAGAATGAAAAGAAATAAAGACATCCTAAGAGACCTCTGGGACAACAGTAAATGCAACAACATTTGCATTATAGGGGTCCCAGAAGGGGAAGAGAGAGAAAGGACCCGAGAAAATATATGAAGAGATCACAGTTGAAAACTTCCCTAACATGGGAAAGGAAACAGCCACCCAACTCCAGGAAGCACAGAGAGTCTCAGGCAGGAAAAACCCAAGGAGAAACATGCCAAAACACACAGTAATGAAATTGACAAAAATTAAAGACAAAGAAAAATTATTGAAAGCAACAAGGGAAAAATGATACATAATATACAAGGGAACTTCTATAAGGTTAACAGCTGATTTCTGAGCAGAAACTCTACAAGCCAGAAGGGAGTGGCATGATATATTTAAACTGATGAAAGGGAAGAACCTACAACAAAGATTGCTCTACCCAGCAAGGATCTCATTCAGATTCAATGGAGAAATCAAAAGTTTTACAGACAAGCAAAAGCTAAGAGAATTCAGCACCATGAAACCAGCTCTACAAAACATGCTAAAGGAACTTCTGTAAGTGGGAAACACAAGAGAAGAAAAGGACGTACAAAACCAAACCCATAACAATTAAGAAAATGGTAATAGGAACATACATATTGATAACTGCCTTAAACGTGAATGGATTAAATGCTCCAACCAAAAGACACAGGCTCACTGAATGGATACAAAAACAATACCCATATATATGCTGTCTACAAGAGACCCACTTCAGACCTAGGGACACAAACAGACTGAAAGTGAGGGGGTGGAAAAAGATATTCCATGCAAATGGAAAGCAAAAGAAAGCTGGAGTAGCAACACTCATATCAGATATAATAGAATTTAAAATAAAAAATGTTACAAGAGACAAGGAAGGACACTACATAATGATCAAGGGATCGATCCAAGAAGATATAACAATTATAAATATATATGCACCCAACATAGGAGTACCTCAATACATAAGGCAACTGCTCACAGCTATAAAAGAGGAAATCGACAGTAACACAGTAATAGTGGGGGACTTTAACACCTCACTTACACCAGTGGACAGATCATCCAGAAAGAAAATTAAAAAGTAAACAGAAGCTTTAAATGACACAATAGACCAGATAGATTTAATTGATATTTATAGGACATTCCATCCAAGAACAGCAAATTACACTTTCTTCTCAAGTGCACATGGAACATTCTCCAGGATAGATCACATCTTGGGTCACAAATCAAGCCTCAGTAAACTTAAGAAAATTGAAATCATATCAAGCATCTTTTCTGACCACAACGCTATGAGATTAGAAATCAATTACAGCGAAAAAAACGTAAAAAACACAAACACATGGAGGCTACACAGTACGTTACTAAATAACAAAGGGATCACTGAGGAAATCAAAGAGGAAATCAAAGAATACCTAGAGACAAATTACAACAAAAACACGATGATCCAAAACCTATGGGATGCAGCAAAAGCATTTCTAAGAGGGAAGTTTATAGCAATACAAGCCTACCTCAAGAAACAAGAAAATCTCAAATAAACAATCTAACCTTACACCTAAAGGAACTAGAGAAAGAAGAACAAACAAAACCCAAAGTTAGTAGAAGGAAAGAAATAAAAATGAGAGCAGAAATAAATGAAATAGAAACAAAGAAAACAAGAGAAAAGATCAATAAAACTAAAAGCTGGTTCTTTGAGAAGGTAAATAAAACTGATAAACCTTTAACCAGACTCATCAAGAAAAAGAGAGAGAGGACTCAAATAAAATTAGAGGGACTTCCCTGGTGGTGCAGTGGTTAGGAATCCGCCTGCCAATTAAAGGGACATGGGATCAAGCCCTGGTCTGGGAAGATCCCACATGCCGTGGAGCAACTAAGCCCATGTGCCACAACTACTGAGCCTGCGCTCTAGAGCCCACAAGCCACAACTATGGAAGTCCAAGTGCCTAGAGGCCGTGCTCCGCATCAAGAGAAGCCACCACAATGAGAAGCCTGCACACCACAATGAAGAGTAGCCCCCACTTGGTGTAACTACAGAAAGCCTGCGCACAGCAATGAAGACCCAATGCAGCCAAAAAGAAATAAATAAATAAAATTAGAAATGAAAAGGGAGAAGTTACAATGGACACTGCAGAAATACAAAGCATCATAAGAGACAACTACAAACAACTGTATGCCAATAAAATGGACAACCTGGAAGAAATGGAGAAATTCTTAGAAAGGAATAAAACCTCCAAGACTGAACCAGGAAGAAATATAAAATATGAACAGACCAATCACAAGTTATGAAATTGAAACTGTATTAAAAATCTTCCAGCAAACAAAAGTCCAGGACCACATGGTTTCACAGGTGAATTCTATCAAACATTTAGAGAAGAGCTAACACCCATCCTTCTCAAACTCTTCCAAAAAATTGCAGAGGAAGGAACATTCCCAAACTCATTCTATGAGGCCACGATCACCCTGATACCAAATCCAGACAAAGATAATACAAAAAGAGAAAATTACAGACCAATATCACTGATGAATATAGATGCAAAACTCCTCAACAAAATACTAGCAAACATAATCCAACAACACATTGAAAGGATCACACACCATGATCAAGTGGGATTTTTCCCAGGGATGCAAGGATTCCTCAATGTACACAAATCAATCAATGTGATACACCATATTAACAAACTGAAGAACAAAAACCATATGATCATCTCAATAGATGCAGAAAAATCTTTTGACAAAATTCAACACCATTTTATGATAAAAACTCTCCAGAAAGTGGGCATAGAGGGAACCTACCTCAACATTATAAAGGCCATAAATGACAAACCCATAGCAAATACCATTCTCAATGGTGAAAAACTGAAAGCATTTCCTCCAAGATGAGGAACAAGACATTGATGTCCACTCTCGCCACTATTATTCAACATCCTAGCTGCGGCAATCAGAGAAGAAAAAGAAATAAAAGGAATACAAATTGGAAAAGAAGAAGTAAAACTGTCACTGTTTGCAGATGACATGATACTATACATAGAGAATCCTAAAGATGCCACCAGAAAACTACTAGAGCTAATCAATGAATTTAGTAAAGTGGCAGGATACAAAATTAATGCACAGAAATCTCTTGCATTCCTATACACTAACAACGAAAGATCAGAAAGAGAAATTAAGGAAACAATCCTAGTCACCACTGCAACTAAAAGAATAAAATACCTAGGAATAAACCTACCTAAGGAGACAAAAGACCTGTACTCAGAAAACTATAAGACACTGATGAAAGAAATCAAAGATGACACAAACAGATGGAGAGATATACCATGTTCTTGGATTGGAAGAATCAATATTGTGAAAATGACTATACTACCCAAAGCAATCTACAGATTCAATGCAATCCCTATCAAATTACCAGTGGCATTTCTTACAGAACTAGAACACAAATTCTTAAAATTTGTATGAAGACACAAAAGACCCCGAATAGCCAAAGCAGTCTTGAGGGAAAAAAACGGATCTGGAGGAATCAGACTCCCTGACTTCAGACTATACTACAAAGCTATAATAAGACAATATGGTACTGGCACAAAAACAGAAATAGAGGTCAATGGAAAAGGATATAAAGCCCAGAGATAAACCCACGCACTTATGATCAACTAATCTATGACAAAGGAGGCAAGGATATACAATGGAGAAAAGACAGTCTCTTCAATAAGTGGTGCTTGGAAAACTGGACAGCTACATGTAAAAAAATGAAATTAGAACACTCCCTAATGCCATACGCAAAAGTAAACTCAAAATGGATTAGAGACCTAAATGTTAAGACCAGACACTATAAAACTCTTAGACCAAAACATAGGAAGAACCTCTTTGACATAAATCACACCAAGATATATTTTGATCCACCTCCTAGAGTAATGGAAATAAAAATAAACAAATGGGACCTAATGAAACTTAAAAGCTTTTGCAAAGCAAAGGAGGCTACAAACAAGATGAAAAGACAACCCTTAGAATGGGAGAAAATGTTTGCAAACAAATCAATGGACAAAAGATTTATCTCCAAAATACATAAACAGCACATGCAGCTCGATACTAAAAAAACAAACAACCCAATCAAAAAATAGGCAGAAGACCTAAACAGACATTTCTCCAAAAAAGACATACCGATGGTCAAGAAGCACATGAAAATCTGCTCAACATCACTAATTATTAGAGAAATGCAAGGGCTTCCCTGGTGGTGCAGTGGTGAAGAATCTGCCTGCCAATGCAGAGAACATGGGTTCGATCCCTGGTCGGGGAAGATCCCACATGTCGCAAAGCAACTATGCCCATGCACCAGAACTACTGAGCCTGCACACTGGAGCCCGTAGGCCACAACTAGTGAGCCCACGTGCCACAACTACTGAAGCCTGCATGCCTAGAACCCATGCTCCACAACAAGTGAAGCCACTGAAATGAGAAACCCGTGTGCCACAACGAAGAGTAGCCCCCACTTGCCACAACTAGAGAAAGCCTGCATGCAGCAACGAAGACCCAATGCAGCCAAAAACAAATAAATAAAATTAAAAACAAAAAGAAATGCAAATCAAAACTACAATGAGGTATCACCCCACACCAGTTAGAATGGACATCATCAGAAAATCTACAAACAACAAATGCTGGAGGATGTGGAAAAAAGGGAGAGGCCACTGCAACGAGAAGCCCCCACACAACAATGAAGGCCTAATGCAGCCAAAAATAAAATAATTTAATTAAAAACAAAACAAAAAGACACAGGCACACCAATGTTCATTGCAGCACTATTTATAATAGACAGGTTATGGACGCAACCTAAATGCCTATCGACACACGAATGGATAAAGATGTGGTACACATATACAATGGAATATTAGCCATAAAAAGGAAAAAAACTGGGTCATTTGTAGAGACGTGGATGGATATAGAGACTGTCATACAGAGTGAAGTAAGTCAGAAAGAGAAAAACAAATATCGTATATTAACACATACATGTGGAATCTAGAAAAATGGTACAGATGAACTGATTTGCAGGGCAGAAATAGAGACACAGATGTAAAGAACAAATGTATGGACACCAAGGGGGAAAGCAGTGGTGGTGGTGGTGGTGGTGGTGGTGGCGGTGATGGGATGAATTGGGAGATTGGGGTTGACATATATATACACTAATATGCATAAAATAGATAACTAATAAGAACCTGCTGTATAAAAAAATAAATTCAAAACTTCAAAAATAAAACAACCTGAATGCATATGACAAAGTGAAAGAAGCCAACCTGAAAAGGGTACGTACTGTATGACTGCAAATATATGACATTCTAGAAAAGAACAAACTGTGGAGAGAGTAAAAAGATCAGGGCTTGACACAGGTTAAGTGGGAAGGAGACATGAATAGGCAGAGCACAGATTTTTAGGGCAGAAACTATGCTGTATGATACTGTAAAGGTGGGTACATGTCATTATACATTTGTCAAAACCCACAGAATTCACACCACCATGAGTGAACCCTAATGTCAACTGTGGATTTTGGGTGATAATGATGTGTCAGTACAGATTCATAGATTGTAACAAATGTCCCACTCTGGTGTGGGATGTTGACAGTCAGGGAGGCTCTGCTTATGTGGGGGAAGGGGGTACATGGGAACTCTCCTGTACCTTCCACTTGGATTTGCTGGGAACCTAAAACTGTTTTGTTTTGTTTTTTTAATATTTATTTATTTATTTATGGCTGTGCAGGGTCTTAGCTGCAGCACGTGAGCTTCTTAGTTGCGGCCTGCATGAAGGATCTAGTGCCTCGACCAGGGATTGAACCCGGGTCCCCTGCACTGGGAGCATGGAGTCTTAACCACTGGACCACCAAGGAAGTCCCTTAAAACTTCTTAAAAATAAAGTCCAATTTTAAAAAATCTGGATTTGATAACCTTCTTAACAGAGTGAAAAATTAATCAGATCTGCAAAACAACAGTAAACTTCGTTGTATCTTGTCTTCTCCAGTTTGCAACTCTACCCCTGTGGTTAACTCTACTCCTTTGACTTACATCTCTGGAAGCTGTTGACCATGGCTTGGGTAAAATGATGAGAAACAGAGTCAAAGAGACTTCATTTGTAATACTCTCTGAAATTTGAGGCTAAGTAGTGCAATATAAGGAAGAGTGGTGCCCTAAAAAAAAAAAAAGGATAAAGTTTTAGCAAATAGAGGGAAAATATTTGTTTTTCAATATTTGTTCATTATGGAAATAATGACATTTGAAATATTAACTTTAAATTTTCAGACATCTATGAAAGACAAAGGGTTAATATTGATAAAATAAACTAAGTGGGGTTTCCCTTGTGGCGCAGTGGTTGAGAGACCACCTGCCGATGCAGGGGACACAGGTTCGTGCCCTGGTCCTGGACCACCTGGAAGATCCCACATGCCGCGGAGCGGCTGGGCCCGTGAGCCATGGCTGCTGAGCCTGCTGAGTCCGGAGGTTTCATTTATTTTTTTATTGTCCCTTCAGGTGTAAGTTTAGATTGTTTATTTGGGATTTTTCTTGTTTCTTGAGGTAGGCTGTACCGCCTCACTAGTTGAGGTCAGGTTTGGCTGTCATGCCCAGTACAGAGTTGGGGAGGGTGCAGGTGGGAGGGGGCACTTCCTGCTGGCTGCATCTTGCCCTGCAGATCTGTTCCCGAAAACGTCCTTACATGCTTGGGGGCTAACATGTGGGCATCAGCCTCTGGAGGGAGAAGTAGGGGCTCAAGCCTATGAAGTACCAGTGTACACCTGATGACTGATGTGAGACAGAGGGTCTCCATCTCTGTGGGGAGTGGGACTGACAAAGGCTGGCCTAAAGCTTCAGATTCCCTCCCACCCACCACTGCCCATCCAAGGAGGGCTCTCCCTGAGAGGACTCTGCTACAGGATTTCCTGCTGACTGCCTAGCTCTGAGCTCTGTTGTCTCTACCTTCTGCTCTCTGGGCTCTGCTTCCCTGTGCAGGTCTGGAAAATGCCCTGGCTGGAGGATAGGAGGATGTGATCTGACCTGGAGTGCTATCCTGTTCCTTCAGGGTTATAGCCCCGCACTGTTTCTCCAATGCCTGCAGGGAGCCACTCCTCTAGTTTGTAGTTTTACAGTTCATGACAAGAGGAGAGTAAGTCAGATCCTGTTACTCCATAACAGCTGTAACCCACAACACACTGTAGAAAATAAGAGTGATTCTGAGTTTAAAAGCCTGACTTTCTCTACTGGGCTTCTTTTCAGACTTTGAAAATTGGAGCTAATTTCTGGTTTTCAACAGTAGTGGAAACAAACTAGGAAACTCCATATTAAATTCCCTTCCCCTCAAAGCTAATTTATAGTTTTCCACCATTTTTCGAATTATACCAATTTTCTCTCCTGTCTCTTTGAATGTTGAGCCTCATTATTTATTTGGCAAAGAGAACACATTAATGATGTTTGTGTTAATCTGCTAGAACTGCCATAACAAAGTACCATAGATGGGCTGGTTTAAACCATAGAAACTTATTTTCTCACCCTTCTGGAGGCTGGAAGTCTGAGAGGAAGGTCAACAGGTTTGATATCTCCTGTGGCCTCTCTCCTTGGCTTGGGATGGCCATCTTCTCACCATGTCTTCAAATGGCCTTTTGTCCCTGTGGGCATACACCTAGTGTCTACCTCTCCTCCTATGAGGAAACCAGTCCTAATGAATTAGGGCCCCACCCTTATGACCTCATTTAACCTTAAATACTTCTCTAAAGGTCCTGTCTCCAAATACAGTCACTAAAGCATTAGGACTTCAACATATGAAAATCATTACCTTAATAAATATTAGTGGTAATAAAATGCAATGAAGTTATGAAAAGATGTGGGATAAACAGGCAAAGAGAATTCAACTATTTGAAAGTATCCTGCAGGTGTAAATGGCTCACAATAATTTCTAAAAGTGACATTCGTAAAAACATAACATCCAAAACCTGCACACAGAATACTCTAAATTCTGTAAATACGTTACTACTAAGAACTTAAAAAAAAAAAAAAAACAGAAAGCTTCCAATTGAAATAAACATTAAAAGGTGTTAGAGTGTAGTTTCATAAATGTATTTCAATTCAATACTTAGTACTATTTACCATAAGCAAGTATGATTATTTGATCTACCTGATTAATCCCTCACAGTGTCATCATCTCCCTAACAAACTGGGATCATTTTGATCCTCGAGATAACCTCAGATACCTACTTTCTCTGCTTTTTTGCTACCCGCTGTCCCCATTACACATTATCCTCAAAAGGCAGTGATCTTCCTTCAGTTCTTTGAATTCCACATGTACCTTTCCAACTCAGAGTATTCCCAAGACTTTTTCTCTCCAATAAAACATATTTTTTCGCAGATATGGAACTGTATCTATATATCCTACTGCTTCTGTTTTTACGGAGAACGCTAACACAGATAATACAAATTCCCAACTATGTAAGTCCCTGCAATCACAAAGTAATCACTTCCCAACATTTGAAAGTGGTTCTTTTCTCCATTTCCTGTTTGCCCATTTCTGTCCCCCCTACCTTGAAAGAACCTAATTATAGGAATGAGATCACTAAACAATTTAAACTAACTCCTGAATTATACTCTCCTGAATGCACACCACACTTTGTCTAACCTGTTCATTCTTTTCCTCAATTAAAAAAAGAATTGTGACTTCCCTGGAGGTCCAGTGGATAAGATTTCACCTTCCAATGCCGGGAGTGTGGGTTCAATACCTGGTCAGGTAGCTAATATCCCACATGCCTTGCAGCCAAGAAACCAAAACATAAAACAGAAGCAATACTATAACAAATTCAATAAGGACTTCCAAAAATGGTCAACATCAAAAGAATCTTGGGATTCCCTGGTGGCGCAGTGGTTGAGAATCTGCCTGCCGATGCAGAGGACACAGGTTCGAGCCCTGGTCTGGGAAGATCCCACATGCCGTGGAGCAACTAGGCCTGTGAGCCACAACTACTGAGCCTGCGCTCTGGAGCCTGTGCTCCGCAACAAGAGAGACCACGATAGTGAGAGGCCCGTGCACCGTGATGAAGAGTGGTCCCCGCTTGCCGCAACTGGAGAAAACCTTCGCACAGAAATGAAGACCCAACACAGTCAAAAATAAATAAACAAACCAACGAACCAACAAAAAAAAAATCTTAAAAAAAAACAAAGAATGAAGAATAACCCCACAGCTCCCTAAGCAATCCTGCAGGCAGACCTCACAGGCAAGACATCCGAAGAGTCAGCCAGTCTGAATGCAATGGAGAATGGTGCAGAAACCAACCTCCTGTCTTTACGATTCACTGAGATTCTTCCCCACTTTTTCCCTTTAAAACCTGTCATGTCTGGGAATTTCCTGGTGGTCCCATGATCAAGACTCCACACTTCCATTTCAGGGGGCACATGTTCATCCCTGGTTAGGGAACTAAAATCCCACATGCTGCGTGACCAAAAGCAAACAAACAAAAGAAACCTGTCATGGCTGAATGGCTGACCAGAATTTTCAAAGTTGGTCTCGGGACATGAGTCCACCTTCTCTCCAGATTGCCGGCTTTTCTGATTAAAACATCTTTCATTTCTACTGACACTTCCAACTCCATTATTGGTTTTCAGCTGTGAGCAGCCAAACCTGAGTTTGGTAACCCAATGAGATAGTTCAAGACTCAGAAGACCATTCTCATACATGTTCCATCTTTAAACAATGCAGCCTTTGTACTATGTACCAAATTAGCATGTTTTCTTGTTCCCTTTTGAGACTGATGGTGTCAAAGAAAAACACAGCTAGATGTTAACTGGAACAATAAAAACAAAAATGGAAAAAAACGTATTTTATTCAATAAATACTGACAGCAGGAAAAAGAGTTGAACTCAATCGTAATTTTTACAGAGGTGATCAGGTGTTTTAAAGGGAGAATGAGGGGAATTCCCTGGGAGCCCAGTGGTTAGTACTCCACACTTCCACTGCAGGGGGCACAGGTTCAATCGCTGATAAGGGAACTAAGATCCCACAAGCCATGTGGCGCAGCTAAAAAAAAAAACACCTTCAAGATTAAAAAAAAAATATGTTAAGAAAGTTTTTTTTAAAAATAAAGGAAGAATAAGGAAACAGGGAGGATGGGAACTCAGTATTCATAGAACTGAAACACTAAAAAGGGCTGGGAAATAGAAACAAGATTAGTTCAGCTGTGTTTGATAGCTGGTAATTATGAAAACTAGGATTCTATCCTTCCAAAGAGACTGAGAGACAGAGGCCTAATTGATCCTAATTCTTACATTTCAAAGGATTAGCTCTCAGGTCTTTGAGAAACATATATACAATTATGAGCTCTTCTTAATAAATGCTCAAAAAAAGAGGCTGGGGGCAGGGTGTCATTCATCAAGTATACTTAGAACTAATAGTAAATTCTCCTGGCAGATTAATCTTATAATGTATGGTACATGTGTACATTACATTGTGTGTAACAAAAACACTGAAAAAACTCAAGACGTGTTCTTCAAGTACTGAAACCAATTATTCCATAAAGCAGTCACTCAAGAACGAGTAAAATGGGTATCTGTTGTTTCACTGTCCTAGTCGTTAAAGAAAAGGAAAATAGCCCAAACTAATCAAAGTATAGGCTTAAGAGGGAATTCCCTGGCAGTCCAGTGGTTAGGACTCAGAGCTTTCACTGCAAGGGTCCAGGTTCAATCCTTGTTTGATGAACTAAGTTCTTGCAAGCTGTGCAACACAGCCAAAGGAAAAAAAAAAAGAATAGGCAGAAGATAAAAGGAGACATTTTACCATAGATAGCAAATATAAATCTGTAAGGACGCTAATCATGAATTCTGAGGAAAATTCAATTCAAACCGTGAAACAGCACGGCAACCTCATTAAGAGTTAAAATAAAAAACCACTGACCAACTAAGTATTCACTAGGATGTAGAAGAAATGGAACCCTCATACAAGTACTGTTACAAATACAAAGAAAAAAAACAAAACAAAACATGGTAAATCAACTATACTCCAATAAAAATTTTTATAAAAAGAAAAAGTACAATGTTTAGATAGCAATTTGTTAGTCTGTTCAAAAGCTAAACGTACACCTACTTTGTAACTCAAACACTGCAATTTAATTTTTGGACCAAAGGATAAAGGAAACAAATTTCCATATTAAGAACTGTACACAGGGCTTCCCTGGTGGTGCAGTGGTTGAGAGTCCACCTGCCGATCAGGGGACATGGGTTCGTGCCCCAGTCCGGGAAGATCTCACATGCCGCGGAGCGGCTGGGCCCGTGAGCCACAGCCGCTAAGCCTGCACGTCCGGTGCCTGTGCTCCGCAACGGGAGAGGTCACAACAGTGAGAGGCCTGTGTACCGCAAAAAAAACCCCAAACAAACAAACAAACAAACAAAAACTGTACACAAACACTTGCACTAGTTTATTTTCAACAGTCAAAACTTGGAATTATCCCAAATAGCTATAAACAGGTGAATGGATAAATACTGTTATATCTAATGGTAAGAATATTACTCAAAAACACAGAAAAAAAACCAGCTCCTCATTTAATATCATTGATGAATCTCAAAATAATTACAAAACACAAAACCAGGAGAAAACAAAAGTAAACGTTTTAGGATTTCATCATGTAAATTATAGAAATCGTAAAGATATCTATTACAAGGGAAAATAAATCAATGGTTGCTTGGAGGGCTGTGAAGGGCAGGGACAGATTATAAAAGGAAATCAGGCAAATATATGGTGACACATATGGTCATTACCATGACTGTGATGATGTTTTCACAGGTATCATGTGTACGTCAAAACTTATCAAATATTTCACTTTAAAAATGTACAGTTTTCTACATGTATATTACACCTAAATAAAGCTTTAAAAAACACTTCAAGCTAAGAAAATCTGTACGTCCCACTTTTTTGGAAAACAGATTTGGCAACCCTATACTAGCTTCACCACCTTTCTAGTCATGCCCTATGGGTGTCAGTCTTGCCTCAGTGGCAGCAAACACTGGCGAGTAATAAAGGACATTTCCACTTCAGTCAACAGGAATTCTGGCTGGCTTACAAGAGCCACATCCCTAGACTACTTTTCTCTACCTTTCTTTTCCTGCCTGTGCAACAATGGCCTTGAGGCAAACACTTCAGGTAGCTACAAAAATCCACAGAACGTTCCAATTATCTCTTCTGACAATGACCTCAGCTACACAACATAAACATGCCTGGAGGTCCTGAGATTTGTGTACACGCTGATCCTGCACATTGGTCACTGTCACAAAGACATCTGTGGATGCACTTTTAGAAGAGGCACATTCCAATGAGCTGGCTGCTGTCTCCTCTGCTCCCTACTAACCCAGTTTCTGTATCAGTTTCAGTTTCCCCTGACCCCTATAGTCTTACAGCCAGTGACTGTCACCCATGGAATTGTGGACATCAGGGCACATGCTTTTTGCAAAACTAATGGAGGAGAGTCCTCTCAACAGTGCTGACATCTCTCGTGATACACCCTGTGAACACGGGAAAAAATTCATGCTGCTCCAAGAACTTGAGGTTGTCACATCTCACTCCTCTTCACGGTGATGTCTGAGTCTTCTAAAACTCATAGCATCCAGGCTTCAAATGAGGACCAGAAAGCCCTGCCCTCTCTCCTACGACTTCACTGGCACCAATGCAAATTTGGCCAAGAAAACGGCAAGCCAATTTTTGCCATCATACTATCCTCTCTGAGGCCCATGCCTGTGGAGCCCAAATCTCCTTATAAAAAACCTCTAGCAGTGCACAGAACTCCCAAAACAAAACAGGCCTTAAACAGTAAGGCACCCGTATTATACAAACCAAAACAATGTGTGGCACACAGTTTGGGTTGGTGACTTGCTAGCTGGAAAAACTGATCATGTGAGAACATGTCCCTGAAAAGTGTTGTCCTTCTCTGCACATGGTCAGCTGAATTCTTATGATGTTCTCTGGGCCAACATTCCTTCAGGCTTTTGTGCACGTAGTCAGAGAGAGGGGAACACCAACCCCAAAGGGACTGACCTACTCCTAGTTTGCTCCAACATTTGGAAGAACAGAGGTAAGTTTCCCTGAGTGCACTGGGCTGGTGACTGATGCACACTGTGTGGACCTGCCAGGCAACACAGGTAAAATAGCCACAGAAACAGACAGTGACATAAATCTGGGAAAAGCCCTGGACAGGTTACAAAGTGCAATACAGCCACAAATGCTTCCCACATAACTTAAACGTAAGGGGTATCTCCCCATGTGGACAACTGGATGTATGAGATTGAATTCAGATGGGTGGCTCCTCAGTTTCTTCCAGTGTCGTTACCCTGAACAAGAAAATTACACATTTCCTTGCACATTCAAGTCCTTTCTCCAGTGCAAATTTTACCATGTATAATAAGTTGAATTATTTAGGAAAGTTTCTCAAATTCCCTGCACGAATAAGGCTTTGCTTGTGAAATCTCTGATTATAACAAAGGGGGGAACTAGTGGTAAAGGATTTCCAACATTCACCACACATTTAAGGCCTTTCAGCTCTGTGAACACGGATGTTGAAGAAGTGCAGAGCTCTGGGGAAAAGATTTCCCACATTCACTAGCCTCATATGGCCCTGATCCTGTGTGAACTCTCTGATGATAACAGAAAGCCAGACCTAGATGAAAAAGATTTCCCACATTCACTGCATTTATAAGACTTCTCTGCAGTGTGACCTCTACAGTGTTCAAGGAGAGAAGAATTTGCTCTAAAGGACTGCCTACATTCCGTGTGTACTGCCTACACAAGGTCTTTTGCTTGTGTGAATTCTCTGATGTTCATGAAGGATGGAATTACAGGGAAAACATTTCCCACATTCACTGCACCCATAAGGCCTTTCTGCTGTGTGAACTCTCTGATGATTATTGATGTTGAAACCAGAGAAAAAAGACTTCCCACATTCACGGCGCTGATAAGGCCTATGTCCAGTGTGAACTCTCTGATGTTCAGTAATCACAGAGCTCTTGGAAAAAGACTTCCCCTACACACTACACTCATATGGCCTCAATCCTGTGTGAACTCTCTGATGATAACAGAGGCCGGACCTAGATGGAAAAGATTTCCCACATTCACTACACTCAGTATGAACTCCCTGATGATAACGAAGTTTCCTCCTACTGGTAAAAGATTTCCCACACTCTCTACACTTATAAGGCCTTTCTCCTGTGTGATCTCTCTAAAGATAATAGAGGCCAGGGTAAGAACTATAAGATTTTCCGCATTCACTGCATTCATAAGGCCTTTTTCCACTATGAACATTTCAGTGTTGAGTGAGGTAAGATTGATGACTAAAGGATTTCCAATGCTCACTGCACTCAAAAGGCCTTTCTCCTGTGTGAACTCTCCAGTGTACAATTAGGTAAAATTTTCATCTAAAAGATATCCCACATTGAGTACACTCATAACGCCTTTCTCCAGTGTGAAATGTCCGTTCTCGAACTATGATGGATCTACAGCTAGGAAAATGTGCACATTCACTGCACAGGTAATAATTTTCTCCAATGTGTCTTCTCGAGGGATAAATAAACACAAAGTTTTGGTTAAAGGATTTCCCACATTTGCTGCACTTGTACTGCCTTGTTTCAGTGTGAATTCTTCAATGCAGATTGAGGGTTGAGGTTCGCCTGAAAGATTTGCCAGGCTCACCACACACGTGAAGCCTTTCTCCAGTATGCACTCTCTGGTGCACAACAAATGAGGATTTGTACCTGAATGTCTTCCCACATTCACTGCACACAGAACAGTGTCTTCCAGGGTGGACACCCTGGTCCTGAACAATTGCATGTTTCAGGCTGAAGGCTTTCTTGCATTCTCCCCAGCTGTAATGACTTCTCTGCTTTGTAAAGTTGCCTCACGCTGGGCAATCTTTTTTGGTTTCTCCCTGGTGTGAGTGGTCTGTTGCTGGAGATGTCCCAAGGTGGCCAGAAAGTCTTTCCCAACTTCCTCACAGGTAAAGGTCTTCCTTCACACATGGCATTTGCAGCTTTTCACAAACAAGGCCCTGACTGCAGCATTACTGAAGGATTTCTCTTCCATGTGCTGCTTCTAGTGTTTTCGGAGGTTTGCACTAAAATGAAATCGCTTCAAACATATTCTACACGGGAACACTTTCTGACTGTGTTGTGTTTCTTCATGCTCAGCCAAGTGAAAAATACTTCTCAAGACCAGACTACACTTCTCACTGGAGTGATTCTTCTGGGAAAACGAAGGTGCCTTAGGAGTCCTGGCCAGTGACATGCTTATAGAAATGCTTCGTTGAAACGGTGCCTCTGCTCCACAGCAGCAACCTAAATGCAAATAAATGGTGGTAAAATACATGCAAATAAACTTTATAAACTTTATGTTGACTTTATAGGGAGAGAGCAACATCATCATAAAGGTAATATGTCATATCTAGGAATGACTCTACAGGATGCTTTTCCAGAAAGGAGATTTGTAATTCCACTGGGGAAGTAGCTACTGGGCATGACTGTGCCTCTAAGGCAAAAGAATGGTACACTTCACCAGGGGAAGGACATTAGGATAGGGTACAGCACCAAGTAGACAGGCATATTCTAGAACTTGTTCATATGCCAGAGGATTCCTGCAGGACCTATTCTGCTCATGATGTGACGCTGTGTAGAAAGCATATGTCCAAACCCAGAAGAAACCAACTGCAGTAGAATAGCTTCTGTTCAAGGCCAATTTAAGGATGTGTGGACACCTCATAGCACATGCAGACCAAAGTTGCAGAGCAAGAGAGGAGGAGGTATGAGAGAAATGGCTGAGATTTGAAGTCCAGAGACATGGGGCTTATCCCTGGGCTGGAAGTCAGAGTAGATATCACAGTGAAGTAAAACTGACTAGTCAGCACAGGATTAACAGTGGAGAAGGGAAAGTAGACATGGGCTGTGTCGCGAGGTACAACCAAAAAAATACTGGGTAAATGAGAAACATTCCTGGTATGATCTGAACACAGTACTGATGTCACACCCTCCAGGTTCACCAGGGCAAGGTACCTGTGAGTTCACCTTGCAGCCTTGCCTATTGAGAATCCCTACAATCTTTGGTGTCCCTAGAGCTGACAGAGCTGCAGAGTCATTACATGGCTGGTCCCTTCTGACAGCCCAAACTGCCACACCCCACCTAGCCAGTGACCTTGTAACCAACCCAAGTTAAGGTCTTTCCCTACCAAAACCAGTCTGAAAATCCGGATGATGTGACTGATCCATCAAATGCATAAACATGAACAAAAGGCTCTAAGAAACATGGAATATCAAGGAAACAAGACATCACCAAAGGAGCGTAAGTTTCCAGCAAGTGAATCCAAAGAAATGCATATCTATAAACAACTGGACGAAGATTTCAAAATAAATGTTTTAAGGAAGGTCAGCCAGCTCCAAGAGAACAAAAACAGTAACTCAATCAAAGTAGGAAAAAAATACACAAACAAATCAACAGGTTCCAAGAATGGGAGTTCCCTAGCAGTCCAGTGGTTAGGGCTTCACACTCCCACTGCAGGGGGCACAGGTTCCATCCCTGGTCAAGGAACTAAGATGCCACATGCCATACGGTGCGGCCAAAACAAACAAACAAACAAAAAACACAAGAAGTTCCAAAATACACAGAAAAAAAAAAAAAGAAAAAAGAAAAAGGAATTAAATTTTGGAGCTGAAGAACACAATGAATGAAATGAAAAATACAACAGAGACCAGCCAACTTGATCAAGCAGGAGAAAAATCTATGACCTTGAATCAGGTGATTTCAAATCATCCAGCTAGAGGGATAAAAGACTGAAGAAAGCCTATGTAAATTATGGGATGCCATCAGTGGAAATAATATTCACATTGTAGAAGTGCCAGAAGGAGAAGTAATGGAGAAAGGAGCAGAAAGCTTATTTAAATAAAAAATGGTGGGAACAATCAACCAAATCAAGAGAGAGAGGTGAGGATATGCAGGTACATGATGCACATAGGTCCCCATCCAGATTCAATCCAACAAGATCTTCACTGAGACAGTAAAATGAAAGTCTGAAAAGTCAAAGACAAAGAATTTTGAAAGCAGCAAAAGAAAAGAAACTCATTACATACAAGAGAACCCCTGTAAGGCTATAAGCACATTTCTCAGCAGAACCCATGCAGACCAGGAGAGAGTGGGACGTTAAATTCAAAATGCAGAAGGAAAAAAACCTGCCAACTAAGGAATACTTTATCTGGCAATGCTGTCCTTCAGAAATGAAGGAGTGATAAAAACTCTCCTACATAAACAAAAGCTGGGAGAGTTCATCACCATTCAACCTGCCTTACCAGAAATGCTAAATGGAGCTTTTCAACCTGAAAGGAAAAGACACTAATTAGCAACAGGAAAATATATGAAAATATGAAGCACAGTGGTAAAGGTTAAGTATATACTCAAATTCAGAATATGCTAACACTGTAATATGGTGGTGTGGTAATCACTTAATTCTAGTATAAGGAATAAAAGACAAAAGTATTAAAAATTACTATACCAACAATTACTTTTAATGACTACAAGTATAAAAACATATAAACTGTCACATCAAAAATATAAATGCAACAGGGGTGAGATACTAAAATGGGACGTTTTTTCCCTTTTATTTTTTATCTTTATTGAAGTATAGTTGATTTGCAACGTTGTGTTAATTACTGTTGTATAGAAAAGTGATTCAGTTATACATATATATACATTCTTTTTTAAAAATATTCTTTATCATTCTGGTTTATCATAGGATACTGAATATAATTCTCTGTGCTATACAATAAGACCTTGTTTATCCATCCTATATATAAAAGCTTATACCCACTAACCTCCCACTCTATCCCTTCCCCAAACCATCCCTCTTAGCAACCACTAGTCTGTTCTCTATGTCTGTAATTCTGTTGCTGTTTCATAGATAGGCTCATCTGTGTCATATTCTAGATTCCACATATAAGTGATATCATACGGTATTTATCTTTCTCTTTCTGATGTATTTCACTTAGTATGATAATTTCTAGATGCATCCATGTTGCTGCAAATGGCACTATTTCATTCTTTTTTATGGCTGAGTAGTATTCCATTCTATATATGGACTACACGTCTTCTCTATCCATTCATCTGTTGATGGACATTTTGGTTGTTCCCATGTCTGGGCTATTGTGAATAGTGCTGCTATGAAGATTTGGGTGTGTGTATCTTTTTGAATTATAATTTTTTCTGGACATATGCCCAGGAGAGGAATTGCTTGATCAAATGGTAATTCTAGTTTTAGTTTTCTGAGAAACCTCCATACTATTTTCCACAGTGGCTATACCAACTTACATTCCCACCAACAGTGTAGGAGGATTCTAAAAGGAGACTTTTTGTATAGAACTGACATTAAGTTGTTATCAGCTTAAAATACTGTTGTATTTTATGCAAAACAGACAGTAAACACAAAGCAATAACCTACAGTAGATACACAAAGATAAAAAGAAAGGAATCAAAGCATACCACTACCGAAAACCATCAAATCACAAAGGAAGAAAGTGAGAAAGAAAAAAAAGGAACAAAGGAACTACAAATCAGCTGTACAAAAATTAACAAGATGGCAATTACAAAGTCCTTACAAAATTCTCTCCATTCAAAAGACACACAGTGGCTGAGGATAAAGTCTTCAAGAGACTTGCTTCAGCTTTAAGGACACAAATAGGCTGAAAGAGAAGGAAGTGAAAAAAAACTCAATACAAATGGAAACGAGAAAACAGTAGCTTATACTTTTAATAGCCTACACTTAGGCTAGAAAAATAAACTTTAACTCAAAACCTATCACAAGAGACAAAGAAAGTCATTGAATAATGATAAAGGTGTTGACTCATCAAGAGGACAGAACATCAGAGCACTTAAATGTGTAAGGCAAATATTAAGAAACTGGAAGGTGGAATTCTCTGGTAGTCCACTGGGTCCACTGGGTAAGACTCTACACTCCCAATGCAGGAGGCCTTGGTTCCACTCCTGGCTGGGGACCTAGATCCTGCATGCACGCAGCAACTAAGAGCCCACATGCTGCAACTAGGAATTCCACATGCAGCAACTAAAAGATCCCACGTGCCACAACGAAGGTCCTGTGTGCCGCAACGAAGACCCAGCACAGCCAAAAGTAAATAAATAAATAAGTATTAAGAAAAAAAGAAAAGAAACTGGTAGGTAGAAAAGACAACAATGAAATAATGTTAGCAGACTCCAATACCCATCTTTTGAGAATGGGTAGATTAACCAAACAGAAAATCAATAAGGAAATATTTAATGACAATTTAGCTCAAACATTGACGAAATATTGAATAGAACTTTAGACCACCTCAACCTAACATACACAGAACATTCCATTCAACTACAGCACAATACATTCTTCTCAAGTGGACACAGAACACTCTCTAAAAGACATCATATGTTAGGTCACAAAACAAGTCTTCACACCTTTAGGAAGACTGAAATCATATCAAGACTCTTATTCAGCCATAAGAGTTGGAAACTAAAAATCAATAACATAATATATCTGTGAACACTGGAAAGTTCAAAAATATATGGACATTAAATAACACATTCCTGAACAACAAATGTGTTCAAGAAAAAAGATCAGAAGGAAAAATAAAATTATCTTGAGATGAAGTAAAATGGAATCAAAACATGCCATGAGATGTAGCAAAAGAATTTCTAAAAGTAAAACTGATAGCAATAAATGCCTACATTAAGGAAAAAGACTCAAATAAACAACCTAACATTACACCACAAGGAACTAGAAAAAAACAACTAAGCTCAATTCTAGAAGGAAGGAAATAACAAAGATCAGACCAGAAAGAAATAAAATACAGACTGAAAGGAATAGGAACATCAACAAAGCTAAGAGGTGGTTTTTGAAAAGAACCAAAATTGACAAAACTTTAGCTACACTAAATTAGAAAAGAGAAGATTCAAAAAAATGAAATCAAAAATGAAGGAGCAGCTAGTACAACTGATACTACAGATACACAAATATCATAAACAATGAACAATTAAATGCCAACAAACTGGATAAACAAGAAGAAATGGATAAATTATTTGAAACAAATTACCAACATTAAATCATGAAGGAAAAAATATGAGTAGGTCAGTAACAATTAAGGAAACTGAATCATTAATTAAAAATCTCCCAAAAAGCTAAGCAACAAGGATGTATTTTATGGCACAGGGAAATACAGCCAATTTTTTATAATAACTTAAAATTGAGTATAATTTATTAAAAAAATTTTTTTTGGTTGTGCTGCACAGCACATGTGATCTTAGTTTGCAGACCAGGGATCAAACCCATCCCCCTGCAGTGGAAGCACAGAGTTCTAACCACTGGACCATCATAGAATTCCCCAATTTATAAAAATACTGAATCACTATGTCTTACTCTGACACGAATACTGTAAATAAACTATACTTCAATTTTTAAAAATTAATTAATTAATAATAACAAACTGTCTCAACAAAGAAAAGCACAGGACCAGACAGATTCACTGGTGATTTCTTCCAGTGATTTTAAGAATTAATGTCAATCCTTCCTCAACTCTTCCAAAACGCTGAAAGAACATTTCCAAACTCATTTTCTCAGGCTAAGGCTAGAAATATACCTTGATACCAAAGCATGTTATGGAAACTATAAGAAAAAAAAAATTACAGGCCAACATCCTTGATGAACATAGAAGGAAAAAATTCCCAACAGAAAACTAGCAAACTAAACTCAACATCATATTCAAGAATCTTACATTATCATCAAGTGTGGCTTATCCACAGGAAACAAGGATAGTTCCTCATATGCAAATCAATAAACATGACACACCATATTAAGAGAATGAAGGATAAAAATCATACGATCATCTCAATAAATGAAGAAAAACCACTTAACAAAATTGAGCATACTTTCCTATTAAAAATTCTAAACAAATTAAGTGACAAGGAATATAATTCAATATGATAAACCCATAAACAATAAGCCCATGCTAACATCATACTCAGAATTTAAAACCTAAAAGCTTTTCCTCTAAAACCAGGAACAAGACAAAGATGCCCACTGTCCTCATTACTATTCAATATTGTTCTGGAAGGCCTACCCAGAACACTTGGTCAAGAGAAAAAAGTAATAATAATAAAATCATAAAAAAAGTAAAACTACTGCAGAAGGCATGATCTTATATGTAGAGGATCCTAAAGACTCCCCCCGAAAACTTACAACTATTAAACAAATTCAGTAAAGTTGCAGGATACAAAATCAATACACAAAAATCAGTTGCAGTTTTGTAAACAATGAAATATCAGAATAATAAATTAGGAAATCAATCATATTTACAAAATCAAAAACAATAAAATACATAGGAATAAATTTAACAAAGGAAGTAAAAGCTCTGGACTCTGAAAACTATGACACTGATAAAACAGACACAAGTAAATGAAAAGATATCCCACATCCTTGTACTGGAAGAATTAATAATGTTACAATGTCCACACCACCAAATGCAATATACAGATTCAATGCAATTCTTATCAAAATTACAATGAGATTTTTCACAGAAATAGAGAATGAATCCTAAAGTTCATATGGAGCCAAAAATGACCTCAAAGAGCCAAAGCAATCTTTTTTTTTTTTAATGTATTTATTTTTTGGGCTGTGTTGGGTCTTTGTTGCTGTGTGTGGGCTTTCTCTAGTTGCAGTGCATGGGGCTTCTCATTGTCATGGCTTCTCTTGTTGCAAATCACGGGCTCTAGGCGCGTGGGATTCAGTACTTGTGGCATGTGGGCTCAGTAGTTGTGGCTTGTGGGTTCTAGAGTGCAGGCTCAGTAGTTGTGGGGCACGGGCTTAGTTGCTTCCTGGCACGTGGGATCTTCCCGGATCAGGGATCAAACCCGTGTCCCTTGCATTGGCAGGCAGATTCTTAACCACTGTGCCACCAGGGAAGACCCCAGGGATGATATTTTAAACACATAGCATACTCATAGAAAAAGAATAATCTGATTAAAATATGGGCAGAAGATCTGATTAGACATTATTCCAAAGATGATGTACAAATGGCTAACAAGTATAAGAAAAATTGTTCTTCATCACTAATCATCACAGAAATGTAAATCCAAACCACAATGAGATATTACTACATAACTGTTAGGATGGCTATCATCAAGAAGACAAATGTTGGTAAAGGTACAGTAAAAGGGAACCCTTGTACACTTGTTGGCAAGATAATCTGGTAGAGGGGTTATGAATAAACAGTATGGAAGTTCCTCAAAAATTCAAAACAGAACTATCATACAATCCAGCAATCCCACTGCTTGGAATATAGCCAAAAGAAATGAAATCCAATGGGGAAAATATAACCTGCACTCTCATGTTTGCAGCAGCATTATGAATAATACACAAGACGTGGAAACAACCTAAGTGTCCATCCACGTAGGAATGGATAAGGTGTGATATACTCACACATACACATGCACGCTTGAACATTATTTAGCCTTAAAAACAAAGGAATCCTGCCATGTGGGACAACATGGATGAACCAGATGGATACTATGCCAAATAATGTATGATATCACTTATATGTAGAGTTTAAAACAAACAAAAAACATTGAACTCATAGAAACAGAGAGTAGAAGGCCAGGGGCTGTGGGATGGGAGACATGGAAAGTTGTTGCTTGAAAAGCACAAACCTTCAGTTACAAGATGGTACAGATCATTAAACACACTGCAGGACTACAGACCTCAAATTCTTCCCCGTGAGGATCCGGTACAGCAAATATTGGGGTTGCAGGGGAGAGAAGAATGGAGTGCGAACAACCCAGGCATACCTACCACAGCAACTACCCAGAAAGCTGGGGAAACAAGCAGTGCCTGATGTCCATGTGTCACAAGGACAGAGCACCCCCGCTGAAAAGGGGTTGAGCCAGAATACAGAGCTCACTCCAGGTCACTGGGAAGGCTGTGAGAGTCTTATCCAGTGAGGATATGAGTGCAAAGTTTTCCAGCATCACATCGTGGTACAAGTGCCCTGAACCTCATCAAGGAGCCTCCATTCCTCCCACGAGAGGTACAGGGCAATGTCCTCAAAGGTCATACTGTCCTGTCAACATGGGGACAGATGAAAGAATGAACACTCTGAGAACCCACAGTCCATCACCACACACATCTACCCTACTATCATCCTCTTCCCAAGCTCCCCACCACAGAGGAGATACCAGGACCCGGTGCCACTCCACTCACTCTCTCCTCAGGTCCCATTAATCACTGTTCAGCCCTCAGCATTAACAGACAGGGGGACATATAGTTGCCACATAAGCTCTGGGCCTGGCGAGCAGAGCCCCATCCCTCCTGCCAATCAATACCCCTGAGGTCTCCCAGACTGTACGTACAAGACACGGTCAAACCTGGGCTTATGCTTCACCATTAAGTCCCCAATACCAGGGCTGTAGGGCCATAAGCTCACATTACCTATGTATGTGCATATTATTCTGTTGACTCTCACTCTCTAACATCATCATTCTCCAGGTTTACACTCCCACAGTTCTGCCTACCTTCCTGCTCTACAATACAGGTATCTCCCTGGACTTAACCATACACCTGGCCCATAGTTTCCTTCCAGAGACTGCTTGACACTCAAAAACTATTCAGTACAATCCCAGACCTCTGATGAATCCCAATACCAGGGAAAGCCCCTCATGGTGCTTTGAAGGGCTCTCCACCTGCTTCTGATCCTTGCTTCAATATTAGCCACTCAGAACCACATGTGAATTACAGACACCCATGACATTCTTCTACTTCTGTGATGCACTGTCTGATTGCCTGTCCCCTCAACAAGTCACAACCCTCCTCTCTCTTCTCAAATTTCCTCACAAGTCAGCCCTTACAATCTCCCTGCCAGGCATAAATACTTTCACAAATGACTCCGTTTACCCGGGATCTTATCCACCAGCAAGACTAAAACACTCTAGACCCCAACAAGGCTCACTACACGATTCTGGAGAATCTGGACAGTAGTGAATTAGCAGGAGCCCTGGACTCAGTGTCAAATTGTCTCAATTATTTCTCTGCCTCCCAAACCACGTATTTTGCACCCATTCATCCCATGGAAGCCTTGGCCACCTGCCAGATCATCTTCTCTCCCAGACCATCCAGAGCCATTCTCTCTCTCACCTGTGTTTGTTATACTCAGGAACCTCAACCAGGTGCTAAGCAAGAGAACCACTCCTCGGCATGCACCCTAGTCCTTCTGACCCACTGATAGCATTACCACTCTAACCTGCATTCCACTTTCGAAATGTCATCCACAGCTTCACTCTGGTCCTTACAATAGCTACCACTTTTGGAAATCTCCATCCTGATCCCCTCCCCAAATTTCAGAAATGTGTGTCCAGCTGCCCATTTGATGCCTCCATTCACTGTTCTCTGAAATATCTCAGACCCTTATCAGGACCAAAACAAAACTTCTGATTTTCCCAAGAAAAATAATCCTACTGACAACTGCCATATCCGATTTGATGAAGGATCCATCCCTTCAGCTGCTAGGACTAAAAATCTTGGAGTCATTTCTAACCTCTACCTTACCTAACAACATCTAAAAATCTACTTGGCTCTTCTTTAAAAATGTACCTAGAGGGGCTTCCCTGGTGGCACAGTGGTTAAGAATCCGCCTGCCAATGCAGGGGACATGGATTTGAACCCAGGTCCGGGAAGAGCAACTAAGCCCATATGCCACAAATACTGAATCTGCACTCTAAAGCCCGCAAGCCACGTAAATTGAGCCCGTGCACCACAACTACTGAGCTCGCACTCTGCAACTACCGAAGCCCAAGCCCCTAGAGCCCGTTCTCCGCAAGAAGAGAAGCTACCGCAATGAGAAGCCCATGAACCTCAAAGAAGAGTAGCCCCCGCTTGCCACAACTAGAGAAAGCCCGCGTGCAACAATGAAGACCCAACACAGCCAAAAATAAATGAATGAGTGAATGAATGTATCTAGAATCCAAACTTGTCTCCCACCTTCATGGCCAAAACTCTGGGGCTTCACCACTGGTCTGGATTACAGACCTGGGCTCTTCCTGGGCTCCCTGACGCCCTCCTTAACTCCACAGTCTTTTCTCTCCAGCAAGATGCAGCCTATTAAAACTTGGTTAATACCACTTACTTCCTCTTATCCAAACCTCTCTTTACTTCCATAAATGATGTTGAAGTTCTTAGCCAGATCACAGGCCTGATTATTGATCCCCTGCTCTTTGTTCTTTTTTTAAAAAATAAATTTATTTATTTTTGGCTGCGTTGGGTCTTTGTTGCTGGGCTTGGGCTTTCTCTTGTTGCAGCGAGTGGGGGCTACTCTCTGTTGTGGTGCCTGGGCTTCTCATTGCAGTGGCTTCCCTTGTTGCAGAGAACGGGCTCTAGACGCGCAGGCTTCAGTAGTTGTGGCACGCAGGCTGTAGAGTGCAGGCTCAGTAGTTTTGTCACATGGGCTTAGTTGGGCATGTGGGATCTTCCCGGACCAGGGCTCGAACCCAAGTCCCTTGCACTGGCAGGCGGATCCTTAACCACTGAACCACCAGGGAAGCCCTTGCTCTTTGTTCTTAACTAAAAGAATGAAGACCTGCTGTACCCTGTTTCCAGCTCAGTCACACCTCCAAGTACTTGCACATGCTGGTATCTATTCCTGGGAAAACCTTCCATACCACTTTATACTGGTTGTCAGGAATGGGAACTCCTGTATGTTATCCTTGTCCTGCACTCAGGACCCAGGGCTTGGGGATATCCTCAGGGCCCCCCTATCCAAGAGCTGAGACTGTATCTAGGGAAGAGTCTCAAGACAAAATACCCAGATAACCTACAGATGGTGTCAATACCAGTGAGGGACTGGGACACCCTCTCCTGCCTTGTGTAGGATCACTAAGTGCTTTTTTTTAAAAATATCTTTATTGGAGTATAATTGCTTTACAATGGTGTTAGTTTCTGCTTTATAACAAAGTCAATCACCTATACATATACATATAACCCTGTATCTCCTTCCTCTTGTGTCTCCCTCCCACCCTCCCCCTAAGTGCTTTTTCAACCTTCGGAACCTGTGGGAAGAGGAAAGCAACCATGACTGGGCTCCATGTGAGCAGGAATCCCCTGTATCCACACCTGGCCCTGGAACCTGGACCTGGGGTTAACTTACTAACGTCTGTGTTTCAATCTTAGAGCTGACTCTTACCAGATCTCTGACTTTGGACAAAGGCTCTACTTCTCTTTTCCTCAACGTCTTCATCAACCACATTCCAGTCTGTTCCTACTTTTTTTGGGGGGGGGCTTGCCCCACAGCATGTGGGATCTTCCTGCCCCGACCAGGAATCACACCAACGCCCCTGCATTGGAAGCGCACGGTCTTAACCACTGGACCACCAGGAAAGTCCGTGATAAATTTTAAAACCCTAACACATAATATGTCTCTCTTCTATCCACTACCCTCCGTGGCCTCCAGGTCCCTCAGAAAAAGGAACAACCTCTCTGCCGAACCAGACGTCACTCTACCACACCCTTTGTTCCCTGCAAGCGGAAGGCTCATCCTAGGTTTCCCGAATCCTCCCGCCTCAGTCCGACCTCCAAGACTTTGCACCTGCCGTTCCCTCCGCCTGGCACGCTCTCCCACGCGGCATCACACTGTCGGAAACAGAGTCCCAACGACGACCGCCTTACCGTCCTAGACACTGCGGCCTGGCCTGCAGGCACGTGAGCAAGGCGCCCCGCACTCGGGGCTTTAGTGTCTGATGGGGTGAGGGCGGTGAGGGCCCGGAGGACGAGCGTTTACCTGAGGCGGGTCCCTCAACGCCGGTGCCGCCATCGGACTCTGTGGAGGCAGCGGGGCGGGGACAGGCGGGACGCGGGCACTTCGGACCCTCTCCTGGGCCTGCGCGGGGCACCCCGGGCGGCGTCCCCGAACTTCAGACCCGCCTCTGTGCCGCGGGGACAGCGCCTCCTGTCACGTTTTTTCACCTCGTTACCCTGGTCCCAACCCAGCGCCCCAGAGCCAAAACAGAACCGGACAATTAAAATGACCGTCGCTAGGAAGAGGCCGGAAGTCCCGCCCAGAGCCGAGGAATTTTCCCGGAAATGCCATTATCCTGAACTATCACTGGCTTAACCTGCTGCAATTTCTTCTGGGTAATATAGTTCCTAGAGCCCTAGACGCCGCAGCGAAGGGTATTCTCATTCCTGACCAACAAGAACCTGTCACACGCGGATCCAGGAAGGATGCTGTGAGGGGGTCATCCGGCCTCAAGAAAGGCAGGGCTTTGCTCGTTAACTGCAGCAAAAAGAAATAATTTTAGACTTCGTGAATCTCATCTGCCAAAAGATTAAAATATCATTTAAGGGAATTCCCTGGTGCTCCAGTGGTTAGGACTCAGCGCCAACACTGCAGGGGACGCTGGTTTGATCCCTGATCGGGATATTAAGATTCCGCAAGGCGCGCAACGTGGAAAAAAAAAATCATTTGAGATGCTCTCAGATCTACTGTTCTAAATGGCCATTTTACTATAGAGTTATTCAGACATAAAATGATTCAGTGCATAGCTGGATATATTATATACTTGTCATTCAAATGCATGTAGCCTGAAGCTAACCATTGGAAGTGTGTGTGTGCATTTAGTTGTATTATGATTGGCTATGAGCAAAACAGTCCGTACAGAACCATGACTGGGAAGAAAGAAGACGGATATTCTGAGGGTAGTCACATTCCACTACCCTCCCCAGCTTTGACAACCACTCAATTTGATCTTTTAGTTTACCTGACAGAGTCAGACATTTTATGCAGCTGCTTTATATTTTATCTCCATAAACCCTCAGATTGATTTCCAGTCCTTGAGAATGTACAACCTTATAGTCATTTGCATGCCAAAATGATGAGATGTAAAAGCTTATTTAACTCCCAACTCTCATATTATTCTTGGAATATGACTTCATATTTATACAATTTCATACACTCTGTAAATATTTATTGGGAATAAGTTCATGCAATAAGCTGTATTGAGGTTGTGTCCTTCCCATGCCTCCATTTACAGAATCTTTATAATCAGGTCAAGGGTGTGTTTCAGTAAACCACAAAGACTTGAATATTTTCCAATTAGCTAAATGGATCACCAACTAACATTTGCCCCCAATATAAAAGTATACCTTTGCCCAATGATAGCTAATGAATACTGTTAAACAATGAAGCCACAACAGATAAAACAGTTTAGTTTAACCACACTGATGCCACCACCTCACACACACACAACCTTCACAAAGTGAGCACTCCCCAACTTGCTCTAACTTTGTCTTTCTCAGTTATTTCATTTCTTCACATGCCTATCCCTCTATTCATTTCTTACTGCCCCTGAAACAAATTACCACAAATGTAGAACCTGAAAACAGTACAGATGTATTATTACACAGTTTCTGTAGACAACATATAGTTTGGTCTTGCTTTTTTTTTTTTTTGCGGGTCACAGGCGTCTCACTGCCGTGGCCTCTCCCGTTGCGGAGCACAGGCTCCGGACACGCAGGCTCAGCGGCCATGGCTCACAGGCCCAGCCGCTTCGCAGCATGTGGGATCTTCCCGGACCGGGGCATGAACCCGTGTCCCCTGCATCCGCAGGCGGACTCTCAACCACTGTGCCACAAGGGAAGCCCTGGTCTTGCTTTTTAATCCACCCTGAAAATCTTTTAATTAGTGCATTTAGACCCTTCCCATCAAAGTGATTATTGATGCAGTTGGATTAATATTTACCATATTTGTTATTTCTTTTTTTAAATTCTTATTTATTTATTTTTGGCTGCGTTGGGTCTTCGTTGCTGTGCACGGGCTTAGTTGCTCCACAGCATGTGGGATCTTACTGGACCAGGAATAATCCCTGGAGGTGGAATCCTCATGAATGGTGCCTTTATAAAAAGAGGCTACAGAGAGATCCCTAGCTCCTGCTACCATGTGAGCACACAGCAAGGAGGTGTCAGCTATAAACCAGGAAGCAGTACCTCACCACAGAATCGTCCATGCTGTCACCTTGATCTTGGACTTCCCAAGCCTCCAAAAGTGTGAGAAATAAATGTTTATTTATTTTTTAAATAAATTACCCAGTTTGTGGTATTTCATTATAACAACAAGAATGGACTAATGTTGCAGATTTAATGGCAACAAATTCCCTATTTTTGTTTATTTGAGAAAGGCTTTGTTTATCCTGCACTATCAAAGGATAATTTTGCCAGGAACAAAATTCTAGGTTGATGTTTTTTTTCTTTTTCAATACTTCAATTATTTCACTTCAATCTCTTTTTGCCTGCACAGTTTCTAAGAAGATGAATTTAATTCTTTGTTCTGCTATAGGTAAGGGATCTCCCTCGTCCCCCTGCCCTGACTTCTTTCAGGATTTATCTTTGATTTTCTATAATTTGAAAATGATATCACACGTAGAATTTTAGCATTTATCCTCCTTAGTGTTCTCTGAACTTCCTGGTTCTGTGGTTCCTTGTCTGAGATTAATTTCTCCCCTAACAATATATCTTGGATAATCCAATCAAGTGTGAGTGTGAGTCCCTAGTTGGCTCCAGAGACCAAATATGAGATTTTTAAATAAATTTATTTATTTACGGCTGCGTTGAGTCTTCTTTGCTGCATACGGGCTTTCTCTAGTTGCAGCGAGCAGGGGCTACTCTTCGTTGTGGTGCACGGGCTTCTCATTGCGGTGGCTTCTCGTGGAGCATGGGCTCTAGGCGTGCAGGCTTCAGTAGTTGTGGCATGCAGGCTCAGTAGTTGTGGCTTGCAGGCTCTAGAGCGCAGGCTCAGTAGAGCTTAGTTTCTCAACGGGCTTAATTGCTCCACGGCTGTGGTATCTTCCCGGACTAGGGCTCAAACCCATGTCCCCTGCATTGGCAGGTGGATTCTTAACCACCGCACCATCAGGGAAGTCCCCAAATATGAGATTTTTGACTCAAAGACTGAGTCCTGCTTTTCCACCTCAGAGTCAGAATCCCAACTTTTGCATGCTGTCACCAAGGTGTGCCCAAGCTGTGGACATGGATGGCTAAGTGTCCCTACCAGATGCACGAGCGGTGGACGGTGGGGTGCTCCTGGGCAGGGTGGGGAGCCTGTGGATCTCCATGAACTCTGCTGCATCCCTCAGGGGACTCCAGGGGAAGATCTACCAGAACTCTGGGCAGGACACTGCCTTAGGCGATTAGCTTCTAGAGGGAGAAGCAGGGATTAAGCCCAGTGGGTCCTTCCTGAGTCTCCACATGGGCAGACAAATATTAGATGTCTCCTTTGGTCCCTGCACTGTCCCAGCCTTCCCACCCAGCATTGTGGGTCCGGCTCTCCCTGCTGTGGTCCTCCATCACCACCACACCTGTACTCCTCCTCCCTCTCTTTAGAGATGCAACCTCAGATCACAGGTGTCCCCGCTGACTTGACACATGTGCATCTTGGAGGAAAAGATGTAACCAGGTCCTTCTTAAGGTGTAGAGCAGAGAAAGCGTGCCCTAGACCCCTGCTCTGCACACTCCTAGCCCCAGTACCTATGAAACCCTGCCTAAACCGTGAAGGTAGGCAGTGGCCCTGCATCTAGAATGTGGTCCTGGGGTGCAGGTGTCTGAAATAGTATCCAAGTAGGTGGTGAGACCCATAGAAGGTAAACACAGTTGGAAATAAACAGCCAACAATTACAGAAAGGTAGAGATGAAAAGAACTTTGGAGAGTTCAGAGGGTGAGAATCCCTTGCAAGTTAACCGGTGGGGTCAGAGGAGGCAACTCAGGATAGTGTGAGTGCTCTGATACCTTGTCACTAACAAGGTGAGGCCAACTAGGGTTTCCACTGACACCCCAGGGTGTTCAGGGACATACCTCCCCCCTGGCCAGTCAGAATTATGTCTCTGAGGCGTCTGACCCTCCAACCAGCCCACAGCCCCCACAGCTATTGTCTGCCTGGCCTTGTAAAGTCTCCTCCTGCACATGCTAAGTTTAGTTTTCCATCAAAAAACCTGGGGGACCTTGAGTAGAATTTTTCAGTTCCTTCTCTGATCACATTCCAAATGAGTGGTGGGAGAATTTACACTTCAGAAATTGGGAAATACTACAAAGCAGGACTACATTTAATGTATTACTGAATGCCTCGACTTAAGTGATGGAGATTATGTTAATAATACATACTGATCTTAAATATGTGTGGGATTTGTGGTCATGACATTTTGCACAACATAGAAAATTTGAGGAAAAATCCTACCTTAATACAAGTATATCCTACCTGTATTAAAAACAATTATTCTGTATGGCAAATGTTACTCACTTCATTTAAAAATGAATAAAATTCCACATATGTCTTTGTTGTTTTGATGTCTTATTTGTAAATGAAAAGGGAAACAGCCATAATGCATATTTTTTTAAAAAAAGCAAATAACAAGAACTGAAACAGCACACACACACACAAATATATGTATATACATATACATATACATATATATTTGTTAATATATATATATACACATACATACATAGAGGTGGCCAAGACCTGCAAAATGCTCAAAATCATGAATCATTAGAAAACTGAAATTAAAACCACACTGAGATAACACTATACACTTATGAAAAGGGCTGGCATAAAAATTAACCATACCAAACACTGGCAGGGATGTGAAAGAAATGGAACTCTCTAACATACTGCTGGTTAATATGCAAAAAAAAGTACAGTCACTTTAGATCTACCCTGTGACTCAGACACTCCACTTTAAGTTACTGACACAAGATCAAAGAGAAACACATCCATATAAACTGACACAAATGTTTGTAACAGGTTTATTTCCAATAGTCACAACCTAGAAATAACCTAAACACCCACAAAGAGATGGATAAGTAAATCAACAGTGATATATCCAAGGATAAGAATATTACTCAGGAAAAAAAAGAGAGAGATGAGCTACCCATATCTCAAAGTAATTACAAAGCATGAAGGAAATCAGAAAAAAATAAACAGCTTATTTTTCCAAGCATATAAATACAAGAAGATGCAAAGGTTATCTATTGTAAGGGAAAGTAAACCAATGGTTACCTGGAGAAGCTGGAAAGGAGGTAAGAAGAGATTATAAAAAGACATGAAGTAAATGACAGATGTGGTCATTATCGGGAATAGGATGATGTTTTCAGAGGTTCATACCTATGTCAAAACCTATCAAACTGTACACTTTAAATATAAGCTGTTGAGTACATGCAAATTATATCTTTATAAAGCTTTAAAAATTAGCTCAAGATAAAAAAGAAGAAAAATATCTATGTCCCACTCTTTATGGGAAATAGGTTGGGCAATGCTGTATTGACTCCAGCATCTCTCTCTTCATGCCCTCTGGAAGGCCAGTCTTGTCTCAGTAGCAGCAAATATAGGGAGCAATGAACGTCTCCACCCAAGTCAAGAGGAGTGCTGCATCGGTCAAGAGAGCCACATCCTCAGAATATAAATCCCCTTTTCTCTTTTTTCTTCCCTGCGCAGTAAGGGCCTTGAGGCGAACATCACCGAGAGGCTACAGCAATCCACAAAACCTGATTAATTTCTGACAATGTCCTCAGCTACACAAGATAAGCATGCCTAGAGGTCCCGAGATTTGTGTACACACAGATCCTCTGGTCACAGAAACATTTCTGGCTACACTTTTAGGAGAGGAACATTTCATCTAGCTGGCTGCAGACTCCTCCACTACCTATTAAAGTAGAGTTTCCGTACCTATTACGGTTTCCCTTGGAACCAACAGTCTTATAACCAGTGAGACTAGCCCAGTGACTTGTGGCCATCAGGGAATGTGGATCTTTGTAGACCTGGGGAAAATATCCCCTCAACAGTGCTGGGATACCCTGTGATATCTACCTTGAGTAAGAGAAAAAAATCATGTGGCTCTCAGAAACACTGTTAAGATTCTCACATGTCCCCCTCCTTAGAGTCATCCAAGACTCATAAAAAACATAGGATACAGGCCTCAAATGAGGAAGAGAAAGCCCAGCAGTCTTTCCTAGGAGGCTCTATGCAGCAATGCAAATTTGGTAAAAATTGTCAAGTTGTTTTCTGCCATCTTCCTATCCCTCCTCAGGCACAGCGTTGAGACCCATAAAAACTTCTTCTCCCATTCATGCCTGTAGAGCACAAATTTGTACTAGTTTATAAACTACCCTACACCAGAATAGAACTCCCCAAATTAATGAGGACTTAAAGGCTTTAGTTATTATTCAAGTCAAGGCAATATGTGGCCAAGAGTTCTAGAGTGTGTGACTTGCAAGCTGGAAAGACACATCACAAGTATCACGTGACACCAACATGTCCCTGAAAATTATAGTCTTTGTTTGAATGCTGCCAGAAAACTCAAATGATGTTCTATGGAACAACATTGGGTCAGGTCCATGCCCAAGGTAATCAAAGAGGAGGGAAATATCCCCTAGGTAGACTCCTAACTTGGCTAACACAGTGGGGGACAGAGTCAGCATCCCTGAGCAAACTGGGTTGGTGACTGATGCACACTTTGTAGGCCTGCTGGCCAGTAGAGATAAAATGGCCTTCCCACATAACCGGGGATTCTCCCCACTGTGCATGCTCAGATGTATGAGAGTCAATTCAGACAGATGGCTCCTCAGATAGTTTCCTCCAGTGCCCTTATACTGACCACTGAAACTGCACATTTCCTGCCCATCTATGCCATTGCGCAGTGTGAACTCTCTGGTATTGAAAGAGGTTACATTTTCCTATACAGTAAGTCCCCTACATACGAACCTTCAAGTAGTGAGCTTTCAAAATGCGAACATGCATTCTCATGTCCAATCACATGAGTTAGTTCATGTGTCTGGTGTACATTTTAACGTGTGTATCCTCTACAAGTGCTGGTGCTTTTGCGTACTTACTGTACAGTACTGTATAGAGTAGTACAGTATCTTTATTTCAAGCCCAGGATGTCCAGAAACAAGCATAAAAGCAGAGGTGATGTGAAAGATTTTGGACGATGTGGACCAGTAACAAACTACGAACACTGTAGAAGAGCTCCTGGATCTCATTTCACTCACATGGATGAGTGAAAATGAGAAACAACACAGAGCTTCGAGGGAGGTTACATTAAAATATGATATTGGGAGATGTGGAAGAAACTGTGACAACTATAGAAATTGATGAACAAACATATGAAGAAATCAACAAAATGGAATATTCCAATGCTCTTTTTCCGGGGAGATGGTGTTGTCCTAGTTGCCCCGCCATTGAGAGTTAGCTGAAACAAAGAATTTATCCTGTGTGGAAAATGAGATTTTGTATAATTGCCTCTTTAAATGTAGAAGATATTCAAAAGAGAAACTGGCGTACAGTTTGATATTAAGAAAAAACCAAGAATTCTTCCACTCTTGAAATAAGTTGATTTTCAGATAGCTCACAAATTCTTATGCTAAATGGCAGTTTAATTTTCTCCAACCCTTCCAATAAATGTGATCACCAAGATGCAGAACTTTTTCAGGAGTTCATTTGCCCCACTCTTTTTTCAGACAATTTCTGGGTTTCTTTCTTTAAATTGAATTGTTTCCTTTTTTTGATTTAAAAAAAAAAAGCAATGGTGATGGAGCTGGTACTATTGTACTTTTCAAGGTACTGTAAAGTATGATTAAAAACGTTTTATTTTTTGTTTGTTTTTTATGTACTATTTGTGCGAAAAGTATTATAAACCTATCACAGTACAGTACTATATAGCCCATTGTGTTAGTTGGGTACCTAGGCTAACTCTGTTGAACTTAAGAACAAATTGGACTTACAAACTCACTCGCGGAACAGAACTTGTTAGTTCGTATAAGACATACTGTAAAAGGTTTCCCACATTCACTGCACTCTTAAGGCCTTTCTCCACTGTGACCTCTCTGATGACAACGCAGTTTGGAAGTGGTAATAAAAGACTTCCCACATGCACTGCACACATAAGGCCTTTCTCCAGTGTGAACCCTCTGATGATAATGGAGAGTGGAACTACAGGTAAAAGATTTACCACATTCATTGCACTCATAAGGCCTTTCTCCTGTGTGAATTCTCTGGTGTATTATGAGGTTATTTCTTTGGATAAAGGATTTCCCACATTCGCTACACTCATAAGGTCTTTCTCCAGAATGAACTCTCTGATGATAATGGAGGTCAGACCTAGAGATAAAAGATTTCCCACATTCACTGCACTCATAAGGTCTTTCTCCAGTGTGAGCTCTCTGATGGTAACGAAGGCTGGAGCTGAAGGTAAAAGATTTCCCACATTCATTGCACACATAAGGCCTTTCTCCTGTATGAATTCTCTGGTGTAAAATGAGGTTATTTCTCCGATTAAAGGATTTCCCACATTCACTGCACTCGAAAGGCCTTTCTCCTGTGTGAACTCTCCAGTGTTGAATGAGTGTCCACCTATTGTTAAAAGATTTCCCACATTCAGTGCACTTAAAAGGCTTTTCACCAGTGTGAGCTTTCTGGTGTTGATTCAATTGGGATCCATATTTAAACAACTTCCCACACTCACTACATTCATAAGGCCTTTCTCCTGTGTGAACTCTCTGGTGTTGAATGAGAACCCACCTATTGTTAAAAGATTTCCCACATTCACTGCACTCATAAGGCCTTTCTCCAGTGTGAACTCTTTGATGATAATGAAGGTTAGAGCTAGTGGTAAAAGACTTCCCACATTCACTGCACTCATAAGGCCTTTCTCCTGTGTGAGATCTCTGATGGTATCTGAGGGCAGGCCTAGAGATAAAAGATTTCCCACAGTCACTACACTCATAAGGCCTTTCTCCTGTGTGAGATCTCTGATGATAAGTGAGGGCTGAGCTAGAGGTAAAAGATTTCGAACATTCACTGCACACGTAACTGTTTTCTCCATTGTGCCATGTGTGGGGAGAAATGAAGATAGATTTGTAGGGTAAGGATTTCCCACATTTGCTGCACTTGTACTGCCTTGCTGCAGAATGAATGCTTTGATGTTGACTGACGGTTGAGCTCTGCCTAAAGGATTTTCCAAATTCACCACACACATGAAGCCTTTCTCCAGCGTGGACTCTCTGGTGTACAACAAATGAGGATTTGTACCTGAATGTTTTCCCACACTCACTGCACACAAAACAAGGTCTTCCAGTGTGGACCCACTGGTCCTGAACAAGTGTGTGTTTGAGGCTGAGGGCTTTCTTGCATTCTCCCCAGGTGTGATGACCTCTCCTGCCTTGTGAACTTGACTCGCACTGGGTGATTGTGTTTGGCTTCTCGACAGTACAAGAGGCCTGTTGCTGCAGATGTCCCACAATAGTCAGGAAGTCCTTTTCAAACTCCCTACAGGTAAATGGCTTCTGTGACACATGGAACCTGCAGCTCTTCACAAACAAGGCCTCATCCACACTGCTTCTGAGAGTTTTCTCTCCCATGTGCTGCCTTTGGTGCTGTTTAAAGTTTGCACTAAAATAAAATAGTTTCACGCATGTCCCACACCTCAACAATTTCTGGCTGTGTTGTATTTCCTGATCCTCAGCCAAGTGGAAAACATTTCTCAAGACTGGACCACACATCTCACAGGGGTGCGTCTTCTGGGAACACAAAGCTGCCTTGGGAGTCCTAGCCTGTGACATTCCTAGAGAAGCGATCTGTTCAAAAGGTGCCTCTGCATCCTCTGCTCCACAGCAGCAACCTGAACAGAAAGAGATGCTGGTCAAGTGCATGTCGACGATAGGGAAGGGTCAAGCTCATCACAGATGTGCATCTGTCTCAACTACAAAACAGCCAGAAAACAATTAAAAAGATGGCAACAGTAAGTCCTTACAAAATTCTACAATTCAAACACAGCAGCAAGGGGACTTCCCTGGTGGTACAGTGGTTAAGAATCCGCCTGCCAATGCAGGGGACACGGGTTCAAGCCCTGGTCCAGGAAGATCGCACTTGCCGCAGAGCAACTAAGCCCGTGTACCACAACTAATGAGGCCGTGCTCTAGAGCCCATGAGCCACAACCACTGAGCCCATGTGCCACAACTACTGAGCCCACATGCCACAACTACTGAGCCCACATGCTGCAACTACTGAAGCCCATGCACCTTGAGCCCATGCTCTGCAATAAGAGAAGCAACCGCAATGAGAAGCCCGTGCACCGCAACGAAGACTAGCACCCACTCGCCACAACTAGAGAAAGCCCATGCGCAGCAATGAAGACCCAATGCAGCCATAAATAAATAAATAAATTTAAAAAAAAAGAAAACAACAGCAAGGACTTCCCTAGCAGTCCAGTGGTTAAGACTCCATGCTTCCACCGCAAGGGGCGTAGGTTTGATCCCTGGTAGGGGAACTAAGATTCCACATACCATGTGGTGTGGCCAAAAACAAAAAATAAAACAAAAATACCCCAGCAGCCAAATCAATAAAAGAACAAGACTCAATCATACATTGCCAAAGAGACTCACTTCAGCATTAAGGACACACATAGGCTGAAAGTGAAGGCAACATAAAGACATTTCATGCAAATGGAAAACCAGAAGCCAGCAAGAGTAGCTATACTTATGTCAGACAAAATGAACATTAAGTGAAAATCTGCCACAACAGACAAAGAGGTTCATGATATAATGATAAAGGAGTTAATTCATCAAGAGAATATAACAATGGTAAGTGTATATGCAGCTAACATTGGAGCACAAAAATATATGAATCAAATATTAACCAATCTGAAGGCAAAAATAGACAGGAACACAATAAGGGACTTCAATATTCTCCTTTCAACAACAGGTAGATCATCCAGACAGAAATACAACAAGAAAAAAAAGAAAACTTTGGACTGGAACTATACTTTAGATCAAATGGACATATACAAAACATATCATCCAAATGCAGCAGAATACATATTCTCAAGTGCACACAGAACACTCCCTAAAAATTAAAAATAACCCAAACAAACAACAACAACAAAAGAACATTCCCTAGAGCAATCATATGTTATAGGTTATAAAACCAGATCTAACAAATTTAAGGAGATTGAAATAATACAACGTATCTTTGCTGACCACAATGGTACGAAACAAGAAATCAGTAACACGAGGAAAGTGGGGAAATTCACAAATATGTGTAAATTAAACAACACAATAATGAAAAAACAATAGGTCTCAGAAGAAACCAAAGAACACCTTAAGACAAATGAAAACAGAAACACAAAGTACCAAAACTTATGGGACACAGCAAAAGCAGTTCAAAAAGGGAAATTTAGATAAATAAATAGCTAATGTAGGCATTTATAGAAAAATAAAAATCTTGGCTTCACAGTTGACGTCTACCAAACACTCAAAGAAGATTAAATACCTATCCTTTTCAAACTCTTCCAAAATACTGAAGAAAAAGGAATGCTTCCTAACTCATTTTACAAGGCTAACATCACCTGATACCAAAAACAGACAAAGACAACACAAAAAAAGAAAATTATAGGATATCTCTGATGAACACAGATGCAAAAATACTGAACAAAGTATTAGCAAACTAAATACAACATTAAAAGGATCGTACAGCATGATTATTCCAGGGATGCAAGGATGGTTCGAAATCTACAAATCAATCAATGTGATACATCACATTAACAAAATGAAGGATTAAAACCATATGATCATCTCAATAGATACAGAAAATGTATCTGGCAAGATTCATCACCCATTTATGATTAAAAACTCTGAAAGAATTGCATAAAGAAGGAACATACCTCAACATAATAAAGGCCATATATGAAAAACCCCTCAGCTGACATCAAACTCAATGGTGAAAAGTCAACAGCTATCCCTCTAAAATCAGGAACAAAAAAAGGATGTCCACTATCTCCACTCTTCTTCAACATAGTATTGGAAGTCCTAGCCAGAGCAGTAAGGCAAGAAAAACAAAAGGCATCTAAAGTGGAAAGGAATATGTAAAATTTTCACTATTTGCAGATAACATAATTTTACACATAGAAAACTTTAAAGACTCTACCAAAAAACTATTAGAAATAATCAACAAATAAAGTTGCAGAGTACAAAATCAACATACAAAACTCAGTTGAATGTCTAACCTCGAGCAATGAGCTAGCAAAAAAAAGGAATTAAGAAAACAATCTCACTTAAATGGCAACAAAAAGAATAAAATACATAGGTATAAACTTAACTATGGATAAAGACCTGTACAATGAAAACTATAAGACATTATTGAAAGATTGTAAAAGAAATCTTTTCAAACAAATGGAAAGATATTTAACACTCATTGATTGGATGAATTAACATTGTTAAAAGGTCCATATTAGGGACTTCCCTGGGGATCCAGTGGGTAAGACTCTGAGCTCTCAATGCAGCGGGCCTGGGTTCAATCCCTGGTCGGGGAACTAGATCCCACATTCATGCCACAACTAAGAGTCCGCATGCCAAAACTAAGACCTGGCGCAGCCTAAATAAATAAATAAATCTACCCTTTAAAAAAAAAGTCCATATTGGGACTCCCTGGTGGCACAGTGGTTAAGACTCTGCCTGCCAATGCAAGGGACATGGGTTTGAGCCCTGGTCCAGGAAGATCCCACTTGCCATGGAGCAACTAAGCCAGTGTGCCACAACTACTGAGCCTGTGCTCTAGAGCTCATGAGCCACAACTACTGAGCCAACATGCCACAACTACTGAAGCCCACACACCTAGAGCCTGTGCTCCGCAACAAGAGAAGCCACCACAATAAGAAGCCCATGCACAGCAATGAAGAGTAGCCCCAATCGCCGCAAGTAGAGAAAGCCTGCATGCAGCAAGAAGACCCAACGCAGCCAAAATAATTATAATAATAATAAATAAAAAATAAATTTATAAAAACTAAATAAGGGCTTCCCTGGTGGTGCAGTGGTTGAGAATCTGCCTGCCACTGCAGGGAACAGAGGTTCGATCCCTGGTCTGGGAAGATCTCACATGCCGTGGAGCAACTAAGCCCGTGAACCACAACTACTGAGCCTGTGCTCTAGAGCCTGTGAGCCACAACTACTGAGCCCACACACCTAGAGCCTGTGCTCTGCAGCAAGAGAAGCCACTGCAATGAGAAGCCCACATACTGAAATGAAGAGTAGCCTCCAATTGCCACAACTAGAGAAAGCCTGTGAGCAGTGAAGACCCAACACAGCGAAAATGAAATAAAAATAAAAAAAAAAAACACTAAATAAACTAAAATGTCCATATTACCTAAAGCAATTTACAAATTGAATGCAATCCCTATTGAAATCCCATAAAAAATAAATTTATAAAAATAAGTAAAATAAAATGTCTATATTACCTAAAGAAATCTCAGATTGAATGCAATCCCTATTGAAATCCCAATGACATTTTTCACAGAAATAAAACAAAAAATTCTACAATTTATATAAAACCACAAAAGATCACAAATAGCCAAAGCAACCTGAGATTTAAAAAAAAACAAAAACAGGGCTTCCCTGGTGGCGCAGTTGTTGAGAGTCCACCTGTCGATGCAGGGGACACAGATTCATGCCCCGGTCCAGGAAGATCCCACATGCCGCAGAGCGGCTGGGCCCGTGAGCCATGGCCACTGAGCCTGTGCGTCTGGAGCCTGTGTTCTGCAACAGGAGAGGCCACAACAGTGAGAGGCCCACGTACCACAAAACAACAACAACAACAACAACAAAAAAAACAAAGCTAGGGGAATTCCCTGGCAATCCAGTGGTTAGGACTCAGCATTTTCACTGCAGTGGCCCGGGTTCAATCCCTGGTCCAGGAACCAAGATCCAACAAGACACACTACATGGCCCAGAGAAATAAACAAACACTAAAAGACAAACAAAAAAACCCCCCAAACAACATAAACAAAGCTATAGGTATCACAACCCCTGATTTCAAACTATATTACAAAGCCATAGTAATCAAAACAGCATGGTATTGGCAGAAAAACATATATATAGGTCAAAAGAAACAGAACTGGGAACCCAAAAATAAACCCACAGATATGTGGACAATTAAGATTGAAAAAGGAGCAAAAACCATACAATGGAGAAAGGTCTTCAATAAATGGTGTTGGGAAAACTGGACAGTCACATGCAAAGAAATTAAACTAGACCTCTATCTCACAGCATACACAAAAGTCAACTCAAAAAGAATTAAAGACTTGAATGTAATATCTGAAACCATAAAACTCCCAGAAGAAAACACAGGCAGCACACTCTTTGACATCGGTCTTACTAATCAATAACTTTCTAGATATGTCTCTTCAGGGAAGGGAAACAAAGGAAAAAATCAACAAATGGGATTACATCAAACCAAAAAGCTTCTGCACAGCAAAGGAAACCATCAATAAAATGAAAAGACATCCTGGGACTTCCCTGGCAGTCCAGTGGTTAAGACTGCCTTTCCACTGCAAGGGGCATGGGTTCGATCCTTGGTTGGGGAACTAAGATCCTGCATGCCATGCAGCAAACTACCCCCCCACTCCCCGCCCAAAAAAAAGACACCTTATTTAATGGGAGAAGGTATCTGCAAGTGATATATGTAATAACGGGTTACTATCCAAAATATATAAAGAACTCACACAATTCAACAACAATAACAAAACCAAAACAACCCAATTAAAAAATGGGCAGAGGAGCTGAATAGACATCTTTCCAAAAGACATACAGATGGCTAACAGGAACAAAACCAGTATCTCCATGAAATACATGCACGTACATATATATATACATACATATACATATACATATATAATATTGCAGCATTATTCAGAAGAGTCAAGATAGGGAAACACTATAAGGTGTTCATCAGGGGACGAAATGATACAGAAAATATGATATACACATAGACACACGCACCAACTTTCCCATGCATATGTGTGCAGAAATACTCAGCCATGAAAAAGGAAAAACTGCAACTTGCAACAAGGATGAACCTAGAGAACATTATGCTAAGTGAAATAAGCCACAGAGAGAAAGACAAATACTGTATATTACTTATATATAGAGTCTTAAAAAAAGTAAAACTTAGAGAAACATAAAGCAGAATGCCAGATATTGAGGGTTAAAGAAATGGGGAGATGTTGGTCAAAAACACTTTCAGTTATGAGTAAGTTATAAGGATCGAATGTGTAGCATAGTGACAATAGTTATTTATTTATTTTTAATTTTTTCTTAATTAATTAATTTTTTTTGGCTGCATTGGGTCTTCTTGCTGTGTGTGGGATTTAGTTACAGGGAGCAGGGGTTACTCTTCATCGCAGTGCACGGGCTTCTCATTGCAGTGGCTTCTCTTGTTGTGGAGAATGGGCTTCAGTAGTTGCAGCATGTGGACTCAGTAATTATGGCTTGTGGGCTCTAGAGCGCAGGCTCAGTAGTTGTGGCACACAGGCTTAGTTCTCCACGACATATGGGATCTTCCTGGACCAGGGCTCAAACCCAGGTCCCCTGCATTGTCAGACAGATTCTTAACCACTGTGCCACCAGGGAAGTCCACTATAGTTATTTATTAACACTGTATTGTACACTTGAAATTTGCTAAAAGAGTAGATCCTAGGTGTTCTCACACACGCACACACAGAAAAGTAATTATGTCAGGTGATAGGTGTGTTAATTAACTTCACAATGGTAATTATTTCATAATATATATGTATATCAAATCATCACGTTATATATATTAAATACAGAAATTTTGTCAATTATACCTCGATAAAGTTGGGGCAGGATGAAATGGATAGAAGAAGTCTAAACATCACAAAAAGAACTATATAGGATAGAGTTCAATAGTAGTCCATGTACGTAGTCACCATGACAATGGCTGCAATTCCATAAACAGGCAGGCACAAGAAATTGTCAGATACAGGAGTGGCCACAGAAACTGCATGGACCTGGACACACTGACCCATCAAGTGAAAGGGCAAGCAAGCTGCATCCATTAGCCTTACTGCAAGACTACTGACCTCAAATCCTTCCCTATGAGGGTTTGGTACAGCAGGAATTAGGGCTGTAGGGGAGAAAAGAGGGTAGTGCAAACACCCCAGCCTTAACTACCACAACTACCCAGAACACTGGGGAAGCAAGCAATGCCTACACCACATGCAACACAGAGCACTTTCTGGGGGCGGTGAGGCAGAATACAGACCGTAGCCCAGGTCACTGGGGAGGGGGAGGGTCTTACCCACTGAGGATATAAGTGCGTAGTTCTCCAGCATCACATCAAGGTACAGGCGTATCTGAGCCTCATCAAGGAGTCTCCATTCCTCCCAGGAGAAGTACACGGCAATGTCTTCAAAGGTCACACCAACCTGTCACAAAGGGGACAGATGAAACCTTGCACATTCTCTGAGAAATCACAACACATCTCCCCACACACCTATGCCATTCCCATCCTCCACTGGAGCTCCCCACCTCAGAGGAGATACCAGGCCCTGGTGCCACTGATGCCTGCTCTCTCTTCATCATCCTGTTTTATCACTGTGTTCAGCCCTCAGCAGTAACTGGCAGTGAGGGTGCACCCAGATGCCATCTAAGCTCTGGGCTTGGCCGGTAATATCCCTTCCCTCCAGCCAAGCAATTCCCCTGGAATCTCTCAAATTGTGGGAATTGAGACACAGCCAAATGTAAGCTCATGCTTTACCTGTAAATCCTCAAAACCAGGGCCTGGGGGCCATCAGCTCACACTTCCTTTCCATGTGCACATCATTCTGTAGATGATATTTCTCTCACAATTTCAGACCCTAGAGTTGCGCTTCCACAGCACTGCCACATCCCTGCACCACACCATAGAATTCTCCCTGAACATACCCACACATTTGGCGCTTGGCATCCAGAGGGGGCTTAAGAAATTCAGACAGGATTTGGTACAACCCCAGTCCTCTGATGGATCCAACACCAGAGTAAGTCACAAATGCTGCTTAGAAGATCTCCCCAACTGCCTCTAATCTTTGCTTCATTATTAGCCACCCAGAGCCACATGTGAATTTCATATTCCCTCAACTCTCTTCAACTTTCTTACTGCCAGTTCTGTCCTTTCAGCAGCCACAACACTCCTCTCTCTCTCCACTCAACCTCTGTAAAAAAAAAACAAAAAACCAGTCCTAAAAACCTCCCTGCCAGGCACAGTGACCCACAAATGACGACATTTGCTGCAGACCATATCCACTAGCAAGCCTCAAACGTCCCACACCCCGTCAAAGCTCACCACAAAATTCTGGAGAAGCCACATAGTAGTAATACTAAATAAGCAACAGACCCAGTCTCACTGCCTTCTTGTCTCAATTACTCCTAAGTCTCCTCAGCTGTCACTCGTCCACTCATCCCATGGAAGCCTCGGCCTCCCGCCAGATCAACCTCTCTCCCATACCGTTCCCACTGCCACTTCTCTACCTCACTTGGGTTTGCAATGCCCAGCAACCCAATCAGGCCCTGAGCCAGAAAACCACTCCTCAGCACACACCAATCTTTCTGACCTACTAATACCATGGCCCCTATAACCTGTACTCCCCTCCTAAATGTGATCCACAGCTCCACCCTGGTCCACACAATGGCCATCACTTTTTAAAGTTTCCATTCCTGAACACCTTCCCCAGTTTTCCAGACCTGCATGTCCAGCTGCCCACTTGTTGCCTACACTCACTCTTCTCTGAAACATCTCAGACTCTTAACAGCGCCAAAACAAACTTATAACATTCCCAAGAATAATTAACCTGCTGCTAACGTCCCCATCCAGTTGATGGGCCTTCCATCCCTTCGTCTACTAGGACAAACACCCCTAGGGTCATCCCTCACTACTTCCTTTCTCTTGGCACCAGCAACACCCACAATTTGGTTTGACCCTTCTCAAAAAATTGATCCAGAATTCAACCACTTCTCGCATATCCAAGACAGTCACTGTGGTCCATCAGCACTCACCTAGGCTATTGATATTAATCCGTCTGTGCTTCCTGTCTCCTCCCTTACCCCCCTGATTTGTTCTATTCTTTGCAGCCAGAGGAAGCCTATTTTGGTCTGGGTGAGATCACTTCCCACCTGCGAGTCAACCCTATATCACCTGTGTAATAAACGGCCAACTTTTTTTTTTTTTTTTTTTGCCACACCATGCGGCTTGTGGGACCTTAGTTCCCCGACCGGGGATTGAAACCCGCCCTTAGCAGTGAGAGCGCGTTGTCGTAACCACTGGACGGCCAGGGAAGTCTCATAAACGGCCAGCTTTTCATGCAGCAACGCTGCAAGCTTAACTCTGGGCAGCAGCATCTTGTTCCTAGCAGAAACAATCGAGAATTGCCTCAGTCCCTGGTCAGTCAGACCTCCAAACCTCTGCTCGTGACGGTCCCGGTCCCTCCGCCTGTGACCCTCTGCCACGTGCCAGCACACTGTCAGAAGAAACAAGGCCCCACCCACGGCCGCCTCACCGTCCTGGACACCGGGGCCTGGGCTGCAGGCACGTGAACAGGGGCCCCGCACTGGGGGCTTTAGTGTCTGGTGGGGTGAGGGCGGTGAGTGGCCGGAGGACGAGTGTTTACCTGACGCGGGTCCCTCGGCGCTGCCGCCGCCATCGGACTCTGTGGGCGGAGCGGGACCGGAGCTGCGGGAGAGGAAACGAGACGCTGGCACGGCGGTCACTCTCCCGGGTCTGGTGCAGGGCCCCCAGGTGGCGTCGCCGAGCCTCAGACCCGCCTCTGTGCAGCGGGTACCTTCTCAGTCTCGTCACCTCTTCCCAGCACCGGTAACCGAAGATTTCGAATTGTGAAAACGCTCAAGCACATTCAAAATGACGTCCACAACGAGGCGGCCGGAAGTCCCGCCCTGACGCTAATGCGTCCCAGGAAAACCTGGCTTCTCTTGCCTTAATTGGCTCATCTTCGCAGCCATCCATCGCACATCCGTCTGGGTAATGCATTTCCCACAGATCCACAAGCGTAGGTCCAGAATGTTACAACTCTGACATCTTGGAGAAAAGCCAAATCTACATCGCGAGGACTTACCGCTAGGAAAACCAACCAAAGTCCAGAGACGGAGGACGGGCATTGCCTCTTCTTAAAGAGAGTGCACTCAGATGTTTGAGGAATACTATCTGTAGCTGATCACCCAAGTGTTTGGAGACGTTATTTCAGGCTCTGTGAAGCTCAGCGTGTTCCCAGAGTCGAAGAGTATCTTTCGAGATGCTCTCAAATCCATTAATCCAAATGTACATACGATTGCAGAGTCATTTAGACAAATAATGGAGCCAATGGAAACTGAAGCTAATAAACAATAGTGTACTCTCCGTCTGAGTATGTTTGGTAAAGACAAAATAAACACCCCAGAAAGTGTAGCGATAAGAAAGATAGAAGGATGTTGCGCCACCTTGAGGAAGGAGTACAAAGACGGGTCTTTGACGGTGATTCCCACAGAGAACATGTCTCCTGCCTGTACAGTTAAATGCTGTGTCCACTTCGTTGAGCAACACTTTCATCAACTTAATATATCTTACTCCATATCCTTACATGTATTCAATTCCTTTCTGAATCTGAGGTCAGTCTCAAAAAGAGAAAAACAAAACAAATGCTATTTTGGCATGGGACAATGGCTGCAGTGTTTTGCCGTATTCCATCGTTATTTATCATTTCGTGGTTGGTCTTGTTTCATCTACCCCATGCACCTTAGTATATTATTTCACCTGTAATCCTAGAAAGCTTGTATTTTAATGTATAAACTCTACAGAATGTGTTTTTAAAATGTAAGGGTTCTTTCATAAATCCAATAAATTTAGCACATAAAACCATAATATTTAAAATTATAGGGACTTCCCTGGTGGTCCAGTGGTTAACTTTGCGCTCCCAATGCAGGGGGCACGGGATCCATCCCTGGTCAGGGAACTAGATCCCACATGCATGCTGCAACTAAATGTCCGCATGCCGCAAATAAGAGTCAGCATGACGCAACTAAGAGTCAGCATAACACAACAAAGATCCCATGTGCAGCAACTAAGAACGGGTACAGCCAAATAAATAAATAAATATTTTAAAATTATAAATATGTTAGTACTGAATTTTCTTGTTGTAGTATTCGTTATTTAGGGAGGATTTATTGCAATCTGGAAACAAAATATATATTTAGCCAATTATTGTGCCTTGTTAGTCTATTAACCTATATGTACCCACTCAGTGTGGGCACACTAGAGCCAAGTAGGTGGAAGGCACTGCAGCCTGTAGACTGTGATGGGCCCACTGCATCTACCAGTCAGTGGAAATTTGTTGTAACCTCCCTAGGGACCCAAGAGGATATGGAGCTCTGAGGCCTGTAGTCCATTTATCCTTCTGCCCCCACCCACTCTTTGCCACTACTGCAGAAGGAAAGGTTTGCATCAGGTAAGAGTCAGCTCTGCTTTCCAACTGCTGAAGCTTATCATATGGGTTTGTCCCCACCAGCTCTGGACCCTGGAAGAGTTGTATAATGTCTTTGTACCTCAAGATAAAAGTTAGCCTAGGTTCAATATAGCTGATTTCACAGATGTACAAAACTCATCTTGGCTTAGCACAGGATGAGTTTTGCTCATTTATAGATATGTTCCTATGTATAGGCAGTGAACTCAGCACCACAAAGTGATTCAGGGACCAAGATGCTTTCTATTGTAAACATGTGGCTTTAAGGCTTTCCTGGCACCATCCAGCTGACCAAGAGGAAACAAGAGGAAAGGGAGAAGTCACACCCACTATCACATACCTGACTTCCAATCACATTCTGTTGACAAGAACTAGTCTTTTTGGCCACCCCTGTGTGCATGGGCAGGAAAATGAGGTTGAGCTGTGTGCCCAAGAGAAGACCAAATGAGTCTGGTGAACATACATGCAGTTGGCTGCACTCCGCATACTCTTGAAAAATGACAGCCGTAATAGATTCTATGCCGTGTAAGCAGATAACGCAGGAAATGATCCACATAAGACCTTGGTCACAGTGTGTGGCTCAACAAAAGTTACTTATTAATATTTGTTATGTAACAATGATAGTCATAATGAATAATATTAATAGCTCAAATTTATTTGCAGACTCACTTGAAAAGTCACACTTCCTAGTTAATTATATCCATAAGGGACTTCCCTGGTGGTTTCAGTGGTTAAGACTCTGCACTTCCAAAGCAGGGGGCCCAGATTCGATCCTTGGTCAGGGAACTAGATCCCACATGCCACAACTAAAAATTCCGCATGCCTCAACTAAAGATCCCACACAAAAAATAAATAAAATAGGGCTTCCCTGGTGGCTCAGTGGTTGAGAGTCCGCCTGCCGATGCAGGGGACACGGGTTCGTGCCCCGGTCCGGGAAGATCCCACATGCCGCGGAGCGGCTGGGCCCGTGAGCCATGGCCACTGAGCCTGCGCGTCCGGAGCCTGTGCTTCACAATGGGAGAGACCACAACAGTGAGAGGCCTGCGTACAGCAAAAAAAAATATATATGTGTGTGTGTGTGTGTGTGTGTGTATACACCCATGAATACTCTTCATCCCGCACCTATACCTTCACTGTATATGTTGATCCTTCTCTTTATTAGTGAGACACTGAAAAAGTCTTTTCCTCCATGTCTTCCTGTTCTCACTGTCCTGTAAAACATAAAGAGGTAACTTGCTCTTCTTTCATACCTGGGCTGATGCAGGCAGCTGGAGCCATGCGGCATATTGATAGCTATCACGCAGAGTCATGGTCTCTTTCCTCTGGTAGCTTCTCCAGCTGGCCAGATTCTCCACTGTTCCTCAAAGTCTGTTCCCAATCTTCACCCCTCTCCTCAGTACCATGTCTCCACTTTAATATGACAAGCTAACAGACTCTTTATTCCTAAAAAGGGTCCATAATCTTTCCCAGTCCTCCAAATTCCCCAATTTTAGTGGTCCCTGACTTCCAAGAGGTTGAGAAGGCTGGAAACAAACTCAGATCCCTCAGTCCTTCTTCTATGCAACCCAAAATGCAGCCATAGCCATCCACATGTCTTGTCCATCTGACATTATTTTCACCCCCTGGATTCACCACGCCAACAAACTCAATGAGCTCCGACACTACTATCCTATTCCAAGGTATCGTATCTTGCCTGAGTGTGATTTCCCCACATTTGCGCTGTGCACTGTTCAGCTCGGACTCCTACACCAGCTCCCAAATCCACACAGACCTTGCTCCAGACCGCCACCACCTCCCACACAGCTGCTCACTCCTCATATAACCTACTTCATGTTCAAAATGAGGAGTCTGTACTTTTGTCTTTGCTCCGTAACCCTTACACACTCATGTAGAGCTGTATCCTCCTTTCTTCTTCCTTTCTCACCTCTGCAGAAATGGTCCTGACTCTGGCTGAAGCCATTATCTGCATCTGAACCTAAATGTCACCTTCATTTTTTCTCAGGGAACTCACTGCTTCACTTATTTCCTGCCTCTGGTAACTTCATTCTCTCTATGATCAACATTTTAAAACGCTCTTGTTGTTGAGAATGGGAAAAATATAACAAACATAAAATACTCTCAGATATATAATGAATGGCCTCTAAATGGTGTTGACTGTATTTCAGCTGCCCATACACACTTCCTGGAGAAGTTGTCTCATCCTAGGAATGGATCAGGATGGTCAAATATTTTCACACATTCATAAATTAATTTTAAAGAGAAGCTGCTTACAAACATGCTGTATAAAGCCCCAGTGGGGTTTTCTGCAAAGGTGACGATCACTGGTCAGAAGTGTTCTACCTGTTTTCCATACTGCCCATCCAACTGCACCAGATACTCACAGTCCTTGTCACACTTGGAGCATTTGAGATACTACTTTATGATTTTTATTCTGTTACTAAACTTTGGGATGAATTGTTTGGATAAATACCCTCCTGTGCTGATATTCATTGATTTTTCCATCTTGAACTCCAACCTGAAATATATCAATAAAGCAAATCATTGCCCTTTCCCCTATATTTCTTGAAAATAAACTTCTATGCTGGAAGATAGAGAATGGGACAAAAATAAAGCCCCCTTCCACTCAGATATTTCAATGATATCTAAACACACCAGAGAGAATAGAGTCCAAACACAGAGGCATAAACAGACAGTGATAAGGGAATATGTTAAATGTGAAAAATGGTAGACTCAGAAAGAGCGGAAGGCATTCTAGATTCAGAGCCACAATTTTGAGCCTATATTCATGTGAAAAGGTCACACTTTGTCTAACTGCCTTGGTTCTCCAAACTACAACTACCATGAATTTACTGTCATTTTAATCGGCTTAAGATGGGCAATTTATAGTGCTGCATTAAGGAAAAACAATAGGAATGCTAACAAAATAATGTAAATACCCCTAGGGAAAACAAAGATTTAGACATCGGCTTTTATGCAGGGTCTGTGAATACATTCAGTCATTTATGGAGCACTGGCAGTGCTGTCCCCGCAAACCACTGTGTGTGCTCTTCATTTCCTCTAACACAGATGGTCATATGTGGTCTCTAAAGCCCAGCTTTAGAGGAAAAGTGTTTTTCAACCTAATTGACAGCATTTCTTAGCCAAAACTCAGTAGTATATTTACCTTCAGTGAACTTAAGAAGAATAATTTGCCATTAAAAAAATAAAGTACCGGGCTTCCCTGGTGGCGCAGTGGATGAGAGTCCGCCTGCCGATGCAGGGGACGCGGGTTCGTGCCCCGGTCTGGGAAGATCCCACATGCCGCGGAGAGGCTGGGCCGGAGAGCCATGGCCGCTGAGCCTGTGCGTCCGGAGCCTGTGCTCCGCAACGGGAGAGGCCACAACAGAGAGAGGCCCACATACCGCCAAAATAAATAAAGTACCTATGTACATTGTTATGATGGTAAACACCTCCACTTTAGAGAAGATGCCATTGCTAGGGAACTGTTGACCGAAACTGCCTGCCTTGGCCAGGCATGATAGATAATAACTACTTGCAGGAGTTGTCTCACGGCAGGAGGTCCTGATAAGGAACATGGTGCTGCTGCCAAAAATCAGGAGAATTCAGGAGAGGTCAGAAGGAGGGAAGAGGGGACTTCCCTGACGGTCCAGTGGTTGAGACTCTGCACTTCCAATGCAGGGGGCTCGGGTGGGGAAGTAAGATACATGGGATCTTAAAAAAAAAAAAAAAGAAAGAGGGAGAGAGAGGAGAGGCCAGCCCAGAATATGTCTTGTAAAACTAACCTTTGACCACCTAGAGGGGTGGGATAGGGTGGGTGGGAGGGAGATGCAAAGGGGAGGAGATATGGGGATATATATATACTATAGCTGATTCACTTTGTTATACACCAGAAACTAACACACCATTGTAAAGCAATTATACTCCAATAAAGATGTTAAAAAAAAAAACTAAACAGAAGAATTCAGAAGGGGCCTAAAGGAGGGAGGAGATGCCAGTCCATATGTCCTGCCAATTTCACAGAAACCCTCACGCAGGAATCCATCTTGGCTGAGAGATGCACGTCCCACCAGGAAGGACCCTGAGCCAGACCAAATATGGGCACGAGCAAGATGACTGGCCACAGACAATCTGGAAAGCTAACCCCATCACCATAAAACCTGAGACTGGGAGCCACATGGCAGAGCGGTTCTCCTGGGATCCCTTACCCTGCTGCTCTCCTCCCGGGCGCCCCTCCCCAATAAAGTCTTTTGCTTTGTCAGTACGTGTGTCTCCTCAGACAATTCATTTCTGGGTGTTAGACAAGACTGCACTCTCAGACCCTGAAAGGGGTCCCCCTTCTGGTGACACCATAACAGATATAGACAGATAATAAATGGAGATAGAAGAATGGTCCTTTTGGAGCCTATGCTGAAGATCCCTCAACTTCCTTTTCATCTGGGATCCTAGAATAGTGTATCCCTACAATATCCTAAAACGTCTTCATGCTTCCTACAAGGATCTTTTCTACAAAGACTTACTTGGGCTAATTCACCACAACTTACCCAGAAACATACCTTTCGACAGGTTTTTCTACCAGCATCTAAGCCTCTTTCCCTTCTTCCAGTAAGATGGTCACATCTGCATTACTGCTATGAAAAACTATAGTCCTCTGGGAGGAGAGGCCATCACAAGAAGGATTAGAGGGAAAATTGAAAGATATTGTTGAAATGGGAAGATAAGCTTCAGAAATAGCAAAGTGGAGCTGCCTGTTTCCTTGGGAACATGGACCAGAAATTCGGGCATTTACCTAGGAGGTTCCCTGGCAATTCAGAGTGGCAGAAAATTAGAAACAACAGGTTCTCATACTACTGCAAGTCACATCCATGTATAAATCTCTGTGAGCAGAATCTGGCCTTTGACATTCTTTATGAAAGAAGTCTATGACCACATCAGTCCAGAGACTGCAGCTCACTTCAGATACCAATCTCAAGTAGTAGGTCCCCAAGTTACCCACAACTTCTCTCCAACCTGGCTACAAATTGGAGGTTCCCATGACCTCCTCCCATTTGGATCAAATTATTTGCTAGAGCGGCTCACAGAACACAGGGAAACATTACTTATGTTTACCACTTTACTGAAGGATAGGTTAAAGGATATCAATGAACAGCCAAATGGAAGAAATGCATAGGGCAAGGTACTGAAACCAAGCAGGACCCTCTGTGCCCCCTGTTTCTTATTTGTAGGAGATAGGCTTCCTTCAGCCTCCTAGACATTCCCTGAGTTCCAAAGAACAGATTCAAACTGTTGCTAATCATGGAAGTGAGGGGATGCAGAAACAAAGGAAGAGCAGTCAAGAAACAAGAGTGCGGCAATGCAGCAAGGTCCTGGTTGCTGCTCAAGGGATATACATAATCCTGCATAATGCTGCAGAACTCAGTATCTTTGAGTTCTTCTGCAGCAACTAAGGCCCTCACCCAGGTGGAAGATGGCAACTTCAGGTTGAGCAGAGATTCCCACCCTGTTACCTCACTACCAACCAGTCAGAAGAAAGTCACACACCCTGCAGCTCTCACCCCCAATTTTGCCTATAAAAACTTCTCCCCCGGGAGTTTGGGATAGACATGTACACACTGCTATATTTAAAATGGATAACCAACAAGGACCTACTGTATAGCACAGGGAATTCTGCTCAATGTTATGTGGCAGGCTGCATGGGAGGGGATTTTGGGGGAGAATGGATGCGTGTATATGTATGGCTCAGTCCCTTTGCTGTGCACCTGAATTTATCACATTGTTAATCGGCTATACTCCAATATAAAATAAAAAGTTTAAAAGAAAAAACTTCTCCTCCAAAAACATCAGGGATTTGGGGGTTTTTGAGCTCAAGCCACCCATTCTCTTTGCTTGGCCCTGCAATAAACCTTTCTCTGCTCCAAACTCCAATGTTTTGGTTTGCTTGGCCTCATTGTGCGTTGCGTACAGGAACTTGCATTCAGCAACAAGAGAAAAAGAGTAGGGAATAGAAGGAGTCAGGGGCTTATAAAGACAAAAAGCCATGAGATTGTTAAAAGTTGCCTGGTGAGAATTGTGTCGGACTCTGACCCGAGTCAGGAGATACCTGTCCTGCAAGAATCATGAGTTGTTTTGGGGTAAGGGTCCGATAAGTAACTTGAGTTTCTGGCAAATATTCTGGATGCCTTCATTAGGGCAATGAGTGATCAAAAGGTCAGATTCCATCCAGGCTGAGACATGCATAAGTCATAAGTCCTTAATGGCCTCCTGGCTCCATTTTAGAGAGGTCTCTTAGCAACAGAAACTCCGTTTTGATTTTCCTTTCACAAACCGTAGTCTCTATGAGGACTTCATCCAGATTTTGTTTTTACAATTCTAGGTAAGGGAAGTATTTCCCAGCCAGACATAATATCCATTTCCATTAAACACTGAGGTAAAGTTGACAAAACTTTATATCCTAGAAACTTCTCTTTGAAACTGCACAACCCAGATGGGACTTGAACCCACTGTCTTTTTTTTTTTTTTTCCGGTACGCGGGCCTCTCACTGCTGTGGCCTCTCCCGTTGCGGAGCACAGGCTCCGGATGCACAGGCTCAGCGGCCATGGCTCATGGGCCCAGCTGCTCCGCAGCATGTGGGATCTTCCCAGACCGGGGCACGAACCCGTGTCCCCTGCATCTGCAGGCAGACTCTCAACCACTGCGTCACGAGAGAAGCCCGAACCCACTGTCTTTTAATTGAAATCGCACACTTTGTTTCAGGACTTAATGAAGCTCAGGTTCTTTATGTCTCATCGCATAAAGAATTTAGTGAGAGACGAAGTGATATGTAAGAAGCGGATTTATTTAGAGAGATACATATTCCATAGACAGAATATGGTCCGTCTCAAAAGTCTTGAGAGTGGCCCCAAAATACGGGGTGGTTAGTTTTCATGGGCTTGGTAATTTCATAGGCTAATGAGTGGGAGGATTATTTGAACTATTTTGAGGAAGGGGAGGATTCCCAGGAATTGGGCCACCACCCACCTTTTGGACTTTTATGGTCAGCTTCAGAACGGTCCCGGTGCCTGTGGGTATGTGATTTAGCATGGCAATGTATTACAACGAGTGTATAATGAGGTTCAAGGTCTACTGGAAGTGGAGTCTTCCACCATCTTGGACCTAGTCAGTTCTAACAAGTTTTTATCATATTCTCAATGGTTATGTTATTCGTTTAAAATTGTGCCCTACCCCCTTCCCTACTGTTTCATCTTTTCCACTCTGACCATCTTACCCGCTCTTATGCAAAAGGCTTCGGGTCCACAGTAAAGGGTGAAGCCAAGGGACCCTGACCTTTACCTTGAATAATCTGCCTAACCACTGCCCCAAGTGACTGCTGGTCAGGGTACTTATAGTAATCTTGGCTTTCAGGGTTTTTTTAATGTCTCCAAACTGGGGTAAATAGAGCAGACTTGTTTGGGGCCATTTAATGTTGAGTCCCAGAAGGGGGTCCATTTGGCCCACTCAATATTTGGTAGTGCTGGATTAAAACTTTTGTCTCAACCCCATCAATATCTGCTAGATTCAACCCATTTCTTTTTGGCCGCGCCGCTTGGCTTGTGGGATCTTAGTTCCCTGACCAGTGTTTGAACCTGGGACCTTGGCAGTGAGAGCACGGAGTCCTAACCACTGGACCGCCAGGGAATTCCCTAGATTCATCCCATTTCTTAATAGCAACTAAAGATTTCCAAACAGGGTTTCCCTGGTGGCGCAGTGGTTGAGAATCTGCCTGCTAATGCAGGGGACACGGGTTCGAGCCCTGGTCTGGAAAGATCCCACATGCCACGGAGCAACAAGGTCCGTGAGCCACAACTACTGAGTCTGCGCGTCTGGAGCCTGTGTGCCGCAACGAGAGGCCGCGATAGTGAGAGGTCCGCGCACCGTGATTAAGAGTGACCCCCGCTTGCCACAACTAGAGAAAGCCCTTGCACAGAAATGAAGACCCAACACAGCCCAAAATAAATAAATAATTAATTTTTTAAAAAAGTAAATCCTATTTAAAGATTTCCAAACTACTAGGACAAGTCATATTACTCGTTCCTTTACATTTCCTCTTTGTTTCGCTCATATTAGTATTTCCTTTATTCACCTCATTTCTTAAAAACTTTAAAAAAATTTTCACCTTCTTGGCAAGAGTCCCTTGATGCTGATAAAAAACATTGTTAATTAATAAGAGACTGGAGAGAGTCCTAGGGGAGAGTCAAGGGACTTTTCTCAATCTCTTATTAATTAATATAATGTATTTTTCGTTTGTTTGTTTGTTTGTTTGTTTGCTGTACACGGGCCTCTCACTGCTGTGGCCTCTCCTGTTGCGGAGCACAGGCTCCGGACGCGCAGGCTCAGCGGCCATGGCTCACGGGCCCAGCCGCTCCGCAGCATGTGGGATCCTCCCGGACTGGGGCACAAACCCGTGTCCCCTGCATCGGCAGGCGGACTCTCAACCACTGCTCCACCAGGGAAGCCCTAATATAATGTTTTTATCAGCATTTGTAATACCCACGAAGGGAAACTGAGACAGCAATCATTTCCATAAGGTTTCCCTGAACTGTTTTCGGTTTTCTCAACAAGGTCATATGGGGTGCCCATGCGAAAGGAGCTCCTTGAACTACGGCATTTACCACGACCTGGGTAATGGGCATATTCAGCCGGTGAGTATCCCCATCATCATAAAGCCAGTTCCACACTGCTTGCATACAAAGCATATCATCTGCTTCGCCTGGGATGCTCCACCTGGCATACACTGGGGGAGATGGACCTTCCCCCTTCTCAGGCTAAACAGACTTTACAGTGGCTTCTATCCTTCCACCAGGCTGGCTGTTCCCTCAGCAACAACCTCCTGTGTGTCTGGATCACATATAGACATCTGTGATTATTTCATAGTGACCTGTGAGTCCTGCTGTAACCCAAACACGCTCTTCCACTCTGCAACACTTGAAACCAAACACATAGCCCCCAAATTATTTACTCTCATAATCCATTTTAGCAAAGGTTCCTCAGGAAGCTGATGATGCTGATCCACAAAATGTAACAACTCCTTCACACTGTCAACTGGGGGAAAAAAAAAAAAAAAAAAACAATTTCATACAACTTCCTCCATCTAACAGATACTAGTATGTTTTAGTTATGATCTGTATGTTTTTACACTGGATTGAATCCTTCCCTTGCAGACAGGCTACTGCCTCTTCTGTGGCTAATGTCTTTTTGGAAAAGATTATCCCTACCTGGGGAACTCCTCTCGAACTTCATAGTGATTGAGGAACAATTTTACTGGTCAGGTGTTTCAACATGTCTGTGCTGTTTGGTCAGTTTTACAATAATTTCACTGTGCTTACTGCTCTCAATCCTCTGATTTAGTCAAATGTTCTAACAACTTTATTAAAACTTAGTTGGCAAGATTTGTAGAGGCCTGCAAACATCGTGGCCAAAAGCATTGCCATTGGTCCTTCTAAATCTCAGATCCCCCACTTTGGGACTCGTAAACTCTCACCCTCTGAGATAGTCACAGGATGCACAATTCACTTGGCTCCTGCTTCTTTTGACCCACAACTGATAAGAGATACTCCAATTTAGCAAAGGCCTGATTGCTTCTATTAAAAATAACCATGTTTTGGTCGAGCAATCTTTTCACAGTGTGCCCTCAGGAGACAAATATCTTAAGCATCACATTTTGCAACCTGGAAATTTCATCTATTGGAAAAGACACCTCCAGAAGAACTCTCTTCAATCTGGCTGGGAAGGCCCCTATCAAGTACTGCTACCCAGCCCTTGTGTCACCAAACTACAAGGAACAGACTCTTGGATTCGTATGACACCTAAAGAAAGTGCTGAACCCTGACTGGGTCTGCACATCATTGGTGACCTGAGAGGAAAGATTTCCCAGAATTGAAGCAGAGGACATCTGATGACACAGCTTTCCCAAGATATCTGGACCAGGCCTGTTAGAAGTTTGCCACCAACACTTTGGTGGTAGGATAATGCTTCATAAGATCTCCAATGTTTATGATCTTGATAACATGGACTTCAGATAAAAAGTGCCTAAGACTTGAATGTGACCTTAATAGGTTTCTAATCTGTGCACTTTTCCTCGGACTTGAGACACTGCACCCAGGAAATGTCTTTCCTGACATAGAGGAACAAAAAGCCACTGAAACTAGAAAACCTGACTCATGATCAGTGATGCATTCAGAGGAAGATCCTGATCAACATGGGAGGTGGGAATTTCCTGGCAGTCCAGTGGTTAGGACTCGGCTCTTTCACACCCAAGGGCCCAGTTCGGTCTCTGGTCTGGGAACTAGGATCCCACAACCCTCCTGGCGCAGCAACGGGGGTGGGGAGGAAAGGAGGAGAATGTGAAAAATTAATAAACAGAATATTTGGACTTCTCTGGTGGCACAGTGCTTAAGAATCCACCTGCCAATACAGGGGACACGGGTTCGAGCCCTGGTTCGGGAAGATCCCACATGCCGCGGAGAAACTAAGCCCGTGCGCCACAACTACTGAGCCTGTGCTCTAAAGCCCAAGAGCCACAACTACTGAGCCCACGTGCTGCAACTACTGAAGCTCTTGAGCCTAGAGCCTGTGCTCCGCAACAAGAGAAGCCACCGCAATGCGAAACCCGCGCACCGCAACGAAGAGTAGCCCCCGCTCGCCGCAACTAGAGAAAGCCTGCACGCAGCAACGAAGACCCAACCCAGCCAAAATTTTAAAAAATAAAATAAAAACAGAAACTTCAATTAAATAGAGTTGGGAGACGAGAAGGGGGAGCTCTCATGACCTGCACTGATAGCAGAACCCAAGAGGAAGAAGAAAGACTGCTCTTCTTTCTTGTCAAGGACTCAGCCAATGAAAAGCCTCAGACTCTGTTTACTACAGCCCTCCCAACTTCCTTTTCTTTACTGTAAAATCATTCTCCTTCCCTAGCTGGGTAGAGGCTTTCAAGTGGCTCACGATGGTTGCAGATTCTCTGCAATTCTCAGCTGATCCCAAATAAACCCATCTTTGCTGGAGAAATATCTGGCAACCTATTCGTTTCAGGTCAACACTTCACCTGAATAATCAATGAAGTACAAACCTAGCTTTAGTTCATCTGTTTACCAATGAACACATCATCCAATCAATTACCTCATCTATTTTTTAAATAAATAAATAAATATAAAATAAATAAACATATTTGGTTGCGCCAGGTCTTAGCTATGGCACGCGGGATCTTCTTTGCCGCATACAGGATCTTTCTTTTCTTTTTTAGTTGCAGCATGCCGGATCTAGTTCCCTGACCAGGGATCAAACCCATGCCCCTGCATTGAGAGCGCAGAGTCTTAATCATTGGACCACCAGGGAAGTCCCTCAATTACATCTTGCACAACTTACCTCATCTTCCTCTTTTTGCCATAAAAACCCGTCTCCTGTAATTGAGACAATAATTGGGTTTCTACCTAAACCTGTGTGCCCCAAACTGCAATTCTTTGATCTCAAATAAGCTTTTTGCCTCTTGAAGCGGACTCTTGTTTCCTAGGCTGGCATAAGAAATAATTTAGGGTTTGGGTTTTTTGTGTTTTTTTTTTTTGCGGAGGGGAGCTCAAAGCTATACAGAGGCTCCTAGTCGAAAACTAAGAAACTTTTAAAATCTGTAATAGAAAGAGGAGCATTGAGAGAGAACAATACTTTGAAGTCCTTCAGTAACCTCCACACTTTACTATACTGAAAGGAATTGCAGATTCAGACCCTAAAGGAATGTAAGGTGGAAACTGTCACAAGCAAGGCAGACACTTGAATCCACTAAGAAAGTGTTTCAGGAAGATTTGGAAAACACTAGCTCAACTGGGAAACAACCTGATAATTTCCAACAGCCAACACGGTCCTGTTTCCAGGCTCCTTCTTTGAGAAGGTCCATGTCCTGAAAAGGCAGATCTCTGACATAAAAGCAGTAATGAGAAACTAGGATTCCTCTCCACCTGTGTGACAAACCAGAATGAAAAAGCATCCTGGGAATTGCTCTCTGGGGCTCTCATCTTTTCTAGACCTAACAAGGGCCTCCTGGACAGAAGTGAGCACTTCCCTGGTGCTCCCTGCATGAAAACCATCAATTCTATACAGAAGAGACAGACTCATAAGACACTAGTATTAAGCATGTTAAACATTAGCTCTTTCAATCTTCACCATTCTCCAGGGTAAGCATTCCTCTATTGTCAAATTCATGTTTTTCTTTTTTAATGATGAGAAAACTGGAGGTCTGGGTTATTGAAGGCACTCATCCAAAGTTAATACTTTGTAAAGAGTCCGCGCCAAAACTGCCTAACAAAACCATCAGCAGATGCCATTCATGTGAGCACAAGCTGGGTGCAAAACATCTGATGCGCTCTGGCCCATGGCATGTCTTAACAGCTCCAGAGGATGAGCATTATCCTTGCTCCCCTTGCATACAGCTCGGGACAAGGAGACACGGAAAAGTCAGGCCCTGCCTGATGTCATACCACCACCCCAGTGCACCTGACCGAGTCTAAAATCTCTGGGAAAATCCTCTGAAGATATATTTCTTTTATTCTTTGGTGACTTACTAACTGTAGAGCGTTGAGAAGAATATACCAAAGACAGGGAAAAGTACATGTGAAGGACAAGTAGTGGGAAGGGGTGTGAGCATTCAGGAAACTGAGGTAGAGGGTGGAGAGAGAATGAAGGACACTTTGTGTCAAGATGCTGAACTGAGCAGACACAATTATTTGTGGAGATATTAACTTAGCTGACCCATAAACCCAATGTAATATATTTGTAAATTTCAAATCTTTAGAAATTAAATTTTAGTCTTCTATAAACTACAATACTGTGACAATTTTTTTCCCATGGTAGTAGAAGATGTACGTTCTGTTTTAAAATTGAAATTATGAAATTACTGTTGTTTGTTCAAAAAGTCATCCTGGGCAGTGCCGTGTGGCTTGTGCGGAGTGCGGGTGACGTTCGGGCGGCGCACGCGGCCTTTGCTTCGCTCTGTCCCGGCGCTGGCGGGATGACGCGCTTTGCTCTGACAGTGGTCCGGCATGGAGAAACAAGACTTAACAAGGAGAAAATCCTTCAAGGACAAGGAATAGATGAGCCTCTTTCAGAAACTGGATTTAAACAAGCAGCTGCTGCTGGCATATTTCTTAATAACGTGAAGTTTACTCACATTTTCTCCAGTGACCTCATGAGGACAAAGCAGACCGTGCATGGAATTTTGGAGAAGAGTAAATTTTGCAAAGATATGACAGTAAAGTATGATTCAAGACTTCGAGAAAGTAAATACGGGGTTGCAGAAGGCTGGCCGCTGAGTGAGCTAAGGACCGTGGCCAAAGCAGCTGGGCAGGAGTGCCCTGTGTTCACACCGCCCGGAAGAGAGACCTTGGACCAGGTGAAAATGCGTGGAAAAGACTTCTTTGAATTTCTTTGTCAGCTGATCCTGAAAGAAGCAGGTCAAGTCGGAATGAACAGTTTTCCCAAGAAGCCCCGAGCAACTGTTTGGAGAGTTCTTTGGCAGAGATATTTCCTTTAGGGAAAAACTGTGCCTCCAAGTTTAATTTGGACAGCAGCGCTCCAGGGTTAGTGGCCAGTGTCTTAGTTGTGAGTCACGGCGCCTACATGAGAAGCCTGTTGGATTATTTCCTGATTGACCTTAAGTGTTCCTTCCCGGTGACACTGAGCAGGTCCGAACTCACATCAGTCAGCCCCAATACAGGGATGAGTGTCTTTATCATAAACTTTGAGAAAGGAGAAGTGAAACCAACCACCCAGTGTGTGTGTGTGAACCTACAGGGCCACCTGACCGGGGTGACCAAAATTCACTAAATTTAAATCTGCATCGAAATCTAACAAATGTGAGCCTCTGAGGGAGTGCCTTTGACTTTATTTCCACTCTCTGCTAATGCATACTTGGAAACAGTTAAAAAGCTGTCCATTATAGCAGGTTATAAAGCTCGAATGGAATCAGAGCCACATGAAACACTAATGGAAAACCATTGAGAATTGACTTCTTTTTTGTGAGTACAGTTGGAATTTTCCAGGGTAATTTTACTGCCCTGCTCAGTGACATCTCTTGATTGTAAATGGATGAAGAAACTCAGTATTGCAAACTGGGGGATTAATAATCCTGTTACTATTTTTTTTTTTTGCTTTTTTAATGTCCTGGTTTTTTTGGTATTTTTCTTTAATGTCTGAAAAATCTGGCCTATTTTATTGGCTCTTGGTAAGATACTGTATGTTTTCTTTTTTACTGTCTCATCCAGTTCTTGGAAGAGGGAACTATTTGTAATTTCTACTCCATATTTATGTGAAAATATGTTATATTCAAAAAGTTCTTTAAAGGAGAAATGCTTGCCGTCATAGTTTATGTAAAAGCAAACGACACTAAATGTTTAATACAGAAATCAACTGTTGGAATTGTTTACTCTGGAGGGCTTGAGATGCAGATGAATGTGGATTGTGGTTGCAGAATAGTCTCGTGAGGAAGAAGCATCATCTGATTACAAAATTTTTAAAGAAGGAATCTGAGCGGAGGAAAAGGAAAGAGCAGATCTTTCTTATCTAAGCTGTAGGCTGAGGAATTTAGTTTGAAGATGGCACTAAAGAAAGTAAACGGTTGCTTCACAGTAGCCCCAGAATAAAAGAGGGGCTTCACTGAAAAGAACCGTGTTTTTTTTGTGGAAGGTACAGATGAGGTTTCCTCTCTTTTCCACCAGATGGCACTGGAGAAAAGGGAGTTTGGTTACCTTAATTCGGTACAAAAGATGGGTCGCTCTGAGGCCCTCATGTAAATGGAGAACGTGTTTTCCATGCAGTTTGCTTTTAAATTATCATGTTGATGAATGCTGTGAGTCTCAGCTCACAGAGGGTAGGACTGAGGCTGTCAGTTAAGGCTAAAATCACGTGTAGTCATATTTCAAGTTCAGGATCATGCTGTCCTTAGTGTGTCCAGAGCTGCCAGTGTTCGTGTCAGTGCTGGAGCAGAGCATGTGGTTGAGCGCAGAGGAAGTTCACTGCAGAAGAAAAGTTGGAAAGTAACCAAAAAGGACAGATAATAAACGTCCACATCCCTGCCACCCAGAAGTAATATTCCCCCCCCTTTTTTAAAAAAAGAAATAACACATTGCGATGTAAGCCAAGTTCCTTTAACCAGCTGTCGCTGTCCTGTTCCCTCCTGTTCTCTACAGAGACAGCCAGCACCGCGAGTCTATATACCCATCCATCCTTCACGTGGCCACCTATTGTCATGAGGGAAAAATGGGTTCCCTTATGGGAACCCATTAGGGTTCTGGTGTTTTTAAACAATGGTATTATTCTGGTGTTTCTGGTCTTGATACAAAATATCAAGCTGTCTGTATTCTGTATTTTCACTTATTACATATATCTTGGGGCTCTATATTGGTATGTATAGATAGATCTGGTTACTTGTAACCACTGTATTGTACAAAATGAATGTAGTACATTAAAAAAAAAAGTCATCCTGGGGCTTCCCTGGTGGCGCAGTTGTTGAGAGTCCACCTGCCGATGCAGGGGATGCGGGTTCGTGCCCCGATCTGGGAAGATCCCACATGCCGCGGAGCGGCTGGGCCCGTGAGCCATGGCCGCTGAGCCTGCGCATCCGGAGCCTGTGCTCCGTAACGGGAGAGGCCACAACAGTGAGAGGCCCGCGTACAGAAAAAAAAAAAAAAAAAAAGTCATCCTGGTAGGGATACTGTAGAAACTTTCAAAAATATAATTTATAAATATCTATATACATAAACCAAATGTTTAAAGACACTTAAAATTATGCAAAAGCTCTGAGAGTTTCCTGTTTCTTCTTACCTGGTAACCTAGAAGTCAATGCCATTATTAAAAATTATACTTTTTCAATTTTTCCTTGAGAAAACAGCTTTGAGCAAGATTGTGTTTAGCAATGTAAAGAGCTGACTACATCAAAATCATTAGAAGTCTAATATTTCTTTCCTTTACTAGGTTAGTATAATTTCTTACATTTTCCAGTGTCTTTTTCAAAACTTTTGTTTTCGGTTGTATTGTTTTTAATCCTTAAACTCTATAAAGTTTCATTAATCTTCAAATCCTTTTCAGGAAACGTCTAAGAGATTTTTCAACCGATATTCCTGTTTTTCTCAACTCAGTCAAAAGAAGTGACTGATCTCTGGACTGTGTGTACACAGAAATGAATGTTCTAATAAACTTTCTTTTCCAACCTGGGATTTAGGAAGTCTTCAATGCCAGAGATTAGAACACAACCAAGTTGAATGTCCATGTAGGAGGGCTTCCTCCATGTGGAAATTGCAAATTCAAGGGACATTGAGCAGGAATTCCTTGGCAGTCCAGTGGTTAGGACTCTGCACTTCCACTGCAGGGGGCTCGGGTTTGATCCCTGGTTAGGGTGCTGCCTGGCAAAAAAAAAAAAAAAAGGACACTGAGCTACTTGAGCCAGGTTAGGAGAATACTGAAGAGGAAAAGAAAAGAAAGGAAAGGTGGTGGGATATAAGAAGAAAAGGAGCAAGGTTTAGGCAGATTGACCAGTGAGGAAGTTTTAACTTATTCATAAATTATCTGAAGCAAGTCTCCTTAAGTGATACTAGGAGGGGAGAGGAGGAGAGGGGAGGGAAGGGGGGGAAATTCTGATTAACAAATGGCCCACTTTCTATACACGGTGTGATGAGGCTTCCAAATGCAATTTAGAATAACAATGCCTCCTTGAAAGATGTTAGTCAAGGGTATCTTCTTAAGTGGATCCATTAGTTGCTAAAATGTCAATAACCTAAAATAGAAAATGAAATACAACAAACTAAATGCTGTATGAAATAAATACTTGTATAATCACAGTCAAAAACTATTTCAAATCAATTTATAACACAGAATTTTAACTACACGTATTTTGTGGAATGTGTCCTAAGACCTGTGGAAATAAAGACCAACCACATGAGAACACTCAAAGCCTATTTATTCAGATCTACAAATCATGGCTTAACAGCGCTGAATATCTAGACCTAAGAAGTGATCAAGAATGTTAACAATTAAACTTAAAAAGTAGATGTTGTATGTGGCCACTATGTTGTGTACAGTACACAAAATATTTATGAAATACTCCCGTATTCAAAAACAATAATTTTTATAGCAAAGAAGTCACATTACTGAAGAATGAATAAAGTTCCAACATAAGTTTTTGTTGTTTCACTATCTTCTTAATTGTTAGAAAAAAAGAGAAACTGCTAGGACTTCCCTGGTGTCTCAGTAAATAAGACTATGTGCTCGCAATGTGGGGAGCCCAGGTTCAATACCTGATCAGGGAACTAGATCCCACATGCATGCTGCAACTAAGAGTTCACATGCCACAACAAAGGAGCCCACTTGCTGCAACTAAGAAGCCCACCTGCTGCAACTAAGACTGGGTGAAAAAAATAAAAATAAATAATAAGGGCTTCCCTGGTGGTGCAGTGGTTGAGAGTCCGCCTGCTGATGCAGGGGACACGGGTTCGTGCCCCAGTCTGGGAGGATCCCACATGCCGCGGAGCGGCTGGGCCCGTGAGCCATGGCCGCTGAGCCTGCACGTCCGGAGCCTGTGCTCCGCAACGGGAGAGGCCACAGCAGTGAGAGGCCCGTGTACCACAAAAAAATAAAAAAATTAAAAATAAATAATAAGCCTGTCTCCTTAAAAAAAGAGAGAGAGAGAAAGAGAGAGAGAGAGAGAGAGAGAGAAACTGGCAAAATTCTTTTTTTTGTTTTTAATTCTTTTGATTTATATATTTATTTTTGGCTGCAAATTGTGGGATCTTAGTTCCCTGACCTAACCTGGGCCCTCAGCAGTGAAAGTGCAGTCCTAACCACTGGACCACCAGGAAATTCTCCCAAATTTCGTTTTAAAAAACAAGCAATAGATATGCATAGATATTTTACCAAAAACAACATAAAACTGGCAAATACAGGCATACTTTGTTTTATTGCACTCCGCTTTACTGCACTTTGCAGATGTTTGTTTGTTTTTAATTGAAGGTTTCTGGCAACTCTATATTGAGCAAGTCTACTGGTGCCATGTTTCCACAACATTTGCTTGCTTCATGTCTGTGTCACATATTGGTAATTCTTGCAATACTGCAAACATTATCATCATTATTATATTTCTTATGGTGATCTGTGATCTCTGATGTTACTACTGCAAAAACCTTACAACTAGCTAAAGGCTCAGATGACAGTCAACATTTTTAGCAATAAAGTATTTTTAAATTAAGGTATGTATTTTTTTTTAGACATAATGCTATTGTACACCTAACAGACTACAGTATAGCATAAACATTACTTTTACATGCACTAGAAAATCAAAAACTTCATGTGACTTGCTTTATTGTGATACTGGCTTTATTGCAGTGGTCTAAAACTCAACTCATCATATTTCTGAGGTATGCCTGTAAACAAATGAAAAAATGCTCAACATCATGCAACATCAGGGAAAGGCAACTAAACCATAGTGGGATACAGTTACAGACTTATTTAAAAGGTTAACATTTTCAGCTTCCCACTTCCGGGAAGATGGCGGAAGAGTAAGAGTCGGAGATCACCTTCCTCCCCACAGATACACCAGAAATACATCTACGCATGGAACAACTCCTACGGAGCACCTACTGAACGCTGGCAGAAGACCTCAGACCTCCCAAAGGCAAGGAACCCCCCACGTACCTGGTTAGGGCAAAAGAAAAAAATAAACAGAGACAAAAGGATAGGGACGGGTCCTGCACCAGCGGGAGGGAGTTGTGAAGGAGGAAAAGTGTCCACACACTAGGAAGCCCCTTCGCGGGCGGAGACTGCGGGTGGCGGAATGGGGGAGCTTCGGAGCCGCGGAAGAGAGCACAGCAACAGGGGTGCGGAGGGCAAAGCGGAGAGATTCCAGCGCAGAGGATCGGGGTCGACCGGCACTCACCAGCCGAGAGGCTTGTCTGCTCGCCCGACGGGGCGGGCGGGGCTGGGAGCTGAGGCTCCAGCTTATGTCGGAGCACCGGGGCGTGAACACAGCCTGCAGGGCGTTAGTGCACCGCGGCTAGCCGGGAGGGAGTCTGGGGAAAAGGCTGGACCTGCCGAAGAGGCAAGAGACTTTTTCTTCCCTCTTTATTTCCTGGTGAGCGAGGAGAGGGGATTAAGAACGCTGCTTAAGAGAGCTCCAGAAAAGGGCGCGAGCCGCGGCTAAAAGTGCGGAGCCCAGAGACAGACATGAGACGCTAAGGCCGCTGCTGCCGCCACCAAGAAGCCTGTGTGCGAACACAGGTCACTATCCACACCCCCTTCCGGGGATCCTGTGCAGCCCGCCACTGCCAGGGTCCCGAGATCCAGGAACAACTCCCCCGGGAGAATGCACGGCGAGCCTCAGGCTAGCAACGTCACGCCGGCCTCTGCCGCCGCAGGCCTGCCCCGCACTCCGTGACCCTCCCTACCCCCCCCCCGACCTGAGTGAGGCAGAGCCTCCGAATCAGCGGCTCCTTTAACCCCGTCCTGTCTGAGCAAAGAACAGAAGCCCTCCGGCAACCTACACGCACAGGCAGGGCCAAATCCAAAGCTGAGCCCCTGGGAGCTGTAAGAACAAAGAAGAGAAAGGGAAATCTCTCCCAGCAGCCTCAGAAGCAGCGGATTAAAGCTCCACAATCAACTTGATGTACCCTGCATCTGTGGAATACATGAATAGACAACGAATCATCCCAAATTAAGGAGGCCTGTGGATGAAAGGCTCTTGGTGCTGCAACCAGGAGCTAGTGCTGTGCCTCTGAGGTGGGAGAGCCAACTTCAGGACACTGGTCCACAAGAGGCCTCCCAGCTGCACATAATATCAAATGGCAAAAATCTCCCAGAGATCTCCGTCTCAATGCCAGCACCCAGCTTCACTCAACGACCAGCAAGGTACAGTGCTGGACATCCTATGCCAAACAACTAGTAAGACAGGAACACAACCCCACCCATTAGCAGAGAGGCTGCCCAAAATCATAATAAGTCTACAGACACCCCAAAACACACCACCAGATGTGGACCCGCCCACCAGAAAGACAAGATCCAGCCTCATCCACCAGAACACAGGCACTAGTACCCTCCACCAGGAAGCCTACACAACCCACTGGGGACAGACACAAAAAACAACAGGAACTACGAACCTTCAGCCTGCAAAAAGGAGACCCCAAACACAGTAAGATAAGCAAAATGAAAAGACAGAAATACACACAGCAGATGAAGGAGCAAGATAAAAACCCACCAGACCTAACAAATGAAGAGTAAATAGGCAGTCTACCTGAAAAAGAATTCAGAATAATGATAGTAAACATGATCCAAAATCTTGGAAATAGAATAGACAAGATGCAAGAATCAGTTAACAAGGACCTAGAAGAACTAAAGATGAAACAAACAATGATGAACAACACAATAAATGAAATGAAAAATACTCTAGATGGGATCAATAGCAGAATAACTGAGGCACAAGAATGGATAAGTGACCTGGAAGATAAAACAGTGGAAATAACTACTGCAGAGCAGAATAAAGAAAAAAGAATGAAAAGAACTGAGGACAGTCTCAGAGACCTCTGGGACAACATTAAATGCACCAACATTCGAATTATGGGGGTTCCAGAAGAAGAAGAGAAAAAGAAAGGGACTGAGAAAATATTTGAAGAGATTATAGTTGAAAACTTCCGTAATATGGGAAAAGAAATAGTTAATCAAGTCCAGGAAGCACAGAGAGTCCCATACAGGATAAATCCAAGGAGAAATACGCCAAGACACATATTAATCAAACTGTCAAAAATTAAATACAAAGAAAACATATTAAAAGCAGCAAGGGAAAAACAACAAATAACACACAAGGGAATCCCCATAAGGTTAACAGCTGATCTTTCAGCAGAAACTCTGCAAGCCAGAAGGGAGTGGCAGGACATATTGAAAGCATTGAAGGAGAAAAACCTGCAACCAAGATTACTCTACCCAGCAAGGATCTCATTCAGATTTGATGGAGAAATTAAAACCTTTACAGACAAGCAAAAGCTGAGAGAGTTCAGCACCACCAAACCAGCTCTACAACAACTGCTAAAGGAATTTCTCTAGGCAAGAAACACAAAAGAAGGAAAAGACCTACAATAACGAACCCAAAACAATTAAGAAAATGGGAATGGGAACACACATATCGATAATTACCTTAAATGTAAATGGACTAAATGCTCCCACCAAAAGACACAGATTGGCTGAATGGATACAAAAACAAGATACATATATTTGCTGTCTACAGGAGACCCACTTCAGACCTAGAGACACATACAGACTGAAAGTAAGGGGATGGAAAAAGGTATTTCATGCAAATGGACACCAAAGGAAAGCTGGAGTAGCAATTCTCATATCAGACAAAATAGACTTTAAAACAAAGACTATTAGAAGAGACAAAGAAGGACAGTACATAATGATCAAGGGATCGATCCAAGAAGAAGATACAACAATTGTAAATATTTATGCACCCAACATAGGAGCACCTCAATACATAAGGCAAATACTGACAGCCATAAAAGGGGAAATCGACAGTAACACATTCATAGTAGGGGACTTTAACACCCCACTTTCACCAATGGACAGATCATCCAAAATGAAAATAAATAAGGAAGCACAAGCTTTAAATGATACATTAAACGAGATGGACTTAATTGATATTTACAGGACATTCCATCCAAAAACAACAGAATACACATTTTTCTCAAGTGCTCATGGAACATTCTTCAGGATAGATCATATCTTGGGTCACAAATCAAGCCTTGGTAAATTTAAGAAAATTGAAATTGTATCAAGTATCTTTTCCGACCACAATGCTATGAGACTAGATATCAATTACAGGAAAAGATCTGTAAAAAATACAAACACATGGAGGCTAAACAATACACTACTTAATAATGAAGTGATCACTGAAGAAATCAAAGAGGAAATCAAAAAATACCTAGAAACAAATGACAATGGAGACACAACGACTCAAAATTTTTGGGATGCAGCCAAAGCAGTTCTAAGAGGGAAGTTTATAGCAATACAATCCTACCTTAAGAAACAGGAAACATCTCTAATAAACAACTTAACCTTGCACCTAAAGCAATTAGAGAAAGAACAAAAAAACCCCAAAGTTAGCAGAAGGAAAGAAATCATAAAAATCAGATCAGAAATAAATGAAAAAGAAATGAAGGAAACGATAGCAAAGATCAATAAAACTAAAAGCTGGTTCTTTGAAAGGAGAAACAAAATTGATAAACCATTAGCCAGACTCATCAAAAAAAAAAAGGGAGAAGACTCAAATCAATAGAATTAGAAATGAAAAAGGAGAAGTAACAACTGACACTGCAGAAATACAAAAGATCATGAGAGATTACTACAAGCAACTCTATGCCAATAAAATGGACAACATGGAAGAAATGGACAAATTCTTAGAAAGGCACAACCTGCCAAGACTGAATCAGGAAGAAATAGAAAATATGAACAGACCAATCACAAGCACTGAAATTGAAACTGTGATTAAAAATCTTCCAACAAGCAAAAGCCCAGGACCAGATGGCTTCACAGGTGAATTCTATCAAACATTTAGAGAAGAGCTATCACCTATCCTTCTCAAACTCTTCCAAAATATAGCAGAGGGAGGAACACTCCCCAACTCATTCTACGAGGCCACCATCACCCTGATACCAAAACCAGACAAGGATGTCACAAAGAAAGAAAACTACAGGCCAATATCACTGATGAACATAGATGCAAAAATCCTCAACAAAATACTAGCAAACAGAATTCAACAGCACATTAAACGGATCATACACCATGATCAAGTGGGGTTTATTCCAGGAATGCAAGGATTCTTCAATATAAGCAAATCAATCAACGTGATACACCATATTAACAAATTGAAGGAGAAAAACCATATGATCATCTCAATAGATGCAGAGAAAGCTTTTGACAAGATTCAACACCCATTTATGATAAAAACCCTGCAGAAAGTAGGCATAGAGGGAACTTTCCTCAACATAATAAAGGCCATATATGACAAACCCACAGCCAACATCGTCCTCAATGGTGAAAAACTGAAAGCATTTCCACTAAGATCAGGAGCAAGACAAGGTTGCCCACTCTCACCACTCTTATTCAACATAGTTTTGGAAGTTTTAGCCACAGCAATCAGAGAAGAAAAGGAAATAAAAGGAATCCAAATCGGAAAAGAAGAAGTAAAGCTGTCACTCTTTGCAGATGACATGATACTATACATAGAGAATCCTAAAGATGCTACCAGAAAACTACTAGAGCTAATCAATGAATTTGGTAAAGTAGCAGGATACAAAATTAATGCACAGAAATCTCTGGCATTCCTATACACTAAGGATGAAAAATCTGAAAGTGAAATCAAGAAAACACTCCCATTTACCATTGCAACAAAAAGAATAAAATATCTAGGAATAAACCTACCTAAGGAGACAAAAGACCTGTATGCAGAAAATTATAAGACACTGATGAAAGAAATTAAAGATGATACAAATAGATGGAGAGATATACCATGTTCTTGGATTGGAAGAATCAACATTGTGAAAATGACTCTACTACCCAAAGCAATCTACAGATTCAATGCAATCCCTATCAAACTACCACTGGCATTTTTCAGAGAACTAGAACAAAAAATTTCACAATTTGTATGGAAACACAAAAGACCCCGAATAGCCAAAGCAATCTTGAGAACGAAAAATGGAGCTGGAGGAATCAGGCTTCCTGACTTCAGACTATACTACAAAGCTACAGTAATCAAGACAGTATGGTACTGGCACAGAAACAGAAATATAGATCAATGGAACAGGATAGAAAGCCCAGAGATAAACCCACGCACATATGGTCACCTTATCTTTGACAAAGGAGGCAGGAATGTACAGTGGAGAAAAGACAGCCTCTTCAATAAGTGGTGCTGGGAAAACTGGACAGGTACATGTAAAAGTATGAGATTAGATCACTCCCTAACACCATACACAAAAATAAGCTCAAAATGGATTAAAGACCTAAATGTAAGGCCAGAAACTATCAAACTCTTAGAGGAAAATATAGGCAGGACACTCTATGACATAAATCACAGCAAGGTCCTTTTTGACCCACCTCCTAGAGAAATGGAAATAAAAACAAAAGTAAACAAATGGGACCTAATGAAACTTAAAAGCTTTTGCGCAGCAAAGGAAACCATAAAGAAGACCAAAAGACAACCCTCAGAATGGGAGAAAATATTTGCAAATGAAGCAACTGACAAAGGATTAATCTCCAAAATTTATAAGCAGCTCATGCAGCTTAATAACAAAAAACAAACAACCCATTCCAAAAATGGGGAGAAGACCTAAATAGACATTTCTCCAAAGAAGATATACAGAGTGCCAACAAACACATGAAAGAATGCTCAACATCACTAATCATTAGAGAAATGTAAATCAAAACTACAATGAGATATCATCTCACACCAGTCAGAATGGCCATCATCAAAAAATCTAGAAACAATAAATGCTGGAGAGGGTGTGGAGAAAAGGGAACCCTCTTACACTGTTGGTGGGAATGTAAATTGATACAGCCACTGTGGAGAACAGTATGGAGGTTCTTTAAAAAACTACAAATAGAACTACCATATGACCCAGCAATCCCACTACTGGGCATATACCCTGAGAAAACCATAATTCAAAAAGAGTCATGTACCAAAATGTTCATTGCAGCTCTATTTACAATAGCCCAGAGATGGAAACAACCTAAGTGTCCATCATCGGATGAATGGATAAAGAAGATGTGGCACATATATACAATGGAATATTACTCAGCCATAAAAAGAAACGAAATTGAGCTATTTGTAATGAGGTGGATAGACCTAGAGTCTGTCATACAGAGTGAAGTAAGTCAGAAAGAGAGAGACAAATACCGTATGCTAACACATATATATGGAATTTAAGAAAAAAAATGTCATGAAAAACCTAGGGGTGAAACAGGAATAAAGACACAGACTTACTAGAGAATGGACTTGAGGCTATGGGGAGGGGGAAGGGTAAACGGTGACAAAGCGAGAGAGAGGCATGGACATATATACACTACCAAACGTAAGGTAGATAGCTAGTGTGAAGCAGCCGCATAGCACAGGGAGATCAGCTCGGTGCTTTGTGACCGCCTGGAGGGGTGGGATAGGGAGTGTGGGAGGGAGGGAGACGCAAGCGGGAAGAGATTTGGGAACATATGTATATATATAACTGATTCATTTTGTTGTGAAGCTGAAACGAACATACCATTGTAAAGCAATTATACTCCAATAAAGATGTAAAAAAAAAAAAAAAAAAAAAGGTTAACATTTTCAATGGCTAACCATACCCACTACTGGCAAGGATATGGAAAAACTGTATGTCTCATACACTGCTAGCAGGAATACAAAAGATCACAATTTGCAATTTCTTAAAAAGTTAGCTACCCACTTACCCTGTAACTCAGGCATTGCACCCGCCTCCACCTCCACCCCACCCCCCACTGCCAAATTAACACAAGATAAATGAAACATGTATGCGAAGAACTAGATTCAAATATCTTAGCAGGTTTATTTGCAACAATCAGAAACTGGAAAGAACTCAAATATGCATAAAAAGACAAAAGAATAAACAAATAGTGGTACACCCACAAACTGTCATACTTCTAAGCAATACAAAAAAAAAAACAACTACTCATTTAAGCATCATTGATGACTATCAAAATGAGTAAGCCACATGAGGCTACTCAAAGGAAAAAAAGTGTAAACAATTTATGAGTAGAATCATATACAATTCTAAAATGGAAGCTAATCTATTATAATGGAAAGTAAACAAATGCTTGCCTGGAGAGCAGAGATAGTACAGAAGGAGACATTATTAAAGGGCATGAAGTAAAACAGAGGATGATGGAGAGGCTCATTATTATGATTGTGGTGGTGCTTTTATGGATTTACATGAATGTCAAAACTTGTCAAAATGTTAAGTTTAAATATAATCAGTTTGTTGTATGTCACTTATACCTTACTAAAGCTCTGAAAATATGATTCAAAACAGAAAGCTAGATTTCCTACAATTCTGGAAAATTAGTTTGGCAAACCTCTACTGATTCCACCAACTCTTTCCTCATGTCTGGGAGGGATACCTTGCCTTAGTGGTGGCAAATATCAGAAGCAACAAGGCAATTTCCACAAAATTCAATGGGAATGAAGGCTGGGTTACAAAGGGCACAACTCATCTTCACCATCCTCATTTTCCTACACAGCAAGAGATTTGAGGTGAACACGCACACATGCTACAGGAATCCACAGAACATTTATAAATTTTTCCTCTCGCAACAGCCTCCCTACACAAAATACACAGTTCTGGAGGCCATGAGAATTTCTGCACCTGCTCATCCTTCATAGCTATAGGGACTGGAACATTGTGGAGGTCCGTTCAAAACAGACACATTCCAACAATCTTGTGGCAGTCTCTTCCCCTCCCTACAAAACCAGTGTTCCTGTAACAAATGATTTCCCTGCCCATAAATCATATAACCTATGCTGCCACTATTTGGAATTCTGGACATGAGGGTACATGGATCCAATGCAAGACCTGGGAAACAGATTTCCCTTACCACCTGGACACAATGCAATACTCCCTGTGAACAAGACAATTTCTTCTTGCTTTAGGAAGCACCAAAGGTTATCACAACAGCCCCTCTACAGACTGACCTCTGAACCAAAAAAATACCAACGCATCCAGGTTACAGATAAGGATTACATCCCTGCAGTCTTTTCTTGGAGGCCTTGGGCAGCAATGCCAAATAGGACAAAACTAGAGAGAAGTATACTCTACATCATATTGTTCCCTCTGAGGCGCACAGAATTTGGGATCCCACAAGAAAGCTCTTCAGCCCTGTTGTCACAACTCAGTTGTTTTCAAATCACCACAGTGTACAGAATCCCAAGATTAAAGGAGCTTAAACAGTAAGGCCTCCATTTTCACACCAACCAGTACAATGGGAAGAAGGCTATTCTTGGACTGGAGACATGAAGCACAGGAAAATCCCATCACAGCAGTCATGTGAGACCAACAACATCCCTGAAAAAAGTAGTCCTGGTTGCAAGTCACCAGCAGAGTCCTCTAGGCCAAAAATTGGTCAGATCAGTGAGGTAACCCATCAAACAAATTAGAAAGGAATGAGTGCTCAGGATTATAAAGACTCCCACAAACAGGACAACATCAAGGTCTCCTTCCCTGGACTCGGTGGGGTGGTTCAATGATGCACATCATGAGAACCTGCCACATAGTAGTGGTGAAATGGCTTTTGCTATGGAACTGGTAATGATGTAAACCTGGTAAGGGCCCTGGGCAGGTTAAGAAATGCACTGAAGCTCCCATAAACCTGGAATTTAAGTGGTTTATTGGGTGTATTGGCAGATAGCACCCTCATAAGGGATCTCCCCAGTGTTATACTGAACAATCCATCCCTGCACAACTACTCTTTTTCTGAAGTGAACTTTGTGGTGTCCAATGAAATAAGACTGAAGCCTGTGAACTCTCCAGTGTGAAATGAGGCTACAGTTTGGCTAAAGGTTTCCCACAGTTATCACATCCATAAGCCCATTAACCAATGTGAACATTATGGTGTTTTATGAGACTGTAGTTTTAGGTAAAGGATTTCCAACATTTCCTACAACATACAGACTTTCTGCAGTGTGGACACTCCTGTGTTTAATGAACCTGGAGTTTTTAGCAAAGGATTTCCCACATTCACAGCACTTACATGGCTTTGATCCAGTGTGAGTTCTCTGATGTTGAAAAACAGAGCTTGGGCTAACCAACTTCCCAAATTTTCTTTACTTTTATGAGTTTTCTCCAGTGAACTCTCTGATGTCGAAGGACTGAAGAACTTTGGGCAAATGCTTTCCCACACTCACTGCACTCATAAGGCCTTTCTCCAGTGTGAATTCTCCTGTGTTTAATGAAGGCTGAATTATCAGCAAAGGATTTTCCACATTCAGTGCACTCATAAGGCCTTGAACCAGTGTGAATTCTCTGATGTTGAAGGAGTGCAGAGTTTTGGCTAAATGATTTCCCGCATTTGTTGCATTTATATGGCCTTTCCCTGGTGTGAACTCTCTGATGTATAATGAGGTAGGATTTCTTGCTAAAGAATTTCCTACATTCCCCACACTCATATGGCCTTTCACCAGTGTGAACTCTCTGGTGTTCAATGAGATGGGACTTGTTGCTAAGTAATTTCCCATATTTCCCACACTTATAAGGTCTTTCTCTAGTATGGACTCTCCAATGTTGAATAAGGTTGGACTTTTGCCTAAATGATTTTCCACACTCCCCACACTTATAAGTCCTTTCTCCAGTGTGAACTCTCTGATGTCGGAGGAATGAAGAGCTTTGGCAAAATGTTTTTCCACATTCACTGCATTTATAAGGCCTTTCTCCAGTATGAACTCTCCTATGTTTAATGAGTCTGGAGTTTACAGCAAAGGATTTTCCACATTCAGTGCATTCATAAGGCTTTGATCCAGTGTGAAGTCTCTGATGCTGAAGGAGCATAGAGTTTTGTGTAAAAGTTCTACCACATTCATTGCACTCATAAGGCCTTTCCCTAGTGTGAATTCTCCGATGTTGAAGGAGGGTAGAGCTTTGGCTAAACGATTTTGCATATTCATCACATTCATATGGCTTTTGTTTCATGTGAACTCTCTTGTGTGTAAAGAGGTTGGAGCACTGAGTAAATGATTTCCCACATTCTGTACATTCATAAGGCCTATCTCTAGTGTTACTTCTCTGGTGTTCAATGAGGTTGGACTTTCTGTTAAATAATATCCCATGTTCCCCAGGTTCAAAAGTTCTTTCTCCATTGTAAACTTTCTGATGCTGACTGACGTTACAGCTTCTCTCACACTGATTACACATAAAACATCTTTCTCTAGTGAGGAGTCTCTGCTGCTGAACAAGTGTGTGTTTGGGACTGAAAGCTTTTGTGCATTCTTCCCAGTTATGGTAAGTTTTTCCCCTCTGAAAGGCCATCCCACACTCGGCTCTGCTGTTTGACCTCTCCCAGGTGTGAGTAGCCCATTGCTGGAGAAACTGAGAACTGGCCAAGGAGTCCTTCCCAACCACCCTGAAGACTAATGGCTTCCTTGACACATGGTACTTGCAGTTCTTCACAAATGAGGCTCTGTCCACATCTCTTCTGAAGGGTTTCTCCCTGATGCACTGCCTCTGATGCTGATGAAGGTTTATGCTTACACACAATTGTTTCCCACATGTCTCACACCTATGTAATTTCTGCTTTGAATGTGTTCCTTGATATTTATTCAAGTACAAAAATTCTCTCAATATCTGGACACATATTTCACAAGGGTGGGCCTTTCTGAAGGACAAATCTGCCTTGGGACTCCTGATCTGTGACACTCTTTGAACAGAAGTACACTGTTCAAAAGAAGCCTTCTCATTCTCCACTTCATGGCAACAACCTAAAAGCAAGAAATGTTGGCGAAGTACATGTTGATTTCCGTGGGAGGGGGGAGCCCACACACCAGTGTGTGTCTGACAAACACATGAACGAGTTTGTGTGATTATTTACAAGAACACAGAGTTGGGTTCAAGTTGATGACATGGCTGTTAGCAATACTGGGCTATAAAGGCCACAGGATGGGGGAAGACCACATGAGAGAAAAGACACAACCATGTGATGTGTCATAGGGAGGAGAGGCAGGGTGAAAAATTAAAGTCGATGGTTAAAAAATTAGTTACAAACAACTTTCAACAGGACCTTGTCTGCTGTTAACACATGACTGCAATGTAGATGGGTATTTCCAGGCCCAAGAAAACGGGACTGCAACAGAACAGCTGTTGGTCAGGAACATTTTAAGAATGGGTACATGTTTGATTATAGAAAATATATGGGCCAACTTTAGAGAATGCGCAGATAAAGCAGTGAGAAAAGTGGGTGATACAGGGAGTTTAGAGACGTGAGGATTAGCCACAGGCTGGAATAAAAGTGGAAGAATCACAGTGCAGAATTGACAAGTCAGCACTGTTAAGAATGGGGCAGAAAAAGCAAAAATAAGGTGTGGCCACTGGAAGTAGCATCAAAACACTAGTCAAACAGAACAAATTTCTGGTATCACTTGAACACAGGACTATCATACACTCCCATAGTGCTACTGTACAGCAGCCCTTTGAGCCCATTTGGCTGAGTCTGAATTCATATCCATCCTGTGGACAAACAAGGGCTCTCCACCCCACTTCCAAAATGAACAAGTGTATGGGACCTGGATGATGAAAATAACAGGGGAAAGATACCACCTATGAGCAGCTGACCCATACTCATCACATCATAGGCCAGAGAAAAACATCTAAATACTATTAAGAGAACTTTGGAAAGGGGTCTTGCAAGAAGTCCATGGTCTACATCAGAGAATTAATTCCCAGCACAGGCAGTCATGAGGAAATGTCAGTGAAAAGAAGGAAGTAGAATCTGAGGCGCAAGGATGACATGCATCTAGACAACATCACCCAGAAGGAAGAGGGCAAGTATGGTGGGATACATTAGGCTGAATGGAAGATTCCTGACCCTGGATCCTTCCAGGGAAGGCTGTAGAGAAGCAGATATGGGGCCTATTCAAGGAGAACAGATGGCAGTGCAAACATCTCAGCCCAACCAACCATAGCAATAACTTAGGGAATTGGGGGAAAAAAGCAGTGACAATGGTCCTGACATGAAAAGGACAGACTTGTCTCTGGGGAAAAGGAAAGGGCAGAGACTAGTTCAGGACATGGGGAAAGGTTTGAGGTTCTTACCCAGGGAGGTTATAAGTGCCAAGTTCTCCAGCATCACATCATGGTACAGGTATCTTTGAGCCTCACCAAGGAGACCCCATTCCTCCCAGGAAAAGGTCACAGCTACATCTTCAAAGTTCACACTGACCTGCCATGATGGTGACAGATAAAACCACAAACAGTCCACTTCTGAGAAGTCACAATCTATTTCCCCACACATCTACCCTATGACTATCCATCACCCAAGCTTCCCAAATCAGAGGATCAATCAGGCCCTGACACCATGGTGTGGTTTTCTCCCCACGGGCCCACTGATCACTAGGTACAACAACCAGGAAGAAGAGACAGGTGGATGAACATATAGCTCAGCTATAGGCCTGGCATAAAGGGATCCACCCCCTCCTGACAAGCAATTCCCCTGGTGTGGCCATCGTCCTGAAATTATCAATGCAGTGCCCTGGAACCATCAGACATGTTCCCTCTTCAAGCACACATCACTCCTTAAACTGTACATCCCTCAGTCTCAGTATCCCACAGCCACACATGACCATGGCCACCAACACCTCACTCTCCCACACCATAGCCATCTCCCTCCCCTCCCCATGTTACTTGTATTTAAATCAGTTCCTCCTAACCCCACCACAGGGCTATGATGGTGGCCTAACACATGACACCTGAGACTGGACCGATGAGACTGACAGCAGTTTCTTAATCACATAAATTCACACATCTGAGAATAGGACACCACTCACCACAAAGGCGTACATGGGCAAAAACAACACACACAGGGGCTGTGGGATGGAACCTTTCTAGGATGAAGGGGTTGGGATGTTCCAAGGAGGATGTGATTGTCTTATCTGAACAATTCTGAGGGCTGGTAGGGAACTGATACCCGATACAAAGAAGCTCCTGGTTTGCTTTGTAAAAATGGTTGTTAGGCTAGGAGACGTTATCTGAAGGAACACTGTGGGGAGAGGAACTTGCACTCAGGCCATTTGAGGACACCCAGGTTTCACCAAGCGTGAAGGAAGCACATCATATTGGGTTTAGGCCTTACACCACAACTCGGCAGACAGCATCCACAGTACAACTGGTAAAGTCAAGCAGGACCCAATATGACCACAGACCTCCCACAATTCCCAATGGCAGCATCAGAAATCATCTATAAATGCCTTACTGCATGACTCTGATCCTTGCCTCAAATTTAAGGAATAGAACCACGTGTGGATCTCAGATACTCACAGTCCCATGCTACTTCTGTGCTGCCCTTCCTGTCCCTCGGCAATGACAACACTTCTCTGCTCCCTTACCTTCATTCATACTCCAGCCCCATTACTCACCCTCCCCAAGCATAGTGATTCTCACAGATGACCTTATTTGCTCATGGCCATATATACCAGGTTGAATGAAACACCCCAGACCCTACCAAAGTCCTCACAAATCTTGGTGAGCCTATATAGTGGTGAATAAGCACCAGATCTGGCCTGAGTGTCATATGCATGAATTACCCTTGCTTCTACATCCATCTCATGTCCACTCTTCTCTTGGAAGCTCTGGCCACCTGCCAGACTTTCTTGTCTCATACACCAAACCTTCATGGTCATTTACCTACATTTATGAAGGCTGACACCATCACCCAGGTACACAAGCATGAGACCAAATCCTCTGACCCCACCCTCCACACATCTCCCCCTAAAAGCTTTGCCACCACAACCCGAAGCTTGCCTCTCTTAATGTGAGCCACAGGTCATTCACCTTGGTCCACACTCTAGTTACATTTTGGATGTCTCTAACCTGAATCACTCCCAAGAATTCCAAACCTGTATGTTAGATGTTCATTTGATGCTTTTATTCAGTGGTGTCTGAAATATCTCAGACTCTTAACATTGTCCAAAAAAAGCTCCTGCTAAACCCAGTGAATATTACACCTACTACCAACTTGCTCATCTCAACTGATGCAGCTTCCAACCCTACAGCTGCAAAGCCAGGGGTCATCATTGATCCCTGCGTTTCACTCCCTCACCACCCATGTTAGAAATCTAGCTGTCCCCTTTAAAAACATGAAGCCAGAATACAACCACATTTCCTAAGGCACGCCCCTGCTCCATTAACCCTCACCTGGACTATGACAGTAGCCTCCACAATGATGTTCCTTCTTCCTCTCTCAAGCCCACAGTCTGTTTTCCACTCTAAACCCAAATGAAGCCTGTTAAGGCCTTGGTCATATCACCTCCCTACCGTGAGCCAAACCTCTAGAACACACACCTGACATCTCAGGCAGTTGTTCCCCTCCTGACTCCAAACCACCTACTATTTACTCCTACCTGTAAAAAGAGGATACCTGTGGTTCCTGAATATTCCTGAGCTCAATTTTACCTCTAAGCATTTACACATCCTGGTACCATGTCTTGGGTTAACCATACACACCTGTTTACAATGGTTGCCAGAAATGGGAACACCTCCATATAATTGTAGCATGGACTTGGGACACTGGGCTTGGAGTTTTTCTGCATGCCCAGACTCAAGGAGGGGGAAAAATGGCATCAAGCATCTCAGGACACCACAATTCCAGGGAACATAGGGGTGAAAGCAGGGCTGGTGAGGCAATGGGACACCCTCTACTTCCCTGTGCAGGTTCCATAGGCACTTCTCTAACCGTGAGAACCTGAGTGAAGAGGCAGGTCCTAAAGGAATGCGTCCATGGTGGGATTTGAGGGGCTAACTGTATGTACTCCTGCCTGGCCTTGGAGCCAGGTGACCTCAGGCTGGCTGACTAACTTCTGGGCCTCAATGCTCAGTGTTGCCTCTTACCAGCTGTGGGACCCTGAACAAAGATTCAACCTCCTAGGACCTCAATGTCCTCATCAACCCTCTCCACCCTGTTCTTCCTTTAAACGGCTCTTGGGAATGCTCTAACATCTGACGGGAGATACTATCTTCCTTTATTCGAAACACCCCATGGCCTTTAGAATCCTCGCAATAAAGTACAATCCTGGGTCGGTTACACCAGGTCTAACTCCACTAACACTGTTCCCTGTAAGCAGAAAGCTGACCCTAGGTTTCCTGAATCCTCCCGCCTCAGGCCGATTTCCAAGCCTTCGCATCTGCGGGTACCTCTGCCTGTGACCTCTCCCACGCGCCATCACGCTGTCATAAACAGGGCCCCACCCACGACCGCTTCGCTGTCCTGGGCACCGTGGCCTGGGCTGCGGGCATGTGAGCAGGCGCCCCACACTCGGGGTTTTAATGTCTGGTGGAGTGAGGGGTGTGAGGGCCCGGGGAACGAGCGTTTACCTAAGGCGGGTACCTCAACGCCGCCGCCATCGGACTGTGGGCGGAGCGGGGCCGGGAGCGGCGGAAGAGTCTGGGGGAGGCGGGCATGGCGGTCCGTCTCACGTGCCTGGCGCCAGGCACCCCAGGCGGCGTCGCCGAACTTCAGATCCGCCTCTGTGCCTTGGGGACAGCGCCTCCTCCCGGACCTCCCGTTCCAGTCACTCCGGTCCTGACACAGCGCTCCGGAGCTGAACAGAACCAGAGCAGTTAAAATGCCCACCTTGGGGGCTTCCCTGGTACCTTGGGGGCTTCCCTGGTGGCGCAGTGTTTGAGAGACCGCCTGCCGATACAGGGGAGGTCCGGGAAGATCCCACAGGTCGCGGAGCGGCTGGACCCTTGAGCCATGGCCACTGAGCCTGCGCGTCCGGAGCCTGTGCTCCGCAACGGGAGAGGCCACAACAGTGAGAGGCCCGCGTACCGCAAAAAAAAAAAAAAAAAAAAAAGAAAAGAAAAAAATGGCCGCCTTGGGGAGGGGGACGGAAGTCCCGTCCCCTACGAGTTGTGCCCAAACGGAAATCCCTTTTTCTGCGCCTTCACTGGCTCAGCGACGCAGCCTTCAATGCAGGGCACTCTGGATCCTGCAGTTCCCAGTTTCCAGGAAAAAAGGCCAGGGTCCACCTCAAAGGGCGCCAGGAAATGACTCCTCCCTGTCCACGGCCAGAGCAGTGACTCGACCCTCTTAAAAGGGGCCAAACGTAAGGGTGGTAGGGATGCGTTCTGCAGCTGATCGCCATTAGGCATCCAGGCCATGAATTAGGATGACAAATCTTTCCCAGGATGGTAGGGGCAGCAGTGCAAATTCTGTAAGGAAACATTTTGTTCATTTTATCCTGAGTATTTGTAAATTTTTCTTGGTTATAAGGCAAACATTTTAAAAAATTTCCTTCATGCCTTTATGATTCTCATTTGTAGAATTGTAATTTATTTCCGGATACTAATCTTAAATATGGCAAACTTGAGGAAGTGTAAATATGCCAGATATTCATGACGTAATTTTTTGAAATTCTTCTATGTAGATAATCGTACATTTTGATATAAATTAAAGGTCTGTAAATCGTTTTCCAGTTATTTTAATTCTTTATTGTCTGTGTCATAGCACCAGCTAGAATGTCCAGTATATTTAATATAAGCACTAATAATGAGAACCTTGTTTACTTGTTAATTTTTTTTTTTGCTTGCTAATTTTAAACCAAAATCTCTGATTTTATTACTAAAATGCTGGTTTATTGTAGTGTTTTCTTTGATACATTTTGACTAATTAATGATATATATATTTTTTCTGCATAGTTGTGGTGTTGTTTTCTAATGTGAATAGATCTATTTTTTTCTGCATTTATTAAGATAAACGTTTTATAATTCATTAGTATATTGAATGCTATTAATGTATTTTCTAATACTAAACGATTCTTGAATTACTGGGATGCTTTTAACTTGTTCTACATTCTGGAAGTGCAGCTAAATTTAATAAGTTTTATGAGAATGCTATGCTAGTACCATAAAATGAGTTGGGGAATACAAATCTCTGAAAGATTTGGAATAAGTTTGGATTCCTCATTTCAGTGAATAATTCATATAACTCCCTTTCTACAAATCAGGGTCTTCCTACAAATCTGTCAGATAATTTAAAAGTAGGAAGTGTCAAATAGATGTGATATTTGTTAGTTTGATAAAGAAAGACATGTCTGGGGACTTCCCTGGTGGTCTAGTGGTTAAGACTCAGCACTTCCAGTGAAGGGGGTGAGGGTTCAATCCCTGGTCTGGCAACTGGGATCCTCCCACATGCTGCACAGCCAAAAGATTAAAAAGAAAGAAAAAAAAAAAGACATGTCTGGTGGGTTGACTTATTTATGGTTTCATTTTGTTATTTTATTTTTTAATCAGATATACTGAGTTATAATATAAAACTATAAGATACCAATGTGTACATCGTGCTGATTTGACATATGGATACATTGAAAACAATCCCCGCCATCTATTTAATTAAGACATCACCTCATATATTCATCTTGTGTGAGACAGAGAAAACATTTAAGTAATACTCTCTCCGCATATATCAATTATAAAATACAGTGTTATCCACTATACTCATTGTATTTTACATTAGATGCTCAGACGTTATTCATTTTATACCTGAAAGTTTGTTCCCTTTCACCAAACTCTCCTTATTTCTTCCACTGCCCCCCTTAACCCCAATAACATTTATACTCTCTATTTCTATGAGTTTGACTTTTTAAGGTTCTGCATAAAAGTGATACTATACAGTATTTGTCTTTCTCTGTTTCACTTATTTCATGTAGCACAATGCATTAAAGGTCCATTGATGTTGTCACAAATGGCAAGAGCTCCTTCTTTCTCATGGCTATGTAGTATTCATATATATATGGGCTCCCTATATATATCGCATCTTCTTTATCCATTCGTCCACTGATGGACACTTAGGTTGTCTCCGTATCTTGGGAATTGTGAAAAATGCTGTAATGAACGTGGGAGAGCACATATCATTTCAATATCCTGTTTTCATTTCCTTTAGAATTATACCCATATGTGGAATTGCTGGATAGTAGGGTAGTTCCATTTTTAATTTTTTGTGGAAACTCTCTACTTTTTTCCACAGTAGCTGCACTAATTTACATTCACAGAATCGGTAGACAAGGGTTCACATTTCTCAACAACCTAACACTGTTATCCCTTGTTTTCTGATGACTGCCATTCTAACGTGTGAGGTGATATTTCATTATGGCCTTGCTTTGCATATTTAGTAATGTTGAACACATTTCCATGTACTTGTTGCCCATTTTTATGTATTCTTTGGAAAATATGTCCATTGCTCATTTTTAAATTATTTATTTTGCTATTAAGTTGTATGAGTTCTTTATATATTTTAGATATTAACCCCTTATCAGATGTATGATTTTCAAATATTTCCTGCCATTCTGTATATTCCCATTTCATTTTGTTGATGGTTTCCTTTGCTATGCAGAAGCTTTTTCGATTGATGTACTCCCACTTGTTTATTTTTGCTTTTATTATCTTTGCTTTTTGTGTCAAACCCAAAAAAATCAATGCCAAGGCAAATGAAAAGGAGCTTTCACCCTATGTTTTCTTCTAGAAGTTTTATAGTTCCAGGTGATATGTTCAAATCTTTCGTCCATTTTGAGTTGATTTTTGTGTGTGGTGTAAGATAGGGTTAAAGTTTTGCTCTTTTGTGTCTCTCTGTTCCCCAACGCCATTTATTGAATAGACAATCCAGTCCTCATTGTGTATTCTTGACACCTTTGGTGTAAGCAAATTCACCATATGTGCACATGTTTATTTCTGGGCTCTATATTCTGTTCCATTGATCTATAGTTGTCTCTATGCCAATGGTGAGATTTAATAGCTTAATTCCAATTCCTCATACTATACTGGGAGTATGATTGCATATTTCTAAAATTAAATACACTCTGTAAATATTTATTGCGATTAAGTTCATGCAATAATCTGTAATGAGACTGTGTCCTTCCCATACCTCCATTCACAGAATCTTTACAATAGCGTCAAGGGTATGTTTCAGTAAATGACAGAGACTTGAATGATTTCCAGTTATCTAAGTAGATAACCAACTAACTTTTGCCCCCAGTAGTCATAAGGTCATTTCTAACCCAGTCAGAAATGAATAATTTTATGATGAAACATTAATATGTCATTATTCTTTTGTCTGATGACAAATAGCTGATGGACACTGTTAAGCAATGAAGCCACAGTAAATAAAGCATTTTATTTACCACACTGACATGACCCCACCATGTCACACAGTCAGAACCTTCAATGTGAGAACTCTCTGACTTGGTTCACTAACTTTGACTTTCTCAATTACCTCATTTCTTTGCATTTCTGCTCCCTATTCATTTTCCTCTTTTTTTTTTTTTTTTTTTTTGTCCATGCCATGGGCTTCCAGATCTTAGTTCCCTGACCAGGAATTGAACCCGGGCCCCCAGCAGTGGAAGTGCAGAGTCCTAACCACTGGACCAGTCCTAACCCTGACCAGGAATTCCCCCTCTATTCATTTTCTATTGCCCTTGCAACAAATTATTACAAACTTAGAAGCTTAAGACAGTTTCTATAGACAACATATAGTAGGATCTTGGTTTTCTACCTACTCTGAAAATCTCTTGTAATTGGTCTTCTGCTGTTCAAAGTGATTACTAATAGAGTTGGATTAATATATACCACATCTGTTACTAATTTGTGTTTGTTGCCCTTGCTCTTTGAATTTTTGTCTCACATTCTTTACCTGCTTTATGTGGTTTTCACTGAGTGTTTTATGATTCCATTTTATCTTGTTAGCGTATCAGTTATATTTTTAGCTGTTCCTATAGAGTTTGCAGTAAACATCGACAACTAATCCAAGTCCACTTTCAAGTAACGCCTTTTCCACTTCACGTAGTGTACCTCATAATAATAAAATAATCCCAATTCTTCCCTCTAATCCCTTGTATTATTGATGTTATTCATTTCACTTATATAAAAGCATAAGCATACACACACACACACACAAGACATGCATACAGATAAGCATACATAATAGAATATGTTGTTGGTATTATTACTTCAAATTGTTATCTGTTAGATCAATTAAGAACAAGAAAAATAATATTTTATTTTTCCTTCATTTATTACTTCTTCACTGCTCTTCTTTATGTAGATTGGACTTTTTGACCTATATCATTTTTGTCATCTCTAAAGTTTTTTTAACATTTCTTGCAAGGCAGGTGCTATGGTCTGAATGTTTGTGTTGTCCCTCCAAAACCTCTGTTGAAAGAATAACCCCCAAAGATGCTAGTATTAGGAGGTGGGGACTTTGAGAGATGCTTCAGTCATAAGGTGATAGAGCCCTCATGGGTGGAATTAGTCCCTTTATAAAAGACGCTCCAGAGAGGCCCCTAGCTCCTTCTATCACATGAGGACACAGCAAGAAACCACCTACTATGAACCAGGAAGAGGGTTCCCACCAGAGAACTCGACCATGCTGGAACCTGTACTCCACAGCCACCAAACCTATGAGAAAAAAATGTTTATTTTTTTTTATAAACTAACAAGTCAGGCTTTCCTGGTGGCACAGTGGTTGAGAGTCCACCTGCCGATGCAGGGGACATGAGTTCATGTCCCGGTCCAGGATGATCCCACATGCCGCGGAGCAGCTGGGCCCGTGAGCCATGGCCGCTGAGCCTGCGCGTCCGGAGCCTGTGCTCCGCGACGGGAGAGGCCACAGCAGTAAGAGGCCTGCGTACCGCAAAAAAACAAAACAAACAAACAAACTAACAAGTCTGTGGTTTTTTGTTATAGTATCCCAAATGGACTAAGACAGTAGGTTTACTGAGAACAAATTCCCTCAGTTTTTGTCTTTGAAAGGCTTTGGTTTCCCTGCATTACTGAAGGATAATTTTGATGGTACAGAATTCAAGGTTGACTTATTTTTCATCTCAGCACTTTAAATATTTCACACCTCTCCTTGTTGCATGGTTTCTGAGGAAATATTGGATATAATTCTTAACTTCATTCCTCAATGAGTATTTTTCCCCTCTGGCTTCTTTTAGGATTTTTTAAATCTTTGATTTCCTGTAATTTCAAAATTATGTCTACATGTCATTTTTTGGCATTTATCCTGCTTAGTACTAAGGTTCCTGGATCTGTGCTTCCTTGTCTGACATTAATTTCTTCCTTAACTAAGTATCTTGGACAACCTAATTGCTACTGAGATTGAGTCTCTAATTTGCTCCAAAGACTTAATCTCTGGGCTTCCCTGGTGGTGCAGTGGTTAAGAACCTGCCTGGCAACGCAGGGGATGGGTTCGAGCCCTTGTCCGGGAAGATTCCACATGCCACGGAGCAACTAAGCCCGTGCACCACAACTACTGAGCCTGCACTCTAGATCCCACGTGCCACAACTACTGAAGCCTGCGCACCTAGAACCCGTGCTCCACAAGAGAACCCACCGCAATGAGAAGCCCGTGCACCGCAACAAAGAGTAGCCCCCACTCACCGCAACTAGAGAAAGCCCGCATGAAGCAATGAAGACCCAATGCAGCCAAAAATAAATAAATAAATTTATTTTAATAAAAAAAGACTTAATCTCTGATTCTTGCCTCAAAGGTTGAGCCTTGATTTTTCCACTTCATTGAGGAAATCCCTGGCCTTTACACCAGGCAGGTGGGGCAGAAGGTGGGGAGTTGCCAGCAGGTCAACAAGCCTGCATCCTGCCTGCACTGTCACGCATTGCTCAGGGACCTCCAATGGCAAGAGGGATCCAGAACTCTGGGCAGGGCATCGCCTTAGGGATGAACAATGGAAACTTTAGGGTCCTTCCTAAATCTCCTTGGCAGACGCCAACACCTTTAGGTGTCTCCGGGGTCCTCAGGCCACCACTGCCCTCCTGCCACCCCCACTCTGTGCCGTACATGGCTCACCCCTTCCCCGCTGTCCTGAAATGCCACCTCAGATCAAACATGGCCGGTGGCATGGAGCATGTGGGCCTGAGTAAAAGGCCTCACCAGGTTGGGAACCTTCCCCCATGGTCACCGGCAGGACCTTCCACCTGGTGTTCCTGGGCTCGAGTCCTTCTGAGAAGCCTCACCAGGGATGGAGTGACCCACAGTGACCCCACCAACCAATTGGGATGTCTGGAAAAGCAGCCCCAAGTGGTGGTGAACTCCATGAAGGGTAAATACCTATTGGAGACCATCAGTCAATAATTACAGAAAGGGAAAGATAAAAGGAACTTTGAAGAGTGTTCAGAGAGTGAAAACCCCTTATAATGAACCAGATGCTAAGTTTAGTTTTCCACCCAACATCCAGGGGACCCAAGTAGAATTTTTCAGCTCCTTCTCTGAGAACATCCCACTTTCATAGTGGGAGAATTTATACCTTGGAAATTGGCAAAAGCTACAAAGCAGGGCTAGATTTATTGTTTTACACAATGCCCAGACTTAAGTGATGGAAACAGGGATAATTAATTTTTAAAAATTAGACAAATGATATGATCAGGAATTGTACAAAAGACATACAGGGACTTCTCTGGTGGCACAGTGGTTAAGAATCCACCTGCCAATGTGGGGACACCAATTCGATCCATAGTCTGGGAAGATCCCACATGCCACGGAGCAGGTAAGCCCATGTGCCACAACTACTGAGCCTGTGCTCTAGAGCCTGTGAGCCACAACTACTGAAGCCCACATGCCTAGAGCCCAAGCTCCGCAACAAGAGAAGTCACCGCAATGAGACGCCTGCATACCACAACGAAGAGTAGACCCTGCTCGCCACATCTAGAGAAAGCCTGCGCACAGCAACTAAGACCCATGCAGCCAAAAATAAATAAAGAAGAAGATATACAGCATTAAAAAATGCTAAAAATCACAAATCTTGGGCTTCCCTGGTGGCACAGTGGTTTAGAGTCTGCCTGCCAATGCAAGGGAGACGGGTTCATGCCCCAGTCTGGGAAGATCCCACATGCCGTGGAGCAGTTGGGCCCGTGAGCCATGGCTGCTGGGCCTGCACGTCCAGAGCTTGTGCTCTGCAACAGGAGAGACCACAACAGTGAGAGGCTCGTGTACCACAAAAAAAAAAAAAAAAAAAATCACAAATCTCTAGGGTAATGCAATTAAAACCAATTAAAACCTCGCTGAGATAGCACTACTCACTTATTAAAAGGGCTGACATTAACGATTGGCATGGATGTTGAGAAACTGGAACTCTCCTACAGTTTTGATGGGAATGAAAATGGGAAGTCATTTTAGACCAGTTTCTTAGTTTCATCAGGAGTTACACGTTCATCTACCCAGTGATTCAGACACTGCACTGAGTTATCAATAAAAGATAAAAGAAACATAATCCACATAAAGAACTGATGCAAATGTTTGTAGCAGCTTTATTTTCAAGAGTGAAAACCTAGAAATAACCTAAATGCCCATAAAAAGATGAATGGATAAACTAACAGTGGTACATCCAAATAAGAATGCTACTCATCAAAAAATAAAGAGATGAGCTATTCGTTTATATCACTGATGAATCTCAAATAATTATGAAACAAAGGAACTCAGAAGAAAAACCCAGTAAACAGCTTATGATTCCAATTAGATAAATTCAAAAAAAATGCAAAGGTATCTATTCTAAGGAAAAGTACATCAGTGATTACCTGGAGAGGTGGGAAGGGCAAGGAGAGATAATAATAGGTCATGAGGTAAATATGGGCAGTATCAGAACTCTGGTGATGGTTTTGAGATTCATACCTAGGTGAAAACTTATTAACTTGTAATACTTCAAACATATGCAGTTTAGTACATGTAAATTATACTTTAATATAGATTCAAAGATTGTCTCAAGATGAAAAAATCTGTATGTCTCACTCCCTTTGGAAAATAGGTTTGGCAACCATATACTGAATCCACTAATGCTCTCCTTGTGCTCTCTGGGGATCAGTCTTCCCTCAGTGATAGCAAATATGAAGAGCAATGAAGTACATTTCTACCTGAGTCAACAGGCATGCTGCCTAGATCACAAGAGCTACATCCCCTTTTCTCTTCCTTTCCTGCCTCTGCAGTAAGGGTCTTGAAGTGAAATTCACTAGAATCAGTGTATAAACTGATCTTGCACAGTCAATGTCACAGAATCTGGATACACTTTTAGAAGAGGTACATTCCATCTAGTTGGCTGCAATGTCCTCCACTCCCTACTAAACCAGAGTTTCTGTACCAATTATGGTTTCCCCTGGACCCAATGGTCTTACAAATAGCAACATTAGCTCAAAGAATTGTGGACATTGGGAAATATAGTTCTCTGTAGACTTGGAGGAATACACACTCTCCAACAGTGCCTCAATACCCTATAATCTCTAATTTGAGTAAGGGAAAAAAATTCATGCCCTCAGAAGCACTTGAGGTGAGATTCAATTCAGACCAATGGCCCCTCAGTTTTCTCCACTGCCTCTGTACTGAACAAGGAAATTGCACATTCCCTGTACATCTATGCCTTTCTCTCGTGTAAACTCTCCAATCCTCAGAAGGATTTGCTCATAAAAGATTTCCCACATTTAGGGCACTCTTAAGGCCTTTCTCTAGTGTGACCTCTCTCATGACAACGCAGTTTGGAGGTGTTAATAAAAGATTTCCCACATTCACTGCACTTAAAAGGCCTTTCTCCACTGTGAACTCTCTGATGATAATTGAGGGTGGAGCTATGAGTAAAAGATTTACCACATTCAGTGCACTTATAAGGTCTTTCTCCAGTGTGAGCTCTCTGGTGTATAATGAGGAGATTTCTTTGGACAAATGATTTCCCACAATCACTACACTCATAAGGCCTTTCTCCAGTGTGAGCACTCTGATGATAGCGAAGGCTAGAGCTGCTGGTAAAGGATTTCCCACATTCACTGCACTCATAAGGTTTCTTTCCACTGTGAGTACTCTGATGATAATGAAGGTTAGAGTTGCTAGTAAAGGATTTCCCACATTCACTGCACTCATAAGGCTTCTCTCCAGTGTGATTTCTCAGATGTACACGGAGATGGTTATTAGCGGTAAAAGATTTCCCACATTTGGTGCATTTGTAAGGCTTTTCTCCAGTATGAGTTCTACGATGATAACGGAGGGTAGAGCTAGCGGTATAAGATTTCCCACATTCACTGCACTTATAAGGCTTCTCTCCAGTGTGATTTCTCTGATGAACACGGAAGAGGTAATTAGTAATAAAAGATTTCCCACATTCAGTGCATTTGTAAGGCCTTTCTCCTGTGTGAATTCTCTGGTGTTCAATAAGCCCACACTTACTCTGAAAAGGTTTCCCACACTCACTACATCCATAAAGACCTTCTGTGTGAACTTTCTGGTGTTGAATGAAGCTATTCCTAAGGGTAAAGGATTTCCCACATTTGCTACACTTATAAGGCTTTTCTCCAGAATGAAATCTATAATGATTACACAGATAATAGACAGAAGTAAAGGATTTCCCACATTCACTGCACTCATAAGGTCTTTCTCCTCTGTGAACTCTCTGATGATAACAGAGGTTGGAGCTAGTTTTAAAAGCCTTCCCACATTTACTGCACTTATAAGGCCTTTCTCCTGTGTGTAATCTCTGATGATATCTGAGGGCAGACCCAGACATAAAACATTTCCCACAGTCATTGCACTCATAAGGCCTCTCTCCAGAATGAATTCTCTGATGATAACGGAGGGTACTGCTACTGGTAAAGGATTTCCCGCATTCGCTGCACCTTACACAAGGCCTTTCTCCAGAATGAACCCCCAGATGATAACAAAAGTTGGATTTAGAGGTAAAAGATTTCCCACATTCACTGCACGTAAAAGGCCATTCACTAGAATGAATTTTCTGATGGTAACGAAGAATAGCAGGAGTAATAAAAGTTTTCCCACATTCATTGCACTCATAAGGCCTTTCTCCAGTGTGAGTGCTTTGATGATAATGGAGGTTAGAGCTACTGGTAAAACATTTCCCACATTCACTGCACTCATAAGGCCTTTCTCCAGTGTGAACTCTTAGATGATAATGGAAGTTAGAGTTAGTGGTAAAAGATTTCCCACATTCGGTGCACTCATAAGGTTTTTCTCCTGTGTGAGATCTCTGATGATATCTGAGGGCAGCCCTAGAGACAAAAGATTTCTCACATTCGCTGCACTCATAAGGCCTTTCTCCTGTGTGATATCTATGATGAGAAATGAATGCAGACCTAGACATAAAAGATTTCCCACATTCACTGCACTCATAAGGCCTTTCTCCAGAATGAACTCTCTGATGATATCGGAAAGCATTGGTAGAGGTATAAGACTTTCCACATTCAGTGCATTTATAAGGCTTTTCTCCCGTGTGAGATCTCTGATGAGAACGGAGGGTGCGGTTAGTGGTAAAGGACTTCCCACATTCACTGCACTCATAAGGCCTTTCTCCTGTGTGAGATCTCTGATGATAAATGAGGGCAGACCTACAGGTAAAAGATTTCACACAGTCACTACACTTATAAAACCTTTCTCCAGAAAATACTCTCTTATGTCGAATGAACACAGAGCTATGGGAAAAAGACTTTGCACAGTCGCTGCACACAGAACTGTTTTCTCCACTGTGCAATCTCTGCGGATATATGAGGACACATTTTTGAGTTAAGGATTTCCCACATTTGCTGCACTTGTCCTGTCCTGAACCAGTATAAATTTTTCGATGTTGACTGATGGTTGAGCTTTGTCTAAAGGATTTGTCACTTCTGCTAAACACATGAAGCCTTTCTCTAGTGTGTACTCTCAGGTGCATAACAAATGCGGATTTGTACCTGAATGTTTTCCCACATTCACTGCACACAAAACACTGTCTTTCAGTGTAGACACACCAGTCCTGAACAAGTGTGTGTTTGGGGCTGAGGGCTTTCTTGCATTCTCCCCAGGTGTGATGATTTTTCCTGCCTTGTGAAGTTGACCCACACTGGGTGATTTTGCTTGGCTTCTCCACAGTATGAGTGGTCTGCTGCTGCAGATGTCCCACGCTGGCCCGGATCTTCCTAGAAGTAAGAGGCTTCTGTGACACTTGGAATCTGTGGCTCCTGAAAAATGAAGCCCTGTGTACAATGCTATTCAAAGGCATATAAAATGTTGTTGCACATGCTCCACATCTCAACAGTTTATGGCTGTGTTGTGTTCCCTGATGCTCGGCCAACTGGAAAATGTCTCTCAAGACTGGACCACACATCTCACAGGGGTGTGTCTTCTGGGAAAATGGAGCTGCCTTAGGAGATCCAGCCTGTGACACTCCTACAGGAACAGTTTCTTCACAGGATGTCTCCTCACCTTCTGCTCCACAGCAGCAACCTGAATGCAAAGAAACACTCTTGAAGTACACGTTGACTCCAGAGAGGGAGCAAACTCACCACAAATGTGCAGCTATCTCATCTAAGAATGAATCTTTTCAAGCAAATGGGATACTTTTCAAGACTAGGGAGCTGGAAATCAGTTTAAGCAGAAGCTGCTGTGCATTCCTGGGTCCTCACAATATGAAAATGGTAGAGACCTCAACAGGGGAAGGATACAAAAATAGGGTGTGACATAAGGAAGAGAAGCAGGGTCTAGGGCTTGTTTCTCTGACCACAGCTTCCTGCAGGACCTTTTCTACTGCTGATGTGAAGCACAGTAGAAGGGTGTGATCAAGGCCATGAAAACACAATCACAACAGATTATGTGCTTTTCGAGGTCAATTTAAGCATATGTTCACACACCTCACAGCAGAACATATGAAAGGCAAGGTTACAGAGTAATAGAGAAAGGGTGGTGAGAGAAATGTGTGAGATGTGGAGTTCAGAGAGGTAGAGATTTTCACTTGGCTGGAAATCACAGTAGAAATGACAAAGTAGTTGAACTGACAGGTTGGCAAAGGGTCAAAGGTGGAGGCATAAAGGTAGAAATGGGGTGTGGACACTGGCAATGGCACCAAAATTCTCATTGAACAAGGACAGGTTCCTGGTATAGTCTTTGTTGTTTTTTTAAAAAAAGATTTTATATATATATATATATATATATATATATATATATATATATATATATGCTGATTGGCTGCGTTGGGTCTTCATTGCTGCACACAGCCTTTTTCTCTAGTTGCAGTGAGTGGGGGTTGCTCTTGGTTGCGGTGCGCAGGCTTCTCATTACAGTGGCTTCTCTTGTTGCGGAGCATGGGCTCTAGGCACATGTGATTCAGTAGTTGTGGTGCACAGGCTCAGTAATTGTGGCTCGTGGACTCTACACTGCAGACTCAGTAGTTGTGACGCACAGGCTTAGCTGCTTTGTAGCATGTGGGATCTTCCTGGACCAGGGCTGAAACCTGTGTCCCCTGCATTGACATGTGGAATTTTTTTTTTTTTTTTTTTTTTTTTTTTTTTTGCAGTACACGGGCCTCCCATCACCGCAGACCCTCACGTCATGGAGCACAGGCTCCGGACACGCAGGCCTAGCAGCCAGGGCCCATGGGCCCAGCCGCTCTGCAGCATGTGGGATCCCCCCGGACCGGGGCACGAACCCACATCCCCTGCATCAACAGGCGGACTCCCAACCACTGCACCACGAGGGAAGCCCAACAGGCGGATTTTTAACCACTGCACCACCAGGGAAGTCCCTGGGTTCCTGGTATATTCTTAACACGGCCCTTATGTCACACCCTCCCCAGCTGTAATTCACCAGAACCAGGCCAACTCTGAGCCCACCTTGCCATGGCTAGAGTCATGTCCATCCCATGATTCACAAAGGACTCTTCTAAGAGTCCTTTACCTTACTTTGCCCTAAGCCCTAACTGTGCAAGTACCTGGAACCAAGCACTGAAAGAAAAAGAACAAGTGAATGGCCAGCAATGTCCCAGAGCAACTCAGCACACAGCAGACCCAGGAAAGAGCACAAGGTGAGTGACGTCAACAAAACAGTAGAATAGGAGATACCGCCCTTCACCACCAGTTAAACAGTTATTCATGAAGGAAATTAATTAGCCCTGGAAGGCTCGAGAGTCCAATTAAGAACACACTACAACAGAGTGGAGCATAAAAAAAAGGAGTATGCACACAGAAAGGATTTCTGGAGAGACTGTCTTAGCAGAGACATCTGGAGATGACTAGGAAATGGAGGCCAGGCTATCACTGGGCTACCTCTATCAGCCACAGGTTGGGTGCTATTGCAGTCCCAAGTGGCCTGCGCTGCAGAAGACCCCAGTTGCCTGCTCTACAGTGGACACTGGAGCTTTCGCCACTGAGTTATACAACAACCATGACCATAGTGGATGCCCTGGTGAGTATGAAACTACTGGGCCACCCCTCAGTTGGACCTGCTGTACCAATCCAGGATCAGGGCTGCCACACCCCCCAACCCTGTACATGTCCTGGAACCAGAGGTGCTGCACCTGCTGTGTGTGTCGGCATTCCAGACCCTGACTCCACAGCTACACCATGTACTCCAGTGTGTCAGGCACTGGAGACAAATTCACTATAGACAAGCCAGCTCCACAGACCCACAGCCACCATCTACATGTGCAGCCAGACACAGACTCCATAGCTGCTCCCTGCATAGTCACACATCACAAACCAAAGCCAAGGGCTTCCCTGGTGGTACAGTGCTTAAGAATCTGCCTACCAATGCAGGAGACATGGGTTCGAACTCTGATCCAGGAAGATCCCACATGCCATGGAGCAACTAAGCCCATGCACCACAACTACTGAGCCTGCACTCTAGAGCCCACAAGCCACAACTATAGAGCCCACGTACCACAACTACTGAAGCCTGCGCACCTAGAGCCCGTGCTCCACCACAAGAGAAGCCACCACAATGAGAAGCCTGCTCACTGCAACGAAAAGTAGCCCCTGCTCACCACGACTAGAGAAAGCCCGCCCACAGCAACGAAGACCCAAGGCAGCCAAAAATATAAATAAAATAAAAATAATAATAAAAAAACCAAAGCCAAGGCTGCTGAAGGCTATCCAGTGACCCAGACTCCAGAACCACTGTCGCTCCACAAGTGCCTGTACACAACATCCCAGTTCTGTGGATGCTCAACAGGTACCCACATATTAGACACCAGTGCCACTACAACCAATAGGGTTCCCAAGAGCCGACTGGGCACCAGGAGGGATCCCCTTGCCCACAAAGTACTCCATAGGAGAAAAAGAGATCAGGAATTCCTCAGCAGCCTTCTCCACCAAATTTGGACACCCTCAGCCTGGTTGATTGAGGACTCCTGATATCTTTGCTGACACTGACTTCAGGTGAAGAAGCTGCACAGAGACCAACACAGCTGGACCTTCCCTGGAGCCAGAATGACCACAGCCCAATTTTGCACTCACCATCAGTGGAGGTCTTTCCCCACCAACACTGTAATGCGAAGGGAAAAAATGACTACACCATCAAATCAGCAGACATAAATGCAAGGCTACAGGAAACACAAAAAATCAATGAAACATGAAACCAATACAGAAATACCATAATTTATCAGAAACCACACCCAAGGAAATAGAGATCTACAAACGGTCAAAGAATTCAAAATTATTGTTTGAACAAAGTTCAGTGAAGCAACAAAACACAGATAGACAATTCGACAAAGTAAGGTAAACAATACACAAAGAAAACAAGTTGCTCAACAAAGAGACAGAAATGAAAAAGAACAAAACTGACTGGCCGAGGGTGCACTGAGAGACAGTCCCTGGCTGCCACACCTAAGAGCTGCAGGGGACAGGTTCACCTTTATCCAGTTGCCTATAAGTACTAGCACCCACTAGGCTCATGAACGTTGGCTGAGAGGAACAAAAGGATGGAGAAATCACCCCACACTTTCAACCAATGATACTGCATTTCCTAGCATGCCCACTCTCCGAAAAGACACTCAGATGTGAAGAATCAACAGATGAATTGATAAATGAATATGTGGGAATTGCCTATCAAACTATTGATGGGATTTTTTTTACTTTTTTTATTGGAGTATAATTGCTTTACAATGTTGTATTAGTTTCTGCTGTACAATAAAGTGAATCAGCTATATCTATACCTATATACCCTCCCTCTTGGACCTCCCTCCCAACCCCCCATCCCACCCATCTAGGTCGTCATAAAGCACTGAGCTGAGCTTCCTGTGTTTTATAGCATGTTCCCACTAGCTATCTATTTTATGCACATAGTATATATATGTCAATCTTAATCACCCAATTCATCCCACCCTCCCCTTCCCCCCAGTGTCCACATGTCCATTCTCTACGTCTACCTCTCTTTTCCTATCCTGCAAATAGGTTCATCTGTACCCATTGATGGAATTATTAATGTGATACCACAGGCAGCTAAGAAGACACATCAAAATAAAAAGAAATGGAGCAATACCAGATCATTATATATATGATCACACACATACATATACATACAGACACACAACAAATAAATCCTCTTAATGCCAGTAGGGTGTCAACTAATATGTGGTAAGGAAGACTGTCTCTACACTGACTGGCCTTATTGCACTGGTTTTTCAGCAGGACAATTCTATTCGGTTTCTGAAAGAAAACTTCCTACAGCAATGAAATAGCACAACCACCTTGTGTTTTAACAGTCTGATCTTACCCATTACCAGAACAGTTTATGTGTTCTTACACCTTTGGACTTGTATGGGTATTAAAATCTTCAAGAATAATGAAAGCAACCAGAACCAAAATGGTATATATATGAAGTATATGCCTTAGGCATCTATTTTGAGACTAGATGGAAACTAGACGGAAATATTGAAGACACTTTTAAAAAAATTTATACAGCAAGTTGTTATTAATCTATTTTATACATATTAGTGTATATATGTCAATCCCAATCTCCCAATTCATCCCACCACCACCCCCTGCACTTTCCTCCCTTTGTGACCATACATATATATTAACTCATATATGTGGAATCTAGAAAAATGGTACAGATGAACAGGTCTGCAAGGCAGAAATAAAGACACAGATGAAGAGAACAAAAGTATGAAGACCCATTTAAATTGCAGGAAGGATGCTTTGCTTTTGTCAAAGAATTATGAATATAGGCTTAAGCTTCAGAAGTTTCTTTTATTGTACTTTTGTTCTACCTTTGTGTTCTGAATGTTCAAACACAAAATTCTTGTATTAGAAGAGGCATTTCAACAAATATCTGTTGAGAAAGAGTAGTCCCAATAATCTGATGACTTTATTTCTTGTTTACCTAAAAGTTAGTCATTTGAAAGTTCGTTTAGATTCAAGATCCTTGGTACACTCACATGTTAGGACTGATGAAAATCATTCCAAAAGAGCTATACTGGAATACATGTAGGAAATGCTTTGACTAGTTTAATATAAAACCGTATAATAAAATGGAAATTTCATGTACTTCAAAAATTCTGAGTTAGTAAATTACTTTCATCTATAGGGCATGAAGCCTGTTGGTAAAATTATTTTCATTTGTTGAGCATTAATTGTAATAAAATGATGACACTCTTCCATTTAAAACAAACAAACAAATGAGCCCACAGAAATTTTGGTGCTGAAGAATACAATGAAACAAACAACAAAGCACAATGGAGAGAGTATCAACAGTGAATTTTATCAAGCAAAAGTAAAAATCTAGGAACATGAAAACAGGTGTTTCAATTATCCAGTGAGGGGGAGAAAAAAGGAAAAGAATGAAGTAAAGAAAGCCTATGCGGATTATGAAATATAAAGCAAAACATTATTTGTATTTTTAGAGCCCTTGAAAGATAAGACAGAAAGTGGTAGTAAGCACATTTAAAGAAACAATGGTTGAAAACTTTCTAAATCCAGGAAGAAGAGTAGATGTCCTGATGCTCACAGGTTTGATCAAAGGGAACTTCACTGAAGCACATAAAAAAACTGTCAAAAAGCAACTACAGGGACTTCTCTGGTGGCACAGTGGTTAACACTCCACGTTCCCAATGCAGGGGGCTCAGATTCAATTTCTGGTCAGGGAACTAGATCCCACATACATGCTCCAACCAAGAGTTCACATGCCACAATTAAGGAGCCTGCGTGCCGCAACTCAGAATGCAGTGAGCCACAACTAAGGAGCCTGCCTGTTGCAACTAAGACCCAGCACAACCAAATAAATAAATAAATGTTAAAAAAAAAAAGCAATTACAGAGAATTCCCTGGTGGTTCAGTGGTTAGGACTCAGCACTTTCACTGCTTGGGCCTGGGTTCAATCCCTGGTCAGGGAACAAAGATCCCACAAGACTTGCAGTGCAGGAAAAAAAAAAAAGGCAATTACATATTATTCAGTCATTAAAAATTAATGAAATAATGCCATTTGCAGCAACATGGATGAATCTAGAGATTATCATACTAAGTCAGGTAAATCAGAGAAAAAAACAAATATTATGTGATATCACTTACATGTGGAATCTAAAAAAAAATACAAATGAACTTTACATACAAAACAGACACAGACTTACAGACAAAACTTATGGTTACCAAAGGGGGAAGTGAGGGAGGGATAAATCAGGAGTATGGGATTAACAGATGGACACTGGCATATATAAAATAAACAACAAGGATTTACTGTATAGTACAGGGAACCATATTCAATACCTTGTAATCAACTATAATGGAAAAGAATTTTAAAAATAGATATATAGATATATACATATAGATCTATAACCGAATCACTTTGCTATACACCTTAAAAAAAAGCAATCACAAATAGAAAATTTTGAAAGCAAGCCATGCAGCACAGCCAAAAACATAAACAAATAAAATAGGTCTCAAGATATATATATTTTTTAAAGTGAAAAATTTAGAGCAATAAATGCTCATGTTTAGAAAAAGAAAGACCTCAAACAAATTTATGTCTCAAGGAACTAAAGAAAGAACAAATTACACCCAACATTACCTGAAGAAAGGAAATAAGAAATATCAGAGCAGCAATAAATAAAACCAGAAACTAGAAAAAAGAGAAGATAAAGAAACAAGTTCTTTTTTGAAAAGACAAATAATTGACAAGCCATTAGGTACACAAAGAAAAAAGAGAAGACTAAAAAATACCAACACCCATTTATGATCAAAAACTCTCCAGAAAGTGGGCATAGAGGGAACCTACCTCAACATAATAAAGGCCATATACGACAACCCCATAGCAAACATCATTCTTAATGGTGAAAAACTGAAAACATTTCCTCTAAGATGAGGAACAAGACAAGGATGTCCACTCTCGCCACTGTTATTCAACATAGTTTTGGAGGTCCTAGCCACAGCAGTCAGAGAAGAAAAAGAAATAAAAGGAATCCACACTGGAAAAGAAGAAGTAAAGCTGTCACTGTTTGCAGATGACATGATATTATACATAGAGAATCCTAAAGATGCTACCAGAAAACGATTAGAGCTAATCAATGAATGTGATAGAGTAGCAGGATACAAAATTAATGCACAGAAATCTCTTGCATTCCTATACACTAATGATGAAAAATCTGAAAGAGAAATTAAGGAAACACTCCCAGTTACCATTGCAACAAAAAGAATAAAATACCTAGGAATAAACCTACCTAAGGAGACAATAAAAGACCTGTATGCAGAAAACTATAAGACACTGATGAAAGAAATTAAAGATGATACAAACAGATGGAGAGATACACCATGTTCTTGGATTGGAAGAATCAACATTGTGAAAATGACTATACTACCCAAAGCAATCTACAGTCAAACTACCAATGGCAATTTTCACAGAACTAGAACAAAAAATTTCACAATTTGTATGGAAACACAAAAGACCACGAATAGCCAAAGCAATATTGAGAAAGAAAAATGGAGCTGGAAGAATCAGGCTCCGGGATTTCAGACTATACTACAAAGCTACAGTAATCAAGACAGTATGGTACTGGCACAAAAACAGAAATATTGATCAATGGAACAGGAAAGAAAGCCCAGAGATAAACGCACACCCATATGGTCACCATATATATATATATTTTTTTACGGTACGTGGGCCTCTCACTGTTGGGGCCTCTCCCGTTGCAGAACACAGGCTCACAGGCCCAGCCGCTCCCCAGCATGTGGGATCTTCCCGGACCGGGGCACGAACTGTGTCCCCTGCATCAGCAGGCAGACTCTCAACCACTGCGCCACCAGGGAAGCCCTGGTCACTTTATTTTTGATAAAGGAGGCAAGAACATACAATGTAGAAAAGACAGCCTCTTCAATAAGTGGTGCTGGGAAAACAGGACAGCTACATGTAAATGAAAGAAATTAGAACACTCCCTAACCCCATACACAAAAATAAACTCAAAATGGATTAAAGTCCTAAATGTAAGGCCAGATACTATAAAACTCTTAGAGGAAAACATAGACAGAACACTCTATGACATAAATCATAGCAAGATCCTTTTTGACCCACCTCCTAGAGAAATGGAAATAAAAACAAAAATAAACAAATGAGATCTAATGAAACTTAAAAGCTTTTGCACAGAAAAGGAAAACATAAACAAGACAAAAAGACAATCCTCAGAATGGGAGAAAATATTTACAAATGAAGCAACTGACAAAGGATTAATCTGAAAAATTTACAAGCAGCTCATGCAGCTCAATATCAAAAGACAAACAACCCAATCCAAAAGTGGACAGAAGATCTAAACAGACACTTCTCCAAAGAAGATATACAAATTGCCAACAAACTCAAGAAAGGATGCTCAACATCACTAATCATTAGAGAAATGCAAATCAAAACTACAATGAGGGGTCTTCCCTGGTGGTGCAGTGGTTAAGAATCTGCCTGACAATGCAGGGGACGCGGGTTCAAGCCCTGGTCTGGGAAGATCCCACGTGCTGCTGAGCAGCTAAGCCTGTGTGCCACAACTACTGAGCCTGCGCTCTAGAGCCCATGAGCCACAACTACTGAAGCCCGCGCACCTAGAGCCCATGCTCTGCAACAAGAGAAGCCAACGCAATGAGAAGCCCACGCACCACAATGAAGAGTAGCCCCCACTCGCCGCAACTACAGAAAGCCCCCGTGCAGCAACGAAGACCCAATGGAGTCATAAATAAATAAATAATTAAAAAAAAAGAAAAAGCTACAATGAGGTATCACCTCACAGCAGCCAGAATGGCCATCATCAAAAAATCTACACACAATAAATGCTGGAGATGGTGCGGAGAAAAGGGAACTCTCTTGCACTGTTTGCGGGAAAGTAAATTGATACAGTCATTATGGAGAACAGTATGGAGCCTCCTTAAAATATTAAAAATAGAACTACCATACAACCCAGCAATGCCCCTATTGGGCATATACCTTGAGAAAACCATAATTCAAAAAGAATCATGTATCACAATGTTCATTGCATCTCTATTTACAATAGCCAGGACATGGAAGCAAACTCAGTATCCATCAACAGATGAATGGATAAAGAAGATGTGGCACATATATACAATGGAATATTACTCAGCCATAAAAAGAAATGAAACTGAGTTATTTGTAGTGAGATGGACGTACCTAGAGTCTCTCATACAGAGTAAAGTAAGTCAGAAAGAGAAAAACAAATACCGTATGCTAACACATATATATGGAATAATAGTAAAAAAAAGATTCTGAAGAACCCAGGGGCAGGACAGAAAATAAAGACACAGATGTAGAGAATGGACTTAAGGACACGGGGAGTGGGAAGGGTAAGCTGGGACAAAGTGAGAGAATGGTATGGACATATATACACTACCAAATGTAAAATAGATAGCTAGTGGGAAGCAGCCGCATAGCACACAGAGATCAGTTCGGTACTTTGTGACCAGCTAGAGGGGTGGGATAGGGATGGTGGGAGGGAGATGCAAGAGGGAGGAGATATGGGGATACATGTATTTGTATAGCTGACTCACTTTGTTATAAAGCAGAAACACACCATTGTAAAGCAATTATACTCCAAAAAAGATGTAAAAAAAAAAATAATAAAATTAATTTTGCAAAAGAAAAATCAGAAATTAAAAACACATTACAACTGATAACACAGAAATGCAACCGATCATTAGAGACTATTATGATGAGTTAAATGCCAACAAACTGCATAACCTAGAAGAAATGAATACAGTCCTATGAACAACCAAGACTGAATCATGAGGGAATTCCCTGTTGGTCCAGTGATGGCATGAAAAAAAAAAAAAAAAAGAAAAAGAAAAAGAAATGAATGGGATGAAAATCCCAGGACCAGATACATTCACTGGTGAATTCTAGAAAACATTTAAAAAGAATTAGCATCAATCCTCCACAAACTTCCAAAATTGAATAGCATCAACAACTTCTGAACTCATTTTATGAGGCCAGCATTACCCTGCTACCCAAGGACACTACATGAAAAATGCAGACCAATATTCATGATGAACACCTAAACAGAAATCCTCAATAAAATACTACCAAACCAAATTCAACAGCACAAGAAAAAGATAATATACCCTAATTAAGTCTGATTTACCCTTGGGTTGCAAGGATGCCTCAAGGTACACAAATCAACGTATGCAATACCCCACCACCCTAGCAAGTAGAGTATAAAATCGTATGATCTTTTCATGATATAAACTCTCAACAAATTCGGTACAGAAGGAACAGACTTCACCATGATATACTCCATATAATATGACAACCCACAGCCTACTTCATATTCATGGTAGAAGCTAAAATCTTGTTCTCTGTAATCAGGAACAAGACAAGGACTGTCACTTTCTGATCACTTTTATTCCACAGGGTACTAAAGTCTACACAGAACAATTAGGCAACAAAAAGAAATAACAGATTTAAATCTGAAAAGCAAAGTCTTCTCTGCAGATGACATGACCTTATGTATAGAAGACCTTAAAGAGTCTCCCACCAAACTGTTAGAATGAATAAGCAGAATCAGAAAGCTGCAGGATACAAAATCAACATACAAAAATCACTCGCATTTCAGCACAGTAACAATGGACTATCTTGAAAGAAACGAAGAAAGCAATCGCAGTAATAGCATCAAGATCAATAAATACTTAGGAAGAAAATTAACCTAGGAGCAGAAAAATGTGTACAATAAAAATTATAAAACACTAATAAAGGAAATTAGAGATGGAAACAAATGAAAATACATCCAATATTCATGGATTGGAAGAATTAGTATTGTTAAAATGGCCATAAGGGAATTCCCTGGCAGTCCAGTGGTTAGGACTCCATGCACTCACTCACTTCCGAGGGCCCAGGTTCAATCTCAGGTCGGGGAACTAAGATTCCCAAAAGCCTGACTTCCCTGGTGGCGCAGTGGTTAAGAATCCGCCTGCCAATGTAGGGAACACGGGTTTGAGCCCTGGTCCGGGAAGATCCCACATCCTGTGGAGCAACTAAGCCCGTGTGCCACAGCTACTGAAGCCCACGTGCCTAGAGCCCATGCTCTGCAAAAAGAGAAGCCACCGCAATAAGAAACCCGAGCGCCACAACGAAGAGTAGCCCCCGCTTGCCGCAACTAGAGAAAGCCCGCATGAAGCAAAGAAAACCCAATGCAGCCAAAAATAAATAAATCAGTCAATAAATTTACAGAATAGCAAGGACTGGGGCTGCAGGAGAGAAGATGACAGTGCAAATACCCCAGCCTTCTACCTACCACAACAACTACACAGACTACTGGGGAAACAAGCTGTCTCTACACCACATGGGTGGACAGAACACGTCCTTCGGGAAGCGGGGGTGAGGGTGAGGCAGGATACAGAGCCTAGCCCAGGTCACTGGGGAGGGTGAGGGTCTTACCCAGCGAGGATATAAGTGCATAGATGTCCAGCGTCACACTGAGGTACAGGCGTCTCTGAGCCTCATCAAGAAGCTTCCACTCCCCCCAGGAGAAGCGCACAGCAACATCCGGAAAGGTCACACCACCCTGTCATGAAGGGGATAGATGAAAGCTTGAACATTCTCCCTCTGAGAACCCACAATCCATCTCCTCATATATCTATTCCAGTCATCCTCCACCAGAGCTCCCCACCTGAGAGAGGATGCCAGGTCCTGGTGCAATTGACTCCCTCTGTCTCCTCACAGCCCATTAATCACTTTGTTCAGTCCTCAGCAATAACAGGTAGGGGGCACATAGCCATCTAAGCTCTAGGCTTGACCTGCAATGTCCCGTCCCTCCAGCCAAGCAATTCCCCTGGGGTCTCCCAAATTGTGGGAATCCAGACACAGCCAAATGTCAGCTCATGCTTCACCGGTACAGCCTCAACAGCAGGGCCTGGGGACCATCAGCTCACACTTCCTCTCCATGTGCACATCATTCTGTAGATGACATTTCTCTCACAATTTCAGACCCTACAGTTGCGCTTCCACAGCACTGCCACATCCATGCACCACACCATGGAATTCTCCCTGAACATACCCACATATTTGGCGCTTGGCATCCAGAGAGGGCTTGAGAAATTCAAACAAGATTCGGTACAGGGCTTCCCTGGTGGCGCAGTGGTTGAGAGTCTGCCTGCCCATGCAGGGGACACGGGTTCGTGCCCCAGTCCGGCAGGGTCCTGCATGCCGCGGAGCGGCTGGGCCCGTGAGCCATGGCCGCTGGGCCTGCGCGTCCGGAGCCTGTGCTCCGCAGCGGGAGAGGCCGCAGCGGTGAGAGGCCCACGTACCGCAAAAAGAAAGAAAGAAAAAAAAAAGATTCGGTACAACCCGAGTCCTCTGATGGATCCAACACCAGAGTAAGCCACAAACGCTGCTTAGAAGATCTCCCCAACTGCCTCTAATCTTTGCTTCATTATTAGCCACCCAGAACCACATGTGAATTTCATATTCCCTCAACTCTCTTCAACTTTTTTTACTGCCAGTTTTGCCCTTTCAGCAGCCACAACACTCTTCTCTGTCTCAACTCAATCTTTGTAAAAACAAAACAAAACAAACAAAAAAACCCAGTCCTAAATATCTCCCTGCCAGTCACAGTGACCAACAAATGACGACATTTGCTGCAGACCATATCCACTAGCAAGCCTCAAACGTCCCACACCCCGTCAAAGCTCACCACAAAATTCTGGAGAAGCCACATAGTAGTAATACTAAATAAGCAACAGACCCAGTCTCACTGCCTTCTTGTCTCAATTACTCCTAAGTCTCCTCAGCTGTCACTCGTCCACTCATCCCATGGAAGCCTCGGCCTCCCGCCAGATCAACCTCTCTCCCATACCGTTCCCACTGCCACTTCTCTACCTCACTTGGGTTTTCAATGCCCAGCAAACCCAACCAGGCCCTGAGCCAGAGAACCACTCCTCAGCACACACCAGTATTTCTGACCTACTAATACCATGGCCACTATAACCTGCATGCCCCCTAATTGTGAGACAGCTCCACCCTGGTCCACACAGTAGACATCACTTTTGAAAATTTCCATTCCTGAACGCCTTCCCCAGTTTTCCAGACTTGCCTTTCCAGCTGCCCACTTGTTGCCTACACTCACTCTTCTCTGAAACATCTCAGACTCTTTAACAGAGCCAAAACAACCTTGTGATATTTCCAAGGAAAATTAACCTGCTGCTGACGTCCCCATCCAGTTGATGAAGTTTTCATCCCTTTGTCTAATAAGGGCCAAAAACCTTCCGGTCATCCATCACTACTTCCTTTCTGTCATCAGCAACACCCACAATTGGCTTGGCCTTTCTCCAAAACTGGATCCAGAACTTATCACACTCCAGGACAGTCACTCTGGTCCATCAACACTCACCTAGGTTATTGCAATTAATCTTCCTGTGTTTCCTGCCTCCCCCCTTACTCCCACATTTGATCTCTTGTCTGCAACTAGTTGTAGCCTCTTTTGATCTGGGGAAGACCACCTCCCACCTGCGATTTAAACCTCATATTACTTGTATAACAGATAGCCAACTTCTCAAGCAGCAACAGTGCAGGCTTGACTCTGGTCCCACTGCATCTTGCTTCTAACAGAAAGCACAGAGTTGCTGTACCCCGGTCCCGACCTCCAACCTTTCCGTGTATCCTCCTCTCCGCCTGTAACCCTCTTCTACACGCGACCACGCACTATCTGTCGGAAACAGAACTCCACCCACGACCGCCTCACCGTCCTGGACACCGCGGCCGGGGCTGAGGGCAAGTGAGCAGGCGCCCCGCACTGGGGGCTTCAGTGTCTGGTGGGGTGAGGGCGGTGAGGGCCCGGAGAACAAGCGTTTACCTGAGGCGGGTCCCTCAGCGCCGCCGCCATCGGATTCTGTGATCTCAGAGGGCTGGGAGCGGCGTCCCTTATTCCGGGTCTGGCGCGCGGCACCCCGGACTGCATTGCCGAACTTGACACGCCTCTGTGCAGCGGGGACACAGCCTCCTTTCGGACCTTCCCGTTCCCGACCAGCGAGCCAACGAGAGAGACGCCAAAATGAGCGCGACTTGGCTGGCTAGGTGGTGTCCCCTTCCTCCCACACTACGCCGTGAGGACAACAGCCCCCGACAGAGGACGACGGTATCCGAGCACAGTTCCCTGCTCCGCCGGACCCCCCACCAAGCAAAATGATCGCCAGGACAGGATGCCGGAGGTCCCGCCCCTGACGCATGCTCACTCGGGGAAAGCCCTCATCCTGATCCCTCATTGGTTCATGCCTGGTGTCTCTGTGCCTAGGCTCTTCCGGGTAATATCGTTCTCAGAGCTCTGGAGACCTCAGGGAAGGGTGTTCTCCATCCTTACCGCCAGAACGTTGGCTGGGAGGTACCCCGAGGAATGCGGGAGAAATGGTGCTCCTACCCAGAGGGAGGGGCTTTGCTCCTTGTGAAAGGCGTGAAGAGACGTTGTTTTAGACTCCTTGAAGTTCAGCCTGCTCTCAGAGGACAAGTCTATTATTTTAGACGTTTCCAAATTCTATTACTGTGTGGGCAGAGAATTTTGCCCCCCCCCACCCATTCCACTTCTAAAAGGATCAAGCCAGCCCCCACTGCAGCCGTTCCCCAAAGGTGTGCCCTGAGGGGAAATCAAGATGGAGAAAGGCAGGAAGCACTCTGTAATTTGGACAATGACCCTTAATAGTTAAGATGCATATCTAAGGACGAGTTTCAAGGAAGCCAGATTCTTGCATCTTCTCATACACAGAAAAGCACTGAAATCATTAACTTGAGTTGTCTGTTCTTTGTGATTACCAGCAGTCCCTTAATGTTCGACTACCTGTTTTTTCCAGAAAAAAAAAAAAAAGCAAGAAACAAAAAACTCCTCTATATCCTGGATTCTCCCTTACCTCTATGGAGCAGTTCCTCAGAGCGATCTGAAAGGTTGTCTCCAGAGCTATAGTCCTGAGTAAGATCCCTGAAAAAACTAGAAACTTTTAGGTTGTGTGTTCCTCTTCAGTCCACAACTGAGGTAAGCGGCACATCGTTCGACAGAGCCATTCAGACATAAGTGAGTACATACATAGCTGGAAAATTGATGTTACTGCTCTCCAATACTTGTAGCCTGAAGCATTAGAGTCACTTTTGTGAGTTTCAGTGTGATTGGTTAAGAACAATAGAAAAGATCCCATTCAGGTCCTGACTGGCAAGAAAGAAGAGGGATATGTTAAAAAACAAACAAACAAACAAAAACTTCAACACCGGGTTTCAGAATCAAAAAAAAAAATCAACTGAGTAAATTTTAAAAATATAATTGGCTTTAGAGATTGGTTCACGAATCAAGCATCATCCCATCTAACGAATGAGTAGAGGGGAGCTCCAAAGGGCTACAGAACAGGAAAGGTTTTTTTAAGGTACAACGAGGAAGTCATCAATAAAAAAGATGATTTAAGGTTTAGGTAACCTACTTTTGGGTAATGGAAAGGGTCTATGTGCCAGGTTACCTCATCTTCCCTTGGGGGGATGGAGAGGCCTCATGTGACAGATTACCTCATTGGTGCCAACCAGAAAATTCTTAACTGACTGGTTAAGGCTACATTCCCAGGGAAAGTTGAAGCTTCAATTAGGTTAGGTATCAAGGCCCAATTTTGTGTCATGGCCTATCATAAGTAACCCATTTTGAGCCTGTGGTTTTCTTTTGAACAAATGGTGGGCCATCCTGAAAAAGATGGACAACAAGGTCTGCTTCTGGTTCCACGCAAAACCTCTCTCTTGCCTGTATAGTTAGGGATTGTCTCACTCATTGAGGAACACTTTTATCCATGTAATACTTTTTATCCATATCCCCAGATACATGCAATTCCTCTTAGGAATCAAAAAAAAGCAACTTAATTGATGCTAGTTTGGGTAATGCACGGAAGGTGTGATTTTTCAGTTGAAGCACATATGCAAAAGGCAGCACGTGAACCCTGAAATAAAAGGGTATCTGAACCCCATGATCTCATCTTTCTGCTAGGAAGTGATGATTATTTCTACAGGCCCTGGTATGACGTTTTGTATGTGGAGTTGAGATTATCTCAGAAAAACAATTGCAAAATGTGCATTTCAGAAAGAAGTTAATAATGTTTATGTAGTTCTTTAAAGACAGTAGCAGAAATAGCTCTAAGGACACATCAGTAAAGGGTGAAAAAATTTCAGACATGTTTAGAAGGAAGCACTGTGAAGTCAAAAATGATAGAATCAAGCTGAGCATGTGATTGTCCTAAACATTAATAATTGTGTGAATTTCATCTCCAAAATGTGATTCTTTCATTCCTGAAAACATGGAGCAATACTACTTTGCAGTGATAGTTAAAGAGGACATTAAGAGTACCTGGAATAGGGACTTCTCTGGCAGTCCATGAGTTCAATCCCTCGTCAGGAACTCAGATCCTGCATGCTGCATGATGCATGGGGGAAAAAAAAGTGCCTGGAATAGTAAAAGTAAGAGAGAAATTGAGGTGTCATGTTTATTCGCTGCTCTAACAAATGATCATCGGGCACAAACTGGATTTTCAGGATCTTTTTCTAGGTGCATGTGAGAAATTAAGGCACAAGAGAAACAAAGATCCTGCCTTTGTGCAGTTTCTATTATGTTTAAGAAAACACAAGAAACATGAAATAAGAAATACTAAATTATATAGTATGTTAGAATATGTTGCAATGGAAACAAGGAGAGAAGGCGATTTTCCTGAGCAGAGGGGAGGGGATGTAATATTACACAGAGCAGTAAGGAAGACTCCTTAATAAGAGCACAACTGAGCAAGGATGAGCCCTGTGAGGTTTTATGTTGTTGTTCTATTAAAAGATAAGTGAGGTACATTAAAATTTTGAGGAGATCTTTTGAGCAAACATCAGTTCAAACTGGACAGCCCCAAACCAAACTAGGGGAAAGACTTTTGCAGAGCAGGAAGGGAAACAAAACAAGGAAATTATTTGATTGCCTCTAGCTTAAGGCATAGCCTTATTTGGGAAAGCCTAGTGGGCTGTTTTTGATCAGTTGTTCTTAAGTTTCTATTTCTTCCCTTGGAGGCATTTACAAGAATTTACTCTGGTTCAGGTTTCCCTTTGCTTACAAGGCTGTTAAAACATTGGAGCCACCTCAGTCTAATGGCTTCCTTGTTTAATTACAGTTCCAAGCAAAAGAAGCAGGTGCTACATGGTTTCAGTGTGTGGGGCTCCCACAGGTGTCCTCAGGAGGTCCAGTCCTTTTAGCCATTGGCCTGCTTGGCTCACTGCAGAGACTCTCACTGGGTGTCCATTAGAAAACTTAACTCTGCTGTTCTCTTAGAGTCTGCATATCTACAGCCCCACAGACTGGGGCTGAGAGGCAGGCAGCCTGGCCTTTCTGAGACAACTTCTCACAGTTTCATCTCTGCACTGACCCTATCCATTAGCATCACCTAGGGACCCATTGGAAATGCTAATTTTCAGTTCAGAACTCAGACCTATTGACAGACACCTTGGAAGAAAGGTCCAAGTACCAGTGTTTTAAGAAGCCTCCAGGGGCAACACACCATTGTAAAGCAATTATACTCGAATAAAGTTGTTAAAAAAAAAAAGGCGAAGCCTCCAGGGGCTTCCCTCATGGCGGAGCAGTGGTTAAGAATCCACCTGCCAATTCAGGGGACACGGGTTCGAGCCCTGGTCCGGGAAGATCCCACATGCCGCGGAGAAACTAAGCCCGTGAGCCACAACTACTGAACCTGCACTCTAGAGCCTGGGAGCCACAACTACTGAGCCCACGTGCCATAACTACTGAAGCCTGTACGCCTAGAGCCCATGCTCCACAACGAGAGAAGCCACCACAATGAGAAGCCTGTGCACCGCAACAAAGAGTGGCCCTGCTCGCAGTAACTAGAGAAAGCCTGCATGCAGCAACAAAGACCCGATGCAGCCAAAAATAAATAATTAATTTTTAAAAAATTTAAAAAAAAAGAAATCTGGACTTGGTTCATCACTGGTTCCTTCTGAGGCCTTTCTCCTTGGCTTGTAGATAGTGATCTTCCTTTCTTCACATGGTCTTAATTCTGTGCGCATCTGTATCCTCATCTCCTGTTTTTATAAGGGCACCAGTCATATTGCATAAGAGTCCACACTAATTACCTCATTTTAACTTAATTATCTCTTTTTAAAATAAATGTATTTATTTATTTATTTGGCTGCATTGGGTCTTCATTGCTGCGCGCATGGGCTCTCTCTAGTTGCGGTGAGTGGGGGCTACTCTTTGTTGCGATGAGCGGACTTCTCAGGAATTCTCACAGCGGTGGCTTCTCTTGTTGCAGAACATGGGCTCTAGGCACGGGGGCTTCAGTAGTTGTGGCATGCAGGCTCAGTAGTTGTGGCTCGCGGGCTCTAGAGCGTAGGCTCAATGGTTGTGGCACACAGGCTTAGTTGCTCTGCGGCATGTGGTAACTTCCTGGACCAGGGCTCAAACCTGTGTCTCCTGCATTGGCAGGTGGATTCTTAACCACTGCGCCACCAGGGAAGCCCAACATATGAGGTTTTTTTTTTTTTTTTTTTGGCTGCACCATGTCTTAGTTGCGGCACGTGGGATCTTCATTGCTGGTGCGGAATATTCGTTGCAGAATGCGGGATCTTTAGTTGTGGAGTGCGGGATTTTTAGTTGCAGCATGCGAACTCTTAGTTGCATGTTAGTTGCGGCATGTGAGATCTAGTTCCTTGACCAGGGATCGAACCCGTGCTCCCTGCATTGGGAGCACAGAGTCTTAGCCACTGGGCCACCAGGGAAGTCCCCAATATAAGTATCAATAAGTATCAATCTTTGTTGATACTTATGGAATTCTAGTGTTGTTTAATTGTCTGAGACTCACTTCCTGGATGGCTCCTCATTACGGTTACATTATTGTAAATTTTAACTGAATTATTAAAAGGATATTCTAAGTTTGTTTCTGAAGCTTATTACAGTCAAGCCATTCAAGATGGCTGCTGAACCCTGGCTTGTTCTTGTTCTCTGTACATCCCCTGATTGACCAGTCCCTGCTTCACTCACACGGCTATCCAATCCTCTTAATTATAGGACTTAATCAGTAACTGCTTATGTGCTTGCCCCCGGCCTCATCTGCTGGTTTCCCTGGTAACTGTTGAGGCAACCTGACGTCAATTCCTCCTATAAACGGTAGCCTCCTTCTCCCCCAAGTAGCGAAGTTTGCTGCCATGTCCTGCCTGCTATCACAGTGGGATGTTGGTCCAGGACCTTTTACTTCAGTCTTGTTAAGATCCCCTATCCAATAAACTATTGATATCTCTGTCACTGACTCTGGGCTGTCTCTTCAGTCTTGAGGCTGGGAAAGTACAGAGCTTGCAGGCCTGTGGGGTGCAGCCCAACACACAGTAATCTATCTTTGGATGAAGGTCGAATGCCCTATGACCTGCAACCAGGAGATTATGCGTATTGAAAAAGACATCAGATAAAGGACTCTTTACAGTCACATTGGAAGGGGCCATATCAGGCCACCTCTCCTGAATGCAAGTCTTTGTTTCTAACACTTGGCTTCAACTAACTGAGACCAGCACTACCAGACCAGGATGAGAAGACAACATTGGAAATAGAGAGCTGACCCAAAATGCCAGACCAGGCCTGTATACTAATTACTTTGTTAATTGCTCAGACTTCTCCTTGTGAACCAAACTTATTTTCCTTTGTCTCAATAATATGCAAGTTTCAAAAATTCAATTCAATTGCTGGGTTTGTGACCAATTACCTATGTCCAACACTTCTGGACTACCCCAGTGGATTTCACCTCTCCAGGGTTCAGACTGGCTAGCCCTTAGGGATTTATCTTAGAAGAAATTCTAGTGCTGTGTAAGCCACTCCCAATATCACTAAATGGGACCTTCTAACATGGCCTATTAATGATACCTGTTCTGGGACTTCTCTGGTGGCACAGTGCTTAAGAATCCACCTGCCAATGCAGGGGACACGGGTTCGAGTCCTGGTCCAGAAGATCCCACGTGCCACGGAGCAACTAAGCCCGTGCGCCACAACTACTGAAGTCCATGCGCCTAGAGCCTGTGCTCTGCAACAAGAGAAGCCACTGCAATGAGAAGCCTGTGCACCACAATGAAGAGTGGCCCCTGCTCACCGTAACCTGAGAAAGCCTGCAAGCAGCAACGAAGACCCAATGCAGCCAAAAATAAATAAATAAATTTATTTTAAAAAAGGGTATTATCTAATTTTTAAAAAATGATACCTGTTCTGAACCTGGACCCTAAATATTCCTTTTCGCAGGATGTTAAATATATTGGGTTGTTCCTAATGGGATTCAGTGGATTTATGGAACAAGTTTATGGCCTTGGCTCCTCCTGAGTTGGTTAGAAAGATGCACATTTGGTTTCCCTTGGGCTTAAAGTCATCTATGGGTAGCCTCAGAAACAGCCCCTGCCAACTTGCCTTTAATGTGGGCTCACTGGGTTCTATCAGTTTTCCAACATGATTATTTGGCCACAGTATTTATTCCTTCACTTAGAGTAGAAGATTTCATTATTCACATAGAGGCTTTAACAAAATTCGCCCAGCAAGACTTAAACGATAGTAATCAAGCCATTAGCTTGCTCAATTTGGAAGTCTCCATGATAAAAGTGATCCTACAGAATTGCATGGCCCTCTATATATCAACTGCTTCCCAAGGGGGAACTTGTGCTATGATCCATGATGAATGTTGTGTTTTTATAAAGTCTGATGAGTCTTTTTTTTTTTCTTTTTTGTGGGCCATTTTTTTAAAACTCTTGATTGAATTTGTCACAATATTGCTTCTGTTTTATATTTTGGTTTTTTGGCTGCAAGGCATGTGGGATCTTAGCTTCCTGGCGAGGGATCGAACCCACACCCCCTGCATTGGAAGGTGAAGTCTTAACCACTGGACCACCAGGGAAGTCCCTGATGAGTCTTCTAAGATAACCCATCTTATAATATATGAAGAATCAAATTTCCACTCTGATTGATACCAGTTTGTGGGAAATACTGGGAAAATGGCTTGGTTCAGGAGGATCTTGGCTTAAATCTTTACTAATCATATTATTACTCCTATTGGCAATTTTAATTCCAATAATGCATTACAGTCAGAGTGAGGCAACAACCATACATAATGTCTGCCCATAAATTCCTTCATAAACCATGCTTTCACCTGCAAGCCTTCTATAGTATTACCATATTTCTTTAATTATATTGCCCTCTAAGTTTTTTGTTAGCTATTTAAGTTATAACAATACACTGATCATCAGGGCCTAGCAACTATAAATTTTTTTACGTCCTCACGTCTTTGTATTACCAATATCAATAAAAGTGAACTTGGGGTCCCATCTGGAGTTCATGAGACCCTGGCCTGCCTATTGCTCAGTCATAATCCTCCACATTTCCCTGGCTGGTTATAATCAGAACAGGTTCTGAAAAGATTAGATTCCTCCTTTTTATAATCTTAATACTTAAAAAATTAGTTAAGACTAGGATGAATTGAATCTGTCCCAGTTATTTGAACAGATTACCTATTGTTTTTTACAGTGATCCATCACAATTTTTGTAGCCACTCCATCTATCTTCTTGTTAATGTCACTTTTAACGAACCACCTGAACATTTTTTTCTGATTCAATTCTGAGGTTTCTTTCATCTTATTTATATTGTTACCTTTCTTCTGAATAATCCTTACCTTTCTCCCCAGCATTAAGCCCTCCTCAACAGAGCTGACTAAGGAGATCCATAACATCATGCCTCACATCATACTGTCTCCCATTTTGTTTTTGTTTTTGGCCATGCCGCGCAGCTTGTAGGAATTGACCCCGAGTCATCGGCAGTGAAAGCGCAGTCTTAACCACTGGACCGCCAGGGAATTCCCTGGTCTCCGGTTTTATCGTGGTGTCAATCATCAGCTGGCTCAGAGGGAGGGAGATAAAAGGTACAGTATCATTCTGAATCATGGGGTGCCATTTACAGCTCTAATATCCTCTAGCTGCTTCCTTGATGGCTATATTTTTGCTAGAATAGGGGGTGGGAAGCAGCCAAGGAACCATATTCTTGGCTGACATCCCCTCAGTGTATTTTTTTAAATTTATTTATTTATGGCTGTGTTGGGTCTTCGTTTCTGTGCGAGGGCTTTCTCCTGTTGTGGCAAGCGGGGGCCACTCTTCATCGCGGTGCGCGGGCCTCTCACTATCGTGGCCTCTCTTGTTGCGGAGCACAGGCTCCAGACGCGCAGGCTCAGTAGTTGTGGCTCACGGGCCTAGTTGCTCCGCGGCATGTGGGATCTTCCCAGACCAGGGCTCAAACCCGTGTCCCCTGCATTGGCAGGCAGATTCTCAACCACTGCGCCACCAGGGAAGCCCGTCAGTGTATTTTTTTTAATTTATTTATTTGGCTGTGCGGGGTCTTCGTTGCAGCCTGCAGGATCTTTTTGTTTTTGTTTTTAGTTGCAGCATGCATACAGGATCTAGTTCCCTGACAAGGGATTGAACTTGCGCCCCCTGCACTGGGAGCCTGGAGTCTTTAACCACTGGACTGCCAGGGAAGTCCCCCTCAGTGTATTTCATTTGCAATCCATTTAGCAGGACCTACAGACTCCACATCTCACATATGTTTCTCCTCCTAGTCTTGAGTGCAGCTCTTGTGCAAACTCAACCCAGGGATGCCCTGGAAACCAGCCTGTTAACAAAAATCCTTCCTCACCACCCTCTGTCTTTCTTTCTGCACAACAACCACTTAGTCATTATTTGAATTAAAATAAGGGGTCGTATCAAATATTGTATTCTTATCACCAAGTGCAAACCTTTCACAAGTATTTTTTTAATTAATTAATTTATTTATTTATTTTTGGCTGCATTGGGTCTTCATTGCTGCGTGCAGGCTTTCTCTAGTTGCAGCGAGCGGTGCGCGGGCTTCTCATTGTGGTGACTTCTGTTGCGGGACACGGGTTCAGGCGCATAGGCTTCAGTAGTTGTGGCTCCCAGGCTCTAGAGCGCAGGCTCAGTAGTTGTGGCGCATAGGCTCAGTTGCTCCACGACATGTGAGATCTTCCTGGACCAGGGATCGAACCTGTGTACCCTGCATTGGCAGGCAGGTTCTTAACCATTGCGCCACCAGGGAAGTCCCCACAAGTATTATAATTGAAGATATTTTCAAGACTCCACAGAGCGGACTCCTATGAGGTTTTCTTAAAAGCAAAGCATGGGAGGGACTTCCTTGGTGACCCCCGGCTTCCACTGCAGGGGGCACAGTTCAATCCCTGGTTCGGTAACTAATATCCCACATGTTGCACAGCACGGACAAAAAAAATAAAGCAAAGCATGTGACATAGAAAGACAAAGAAAATGCAAGACTATATTGGGGGTCAGAGACCTCCAGGCAGTTTCCCAGACTCTTATTCACACAGTGCTGTGAGTCACTTCCAAATTAAGCCACAGACATCTGAGTGGTGAACTGTGGCTTGAGGAGAGCTCAAGTCAGAAGATACCAGCAGGGATTTTTATGCCCTTCTGGTAACAGTCGAGCCAGACTGCATAAACATTACCATTAGCAATCAAAGTGACCCTAGAGTTGTCACAGGATCTTTGGATATTAAACAACACAAAATAAATCCTGCTGTCCTTATCTTAGCAAAGGGTCAAAGCCAGATATTCAGAAGTCCCTAGAGATAAAGTTAGAACTTTTCCAGTCCAGTTTTAAACAAATTCTACCTTACATGAAACAAGTGCACAATATATCAAAATTTATGGGATGCTGCTGATATAGTACTACTTACAGGGAAACTTATGGAATAAATGACTACATTAGAAGGGGGTTCTCAAATAAATGACACAGTCCACCTTAAGAAAATAGAAAGGACAAGCTAAATCCTACAGGCAGCCCTATAATAAACCTCTTTCAATGGGAGTCACCAAAAACACTGGATAAGTCACAAAACCCACATCTCTGGAATCCTAGATCTCCATTCTCTCAACTATTTTCCTGCCTGCACAGCAATAGCCTTGACTTGATTCACTGAATCTAAGGGAATCCACAAAATGTTTATAGATTGTCCTGCAAGTGATATTGACCATAGGATAGATAATAGCTCTGAAGGTCCTGACAATTTCTGTACCTTCTCATCCTACACAGCCATAGCAGGAGAATATCTTAGCAGGTACCTTTAGCAGGTATATCTCTCTAGGGTGTTGTAATCTCTCCAACTACTTATTATTCACACCCAATGTTTCTGAACCATATGGTTTCCACCTGGCTCTTGTAGGTCTTCCAGCCAGTGACACCTGCCTACCGAATTCTGAACTCAGGCTCCTTGGCAGGTACCAGAGGCCAGCTGCCTCTTAATAATGCTTGGGAATAGGAAACATTCTATAGGAACAAGGGACCAACTGCTCTTCTTCATACTTACTTATGGACCCACAAATAAAACTAGCCTCCAGGCCACATGGTATGTCTCACAGAGCCCTGAAGTCATTCCTAGAAGGTCTTGGGTAGCAATGCAAATTGGGCCAATAGTGGACAGCTATTCTTTGCCATCATGCTGTCCTCTCTGAAGCACAGAAAACCAAGGATTCCCACAAAATCTGTTTATCATTTCATGCTGGTAGAACACAGTTGTGTCCTCAACACACTCCACACAATGAACAGAGCCCTCAAGATTAAAGGCAGCTCAGAGTAAGGACTTTATTATTGTACAAACACGAGCAAATGTGGGACACAGAGTTCCAGGGTTGTGGGACTTGGAGACTGTATACATCCACAATGAGACCAAGAAATACACGAAGGTATATCTCTGCAAGCTCCCTGGAGAGCCCATCTTATGAGCTGATTCTTTCCACACCTAAGCCAGTCAAAGGGTGAAAATGACGCCCCCTGTAGGCCACTGAGGCCAGTCATGACTCCTTCCAGGGACTGGAGAGATGGCAGAGGTCTGCCTGACTAAGCTTGTAACTGACACACCCTGTGGGACTTTGACAGATGGGAACAGCAGGATGCCTTCTACCAACTGGGAAAGGCACTAAGCAGTTTAGAATGTGCGCCACAGCTTCTAAAAGCACCTCACGTGTGTGGCACTCATCAGGAATCTTCCTGTTGTGGATGTTTGTATGTATGAGGTTTCACTTCTGACTGACGGCTCTCTCACAAAACCCACATTCAGGGCTTCACTCTGGGGACAGTTGTTAGGTTGAACAAGGAGACAGCACATTCCCTGTACTCTAAAGCCTTTGTCCAGCATGGACTTCCTGTGCCGAATAAGGTTTGGCCTTTGGGTGAAGGCTTTCCCACGTCTGCTGCACTCACAAGCACTGCTAGATACTCTCAAGTGTACAGCAAGTTGGGAGTGCTGGCTAAAAGGCTTCCTGCACTCACTGTACTCTCACGGCCTTTCTCCAGTGTGAGTCCTCTGGTGGAGAACAAGTGTGTGTCTGTGGTTGAAGTCCTTCCCACACTCCCTGCACTCAGAGGACCTTTCTCCAGTGTGAACCTTCCAGTGCCGAATAAGGTTTGGCCTTTGGGTGAAGGCTTTCCCACATCTGCTGCACTCGTAAGGCTTTTCTCCAGAGTGAACTTTTTGGTGCTGAACGAGTTTGGAGATGCAGCTAAAGGCTTTCCCACATCTGCTGCATTCATAATCACTGCTATGAATTCGCCAGTGTACGTTAAGGTGGGAGCTTTGACTGAAGGACTTCCCGCACTCCCTGCACTCATAAGGCCTTTCTCCAGTGTGAGTCCTCTGGTGCAGAACCAGTGTGTGTCTGCGGTTGAATTCTTTCCCACACTCACTGCACACATAAGGCTTTGCTCCTGTGTGAACCTCCTGGTGTCGAATGAGGTTAGACTTGCTGCTAAAGAATTTTCCACAGTTACTGCACTGATAGAGCCTTTCACCTGTGTGAACTCGCCTGTGTTCAACAAGACCAGAGACTTGTCTAAAGAACTTCCCACACTCACTGCACTCAAAAGGCCTTTCTCCAGTGTGGACTGTCTGATGTTTAAAAAGGTCACAGCTTTGGCTAAAGAATTTCCCACATTGGCTGCACTCATAAGGCCTTTCTCCAGTGTGGATTCTCTGGTGCCTTGCAAGTGTGTCTTTCCGAGTGAACACTTTCCCACATTCACTACATTTATGAAGCTTCTGTCCAGTGCTAAGGGCTCCCCCAAGCTCAGTGCTCTTATGGGGCTTCATTCTGTCATGAGAAACCTGGTGCTGAAGGCCAGAGGTGGCTGGTAAGTCCACTCTGCCCTCACCATGTATGTAGGTCTTCTCTGGCACACAGATTCTGCAGCTTTTCACAGTGTCCCTGCCCTCATCCCTCCTGAAGAATTTCTCTCCACTGTGTTGCTTGTGGTGCTGGTGAAGGTCTGCACTGAACCAGAACTGCTTCCCATGTGCCTCACATATGTGTGGTTCCTGCCTGGCTTTCCCCCATGGGTATTCAGTCAGATGTAAGAAGTCTTTCAATATTGGGCCAGACATGTCACATGGGTGGGTTTTCAGACCTGCCACAGGAGTCCTGAACTGTGACACTCCTTCTAAATAAACACTCTGCTCAGAGGAAACAGCCTCAGCCTCCACTCCACACCAACAACCTGAAAGCAGAGAAGTGCCCAATGAGATGCATGTTGACTTTGAAGGAGGGGACAACCCCATCATAAATGTATCTGACACACCGAGGATAAGTCCATGGGACCGTTTACAGGACAGAGAGGCAGGGATAGGTTGAGGAAGGGATTGCTATGCAGTGCAGGGCCTCTGAAGGTCACAGAATGGGGGAGGCCTCCTGAAGGCAAGGACATGAGGGCAGAATGAGGACAGAATAGAGCAAACAGTTTCCAGTAGGACGTTGGCTGTTGGGACAGGCGAGTGCTAGGCAGAAGGGCATGTCCAGGCCCAGGAAACTCCAATCACAAGTAAGCAGCTGGTGTTCAAAGATTACTGAAGGATATGTGCACATCTCGTGACACATTAAGTGCAGGCCAATGTTGCAGACGAATGCGGAGTGAGCAGTAAGGAGGTATGGATGCAAGGTGGATGCCAGGGGCTAGAAGTCAGACTAGAAATAAGTCACAGTGTCCAGAATGGGGAAGGACATGTAGAAACACTGTGTGTCCACAGGCCTTGAAATCAAACACAGGTGGAAACAGTCAATATCTCTGGATTTGAACCCAACCTTGACATCATGCCCTTCCTTGGTGTCCACTCACCAGGTCCAGGTCCCTTCTGAACCTCTTTCTCTGTGGCTGGAGTCATATCCACCTGGGCAGGCATCCAGGGCTCCTCCCCTTGCTCCAGCTGCGTGACTAAATATGATCTGGAGGATGTAATTCCTAAGCGAAACCCAGCACTGGTGAGTACTGGCTCAGAGAAACCCACCCTATGACAGACCATAAGTTAAAGAATAATAATTATTACTGGGACTTCCCTGGCAGTCCAGTGGTTAAGACCCTGTGCTTCCACTGCACGGGGTGTGGGTTCAATCCCTAGTCAGGGAACTAAGATCCTGCATGCCACACTACTCAGCCAAAATAATAATAATAATTATAATTATTACAAAAAGAACCATGAAGGAAGCATCCAAGAGTCTACATAAGTAGTGACTATGTGAGTGCCTGTAACTCCTGGTATAATGGAGCCCCAGAAAATGTCACCTGGAGGAAAGGGGCAGAACCTTGGGCACAGGGGTGTCATAATTCTAGACAGATTCACCAGCCCAGAAAGTGACCAAGACTATGGGTTCCATTGGGAAAACTATATCTTGTGACCCCCAAACCTTTTGCTGCGTGGCTTCGGGGCTGCTCAGTAAGAAGTGAGGACACACCATCGAGCATAGCCCTGGCAACCATGACACCTACTCCAGGAAACATGGCAAGAAAGCTGTGTGGGAAGGACAGAGTGGTCCCTGTGGGAAAGGAGAAAGGAGATGGAGTTGGTGTGAGGGTCTTACCCAGGGAGGCTAAAAGTGCAAAGTTCTCCAACATCACATCCCGGTACAGGAGTCTCTGATCCTCATCAAGGAGCACCCATTCTTCCCGGGAGAAGTACACAAACACGTCCTCAGAGATGGCACAGCCCTGCAAAGATGGGGACAGCAAGGTCCATGAAAAGTGTCTCAAGTGAGTATCCCCACTCTACCTACGCACAACAATGTCTTGCTCACCCATGTCCCGAGGTCCCCAAGTCAAACGAAGTACCAGGCATTGATACCATCGGTCCTTTCTCTCTCCTGACTACCCCCAGTGATCACTGTGTCAGCCCACAGCAACAACAAGCAGGTTGGGAGATAGATGCCATTTAAGCTCTGAGCCTGGCCCAGTTCCCCTGGGGAACCCCACAGCATACTCCCTGGACATACTTCCTAAACCTGCACTCACTCTTTTCACTTAAGCCCCTCAAAACAGGGTCCTAGGCCAATCAGTTTACACTCCCTCCTCTCCTGCACATCACTCTTTGGACCATGCCTGCCTCACATCTTCAGCTACCTAAAACCAACTTTCTGGCCCACACCACAGACATTACCCTGGACTCCCCAGATGTCACTCTGTACACAGCATGGAGAGAACACTTGGCAATACAATCAGGATGCTATCTTGTCCCAAACCTCCAGTGGCCCCCACTGCCAAAGCCCCCATTCCTGCTTTAAAACCCTCCCAATCTGGCCCTTTTCCTTTCTTCAAATCACGGGCACCCAGAACCACATGCACACCTCAGTTACTCTGAGCCCTCTTCCATTTCTCAGTTGTACACTGTATTAAGTTTCCTATTACTGCTGTAACAAATCACTAGTAGCTCGGTGGCTTAAATCAACTCAAATTTATCATCTTACATCTGGAGGTTGTAAGTCCAAAATGGGCTTCACTAGGCTAAAGATCAAAATGTCAGCAGGATTGGGACTTCCCTGGTGGCACAGTGGTTAAGAATCCACCTTCCAATGCAGCGAGCCTGGGTTCGACCCCTGGTCAGGGAACTAGATTTCACATGCATGCCACAACTAAGAGTTTGCATGCCACAACTAAGGAGCCTGCCTGCCGAAACTAAGACCAAAAAAAAAAAAAAAATGATGTCAGCAGCATTATATTCCTTCTGGCAGCTCCACAGAAGAATCTGTTTCCTTAGCTTTTCTAGCTTCTAAAAAACCACCTGCATCCTTGAGTCCTTGCCCCTTCCTCCATCGGCAAAGTCAGCAACTATCATTCTGACATCTGTTTCATTCCTCAAATCTCCTTCTTTGATTCTGATCCTCCTGTGATTACACTGGGTCCACGGGATAACCCAGGATAATATGTCCATCTCAAGATCATTAGCTTAATCACATATATAAAGTCCCTGTTGCGGGACTTCCCTGGTGGCACAGCGGTTAAGACTTCGCGCTCCCAATTCAGGGGGCCTGGGTTCGTTCCCTTGTCAGGGAACTAGATCCCACATGCGTTCGGCAACCAAGAGTTTGGACAACTAAGGAGCAGTGAGCCTCAACTAAGGAGCCTGCCTGCTGCAACTAAGACCCAGCACAACCAAATAAATAAATAAACATTAAAAAAAAAAGTCCCTGTTGCCATGTGAGATAACACGTCCGAAGCTTCTAGGGATTAGATAATGGACATCTTTGGGAGGTCATTAAGCTGCTTATCACATACATGTTGTCCCCACACCAGTCACAACTTTCCTACACCTAATTATCTGAAAATTAACTTTACAACAGACCTCCCCATTTCAGTGGCTGGCATTTTCATCCTTCCAGCAGCTAAACCCAAAGCTTTGGGTCATCTCTCCTTTACTTCCTTCTCTCACAATCCACTTCAGAAAATAAAATCAGCCTTAGTAAAGTATCAGCATGAGAACACAACCTCTGTGCCACCTTCACAGCAATCACTCTGGTGCAGCCCATCAATGCTCATTTAGACTGCTGCAGTAGTCTCCTCCCTGATTTCCCTGTGGTGTGACCATATATAAAAATAAAATTCTCACCTATAACCTCTGCAGCAACTGAACCGAAACGGTCAGAAATCTCATAAAAACTGCCTTCCTGGGACTTCCATGGTGGCACAGTGGTTAAGAATCCTCCTGCCAATGGAGGGGACACAGGTTCAAGCCCTGGTCCGGGAAGATCCCACATGCCGCGGAACAACTAAGCCCGTGCGCCACAACTACTGAGCTTGTGCTCTAGAGCCTGCATGCCACAACTACTGAAGCCCATGCCCCTAGAGCCCATGCCCCGCAACAAGAGAAGCCACCACCATGAGAAGCCCGCGCACTGCAACGAAGAGCGGCCCCCACTCGCCTCAACTAGAGAAAGCCCGTGCATAGCAACAAAGACCCAAAGGACCCAAAAAATAAATATATATATAAATTTATTTTAAAAAACCCCAAAACTGCCCTCTTCCCTTTACACCCATTTCCAACTTAGGGGCCAGTCAGCTTTCCCTCTCCCCTGCCCTCGAGCCTCAGCCAAAGGCAAGTGATGATGCCCAACCCCCTTGCTATTAGCAAGCTCTGAATAAATGTGAATAATTTCCACACCTACCATCACTCCGTCTCCACCATCACTCTAGCCCTTCACTGTCTGTTCTCTCTGCTGCCAGAGGAAGACTGCTGAGACTCTGCTCCACTTTCCCCATGGCTCCCATCATCCTCAGAATAGAGGGCAAGACGGTCAGCTGGCCATTTCAGGCCTGAAACCTGTCCCCATGTTGTCTCCCCCAGAAAGGAAAGAGACTAATTGTTTGTTGGACACTCACAGCTCAGCTTCAACTCCAAGCATCTGAACATGCCTGGGACGCCTTCCATCCCTCATCTCTCTGGGTTCTACAGAAACTTCTCCATGTAACGATGGCTTAGACGGAGACTGCCTCCTCAGAGCCTGCAGACACAACTGCTGGGACAGGGGAGAGCAAAGACACGTAATCCCACATATTGGGAAGGTGAGGGCTCAGCTATCAGCTTGGCCACTGTCATTGGAGCCTGTGGGCAAAAGGGATGGGAACAGCCCATATCACACCAGGGGATGGAGGTGCTATTCCCGTCTCCAGGATTCTACAACCCCAGAAACGAGATGGGGTACCGGAAGCCCTGCCCCAAAGTGAAGTGCTCACAGAAAAAGGCCCCTCTCCTGGGCCATGATTGGCAGAGAGCTGACACCCTGTGGCACTGAGAATTCTGGGTACTGCAGTCTCCACCTTGACACCAGGTGTTGAGGGGCAGCCTGTGGTCAGAAGGTGGAAGGCAAAGGAATTGAGTGCCTACTGTCTTAGCCTGCCAGTTGCTCCCAAGCCTCAGGCTGCATTTCATACCTCAGAGTCTCTGTAACTGGATGAGGTTGGTACCAAACCCAAGTTCAGCTGCTCGCCACTCGAAAAGCCAATACTCAACAAACAAGTGTTGGTGGAAAAGGAAAAGTTGCTTTATTCAGGAGGCCAGCAATCTGGGAAGCTGGTGGACTAATGTCCTAAGACCATCTCCAAGTTGCTGGTTAGGAGACAGAGGTTTTAAAGGCCATGTGAGGGAGGGGCTGCAGGGTGCATGATCCACTTGTGTTCAATTCTCAGATTGGTTGGCATCAAGGTGAAGTTTCGAGCATCAGCAATCTTCTGGTTTCAACCCGTCTGGGGACTACGTGCTTGCGGTCAGCAGTTTTCCTCCGGTGGGGGTCGGCTTCATATAAAATCTCCAGTGCGCGCTTCATATCCTGAGCGTGATACAACGCTAGCTGTTTTGGAGGTTCACAGCCTGCAAATCCCAGCCTCATCCTTCCGAATTTGGGACCCAAGGCCAGCAGTTTCACCTCCATGTTGTGAAATGTAAAATGAAGATAAAACCTCCCTAGCAGACCTCTGTGAAATTGTTTAAATATTCCTCAAACATAAACGTCCATTCACTAAAACAGCAGAAAAAAATAGTGCCCATACCTTGGTGAGGTTAAGTATCAAGTGATTAAACCAGTGCAAGGTGCATGATTAGTGCTGAATACATGGTCCTTATCATCACAAACCTGGGCTCTCAGGTATCCATGTCGTAGGAGGTGAGTCAAGGCTGCCTACTTGCAGCATCTGTCAAAATTCACATACACAGGGCTTCCCTGGTGGCGCAGTGGTTGAGAGTCCGCCTGCCGATGCAGGGGACACGGGTTCGTGCCCCGGTCCGGGAAGATCCCACATGCCGCGGAGCAGCTGGGCCTGTGAGCCACGGCCGCTGAGCCTGCGCGTCCGGAGCCTGTGCTCCGCAACAGGAGAGGCAACAACAGTGAGAGGCCCACGTACCGCGAAAAAAAAAAGAAAAGAAAAAGAAAAAATTCACATACACATACCCTGAACCTACGAGTAACCTTAACAGGAATGATTTAAAATTTTACAGGATAGCAGTGTACAATCTGTGCCATTTAAAATTATTTCAAGAAAAAAATAATCACACATACAGAATGACGTTATCAATTTCAGGTAGCCAGTTGCACTAGGGATATGTTCTAGACAAGATGATTCAAGATTTACAGTTTAAGAAATATTTTCCTGGGACTTTCCTGGCGGTACAGTGGTAAAGAATCCGCCTTACAGTGCAGGGGATGAGGCTTCGATTCCTGGTCAGGGAACTAAGATCCCACATGCTGTGGGGCAGCTAAGTCCATGCGCCACAACTACTGCGCTCGTGTGCCTCAACTAGAGAGTCTGCATGCCACAAACTACAGAGCCCACATGCTCTGTAACCTACGTGCCACAGCTACAGAGCCTGCGTGCCACAACTAGAGAGAAACCCACACGCTGCAATGAAAGATCCCACATACCACAACTAAGACCCGATGCAGCCAAAATAAATAAATAAATAAATAATCTAAAAAAATTTTTCCCTCAGGAGTAAGTACAGCATAGTGTTGTAGCATAATTCTTCTATATCTTACTTTCAAATTCACAATCTTTGAACTTGCATTAGAACCAATCATGTTGTGTTTGGCTTCAAATTCAATGCAATCTAGCACATGGTGTCCAGTGTCTGACTTCACAGGCTGAGCTCTAGGGGGAGGCTTACCTGGGTTTGCAGCTGGTAACCCCATTACTGATTATAGTACCTTATGCAGAAAGCCTCACTCCTCCAAGCTTCAGTCCCCTCATTTCTGAAACGGGGAAATAACAGTATTCACAGCACATGGTTTTTGGGATTATTACCTGGGGAATTACATGACATCCTCTGGTCATTCTTCCAACAGTGCTTCAAACCCTTCCCAATGGAGGACAGAAAATGACTCCTGACCATCCACATTCTCTTGACTTGATTCAGAGGGTTTCAGGTGCTCAATTCCTCCAGGAACCAGAACCTCACCCCCACCAGACCCCCCCTCCCCCAACTATCCTCAGGTAAACTGGCTCCAGTTGGATCTGTGTAGTAAGTGGAAGCTCAGCCTGAATTCCCATGACTCAAGCTTACCAGATCCAGTCTCCAACAGGATTCCACCACTTGATACTGGGGTCCAAAGTGAGCACTAAACCCTGGGAAAAGGGAAAAAGTGCAGTCACTGAATTCTATGGAAAAGATTGCTCCATTTGTCTAGATCATCTTTAACTTCCCTCAGCAGAAGTGTTTTTGTAGATTTCAACTAAACTTTGAAGTTTTCAGTAATACTGAGAAAATAACTTTGTAGTTTTCAATAAAATACTTAGGAATGAATATAATGAAAGAACATGTACATGTTTCATTATATTCATTCCTAAGTATTTTTTATACTATAGATTTGTAAATTTTAATCATTCAATTTTTGCTTTCTGTGTATTGTTAACATATAGAACACAGTTCATTTACATCTATATCCCTGTCTACCACACACACGTGTATTTATACATATATATAAAGAGAAAGAGAACTGTACACAGCACTTTGCTACATTGTTATGCTAGTGAGTCCTCTGCATCAATTGATATGATATGATTTTTCTTCTTTTTTTTTCTTTAGCCTGTTAATATGTTGGATAACATTCTTTGCTCTTCTAATATTAAACAAACCTGGCACCACTGAAAGAAATCTCTCTTGGTCATGATATATAATTCTTTTTACACACTGCTGAATTTTATTTGCTAATACTATCTTAATGATATTTATATCTATTTTCATGAGGATAGTTCTACTAAAATTTTCAGATGTCTTACAATTTTCTTTACATTCTATTTTTTTTAATTAATTAATTTTATTTATTTATTTTTGGCTGTGTTTGGTCTTCATTGCCACGCGCAGGCTTTCTCTAGTTGTGGCGAGGGGGGCTACTCTTTGTTGCGATGCACAGGCGTCTCACTGCAGTGGCTTCTCTTGTTGTGGAGCACGGGCTCTAGGCACGCGGGCTTCAGTAGTTGCAGTACGTGGGCTCAGTAATTGTGGCTCACGTGTTCTAGAGCACAGGCTCAGTAGTTGTGGCGCACAGGCTTACCTGCTCTGCGGCATGTGGCAGGTGGATTCTTAACCACTGCGCCACAAGGGAAGCCCATCTTTACATTCTATTATGTGTTCTGTAAAGACAGTTGTATTTGGTATGCAGTTCTAAAATATCAATGTGTTTGTAAATCTTGTCATCTGCCTGATAATCACCTTGATTCCTTCTTCCATTGATTGCTCCTATTTTGGTCATTTAGGTTGGAGTTGTATTTGTTGTTCTAACTAATGCGATTTCCTCCTATGCCCTGTGTGTTCATCCCTTGGCAGTTTTAGACATTCAAGATAGTCTTTCACTCTTTGTTTATTTATTTATTTTTTTTGCAGTACGCGGGCCTCTCACTGTTGTGGCGTCTCCCGTTGCGCAGCACAGGCTCCGGACGCCCAGGCTCAGCGGCCATGGCTCACGGGACCAGCCGCTCCGTGGTATGTGGGGTCTTCCCGGACCGGGGAACGAACCCGTGTCCCCTGCATCTGCAGGCGGACTCTCAACCACTGCGTCACCAGGGAAGCCCCAGTCTTTCACTCTTTAAATTTTGGCTGTCACGGGCTTTACAGAATAGAAGGCTGCAATTCTAAAAGAAATACATTCATTAATTTTCGACACAATATATTTTGCTTGTTACTGATACATTTAAATTGTTCTTGTGACTTCCCTGGCAGTCCAGTGGTTAAGACTCCGTGCTTCCAATACAGGGAACACAGGTTCAATCTCACATGCTGCATGGCACGGCCAAAAAAAAGTTAAAAAAAAAATTATTCTTGCCTGTTTCACAAAAATATGCTCCTAATTTATCTTCTATTGGTTTCCTTATTTCTTTTACTCTTTGATACTTAACAGTTCTTTAAAATTTAAATGTCTGTGGATTTTCTAGGATATTTTAAAATTTCTAATTTAGTTTTGCTTTATTTAGAGAATATATTCTATACTGCTTCAATTTTAAAGCTTACTGAAAATTATTTTATGTCCCTAGCATTTGGTTTATCTTGGAGGAATGTACCATGTGTACCTGAAAAGAATGTGTATTCTGCTATAGACTGGAGTAATGTTTTATACATATCTACTGAATCAAGTTAGCTGATGATATTGGTCATGTCTTGTATATCCTTACGGTTTTCCTGCCTATTCTATTAATTATTGAAAGAGTTTTGAAAGCCTGTTCTCAGGTACAAATACATTTAGCATATTCATTCATTCATTCATTCATTCATTTGTGGCAGCACCACATGGCTAGTGGGATCTTTCTTCCCTGACCAGGGATAGAACCTGTGCCGCCTGCAGTAGAAGCACAGAGTCCTAACCACTGGACCACCAGGTAATTCCCCATTTAGCATTTTAAAATCTTCTTGATTTAAATTACTTGTTTAATAAGATGTCCCTATGTTATCTTTGGTAATGTTATTTTTCCTAAAGTTGACATTTTCTTATATTACCATAACCTCTCCAACCCTCTTTTTAAAATAAATTTATTTATTTATTTATTTTTAGCTGCGTTGGGTCTTTGTTGCTGCATGCGGGCTTTCTCTAGTTGCAGTGAGCAGGGGCTACTCTTCGTTGCGGTGTGCAGGCTTCCCATTGCGGTGGCCTTTCATTGCGGAGCACAGGCTCTAGGTGCGCGGGCTTCAGTAGTTGTGGTTCACAGGCTCTACAGCTCAGGCTCAGTACTTGTGGCGCATGGTCGTAGCTGCTCCGTGGCATATGGGATCTTCCCGGACCAAGGCTCAAACTCGTGTCCCCTGCATTGACAGGCAGATTCTTAACCACTGCACCACCAGGGAAGTCCACTTCTCCAACCTTCTTATGGTTAATATTCATGTCTTATTTCATTCCATTCCTTTTAGCATATACTTATGTTTGTAATTAAGGATCATTTGTTATACGTTGCATGGAGTTTGCCCATGCATTTAATACAGTCTGACAATCTCTCCCTATAATTTAAATATATGAGATATTTAAAGCAATAAAACTGAAAAAGAATTGTGGGTACAAATGTATAACTTACTCGCTCTTATCTTCTTAGAAAGGGATAAATCAGACAAAGAATAAGCATATAAATGATATTAAAAATATAACATTCAGGGCTTCCCTGGTGGCACAGTGGTTGAGAATCTGCCTGCCAATGCAGGGGACACGGGTTCGAACCCTGGTCTGGGAAGATCCCACATGCCACGGAGCAACTGGGCCCGTGAGCCACAATTACTGAGCCTAAGCGTCTGGAGCCTGGGCTCCGCAACAAGAGAGGCCGCGATAGTGAGAGGCCTGCGCACCGCGATGAAGAGTGACCCCTGATTGCCACAACTAGAGAAAGCCCTCGCACAGAAGCGAAGACCCAACACAGCCATAAATAAATTTAAAAATTCACGACATGTCAATATTTTAAAAAAATAATAATAATACTATAACATTCAGAAGATACACATTCATCTTGATTTTACACTGTTGAACATTTGAAAAATTACATTCACAAAGGGAAAATGAAGCCACAACACAGATCTCAAGTTTTATGAATTCTCTATGAATATATGTATATTTGTTTACTAGAGCAGTGTAATAATATGATTTATAACAATAAATACGTATTTGGTCTTTTAATTTTTAAAATAAATTTATTTGGCTACGTTGGGACTTTGTTATTGCGCGTGGGCTTTCTCTAGTTGCAGCAAGTGGGGGTTACTCTTTGTTGTGGTGCACGGACTTCTCAATGTAGTGGCTTCTCTTGTTGTGGAGCACGGGCTTCAGTAGTTGTGGCTCACGGGCTCTAGAGCACAGGCTCAGTAGTTGTAGCGCACGGGCTTGGTTGTTCAGCAGCATGTGGGATCTTCCCGGACCAGGGCTCGAACCCGTGTCCCCTGCACTGGCAGACGGATTCTTAACCACTGTGCCACTAGGGAAGTTCCCGTATTTGGTCTTTGTCCAGGTTTTGGGCACAGAACTCCTAAAACCTTAGGTATTTCCTAAGTGAGAAGAGCAATAAAAATGCCCTTATGAGGTTACTTTGGGAAAGCACAAAAGGATGGTGGGGCTGGTTTCCAGGAGAACCAACCACATGATTAGAGGGTTGGAATTTTCAGTCCTACCCCCTGACCTCTGAGGGGGTACAGCGGTCGGAGACTGAGTTCGATCGCCAATGGTCAAGGATGTAATCAATCATGCCTGTGAAATGAAGCCTCCATAAAACCCCAAAAGAATAGGGTTCAGAGAGCTTCCAAGTTGACGAACACATGGAGATGCAGGAAGAGCAATGTGCATGGGAACTCTACACCCTTTCCCCATACCTTTCCCTGTATGCATCTCTTCCATGTGGCTGTTCTTGGGTTATATCTTTTTATAATAAACTGGTAATCTAGTTAGTAAAATGTTTCTCTGAGTTCTGTGAGCCACTATAAGAAAATTGATTGAACCTGAAAAGGAAGCTGTTGGAACCTCCAATCAGTTCAGAAACCCAGGTGAAAACATGGACTTAACGACTGGTGTCTGAAAGGGTGTGTGTGGGGTGGGGTGAGTCTTATGGGACTGAGACCTTAACCTGTGGGATCTGATGCTATCTCTGTGTAAACAGTGTCAGAATTGACTTGAATTATAGGACACTCAGCTGACGTGGGAAAATTGCTTATTGGTGTAAGAAAACCCACCCATACACAATAGAATTGGTGAGACCATAATCTTTAGCAGCCTTTCTCAAATGGGGTTCCATGAGAGAATTTGTGCCCACAGAAAATGGTTTCAGTGGATACTGTCTTAAATACCCGAAGGAAAGTACATGCCTAGGACCAGTCTAAATGCATATAAGAATAATCAGTTCACTACCTACAATGGATTCCTTGGGAAACTAATGCTTAATTCTCTCATAAAATCAATTGGATAGAGTATACAAAGGGAGAATAATATAGGAATTTCAATAACACAAACTATCTTTCCTGGCTGTTTTGTAGCTCATGAAGAAGATCAGAATAATATCACCCCAAAATATGCCTCTTTGACATAAAAATTATTTTGAGCTGAAGGCAGTGAGAAAGAGCAAACACAGAAAAAGCTCCCCCTTTTCTACCTAAAGGCAAGATATAAATTCTCCTTTTATTGGAGACAGATTATCAGCCCAGAGACTGGCACCAAAGGAATCTGCAATCAAACCATACAATATTAGGTTCCTCCTCCATATTTACCTTCTCGGTTTGCTGCCCTTGGAAGCCTAAAACTGCTTTTCTTCATTCTGTCATTTGTCTACAAATTTACTCTTCTTTGTCGAAGATACTAATATAAACTAGAATTCTAAGTCACCAATTCCAGTTACTTTTGGTTTAGGTTTCTCCCATGTGTTGTGTGCTGCACATATTAATATACTGTTTTTCTCATTAGTCTGTTTTTTTCTTAAGGAGACCCAGCTGAAAACCTAAGATTGGCAGAGATAGAGTTTTGCTTCTCCTACACTAATTAAAATTACAAATAGTATACAGAAGTGTGGGCAGAAACATTTCCTGTGTTGGGACAACTTGTTAGAGGAATTCTTTGGTAGGAACTTCCTGTGAGGCAAGAAGCATGTCCTCCTTGGAACATTTAGTCAAGAACAAGGAGACGGACTTCCCTGGTAGTGCAGTGGCTAAGACTCTGTGCTCCCAATGCAGGGGGCCCGGGTTCGATCCCTGGTCAGGGAACTATATCTCACAAGCTGCAATGAAGATCGAAGATCCCGCCACAACTAAGACCCGGAACAACCAAATAAATAAATAAATAACAAAGACTAAAACACAAGGAGGCACCCCAATGTTCACTGCAGCACTATTCACAATAGTCAGGACATGGAAGCAACCTAAATGTTCATAAACAGAGGAATGGATAAAGCTGTGGTACATATATACAATGCATTACTCAGCCATAAAACGGAACGAAATTGGGTTATTTGTAGAGATGTGGATGGACCTAGAGACTGTCATACAGAGTGAAGTAAGTCAGAAAGAGAAAAACAAATATTGTATATTAACATATATATGTGGAATCTAGAAAAATGGTATAGATGATCTTATTTGCAAAGCAGAAATAGAGACACAGACTTTGAGAACAAACGTATGGACACCAAGGAGGGAAAGGGGGTGGTGGTGGGATGAATTGGGAGGTTGGAATTGACATATATACACTATCGATACTATGTATAAAAGAGATAACTAATGAGAACCTGCTGTGTAGCTCAGGGAACTCTACTCAGTGCTCTGCAGTGACCTAAATGGGAAGGAAATCCCAAAAAGGGGAGACATATGTCTACATATAGCTGATTCACTTTGCTGTACAGTAGAAACTAACACAACATTGTAAAGCAACTACCCTCCAATAAAAATTAATTAAACACACACACACACACACACACACACACACACACACACACACCCAGAGGCTGGGACAATCTATCATACGGCATTTGAGAGATTTTGTGGCTTTGGCAAGACTGAGTAAAGTGGAATCACTCCTGACACTGGAGGAGATTTTCAGTGTGTGTTTCTCTTACAACAGGTTGTTCAAAAGCAAGGGTAACTGTCATCAGGCAGCTATTTTACGACACCCCATCTTCTTCTGCCAGGCCAGGTTCCTTGTGCCCTACAAAGCATTCTCCTCATGCAGACACTGGATAAACAGAATGCCCCTCCTTTGTGGAGGGAAGTCTCAGAAATGCCCACCCTCCCCCCCCACCTCCATCCACAGCCCTCCCGTCTCACCCCAAGGACCATTTGAAATAACATACTTAAGATTGCTACCCATGGGACCTCCCTGGTGGCACAGTGGTTAAGAATCATCCTGCCAATGCAGGGGACACATGTTCAATCCCTGGTCTGGGAAGAGCCCACATGCTGCGGAGCAACTAAGCCCGTGTGCCACAACTACTGAGCCCGCACGCTAGAGCCCACGAGCCACAAATACTGAGCCCACGAGCCACAACTACGGAAGCCCGTGCGCCTAAAGCCTGTGCTGCGCAACAAGGGAAGCCACCACAGTGAGAAGCCTGCACACCGCGACAAAGAATAGCCCCCACTCGCCACAACCAGAGAAAGACCATGCGCAGCAACGAAGACCCAACGCAGGCACAAATTTTAAAAATAAATAAATTTATATATAAAAAAAAGGATTGCTACCCCTAAATCTGATCTCCAGGCCTTGACCTAGTCCAGACCACTCTCTACACCCTGTGGACATCTCCAACCCAGCCCCTTCTGCAGAACGCCAGACCTTCCAGTCCAGCTGCTCATGTGACACCTCCACTCTGGGATATCTCAGAATCAACCATGTCCACTCTGAAACCTGCTCCCTAGTTTGACTTCCTGATTTCCGTTTTCAAAATGTCCATGAGGGCTTCCCTAGTGGCGCAGTGGTTGAGAGTCCGCCTGACGACGCAGGGGACACAGGTTCGTGCCCCGGTCCGGGAAGATCCCACATGCCGCGGAGCGGCTGGGCCCTTGAGCCATGGCCGCTGAGCCTGCGCGTCCGGAGCCTGTGCTCCGCAACGGGAGAGGCCGGAACAGTGAGAGGCCCACATACAACGCAAAAAAAAAAAAAAAAAGTCCATGAAAACAAAAACGAAAAAATTTAAAACTTGTTTTTTCACTTACTATCAATCACAGCCTCATCTGATGCAGGAGGAAATGTTGTTGTTGGTATCTTTAAAATAAATCCAGAACCTGATCACTTCTTCCCCCTCTCCTGGCTCTCGAGTCCATCCACCGTCAAAACATTTCTTGAAGCCGCTGCAGTGGCGTCTTTACCAATCTCCACGCATTCATCCTCACATTCCCTGCCCCAACCTAATCTGTTTCGCCCAGCGCAAAATGTGGGATAGTTTTAAAATCTCCACTCAGATCAAGTACTCCTTCTATTCGAAACTCTTATGGCTCCCAGAGCCCTCAGAATGAAAGTACAACTCCTCAACCCAGGTGTGACTCCTCACATCCTGCTCGATGCTGACACGACACGGATCCCCGATCTCCCCAATGCCTCTGGCTCAGTCCGACTTCCAAGCCTTTGCACCTGTCGATCCCTCTGCCTGACCCCCTCTCACACGCACAATCACACTGTCAGAAACAGGGACCCCACAATCCCGGACACCGGGCCTGGGCTGCAGGCACGGGAGCAGGCGCCCCGCACTCGGGGCTTTAGTGTCTGGTGGGGTGAGGGCGCTGAGGGCCCGGAGGAGGAGCGTGTACCTGAGGGGGTTCCCTCAGCGCGGCCGCCGCCATCGGGGTCTGTGGGCGGAGTGCGCAGGGAGAGGCAGGCATCCGGATTGAGAACCTGGATACCGCGGTCCCAAGCCCTGCCCCGGCGGCAGGGTCAAGGCAGGCGTCGCCACCGCCGAACTTTGTCTCGCCTCCGAGCGGGGGGGACAACGCCTACTCACGCGTCTTCCCGATTCCTCCACCCTCGGTCCAGACCAAGCATTCAAGAGCCCCCTAGCGCTTAGATCCTCACAAGAACCGACAAAATGTCTGGTTGCGCCTAAGATGCCGGAAGTCCCGCTCCGACGTCTTCCGCACGCACGGAAACGCCCCTCTCCCGGGTCTTCATTGGACGTGTGGCGCAGAGCCTTCTGGGTAATGTAGTTCTTGGTGAACCATCGGCCTAGGCACAGGTTCAGGTTCAGGGCCTGGGCCTGAGCTCCTGGGGAAAGGCTGGGTACCACAAAAGGAGTTTGTAAGTGGTACACCTAATTCCCGAGGGTGGGCGAGGCTTAGCTCCTCTTCAAGGGCCCGCACGCAGATTCAGTGGATTGCTGTCTGCACTAATTAAATAAGTGTTTGGAGTCATATTATTTCGGATTGTCTGGAAAGCTGCAAAACCAAAAGGACACACCACACCAAGTTTCTCTCGTCCATTCATACCTGGGAGCTAGTAACCATTACCTTGTTGCCTTTTAAATACATTCTGGGGACTTTCCTGGTGGTCCAGTGGGTAAGACTCCACGCTCCCAACGCAGGGGTCCTGTGTTCCATCCCTGGTCGGGGAACTAGATCCCACATGCATGCCACAACTAAAGATCCCGCATGCTGCAACTAAGACCTGGTGCAGCCAAAACAAATAAATAAATGTATTTTTAACGTTAAAAAAAATACATTTGGACTGAAGCTTTAGGTTCAGTGTTGTTACTTTCAGTTCTTGTTAGGGACAAAAGAGGAAATATTCCAGACAGGGCCATGGAGTGGAAGAAGAGAGAGGGATGTTGAGGTACTCTGGAGCCAGTAGATAGATTTCCTCAGAAAACTTTTCTCCTGCCAGTGATTGTATTCATCCCAGGAAGCAGCACTTTTTTCCAGGTAATATTTCTCACTTGGTATACTGAGACGGGCTGGGACCTGGGACCCTTTGCTGCAGTGCTGAAGTTCTTGCACCTGGACACACCTTTCCTCAAGCAACAAAATACGAAGAAACTGTGTGGGACTGAAAATAACTGCGTGCACGCTCGGTTGGGGCAAATTCTGGAACCAAAAGATACAAAGAGACCAAAAAAACCCAACTGCCATTTTTGAAGGGCCTGGAGCAAAAACAGGGTGTTGGGAGCAAGAGCAGGGTACTGTGCAAGCCCCCCTGCATACAGCACCACATAAGGTGTGGGCAAAACACCTAAGCCGCCCCTCCAGCCAGACCCCTGGACACACCCCTTCCCTCACCCCATATAAGGAACAAGCTTGCTCCCCCTTGGGGATCCGGCAAGCAAGGGAACTTGTTTGTTCTCACTGCCCCCTGCTGCAGCAGGGGCCTCAATAAAGCCTTGCCTGAATTTCTTGTCTGGACTCTAGTCAATTTCTATTTATTGGGGAAGGCCAAGAACTCTGGTCTGTAACAATACCACCATATATAGAATTGCTTTTAACATCTGAGACCTCTTAGAAAAGAAGTGCTACCATTTGAATGCTATTTCCTGCCTGAACAGTGACCATCATCGTCACATTGGGAGCATGAGCCCAAAATGGGTCATATGATACCTGAGATAAATGTTTGGGACACCATGAGGTCATCTCCTTGCTGTGACGTGATCACCAGGGGTGTGCACCAGGGATCTGCACAGGGAGTTGACATTATCAGTGAAAAAAATTCCCGAGAGTTATTGATAATGATTCTGCAGCTATTTGAAGAGAGTGGAGAAAATAGCTCTGAGGAAACATTTACAATAGCTGTAAAAAGGTAATTTTGAGCCTGAGTACTGAAGTATGAAAACTGAGAGAATGAAGCTGAGCAGATAAAGGGTTTATTCATGAGGCAGCCAAACAAGGAGACAGAACAAATCGCAAATCCATCTCCCTGAAGGTGAGAGGCTCTGAATACTTAAGGGATAAACCTGAAGTGTGGGGAGCATGGGGGAAGGTGATTAGAGATAAGAAAAAGGTGAAGTAATCATGGTTTTGCACAACAAAGCTACATGCTTCTCCATGGGACACATGTTCAGAAAATGACGACGTTAGCATGTTCTAAGGGTGGAGTCTTTGGCCCTCTGATGTCAAATGGTAACTGATTGGATAACTTGTGCGTGCCCAGTTGAAGAGTTTGTTGTCCCAATCAGTCTTGACTGGCTCAAGCTTGAACTGGACCCAGCTGACTCCAAGTTCGTGAAAAAAATCTCTGGCAAACATCTTAATTGTTTAGGCCGTGTGATGCTTGGATGACATTCAAGTTTTTATAGAAACAACTGAAGCAAATTTGATCAGTGAAGGCATTTTACAATTCAGTATTTATTAAGCAAGTTATAGTTTAATGGATCTAACTGACGACTCCTCTCAATTTCGATAGTAGCTATGTGTTTTGTGCAGGTTTCAGACTATTGATAACCAATGTCTCCCTTGCCTGTATTGACAGTGACTGTGTCCTACTCAACAAGGAACACTGTTTAATCCATATTACATATCTTACTCCACAATATTCCTCTGCCCTAATCATCCCAGGGCCAGGCTCCAGGCAACTAGAGATCACCCCTGTGCCCTAAGTCTCACATGAGTTATTCAAGTACCCAATCTTAAACTGTTTACTCTGCCCTTGCCTTCCTTTGCCTTGAAACCCCATAAAGGATCTGGCGTAGACCTTCCCCTCCCTCATTTCTTCTGCCTCCTGACAACTCTGGTGTTTTTCCCTGGGTGAAATATGGCACTGGGTGGCATATGGTAACAACTCCCCTCTGGACACTGTGAGCAAAATAAACTTCTTCCTTCCAAGCCTCATTCTCCCTTACTTTTGTGGCCACAGTGACATTACTGTACCATATCCAGCATTTCTATTTTTAGAACAAGTGTCCTCATGGAGAGAATGGTTTAGTTTGGGACAGGAGGAGAGCCCCATGATGCTCAGGGATTACTAGCAACACCATCTGAGGTCAAAAGTTCATGAATAACAGAAGTAAAACCAATGAATCACCAAAGCAGTAATTTGTGAAAGTTTATTGTACACACACCAAAAAGACAGTATGCAAACGAGGAACACTCATACCAAAATGTAGTATAAGACGCAGGGGTATATTGTTACAAAGCAACTTAGATAATGAGAAACCAGGGACTGTTTATTCATCTTATTGATTGCTTATGGTATTAGAATTTTCTTAAATGATAGGAAATTGGTCAGTAGTTACCTCACACCAACCTTGAGAAACAGTTCAAGTTTTGCTTATAATTTCTGAAGGCATAGCCAGAAATGACCCAGGACAAATTAGTCTTGCAAAATAAGCTAAATTAAGCGCTGTTTTTGTGAGATTAAACTGGTTTTGTCTGCTCGTGGAATTTTCAAGGCTCGTCTCTGTTTTTTATTTTAACACTGGGAAAGCTCTACCTTTTGCTGGCAGTCGTGGGCACTAATTTGGATTTTTTTTGTTTTGGTTTAATATTTATTTATTTAGTATTTTTTTTTGGCTGGGCCGGGTCTTAGTTGTGGCCTGCAGGCTTCTTAGTTGTGGCATGATGCGGGATCTAGTTCCTTGACCAGGGATCGAACCTGGGCCTCCTGCATTGGGAGCTTGGAGTCTTACCACTGGACCACCAGGGAAGTCCTGTGGGCAATACTTTGTGAGGCTCTGCATTGTCTGTTCCAAGAGTGACTTTATCTTCCTACCCTAAATTGCTGGGCCTGTGACAACTCTGCAGGACCTGGCCCCTGTCAAAGCTTGGCAGGGGTAAGGGGACGAATAGTCAATGCTATCTCTCCCCATCATGCAAGTCTGCCTGGACAAACTGACTAATTATTTATAAAGGCTCCCTAGAGTAGCAGAAGCTGACACCTCTGCACCTAAACCAGGCTCACTAGTTGTCAGGCTTGAGCTGAAAACCTGGTGTAGGTGGTGTGGTAACTGGGAGAATTCCCTTGAGATCAACAGCCTCTCAGCTGTAGTTTGCCTTCACCTCCGAAGTGACACAATACATCCTTTCCAGGATGCCCATCGGGTACATCAACAGCTTTGTCATCACACACAATTCTTTCAGACAGGATCATCATTGTACTCACCTTTCTCCAGGAGCACAGGTGTGACCTTACATTGAGGACATCTACCTCCAAGAAGACTTATTTGACACACTCATCATGGACATACAAGTCCAACATCTTTTAGTACTTTTGATGGCAACATATTCTTATTTATAAATTTTACCTCCAAACTGAAATTAGCAGCCACTCCCATTTGTGCACTCAGAGATTCCTGCACTAAAGAAACTTCAGTAACCCCATCTCATGCCCTGTTGAGTCTCTGGACAACTTATGATAGTCATTAGTTACCCCTGAACTTCTGATGAAAAAAATCTAGCCCTCCTCAACTCTATAAATAAATCATTAAAACAGCAAAACAACAAATGACTAGTTACCCATTGGGCTCTCCCAGAAACAGAAACTCTCTAGACCCTGAGCACGTGACTCTCCATACCAGCGGTTCATTATATTTTGGGTCATGAAAACAGCACAACACAAACTTGCACAGCTACCAAGGCCTCCTCAAGATAGCATGTTTATTGCAGGACCCAGCAGTAAGGCCAGGTAAGAATCACGGAATTGGAAATATACCAAAAGTAGCCAATACTCAACTCGAGAATCATTCGGGTTTATTGCACACAATTAGCACAAAGTAGGGAAAATAGGAAAGGGGTTAACATCCACTACGTCTGCGAACGAGGTATCTCAGCACCAGCAGCTGTCTCCAGGTTTGCAACTGGTCTCGCAACAAGAGTGAGTGGAAGGTCAGCTTCTGCTCCGACAGGGCTCTGGCAGTGTCCATCTGGAACAGTTCTGCAACTGGTCTCGCAACAAGAGTGAGTGGAAGGTCACCTTCTGCTCCGACAGGGCTCTGGCAGTGTCCGTCTGGAACAGTTCTCAGCAGTGTGGAGTGGGGTCCTCCAGTGAAGAGGCTTCAGGTCGTTCAGTTCAGTGGTTTCTTTTCTTTCTTTCCCTTTCTTTCCTTCCTTCCTTCTTTCTTTATTTCTTTCTTTCCTTCCTTCTCCCTTTTTTCTTTTTCTTTTTAAATTTTTCGGCTGCACCATGAGGCATGTGGAATCTTAGTTCCCTGACCAGGGATTGAACCTTCATCCCCTGCATTGGAAGCATGGAGTCTTAACCGCTGGACCGCCAGGGAAGTCCAGTAGTTTCTTTTTAAGGAGTCTGTCAGTGAGTGTAGTGGTTATGCCCCAGGAGGTCTCGTCTCTATCATTTGCTTTGTCTGTTTCAGTGAGGTACATTGTCAATCAAATTTTTTATCTGAAGTAACACTAGCAATCCCACAGCAAATGTTTCAAAACAACTAACATGGACGTTCACTTTGGCCACTGTGAATTCTTTTTCAACTACTTAACATACAATATAATAGCTTAAATCCTATAAGTTTCACCCAAGTTGAGTAGGAATCGTATTCTCAAGCACCAGCCACACAATCACAATGCAGCCTCCTGGGGCTCTGGAGGAAGTCCGTACCATCTGCAGGGCAGATTTATACATCATTTTGAAACAGCTCCTGATGGGTCACTGTAGCAGAATAAGAACAGAACACTTGAGTAGGGGACATCAGATATCCATGCATCCAGAACGACCCACTATGAGGGTCGTTGCTCTATTGGACCAACCAAGTCATGAAGTCTAAGGACCCTGATTGGACCAACCAAGTCATGAAGTCTACGGACACTGCTGTATTCCATTATAAGGTAGAAATGTACAGCCAGGATTGAGCCAGATCAGGTCTAGAGAACACAACTAGGCTGCATGAATAGGTAGTTGAGACTCCACCAACATGGTCACAACTCACTTCCGTGGCTGTCTTGGTGCCCTGCACAGCCATAGGGGAGAGGAGAAAGCTTGAGCTGGGGTTCTGCTTGGCTCATTTTGTTTTATGGGTGCACGTAAAATCGACAGTGGCCGCATCACAGCCACATTCAGGGTGTCCCTGAAAGATAATGGAGTAGAAACGTTTTTCCAATGGGTTATGCTATGATCTGGCCATCCATTTTGTGTGGAAGAATCGTTATTCAAAGGTGACCATATATATAGATTCCAGGATAGCAGCCAATGATCTGCCCTGGTAAGGAAGGAAAAGTTGAGAAGGTTGTTGAAAGGAGGTCTGCAGTAGAGACATATGGATGTATTTATGGAACTGTGCACACAGTAGGCACATTTTGTATGAATTATTAAAATTCACCAAAGTATATCACTAACAATGTCAAACAGGGACTTCCCTGGCAGTCCAATGGTTGAGACTTCGCCTTCCAATGCAGGGGGTGAGGGTTCGATCCCTGTTTGGGGAACTAAAATCCAACATGCCTCGTGGCCAAAAAACCAAAAACATAAAACAGAAGCAATATTGTAACAAATTCAATAAGGACTTTAAAAAAGTGATCCACATCAAAAAATATTAAAAAAAAACTAATGTCAAACAACAATCACATCCAATTTCTGGACCTTGGGACTAGGACATTGTACTGACTGTTTCTTCTCCGTGAATCCTGTTTTTTTTTGGCTGAGCTGCATGGCTTGTGGGATCTTAGTTCCCAAACCAAGGATTACTGAACCCGTGCTCTCGGCAGTGAGAGTGCAGAGTCCTAACCACTGGACCGTCAGGGAATTCCCTTCCTCCCCTCCTTTAACTGTGTGCTCAAATATCATCTCCTTATGAGAACAGCCCTCTGTTTCCTACTGAAATCCTCCTGACTCCACATTCTTGTTATTCCTTGGTGCTGATCTTTTTTTTTTTTTTTTTTTTTTTTGCATTTCTACCTGTCACCTTATAATTTACTATAATATGTAGCATTTTCTTTGTGACTTATTCGTTACTCTCCTCAATAAAGGCTTTTGAAGGACACTACAGGAGGACATATTTCTTTCTTCACTGATATATAACACACGTCTAGACCTGTCTCTGAAGCTGGTGAGATGTTCAGTACATGGTTTTGAAGCAATGAAACAGCACAAGGTGGTAGCTTCCTTCCACACTTTCACCTCTTTCTATTTTCATCTGATTATTTCTTTCCCTCCAAGTTTAATTCTCCTTAAGCTTCTCATGAGTGAAAAAAAAATACACTTTGTAAAAACAAAAATTTCTCAGTCGCCAAATTTCCAGCATAGTCATGGGCTCAACTTAATTCTTTTACAATTTAGAACTCAAGGTTCTCTGCTTACCACCAGAAGGTTCTGCCCCAATTTCCAATGTATATGGGGGAGGGGTGGATTTCCACACAATACCAACCAATTCTCCGACACTAGCTTGGTGTCCCACAATTTAACAATTCTGACGCTGTCTACCCTGAGATAGCATCAGATTCCAAGGTTAAGGGCTCAGTCCTACAAGACTGACCCTCCTAGGACCCCCCCCCACCCGACTTCAGGCACCAATTGGAAGTCCAGGTTGTGACTGTGGTGCTCCAAAGACAATGGTCAGGGACAAAGGACAACCCTACCTGAAAAAGTTTCAGGGTCACATACCCTACCGGGCTCTTGTCACTCTCCCTGCCATGTTGCGATGGTTACGAAATTCCTGAGCCCACCTGGGCGATGGGACCTGATCCTCTCTCGTCCCAAATAAGGAAAGGCATCTGCCCTGTCCCACTCCCACCCTACAGAAGGAAGGTATATGTGCCTCGACCAATCAGAAAATGAAATTTTCACCTTGGAACATTCCTTTTTCCCCTGGCTATAAAAACTGACTAATAGCACATGTTTGGGGTCGGCTCTCCCAGACTACTCTGAAGTCGGCCCACTGTTCTGGCAGCAACCATTCCCTCTAATAAATTCTATCCTCTTTACATTCTGCCTTGTGTCTGGAAATTCTTTTCCAACTCACGTTCGGACCACGACACTAACCTGTGTTTCTCATGATCTGTGCTCCTTCTCTTCTGTGAGCCTCTTTCAAGGTGTTAATGTAATCTTGAATTACCCACATTACATAACTCATTTATTCATCCCTTTTAAAATTACATACGTGCAGGACTTCCCTGGTGGCACAGTGGTTAAGAATCCACCTGCCAGGGCTTCCTTGGTGGTGCAGTGGTTGAGAGTCCACCTGCCGATGCAGGGGACATGGGTTCGTGCCCCGGTCCAGGAAGATCCCACATGCCGCAGAGCGGCTGGGCCCGTGAGCCATGGCCGCTGAGCCTGCGCGTCTGGAGCCTGTGCTCCGCAACGGGAGAGGCCACAACAGTGAGAGGCTCGCATACCGCAAAAAAAAAAAAAAAAAAAAGAATCCACCTGCCAATGCAGAGGACACGAGTTCGAGCCCTGGTCGGGGAAGATCCCACATGCTGCGGAGCAACTAAACCTGTACACCACAACTACTGAGCCTGCGCCCTAGAGCCCACGAGCCACAACTACTGAGCCCGTATGCCACAACTGCTGAAGACCGCATGCCTTCAGCCCATGCTCCACAACAAGAGAAGCCACCACAAATGAGAAGCTCATGCACTGCAACGACACTCACTGCAACTAGAGAAAAGCCCACGCGCAGCAACGAAGACCCAATGCAGCCAAATAAATAAATTTATTTTTAAAAATCCCGTTTTCCTTGGTAGTGGAGTGGTTAACAATCTGCCTGCCAATGCAGGGGACACGGGTTCGACCCCTGGTCCAGGAAGATCCCACATGCCGCAGAGCAACTAAGCTGGTGTGCCACAACTACTGAGCTTGTGCTCTAGAGCCCGTGAGCCACAACTACTGAGGCCTGTGAGCCTACAACCCATGCTCTGCAACAAGAGAAGCTACCACAATGAGAAGCCCACACACCACAAAAAGAGTAGCCCCCCAACTCACCACAACTGGAGAAAGCCCACGCACAGCAACGGAGACCCAACACAGCCAAAAATAAATAAATAAATAAATAAATAAATTTATTTTTTAAAAAATCCCATGATATTTCCCCAGAGCTATTTCTGACATTATATTTGAATAAATGTCTCAATACTATTTCTAATTTCCTGATATTTGCATTTCAAATTGTTTTTCTGAGATAATCTCAATTCCCCTTGCAGAGCTGTACCAGCAATCACTGGAGAATGATAATCACTTACCAGCAACAACATGAGATCATGGGGTTCAGATGTTCCCTTAGCAGATGAAACCAAGGGCAGTTATCAATTAGTTCCCTGAAACTCTAACTTGCTTTATAAATAATATCCTGTAACCTACCTTCACTGACTCTTGCTTTAATTGTTTTTGCAAATTACATACCCTCCAAGCTTCACCTAGCTTAGACAATATATCACAAATCCTTACAGATAACATCTCTGAGGTATGGGTGGCTATGGTAACAGTTCCTTAAATTGTTGTTCAGGAACATGCAGTTAGTCTTGTCCAGTTCAAACTGGTCAAGACCACCAACCATTCAACTGGGCCTGTGTGAGTGTCCACCCTTAGATCATGCTAATGCTACCATTTTCTGAATATGTTTCCCATGAAGAAGCATGTAGCTCAGATATGCCTGTGCAGAACACAGATTTCTTCACTTCTTTCTTGCCTACATTCCCTAGGCCTGAGACCACCCTCCTCCTCTAGGCCATAAATATCTCAACACCCTCCTGTTGGGGGGTGGATCTGAGACTAGTTCTCCTGACTCCTCCCTTTGATGCCACACGAATAAACACTTTTTCTGCTGCAAACCTCAACGTCTTGGCCTTTTACTTTCTGAATGTGGGGCAAACAAACCTGGTTCGGTAACACAGACACGCTGTGACTCTGAAAGCTGCAGTCACTGACCCCAGCCAAAACAGCATTAGTTACATTGGTCTCCATCTGAGATAGATGTCAGTTTACTAAATGGAGTTGAGTATATTTAAGGATATACAGTAAGAAATATTATATGGATAAAAGTGTTCCTCAATGGGACTTCCCTGATGGTGCAGTGGTTAAGACTCCACGCTCCCAATGCAGGGGACCTGGGTTCAATCCCTGGTCAGGGAACTAGATTTCACATGCATGCTGCAACTAAGAGTTCTCATGTCACAATTAAGGAACCCACACACTGAAACTAAAGAGCTGGTGAGCCGCAACTAAGAAGACTGTTTGCTGCAACTAAGACCCGGTGAAATCAAATAAATAAATAAATAAAAAAGTGTTCCTCAATGGGTAGGACACAATTGCTAACTATATAGGCAAGGCAGAGTTTTCTGTGGGAACCAGAGGCAGAGATCATGTTTGTTTCAGGGTGGCCAAACACCCATCTTCTTTCTTCTCAGTCATGTCTCTGTACAGTCTTTTCCTTTGTTCCCAGCCAATCATAGTAGAATTTACAAAACTTACTAATGCCTCGGGCTACACGTATTTCAAGAGGAATAGCACAATGTCTCCAACTATAGGTGGACTATTTTATGTCTGAATTACTCTGTGGAATGATACAGCCATTTAGATAAGTAGATTTGGGAGCATCTCAATTTTATTCCCTGGTAGCAGGCTGACCTTCACGGAGTATGAAACTACGTCTTTCTCCTGCGTTCACAGCGAGTAAATCCATCTATGTAGGATGACTACTCTCAAGTACTCCCCAGAGTACCGCTTGGACCACTCTCTGGTGGTCAAGATGGAGAACACATTTCCTGGGGCGGGGGTGGGGGGTTGGGGGAGGGGCTCTAGATCGCTAGGAACTACACTACCCAGAAGGTAGTGCGCCGATTTGAGCCAATAAAAGGTCAAGATAAAGGCATTTCCGTGCGTGCGCATCTCATCAGGGTGGGACTTCCGGCGTCCTCTTCGTGGCGGCCATTTTTATTGCTTTCGTATCTGTTGTCGCTCCGGAACGCTGGGCCGGGACTTGGGTGACAGGGTTGAGAAGGTCCAAGAGGAGCCGCTGTCTCCGCTGCATAGAGGCCGGTCTGAAGTTCAGCGACGCCGCCGGGGGTGTCCCGGGCCTGCCGTGCCCGCGTCCACCCGCCTCTCCCGCCGCTACCGGCCCCGCTCTGCCCCCAGACTCTGATGGCGTTGGCAGCGACGGCGCTGAGGACCCCGCCTCAGGTAAACGCTCATCCTCCGGGCCCTCACCGCCCTCACCCCACCAGACACTAAAGCCCCGAGTGCGGGGCGCCTGCTCACGTGCCCGCAGCCCAGGACGCGGTGTCCGGGATGGTGGGGCGTTCGTGGGTGGGTCTGTTTTTGATAGTGTGATGGCCGCGTGAGAGAGGGTGACAGGCGGAGGTACTGACAGGTGCAAAGGCTTGGAGGTTGGATTGAGCCGGGAGTATTGGGAAACCTGGGGTCCGTCTGATATCTGCAGGGAAGTGTGTGGTAGCGTGACCCCTGTACTGGCTGGCGGAGAGGTTTTTTCTTCATTCTGAGGGACCTGGATGCCATGGAGGGTAGTGGACAGAAGAGGAATACAGTCTGTATTAGGGTTTCAAAAGTTTTCCAAAAACTGATTAAAGAGAGAACAAACTAGAATGGAGCTGAAAACGACAGTGAGGCCCAAGGCGCTAGTAAGAAGCAGCATTGAGGACTGAGACGCAGAAGCTAGTCACTTAGCCCGAGGTCACCGGAATCCAGGGCTGGACGGGGATACAGGGGAGGCCTGACCTCATCTGGAGCCCAGTCCTTGTTGCCTACCCCTCTTCGCAGGTTCTGAAGGATGAAAAGCACTTAGGAAACCTATACACGGAAGAGGAGGTTGTCCCAGTCACTCACTGTCCCTGACACCACCCAAATGGTGTCTGGGATTGTAATGTCTTTAACGTCTTCCTTGCTTTTTTCCAAGCTCGTGGGTGTGGGGACCCTGGGGATACCTCAAGCCCAGTCCTGAGTGCAGGCCAAGGGTTATACGGAGGTATTGCTATTGCTGTCAGTCAATATAAACACGTGTGAAATATTGTGACAGGACCAGATACTGACATGCGCAAATGTTTGGACGTATGACTATGCTGGAGATAGGGTACAGTCAGTTTCCATTTTATTAGGACCAAAGAGCTGAGTGTCAAGAATCAGGTCTGTAATTGTCAAGAATTTGGACGTCTGTTATGGAGATAATGAGAGGTTTGGATAAGCGGAAGGGGTTGATTCTTATGCAGGTCTTAGTGAGTTCCATTGCCTGCAAAGAAGAGAACAGACTGTATGAGTAATATAAGAGGCAGGGAGCTGCCAAGGAGGCATTTACTATAATCCAGATGAGTGTTGGACCAGGGTGGTGGCCACAGAGGTGGGAAAGAAGTTGGACTTTCCATCCATGTTTTAAGGAGAGTCAAGTAGATTTTTAGATGTTGCGGGTGAGGGAGAGAAAGGGAAGAGTCAGGGATGACCCCAGTGTTTCCGGTTTTAGGAGCTAATGGGATGAAAGCTCCATCAACTGAGATGGGAAAGTTATGGTAGGTTAATTTTACTTGAGAATATCAGATGTTTTGTTTTGGCCTTGTCAAGAGTCTGAGATGTTTCAGAGAAAGCGAGTGGAGGCAGCAGTTGGGTGTCTGGAAATCTGGGGAGGAAGGTGGCTCTTGTGTGGAACAGGGAGGAACTGTGGATCCCATTTATGTGGGGGAATGCAGGTCATCCTGGCAATGCTGTTCGCTGGTCTGAAAGAGGAGGGTGCATGATGAGTGGTTTCCCTGCTCCACACCTGATCAGGGTTGCTGAGCACACAAATGCAGGTGAAGGATAGAAGTGAACATGGTAACCATATGGAAGAGAATGGGTAACTGAATTGAAGAGGATGGTTTGACAGGTGACTAAAGCTTTTGTGAGATTAGTGGACATGAGATGGCTGTGGAGGCGTTGGAGTAATTGAAACAAGATGATGAGGCTAGGGATCCTGCTAATTCACTAATGTACAGGTTCACCAGAATTTTGTGGTGAGGTTTGGTGTGGTGTGGTGTGGTGTGTTTGATCTTGATGGTGGGTAGGTCTGGGGCAGATATGGTCATTTGTGAGAGTCACTGTGCCTGGAATGGACACTGTCAGGGCCAGGATTCCAAGGAAGGTTGAGGGAGAGAGGACAGTGATGGCCGCTGAGGGGACAGGGAGTGCAGCACAAAAGTGGAAGTGGGTCATGGGCATCTGTAATCACATGTGCTTCTGGGTGGTTAAAATTGAAGCAAGGATCAATAAAAGTATGAAGGAGGCCTTCAAAGCAGTTTTCCCCACGTGCATAGTTGTGGGAGTGCAACTGTGGGGACTGAAGATGTGAGAGAGGTACAGTCTACAGAATGATGGGCACACTAAGAGGAAGTGCTAGCTCATGGCACCAGGGCCCTGTTCTTGGGGACTGAAGGTTGAAGCTTGAACCCAAGTTTGGTTGTGTCTGTGAGTCACAGCCTAGAGACCCCAGGGGAATTGATTGACAGGATGGATGGGACCCTACAGGCCAGGACCAGAGCTTGGATGACATCTCTGTGCTGTCCTGTCCAGTGGTGTTGAGGGCTGAACACAGTGAATGAAGAGACCCTGAGGGATAGGTGGGCATCAGTGGCACTTAGGCCTGAAATTCCTGTTCGGTGGAGAGCTCTGGAAGAGGATGAAGGTGGGATAGGTGTGTGATGAGATGGATTGTGGGAGCTTAGGGAGAGAATGTTCATAGCTCATTCTTTCTCTCTCATAGACGTGCAGTGTGACCTTTGAGGACATTGCTGTGTACTTCTCCTGGGAGGAATGGAGGCTCCTTGATGAGACTCAGAGACGCCTGTACCTCGATGTGATGCTGGAGAACTTTGCACTTATATCCTCACTGGGTAAGACTCAAAGCCTTCCCAGCGTCCTGGACTAGGCTCTATCCCACCTCACCCTCCTTTTCCCAGGGGGTGCTCTGTTCTTATACATGTGAACTGTGGGCACTACTTGCTTCCCAAGCTTTCCGTGTAGTTGCTGTGGTAGCTAGGACTGGGCTGTTTGCACTGCCCTCTACCTTCTCCTGCAATATCAACCCCGATACCTGCTGTATTGAACACTCTTAGGAAAAGGATTCCAAGCCAGTAGTATTGCAGTGAGCTTAATGGATTCTACCTTACTTCCTTCTCTCTGTCTGGGTCAGTATGTCTAGATCCTTTTCACCTCTGTGTCCAAGATTTGATCCCTTCTTTTATTTATTTGTTTTTATTTTAATTTAATTTAATTATATATATATTTTTTCTTCTCTTGGCTGAGCTGCATGGCTTGGGGGATCTTAGTTCCCCGACCAGAGATTGAACCAGGGCCACAGCAGTGAAAGCACCAAGTCCTGACCACTGGACCGCCAGGGAACTCCCTTGATCCCTTCATTTACCTAACATTTCTTTGTGCCTGCCTGTGCCAGGCATGCAGGCATTATCATGGTCATTACTTACTTGAACGATGAGCTACTTTTCAGTGTCCTACTGCAAGGTTTGTAGTGTTTATTTATTTATTTTTTTAATATACGTTTATCCAAAGTTTTTTTAAAATTATTTATTTATTTTGGCTGCACTGGGTCTTCAATGTGGCATGCGGGATATTTAGTTACAGCATGCGGACTCTTAGTTGTGACATGCAGACTTATTTGTTGCAGCATGTGTACTCTTAGTTGTTGCCTGCATGTGGAATCTAGTTCCCCGAGGGATTGAACCTGGGTCCCTTGCGTTGGGAGTGTGGAGTCTTACCCACTGGACCACCAGGGAAGTCCTTGCAGTGTTGGTTTTTTGTTTTGTTTAATAAATTTATTTATTTATTTTTAGTTGCATTGGGTCATTGTTGCTGTGCACATTCTTTCTCTAGTTGCGGTGAGTGGGGGCTAATCTTTGTTGTGGTGTGTGGGCTTCTCATTGAGGTGGCTTTGTTGCAGAGCACAGGCTCTAGGCATGCAGGCTTCAGTAGTTGTGGCACGCAGGCTCAGTAGTTGTGGCTCGTGGGCTCCAGAGCGCAGGCTCAGTAGTTGTGGCTCACGGGCTTAGTTGCTCTGCGGCATGTGGGATCTTCCTGGACTGGGGCATGAACCTGTGTTCCCTGCATCGGCAGGCGGACTCTCAACCACTGCACCACCAGGGAAGCCCCTCATTTTGGTTTTGATTTGCATTTTCCTGATGATCAGTGAGATGATTAGTGAAGAGGAACATTTTTTTTTTTTTTTTGCGGTACACGGGCCTCTCACTGTTGTGGCCTCTCCCGTTGCAGAGCACAGGCTCTGGACGCGTAGGCTCAGTGGCCATGGCTCATGGGCCCAGCCGCTCCACGGCATGTGGGATGCCCCCAGACTGGGGCACGAACCCACGTCCCCCACATCAGCAGGCAGACCCTCAACCGCTGCACCACCAGGGAAACCCAGGAGGAACATTTTTTCATATACCTGTTAGCCATTTGTAGATCTTTGATAAAATGTTTGTTCAGCCATTTTATCTTTGATAAAATGTCCACTTTTTAATCAGATTGTTCTTTTCCTGTTGAGTTGTAGAGTACCTTATATATCAGTGTTTTACATATTAAAATATAAATTTCACCAATGAAATCTATCTGGTCATGGCCTATTTTTTTTGTTGGAAGATTTGCTTACTGGTTCAATTTCCTTACTTGTTATTGGTCTATTCAAATTTTCTGTTTCTTTATGATTCAGGATTGGTAGGTTGTATGTTTCTAGTCTGTTTCTTTTAGGTTATCTAATTTGTTGGTGTATAACAGTTCATAGTAGTCTTTTATGATCCTTTGTTTCTCTTTTATTTCTCTGTTAACTTATTTGAGTCTTCCATCTCAGAAGTCTAGAGAAAGGTTTGTCAGTTTTATTTATCTTTAAGCAAAACCAGTTCTTAGTATTGTTAATCTTTTTTTATTGTTTTTATAGTTTCTATTTCATTTATTTCTGCTCTGATCTTTCTTTTTTTTCTTTTTTGGCTGTGCCATGTGGCAGGCAGGGATCTTAGTTCCCCAACTAGTGAACGAACCTGGACCCCCTGCCGTGGAAGCATGGAATCCTAACCACTGGACTGCCAGGGAATTCCCCTCTGCTCTGATCTTTATTTTTTCCTTTGTTCTGCTAACTTTGGTCTTAATTTGTTCTTTTTCTAGTTCCTGGAGATGTAAAGTTTGGTTGTTTATTTAATGCTGGCATTTTTTGCTCTTAATCCTGGCATTTATTGTTCTAAACTTGATTTTTCTCTTAATGCTGGCATTTATTGCTCTAAACTTTTCTCTTAAAACTGCTTTTGCACATTGTATATGTTTTGTTTCTATTTTTGTTTTTCTCAAGGTACGTTTGATTTTCCTGTTGATTTTTTCCTTTGACTGATTGATTGGCCAGGAGCATATTGTTTAATGTTCACATATCTGAATTTTTAAGCTTTCCTCCTGTTGCTGGTTTCTAGTGTTATCCATTGTGTTAGGAAAAGTTACTTGATATGGTTTGAGTCTTCTGAAACTTGTTAAGACTTGCTTGACATAGCATATAATCTATCCTAGAGAATATTCTATATGCACTTGAGAAGAGTGTATATTCTGCTGTAATAGGATGGAATGTTCTGTATACATCTGTTATATTCATTTGGACTAAAGTGTTGTCCAATTCAAAGATACCCTTACTTTCTATCTGGATATCCACCTGTGTTGAAAGGGGGATATTTAAGTTCCCTATTAACACATTATTGACTGGGAGATTTTTTCAGAAACTAATGCCTGTGGCCGGCAATTTGTTAGTTTGAGTAAATATCAACAACTTTTTTTGCACTTAATGTATTTATTTGAAACTTTGTACATGTCTTACTAAAGCATTCTAATACTTTGTTAGAGTGTGATAGGCAGTATAGCAGGAATCTCTGTGCAGGGGAACAGAACACCTATTACAAATACACCGTTTCACTGTGCTTTCCCCTGGAAGAGCAGACTCTATGCTTTCTGGAGGCATTTTTTTTTTAAAGCCCTGTGGGTATTATTTCCTCTAGAATATGTTCTTTTATTTTACCTGGTAGTCAACAAGGTGGATCTTTGTGGGGAGGCTCTTTTTTTTATTTTTAAAATATTTATTTATTATTTTATTTATTTTGTCTGCGCCTGGTCTTAGTTGCTGCATGCGGGATCTTTTAGTTGTGGCACACGGGCTTCTTATTGCAGTACGGTGGACTTCTTAGTTGTGACATGCAGACTGTTAGTTGTGGCATGAATGTGGGATCTAGTTCCCCAACCAGGGATCGAACCTGGGCCCCCTGCATTGGGAGTGTGGAGTCTAACCCACTGGACCACCAGGGAAATCTCTTGGGGGGCTCTTTTAGAAACGCCACGGGAAGGATCAGGTGTGGGACTACCACTGCATTCACCGGAATGATCAGTTACCCATTCTCTAGCTACTGCTGACAAAAACTGCTTATGGGACTTCCCTGGTGGCGCGATGGTTAGGAATCTGCTTGCAAGGGCTTCCCTGGTGGTGCAGTGGTTGAGAGTCTGCCTGCCGATGCAGGGGACACGGGTTCATGCCCCGGTCTGGGAAGATCCCACATGCCGTGGAGCAGCTGGACCCGTGAGCCATGGCTGCTGAGCCTGTGCATCCGGAGCCTGTGCTCTGCAACCAGAGAGGCCACAGCAGTGAGAGGCCCGCGTACCGCAAAAAAAAAAAAAAAAAAAAAAAGAATCTGCCTGCAAATGCAGGGGACATGTGTTCAATCCCTGGTCCAGGAAGATCCCACGTGCAGTGGAGCAACTAAGCCCATGAGCCGCAACTACCGAGCCCGCATGCCTAGAGCCCGTGCTCCACAAGAGAAGCCACCTCAGTGAGAAGGCCACACACCACAACAAAGTGTAGCCACTGCTTGCCACAACTAGAGAAAGCATGAGCATAGCAACGAAGACCCAATGCAGCCAAAAATAAATAAATAGATGAATAAATTTATTTTAAAAATTGCTTGTAAGCCATTTTATTCTGTGCATTAAGGCTACAATAAATTTTAAATACATTGAATAAACTGCAGTTACTCAACTAGAAACCCACTTTCTTATATCATTTTCGAGTTTTCCAGAGGATATTGAAGTTTGCCAGATATTGATCAGAACGATCAACTCCTTTCATATATTTATTATACTCTAACATATTATTGGGCTTAGTTATCTGATGGCCAGTCTTTCTGTCTTCCTTTACTGTAGATGCTATGGAGGTGTAATGAATAGTTGTCACTATGCAGACTAGCCTCTTGTCTTTCCATATAAGAAGGATCACTTCTCCCTTCTGTAAGAATGTCATTTCTACCCTCTGTAGATGTTTAGATTTCTCCTTTAATTGGTTTGGTAGACCATGATTCTCTCTTATAGTCCTACAAACTCTGGTTTTATTTTTCAACAACATTACAGATGTGGACAGACTGTTGTAATAATTGTCTTGGTAAATATGGTGCCATGAACCAAGGTTGTAGGACCAACAATATTGTTTCTTGCAGTTTCTTTCCTTCACCCATGTAAACATCACGGTTGCATGTATATCCAGTTTCACTTTCGTTAAGCATCCTGACCAAAATTCCATATTTTGTAAATTTTCCAGGATTATAGGTTTTGAATCTGAGTTGTCCTCTCCACTTTATCATTGCCTCATCAAGTGATAGCTCTTGTTTGGGTGTATAGATCGATTGAGATTTTGGTAGAAAATAAGCCAAAAGAGGTTTAATTTTTGAAATTCTGTCTGTAGGAAGTGGAGTTTCCGAGTTATCATTAAAGTGAAGAAATGTCATTGTTTGAACCTTCTTCTCATCTTAATCTTTGATAAGTGTTTCAAGTAAGGGATCAGTCAACCAATATTCTTTCCACTGTGACTTTCTTATTTGTCTCATCAAAATTATTAACCCAAGAGGCTTCTTCATATCACTGTTGGTTACATTAGTCCATTTTAAAGCCTTATCATACTTTTTATATGATTTTTCATTCTGTTGGTGATATAAGTTTGTTTGAGAAGTGACCAACTCGAAAAAGTCGTTACCAAAAATTAATTCTGTTATTTCACTAACACTTGGTGGGTTATTACATTCAATAGTTACACCTGACACACTATAAAGTCTTCTAATTTTTGTGAAATGTTGTCTTCAATCTACTCTTACATAGAAGCAAAGGAGCATTCTTGAGTTTCATTTTCACTTTCCACAGTAGAGTCATTCACTACGGTTTTTTGTCTTTTTGTTGGTCTAATATTCACATCGTCTGAATCAGAACTATATTCTGAAGAACTGTCGTCTTCTGAGACACTAGTATATATGTCGCTCAGACAGAGAAAGTATCTGCATAAAATTCACCAAAAAATTCTTCATCACTCAATTTTGCAATGCATCATTTTTGAAAATTTTATGGTAATAAACTTGCGTTTAATGTACACGAGGTTGGAACAAAAACCTAATGGAGGAAAATGTGAGAGATAATGATAATCATAAGTTGTATAATGAACCCTTGATCAATTTTAAGTTCTAACAACTTCACACGGTGATGTTAATTGTGTCACTCTCTAAAAACGTATTGATACGTCTCCGGTCAATAACATTTGAGTAACAAAAGATGTATTAATGCATTTCTAGTCAGAAATGTGTTAATATTCTTTTGCTGGGACTTTCCTGGCAGTCCAGTGGTTAAGACTCTGTGCTTCTACTGCAGGAGGCACAGGTTTGATGCCTGGTTGGGGAACTAGGATCCTGCATGCCATGCGGCGTGGCCAAAAAAATAAAAAAATTCCTGCCTTCAGATCTGGTCATATTTGCTTAATTTTTAATATATGGTACGTATATATATAGTTAAATTGTTACATTCTCCTGGTGAATCAATTTCTTTATCATTACGTAATGAACATTGTCTCTTGTGATAGTTTTTTTTTAAGAGTGATCTTTATTTGTTTTTTAAAAATTTATTTTTGGCTGCATTGGGTCTTTGTTGCTGCACGTGGGCTTTCTCTAGTTGCGGTGAGCAGGGTCTACTCTTCATTGTGTTGTGTGGGCTTCTCATTTCAGTGGCTTCTCTTGTTGCAGAGCACGGGCTCTAGGCATGTGGGCTTCAGTAATTGTGGCACGCAGGCTCAGTAGTTATGGCTCACCATAGAGTGCAGGCTCAGTAGTTGTAGTGCACAGGCTTAGTTGCTCCACAGCATGTGGGATTTTCCCAGACCAGGGCTTGAACCCATGTGCCCTGCATTGGCAGGCAGATTCTTAACCACTGCACCACCGGGGAAGTCCCTCTTGTGATAGTTTTTGATTTAAAGTCTATTTGTCTCACTTAAGTATATCTTACTCTGTTCTCTTCTGAGTTCTATTTGCGTGGAATATCTCTTTCAATTCCTTCACCTTCAGCCTGTGTGTGTCCTTAAGGCTGAAGTTACTCTATTGTAGGCAGCATATAGTTGAGGTCTTTTTTTTTTTCTGTTCAGTCACTGTATGTCATTTAATTGGAGAATATTTTTAGGACCTACTGTTGCCATCTTATTATTGTATGGCTGTTTTGTAGTTTCTTTCTTCTTCTCTTGCTGTCTTCCTTTGTGACTTCATGATTTTCTGTGGTAATACACTTTTTTTTTTTTAAGTACCAACTCCTTTTTTTTTTTAAATTTATTTTTGGCTACATTGGGTCTTTGTTGCTGGGCGTGGGCTTTTCTCTAGTTGTGGCGAATGGGGGCTACTCTTCGTTGGTGGTGTACGGGCTTCTCACTGCGGTGGCTTCTCTTGTTGCAGAGCTCAGGCTCTAGGCACGCGGGCTTCAGTAGTTGTGGCACGTGGGCTCAGTAGTTGTGGCTTGTGGGTTCTAGAGCGCAGGGTCAGCAGTTGTGGCACACGGGCTTAGTTGCTCTGTGGCATGTGGGATCTTCCCAGACCGGGGCTCAAACCCGTGTTCCCTGCATTGGCAGGCAGATTCTTAACCACTGCACCACCAGGGAAGTCCCTGTGGTAATATACTTTTATTCCTTTCTCATTGTCTTTTGTGTCTAGTATAGGGTTTTGCTTTGGGGTTACCATAAGGCTTATATAAAACATAGCATTCTATTTTATGCTGATAACAATGTAACTTCAATCTCATACAAAAAATCTACTCTTATACTTCCCCCACACATGCATTTTATGTTTTTGATGTCACAATTTACATGTTTTTATACTGTGTATTGGGTAACCATCAACAAGTTATTGTGGGTATAGTTGTTTTTAATACTCTTGTTTTTTATCCTTTGTAGTTGAGTTGAGTGATTAACACAGTTTTACAGTATTAGAGTATTCTGAATTTGACCATATACTTATCTTTACCTGTGTGTTTTATATTTTCATATGATTTCATGTTAGTAGTTAGCATACTCTTTTTTCTTTTTTTTTTTTTTGGCTGTACTGGGTCTTAGTTGCAACATGCAGGATCTTCTATCTTTGTTGCACTATGCGGGATCTAGTTTCCTGCCCAGGGATGGAGCCCAGGCCCCCTGCATTTGGAGCACGGAGTCTTAGCCACTGGACCACCAGGGAAGTCCCTAGTTAGCATACTTTTATTTCAGCTAAAAGAATTCTTTAGTCTTTCGCATTTCTGGTGAGGTACTCAAGTGGTGATGAACTTCCCCAGTTTGTTTGTCTGAGAAAGTCTTTCTTCCTTATTACTGAAGAATAGTATTGCTGGTTAAGTATTCTTGGTTTGCAATTTTTTCCCCCACCGCAGTATCTAGAACATATCATCTCACTCTCATGGTATGCAGTGTTTCAGCTAAGAAAACCACTTTATGGGGTTTCCTTTGTATGAGGGGTTTCTTTTTTCTTACAGCTTTTAAATTTATCTTTATCATTACTTTTTGAGTTTTATTTTAATGTGTCTTGGTGAAGTCGTCTGTGGATTGAATCTGTTTGGGGACTTCTGAGCATCATGTACCTGAATGTCCACTTTTCCCAGATTTGGAAAGTTTTCGTCCATTATTTCTTTAAATAAATTTTCTGCCCCTTCCTCTCTCTCTACTCCTTCTAGGGCTCACATTATGCAAATACTGTTTTGTTTCACAATGTCCCATAATTCATGTAGACTTTTTAAAATTCTTTTTAGTTGTTTTGTCTTTTTTCTCTTTTGATTGGATAATTTCAAAGACCTACCTTCAGTTTCATATTCATTGTTTTGATTGATCAAGTTAGCTATTGATACGCTACTGTGTTTTTCGTTTTGTTCATCATACTCTTCACCATAATTTCTGTTTGGTTCTTTTTCATATTTTCTGTCTCTGTTTGAAACTTTATTTAGTTTGCATATTGTTTTCCTTATTTTGTTGGATTGTCTGTCTGTGTTTTCTAGTAGCTCATTGAGCTTCATTAAAACAATTATTGTGAGAGACTTCCCTGGTGGTCCAGTGGTTAAGATTCTGTGCTTCCACTGCTGGGGGCATGGGTTTGATCCCTGGTCAGGGAACTAAGATCCTGCATGTTTCATGACGTGGCCAAAAAAAAAAAAACAATTATTGTGAATTTCTTGTCTGACAGTTTATAGATCTCCCTTTCTTTGGGGCAACTGATAAATTATTATGTTCCTTTGGGGGGTGTCATGTTTCCTTGATTATTTTGTGTGTGTTTCATGTAGCCTTGCTTTGATGTTAATACATTTAATGGAGCAGTCATTTCTTTCAGACTTTATGTAAGGTTTTGGCGGGGAAGATCTTCACCTTTTTGTGGGTGTTAGTATGCCAGCTTGATGGGTAGTTGCTGTTCCGACTACAACAAGGCCCAGGGGCTTAGAGTCTGTCCAGCTCTGTCAACTGAGATCAGTCTCAGCAAAGACTGCAGGGGTCCTCAATAGCTAAAGTTGTCGGTATCCACAGTAGTAGAGAAGACTGCTGGGGATCTCCTGATCTCTTTCTCCCAAGGGAAATGTTTTGACTGAGGGGCTCCCTCTTGATGGTAAGTCCGGCTCTTGGTTGGGGGGTGGTGCTTCATGGTGGTGATGGCATTGGTGTCTGATGTGTGGGCACTGTGGAGCAGATATAGATCTGGATTCTAGGGTGTGATAAATGCAGAGCAGTAGCAGTTCTAAGGTCCCAGACACTGAACAGCCTGCAGCAGTGTTGACTTTGCTTTGTGAGATGCAGTCGCACACTGAGCAGTGATGGAGCCTTGACTGGAGTCTAGGTGCACACAGAAGTGTCTGGGGTCTGAGGAACTAACTCACCTATAGTGGCCATGAATCTCGTGCCTGAGACGGGCATTCAGGTGACAGCTGTGGAGTCAGGTTATGGAATATGGGCATCAGTTTCACAGTTGGGGCTCTGGGGTTTAGGGTGTGTGCAGGATTTATGGGGGTGGCAGCCATGGTTTTGAAATAGAGCAATAGCTACTTTTGGAGGAACAGGTGTGATTCAGCATATTATTCTCTTGCAGGTCCCCCATGGTCATGGCTATTAGTTACCTTATTGAAAGAGCTGCCAGTACCCTCTGCAGAGCAGGGAGCTGGTGTCCACACCTATAAACACTTGCTCTTCTCTGCCGTGCAGACAGTGGGATCTGCGGCTATATCGGGGCCTGTTGAGGTTCTCCAAAGCAAAGGCTGCTGGGGTCCTTTGCAGAGCAGGGCATTGGGGAATGTGATGGCAGCCACCATTTGGCTGATACACATAGTTCTCACCATTCATCTTATTTCCTATCCATCTCCACATGTCTGTTAAGCTGATGTCCCCAGCAATCCTTTTTTTTAAAAAAATATGTATTTATTTTTGGTTGCGTTGGGTCTTTGTTGCTGCACGTGGGTCTTCTTTACTTGTGTCGAGCAGCGCTACTCTTCCTTGCAGTGTGTGGGCGTCTCATTGGTGACTTCTCTTGTGGAGCATGGGCTCTAGGTGCGTGGGCTTCAGTAGTTGTGGCACTTGGGCTCAGTATTTGTGGCTCACAGGCTCTAGAGCTCAGGCTTAGTAGTTATGGTGCACAGGCTTAGTTGCTCCATGGCATGTGGGACCTTCCTGGACCAGGGCTTGAACCCATGTCCGTGTATTGGCAAGCAGATTCTTAACCACTACACAACCAGGAAAGCCCCCCAGCGATCACTTTTGTGTGGTTATTCTACTTTTCAATTTCCATTGTGTTGCTGCAGTGTCTTAATTGGATTTCTGAGTCCTCCAAGGGTCAATTTTGTTTGCAGTTAGCTGTCTGTTTTTTGTTGGTGGTAAAGGCTGGTGTCCTCTGCTGTTACGCTGATATCACTTCTAGATTGGTTTTCTGTGTCTGTTATGTGCTGAGTTGCTCTGTGACAGTAGAAGTCATCCATCTGTCCTGTTTTTACCTTAGGATTTGTATCCTGCATGTACCATGTAGTTGCTTAACTAGGGCTTACAGATGTGCCAGGATGGATATGACTCCAGTCATGGCATGGTGGGCTCAGAGGGGGCCTGGTCCTGGTGAATGGCAGCTGAGTAGAGTATGACATCAGGCTGTTTTCAGATCATACCAGGAATCTATCTTTGTTCAACCAGGGTTTAGGTGCCATTTGCAGTGGCTATACCTTACTTCTATATTTCCTTTTCCACTGTTAACACTTGCCTGACTTGTCAGTTCTACTACTTGTAATTCCTATGGTGACTTCCAGCCCAGGGATAATTTCTACCTCTCTGGACTCCACATCTCCCATTTTTCTCACCACTCTTTCTGTAGTACTCACCAACATTGGTTGTGCTGTGATATGTTCACATTTCCCTAAATTGACTTTGAATAGCAGCTAATATGTTGCTGTGGGATTTTAATGGGCTTAGATGCATGTTTCTACCATCTCACATCAGCAGCAGAAAAATCCTGCAAGAAGCCGTTGGGAAAGAAATGAGTTGTAGACCCTGCCTCTCTTCCTTGTGTCACACTCTGTGTTTTGTTTCCTTCCCCTGGTGAGGTCTCCACTATTCTGTGATCTTGAGGCTCAGTAATGCAAAACAGTCGGCTGCTCTTTCAACTGAATTCCAACTTCTGTATCTTGAAAAGCATCTCATAGACTAATACCTAGATGAGACAGATGGACATCTGTGATGAACTTGACCCTTCCCTATAGTCGACATGTACTTGACCAGCATTTCTTTCTGTTCAGGTTGCTGCTGTGGAGCAGAGGATGCAGAGGCACCTTTTGAACAGATCACTTCTCTAGGAGTGTCACAGGCTAGGACTCCCAAGGCAGATTTGTCTTTCCAGAAGACACACCCCTGTGAGATGTGTGGTCCAGTCTTGAGAAATGTTTTCCACTTGGCTGAGTGCCGGGAAACACAACACAGCCAGAAACTTTTGAGGTGTGGAGCATGTGCAAAACGATTTTATTTTAGTGCAAACTTTCAGCAGCACCAGGAGCAGTACATGGAAAAGAAAACCCTCAGAAGCAGTGTGGATGAGGCCTGGTTTGTGAAGAGCTGCAGATTCCATGTGTCACAGAAGCCATTGTGTTGTGGGGAGTTTGAAAAGGACTTCCCAACCATCGTGGGACATCTACAGCAACAGGACACTCATACTGTGGAGAAGCCAAACACAATCAGCCAGTGTGGGTCAACTTCACACGGCAGGAAAAGCCGTCACACCTGGGTAGAATGCAAGAAATCCCTCAGCCCCAAACACACACTTGTTCAGGACCATGGTGTCCACAGTGGAAGACAGTGTTTTGTGTGCAGTGAATGTGGGAAAGCATACAAGTACAAATCCTCATTTGTTCTGCACCAGAGAATCCACACTGGAAAAAAGCTTCATGTATGTGGTGAATATGGAAAATCTTTTAGGCAAAGCTCAACCCTCTGTCAACATCTAAGACTTCATACTGGGGCAAGGCAGTACAAGTGCAGCAAATGTGGGAAATCCTTAAGCCACAAATCTGTCCTCATTTATCCCCATTCATGGCACAGTGGAGAAAGCAGTTATGTGTGCAGTGAATGCTCAAAATCTTTTAGCCATAGCTCAGTGTTCTTTCCACATAGGAGATTTCAAATTGGAGAAAGGCTTTATAAGTGTACTGACTGTGTGAAATCTTTTACTTCTATGTCTGCACTCAGTTATCATCAGAGATCTCACACAGGAGAACGACCTTATGTGTGCAGTGATTGTGGGAAATCTTTTATCTCTAGTTCTGACCTCCGTTACCATCAGAGAGTTCATTCTGGAGAAAGGCCTCATGAGTGCAGTGAATGTGGGAAATCTTTTATCACTCGTACTGCTCTCCGTTATCATCACAGAGTTCACACTGGAGAAAGACCTTATGAGTGTAGTGAATGTGGGAAGTCCTTTACCCGAAAAAACAACCTAATTATACACCTGAGAGTGCACTCAGGAGAAAGGCCTTATGAGTGTAGTGAATGTGGGAAATCTTTTACCTTTAGCTCCAGCCTTCGTTATCATCACAGAGTACACACTGGAGAAAGACCTTATGAGTGCAGTGAATGTGGGAAATCTTTTAACAATAGGTGGACACTCATTCGACACCGGAGAATTCACACAGGAGAAAAGCCTTATGTGTGCAATAAATGTGGGAAATCTTTTTCTTGTAGCTCCACCCTCCAGTATCATGAACGAGGTCACCTTGGGGAAAGGCCTTATGGGTGTGATGAATGTGGAAAGTCTTTTACCACTAGCTCTGCCCTCCGTTATCATCAGAGAATTCACACAGGAGAAAGGCCTTATGAGTGCAGTGAATGTGGGAAATCTTTTATCTCTAGGTCTGACCTCCAATATCATCAGAGAGTTCATTCTGGAGAAAGGCCTTATGAGTGTAGTGAATGTGGGAAATCCTTTATCCGAAGGAATAACCTCCTTTTACACCAGAGAGTTCACACAGGAGAACGGCCTTACAACTGTAGTGAATGTGGGAAATCTTTTAACAATAGGTGGACACTCATTCAACACCAGAGAGTTCACACAGGAGAAAAGCCTTATGTGTGCAGTGAATGTGGGAAATCCTTTACCTCCAGCTCCACCCTCTGTTATCATCAGAGAGTTCATGCAGGAAAAAGGCCTTATGAATGCAGCGAATGTGGGAAATCTTTTACCTCTAGTTCTACCCTCCGTTATCATCAGAGAGTTCACACAGGAGAAAGGCCTTATGAATGCAGTGAATGTGGGAAATCTTTTACTTTTAGTGCCAGTCTCCGTTATCATCACAGAGTGCACAGTGGAGAAAGGCCTTATGAGTGCAGTGAATGTGGGAAATCCTTTAAGGATAGATCACAATTCAATAAACACCGGAGAGCTCACACTGGAGAAAGACCTTATGAGTGTGGTGAATGTGGGAAATCTTTTAGCCAAAAATCTTCCCTCTCAACACACCGGAAAATTCATAATAGAGAACGGTCTTATGAGTGTAGTGCATGTGGGAAGTCTTTTACCTCTATTTCTGGCCTTGGTTATCATCAGAGAGTTCACAGGGGAGAAAAGCCTTATCAGTGTAGTGAGTGTGGGAAATCTTTTACCAATAGCTCCATACTGATTCGACACCAGAGAGTTCACACAGGAGAAAGACCTTATGTGTGCAGTGAGTGTGGGAAATCTTTTACTAGTAGTGCCACCCTCTCTTATCATCAGAGAGTTCATGCAGGCAAAAGGCCTTATGAGTGCAGCAAATGTGGGAAATCTTTTACTTCTAGTTCCACCCTTCGTTATCATCAGAGAGTTCACGCAGGAGATAGGCCTTATGAGTGCAGTGAGTGTGGGAAATCCTTTATCTCTAGCTCTAAACTCCGCTACCATCAGAGAGTTCACACGGGAGAAAGGCCTTATGTGTGCAGTGAGTGTGGGAAATCCTTTAGGGATAGTTCCCAATTTAGTCAACACCAGAGAGGTCACACTGGAGAAAGGCCATATGAGTGTAGAGAATGTGGGAAATTTTTTATGCGAAAATCTACCCTTTCTCAACATCAGAGAGTTCACACTAGAGAAAGGCCTTAGATGTACTGGGGATGTGCAGTTTTCTTGTTCATTGTAAGGATTCCAGAGGAAACTGAGGAGCCATATGTCTGAATTAACTCTCAGACATTTGAGCATGCACAGTGGGAAGATTTCCCCATAAGTTTCAGTTATGTGGGAAGTGTGGGACTATGTTGCACTCTCTAACCTGTCCAGGGCTCTTCCCAGATTTATGTCACTTCCATCTCTGGGGTCAAGGCCATTTCACCTCCACCACCTGGTAGGTTCACACAGTGTGCATCAGTCACCAACCCAGTGTGTTCAGGGAAGCTGACCTCTGTCCTGCAATGTATTGGCCAAGTTAGGAGTCACCTGAACATTTATGGCATCAGCTTTCACTCCTCCCTGACTTATCTTGGACATGGACCTGGTCAGTATTGGCCCAGAAGATACCAAAAGTTCAGCTGGCAGCGAGCAGAGAATGACAACACAGGGATGTGTTGGTCTCACATGATAATAGTAAATTTTTCCAGCTTCCAAATCATGAACTGGGTAACTGCCTGCTGCAGATTGCTTTGGCTTGTACAATAATCAAGGCCTTACAAGCTCTTTACACTCTCTTTAATCTTGGAAGTTCTGTTTACTCTGCAGGTAGTTTATACACAGGTTTTTACTGTGTAAGCATAAAGGGGAGAACAACTTTTAGGGGTCTCAAAATTTCTGTGTCTGAGGAGGGATGGTATGATGGCAGACAGTAGCTTGCCAGTTTTGCCCAAATTTGCATTGCTGCCCACTGCCTCCTAGGAAAGACCGCAGGGATTTCTGGTTTTCATATGAAGCTTGGAGGCTTTGTGTTTTAGGAGTCTCCAAGATGTCCCTGAGAAGTGGCAGCTGTGAGAATCTCAAGAGCTTTGAAAGCAGAATGAATTTTTTTTTTTCGGTACGCAGGCCTCTCACTGTTGTGGCCTCTCCCATTGTGGAGCACAGGCTCCAGACGTGCAGGCTCAGCGGCCATGGCTCACGGACCTAGCCACTCTGCGGCATGTGGGATCTTCCCAGACCGGGGCACGAACCCGCATCCCCTGCATCGGCAGGTGGACTCTCAACCACTGCGCCACCAGGGAAGCCCCAGAATGAATTTTTTCCCTTCCTCAAAGGAGAGGTCACAGGGCACTTCAGCACTGTTGAGAGATTATCTTCCCCCAGGTCTACAGAGAGCCATATTCCCTGATGGCCACAATTTATTGGCCTAGTGTCACTGGTTCTAAGACCATTGGGTCCAGGGGAAACCATAATTGGTACAGAAACTGGTTTACTAGGGAGGGGAAGAGGCCGCAGCCTACTAGTGTGTCAATGTAAAAATGACTGTGGAGAATCAGTTTGTACACAAATCTCAGTACTTCCAGGTATGTTTATCTTGTATAGCTGAAGTCATCAGAGAAAATAAAAATAATTGAAAGGTTTTGTGGATTCCTTTAGCCTCTGTAATATTCACCTCAAGGCCATTACTGCATGGGCAGGAAGAAAGAGAAAAAAGGGGATCTAGTCCACAGATGTGGCTCTTGTGACCCAGACAGCATTCCTGTTTGACTTCAGGTGGAAATGTTCTTTATTGCTCACCATATTTGCTGCCACTGAGGCAAGACTGCCGCCCCAACCCCCTGGGGCATAAGGATAGAAATGATGGAGTCAGTATAAGGTTGCCAAACCTATTTTCTGAAAGGACTGGGACATAGAGATCTTTAAATCTTGAGCTATGTTTTAAAGCTTTACTAAGGTATAATTTACATGTGCTAATACGAATATATTTAAAGTGTACAATTTGATAAGTTTTGACATAGGTGTGAACTTCTGAGACCATCATCATAGTCCTAATAGTGACCATATCTGTCATGGTATATTTACCTCATTCCTATTATAATCTCCTTGCCTTTCTCACCTCTCCAAGTAACCATTGATTTACTTTCCTTACAGTAGATACCTTGCATTTTCTTGAATTTATATTATTGGAATCATTTGTTGTTTACTGTATTTTTTTGTTTTCCTTTATGTATCATAATTACTTTGAGATTCATCAGTGGTATATAGTGCTTTTGGTTTTTGTTTTGTTTTTGGCTGAGTAATATTTTTCAATATGCGATGGTTAGTTTATCCATTCTCTTTATGGGCATTTGGTTTGTTTCTAAATTTTGACTTCTGAAAATAAAGCTAGTATAAAAATTGTGTTCTTTATATGAATATATGAAGAATATATATGTTTCTTTTATCTTTTGTCAGTAACTTAGAATATAATGTGTGAGTCACAACTGTTTTTTACTTTTTTTTTTTTTTTGGCTGTGCTGGGTTTTCGTTGTGGCAAGTGGGCTCTTCATTGCGGCCTGTGAGGTTAGTAGCCCTGTGGCATGTGGGATTTCAATTCCCTAACCAGGGATCGATTCCCTGTCCCCTACATTGGAAGGCAGATTCTTAACCACTGGAACACCAAGGAAGTCCCACAACTGTTTTACTTTTGAAGAAACTAACATATTGTGATCTAAAATGATTGTACCTTTTGCATCTTACCAGCAATGTATGAGAATTCCATTTCTTCCATATTCTACTGAATACTTGGTTTATCATTTGTGTTAGTTTTAGCCTTTTAACTGAGTTTTTAGAGTTACCTCACTTTTGAGTTTCCATAAGGATTCATGATGAGCGTTTTTTCAGATATTCATTTGCTGTGTATCTTTGTTAAAATATTTGCTGAAATCTTTTTCTTTATTGACCCTTGGCTATCTTCCTTTAACAAATAGGACAATGAACCAACAAAGATGTATGTTGGAATTTCACTCATTTTAAAATACTTTTAATATTTTTAAAAAGTGATTTTGCTTTATGGAGTAACTTTACTGGCAGAATTTTCTGACTTGAAAAAAATCTGCAGTATTCATAATGCAGTGGATACTTAGATATACCATTTTAAATTTAATCTACATTTTTAACATATTCTCTATATTCTTAAGTTCAGTCACTGAAGAATACAATAAAGCCTTGCTTTATAGTGCTTACACATTTTCCTGGTTTATATCATCGTGGAAGTTGGTGGGTTGGAGCAGATGGGGACAAGATATCTATCTATCTATCTATCTATCTATCTATCTATCTATCTATCTATCTACCTATTGCTGTGTTGGGTCTTTGTTGCTGCTCACGGGCTTTCTCTAGTTGCAAGAGCGGGGACTACTCTTCATTGTGGTGCACGGGTTTCTCACTGTGGTGGTTTCTCTTTGTTGTGGAGCACAGGCTCTAGGCTCATGGACTTCAGTAGTTGTGGCTCACAGGCTCAGTAGTTGTGGCTTGTGGGCTCTAGAGTGCAGGCTCAGTGGTTGCGGCACACAGGCTTTGTTGCTCCGTGGCATGTAGGATCTTCCCAGACCAGGGCTTGAAACTGTGTCCCCTGCATTGGCAGGTGGATTCTTAATCACTGCACCACCAGGGAAGTTCCAGGGACAAGATTTCATCAGGATGGACTGGTCTTTCCTTTGAGTCCCAAAGCCTGGCTGGGGGGCGGGTGATGAAGAGATCAGTGGTCAGACTCCACAAGTCCTCATCCAGGCTGCTGGGTTTAATTCTGTATCCCTGACCAGTGAAAGGACCCACAGGCAAACACTCCTCTCCAGGCCTGTTTCCTCCTATGTAAGGTGGGGATTAGGATCTGACCTGCCTCTGGTCCACTGAAAGATGTGAGGAGGGGAGCTGTCCATTCCTATGCAGCTCCCTTTGCAGGTGACATTCTGGTGCCAGCCACCTTTAGCTCCCCCTGATGTCCTCAGATTCCTCTAACCCCAGACCCCTCTATCCCCAGGGACATGTCAGAAATAAATGAGGCATCTCACAATCCACGATCTGGGTCAGCCCCCATGGACTTACAGGCATCGAGGTGGGGTCTGCTGGGTACTGAGGTCTCCGTGTGGATACCCCAGTGGGAAATAATCTGGGCAACTTGCTGAAGCTCCTTGAGCCTCAGTTTGCTGACTTGGACATAAAGGTGTTAACTTTGGCCCCTGAGAGGATCAATGAATGTAACAAAACACTGAGCACTTAACACCTGAATTCCAGGGTTTGTATTTTGAGCTTGTATGTGGCGTATTTATTTAAAATTTTAATAGAAAATATTTTCATAAGTTTCCTTTTCACAATTCTCTTATTGTACTTAACTCTAATTTATTGGTATTTTTATTGTATTAGTAACATTCTCATTTTGTTCCATTTTATAGAGTGCCATGTAAGTTAATATAAATGCCATGTAAATATACTGTGAAATTTTACTCAATCCATATGTGTATCATTGTTATAGCGTATTTCTCCTGAATCCGTTTACTCTGCGAGATTGAGAGCACACTCATCAATTGATGGATTATCACAGAAATAGTTTGATTCTTTTGCAAGTGTACTGAGAGATCTCTTACTTCTGTTTGCCGTAACTGATAAATTAATTCTCTTCAGATCCTCTTTAAACATATTTCATTTATTATGCTGAAATGCAAAATGACCAATTCTATTAGAGTATGCTATTTCACATACCAGATAGTCTTTTCACGTAAGTTTTTTTGTTCATTAGTTTTTTGTCCTTCCCCTGAAACTCAATGCAAGTTTTGTTTATTTAAAAATAGCTTATTTAATATGATATAAACAACAGATAACTACTTAGAAAACATTCTTATTTCAATGAATATTCATTTGAATGTTCTGGAAAGGTTACAAGTTACTTTTTTAAAAATCCAGTTCAGTGAAATGTGGCTGATAAAAGTATGTGATAAAGTAATAAATCTATAATTCTATAAGTATTCTACAGTCAGAATGTTTTGGAAACATTTAAAATTATCAGTCCACTTTAATTCTGGCTGGTTATGGGTAGATTTTGAAATCAAAACGAAATTTTCACAAATTAGATTATTGTATAGTAATTGGATAGTTTTCACAAAAATTGCCTGTTGCAAAATGTTGCCCAATGTTTTTATGGTTTTATAGATACTGAAAATATTATAGACAATTTTTTTTACATTATACACGTTATTTTTGTCATTTAAATTTTTAGTTGTTACTGTATTTTGCCGCAGCAGTGAGAGCCCAGAATCCTAACCACTAGGCCACCAGGGAACTCCCCACTTGAATTTTTTTTTTTTTTTGTGGTCCACGGGCCTCTCACTGTTGTGGTCCCTCCTGCCGTGGAGCACAGGTTCCAGACACGCAGGCTCAGCGGCCATGGCTCACGGGCCCAGCCACTCTGCAGCACGTGGGATCTTCCTGGACTGGGGCACGAACCCGTGTCCCCCGCATTGGCAGGTGGATTCGCAACCACTGCGCCACAAGGGAAGCCCCCCACTTGAATTTTTATTTACAAAAATCAAAAGTATATTTTGTGGCCTTAAATTGGGGCTTAGCTTGTAATGACTTGCATACCTCAGTTTATTAAAAAAGAAAAATCTTTTTTTTACATTTTTAATTTTAATTGAAGTATAGTTGCTGTACAGTATTATATAAGTTACAGGTGTACAATATAGTGATTCATAATTTTTTTGTGTGTGTGTGGTACGTGGCCTCTCACTGCTGTGGCCTCTCCCGTTGCAGAGAACAGGCTCTGGACGCACAGGCCCAGTGGCCATGGCTCACAGGCCCAGCCACTCCGTGGCATGTGGGATCTTCCCGGACCAGGGCACGAACCCATGTCCCCTGCATTGGCAGGCAGACTCTCAACCACTGCGCCAACAGGGAAGCCCCTGATTCATAATTTTTAAAGGTTATACTCCATTTATAGTTATAAAATATTGGCTATATTCCCCGTGTTGTTCAATATATCCTCATAGTTTATTTTATACTTAATAGTTTGTACCTCTTACTCCTCTACCCCTCTATAGCCCATTCCCCCTTCTGTCTCCCCTCTGGTAACCATTAGTTCTCTGTATTTGTGAGCCTGTTTCTTTTTTGTTATATTCACTAGTTTGTTGTATTTTTTATATTCCACATATAAGTGATATCATACAGTATTTGTCTTTCTCTGTCTAACTTACTTCACTTTGTATGATAATCTCTAGGTCCATCCATGTTGCTGCAAATATCAAATTTCCTTCTTTATGGCTAAGTAGTATCCCATCATACATTGCGTTGGCCAAAAAGTTCGTTCGGGGTTTTCTGTAAGATGCTATGGAAAAACCCGAATGAACTTTTTGGCCAACACAATATATACCACATCTTTTTAAACCATTCATCTATTGATGGGCATTTAGGTTGCTTCCATATCTTGGCCATTGTAAATTATGCTGCTGTGAACATTGGGGTGCATGTATCTTTTTGAATTAGTGTTTTTGGTATTTTTGGATATATACCCCAGAGTGCAATTGCTGTGTCATGTGGTAATTCTGTTTTTAGTTTTTTAAACCTCCATACTGTTTTCCACAATGGCTGCATGGATTTACATTGCCACCAGCAGTATGAGGGTTCCCCTTTTTTCCACACCTTCTCCAGCATTTATTATTTAAAGACTTTTTGGGTTTTTCTTTTGCCTTGCTGTGCGGCTTGTGGGATCTCAGTTTCCCGACCAGGGATTGAACCCGGGCCACAGCAGTGAAGCCCAGAATCCTAACCACTAGACCACCAGGGAACTCCCTATTTGTAGACTTTTTGATGATAGCCATTCTGACCTGTCAGCCTTTCTCTGTACACTTAACCCTCATTTGAAACCCAGCCAGCCCCAGTGGCCCTTCACTTCAGGTCCAGTTGCTCTATCAGAGAGCCACTGTGCCCATGAACTAATCTGCCAGCCTGGCTGAAGCACCCCAGGCACCACCAAGGCTCACAACAAAATCCTAGTGATTCTGTAGAGCAGTGAATAAACAGGTGGCTTCAATGTCATCTTGCCTCAGTTACAAGTGTCTCCACACCCATCTCATGTCCGCACATTCCTCAGCAGCCTTGGCCACCTGACAAATTATCCTCTCTCCCACACCAGTGCTTATGATGCCCCCCCACCTTCACCCAGGTACCCAAGCTCTCTATGCACTTGTGGCACCCACCCTCCTCTTTCTGATTTGCTATTGGCATTACCATCATGTTCAGGATTCCTCCTACTACTATTAACAAAAGCTCCTCCTGGTCCACAAACCGTCCACCACGTTTTGTAGATGTGTCCATCCAGAAGCCCTTCCCATAGTTCCAGGCCTGTGTGTCCAGCTGCCTGCTAAATAACTCCACTCTTTTGTTCTATGAAATATCTCATACCGTCAACTTGGCCAAAAAGAAAACTGCTGATATCCCTAATGAGAATTATTTCCATTATGGAACACCCAACACAGCTGATGGAGCTTCCATCCTTCCACCTCCCAACACGAAAAATCTTGGTGTCATACCTGACTCCTACCTTACTTTCTCTCAACATCACAATCCGAAAAACCATGCTGTCCCGTTTTAGAAATTTATTTATTTATTTTTGGCTGCATTTGGATTTTTGTTTCTGCACGCAGTCTTTCTCTAGTTGCAGAGGGCAGCTACTCTTTGTTGCGGTGCTCAGGCTTCTCATTGCGGTGGCTTCTCTTGTTGTGGAGCATGGGCTCTAGGTGTGTGACCTTCAGTAGTTGTGGCACTTGGGTTCAATAGTTGTAGCTCGCGGGCTCTAGGTCACAGGCTCAGTAGTTGTGGTGCATGGGCTTAGTTGTTCCACGGCATGTGGGATCTTCCCGGACCAGGGCTCGAACCCGTGTCCCCTGCATTGGTAGGTGGATTCTTAACCACCACACCACGAGGGGAGTCTGGCTGTCCTGTTTTAAAAAACTGATTCAAAAATTCATTAACTTCTCCCACCTCCACAACCATGACAATGGCCCACACCGACAGCACTCACCCCAATGTCTTGGAGGTGAAACCAACTGGAACCTTGGATGTGGGATTTCCACCAGGCAGACTTCTGGGGGCAGTACCCATCCAGCACAGTTGCAGGGATAGGACCACTACTCCAGTGGGTCTGGAAGGCGCAGCATTGAGCCAAAGATTATTTATGAGCCATAAGATCTCATGATGTTTGCTTTGCTAGGTTTGGGGCTTGTTTAGGACCCCTCACAACTTTATTTCCCATTCCCCCCATTTGTAATGGAAATTTCTATCCTATGCCTGTCCCACTATTACATTTTGGAAGCATGGAACTTTTGGTTTCACAGCTGGAGAGCAGTTTTGCCTCAGGGTTGATTGTACTTTGAGTCTCATTCATATCTGACTTAGATGATATGTAGATGAGTCTTTGAACTTTCTAATATCACACTAAAACTTACTATAAAGTTACACACTTTTTCTTTCATGTTTCCTTTCTGTGTTCATTGAAGAGTTTAAGCTGCATGAAAATAGAGGTTTTCGTCTGTCATGGTTCTCATGCACCTGAAACAGTGCCTGACACTGAGTATTTTGTTCAATGAAAATTTATGAGAACCGTGAATAAACATGACACCTGATATTCTTGTTAACTTTTACTAGTCTGACTACTCTTAACATCCACTCCAATTCTTTCTCCAAGCCGGTATTAATATTTTCAAGAATAAAAGCCCTACCAAAAGTTCTCTGAAGTATTAACTGTCTTCAACATCATCTGCTATTTCCCCAGAGCGATATCTGCCCCTGTCTTTGAATAACTACATAACTATTAATAACTTTCTGACACCTGCATTTCAAAACTGTTTTTCTGATATTATCTCATTTCCCCATGAAGAACTCTACCTGCAATCACTGGAAAATGATAATCACTTACCAGCAAGGACACGAGATCATAAGCTTAAGATACCCTCCTTTATATGAGTGTTCAGATACTCCCTTCCACACGTGCTGCGCCTCTGAAAGTTGCAGCTATTGGCACATACCAAAATGACATTAGTTAAGTTGCTCTCCGTTTGAGATAGATGTCTGTACACTAAAAGGAATTGAGTTTATATTAGGAAATGGAATAAGATATTATATGGATGAAAGTGTTTCTTAATGGGTAGGACACAATCACCGACTCTATAGGCAAGAGAGAAGCTTTGTGTGGAACCAGAGGTAAAACTTCTGCTTGTCCACCTAATTTAGAATATCCATCTTCTTTCTTCACAGTCATGGCCCTGTACGGACTGATTTCTCTTGCTCATAGCCTATCATAATACAACTCATAAAACTGACTATGGCTTCAGATACATTTGAAGAACAGTTATATAATGTGTCCAGCTACGCACTGAGTCATGTCTGAATGACTCTGTAATAATATGGCCATTTAGATCTGTACATTTGAGAGCATCTCAAATAATATTTTTACTTTCTAAGGGCTGAGTGAGCATCACGAAGTCTGAAATTTTGTCACTTTGCTGCACTTAACAAGGAACAGAGCCCCTCCCTTCCTCGAGGTAGGATGACTGCTTTCCAGCATCCCTCCCTGTGCCGCTTGGCAAAAGTTCTGGTTGGTCAGAAAGGAGAACCCCCTTTGCGGCGACTTGTAAAGCCCCGCGAACTACATTACCCGGAAGATGCTGCGCCGAGGTAAGCCAAGGACCACCAGGATAAATGCCTTTCCGGGAGAATTCTTCACGTCAGGGCAGGACTTCCGGCCTCCTCTTTGTGGCGTCCATTTTAACTGCCCTGGGTCTGTTCTGGCTACGGGGCACCGGGGTGACGGGACTGAAAAAGCGCGAGAGGAGGCGCTGTCTGCGCGCCATAGAGGCGGGTCTGAGGTTCGGCGACACAGCCCGGACTGCCCCGCGTCAGGCCCGGGAGACGGACCGCTATCCCCGCGTCCCACCTCCTCTCTCGCCGCTCCCGGCCCCGCTCCGCCCACGGACTGCTATGGCGTCTGCGGCGGCGGCACTGAGGGACCCGCCTCAGGTAGTTGCTCGGCCTCCGGGCCCTCACCGCCCTCACTCCACCAGACACTAAAGCCCCGAGTGCGGGGCGCCTACTCATGTCCCCGCAGCCCAGGCTGTGTCCAGGACTGTGAGGCGGTCCTGGGTGGGGCCCTGTTTCTGAGAGTGTGATGGCGCGTGGGAGAGGGTGGCAGGCGGAGGGACCGCCAGGTGCAAAGTCTTGGAGGTCGGGCTGAGGCGGGAGGATTCGGGAAACCTGGGGTCCATCTGATGTCTGCAGGAAACAGAGTGAGCCGGAGTGGCACGTGGACCGGCAGAGAGGTTGTTCCTTATTCTGAGGGACCTGGAGGCCGTGGAGGTTAGTGGACAGAAGAGGGACCCATTATGTGTTAGGGGTTTTTATTATTATTATTTTTCTTTATTTTTTTGGCTACGGACATGCAGGCTCAGTGACCATGGCCCACGGGCCCAGCCGCTCCGCAACATGTGGGATCCTCCTGGACCGGGGCACGAACCCGTGTCCCATGATCGGCAGGCAGACTCAACCACTGCGCCACCAGGGAAGCCCCATGTGTTAGGGTTTTAAAAGTTATCAAAATGCTGCTCAGAGAGGGAACAGACTGGAATGTGGGTGACGAAGACATTGAGACAGAGAGAAGTAGAGCCTTTGTCCAAGGTCAGAGATCTGGTAAGAGGCAGCACTAAGATTGAAACACAGACGTTAGTAAGTTACCCGAGGTCCAGGTTCCAGGGTCGGGTGGGAATACAGGGGAGTCCTGCGCACATGGAGCCCAGCCGTGGTTGCCTTTCACTTCCCACGTGTTCTGAACGTTGAAAAAGCACTTAGGGATCCTACACAAGGCAAGAGAGGGTGTCCCAGTCCCTCACTGGTAATGACACCACCCATAGAGTGGCTGGGTATTGTGTCTTGAGAGTCTTCTCTTGATATATTCTCAGCTCTTAGCTGTGTGGGCCCTGAGGATATTCTCAAGCTGTGGGTCCTGTGTGCAGGACAAGGGTAAATACAGGTGTTCACTTTCCTGACAACCTGTATAAACAGTTGGAACCTGTATGGAACGTTATCCCAGGAACAGATACTAGCATGTGCAAGTGCTTGGAGGTGTGACTGAGTTGGGAACAGGGTACAGCAGGTCTTCATTCTTTCAGTTAGGAACAAAGAGCAGGGGACCTGGTAATCAGGCCTATGATGTGGCTGTCTGAGAAGTTGGGCATCATTTATGGAAGTAATGAAAGATTTGAATAAGAGGAAGTGTTGGTACTAACCAGGGTTCAGTAGGCTGCATTTGGCTGGAGAGACGAGAAAAGACTATGGAGTTAAGGAAGGAGGCAGTGAGCCCAGGAAGAGGTTACTCTTGTAATCCAGTTGAGTGTTGAAGGAACAGAACTGTGGCCATGAAGGTAGGAGACAAGTTTGGATTCTAAGTACATTTTTAAAAAAGAGCCAAGTAGGTTTTTGGATGTTGTAGGTAAGGGAGAGGTTAGGGATGACTCCAGGGTTTTTGGCCCTAGGAGCTGAAGGAATGGATCCTTCATCAACTTGGATGTGACAGATGCAGTATGCTTATTTCCTTGTGCGTATCAGAAATTTTGTTTTGGTCTCTTTATGGGTCTGGGGTGTTTCAGAGTACAGTGAGTGGAGCCATCAATTGGGCAGCTGAACATGTATGTCTCAAATTTAGGGAAGGGCTCAGGATGAAGACTCTCAAGAGTGGTGGCTATTATAAGGACCAGAGCAGAGATGTGGATGACATTTCAAAAGTAGAATGCAGGTTAGAGTCGTAATGCTATTAGCGGGTCAGAAAGACTCGGGTGCATGCCCAGGAGTGGCACCTGGTTGAGGTTCCTGAGTATAACAAACAGGTGAGAGAGAGAATGGCTCTGGATGGTCTGGGAGAGAAGATGATCTGGCAGGTGGCCAACGCTTCCATGGGATGAATGGGTGCAAAATACGTGGTTTGGGAGGCAGAGAAATAATTGAGACAATTTGACACTGAGGACAGGGCTCCTGCTAGTTCACTACTGTCCAGATTCTCCAGAATCGTGTAGTGAGCCTTGTTGGGGTCTAGAATGTTTTAGTCTTGCTGGTGGATAAGATTCAGGGTAAATGGTCATTTGTGAAAGTCTTTATGCCTGGCAGGGAGATTGTAAGGGCTGGGGTTGTGAGGAAGTTTGAGTAGAGAGAGGAGAGTTGTGACTGTTGAGGGGACAGGCAATCAGACAGTGCATCACAGAAGTAGAAGAATGTCATGGGTGTCTGTAATTCACATGTGGTTCTGAGTGGCTAATATTGAAGCAAGGATCAGAAGCAGGTGGAGAGGCCTGCAAAGTTGCATGTGGGACTTTCCCTGGTATTGGGATTCATCAGAGATCTCGGATGATACTGAGTTGTGTTTGAGTGTCAAGGACTCTCTGGAAGCTATGGGCCACGTTAATGAGTGAGTAGAGGGAAATGCCTGTGTTGTAGAGCAGGGAGGTGACAGAACTGGGAGTGCAACCCTGGGGAGTGATGATGTTAGAGAGTGAGAGTCTACAGAATGATGTGCTGATAGCCCCATGGCCCTGGTATTGGGGACTTAGTGGTGAAGCATGAGCCCAGGTTTGACTGTCTTGTATGTACAGTCTGAGAGACTTCAGGGGAATTGCTTGGCAGGAGCGATGGGGCTCTGCTAGCCAGGCCCAGAGCTTACATACCATCTATATGTCTCCCTGACTGTTATTGCTGAGGGCTGAATGCAGTGGTTCATGGGAACTGAGGAAAGAGTGAGCATCAGTAGCACCAGGTCCTGGTATCTCCTTTGAGGTGGGAAGCTTGGGAGGAGGATGATAGTGGGGTAGATGTATGAGGTGATGGACTGTGGGTTCTCAGAGTGTTCATTGTTTCATCTGTCCCCATGTTGACAGGATAGTATGACCTTTGAAGATATCGCCGTGTACTTCTCGTGGGAGGAATGGAGGCTCCTTGATGAGGTTCAGAGGCACTTGTACCACGATGTGATGCTGGAAAACTTTACATCATATCCTCACTGGGTAAAACTCTCACAGCCTTCCCAGTGACCTGGAGGGAGCTCTGTATTCTGGCTCACCCCCCTTTTCTCTGGGGGTGCTCTGTCCTTGTGACATGTGGACCTCGGGCACTGCTTGTTTCTCCAGCTTTCTGGGTAGTTGCTGTGGTCAGTATGGCTGGGTTGTTCGCTGTTCCTTCTTCTCTCCCCTGCAACCCCAATATTTGATGTACTGGATCCTCATGGGGAAGAATTTGAGGTCTGTAGTCCTGCAGTATATTTAATGATCTGTATCATCTTGTAACTGAAGATTTGTGCTTTTTGAGCAACACATTGCCATTTGTCCCATCCCACAGCCCCGGCCTTCTACTCTCTGTTTCTCTGAGTTCAACGTTTTTGTTTGTTTTAAATTCTACATGTAAGTGATATCATACATTATTTGGCATAATGTCCATCTGGTTCATCCATGTTGTCCCATATGGCAGGACTTCCTTTGTTTTTAAGGCTAAATAATATTCAAGGCATGCATGTGTGTGTGTGAGTATATCACACCTTGTTTATCCATCCCTACGTAGATGGACACTCAGGTTGTTTCCATATCTTGTGTATTATCCATAATGCTGCTGTGAATGTGACAGTGCAGGTTATCTTTTCCCCTTTGGATTTCATTTCTTTGGGCTATATTCCAAGCAATGGAACTGCTGGATCTTATGACACTTCTGTTTTGAATTTTTGAGGAACTTCCATACTGTTTATCCATAATGCCTGTACCAGTTTATCTTGCTACCAAGTGTACAAGGGTTCCCTTATCTGTATACCTTTGCCAACCCTTCACTCTTGTCTTTCTGTCTTCCTCCCTCCCTCCCTTTCCTTCCATTTTCTTTCTTTCTTTCTTCCTTCCTTCCTTCCTTCCTTCCTTTCTTTCTTTCTCTCTCTTTCTTTCTCTCTTTCTTTCTTTCTTCTCTTCCTTCCTCTCTCTCTCTCTTTATCTCTATTTTTCTTTCTTTCTTTCCTGGAGTATCGTTGCTTTACAGTATTTTGTTAGTTTGTACTGTACAGCAAAGTGCATCAGCTATACATATACATGTATCCCCTCTTTTTTGGATTTCCTTCTCATTTAGGTCACCATAGAGCATTGAGTAGCGTTACCTGTGCTATACAGTATGTTCTTATTCGTTACCTACTTTATACACAGTACCAATAGTGTATATATGTCAATCCCAATCTCCCATTTCATCCCACCCTCTTGACTTTTTGATGATAGCCATCCTAACAGTTATACAGTAATATCTCATTGTGGTTTGGATTTACATTTCCCTGATTATTAGTGAGGAAGATCAATTTTTCATATACTTGTTAGCCATTTGTATATCATCTTTGGAATAATGCCTAATCAGATCCTCTGCCCATATATATATATATATATTTTTTTGTAAAAACAGGTACAAAGTTTATTGCTAGAGACATAGCACAACAGCAAGTGGGAGAGCACACCAAGAAACAGTTTGCTTAGTTAAGACCCTCTGCCCATATTTTAATCAGATTATTCTGTTTCTGCTGATTTGTATGAGTACATTACATGTTTAAAATATTATCCCTTTATTAGGTACATGGCTTGCAAATATTTTCTCCCATTCTGTAGGTGGCATTATTATTTTTATTTATTTATTTATTTATTTGTGGTACGCAGGCTTCTCACTGTTGTGGCCTCTCCCATTGCAGAGCACAGGCTCCGGACGCACAGGCTTAGTGACCATGGCTCACGGGCCCAGCCGCTCCGCAGCATGTAGGATCTTCCCGGACCGGGGCACGAACCCGTGTCCCCTGCATCGGCAGGCGGACTCTCAACCACTGCGCCACCAGGGAAGCCCTATTATTTTTTTGATTCTTTTGCTATGGAGAAAAGCTTTTTCGGTTGATGCAGTTTCACTTGTTATTTTTTTTCCCTGTACTTTTCATGTTGTATTAAAAAAAAAAAGAGTCATTACCAAGACAACTGCCACGTAGCGTATTCTGTTTTTTCCCCCAAGGAGTTTGACATTTTCATGTCTTCTGTTTAACTCTTCAATCTACTCTGAGTTAATTATTAGTAGTAATAGGGGTCCAGTTTCATTGTTTTGCATGTGAATATCCAGTTTTCCCAACACGTTTTATTGAAGAGACTCTCCTTTCCCCATCCTGTGTTCTTTGCACCCTTGTCAAAGATTAGTTTACCATATATGTTTGGGACTTTTTCCTGGGTACTTTATCCTGTTCCATTCCTCTATGTGTCTGTTTTTATGACAGTACCATACTGTTTTGATTACTACAGCTTCACAATGTATTTCAAAATCGGGACGTTTGATATCTTCAGCTCTGATCTTCTTGCTCAAGATTTCTTTGGCTCTTTGAGGTCATTTGTGGCTCCATATGAACTTTAGGATTCATGTTCTATTTCTGTGAAAAATTGCATTGTGATTTTGAAAGGAATTGCATTGAATCTGTATATCGCGTTGGGTAGTGTGGACATTGTAACATTATTAATTTTTCCTGTACAAGGACATTGGATATCTTTTCATTTATTTGTGTCACTTGCTTTTATCAGTGTCTTATAATTTTCAGGGTCCAGATCTTTTACTTCCTTGGTTATATTTATTCATATGTATTTTATTGGTTTTGATATTGTAAATGTGATTGCTTTCCTAGTTTCTTATTCCAATATTTCATTCTTAGTTTATAAAAATGCAACTGATTTTTGCATATTGATTTTGTATCCTGCAGTTTTACTGAATTTGTTTAATATTTGTAACAGTTTTAGAGGGGAGTCTTTAGGGTACTCTATATATAAGATCATGCCTTCTGCAGACACAATTTTACTTCTTTTATGATTTTATTATTACTACTATTTTCTCTTGACCAAGTGTTCTGGGTAGGCCTTCCAGAACAGTACTGAATAGAAATGAGGACAATGGGCATCTTTTTTTTTTTTTAAATAAATTTATTTATTTATTTTTGGCTGCATGGGGTCTTCGTTGCTGTGTGCGGGCTTTCTCTAGTTGTGGCTAGCAGGGTCTACTCTTCATTGTGGTCAGCGGGTTTCTCATTGCAGTGGCTTCTCTTGTTGTGGAGCATGGGCTCTAGGCGTATGGGCTTCTTCGTTGCAGTGTGTGGGTGCAGTTGTTAAGAATCCACCTGCCAGTGCAGGGGATATGGGTTTGAGCCCAGGTCTGGGAAGATCCCACATGCTGCAGAGCAACTAAGCCCGTGTGCCACAACTACTGAGCCCACATACCACAGCTACTGAAGCCTGTGTACCTAGAGACCGTGCTCCACAACAAGAGAAGCCACTGCAATGAGAAGCCTGCACGCTGCAATAAAGAGTAGCCTCTGCTCACCGGAACTAGAGAAAGCCCGCATGCAGCAATGAAGACCCAAGGAAGGGAGGGAGGGAGGAAGGAAGGAAGGATGGCAAACAATGGTTGTATTTCTCTGTGCTGTAAAATATATCCTTGTTGCTTAGCTTATTGGGAGATTTTTGATTAATGATTCAGTTTCCTTACTTGTTACTGACCTATTTAGATTTTTTTTCTTCATGATTTAGTGCTGCTAGGTTGTTTGTTTCAAAGAATTTCTTCTACTTTATCCAGTTTGTTGGCATTTAATTGTTCATTATAGTTTTTTATGATCTTTGTGTATCTATAATATCAGTTGTAATGTCTCCTCCATTTCTGATTTCATTTATTTGAGTCTCCTCTTTTCTAATTTAATGTAGCTGAAGGTTTGTCAATTTTGGTTCTTTTCAAAAACCAGCTCTCAGCTTTGTTAACATTCCTATTGTTTCTTCAGTCTGTATTTTATTTCTGCTCTGACCTTTGTTATTTCCTTCCTTCTACATTTGAGCTTAGTTGTTTGTTTTCCTAGTTCCTTGTAGTGTAAAGTGAGTTTGTGTATTTTAGATTTTTCTTTTTCCTTATTATAGGCATTTATTGCTATCAGGTTTGCTTTTAGAAATTCTTTTGCTGCATCACATAAGTTTTGGCATGTTTTGATCCATTTTACTTTGTCTCAAGATAATTTTACTTTTCCTTCTGATTTTTTTCTTCAACACATTAATGGTTCAGGAATGTGGTGGGTTTTTTTTTAATATTCATTTATTTATTTATTTGGTTGCATGGGGTCTTAGTTGCAGCATGTGTGCTCCTTAGTTGAGGCTTGCCAGCTCCTTAGTTGTGGCACATGGGCTCCTTAGTTGTGGCATATGAACTCTTAGTTGTGGCATGCATGTTGGATCTAGTTCCCTGACCAGGGATTGAACCCGGGCCCCATGCATTGGGGGCATGAAGTCTTATCCACTGCGCCACCAGGGAAGTCCCAGGAATGTGTTGTTTAATGTTCATATATGTTTGAACTTTCCCGCATTCATAAATATATTATGTTACTGATTTGTAGTTTCCAACCCTCATGGCTGGATAAGATTCTTGATATGATTTCAGTCTTCTTAAATGTGTTAAGACTTGTTTTGTGACTTAACATATGATCTTTCATAGAGAGTTCTGTGTCCACTTGAAAAGAATGTATTCTGCTGTAGTTGAATTGCATGTTCTGTGTATGTTTGTTAGGTTGAGGTGGTCTAAAGTTCCATTCAGTATTTGGTCAATGTTTGAGCTAAAATGTCATTAAATATTTCCTTATTGATTTTCTATTTGGTTAATCTACCCTTTCTCAATAGATGTGTATTGGAGTCTGCTAATACTATTTCATTGCTTTCTTTTCTACTTTCCACTTTCTTAGTGTTTGCCTTATACATTTAAGTTCTCTGGTGTTAGATGCATATTACTTATAATATGTTCTGTTCTCTTGATGCGTCAACACCTTTATCATTATTTAATGACTTTTTTTGTCTCTTGTGGTAGGTTTTGAGTTGAAGTTTATTTTTCTTGTCTAAATGTAGACTATTTATAAGTATAAGCTACTGTTTTTTGGTTTCCATTTGTATGGAGTTTTTTTTCAATTCCTTCTCTTTTAGCCTATTTGTGTCCTTAAAGCTGATGTGAGTCTCTTGAAGGCTTTATCCTCAGTCACTGTGTGTCTTCTGAATGGAGAGAATTTTGTAAGGACTTTCTAATTGCCATATTATTAATTTTTGTAGTTCCTTAGTTCCTTTTTTTCTTTTTCACTTTCTTCCTTTGTGATTTGATAGTTTTCGGTAGCAGTGTTCTTTGATTCCTTTCTCTTTCTCTTTTGTGTATCTACTGTAGGTTTTTGCTTTTGTGTTTACCATCAGGTTTGCATGAAACATAACAGTATTTTAAGCTGATAACAACTTAATGTCAGTTCTATACAGAAAGTCCCGTTCTAGAACCCTCCTACACTGTTGTTGGGAATGTAAGTTGGTGTAGCCACTGTGGAAAACAGTATGCAGGTTCCTCAGAAAACTAAAAGGATTACCATATGATCCAGCAATCCCTCTCCTGGGCATATATCCAGATAAAACTATAATTCAAAAAGATATATGCACCCAAATGTTCATAGCAGCACTATTCACAATAGCCAAGACATGGAAACAACCTAAATGCCCATCAATAGATGAATGGTTTAAAAAGATGTGGTATATATTGGGTTGGACAGAAAGTTCATTCAGGTTTTTCTGTAACATCTTATAGAAAAACCCAAACGAACTTTTTGGCCAACCCAGCATATACGATGGGATACTACTCAGCCATAAAGAAGGAAGTTTGACATTTGCAGCAACATAGATGGACCTAGAGGTTATCATATTAAGTGAAGTAAATCAGAAAGAGAAATACAAATACCATATGATGTCACTTATATGTGGAGTCTAATATATGACACAACTGAACCTATCTATGAAACAGCAACAGAATCACAGAGATAGAGAACAGACTGGTGGTTGCTAAGAGGGAGGGGGTTGGGAAAGGGATGGAGTGGGAGGTTGGGGTTAGCAGGTGTAAGCTGTTTTTTCCTTAAAATTTATTTATTTATTTGTTTATTTTGGCTCCGTTGGGTCTTAATGGCGACACACGGGATCTTTGTTGTGGCACGCAGGCTTCTCTCTATTTGTGATTACGGGCTCCAGAGCATGCGGGCTGTACAATTGTGGCATGCGGACTACAGAGTTCATGGGCTCTATAGTTTGTGGCATGCAAGGTCTCTAGTTGAGCCACGCAATCTTAGTTGCCCTGTGGCATGTGGGATCTTAGTTCCCCAACCAGGGATAAAACCCACGTCCCCTGCATTGGAGGGTGGATTCTTAACCGCTGGACCACCAGGGAATTCCCAGGTGTAAGCTTTTAAATATAGAATGAATAAACAACAAAGTCTTACCATATAGTACAGAGAAGTATATTCAGTATCCTCTGATAAGCCATAAAGGAAAATAATATTTTAAAAAAGAATGTATATATATGTATAACTGAATCGCTTTGCTGTATAGCAATAATTAATACAACATTGTAAATCAACTATGCTTCAATAAAAATAAATAAATAAAAGGGGAAAAATCCCCTTTTAGTATCTCACCCCTTTTGCATTTACATTTTTTTGTGTGTGTGTGTGGTACATGGGTCTCTCACTGTTGTAGCCTCTCCCGTTGCAGAGCACAGGCTCCGGACATGCAGGCCCAGCAGCCATGGCTCATAGGCCCAGCCGCTCCATGGCATGTGGGATCCTCCTGGACCAGGGCGCGAACCCATGTCCCCTGCATCGGCAGGTGGACTCTCAACCACTGTGCCATGAGGGAAGCCCTACATTTAAAAAAAATTTTTTTTATTTTTGGCTGTGTTGGGTCTTCGTTGCTGCCCGTGAGCTTTTTTCTCCAGTTGCGGTGAGCGGGGGCTACTCTTTGTTGCAGTGTGCAGACTTCTCATTGCAGTGGCTTCTCTTGTTGCAGAACATGGGCTCTAGGCATGTGGGCTTCAGTAGTGGCACGCGGGCTCTAGAGCACAGGCTCAGTAGTTGTGGCACACGGGCTTAGTTGCTCCACAGCATGTGGGTTCTTCCCAGTCCAGGGCTCGAACCCATGTCCCCTGCATTGGCAGGTGGATTCTTAACCACTGCGCCACCAGGGAAGTCCCTGCATTTATGTTTTTGGTGTGACAGTATATATCTTTTTATACTTGTGGTTATTAAGAAATAATTGTGGCTGTAGTAATTTTTAATATTTTTGTCTTTTGTCATTTATACTGGTATTAAATGATTACCACACCACCATGTTACAGTGTTAGCATATTCTGAATTTGAGTATATACTTAACCTTTACCACTGTGCTTTATATTTTTGTGTATCTTCCTGTTACTGATTAGTGTTCTCTGTTCAGCTTGAAAAGCTCCGTTTAGCATTTCTGGTAAGGCAGGTTGAATGGTAATGAACTGTCTCAGCTTTTGTTTGTGCAGGAGAGTTTTTATCACTCCTTCATTTCTGAAGGACAGCTTTGCCAGATAAAGTATTTCTTAGTTGCCAGGATTTTTTTCTTCTGCATTCTGAATTTAATGTCCCACTCTCTCCTAGGTTGCATGGGTTCTGCTGAGAAATGTGCTTATAGCCTTACAGGGCTTCTCTTATATGTTATGGGATTTTTTTTTTTTACTGCTTTCAAAATTCTCTTTGACTTTTCAAGCTTTCATTTCACTGTTATCTCAGTGAAGATCTTGTTGGATTGAATCTGGATGGGGACCTATGCACATAATGTACCTGCATGTCCACACCTCTCTCTTGATTTGGTTGATTGTTTCCACCATTTTTTATTTAAATAAGCTTTCTGCTCCTTTCTCTGTCACTTCTTGTGGCACTTCCACAATACGAATATTATTTCTCTTAATGGTATCCCATAATTTACATAGGCTTTCTTCAGTCTTTTTTCCCTCTGGCTGGATAATTTTAAATCACCTGATTCAAGGTCACAGACTTTTCTCCTGCTTGATCAAGTTTGCTGTTCTCTGTTGTATTTTTCATTTCATTCATTGTATTCTTCAGCTCCAAAATTTAATTCCTTTTCCTTTTTTTTTCCTATCTCGGAACTTCTTGGGTTTTTTTGTTGTTGTTGTTATTTTTGGCTGCACTGTGTGGCATGTGGGATCTTAGTTCCTTGACCAGGGATGGAACCTGTACCCTGTGCAGTGGGAGTGTGAAGCCCTAACCACTGGACTGCCAAGGAACTCCCATTCTTGGAACCTGTTGATTTGTTTGTGTATTTTTTTCCTGCTTTCATTGAGTTTCTGTTTGTGTTCTCCTGGAGCTTCTTTAAAACATTTATTTTGAAATCTTTGTCCAGTTGTTTATAGATATGCATTTCTTTGGGTTCACTTGCTGGAAACTTATGCTCCTTTGGTGATGTCTTGTTTCCTTGATATTCCATGTTTCTTGGAGGCTTTTTTTCATGTTTCTGCATTTGATGGATCAGTCACATCATCCGGATTTTCAGACTTGTTTTGATAGGGAAAGACCTTAACTTAGGTTGGTTACAAGATCACTGGCTAGGTGGGGTGTGGCAGTTTGGGCTGTCAGAAGGGACCAGCCATGTAGTGGCTCTGCAGCTGTCAGCTGAGGTCAGGGACACCAAAAATTATAGAGATTCTCAATAGCCAGGTCTGCAAGGTGAACTCACATGTACCTTGCCCTGGTGAACCTGGAGGGTGTGACATCAGTACTGTGTTCAGATCATACCAGGAATGTTTCTCATTTAGCCAGTATGTTTTTGCCCACACCACAGCCCATGTGTACTTCCCTTCCCCACTGTTAAGCCTGTGCTGACTAGTCAGTTTTACTTCACTGTGATATCTACTCTGACTTCCAGCCCAGAGACAAGACCCATGTCTCTGGACTTCAAATCTCAGCCATTACTCTCATATCTCCTCCTCTCCTGCTCTGCAGCTTTGGTCCGCATGTGCTATGAGGTGTCCACACATCCTTAAATTGGCCTTGAACAACAGCTATTCTACTGCAGTTGGTTTCTGCTGGGTTTGGACATATGCTTCTACACAGTGTCACGTCACTAGCAGAATAGGTCCTGCAGGAATCCTCTGGCATATGAACAAATTCTAGAATATGCCTCTCTACTTGGTGCTGCACCCTATCCTAATGTCCTTCCCCTGGTGTAGTGTATCATTCTTTTGCCTTAGAGGCACATTCATGCCTAGTAGCCACTTCCCCAGTGGAATTACAAATCTCCTTTCTGGAAAAGCATCCTGTAGACCCCTTCCTAGACGTGACACATTACCTTTATGATGATGTTGCCCCCTCCCTATGAAGTCAACATGTTTATTTGCGTGTGTTTCACCATCATTTATTTGCATTCATGTTGCTGCTGTGGAGCAAAGGATGCAGAAGCACCCTTTCAACAAAGCATTTCTATAAGCATGTCACAGGCCAGGACTCCTAAGGCACCTTTGTTTTCCCAGAAGAACTACTCCAGTGAGACGTGTAGTCTGGTCTTGAGAAGTATTTTTCACTTGGCTGAGCGTGAAGAAACACAACACAGACAGAAAGTGTTCAGGTGTAGAATATGTATGAAACGGTTTCATTTTAGTGCAAACCTCCAAAAACACCAGAAGCAGCACATGGCAGAGAAATCCTTCAGTAATGCTGTAGTCAGGGCCTTGTTTGTGAAAAGCTGCAAATGCCATGTGGCAAGGAAGCTCTTTACCTGTGAGGAAGTAGGGAAAGACTTTCTGGCCACCTTGGGACATCTCCAGCAACAGATCACTCACACCAGGGAGAAGCCAAACAAGATTGCCCAGCCGTGAGACAACTTTACAAAGCAGAGAAAGTCATTACAGCTGGGGAGAATTCAAGAAAGCCTTCAGCCCGAAACATGCACTTGTTCAGAACCAGGGTGTCCACCCTGGAAGACATTGTTTTGTGTGCAGTGAATGTGGGAAGACATTCAGGTACAAATCCTCATTTGTTCTGCACCAGAGAGTGCATACTGGAGAAAGGCTTCATGTGTGTCGTGAATGTGGAAAATCTTTCAGGCAAACCTCAACCCTCAATCTGCATCGAAGAATTCGTACTGTGGCAAGGCAGTACAAGTGCAGCAAATGTGGGAAATCCTTTAACCAAAACTTTGTCCTTAGTTATCCCTGGAGAAGTCACATTGGAGAAAATTGTTACTTGTGCAGTGAATGTGCACAGTCTTTGAGCCGCAGATCCATCATAGTTCGAGAACGGACATTTCACACTGGAGAAAGGTGTTATGAGTATACTCAATGTGGGATATCTTTTAGATGAAAATTTTACCTCATTGTACACTGGAGAGTTCACACAGGAGAAAGACCTTATGATTGCAGTGAGTGTGGGAACTCTTTTACTAATAGCTTGGTGCTCGTCCTTCACCAGCGGGTACATAAAGGGGAAGGGCCTTTTGCTTGCAGTGAATGTGGGAAATCTTTTACCAGTAGCTTGATACTCATTCTCCACCACAGAGTTCACACAGGAAAAAGGCCTTATGAGTGCAGTGAGTGTTGGAAATCCTTTAGTCATCAATCTTACCTCACTCAACACTGGAAGGTTCATAGTGGAAAAAGGCCTTATGAATGCATTGAATGTGGGAAATCTTTTATGTCTCGCCGTGGCCTCCATTATCATCAGAGAGTTCACACTGGATCAAGGCCTTATGAATGTAGTGAATGTGGGAAGTCTTTTACCTCTCACTCTGGCCTTCGTTATCATCAGAGAGTTCACACAGGAGAAAGGCCTTATGAGTGCAGTGAGTGTGGAAAATGTTTTACCTCTGGCTCTGCCCTGTGTTATTATCAGAAGACTCATGCTGGAGATAGGCCTTATGAGTGCACTGTATGTGGGAAATGTTTTTACTCTTGTTCCACCCTCCATTATCATCACAGAGTTCACACAGGAGAAAGGCCTTATGTGTGCAGTGAATGTGGGAAATCTTTTTTCTCTAGCTGCAACCTCATTAAACATGAGAGAATTCACACAGGAGAAAGGCCTTATCTGTGCAGTTTATGTGGGAAATCCTTTATCCAAAGATGTTACCTTCTTATACACCAGAGAGTTCACACAGGAGAAAGGCCTTATGAGTGTAATGAATGTGGGAAATCTTTTACTACTTGGAGGAACCTTCATTATCATCAGGGAGTTCACACTGGAGAAAGCCCTTATGAGTGCAGTGAATGTGGGAAAACCTTTAGGAGAGAGAGTCTTCTCTCATTGAACACTGTAGAGTTCACACTGGAGAAAAGCCTTATAAATGCAGTGAATGTGGGAAAGCTTTTTCATCTAGGTATGTTTTCCGTTATCATCAGAGAGTTCACACAGGATTGAGGCCATATGAGTGTAGTGAATGTGGGAAATCTTTTATTTGTAGTTCCATTCTCCGTGAACATCAGAGAATTCACAGTAACCAAAGTCCTTATGAATGCACTGAATGTGGGAAGTCCTTTAGAGCAAATTCTTATCTCACTGAACACTGTATAATTCATACTGGAGAAAAGCCTTATAAATGCAGTGAATGTGGGAGATCTTTTTCGTCTAGGTCCGGCCTCCGTTATCATCAGAGAGTTCACACAGGATTGAGGCCATATGAGGGTAGTGAATGTGAGAAATCTTTTCCCCAGAGCTTTGCACTCCTTCCACGTCCATGTTGACAGAGGTGGAAGGTCTTAATGTGTGTTGTGAATGTGGGAAATTGTTTACTTCTAGTTCCACCTTTTGTTCTTATTAGAGTTCACAGGAAGAGCCTTATTCGTGCCAGGAATTTGGGGAATTGTTTCCTAAAGAATTCATCTCATGGGACTTCCCTGTTTGTCCTTTGGTTCAGAATCCACCTTCCAGTGCAGGCAATGTGGGTTCTATCCTTGGTCGGGGAACTAAGATCCCCCATGCCATGGGGCAACTAGCCTGTGAGCCTCAACTACTGAGCCCACACATTCTAGAGCCTGTGCACTGCAACAAAGATCCCATGTGCCGCAACTAAGACCCGACACTGCCAAATAAATATTTAAAAAACAAAAGAATTCACCCCAGTATACATGGTAGAGTTTATACTGGAGAAAGGCCTTGAATGTGCAAGGAAAAGTGCAATTTTCTTGTTCAGGGTAACGACGTTGGAAGAAACTGAGGAGTGGCCCATCTGAATTCAATCTCATACATTCAGTTGTCCACAGGGGGAGATACCCCTGAAATTTCAGTTATGTGGGTAGCACGTGTGGCTGTATTGCACTTTGTAACCTGTCCAGGTCTCTTCCCAGATTTATGTCACTGCCCGTTTCTGTGGCTGTTTTACCTCTATCGCCTGGCAGGTCCACATAGTGTGCATCAGTCACCAGCTCAGTGTGCTCAGGGAAACTGACCTCTGTTCTTCCAAGTGTTGGAGCAAACCAGGAGTGGTAGCCCAGTCCGTTAGGGGTTGGTGTTCCCCCCTCTCTGACTATGTGTACAAAAGCCTGAAGGAATGTTGGCCCCGAGAACGTCATATGAATTCAGCTGACAATGTGCAGAGAAGGACAACATTTTCCAAGGACATATTCTCTCATGCTCAGTTGTTCCATCTAGCAAGTCACCAACCCAAACTGTGTGCCACACATTGTTTTGGTTTGTATAATATGGATGCCTTACTGTTTAAGGCCTATTTTGTTTTTGGAGTTCTTTGTACTGCTAGAGGTTTTTTATAAGGAGATTTGGGCTCCACAGGCATGGGCCTCAGGGAGGATAGTACGATTGCAAAACGTGGCTTGTCATTTTTGGTCAAATTTGCATTGGTGCCAGTGAAGTTGTAGGAGAGAGGGCAGGGCTTTATGGTCCTCATTTGAAGCCTGGATGCTATGAACTTTAGGAGACTCAGACATCACCCTCAAGAGGAGTAAGGTGTGACAATCTCAAGTTCTTGCAACAGCATGAATTTTTCCCCCTGTTCATGGGGAGTATCACAAGAGATGTCAGCACTGTTGAGAGGCATCTCCCATGGTCTTGCAAAGAGCATGTGCTCTGATGTCCACAATTCCATGGGTGACAGTCACTGGTTGTAAGACTATAGGGGTCAGGGGAAACTGAAACTGATACAGAAACTGTGTTAGTAGGGAACAAAGGAGACAGCAGCCAGCTCATTGGAACGTGTCTCTTCTAAAAGTGCATCCACAGATGTCTTTGTGACGATGACTGATGTGCAGGATCAGTGTGTACACAAATCTCAGGACCTCCAGGCATGTTTAACTTGTGTAGTTGAGGTCATTGTCAGAGAAGATAATTGGAAAGTTTTGTGGATTTTTGTAACCTCCCTGTAATATTCGCCTCAAGGCTGTTGCACAGGCAGAAAAAAGAAAGGTAGAGAAAAGTAGTCTAAGGATGTGGCTCTTGTGAGCCAGCCAACATTCCTGTTGACTGCAGTGGAAATGTCCTTTATTACTTGCCAATGTTTGCTGCCACTGAGGCAGGATTGATCCCCAGAGGGCATGACAGAAAGATGGTGGACTCACTATAGGGCTGTCAGATCTATTTTCCAAAACAGTGGGGCATACAGATTTTGTTTATCTTGAAGTGTTTTTTTTAAAGTTTTATTTAGGTGTAATTTACATGTAGTAAAGTACACACATTTAAAGTGAAGTATTTGATAAGTTTTGACATACACATGATACTTGTGAAAACATCATCACAGTCATGGTAGTGACCATGTCTATCACTGTGTATTTGCTCCATGTTCTTTTATAATCTCTGTGTCCCTGCCCTTCACAGCCATCCAAGCAACCATTGATTTATTTCTCCTTGTAATAGATACCCTTGCAATTTCTATAATTTACCTGATGGAATCGTAAAATGTTTACTTTTGTTTTCTCCTGGTTTTGTGTTTTATAATTATTTTGAGATTCATCAATGATGTTAAATGAGGAGCTCTTTTTTATTTTTTTGAGTAATATTCTTACCATTCGATATAACAGTATTTATCCATTCACCTGTTTATGGCTATTTGGGTTAATTCCATGTTTTGATGGTTGATAATAAACTTGTGCAAGCATTTGTGTACAGTTCTTAATCTGGATATTTGTTTCTTTTATCTTTTGGCCAAAAAATTAGATTGCAGTGTTTGAACCACAAAGTTAGGTGAATGTTTAGCTTTTGAAGAAACTAACAAATTGCTATTTAAACATGGTATTTTTTCTTTTTCTTTTTTTAAAAAATTTTTTATTGAAATCTAGTTGATTTACAGTGTTGTGTATTTTTTTGTATTCGTACCAGCAGTTGTATGAAGGTTCCGTTTCCTCCACATCTTAGTGAATAATTAGTTGGTCAGTCTTTTTTTTTTTAACTCTTTTTATGAGTTTGCTGTGCTCTCTCAGTGTTTTAATTGAATTTCCCTAAGGATTCATGGTTAGCATCTTTTCAGATTTATATTTGCTATCTTTGGTTAAATGTCTCATTTTGTTTTCTGCTTTTTTTTTTTTTTTTGGCTACACTGCACAGCTTTTAGGATCTTAGTTCCTCAAACAGGGATTGAATCTGGGCCCTTGCAGTGAAAGTCCTAACCATTGGACAGCCAGGGAATTTCCTCTTCTGCTTATTCTTTGATTCATTGACGATTTTCCTTTTCTTTAACGAGTAGGACAGTGAAACAACAAAGATACCCATTTTACTGCTTTATGGAATAATTGCTTTCAGTACTCGAAGAACATATCTTGAGCTTTTTCAATGCTTTTGTTTCACACAATGTAATGGAGACATGTACTTTACAGTTTCAGATTAATCTGCCAGGAGAATTTACTTAGATCTAAGTAAACTTGATGAATGGCACCCCTCCACCAGCCTCTTTTTTTCAGCATTTACTAAGAAGAGTTTATAATTATATGTATGTTTCTCAAAGAGCTGAGAGCTAATCCATTGAAATGTAGTCATCAGGATTAATTAGGCCTCTTTCTCTCAGTCTTTTTGGTGTCTCTCAGTCTCTTTGGATAGGATAGAATCCTAGTTTTCATAATTACTGCCTATCAAATACAGCTGCACTAATCTTGTTTACATTTCCCAACACTTTATAATGTTTCAGTTCTGTGACTACTGAGCTCCCATCTTCCGTTTTCTCATTCTCCCTTTATTTAAAAATTCTCCCTTTATTTAAAAATTTATATTCATATATATATATATATATCACAGGGTTTTTTGGTTGGTTTTTGTTGTTTTTTCATTTTTTTTTTTGGCTGTGCCACACTGCATGCTGGATCTTAGTTCCCCAACCAGGGATTGAACCTATGCCCCCTGCAGTGGAAGTGTGGATTCCTGACTACAGGGCCACCAGGGAAGTCCCTCTCAATCTCCGTTTAAAACACCTGATCACCTCTGCAGAAATTACCATGGAGTTCAACTCTTTCCTGCTGTCAGTAGTTACTGAATAAAACGTGTTTTTCCATTGTTGTTTTTATCATGTCAACTAACATCTGGTTGTGTTTATCTTTGACACCATCAGTCTCAGAAGGGAACAAAGAAACATGCTATTTTAGTATAGTACAGTGGCTGCGTTGTTCAAAGTTGAAGCATGTATGTGAATCGTCTCCAGAGTCTTGAACTATTGGGAGTAGCATAAATGCAGAATTTTATCTCATTGTATTACCAAACCCAGGTTTGGCTGCTCACGGCTGAAAAGCCAATAATGGAGAAGGAAGTGTCAGGAGGGAAAGATGTTTTAATCAGAAAATCTGGTAGTCCGGAGAGAAGGTGGACTCATGACCCGAGACCAACTCTGAACATTCTGGTCAGCCATGACAGTTTTGTTTTTTTTTTGGCCACACGTTGTAGCATGTGGGATTTTAGTTCATGAGCTGGGGTCGAATCCATGCCCACTGCAGTGAAAGCGTGAAGTCTTGATCACTGGACTGCCAGGGAATTCCCAGCCATGATAGTTTTTAAAAGGAAAAAAGGGAAAGAATCTCAGTGAATCGTCAAAGCAGGAGGTTATGTTCTGCAACTTTTCCATTGCATTCAGTCTGGCTGACTTCGGATGTTACCCCTGTGGGATCTGCCTGCAGAATTGCTTAGGGATCTGTCAAGGGTAGAGAGCTAGTCATTCTTTACCTAATTCTTTTTAATCTAGGAAAACAATGAACAGGTCAGGCAAGGTATGGTGTGCATTCAGGAGAGCATAAGTCAGGAGTTAGTTTAAATTGTTTACTGATCTCATTCCTTTAATTAGGTTCTTTCAAGGTGAGGGGGGACAGAAATGGGCAAATAGGAACAGGGCCAAAGAGCAGCTCTCAATTGACGTGATTATTATTTCCTTTGTGATTGCAGGGACTTTTCTACAGTTGGGAATTTGTATTGTCTGTGTTAGCATTCTCCGTAAAAACAGAAGCAGTAGGATATAGAGATACAGTTCCATATCTGCGAGTTCTGCATCCCAGGATTCAGCCAACCCCAGATGCAGAACCCCGACATCCAGAGGGCCAACTGTGCTGGGCCATCTTATGTAACGTAATTGAGCATCTGAGGATTCTGATATCCAAGTGGTGGAGGCTGGAACCAGGTCCCTGTGGATACATCCCCTGAGAGATAACTATGTTAAGAGGACATTTATTATAGGAATTTGTTATGGAGGCTGAGAAGTCCCACAACCTGCTGTATGCAAACTGGAGAACCAGGAAAACTGCTGGTATCGTTTAGTGCAAGACCGAAGGCCTGAGAACCAAGGGCCTGCTGGTGTAAATCCCAGTGTGCAAAGGGTCAAGATCCATGAGATCTCATGTCTGAGGGCAGGGGAAGATGGGCTAGTTCTGCACAGACACTAATGGCGAGTCCAACACATTCACCACGACAGCCTTACCGTAGATTTTCCCATGAGACCAGAGTGCTGCTCTCATCCAGGTGAGACAAGCACCATAAGCACTGGCTCATTCTGATGACTATGTGTGTCTCCTTTTCCTTGCTGTCTTCTATTTTGTTCTTTTGGATAACTTTGATGATAAACCCACACCATGGTCTGATGAACACCTGTGCACTGGTGTCTTCAGGCTTCTGGCAATTCATCTGCTTCCTGCTCTTTGACAGTGACACACAAGATTCTCAGTTCTGTTTTGTCTGTTGGGCAAGGAGAACAGAGGTTCCAAGTGTAGTCTCTGGGTTATAAGTTCATTCTAGAAGATCTCAATATTTACATAATCAACTTTTTATATTTGTAGGCTCACATTTTATGCTGTTTACCCAACTGGGACATTTTGATTCAAAATTGAATAACGATGATGATAACTGCTTCATACTGCATATAGTGTATAGAAACATGAATGGTATTAATAACTATTTTAACATAATTATATAAATTGTATAGTGTTATTCACTAGAGGTTCAAAGAATTTTATAATATATATAGGAATGTTCAGGGTAGAAAACCACTGCTGATTTGAAATTTATGTTGACGCCTAGAAGATTTAATTTACAAAGCATTGTAGGAAAAAATATGTTTCAATGGAGAGAAAAAGACTTGAGAATACTCTGAGTTGGAAAGGTACATGTGGAGTTCAAAGAACAGAAGGAAGATCTTCTGTTTAGGGTACTGTGTGATGGGGACAGTGGGTAGCAAAGAAACAGAGAAAGTAGGTATCTGAGGTTATCTCGAGGATTAGAATGAACACAGTTTTTTGTCGGGGAGACGATGGCTTTGTGAGGGATTAGTCAAGTAGGACAAATAATCATAATTGTTTAAGATAAAAGGTGCTAAGTATTGAAATGAATTTATTTTATTAAACTATATTTTAACACCTTTTAATGTTTGTTTCAGTTGGGAGCTTTCTATTTGTTTTAAAAAGTTAGTAGTGATTATGCATTTATGGAATTTAGAGTATTCAATGGGCAGCTTCTGGAAGTTATGTTTTCTTTTCTTTTTTTTTTTTTTTTGCGTTACGCTGACCTCTCACTGTTGTGGCCTCTCCTGTTGCGGAGCACAGGCTCCGTACGCGCAGGCTTAGTGGCCATGGCTCACAGGCCCAGCCACTCCACGGCACGTGGGATCTTCCTGGACCGGGGCACGAACCCGCATCCCCTGCATCGGCAGGCGAACTCTCAACCACTGCACCACCAGGGAAGCCCTGGAAGTTATGTTTTTACAAAAGTCACTTCTAGAAATTACTGTGAGCCATTAGCACGTGCAGGATACTTTCAAATAGTTGAATTCTCTTTGCCTGTTTATCTCACAGCTTTAGTAACTCTATTGCCTTTTATTACCACTAACAGTTATATTAACTTAGTAATATACATATGTTAAAGTCCTAACGCCTAAGTGACTATTTGTAGATAGGGCCTTTAGGGAGGTAATTAAGGTTAAACGAGGTCATAAGGATGGGGCCCTAATTCATTAGTACTGGTTTCCTCATAGGAGGAGTAGACACTAGGTGTATGCCCACAGGGACAAATAAGGCCATTTGAGGACCCAGTGAGAAGATGGCCTTCCCAAGCCAAGGAGAGAGGCCTCAGGAGATACCAAACATGTTGACACTTTCCTCTCGGACTCCCAGCCTCCAGAAGTGTGAGAAAATAAATTTCTATTGTTTAAGCCAATCCTTGTATGGTACTTTGTTATGGCAGTTCTAACAGATTAACACAAACATCATTAATGTGTTCTCTTTCCCAAATAAATAGTGAGGCACAACATGCAAAGAGACAGCAGAGACAATTGGTATAATTCTAAAAATGGTACAAAACTATAAATTAGCTTTGGGAGGGAAGGGCATTTAATATGGAGTTTCCTATTTTGCTTCCACTTGTGCTGCAAACCAAAACTTAGCTCCAATTTACAAAGTCCCCAAAGAAGCCCAGTAGTGAGAGTCAGACTTTAAAACTCAGAATCACTCTTATTTCCTGCAGTGTGTTGTGGGTTACAGCTGTAATGGAGTAACAGGGTCTGACTTACCCTCTTGTTGTCATCAACTGTAAAACTACAAAATACAAGAGAATCCAACACATTCACAGCAACAGCGTTTTCCCTAGACTTTCCCATGAGACCAAAGCACCATTCTCTGGGAAAAAAGCCGTGTTCACCATTCTCATCCTGGTGAATATGCTGTCTCCTTTTACCCTGTTCTCTTCTTTTTTATCTTTTTGGATAAGTCTGATTATGAACCCACAACATGGTCTAATGAACACCTCTGCAAAGGTATTTTCAGGCTTACCAAGATTCATCCTTTTGTTATCTTTGGTAGTGACACTCAGCTTTCTGTTTTGCTTTGCCTTCTGGGCAAGGAGAACAAATATTCTAAGTGTAGCTCCTGGGCTACAAATTCTCTCTAGAACACCCTACCATTTATTTAATCAACTTTATATATTTGTAGGCTCACAATTTATATCATTTCATCTTTCAGAATATTTAGATTTGAAATCGAATAACAGTGATAATAACTGCTTCATATTACATGTAGAGTATAAAAACAGCAAAGATACTCATAATTATTCAAAACAAATTTTCTAAAATGATATCCTGTTATTCACCACAGGTCCAGGGAATTTTATGGTAATATAGAGAATATTCAATATTTAAGAGTGTAGGTTATAACAGCACTTTAAACGTTAAACTGTGTTGACACTTAAAAGATTTATTTGAATTTACAAAGCATAGTGGGGAAAATAGATGTTTCATTTGGAGAGGAAAAAAACCTGGGAATACTCTGAGTTGTAAAGTCTCATATGGAATTTATGACTGAAGGAAGATCAATGTGTTTTTCGTATAGTGTGTGATGGGAAGAGTGATGAGAAAAGAAGCAGAGGAAGCAGGTGAAGGCTTCTTTTGCCAGGTATCAGAGGATATCTCAGTGATCAGAATGATCTGAACTTTTTGTAGGGAAGATGATGAGTTTGTGAGGGATTAGTCAGGTGGGATAATAATCAGTGTTATATATGATAACAAGTGTAAGTATTCAAGTGAATTTATTAAACTATATTTTTGTATCATTTAATATTTGTTTTAATTGAAAGTTTGTGTTTGTTTGAAATAGTTCTTAGAAGTGATGAATTTATGAGTGTCCCTTGTGGTGCAGTGGTTAAGAATCCACCTGCCAATGCAGGGGACACAGGTTCAAGCCTTGGCCCAGGAAGATCCCACATACCTCAGAGCAACTAAGCCCATTTGCCACAACTAATTAGCCTGTGCTCTAGAGCTTGCAAACCACAACTACTGAAGCCCACGTGCCACAACTACTGAAGCCTGTGCACGTAGAGCCCATGCTGCACAACAAGAGAAGCTAGTGCAATGAGAAGACTGAGCACTGCAACGAAGAGTAGCTGCTGCTCGCCACAACCAGAGAAAAGCCTGCACACAGCAACGAAGACCCGATGCAGCCAAAAATAAAATAAAATAAAATAAGTAAATTTTAAAAAATAAGTGATGCATTTATGGTATTTAATAGGCATATTTTGGAAATTATGCTTTTATAAAGGCAATTTCAGAAATTACTGTGATCTATTGGCAATTGGAGGATACTTTTAAAAGTTAAATATTCTTTTCCTCTTTATTACCCAGCTTTAGTAAACCACTTGCCTTTTATTACCACTAACATATATTAACAGAATGCTTTTCATAGGTTGAAACCCTAACCTACAATGGGATTGTAGTTGGACATAGGTCATTTATAGAGGTAATTAAGGATAAGTGAGATCATAAGAGTGTGGCTGTATCCCATTAAGACTGGTTTCCTTCTGTTGACAAAAACTCAATTAACAATCAAGTTAAGAAGAAAAAAGTGAATTTTATTCAAGCCAAACTGAGGATTATCACCCAGGAGACAGACTCTCAGAATCTCTGAGATCTGTTCTGCCTTTTAGAAGTTGAAGGCACAATTATTTACATTTTTCAGACAAAGGATTGTACAAAAAAATGACATACTGACATTTTACATAAAGTTCATAGGCCAAGTAAGCATGTACAAAGCGAGCAGTGAGTCACCATGACCCCCAACAGAGTTTGGAAAGAATGCTAATCTTTTAAGAAGTTCCATTGCTAACATCAGAAGAAAGGGAAAAAAATTGATCTTTACATTCAAGAAAGCATTCCCATCTTTGAGGAGGACTAGTTAGTGTGTGCAGTGGAATAACTGAGGACGTGGAAAGGAGACGTGACCCATGAGCCCCCGCCCCCCAGCAAACTGGGGGCTGGCGAATAAGCCAGAACTGTAAACAGTCCTGAATGCTTTGAGTTCCCCCCCCCCCGGCAAATCGGGGGCCTTCGAATAAGCATTGAGTGCTTCGGGCACTGATCCATGCGATGTCCTCAGTATAATCAGAATGGTGGGAACACAAGGAAATGTCCTTGTGCTACTTCAGTATAATCAGAATGGTGGGAACACAAGGCAATGTCCTTGTGCTGCTTTTACGCTCAAGGACGAAGCACGGCATGTTTTCAAGAAAGCCCATTATTGCTTGTATAATCAATAAAAACATATGTTGCTGCTTTGGTATTTCTGGAATGTTAAGAAAACAAGCCTTAAAATGTAAACATAGGTAATGCTTAAATAAAAGCTACCACAGCAGGACAGATGGCGCTGTTTTGCCTGAGCGAGCGGCAGCCCTCTACTGCTGTGCTTCGGCACAATTCATCTCGTGTGATGAGCTTACTTTCGGCCCTGTCATAAAAACTACAACATTTGGCGCCCGAACAGGGACCTGAATGTAAGTAATCGCGTGATCGCAGGACCGAAGGGGAAATTGTCCGCTCAAGAGTAAGCGAAACCTTCGGGAGCAGTAGAGTAACTGTAATGGGGAATTCCCACTCAGTAGACTTTCAATACATTAGACTCCTGAAACAGTTATTACGGAGTTCAGGAGTGAAAGTGAAACCAGAATCTTTTGATGAATTGTTTGCGCTGGTTCGTAAACATTGTTACTGGTTTCAACCTACTGGTCATAACCAGTTAAATTTAAAAGTTTGGAAACAGGTTATGCGAGCCTTAAGAAGAGCTCATCAGCATGGAGACCCTATATGTGTCCGTGTTTGATCTCTTTGTAAATTAATTTCCCTTGTCCTGGAACCATTACAATCTGAAACTGAAAGTGAAAAGGGGGCGCGCCCTCAGCGTCCGAATTCTGCTCCCGATCATTCTGCTTTTCGTACTCTGTTTCGTAAGTCTCCTATAGAGGACCTTCCTCCGCCTCCTCCTCCCCTTGTGTCTGAGACAGGAGAGGATTTTTCAGGTTCCAGTGATGAAGGGGCTTTTTCTGATGGTGATAAAGATCGGGAGCAAGCTAGCAAACAAAATGAGATGCCACTTTCTCAACAGAATGAGATTTCTGATATACTTTCAAAGTTGAAAAATTTGATGACTGAATTGGAAGAAAATAAAAACAATGCTGCCACCCCTTCATATCAGGAGCCGTGTCCTACTATTCCTTCAGCTCCTCCTTTAGAATTAGTAGCTTATCCTGTTGGAGCCTCTCGTCAGTTTCGCTTTCCTCTAAAACCTGAATCTAATAGACTATTGTTGGAAGAAGAGATGAATAAGGAAGAAAAGCAATATTCTGAATCATTTTTTGCTTTCCCTATTGTTAGACAAGCTATGCCTGCTAATGATCAATTTCCGAATGGATATGTAAGTGTTGAGTATAACCATCATGATATAAAATTTTTTTAAATGCTAAAAGAAGCCATTAATGCGTATGGGATGCATTCTAATTATGTTCAAGGACTTTTGTCTGGGTATGCTACCGAAAACATGTTAATTCCTCATGATTGGGAAGCGATTGCCAAAACTGTTCTTGAACGTGGACAATATATGCAGTTTAAAACTTGGTGGAGAGAGGACGCTGAAAACATGACAAGGTCTAATACAGCCCATAATCCTCCAGAGCCACTTTTAGATGAATTAATAGCAGCAGGCGCATTTAGTAATCTACAAGCTCAAGCTCAATTTGATGATTTACGAATCATTCAAATACGTATGTGTTGTTTACGAGCATGGTTACGAGTGGAACCTCCTGGAAAAACAGCACAATCTTTTACTAAGTTAATGCAAAGGCCTGGTGAGCCTTACACTGATTTGTTGTCTAGACTGCGTGCAGCCATTCAAAGAGCTGTAGCACAAATAGAGGTGAAAGATTTATTATTACAATCTTTGGCCTTTGAGTATGCAAATCCTGAATGCCAGAAGGCATTGCGACCTTTACGGGCTGTAAACGTTCCACTTGAGGAGTATATAAAAGCTTGCCATGATATTGGATCTCCTACTTATCATGCCAATTTACTTGCAGCTGCCATAAATGAATAATTACAGACTCTCAGTATGTGGAATTTACAGTTAAAAATATTGAGACCGCTTTTATCCCAAATGATGGATCAGAACTGCACTCTTTATTTCTGCAAATACAACATATAATTAGACTACGTACTGCACCACTTTATATTACTCATATTCGTGCTCATACTCATTTACCCGGCCCATTGGTAGATGGAAATGATTTTATTGATACTTTAGTGGGTACCGTAGAGTTAGCTACAGCAGAACATCACAGATATCATACTAATGCCAGAGGATTGAAAAATAAATTTAATCTTACATGGAAACAAGCAAAAACTATTCTCCGTACATGCCCGCAATGTGCTGCCATTAATCAACCTTGTTTGAATATTGAAGTTAACCCTAAAGGCTTATCTGCTAATGCTATCTGGCAAATGGATGTAACTCAATATCCTGGTTTTGGAAAGTTAAAATATATTCATCATTCTGTATATACCTACTCTCATTTTTCATGGGCAACTCCATTATCTTCTGAAAAAGCTGATGCTGTAATAACTCATTTATTAGAAGCTTTTACTGTTATGGGAGTTCCCGACAGCATAAAAACTGATAATGCTTCTGCATATCACTCTCAAAAATGTCAGACTTTTTTTGCCACACATAATATACGGCATGTTACAGGTATCCCAGGAAACAGTATGGGACAAGCCGTTATTGAACGACAAAACAGCACTTTGAAAGAAATGTTTATAAAACAAAAAGGGGGAGATGAGGTACAAAGTCCTAGGAAAAGAATACATATTGCTTTATTCTTAATTTTTTCAATCATGGAGAAGATGGTTTTAGTGCAGCTGACAGACATTGGACAAAAATAAGTACACAAGAACTTAGACAGCCTGTTTCTATATTAAATGAAAATACTAACACTTGGAAACCTGCCGAGGTTCTTCGTTGGGGCCGGGGATATGCTTTTGTTTCTGCAGGAACTGAATCTTTTTGGGTGCGGGCTAAAAAGATAAAGCTTCGGGATGGCAACTAAGCGTAGCTTTGATATGACGGGAATGACGAAGGGATTTGCGGACATGGATTTGAGCAAGAGAGCATTCCGTGTGCCATTGGATCGAACAAAGAGGGCGTCTCCATTGACCTGGGGGCAAGTGAAAAAGTTTGCAGGCACTGCTGAAAATCTTGTCATTTCACAGGGTAAACCCCTCACTAGCACCAATCTTTTTGTGGCTATGTTGGCAATGTTGTCTGCACAGGTAATAAGCATATCAACCAATGAGATAAATTGTACTAACCATACTTATTGGACTTATATTCCCAACCCTCCTCTTAATATGGGGGTTACCTGGTGAGATGCCCCAATTCTTGTATATGTAAATGAGTCTGGATGGTTGTCTGGTCCTTTTGATGACAGAGGCCCTTTGAAGCCGGAAGAAGGAAGAGAATTACACGGTGGGTGTTAATGGACCTCCTATTTGTATGGGAAAGGCAGATCATTGCCTTAAAATGAATTATCAGGCATGGTTAAGTGTTGTCAAAAATGAAAACAGATATCATGGGTTATATCTTTTGAGTGCTTATAGTTTTAAAAGTTCTAATTCCACTCTTAATGAGAATGTTTCCACACCTTACTTGCCTCATGCCAGGTGCCTCTTGTGGATCGATTATCGGATTGGGTCCATTGGACACGATGCCGAGGAGAAATGGCTCGGGTTCTTGTTAATACTTCTTGGGGAAGCGTCATTGATTGGAGACATTTTGGCTCCGCCAGAGGAAAAAGGGGTCTGAAGAATTTACACTGGCATAGAGAGGATAACACTATTTATAGCAATACTATTAATTATACCATAGTATGGCATGCTGGAGGGTTTTCTCCAGGTCCTCATTTAAATGGATATCCTATCCAAAAGGACTTGTGGAAGCTTATGACAGCTTTGAAAAAGATTAATGCCTGGGTAGGACATATGGTTAACAAATCTGAAAATCATAGTTTGACTTTTCATAAAAATGTTACTTGGTATACTCGTAGTTGTGTGAAATTACCTTATATATTGTTACAGGGACCAGCTGTATGGAATGAGACTCAAGGTATTATAATGTGTAAAAATTGCTCTCTGTATACCTGCATTAACTCTAGTATATCTTTTAACATATCTACTGAAAGTTTGTATATCTTACGAGCTCGGACAGGTCTTTGGCTTCCTGTCAATCTTGGAAGGGAATGGCAAGAATCTCTTCCTATGGCTGTTTTGCAATATTTAGCTGATGCATTAAAAAGAAGTAAAAGATTTGTAGGAATGTTGATTGCAGCTGTCATGGGTATTATAGCCATAACAGCTACTGCTGCAGTAGCTGGAGTTGCTTTAGAACAATCTATTCAGACCGTTGATTATATAACTGATTGGCATAAAAATTCTGAAATGCTTTGGTCCTCTCAACGACAAATTGATTCGGAAATCCATTCGGAAATAGCAGACTTACAAGCTGTGGTTATGTTGGGAGACCAACTTGTAAATTTACAAAGACAAATGAAGCTACGTTGTGACTGGAATCAAAGTGCCTTTTGTGTCACTTCAGTTCCATATAATCAGTCTGCATTCCCCTGGGCAAAAATAAAAAAGCATTTATTACATCACAAAAATTGACAGAAGAAATTGTGAATTTACAAGGGAAAATTCAACAAACTTTTCAGAAGAGATTACAACGACTTAATTCACAAGAAGTATGGACTGGAATTATTCAAGGACTTAATAATCTAAATCCCAAGTCTAAATTACATGCTTTATTTGGTTCTACTGCAGGATTGCTAATGCTCATTATAATAATAATCATATGTTTAATTGTAGTCCGAGGACGAGTGAAAGCTACCCGCCATGCAACATCGCAACAAGCTGCCGTGTTCTCCTTGATGTTGCACAAGCTGCAAAACAAAAAGGGGGAAATGTAGTGGAATAACTGAGGACAGGGAAAGGAGACGTGACCCATGAACCCCCACCCCCCACCCCCAGCAAACTGGGGGCTGGCGAATAAGCCAGAACTTCAAGCAGTCCTGATTGCTTTGAGCCCCACCCCCGGCAAACCGGGGGCATGCGAATAAGCCAGAACTGTAAACAGTCCTGAATGCTTTGAGCTCCCCCTCCCCGGTAAACCGGGGGCCTGCGAATAAGCATTGAGTGCTTTGGGCACTGATCCATGCGATGTCCTCAGTATAATCATAATGATGGGAACACAAGGCAATGTCCTTGTGCTGCTTTTGCGCACAAGGACGAAGCACGGCATGTTTTCAAGAAAGCCCATTATTACTTGTATAATCAATAAAAACATATGTTGCTGCTTTGGTATTTCTGGAATGTTAAGAAAACAAGCCTTAAAATGTAAACATAGATAATGCTTAAATAAAAGCTACCACAGCAGGACAGACGGCGCTGTTTTGCCTGAGCGAGCGGCAGCCCTCTACTGCTGTGCTTCGGCACAATTCATCTCGTGTGATGAGTTTACTTTCGGTCCTGTCACAAGAAAAACTACAACAGTGTGTAATGCAGATGCACATTAAGGAGGCAGGGAGGCCAAAACAGAAAATTTTATGTTTAAATTTTCTTGTTCTTCCTTAAAATGTAAATTTTATTTCATCACTTATAAGAAGAAGGATAGACACCAGGAGTATGATCACAGGGAGAAAAGGCCATGTGAGGACACAGCACAAAGTGGACTACCCAAAGGCCAAAACAGAGGCCTCAGGAAAAATTAAAACTGTTGACACTTTCCTCTTAGACTTCCAGCATCCAGAGCTGCGAGAAAATAAATTTCTGTTATTTAAGCCACCCAGTCCAAACTGTTACTGAACCAGTTTCATGTGACCTACTCACAACAAGCCAAACGCTGAGACACTGTGGTTTGCAGCAGAGAAACTGTTTATTCACAAGGGAGCCAAGCAAGGAGAAGGAAGGGCAAATCTCAAATTCATCTCCCCAAAGGCAAGGGGCTAGGAATATTTATGGGATAAAGCTTGGCAGGGGTGAGGGTGGGGATTGAAGATACGGAAAAGGTGCAGTAATTGTCATTCTGCACAGGTAAAAGTAAGCTACAGACTTCTTAATGAGATACATGTTCAGAAAATGGCAGGCTTAGCATGTTCTGAGGGTGGGCTTTTGGCCCTCTGACATCAAAAACCATCTAGCTGGGGACTTCCCTTGTGACACAGTGGTTAAGAATCCGCCTGCTAAAGCAGGGGCACTGGTTTGAGCCCTAGTGTGGGGAGATCCCACATGCAGCAGAGCAACTAAGCCTGTGTGCCACAACTACTGCCTGCACTCTAGAGTCTGTGAGCCGCAACTACTGAGCCCATATGCCACAACTACTGAAGCCCATGCACCTAGAGCCCAAGCTCTGCAACAAGAGAAGCCATGGCAATGAGAAGCCCGCGCACCGCATCGAAGAGTAGCCCCCGCTCCACTCGCAGCAACTAGAGAAAGCACGTATGCAGCAACGAAGACCCAACACAGCCAAAAATAAATAAATTAATTAACTAAAAAAGAAAGTCACCTAGCCAACACTTGCATATACCCAGTTGGAGAGTCAGTGGTCTTAGCAGTTTTAACCAACTTGAGCTCAAACTGGACACAGGTGACCCCAATTTCCTAAAAAGCAACTTGGCAAAGATCTTATTGTTCAGGCTATTTGATGCTTGGGAGTACGTGCACGTTTTTGTAAAAGCAAAGTGAGGTTGATCAGTGAAGGCAGGTTACAATTTATTTTTTATTAATAGCTTATGACTACCCTTGGTTTCAATAGTATTCAAATGTTATGGCAACCCTAGCAGACTAACACAATTCTCATTCAATATTTTCTTGTCACCAAATAAATAAATGAGCTCAACACCCAAAAAAATATAGTTAGGCCTAACTATATTTACAACACCACTCCTGCCATCACAGTAAAATCGGCCATGAGAAGATTGAAGGCATTGAAGGACCAGTAGAAACAGCACCATTTGAAACGCTGCTACCCTTTAATAAATGGGTTAATTTTTGTAACAAAATTTAAATGTGTGTGTGTGTGTGTGTGTGTGTGTGTGTGTATGTAGTTAGGGGACACAATAGTTAACAATTCTAAAAAGGCCACAAAACTAAAAATTAGCTTTTATACAATTTAGGACATTTAGTTTGGCAGTTCCTATTTTACTTCCACTTCTGTTAATCCTGTTGATTTTTGTTTCCACTTCTGAAAATGACTGATAATACAAGCAAGGGAGCCGTTTTTTATGGGAACCAGCAGAGGCTGAGCTCCTGCTGGTCCGCCTGCTTCAGGGGGCTGCAAAACTAACGCTCGGGTTGAACAGTATCAACTCGCTTCGCTTCGGTCCCCAGAAGGCCCCTGGCCGAGAGGCCGCAGTTACAAACCCACGACCAATCAGGGTGAGGAGTTCCCGCGCGTGCGCATCGTGTCGGGGCGGGACTTCCGGCGTCCTCCTTTCGGCGGTCATTTTCGCTTCCTTCTGGTCGGTTCGGCCTCGGAGTGTTGTGTCAGGTTCTAGGTGACGGGACCGAGAAAGTCCGAGGGGAGGGTCTGTCCCCGCTACTCAGGGGTGCGTCTGAGGCTCGGCGACGCAGCACGGGCTGCCCTGCGCCAGGCCCGGGAGAGTGACCACCGTGCCCGCGTCTCGCCTCCTCTGTCGCAGCTCCCGGCCCCGCTCCGCCCAGGGAGTCCGATGGCGGTGGCGGCCCTGAGGGACCCGCCTGAGGTAAACACTCGTCCTCCGGCCCCTCACCGCCCTCACTGCACTAAACACTAAAGCGCCGAGTGCGGGACGCCTGCTCATGTGCCCGCAGCCCAGGTCGCGATGTCCAGGACGGTGAGGCGGCCTTGGGTGGGGCGTGGGCGAGGGTGACAGGCGGAGGGACTGGCAGGTGCAAAGGCTTGGAAGTCGGACTGAGTCAGGAGGATTCGGGAAACCTGGGGTGCATCTTATGACTGCAGTAAAGAGAGTGTGAGGTGGAATCACGCCTGGACCAGCAGAGAGAGAGGTTGTTCCTTTATTCTGAGGGACCTGGGCGTCACAGAGGGCTGTGAACGGACGAGGAACAGTGTATGTGAGGGCTTTAAAAGTTTTCAAAGAGCTGCTCAGAGAAGAGAACGAACGGATTGGAATGGGGGTGACAAAGAGAGTCCTCGTCCAAGGTCACAGGATCTGATGAGAGGCAGCATTGGTTAGTCAGTCAGCCCGAGGTCACTAGGTTCCAGGGCTGGGTGGGGATACAAGGGAGTCCTGCACACATGGAGCCCAGCCATGGTTGCCTTCCTTTTTCGCCCAGGTTCTGAAGGTTGAAGAGGCACTTATGGAACCTATGTAAGGCAGGAGAGGGTGTCCCAGTCCCTCACTGGTTCTGGGTGGCTAATACTGAAACAGAGATCAGAAGCAAGGCAGGCAGGGCTTTCCCTGGCTATGGGCTCCCTCAGAGAACTGGGATTGTACCAGATCATATTTGATTTTGTTAAGCACTCTGTGGATGCCATGCTCCAAGTACTTGGGTGAGTCCAGAGAGGTGCCTGTGATGTGGGGCAGGGAGGTGGTAGAGCTGTGGGAGTGCAACTGTGAGGTCTGAAGGTGTGAAAGAGGTTTGGTCAACTGAATGACATGCACATCAAGGGCAAGTGTGAGCTGAGGGCCCACAGGACATGGTGTTGGGGATTAAGGGTAAAGATGAGCCCATGTTTTGCTGTGTCTTGGAGGCACAATGTGGGAGACCTCAGGGGAATTACTTCGAGGGAGGGATGGGGCCCTGTAGGCCAGGCCCAGAGTTTAGATGGCGTTTATCCCCCCGGCCACCGCCTTTTGTGGCTGAGGGTTGAACACAGTGAGGAGAGATCAGGCATCACTGGCACGAGGCCTGACGTGGGGAACTCTGATGGAGGATGACCATGGAATACATGTGTGAGGAGATGAATTGTGGGTCCTCAGAGAATGTTTATGTTTCATCTATCTCATTCATGACAGGTTGGTGTGACCTTTGAGGATATTGCCCTGTACTTCTCCTGGGAGGAATGGAAGCTCCTTGATGAGGCTCAGAGACGCCTGTACCATGATGTGATGCTGGAGAACTTTGCACTTATATCTTCACTGGGTAAGAGCCTCACCCTCCCCAGTGACCTGGGCTAGGCTCTGTATCCTTCCTCACACTCTCTTCTCCAAGGTGTGCTCTGTCCTTCTCACATATGGACCTTGGGCACTGTTTGTTTCCCCAGCTTTCTGGGTAGTTGCTGTGACAGGTAGGGCTGGGTTGTTTGCACTGCCCTCTTCTCTCCCCATAGCCCCAATACAGTCTGTACTCAACCCTCGTAGGGATGGATTTGAGGTCAGCAGTCTTGCAGTTAGGCTAATACTTGCCCTTTCCCTGGTCAGGTGGTGTATCCACGTCCATGGCACTTCTGTGTCCCAGGTTTTGTTCCTTTTTATCATCTGACATTTCGTTCTGCCTCCATATGCCAGGAATTGAAGGTATTGTCATGACCATTACTTACTTGGACCATGGGCTATTTTCCAAGGCTGTCCTTCATGGTTTTACTTGTAGTGTTTAGATCTCTTTTCTTTTTTCTTTTCTCCAGCTTATTGGGGTATAATTGACAAATAATACTGTATATGTTTAAAGTGTACAGGGAGTTCCCTGGTGGTCTAGTGGTTAGGATTCAGCACTTTCACTGCCGTGGCCTGGGTTCAGTTCCTGGTAGGAGAACTGAGATCCCACAAGCCGCGCGTTGTGGCCAAAGAATAAAAAAAAAGGTAAAACGTAAAAGTAAGTACACAGTGTCATGATTATATATATACACACACACATTGTGAAATGATTACTACAATCAAGTTAATTAACACATCCAGTACCTCACATACTATATTTACATTTCCTGTGTGTGTGAGAACCCTTAAGATCTACTTTCTTAGCACATTTGAAGTATACCATACAGCATTATTAAGTATAGGCTCCATGCTGTATTAGATCCTCAGAGCTTTTTCATCTTATAACTGACCAACATCTCCCCATTTCCCCTAGACCTGAGCCCCTGGCCTTCTACTCTTTGTTGCTATGGGTTCAACTATTTTTTTTTTTCAAGATTCCATATATAAGTTTTAGCATACAGTATTTATCTTTCTCTGGCTTATTTCACTTTGCATTATGCCCTCCAGGTTCATCAGTATTGTCACAAATGCATGATTTCCTTTTTTATGGCTGAATAATACCCCACTGCATATAAATACCAGGCTTTATTTACCCACTTATCTGTAGACAGATACGGGCATATTGCAGGTTTTGTTCCAGACCACCACAGTAAAGTGAGTATCACAATAAAGCAAGTCACACAGACTTTTGGTTTCCCAGTGCATATGAATGTTATGTTTACATTGTACAGTAGCCTGTTAGTGTGCAGTAGCCTTATGTCTAAATAAACAACGTGTATAACTTAGTTAAAAAATACTTTATTGCTAAAATAATGTTAACCATCATCTGAGTTGTATCTTTTTGTTGATGGAGGTTCCTGCCTTGATTTTGACTAATCAAGGTGCTGACTGATCAAGTTACTGAAGGTTTTGGTGGCTTTGGTAATTTCTTTAAATAATATAACAATGAAGGTTGCCAAATTGATGGACTCTTCTTTCATGAATGACTTCTCTTTAGCTTGCGATGCTGTTTGATAGCATTTTAAAACACAGTAGAACTTCTTTCAAAATTGGAGTCAATCTTCTCAAACCCTACTGTTGTTGCTTTATGAACTAAGTTTATGTAATATTTTAAAGCATTTGTCATCATTTCAACAACCTGCACAACATCTTCACCAGGAGTACATTCCATCTCAAGAAACCACTTTCTTTTCTCATCCATAAGAAACAACTCTTCATCTGTTAAATTTTTCTCCTGAGATTACAGCAATTCAGCGATCTTCCAGCTCTACTTCTAATTCTCTTGCTTTTTCCACAACATCTGCAGTTACTTCCTCCACTGAAGTCCTGAACCCCTCAAAGTCATCCAGAGAGTTGGAATCAAGTTTTTCCCAACTCCTGTTAATGTTGATATTTTGACCGCTTCCCATGATTCACAGCTGTTCTTAATGGCATCTAGATTGGTGAATCCTTTCCAGAAGGTTTTCAATTTACTTTGCCCCGATCCATTAGAGGAATTACTATCTATGGCAGCTGTAGCCTTATGAAATGTATTTCTTAAGACTTGACAGTGTAAACTACTTGATCCATGGGCTACAGAATGGATGTTGTAGTAGTAGACATGAAAACAACATTAATTTTATATATCTCCATCAGAGCTCTTGGGTGACCAGCTGCATTGTCAGTGAGCAGTAATATTTTGAAAACAATCTTTTTTCAGAGCAGTAGGTCTCAACAGTAGTCTTAAAATATTCAGTAAACCATGTTATGAGGAGACGTGCTGACATCCAGGCTTTGTTGTTCCATTTATAAAATATATGCAGAGTAGATTTAGCAGAATTGTTAAGGGCCTAAGATTTTCAGAATGATAAATGAGCACTGGCTTCAACTTCTAGTCACCAGCCTCATTACCCCTAATAAGAGAGTCAGCCTGTCCTTTGAAGCTTTGAAGCCAGGCATTGACTTCTCCTCTCTAACTGTGAAAGTCCTAGATGTCATCTTCTTCCAACATAAGACTGTTTCATCTACATTAAAAATGTTTAGTGTAGCCACGTTCATTAATTATCTTAGCTAGATCATCTGGATAACTTTGGTATAGCTTCTACATCGGCACTTGCTGCTTCACCATGTGCTTTTTTTTCATCTTGTACTTTTATTTTCTGGAGACGGCGTCTTTCCTTAAATCTCATGAACCAACCTACGGTAGCTTCAGACTTTTTTTTTTTTTTTGCAGCTTCTCACCTCTCTCAGCCATCACAGAATTGGAGAGAGTTAGGGCCTGACTCCGGATTAGGCTTTGGCTTAAGGGAATGTGTGGCTGGCTTGATGTTGAATACAGATCACTAAAACTTTCTCCATATCAACAATAAGGCTATTTTGCTTTCTTATTTGTGTGTTCACTAGAGTACCACTTTTAATTTACTTCAAGAACTTTTCCTTTGTATTTATTGATACAACTTGGTTAATACTGTTTGGTCCAAGAAGCCTGGCTTTCAGCCTATCTTGGCTTTTGACTTGCCTTCCTCACTAAGCTTAATCATTTCCAGCTTTTGATTTAAAGTGAAAGATATGTGATCCTTCCTTTTACTTGAGCACTTAGAGGCTATTGTAGGGTTATTAATTAGCTTAACTTCAATATTGTTACATCTCAGGTAAGAGGGAGGCTTGGGGACAGGGAGAGAGATGGATTGGCCAGTTGGTAGAGCAGCCAGAACATGTATAATGTTTATCTATTAAGTTTCCTGTCTTATATGGATACAGTTTGTGGCACCCCAAAACAAAGATCACTGATCACAAATCACCATAACAAATGTAATAATAATGAAAAAGTTTCAAATATCGCAAAAAATACCAAAATGTGATGCACAGACACAAAGTGAGCAAATGCTGTTAGAAAACTGGTGCAAATAGGCTTGCTTGACACAGGGTTACTGGAAACCTTCAATTTGTAAAAAACTGTGTTATCTTTGAAGCAGAATAAAACAATGTATGGCTGTACTTAGGTTGTTTCTAAACCTGGGCTATTGTGAATAATGCTGACATGAACATGGGGGTGCAAATACCTCTTTGAGATATGGATTTTGTTTCCTCTGGATATACACATAGAATTGGGATTTTTGGACCATATAGTAGTCCTTTTTTCAATTTTTAAGAAATTCCATACAGTTTTCCCTAATGGCTGTACCGATTTACAGTCCTACCAACAATGTAGAAGGCTTTCCTTTTCTTCACATCCTCGCGAACACCTATCTCTTGTCTTTTTTTTTTTTTTTTTTTTTGTGGTACGCGGGCCTCTCACTGTTGTGGCCTCTCCCGTTGTGGAGCACAGACTCTGGACGAACAGGCTCAGTGGCCATGGCTCACGGGCCCAGCCACTCCGTGGCACGTGGGATCCTCCCGGACCAGGGCACGAACCCGTGTCCCCTGCATCGGCAGGTGGACTCTGAACCACTGCGCCACCAGGGAAGCCCATCTCTTGTCTTTTTGATAGTAGTATTCCAAACAGGTGTGAGGTGATACCTCATTGTGGTTTGGATTTGCATTTCCCTGATGTTAGTGATGTTGAGCACCTTTTCATGTACCTGATGACCATTTGTATGTCTTTGGATAAATATCTATTCAGGTCCTTTGCCCATTTTTAATTGGATTCTTTCATTTTTTATTGTTGAATTGTATGAGTTCTTATATTTTCTAGATATTAACCCCTTATCAGATAAACACTTTACAAGTATTTTCTCCTTTACCTTAGGTTGTGTTTTCATTTTGTTTCCCTTGTTGTTCAGGTTTTTGGCTTGATATACTCCCACTTGTTTATTTTTACTTTCATTGCTTGTGCTATTTGTGTCATCCAAAAAAATCATTGCCAACACCAGTGTAAAGGAGATTTTTCTCTGCGTTTTCTCCTAAATGTTTTACAAGTTTAGTCTTACATTTAAATTTTTTAATCCAATTCAAGTTAATTTTTGTGAATGGTGTAAGATAAGGGTCTAGTTTTCTTTTTTTTTGCATGTGGATATCCAGTGTTCCCATCACCAATTATGGAGGAGACTTTATCACTTTACTCCACAATTATGGAGTAATTGTGGAGTAATTAAGGAGACTTTATCACTTTACTCCACAATTATGGATATCCAGTGTTCCCATCACCAATTATGGAGGAGACTTTATCACTTTACTCCACAATTATGGAGGAGACTTTATCCATTGTGTGTTCTTGAGGTGCCTATCAAAGATGAGTTATATAAGTGTGCCTTTATTTCTGGGCTCTCTATTCTGTTCCATTGGTCTATGTGTCTGTTTTTATACCAGTGTCATCATGTGCTAATTACCATAGCTTTGTAATATTTTGAAATCAGGAAGTGTGATGCCTCTAGCTTTGTCCTTCTTTCTCAAGATTGCTTTGACTATTTGGGAGTTTTTGTGCTGCCATACAAATTTTAGGATTGTTTACTCTATTTCTTTGGAAAATGTCATTGGACTTTCGATATGGATTGTTTTCAGTCTGTAAGTTGCTCTTGGTAAAATTAACAGTATTCTTCCAATTTAAGAACACTGGATGTCTTTCCATTTATTTGTGTTTTCTTCAGTTTTTTCCATCGTTGTCTTATAGTTTTCAGAACACAGATATTTCATTGTTAGTTTATAGAAATGCAACTGCTTTTTGCATATTGATTTTGTATCCTGCAGCTTTACTGATATTGTTTAATAGTTCTAACAGATTTGGGTGGGAGGAGTCCCTGGGGTTTTCTATATAAGAGCATATCTTCTGCAAACACAGACAGTTTTACTTATTTTGTGATTTTGATGCCTTTTTTTTTTCTTTCTGATAACTATGTGTTCTGGCTAGGCCTTCCAGAACTGTGTTGAATAGAAATGTGGACAGTGGGCATTTTTGGCTTGTTCTGGATTTCAGAGGAAAGGCTTTTAGTTTTTAAACTTTGAGTATAATATTAGTGTGGGCTTATTGTGTATGGGTTTATCGTATTGAGATACATTCCTTCTATACCTAATTTGTTGAGAGTTTTTAACATGAAACTATCCTCAATTTGTTTAGTGCTTTTTTTGCATTTTTTGAGACATTCATATGATTTTTATCCTTCATTCTGTTAATATGGTAAGTCATGTTTTTTGACTTGTATATGAGGAACTATCATTGCATCCCAGGGATAAATCATACTTGATAATGATAATAATGTAAGATTCTTCTTCTGCAGTAAAAACATCAAGTCTTAACCACTGGATGACTGCCAGGGAGTTACCTAAATTTTTTTTTTATTATTCAATAGTGTAAGATTCTTGAACGTGCTGTTGAGTATTTATCAGGAATTTCTCATTCTATGGTCACCAAGGAGTTTGGCCCGTAATTTTCCTTTCTTGTAGTTTGCATATCTTGCTTTTGTATCAGGGTAATGCTAGCCTCAGAAATTGAGTTTTGAAATGTTTCTTCTTAAGTGTTTTGGAAGAGTTGAGGAAGGATTGACATTAATTCTTCTTAAAATCTTTGGTAGAATTCACCAGTGAATCTATCTCATCCTGGACTTTTCTTTGTTGGGAGATTTTTTTTTATTAATGATTCAGGTTCCTTACTTGTTGTTGGTCTATTCATATTTTTTATTTCTTCATGACTCATTGTTGGTAGGTTGTCTGTTTCAAAGAATTTATCCGTTTCTTCTAGTTTATCCAGTTTGTTGGTATTTAGTTGTTCATAGTAGTTTCTTATGACCTTTTTATAAGTAGCCACTTCCCCAATGGAATTTCAAATCTCTTGTGTGGAACAGCATCCCACTGACTCATTCTTAGATGTGACACATCCATTTATGATGATGTTGCCTCCTTCCTATAAAGTTAACATGTACTTCACCAGCATTTATTTGCATTCAGGTTGCTGCTGTGGAGCAGAGGATGCAGAAGCACCCTTTCAACAAAGCATTTCTATAAGCATGTCACAGGCCAGGACTCACAGGGAAGGCTCATTTTCCCAGAAGAGCCACCCCTGTAAGAAGTGTAGTCTGATCTTGAGAGGTGTTTTTCACTTGGCTGAGCATGAAGAAACACAACACAGCCAGAAAGTGTTCGGGTGTAGAATATGTATGAAACGATTTCATTTTAGTGCAAACCTCCAGAAACACCAGAAACAGCATATGGCAGAGAAATCCTTCAGAAACGCTGTAGTCAGGGCCTTGTTTGTGAAAAGCTGCAAATGCCATGTGTCAAGGAAGCCCTTTACCTGTGAGGAAGTAGGGAAAGATTTTCTGGCCACCTTGGGACATCTCCAGCAACAGATCACTCACACCAGGGAGAAGCCAAACAAGATTGCCCAGCGTGAGGCAACTTTACAAAGCAGAGAAAGTCATTACAGCTGGGGAGAATTCAAGAAAGCCTTCAGCCCGAAACATGCACTTGTTCAGAACCAGGGTGTCCACCCTGGAAGACATTGTTTTGTGTGCAGTGAATGTGGGAAGACATTCAGGTACAAATCCTCATTTGTTGTGCACCAGAGAGTGCATACTGGAGAAAGACTTCGTGTGTGTCGTGAATGTGGAAAATCTTTCAGGCGAACCTCAACCCTCAATCTGCATCGAAGAATTCATACTGCAGCAAGGCAGTACAAGTGCAGCAAATGTGGGAAATCCTTTAACCAAAACTTTGTCCTTATTTATCCCTGGAGGAGACACATTGGAGAAAATTGTTACTTGTGCAGTGAATGTGCGCAGTTTCCTAGCTGTAGATCCATCCTAATTCGACAACGGACATTTCACACTGGAGAAAGGCGTTATGAGTGTACTCAATGTGGGATATCTTTTAGACGAAAATTTTACCTCATCGTACACTGGAGGGTTCACACAGGAGAAAGGCCTTACGATTGCAGTGAGTGTGGGAACTCTTTTACCAATAGCTCGGTGCTCGTCCTACACCAGCGGGTACATAAAGGGGAAAGGCCTTTTGCTTGCAGTGAATGTGGGAAATCTTTTACCAATAGCTCGATACTCATTCTCCACCGGAGAGTTCACACAGGAAAAAGGCCTTATGAGTGCAGTGAGTGTTGGAAATCCTTTAGTCATCAATCTTACCTCACTCAACACTGGAAGGTTCATAGTGGAAAAAGGCCTTATGAATGCATTGAATGTGGGAAATCTTTTATGTCTCGCCGTGGCCTCCATTATCATCAGAGAGTTCACACTGGATCAAGGCCTTATGAATGTAGTGAATGTGGGAAGTCTTTTACCTCTCACTCTGGCCTTCGTTATCATCAGAGAGTTCACACAGGAGAAAGGCCTTATGAGTGCAGTGAGTGTGGAAAATGTTTTACCTCCAGCTCTGCCCTGTGTTATCATCAGAAGACTCATGCTGGAGATAGGCCTTATGAGTGCACTGTATGTGGGAAATGTTTTTCCTCTGGTTCCACCCTCAGTAATCATCAGAGGGTTCACACTGGAGAAAGGCCTTATGTATGCAGTCAATGTGGGAAATCTTTTTTCTCTAGTTCCAACCTCAGTAATCATCAGAGAATTCACACAGGAGAAAGGCCTTATGTGTGCAGTGAATGTGGGAAATCCTTTATCCAAAGGTGCTCCCTTCTTAAACACCAGAGAGTTCACACAGGAGAAAGGCCTTATGTGTGCAGTGAATGTGGGAAATCCTTCACCCAAAGATGTCACTTTCTTATACACCAGAGAGTTCACACTGGAGAAAGGCCTTACAAGTGCAGTGAATGTGGGAAATCCTTTTCCACTAGTTACAACCTCAGTAATCATCAGAGAATTCACACAGGAGAAAGGCCTTATTTGTGCAGTGAATGTGGGAAATCGTTTATCCAAAGATCTTACCTTCTTATACACCAGAGAGTTCACACAGGAGAAAGGCCTTATAAGTGTAATGAATGTGGAAAATCTTTTACCACTAGGAGGAACCTTCGTTATCATCAGGGAGTTCACACTGGATAAAGGCCTTATAAGTGCAGTGAATGTGGGAAGTCTTATATCTATAGTTCCATCCTCCAGGATCATCAGAGAATTCATGTAATCAAAAGGTCTTATGGGGGCTTCCCTGGTGGCTCAGTGGTTAAGAATCCGCCTGCCAATGCAGGGGACATGGGTTCAAACCCTGGTCTGGGAAGATCCCACATGCCGTGAAGCAACTAAGCCTGTGCATCACAACTCTTGAGCCTGTGTCTAGAGCCCAGGAGCCACAACTACTGAAGCCCAGATGCCTAGAGCCCGTGCTCCACAACGAAGAGTAGCCCCCACTCGCTCCAACTAGAGAAAGCCCACACCCAGCAACAAAGACCCAACTCAGCCGTAAATTTAAATAAAAGAATAATAAATAAATATTTTTTAAAAGGTCTTATGAATGCACTGTATATGGAAAATCGTTTAGAGCAAATTCTTATCTCACTGAAAACTGTAGAGTTCACAATGCAGCAAAGCCTTTATGCATGCAGTGAATGTGATAAATCTTTTTCATCTAGGTCCAGACTGTGTTATCATCAGAGTGTTACGATCAGAACAGGGTCAAGGCTTTATGAGTGCAGTGAATGTGAGAAATCTTTTATCCAAAGATGTCACCTAATACACCAGAGAGTTCACACAGGAGAAAGACTTTATCAGTGTAGTGACTGTGAGAAATCTTTTACTACTAGGTGTGGTCTATGTGATTATCTGAGAGTTCACACTGGAGAAAAGCCTTATGAGTGCAGTGAATGTGGGAAATCTTTTTCATCTAGGTCTGGTTTCCATTAACATCAGAGTTCACACAGGATCAAGGCCAAATGAGTGTAGTGAATGTGGGAAATCTTTTATTTGTAGTTCCATTCTCCATGAACATCAGAGAATTCACACTAACAAAAGGCCTTATGAATGCACTGAAAGTGGGGAGTCCTTTAGAGTAAATTCTTATCTCATTGAACACTGTAGAGGTCATACTGGAGAAAAGACTTATAAATGCAGTGAATATGGGAAGTCCTTTTCATCTAGGTCGGCCTCCATTATCATCAGAGAGTTCACACAAGATTGAGGCCATATGAGGGTAGTGAACGTGGGAAATCTTTTCCCCAGAGCTCTGCAGTCCTTCACCATCAGTGTTCACAGAGGTGAAAGGCCTCAAGTGTCTGGTGAATGTGGGTAAATCCTTTACCTCTAGTTCCACCCTTTATTCATATCAGAAAGTTCACAGGAAAAGCCCTATTTGTGCCAAGAATTTGGGAAATCCTTTCCTAAAGAACTTTCTTGGGACTTCCCTGGTGGTGCAGTGGTTGAGAGTCCACCTGCCATGCAGGGGACACGGGTTCATACCCTGGTCAGGGAAGATCCCACATGCCATGGAGATGCTAGGCCCGTGAGCCATGGCCACTGAGCTTATGCGTCCGGAGCCTGTGCTCCGCAATGGGAGAGGCCACAACAGTGAGAGGCCCGTGTACCGCAAAAAAAAAAAAAAAAAAATTCCTCATTATACATGGTAGAATTTACACTGGAGAAAGGCCTTGAACATGCAAAGAAATGTGCAATTTTCTAGTTCAGGGTAATGACGTTGGAAGAAACTGAGGAGCCACCCATCTGAATTCAATCTCATATGTCCAGTTGTCCACAGGGGGAGATGCCCCTTAAGTTTCAGTTACATGGGAAGCATGTGTGGCTATATTGCACTTTGTAATCTGTCCAGGGCTTTTCCCAGATTTATGTCACTGCCCATTTCTGTGGCCATTTTACCCCTATCACCTGGCAGGTCCACACCATGGGCATCAGTCACCAGCCCAGTGTGCTCAGGGAAACTGACCTCTGTTCTTCCAAGTGTTGGAGCAAACCAGGAATAGTAGCCCAGTCCGTTAGGGGTTGGTGTTCCCCTCTCTCTGACTACGTGTACAAAAGCCTGAAGGAATGTTGGCCCCGAGAACGTCATATGAATTCAGCTGACAATGTGCAGAGAAGGACAACATTTTCCAGGGACATGTTCTCAAATGCTCAGTTTTTCCGTCTAGGAAGTCACCAACCCAAACTGTGTGCCACACATTGTTTTGGTTTGTATAATATGAATGCTTTACTGTTTAAGACCTACTTTGTTTTTGGAGTTCTTTGTACTGCTAGAGGTTTTTTATAAGGAGATTTGGGCTCCACAGGCATTGGCCTCAGGGAGGATAGTATGATGGCAAAAACTGGCTTGCCATTTTTGGTCAAATTTGCATTAGTGCCGGTGAAGTTGTAGGAGAGAGGGCAGGGCTTTTTGGTCCTCATTTGAAGCCTGGATGCTGTGAGTTTTAGGAGACTCAGACATCACCCTCAAGAGGAGTAAGATGTGACAATCTCAAGTTCTTGGAACAGCATGAATTTTTTCCCCTGTTCACAGGGGATATCACAAGAGATGTCAGCACTGTTGAGAAGAATCTCCTCCCTTGGTTTTGCAAAGAGCATGTGTCCTGATGTCCAAAATTCCATGAGTGACAGTCACTGGTTGTAAGACTATAGGGGTCAGGTTTCTGATACAGAAACTGGGTTAGTAGGGAGCAGAGGGTACAGCAGCCAGCTCATTGGAATATGCCTCTTCTAAAAGTGCATCCACGGATGTCTTTGTGATGATGACCTATGTGCAGGATCAGCGTGTACACAAATCTCAGAACCTTCAGGCATGTTTATCTTGTGTAGCTGAGGTCATTGTCAGAGAAGACAATTGGGAAGTTTTGTGGATTTTTGTAACCTCCCTGCAATGTTTGCCTCAAGGCCGTTGCTGCACAGGCAGAAAAAAGAAAAGTAGAGGAAAGTAGTCCAGGGATGTGGCTCTTGTGAGCCAACCAACATTCCTGTTGACTGAAGTGGAAATATCCTTTATTACTCGCCAGTGTTTGCTGCCACTGAGGCAAGACTGACACCCAGAGGGCATGACAAAAAGATGGTGGAGTCATTATAGGGCTGTCAAATCTATCTTCCAAAAAAGTGGGGCAAACAGATTTTGTTTATCTTAAAGTGTTTTTTTTTAAAGTTTTATTTAGGTGTCATTTACATGTAGTAAAGTACACATATTTAAAGTGAAGTATTTGGTAAATATTGACATACACATGATACCTGTGAAAACATCATCACTGTCATGGTAATGACCATATCTGTCACCATGTATTTGCCTGATGTCCTTTTGCAGTCTCTGTGTCCCTGCCCTTTTCAGCCCTCCAAGCCCCCATTGATTTATTTTCCATTATAATAGATACCTTTATGTTTTCTATAATTTATATGATGGAATCCTTAAATGTTTACTCTCTTTTTTCTGGTTTCTTTTATATTTTATAATTATTTTGTTATATGATGTTATATTTGTTATACAGATGTTATGTAAGTAGTTCATCCCTCCCTTTTATGTTCTTTTGTGGTTCAGTACTCTTATCTTTAGATATACTGCTATTTATCCATTTACTTGTTTATGTACATTTTGGGTATTTCCAGAGTTTGACTGTAGAAAATAAACTGGTGCAAACATTTGTGTACAGTTCTTAATATGGATATTTGTTTCATTTATCTTTTGTTCAAAAAATTAGATTGCAGTGTCTGAATCATGAGGTAGGTGAATATTTAGCTTTTGAAGAAACTAACAAATTCTGACTAAATATTTGTGTTTTTTACATTTTTACCAGCACTGTATGAGGGTTCCATTTTCTCCATATCCTAGCAAATACTTATTTGGTCAGTCGTTTTTAATTTTAACCCTTTTAATAAGTTTGTTACTCTGTCTCACTGTTGTTTTCATTGTATTTCCATAAGAATTCATGATTAGCATTTTTTCGGATGTTTGATCCCTTTTGTCATTTGCTCTCTTTTGTAAAATATCCATTTTTATCTTCTATTTTATGAACTTTGGCTATATTCTTTCTTTTTTTTTTTAACAAGTAGGACATTGAAACAACAAAGATGTGTATTGGAGTGTCATCCATTTTCACTTGTTGAATAATGTGACTGTTTTATGGAAGAAATGCTTTCAGTACTGGAAGGGCATGCCCTGAGTTTTTTCAGTTTTTTTGTTATGCACGGTGTAATGGACACATGTTACCATACACTTTTAAGATTAATTTGCCCTGGGAATTCCCTGATGGTCTAGTGGTTAGGACTCTGCTAGGGCCTGGATTCAATCCCTGGTCAGGGAACTAAGATCCCACAACCACTCAGTGCAGCCAAGGGGAAAAGAAGAAAAAGATTAATCTACCCTAATATGTTGTCCATCACTTTCTGAAGTCCAGACAGTGAATAATGACCTTGCTTTGTAGTGTTTGTCCATTTTCCTGCTCCATTATGGGGGTTGGTAGGTTGGAGCAGGACTCTTAGATAGACTAAATGACATCAGGATGAACAGTACATTCTTTGAGTCTCCAAAGCCCGATATGGAGGGAGCTAGGAGGGCAGGGATCAGACTCTCCAAGCCTGGGTCAGGCAACCTGGGTTTGTAGCCCAGATGTTGGATTCACATCCTGGATCCTGTTGCCTTGACTCACAGATAAATGAGTCACTTACCGTCTCTCCTCCCCCAACCCTCTGTAAACAGGGATAAGGAGCGTCTTGTCCCCTGGCCTTTAGATGAGCTGCAGAGCCAAGGCTCCCATTCCCCGTGAGGTGGGTATGCCTGTGGTGACACACCAAGCCCAGCCACCCTGCGCTCCTCCTGACTAGCGGCCCGAGCTGATGCCGTGGTGCCACCCTCAGGAGGCCAGTGCTGCAGGACACTGAGGCCTTGCGTGGGTTTCCCACCAGAGAATCTTTAGGTGACTTGTTGGAACTCCTTCAGGTTCAGTTCCTGACGGATGTACAGGCAGTGATGGTATTTAACTTGTTCTTTGTGAGGAGCAATAAAAGGAAGAGACTGGCACTTCCCTGGAGGTCCAGTGGTTAAGACTCCGTGCTTCCACTGTAGGGCGCACGGGTTTGATCCCTGGTCAGGGAACTAAGATCCCACCTGCAGTGCGATGCGGCCAAAAAAAAATAGAGACCAAACAAAGAGGCAGACCACTCAATATAGGTAGGTGGCAGTTTTAATGGGCAAGGGAACTTATGAGGCTTGTCTTTGGTCTTGTCTTGGCTACAAGTTGTGTGGCTTTCCCCATACACCCACCAAATCTTTTTTTTATTCTTCCTTTCCTTCCTTCCTCCCTTCCTTTTCTTTCATGGATGCTGTGCCAGGTCTTAGTTGTGGCATGCGGGATCTAGTTCCCTGACCAGGGATCGAACCCGACCCCGTGCATTGGGAACGCAGAGTCTTAGCCACTGGACCACCAGGGAAGTCCCCACCCACCAAATCTTAAAAGTTAGTATGGACGCCCTAACTGGATTCAGCCACATACACTGTCTAGATAGTCTCAACACCACATTTCTGTCTGAAGGCTGTATCCTTGGAGCAGCTTCTAGAAGTGGAGAAGACAAGTGAATGCACATTCCAAGGACAGCAGAGTTACTGAGGGGCCTCCAGTTGCCCAGGTCCAGCCTGGGGATCACCCAGCAGTCACGTCTTCTCAATGACCTCCTCCGACACTACCCACCACCCCGTGACCGGCTCTGCAATCTCCCGAGCTCCCCTCTTCCGCAGCTTGCCCACATCCATCGGCCATGGCTTTCTGTTGCATGGAGGTGGCTCATTTGGCAGATACCTGGCTGTGCTGAAGGCAGATACCTAAGCAGCAGTAGAGGCACAGGCAAGAAGAAACAGACTGACAGTGTTTCCAAACTCAGTGTCATGTTTTTCCACCAAGAACTCGTGAAAGTTGGCCTCTGTCATCGTGTGACTTCAATATGTTAGCCGACTCATGGGGTATGAACATGACACATTCTGTAGTTAACGGTGCACGCGCCTCCTTGAGTGGTAGTAATAACGTCCACGGCCTTCGTACTTTGGAGGACAGCTTTTCTGTTTAGAGATATTTGAGTTTTCAATAAAGACAGGCTTTGTTGTCTGTCATTTGAGGCTGCCTGGGTGGATTTTCTAAGAGCTGCTATGTGTGCTTTAACACCCTCCAGGCCGATGGAGGCGGATCACACCAGTGGGAAACAGAATGTACCCACCTAGAATTGTGGAGAGGGAGGTTGGCAACTGTTCCTGTGGGGTGGATTCTTCCCTGTGCCCAGGGAAAACTCAGGGTACAGCAACCTGCCACCCAGGTGGAAGCCATGGCCAAAGATTAGTGCCACACAACCATCAGGTCCCATTTAGGGCCACCCAGTGAATACTTGGCCAGTGCAACAAGTCAGTGACAAACTAGTTGCTGTACTTCAATATGATGGAGTGACTGCACAGTTCCAGTGATATCCATCCCCTATCCCTGGCCTCATTATGTTGGTTCTGTTTAGATTTTTCTGTTCCAGCATAGGGCTGTCTGGGTGCTCAGATGTCCATAACCTGGAGTAAGTCACATAAACCCCTCCTATTGTGCACACAGCCACCCATGGCTCTAATAATGTGTTGTTGTTGTTTTAAATGATACTTGCAGTCGGTTTGACAGGCTGCCTGTGTAGTTTGACAGAAAAAGAATACTCTTACCCATTGTTATCGGTCGTGTATGCCAAAGTCCAGGTCTCTGGATCAGTATTGATAATGTCAGATTGTTGACCTGAAACAAATAGACTGTCAGATATTTCTTCAATAAAGACGGGATTAGGGACTTCCCTGGTGGTCCAGTGGTTAAGAATCCGCCTGCCAATGCAAGGGACACAGGTTCGATCCTGGTCGGGGAACTAAGATCCCACATGCCACGGGGCAACAAAGCCCGCGCACTCTGGAGCCCCCCACGCCACAATTAGAGAAGCCCTCATGCTGCAGTGAAGATCCTGCATGCCACAACTGAGACCTGACGCAGCCAAATAAATAAATTAAAAAAAATAAAGATGGGCTTATTTGGGATCAGCAGAGAGTTACAAATCAGGGTCCATAACTACGGCAAGGCACATGTTATTTCCTGCATGGCAAGGGCAGGGGAACACTTTTTTTTTTAAATTATTTTATTTATTTTTGGCTGCATTGTGTCTTTGTTGCTTTGTTGCACATTGTGTGTGGGCTTTCTCTAGCTGCGGCGAGCGGGGGTTACTCTTTATTGCAGTGCGCGGGCTTCTCATTGCAGTGGCTTCTCTTGTTGTGGAGCACGGGCTCTAGGCACACAGGCTTCAGTGGTTGTGGCACCTGGGCTCAGTAGTTGTGGCTTGCGGGCTCTAGAGTGCAGGCTCAGTAGTTGTGGTGCACGGGCTTAGTAGCTCCGCAGCATGTGGGATCTTCTTGGACCAGGGCTCAAACCCGTGTCCCCTGCATTGGCAGGCGGATTCTTAGCCACTGAGCCACGAGGGTAGCCCCGGAACACTTTTATAGACAGGAAAAGGGTGTTGGGAGGGCTGTAGTAAACAAAGAGTCCATGGCATTTCATTGGCTGAGTCTTTACCAGGAGAGGAGTCTTTCTTCTTCCTGTTGGACATTGCAGGGCATGACAGCTCCCCTTTCTGGTCTCCAAACTGTATTTAATTAAGGCTTCCGTTTATTGTTTTACATTTACCTGTTTTTTTATAAGTTAATTTTTTTATTGGAGTATAGCTGCTTTATAATGTTGTGTTCATTTCTGCTGTACAGCAAAGTGAATCAGCCATACATATACATATAACCACTCTGTTCTAGACTCCATTCCCATATAAGTCATTATAGAGCACCAAATAGAGTTCCCTGTGCTATACAGTAGGTTCTTATTAGTTAACTTTTATATATAGTAGTGTGTACACATCAATCCCAATTTCCCAGTTTATCCTCCCCCACCAGCCCTTTCCCCTTTGGTAACCATAAGTTTGTTTTCTACATCTGTGACTCAATTTCTATTTTGTAAATAGGTTCATTTGTACCATTTTCTTAGATCCCACATATAAGTGACATCATATGATATTTGTCTTTCTCTGTCTGACTTACTGCACTCAGTATGACAATCTCTAGTTCCATCCATGTTGCTTCAAATGGCATTTTTTTCATTCTTTTTTATGGCTGAGTAATATTGCATGGTATATACGTACCACATCTTCTTTATCCATCACCTGTTAGTGATTTAATCTGCTGCTTTAATACTCCATTTTTCCTTTCTACCAACCCTGCTGCTTGCGAGTTACAGGGGAGATAGAACCTCCACTCAATGCCAAGTTCTTTTGCTCAGTCTTGCACGTCACGACCTTTGAGATGTGACCCCTGATCACCATCTGTTGGATTAGAGTATGCATGCATGTGACTCAGCCCCTCCAATTCCCTGCTAGTGGGCAAATGGTTTCTCTGGCACCAGGAGGCAGCTTGGGTTAAACCCGACACAGTGTCCACACAAACCAAGGTGTATTTAGAACCTTCACTCGCACGGAGGAGGCCAGTGTTATCATTTGCCAGCCACTCCCTTGTCGGCAACTCCATAGACGACCCCAGACTCCTTTGACAGTTGCCTTGGACGTCGTTTAGAACACTCTGAGAAAGCCCTTCCTTTTTCCTTTCTGTTTCCTCCTGGTTGTCAAGAGAAAGCCTCTGTGTGATGCTGAGTCTCTTATGCCCCCACCCCTGTTACTAATTTCCCTTTTCAGCAGAGGGAGCAGGCCTAACAAGACCCGTGAGCTCCCTGAGATGGTGGAGCATTATTTTGATTTCATGAGTGTGTTCATGGTGAACTTCATTTGTGAGAAGTCAGGCTTGTTTCCCTAATTAACAGAGAAGCAAATATGCGTCTTAGAATACAATCTAAAAGAAAAAGAAAAAGAATACAATCTATTTAAGACGGTGTACATCAGTTTAAAGAGAATAAAATTAGTAACGATCATCACAGCTAAGGTCTCCTTTTCCTTTCAGCTGTCATACTGTAAACAATGACCTTTCTGTGATCTATTTAGTACCACATTAATGCTTTTTGGTGGTGATTTCACTCTTGAAAATGGCGCTTAAGTGTAGTGTTTATGTGCTGTGTGGTGTTCCTAACCTAAGCACAAGGCTGTGATGTGCCTTAGAAAGAAAATAGGTGTTAGATCAGCTTTGTTGAGTCATGAGTTACAGAACTGTTGGCTGTGAGTTCAGTGTTCATATGACAACAATACATAACAAGGTGTCTTTGGATAGGAACACGCATGAAACAATGTTATATATTGATCAGTTGGCAAACAAGCTGTGACCCAAGGTTCTTGGGAACCCAAATCTGTATTTCCTCTAAAAGCAATGGTTTTTGATGCAGAAATCAGTAGTGCAAGCTCTTAATTAGTGCAACGAAAAGACTGCTTTTGAGAACATAACTTCCGTGAATAATGGTGGTTTTATAAAACATAGCTACCATTATAATGAGAAGTAACTGCTTTTTCTTTGGCCTCACCACGTGGCATGCGGGATCTTAGTTCCCCGACTAGCAATCGAACCTGCCCCCCCCCCCGCAGTGAAAACATGGAGTCCTAACCACTGGACCACCAGGGAAGTCCCTGACTGCACTTTAATACTGTTTTTTTTTTCTTGGCCACACTGCTCAGGTGGTGGGAACCTTAGTTCCTTGACCAGGGATTGAACCTGGGGCCACAGCAGTGAAATCGTGGAGTCCTAACCACTGGACTGCCAAGGGATTCCTGCTAATACACTTATTTTTAAAGCACAGGTGATTCTCACCATTTCTTATTCCTAATCATTATATTGTGTTTTACCATTATGTATGTTCCTGAGGTTTTGACTACCGAATCAGGGAACAAAATACCAAGTTGTGCTTCTGCACATCTCTTTCCAATTCCATGTTGTGTGATGTTGTGACAGCTTGAGATGGGTCCTGGAGGGAGTATTTACATGAGGGATATTGACAAACACTACCAACCCAGGCTTGTTCTATTGATGTTTAGACTTTAGAAAGTGATGAACAATATGTTAATAGAGCAGATTACACTAAAGTGTACGGTGTCTATGGCTGTTACATTATGAATAGCACAAAACATTGAGGATATAGTCTTCAGTTCTCAAAAACAATTGTTATTAAAAAAAATTGTTATAGACTTGTGCCCCATGGCCCAATATATAGTTGAAGCTTTAACCCTAATCCAACTGTATCTGGAGTTAGGGCATTCAAAGAAGTAATTAAGGTTAAATGAGATCATTAGGGTGGGGCTCTAACACAACATAATTACCGTTTTTATAATGAAAGGGAAAGACACTAGGGAGGCAGTCACACAGAGAAAAGCCACGTAAGGACACAGCAAGATGGTGGCCATCTGCAAGCCAAGGAGAGAGGCCTCGGGAGAAACCATCCTCTGTGGTGCCTTGAACTCCATCTTCTAGCTTCCAGACCCAGATCTAGTTTCCTCTGTGTGTAGATGCACAGAGAGAGCGCTCTCTGCTGTCTCTCCCTCTTCTTATAAGGACACTAGTCCTGTCAGATCAAGACTTATTTACCCTGAACTACCTCCTTAAAAGCCCTATCGCCAAATATAGTCAAATTGGGCATTAGGCCTTCAAATAAGAATGGTGGCAGGGGAGAGGAGAGAGATAATTCAGTCTATAACACAGTACAGTACTAAGGTAAAGGCCTTTACCCCATGTGAACATTCTGATGTCTTAGGGGGAATTCCCTGGCCGTTGGTTGTTAGGACTCTGGGCTTCCATTTTAGGGGGCACGGGTTCAATCCCTGGTCAGGGAACTAAGATCCCGCATGCCGTGTGGCACGGTTAAAAGAAAAAAAATTGATGTCTTAGGAAACTGGAGTTGGAAGCAAAGGATTTGCTACAATCCCTGCACTCATAGGGCCTTTCTCCAGTGTGAACCCTAGTGTTTAAAACAGATTTAGGCTCTGTTGGGACTTCCCTGGTGGTTTAGTGGGTAAGACTCTGCGCTGCCCATGCAGGGGGCCCGGGTTCGATCCCTGGTCGGGAAACTAGATCCCACATACATGTCACAATTATTTGGCACAGCCAAATAAGTAAATATTTTAATTTTTTAAAATAAATTTATTTATTGCTATATGGCTGCGTTGGATCTTTGTTGTGCATTGGCTTTTTCTAGTTGCAGTGAGCGGGGGCTGCTTTTCGTTGTGGTGTGCAGGCTTCTCATTGTGGTGGCTTCTCTTGTTGCAGAGCACGGGCTCTAGGCACACGGGCTTCAGTAGTTGTGGCATGCGGGCTCAGCAGTTTTGGCTCACCGGCTCTAGAGCACAGGTTCAGTAGTTGTGGCTCACAGGCTTAGTTGCTCCATGGCATGTGGGATCTTCCCAGACCAGGGCTCGATCCTGTGTCCCCCGCATTGGCAGGCGGATTCCTAACCACTGTGACACCAGGGAAGTCCCTAAATAAATATTTTTTTAAATAATAAAATAAAACAGATTTAGGCTGTATACGCAAGAAGGACGAATGCCTTTCATATGAATTTCAAACATTCTGTGCCTCAGAGGGGAGAGTTTGATGGTGGAAAATAGGTTCCCAGTTTTGGACAAGAATAGGTTGCTGTTCATGGGCCTCCTGGGAAAGAGGGCTGGGCTTTGTGGTTCTCTTTTGGGGCCTGGATGCCATGAGTTTTAGAAGACTCAGAGGAGGGGTCAGTGTGACAATCTCAAGTGCTTCTGGGAGCAGCATGAATTTCCCTGCTTGTTCACAGGGCCTAACAGCACTGATGAGGGGAATGTCTTCTTCAGGTCTTGCCAAAAGCCGTGTCCCCTGACGTCCAGAGTTTAGCAGGTGATGTTCACTGGTTCTACGATCACAGGGTCATGGGCAACCATAATTGGTACAGCAACAGGGGAATAATAGGGAGTGAAGGAAACTGCAGCCGGTTGGATATAATGAGGAAGATGTGGGTGAAGGTTTTCAAAAGATACAAATGTCCAGTTAGAAAATAAATAATTCCTGAGTTAGTGTTACTAACTCAGCCTTGTGGCTAGAGTTAGTAACACTATATGACCCAAATGTAAGACTGGAAACCAGAAAACTCCTAGAAGAGAACATAGGTGGAATACTTTGACATAAATCATAGCAATATTTTTTTTTTGGATTTGCCTCCTAAAGCAAAGGAAATTTAAAATAAATAAATAAACAAGTGGGGCCTAATTAAACTTAAAAACTTTTGCACAGCAAGGGAAACCATTGACAAAACAAAAAGAAAACCTACTGAATGGAAGAACATACTTGCAAATGATATGACCATTAAGGGGTTAATATCTAAAATATATAAACAGCTCATACATCCATTTCAACATCAAAAAAAGCAAACAGACCGATTAAAAAATGGGCAGAGGACCTGAATATGCATTTTTCCAAAGAAGACATACAGATGGCCAGGAGGCACATGAGAAGATGCTCAACATCACTAATTATTAGACAAATACAAATCAAAACCACAATGAGGTATCACCTCACACAGGTCAGAATGGCCATCATCAAAAAGTCTATAAATAATAAAGGCTAAAGAGGGTGTGGAGAAAAGGGAACCCTCCTATACTGTTGGTGGGAATGCAAATTGGTGCACTATGGAGGTTCCTTAAAAAACTAAAAATAGCACTACCAGATGACCCAGTAATTCTACCCATGGGTATTTATCCAAAAAAAGAAGACACTCATTCAAAAAGATACATGCATCCCTTTGTTCATTGCAGCACTATTTACAATAGCCAAGATATAGAAGCAGCCTAAGTGCCCATCAACAGATGAATGGATAAAGAAGGTGTGGTGCATATATACAATGGAATACTACTCAGCCACAAAAAAGAGTGAAATAATGCCATTTGCAACAATATGGATGGACTTAGAGGGTATTATGCCAAGACAAAGAAAGACAATATGTATGATACCACTTATATGTGGAATCTAAAATATAAAACTCAGGAATTCCGTGGCAGTCCGATGGTTGGGACTTGGTGCTTTCAATGCCAGGGGACACTTCTTCAATCCCTGGTTGGGGACTAAGACCCCACAAGCCATGTGGTGGAGCCAATAAATAAATAAATAAATGAAATATAAAACTCACCCTCCTCTTGTTTTCCAGAGATAATCTCTAGTCCCCATGCAGACAACATCATTGCTCTTACAGGTGAAATGATAATTGCTACCCATCAAGGCAGTGATTGTGGAATCCAAAACCTTAACCTCAGTATTCAGACATCCACTTTCCATATCTGCACATATGTTATCACTGCAGCTACCATCCTGGCAGCAAATGTAAATTTGGGAAGTGACCACTTTTCCCAGGTAAGTGTCACATTCTTGGAAGGATAGATCTTATCTCAGAAAATTAAATAATAAATGCTGTATCGAAAAACAATTCAGATTTTTGGATTTGGAACATAAATACTGACAAAGAGAGGCAGAAGGGATGTATTCTGAGGGTCCCGGAGGCATGGCCCCACCTCATCCATTTGCTTTAGGGCTGCCTAGTATCTCTCCTCCATGTTTCCTCTCATAACCTGTCTGTACTTTTCTGCCTCTTTTCACTGACTAAACACTGAACCTCATAACATCTATTTATAATAGCTTAATTCCACATGAAGTGAAGAGCAAGACTGTTTTACTTGTAATTTTTTGTGGACAAGCAGTGTCTTTTTAGTAATAGTTGGCTGTGCATATTTTAGTCTTTTGGGTGGATGATTTTCAAATGGGTCCTTAGGAGAATTTTAGTAACATGTCTGAAGAATGCAAGAGCAAAAACTTCCTGCCCCATTTTGTGAAAGGAGGAATACACCTAAACATGTGAACAAAAGAATGTAAGTTAAAATAGTAAGGTAAGCAGGGATGTAAAGAATCTCTAAATGTTACCATGTATGAAAACATATTTTATATGTGCATAGTATCTTCATTACTATTAATATTATGCTCCCTTCTCTCTAAAAAGATTTCTGGTGACCCTGAATCAATATAGATTTTTAATGTGTCATCTAGAAATCATGAGATGACTTATTCTAACAAACTTTATTATGATCACTCTCACTCCCTAATGGGTATCTTCCTAATCCTTCTTGTGGAAATCGAAATTTTCTTGAGTCCCCTAGAAAATAAAGCACAAATGTCCTAAGGAATCTGTTGTAGCCAATGAATTAATTTGTTTTATGCATCTTGACTGCAATTTTTTTTATCTCCTAGGGATAATTAGGACAATATTCACTCAGATTAGACCAAATACACAAAGCAACTAATTTCAGGCCTTGAACGGTGGATAGCATAGGGCTGTAACCTTGAGGGCTGTAATGAGACTTCAGGTGCAGAGAGCCAGTGAATCCTAGCTTTCTCCTCCAGCAGAGGCATCCTCATCACTGGCCTCAGAGGCTGAGTCTCCACTCCTTCCTCCAGCGTTTGATACCCTCTGTGGCACCTGAACAGTGCCAACTCCAATGTCAGGACAACCTCAGAGACCAGTCCAGGACAGAACACAGCCAGGATGATAGGGCTTTTGTTGCTGCCTCCTGGACTTCATGGTGGGCTAGAAGGCCAAATGCAGCCCCGACTTGCATGACCAGATGGATCTGGATCCCAGGTCTTGGGACATCTTCCTTATGCCCTGGACTTAATACCAGCAATACCTTGTACTGGGATTTGGCCTGGGGGACCTGGAATGCTGAAGAACTGGCCTAGGATGGTGCCAGATGCCTCAACAGAGTTTCCCATAGCCTAGAAGAGGGACCTTGCAGGGAGCAAGGGGAGATCAGTTCTGGCCTGATTCCTGCCCTCCTGTAGCAGCCATGGAACATGCGGACAATGAAATGCAAAATAGGCAATTTGAGGTCTACTAAGTGTGGCAACAAGGAGGCATCAAGTGTGAAATGAGGAAGTAGGCTTAGGATGTCTGAGATATATTGCTAAGTGAGAAAAGGAAAGTACAGATCTGTATACAAAATACGTATGACTTTATTTTTCCTGAGCCAACAACTTTTATAGGAAAATATCTGAACACAGACCCACACAGAATGACACACATAAATGCAGACACAATTCTAAAAGGATAATACTATAGCGCAAACCTCAGCTATTCCATTTATTTTTGCAATCATCTTTACTCTGAATGTCCTCTTTAACTCTTCCTCCAACTGGGATTTGGTCAATTTGGTTCTCAAGAATGAAGAAGGATCACAGTTTGGAGACAGACTCTCCAGAGTGACCATTCTTGTCGGGTACTGAGCTTAATTCCATGTCTTCTCAGACATCACTGCTAAAGCACCTCGGAGATCTTAACTTTTTTCACCATTCATGGATGTTTCACCAGAACTATTTCTGCTACCATCTTTGAATCACTACTTAATTGTTATTAATAGCTTTCTATAATTTGCATTTTACAGCTGCTTTTCTGAGATAATTTCAATTCCACGTGGAGGTCAGTCCCAGTAATGACTAGAAAAATCATCATTATTTTCCAGCAAAAAGATAAAATCATCTGTTTAAGATACTCCCAATATTTCAATTGTTAAACAAAAGTCAGCTGAGTAAATTTGAAGATCTAATTGGCTTTATTAGGTGATTCATGTATTGGGTAGCATTCTATCTAGCAACTAGAAGGATGTTCTAAGGGGCTGCACAAAATGGAAGGTTTTTATAGGCAGAAGTGGAGTGGGGCAAGGATGTTGCCAAAAAGAAAAGAATTATTTTAAGGCTGAAACATCTTTGGTGGGGAAAGGAATGGCACAGGTTTTGTCATGCTCATTGCCCCTTCTTCCTCAGGGAGAAGATAGAGAGGGTGCACAGATTACCTCATTGGTGCTGGCCAAGAAATTCCAAACTGGTTGATTATGATTACATTTTTCAGAAAGGTTGAAACTGCAATTAGGTTAGGTATTAAGTCTAGTTTTGGAATTATGGTCTTTAGCACAAGTGATGTCATTTTGGGCCTGTGGTTTTTCTCTTTAACAAGGTGTTGAGAGCATGTTTTGCTATATGTTCCACATTTGTTTCCTTATTCTCTGTTTGAGATTGATTTCAGATTCCTGAAGGAATTGAATATGTGTCAGGATATGGATTAAGAGGTATTCAGTAGATAAGTGTTTCATAATTGGATACAATTATTAATTATAATGGAGGAGAAATGTTTTATGCAGGAATCACTGATGGAGATCCATCTTTCCACTCCTGCTTCAGGCTGGGGAACATCCCTCTTCTATCCTCCAGGTTTTGGCCCTATCTGGAGTTGTTTTTCTCTTGTCCCTGACCAAATATACATGGACTGTCAAAAAATGAATCTAAAGCTTGAGAGTGCATACCTTTGAACTACAAAACAATAATGTTTATTAGCTTCAGCTTCCAGTGGAGTCATTTTGTTTCTTAATTACTGTATGGAATGATACATGCCTTTAGATTTGTGACCACTGAGAGCATCTCAAATGATATTTTTAGACTCTGGGAACATGCTGGGCTGCTTCACTGAGTCTGAAATAATGTCTCCAAATGAAACTGAGTCCCCCTCAAATGGAGTTCCCTTACAAAGTTTATGATTAATCTCTCTATCCAAAACGTTATTCCCTTTCTTATCCCCTATAACCTCAATCCTGGGCTAACTGAACACTAATCAACCAGAATCAGATGACTAAAATTGCTGTTGTCAATAACATCACCGTAGGCACTAAAAATGCTCTTATAGATATCATTAACATACAAACTAAGGTTGTTTATCTAGAGCAAGATTAGCTAACAGACCCCGGAGCCATGGATCACGTGGCCAGAGAATTATAAACCAGAGACATCCTGATTCCCATATCCACGATTAAGAAGTGTCACAGCGCTTCCCTTGTGGCGCAGTGGTTGAGAGTCCGCCTGCCGATGCAGGGGACATGGGTTCATGCCCTGGTCTGGGAGGATCCCACATGCCGCGGAGCGGCTGGGCCCGTGAGCCATGGTCGCTGGGCCTGCGCGTCCGGAGCCTGTGCTCCGCAACGGGAGAGGCCACAACAGTGAGAGGCCCGCGTACCACAAAAAAAAAAAAAAAAAAGTGTCACAAGATAATTAATCCTGGCCTCTTCTTCTTCCCCTTTAAAAAATACCCCTAACTCAGGGGCTTCCCTGGTGGTCCAGTGGTAAAGACTGTGCGCTTCCAATGCAGGTGCGCTAACAATGCAGGGGGTGCATGTTCGATCCCTGATGGGGGAAGTAAAATCCCACATGCCGGGTGGCATGGCCAAAAAAAAACCCAAACAAACAAAAACACCACCCCTAACTCAAAGACCGCATGGGAGTGGATCTGAGATCTGTCTTCCACTCCATTCCTTGGTGCCCTGCAGTAAATGCTGTTCTTTTCTTAACCACAACCAGGTGGCAGTAGATTGGCTTTGTGAAGCCAGCGGACTAAGTTCCGTTTGGTAACACAAACAGCAGCACTCCCACAGATTTTAGTATGGTCCTTTTGTGAAGAACAAAATCTGTCCTTAGAACTGGAGCCACTGTTTTCCTGTTTTCCAGCACCGCTCATTGTGGAGTTTAGCCTTTTTTCCTGAAAAGCCTGGTAGGTTCGTGCATCTATGTGAACTACATTACCCAGAATGCTCAACGGAAAAGGGCAGTATGAGTAACCAATGAGTTCTCAGGAGATAGGCAGTTTCCGTTTGAGGCGCAACTTGTAGGGGCGGGACCTCCGGCCTCCTCCTCAAGGGGACCATTTTACTGCCCATTTTAACTGCTATGGGTCAGTTCCGGAGCTCCGTGTTAGAAACGGGGTGACGGAACCGGGAAGGTCCGAGTAGAGGCATAGTCCCCATTGCACAGAGGCCGGTCTGAGGCTCGGCGACGCCGCCCGTGGGCCCCGCACCAGGCCCGGGAGAGGGTCCGCCGTGCCCTGGTCCCACTTCTCCCGCGGCTCCCGGCGCCGCTCCGCTCACAGAGTCCGATGGCGGCGGCGGCGGCGCTTAGGCAACAGCCTCAGGTAAACGGTAGTCCTTCGGGCCCTCACCCCATCAGGCACTAAAGCCCCGAATGCTGGGCACCTGCCCATGTGCCCGCAGGCCAGGCCGCGGTGTCCAGGACGGTGAGGCGGTTGTGGGTGGGGCTCTGTTTCCGACAGTGTGATGGCGCGTGGGAGAGGGTGACAGGCGGAGGGACCCGCAGGTGCAAAGGCTTGGAGGTCGGATTGAGCCGGGAGGATTCGGGAAACCTGGGGTCCATCTGATGTCTGCAGGACACAAAGAAGGTGAAGCGGTGTCATACCCGGACTGTCAGGCTGAGGGTTGTATCTTCATTGTGAGGACCTAAGAAGGCATGGAGAATTTTGAACGAAAGGGGAACAGGATTTACATTAGCGTTTTAAATGTTTCCCAAGGCCCTTCAAAGGAAAAACAGATTTGAGGGGAGTGATGAGGACATGGAGGCACTAGGAGGTTGAATCTTTGTTCAAGGCCATACTGCTGGTAAATGGTGATACAGAGCACCGAGTAACAGGGGTCAGACGACCAACCTGAAGTCGTCTGGCTCCAAGGCCAGGCAAGGAAGAATACAGGGTGGCATGAGCTTCAACGTTTCTAACCCACAGTTACATTCTTATAAGGCCTTTCTCTTCCCACAGAGTCCGAAGGCTGCAGAAGTACTTATGGAAACAAAACAGGTATGGTAGTGGTGTCCTAGTACCTTACTGGCTCCAACCCTCACTCGGATGCTTTCTGGTTTGTGGTGTCCTGGGACTCTTATGTGCCATTTTCCCAGTCCTTGGGTCTGGGAACCCTAGAGAAACCCCAAGCCCAGGGTTCTAAGTCTATATCAGGGGTGATATGGAGGTGTTCCCATTTCTGGCGACTAGTGTAAACTAGTGTGGAAGGTTAACCCAGGAGCTGCTACCAGGTTATGCAAATACTTAGTGTTAAAACTGAGCTGGGAGTGTTAAGGAACCACAGGTCTCTGTTTCTGGTATGAACAAAGGAAAGGAATATAGGATGACTGCCTGAGAAATGGGGCATTTTGGAGGTATTGGGAGGTTTGGATCAGAGGAGGGAGGTGATATTACCAAGGTCTAAAAAGACTCCATCTGATTGTAAAGTGCAGAACAGACTGTGGGAGTGAGGGAGGAGCAAGGTGGAGGCTACTGAGGGTTAATGGGCCAGGGCTGTGGTTTAGGAGATGTGGTCGGGGTCTGGATGCATGTTCTAAAAAGGGGCAACTAGGTTTTATAGTATGGATGATGAGAGAGTGAAACAGAGAACTCAGGGATAACCCCAGCGTGTTTGGTCTTGGCAGCTGTAGGGATGGAAGCTCCAACTGAGATGAAGAAGTTGGTAGTAGGAGTAATAATCACTGGGGGTATCAGGAGCTTTGTTTTAACCATGTTAAGAGTCTGAGGTATTTCAGAGACCAGTAAGTGGAGGCATCAGATTGTCAGCTGGACTCACAAGTTGGGAAATCAAAAGAGGGGTTCAAGTTGGAGACATTCAAAAAGTGGTAGGTACTATGTGGACCCAAGTAAGTGACCTGTGGTCACAGGAGGTATAATCTTCATGTTATGGTCCTAAAGCTGTTCAGGAAGCAGGAAGTGGAGGATAGAGACTGACTACTTATTCTCTTGCTTGAGTACCTGAGTGATGGTTTTGGTTTCTTAAGTGCAATTGAGGGAGGTATGTGGCCATAAAGGTAGGGTGTATCAGACATGAGAGCCTGGCAAGTGGCCAAGGCTTCCAAGAGAAGAGTAGATATGAGATGGATGTCAAGGCATAGGAGTGCTTGAGGCAAGATGACATGCAGACCAGAGCTATTTCTTATTCACCACACTATGGACTCACCAAGATTCTGTGAGGACTTTGCTGGGGCCTGGAATGTTTCAATTAGCCTGGTGGATATGGTCAGGGCAAGTATGGTCATTTGTGTTAGTTAATAGGACTGGGGTTGTTGGTAAGTGGGACTGGACTTTGAATGAGGGTTAGATGGACAGAGAAGGCTGTCATAACTGAGGGACAGCAAGAGCAGCACAGAAATGCAAGAGGGCCATGGGCATCCAACGTCGACAGGTGGTTCTCTGTGGCTTAGTCTTAGGCAAGGAATAGCCATACAGGGAGGGAGGCCTTCATAGAGGGATTAGATGTTTCCACCCCCAGTGGGAGCCATGGGAGGTCTAAGCTAATATTGAATCTTGTTTGAATTTGCCAGGCAACTCTGGGTGCTTTCTGCAAAGTTGTATTTTTAAGGCCTAAAATAAAGGCCCATTATCACGTGCTGCCTTGACATCTAATAAAACCTAGAGTGGCTCAAATGGCCTGAGTGTAAGTTCCCCTCTCGAATTGGTGATCTTGGATAGGGTTTCCCATTTTATCAAGGGGGCTAGAGCAGTTCCTTCTCTTAAGAAAAACTCAACTCACATTGGTGGAAATTCCCTGACGGTACAGTGGTTAGGACTCAGCACTCTCACTGCCGGGGCATGGGTTCGATCCTTGGCTGGGGACCTAAGATCCTGCAAGCTGTGTGGCAGGCCCCCCAAAAAAGAAAGATCAAATTAGCTTTATTCAACAATCATGCTTTGGGTAGCATCCCATCTGGCAAATAAAAAGGAGCTCCACTGAGCTGTAGAAAAGGAAAGGTTTTTAAATGTGGAAAGGGTGTGGAAAAGGGAAATTATTAGCAAAGAATGCATTGTCTCAGGCAAGTTTGCCCTCCAGTGGGGAATGAAAGGGGTCTATTGGGCGGATTACCTCACTAGTTCTGACCAGGAAATTCCAGGCTGATTAGTTAAAGGTTACTTTCCTGGAGGTTGAAACCACAGTTAGGTTAGGTATTGAATATTAAGTCTTGGTTTGCTTATGTGGGGTTTAGCACAGTGACTCTGTTTTCACCTTCCATCACCTTTTTAACATTGCTAATCTTTTTTGAAGTGGGTTTCAGTTCTCTACCGGCCTGCAGAGTTATTCAGACAAGCCATTGCATCATCCTCTAGGAAACAGGTTGTACCCCGACCTCTTGATCCTAAAAAACTTCCACCGCACAACCCCTGGTGGGGTTTTTTCTTTTTTCCAGTGTACAACATTCATGTGGCCCTGTATGGTATGTGATGTTCTCCTCTCGCAGGCTATATCTCTAATTAATAAACTGTTGTTGATCTCATCTGTCCAGTGTCAGGTGTCATATCGTCTGCATCTCCATAACCCTAGGACAGGAATTCCAGTGGGGTAAAGAGGAGGTGATTAAAACAAAAATAACATATAGAGAGGCCAGGGAGATGCCTGTGCTCTGGGGCAGTGAAGCATGGTGGCCATGGGCATGTGGCTGTGGTGTTGAGGGATGTGCAAGTCATGTGTACTTGGAGAGGGAGTGTGTCTGATGGCCCCAGGGCTCTGGTGTTGAGACTTCTGTGTCTTTGGTTGTATTGGGAATAGTTTGACAAGAGTGGGTGGATGCATCTTCCCCAGGCCCACAGCTTAGACACCTGTTTCTCCATCTGCCACTTGTTGCTGATTGTTGGACTTCATGACCATTGAGCCCATAAGGAGAAAACAGCACAAGTTGCACCAGGGCCTGGTTTGTCCCCTGAGTTGGGGGGCTTGGGAGAAGGATGGGCATGGGGTAGATGTGTATGGGATGGATTGTGGGTACTCAGAGAAAAGTTGTTTATGGTTTTATCTGTTCACCACCATGAAAAGGCACTGTGACCTTTGAAGATGTGGTTGTGTACTTCTCCTGAGAGGAGTGGAGTCTCCTTTATGAGGTTCAGAGACACCTGTACTGTGATGTGATGCTGGAGAACCTTAAACTTAAAACCTCCCTGGGTAAGGTCCTCACACCCACCTCTGTACTGTGAGGTATTCCCTGCTCTCTCTTTTTTTACTAGAGCCTGATCTGCCCTTCCTACATCAGAACCACAAAAACTGCTTCCTTCCACAAGTCCTTAAGTAGGTGCTGTGGTTGGTTGGGATAAGGTGTGTGCACTGCCCTCTTCTCTCCTTGAAAAGCCGCAACACCTTCCCTGCAGCCTCACAAAGAATGATTCAGGGTTAGGCATCTACTGGTCACTATAATTGATCCTTTTTTTTTTTTTTTTTGCGGTATGCGGGCCTCTCACTATTGTGGCCTCTCCCGTTGAGAAGCACAGGCTCCGGACGCGCAGGCCCAGCGGCCATGGCTCACAGGCCCAGCTGCTCTGTGGCATGTGGGATCTTCCCGGACCGGGGCACCAACCCGTGTCCCCTGCATCGGCAGGCGGACTCTCAATCACTGCGCCACCAGGGAAGCCCAATAGATCCTATTTTGCTTGCCTTCTCCCTGGCCTGGTAACTGTCCAGATCTAAGACACCCCTGTACCCCAGATCCTATTTCTTTCCTCTAGCTGACATTTCCTCATGCCTGCTTATGCCAGGAATTGCCATCACTGACGTGGTTACTAATTACGTGGACCATTATCTTTTCTTGCAAGACTCTCCAAAGTTTTCTGTAATAGTTTTCTTTCCTGTGGCCTGTTGTGTGCTGAGTTGTTCTGGCCTAGTACTGGCTGCACTTTTGTAATGTCTTTAAATACTTGCATCACGTGGTTGCCATGTATATTTGCTCATCTTGGGAGTAGGTTAGAGAGCCTTCAGTGGTTCACAAATGGCTATTAATCCAGCCACAACAAGATGGGTCAAGAGGCTGCTGGTTTTGAGTGGCACCTTGGGGAGGGCATGATGTCAGGGCTGTGTTCAAATTATAGGAGAAACTCAACTGTGTTTGATTAGTATTTTGTGCCAGTTCTAGTGACCACACCTCATTTCTGGTGTTCCTTCCCCATTCTTGACACTTCGCTGACTTGTCAACTCTACTTGTCACTTCTACTTTTACCTCCCATGCAGGAGTAATCCTCATCTCTCTGGACTGTTACCTGTTTTTCTTACTGCTCCATCTGCAGTGTTCTCCAACATTGACTTTTACATATTGTGTCATGGGTGAGGTGTGCATATATCTTTAAATAGTCCTTGAACACAGGCTACTCTATTGCAGTTGGATATTCTTGGTCCTGGACTTACCCTTCTATTTAGTGGTCATGTGTCACCAGCAAATAAGAGCCTACTGGAAGTTATTTGCAGAGAAACCAGTTGTAGGCCCTGCTCTCCTCCAGATATCCCATCCCACAGTTGTATCCTTCACCTTGTGAGACCTTCCCCATTCTGTGCTCTTTATTCCCTAGTACAGCAAAGTAGCCTGATCCTCAACATGCATCACCTCCCTTGTCCTGCAAACAATCCCATGGACTTGTCCTGAGTTTGTTAAACACACTCTTGTGTTCTGGTGGCCCCCTCCAGCCACATACTGTGTTATCTACCATCATCTACAAGAATACATTATAAAAATATACATGGCTCTGCAGTGTGAAGAGGTAACATGAGGTTTGCAGAAGGCAGCTGGAAGAGCAGAAGACAGAAATACAACTGCCGTATAAATTTTAGGTTTCATAACTATCAAAACACATGTCCCTTCTGGGTTCCACTAAATAATATGAAGTACAAAGAGAGAGAGAAAATGACATCTAAGACCTGTCTTGACTTCAGCTCAGTAACACTTCCTCTTCATTTTGCCAGGAGTAAATCCATATGGAGAAGATTCCAAGTCTGGGAAGCCACTCTAGATGGCTCATCATTCTCCTGTGTTCCCTTTTCATGGAAGTTTAGTACAAGGTCACTGCATACATTTAGTAAATTATCTGTGGCCAGGTATGTTCTTGGATCAGAAAGATAGAGAACAAACACATGGGGGAAAGCCAAAGAGAGTAATATAGCAAACAAAGGAGAGAGAAGTGGGAGAGAGAGGAAATGAGCTATGAATTATGGTAGAAATCACACATAAATGTCAGGAAGTGGCACAATTCTGAAAATGAGAGACTGTTAGAGTTATATATATGGTTTTTGAACATAGAAAGCATTAATGTATAATATTTTTAGTCAATTACTTCCTCAAGGTGTAGAGAATGAGAAGCAGTTCATTAGCAAGAATAAGGAGGAAGCTATATAGAGCGAAACTACAATCTATATTCATGAAAATCCAGATTCTTAGACAGATGGGACAGTATAATGTTTTCAACAAAGAAAATTAAGAACTGACATAACTGCAAGTCAAGAACTGAAGGAAAGTACATTTTCTAACACAATTGAAGTGAGATGGACTTCAAAGAAGGATAATCAAAATAGAATTCTAATAGAGGTTTATTTTGCTAAGCCAACAAACTCTCCCTGGGCCATGATATTAGGAGAATTGATAGGAGCAGTGTTTGGAAGCAGTGTGAATTCACAAAGAGAAGAAAGTTCATTCAAAAACAGCAGTAATAGGAACGACCTGACATTGCTGTGTTCCATGATGGGGTGTTACTCTCTGAATCCCAGTCCATGTGGGCTGTAAACCTGGCACTCCCCCTTCCATCAGGACATCTGAGGTTCTTTTACTGTACAGAAGACATGGCAGGGCTATGCACTGGGGGTCTCAATGTATGTGACTAGAATCCTGTTGCACCTTCTTTCTAGAATCATGAGCTTATATTCTAAAACTCTTCTTAGATTCAGCATACACTTGGATGACAATATTGCACCTTCCTGCCAATGAACATGGACTGTCTCTCCATTTATTTAGTTTTTCTTTGATATCTTTCATCAGAATTTTATAGTTTTTCCCAAATAGCTCTTGTATATGTTTTGTTAGGTTTATACCTGAGTATTTCATTTTGGAGAGGTGCCAATGTAAATGGTAATGTATTTTTAACTTCAAATTCCATTCATTCATTGCTGGTGTATAGGAACAACCTTGCTATAATTGCTTAATGGATTGAGGATTTGTGTTGTTTTTGATTCAGATTTTATACATAGACATTTGTATCATTTGTTTACAGAGACAGTTTTATTTCTTCCTTCTCAATCTGTATACGTTTCTATTTTATTTTCTTGTCTTACTGAATTAGCTAGGACTTCCAGGACAATGCTGAAAAGCAGTGGGTAGCAGGACATACTTGCCTTGTTCCTGATCTTAGTGGGGAAGTTTTGAGCTCCTCACAAGTAATTATTATGTTAGCTGTTACATTTTTGTAGATTTTCTTCATCAAATTGAGAAAGTTCCCCTCTATTCCTAGTTTGCTGAGAGTTTTTTTTTTTTTTTTTTTTTTTTTTTGCTGTATGCGGGCCTCTCACTGTTGTGGCCTCTCCCGTTGCAGAGCCCAGGCTCCGGACGCGCAGGCTCAGCGGCCACGGCTCATGGGCCCAGCCGGTCCGCGGCATGTGGGATCTTCCCAGACCGGGGCACGAACCCGTGTCCCCTGCATCGGCAGGCGGACTCCCAACCACTGCGCCACCAGGGAAGCCCTGCTGAGAGTTTTTATCATAAATCATTGTTGGATTTTCTCAAATGTTTTTTCTGCATCTATTGATATGATACTGTGATTTTTCTTCTCTTAGCCTATTGATGTGATGGATTACATTAATTTGTATTTGACTGTTAAACCAGCTTGCATACCTAGGATAATCCCACTTGTTTGTGGTGTATAATTCTTTTTGCACATTGTTGGATTTGCTTCTGTGCTCATGAGAGATATTGGTCTGTAGTTTTCTTGTAATGTTATTTTCTGGTTTTGGTATTAGAGTAATGCTAGCCTCATAGAATGAGTTAGGAAGTATTTCCTCGGCACATTTCATCTGGAAGAGATTGTAGATAATTGGTATAATATCTTCCTTAAATATTTGGTAGAATTCACCAGTGAACCCATCTGGGCCTGGTGCTTTCTGCTTTTGAAGTTTATTAATTATTGATTCAAAGTCTTCAGTAGAAAGTAAGAATAGACAATCTGAATAGGCCTTTTTATTTTATTTTTTATTTATTTTTCTCTTTTGGCTGCATCACACAGCATGTAGTATCTTAGTTCCCCAACCAGGGATTGAACCTGTGCCCCTGCATTGGGAACACAGAGTCTTAACCACTGGACCACCAGGGAAGTCCCCAGCCTATATCTTTTAAATAAGTTAATAAATGCCAAAAAAAGTATTTGAGAAAATCTAACACCCATGCTCTCCTGTTTTCGATTTCATTAGTTTCTACTCTAATTTTTATTATTTCTTTTTCCGCTTTAGATTTAATTTGGATTTCTTTTTAAAGTTTTCTAGGATGGAAGTTTAGACTAATGATTTTGTATTTTCCTTTTATGCTGTAAATTTTCCTCTAGGCACTGCTTTCACTGCAACCTACAAGTTTTGACAAGTTGTGTTTTCATTTAGTTCCAAATAGTTTGAAATTTCTCCTTGATGCATGTGTTATTTAAAAGTTTTTGTTTAATCTCCATGTATTTTGGGATTTTCCAGCTATCTTTTTCTTTTTGATTTCTACTTGAATTCCATTGTGGTCTGAGAGCAGACATTGTATGATTTCTATTCCTTCACTCCTGACTGCTGGAGCTGTCCATTTCTGGTAGATGGGTGTTGAAGTCTCCCAAATATAATAGTGGATTCATTTATTTCTTTTCACCTGGAACTCTAGGTCCGCTTTCACACTCACAAAGCAGAATTTATCTCCTTCTCATAGTTTCCATCTGACTTCCTCTATATTCAAGCTGCAACAGGAGATTGTCAGTTGCAGTCTTTCTTCTTACACTTCAGATCTGCCTGACTTCCACTTCTGTCTTAGCCAGAACAAGTTCTCTACTTTTAAGAGTGCATGTGATTACATTAGGCTAACCTGAGTAATCTCTATTTTAAAGTCAAACGATTAGCAACTTTAATTACATCTGTAAAGTTCTTTTACCATGTAACATAACATATTCATGGGAGTAACCCCAGGAGTCAAAGTTCACAGCCATCAAAACTCTGCCAACCACAGTCTCTTTTCCTAATTCACCTTTGGGTTTTATAGCAGATTTCATTCTTTACCTTCTCAATAGTAAGTCTGACATTATTTTATTTATATAAATCTACTCATAATTTATCCACACAACTCAGCCACGAGATAAATATCCACATATAACTGCAACCACCATTGTATGGCACAACTTGACTTTAACTCCAGGTTTTCCATGTTCAACACAATGTGATTAAGCAGCAGTTTGCTTGTAAGTACATCTGATGATCTCTGCTTTTGTTGTTTTGAAATTAAATGTATCATTTTGAGTAAGGTCTTTATTTTGCTTATTTATTTTCATTTTATAGACTAATCTTTTGCTCTTCTCATGATATTAACCTGGGGGCTCACTCTCTGGGTCTGTGAAGAATTGATACTGATGCTGCCTGTGTGTTTAGGTCTTACTCTTGCCCCTCATGACAGGGACCTCATTAGGAAGAGACCTAGCACATAAGCCTAATATCTACCAATGTTCTACACAATGAATACTTAGGCAATGATGATGATGACACAAAAAAGTCTCCTACAGTTCTTGCTGTACAGTTATTAGATTTTCACACAGACACACATACATACACAACAGCTAGGTTTATTAACTGTACAGCATGATAGTTATTTACTATTCATTAAGTGGAAGTGGATTATCATAAAGGTCTTCATTCCTGATGTCTTCATGTTGAGTAGGGTGAGGAGGCTGAGGAAGAGGAGGGATCAGTCTTGCTGTCTTGGAGTGGCAGAGGTGATAGAGGGGAAGGAGGTGGAAGGGGAGGCTGGAGAAGCAGGCACACTCAGTGGAACTTCACAGAAATACGTCATTTCTGTCTGACAAATATTGTATGATTTATCATTTCAATTTACATGAGGTCCTGGGAGTCATCAGAAAGTAGAATTGTGGTTGCCAACATCTAGGGATATGAGGAAATAGGAAGTTATTGTTTCATGGGTACAGAGTTTCAGTTTGGAATGATGTAAGAATTCTGGAGATGGATAGTCTTGATGGTCGCGAAGCAATGTTAAGGTACTTTCTGCCACCAAATTGTATATTCAAAATGGTTAAAATGGTACATTTTTCATTATGTATATTTTACCATAATAAAAAATGTAAAAATAATAATTACTCAAAGATGACTTTCTAAAATGTGTATGTTATTTACTAATGAAGTTCAGGGATTTCCTGATAATACCATTTAGGAAATTTTCAGTGTTTTGGAGTTCTGGGTTTGGAAGTGTTGTGGAAACATAATTATAAATAAAATGTCCTGTTAACCCAGAAAACCTCTGCACATAAAGAGAAGAGAAAGAAAACATTTTTTTCTGTTGAATAAGCATTAAAGCAGAATGTGATGTGCATTACAGGCAATCTAGTAAGGAGACTGAAGTAAGTAAGAAATCTCACCCTTTTATATAGCCAGGCAATATAATCCGTTACATAGGTGTTTTTGAGATAAATGAGAACTAGTTCTCAAGTTAGAGGATTTTTGACAGTACCAGTTTTCATATAGTTCATGACAAATTTACCATGTAATTGGGGTGGCCATTGGCATCTGCTAAGTGTCTTTATCTAAAAGAAATATAAATTTCTTTTACCTTTATGACAGGAGGTAGTTTTATAAATTAGACCCAGGCACCTGCTGGAGTTAGGCTCCTACTCTTCCACAAAAACAGAAACATAAGGGTACTGTCTTCCGTGATGGTTGAATTTCAAAGAGCTGTCTCTCTCTCAGGTCCTGGAGAAAAAGATTCCCAGATTGTAAAACTGACAAAAGGCATATATAGCCTTTAAAAATATTTTCTTATATAATAATGGGCAAAGGAAGAAAAAACAAGTATTTTCAAGTAAATGCCCTAAGAGAAAGTGGATGCGGTGATGAAACTCTCCTTTTTAGCCTCAGCGGATTTATTTTTCTTTTATAAATTTGTATTTACCGTTACAAAACTCACTGCTAATTTGAACTTTAAGCTGATCCCCAAAAGATTTATTTGCATTTTCTTTTTATTAAAATTTATTTTTTAAAATTTGGGTGTGCATTGGGTCTTTGTTGCTGCATGTGGGCTTTCTCTAGTTGCGGCGAGCAGGGGCTCTAGGGAGCGGCCTTCAGTAGTTGTGGCTCGCGGGCTCTAGAGCGCAGGCTCAGTAGTTGTGACACACAGGCTTGGTGGCTCCGCGGCATGTGGGATCTTCCAGGACCAGGGCTCGAACCTGTGTCCCCTGCATTGGCAGGTGGATTCTTAACCACTGTGACACCGTCACCGGGGAAACACCTATTTGAATTTTCTAAGCATATTAGTTGGATGAAGTTCCTTTCAAATGCAGAGGAAAAAGTCCTAGGGATATGCGGGCTTCTGGAGGCTTTTTTTTTTTTGCGGTATGCGGGCCTCTCACAGTTGTGGCCTCTCTCGTTGCGGAGCACAGGGTCTGGAGGCGCAGGCTCAGCGGCCATGGCTCACAGGCCCAGCCGCTCCACGGCATGTGGGATCTTCCCAGACTGGGGCACGAACCCGTGTCCCTTGTATCGGCAGTAGAGGCTTTTGAAGACTGGAAGAACTGAAGCAAATTCAAGAATTGTGTGTGTCCCCATGTAACCCATTTTCTTTATTTTTGAAACTGCTACCTGGCCAAATGCTCAGTACTGAGAACTACAGTAGTAGTTGTAGTAGGTGAAAGGTGAGAAATTTTTCAGAGGAGACATAATGGGTCACTTGAGTGTTTATTTATGTAGGAGAAATAAGATTCGTTAAAAAATTCAATTAAAATAAATTATTTTTTAAAGATTGTATTTTTTAACCATTTAACTTTTAAGTACTAAATGAATATTTTTAATGAAATATAAGTAATTTTTAGCAAAATTTGACAGCCATTAGCACCTAAGAGCAACTTTCAAAGACCTACATTTTCATGTAGTCTTTATTGTCCATATTTAATAATCATTTGTTTTTTATTATGACTAACTTATAAACAATACTTGGTAATTGAAAAATAGTCTTACCTGTGGCTAAATGTGTAATTCTGCAGTTCTGTGGTGTCTGCTTTACTTCAAATTGATTGGAAAATTGTTTTAATCTTTTTATGTTTAATCATGTAAAATGCTTTTTAATGTGTGCAGATATGAAGCACATAACTTGTCTAAATATTATTTCAATCTAGAATATTTAGGTAATGTGGTTGTTATTAATGATAAATTTTACTGAAATAAGTTATATTTATTACCACTAATAAAGCATCATAGTAACATTACCTCCCAGAATGAGTTTTTCTTTTCAACATTAGTTTATATTCCTGTAGTAAATTAAGACGCTGCATTGATTTTTTTTCAATATTTTAATTTGACGGTTTCCTATTATTTACAGACTCAAAATTTTCAGTAATTGCTCAGTGACTCATTAGATGATCTCTTGAATGTGGTGCCATTACCTTGAAATGTTGAGTCTTTTTATTCTTTTCACCAATAAATGTTGACTTTGAAATCTGTCCTAATTTAAGATCCTCAAAATTATCTGTTGTTCCCTTACCACATTTTTCAAAAGCATAAATATTATGTGAACTTTTTTTATGCCTATTATACTGCAGTGATCTGTGAGGGGCCTATCCTCTCCTGTTCCCACAACTTTACATGGTATTTACAGTGAGAAACTTGTGGTCACTTAAATATATGCGAATTAAAAAATCAATGTCAAAACTCATTACTGCAGAGACTGAATATCATCTTTGGTAATGATTCATTCTTCAAAATTGTTTTATGATTCTATATCTTAATAGATGTAAAAGACATCTGAAGAAAATAAAGCAATTTCCTTCACTCTTTGATCTGAACACACTCAATACTTCAGTATAGGAATGAACACAGCTCATAGTGCTTCTAACTCTCCATTCTCTGTTCTTTGCAATCCTTGCACGTGTTTCTTCTTACATTATCTCTCAGTGGGTTCTACATTAGCAACAAAATGAAAATTAAAAACGTTCACCTTCAGAGGATATGACTAGCGTCCTGATCAGTGTCACTTGGGAAATCTCTCATAACTGTAAGCTTATTATTACATAATGATAAGGAAATTGGGTTTGGAGATGTATATTTTGTGATGCGTCTGTTAGAATCCAAAACCTAACTCCAATTTGTAAAAGTGTTTAATAAAATCCTACACTGAGTTTTAGTTTTTGAAACCCTCAGAACCACTTTGGGTTTTTTCAAGTGTGTTGTAGGTTCTGGTTGTGATACAGTAACAGACTGACTCACACTCCTACCATAAACGACTATAAAAGTGGCAAAATATGCGGAGTTCCTGCTTTGAGGAGTGGGATGGCACAAAGCACGGGGCTGTGAGCTTGAGGGAAGGACGGCACAGTGGGTGAGGTCGCATCCTCCCATCCTCCTGCCAGGGCACTTTCTAAACATGCACGGGGAAATGGAGCCCAGAAAGCAGAGGTGGAGGGACCAGAGCTCAGAGCCCAGGGCTGCAGAGGCAGCTGGAAATTCCGTGGCTGCATCTTTTCAGGGGGCCCTACCCAGGCAGAGGTGTTCTGAAACCTCAGGCTGGACCTCCCAGGGGCAGAGACCCTTGTTCTTGAATCAGAGGTCAGGTATGGACAGGTGCCACCAGTCACTGCATCCCAGCTTCCCCCTCCAGAGGCAATGTCCTCACCTCTGGCTCAAAAGCTGAGGCCCCACTTCCTCCTACTCCAGAAGCTGATTCCCCACCTGTGGCACCTAAGCAATGCTAGCCCCTCTCTTGCACACGTGTCCATGTCATCTCAGGGGCCTGCCCTCTGGTCGGGGGGTGGCCTCTTGGACTCCACATTTGTAACCTCAGCTGGACCTGACTCCTGGGACATAATTATCAGCCTCTAGACCTTCAGGCCATCACTACTTGGTCTGGTTTTTCTGCCCATAGGGAACATCATTGGGATTGGACTGGCACTTGAGGACTCTGGTCACCTCTGAAGAATTTTCTTTGGCCTTGGAGAAGAGCCCATATAGGGACTGAGAAGCGAGAGTAGCCATGAGCCATGAGCTCACAGCAGCTGGCCAGCCATGGTACATGCAGAAGACAAAATGCAAGGCAGTCTTTAAAAGGAGGTAGCTTTAGGTCTACAAGGTTTTGAGAGAAGGAAGTATCAGGAAGTATTGGGTGTAAAATGAGAAAGTAGCTTTACATTACATTAGTTCCAGATGTACAGCATAGTGATTCAGGGGGACTTCTGTTATTGCAAGAAACATAGTGACCTGGTCCACAGAAACTTCAATGGTGCAATGGAATATTCTTGAAAATGTATCAGAATCACCCGAAAGATTATTAAAACACAGATTCTAGAGACTGACCCACAAAATGTCTGCTTCACTAGGTTGGGTTTTGAAATGAAAATGAGCGTTTCATGGTGAAGGTCCAGGGATCAGACTTGAAAACCAGGGCTCGTTGAAAAATTACGCTTCCTGGTTCCAGGACTGAATCCACCAGAGAAGAAGTCTGCAGACGCCCAGAGGCGGAGCCAAGTTTTCTCACACATCCCCTGAGTGTCTTTGCAGTGAGAAAGTCCGGCTAATGGCCAACTTGACTAAAGTCCTAGCCAGGTCCTCCACTGCCAAGGAGCCCTGTGAGGCTCCACCCACCAAAGCTATCTAGCCACGTGCTTATTCTGGCTAGAATTTATTCCCAAAATTCCCATATAGTTCTTCCTCATCTCCTTCACGTTTTTGCGCAGTGATTACTCAGCTCTGTAATCTGCATACCACACTCTACCTCTAAGTACATTTACCTTATATTCTTTCCATTATGCCTCCTACACTGAACATACTATATGACTTAACATTTCTGCTTTCATGATTCCTGTGTCCTCCTGAATATAATATAACCCCTAGAAGGGCAGGAGTCTTTGTCGCTTTTGTATCCCAATGTCTCCCACGCATCTACAATAAGTTCTTGAAGCCAAATATTTACTCATTGATCATTTGCCAGAACAGTGACTAAACAAGACACTTTGGCTTCAGCTTCCCTGTGTATTTTTGCAATTCCATGTACTCTCAATGTCCCCTTTAACTTTTCCTGAATGCTCATATTGCATAATGACTTCAAGCATGAAGAGGAATCACATTTTGGAGACAGTGTTCAGAGAGATTGTTCTAGTCACATGTTCAGCTTAATTGTACCTCTTCTCAGACATCACTGCTAAAACTTCTCTAAGATTTTCACCTTTTTACCATACACTGATACTTTCTCTGAGACGTTTCTGACACAATCTCTGAATCACTACATAGTCATTAATAGCTTTCTATAGTTTGAATTTTATAACTTTTTCCCAGATAATATCAATTCCTCATGCAGAACAGTCTGTGTAATCACAGGGGAAATGATAACCACTTCCCAACAATGATATGAGATCATGGTTTAAGTTACCCCTTTCATTTTGGGGTTCAGAACATCTTTTTCATACATGCTCTACCTGTGAACACCGCACCCATTGTCCCATATCAATACAACATATCTTTCATTGTTCTATTTTTGAGATTGATGTCAGATTCCCAAAAAGAAGTTAACTATCAAGCTATCCAAAAATTTACTAAATGGATAAAAATATTGCTTACTAAATTGGGCACAATAATTTACTATGCTGTTAGAAGTATTTTCTGAAGTGACTACAGAGATCCACCTGTGTACTCCTGCTTTGAGTAGCCCAGCATCCCTCTACTATCTTTCCTGTCATGGACCATCTGGAGTGTTTTTTCTCTTCTCCTTGACCAAACATACAGAGACTGTTAAAACTGAGTCTAACACTTCATAGTGTATAGATTTAATTCCAACATGGTAATGTTTATTTTTCATTATTAATTTATTTTTATTGAAGTATAGTTGTTTTAAAATATTAGTTAGTTCCAGGTGTACAACATAGTGATTCAATATTTTTATAGGGACTTCCCTGGGGCGCAGTGGTTAAGAATCCGCCTGCCAATGCAGGGGACGTGGGTTCAAGACCTGGTCCGGGAAGATCCCACATGCCGTGGAGCAACTAAGCTCAGGTGCAACAACTACTGAGCCTGCACGTTAGAGCCCGCGAGCCACAACTAATGAAGCCCGTGCGCCTAGAACCCGTGCTCTGAAATAAGAGAAGCCACTGCAATGAGAAGCCGGCGCACCGCAGTGAAGAGTAGTCCCCACTCTCCACAACTAGAGAAAGCCTTCACGCAGCAACAAAGACCCAATGCAGCCAAATATAAATAATTAAAATTAAAAAAATATATATAGTTATAGATTATACTCCATTTAAAGTTATTAAAAACAGTGGCTATACTTCCCTGTGCTATACAATGTATCCTTGTTGCTTATCTATTTTATACATAGTGAAACTGAGAAGGACCCTGTTGGGCCTTCCCTGGGACAGACACCCCCAATCCCCATGTCTCCTGACTTTCCCCCCACCCCTCCTCCAGTCTTGCTGCACAGCTTGTGGGATCTTAGTTCCCCCGACCAAGGATTGGACCTGGGTCCTCAGCAGTGAGAGCGTGGAGTCCTAATCCCTTGACTGCCAAGGAATTACCGACCTGACTCTTGTTAATAGAAAAGTTTTAGCCTCCTAGGCCTTTCCCGAATTCCAAAAAGCAAAATCAGAGAAGTGAGAAAATGCAGAAACAAAGGAAAGCAGTCAAGCAAGACAAAATAATAATAGTTTAGCCATAAAACAAAGCCAAGGACCTTTAGTTCCTCCTCAAGGACTATAGATAATATCTTGAGCCATATCCTTGAATTGTTTTGCAGAAACTAAAACCACCACCAGGTGGAAGAAGTTAACTGCGTGCTGACAACCAGCACATAGACTCCAGACCAGTTGGAGCCAGAAAACTGATAATTGAGATTCCGAAAATATCACCATTACCTCATCATCAACCAGAGAATTGTGCACAAGCTGATCACACATCCTGCCACCCTCCCTCCTCACACTGTCTTTAAAAACCCTTCTTTAAAAAAAAAAAAAAAAAACCCTTCTTTGAAAGACATTGGGGAGTTCAGGTCTTTTGAGCATGAGCTGCCTGTTCTCCTTGCTGGTGCCTGCAATAAGCCCTGTACTTTCCTTCACCACAACCGAGTGTCAATGGATTGGCTTTGCTATGCATCAGGTGAACAGCCCAAATTTGGTTTGGTAGCAATAGCAGTTTTTGTCTCTTAATCCCATACCCCTATTTTGCCCATCCCCCATGAAATGTTTATTAGCTTCTGCTACCAGTGGACACATTTTGTGTCTGAATGACTAGGAATGATATGTGCATTTGGATCTCTGTCCTGTGGGAGCTTCTGTAACAATATGTTTAGTCTCAGGGAGCATGATGAAGTTCACAGGGTCTGAACTAATACATCAACCTTGGCTGAACCTCTGCAGGCAACACAACATCCCCCAGAAACTCTGAGATCTACCCCTTAAGAATGGACAAGTCCCTGGGTCTTCCCTGGTGGCACAGTGGTTAAGAATCCACCTGCCAATGCAGGGACCATGGGATCGATCCCTGGTCTGGGAAGATCCCACATGCTGCGGAGCTACTAAGCCCACGCACCACAACTATTGAACCTGCACTCTAGAGCCCGTGCTCGGCAGCAAAAGAAGCCACCGCAATGAGAAGCCCGCGCACCCAAAGGAAGACCCAAAGCAGCCAAAAATAAAAATAAATAAAAAATTTATTTTTTTTTAAAAAAGGACAAGCGCCTTCTAAGTCCTTTGGTCCGCTGACTCCATTTCCCAGAGCCCCTCAGGGGTCTAAGATTGCCAGTAGTCCACGCGCGGGTTACCCCAAGTGTGTGAACTACAGTACCCAGAAAGCTCTGCGTCGACCAGCCGCCTTGTTGAGCCAATGAAGGCTCAGAACAGAGGCGTTTCCGTAAGGGGTGCCTAGCGTGGGCCGGGACTTCCGGCGTCCTCCTCCGGGCGGTCATTTTGGCTGCTCGGGTGTGTTCATACGGACAGAAGTTCTGGAGCGTTTAGTGGAGCTGACGGGACAGGACCGAGAAAGCGACGGGGCAGTCGTTGTTCCCGCTGCACAAAGGCGAGTCTGAGGCTCGGCCGCAGCGCCGCCCGAGATGATCCGCACCAGGGCCGGTTTAAGAACGGCCGGCCCGCTCCTGGCCCCGCTCCGCCCACAGGCCTGGATGGCTGCGGCCGCTCGGAGGGACCCGCCTCAGGTAAACGCTCGTCCTCGGGCTCTCACCCCACCAGACACTAAAGCCCCAAATGCTCTCGTCCCTGCAGCCCAGGCCTCGGTGTCCAGGACGGTGAGGCGCTAGTATATGGACTACTGTTTCTGACAGTGGTCAACACCTCAGCTTTCCTGTTTAATTTTACTATCAGGGGTGTGATTAGATATGGGAGAGGGTTACAGGCACAGGAACCGGCATGTACAAAGGCTTGGAGTTGCGATTGAGCCGTGAGGATTCGGAAAACCTGGGCTCCGTTGTGCCTGGTGAGGAACAAAGTTTGAGGCGGAGTCGCGCCTGGAATAGCAGGCTGAGGCCTCTGCCTATATTCTCAGAACTCTGAGCGCTGCGGAAAATTTTAAACCAAGGGGGTTACAGACTACATTAGGATTTTAAAAGTTTCCCAAAGGCTGTTCAACGGAGGAACAGACTGAAGGAGGAGGATGAAGTATTAGGGCACCAGGAGGTTGGATCTGCGTTCAAGCACACAGAGCTAGTAAGGTGAGACACTGAGGCACGGAGGTTAGGTATCCAGCCCTAGTTCACCAGGCTCAAGGGCCAGGCGTGGGCACACAGGGGCCTGAACCCACTGAAACCTGACATGGTTATATTCATTCATCTGTAATCTGTCTCTTAAAACATGGCTGTAGAAGCGCTTATGGGACCTATACCGGTACGTGTAGAGTGTCCCAGTCCCTTACTGATCCCTACCCCCACCCATATATTCTCTGTATTGTGGTGTCGTGGTATTCGTTAAGGACCCAAGCTCAGGATCCCGAGTCTACGAAGGATTATATGGAGGTATTAACATTTCTGGCACCGAATGTAGACGGATGTGGGAAGGTTATCTCAATACCAAGATGTAAAAATATTTAGAGGTAGAGCTGAGTTGAGATCATTAAGATCTCCTTTCCATCAGGTGGGAAGAAGGAGCAGGAAGACAAGATTCAGGACTGGAATGGCTGCCTAAGAAGTTGAGTATCGGGCTTCCCTGGTGGAGCAGTGGTTGGGAATCTGCCTGCCAATGCAGGGGACATGGGTTCGAGCCCTGGTCTGGGAAGATCCCACATGCCGCGGAGCAACTAGGCCTGTGAGCCACAACTACTGAGTCTGCGCGTCTGGAGCCTGTGCTCTGCAACAGAAGAGGCCGCAACAGCGAGAGGCCCGCGCACCGCGATGAAGAGTGGCCCCCGCTCGCCGTAACTGGAGAAAGCCCTCGCACAGAAACGAAGACCCAACACAGCCAAAAACAAATTAATTAATTAATTAATTTAAAAAAAAATAAAAGAAGTTGAGTATCTATTCTGGAGGTGACAGGAAGTTTGGGACAGAGGAGGGGAATGATCTTACCTAGGTTTTTTAAAAATAAATTTATTCATTTATTTATTTTTGGCTGCATTGGGTCTTCGTTGTTACGTGTGGGCTTTCTCTGGTTGTGGCGAGCGGTAGTTACTCTTCATTGTGGTGTGCAGACTTCTCATTGCGGTGGCTTCTCTTTGTTGCGGAGCATGGGGTCTAGGCACGTGGGCTCAGTAGTTGTGGCTCGTGGGCTCTAGAGCGCAGGCTCAGTAGTTGTGGCTCACGGGGTTTAGTTGCTCCGCAGCATGTGGGATCTTCCCGGACCAGGGCTCGAACCCATGTCCCCTGCATTGGCAGGGGGATTCTTAACCACTGCGCCACCAGGGAATTTCCTTACCTAGGTCTTAACAGGCTGCATATGGCTGCATAGTGGAGAACAGATTGTGAGACTGAGGGAAGAGGAAGGAAAACCAGGGTGGAGGCTATTATATTAGGCCACTTGAGGGTTCATGGAACAGAGTGGTAGCTTAGAAGTGGCTGGATTCTGAATGCGTTTTTATTAAGGATTAACTAGATTTCTTAATGTGGAAGGAAAGTGTCTTGTTCTGCTTGGGTTGCTATAACAAAATACCGTAAGCTAGATGACATATAAACACCAGGAGTTTATTTCACACAGTTTTGGAGGCTAGAAGTCCAAGATCAGGATGCCTGCATGGTCAGGTTCAGATGAGGGCCTGCTTCCTGGTTCATAGACACCATCTTCTCACTGTGTCCTTACATGGTGGAGAACAGAGAGAGGAGCAAGCTCTCTCGTGACATTTATAAGGGTGTTAATTCCATTCACGTGGGGCCTGCCTTCATGACCTCATCTAATCCTAATTTCCTCCCAAAGGCTCCGGCTCCTAATACCATGAGATTGGGAGGTTTTGTGTCAACTATGAATTTTGGGGGGGCATAAACATTCAGTTTTATAATAGTGAGAGAGTGAAACAGAGGATTCAGAGATGAATCCAAGTGGGATTTTTTCCCTGAAGTATTATATAATTGATTTCTATTAGTTTCAGTTGTACAGCATAGTAATTAGATATTTTTGTACATTACAAAATGATGACCATGATAATTCTTGTTGCTGTCACCATTCAAAGTTATTACAATATTATTGACTATGTTCCGTACTCTGTACACTACATCCCTGTGACTTACTTATTTTGTACATGGAAGTTTGTTTTGCTGTTACCATGAGGTTTTGATATAGCAGTCTATATATATATATATATATTGTTTTAAGTTGCTGGTCTCTTAATGTCAAATGCATTTCCAATATCCTGCATTTGTACTTTCTGCTTCTCATGATTGCTGGTTTTGATATCATATTTGTGTGTGGATGATTTCCTACTTTGACTATATGTTTACCTTTACCAGTGAGCTTTCCCATTTGTAATTTTCTTGTTTCTAGTCCTGGCCTTTTCTTCTAGAGAAGTTCCTTTAGCATTTGTTGTAAAACTGTGTTTGGTGGTGCTGAATTCTCTTAGCTTTTGCTTGTCTGTAAAGCTTTTGACTTCTCCGTTGAATCTGAACGAGAGCCTTGCTGGGTAGAATATTCTTGGTTGTAGGTTTTTCCCTTTTCTGGCCTGCAGAGTTTCTGCTGGAAAATCAGCTGATAACCTTATGTGGATTCCCTTGTATGTTATTTGTTGCTTTTCCCTTGTTGCTTTTTATTTATTTGGCTGCAGCTTGCAGGATCTTAGTTCCCCAACCAGGGATTGAACCTGGGCCACAACCATGAAAAAGCTGAGTCCTAACCATTGGACCACCAGGGAATTCCCAAGTTCTGTATATTTTAGTGATGTATTTATGATTATATATGCTCTCAAAAGATGCTGAATTGTACATTAGAAAGAGTAGATTTTGCAGTATGTACTACAGAAAATTAAGACAAAGGTCAGAGAGTTATTATTATTATTATTATTTTAAATAGGGTTGTCATGAAAGGACTCTAATGAAGACATTAGGCCGGTAACTTGAAAGGATTGTGCAGCAAGCCATGTGGCTATTTGAGAACAAAGAAATTCAGGCAAAGAGATCTGAAATTATAAATCTCTCTGGTGTTTGCTTAGGTAACATCAAAGTAGTCCCATTTGGTTTTGTTAAAAAACAGAATTCAGCCAAGTAAATTTTAAAGATCTTATTGGCTTAATTCAGTAATTCATGAATTGGGCAGCATCCCATCTAACGAATAGAAAGGAACTCTGAAGAGCTATGAGAAAGTTATACTATAAAAGAGCTTATTGTTTGTGGTAAGGTTACCTTTCTTTAGGCGACAGCAGGCAGGGGTCTATCAGGCAGATTACCTCACTAGTGCTGACCAGGTTAATTCCAGATTGACTGATTTAAGATTCGGTTTCTAGGGGAGGCTGAAACTGTAAGTTAGGTGTTAAGTCTTGGTTTGGTGAGTGAAGTTCAGTTCAAGTGACTCCATTTTGGACCAGTTTTCTCTTTTTTAAAACAATTTAAAAATTTTTTATTTTTATTTTATTTTTAATATTTATTTGGTTGTGCTGGGTCTTAGTCATGACAGGCAGCCTCCTTAGTTGTGGCTCACCAGCTCCTTAATTGCGGTATGTGGGCTCCTTAGTTGTGGCAGGCAGACTCCTTAGTTGCAACTCAGGGGCTCCTTAGTTGCAGCCATGGGCTTCTTAGCTGCAGCATGTGAGCTCCTTAGTTGTGGCATGCAAACTCTTAGTTGCAGCATGCATGTGGGACCTAGTTCCCTGACCAGGGATCGAACCCAGACCCCCTGCATTGGGAGCATGTAGTCTTAACCACTGTGCCACCAGGGAAGTCCCTTTAATTTTTATTTTATATTGGGGTATAGTTGATTAACAATGTTGTGTTAATTTCAGGTGTACAGCGAAGTGGCTGAGTTATACATACACATGTATCCATTCTTTTTCAGATTCTTTTCCCATATAGATTATTATAGAATATTGAGTAGAGTTCCCTGTGCTATATAATAGGTCCTTGTTGGTTATTTATTTTAAATATAGTATTGTGTATATGTTAATCCCAAACTCCTAATTTATCCCTCTCCCCCCGCCCCCACCTTTCCCCTTTGGTAACCGTAAGTTTGTTTTCAAAGTCTGTTTCTGTTTTGTAAATAAGTTCATTTGTATCATCTTTTTAGATTCCACATTTCAGTGATATCGTATGATATTTGTCTTTCTCTGTCTGACTTCACTTAGTATGATAATCTCTGGGTCCATCCATGTTGCTGTAAATGGCATTATTTTGTTCTTTTTTTATGGCTGAGTAATATTCCATTATATATTTACCACATTTTCTGTATCCATTCCTCTGTTGTGGACATTTAGGTTGCTTCCATGTCTTGGTTATTGTAAACAGTGCTGCAGTGAACATTGGGGTGCATGCATACATGTATCTTTTCTTCCTTCCTCCCTCCCTCCCTCCCTCCCTCCCTTCCTTCCTTTCTTCCTGCCTTCCTTGGCTTTCGTGATCTCACTTCCCCCACCAGGAATTGAACCCTTGCCACAGCAGGAATCCTAACAACTAGGCCACCAGGGAACTCCCCTGCATGTATCTTCTCGAAATATGGTTTTCTCCAGATATATGTCCAGGAGTGGGTTTTTAAACAATTTTAAGGAGACTACATTTTGTGAAACAGAAGTAGTCTTCTCAAATTTACAATATTTTGATTTGACATCCATAATGCTAGGGCTTTGGGAGATCTTTCCTTTTTCTTTATACACAACCACACTTCAATTTTAGATGGATGCAGTATCATCTCCATGGTATATCATAAGCTGTTTGCAGCAGATGTCATAATTCCTATTTATATTTCTAACTGAAACTCTCCTTATACCACAACCACCAATTAGGGGAGTAGAATTGCATCCTACCCCAGTGACTGTTGGCACAGTTTCACTTACTGCCTGGAGCATATGCTGGCTTAAAGAGAGAAGACTTTCAGAATCACCATCTCAGGTCTCAGACACATTCTCTGCTCTTTAGAGATGTCAGGTCCTGGGTTCGACCATCACTGTTCTAAGATTTCAGTGTTCCCATTGACTAAAAAGACTCCATATGGAGATTTCCTTTTTAGCCTTACCACCTTCACTTAGTTGGGGAACATTTGGAAAATCTAGGACATCTTCCCCTGAACTGTCTTAATAATTATAAATATTTCAGTACTTTCAGGGAAAAGAGCTCAGTCATTATAGATCTGTCATTTAAAACTTCCCAAACCCTGCTCACAGATTTCACTTGAACTCCTGTGCACATATGTTGTCCCCTGGACCAGCAGCATTTTTCCATCTCCTGTTATTTTCCTCTCCAGATTGCAGTTCTTGGCTCAACATGTTTATTAAACTTTTGGCAAGACCAGTACATCTTAATTGTTAGTTCATTAAGTTCCCCAGTATTACTCCCCTCTATCTTGATATTCTGCCCCTGCCCCCCTCAGAAAGAAAAAAGAAATCACCATTTGAAAACACTTTCTGCCTCCTAACCTAAAACAAATCATTTAACACTAATGCCAGCTAGGGACCATGCCCCCATGTCTTAACTTCTCTGTGGATTTGTTCTTTATCAAATCTCATGACTGGTGACCTGTTTATTACTGCTCTCTCTCTCAGTCTCTTTTTAAACTAACATTATAAACACTTATACCTTTTAAAAAATAGTTTTTTCTGGGACTTCACTGGTGGCACAGTGGTTAAGACTCTGCTCCCAGTGCAGGGGCCCAGGTTCAATCCCTGGCCAGGGAGCTAGATCCCATAGATTTGCTCAGCTAATGCAATGCTCAGATTCTAACTTTTAAAAAAAAGTTGAGTAAAAGCAGAAAATTAAACCTCAAAATAAAATTTCAGAATTAACATTGAGCAATTAATTCTTAATAATGGAAGTGAAATAATTCACCCACATGCATGTCGCAACTAAGAGTTTGCATGTCACAACTGGGGAGCCTGGCTGCTGCAACTAAGACCCAGCACAACCAAATGAATGAATGAATGAATAATTTAAAAAAATAAAAATCGTTTTTTCTCTCTTAGTGATCCAGTACATTTCCTGTTCTACTGTCTCTTTCACCTTTTACAACTGAACTTTTAAAGAGCATTTTTTTTCTCTCTTCCGATTACCTCAGCTATGTAACTGTACTCACTCAGGTTTGGTTTATTAGCCTCACAGCTGCATCGTCATTAACAAACTCCTACGTCCAATGGTAACTTCTAAGATTTTGTTTAAATGTCCTCTCAGAAGCTTTTGCCACAATTGACATTTTTATTCTTAATTTGAATTTGTTGGGTCCTCTTTTTCTCCCATCCCTGTAATATGGGACTGCTCAAGAGTTCAGTCATGTCTAAATTCTCAATCTTCACTCACATTCTATTGTGATTTCATACAGTTTCATGACTGTAAATAGCACTATAAGCCCCAAACTTGCAAGTGTACATGTCCATAACATACTTTACTTTGAAACTCCACAGTTATCTGTATAATAGACCTTTTCTTGGAATTCTAGTAGACATCACGAACTCAACATGTTAAAAAAAATTTATCCTGAGCTTTTTTCCAATCCTTCCTGGTCATAGCTTTCCCTATCTCAGTTGGTGCCAATTCCGTTCTTCCATTTGCTGAGGCAGACCAAAAATCTAGATATTATCCTTGATGCATTCTTTTTCTGACACTCCACATGCAGTCATAAGAAATCCTATTGGCTCTGCCCTCAAAATTTATCCAGAGTTTGACTACTTTCCATAACCACTTCTGCTACCAGCATGTTCAGAGCTAACATCCTTTCTTACCTGGATTTCTTCAATAGTAGTCTCTATGCTCCCACCCTTATTCTTCTGCAGTCTTTTCTCAGCTTACCAGACAACATGGCCTTTCAGCGGATGAGATAGAAAATGTCAGTCTTTTGGTCAAAATTCTGTAATGACTACCATTTTCCTAAGAGAAAATTCAAAATCCTTACCAGGACCCTTTGGAGCTTCATGTTCCTTTCTGACCTCTCTCTCTGTTTTGTTTATTTATTTGTTTTTGTTGTTCTTGTTGTTTTGGCTGCACCGCACTGCTTGTGGGATCTCAGTTCTCTGACCAGGGATTGAACCCAGGCCCCCTGAAGTGGAAGTGTGGAGTCCTACCCACTGAACAACCAGGGATTTCCCACTGACCTCATCTCTTAAACTTTCTGCCTCACTCAACTGGTTTCATGTACATGGGCACCTGAGTTTTCCTGGGACATGACATGACCCTGGCTGTTTCTTTTGCTTGGATCATATGCCCAAAATATTCACATGGATTATTCCTTCACCTCTTCAAGTGTTGTCTGAAATATCCAACTGTCAATGAGATCTTCCCTTACTAACATTTAATATTGCATCTCTTCCACTAATTGGGCTCCTTTTTTCTCCTAAGGTACCTTTATCTTATTACATATTGTATATTTTATTTTTTTAAAGTACTTTTTAAAAAATATATTTTATTTAATTTAGTTTGGCTGTGCTGGGTCTTAGTTGCAGCATACAGGATCTTTGTTGAGGCATGCAGACTTCTTAGTTGTGGCATGCAGACTCTTAGTTGCACGTGCAGGCAGGATCTAGTTCCCCGACCAGGGATCAAACCCAAGCCCCCTGCATTGGGAACATGGAGTCTTACCCACTGCACCACCATGGAAGTCCCTGTTTATTTTAATTATTATCAAATGTCCACCTTTCTTAGCTATCTTGGTTCTCTAATTATGAGTCTAATTTCCTGACATAGCTCACCTACTGAGAATAATGTGACATAATTTAGGTGCTTAACACATATTTATTGAGGCAACGAATATGGGTTTGACCCCCTTCTTCATATTCATTTCTAAGACTCTGGCAGTTTTTACTTAAGTGGTTTTTTCTTTTCCTCTCCCTTCCAGGCTATAATTTTGCAAGGTTTTCCAAAATGAAAACTGAATAATATTTAGTGGAAAAACTCCTCAGATTGGCCTTAAACAGAGCCAGACCTTTTGCACAGATTCCTTCTCTCACTACTCAGACCTCACCTGTCATTTTCACCTGATCTTTTCAGGCATGTCATATTTGGTGGTACCCAGCATTATGTCTTATTTCAGAACAATTTGCACATGCTTCTAATATTTAACCATGATAATACTTTTTGAAAACCTGTAATTTTGGAAGGAACAAAAGTTGTACATGAGGTGCCATACTGCATATTTATCCATGAATGATATCAGATATTGAGACAGTTTTGGTATATTGGAAGTCCGTAAGCTTCTCCTAATAATAGATATATATTTGCCTGCAAGGTGTTTTAATTGAAACTCTATTAAAAGTTGTTATTTTTGATGTCTGAATTTTTTTTTAATTATTTTATATTAGAATATAGTTGATTAACAATGTTGTGTTAGTTTCAGGTATACAACAAAGTGATTCAATTATACATATGTATGTATCTATTCTTTTTCAAATTCTTTTCCCATTTAGGTTGTTACAGAATATTGAGCAGAGTTCTCTGTGCTATATAGTAGGTCCATGTTGGTTATCTATTTTAAATATAGTAGTGTGTATATGTCAATCCCAAACACCCAGTTTATCACCACCACCACCACCACCCTGGCCATCTTTCCCCTTTAGTAACCATAAGTTAGTTTTCTTAATAGGTGAGTCTGTTTTCTATTTTGTAAATAAGTTCATTTGTATCTTTTTTTTTTCTTAGATTCTGCATATGAGTGATATCCTATGATATTTGTCTTTCTCTCTCTGACTAACTTCACTTAGTATGGTAATCTCCAGGTCCATCTGCGTTCTGAAATGGCATTGTTTCATTCTTTTTAATGGCTGAGTAGTATTCTATTGTATATATGTACCACATCTTCTTTATCCATTCTTCTATCAATGGGCATTTAGGTTGCTTCCATGTCTTGGCTGTTGTAAACAGTGCTGCAATGAACATTGGGGTGCATGTATCCTTTCAAACCATGCTTTGCTTCAAATATATGCCCAGGAGTGGAATTGCTGGATCATATGATAACTCTATTTTTAGTTTTTTAAGGAACCTCCATACTGTTCTCCATAGTGGCTGTACCATTCTATTGGGTTGGCCAAAAATTTCATTCCTGTTTTACAGAAAAACCCTAAAGAACTTTTTGGCCAACTCAATACATTCCCACCAACAGTGTAGGAGGGTTCAATAACAGTCTGAGTTTGATGACCTGGTGGTAATAGAAGTGAAAACTTGGTGAGAACTGTGAAATAACCCACAGAGTTGGGTCTTCTCTTCCCTACTTTACACCTCTGCCAGCATGGCTGACTAAGGTCAGCCTCTCCTGAGGTTGAAGGGATTCAGTATTTTTAATTTTGCTAAGGAAAAATGATGAGAAAAAATAATATTATTATAATCCAATGTGATATTATCTGAACATGAGAGGTTTTGAGATATGTTATACTCCAGAATAAACGGATAACAGAGCAAATGGAAAACAGACTCAACATGACTAATTATTAATATAAAAATTTTTTAAATAATAGTACAGAATATTAAAAAATTCTAGAAAAATGAGGAGGGTAATAGGAAAAAACCCCACAAGAACTAATCAAACAGCTACAAATGGACTGACTCACAGCTGAAATAATTTCGTCTATAATCCTGCTCCATCTCCCTCCAGCAACTGTTTATGCTAAGACAAACTCCAGAAGTCGTATCACTACATCCCTAAATACTTAAGTAAGGGAATTCCCTGGCCGTCCAATGGTTAGGACCCCACACTTTCTCTGCGGAGGGTGTGGGTTCAATCCCTGGTCAGGAAGCTAAGATCCTGCAAAACATGTGGTGTGGCCCCCCAAAAAAGAAAAAAAAACCCTTAAGTACATGTATCTAATAGACAAGGACTTTTTTAACTTAATTGTAGTATTTTATCATATGTAACTATAAACAATAATTCTTCCATATTATCCAGTACCAAACAGTATTCAAATATTCCTGAATGTTTATATTTTGACAGGTTCGTTTAAAGAAACATGAAATCATTTCTTATTTGTTATTATATTTTCTATCTCTTGATTTTATAATCTTCTATGGATAACTCCCTTTTTAAAATTATTTATTTATTTATTTTTGGCTGCGTTGGGTCTTCGTTGCTGTGTGCAGGCTTTCTTTTTAGTTGACGCAAGCAGGGGATATTCTTTGTTGCTCTGTGCAGGCCTCTCATTAAGGTGGCTTCTCTTGTTGCAGAGCACAGGCTCTAGGTGCGTGGGCTTCAGTAGTTGTGGCACATGGGCTCAGTAGTTGTGGTTCGTGGGCTCTAGATCGCAGGCTCAGTAGTTGTGGCACACGGGCTTAGTTGCTCCACGGCATGTGGGACCTTCCCAGACCGGGGCTCGAACCCACATCCCCTGAATTGGCAGGCGGATTCTTAACCACTGCACTACCAGGGAAGCCCAATAACTCCCTTTTATACATTAATTATTTTTGTTTGAAAGAGATCATAATCCATGTAGAATTTTCTGATACTCTGATTTGGCTTACTGTATTCTCATGATGTCTTTTAATGTGACCTCCCATGCTTAATATTTCCTGCAAAAAGGTAGTTATTTTAGAGATGAGATCAGATTCAGAATTATTCATTTTTCTCTTTTGTAGGATTATGATCAATGTAGTCAGTGTGTCAACTGCACCTGAGTCACTCTGTAATCTAAGAGCTTTAGCAGCCATTGATAATTATTACCTGTACCATCAATGTAGGTCATGGTTCTACCCTCCCTTTTCCTGTATTAGGTGGAACATGTTTTTTACAGACAAGAAAGGTATTGGAGGAGAAGTGCAGATAGAAAAAAAATATGCAAAAATATCTGGATTCGGGCTTCCCTGGTGGCGCAGTGGTTGAGAGTCCGCCTGCCAATGCAGGGGACACGGGTTCATGCCCTGGTCCGGGAAGATCCCACATGTCGCGGAGCGGCTAGGCCCATGAGCCATGGCCGCTGGGCCTGCGCGTCCGGAGCCTGTGCTCCGCAATGGGAGAGGCCACAACAGTGAGAGACCCACGTACCACAAAAAAAAAAAAACTGGATTCTTTTTATCTCTCCTTTCTCAGTGTGATGATTTGATCCTTTGCCATTCTCCAAACTGAGGGGTTTTTTTTTTTAGTAGTAGTAAATGTAAAGGATTTTTACAAATTTATTCTTTAATCCATTGTAGATGCAGTTGACCCTTAAACTGTGGGGGTTAGGGGTGTCGACCCCCTACACAGTCAAAAATTTGAGTGTAACTTTTGATTCCCCCAAAACGTAATTACTAATAGCCTACTCTTGACCAACACATATTTTCTATGTTATATGTATTTTATACTTAAGGGTAGAGAAAAGAAAATGCTGTTGAGAAAATCATAAGGAAAAGAAAATACATTTACAGCATTGTACTGTATTTATGGATGGCCAACAGGCATGTGAAAAGATGCTCAACATTGTTAATAATCAGAGAAATGCAAATCAAAACCACAATGAGATATCCCTTCACACCTGTCAGAATGGCTATCACCAAAAAGACCACAGGATTTCCCTGGTGGTGCAGTGGTTAAGAATCTGCCTGCCAGTGCAGGGGACACAGCTTCCAGCCCTGGTCTGGGAAGATCCCACATGCTGCGGAGCAGCTAAGCCGTGCACCACAACTACTGAGCCTGCACTCTAGAACCTGTGAGCCACAACTATGGAGCCCATGTACCACAACTACTGAAGCCCGAGCGCCTAGAGCCTGTGCTACACAACAAAGAGAAGCCACCAATGAGAAGCCCGCACACCTCAACGAAGAGTAGCCCCAGCTCGCTGCAATTAGAGAAAGCTCATGTGCAGCAAGAAAACCCAATGCAGCCAAAAACAAAACAAACAAACAAAAAACCCCACAAATAGCAAGGATGTGGAGAAAAGAGAACCCTCCTATGCTGTTAGCGGGAGTGTAAATTGGTGCAGCCACTGTGGAAAAGAATATGGAGGTTCCTCAAAATAACTAAAACTAGAACTACCATATGATCCAGCAATGCCACCCCTGGCTATTTATCCAAACAAACAAACAAAACCCCACTGGGCTTCCCTGGTGGCGCTAGTGGTTGAGAGCCTGCCTGCTAATGCAGGGGACACGGGTTCTAGCCCTGGTCTGGGAGGATCCCGCATGCCGCGGAGCGACTAGGCCCGTGAGCCACAAGTACTGAGCCTGCGCATCTGGAGCCTGTGCTCTGCAAAAAGAGAGGCCGCGATAGTGAGAGGCCCGTGCACTGCGATGAAGAGTGGCTCCCGCTTGCCACAACTAGAGAAAGCCCTCGCACAGAAACAAAGACCCAACACAGCAAAAATAAATTAATTAATTAATAAAGTGTCTCAGGTTGATGTGTTTAAAAAAAAAACCCACTAATTTGAAAAGATACATGTACCCCAGTGTTCATAGCAGCATTATTTACAGTAGCCAAGATATAGAAGCAACCTAAGCGTCCATCAAAAATGAGTAGATAAAGAAGATGTGGGATATATAAATGTATATATCTTTCATATATGTATTATATATATTATGTGTATATATTTAATAGAATAGAATACTACTCAGCCCTAAAAAGAATGGAGTTTTGCATATGCAACAACATGAATGGACTTGGAGTGTATTATGCTTAGTGAAATAATTCAAACAGAAAGGTAAATACTGTATGATATCACTTATATGTGGAATCTAAAAAAGAAGACAAACTGGTGAAGATAACAAAAAAGAAACAGGGACTTCTCTGGTGGTCCAGTGGTTAAGAACCTGCCTTCCAATGCAGGGGACTCAAGTTTGATCCCTGGTTGGGGAACTAAGATCCCACATGCCACGGGGCAACTAAGCCCGCTCATTGCAACTACTGAGCACTTTAGTCCACGTGCCGCAACTGCTGAGGTCTCAAGCCACAACTAGGACTTGATGCAGCCAAAAATTAAATCACTAAAAATATGTTAAAAAGACTCACAGATATAGAGTACAAACTAGTGGTTACTAGCGAGGAGAGCGAAGGGGAGGGGCAAGATAGAAGTAGGGGATTTAGACGTACAAACTACTACGTATAAAATAGGCTACAAGGATATATTGTACATAAGGAATATAGGCAACATTTTATAACTGTAAATGGAGTATAACCTTTAAAAAGTGTGAATCACTATGTTGTACACCTGAAACTTATTGTAAATCAGCTCTACCTTAATTAAAAAATAAGATAATGTGAAAAAGAAATTCATATTTATAGGTATAATAATTCATGTGTTAATAATAAAGCAGCAGTATGATTGCTTCATGATAGCCTAGCCTATACACTAATGAATGAATGATCATAACATTTTTATGGCATACAGTATTACAGTTCTATTCATACGAGTTACCTGTGATGACAGGTTGATATGCAGTTTCTCCAATTAAGAGAAAAGGAGAGAGATACCATATAATAATATAATTCTTTGAAAGCAAAGTTATAAAACAGTAAAAAACTAACACATTATTAATTTTATATTAAATATCACTCACCTTATTCCTATGTAAGGATGGGCTATCCACTTCAATACAAGTCTTTTTTTTTTTTTTTGGCTGCCCCACGCACCATGTGGGATCTTAGTTCCCTGACCAGGGATCGAACCCATGCCCCCTGCAGTGGAAGCGTGGAGTCCTAACCCTTGGACCGCCAGGGGATATCTCAATACAAGTCTTGAACACAGTGTTCTACATGATGAATACTTAGGCAATGATGATGATGACGCAAAAATTCTCATACAGTTCTTACCATACAGTTATTAGATTTTCACACAAAGACACACACACATACACAACAGATAAGTTTATTAACTGTAAGTGATGATTATTTACTGTTCACTAAGTGGAAGTGGATCATCATAAAGGTCTTCATCCTTGGTGTCTTCATGTTGAGTAGGCTGAGGAGGGGGAGGAAGAGTAGGGATCGGTCTTGCCGTCTCAGGGTGGCAGAGGTGATAGAGGTGGAGGAGGTGGAAGGGGAGGCTGGAGAGGCAGGCATGCTTGGTCGAACTTCACAGAAATACATAATTTCTGTCCAACTTCTTTACTTTTTCATTTCTTTAAAAATGTTTCTGTATGGTACCAATCCTTCTTCCACTGTCTGCCTTAGTTTCAGTGCCCGTATCATACAAGGGTCCATGTTGTAAAAGAAGTCAAAAGCAGTCTTGAATAGTCAGAACCCTTCTGCTAGATTGTCTAATGTCAATTTATTTTCAGGCCCTGATGCTTCTACATCATCTTCCTCGTCGTCTGGCACTGGTTCAGAAGCACTCGTCTCCATCAGGTCGTCTTCGTGAATTCCTCTGGTGTGGTGTTCAGTTAGCTCTTGAATTTCTCCAAGATCCACATCTTGAAACCCTTCACCTTCACACCCTTTTTTTGGTCAGATCCACAATCTCTTTCCTGGTTTCCTTGATTGGCTTTGTTTTATTTATTTTAACTTATTTATTTTATTTTTGGCTGTGTTGGGTCTTCATTGCTGCATGCGGGCTTTCTCTAGTTGCAGCGAGTGGGGGTTACTCTTCGTTGCGGTGCGCAGGCTTCTCATTGTGGTGGCTTCTCGTTGCAGAGCACGGGCTCTAGACACATGGGCTTCCGTTGTTGCAGCACGTGGGCTCAGTAGTTGTGGCGCACGGACTTAGTTGCTTTGCGGCATGTGAGATCTTCCTGGACCAGGGCTCGAACCTGTGTCCCCTGCATTGGCAGGCAGATTCTTAACCACTGCGCGACCAGGGAAGCCCAATTGGCTTTGTTTTAAATCCTGTGAAGTCATCTGGACACAGTTTTCTCCAGTATGAGTTTATTGTTTCAAGCTTTATGGCTTTCACAGCTCTTTCTATAGCAACAATAGCATCTTCAATGGTGTAAACCTTCCCAACTTCCATGATGATTTCTTTATCAGAATTCTCTTCCATAGCATTGATAATCTTTCCATAGAGTACTGTATGTAATGAGGCTTACAGGTTCTAGAGGCTGAATTAGAGGCATGTGTTTGGGGGCAAGTAGACCACTTTAAGGCATTTGGTGTTGAACTCATTGGCTTCTGTGTGACCAGGGGCATTGTCCAATTTAAAAGAACTCTGGGGCTTCCCTGATTATGAGGATGCAGCATGATTTATTCAGTCTCCCATTGATAGATACTACGTTGATTAATCTTTTTTATTATAAAACAATCGATACTAAATAGCTTTGTTATTACAAAAGACTTGCTCTTGTTGTTAAATTAAAACAATTTGCTATGTGAGCAAATCAATTTTCTGGTAGATTCAAATAAAATCAGTCTCTAACATACTTTCTAAATTGATGGAGTAGTTTCTACTAACATTACTTTGCATATTATCTTCATTCAGACTGGGTTGGGATCCTTGGAAATTCCTCACTCTTTATAGCTTTGTAACTCAAATTGGGGCATGGGTTGAGACCTCTGTGGGTCAGTTGGTCTTTGCTAGCAAGTTGGTTCTTTCTCTAAAGGGATCATCTACCAATGGCATGTTTTGGATTGAATGATGCTGGAAGTCAACATGTCTTCTGTTTACACAGAAAGAGCATGGAGCTTTCCCCCAGCATGACTTGCTTCCTGAGTAGTTTCTAGGCCATTAACCTTTGTCCCAGTACCTCTTTGGGGATCAAATTCTTAGCTCCATCCACTGAGTACATTGGCTTCTCCTATTTCCTCGACTGTATCCTGAAACTCCTGGTATATATTAACATTCCTGTGAGAGTAGAGAGGAGCAGAAACAGAAGTATGGGGGCGGGGGGAAACATATGCATATCTTCCTGGGATATTCCAGATAGATTGAGAGGAGATATCGTCTGTATCTGTGATATTGATGTAATGTGTTTGAGCCTTGCGGTCTGGGCTAATGACTCTATTGTCTTTGTTCTTTACAGATACAAGCAGTAAGTCCAATACATTCTCAGCAATAGACCTTCTTCTGGACCTTCCTATGAAGCCAGAACCACATGCACCATCCTGATCCTGGTGAGCATGTTTGGCTTTTTTACTTATTCACATCTATTTTGTCCTTTTAGATGGCCCTAGTTGTAAACCCAAACTGTTGGCTGATGAAAACGTTTCTTCACTTGCGTCTTTGTTTCTCAACATTTTGTCCCTTTGTGCTGGTTAGCAGTGAAAACCCTGTCTCTAAGTTCTGTTTGTGTGGTGGGTAAGGCAAACACCTTTTTTCCAAATACGGCCTCTGAGCTCAAAGTTCCCTCCAGGACATTCAATCGTGTATTTAATAAATTTTTCTTTTTATGTTTATAGTCTTATAAACTATGTCAGTTATTCTGTTGGGAATTTTGCATCCATTATTGAATAATAATTGAAATAACTCATAGTAGTTGTAGGACACAAAAGAAACTGTCGAGGAAAGGGGAACCCTTCCAAGGCCGAAGAGTGGGCTCTTGTCTTACACTAGGAAGTGAATTGTCCGAGGAGACACATGTGCTGACAAAGCAAGAGACTTTATTGGGAAGTGACGCCCGGGCAGAGAGCGGCAGGGTGAGGGAGCCCAGGAAGAACTGCTCTGCCATGTGGCTCACAGTCTCAGGTTTTATGGTGACGGGGTTAGCTTCCAGATTGTCTCTGGCCAGTCATCTCGCTTGGCCCATAGTCTGACTTAGGGTCCTTCCTGGTGGCTCACACATCTCTCAGCCAAGATGGATCCAGTGAGAAGGGCTCTGGGAGGTTGGTCGACTCCTCCCTCTTTTGGCCTCTCCCCGTTAGTTTTCGGGTTAGCTTTCTGCTGCCGCACCTTGTTCCTTATCAAAACCTCCTGTTGTGAGACAGCTCAGGCAAGCAGGCCTGGCCAAGGCAGGTGGTTTTGGTCACCAGTTCCCTAACGAAACTATTGTGTAAATAGTTATTCAAAGATGTTACTCTAAAGTAACGTATGGCTTTTTCAGGTTTTGGGAGTTTGATGGTAGAAATCCCATGCTGACTTGAATTTTTTTTTTTTTAATAACCCCAGTTCTTTGATTATTAAGGGAAGGGCTCTGAATCTGCTCCTTTATCTTTTTTTTTTTAATTGGAGTATAATTAGTTTACAATGTTGTGTTTCTGCTGTACAAGTGAGTCAGCTCTATGTATACATATATCCCCTCCCTCCCTCCCTCCTAGGTCCCGCCCATATAGGTCATCACAGAGCACCCTGTGCTATACCCTGTGCTATACCGCTGGTTCCCACAGCTATCTGTTTTACACATGGTAGTGTATTCATGTCAAACCTAATCTCTCCCAGTTCATCCCACCGTCCCCTTCCCCTTCTGTGTTCACACACCCATTGTCTATGTCTGCGTCTCTATTTGTGCCCTAGAATTATGTTCATCTGTACCATTTTTTTAGATTGCACATACATGCATTGATATACAATATTTGTTTTTCTCTTTCTGATTTCACTCTGTATGACAGACTCTAGGTCCATCCACATCTGTACAAATGACCCACTTTCATTCCTTGTTATGGCTGAGTAATATTCCATTGTGTGTGTGTGTGTGTGTGTGTGTGTGTGTGTGTGTGTGTGCCACATCTTCTTTATCCATTCATGGATAAAGTGTCAGTGGACACTTAGATTGTTTACATGTCCTGGCTATTGTAAATAGTGCTGCAATGAACATTGGGGTACATGACTCTTTTTGAATTATGGTTTTCTCAGGGTATATGCCCAATAGTGGGATTGCTGGGTCATATGGTAGTTGTAGTTTTAGTTGTTGTTTTTTTGTGTGTGTGGTATGCGGACCTCTCACTGTTGTGGCCTCTTCTGCTGTGGAGCACAGGCTCCAGATGTGCAGGCTCAGCGGCCATGGTTCACGGGCCCAGCCGCTCTGCGGCACGTGGGATCTTCCTGGACTGGGGCATGAACCCCTGTCCCCTGCATTGGCAGGCAGATTCTCAACCACTGTGCCACCAGGGAAGCCTGTAGTTTTAGTATTTTAAGGGACCTCCATACAGTATAGGAGGGTTCCCTTTTCTCCACACCCTCTCTAGCATTTATTGTTTGTAGATTTTTTGATGATGGCCATTCTGACCACTATGAGGTGATACCTCATCGTAGTTTTACTTGCATTTCTCTAATAATTAGTGATGTTGAGCATCTTTTCATGTATTTGTTGGTCATCTGTATGTCTTCTTTGGAGAAATGTCTATTTAGGTCTTCCACCAATTTTTTGATTGGGTTTTTTTTTGATATTGAGCTGCTTGAGTTGTTTGTATATTTGGAAGATTAATCCTTTGTCAGTTGCTTCATTTGAAAATATTTTCTCCCATTCTGAGGGTTGTCTTTTTGTCTTGTTTATGGTTTCCTTTGTTGTGCAAAAGGTTTTAAGTTTTATTAGGTCCCATTTATTTTTGTTTTTATTCTCAATACTGTAGGAGGTGGGTCAAAAATTTAGGTCTTTAATCTATTTTGAGTTTATTTTTGTGTATGGTGTTGGGGAGTGTTCTAATTTCATTATTTTACATGTAGCTGTCCAGTTTTCCCAGCAACTCTTATTGAAGAAGCCATCTTTGCTCCATTGTATATTCTGGCCTCCTTTGTCATAGATTAGGTGACCATAGGTGTGTAGGTGTATCTCTGAGCTTTCTATCCTGTTCCATTGATCTATATTTCTGTTTTTGTGCCAGTACCATACTGTCTTGATTACCGTAGTAGCCCTGTAGTGTAGCCTGAGGTCAGGGAGTCTGATTAATTTTTTGTTCTAATTCTGTGAAAAATGCCATTGGTAATTTGATAGGCGTTGTGTTGAATCTGTAGATTGTTTTGGCTAGTATAGTCATTTTTACAATATTGGTTCTTCCAATCCAAGAACATGGTATATCTCCCCATCTGTTTGTGTCATCTTTGATTTCTTTCATCAGTGCCTTATAGTTTTCTGAGTACAGGTCTTTTACCTCCTTAGGTAGGTTTATTCCTAGGTCTTTTATTCTTTTCGTTGCAATGGTAAATGGGAGTGTTTCCAAAATTTCTATTTCTGTGCATTAATTTTGCATCCTGCTACTTTACCAAATTCATTGATTAGCTCTAGTAGTTTTCTGGTGGCATCTTTAGGATTTTCTATGTACAGTATCATGTCATCTGCAAACAGTGACAGTTTTACTTCTGCTTTTCCAATTTGTATTCCTTTTATTTCTTTTTCTTCTCTGATTTCTGTGGCTAGAACTTCCAAAACTATGTTGAATAATAGTGGCAAGAGTGGACATCCTTGTCTTTTTCCTGATCTTAGAGGAAATGCTTTCAGTTTTTCACCATTGAGAATGATGTTTGCTGTGGGTTTGTCATATATGATTGTTATTATGTTGAGGTAGGTTACCTCTATGCCCACTTTCTGGAGAGTTTTTATCATAAATGAGTTTTGAATTTTGTCAAAAGCTTTTTTTGCATCTATTGAGAAGATCATATTGTTTTTATTCTTTAATTTGTTAATATGGTGTATCACATTGATTTGTGTATATTGAAGAATCCTTGCATCTCTGGGATAAATCCCACTTGATCATGGTGTATGATCCTTTTAATGTGTTGTTGGGTTCTGTTTACTAGTATTTTGTTGACGATTTTTGCATCACTGTTCATCAGTGATATTGGTCTGTAATTTTCTTTTTTTGTGATACCTTTGTCTGGTTTTGGTATCAGGGTGATGGTGGCCTCGTAGAATGAGCTTGGGGAAGAGTTTGAAAAGGATAGGTGTTAACTCTTCTCTAAATGTTTGTTGGAATTCACCTGTGCAGCCACCTGGTCCTGGACTTTTGTTTGTTGGAAGATTTTTAATTACAGTTTCAATTTCATTACTTGTGATTAGTCTGTTTATATTTTCTAATTCTTCGTGGTTCAGTCTTGGAAAGCTGTATGTTTCCAAGAATTTGTCCATTTCTTCCAGGTTGTCCATTTTATTGGCATAGAGTTGCTTGTAGTAGTCTCTTATGATCCTTTGTATTTTTGCGGTGTCAATTGTAATTTCTCCTTTTCATTTCTTTTTAAAAATTATTTATTTATTTTTGGCACACATCCTTCTCTCTAGTTGTGACACGCTGGCTTGAGTGTGTGGCTCAGTAGTTGCAGCGTGCGGGCTTAGTTACCCCACAGCATGTGGGATCCTAGTTCCCCAACCAGGGATCGAACCAGCATCCCCTGCATTGCAAGACAGTTTCTTTATTTTAAAAAAATTACTTAATTTATTTTTTTGGCTACATTGGGTCTTTGTTGTTGTGTTCAGGCTTTTCTCTAGTTGCAGCAAACAGGGGCTACTCTTTGTTGTGGTGCTTGGGCTCTAGGCGCACAGACTTCAGTAGTTGTGGCCTGTGGGCTTAGTTGCTCCGTGGCATGTGGGATCTTCCTGGACCAGGGATCGAATCCCTGTCACCTGCATTGGCAGGCACATTCTCAACAGCTGTGCCACCAGGGAATCCCGTTTGCTCTTTAGTTCTTCTAGGTCCTTGTTAAACATTTCTTCTGTTTTCTCAATTCGTGATTTTGGATCATCTTTACTATCATTATTCGGAATTCTTTTTCACGTAAGTTGCCTATTTCATCTTCATTTATTTGGTCTTGTAGGTTTTTACCTTGCTCCTTCGTCTGTGACATATATTTTTTTGTCATTTCTTTCTTTTTTTTGTTTTTTTTTTTGATGAGTGGGGCTGTGTTCCTGTCTTGCTGGTTGTTTGGCCTGAGGTATCCAGCACTAGAGTTTGTAGGCTGTTGAGTAGAGTCAGGTCTTGGGGAGCTCAGGTCTGACTCCTCATTCCTCCAAAGGATGTTCTTGGAAGATGTCTTTCTGCATGTGTTGATTCTTATCTGCCTCCAGCTCAAGATAATCCCTATGCCAATGTGGCATATTTTGGTTCCCTGCCTTTGTATCTGATAAATTCAGCAGAAACACTCTTTCTCATAGTAAGAGTTGCTTCTTTGCAGGGAGAGTCTTATCATCTCATCAACTGAGGATCTGAATGTTTTCTCTGTGGGGTTTATCTAATGTATTCAGTCTTCAGAGGCTCTGTGTAAGCACTTAGTGACTTACCTAGATGGTCCTTTGAATAGGGCTCTATTACGTGGAATATAAAACCTGTTGTTTCCCCAAGAAAATTATGAGCTTTGTAATGTTTTCTAAATCAAGATCCCAAAAGTTTTCCTTGGTGCAGTTATTGTATTTTTTCAAGAATTCACATATTTTGGAAATGTTTTTAGTGCTTATGAAGTCACACAATTGTTTGTGCATGCACATGCACTTGTAGGGAGTGCTTGTTCCTTGTCAATTTACATGGTATTTTTAGTTAGAACTTCTTAGCATCTTTCATACCAAATGATTTATATACATGTAGATTAGCAAGTCACTGTCACTAAATCATTCTCACAGAAAGTGGGTGTGATCTTTGGCAGCTCAATTCAAGAGTGAATACCTCAAGGGAGTTCCCTGGTGGTCCAATGGTTAGGACACTGTGCTTTCAATGCCAAGGGCGGGGGTTCCAGCCCTGGTTGGGAAACTAAGATCCCACAAGCTGCAAGCCATGGCCAAAAAAGTAAATACCTCAAAATATCCTTAAAGATTTTATATCTTCATCTATTTAAACTCATTAAGTAGATAAAATATACAGAGGAGTTTTATTGAATGCTTTAATTCAGTGTTTTATTTACTCTTTAATTCAGTGTTTTATTCACTGCTGTGAGAACTACATTGACCAGAGGACCCTGAGCCATCAAATTCACGTCAGCGTGGAGCCAATGAAGGTCCAGGACTGGGGCATTTCCATGTGTGCCATCGTGTCAAGGCGGGATTTCCGGCATTCTCCTAGTGGCAGTCTGTTTCCTACTCAGAGGTTCCACAGCTCTGTGTCTGGTCCGAGGTGACCAAATTAAAGAGGAGACACGACGAAGAGGAATTGTCCTTGCTGTACAGAGTCGGATCTGAAGCACTGGGTTGCTCCACCCACAGACTCCGATGGCGGCGGCAGTGCTGAGGGACACGCCTCAGGTAAACGCTCGTCCTCCAGGCCCTCACCACCCTCACTCCACCAGACACTAAAGCCCCGAGTGTGGGGCGCTTGCTCCTGTGCCCGCAGCCCAGGCCCCGGTGTCCAGGATGGTGAGGCAGCCATGGGTGGGGGCCTGGGGCCCTGTTTCTGACAGACAGTGTGATGGTGCGTGGGAGAGGGTCACAGGTGGAGGAATCAGCAGGTGTATAGGTTTGGAGGTCGGAGGATTGGGAAACCTATTTCTTTAGGGAACAGAACATTGAGATGGAGTGGCCCCTGGATTGGCAGGCTCAGGGGGTTGTTTCTTCATTCTGAAGGCCCTGGGAACCATGGGGAATTTCAACAAAGAAGACGAAGTTTTCCAAGAGGATTTTTAAAGGAAGAACAGACTGGAGAGGTTTGATGACAGTGAAGCACAGGGAGACTGAGTCCTTGTGCAAGTCACATAGCCGCTAAGAGTCAGCACTGAGGACTGAACCCCAGAGTTTAGACAGCCTGAGGTCTCTTTGCTCCAGTGGTGAGCAGAGCTATAATGGAGACCAGAGCCCACTGAGCTCCAGCATGGTTGCCTGCCTCCACTGACCTCTGCCCAGTGGTTCCCATAACAGTTGAAGTGCTTTTAGAATCTACACAAGTAAGAGGTGAGGGTGTCCCAGGGTCTCACTGATCATGACCCTATGCATGTGGTATCTGGGGTTGTGGTATCATGGGACCCTTCACCTGCCATTCTCCCAGCTCTTAGTCTGGGACCCTGGAGAAACGTCAACAGAGGCTGGAGGTTATATGGAGGTGTTCCCAATTCCAGAAATTAGTAAAGTCGTCAAGGGCATAGGCACCAGTATGTGCCAGATGCTTGAAGGTGAGGCCAAGCTGGGAATATTCAGGGAAATGTAAGTCTCCTTCTGATGAGAACAGAGTTAGGGAGGCAGGACTTAGGCCTGGAATGTCTCCCTGAGAAGTGGGTGTTGATTTTGGAGGTGGTCGGAGCAGTGGGGGAGTTTGGGTCATAAATGGAGGTGAACTTACACATGCCTTAACCTGTTCCATCTATCTGCAGAAAAGAAAGGTCTAGAAATTTGAGACAGAGTTCAGCATTAGACACACATGGGTGGTGACTGCTTGGTGGATTGGGTGGGGCTTTCTGTCATGTTTAGGAAGGGGAATTCTTGTCCTGGTGGTAATATTATTAACAAATCAGGAAGAAGAGAGTAGAAGTCAATTCTGGGTGTCTTTCTTGGGCACCAGGTTGGAGGAAGTGGTCTCTCAGACATAGGTAAAAGGTTTTAAGAGAGGTAGCCATTGAGGGAGGAGAGGATAATCTAGCAGCCACAGTTTCCAAGGGAAGAGTGGACATGAGGTGAATGTAGAGGCCTAGGAGTAACTGAGGCAGGATGACCCTGAGGATTGGGCTGCTGCTTATTCACCATTCTTGACTCACCAGAATTTTGTGGTGACCTTTTGTGGATCCTCCAAGGCTGGTTGATGAGCTTAGGGATGAATAGGACACCTGTGAGTTACTTGGCCTCATGTTACGGGCGGAATTATGACCCCCTAAAGTCTTATGTTGAAGTTTTAATCCCCAGTAACCCAGCATGTGACTGTGTTTGGAGATAGGGATTTTTATTAATATGAACCCTCATCCAACATGTCCAGTGTCCTTGTAATAACAGGAAATTTGGGGTCAGACACAGAAGAAAGACCAAGTGAAGTCACAGGGAAATGACAGCCATCAATAAGCCAAGGATTGAGGCTGTAAACGCAACCAACCCTGCCAACACTTGAACTGTCAGAAAATGAATTTTTGTTGTTTAAGCTAGCCACTATGTGGTATTTTGTTGTGATAGCCTTAGCAGGAGGTGGGGTCCTGCAGCAGTCTGTAGTAGCAGGGCACTCTCAATGCTGTATGATGAGTAACAGGGAGACAAATGGAATCCCTGTGGCTGTGGGGATGCATTTATGGCGTGCACAGATGCAAGAGATGCTAAGAAAGATGTGCACACAGAGAGGGAGCATGAGCTGATGATTCTACATCTTTGGTATTAGGGACTTAAGAGTGCAGGGTGAGTCTACATTTGGTTGTACCTGGGAGGTATGCTCTGGGGTATCCCAGGGATATGGCCTGGCTGGGGGCTGGTGGGGCCCTGCAGGCAGGACCATGAGGAGAGAGTGACATTAGTGGCACCAGGACCTGGTATCGCCTCCGAGTTGGAGAGCTTGGGAGGAGGGTAAGAATGGGGTAGATATGTTAATGATGGGTTGTGGGTCCTTGGGAGAGAGGCTTTTTGTGATTTCATCTCTCCCCATCATGGCAGGGTAGTGTGACCTTTGAAGACGTGGTAGTGTACTTCTCCTGGGAGGAGTGGGGGCTCCTTGATGAGGCTCAGAGATGCCTGTACCACGATGTCATGCTGGAGAACTTTGCACTTGTGACCTCACTGGGTAAGGCCCTCACACCCATCCCAGTACCTTGAGCTAGACTCTGATCTTCTCACAATTGAACAGTAGGTTCTGTCTCCTTTCCCAGTTCCCTGGCTGGGTGCTGTGGTCGACAGGGCTGGGCTGAGCGACTGCCCTCTTCTTGAACCTGCAGCCACTGGTGTGCTGCCCCAGTGAGCCTGATGGATCACACCTTACTTGCCCTCTCCCTGGCTGGGTAACTGTCCAGATCCATGGCTCCTGCCCAGGTTTTTCTGTCTCCTTTCTGTTGACATTCTTCCTGTCTGTGCCAGCAGTTGCCATTTGATAATATGTTGACTACATTTGGGGACGATGGGCTTTTATTTTTTGGCCATGCCGCATGGCTTGTGGGATCTTAGTTCCCCAACCAGGGATTGAACCTGGACCCTTGGCAGTGAAAGTGCAGAATCCTAACCCCTGGACTGCGAGGGAATTCCCATGCGCTATTCTTATAATATGCAGAATTGCTCTGGGCCAATGCTAGTCCATCACCTGTCCTGTCATTGCCTTAGGACTCAGGTCCCAGGCAGTTGTTCAACTGGGGTTCAGAAAGAAGAGTGCTGGGATGGACATGACTCCAGCCATGGCGAGATGGGCTCAGAGCAGGTCTCTCTTTGGTGAATGGCAGCTGATGGAGGGCATGACATCAAGACTGTATTCAGATCATATGGAACCTGTCCTGTGTCCACCAGTGTGTTGATGGTGATGCCAGTGACCACACCTCATTTCTACCTTTCCTGCCTTACTGTGGACACTTCTATAACTTCTGATTCTTCTCTGGGTCCCTGGCTGTCCCCACCTTTCTACTTTCATGTGTCACCTTTTCTTTACTGTTTCCTCTACAATGTTCCCCAAGATTAGGTCCCACATAATGTATTGCAAGGCATGCACATATCATTAAATAGACTGTGAATACCACGTAGTCAGTTGCAACCATATCTTCCTGCGCCTGGATACTTGAACACAGCACTCAAATATCAGCAGCAGCCAAGGCCCTCCTGAAGGGTGTTGGCAGAGAAGTGAATTGGAGATATTTCTTCCTGTGCTGCATGCCACCCTGACAGCCTCCATCTTGCAAGGGCTCCCTACTTCTTAGGGCTTTCAGAGTCCCAGTACTGCAAAGCAGCTCTTTCATCAACCTCATACTGAAAACAATCCAATGGCCTCATTCTTTGGTGTGTCTGACACATTTGTGTTGGGGCTGCCCCACCACCACCAAAGACAACACGCATTTCACCAGCATTTCTGTGCTTTCAGGTTGTTGGTATGGAATGGAGGATGAGGAAGCATTTTCTGTGCAGAGTGTTTCTGTAGAACAAATGTCACTGGGCAAGACTCCAACTCCAGATCCATCCATTCAGAAGACTCATCCCTGTGAGAAGTGTGTCATGGCCGGGAGAGACATTTTGTATCTGCCTGAGTACCAAGGATTGCATCCTGGGCAGAAATCATACACCTGTGAGGCATGTGGAAAACAATTTTGGTTCAGTCCAAACAGTCACCAGCACCAGAAGCACAATGATGAGAAGCCATTCAAAAGGGACATAGATAGGGCCTCATTTGTGACGAGCTACAGGTTCCATGTTTCAGGGAAGACCTTCACCTGCGAAGAAGTCGGGAGGGACTTCCTGGCTATGTTGAATCTTCTTCAGCATCAGGCCACTCTCAAAGGGGCAAAGCCACACAGCAGCTTCAGGTGTGGGGAGTCCTTTCATAGTGGAAAAAGTCATTACAAGTATAGTGAGTATGAGAAATTGTTCAGCTATGAATACACACTTTTTCAGGATGAGCAACTTCACACTAGAGAAAGTTACTATGACTGTGAGAAACCCTTTAACCAAAGCTCCATCCTTATTAATTGCCAGAGACCTGACACAGGAGCAAGGTCTTATGAGTGCAGTGAATGTGGGAAATCCTTTAGCCAAAGCTACAGACTCATTCAACACCACAGAAGTCACACTGCAGCAAGGCCTTATAAGTGCAATGAATGTGGGAAAGCTTTCAGCTACAAATTAAGACTTGTGCAGCACCTACAAATTCACACTAAAGTGAGGCCTTATGAGTGTGGTGAATGTGGGAAGTCCTTTAGCTACAGCTCCACTCTCATTAAACACCAGAGAGTTCACACTGGAGCAAGGCCTTATAAGTGTGGTGAGTGTGGGAATTCCTTTAGCCAAAGCTCCAACCTCATTCAGCACCAGAAGATTCACAGTGGAGCAAGGCCTTATAAATGCAGTGAATGTGGAAAATCCTTCAGCTACAAATGCAAACTTGTGCAGCACCTGCGAATTCACACTGGAGAAAGGCCTTATGAGTGTGGGGAATGTGGGAAATCCTTTAGCCACAGCTCCACTCTTAATCAACACCAGAGAATTCACACTGGAGCCAGACCATATAAGTGTGACGAGTGTGAGAAATCCTTTAGCCAAAAGTCCAACCTCATTCAGCACCGGAGAGTACACACAGGAGAAAAGCCTTATGAGTGTGGGGAATGTGGGAAGTCCTTTAGTCAAAGCTCCCACATCATTCAACACAGAAAACTTCACACCAGATAACCTCATGAATGCAGTGACTGGGAGAAAATCAGTTACAGCCAATGGTCTGTAATTAAACAAGTTCACAGCCTGGATAAAATTTATTTGTGCAGCAAAGTTGGGAAAACCTTCATCTAAAGGTCTCTGAGACCTACAGGGAACATGGGTTTTCAGTGTACTAGAACTAGAGTGTTTTTGTGAGGGAACCATCTGCTTGACATTGAACCTTATACAGCTGAGCATCCAGAGTGGGAAGGTTCCCCAGGAGTTCTAGGTTTGTGGGAAGCTATTAGGATCCTCTTTGCATATTCTACTGCTGGCTCTGTTGCCTGAATTATGTTCCTTCCAGTTTCTGTGGCAGAAGCCTCACCTCTACCACTTAGTAGTTTCCAGGTTCCAATAGTATGTATGTCCCTTGCAATGATCAGGGAAGGCAGATATCTCTGTCCCATTCTCTACAGAACAGTAAGGAGGAGTAATTTTCAAGGGAGGAAGCACCTCTAGTGCCTCTGTGAGAAGTATAAATCAGTTCCCTTTTCCCAAGGATATCACATAATGCTGAGCACTACTGTGGGGAAGCTGTTCCCCGGGTACTGCAAAGGAATCACGTGCCTTCATGTCTAGAGTTGGGTTTTCTGGTGTTGGTTGTAAGACAGGGGTGAGGCTGGAACCTAAATTCACACACAGTGGATGTGATTCATATGCACTGGAGGAGGCTGTGGCAATGAGAGAGGTGTGCCTTTTCTAAACATGCCTCCACAAATATTCAGTGACTGTGGCTACATTGTGTTGGATGAGGTGTACATGCCATAGCTGTGTTCTTCCTGTAGCTGCGGTCATTGTCAGAGCATATAAAGCTTTGTATATTTGTGTAGCCTCCAGGCTGCTCACTCTAAGGATACTGCTGCATGGAGAAGAAAATGAAAATAGACAGAAGGGAGATCTTGAAGCCCAGAGATACAGTTTTTGTGACCTAGCAGCTGTTCCTGCCAACTCAGAAATGATCTTTATGAATACTTTCTGCCCTGTTGGAGGGCTGCCTCCCAAGCTTTCTAAACATCTGGTTATGAAAAAAAATGGGGAATTAGATTTCTATTTAAACAAATTCTTACAAAGGTTTATTGACATATAATTGATTTAAATTGTACAGTGTGGTTAGTTTTGACATAGTGTAAAAACCATGAAACCATTAAAAATGCTGATGGTTATCATATCTGTAATTCATAGTTACTTCCCTTGTATTTTTGGCCACACCACACAGCTTGTGGGATCAAGCCTGGGTCGTGGCAGTGAAAGCCCAGAATCCTAACCCCTTGGCTACCAGAGAATACCCTTTTAAAATCTCTTTCTGCCCTCACAACTACTGATTTACTCTTTCACAGTAAATTCGTTTGTTTCATAGAATTTTGTTTACTTTTTAAAAATTGTGTTTTCCCTCCATGCTGCATAATTATTTTCTGATTCATAAATGTTTGCTTATGTAAATACTTCATTCTTTTTATAGCTGAGTACTATATCCTGTCTAGATGAACCACAATTTGTTTACCCACTTTTCTGTTAATGGCCATTTTGGCTTGTTTCCAATTTTCGGCTGTTACAAATAAAACCTTATGTATATACACAATGGAAAGGCACAGGCGATGAAGCCTCTTTGTTTTTGTTCATGTTAGGGGTAACTTGTTGCATCTCGCCACACTATATTACTGAATTATGTAACACATAAACCTCTTCAGAGTCCATTTCTAAGATGTAAACCTTTCATAACTCCAATATCAGTGCTCAGACATCCCACTTTAAAGCTTTTGTGTTTCATAAATCTCTTAACCTCTAGGTAGGTAGCTATTACATCTCTGAAGTTCCCCAATCATTCCACTAGAGTTTGCAACATGTTTGCAACATTCTATATGTGGTTTGTTGGGTCTCTCAAACTATTTAACATGCTGACCACCCCACCAATTTGAAGAGATTAGGGTGGGCAAGTTGAAGTGTCTTGATGGTGCACATCTGTGGCATTTTTTTTTTACTATCAGAGCTCCACACAGCCAGGAAATTTTTCAGGTACTGTATGTGCAAGAGTGTGAGGAACTGTCCTTCCTACACCCTAATGCCCAACCCTTCTGGTGTAAATTTGCGAAGAAAGGGTGAACCCGTGGAACACCCCCATCCTTCCTTGGACCCTAACAAAGACAGAGCTTCAGATCCATGCTCCCTGCACCCACAACCTCACTGTGGCATGCCCCCAGGGTGCCGCTCCAGGCTCTGTGAATAATGTTCCTCAAGCTTGATAGTTTCGAAGTGCTTCCTACCACCTCTTGCAGTTCTCTTATGATGATCATAGGTAGGAAGCACTTCAAAAAACTACGATTTAAAAAAAAAAAAAACTAAGATAACTGCAAGGGGTGGCCCAGCCACAGTGTTGGTTGGCCCTGGTGTAGGTATAAGTATCTTTTTCAGGTGAGCCTTGGGCATTCCCAGCTGAGTCACTACAGCCACTAGGCTGGGAACGAGAACATACTAGCCTCAAAGTGACTTGAAAGGAGTGAAAAAACCTGTCACTTCACGTGGTACTAAAAAGTACCCCCTCCTCAGAGAGCACTCCACAACTATAAGCAGAAAAAAATCACAACCTGTATGTAATTTTTTGTAAAGCACAGTAAGTAAGTGCACCAAGGGAAATATTTGAACCCTGACTTTTGCAAGACTTTAACTGTAGTGGTAAAGTGGAATAGAATCCGACATAAAAACATAGGAAACTTCTTATGGAATATTTCTATTATTGTCACATTAACAGTATTTTTAATCACCCTAGAATGTTTTCTTTAAAACATTCTTCACCCTGTAATAGGTATAAATCCACTTCACTTGGGAAACTTGGAATTTTAATAAACATTTGTTAAGAGAAATATCCCTAAGCAAATCACAATATCTTTGGCAGGATACATAATAAATTGATGACAAAGTTTAACTTCAACTCCATCCAGTTATCTATCTTTGAATGAGGAGGAAGGGGGATTGGGAAAGTACAAGGCGAAAAAACGTACGTTTTTATATGTTTGCTTTAAAAAGTGCTCTGGGGATTTGATAGATGGATTTAGTCAGCCAGGATTAGCTAGGGGAAAACATCTAATCCCTGAAAACTACTTGGTGTCAGGGAAGAGTCATCAAAAGATGCTGAGACCTGAGAAGTAACCCCACACATGGCTGTGTTGAATTTCCTTCAGCCCTCAAAATTTCTTAACTTTCACAGTAGAAACTTGGAAGGGAGAATAAGAAAAAAGCCAGCTTCATGAAACTGGCCCAAAATGGGGGAAATGCACATCAAAACATTTATTTGTCACTTTTGAACACACCTACTTAAAAATCCCTACTGTGTGTGCCACACATTACTGTAAAAAAATAATTTTAATTATTTTTAATTATGAAAATTAATAAAATTTTTAATAGGATAAAAGTTTCTAAGGAGAAAGGCTGACTTAGAATAACAAGTGCAGGGGATTATTATTATTTAATAATAAATTTTGGGTGGGGTGGAAAAAAGCCTCATGGGTAGGGCTTACCTAGTGACATAGTGGTTGAGCATCTGCCTGCCAATGCAGGGGACACAGGTTCAATCCCTGGTCCGGGAAGATCCCACATGCCAGGGAGCAACTAAGCCCGTGTGCCTCAACTACTGAGCCTGTGAGCCACAACTACTGCACCCACATGCCACAACTACTGAAGCCTGTGCGCCTAACAGCCCCTGCTCCACAGTGAGAGAAGCTACGGCAATGAGAAGCCTGTGCACTGCAAGGAAGCGTAGCCCACGCTTGCCATAACTAGAGAAAGCCCATGCAAAGCAACAAAGACCCAACACACAGCCAAAAATAAATAAATTTATTATTTTTTTAAAAGCCTCATGGGTAAAGGATGTTCCAAACCCACATTTGATGAAGGTGAGGGCATGAGATTTGGGGGGGTGGGAGGAAACACCATAGTAACATGCCTGAGGCCAGAATATACTTTCAGCTGTTCAAGGAAAAGAAGGCCAGTGCAGAGGTCAGAGATGTCACTGGGCCACAGATAAGACATTGTTCCACTGCAAGGATTCAGATTTCGAAGAAAAGATTTATATTTTTGGCTGGGGTCACGTACTTTGAGAGCACATCCTGTCAAAGGGAAGCACACAATAGGGAGCCCAGCTCACGAACCGTTAAACGCAGGAAGGGGCGAATTGCCATGGGGAAGAGAGGGATGCCCCCTTACCCAGAGGTGGTGGAATAGACCCTGTGGCAGCACTGCCAGCCGCGCACCCGGGAGTTACGCCCCACAGCTACGGATCGTCAAGCAACGCTCAGAGAGGCATAGCCCCAGGAGGAAACCGGGTCCACAAGTGAGTTCAAGCTGTAAGTGACCACCAGATCCCGCAATTCACGTGAATTTTCGCAGTTGGGGCGTTGTTCATAACTTCACCAGCAGAGGGACCCCACCGCCAAGAGTCAGACAAACTTCGTTGGCGGGGAACACCCACCCCCGCCCAACCCCAGAGGCTGCGGGTCAGGAGGTGCGAGGATACCTCTGAGGAGTCATAGGGTTTGAAGCCAGGCTGTGCAGCATGACCTTAGGAACCAGCCGAACAGCCCACAGTCGCCCACGAGTTCCCGCCTCCCCCGCGACGCAGAGCGCACACTGCCCGCCGGCCACAGTGTCCTGGCTGCGGGAGGGAGAGGTGGGGCGGTGTCCACCTACCGGAACCTCACGCGAGCCCACTGCCTAGACCGTGGGGCCCTCCGTGGGCCTGCCCGCACAGCCTAGTCTGGCCCGGTTCCCACCTCCAGACCCGGGAGACCCGCTCCAGCTCCCCTCAGCAGCCGGAGCAGCCCCGGCGGGGCTGGTCGTTCTGACCGGGCAGCCGCGGCCTCTTCCCCGTTAGTCTGCAGGTACAATCTCCGGAGGAAGCACGAGGCGCGCCCGCCCGGCACGACCGGGACGATCCCGCCAGTCCCGCCGGCCTCCCGGAACTCGGCTGCAGGCACCGCGGCCGAATCCCATCCCCTGAAGATGTTGCCCGAGCTCCGGAAGGGAAGGGACTATATAAACGTGGCTGCCAAATGGCGCCCGACAACCGACGCCAAAGTCAGCGGGACGGATTCGGATCCCGGACCGACGAGGGCGCACCGGCGGCCCCCCGGGGTGCTGGACCTAGTCCGGGCCTACCTCGGAGCGCATCTCTCAGCCCGGGACCGTCACTCGGGCTGTCCAGAATGGCACCAGTGAGTTCCCAGGAGGACTTAGAAAAATTCTGCAGCAGGCAGTGTACACCGAAAACCATACAAAGATTCATGGAGAACAACGGGTGAAATTTTTTTTTTTTTCTTTTTTTGGCTGAGCCGTGTGGCTTTGCGATCTTAGTTCCCAGATCAGGGGGATGAATCCGCGTCCTTGGCAGTAAAAGTGCCGAGTCCTAATCACAGGACTGCCAGGGACTGCCCGAATATTTTAATTCTATCATTTTGAGTAGAGGTCTTTCTAAAAAAAAAAAAAAAAAAAAAAAGCTCAGAAGACATGAAGGAAATAATTTATAACTTGACCACATAGAAGTTTAAACAAAATCTGTCTCTGCATTGACCATAACAAAGTTCAAAGACAAAAAATGGATGTGGGGAACACTGGTGCTAATGTACATGGAGTGATAAGAATACTGATTTCATCATTACTTACCATAAAAAACAGGGGAGGATTAATAGCCTTTTACTAAATAAACTTCCAGCATATCTGTACAATGCAACAGTATGAAAGAGAGAGACTGTGTGTGTTTGAAGTGAGGTTAATGTTGATGGTGAACTGTTCCATGAAATTTTGTTTTAAGGTGTAGAATTTCCTTTGGTTTGGTTTTTTTTGTGTGTGTGTGTTTTAAGTACATGTATTTCTATTTTAAAAGATAGATGGACAGGCAAAGGAACTAGAACCGCTACAGCAATTTCAAAATCCAAGAATAAAGTTGCCCATAATTTAAAGCTTATTTATAGAGCTGATAGAGACCATGTGATGTTTGCAGTTAGACACGTTGATCAATGGAACATAACAGAGATTCAAACAAATATGCCTAAGCCCAAGTGATTTTTGGCAAATGTGCAAAAGCAATTCACTGGAGAAAAAATGGCTTCTCTATGATATGGGCAATCGGACATCCACAACAAAACACAAAAGCAAACATGCAAGCAAACAAAAAAACCTTAACCTAAACACCTTAACTTCACACCTCCTACAAACAAATTCAAAATGGATCACTCACGTTAATGTAAAATTTAACACTAGAACACACTTCAGAGGAAAATATTCCAAGAAAACAAAATGGGTATCTAGGGTCGGGCAAAGAGATTTTAAAATCTGACACCAGAAGTGTGATCCATAAAAAGAAATAGAGACATTGGAAGTTTTCAAAATTAAAAACCTAGGCTGTGAAACACCTGAAGAGGATGAAAGGACCAAGGACTGAAGCAGGGAGAAAACGTAAGCAAACCACATATCAGATATGAATATGAAAGAACTCTCAAAACTATTATCTTTTTAAAAAATATCCCAATACAAAATAGACAAAACACAGAACAGGCATTTCACCCAAGAGGAAGAGATACGATTGGACGGCAAATAAGCATGTAAAAAGATATGAGGCATTTCCTGGGAATGCAAGTGAAAATCATAGGGAGATACCTGGACACATCCATCAGAACGCCTTAAACAACATACAGAACGGTAATAAAATGCTGATGAGGTCGAGGAGAAACCCAGTCATTCACCCATCACTGGTGGTAATGTAAAATGGTACAGTCACTGTGGAAAACACTGTGGTGGCTTCCAAACACACAAATAACAAAAAACAAAAAGCTTTGCAAGTACTGTACAATCCAGAAACTCAACCCCCAGTCAAATAAAAATAGATTGTCGAGTAAAGGATTGACTCAGCAGGTCTAGAATGTTCAGAACCAGCACATTCCAAAGAAACGTCGGGCCTTGCCTGGCTCCTGGGAAGCCCTTGGAATGCCTGATGAATGTCCTTATTTAGTTGGGGACTTGGATAGTTGAGGCTAACAGTGTGATTTATGGCAGGGGTCTTGGGCCACGCGTTATCAGTTTGAACTCCAGGAAGTCAGCTTTTTGGGGTCCTGTGAGTCCTTCTAGGGAGCAAAGCATCAAATCGGAGGGTGGTCTGGAGGACCCCACCTATTCCCCCGCCGGACAACACTTATGTTCACGAAAAATCCTAGACTTGAATGGTCTCAGCCCCTCTGTTCATCAGAGCCCCAAACTGGAAACAACACGGATTCCTTCAAGGAGTAACTGGTTACAGAAATGGTTGGTGGCAGGGGTAGTCGTGGAAATAGAAGTGTTTGGATGTACATAGCGAAGGAAGAATGGACAGGACTGGACAATGTGTTGTCTATGACATGGGGACATACAGGATGAGGAAACGCTTCTGGAGTTTGGAAAAGACTCACTACGGGAACAGTGGTACAATCCATTCAGACAGGGGGAAGTCTGGGGCGTGGCCAGGGTAAAGAAGAAGCAGAACAAGATTTTAGGGTTGGACCACTTTTAATATGTCATTTCTGTGAGGTATCCAAGTCAGAAAACCAACTAGGTGGTTGTATATCTAATTCTGGAAAGAGTTGAAATATGGGGTTTATAAGCATAGAGTTCTTAATGCCTTAGAAATGGACTAGACCACTCAGAGGTTATTTATTCTTTTAATCATATCGGTAATAGACTGTAGGGCCCAGCGTGGAGCAACAGATGTGCTTCAAGTTAACACCCATGCAGAGGAGCCTATGCTGGTAAACAGTGCTGTGGAGGAGCATCAAGGAAGGTAGTAGTGAAATGAGAAACCTCTGGTTGTCAGGAGCCAGAGATAACAGCATTCCAAGAAACCAAGATAAGTGAGCCACTTACCTGAACTGCTTTGAAGGAAACCAGGACATGTCACCCCAAAATATCACCCACTGTTTGACACATCAATTATTTTGAATTCCAGGCACTTATGACACAGCAGATGCAGGAAGGATGCTCTGACAGTACTTTTTCTTCCTGAGAGCAGGAGATCAAACTCCCATGTGAAAGGTACCCTCCCTGTACCAGGAGGAAGACATTCTTAATCACCAGAGACAGGAAATGTGAGTGGGAGAATTGGGGACTGAGCAGTTTGTACCAACAAAACCTGACTAATCTCATGCCTACCTTCCTAGTTCACTTCTTCACTGTAAACTACCCACAGCCCAGACCCCTTTGTCTTGTCAATTCTTCACAAATTGATCCTTTGTCTAAAAGATATAAAAGCTTCCTGTTCTTGTCACATCTTTGGGTCTTCGATCTCTCATGAAATCTCCCATGTACACGTAAACATTTAATAAAATGTGTGTGCTCTTCTTCTATTAATCTGTCTTTTGTCAGTTTCAACCTTAGGCCCAGTCAGAGACCCTAAAAAGAGGTAAGAGGAGAATTTTCCCTTCCCTACAGCTGTTAGAATGTCCAGTAAGGTGGTAAATGGAAAGTGAGCATTAGATGTTCACCAAAGAAGTCACTGGTGTCCATGGCAAAAGAGAGCAGTATTTGGAGCCATCTGGTGGGAAACTGTATACAGTGAAATAAAGAGCAGATGTCAGGTGAAGATATTGAAAGGTTATATGTTAAACAGGCAAGTATTCACAAAAGTTCAACTCTTTATTGTTTTTTATTTGTTTTTTTAAAGAGCAGTTTGGGTTCAGAGCAAAACTGGAGTACAGTTTATTCCAATATGCCCCCTCCTCTGCCATCGCTGATCCCCACCACCCCCACAAATAAGAGAGAGAGAGAGTGACCTCAGAGCCTTCCCCTTCTCTACTATCCTATCAACATTCCACATCAGTGTGTTGACTCTACATGCATTAGGGTTCACTCTTGATGTACATTTTGTGAGTTTTGACCAATCTGTCTCACCATTATAGTATCATAGAGAATAGCTTCCATCTTAAAAATCCTGTGCTCCCCCTATTCACCCCCACCCCCAACCGCCGATCCCCTACAACGCCTCGCAACACACTGATCTCTCTACCCTCCCCAAACTTTTGCCTTTTCTGTAATGTCATACATAGTTGGAACCATAAGGTATGTAACCTCTTCAGATTGCCTTCTTTCAGTGAGTAATATGCATTTAAGGTTCCCCTTCTCTCGCCTCACAGTTCCATAGCTCGCTCACTTCTTTTTAGCACCAAATAATTCCTTTGCATGAATGTACCCATCTGTGTCCTTTCAACTCCTGAGTGACATCTCGGTTGCCTCCCAGTCCTGGTAGCTATGAAAAAAGCCACCGTTAATGTCCACGTGCAGGTTTCTGCTGTTTTTGGCGGCGGCGGGGGTGTGCATATATATATATATTTTTTTAAGTGTCTGTAGCTCAAAACAAGACTAGTTCCTCCTACATTTATGTCTTTTACCTCATGTTTGGCTTTTGACAGAAAGAGGGACATTTTTCTGAAACGATGGGGCTGGGGAGGCTGAAGTATAAGATGGGTGCAGGCCCATGCATATTCCTTTCTTATGTGGTGGGAAGATGACTCTTGCTGTTTGAGATCTAATTTCTCCGTGAACGATCAGGGAAGATACCAGGCGTAAAAAGGGAAAGTGAAGCTTAGAAAAACATGGAGAAGATTAGTTATAGATGCCGGGGTCTCCAGCACATGAACCTAAGATTTCTGGATGTGTACGTCAGATTTGGTGTGTAGGACTTTGAATTTACAGTGCTATCATCTAGCCACTTTTGGCTGTCACACACCACCTTGTCACCACTAGAAAGAAGAAGGAAGATGGATAAACATGATTGAACCCCACAAATGGCACCCCTGAATCAAGACGGGTGCTCTCTTTGGGCAAATTGTGACTCTAAGTTGTGATCCCAGGGTTTTTTTATTTTACTTTCTGTTTTGTTTTTGGGCCGCGCAGCTTGTGGGATCTTAGTTCCCCAACCACTGATTGAACCTAGGCCCTCTGCAGTGAAAGCACCAAGTCATAACCACTGGACCGCCAGGGAATTCCCCCCTCCCCCACCCAGGGTTGTTTTAAAGACTAAACTAATATGAGTTTACACAAGGAGGATGTGAATGTACTTAATGCCACTTATAAATAACAAAATGATAAATTTTATGTGATACATATTTTTAACCACAATTCAAAACAGAACACCCTCTCCCTGACTCAGACTAAGGGAGTTCCTGGGTCTATCAGAGTCATTGGCAGTGTGGAAAACCAGGGGTCAGCAAATAGAAATATTTTCTTCCTCTTGAGGTGAATAAAAATTGTAAAAGACAGTAGTTGTACGTGCTGTAATTCAAAAAGAAAAAGTAGGGGTTAATTTTAGCATCTAAAAGCATACACTGTCCACCTTTCAAAGTATTTACATTACAAATTATGTGTAATTTCTTGGGTCAATCAGTGCTTGGAAACTTGCAGAGTAACTGAGCCTGTTGCCAAATCTTTTGTTGGTGTCCATGTCTGCAGACTGTGTGTGACCCAAATGAGGTTAAGATTGGGGTGGATGGGAGAAGAATTTTGGAGTTTATGTCCATATTTAGTATGTGTAAGAGAGGAAAATGATGTTCCCTCTAGAACCTTCTGAGTTTTTGGCTGTAACAAAAAGACGGATCAAGAAGAGAAAAACAGGGGCTTCCCTGGTGGCGCAGTGGTTAAGAATCCACCTGGCAATGCAGGGGACACAGGTTCGAACCCTGGCCCGGGAAGATTCCCACATGCCGTGGAGCAACTAAGCCCGTACGCCACACCTACAGAAGCTGAGCTGTAGAGCCCACAAGCCACAACTACTGAGCCCACGTGCCACAACTACTGAAGCCTGCATGCCCAGACCTTGTGCTACATAACAAGAGAAGCCACAACAATGAGAAGCCTGCACACTGCAATGAAGAGTAGTCCCCGCTCACCGCAACTAGAGAAAGCCCTCGCACAGCAACGAAGACCCAACACAGCCATAACTAACTAACTAATTAAATAAATAAATTTATAAAAAATAAGAGAAAAACAAGCAATTTATGAATGAGTGCAGTGGACACCCTGTGGGAGAAACCTAAACTAGAAGTAACTCAAAATGGAGGCTCAGAACTCCAGCTTTTATAGCAACTTCAACAAAGAACAATAAAGTCATAGAGAAATGACAAGAGAGAGGAAAGCAGTTTTAGGCTTCCGCAGGGGGCAAACCGTGGGAAGGGAAATATATGGAGGGAAACTAATGGAGTAAAGTATTGTTTGTGGATTCCTCTGGTGCCAACTCTGGGTTGATAAGAATGTCTTCTTTCCTTCTTCTCTAGGGAAGATAACATCCACGTGGGAGTTCTATGTCCTGCTTTAAGGAAGAAAAAGAGTCAGAGTGTCCTTGCGCCTGCTGTTTCTTAAGTGCCTTGAACTCAAAATAATCAATGTAAGGACTTCTCTGGCGGTCCAGTGGTTAAGACTCCTCTCTTCCACTGCAGGGGGTGCGGGTTCGATCTCTGGTCAGGGAATTAAGATTCCATATGCCACGCTGCATGGCCAAAAATATATTAAAAAAGAAAAAAATCAATGTGCCAAATTGGGGTGACATATTTTGGTTCACCCCCTTCTCAGGGATAACTGTTCTCTCGTCACGATATAAAAATATAACGTGTTCACTGATGTGTGTCTGGGCCTTACGGCCTGGTCTAACGGCTCCACAGTGAGCATCTTCTACAGGCACAAGAGGCAAGTATGATATATTCACAGCACCCAGTACTGCCCCAGATTCTCCCGAGACCAGAGCCACCCAAACCATCCTGATCCTGATGTGCACCTTTGTCTCTTTCTACTTGCTTTCCTGCATCTTGGTTCTTTGCATGGTGCTATTTGATAATCCAAGGTTATGTCTGATAAATACTGTTACATTTGTGGAGACATGTTTCCCCAATGTTTTCCCTTTGTGCTCATCAATAACAACAACTCTGTCTCCAGGCTCTATTTCCTCTGCTGGGGCAAAAGGTAATTTTCTCTAAATTTGTCACAAGACCAGACGGTTTCTGTTCTTTACAAAATATTCATATGTCCATTCGTCCATTAGGTAAGGCTAAGCCTCTACTATGGGCCAAGTACTATTAGGTAATTCAATTACCTAAATTAGACCAGTACCTCCAGCCCTCACAGGGATTGCGATATATTTCAATGATCTTAGGACACACATTTTTCTTCCTTCTAACAGCTCTAAAATTGGGAGGTATCATATACTGAATAGCATCTTATACTTGTGGCTGAGCAGTTGTGACATCGAGTTCATAGGCTTCATCCTAGTCTTAGTGCTTCAACTGAGTGTGGCAAATCACAGCAGAAGTTGCCAAATCCTTCAGAATGTAAGCAATTTGAAAGTAACAAAGGACTCCATGACTGACTTCTGTATCATATAAAACTATCATTAAGGCACCTTATCACAGCACTTTTCTTTCTGAAATGTCTATAAAATAATGGTCTGTTTTACACTTGGTGGTATCTTAGCTTTGGTTTAAAAAAAAAAATAGTTCAGCCAGGACACAGTCTTTAAGCATACATCTATACAAATTATTACACAACTTAAATTACTGTAAATGCTGGGAGATCAAGTTTAGGTGATTATGACAAAATACAACTACTGGACTTGACCTAGTCTGAAGGCTCAAGAAAAGATACCTTGAGAATGTATTTCTGTGTATGAAAAAAATATTCTGCAATAATTTACTATATGTTGAGTTTTGGGAAGAATATTCCAGTGAGAGAGAAAAGTGCCTGTGAAGGGTTGGTGCTGGGAAGCTGTGTGAACACTCAGGAAAGACAGAAGGGGCTGAGACACAATAAAGGATACTTCATGTCCAGACTCTGAACTAAGGAGACAGAATAATTTGTAGAGGGACTTCCCTGGTGGTACAGTGGTTAGGACTCTGCACTTCCAGTGCAGGGGGCACGGGTTCAATCCTTGGTTGGGGAACTAAGGTCCCGTATGCTGTGCGGCACGACCAAAAAACAAACAAGCAAAAAGAAATAATAATTTGTGGAAATAATAACTTAGCTGACCCATAAATCCAATGTACGCAACTTATAAATTCGAAATCATTAGAAATTAAATCCTAGGTCTTATTAAACTACAGTACTGTGATGACATTTTTTTACATGGTGATAAAATCAGCAAGAAGATGTAATTCCATTTCACAAATAAAATTATTCAATCAATTTAATTTGTTCAAAAAGCTAAATTGATAAGGACATTATACAAATTTTAAAAACATATAATTTGTAAACATCTACATACACAAATCAAATGTCTAAAGCCTCTTGAAAGCAAATCTCTGAGGCTCTCCTTCTTCTTCTTATCTAGTAATCTAAAAGTCAAGGCCATTATTCAAAATCACAGTTCAACAATTTTTCCTTCAAAAACACCTTTCACCAAGATTTTATGTAGCAATATAAAGAGCAGAACCACACAACACTGTAAACTAACTGTACTTCAATAAAGGATAAATAAATAAATAAAAAGAAAGAGCCAAACCTCTGTAAAGCATTAGAAGATTAATGGTTATCTTTCTTTCATCCTATGTTAGGACAATTTTTTTTCAAGATATTATCAATAAGTACTTTTCACAAGTTTTTTTTTTTTACATTTATTTATTTATCATTTTTTTGGCTGCGTTGGGTCTTCGTTGTGCACAGGGTTCCTCTAGTTGCAGTGAGCAGGGGCTACTCTTCCTTGTGGTGTGCGGGCTTCTCATTGTGGTGGCTCCTCTTGTTGCAGAGCACGGGCTTTAGGCGCACAGACTTCAGTAGTTGTGGTGGGCTCAGTAGTTGTGGTTCGCGGGCTCTAGAGCACAGGCTCAGTACTTGTGTCACATGGGCTTAGTTGCTCCATGGCATGTGGTATCTTCCCAGACCAGGGCTCGAACCCATGTCTCCTGCATTGGCAGGCAGATTCTTAACCACTGTGCCACAAGGGAAGTCCCATTGTTTCCTTTTTAAATGAGTTTTGTTAATCTCCAAATCTATTTCATTCAGGTCTAGCAGACTTTTTTCAAACCATGTTTTGCAACTCTTGGCTCAATCAAAAGATGGAGTGACTAATCCGTGGAACTGTGTATGCACAGGAGAAAAATGAATGATTTAACAGACTTTTCTTTTCCCATCTGGAATCTGAGAAGTCTGACAATGTCAGAAATTTGAACACAACCAGGCTGAACATCCATTATCCAGGAATGTGTCTCCTTCACAAGGAAGTTGCAAACTCAAGGGACACTGAGGTATTTCAGCCAACTAAGAATACTGTAGAGGGAAGCAAAAGAATGGAAGAGAGGGCTACAAACAGGACAAAGAGGGACAGGGTTTAGGCGGATTCCCTAGTGAGGAAGTTTTAAGCTTATAAAGCCATAGTTCCCTAAGTGGGCACTGTAATACTTTTAATTTTCAAGACAAAAAAGAGATAAAAATCTGATTAACCAATGGCCCTCTCTCTATACTTCGTATGAAGAGGATTCCAAATGCCATTTGGACTCTGACTGCCTCCCTGAATTTTTAGCGAAGGGTATTTTGTTAGGCAGATCCATGTCTATTACACTGTGTTTCAATCCACAACTATTACACTGTAATGTCAATTACACTGTTTCCCCATGTGTGAAATACAAATTAAATATGAGGCTTAATTCTTCCTGTTGAAAATGGGGAGATTCTCCCTTGTCTTCTGTCAGAGCATTTAGCTTAGAGAACTTCTAAGCACTTCCTTATCTCTTTAAAATGCATCCACTTGAATACTAGATAGGACTTTTGTCAGTTGGGCTTTTTTGTTTTTCAGATTCATGACCCAGAATAGTCTTTCTTAAGAACCTAGGAGCCATTCTTTAAAATGGAAACATCTTTAGACCCAGCTTCTTGAAATGCAAACAGCAAGGGAGCTAGCTCACCTATCTCCCGGTACCCGAGGGAGGGTAGGAGCCTAACCTCGGTGGGTTCCTTGTTCCAATTTGAAAAAACTTCCCAAAGTAGTTTGTCTTTCCTCTAGATAAAGCCAATTTGCTAACACAGATGGTCACCCCAATTACCAGGTATAGTTAGGATAAACTATCTGTGACAAATGATGCTGTCAACCAGAAAATATTGAGGCAAAATCAAGCAGAAGCGTTTATTTGGGTCAAAGAATTGCAACTCAGGATACACAGATTCGGGTAGCAACCCAAATAGTGTCCTACTAGGGAGTGAAAGTCGGGTTTTTAAAGACAAAAAGCGGAATGTCTACATAATTCAAAGTATTTTGATTGCTGCTGGCGGCAGAAAGCTAGTCTTGGCTAAGCATGTTTGGTTGCTAAAGGTGTCACTAAGCAAAAATGTTACTGGAGCAAGGTACTTTTGCAGAGTTCTTGAAACACTTGTGGTTTGGCCCATTCCAGTTCACCTGGTGAGGACGTGCGTAAGACCCACTTCTTTAATGGCCTCTCAGCTCCATTTAAAAACCCCTTGACATAAGCGACTCCATTTTATTTCATCTTTCACAATGCTGTCAAGTCCTGTTACTTGAAGACTAGTTATATTTATCTTGAAAACATGTAAATAATGGGTTCTATGTGCTTGTCTATATAAGGGAGTGAGGCTTTTTTGGTTATTTTTCTGTCTTTGCAATTTCTTAGCAGATGGCTTTGGATGCACATCACATCCTGCTTTAATACTAACCCAATAATGTGGTATAATGAGAAATTTAATTGGCCTTTGTCCCCAGATCCTGGCAGAGCTTCTAAAACCCTTGGAATTTCCTGAGTGACAGGAATATCTTTTGTCACTCATAACAGGCCCCTTCTGTTGTTGTAGTTGCAGCACGTGGGCTCTCTAGGTGTGGCTTGCATGCTCAAGTAGTTGTGGCATGTGGGCTTAGTTGCCCCACAGCATGTGGGAATCTTAGTTCCCTGACCAGGAATTGAACCCGTGTCCCCTGCATTGGAAGGCAGATTCTTTTTTTTTTTAATTTATTTATTCTTCGCTGCATTTGGTCTTTTTTGCTGCATGCAGGCTTTCTCTAGATGCAGCAAGTGGGGGCTACTCTTCATTGCTGTGCATGGGCTTCTCATTCCAGTGGCTTCTCTTGCTGCAGAGCAAGGGCTGTAGGCACGCAGGCTCAGTAGTTGTGGTGCACAGGCTTAGTTGCTCCGCGGCATGTGGGATCTTCCTGGACCAGTGCTCGAACCTGTGTCCCCTGCATTGGCAGGCGGATTCATAACCACTGCACCACCAGAGAAACCCAGAAGGAGGATTCTTAACTACTGGACCACCAGGGAAGTCCCAAGTGGTCCCTTTTGAGCACAACTGAATTTATGCTTCAAGAGGTGATTTAGGTTGGGGGTCCTAAATAGTCCCACCCACTGACCTCCAGGAAGGGGGTGTGAGGAGAGAGCTGGAGTTTAAAGCTCTATACAAACTCTTGAACAAGATTTAAGGAGCTTCCAAGTCTCTAAACTTACTGGGAGGGTGACAGACTTCAGTTCCATGAGGACAGACACTCTTGTGCTCCAGACCCTTCCAGAACTCGTCCTATATAATTCTTCATCTGCCTATTAAATTTAAGTACATGTTTCCCTGAGTTCTGTGAGCTGCTCTAGCAAAATAATCAAACTCCAGGAGGGGGTCATGGGAATTTCTGATTTATAGCCAGTCGCTCAGAAGCAGAGGTAACAACCTGGACTTTTGAAAGATATCTGAAGTGGAGGAAGACTTGTGGGACTGAGTCCTTCACCTGTGGGATCTCATGCTACCTCCAGGGAGATAATGTCAGAATTGATTGCTTGGTGAGGTTAGAAAACACACACTGCAAACAATGAACGTGTTTTCTGTCTCTACCACCTTTTTGGACAGGATCTGTGGGTTGGGAGATTTTGTTTTTATTTCCCCAACAGTCACCATCACAATCTAACTGCTGGGATGAAATCTCAATCACTCATCTCATCAATATCTTGTGTACAGGAAATACGAGGAAAGGGTGATCATTAAACAGTATCAGAGATTCAACAAACCACACCTAGAAAATGACAAATAACTCAGCAACATCAACAAATAATAAGAATAAAAAAGGTAGATGGAACTTATAGGTGAAGAGACTTATGAGACAGCTTCTGAAAGCCATAATACATTTTGGATCCTAACTGTGATTAATCTGACTTAGGAAACACAAAACTTTTGAGATAATTGAGCAGTGATAACATATTTATCATATTTTAAAATATTTTTTGTGTGGTAGCTATTGGGGTTATGAAATAGCCCTCACATTAAAAAAATGCATTCTCAAGAAGTTATGCATTAAATGATGTAATGTCTGAGATCATAAATTAAATAATCCACTAGTGTATGTGAAGATGGACAAAACAAGAATGGCCATTAAATGATAAATAATGGTGGAAGATTGAGGAAGCCTTCATTTGCTGTCATGATATAGTTTTTCGCATTTCTGTGTATATTTAAAAATAGCTGTAACAAAAGATAGAATGTGTCTTAGTTTGTTCTGGCTGTTATAACAAAATATCACTGCCTGGATGTTTTATAAACAATAGATAATTATTTCTCACAGTACTGGAGACTGGAAGTCAGAGATCAAGGTGCTTAGCATGGTCAGGTGAGGGTCCTCTTCAATGTTGCTGATTTTTTGCTCTGTCCTCACAAGGTGTAAGGGGTTAGGGATCTCTCTGGGGCCTCTATTATGAGCCACTAATCCATTCATGAGGGGTCCACTCTCATGATTTAAGCACCTCCAAAAAGCCCAGCCTCCCAATACCATCACCTATGTGGCTTAGGATTTCAACATATGAATTTGAAGGGAGCACAAACATTCAGATCATAGCAGTGCCAGTGTATCAGAAATTTAATCCGTTCAGAAGGATGAAATAAAAAGGGCAGGAAGGTACCTCTGGTTTCCGGTCAAGGATATAAAAATCTGGCATTTGCCACTCCATCCTAACAAGCAAAAGCCTAAACAGACTGAAAAAATAAACAACTCTTCTTAGATTCCTAAATGAAGTGTGGTCACAGGGCAAACCACTGTCCCCAAATTGGAGAGATTGAAAGGGTAACACAGAGAATCACAAGTTACTGAAGCAGAAACCCACAAGCTGAAATCACTGTGGTAACCAATGCCAGGACAGGGAAACCTGAACTGTAATTGACAAATTCCTCTCAGTGGGGACAAATCTGAGAGAGAAGAACTCCAGGGGAGCCCAGTCATGGGAAAGAAAACCCACACTTCTGTTGTGTTTTATCTCCTAGAGTTCTACCTGTTTCTCGCAGTGAATATCCGAGAAAAATCCTGTCATGCTCCCAGCAGGGAGAAAGGAAAAGGAACCATTTTCAAATATGCCAAAGCATTCTGTTCTTTATGCAAAGTCTGCTCCAGGAGAAAATTTTAAAGCAGAGCCTTAGGTTTTATCAGAGCCTAAATGCCTGGGGGGAAGGAAAATACCCAACTCGAGCCCACTCTAGCCATCCTGTTTCCACCTAAGTTAGAGGAAAGACTGAAAAGGCACATGTGAAGTTCACAGTCCAGTAGGAGAACCTCACTAAAACACTGGGAACTACATTATGTGTCAAGTTAAAATATTTTTTTTTACAGAAAACTTAAAACCACAAACAAAACGTCCAAAGTTTGGAAATTTTTAAGAAAACATTTCTAAAGACCTAATAGGTTAAAGAGGAAGTTATAATGCAAAAAGAAAAAGAAATATTGAGTCCTAATCATAGGACTATAGAACACTTCCCCTCTCCCCACACCTTAAAATCACTTAAAAGACCTATTTACAGCAGTTCCTTTTACTGAGCACATCATACTTAGCTATCAAGAAAAAACTTTAAGGCATAATAAAAATGTTTTTAAAAGTTTGAAGAGAAAAAAGAAAAAGAAAGTTTGAAGAGACAGAGCAAGTATCAGAACCAAACTCAGACAAGTCAGAGATGTGGACTTATGAGACCAGGAATTCAAAACAACTATGATTAATATGCTTAGTGCTCTATTGGATAAAGTAGACAGCATGCAAGAACAGACATGCAATGTAAACTGAGATGGAAATTCTAAAACAGAACCAAAGAGAAATGCTAGTGAGCAAAAATTCTGTAGCAAAAATGAGGAATGCTTTTGATGACCTTAATTCGTAGACTGGACACAGCTAAGAAAAGAATCTGACCTGAGGATATCTCAATAGAAACCCCCAAAACGGGGAGGGGTGAGGATTGAAAAACAAAACAGAATACTCAAGAACTGTTAGACAACTACAAAAGCTATAAATTATGAGTAACAGGAATAACAGGAAAAGAAAAAGATAAAAATAAAGCAACAGAAGAAATTGAATCAGTAATTAACAACCTCTCCAAACAGAGTACACCATACTGAAATGGGTTCACTGGTGTATTCTAGTGAACATTTAAGGAAGAAATTATACCAATTCTCTACTACCTGTTTCAGAGGCTAGAAGCAGAGGGAATAATTCCTAACTCATTTTCAGAGACTAGCATTACCCTAATACCAAAACAAAAGACATTACAAGAAAATTTCAGACCAATATTGCTCATGAACATTGATGCAAAAATCCTCAACAATGAACTACCACTACACATCTATTAGAATCCAAAATCTAGAACACTGAAAACACCAAATGCTGGTGAGGATGTGTAACAACAGAAACTCTCATTCATTGCTGGTGAGAATACTGCAGACACTTTGGAAGAGACATTGGCAGTTTCCTAGAAAACAAACATACTCTTATCAGCAATTGTGCTCCTTGGTATGTACCCAAAGGAGTCAAAAACTTATGTTCACACAAAAACCTGTACATAATTGTTTATAGTAGCTTTATTCATATTGCCAAAACTTGGAAACAACCAAGATGTCTCCTTCAGTAGGTGAATGTATAAATGGTGGCATATCCAGACAATGGAATATCATTCAGTTTTAAAAAAGAAATGTACTATCAGGCCATAAGAAGACATGGAGGAACCTTAAGTGCATGTTACTAAGTGAAAACAGCCAATCTGAAAAAGCTATATACCGTATGATTCCAACTACATGGCATTCTGGAAAAGGCAAAACTATGGAGATAGTAAAAAAAGATCAGTGGTTCCCAGGTAATGTGGGGACAAAGCAGGGATCAATACACAGAATAGAGGAATTTTAGGGCAGTGAATCTACTCTGTGTGACACTATAGTGATGCAACATATCATTATAAATTTGTTCAAACTCAGAACATACACCACCAGCAGTAAATCCTAATATGAACTATATAGACTCTGGGTGACAAAAATGTATCAATGTAGGTTCATCGATTATAAGATTATAACAAAAGTACCACTCTGGTAGGGGATGGTGATAATGAAGGAGGTGATGAATGTGTAGGGGCAAGGCACCTTCCTCTTAATTTTGTTATGAACTTAAAACTGCTCTTAAAAAATAAAGTCTTTAAGTAAAAAAATTAAAAATGTAAATATGAAACAAAACAAAACATTGGACCAAAGTGTTACTAAACCTGGGTTTACTTCCAATCCTGCTACTAACTAGCTGTGCAAGTCACTCACTTCCACTTCCTGGGCCCTAATTTACTTATCTGCAAAAGAAGAAAAATGGGTCTCATGACATCTAAGGTTTTTTCCTGTTCTAAATTTCTATGGATAATGCTAATTCTTTCTATTTTAAAGTTACAAATACCCTAAAAACCTATGTAGGGGCTTCCCTGGTGGTGCAGTGGTTGAGAGTCTGCCTGCTGATGCAGGGGACACGGGGTCGTGCCCCAGTCCAGAAAGATCCCACATGCCGCGGAGCGGCTGGGCCCGTGGGCCATGGCCACTGAGCCTGCTCGTCTGGAGCCTGTGCTCCGCAACGGGAGAGGCCACAACAGTTAGAGGCCCACGTACCGCAAAAAAACAAAACAAAACAAAACAAAAACCTATGTAGGATTTTCTATATCAGATCAAATAAAATGGAATATGGCCACACAGACACACATGGCCACACAGACATACATACAAAAGTATCTATGAAAATGAAAACAAAAAGATTAGGGAGTGACAAGTTTTGAAGATTTGCTTTTTAAACAGTTTAGTTCAGACATGATTGACTTAAACTGCTCATATTTAAAATATCCACTTAGAGTATCAAAACTAAAAGTTTCCTCCTGGCCTTTTAAATTTATCCTTCTCACCATATGAAATTACCCTACCTGCACATACTCTACTCTTTGTAATGGCTATTTTCAAATATATCCCAAAATGGAAAAGACTAGTAAGAAGTAATGATTCTGTCATTATTATTTCATGGTTGTTCTTATTCTCTATATCCCAATGCACTTAGTGGTTTATTTATAATCACAGACATCATGTCAATTCACATATAACCCCTTCAGGATGTGTTTCTAAAATGTAAAGGCCCTTATATAACTCCAATAACTTTGTTGCAAAAAATCAAAATACTTAAAATTATGATAAACTGTTGTAAGTGCTGAATTTTGTCAACTGTATTATTTGATGCAGATTGATTGCAATCTGGATACAAAATTTATCTTAGGCAATAATTAGGTGTGTCTTGCATGTTTTTTAACCTCTATGTACCACTTACCATTTTTTAATTCATATTATTCACTTGATGAAGCTGCTAAGCCATTTGTTCATTAGAATTTGCCACAATCTAAATTTGGTTTATTGAGTCTTTCAAAATGTTTAACATGCTCACTCTTCTTCCATATTTCCTGTACACAAGCTATGCTCAACATCATGAAATATCAGGGAAATGCAACTAAAACCACAGTGACATAATGCTATATATTTACTAAAAAAGTCAAAATTTTAAAAGCTAACCATATCCACTTTAGCAAGAATATGGGAGAACTGGAACTCTCATAGACTGCTAATAGGCATACAAAAGGAAACAATCATTTTAGAGGACAATTTGGTGTTTCTTAAAAAGTTTTATAGGGCCTTCCCTGGTGGTACAGTTGTTAAGAATCCACCTGCCAATACAGGGGACACAGGTTTGAGCTCTGGTCCAGGAAGATCCCACATGCCGCAGAGCAACTAAGCCCATGTGCCACAACTACTGGGCCTGCGCTCTAAAGCCAGTGAACCACAACTACTGAGCTCATGTGCTGCACCTACTGAAGCCCACGTGCCCTAGAGCCTGTGCTCTGCAACAAAGGGAAGCCACCGCAATGAGAAGTCCGCTCACCGCAAGGAAGAGTAGCCCCTACTCGCTGCAACTAGAGAAAGCCCACACAGCAATGAAGGCCAAATGAAGCCAAAGAAAATAAATAAAATAAATTTTAAAAGTTATATATTACCTACACTATGATTCAGGTATTGCATTTTGATGTGTTAACACAAGAGAAAGGAAATATGTCAATATGAAGAACTGTATCCAATTTCTGTACCACTTTTATTTGCAATAGCCAAAACTGGAAACAATTAGAACATCCATAAACAGACGAATAAATAAATAAATAGTGCTATAGCAATACAACACACTTTTCAATAACATAAAAAGGATGAACTACTCATGTAAGCACCATGAACTGCAAAATAAATATGCCACATGAGGGCACCCAAGGAAAAAAAAGAAAAGACTTTATGATTTCAATCATATAAAATTCTAGAAAATGCAAACTAATTTGTTATAACGAAAAGCAAATCAATGGCTGCTTGGAGGACAAAGAGGTTATTAAAGGATTATTAAAGGTAAGTATGGAGGTGACAGAAACGTTTATTATAATGATTGATGGTTTCATGGGTTTATATAGATATCAAAATTTATCAAATTTTATAGCTTAAATATAGATATTTACTGCATATAATTTATACTTATTAAAACTTTAAAAATATGATTCAACTTAAAATTCTGGATTTCCTACTCTAGAAAATCAGTTTTGGCAACCATACTGACTCAATGGGCAGGTTCAGCACTTGCCTCAGGGGCAGCAAAAATAAGTGAGAAATTTTTGAAGTGGAAACAAAGACTATTTCCACTTCATTCAACAGGGATACTGGATGGGTCAAAAATACCATATCACTAGACTAAGAATCTCTCTTCTCTCTATCCTTGTTTTCCTGTTTGCACAGCAATGGCCTTAGATGAACAGCCCAGAGAAGCCTCAGGAATCCACAAAACATTTTTTTTTTTTTTTTTTTGGTACGTGGGCCTCTCACTGCTGTGGCCTCTCCTGTTGCGGAGCACAGGCTCTGGACGCACAGGCCCAGCGGCCATGGCTCACAGGCCCAGCCACTCCACAGCATGTGGGATCCTCCTGGACCGGGACACGAACCTGCATCCCCTGCATCAGCAGGCAGACTCCCAACCACTGCGCCACCAGGGAAGCCCCACAAAACGTTTTGATAAGGCCTTCAGCTACACAGGATATACAGTTCTGGACGTCCTGAGAATTTCTGTACCTGCTCATCCTTCACAACCATAGTGACTAAACGTCGTGAGTGACCTTTTAAAAGAGGCACATTCTAACCATTATGTTGTAGTCTCCTCCACTCTCTATTAATCCAGTGTTTCTGTAACAATTATCACTTCCCTGGCCCCTTTAATCTTAAAACCATTGATGTTACCCTACAGAATTCAGGACATCAGGGCACATAGCTCTGCTGCAGGACCTGGGGAACAGATTTCCCTCAACAGTGCTGAGCATGATGAAATATCACCTGTGAACAAGAGAATAAGTTTATGTTGCTCTCAAAAGCACTAAAGGTTGTCACAGCAACCAGAAACAGCCCCCTCCTCAGTTTGAACTCTGAACTTACAAAACATCATGGCATGCCATCTAAAAATTAACACCACAAAGCCCTGCAGTCTTTCCTTGAAGGTTTTGAGCAGCAATGCAACCTAGGCCAAAACTGGAGAGGCATATTCTGTCATCATACTGTCCCTGCCGAGGCACACAGTTTGGGATCCTGACCAGAGCAGTTCATCTCAAGCCAACAAACCCAGTTTACAACAAACCACCCCATACAGTGAACAGAACCCCTAAGATTAATGGTGTCTTAAACAATAAGACCTTTATTATTATACAAACAAGAGCAATGGGAGGCAGACTGTTCCCCAGGCTGGTGACTTGGAGGCTGGAAAATCCCATCACTAGAGTCTCATGAGATCAATAATATTACTGAAAAATGTAGTCCATCTTTTCAAATCACCAACGGAGTCCTTTAGGCCAAAACTGGGTAAGGTCCATGATTTAACTCATAAGGGAGGAAAAAAAACTGGGAAAGACTAAGTGTTCAAGCTACTCATGAATCATCCCACAAGTGGGGGAGCACTGGGGTTTCCTTCCTAGGTTGGGTGAATGTTGCACACTATGGGCATCTGCCAGGTGGTTAGAGGTGAAATGACTTCTGCTACAGAACTGGCGGTGACATAAATCTGGCAAGGGCCCTGGACAGGTTAAAAAGTGCAATGCAGCTCCCACATACCTGGAATTTAAGTGGATGTTTGGATGTATCTGGTTCAATACAGGCAAATGGCATCTTCATAAGGGATCTCCTCCTGTGTTGTTGCACTGAACAAAGAAATCATATATACCTGCACATTGAAGGTAGTTCTCCCATTTGAAATCTGTGGTATCCCATGAGGTATGTTCTTCAGCGGAAGGCTTTCTCACACTCACTGAATTTATAAGTTATAAGGCCTTTCTCCACTGTGAATTCTCTGGAGTGTACTGAGGCTAGACTTTGGCCAAAGGATTTTCCCCATCTGCCATACTCATAAGGCTTTGCTCCAATGTGACACTATGGTGTTTTAGGAGTCTGGAGATGAATTTCCCACATTCAAGTGCACATAAAGCCTTTCTCCAATATGAACACTCTAGTGGTCACTGAAGTTGGACCTATGGGTAAAGGATTTCCCACATTCACTGCACTCATCAGGCCTTTAACCAGTGTGAACTCTTCGGTGTTTAATGAGGCTGGAGCTATGGCTAAAAGATTTTCCACATTCGCTGCACTCATAAGGCTTTTCTCCAGTGTGAATTCTCCTGTGTTTAATGAGGCTGGAGTTTTGAGTAAAGGATTTCCCACATTCACTACACTCATAAGGCCTTGATCCAGTGTGAACTCTCTGGTGTTTCAAGAGACTGGAGCTGTAAGTAAAGAATTTCCCACATTCGCTGCACTCATAAGGCCTTTCTCCAGTGTGAACTCTCCGATGTTGCAGAAGTGCAGAGCTTTGGCTAAAAGATTTCCCACATTCGCTGCACTTATAAGGCCTTTCTCCACTATGAACTCTATGGTGTTCAATGAGGCTAGAGTTTTGAGTAAAGGATTTTCCGCATTCACTGCACTCATAGGGCCTTGATCCAGAGTGAACTCTCTGGTGTTTTATAAGACTGGAGTGGTAGGTAAAGAATTTCCCACACTCACTGCACTCATAAGGCCTTTCTCCAGTGTGAACACTCCGGTGTTGAAGGAGTGCAGAGCTTTCACTAAAGGATTTCCCACATTCACTACACTCATATGGCCTTTCCCCAGTATGAATTCTCCGATGTTTAATGAGGTTGGATTTGTTGCTAAATAATTTTCCACATTCGTCACACTCATGAGGCCTCACTCCAGTGTGAACTCTCCGGTGTTGAATGAGGCTAGAGCTTTGCCTAAAGGTTTTCCCACATTCCCCACACTCATAAGGCTTTTCCCCAGTATGAACTCTCCAATGGTCATTGAGGCTGTAGCTTTTGCTAAAAGATTTCCCACATTCGCTGCACATGTAGCATTTTTCTCTAGTGGGGACTCTTTGGTGCTGAAAAAGCATGTGTTTGCAACTAAAGTCTTCAGTACATTCTCCAGAGTTATAATGAGTTTTCCCCCTGTGAAAGGCAGCTCCACACTCAGTTCCCCTGTTTGACTTCTCCCTGGTGTATGTGGACTCCCCATGGGAAAGGGACTTCCCTGACACAAAAAATTTGCAGTCTTTCATAAATGAGGCTCTGTCCATGTTGCTTCTGAAGCATTTCTCGCCAATGTTCTGCTTTTGGTGCTGAAGTTTTGCACTGAAATACAACTGCTGCTCCCATGCCCCAATATCATACAGTTTCTGCCTCTGGTGCTCAGTCAAGTGCAAAATGTCTCCCAAGTCCGGGCCGCATATCTCACAAAAATGGGCCTTTTGGGTGGACACACCTGCCTTGGGAGTACTGACCTGTGACATTCTATTTACAGAAATGCTCTGTTCAGGAGGTGCCTCTTCATCCTCTGCTCCATGCCAACAACCTGAAAGCAAGTAATGCTGGTGAAGTGCACATTGACTTTGGTCAGAGGGGACAGCTACTACAAAAGTGTGTGTAACAAACCTAGGAACCTGTCCATGGGATTGTTTGCAGGAGCAAGGAGTTGGTTCCAGTTGAGGATGGGGCTGCTTAGCACTACTGAGCTATAAAGATCACAGAATGGGAGAGGTCTCATGAGGTGAAGGACACAACCTTGTGGTGGACACAAAAAGAAGAGACAGCGTATGCAATTCCTTCTTCTACAAAGAACTTTGAAAAGGAACTTGTCTGCTGGTGACACATGAACACTGTATAAAAGGGTTGTGCCAAGACCCAAGAAAATACGACTATAGTAGGGCAGCTAGTCTTTAAGGACTGTTTAAGAATGTGTGCACACCTCATGAAACAATACATATGGGGACTTCCCTGGTGGTCCAGTGGTAAAGAATTGCCTTTCAATGCAGGGGACCCAGGTTCTATTCCTGGTCGGGGAACTAAGATACCACATGCCACGGAGCAAAGAAGCTCACACGCCACAACTACTGAGCTTGCGCGTCTCAATGAGAGAGAGAAAACCCACACGTCACAACTAGAGAGAAACCCATGTGCCGCCGCAACTAGAGAGAAGCCCGTGCGCCACAACGAAGACCTGACACAGCCAAAAATAAATAAATAAATAAATAAATTTTTTAAAGTTAAAAAAAAAAAAAGAATACATAGGGGCCAATGCAGAAAGCACTGCAGTTGGAGTAGTGAGAAAAACGGGTGAGAGAGGAGTCGAGAGATGTGAGGTTAACCTCAGGTTGGAAATTAAGAGTAGCAGTGACAATAGAGATGACGAATTGGCCAAGTGTCAAGAAAGGGGAAGGAAGACAGAAATGAAGTGTGGCCACTGGCATCAAAATTCTGGTTAAACACAGTAAGTTTCTGGCATGATTTGAATACGGCATTGTCATCATGCCCTCTATGTGCTACTATGCAGGACCAGGCTCCCTCTGAGTCATCTTGCTTGATTCATATACATACTGTGAACCTCTGTGGGCTCTCCAACCCAATCCCACTCCCTCACTGATCAAATACATGGCACCTTGATGATACAAGAAGCAAGGGATTCGATATCCTATGATAACCATAATGGAAAATAAAGAATTTTTTAAAAAGAATAATAATAAAAAAAGAACTGTTAAGTCAACAGGGAAGATAATGTTGGGCATGCTAAAGGAAGGAGAGGGAAGTGCACAAAACTCAGCCTAACGAACCACAGCACCAACCCAGGGAACTAAGGAAGGAAACAGTGCCCGTGGTCCTGATGTGAGGACAGACTGCTCCTGGGGAAAAAAGGAAGGGCAGAGACTAGTTCAAGGCACAGAGGCAGGTTTGACAGCCTTACCCAAGGAAGTTATAAGTGCCAAGTTCTCCAGCATCACGTTGTGGTACAGGCATCTCTGAGCATCATCAAGGAGATCCCATTCCTCCCAGGAGAAATACACGGCCACATCCTCAAAGGTCACACTGCCCTGGCAAGATGGAGACAGATGAAACCACAAACAGCCCCTTTCTCAGGGACAACAATCCATGCCCCATGCCCACCCTCCTCCCAAGCTCTCCAACTCAGAGGAGAAACCAGGCCCTGGCACCATTGGTGCCACTGTCTTCAAACGGTCCCATTGATCACTGGAACCAGCCATCAACAAGAGGTATGTTGGCAAGTAGGTATCTAAGCTGTGGACCTGGCATAGAGGGATCCACACACTCATGCCAGACTATTCCACTGGTGTAGCCAAGGTCACAAAAGTCTCAATACCAGGGCCCTGGGGTCATCAAGCATACTCCCTCTTCAAGTACGCATAATCCTTGAGACTGGATCCCACAGCCCATGCCTATGGTGGTCACCACCTCACTGTCCCACACCCCAGACTTCCAGACCTGTGTATTTAGCTGCTCACTTAATGCCTCCACTTAATGCTCTAGGAAACATCTCAGAAGCTCCTGATATCTCTGGGGAATATTACTCCTACTACCAACTTCCTCATCTCTGTTGATAGAGCTTCTATTCCCACACCTGCTAAAAAGACAAAACAAACAAACAAACAAAAAAAACAACCCTAGGAATATCCCTGAGTCCTGTTTTACTCCCTCATGGTTCACATCAGAAAATATAGTTGTCACTTTTAAAAACACACATCCAGAATCCAATCATACCTCCTAAACCAAGACTCTGGTCCACTGACTCTCACCTGGATTATGGCAGTAGCCTCCAAACCCATCTTCCTTACTCCTTCCTCTAACCCACAGTCTATACTTCATGCAACAGCCAGATGTAGCCAGTTAAGACGTTGGTAATACTACCTCCCTCCTCTGATCGAAACCTCCCATCAATCACCAACTTCTCAGCAGTCATTCCAGTCCTAATTACTGTCCCCTGATCTTTATTCCCACCTGAAAGAAAGGGGACTTTTCCTTTCCTGGAAATTCCCAGTTAAGTTTTACCTCAAGCATGTGCTACCAGTTTCTAGAATAACTTTTCACACCTGTTTACAATGGTTGCCAGAAACGGAAACACCTTCACATAACCCTGGCCTTAGGGTTTCTCCAGGGCTTCCAGACCCCAAACTGGGGGCACGGCACTTACGAGTCGCAAGAAACCACAATCCAGAGAACATGTGGGTGGAGGTCAGAGACAGTGAGGGAATGGGGCACCCTCCACTTGGCTGTGTTGTTTCCAAAAAGCACCTCTGCAGCCGTGGGAAACATGGAAGAAGCCAAGTCTTGAGGAATGAGTCTATGGCGGGGTTCGATGGGCTCAGACCTCCCTATACCCCTGCCTGACCCTGAAGACTGGGACTCAGGGTAGCTATTCAACCTCTGTTCCTCAGTGATCGGTTCTCCTTTTAACAGGTGTCCCTCCGCCTGTCACCCTTGCCCACGCCCCACCACCATCCCGGACACCGCGGCCTGGGCTGCGGGCACGTGAGCAAGCGCCCCGCACTCGGGGCTTTAGTCTGGCGCGGTGAGGGCGGTGAGGGCCGGAGGACGAGCGTTTACCTGAGGCAGGTTCCTCAGCGCCGCCGCCGCCATCGGACTCTGTGGGCGGAGCGGGGCCGGGAGAGGCGGGACGCAGGGACGGCGGACCCTCTCCTGGGCCTGGCACGGGGCCCCCGGGCGGCGTCGCCGAATTTCAGACCCGCCTCTATGCCGCGGAGACAGCCCCTCCTCTCGGACCTTCTCAATTCCGTCACCTCGAGATGGACCCACAATTCCCAAATCTCTCACACTGGTCAAACAAAACCAAGAGTAGCTAACATGGCCGCTGTGAAAAGGAAGCCAGAAGTTCCGCCCTGACATCATGCGGCCTCCTGTCTCTAAGCGTTCATTGGGTAGCGTTCCTGCCGCTCGATACTGAGCATTCTGGGTAATGTAGTCCCAACAGATCCACACACTGAGGAGACTGGACTTCCTGCTAGAAAGGACTAGCTTTGCCAGGAGGGGAGTTGGGAAAAGATATATCCAGGTGAGCTTCACCCCACCTTTAAAGGTATCATGATCCTATTTTTGCCAAATGCTCTCTGCAGCTGATCACCCAAGTGTTTGGAGACATATAATTTCGTACTCGGTGAAGATTGGCATGCTCCCAGAAGCTAAAAATACTATTTCAGGGAATTCCCTGGTGGTCCAGTTGTTAGGACTCTGGCTTTCACTGCTGAGGGCACGGGTTCAATCCCTGGTGGGGAAATTAAAATCCCGCAAGGCGCGGGGCACGGCACGGGGGTGGGGGTGGGGTGGGGTGGGGTGAGGGAGGGTGGGGAAGAGAGATTCAAACAAACAATTTCAGATGCCCCCAAAGGCTACAGAACCAAACGAACATATTTTTATAGAATCAGACACAAAATGTGTTTGTTAGCGGAAGCTAATAAACATTATCTTATTTCAATTCAAATTCATGCACTCCAAAGCATAAAGTTAGTTTTCCAGTCTATGTACATTTGGTCAGGGGCAAGAGAGAAAATACTCCAGATCGTGTTCTGTCAAGGAAGACAGAGGAAGTATATTGGGCCACCCTCAATCAGGAGCACAAAAATAGATCTAACAGAGCCTCTCCTTGACTAAACTTTAGTCATGACCCTCTAAGCTTTTTTTCTTTATTTATTTTATTTTATTTTTTATTTTATTAGACCCAGTCTTTGGGCCTTGTCCTCAAGAGCAAGAATTCTGCTAAGTGGGTTTGGCAAGAATTTCCCATCCTAAATGTCTGATAGCCACTGATATCTGATGAAATTTCCTCATCCCTCACCATCACACAGGTAATAACTGATCATACTGACCTACACCTTCTGGAAGAATTGTTTAGGTCAGTTTAGGAAGAATTTCCCTGCTCTCTTAGTAATTTTTTATCCACTGACACCACCGCCCTTCCTCCTTGGCTACAAATCCCAACTTTTTTACAAGCGTCTGAGTAATTTTTCTTTAACAGATCAGTCTGTGGTTTCCAAAGAAAACATCTCTCCTGCCTTTAGAGTCAATTATTCTGTCTAATACATTGAACAACACTTTTAACCATTTAATATCTCTTACTTGATACGCTGACATATATTCAGTTCCTTTTAGGAATCTACCATCAATCTCAAAAAGAGGACAATGAGAAACATGCTACTTTTACTGTACAATGGCTGCAGTGTTCACAGTTGGAGGATGTATACAAAGGGTACTCTTGCCCTGGAGATACTGGGAGTATCTTAAATTTACGATTTCATTGCTGGGAAATGATTATCATTTCTTTTTTGATGCAGGGACTGTTTGCATGAAGAACTGATGTTATCTCAGAAAAATAGTTGTAAAATGCAAATTACAAACAGCTATTCATAATGTCTATGTAGTGATTCAAAGTAGTAGCAGAAATAGTTTTGGTGAAACATCAGTGGATGATGGAAAAAGGTCAGGCCTCAGAGTTTTAGATGTGATGTCTGAGAAGACATAGAATTAAGCTGAGCCTATGACTACATGACTAGAATGGTCACTCTGAAGGTTTTATCTCCAAAATATGACTCTTCTTCATTCTTTTTTTAAATACTACCATTATTCTTTTTTTTAAATTAATTAATTAATTTTTTGTCTGTGTTAGGTCTTCGTTGCTGTGTGGGCTTTCTCTAGTTGCGGTGAGCGGGGGCTAATCTTCGTTGCAGTGTGTGAGCTTCTCATTGCAGTGGCTTCTCTTTGTTTCGGAGCACGGGCTCTAGGAGCATGGGCTTCAGTAGTTGCAGCATGCAGGCTCAGTAGTTGTGGTGCACGGGCTTAGTTGCTCCATGGCATGTGGGGTCTTCCCGGACCAGGGATCAAACCTGTGTCCCCTGCACTGGCAGGTAGATTCTTAACCACTGCGCCACCAGGGAAGTCCTGATTCTTTTATTCTTGAAATTTTTGAGCAATACCAGCATGGAAGGAGAGAGTTAAAGGAGACATTCAGAGTAACCAGAGTTGTAAAAATATACAGGGAAGCTGAGATGTCATATTTAGTCCCTGGTCTCACTAATGATCAATGAGCAAACAGTTGGTTTTAGGTATTTACTGTAGGTACATGGGAGACATTGGGCCATAACAGAGACAAAGAACCCTGAATTCATAGGAATTACATTGTACTCAAGGAAGAAAGACCAGAAACAGAAAAGACTAATTGTATAATATGTTATAATGTGGCAGACAAATTGGGAGAAGAAGGCAAGGTGAGTATCCTGAGAAGTACAGTATGGAGTATATTACACAGCACAGAAAGGGAAATATTTTTAATAAGAGGGCCTTTGAGAAAACACTTGAAGGACGTAAGAGATGAGCCCGCTGGGTACTTCTGCAATAAATTTTGGGGAGAAGAAGCAGGTGACCAGGCTGTTCAGTGGGTGGAGGCTACACAGGTCTCCTCAGCAGTGCAGAGTGAAGGACACCAGCCCAGCTGGCCATTCCTCTCCTTTGCTCACTGCAGAGACACTCAGGGCATGTGGGTAGAAAGTCTTGGCTCTGCCTCTCAGAGCTTGAAAATTTCCACTATGTTGAACTGGGGCCTGAAACCAGGCATGCTCACCTTTCCTAGAACCCTGATTTTCAGACTTTGATCCCAGGACCTTCACCATCAGTGTCACCAGGGGACTCATTAAAAATGCACATGGGGCTTCCCTGGTGGCGCAGTGGTTGAGAGTCCACCTGCTGATGCAGGGGACACGGGTTCGTGCCCTGGTCCGGGAGGATGCCAAATATCGCAGAGCGGCTGGACCCGTGAGCCGTGGCCGCTGGGCCTGCGTGTCCGGAGCCTGTGCTCCGCAACGGGAGAGGCCACAACGGGAGAGGCCACAACAGTGAGAGTACCACAAAAAAAAGAGGAAAAAAATGCACATGCTCAATTCTGAACCCAGACCTGAATGAGGCACTCTGTGGGCCAGACCAAAGAATTTGTGTTTTAACAAGCTTCCAAGTGATAATGATACATACTCAAGAAATATGTATCATTCTGCTGTGTATTCTGCAGAGACATATACCTGCATTTCTTGCAATTTACAGGTGTTCTGTCTAAATATGTAGGATTTTTTAGCTGAAGTTGGAAAAAAAACTGGATCAGTACATATTTGATTCCTAATATAAGAAAAGTATAAAATGTTTTGTAGTGTTTATGAAGATGTCCTACACTATATACAATTATAAAATAGAATGTCATAAGTGTCAGATAATTAAACCTCTTGGAGGAAAAACAAAGCTTGTAGTATAGGATCAGTTTAGGATTGCTTCTGCACATGGATTGCTATCTGTGTGTTATCTATATGTTAAAATATAGTCCTATACAAGCTGCTTTTCTTAGTAAAAATAAAGTCATATTTCATATAAAGATATGCACTTTGCTTTTCTCACTTAACTGTGTATCTTGGAGGACTTACCTGGTGGCGCAGTGGTTAAGAATCCACCTGCCAGTGCAGGGGACACGGGTTCGAGCCCTGGTCCGGGATGATCCCACATGCCGCGGAGCAGCTAAGCCCGTGTGTCACAACTACTGAGCCTGTTGTGTTCTAGAGCCCACGAGCCACAACTAATGAACCCGCATGCCACAACTGCTGAAGCCCGTGCGCCTAGAGCCCATACTCCACAACGAGAAGCCACCACAATGAGAAGCCCGCTCACTGCAAGGAAGAGTAACCCCCGCTCGCTGCAACTATAGAAAGCATGAGCGCAGCAACAAAGACCCAACGCAGCCAAAAGTAAATAAATAAAAAAATTTATTTAAAAAAAAAAAGCAGGGAAAAGAGATGAGACTCCATATGTAAGAGCATTTATACTATTAAAACAAAACAAAACTATGTATCTTGGAGCAATCCTTTTGTGAGAACTTGCTGTGAGGCATGATGCCCTTAATGTTCCTGCCCACCTCAGATTACTGATTTACTCAAAAACATGTAAGGGGCCTGGGACAATCTACTGTGTGGGATTTACTATATTTTGTAGTTTTGATAACAGAGTGAAGTGGAATTTGTCCTGTAATTGGAGAAGCTTTTCATGCTGTTTTTTTCTCTTATGACCAGTGGTTCAAAACTGAGTGTGAGATCATCACATTGAGTGGCCTGGAGTTATGTTTCCCAAACTCTGGGCGGATAAGAATAACCTGATGATATTTTGAAGAGAACATTTCAAGCCTCTCATATTGGAGCATGATAAAGAGGAGACCCCTTCAAAGGCTCCTAGAAAGCTCTGGTTGGTGACTGGTTGCTAGAGGAACCAATTTTATGATTAGAGTTTGGAACTGTCAGCCCTCTCTCCCCCCACTTCCTGGAAGAGAACCTGGAGTTTCAGTTAAACTCCAATGGTCAGTGATTTAATCAATCATGACTAGATAACAAAGCCTCCATAAAACCCCTAAAGGATGGGGTTAAGAGAACTTCCTAGTTGGTAAGCAAGAATGCATCAATGGGCTAGGAGGGTGCGCATACCAAGCTTCTCAGGGCAGAAGCTTCTGCTTTGGGACCTTCCTAGACATTGTCTTCTGTACTTCATTGTCTGGCCTGTTCATTTGTATGCTTTGAAATAGCATTTGTAATAAACAGATTAGTAAGTAAAAGTGTTTCCTTGGCGCTCCGTGAGCTATTCTAGCAAATTATCGAAACCGAGCTAGGGTGGTCATGGGAACCCCCTGATTTGTAGTCAATTTGGACAGAAGTGTGGGTAACCTAGGGATCCACCTTGGATTGGGCAGTCTTGTAGGATTGAGCCCTTAAGCTGTGAGGTCTGTGCTAAGTCTGAGCACCTAGTTTCAGAACTGAATTAAATTGTAGGACACCCAGTTGGCGTGTGCAGAGAATTGGTTGGTGTTAAAAACCCCACATATTTGAAACTCCAATTTCAGTGACCATCAGAGAGTTCACACAGGAGAAAGACCTTATAAGTGTGACCAATGTGGGAACGCCTTTAGCCACAGCTCCAACCTCACTCAACACCAGAGTTCATAAAGGATTGGGCCTTATGGGTGTGTTAAATGTGAGGAAGCCATAAGCCAAAGGCCTTACCTTCTTGATTACCACAAAATTCACACAGGAAAAGCAACTTAGACATGAAGAAATGTCATATGTCCTCCTTCAGTATAACAACACTCAAGGAGGTGCCTTTTGAGGGTGCCGTCTGCTTGAAGTGAACCTCATACATCCAAACATCAACATAAATTTCAGATATGTGGAAGGCGCACTTCATGTTTTAACCTTCCAGGTTACTGGAGCTCTTATCAGATTACTGTCCTGTCAAATCTAAGGCAGAAGCCATTCACCTCCACCACCTGGCAGGTGCCCAGATTGTACATCATGTACCCACCCCAGTGTGTTTGGGGCAGGAAACCTCAGTGTCTTCTCATTCTCTCAGGGACTTCATAAGAAGCTGGAGTACTCTCCTTTCTCTCTGATTAGTTAGAGCAGGGGCTTGACCCAGTTGTGACCAAGAGGACTCCATCTGAGCTCTGCTGGTGACTTGTAAAGATGGACTACCTTTTCTGGGGATTTTGTTGGTCTCACATGACTCTTGTGATGGAATTTCCAGCCTCCAAGTCACTGACCCAGGAACAGCTGCCTACATTGTTCTGGTTTTCTGCTATAACAAAGGCATTAAGGTTTCCGTCACCTTTAATCTCAAGGGTTCTGTTCACTTTAAGGGATAGTTTGAAAACAACTGGGTTCTGCCAGAATAAAAGAAACAGATTTTGTGGGATCCTGACCCTCGTGTGCCTCATGGGTGGATGGAATGGTGGCAGTGCTCCTGCAGGTCTGGGCTGCTTGCTTGGTCCTAATTTGGAGGCTGAATGCTATTATTTTTTGTGGTGACAGAGCTTATCCTGAGGAGGGAGCAGTTGTGACAACCTCCAGTAATTCTGGGAACAACATGAAATTGTTCTCTTATTCACAGGAGATATTGCATCCTGCTCAGCACTAGTGAGGGAAGTCTGTTCCCTAGATCCTGCAGCGGAGCCATGTGTCCTAACATCCAGAATTCTGCATGTGTGGTAGTATCCCTGGTTGAAAGATTATAGGGGGAATGATAATAGTTACAGGAACAGCTGATTAGTAGAGATCACAGGAGACTGCAGCAAACTGGCTGGAATATCCCTCTTTTAAAAGGGTATCCACAGTGTTCCAGGCACCATGGTTTTGAAGGATGAGAAACTGCAGAAATTCTCAGGACCTTCAGAACTGTGTATCTTGTATAGCTGAGGGCCTTCTCAGAAAATAATCTAAGGGTTTTATGGATTCCTATAAACAGCCCATCTTCTCTGGGCTGTTCACCTTAAGGCCATTGCTGCACAGACAGGGAAACAGGGAGGGAATGACGGAAGATCTCTTATTCCGATGATGTGGCCTTTGTGACCCAGCCTGCATTCCTACTGAGTCAGTTGTAAATGGTCTTCATTGCTCACCAATATTTGCTACTACTGAGGCTAGGCACCAATCCCAGGGCATTACAATGGATATGGTGGTGTTAACATAGGTTTGCTAAACTTTATTTTTCTAAAACAGTAAGAATTTTTTTGTTTCTTAACGCTTTTTAGGTACAGTTAATAAACAATAAATTGGGACTTACCTGGTGGTGCAGTGGTTAAAAATCCGCCTGCCAACGCAGGGGAAACAGGTTCGAGCCTGGTCTGGGAACATCCCACATGCCACGGAGCAGCTAAGCGCGTGCGCCACGACTACTGAGCCTGCACTCTAGAGCCCGTGAGCCACAACTACTGAGCCCACGTGCCACAACTACTGAAGCCCACACACCTACAGCCCGTGCTCTGCAACAAGAGAAGCCACTGCAATGAGAAGCCTGTGCACTGCAACAAAGAGTAGCCCCCACTCACGGCAACTAAAGAAAGCCCATGTGCAGCAACAAAGACTTAAAATAGCCACAAAAAAAATAATAAATTATCCATATTTATACTGTACGATTTGATAAGTTTCGACATTCATATAAACCCATGAGACCATCAAACAATCATGATAATTAAGCTATGCATTACCCAGTATTTACCTCATGCTCTTTAATAATCTCTTTCTCTCTACCCTCCCTGGCCTCCCAGGCAAGCATTGATTTACTCTATAATAAAATATTTTGTATTTTCTATAACTTTATATGAATGGAATTATAAAATGTTTAGTCTTTTTTCCCCCGGGTGTCCTCCTCAGGCAGTGTATTTATTTTGAGATTCAGCAGTGGTTCTTATGTGGGTAGTTCATTCCTTTTATGTTGTTGAGGAGTATATCACTATATACTTGGATATATCACAATTTGTTTATTCCTTCATCTGTTTTTTGGATATCTGAATTGTTTCCAGTTTTTGGCTATATCAAACAAAATTGCTATAGACATTTCAGTACAATTCTTCAATACTGATATATTTCATTTCTCTTGTGCTAATACCTCAGAGCGCGTTAGTTACAGGTTAGATAAATGTATAACTTTTCAAGAAGAATCAAACTGTGACCTAGCACAATTGTTCCCTTTTGTATTCCTGCCAACAGTGAGAGACTTCTAGTTATTCCGTATCTTTGCCAATGGTGTGTATGGCGGGACTTTTTAAATTTTGACCTTTTTTTTTTTTTTTTGTATGCGTTGGGTCTTCATTGCTGTGCACAAGCTTTCTGTAGTTGCGGGACTACTCTTCATCGTGCGGGCTTCTCATTGCCGTGGCTTCTCTTGCAGAGCACCAGCTCTAGGCACGCGGGCTTCAGCAGTTGTGGCACACAGGCTCAGTAGTTGTCACTTGCGGGCTCTAGAGCGAAGGCTTAGTGTTGTGGCGCACGGCCTTAGTTGCTCCACGGCATGTGGGATCTTCCCGGACCAGGGATCGAACCTGTGTCCCCTGTATTGGTAGGTGGATTCTTAACCACTGTGCCACCAGGGAAGCCCCTTGACCCTTTTTTTTTAAAGCTTTTTTAAAAAAAGTTAATTAATTTATTTTTGGCTGCATTGGGTCTTCGTAGCTGCACACGGGTTTTCTTTAGTTGCAGTGAGCTAGAGCTACTCTTTGTTGCAGTGCACGGGCTTCTCATTGCAGTGGCTTCTCGTTGCAGAGCACGAGCTCTAGGCGTGTGGGCTTCAGTAGTTGTGGCACACGGGCTCAGTAGTTGTGGCTTGCAGGCTTTAGAGTGCAGGTTCAGTAGTTGTGGCACACGGGCTTAGTTGCTCTGCGACATGTGGGATCTTCCTGGACCAGGACTCGAACCTGTTTCTCCTGCATTGGCAGGTGGATTCTTAACCACTGTGCCAAAGTTCAATTTTGACCCTTTTAATAAATGTGTGTAACAGTATTTCACTGTAGTTTTAGTTCCACTTCCCTGATGTTTCATGATGTCGAGCATTTTTCATTTGTTAATTTGCCACCTGTATGTCTGGTAAGAATATTCATATCCTTTGCCTGTTTTTTAAAAATGAATTTTGGCTATTTTTCTTTTCATTAACCAATTAGAAGATAGTGAAACAATAAAGACTTATGTTGCAACTTCATTCTTCAGTGATGTGACTTCTTAACTAAGGAATAATTGTATTTACTATTCTGGAATATTGGAAGATATCTACCCTACCTTATTTATTTATTTATTTATTTTCTTTGGTACATTGCAATGACCACGTATAACTTACAGCTAATTTTAATCTGCATTTTTAATATATTTTCCATTACTTTAAGTCTAAATATTCAACAATACAATAAATAAAGGGGAGTTCCCTGGCAGTCCAGTTGTTAGAACTCCGCACTTTCACCATCATGGCCCAGGTTCAATCCCTGGTAGGGGAATTGAGATCCTGCAAACTTCACAGCAAAAAAAAACAAAAAGCAAAAAACAAAAAACCCCAATAAATCAAGCCATACTTTGTAGTGTTGCCAGTTTCTCTGGTGTATATATTCCCATCAATGGCCAATTTAAAACTGTCAATATGAACTCATTGACCATGGAGTTGGAAAAAGTTGCCAGTAGCACACCAATGTAGTCTATTTCCACCATACTAATTCAGTAGCCACAAATAACCTCAAGAATATAGAAAATAATGAAATGTGAAATGATTAGGAAGTGAAAAATTTTCATATATATATTTTTGAACTATAGTTGATTTACAATATTAGTTTCAGGTGAAGGCCAGTGATGTGTTTGGGGTGACATTGATGACCCTGTTAGGGATACCAGGGTGATGGTGCTGCTGTCCATGAGAATACTATTCACAGGAGAGAAGTGAGTTTGCAGGGAAGGCACTGCATGCCCATGGGGAAGGGGCCGGGTTCCTCAGGTTGAAATGTCAGGGTGTGATGGTTCAGCGCTCAGCAGATGATCTCACAGGAGAGGTATCTGGGGGTGTGGCTGGAGTCCCCAGATGTTTCTGTCAGGGAGTGGATACAAGGTAAGTAGGTGAGGGCTTCCCTGGTGGCACAGTGGTTAAGAATCCGCCTGCCAATGCAAGGGACACGGGTTTGAGCCCTGGTCCAGGAAGATCCCACATGCCGCGGAACAACTAAGCCCGTGCACCACAACTACTGAGACTGTGCTCTGGAGCCCGCGAGCCACAGCTACTGAACCCGCATGCCACAACTACTGAAGCCCACGTGCCTAGGGCCCGTGCTCTGCAACAAGAGAAGCCACCGCAACGAGAAGCCCGTGCACTGCAATGAAGAGTAGCCCCCGCTTGCCGCAACTAGAGGAAGCCCGCATGTAGCAACGAAGACCCAACGCAACCAAAAATAAAAAAATAAAAAATTTAAAAATCTTAAAAAAAACAAAAAACAAAGGAAGTAGGTGAGTTGAATCAGACCAGTGTTCACTAAATCTTCCCTAACTCAGCCACTTGGCAGATGTGTGCCCTTGTCAAAGTCATCCTCTCTCAGCTGCAGCTCCCTCCTTTGAGAAGTGGAAGTAATAAATTTTTCCTCTGCTGGATAATTTGGGGGCTGGTAAATGAGGAACTCCTCAGGAGAGCTCCTCAATGTTAGCTCCCTATGAAAAAACGGGTGCAGGCAGTTATGGGCTGAATTGTATGTCCCCAAATCCATATGTTGAAGTCTTAACATCCAGTACCCCAGAATGTCATTGTATTTGGAAATAGGGTCTTCAAAAAGGTAAAATAAAGTCGCTAAGGTGGACCCTAATCCAACGTGACTGTTGTCCTTAAAGGAAGAGGAAGTTAGGGACTTCCCTGGTTGTCCAGTGGTTAAGAATCTGCCTTCCAACGCCAGGGACTCGGTTTCAATCCCTGGTTGGGGAACTAAGATTCCATATGCCTCAGGGCAACTACTGAGCCCACATGCCTCAACTAGAGAGAAGTCCACGCACTGCAACTAGAGAAGCCTGCACGCCACAACCAAGAGCCCGCGTGCCGCAGCGAAAGGTCCCGTATGGCACAACTAAGACCCAATGCAGCCAAAGAAAGAAAAGAGGAAGTTAGGATACACACACAGAGAGGGAAGACAATGTAAAGACACAGGGGGAAGATGGCCATATACAAGCCAAGGAGAGCAGCATCAGGAGAAAATGATGCTGTCAACCCCTTGATCTCAGATTTCTAGCCTCCATGTTTGTGAGAAAATGTCTGTTGTTTAAGCTTCCCAGTCTGCGGTACTTTGCTATGGCAACCTTAGCAAACTATTACAGGGGCATCAGCATCCAGGAAGGAGAAGGTCTGAGGGCACCCCAGGGAGGGGGGAGGCTGAGAAGGACACTCAGAGGAGCCTGAGGGAACCAGAAGGAGGGGCTTTCTTGGGGTGGAAATAGGCCAGGAGGGAAGGGGGACACAGTGGGTCAGACTCCCTGAGACACTGGGTTGTGGGCTTGGGATTGATTCCTGGATCCCCACCCCTTGCTGGGGGTTGCAACAAGAGACTCTCCCTCTAACCCCCACCCCAGGTTCAGTTTCCCCCAGTACGAAATGGGGAGAGGGAGCAGACCTGCCTCAGGGGCTGTTGGAGGATGTTTAATAGCTCGTAAGCCTAGGGAAGGGGCTTGGAGTGAGGAGCTAGTCTTAGAGTCTTGATCGTCCTGAGGGGAGGGGGGCATAGGGACAGCCGTGCCTTTGAAGAGAGGGGCCGAGTGCCACTGGAGCTGGGGGTTGGGGTGAGGGGGTGGATGGGGTTTACAGCTGGCTCTTACCGAAGCTCTGATCCCCAGTGGACAGTCCCCAGGCGGTGATGGGGGGATGCATGCATGACCTACCTGCCCAGGCACCACCAAGAAGAATTTGAACACCTTCAGATGGATTGTATCCAGCTTCTACCCTCCATGCAATTTGACTATGTTTTAGTTATTGTCTGTTTTCAGGCTGGATTAAACCATTTCTCTGCTGAAAAGCTACAGTCCTTGAAAAAAAAGCTGACTGATTTTGTTTCCAACTTGGGTTATCCCAATGTTTATATCAAGTGACTGTGTCACATGGGAACCATTGTAAAAGAACCCTGTAAGGTGTTTCCCCTGACTCAAAAACTACACTGTCCATGTTATCGACAATCTTCTGGAAAAGTCAAAAGGATCAATGGCATTCTTAAATTAAAATCAACAATACTTTCAGAAACTCTTGAGCTCCCTGACCAAAGGTACTCCCACTAGCCCTTACACTCACGTAGTCCACTGACAAATCAGTTATCCCCTATGAATTACTAACTGGAAGGCCCATGTGTCTAGGGATTTCACCTCCAATACTAGACTCTGCCCTGCTATATACAGACATGGCAAAATATTCCAATGAACTCATGTATTACACCCAGTCCCAATCACCAACTCGTTAAGGCCACCTCCTGAAAATATCTTTTAAACAGCTACTTCGTGATATTCAGCTAGTAGATTTCATCTATTGGAAGAGACATCAGAGAATAACTACTCTTGAACCTCTTTGGAAGGGACACTTTGGGTTCTGTTGACAAGTGGAGCAGTGAAACTCCAGGGAGTCACTCATTGGGTTCACATTTCACAACTAAAGAAAAGATTCCGAATTCCACACAATTGGCAGGCTACTCCCATATGGGACTTCAAAAGGAGGATTCTCAGAGAACCTCCAGAAGTAGGTTTCCTACGGAGGCACAATCATGATTTCTCAAGTATATCCTGCTCTCTCAGGGAAACATTAACCACATTCCAGATGGTGTCATGAGATATGGAGTCTCTGCATGAATCAGGAATTTCTCACATACCGTGTTATCTACCATCATCTACAAGAGTGCACTATAGAAATGCCCATAGCTCTGCAATGTGAAGAGGCAACATGAGGTCTCCAGAAGGCAGCTGGAAGAGCAGACGAAAGATAGAAATACGGTCCGTAATTGTACTATAAAGATTAGTTTCATAACTGTATCAAAACTTGAACTTTATCCTTGAGGCGTCCACTGAATAATAAAAGAAACAAAGAGATATGATATGACTGGCATTCAGGATCTTGTCCTGAACTCAGTGAGGAACACTTTCTCATCATTTGCCAGGAATAAATCCACATAAAGATTTCAAGTCTTGGAACACAATCTAGATGGCATATCATTCTCCCATGTTCTCTTTTTTTTTTGGCAGTACGCGGGCCTCTCACTGTTGTGGCCTCTTCCGTTGCGGAGCACTGGCTCCGGACGCGCAGGCTCAGCGGCCATGGCTCACGGGCCCAGCTGCTCCGCGGCATGTGGGATCTTCCCGGACCGGGGCACGAACCCGTGTCCCCTGCATCGGCAGGCGGACTCTAAACCACTGCGCCACCAGGGAAGCGCCTCCCATGCTCTTTTTTGTGGAAGTTTAATACAGGGCCAATACACACATTGAAAAAATTATCTGTGACCATGGATCAGGGAGACAGCGAGCAAATATACAGTGCAAAGCAAAAGAGAGTCACTAAATGGACAGAGTGGAGAGGAGGGAGAGAGAGAAAGAATCATTTCAGAAATTGCAGATAAGAAAAAAGAAAAGGAAGTGGCACAATTCTGGAAAATAAGAGACTGCTAGAGTTACAGATGTGACTTTTGAATATGGAAAGCTTACAAAAAGCTTACAAAATATTATAGTTTCTTCAAGGTATAAGAGAAGCAATTCATCAGAAAGAATGGAGGGGAGGGAGGAGCTATAAAGAGAGAAACTGGGACTTCCCTGGCAAGTCCGGTGGTAAAGAACTCACCTTCCAATTCAGGGGACGTGTGTTCAATCTCTGCTCAGGAAACTAAGATCCCACATGGTGCAGGGCAACTAAGCCTGCACTCCACAACTACTGAGCTCGCACGCCTCAACCAGAGAAACTGTGTGCCACAAACTACAAATCCCATGCGCTCTGGAAGCCACGCACCACAACTATAGAGTCCATGCACCCTGGAGCCTGTGCGCCACAACTAGAGAAGTGAAAAACCCACATGTCACAACTAAAGAGAACCCCTTGTGCAGCAACGAAAGATCCCGCACGCCTCAACGAAGATCCCACATGCCACAACTAAGAACCAACACAGCCAAAAAAAAAAAAAAAGGACTTCGCCTTCCAACTCACGCGGTGTGGTTTCGATCCCTGGTCAGGGAGCTGAGATCCCACATACTTCGTGGCTAAAAAAGTGAAACATAAAACAGAAGCAGTATTGTAACAAATTCAATAAAGAATTTAAAAATGGTCCACATCAAAAAAATCTTAAAAAAAAATGAGAAACTAAAATCTAGATTCAAGAAAATCCAGATTCTGAGACAGATGGGACAGTAGGATACGTCTTCAACAATGACAATTAAGGACAGACATAAATGCAGGTCAGGAATTGAATGTAAGTTCATTTTCTAACAAAATTGTAATGAGATGGACTTCCAAAGATAATCATCAAAATAGAATTCCTATAAAGGTTTAGTTTTCTAAGCCGGCAAGCTTGGTCTATGAGCCCTGACAAAAAGAGAGTTGACAGGAGCAGTGCATGAATGCAGTGGATTCACAAAGAAAATATTTTCAGAAAGAGTAGTTACAGGAACGGCCAGGCAGCCAGGCACTGCTGTGCTCCGTGCTGGGGTGTTACTCTCTGAATCTCAGTCCATGTTGGGCTATAAGCCTGGCATTCCCCCTCCCATCAGGACATCTGAGGTTCTATTACTGTGCGGAAGAGATGGCAGGGCTATGCACTGGGGATCTGAATGCATGTGACTAGAACTCTCCTGCACCTTCCTTCTAGAAGCATGACCTTATATCCTAAATCTCTTCTTAGATTCAGAGGACATCAGGGATGATAATTAGTTAACAAACAGCTTACTCCATTTGGATTTCAATCTAGAACTATTTTAATGGTTCTGCCTACTGTGAAGAGTTAAGAAAAAGTAACGAACTCTTCCCCCTGATACCCCACAATCTAAAGGAGGAGAATATGGATTGTGCCTAAAACCTTTTCTCAAGTTACTAACTGAAGGAAATTTTCATTACAAACCTATCTTCCACATTGATTCTCAGCCAGAGTCCAAAATGAAAGAAGAGCCACTCACACTCATTATGTGCTTTCCATGTTTCTAAGCATACACATTTTTCCCATTTGACTATGTAAAATCTGCTCCTAAGAAGTGTGATAATTCATATTTTTGATAGGTTTCATCTCATTTAATTAGTTAAAACATTTTGAGAAGTAGGTATGTAAATATTCATTTTTGTGCACATGAGAAAAGAATAAAGAAGGAAGGAGGGAAGAAAAAAGAAGAGAATAAAAACTTAAAGATGGGTGGTATCAGGTTGACATTTCCGGTGGGACCAAAGTGAGGCGGTGGGGCAGGGGCTGGTACCTCTCACAGCTATCATGGCATATGCCGGCCTCACCGTGCCTCTCATCATGATGAGCATGTTCTGGGGCTTGGTCGGCTTCCTGGTGCCCTGGTTCATCCCTAAGTGTCCCAACCAGGGAGTTAACATCACCATGTTGGTAATTTGTTCAGTTTGCTGCTATCTCTTATCACAAAGAGACCTCCTCTAGACACAAAATCACCTCCATACCCAGACCACCCTCCTTGACTTGCCCACTTTGTCCATCAGCTGCCTTAAATTTTCACACCACATTTGAATATATTATTCTACAATGCAGCATTTTTTCTTGTCACACTTTGATGAATGATGTGCTTATTTAATCTAAACTGTGTTGCCTCTATAAAATGGTTTTTTTAAATTTTATTTTACCATTACTTTTTTTTTTTTTTTTTTTTTTTGCTGTACGCAGGCCTCTCACTGTTGTGGCCTCTCCCGTTGCGGAGCACAGGCTCCGGACGTGAAGGCTCAGCGGCCATGGCTCAGGGGCCCAGCCACTCCGTGGCACATGGGATCTTCCCGGACCGGGGCACAAACCCGTGTCCCCTGCATCGGTAGGCGGACTCTCGACCACTGCACCACCAGGGAAGCCCCTACTTTCTTTTTTATTTATTCATTTTTTTGGCTGCATTGGGTCTTCATTGCTGCACACAGGCTTTTTCTAGTGCAGCAAGCAGGGGCTCTGCTTTGTTACGATGCACAGGCTTCTCACTGCAGTGGCTTCTCCTGTGGAGCATGGGCTCTAGGTGGGCAGGCTTCAGTAGTTGTGGCACATGGGCTTCAGCAGTTGTGGCACACGGGATTAGTTGCTCCATGACATGTAGCATCTTCCCAGGCCAGGGATCGAACCCATGTCCCCTGCACTGGCAGGCGGATTCTTAACCACTGTGCCATCAGGGAAGTCCCTATAAAATGTTAATATACTCTTACGGGATAGAAAGTGCTGTTCTTCTGAGAAATAACGTTACTCTCTCCTTAGAACCTGTGGATGTGAAGATGGCTCCTGTCTGCTCAAAACATGAGAATCAGTGAAGTGTTTAAAAACTGTTACATGACAACAAGACTCCAGTGGGGCAGTCAGTAGGGGAACATGTTCAGAGGGAAAATGTGTCCCACCAGAATTATACCAAAGTATATTTTCAGGATGAATTTCTTATTTCTGCCCTCTTTTGGAATAAATTATTTTTCTATTTTCTATGGGAAAAAAAATGGATGGTATCAAGGAGAATCTCTAGCAGCCTGTAGAAGGAGCTGGGTTTGTACAGGGTGGGATGGGGTGGATACAGCACACTCTGCATCTAACAGGAAACAGCCCCTCACTTTATGTATAAAGTTTTTTAGGGTCTCACTTCCAATACCAGTAACAGAGTAATCTTCCCCTATCTTATCTATTCCTTAAGTTTCTGTTTAACTCACATCTTGGTACAAAAGGAAAAGATACCCATCTCTGTCTGACACCACAAGGGAAAGCCCATGGTGACAAGTCGAGTCTGTCTTGTGATTTGGATGAGGAACTCAAGCCTTGAGCTATAGTTTTATTATTCCCTAATCCCCTTTCCCACCAGGCCACTCATTTTCAAGTCTGCAAATGTATGACAGTGGCTGGATCGGGTACTGAGAATAAATTTTAAACAATTTTTGCCCCAATTAACTATCATTAAAAAGAAGTACAACTCATGTGACAATATCCAAAGAAGCAATTGGGAGAATGTGGGAGAGCGACTTTTCCAAGAGTCCTTGAAGTGCCCAGGGTTATCACAGGGAGGGAAGCAGAAGGCATGGAAGCCTGACAATTAGGATAGTGGAAGCCATTTACTTGGCTCTGTTCAGATTTGGGATAACTCACAGGGGTTTCTCCAACACCTAATTCCCTGGGAGATGTCATAACTCAGAGGAACATCATGAGTAAGTGGCCTGAAAGAGGGGGATTCATAGCTATTATGTGTCTACCTTCATTCAAGCAATATTTTCTAAAAGCTTCATAGTTAAAAGAATCATACACACGTAGAGAGTGCAGATTTACACAAACCTAAACTAGAATATAATAAGAAACTATATTAGAGGGCTTCCCTGGTGGCAGAGTGGTTAAGAATCTGTCTGCCAATGCAGGGGACACAGGTTCGAGCCCTGGTCTGGGAAGATCCCACATGCTGCAGAGCAACTAAGCCTGTGCACCACAACTACTGAGCCTGCGCTCTAGAGCCCATGAGCCACAACTATTGAAACCCGCATGCCTAGAGCCTGTGCTCCACAACAAGAGAAGCCACCGCAATGTGAAGCCCACTCACCACTACGAAGAGTAGCCCCCGGTTGCCGCAACTAGAGAAAGCCCGCGCACAGCAACGAAGACCCAACACAGCCAAAAATAAATAAATAAAATGAATACATTAGAAAACAAGGCAAAAAACTTATGATAAACATTGAATAAAATATAAGCTTTAAAAAAAAAAAGAACAATATTAGAGAAAACTAGTTATGATGAATGAGGTGCAAGTACGAATCCCCAGTAGAGAAAACTAAATGTACGAACAATTCAGACATTTTAATGAGATCTGGAGGATGACTGGCATAGAATATCACCTGCCTTGTGAAGAGTACATTTTCCTGAGTCACCACATCAATGGCGCTACTCACAGAAGCCTGAATCAAGCAGTGATGGGGATGAAGAAGACTCCAAGACAGAGGAATAGACAGACACAAACAAGTATCAATGATCAGGTGACTGATGCATCCCTGAGGTGGGTTCAGGGCTGAAGAACACCTGAAGAAATATGCACTAAAATCCTGCCATTTCCTTCCATCCCCACTCAACACTTGACATCAGGCTAAGCACAGCCCTGCCTGGGGACTTTTCTTCCAAGATACTTTGTATCACATGGGAGAGCAGAGTACTGGGAGACAGTACTGAGAGTACAAGAGATGACAAACTGGGCAATGACTGTAACCAAAACCAAACTTTAGAAATCTGGTCTCAGTTTAGAGGGACGACCAGGACCCAGGACCAGCTTTTCTTCTTCAAAAATTCTCTCAAAAGAAGACGAAGAGGAAAGGAAGGAAGGAGGGAAGAAAGGAGGGAAGGAAGAGGAAGGAGGGAAGAGGGAGGAGGAAGGAGAAGAGAAAAAGAGAAAAAAGTTCCAAAACAGTAATTTGAAAAGATATACACACTCTAATATTCATTGCAACATTATTTACAAGAGCCAAGACATGGCAGCAACCTAATGTCATCAACAGATGAATGCATAAAGATGTGATACATATATACAATGGAATATTACTTAGCTATAAAAAGAGTGAAATTCTGCCATTTGCAGCAATGTGAATGGACCTAGAGAGTACTATGCTTAGTGAAAAAAGACTCTCTATGTATCCCTAATATGTGGAACCTAAAAATTAAAACAAAGGAGTGTATATAACAAAACAGAAACAGACTCATGGATATAGAAAACAGACTAGTGGATACCGGTGGGGAAAGGGAAGGGGGAGGAGCAAGATAGGGGTAGGGGATTAAGAGGAACAAACTACTATGCTCAAAATAAATAAGCTACAAGGATATATAGGATGACACAGAGAATATAGTCAATATTTTCTAACAACTTTAAATGGAATAACCTATAAAAATACTGAATTACTATGATGTACACCTGAAACTAATATTGTAAATCAAGTATACTTCAATTAAAAATAAATAAAAATAAACTATAGTAATAATTGGGTCTCATAAACCATATTAATACAATAAAATCCATGAGATATAACTGTAGATGAAGAGGGAAGGGAATTTAGGTAGAAATAAGACAGGGCAAAATTGAAGGGGCATTTCTGGAAAGACCAGTAGGGACATGGCATTACTCTTCAGCTGTGAGAATAAACTCCTCCCTCTTTGGGAGGCTTTTCTATGAAGCAGTGAGGGAGGGTTTTGCCAAGGTTTAGTAAAATACTATAGATTTTGGCACAATTTAAACTGAGTCAGCACCTTAGAAAACAGAGGTTCGGGACTATGAAATTTTACTGTCCACAATCTGCAGGTCACTGATATCTTACAGCCCCATAAAACTGCCTCATGGCAGGCAGAGAGGAACTGGAGAACTGGTGTTTCTCCTAGTGAGGAAAATGGAACTAAAATGGGGCTAGGATCTGAGACAGGAGTTTACTGGACGTATTGACCAAGAGAACCATGCAGAGAAGAACAGGAGAACCCGATTCAGATGGATAAATGGGGTGGAGTGGGGGAGTTCATGGATTTGAGAATCAGGTGATATCTAAGAGGTCACATCTTAGGTGTTGAAGAAAACTGGCACATCAGAACCTGGGACAGGAGGGTACTTCCCTGGTGATGCAGTGGATAAGACTCCGAGTTCCCAATGCTGGGGGCCCAAGGTTTGATCCCTGATCAGAGAACTAGATCCCACATGCATGCCACAACTAAAGAGCCCTCCTGCTACAACTAAGACCCAGCACAACCAAATAAATAAATAAATAAATTTTAAAAATAGAGGCTGAGACAGAACAGAGTCACTGAACATATTACATAATTAGAAGAACATTTAAGAGTGACAGTGAACTCCAGGGTGTGCCCTCTGTGGATTTGTAGATGATGTTTCTCCCTCTAAAGCCATGTTTGTCCCCTTCTATGCAGTTGTTTAACTCATACAACTCTTTTACCATCTCACACATCCCCTCTGGCCCCTTCTTCCAGCAGTTTCATTCGCCTGCATTGTGGAATCCATCCCCAGGTGTCATGTGCTCCCCAGACTCTCCTTTAAAACAGGAGACTCCTTCTCAGACCTCAAGTTCCTCCCCACAAAGGCCTTCTGGCAACTCGCTTCCCACCCATGAGTGTTTAGTATGGATGGTACCACCACCAGTGGGACACCCCTGACACTGCCACTGATGTCATCTCAAATGCATCCCTGGCCCTCACTGCCACACTCATGATTCATTTCCAAGGTCCTGTCAGTTTTCCTTCTAAACACCACCTTAGGGTCCCCCCGCCACTCAGTACACGCAGACAGAGCTGTCACCTGGTAACCTCCATCACTATTTTGGATGTTGGAATAGACAATGAAGGACTGAGAATCTCCACTGTGGCCCTCATATGCTGGGGTCCCTGTGGCTTTTCTTCCTCACTCCCCCAACAGGTGATCTTGGTAATGACCGCACCTCCCACCCCTCTAGGTGAAATGCAAATCAATGACTGACTGTGACGCTAATCCCCAAGAACATGCCCTTGTCGTCCACCTAGGGAACACGCTTGATCAACCATTCCTGAAAACGACTGAATGTTCCCTCCTGTAAAACTCATGAAAATCTGCTCTCCTGCTCAGATCAAACCACTGCTCACATTTTGATCTCTGGGTTGTGCAGGGATGTACATCAGGATCCTGATCTGTATTCCCATCAGCCCATAATGAAACTTGCAGTGATGGGGTGTACATAGGCGACAGGTGTGTTCTCCTCAGGCCAGACTGTGCTGACCTCATCTCACTTGGTCTATGGGAAATGTGCAATTGTGCGTGGCCCACATATGACCATTGGGCATCCCTATCACATGTCTGTCCAATTTCCATGGAGACTGAGGTGATAATAGTGCCTCCATGCATCTCACAGGTGCCTGGTGTGCTTTACATATGCCAGTGTGTGTGGTCCATGTTTGCCATACATCTTTTCTATTGTGGATGTGGTATGTGCAAGTCTGCCTCCAGGCTGAGGGGCATCAGCATTCCATACCTGTTACACTTGTGTCCCTAGAGTGTTTGTGGGGCACTCTCAAGTTGTGCCACACACACCTAACTCACTGTGTTCCACAGATGTGTGTTGCAGATCTCTGGGCTGTGATGCAGTGTCACCATCTGCTGCATACCTGGCACATATGGGCTGCACAAAGTGTGGAAGCAAAAGACACACTGTATTTCCAGGTCTGTCACCATCACAAAATTGTCCATCTGGAAAAGACCTCAGGCACCCACCTCATCAATATCTAGTAAACTAAAGGGGAAATATGGGGGAACGGTGAACATACTAAACAGAACCAGAAACTTGAGATATAATTGACATACATTATATTACTTTCAGGTGTACAACAAGATGATTAGATATTTGTATGACATGGATTTTGTGAATTTAGTGAAATCCCACATTTTGTTGACTGGGATTCCAGTAGCATTTAGGATTACTCTGGTGAATGTATTCATTGGTGAAGTTGAGTTAGCAGAAATTCCAAAAGGCTATATCCCTGAACGCTTGGAATATTTTAAGCAGCCTGTATCAAGATGGATTGCCCATACTTCCTTTGATGATTCTGAAAAGAATTATGAAAAAACAACTGTTATCCTTCAAACTGAAGCCAAAAAAGGCTGAATTACAGTTAAAAGAGCTGAAAGTATCAAGACTGTGCCAAATGATCAGTTATGAGTTCTTACGTTTTAGAAATGCATTCTGAAGAGGTTATACATTGACATATCTGGGATTATTAAGTAATATAACACACTACTGTACATGGAGATAAAGAATACCATGAAATGATATATACCATGATGAAGATAGGGAGAGGGTTCATGGGATTTCATAACAGTCTTTTCCATTTATGGATACATTTGAAAATAGCCATTACAAATGGTAGACTATGTGCTTATAATTTGATATATTGAGAAACATAAATTGAAGTGGCCACGAGAAAACTTGGTTTCAGGGATGCAAGCATGTATGGAAATATCAAAATGTACATTTTAAATATGTATGGTTTAATTGTATATATCACGTGCGTGCGTGTGTGTGTATGTGTATGTGTGTGTGTGTGTGTACATTTTGGCCACACCACGCAGCTTGTGGGATCTTAGTTCCCTGACTAGGGATTGAACCTGAGCCTACGGCAGTGAAAGCACCAAGTCCTAACGATTGGACCACCAGGGAATTCCCAAAGTTAACTGTATTTAAATCAAACTGCTTTTAAAAAGCAAATATTGGGCTTCCCTGGTGGCACAGTGGTTGAGAGTCCACCTGCCGATGCAGGGGACACAGGTTCATGTCCCAGTCTGGGAGGATCCTACATGCCGCGGAGCAGCTGGGCCTGTGAGCCATGGCCACTGAGCCTGTGTGTCTGGAGACTGTGCTCCACAACGAAGAGGCCACAACAGTGAGAGGCCTGCATACCGCAAAAACAAAAACAAAAAAAACAAATATTTAAAACTTGCCACTTCCTAATCATTTGACTGTTTTGTTATTGTCTGTTTTTGAGGTTATTTGTGGTTACTGTATCAGTATGTTGGAAATAGAATTAGTAGTGTGCTACTGGGGCTTCCCTGGTGGCACAGTGGTTAAGAATCCACCTGCCAACATAGGGGACACGGGTTCGAGCCCTGGTCTGGGAAGATCCCACATGCCACAGAACAACTAAGCCCATGCGACACAACTACTGAGCCTGCACTCTAGAGCCCACGAGCCACAACTATTGAGCTCCCATGCCACAACTACTGAAGCCCATGTGCCTAGAGCCCATGCTCCACAACAAGAAGTCACCTCAATGAGAAGCCCGCACACCACAACAAAGAATAGTCCCCACTCACTGCAACTACAGAAAGCCTGTGCACAGCAATGAAGACCCAAAATGGCCAAAAATAATAAAATTTAAAATTTTTTTAAAATTAAAAAGAATAGTGTGCTACTGCAATATCTTACCAACGTCATGTTCAGTGACACCATTTTGGCAGTTTGAAATTGACTGTGACAAGGAAAAAAAAAAAAGAAAAGAAATTGACCATAACAGGGGTATTTACACCAGGGAAATCAGCACAAAGACTACAAACCTAGGTGTGATTTAATGTATTATTGAATACTGAGTCTTAAGAATGTAGTGGAGAATATGTTAATAGTGCAGATTAAACAAAAAAATATATGGTGCCTGTGGGCTTTCAGTTGTGCAAAGGGCAAAAAACTGAGGAAATATAATTTCCTTCCAGTATTCAAAAATGATTGTCCCATAAGGCAAAGAGGTCACATCACTGAAGAATGAGTGAAATTCCAACATAAGTCTTACTTGTTAAAATAATAAATAAATTACATAAAAAGAAAGTACTCAAAAGTTATAAATAGTCTTTTTACCAAAGAAGATAAACAGAGGGCAAACAAATGCATGAAAAAATGCTCAGCATCATGAATTCTTAGGAAAATGAAATTAAAACCAAAGAGAGTTAAAACTACACACTTATTTCAAGGGCTAAAATTTTAAAACATTGACCGTATCAAGTGTTGGCTACCTTGTAGAGGAACTGCAATTCTCATACACTGTTGATGGGAAGATAAAAGGGAACAACGACTTTAGATCACTGTTTGGCATATCTTAAAATGTTAAACATCTACCTACACTGCAACAGTCTGAGTTATTAACACATGGGAAATAAAACATATATCCATATAAATAACTGAATGCAAATATTTTAAGCAGCTTTATTTATAATACCCCAAACCTGGAAATAATCCAATGTCCATAAACAGATAAATGGATAAACAAAGACGTTATCCATAGAACAGAAGACTACTCAGCAATAAAAAGAATTAACTACTAATATAAGCATCATTGTTGAATTTAAAAATAATTGTGCAGCATGAAGTAAATCAGTTTTAAAAAAGAGTATACATCTTATGATACCTATTTAAAATTATAGAAAATACAAACTAACCTATTGTAAAGGAAAGTGAATCAATGAATCAATGATTGTCTGTAGGGCTGAGGAGAGTAGGGAATGAGATTCCAAAAGGGCATGAGGTAAATATGTGATAGATAAATTTACTTTCATGATTGTGATGGTTTCACAGCTTTACATGTATGTCAAAGCTTATCAAATTGTACCAATTAGGTAAGTGCACTTTGTTGCACATCAACTATACAAACCCATGTTGTTCAAGGGTTACCTTAACCTTTGCTAAACCTTAGGAAAGCCTTAAAATGTGGTTCCAAATAAAAGCGTAGATATCCCACTTCTCTTGGAAAATTAGGTTGGCAACCCTATATGGTCTCTACCATCTCTCTCCTTATGGCCTGGGAAGTGCAGCCTTGCCTCAGTGGCAGCCAATACTGGCAAGCAATGAAGGCTGCTGCCACTTGAATCAACAGAACTGCTCACTGGGTCACAAAAGACACATCCTTGGGCTACAGGACTGCCCTTTTCTCTATCCTTGTTTTCCCACCAGTAGAGCAATGCCTTTGAGGGAACAGCCCAGAAAGGCTATAGGAATCCACAAACCTCAGCTACAGGAAATACAGTTATGGAGATCCTGAGAATTTCTGTACCCATTGATCACACAGGAATAGTCACTGGAGCATTTGTGGATGAATTTTTAGAAGAGGTACATTCCATCTAATTTACTGCAGTCTCCTCAACTCCCTATTAATCCAGTGTTTCTGCACCAACAAAACCAACCCCCCCCCCAAAAAACCAAGTCCCCCTGGTAAATTTATGATTAACATCTCTACACAAAACTGTATTCCTTTTCTTGTCCTGACCCTGTTCCCCTCAGGATTGAGGGGTATCAAATAAAAGCAGGACCATGCGGGCCCTCCTGGGTACAAAAGCCCCTCCATGTATCCCTTGTTTGTTAGTAGAAAGAGGTTTTAGTCTCCAAGGTCTTCCCTGAGTTCCAAAGAGCAGACTCAAGCAGTTCCTAATTAGGGAAGTGAGGGAATACAGAAACAAAGGAAAAGCAGTCCAGGAAGAAAAGTAATGACAGCTTAAACAATAGTTCAGCAATAAATCAGAGTCCTTGCTCCTCCTCAAGTGATACATATAACAACAATCTGACACATATCTTTGTGCTGCTCAGCAGAAACCAAGACCCCACCCAGGTGGAAGATGGTGACTACATGCTGTCCACAAGCACATAGACCCCAGATAAGATAAGACAACTAAAACATCACCCTGTTACCTCAATACTAAGAAATCAGAAGAAAGTCCACGAGCTGCAACACTCAAACCAAATGTTGCCTTTAAAAACCCTTCCTTGTGGGCTTCCCTGGTGGCGCAGTGGTTGAGAGTCCGCCTGCCGATGCAGGGGACACGGGTTCGTGACCCGGTCTGGGAACATCCCACGTGCCGTGGAGCGGCTGGGCCCCTGAGCCATGGCCACTGAGCCTTCACATCCGGAGCCTGTGCTCTGCAACGGGAGAGGCCACAACAGTGAGAGGCCCGCATACCGCAAAAAAAAAAAAAAAAAAAAAAAAAAAAAAAACCCTTCCTTGAAAACCACTGGGGAGTTCAGGTCTTTTGAACATTAGCTGCCCATTCTTCTTGCTTGATGCCCTACAGTAAATGCTGTACTTCACTTCATCATAACCTTGCGTCAGTAGATTGGCTGTGCTGCACATGGGCAAGTGGATCTGAGTTTGGTTCAGTAACACAAATTATGGTTCTACCTGACCCTTGTAGTCTAACAATAAATGACACTGAAAATGTCATTGAAAATTTGTATATCGTGGCACATGGCTCCTTTATAGGACCTGGGGACAAGGTCCCCTCAATGGTGCTGGGAATTATGTGAACAAGGGAATAAAATTCATGTTGGTCACAGAAGCACTGGGGGTTCTCACAACAAAGGCCTCCTCTTCAGGGTGGCTTCTGACCTCCAAAAATCGTGGCACCAGTCCACCAATTAGGACCACAGAGACCTGCAGTCTTCCTTTCAAAGCCTTGGGAAGCAATGAAAATTAATCTGTTCACCTCTACATGCTAACAGATCACAATTCTGCTTCCAAACCCCCATGGAAGAGAGAAAAGAACCGCCAAAATTAAAGATGCAAGAGGAGGCCTTTACAAAAGATCACAAACCAGAGCGACATGCAGCAAGCAGTTTCCACATTGGTAAATTAGAACCTGGAAAAATTCATCACAAGTATGATGTGAGAACAATGATGTCCCTGAAAAAAGTAGTCCTTCTTAGCAAGCTGAGGATAGGTCCTTTGGACCCAACCTGAGTAAGGTCCATTCTCTAACATCAGAGAGAAGGGAATGAGTATCCTGCTAAGGGTTTGGGCTATTCATAATTTCCTCACGCAGATGGGAGAACACAGAGTTCTGCTTTCCTGAGCCTGTTGGAGTGGTGCCTTATGTACAGGGGTGAAATGGCTTCAGCCACAGAAAGTGGCAGTGACATAAATCTAACAGCAGCTCTGGGCAGGTTACAAGGTATAATGCATCTTCTTAAAGCCTTAGATGTAACTGAAACTTATGGGCAATCTTGCATGGTGGGTGTTTGAATAAATGAGGTTTAAATTCAGATAAATGGCTCTCACACAGTCTCCTCCAGTATTGCTATACTGAGTGAGGAAATAAAACATTCCCTGCACATTTAAGGCTTTTCTCCAGCATGAACTCTCCAGTGCCTGAGGAGGTTAGGTTTGCGGCTAAAGGATTTTGCACATTCACTACATTCATAAGGTCTTTCTCCCGTGTGAACTCTCTGGTGTTGAATGAGGTCAGATTTGTGGGTAAAGAGTTTCCCACATTCACTGCACTCATAAGGCCTCTCACCAGTGTGCCTTCTCTGGTGTTGAATGAGGCTAGAACTTTGGCTAAATGATTTCCCACACTCATTACACTCATATGGTTTTTCCCCAGTGTGAACTCTCTGATGTTGAATGAGGCTAGCACTTTGGCTAAAGGATTTCCCACATTCCCCACATTCATAAGGCTTTTCTCCAGAATGAATTCTCTGGTGTTGAATAAGCCCAGAGCGTTGTCTAAAGGATTTCCCACATTCACTGCACTCATAAGGTCTTGTGCCAGTATGAATTCTCTGGTGTTGAATGAGGTCAGATTTGCGGGTAAAAGATTTTCCACATTCAGTGCACTCGTAAGGTCTTTCTCCAGTGTGAACTCTCTGATGTTGAATGAGGATAAATTTGCGACTAAAGGATTTTCCACAAACACTGCACTCATATGGTCTTTCTCCAGTATGAACACTCCGGTGTCGAATGAGGTTAGAGAACTGTCTAAAGGACTTCCCACATTCACTGCACACATAAGGCCTTTCTCCACTGTGAATTCTCTGGTGTTGAACGAGTTCAGATTTGCAGCTAAAAGATTTCCCACATTCGCTACACTCATAAGGCATTTCTCCAGTGTGAACTCTACCATGTCGAATGAGATTAAAAATTTGTCTAAAGGCTTTGCCACATTCACTGCACTCATAAGGCCTTTCTCCAGTGTGAACTCTCTGGTGTCGGAAAAGGCTAGAACTTTGTCTAAAGGACTTCCCACATTCACTGCACTCATAAGGTCTTTCTTTAGTGTGAACTCTCTGGTGTTCAATGAGGTTGGATTTGTAGCTAAAGAATTTCCCACACTCACCACACTCAAAATGCATTCCTCCAGTGTGTTGTCTCTGGTGGTGAATGAGTTTGGATTTGTGACTGAAGACTTTTCCACATTCACTGCATTCATAAGTCCTTTCTCCAGTGTGAATTTTCTGGTGTTTTCTAAGACTAAAGTTGTGGGTAAATAATTTTTCACGTTCTCTGCATCCATAAGGCTTTGTACCACTGTGAATTCTCTGGTGTTTAACAAGGCCAGAGATATGGCTAAAGAATTTCCCACATTCACCACACTCATATGGTCTTTGTCCAGTGTGAATTTGCTGGTGCTGAACAAGTCTGTAGTTGCAGTTGAAGGCTTTCCTACATTTGTTACACTCATAAAGCCCTTCTTTAGAGTGGACACTTTTATCTTGAACAAGTGTGTGGCTGTGGCTGGCAACTTTTTCACATTCACCCCACTTGTAATGACTTTTTTCACTGTGAAAGGCCTGTCCACTCTTGCTGCCACTCTGTAGTTCCTCACTGTTGGGTGTGGCCTGGTGCTGGAGAAGGCCCAAGGTGGCTGGGAAGTCCTCCCCAACCTCCCCACAGGTGAAAGGCTTCCCTGGCACAAAGAAGTTGCAGCTCCTCACAAGCGAGGCCCTGTCCACATCTCTCTTCCAGGGCTTCTCTCCACTGTCATGCTTCTGTTGCTGGCGAAGGTTTGCAATGAAACAGAAGCATCTCACATATGTGCCACCCAAGTCTGGTTTCTGCAAAGGGTATACTCTCTGGTGCTCAGCTTGCTGCAAAATATCTTTTAAGATGGGGACACACATCTCACAGGGGTGGGTCTTCTGGGTGGATGGACCTGCCTTAGAAGCCCTAACCTGTGACTCTCCTTCTACAGATATACTCTGCTCAGAAGGGGCCTCCTCATCTTCTGTTCCATGGCAACAACCTGAAAGCAGAGAAACGCTGAGGAAATGCATGTTTACTTTGGTGGGAAAGTGAAGTCCCATTACAAAGGTGTGTCAGACACAACAAAGAATGAGCCATGGGTTTGTTCTAAAAACAAGGAAGCTGGGGGCAAGCTGAGGAAGTGGCTGCTTGGCAGCAGTGGGCAGGCCTCTGAAGATCACAAATAGGGGAGACCTCACCAGACAAAGGACACAAGGATGGGTTGCACCCACAGAGCCGAGGCAAGGCTTCCAACTCATTCCTCTCCCAACAACCTTCAGATGTGGGGCAGGCTGGTTGTGTCCTGCCCCAGTAAAATCCAAATGGAATCAAGTAGCTGGCATTCAAGGAATATTTAAGGATATGTGCACACCTCATGATACATGTGCAGGTCAGTGGGGGAGAACACTACAGAGAGAGAAGTACAGAGGAACAGGTGACCCATGGAAGCCACAAAGGTGAAGGCAGTCAGGAACTGGAAGTCACAGAAGAACTAACAAGTCAGCAAAGTGTCAAGTATGGGGAAAAGGTAGAAATGAGGTGCAGTCAGTGGCACTACTGGTCACTGGGCAGGCTCCTGGTTTGATATGAAAACAGCCATGATGTCATATCTTCCCCCAGCTGTCACTCACCAGGCCCAGGCAGGCTCTCCTCTGAGACCATCTTACCATGTCTACTCTGTGAAACAACCAGGGTTCTCTCTGCACCCTCCATTGTACAACTACTCAGAACCTGAATAACGCAAGTCTTATGAAAGACAGCATAGGGGAGTGGCCAGCACTGGCCTAGAGCAACTTGCCATATGACAGTATTCAGTAAAGAAAACATTACATATAATTGAATCACTTTGCTGTACACCAGAAACTAACACAACATTGTAAATCAACTATAGTTCTTTTTTTTTTAAAGTCTCTAATAAAATGAGATATTCCTGGAGAAGAAAAAGAAAACATTACAAAAAACAACTAAAGGAGAGTCTTACAAAAACAGCCCATGGATCATGTAAGTAATGACCATGATCTGGCACAGGCAGTCACAAAGAACTTTAGCTAGAAGAAGGGGGAAGAACTGGAGGCCATGGATCTGGACATAGTCACTCCACCAGGGAGAGGACAAGCAAGTTGGGATTCATTAAGCCAACTACAAGATTCCTGACTCCCAGACCCATCTCTGCACTTTTGGAGGCAACAGGTGTTAGGGATGCTTGGGGAGTCCATTACTCAGGGCATGACACACAGCTCAGTGCCGGCATCCACAGCACATCTGACAAGAAAGTAGAGGAAATTAGCAGAGCCCATGATCCAGCTGTGGAAAAGACAATGCTAACTCCAGGGAAAAAAGGAAAAACAGGACATCATCTCAGAACACTGGAAAGAGTGTGAAGGTCTTACCCAGGGATGCTACAAGTGCAAAGTTTTCCAGCATCACATTGTAGTACAGGAGTCTCTGAGCCTCATCAAGGAGCCCCCACTCCTCCTGGGAGAAGTCAATGGCCACATCCTCAAATTTCATACCCTGTCATAATGGAGACAGTTCATTCCACCATCAGCTTCTCTCCTATGATTCCAAGATCATCATGCCATGTTCCCCACTCCCCCCACCCCCAGCCCCAATCTATCCTCTGCTCACTCTACTCCCCACCTCAGAGGAGATACCAGACCTTGGTGTCATTAGAATCACTCTCTCATATTCCCACTGATTCTGTGTCTTCCCACATCAATAGGCAGATGAGCAGATAGGTGACATCTGACCTCTGGGTCTTGCATGTAGGCCACATTTCCTCTTGTCAATAAGGTGGGTGTCACAAACATAGGTTAGGGAGAGACACTGGCCACAGGGAAGGTGTGAGTGATCTGACACTGGTCTTTCCTTCACCCTTATGACCCCAAGAACAGGGTTCTAGGGCCATTAGTTCACACTACCTCTTCACATGCACATCTTTCTTTGAACCACACTTCGCTCTCACAGTTGTATTCCCGCAGGGACAACTTCAAAGGTCACACAGCCTTAACATGATGGGGATAGTTCATTTCATGACCAGCTTTCCCCTTAGGATCCTAATTTCACCACCTCCCCAATCTATCAGTTGCTTACCCCTCTCCCTTCCCCACCTCATGAACATTTCCAAGCTCAGGTGGCACTGATACCCATTGTCTCATCATGGTCCTTTTGATCACTGTATCAGCCCTCAATAACAAGCAGGTGGGTAGACAGATGTCATCTAAGCTCTGGACCTAGCACATAAAGCCACAACACCCCACTCTTCTCAGGCAAGAGTTCCCCTGGGGTTCCCCAGATCATTTCTCCCAGACACCACCAATCTTGGGCTCATCCTTGACACTTATGCCAACACCAGGGTCCTGGAACCATGAGTTCATGCTCCCTCTCCATGTGTACATCACTCTTTCCACAACAACTGTCTCACAACTTCACTCCCACAGCCACAGCCTCCCTCCTGCTCTACACCAAAATCATCTCCTCAGCCTCTCTATTCATTACTCAGTATATGTGATCCACAGAATGCTTGGCAAATTCAAACACGATCAAGTACGACCCTAGACTGTGACAGTTCCCACTGACAAAGGCAGCCTTGGATCCTGCTATGAAGGCCTCCTTCCTTGACTGTCCCTTGCTTCAACCTCACCCACTAAGAACCACATCAGATCTCAGATACCCATGGCCCTACTCCACTTGTGCTGCACTTGATGAACCCTCATCAGTCATAGCTTTCCTTTCTCCACCTAACTCTCATTCAAGGCCCAGCACCTGGCCCTCTACATCATCTGTGAGTTTCCCAGATGACTGCTTGTGTCCCCAAGCTAATCTGCCAGCCTGACTAGAACACCCCAGGTCCCACCAAGGGTTACAACAAAACCCTAGTGAGTTGGTAGAGCAGTGAATAAACACCAGCTTGTCTGAATTACTCCTGATGATGCCTCTGCATCCATCTCATGTTCACTGATCCTTAAGAAGCCTTGGTTGCATGCCAAACCATTTACCCTTATAACCCTCTCTGTGACTAACTCCTTCACCCATGTTGTGACACCTACCTCCCACAACCAGGGGTCCAAGCAGGAAGCCCAGTCCACAGACCCATTCTCTTCTTCCTAGGCTATTATTACCATTATCCTCCTGACCAGGACTCCCCATACTAAAATGATCTACAGCTCCTCCCTGGTCCACACTGTCTACTACCTTTTGGATAAGTCTCCATCCCAAACTCCTCCTCAGAGGAGGATGCCCGCAAACTGCACTCTGAAACACCTCATACCCTTAAGAGGTCAAGAATAAAACTTCTGATATCCCCAGTGAAAATTACTCTTACTATGGACTTTCCCATATCAGTTGGTAGAGCTTTCATCCTTCCACATGCAAAATCCATACTTTCACTTCATCCCTGACTCCTTCTTTCAACCTCAAAATTAGAAAATCCAGCTTGCCATACCTAAAACACCAATCCAGAATCCAGCCACATCTCCCACCTCCATGGCCACCACCCTGGTCCAGCTACCAGCACACTCACACAGACTATAGGAGTATCCTTCTCCCTGGTCTTCCTATCACCTCCCTTATGCCAATACTGTTCTCCATGCTGCAGCCACAGGGAGCCTGTTGAGACCTGGGTCAGATCACCTGTCTCCACTGCTCCAAATTTTTCAGTGCTCCTATCACCTCCAGAAGAGACACCCAATTTCTCAAAAAGCTGTTCCAGGGAATTCCCTGGTGGTGCAGTGGTTAAGAATCCGCCTGCTAATGCAGGGGACACGGGTTCAATCCCTGGTCTGGGAAGATCCCACATGCCATGGAGCAACTAAGCCTGTGTGCCACAACTACTGAGCCCACAGAGCACAGCTCACCTAGAGCCCATGCTCCATAACAAGAGAAGCAACTGCAATGAGAAGCTCACGCACCACAAGTAAGAGTAGCCCCCGCTCACTGCAACTAGAGAAAGTCCACGCGCAGCAATGAAGACCCAACGCAGCCAAAAAAAAAAAAGCTGTTCCAGACATGCCTCCTGCTCCACTGCTCTCAGCTACCATGAGAAAGAAAAGATACCTGCACGTCCCTGAACCCTCCCTCACCTCCCCTCCAGGCCTTTGCACATTCTGGTACCTATGCCAGATCTGGTACTTTCCTCATCTGATTCCACTCGTTGTCAAAAATAGGAACCATCTTACATAACTCTAGGCCTGGTGTTTGTTCAAGGCCCCCAGGCCCAAGGCCTGGAAGAGTGGCAGAACAGTACCAGGACGCTATTACCCCAGAGACCACAAGGGTGGGGTGAGGACTAACGAGACCTTGAAATAAACTCCACAAACCAGTATCACTAAGCGATTCCGTAGTTACAGGAATCTGTGGAAAAAGAGAGGTTGTTTGAGAGTTTGACCACCACGGCCAGCATCCTTGGGCTCAGACCGCTAAGTACCCTTGGCCAGCCCAGGAGCCAGGTGAGCTCGAGATGTCTGAATTACCTCCGGGCCTCAGTCCTGAGAGCAGACTCTTGCCAGCTGTGTAATCTTTTACAGGATTCGACATTTCCCGTATCTATTATCTCTCTTCTCGTCTCTTCTTCCTCTGAGCAGCCTTAGGAAAACTTTTAGAATCCTATCTCAGTGTCCCTCTTTTGCTCACACCCTTCAGAATGAAAGTAAATCTCCTCAGGCACAACTTCGCCTCACAGTCTGTGTCCTGCAGACATAAGACGGACTCCAGGTTTCCTGAATCCTCCCGCCTCAGTCCGACCTCCCAGCCTTTGCACTTGCGGGTCCCTCCGCCTGCCACCCTCTCCCACGCGCCATCACACTGTCAGAAAAAGACCTACCCACAACCGGCTCACCGTCCCGGACACGGCGCCCCGAGCTGCAGGCACGTGAGCAGGCGTCCCGCACTTGGGTCTTTAGTGTCTGTGGGAGGTGAGGGCCGTGAGAGCCCGGAAGACAAACGTTTACCTGAGGCGGGTCCCTCAGCGCCGCCGCCGCCATCGGAGTCTGTGGACGAAGCGGAGTCTGTGAGGCGTGGAGGTCCCGATCTCAGCCTGTTACGGGTCACCCCGAGGTGCGCCACCGCCAAGCCATGGATCTGCCTCTGTGGAGGCCTCTGACGCCTTCTCTTTTAAGACCCCTGGCTCCGAGCCTCTGAGTGGGCGACCCGACCTGAGAAAGGCCAAAATGACCGCCACAAGGAAGACGCCAGAAATCCCGCCCCGAAGCGAAGCCCACGCACGGAAGTACCTCTGCCCTGGGCTTTCATTGGCTCAACTCCGCCACCATTGGGCGCATTGCCCTCTGGGTAGTGTAGTTCCCACAGCTGCGCAGGAGGACATTCCCGGAGTCCACCTTGGCCAAGAAACGTTCTGCGCAGCACGGAGAAATATAACCATTATTTTGTAATAACTTTAAATGAAGTACACGCTATAAAAATATTGAATCAGAGACCCCTGGCGGTCTAGTAGTTAAGACTCCGCGCTTCCACTGCAGAGTAAGATCCCACATACCGCTTGACGGGGCCAAAAAAAAAAAAAAAAATTAAATCACTATGTTGTATACGTGAAACCAATATAACATTGTAAATCAGCCATACTTAAATTAAAAAAAGAAAGGTTCTGGGGCACTGAGAGTAGCGCTGGGAAATGACTAACCTTGGGGGGAAAGGAATGTGATTATCCCTTTTTAAAGGGGCGGTTCGCGGGTCTCCGGGGAGCGTTGTCTGCCACGGATCATTTGTTTAGAAACATTATTCCGGTCTCTGTAAGCTCAAAATGGCCCCCTGTGGCTAAAAAGATTATTCCAATTATTTCCAAAGGCTACAAATGCGAGCGGACATATTCTCATTCAGACTCAAAATGCATCCGCTCTTAGCTGGAATGTAATAAACGTTTTATTGCTATTCAAATACATACAGTTAGAAGTGTTGGTTGTTTTTTTAACTCTGTATGTTTAGTTAGGGCCATGACTTGGAAGATGAGTAACGATGTTTAGGCCTCCCTGAAATAGGAGGACAAGAAGTTTTCTCTGCCTCTGTTTCCCAGAGAACATCTGTCATGCCTGTATCCTCACTGATTGTGTCTAAACCATAAAGCAGAACTGTCTAGCCACTTAATATTTCTTACTCAATGACCAAAGATATATTCAGTTCCCTTAGGAATCTGACATCTATCTCAAATGGAGAGCAACTTATGAAATTGTTTTGGTATAGTGTAGTGCCTGCTCAATGAGTGATAGTGTTCTCAGGCAGAGGACATGTGCAAAAGGGGCATCTGAACCCCATCATGTCATCTCCTTGCTGGGAGGGGGTTATCATTTCTCCAGTGATTGTTGGGGCTGTTGTGCATGAGGAATAGATGATATCGGAAAAAAAAGTTGTGAAATGCGAATTATAAGGAACTATTTATAATGATTATGTAGTTAGTCAAAGATAGTGGCAGAGATAACTCTGGGGAAGCATCTGAGAAGGGTGAAAAAAGTTAAGACCTCAATAATTTTTATTAGGAGATACTAAAGTCTGAGAAGAGATGAGTTAAGCTGAGCTCAATATTTTTCCCTGATTTAAACATTTATTTTTATTTTTATTGGCATATAGTTGATTTATAATATTATGTTAGTTTCAGGTGTACAACATAGTGATTCAAAATTTTTATAGATTATACTTCATTTAAAGTTATTACAAAATAATGGCTGTAATTCCCTGTGATGTACAATATATCCTTGTTGTTTATTTATTTTCTACATAGCAGTTTGTACCTCTAAGTCCCCTACCCCTATCTTGCCCTTCCCCTCTTCCCTTTCCCCACTGGAAACCACTACTTTGTTCTCTGTATCTGTGAGTCTGTTTCTGTTTTGTTATATTCACTAGTTTTCTGTATTTTTTGGATTCCACATGTGATATTTGTCTCTCTTTTTCACTGAGCATAATACCCTCCAGGTCCATCCATGTTGCTGTAAATGGCAGAATATCATTTTTTATGGCAGAGTGGTATTCCACTGCATGTGGGCATGCGTGCATGTGTGTGTGTGTGTACCACATCTTTTTTATCCATTCATCTGTTGATGGGCACTTAGGTGGCTTCCATATCTTGGCTATTGTAAATAATGCTGCTATGAACATTGGGTGCATGTACCTTTTCAAATTATTATTCTTGTTTTCTTTGGATATATACCCAGGAATGGAATTGCTGGATCACATGGCAGTTCTATTTTCAGTTTTTTGAGAAACCTCCATTCTGTTTTCCACAGTAGACATTAACTGCTCTGGGACATCCAAGGAATGGAGAAACGATCACGGAAATAAATCCAACAATAACAGCAGCAGCAGCTGAGTCTCCATGAACCTCAATGTGCACCTGCCCCGGGCTGAAGGCTTCAAGTGCCATGATAAAGGGACTGTCCCCAGTTCGGCAGCTAGACTCCCAGGTTTGAATCCAGCCTCTTGAATCTGATACTTTCTGTGGTGTGACCTTGGGGGACCCACTTCATCTTTGTGATCCTGGATTTCCCCAGCAATACAGTAATAGCTCCCAATACCCAGAGTGCTGTGAAAATTAAAAAGAAATTCTCAAAATGCAAATCCTGGAATTCTGGTACCAGTACAGGCTGTATTTTGTTGCTTTGACTGACCGTCACAGAGGCTACGGTGAACATCTTCATCACCTCCCTGTCACAGTCAGTGAAGTAAATCTTGGGGACCTCTAGAGTGGCCCACAGATTCCCTGGGATTCCACAATGAGACCTCAGTAACCTGAAGACACGTCTTCCAGTGGACCAGAGAGTTCTAGGAAGCCCCATTTGTTTCTCACAAGCACCTGGGGACAGAAGGACCCAGAGGTATATGGCTTGGGGATATCACCTGCAGGTGTGGCTGGTGGTGTAGCCACTGCACACAGAACGGGCACTTCAGCTCCTCCAAAGGCCTGGGCACAGGGCTGCTCTTTATCCCCATTTTACACAGGAGACAACCCAGATAGTGGATTGTTTTGCCTGTTGTCCCAGTGATGGCTGGTGACGAGATTTAAACCCACATTGTATGGGCCACGTTTGGGGAGTCTGATCACTGACCTATTCTTTGGCTTCCAGAAGGGCTTCAGAATGTCTGTCCTAATACCACCTAGTCCACCTTTTTTTTTTTTTTCTGTCTGCATTGAGTCTTTGTTGCTGCGCACAGGCTTTCTCTAGTTGCAGCAGGCAGGGGTTACTCTTCGTTGTGGGCGCAGGCTTCTCATTGCAGTGGCTTCTCTTGTTGCAGAGCACGGGCTCTAGAGTGCAGGCTCAGTAGTTGTGGCATGCGGGCTTAGTTGCTCTGGGGCATATGAGATCTTCCCGGACCAGGGCTTGAACCTATGTCCCCTGCATTGGCAGGCGGATTCTTAACCACTGTGCCACCAGGGAAGTCCCACACCTCGTCCACCTTAAAGTCCTGCTCCAACCCACCAATCCCCAAGATAGACCAGGAAAATGGGTGAAAACTACAAAGCAGGGCTTTATTATATTATTAAATGTCTAACTTAGGAAAGTGATGAAGTGTGTTAATAATGCAGATAAATCTATAATGCAAATTAATTGTGTATGATAAATATGAACATTACATTGTGTATAGCATACAAATTTGCAAAAATTAATTTATTTTATTTATTTGGCTGCGTCGGGTCTTAGTTGTGGCATGTGGGATTTTAGTTACGGCATGCAGGATCTTTCATTGCAGTGCGTGGGCTTCTCTCTAGTTGTGGTGCGCAAGCTCTAGAGCACGCAGGCTTAATTGCCCCAGTGCATGTGGGATCTTAGTTCCCCAACCAGGGATTGAACCCAAGTCCCCTGCATTGGAAGGCAGATTCTTAACCACTGGACCACCAGGAAAGTCCCCAAATTTGCAAAAATTAAGAAATATTTTTCCGGAATTGAAAACAATTATTCCATAAAGCAAAAGAATCACTTATGTTATTCAAGGAGTAAAACGGGTAAAATTCCAATATATCTTTGTTATTTCACTGTCCTATTTGTGAAAAGGAAATAGCCCTAACTCATAAAGGAAAACAGCCTAAATGATATGAGCACACACTTTACCAAAGACATACAGATAGCATATACACATCCGAAAAAATGCTCATCATGAATCCTTAAGGAAATCCAATTAAACCAACACTGAGATAGCATGACAAACTTATTAAAAGGGCTAAAATTGGGGACTTCCCTGGTGGCAGAGTGGATAAGACTCTGCATTCCCAATGCAGGGGGCCCGGGTTTGATCCCTAGTCAGGGAACTAGATCCCACATGCATGCCACAACTAAGAGTTCACATGCCACAACTAAGGCGCCTACCTGGCACAACTAAGACCTGGCACAACCAAATAAATAAATAAATATTTTTTAAAAAGGAGGGCTGGGCTTCCCTGATGATGCAGTGGTTGAGAGTCTGCCTGCCGATACAGGGGACGTGGGTTCATGCCCTGGTCCAGGACGATCCCACATGCCGCGGAGCGGCTGGGCCCATGAATCATGGCTGCTGAGCCTGCGCATCCGGAGCCTGTGCTCCACAACGGGAGAGACCAGAACAGTGAGAGGCCCGCGTACCGCAAAAAAAAAAAATAATAATAATAAATAAATAAATAAAAATAAATTTTAAAAGGAGGGCTAAAATTAAAATAATTAAACAAATCAGGATTCACTAGGATGTGAGGAAATGGAACCCTCATACACTGCTGGTAGGAATGCAAAAAGATAGTCATTTTAGATCAAAATTTGTTTAGTTTCTTCAAAAGTTAAATATTCACCTACCCTATGACTCAGACACTGCACTCAAAGTAATTGAAAAAAGATAAAATATATTCATTTTAAGAAATGTACACAAATGTTTGTATCACGTTTATTTTTAAATTGTCAAAAATCTGGAAATAACCCAAATGTCCATAAATAGATGAATGAATAAACAAATAGTGATTTATCCAAATATAAGATTACTCAGCAAAAGAAAAAGGTTAAGTATTCACATAATGTCATTGATGAATCTCAAAGTAGTTATACAACATAAAGTAAACCTGGAAAAGGGGTAAATATTTAATGATTCCCACCATATAAATTCTACAAAATGCAAAGGTATCAATTTTAAGTGAAAGTAAATTGATGATTATTTGGAGGGAGGGAAGGGCAGGGCGAGATTATAAAAGGACATGAGGTAAATATACAGCAATGGATATGGCCATTATAACTATGATTGTAGTTTCACAGGTTCATACCTACAGCAAAACTTATCAAATATTATACTTTAAATTATGTATATAAGAAAATATATAAAGTTTAATTCAATGTAAATTATACCTTTAAATAAAGCTATAAAAAATGGCTTTACATTTCACAAATCTGTGCATCCCTTTTAAGAAAATAAATTTGGGAATGCTATAATGACCACCATGTCTCTCCTCATGCCCTCTGAGAATCAGTCTTGCCTCAGTGGAAGCCAACATTGGTGAGCAATGAAGGATGTTTCCAACCATGTCAACAGGAATACAGACTGGGCCACAAAGCTACATCCCAGGACTACAGATCTCCATTTTCACTACCTTTGTGTTCCCGCCTCTGCAGTAACGGCCTTAAGGAGAATATCAGTGAGAGACTACAGGAATCCACAAACCTTTACATGGGAGACCAGTGGTCAGCTTCCCGGAGCACACTGGGATGGTGACTGATGCAAACTGTGGGGACCTGCCAGGTTGTAAAGGTAAAACGTCTTTGGCCATAGAAATTGGCAGTGACTTAAATTTGGCAAGAGCCCTGAGCAGATCAGAGAGTATAACAAGCCACACATGCTTTCATATAACTCAAACTTACAGGGGATCTCCTAACTGTGAACATTTGTACAACACTGAGTTCAGATATATGGCTCCTTTAGTGCCATTATAATCAACAGGACAATCGCACATTTCCTAAAAAGCTAAGGCCTTTACACAGTGTGAACTCTTTGATGTTGAAAGAAAGTAGTTTTTTGCTAAAGGATTTCCCACATTCATTACTATTACAAGGTGTTTCACCAGTGTGAACTTTCTGATGACGGTGAAGTCTGGAGCTGAAGGTGATAGATTTCCCACATTCATTGCACTCATAAGGCCGGTCTCCAGTGTGAACTGTCTGATGATCATGGAGGCCAGACCTAGCAGTACAAGATTTCCAATGTGCACTGCACTCATAAGGCCTATCTCCTTCGTGAACTCTGATGATAACGGAGGTTTTTGCTATAGGTAAAAGACTTCCTGCATTCATTATACTCATAAGGCGTTTCTCCAGTGTGAACTCTCTGATGATAACAGAAGACAGACCTATCAGTAAAAAACTTCCCACATTCAGTGCACGCATAAGGCCATTTTCCAGGGTGAATACTCTGTTGCTGAGTAAGGATAGAGCTATAGCTAAAAGACTGTGCACATTCACTGCACATGTATCATTTTTCTCCAATGTGACCTTTTTTGGGATAAACGAGCAAAGATTTGCAGCTAAAGGATTTTCCACATTTGCTGTACTTGTACTGCCTTGCCCCAGTATGAACTCTTTCATGTTGACTGAGGGTTGAGCTCCACTTAAAAGATTTGCCACATTCACCACACATGTAAAACCCTTCTATAGTGTGGACTTTCTGATGCACAACATACAAGCATTTGAACCTGAATGCTTTCCCACAGTCCTGGCACACAAAACACTGTCTTCCAGTGTGGACACCCTGGTCCTGATCAAGTGTGTTTTGGGGGTTGAAGGCTTTCTTGCATTCTCCCCGAGTATAATGAATTTTTCTTCTTCGACAAGTCACCCCACACTCAGAGATTTTTTTTGGCTTCTCCCGGGAGTGAGTGGCCTGTTGCTGGAGGTGTCCTGACAAGACTAGGAAGTCCTTCCCAAGCTCCCTGCAGGTAAAAACCTTCCATGACTCCTGGAAATTGCAACTCTTCACAAGTGAAACCTTGTCTACACTGCCTAAGAAGGGTTTTTCTCCCATGTGCTGCTTCTGGTGTTGTTTGCTTGCTCTGAAATAAAAACATTTTTCACATGCCCCACACCTCGAGTTTCTAGCTGTGTTGTGTTCCCTGCTGCTCAGCCAACTGGAAAATGACTCTCAAGACTGGACCACAGGGCTTCCCTGGTGGCGCAGTTGTTAAGAATCCACCTGCTAATGCAGGGGACATGGGCTTATGCCCTGGTCCGGGAGGATCCCACATGTCACAGAGCAACTGAGCCTGTGTGCCACAACTACTGAGCCTGCACTCTAGAGCCCACGAGCCACAACTACTGAAGCCCATACGCCTAGAACCTGTGCTCCACAATGGGAGAGGCCACCACGGTGAGAAGCCCATGCACCTCAGCTAGAGAAAGACCGTGCACAGCACCTCAGCTAGAGAAAGACCGTGCACAGACCATGCACAACAACGCAGCCAAAAATAAATAAATAAGTAAATAAATAAATATTTTTTTAAATAAAAAAAAAAAAGACTGGACCACACATCTGACAGGGGTGGGTCTTCTGGGAAAATGGAGCTGGACTGGGAGTTCTGGCCTGTGAGATTCCTACAGAAATGCTTTGTTAAAAGGGTACCTCTGCATCCTGTGCTCCACAGCAGCAACCTGAACCCAAAGAAATACTGGTGAAGTATATGTTGACATTATAGGAATGGGGCAAGCCCATCACAAATGTGCATCCGTCACATCTAGGCATGGGTCCGGGGATACTTTTGAAGACAAGCGGGTTGAACTCTGAAGAAATGACTGCTGTGCATTGCTGGGCTCCTAAAGTCACCGAATGGTGGAAACCCCACCAAGGGAAGGACACAAAGACAGTGTATAACAGAAGGAACAGAGGTAGGGTTTACAACTTACTCCTCTGTCATTGGCTTCCTACAGAACCATTCCTGTTGGTTGACATGAGGCTGTGTAGAAGAATGTGAATGTATCCATCCCATGAAAATCAACTGTAACAGAGTAGATACTGTTGAAAGTCAATATAAGGATATATGCACACCTCCGAGCACAGCATGTATGGCCTCATGTTGGAGAACACTACAGGGAGACCTGTCAAAGAAATGGTTGAGATGTGGGGTTTAGAGAGATGGAGATTACTGCTGGAAAGAAGCCAGAGCGGAAATGATAACTACTAGAACTGACAAGTTGGCAAAGTATCAACAATGTGGAAGAAAAAATGGCAATGGGATGTGGACACAGGCAATGGAAACAAAACACTGGTTGAATGGGACAGATGTCTGGTATGGTCTTACACACAGCCCTGGTGTCACACCCTCACCAACTGCCATTCACCAAGGCCAGGCTCCCTCTGAGCCCACTCTTCCATGACTGGAGTCATGTCTATCCTGTGATGCACAAAGGATTCTCCCCCCAACTCCTAGCTGAGCAAGTACCTGGGACACATGATGCAAGTCCTAAGAGAAAAACAGCACAAAAGAATGGCCAGGGGGCTTCCCTGGTGGTGCAGTGGTTGAGAGTCCGCCTGCCGATGCAGGGGACACGGGTTTGTGCCCCGGTCCGGGAAGATCCCACATGCCGCAGAGCGGCTAGGCCCGTGAGCCATGGCCGCTGAGCCTGCGTGTCCGGAGCCTGTTCTCCGCAACGGGAGAGGCCACAACCGTGAGAGGCCCGCGTACAGCAAAAAAAAAAAAAAAGAATGGCCAGCACTGTCCCAGAGCAACTCAGCACAAAAAACGACCAGAGAAAAGAGATCTATGTGAGTGATGCCAGTGAGATGACAGAATAAGAGATACTAGCATTCATTCCCCTTCCAAAAACAATTAGACAGCTATCAATGAATAAAAATAGCCCTGGGGTGGATGTGGGGTACAGCATAAGTGTCCAATTAAGACAAACAGCAACACAGTGGAGCAAAAGAAGGAGAATAACTGCACAGAAAGGATCGCTGGGAAAACTGGCTTAGCAGAGATGGCTGGATGGTTAGGATCAAAGTACGTAAGTGAGAGCTACTTGTGTCAGCCACTGGGCTTGTGCCATCATGGTCCCTAGTGGCCTGCTCTGTGGAGGACCCTTGCAGGCTTTGTCACTGACAACAAAGAACCCCTCCGATAGCAGCAGACTCCCCAGTTTTCACATTAGAGGATTCTGTAGAGTTCATCAGCATGGATTCCAAAGGAAATCCCCTTAGCCATAACATCCTCAACGGGAGAAAAGGAGATCAGTGGATTCCCAGCAGTCTTTGTCACCAAAGACTCCAAAAGCCATTGCCACCACTGCATACTACTGCTGCCATGGTCACTGAGGACCCCTACAGTCTTCACCACTCTGATCTCAGCTGACAGATCTGCACAGAGACTATATTCCCAGGGTCTTCACTGGAGTCAACACCACAATACCCCACCCAGCCAGCACCCTTGCATTCACATGAAGGTGAAGCTATTTCTCTAACCAAAATTTACCCCAAAATGTTGAAAAAAATGACTGATTCACCACACATACACACATCAACACAAGGATAAAAGAAACATGAAAAACAAGGAAACATGATACCATCAAAGGGACATAATAATTTTCCAGTAGCCAACCTCAAAGAAATGGAGATCTACGAACCACCAAAGGATTCAAAATAAATGTTTTAAGGAAGCTCAGTGAGGGGGCTTCCCTGGTGGTGCAGTGGCTTAGAATCCACCTGCCAATGCATGGGACATGGGTTCAAGCCCCGGCCCAAGAAGATGCTACACTCCATGGAGCAACAAAGCCCGTGTACCACAACTACTGTGCCTGTGCTCTAGAGCCCATGAGCCACAACTACTGCAGCCTACACGCCTAGAGCTCGTGCTCCGCAACAAAAGCCACTGCAATGAGAAACCTGCGCACTGCAATGAAGAGTAGCCCCCACTTGCTGCAACTACAGAAAGCCCGTGTGCAGAAACGAAGACCCAATGCAGCCAAAAATAAATAAAATAACTTTTAAAAAAAGGAAGCTCAGTGAGCTACAAGAGAACACAGATAGATAACTCAACATGATAAGGAAAATGATACAGGAAAAAAACAAGAAGTTCAGAGAGACAGGAATCATAAAAAAGAATCAAACAGAAATTCTGAAGTTGAAGAATACAACAAATGAAAAGAAAAATGCAACAGAGTATCAACAACACACTTGGTCAAGCAGTGGAAAGAATATGTGAACTCAAACACAGGTCATTTATCATCCAGCCAGAGGGGGGAAGAAAGTGAAGTCAGCATAGGTAAACTATGGAATACCATCAAGCAAAACAATATTTGCATTACTGGAGTCCCAGGAGAAGGAGAGATAGAAAGAAAAAGTGTCAGAAAGTTTGAAGAAATAATGTCTGACTTCCCAAGTCTGGGAAGAGATGTGAACACCCAATTCATGATGCTCATAGGTCCATGTACAGATTCATTCCAAAGAGGATATTACCAAGACACATTATAAACAAAACTGTCAGTAAACAAGCAAAAAAACCCAAACAGAATTTTGAAAGCACGAAAAGAAAAGAAACTTCTTCACACAGGGAACCCTCATAAGGCTATCAGTAGATTTTTCAGCAGAAATCTTGCAGCCTAGGAGAGAGTAGGATGATATACAGTTGGTTCTCTGAATCTGTGAATTCTAAACCTGCAGATAGAGAGGGTTCACTCTGTTCACTGTACTATGTCATTTTATATAAGGGACTTGAGCATCTACAGATTTTGGTATCCACACGGGCTCCTGGAACAAATATCCTGTAGATACTGTATTCAAAACACTGAAGAAAAAAACTGTCAAACAAGAATATTTTACCTAGCAAAGCTGTCCTGCACAATTAAAGAAAGACTTTAGACAAACAAAACCTGAGGGAGTTCATTGACACTCAGCCTGACTTCTAAGAAATGCCAAAGGGAAAAGAGACTACTTAGTCCTGGGCCTTGCACATTTTTCTTTCTCTCCATCTGAACTCAAGGCCTCTGTTGCAACCATGCTCCACCAGATCACTGGTCAGGCCAAGAAGCATCCTAGCTTGATCCCCCTCTTTGTATTTATTACAGTGGGAGGTACTGGAGCAGCATTGTGTGTCTTGCACCTGGAATTGTTCAATCCAAATGTTAGCTGGGACAGAAAGAATAACCCAGGGAGTTCCCTGGCAGTCCAGTGGTTAGAACTTGGCATTTTCACTTCTGTGGCTGGGGTTCAATCCCTGGTCTAGGAACTAAGATCCCACAAGCCGCCCAGCGTGGCCAATGAGGAAAAAAAGAAAGAATAACCCAGAACCCTGGAACAAACTGGGTCCCAATGATCAATACAAGTTCCACTCAGTGAATGTCGATTACAGCAAACTGAAGAAAGAAGTTCCAGATTTCTAAATGAAATGTTTCACTATAATGCTTCTTAGAATGAAGGTCTTCCAGAAGCCATCTGCACAATTTTCCACTTAACCAGGAAATATTTCCCCTCTAAATGCATGAAATCACATTGTTGTTTTGTGTTGGGGTTTACAGTGATTAATAAATATCTGAAACTTGAAAAAAAAAAGCCAAAGGGAGTTCTTCAGGCAGAAATGAAAGGATAATAAATAGAAACATGAAAACATAGGAAAATATAAAACTCACTGGTAAAACTGAGTATGTAGTAAAATTCAGATTACTATAATACTGTGTTGGTGGTGTTTAAATCACTCAAGTATAAAAGTTAAAAACAAAAGGATTAAAAAAAAGGATTAGAATAATTACAGCCACAATAATTTGTTAATGGATACACAATATAAGAACATGTGAACTGTGACATCAAAAACATAAAATGTGGTGGTGGCAGGGAGAGTAAATTCGGAATGGTGTCAGGAAAACTGGATATCCACAGGTAAAAAAAAAATGAAACTGGACCCCTGTCTTATACCACTTATAAAAACTAACTTGAAATAGATTAAAGACTTAAATGTAAGACCTAAAAACGTAAAATCCCTTAAAGACAACCTAAGGAAAAAGTTCTGTGAAATTAGTCCTAGTGATGATTTTTCTGGATATCACCAAAGCACAGGCAATGAAAGCAAAAATAAACAACTAGGACTACACCAAATGAAGATACTTCTGCATAGCAACGCAACAATCAACAACAAAAAGAGGCAATCTACAGAATGGGAGGAAATATTTGCAAGCCATTATCTGATAAGATGTTACCATTCAAAATATACAAGGTATTCAAAAGACTTAATAACAAAAAAATAGAGTTAAAAAATGGGCAACGGACGTGAAGAGAATAATACAAACAGGCCACAGTTATATGAAAAATGCTCTTCACTAATAAGGTAGACTTCATTAGGCTCACTACAAGATTATATGCCTCAAATCATTACGTATTAGAGATCAGTACAGCAGATATTAAGCTACAAAAGAAAGGAGAAAGCAGTGTAAACAACCCAGCCCTGGCTATGACAGCAACTACTCAGAAAGCTAGGCAAGGAAGCAGTTCCCATGGTCCATATGTGAGAAGAAGACAACATCCTCTGAAGAAAATGAAGGGAGGAAAGAAAGAGCCTAGTCCAGGTCACTGGGAAGAGTAAGGAGGAAAAAAAAAAGAGTAAGGGACTTACTCTTCAGCGAGGATACAAGTGCAGAGTTCTCCAGCATCACTTCGAGGTACAGGCATCTCTGAGCCTCATCAAGGAGGCCTCATTCCTCCCAGGAGAAGTACATGGCAATGTCCTGAAAGGTCACACCACCCTGTCATGATTAGTACAAATGAAACTACGAATATTCTCTGAGAACCCACAATCCAACTCCTCACACATCTCCACAATCATCCTCTTTCAAAGCTCCCCACCTCAAAGGAGATACCAGGCCCTGGTGCCACTGATGCCCATGCTCTCCTCAGGGTTCCATTGATTACTGTGCTCAGCAACAAAAGATGGAGGGGCGGGGGGCCGCAGCAGCACATAAATGCTATCTCAGCTCTGGGCCTGCCAAGCAATTCCCTTGGGGCCTTCCAGATTGTGCCTCCAAGACACAAATTTGGGCTCATGTTTCACCCTTAAGGCCCCAACTCCAGGGCCTGTGGACCATCAGCTCACAATTCTCCCCTTGTGCACATCATTGTGTAGACACATCTCTCACACCTTCAGACCCCACAGTTGCACTTCCCCAGCTTTGCCACCTTCCTGCCCCACACCACAGACATCTCCCTGGACTCACCCATGTACTTGGCAAACGGCATCCAGAAGAGTGCTTGAAAATTACTAACATGATTTAGTACAACCCCAATCCTCTGATGCATCCCACAGCCAGGTAAATTCTCAATGCTGCTTTGATGATTGATGTTGCCTGTGATCTTTGTTTCAATATTAACCACCCAGAGCCACATGTGAATTTCAGATATCCATGACCCTCTTCCACTTCCATGCTGCACTTGCTGTCCATTCAGCCACCACAACCTTCTGCTGTCCACCCAAACTTCATTAAAAGCCCAGTCCCACATGCCCGGCACAGTGACTCTCCCAAGCCCATATTCGCCCCAGACCTTATTCACTAGCAAGAATGAAACATCCTACAACCCATCAAAGCTCACCACCAAATCCTGGTGAATTCATACAGTACTGAATTAGCAGGAGCCCTGCCTCAGTGTCATCTTGTCTCAATTACTCCTATGCCTCCTGGACATAGGAGCAGCTATCTCCAGTTCATTCATCCCATGGAAGGCTTGGCTACTTGCTAGATCAACCCACACCATTTCCACTATCACCCCTCTCCCTAATCTCTTTTTGTGAGATCCAGCAACCCCAATAGTGTCAAGGAAGAAAACTACTCCTTAGTATGCAACCTAGTCCTTCTGACTCTCCAATAGCGTTGTCACTAAAACCTGCATTCCCTTCCTAAACAACATCCACAGCCCCACCATGGTCTACATAATAGCCACCACTTTTGGAAGTCTCCCTCCTGAAAGCCTTCTCCAGATTTCCAGACCTGTGTGTCCAACTGCCCACTCCACTAACTGTTCTCTGAAACTTTTCAGAGTCTTAACAAGACCAAAACAAATCTTCTGACGTTCCTAAGGAAAATTAACCTACCACCAACTTTTCCATCCCAGTTTGTTGGAGCTTCCATCCTTTCAGCTGATAGGATGAAAAACTCTAGGGTCATCTCTGGCTCCTCGTTTTTCTCCCTCACCTACACCATCCAAAGTCTACTCAGCTCTTTCATTAAAAATGGACCTGGAATCTAACCTTTTCTCCCACCTCCATGGTCATAACTCTGGTCCATCAACACTCATCTGGATTATAGCAGTAACCTCCTCCTGAATTCCCTGCCACCTGCCTTAACCCCATAATCTCTTCTCCACCGTGTAGCCAGGTGGAGCCTTTTAAACCTAAATAAGACCAACTCCTTTCTCTTATACAAATCTCCCATTATCTCCGTAATAGATGCCAAGATTCTCAGGCAGCCACATTACAGGCCTGATTCTTGATTCCCTGCTCTTTGTTCTTAACAGAAAGAATGGAGACCTACTGTACCCTGTTCCCAACTCAGTCACACTGAGCATTTGCTCATGCTGCTATATGTTCCTGAGATAACTCCCACACCATATGTTTACACTGGTTGCCAGAAATAGGAACACCACTATGTTACTGATTGGCCTGCATTGGGGTACTGCCAGGGTCCCCACAGGCAAGAGACAGGAAATCAGCACGGGAAGTGCCTCAAGACACCAAATTTCAGACACTATACCGCTGATGTCAGGACTAGTGAGGGCCTGGGACATGCTCTCTTTCCTTGTGTAAATTCCCTAAGTTCTTTTTTAACCTCCAGAATATGTGGGAAGAGGAAGGAACCATGGCTGGGTTCCATGTGCACAGGACTCCCCCGTATCCCCACCCAGCCCTGGAACCAGGTGACTTCGGATTAATTTACTAACCTCTGTGTTTCAGTCTTCAGAGCTGCCTATTACCAGATCTCTGACCCTGGACAAGGACTCTACTTATCTGTGCCTCACTATTCTCATCACGCACATTCCCGACTGTTCCCTCTCTGAGCAGCTTTTTGGTAAACTTTTAAAACCCTAATATAGGGGCTTCCCTGGCCGTCCCGTGGTTAAGATTCTGTGCTTCCACTGCAGGGGACTTGGTTTCTATCCCTGGTTGGGGAACTAAGATCCCACATGCCGAGTGGTGCGGCCAAAAAATAAATAAATAAATAAAACCCTAATACAGACTGTGTCCCTCTTCCATTCACAACTCTCCATGGCTCCCAAGTCCCTCTGTTTGCCAATCCAGGCGTGACTCCCCCTCACACTCATTGTCCCCTAAAAACAAAGGCTGGACCCCAAGTTTTCAGAAGCCTCCCGGCTCAGTCTTACCTCAAAGCCTTTACACATGCCGGTACCTCCGCCTGTAACCCTCTCCCACGCGCCATCACACTGTCTGTGAGAAATAGGGACCCCCATCTTCCTGGACACCGCGGCCTGGGCTGCGGGCACGTGAGCAGGCGCCCCGCACTCGGGTCTCCCGTGTCTGGTGGGGTGAGGGCGGTGAGGACCCGCAGGACGAGCGTTTACCTGAGGTGGGTCCCTCAGCGCCGCTGCCGCCATCGGACTCTGTGGGCAGAGCGGGGCCGGGAGCAGCAGTCCCTACCTCTACTCAGAGATCTACAGCCTCTGACACGGTAAACAAGTCCGAGGGAAACAAAAGTGGCCTCAACCAGGAAGTAGCCGGTAGTCCAGCCCTGACACGCTTCCTAAGACCGGAAATGCCCCTGTCCTGGTCTTTCATTGGAGCAACACTGCTCTACTTCTGGTGCAGTGTGTTCTGGGCAATGTAGTTCCCATAACTCCACAGGCCGGCGGGAAGGGGCACTCCTCATCTGCCCCCGCGGAGCAAAAGCCCTAGGCACCTCGAGGGACGCTGGGAAAAGGCGTCCAGGCTTCAAGAGTGAAGGGAGGGGCTTCCTTTCCTCTTAAAGGGGCCGAAGGCGGACTGCAGGGGAGTGTTGTCTGCAGTTCTTCAGCACTGTAAAGTATTTAGAGATGTAGGTGGGGAAACTTTCCTCTACCCAGTTTTTACCTTTTCAGCTCAAGCTCTGTAACAAAAGGCAATAACAAGAGAAAAACAAACAGGAGTTTATTGACATGTTTATACATACATGAGAGAGACAGGGTTGAGTAACTCAAATAATTGAGTTAGACACAGGGAGATGTGAGGGCTGACATCTGCAGGCAGAAAGAACCGCGGCCTTAGAAAGGGCCGCAAGTTTGGAGAAGGTGCTCCACTGTTACCGCTAATATAAATAATGTTTGTAAAATTCTTACCTAATAAATAATTTAGGACATTAAAAAAAGAAAAAGAAGTGGCTTAGAATTCAATCTTATATAACACCTTCGACAAAGAACAATACATTTTAGGTGTAACAAAAGAAAGGAAAAAGTACTTGAGTCGCTAGGGATGCCAAATAATGTGGGAAAGTAACGTTGGGTAAGAGCTAATCTTAAAAAAAAGAGACAACAGGCCCCAAATGGAGTCACTTGTGCTAAACGCATGTCAGCATAGCAAGACTTAATATCGAACCTAACTGCAGTTTTAGCTTCTCCTAAGAATGTAATCTTAACCAGTCAGTCTGAATTTCCTGGCCAGCACTAGTGAGGTAATCTGCCAGCTAGACGCTTTTTATCTCCCAAAGGAGAGTGCCCTTCGTGAAATAATCTATTGACCTTAAAAATAAAACAGTTAGGGGCTTCCCTCGTGGTGCAATGGTTAAGAATCTGCCTGCCAGTGCAGGGGACACGGGTTCAAGCCTTGCTCTGGGAAGACCCCACATGCCACGGAGCAACTAAGCCTGTGCACCACAACTACTGAGCCTGCTCTCTAGAGCCCGTGAGCCACAACTACTGAGCCAACGTGCCACAGCTACTGAAGCCCAGGCGCCTAGAGCCCGTGCTCTGCAACAAGAGAAGCCACCACAATGAGAAGTCCGTGCACCACAGTGAAGAGTAACCCCTGCTCACCGCAACTAGAGAAAGCCAGCACACAGCAACAAAGATCCAACGCAGCCAAAAATAAATTAATTAATCAAAATAAAATAATAAAATAAAACAGTTATTTTACCAGCAGAAATGGGTTTATTCAGAAATAGCAGAGAATTATAAATCGGAACAAGCAAGCAATGGCAAAAACCATAGGCAAGTCCAACAAAGGAGAGAGATGTTATTTTACAGAAAAAGGGAGGAAGTCAGGACATTATTTTGAAAGAAAGTCTATTGGAGAAAAGAGAGTTTAGGGTAATGAGTGTTTCTCATTGGTGGAGTTGCTGGGGTACTAGGTTTCTTGTAGTAGATGCAATGTACATCTTTTCCTGTTGGGGCCTGTAACTGATGATTCTTTCCTGTTGATGATTCTTCTGTTGGAGTTTATAATTGACAATTCTTCCTGTAGTTGATGTTCAGTGGTACTTCTTGAGAGCTCCCCTTCTGGCCGCTTGACCACATATTAGTGAGGTTTCCCTTTATCAATATTCACAAATTCGTTCTTTATGACCTCCTTGTCTCACCCCCCTCTCTGCCCTTAAAAATCTTTCCTTTTCTGTAGCCCTTTGGAACTCCTTTCTAATCGCTAGATGGGATGGTCCCTGATACATGAATCATTCAATAGAGCCAATTAGATCTTCAAATTTAATCAGATGAATTTTGTTTTTTGCCACTAGTTAGCAAAGTTTGTTATGTAAATTCCTCTTGTGTTGTCTCCAGGCTAATAAGGGTCTAAAGTTGTCTCTTGTGATTAATTTTTGTCCTTTGTAAATTTACGTCCTGCTCTTAGGCAAATAGGAGGAGAACACAGTGCCTTTCTTGCATTAACTGCTTCTTAATTTCCTTTAGTTCAAAATAAATATGCCAAAAAGGCATATTTTTGGGTAAAATGAAAAGGAGGTCATGTTTCAGGGATGAAGTCATATTTTCACAAAGAAACTAAATAAATGATCAATAGGAATGGGCAAAAGACCTAAATAGACATTTCTCCAAAGGGGGAAAAAAAATTGGGCTGGCCAAAAAATTCGTTTGGTATTTTCTGTAAGATGGCTGTGATTGTGCTTAGTTGTCTTTAACTTCATTCGAAACAATTTTGTTAGATTGTATAATGAGAGCTGTCGTATCAGAGTGCATTTAAAGAAAAAAACATCAAAATTGGCGAATTGTTTTGCAGCCATTTTAATATTGAAGATGGAAGAAAAAAGCAACATTTTCGGCATATTATGCTTTATTATTTCAAGAAAGGTAAAAACGCAAAGGAAAGATGTGTGCAGTGTATGGAGAAAGTGCTGTGACTGATCAAATGTGTCAAAAGTGGTTTGCAAAGTTTCGTGCTGGAGATTTCTCGCTGGATGATGTTCCATGATCAGGTAGAACACTTAAACGTGATAGCGATCAAACTGAGATATCAAGAACAATCAACATTATACCATGCAGGAGATAGCTGACATACTCGAAATATCCAAATCAAGTGCTGAAAGTCATTTGCACCAGCTTGGTTATGTTAATCGCTTTGATGTTTGGGTTCCACATAAGTTAAGTGAAAAAAACCTTCTTGAGCATATTTCCTCACATGATTCTGTACTGAAATGTAACGAAAACATTCTGTTTTTAAAACAAATTGTGACGGTCAATGAAAAGTGGATACTGTATAATAATGTGGAATGGAAGAGATCATGGGGCGAGCAAAATGAACCACCACCAACCACACCAAAGCCCGGTCTTCGACCAAAGAAGGTGACGTGTATATGGTGGGATTGGAAGGCAGTCCTCTATTATGAGCACTTTCCAGAAAACCAAATGATTATTTCCAACAAGTACTGCTCCCAATTAGACCAACTGAAAGCAGAACTCGACGAAAGCGTACGGAAGTAGTCAACAGAAAACACATAATCTTCCATCAGGATAACACAAGACCACATGTTTCTTTGATGACCAGGCAGAAACTGTTATAGCCTGGCTGGGAAGTTCTGATTCATCCGCCATATTCAACAGACATTGAATCTTTGGATTTCCATTTATTTTAGTCTTTACAAAATTCTATTAATGGAAAAAAATTCAGTTCCCTGAAGACTGTAAAAGACACCTGGAACAGTTCTTTGCTCAGAAAGATAAAAAGTTTTGAGAAGGTGGAATTATGAAGTGGCCTGAAAAATGGCAGAAGGTAGTGAAACAAAAGGGTGAATACACTGTTCAATAAAGTTCTTGGTGAACATGAAAAATGTCCTTTATTTTTACTTAAAAACCAAAGGAATTCTTGGCCAACCCAATACACATGGCCAATAGACAAATGAAAAGATGCACAACATCCTTAGCTATGAGAGAAATACAAATCAAAACTACAATGAGGTACCACCTCACACCAGTCAGAATGACCATCATTAAAATGTCTACAAATAATAAATGCTGGAAAGGGTGTAGAGAAATGGGAACCCTCCTACACTGTTGGTGGGAATGTAAGTTGGTGCAGCCACAATGGAAAACAGTATGGTGGTTCCTCAAAAAACTAAATATAGAACTACTATATGATCCTGCAATCCCACTCCTGGGGCATATATCTGGACAAAACTATAGTTCAAAAAGATACATGCACCCCTGGGCTTCCCTGGTGGCACAGTGGTTGAGAGTCTGCCTGCCAATGCAGGGGACACAGGTTCATGCCCCAGTCCAGGAAGATCCCACATGCTGAGGAGCAGCTAGGCCTGTGAGCCATGGCCGCTGAGCTTGCGCCTCCAGAGCCTGTGCTCTGCAACAGGAGAGGCCACAACAGTGAGAGGCCCGCATACCACAAAAAAAAAAAAAAAAAGATACATGCACCCCTATGTTCACAGAAGCATTATTCACAATAGTCAAGACATGGAAACAATCTAAATGTCCATCAACAGATGAATGGATAAAGAAGATGTGGCATGTATATACAATGGAATACTACTCAGCCATAAAAAAGAATGAAATAATGCCATTTGCAGCAACATGGATGGACCCAGAGATTATCATACTAAGTAAATCAGAAAGAGAAAGGTAAATACCATATGTTATCACTTATATGTGGAATCTAAAATATGACACAACTGGGCTTCCCTGGTGGTGCTGTGGTTGAGAGTCCACCTGCTGATGCAGGGGACACGGGTTCATGCCCCGGTCCGGGAGGATCCCACATGGCGCAGAGCGGCTTGGTCTGTGAGCCATGGCCACTGAGCCTGCGCGTCCGGATCCTGTGCTCCGCAACGGGAGAGACCACAACAGTGAGAGGCCCGCATACGGCAAAAAAATAAAAAATAAAAAATAAAAATAAAAATAAAATAAAATAAAATGTGACACAACTGAACCTATCTACGAAAGAGAAAAAGACTACCAGACATAGAGAACAGACTTGTAACTGCCAAGGGAGAGGGGGGATGGGGGAAGGAAGGAGTGTGAGTGCGGGATTATCAGATGCAAAAAATTATATATCGAGTGGATAAATCACAAGGTCCTACTGTATAGCACAGGGAACTATCCAATATCCTGTAATAAACCATAATGGAAAAGAATATGAAAAAGAATGTATATATATGTATAACTGAATCACTGTCCTGAACAGCAGAAATTAACACAACACTGTAAATCAACTATACTTCAATTTAAAATAAATAAATAAATGGACTTTCCTGGTGGTGCAGTAGTTAAGACTCCGTGCTCTCAATGCAGAAGGAAAGGGGTTCGATCCCTGGTCAAGGAACTAAGATCCCACATCAATCAATCAATCAATCAATCAAGAAAATGTAAAATGGTCCTAAGGATTCTGAAGTAAAGCAAAAATAAAACAGAGGAGACTAGAGAGTTTGGGGCAATTCCCCCTCCCCTGCCCCCACACCTCACGGCTTGTGGGATCTTAGTTCCCCGACTAGGGGTTGAACCTGGGCCCTTGGCAGTGAGAGTACGGAGCCTTAACCACTGGACCACCAGGGAATTCCCTGGGGCAACTTTAGAAGAGGCAGCCTGGGAAGGCCTCTCAGAGGAGGGAATACAGAATGAGTCTAGAGTGAAGTGAGGAAGGAAGCCATGTGGATGACAAATGAATAAAATATTCAAGTCCTGACAGTGATATGGCTACAATGAGAGAAACACAGGGCTTCCTGGGCATTTACATCCAAAGGGACATTTCTACACACTATCATCACTGAACAATTTAATTGATTCACTTTCCAAATATAAGTAATTGTCTTAAACAGGAAAATAGATTATTACAATCCAGTTCCTCTTGCTGTTAAACACATGGCAACTACAAAGGTAAATCTAGTGATGTTCTCAGTTCCCGGCCTGTCCTGCAACCTTCTCTGATCTAGCAGAGCAGTGGTCATTCTCAAAATTCTTATCTTGCCCATCTTTGCCCACAAGCTCAACCCTTCCTCTGCCCAGGCCCTTAGCTGTGTAGAGGTTAGGTGTCCCACCCACCAGCAGACGGCAGCCTCCAAACAAGTCAGGGCCTGACAACCAACTAGTCTATGGGCCAGTCATGCCCATAAGACTGCCCACAATATTCTATTTCTTTTTTTTTTAATATTTCTTTATTTATTTGGCTGCATAGGGTCTTAGTTGTGGCACACAGGATCTTCGTTGCAGTGTGCGGGATATTTAGTTGAGTCGTGCGAACACTTAGTTGCGTCATGCATGCGGGATCTAGTTCCCTGACCAGGGATCCTGGGCTCCCTGCACTGGGAGCTCGGAGTCTTAACCACTGAACCACCAGGGAAATCCCTCTATTTCTTTCTTAAACTGACTACCAGTATTTCATCGACATTATCTAATTGCTTTTTACATGCCAGTAGAATGCCTGTTACATGCCTGTAGCAAAAAATATAATGCAAGGGACTTCCCTGGTGGAACTATGGTTAAGAATCTGCCTGCCAATGCAGGGGACACGGGTTTGAGCCGTGGTCCAGGAAGATCCCACACGCAGCGGAGCAACTAAGCCCTTGTGCCACAACTACTGAGCCTGCGCTACTGAAGCCCATGCGTTACAACTGCTGAAGGCCCCATGCCCAGAGCCTGTGCATCACAACGAGAAGCCATCACGATGAGAAGCCTGCGCACTGCAACGACGAATAGTCCCTGCTCACCGCAGCTAGCGAAAGCCCACGTGCAGCAACAAAGACCCAATGCAGCCAAAAATAAATTAATTAATAAATTAAATATATATATATATATATACATACAATGCAAGAGGCTTCAAATTTTAAAAAGAGTTTATTTGGAGTCTTAAGACTTGAAATTCAGGAGACACAGATACAAGTAACCCCTATAGAGTGTTCAGGGAAGAAAAAGAATCAGGGGCTTATAAAGCAAAAAGCCCTGAGGTTTTTAAAGTTGCCTGGTTGAGAATTGTAATTGACTCTCACTCAGAAAATATTTGTCCTTAAGGAATCCCGAGTTATTTTAGGGTTAGAGTCAGATAAATAGCTTGAGTTTCTGACAGGTGTTCTCTATGACTTCATCAGGTCAAAAGGTCAGAGTCCATCCAGGTGAGACATGCATAACTCACACTCCCTAAACATACTACCCCCAAATGCAGCACTTTGACATATTAAATATCTTAATAAGAAACAGACATATATGTATAATCGAGACAGGAAGACAAGAGCATGGCCATCTTGGAAAATGACTGGGGGATGGCCTTGAGCAAACAGGCCCAACACCTGAAGACTTCGGGTTTTTTTGTTTTTTTGCGGGGTGGGGAGGTGCTTCACCACGCCGCCTTCGGAACCTGGGACCCCTGAAGTGGAAGTGTGGAGTCTTAACCACTGGACTGCCAGGGAATTCCCCAAGGCTCTGGTCTTTGAGTCAATAACCAGAGACCCATAGGACTAAAAGAGTAGCTCTATCTCTGTTCCACTGATGTATGTACATAGTTTCCAAAGGACAAAAGCGGGGCTGTAAATCTGCCACGTAAGATATAAAGGCCTGACACACAATCCTAAGTTGTTTTTGCAGGAAGCAGACCCGCCCCCGCCCCCCACTCAGGCACTCAGGATACTGGCCCTGGGTAGTTAAGGTGCAGATTAAGGGAATGATTTCAATGGGCCCAGACTCCTGCTTATTCCCATATATAGAAAAGCACTAAATTCCTTAACTTGAGATATCTGCTTTTCTTTATTTTTTAAATTTATTTTTGGCTGTGTTGGGTCTTCACTGCTGCATGAGGACTTTCTCTAGTTGTGCCAAGCGGGGGCTGCTCTATCTTTGCAGATGCACGGGTTCCTCGTGGTGGCTTCTCTTGTGGTGAAGTATGGATTCTAGGTGCACAGGCTTCAGTAGTTGCGGCACGCGGGCTCTAGAGCGCAGGCTCAGTACTTGGGGCGCACGGGCTTAGTGGCTCCGCGGCAAGTGAGATCTTCCCGGACCAGGGCTCGAACCCAAGTCCCCTGCATTGGCAGGAGGATTCTTAATCACTGTGCCACCAGGGAAGTCCTGCTTTTCTTTAATTAACAATAATCTTTTGATGTTCCGACTACACGGTCTTTGTTGCAAAAACTCCTCTAGATCCTGGCTCCTCCCTGACCTTTTCAACTATCTGAGAGGCTGCCTTCCGGGCTTGAAGTCCTCAGAAAACCCGCCAAATAAAACAGAATTCTCAACTTTTAGGTTGTGCATTTTTTTTCAGTCAACATGCGTGTGAAGAGCTCTCTGCTTTTCATTTAGTTCTCTTTCAGACCAGTTTCTTGGTCAGCCGACTGTGTGTTGGGCTCAAGGTGGAGGCTGACGCAGCCTTTGGACATAATGAAATTGTGGCTGAGAGAAACGCCTCCCATGGGAGAGGCCCGAGGAGCTGACAGACGATGGCGTCCCCTTGAGGACTGTGCAGGCAGACAGTGAGTGCTCTGGGATTCAGAAGAATGAGGGAAAACGGTCATGATTAGAATTCAAACAACGCAAAAAGCAGCAGCAGCAGCAGCAGCAGCTGGGCGTCCCTGGGTCCTTGCTGTCTGCCACCAGCCCTGGTGGGGCGTGAAGCGCTTCACGTGCCCTGATAAAATGTTTAAACCCAGCTCTGGGGTCAGTCTTGGGAGTTTGTATTCAGCCTCTAGACCCCAAAACTTTCCTGCTGTGTGACCTTGGGGAAGTGTTGGGCTGCATCCAGCAGTCCTGCAAGCCCTGTACTTGCCCAGCCTCAAGACTGAGGAATGCCTGAGGTCAGCAGCAGAGACATGTCTAATATGTGGGGGGATCTCACCCACCTGAAGCATAAAGTTCTTTGTGCCACACCCCACTGTGTGCAGCAGATGGCGGGCAGGACAGGGCAACTGTCTTCTCTACCAGGTGTCGACTAAAAAAATACATACAACCTAAAAGTTGAGAGTTATGTTTTATGCAGTGGAAATTTTTCAAACTTGAAGCCCGGGTGGCAGCGTCTCAAGTAACCTTGAGAGAACTGCTCCAAGGAGGCGAGGGGGGAGCTAGGATATACAGGAGTTTTGCAACAAAGGACAGGTGGTAGGAACAAAAGATTACTGTTAAGAAAACTAGGGACTTCCCTGGTGGCACAGTGGTTAAGAATTCGCCTGCCAATGCAGGGGACACAGGTTCGAGCCCTGGTCCGGGAAGATCCCACATGCCACGGAGCAACAAAGACCGTGCGCCATAACTACTGAGCCCACATGCCGCAACTACTGAAGCCCTCGCGCCTAGAGCCCGTGCTCTGCAACAAGAGAAGCCACCGCAATGAGAAGCCCACGCATCTCAAGGAAGAGTAGCCCCCGCTCGCCGCAATTAGAGAAAGTCCGCGCCAGCGACGAAGACCCGATGCAGCCATAAATAAATATATTTTAAAATAAAAATTAAAAAAAGAAAAGAAAATTAGAAGTCTCAAGCTAAGGAATTTAGCGCTTTTCTGTGTATGCGAAGATGCAAGAGTCTGGGCTCATTGCAATCATTCCTTTGATATGCACCTTAGCTATCCAAGGCCAATGTCCTGTGTTTTCTCACCCTGAGTTCCCTCGGCTCACCGTGGGGAATGGCTGCAGTCTGATGGCTGCTAGATGGCAGGTATTCTCTGTTTCCTTCCTGAGTTCCCTCGGGGCTCACCAGCTCACAATAGGCTGTGGCTGCAATCACTGGTGACTGTGACATCCTTTATTGACATGGCAGGAAATATTCCATTTCTCACGGGGAAGAGGGAGGTTGCCTGTTCCAGGAAGAACTGACATCAGGTTGGTTCACAGGTTGCCAGGAAAACTGGCAGAGGAGCACTCCCCTCAGAGTCCCTTTGATAAACTGTCACAGTGGAGATAGTCCTAATCTAAAGATTAGAACAGGGACTTCCCTGTGGTCCAGTGGTTAAGACTCCGCGCTTTCACTATCGTGGCCCTGGTCGGGGAACTAAGATCCTGCGAGCTGAGGTGATGGGGTGTGGGGTGGGGGGAGTATGTAGGCATTTACTGATTAGGCTTTATGATTAAGAGGGAGGTCAGTCAGGTGAGTGGGGTGCAGGTGAGGCAGGGACTGATCGGGCAGGGGATGTACAGAGAGCAAGAGAGCAGCCATCCGGCTGGGCCTGATCATACAGGAAAACACTTCACTTCTCTGACCCTGCATTTCCCCCAGAAATCTGATTCTCCAGGTAGGTTGCTGTGAGAAATGCTAATAATGAAACCGAGCAGGACCCTGCAGGGCCCTCTGAGGTACAAAACCCCTTCTTATGTTTGTTGGATTCTCTGGTGGTCCAGTGGTTAAGACTCCATGCTTCCACTGGAGGAGGCACGGCTTCTATCCCTGGTCGGGGCAACTAGAATCCTACATGCCTAGTGGCTAAAAAAAAAAAAGCTTCAGCCTCCTAGACCTTTTCTGAGTTCCAAACGGCAAATCCATAGTTACTAATTAGGGAAGGGAGGGAATGCAGAAACAAAGGAGGAGGGGTCAAGAAAACAATAGTGCAGGGATAAAGCAGGGTCCTGGTTCCACCTCAAGGGATATACATAACAATATATTTTTGAGTTCTTCTGCAGGATCTGAGGCCTCCACCCATGTGGAGGATTGTAGCTTCTGGCTGAACACAAGCACATGGACCCCAGACTGGCTGGAACCAGAAGGCTGATGACTGAGATTCCTGAAAGACCACCCTGTTATCTCATCACCAACCAATCAGAGGAGGGTTACACACCCTGCAGCCCACCCCCAGATTTTGCCTATAAAAATTCTTCCCAGAAAACCATTGAGGAATTTGGGCTTTTTAAGTAAGTGTTTCTGCAAACTTTATTGATCCTTCTGATCTCTGGTGGCCACGGCCTGCAGCGGCTTGAAGCAGGATTTCCCTTCCCTGGCCAGAGAATGAATTCAGTTAGGCTTCAGCAGCAAGACCAGTGAATCTTAGCCACTAGCCCAGTTGCCAGTGACAAGGCCCTCAGCAGGAAGACCCTTTTCTTGTCATTTTAGCAAAGTTATATTGTAACAAACTTTTAAACCAGGCACACCCATGCTCTACTAATCTCTGGCTCAAGCACACGTTTCAAGTCTTTTAATCACAGAATACCTTGCCTAACTTGTCATTTCTTTCTGTAGATCAAAGAAGCAGAAATGAAAAATAAGTAATTAATAGATGACCAGATCTCTTCCCTAGATTCCCCTTCAATGGTCTCACAAACAAACTGTGTGAACAAGATAACATCTAGGGGAAGATCACAAGAAGTCCACAATCCTGCATGCAATGGAGGATGGCAAAGACTCTGATCCGCCATCTTGAAACCATGCACCTCAGATTGGGACTTGAACCCCCGTGCTGGGACTCAAACCTGGCCAGGACCCTGATTGGGATTTGAACCCATGCGGCTGGGACTCAAACCTGGCCGAAACGCAGATTGGGACTTGAACCCAAGTGCTGGGACTTGAACATGGCCAAAACCCACAGCCTTCCAACTGAGATCGCACACCTGGCTTCAAGACTTAATGAAGCTCAGGTTCTTGATGTCTAATCGCAGAAAGAATTCAGTGATAGACAAAGTGATAGGTAAGTGGATTTATTTAGAGAGAAACACACTCCACCAGACAGAGCGTGGGCCATCTCAAAAGGTGAGAAAGGCACGAGGGTGTGGGGTTGTCAGTTTTTATAGTGGTGGGTAATTTCTTATAGGATAATAAGTGGGAGGAGTATTCCAGCTATTTTGGGAATAGGCAGGAATTTCCAGGAATTGGGCCACGGCCCAATTTTTGATCCTTATTGTCGCCTTAGAACTGACATGGCACCTGTGGGTGTGTCATTTAGCTCACTGATGTGTTACAATGAGCATATAATGAAGCTCATGGTCTAGGGGAAGTCAACTTGTCCACCATCTTGGACCCATTTGGTTCTAATCCGTTTATGTCATGTCCTCGGGCTATGTCATCCTTTCAAACGTTGTGCCCTGCCCCCTTCCCTCCTGTTGCAATCTCAATGATTAACTGAGATGACGTCCCTCCTTTCCTTTAAAACTTTCATGGCCGAGCAGAATCTCTAGAGGTGGTTTCTGGGGGACGCTGAGTCCACCATCTCCCCAGATTGTCAGCATTCTGATTAAAGGCACCTTTCTTTTCTATGGACATTTGTGAGTATTTAATTGATTTTGTAAGCTGTGAGCAGCAAGACCTCCATTGGATAACAGCAGGTGGAGGCTCCAGGTCCCCAAGCCCAGCCAGGCCTCCGTATAGGTGCAGCCCAGAGAAGGCACAGAGACTCTGGGACGAGGCACGGTGCCCCTCATCCCTCATGCCCCCCAAGTTGAGGAGGTCTGGCAGCGATTAGAGCAGAGCGATGGAAAGCGCTCTTGGAGTGGTGGGCCTGAGGAGCATTTCTCGGGACAGACCTGAGCTGTAGATGCCCAGGGTGCTCCCCCTAGTCATTCCCTGTCCCCCACGGACACCACCGGCAAGCTAGCACTAGGGCGGCCATGCCCCACAGTAACTGCGTCGCGGGGCATGTTGGGGGTGTGGGTGTGGCCAGTGCATCCTCTCCTTACCTGCTCTGGAAGCCCTGTGATCAGGCCCCCCCATCCTCTCCATTTTGCACAGGAAGAAACCGAGGCCCAGAGAGGGGGTTTCTCTTGCCTGTGCTAAGTAAATGCCCAAGACAAAGTCAGATGACCAGTGTCCTCAGGACAACAAAGTAGACTGAGAAGATCTTAGAGTCTGGGGTGACTTCCCAGGGGGCAATCAGAGGACTGTCAGGAAAGGACACAAGTCAGTCTGGGATGAAGTGAGGGAGCCACGTGGATTACAAATTAATAAAAAGAAAATTCTGGGAGTTCCCTGGCAGTCTAGTGGTTAGGACTTGGAGCTTTTACTGCTTTGGGCCTGGGTTCAATCCCTGGTCTGAAAATTAATATCCTGCACCCTATGCGGTACGGCAAAAAAACCCCGAAAACAAACAAACAAATCTTACAGTGATCAGGGTTGTGGTGAGGGTAAACAGGATCACAGCTAGAGAGTAGTCCTAAGCCTTATTTGGGTTTCCATAAGAAGGGATACAATGCTCCTACACATGATCACTATTAGATATTTTAATGAATTTATTTTTCAATTATAAATAAATATCTTAAAGAAGAAACTGGATTCACAGCTGTAAGAGGTAAGCCAGCTCCACTTGGAATAAACAGAGGGAAACCCACCTGCAGAGAAAAATCCAGTGAACTTCTTGGTTCCATTCTGCACAGGACCCCTCTGTTTATGAAACTGTGGGCTTCAGATTGGGACTTGAGCCCACGTTCTTTTAACTGAGATCACACACCTAGTCTCAGGACTTAACAAAGCTCAGGTTCTTGATGTCTTGTCACAGAAACAATTCAGTGAGAGACAAAGTGATGGGTAAGAAGTTGATTTATTGGGGGGGGGCTTCCTTGGTGGTACAGTGGTTAAGAATCCACCTGCCAATGCAGGCGACACAGGTTCAAGCCCTGGTCCGGGAGGATCCTGCATGCCGTGGAGCAACAAAGCCCGTGAGCCACAACTACTAAGCCCACGTGCCACAACTACTGAAGCCTGTGAACCGAGAGCCCATGCTCCACAACAAGAGAAGCCACTGCAATGAGAGAACCGTGCACCGCAATGAAGAGTGGCTCTTACTCGCCGCAACTAGAGGAAGCCCACGCGTAGCAACGAAGACCCAACACAGCCAAAAATAAATTAATTTAAAATATATATATATTTTAAAAAGAGAAGTGGATTTATTTAGAGAGAAACACATTCCACAGACAGAGTGTGGACCATATCAGAAGGCAAGAGCGGCACCAGGGTATGGGGTTGTCAGTTTTTATAGGGATGGATAATTTCATAGGCTAATGAATGGGAGGAGTATTCCAGCTATTTTGGGGAAGGGGTAGGGATTTCTAGGAATTAGGCCACCACCCACTTTTTGGCCGTTTATGGTTGGTCTCGGATCTGTTGTGGTGACTGTGGGTGTGTCAATTAGTGGGCTGATGTGTTACAATGAGTATATACTGAGGCTCAAGGTCTGGTGGAAGTCAACTCATCCGCCATTTTGGACTTATTTTGTTCTAATCAGTTTGGGTCGTGTCCTCAAGCTATGTCATTCTTTTAAAGATTGTGCCCTGCCACCTTCTCTCCCGTTTCATTTAGAAGCAGAAATTTCCCAAACGTGTTAGTCTGGACTCGTAGCTGACTCTCCACCTCAGTCGAATGCACAGGAGGTTACCAGTGGGAATCCACCTTTGTATTGTTGAACTCTGCATATAATCACCGGGCTTGGAGCTAGGTGGAGGCCAGGCACTCATTCTATTTATGATTTCGGTACCTGTGTGATGTGTGTGATGCCAAGTAGAGTCAGACAAGCAGCTGGTGTGTCAGGGAGACGTGTCAACTGTGCATTTAACCTGTAAAATCCAAGCATATTGGTTAAGCAGAGGGTGTGAAAGAGCTGCTTTTTTTTTTTTTAATTTATTTATCTTACTTGCTGATTCCAATAAACTGTACCCGAGGGGTCCAGGTATTAAAGTCAGACTAGTCACAAAACCAAGCGTTTCAGAAGACATGGACATTCAAGATCTTTTGTATTTCTAATGGTGCTACAATGGGTAAAAACCACTTTGAAAAAGTTTGCCGCTGGGTATTGGAAAAATACTTGTTTCTCCTTTACTCTCACTCTACTGCCATACTCAACACTATTTTTTTTCATTGAAGTGTAGTTGATTTATCATATTGTATTAGTTTCAGGTATGATTCAATACAATAGTAATTCAATATTTTTATAGATTATACTCCATTTAAAGTTATTACAAAATAATGGCTATATTTCCCTGTGCTGTACAATAGATCCTTGTTGCTTATTTCTTTTATACATAGTAGTTTGTATCTATTAATCTCCTTCACATATTGTGTCCCTCTCCCCTTCCTTCTCCCCACGGGTAACCACTAGTTTGTTCTCTATATCTGTGAGTCTGTTTCTATTTTATCATATACATTCACTTATTTCTTTCTTTTAGATTCCACATATAAGTGATAACATAGAGTATGTATCTTTGTCTGATTTATTTCACTAAGCATAATACTCTCTAGTTCCATCCATATTGTTGTGAATGTCAGAATTTCCATCTTTTTATGGCTGAGTAATATTCCATTGTATGTATGTACCACATCACCTTTATTCATTCATCTGTTGATGACACTTAGGTTGCTTCCCTAACTTGGCTATTGTAAGTAGTGCTGCTATTAACATCGGGGTGCGTGTGTCTTTTTGAAGTAACCACACTCAACACTTCTGACACCAGAAGTGTGGCTGTTTTATCACACCAACCAATTGTGGCACCAACTGGGTGTCCTACAGTTCAGTGAATTCTGACACTAATTCGGGTTAGTGAAAATCCCTCAGGTTAAGGGCTCAGTCCCATATGATTTGTCCCCACTTCAGAGGCCAATTGCAAATAGTGGGTACCCATGTTACCCAAAACTTCTGTCTGATTTGGCTGCAAATCAGAGGTTCCCCTAACTGCTCTCCTCAAATTGGATTATTCACTAGAACCATTCACAGAATTCAGGGAAATACTCACTTACTTAGATAGTTTATTATATTTTAAAGGGTATGATAAAGGATACAGATGAACAGCCAGACAGAGTTACAGAGGGAGAGATCAGGAAGGGTCCTGAGCATAGGAGCTTCTGTCCCTGTAAAGTAGGGGCATGCCACCCTCCTGGCACATGGATGTGTTCGGCAACCTGGAAGATCTCCAAGTCCTGAACTTAAGAATGCATGATCCATTATTAACTCAATCTCCAGTTCCTATCCACTTCCAGGGATGCAGGGATGAGGTGGGGCTGAAAGTTCCAAGCTTCTAATCATAGTTTGGTCTTTCTGGTGATCAGTTCCCATCCTAAAGCCATCCAGGAGCCTACCAAGCACCACCTCATTTAAAGCCAAAGACTCTCCTTTCATCCAGGAAATTTAAAAGGATTTAGGTGCTCTGTGTCAGAAGCCAGGGTCCAAGATCAAATTTTAGAACAAAAGATGCTCCCAGGGGAATTCCCTGGAGATCCAGTGGTTAAGGCTCCACTCTTTCACTGTTGTGGGCACGGGTTTGAGCCTTGGTCAGGAAATTACGATCCGACAAGCTCCGCGTCGCAGCCAAAAACAAACAAACAAAAAACTCCTAGTGCTCTTATCTCTTAGGAAAATACAAGGGTTTGGGGGGCGCTGGGGAACCTGGCAGAGCCATATATATACATATATATATATATATATATGTGTGTGTGTGTGTATATATATACATATATATGTATATATATATATACATATATATGTATATATATATCTTTGCTGTTATTTCACAACCCATCTCCCAGAGGTCTTTCCAAAGAAAAGCTTTCTTTCATACCAAGATTTGCAAGAATATTCACCATAGTAAAATATCTGGAGACAGCCCAGGAAAGAGGATGGATGAATGGGTTTCTCCACATAGTGGAGCATTATCCCAGCCCGATAACAAGGGAATCAGAGAAGTGTCACAATTTACCCCGCAGAATGCCCCTGTTCCAGTATTCAGGCCATTTCTACAGGGTACATTCTAGCTTCTCAATGAGACTGAACCCTAATTTCCTATTGGAAGCCAGATCACAAATGTGTTCACAATAACTAGCATGTGAGCTTTTGCCTCGACTGTACACAGAATCTGTTTTCTCCAAACTGATCTTTCATATTGGTTTTGCAAATAAGCCTTCCCTACCCCCACACGTTCCATCTACTGGAAGAAATGCATGGAAAACATTGGACTTTTCTGGTATTTGTTAATAAAATTGCATTCTGCAACTTTCAGTCACCATTCTTCTTTAGGTCCAGTTTAGCTATTAAATTGCCAGTAAATCAAATGATTATATATTATTTAAATACAAAGGTCCCTTTCTTCAGTTAAGGCCTCTTTCTAAGTTTCCATCTCTGCTCCCCACCTTTTTAGGTGCCTGTGGCTGCACTAGAGATAGAGTGTGGACAGAGGACAGGGCAGCAGGCAGGGAAAGACTCGTTGGACCACTGAGCTTGGAACTCACTGTCTTATTGTAACCGAAAGTGGGGTCCGGCTGCTCGCCACTCAAAAGCCAATAAAGAGGTCAGGTTTGTGGAAAGGAAAGTGCTTTATTTTGGATGCCGGCAACCGGGGGATGGAGAGGGTGGACGCCTGTCCTAAGGCTGACTCCACCCCCACCCCCACCCCCGCGACAATCAGTGGGCAAGAGCTTTTATAGACGGAGGGAGGGGACCACATGCAGAAACAGCACAGTCAGCTCTAACAGTCATCTTGAAATTGGTCATCTGTGCTCTGATCAGCGTCATCTTGATTGTTTTAAGCACAATTAGTCTTCAGGTTCAGGGTCTGTTCTTTCACATTTCTTTGAGGCCAATTCTCAAAATTGTGTCAGCTATGTCATGGCTACAACCTGGTCATCATGCTGTTAACTTCTTCCACCTGGTGGGGGTTTCAGTATCTACAAGACAGCTCACAGGATATGGCTCAGAATATTATCTATAGTCCTTAAGGAGGAACTAAAGATCCTTGATTTTTGCTTAATGACTAAACAATTATTATTTGGTCTCCTTTGACTGTTTTCCTTTGTTTCTGCATTTTCTCACTTCTCTGATTAAACTTATTCTTTTGCTAAAATTTTTCCACAGACAAAAGCAGGCTGAGGACATGGTGTGTGTGGAGGGGCAAGGACCATAGGGTCCTGCTCCGTTTCATTCTCACGTGGGACACACGCCAAAATTTTAAAGAATAAACACCAACATAACACATCCATTCATTTATTCAACAGATATTTATTGGTTATTTGAAATGTACCAGATGTTTTCTACACACCTGAGATACTTTAGTGAACAAAACTGAGAAATTCCCTGCTCTTCATAAACTTATTTTTTTGGGGGGGAGGGGTGAAACAATAAATGGAAAATACAATCAGGAAATTACATTCTTTTTTTTTTAACTGTCTTTTAAAATTTATTTTCTTTCCTTTTTAAATTTTTAATCTTATTTAATTATTATTACTTTTGGCCGTGCTACAAGGCATGTGGGATCTTAGTTCATGGACCAGGGATGGAACTTGTGCCCCCTGCAGTGGAAGTGTGGAGTCTTAACCACTGGACCGCCAGGGAAGTTGCCACATTTTTTCTTTTTTAAATTATTTTTATAAAGTATATTCTATAGAGCAGTACTATGGAAATAAACATACGCACATACATAATTTATATACATCACATTGGGGCCACAGCCAAGGGAGCTTTTAGTGTGGAGGGACACTTTTGAGGGCAATTTTCTGGTGAAACCTAAGGTGGCGGTGGTAGGTGGAGGATTGGCGGAAGCGTCTCTGGCAAAGGGAACATACATAGGGCTTCTCTCCCGTGTGGATTCTCTCGTGAGCCCGAAGGTTGGTTTTGTGGTTGAAGGCCATTTCACACATGCTGCACATGAAAGGCTTCTCTCCTGCATGAATCCTCTGATGCACATGTAGGTCTGATGCCTGGAAGAAGCCTTTGCCACACTCAGCACAAATATATGTCCTCTCATTATTGTGTCTTTTCTGGTGAACTTTTAACCGAGAGGAATACCTAAAGATCTTGGGACACGTCTCACATTTGTATACTTTTGGGGCTCCGTGGAATCTTTCTTGGTGTTCCCCATGTGCAGAATTCCCCTCAGTGCTCTGGTGCGTAGAAACAGGCTCAAGGGTGACCTGGTCTGGCTTGAAGAGAAACTCTGGTTCCACCTCCACAAGGACATCTTGATAGGAGGGTCCTTTCAGGGATCCTTCCTGGGACCTGGAGGGGTCTGGACCTGCTCTTCTGGGGCTGAGTGGATTCTCCAAACAAACACCTCTTTCTTCAGGCCTCAGACTGTTCTCTTCTTGGATAATGAGTAGGAAAGGTATTTGATTGCTTGGACTAGTAATACGGTCATTTACTTGACAAGTTTTCAAAGAAATGTTGCCACCATTTTCTTTACCTTCACATTCTGTAGCGGGGGAAAAAGGGACTCAGTGAAGTTATGCCCAAGAAAGAGTCCACACAGATCATCCCTCTGGTATCTGGGCTTTCCCCACTCACTTTGTCTTGTTTCAAGGGAAGTATCTTGAGGCATCCAGAAAGGTGTCCCCATTTTCTCTCTTGCTGGAGTTCCTGTCGACAACTGTTTTGTGAAGTGAACAATGACTTCTCTTAAGGGTGTATTCTCACTAAAGAGGGCTTCCTGTCCCTGCATGTGGACGTGGACCTGTGAACAAAGCCTGATTACTATCTATAATAACATCTTTCTCTACTTCCAGGCAACTCCAACAGACTACTTATTCCTTACACCCCCTTTCCCCTCACCCTGGGGGTCAGAACCCTCTACTTACTAAGCCAGGTGGCTTCATGCCATCATCGGTCAGACCTTCCATGAATTTCTCCAGGTTTCTGCCGCTTGCATTCCATTTCTCTTGTAAAGTGGACCTGTCACCGCAGCGGCCATTGATCATAAACTGTTCCAGGACCAAACGAGAAATTATTTCATCCTTGCTGTGTTTTTCTGGCTGCAGCCATGAATGAAATAATTTATAGAGTCTTTGCAGCTCCTGCCTTGCACTTGAGTTATTATTGTTTTGAAATAAGCTGAGCTGAGTGCTCTGGAACTCAGAGATCCCCTCTCTCTCCTGGATGGCAGATCCTTGGCTGGGTTTAAGCTCTAGATTATCTGACACAGGATCCTTCCTTGATGGTTCATCTTGAAAGGAGATTCTGAGGTCTAAAGCCATTCTTAACAAGAATTCTCAGAGAACCGCAACTTCAGGGATTCAAGCTCTGCTGACTTGTTTCTTGGGGGATCTCTTTCAACAACTGGTGGATGTTTAAGAACTGCAAGCTAGAAATAGAAGAGATATGTAATAAATTACAACACTGGTATAATTGAAAAAAAACAAACAAAATTCAGGTTCAGTTGAGTTCACGGATGAATTCTACTAGACATTTGGTGAATACACAAATGGAGAAAAGCGTAACCTCATCAGTCATCCCAGAAATGCAAAATAAAACTACAACAACATGCTACAAAATAACTACCAGAATCACTAAAATAAAATAGAGTTAGCATTGGCATGGATTGGAGCCCCTGGCACTCTCAGTCACTGCTAGTGAGTACTCACGTTGGAAATGCTTTGACTAGTATGTGCTAAATCTGTATTTATGCATTCCCTGTGACTCATCAATTTTACTCCTCGGCATGTACTCAACGGAAGAATATACTCGTGTGCATCAAAGGCATATACAATAATGTTTCTATCAACATAATTCATAATATTCCCATGCTGTAAATAATCTAAATGTCCAACATTCAATGGGACAGATTACAATTAATTGATGTAGAGGCATATTTGATAGCAATAAGAAGAAATTCTTCATGCAACAACATAGAATAACCACAAAACAGAATGTCAAATGAAATAATCCAGGCACCAAACAATACATTTTGTTTCTTCTTGTTTATGTTCATTGAAAAGCATATAAATACTATCAATATTATTTAGGATGTTGGTTAAAATTTTGGAAACAATAGTAGATCCTGGGATAGGTACATATGGAGGGCTCCATAGGACGACCACATCCCAGTTTGCCTGGGACTAAAGAGAGAGTTCGTGTGATGCTGTACTTCCAATTTTAGCTGGCGATAGTCTACCTCTTGATCTTGGAGGTAGTTACACATGAGTGTTTCTCTGTAAAAATCCACCAAGCTATATACTTTCACTTTTCCTTTTTTCTGTATGTGCATTACATTTCAATTTTAAAAGTTCAATTTTAAAGAGTAAATAGCGTCTTAAGTTGTAATTGGATATGATTTAACTGAACGAAGGCGATCTAGTACAAAGATGTTCTTTCAGTCATTATAAGAAAACAAAATATGACAAACAATTGACAAGAAAGTGAATGAAATAGGACAGGCTGGAATCCATATACATGATTTCATCTTGTGTTGGAAACTCGTACATCAGACACAAACATCTGCAAAACCACCTCAGCTACACCCCGTGTCAGCCCAATGATACATTCCTCAGGAAATTTTCCTTTTACTTTCACCTCTTTCTTTTCTCCAATTACTCTTCCTTATGAAAAACATTTGTCTCTGCTTCACTGATCTTATCAAAGTTATAATTTTATATTGATCTGTTTCTTTCTTTTTAAAAGTAAATTTATTTATTTATTTTTGGCTGTGTTGTGTCTTTGTTGCTGCACATGGGCTTTCTCTACTTGCGGCGAGCGGGGGCTACTCTCCGTTGCGGTGCGCAGGTTTCTCACTGCGGTGGCTTCTCGTGTTGCGGAGCACGGGCTATGGGTACGCGGGCTTCAGAGCACAAGCTCAGTAGTTATGGTGCACGGGCTTAGTCGCTCCACGGCATGAGGGATCTTCCCGGACCAGGGCTCTAACCCATGTTCCCTGCATTGGCAGGAGGGTTCTTAACCACTGCACCACCAGGGAAGTCCCTATTGAGCTGTTTGTATTGCCTATCCTTTTCTACTGGAGTGTAGGATTCAGAGGAGAAACTGAGTTTGTATTATTCAATATTGATTTGTGACTGCAAATCAATGATCTGGGCAACCACAGGCATACCCCTTGGGATGTCAAACAGATAAAAGATTTAATCCTCTTTCTATATCATTGCTCTATTTTTGTGTGTGTGGTTTTTTTTGTATATAGTCAACATTTCAAAGACTTGTATTATTATTATTATTATTTTTGTCCACACCAAGCAGCTTGCAGGATCCTAGTTCCCCCAACCAGGGATCGAACCTGCACCCTTGGAAGTGAAAGCACGGAGTCTGGAGCACCAGGGAATTCCCAGAGTTTTTTTCTTTTGGCTGCGCCACGCAGCATGTGGGATCTTAGTTCCCCGACCAGGGATGGAACCCGCGCCCCCTGCATTGGAAGTTGGAGCTTTAACCACTGGACTGCCAGGAAAGTCCCTGGATTTGTTGGGTTTTTTTTTTAAAAAGCAAACCTTGTGCCACAAAATCAGAAAATGTGGGTGTTTGTTGGGATATGTGGGCTCCCAAATACCTAATTAATTTCTGTTAACTGATGTCATGTTTTATGTCAACCTCATCTGCTGATCTGATCAAACTAGCCACGCCTCATCTCATCAATGAATGAGGCAAAGATGATTCTAGGCAAAACCCTATAGGAGAAAGTTGAACACATCCTTGCCTTCTCCTAATCCACTTATCACACCTATTTAGTCAAACTTTTTTTTTTTTTGCGGTAAGCGGGCCTCTCACTGTCGTGGCCTCTCTGGTTGCGGAGCACAGGCTCCGGACGCGCAGGCTCAGCGGCCATGGCTCACGGGCCCAGCCGCTCTGCTGCATGTGGGATCTTCCTGGACCGGGGCACGAACCTGTGTCCCCTGCATCGGCAGGGGGACTCTCAACCACTGCGTCACCAGGGAAGCCCTTAGTCAACCTTTTTAAAATGTTAATCTGCTCAGCTCATGCTCCACTTAATTCCCTCCATGGCTCCCTTTGCTCTCAGGGAAAAGCACTAAGTCCTTCGTGGTTCCACCAGGCTTTGCCTGGGCTTGTCCTCACCCTTCCCACCCCACCTTAGGTACTGTGGCTGGTTATCTACATCCGGGTATACTGGTCTCTATTGCTTTTCTTTTTTATGTATAATCCATACCTCCTCCTTCACCTGGGACTCCCCACGAGTTCTCTCTCTCTCTCTCTCTATATATATATATATTATTTTTTGGCCACACCACATAGTATGTGGGAGTTTAGCTCCCCAACAAGGGATCGAATCTGTGCCCCCTGTACTGGAAGTGTGGAGTCTTAACCACTGGATGGCCAGGGAAGTTCCATGGGTTCTCTTTCTGGACTACCCCAGGCACACACAGACCACATGGTCACATTTGCAGACATGCACTCAATTTCACACAAACAAGGCCACGGAGCACTATTATGGCTAGGACCTTGGAATTCGAAATTGCCATATTTTGAATTTTCATCACAAGAAAAAGGAATGTAATGATGAATGCTGACGGATGTTAACTAGACTTACTGTGATCATTTCCCAATACATGGAAATATTGTATCATATGCAGTACATCTGAAATTAATACAATGTTATATGTCAATCATATCTCAATAAAAAACAAAACACAACAAAAACCCCCCAGACTGCCAATGTTCTCAACCTGGAGCCTGGCATTTACAAGCTGTGTGGCCCCAGACACGTTACACATCAGGCCTCCATCCTTGTCATGGGGGCTCTGATCTCTAATGACACCCAGCTCAGAATTTCCATGGGAGCTAAAAGAATTGATACATGTGAAGCACGTGAGCATTCACCGGTAACTGACACACACCCTTTCATTTTCAGCCCCACCATCATCTCAATCGGCCGTGAACCTCCACTGCCACAAGATGCAATAAAAATGAATTACTAGAACATAAAATTAACAAAAAGCAATGCCAGACTAACAGACATTCCTAGGAGAAGTCTACTTCAGTCAGGCCAGATTTTGCACAGCCAGAGCAGCTTTCACAATCGATGATCCCCCATGCCTGAGAGACATCCATATCTTTGTACCTAGGAATTTTCTCCCCACAGCTATGCATAAATATACACGCATACACAATTGCACACACACACACGAAATGGGAAACTTACCTCCTCCAGAAGACTGAACTTCAGACTGGGTAATCTTGAACTGAAGGCTGAGGACTCGCTGTGTGACTCACTTTCTGAACTGGGTTCATCTGACGTGCCTTCCCAAGGCTCCTCCCTTTTATAGGATCAGGGACAATAATGCATTTAAAGACGTGATTGGATAAAATGTAACTGTTGATGGAATCTCTGTTGGAATCTTCATCAGCTGCAGCTCCAGCTTTTCAGTATGGTATTATATAACAGCCCTGGGCCTGGGGCAATAGGCCACAATCAACCACACATATTCCTGCAGTGAAATATAACAACATTCGCACTTAAGTGGGGATATAATGTTTAATCTCACGTCAAATTTTGTCCTATGTGAGTCTTATACAAAGTTAACACTTTCCAATTTTCCAACACTTGTGGATTGCAAGTGCAGAAAAAAGGCTAAGATTCTCTCCTGGGAATTTCCTGACGGTCCAGTGGTTAGGACTCTGCACTTTCACTGCTGAGGACACAGGGAACTAAGATTCCTCAAGCCCTGTGGCACAATGCGGGGGTGGGGGTGGGGGGATTCTCTCCTCCTGTGCATCGGGTCTGGTGAGTCAGAGGGTGCCCCAGTACCCCAAAGGAGGGGTTCCTAATCCAACAAAGAAATTGTAGAGGCTGAAACTAAGGTCATTTAGTGGGAAGGAAAAGAGCAGTTCTTATTTTATATAAAGGAAGCACATGATGTTTGATGGACTTTTGGGGACTGAGTTAGAGGAAGGGGTTAAAATGGGGAGAGGCTTCTGGTTTGAAAATGTGGTGGGAGGGGTGGGGTCTTACACTTACTAGGGGGAAAGCAGGAGGAAGAGATTTTAGGAAAACTCAGCACTTCTGTTTCCTGACTTCTTGTGGAGTGAGTGACCACCTGGAAGATCAGAGAAGAGATAGGGAAGCAGATGGAATGTTTTTTGGAGAGAAGGGACTTTTGCAGCAGTCCTAACATTATCTGCTTTCAAGTTATATCCAGAATCAAATCACGTTTTACCCTGCACTGCCCAGGCCCCATCATCCTTCCCTTGGATTAATGAGGTCAGCTCCTAACTGGCTTCCCCTCCTCCCAGTAGTCTTCCTTCCTTTCTTTTCTTTTTTTCTTTTTTTTTTTTTTGGCTGAGCCACAAAGCTTGCAGGATCTTAGTTCCTGACCAGGGATTGAAGCCGGGGCCATGGCATTGAAAGCACGGAGTCCTAACCACTGGACTGCCAGGGAATTCCCACACAAGTCTTTCTATTCCCAAAGCAGCCATCATAGGGACCCTGTTATAACCGAGGCTGGACACGTGCCTCCTCTGTGGAAGCTCCCCAGTGGCTTCGAGTTACTTACAGCAGGGCTCAGACTGCCGCTGGTAAAAAAACTTTGCCGCTCCCCGTGGCCTCACAGTTTCACAAAGTTCAATAAAGCCAAATTATCAGGGACTTCTTAGTGGTGCAGTGGTTAAGAATTCGCCTGACAGTGCAGGGGACACGGGTTCAAACCCTGGTCCAGCAAGATCCCACATGCCGTGGAGCAACTAAGCCTGTATGCCACAACTACCGAGCCTGCGCCCTAGAGCCCATGAGCCACAACTACTGAGCTCACGCACCACAACTACTGAAGCCCGCATGCCTAGAGCCCATGCTTCGCAACAAGAGGAGCCACCACCATGAGAAGACTGCTCACTGCAACGAAGAGCAGCCCCCACTCGATGCAACTAAAGAAAGCCTGTGTGCAGTAACGAAGACCCAACGCAGTCAAAAATAAATAAATACATACATAAATGAATAAATAAATTTATTAAAAAGAAAAAGAAAAGCGGTTTCATACTCGCTTCGGCAGCACATGTAATAAAATCGGAACGATACAGAGAAGATTAGCATGGCCCCTGAACAAGGATGACACACAAATTAGGGAAGTGTTCCATATTTTGTGCACTTCTCTACCATCCTGAAACCCATTGCCAATTCACACACACACACACACACACACACACACACACACACACACACAGAAAAGCGGTTTCAGTTACCACCTACATGGCCTCAGTTCAGTCATTACGAGCTGTACCAGCTTCAGACTGTGGTGCTGGAACAGACCGTGATATCTGGCAAGAGGGGTCTGAGGAGAGGTCAGGCAGATCAGCTGCCCCTGGGCTGTCAGGCCATCCCCTCTCATCCCGCAGACTTTTGGGATGACAGCTCAGGAGACGCCTCCACCCTGGCTAAGTTAAGATGAAAACAGATGATCCTGGTTGCCTAGTGTGGTGAAAACTGGGCTCCCTTCCCTGGCCCATCTCCTCATTTCATACTCTTGCATCTGCCAGGGCATCTGACCTAACCTTGGCCATTCCTCCATACACACACAGAGCAACTCATACATCCAGGAAAAAGTAACTAGATACGGAAGAAGAATCGCAACCTCACAAAAATCATAGTAAGCAACATATGTTATATAGTATAAAGAATTGGAAGTACAAAGAAATTAAAATAAGAGGATAAAATAATCCAGGACATGAGGAAAGAAAAAAGCCACAGGAGCAAGAAGATATGCTTCAAAAAATTGGGAAAATGTTGGTTATGGAAAACATTGATAAAGAAAGGACTGAGTAGAATACATAGGAGGATGGGGATATTTAAAGAATGAATCAGTGAGTCCGATGATCAGATTGAAGATGACATCTAAATGGCCAAGGGTAGGAGAATGAAATAGAAAGCATAAAAGAACAAAAGTTGTGATCAACCTGTGGGAAGGGATTTTCTCTGCTTTATGCCTCTGAAACAGTGGCTAACACCTATTGCTATTAAATACTAGTTGTGGGATACATAAAGAAAATGGAACTAGAAACACCAAGATCTGGATCCAAGTTGTCTCCAAAAGAGGGGGAAAATATGTGATGCCCGGGCAGGAGACATGGGGTGGTGGTGGGGGAGGATGGGGTTCAGCGGTCTAAAGTCAGGTGCAGACATGAGATCCTTTTTTTTTTTCTCCTAAATTATCCTTTTTTACTTTTTTAAAAACATCTTTAGGCTTCCCTGGTGGCGAAGTGGTTGAGAGTCTGCCTGCCGATGCAGGGGACACGGGTTCGTGCCCCGGTCCGGGAGGATCCCACATGCCGCGGAGCTGCTGTGCCCGTGAGCCATGGCCACTGAGCCTGCGCGTCCGGAGCCTGTTGCTCCGCAACGGGAGAGGCCACAACAGTGAGAGGCCCGCGTACCGCAAAAAAAAAAAACAAAAAAAACCCCCCAAAAAACCCAAAACTTTATTGGAGTATAATTGCTTTACAATGTTATGTTAGTTTCTGCTATATAACAAAGTGAATCAGCTATATGTATACAAATATCCCCATATCCCCTCCGTCTTGCGTCTCCCTCCCACCCTCCCTATCCCACCCCTCTAGGTCGTCACAAAGCACCGAGCTGATCTCCCTGTGCTATGCAGCTGTTTCCCACTAGCTGTCTATTTTACATTTGGTAGTGTATATATGTCAGTGCTACTCTCTCACTTTGTCCCAGCTTACCTTTCCCCCTCCCCATGTCCTCAAGTTCATCTCTATGTCTGCGTCTTTATTCCCAGACACGAGATCCTTGAGTTGCTGGGCTCTGAAGGGCATGGTTGGAAGTGGCCAAAGTTTAGGGATGAGGCAGGACGACCCATGTGGGTGAGTCAGGGGACGAGAAGACAGAGGCACAGGTGACCGCTGTTGGGGGCACCATGAAGATGTTACCTGAGGGCATATGTATAGAGGCTGGCAGGAGTGGTAAAGAGGCCAGAATGCAAGAAGGCAAGGGTCCTGGGAATTCCCTGGAGGTCCAGTGGTTAGGACTCTGCGCTCTCACTTCTGAGGGCGTGGATTCGATCCCTGGTCGGGGAACTAATATCACACACACACACACGCACACACACGCACACAAAAATCCAAAAAAAAAAAAAAAGGCAAGATTCCTAATCAGGAAATGGCGCAGCTCATTTAACTTGAGGGGGTGTGGCAGGGTCTCTCCCATCTCCCAGTGGCCCTTAATCTTGAGCCATTTAGAATAGCTCAGAGACAGTTACCGACTTGGGTTCTTGGAATTTTGCCTTTTTTGTTTTTGGCTGCGTTGGTATTCATTGCTGCGTGTGGACTTTTAGTTGCGGTGCGTGGGCTTATTGTGGTGGCTTCTCTTGCTGTGGAGCATGGGCTCTAGGCACGTAGGCTTCAATAGTTGTGGCTTGTGGGCTCTAGAGCACAGGCTCAGTAGTTGTGACGGACTTAGTTGCTCCACCGCATGTAGGATCTTCCCGGACCAGGATTGGAACCAATGTCCCCTGCATTGGCAGGTGGATTCTTAGCCACTGCGCCATCAGGGAAATCCCTCTTGGACTTCTTTAATCAATAGAAATTGGTTAAGAGGCCAGGGACTTCCCTGATGGTCCAGTGGTTAAGACTCTGAGCTCCCAATGCAGGTGGCCCGGGTTCGACCCCTTGTCAGGGAACTAGATCCCACATGCATACTGCAACTAAGAGTTCACATGCTGCAATAAGACCATGGGAAACCAAATAAATAAGTAAATAATTTAAAAAATAAAAAGAAATTGATAAGAGGACAGATGAGAAATTTAGGCAAGGCTTTATTGGGACTTGTGCTGCATCAGGAGGGAGCAAAAACAAGTAATAGATGCACTTGCTGTCTCCTCACGAAGAGGCAAGCTGGTCTCTTAAATGGGGGGAAGAACAGGAGTGGATTAGTGGGTCTGCCTGCCCCCTTGGTGGTGTTCTGTGCAGGTATCATGCATAGTACACTGCTTTTGCTCCTGGCAGGCAGTCACCTCAAAGGTGGCAGTTGGGTTTTGGCCTTTTCATATCTTATTGTTTATAATTTGCCCCAAATTCTCATGCATATATTTTTAGTCCCTTAGAGTTTCTTTGTATTCTGCTGTTCAAGAAGACGTTTGTCCAGGGGCAACTACTGCAGTAAAGGGTCTCATGTCTCAGGTCCCAGCCTGTCTCAAGGTGAGGAGCCAATCTTTCATTATTTCACCTGCGGTGGCCTATCAGAACTGGGCAGCTGAGGGCCAGATCCCAGTCTTTCTTTTGTTTTCCTGTTGGATGTTAACGTCCAATCTCAGTAGAAAGGCTTTTGGTCTCTCTAAGGCTGTTGTTGATATAGGTTATGCACACATCCATACTTACTATAACGCTTTGAAATTGATGGGGGGTTTTCCCCCTGTATCAGTAGTTTATTCCTTAATATTGATGGGGAGTATTCCATTTATAAATATAACAATTTCTTAACCATTCATCTGTGGATGGATGTTTGTTTTTGTTATCTAGTTGTTGGGTTTGAAGAATAAAGTTCCTGGAAAGTGCCAATACGTACAAATAGTTCAGTGGACACAGGTTTCCATTTCTCTTATAGTTATACTTAGGAAGAAGTGGATGATTAACTTCATTAACTGCCAGATTTATTTTTACTATTTTGCATTCCTACCAGCAATGTGTGAGAGTTCCACTTTTCTTCACATCTTCAACACCTAGATATTTTCAGTCTTTTAATGTTACCATTAAAATGAGTGTGCAGTGGGACCTCACTGTGGTTTTCATTCATATTTCCTTAAATAATAATACTGAATATTTTCATGTGCTTACTTATGATTCATATATCATATTTAGTGAAATGTGTTCAGATGTTTTGCCTATTCTTTTAGTAGTGTTGTTTACCTTATTACATGTTCTGTATACCTGCCTTTTGTCAGATATAGGTTTTTAAAATATTTTTTCTTAGGCCATAGATAGATTTTTTCCATTTCCTTATCAGTACCTTTTGAACTGTAAGAAATTTAAATTTTATTAAAGTCTAGTTTATCATATTTTTCTTTTATGGTTTGTGTTTTTTTCCTGTGTAAGAAATCTTGGCCTAAAGCAAGAACAAAGAACATTCTTCCTGTTATATTTAAGATGGTATATATTTCTATCTCTTATATTAAGGTTTATGGCCCATTTTGAGTTCACTTGTGAATATTTTGAGGGAAGGGTTGAGGTTCTTTACTTTTATGTGTGAGGATATCACAGTTTTTCAGAATAATTTGTTGAAAATATTATCCTTTCATTTTTAATTTGGCAACTTTGTTGAAAATAAATTAATTATATGCATGTGGCTCTATTTCTGGACTCTTCCATTGCTCCATTGTCTATCCTTTCACCAATACCACATGGTCTCATTACTATAGCTTCATAGTGTTTTTTTTTTTTTTTTCATAGTAAGTTTTGAAATCAGGTCTTTAAAGTCCAAATTTGTTCTATTTAAGAAAATAGAAAGTGCTTTGACTATTATAAGCCTTTTGCATTTCCATATATATTTTGTTATTTTTTTAAAGAGAACATATTATTGTCTTCATAATAAAAAAGATGAAGCTTGGAACTAGATTGCTTGGCCTTGTATATTCTTTTCTCAATTCACATGTGAAGCAAGGAGTGTGGGCTAGTAGCTAAGTGCTTGGACTCTAGAGACACACTGTTTTTCTAATTCGTCTGAGCTGTGCCATTTACCAACTGGCTGACCTTGGTCATGTCCATTCTCCTCAGTACTCAGGATTCACATCTGTAAATGTGGGAAAATGGGACATTGAACTGTACAGCTACGCAGTGCAATGAAGACCCCAACCAGGTGTGAAAGTGAAGAAAAATTCCCTGCAAAGAGAAAAGCATGTATTAACACCCCAAGGTTAGTGAGAGCTTGGCTTGTTGGTATAGAGAGTGAAAGACTGCAGGGCTGGAGCGGGAGACTGGTAGGTAGTGAGATGAGCGGGGTAAGGGCTGCTGCATGTATTTTGGAGTCTATGATGAGAAATTTGGGTTGTATTCTTACTACTCTGGGAAGTTGTGGGGATTTAGCAAGACAAGACACATGATCTGTTGTTTTGTTTTTTTCAATGTCTTATTCCGAAATAACTGTATATTCACAGGAAGTTGCAGATATAGTACAGAGTATCTTTCACTTAGTTTCCTCTGTGGTAGCAACTTATGTAATCTTAATATCAAAACAAGGAATTTGACATTGGTTAAATCCTCGTATCTTTTTCACAGTTCACCGTTTTTACGTGTGTGTGTGTATGTGTGTAGTTCTATGCAGTTTTTTTGTTTTGTTTTTTTTTGTTTGTTTGTTTGTTTTGCGCTACGCGGGCCTCCCGCTGTTGTGGCCTCTCCCGTTGCAGAGCAGAGGCTGCGGATGCGCCAACTCAGTGGCCATGGCTCATGGGTCCAGCCGCTCCGCGGCATGTGGGATCTTCCTGGACCAGGGCACGAACCCGCGTCCCCTGCATCGGCAGGTGGACTCTCAACCACTGCACCACCAGGGAAGCCCCTATGCAGTTTTATCATATGTAGAATCATGTAGGCACAACCACAATCAAGATACAGAATTTTTTTGGCAGGTGGCCGAAAGGTTATATGTGGCCCCCAAATGCAGATACTACAAGTCACATAAAGAGAGGGAAGTCTGATATGGAGGAGGATATGCCTGCAGAAGTGAGAAGTATTTAGGGAAATAAAACCAATAGACCTTGAGGGCTAAAATCTTGAAAACAGCATTTGACATGAGCAACCAAGAATTAATATATTGCCAACAGGAATTTTGGTCAGGACCTTATAGTGACCATCCTGAATGGCTGGAGTATTTTTTTTTTTTAATTAAAAAACCACTGGACCGCCAGGGAAGTCCCTAGAATTGGTATTTTAAAGGGAAGGCCAGGGAAAGTTGCCCTTTAACTACATAAGCAAGAGTAGCCCTTAGGCACACTGGATGAAGATAAGAAATCCAGTGGGGTGGCATGAAGCTGAAATGTGTGGGGCAGTAGCCCATCTGTTCTCTGTAAGCACAACAATGAATGTATGCCTTGCACAATTGTCTAGCAAATCCCCTCACGAGGGGATGTCATCAATGTAGCGCCATACTTGGGTGTGTGGGGACAGCTGGATCCAATTAATTTCTTGTGAGTTGAGGTTGTATGTGATGGCTGAACCGTTGTGGTATCCCATGGGCAACTAAGTAAAGGTGTATAGTACTGAGTTCCTATGTAGGCAAAGGAGAGGCTGTTAAAATAGGCACTGGCTAGAATACATGTAAGAGCAAAGTATTGGCCTGTGAAGATTGAATGGCACATTCATTTGAATTATGTGAGGTATGGGGCCTCAATGGATGGGATCAATGTAGCTGTAATCCACCATGAGATGCCATTCCTCCTAGGACAATTAACATCTATGGTGGTGTCTCAGATCTAAACAAAATTAGTTACTTCTCACTTTAAGTTAATGAACCTGATCTGTATGTCAAAGATATTCTTTTGATATGTCTTCAACATGATTTCTGGTCATTTTATTTTCTCATTTAATGTGTTATTTTTGTCTATTAATTCCTTTTTTTATTTCGTGTTTAAATTTACTTGGAAAAGTTCGTGTAAATACACGAGGATAAATTTAACACATACACTTTCCTCCCCACCTGTATATGTATGAAACGAATCAATTATGGTTAGGATCCTTTCCGTAACATTTGGATTTGCTTACATACAGTAGCATCTGTTCTCACTCTCCCGATATGACCTCCTGACTGATTCATTCCCATAGTGCTCTTTTAGCCCCTGCCAGATGCCTGTATACAGCTGCACGATTGTAGCTCGTGAGATATGCCCTTCAAGATCCTGCCCCAGAACTGTGGACAATAGGCAACAATTTTCTTCCCAAAACATTAGTGCTAATTATATTTATTATTACAGTATGCACCAAATATGGACAATTGGTATGTGACAAAGACAAAAAGATAGACAGAGAGAAAGAGTCTTCAACAAATCCTAGTTTATATGCACTGGATAACTTTAGAAATTAGGACCTAAAATCTGCTCCTCTGTTAAATATGGGTGATAATATTGAGAATGTCTAGAGCTAATAGCACTTTAAATTATAACTGTGCTTCCTCTGATTGTTCTAAAATGTACTGAAATTCCCCAATCACTTTACAGAACCCCAATTATTATGAATTATGTTGGATTACTTATGGCTTTTCTGTCAACAAGAACAAAGACACAAAATACTAGAGGATTCATACTGAAAACAGTATGGTTTTGACTCCAAAATAAAATGCTGGAAAACTGCGTCTCAACTTTTAATTTATACCTTTTTTTTTTTTTGGCCATACTGAGTAGCATGCGGGATCTTAGTTCACAGACCAGGGATAGAACCCACACCCCCTGAAGTGGAATTGTGGAGCCCTAACCATTGGACCACCAGAGAATTCCCTAATATGCATTCCTTCTGATCCTTTGTGAGAAAAACATTTTCAAAGTTTGGGGTTTTTTTCCCTCAAGAACTGCCTGTACTTGAAATATCTTGCCTGCTCTACTTTTGTTTCTTGCATAATTGAAGTAGTGAATTGAATAATTTAACTGAATAAGTGCCATTATTATATCAATAGACTGTCTTTTGTTTCCAATGAAAATTTTGGTTTCAGGGTGTAAGAATGTATCAAAACATCAAAATGTACACCTTAAATACATGCAGTTTATATGTTCCGTCAATTATACATTCATGAAACAAATATTCAAAACCTGTCACTTCCTAATAATTTTATTATGTTTTATTATCATCTGTGTCCTACAGGTTATTGTAGCTACAGGAATAGTATGGCGGAGTTAGAATGATGGACCTCTGACAACTTTTCCCAACTCCATGTTCAGTGACATCATGTTGACAGTTTGAAATTGGCCATGGTGGGAGTATTTATATCAGGGAAATTGGAAAACACTACAAACCAGGACTTAACTGTATTATTAAAGCCTAGACTTAAGAATATAGGAACAATGCAGATTAAAATTGTACGTATATGGTGTATGTGGTAATTACATTGTACAGAATGCACAAAAATTGAGGAACAAAAATGAGCGTATTACTTGTTAATGAAAAGGGAAATAGTCACAACATAAAAAAGTAAAATAAGCATAAGATATAAACAGATATTTTACCAAGAAGGTAAACAGATGGCAAATAAACACATAAAAAAATGCTCAACACCATGAATCCTTAGGGAGATGTAACTAAAACTACTGCTTCCTTACTAAAAGTGTAAATTCAAAAGACTGACCATACCAAGAATTGGCAAGAATGTGGAAGCATTTTACATAAACCTGGTGGGTATACAAAAGCAAACCATAATTTTAGGTCACCATTTGGCAGTTTTGTAAGTTAAACACTCACCTATTTTATGACTCAGGCATTATACTTTGAGTTACTAACACAAGACAAGTGAAAATGCGTACATACATAGAATTACACACAAATGTTCTAGCACCTTTACTCACAATAGCCAAAACTGGAAGTAACCCAAATTCTCTTAACCAGACAAATGAATAAACAAATGGTATAAGTATAGAAAAGATACTACTCAGCAATAAAAAGAATGAACTACTATGGATCATTGAAGAATCTGAAAATAATTATGAACCATGAACGAAACCAGAAAAAAAAAAAGTAAACATTTTATGAATAAAACCATATAAAATTCTAGAAAATACAAAATAATCTATTATAAATAAAGGTAAATAAATGATGGCTTGGGGGCCTGGGGAGAAGAGCTTGAGTTAAACTGGGGGTGAGAGACATGTTCATTATTGTGATTATGATGAGGTTTCATGGGTTTATATGTATGTAAAATTTAAATTGTATACTTCAAATAGATACAGTATATTGCATGTTGACTATACCTGAATAAAAATTTACAAAATGGTTCAAAAGAAAAATATAGATATCCCACTCTTTTCAGAAAATCAGGCCTGGCAATCCTATATTGCCTCTCTTTCTAATGACCTTGGAGGAGCAGCCTTGCCTTAGTGGTAGAAAATACTGATGAGTAATAGATTCCTTCCCACCTGAGTTAACAGGAATGTTGGCTGGTCACAGAGCCACACTGTGGACTAAGGCAGCAGTCCCCAACCATTTTGGCACCAGGGACAGGTTTTGTGGAAGACAATTTTTCAGCAGACAGGGGAGGGGATTTGGGCAGTGAGGTGGGGTGTGTGATTGTTCAGGAGGTAACGTGAGCAATGGGGAACAGCAGATGAAGCTTCACTCACTCGCCCACCACTCAGCTCCTGCTGTGCAGCCCGCTTCCTAGTAGGCCAAGGATCGGTGCCGGTCCGAGGCCAGTGGGTTGGGGACCCTGGACCAAGGGATCTCCTTTCGCTCTATGCTTGTTTCTTTGTGTAGCAATGGCCTTTAGCTGAACATCCAAGAGAGGCTATAGGAATCCAGAAAACCAATAGCTTATTTTCTTTCACAATGACCTCAGCTAAAAAAGATACACTTGCCTGGAGGTTCTGAGAATTTCTGGGCATCTGTGCCCACTGATATTGCACAGTCACAGTCAATTTGTTGATGCAATTTTAGAAGGGGCACACTCCATCTACTCCACTGAACTCTCCTCCGCTCCAGGGTTTCTTTACCAAGATGGTTCCCCCTGGCCCTAGTCTCACAGTGACATTATCTAGTGAACTCTGGGGATCATGGCATGTGGTTCTTTTGCAGGATAACTGCTGAGCATTATGTGATATTTACTGTGAATAAGAAAAACAATTTGTGTTGTTATCAGAAGCACTGGAGGCTGTCATAACTTCCTGGCTCCTCAGGGTGTTTTCTGAGCCCACAAAAAAACCCTGATACCCAGTCCACAAATTAGGACTCTGAAATCCTGCAGTCTTTCCTAGGAGACCCTGGGTAACAATGTACATTAGGCCAAAACCAGAAAGAGAGCTATATTCTTTCTTTATTTTTTTTGCAGTACGCGGGCCTCTCACCGCTGCAGCCTCTCCCGTTGCAGAGCACAGGATCTAGATGCGCAGGCTCAGCGACCAAGGCTCACAGGCCCAGCCGCTCCACGGCATGTGGGATCCCCCCGGACCGGGGCACGAACCCACGTCCCCTGCATTGGCAAGCGAACTCCCAACCACTGCATCACCAGGGAAGCCCGAGAGCTATATTCTTAATCATACTGACATGTGAGGCACACAAAGCATGGGACCTCCATGAGAGCTGTGCAGTCCTTAATGCTGGTAGAGCCCAGTTGTTTTCAGATCACCTCACACAGTGAATAGAACCCCAAGACCAAAGGTGGCTTAAACATTAATGCCTTTATTATTAAAAAATGCAGAGCAATAGGAGGCATGCAGTTCCCAGCTTTGTGACTCGGAGGCTGGGAAAATCCAAGAGAAGTGTCACCAGAAACTAACGTGTCCCTGAATATGCAGTGCTCCCTGACAAGTCACCAATAGAACTCAGACAGGGTCCACTGGGCCCAGACTAGGTCGGGTCCAGGCCCTACTTTGGAAATGAGAAGGGAATGAGGACCCCATAAGAGCTAAGACTACTCATTGCTTCCCCCGCAAATGGGGATGGGACAGAGGTCAGCTTCCCTGAGTATGTTGGGAGGTAACTTTTGCACACTGTGGACCTCCCAGGTGATAGAGATGAAATGAATTCTCCCATAGATGGCACTGACATAAAGCTGGCAAGGGTCCTGGGCAGGTAAGAAATTATAACACAGTTCCTTAAAGATTATCACATACCTGGGACTTTAGGGAAATCTTCCCACTGCAGACTTTCAGATATATGGGCTTTAATTCAGGCAGATGGCTCCCTCCCAACTTCTCTCCTCCAGTGTAATTATACTAGAACTGTACATCCCAGCATATCTACGGCTTTTCACTAGTCTGAAGGCTCTGGTATTGAATGAGATCAGATTAGCAGCTAACAGATTACCTGCATTCACTGCACTCGTAAAACACCTTCCACTGTGAACTCTCTAATGTTGAATGAGGCTGGAACTTTGGCTAAAGGATTTTCCAGTCTCCACACTCACAAGGCCTTTCTCCAGTGTGAATTCTCAGATAAATGGCAGTTGGGGCATGTTCAACAGCCATTTATGGCATGTTCAACGAAGTTAGATTTGCAGCTAAAAGATTTTCCACATTCTTTTCACTGATGAGGTCGTTCTCCAGTGTGAACTCTCTGGTGGTAAATGAGACTAAACTTTCGGCTAAAAGATTTCCCACATTCATGGCATTCATAAGGCCTTTCTCCAGTATGAATTCTCTGATGTTGAATGAGGATGGATCTTTGACTAAAGGATTTTCCACACTCTCCACAATCATAAGGCCTTTCTCCAGTGTGAACTCTCAGGTGGTTAATGAGGTTAGATTTGCAGCTAAAGGATTTTCCACATTCCTGACACTCATAAGGCTTTTCTCCAGTGTGAACTCTCAGGTGGATAATGAGGTTAGATTTGCAGCTAAATGATTTTCCACACTCCTGACACTCATAAGGCCTTTCTCCTGTGTGGACTTTCCGATGTGAACTGAGGCTGGAGCTTTGCTTAAAGGATTTCCCACACTTACTGCACTCATAAGGTCTTTCTCCAGTATGAAGTCTCCTGTGGTGAATGAGAGTGGAGCTTCGGCTAAAGGATTTTCCACATTCATCACACTGATGAAGCCGTTCTCCAGGGTGACCTCTCTGATGTTGAATGAGGTTGGATCTTTGACTAAAAGATTTTCCATATTCTCTGTATTCATAAAGTTTTTCTCCAGTGTGAGCTTTCTTATGGCTATTGAGGCTGTAGCTTTGGGTAAAGGACTTCCCACATTCATGGCATTTATAAGGCCTTTCTCCAGTGTGAACTTTCTGGTGCTCAATGAGGTTCCATCTTCGGGTACAGGCTTTTCCACATTTGCTGCAATTATAAAGCCCTTCTCTAGTGTGGACTCCTTGGTCCTCAACAAGTGTGTCTATGCAGCTAAAGGTTTTCCTGCCTTCTCCCCAGTTGTGATGCATTTTTCCACTGTGAAAGACAGCCTCACACTCATTATTGTTGTTTGGGTTCTCTTCAGTGTGAGTGACTGGTTGATGGAAAAATCTCGTGCTGGCTAAGAAGTCTTTCCCTATCTCCCTACAGGAAAAGGATTTCCCTGACACATAGGTTGTGTGGCTCTTTATAAACAAGGCTCTGTCCACAGAACTTCTGATGTGTATCTCTCCAATGTGCTGCCCTTGATACTGTTGAAGGTTGGCAGAGAAATAGAATCGATTCCCACAAGTGTATGGTTTCTGCCCAAGATGTGTTCCCTGGTGATCAGGCAAGTGCAAAGTATCTCCCAAGATTGGGCCACACATCTCAAAGGGCTGGGCCTTCTGGGGAGATGAACCTGCCTTGAGAGTCCTGATCTGTGACACTCCATCTACAGAAATGCTCTGTTGAGAAGGTGCTTCCTTATCTTCTACTCCATGCCAACAGCCTGAAAGTAAAGAAGTGATGATGAAGTACATGTTAACCTTATTGAGAGGGGGCAAAATCATCACAAATGTAAATTGACACATCAAAGAATCAGTCCATGAAACTGTTTTCAGGAAAAGTTAGTTGGGGTCAGCTTGAGGAAACAACTGCTGTGCCCTACTGGGTCCCTAAGGTCACAGGATGGTGCAGGCCTCACTAGGCATAGGACAAGAGTAAAGGGTGTGGCCCAGGAGAAAGGCCTGTTCTACAGCTTATTCTTCTGTCAACAGCTTTTCTTTTTTTGGCCGTGCCATGCGGCATGCAGGATGTTAGTTCCCCAACCAGGGATCGAACCCGTGACCACTACAGTGGAAGCGTGGAGTCTTAGCCACTGCACTGCCAGGGAAGTCCTGTCAATGGCTTTTAGCAGGATTATATCTGCTGATGACATGTGATGCTGTTCAGAAGTCTTGTTCAGGCCCAAAAATATCTGACTGAAAAAAGGTAACAGGTGTTTAAGGATTATTAGACACGTGCACTCTTTAGGACACTACAAAATGGTAAAGCACTGAGGAGGGAAGAGTGTGAGGAATCAGTGAGGTAAACAGTCCAGAGAGGTGGGGAATAGTCTCAGCTGGAGTCAGAATACAAATGACTAGTATTAGACATGACAAGTCAGCAAAGTGTTAAGAATGGAGAAGGAAAGTTGGAGGTGAAGTGTGGCCACTGGTGATGACATCACCAAAACAAAATTAAAACAGGACAGGTTCTTGATATGATTGATATGAACCAAGCCCTGAAGTCATGTCCTCCCCCAACTGCCATTTATCGGGATCAGGCCCCATCTGGGCCCATCTTGTGGAGAATGGGATCATATCCATCCTGGGAAGCACAGAGGACTCTTCCTCTAACCCCAGCTGAGCTACTGCATGAGAGATGGATGATACAAATCCTAAGGGAAGGACAGGAGAAGTCAGTAGCCAATACTGTCCCAGACAACTCAGACAAAACAGATCACAAGAAAGATATTTCAAATATTACAAGAAGTACCCATGGGCACAGCTAAAGGGAAGGTGGCAGAGTAGTAAAACCAGGTATTTTCCCACCTGGACAGAAACTACAATGGTAGAATCAATCTGATGTAAATACTTTGCAATGCAAAATTGCTTTAATTTAGGTCAACTGCAGCTGTTACTATTATCCTGATATAAAAAAAAAAACAGGCAAAGACACTAAAAGAAACCTACAGGGCAATATATTTGATGATTATTTGTGCAAAATTAATCAACAAAATACTAGCAAACTGTATTCAGCAGCATAGTAAAAAGATTATACACCATAAACACCTGGGATTTATTTCTAGAATGCCAGGATGTTTCAACATACAAAATTAATCAGGGTAATATGTCATTTTAACAGTAAGAAAAAAACTTATTATCACCTCAATCAATGTACAAAAACCATCTGACAAAATTTATCACCCTTTTATGACGAAAATACTCAACAAATTATATATAGAAGGAAACTAGCTTAACATAATGGAAGCAAAAAAATTGAAACCCACAGCAAACATTAAACTCAATGGTAAAAGACTGAAAACGATTCCTCCAAGGTCACTAACAAGAAAAGAATGCCAGCTTTCACCACTACCATTCAACACAGTATTAGAAATTCTAGACAGAGCAATTAGGCAAGAAAGACAAATAGGCATCCAAAAGAGAAAGGAAGAAGTAAAACTCACTACAGCTCATGACATCTTGAAGATTCCACCATAAAACTGTTAGAATAATTGAAGTTTGCAAAGGAAGAAGATATAAATACAAAATGAAAAAAATCAGTTATATTTCGATACATTAACAATGAACAATCTGAACGGGGAACTAAGAAAACAATTCCACATATAAAAGTACCTGTCAAGGGACTTCCCTGGTGGTGCAGTGGTTAAGAATTCACCTCCCAATGCAGGGGACGTGGGTTGAATCCCTGGTCAGGGAACTAGATCCCATGTGCATGCTGCAACTAAGAGTTCGCATGCCACATCTAAGGAGCCCACCAGCCGCAACTAAGATTTGGCACAACCAAAAAAAAAAAAAAAAAAGTACGTGTCAAAAGTATAAAATAATTAGAAATAAACTTAACCAAGGAAGTAAGATTTGTACAGTAAAAAGTACAAAACATAGCTAAAAAAGATTACAGACAATAAATGGAAAGATTTCTATACTCATAGGCTGGAAGACTTAACACTGTGAAGATGTCAATACTCTCCAAGCCATCTACATATTCAATGCAATTCCTATCAAAATTCCCATGATGTTTTCTGCAGTAATAGAAAAATTCATCCTAAAATTCATATGGAATCTCAAGGGACACCAAATTGCCAAAACAATATTGAAAAAGAACAACAAAGGTGGAAGAGTCACAATTCTAAATTTCAAATATTACTGAAAACCTACAGTAATCAAAACAGTGTGATACTGGAATCAAGGCAGACATATAGACCAATGGGATAGAATAAAGAGCTCAGAAATAAACTCTCACATATGCAGTCAAATGATTTTCAACAAGGAGGCCAAGAACATTCAATGGGGAAGGACAGACATTTTAACACATGATGCTGGGAAAACTGAATATACACATGCATAAGAAGGAGGTTGGATGGATACCGAGTACATAAATTAACTAAAAATGCATCAAAGATCTTAAGAGCTACAACTATAAAACTCTTTAAGAAAACATAGTGGAAAAGCTTCATGACACCACATTTGGCAATGATTCCTTGGATACGACAAATTCACAAGGAATGAAAGAAATACAAACTGGATTTCATCAAAATGAAAACCTTTAGTACATCAAAGGATAGTATGAACATAATAAATGGCAACTCATAGAATAGGAGAAAATATCTGCAAATCACCTGTCAGATGAAGGGTTAACATTCAGAATATATAGAGAATTCCTAAAACTCAAGAACAAAAAATCCAAGCAACTTGATTCAAAAATTGGCAAAAGACTTGAACAGACATTTCTCCAAAGAAGATATACAAATGGGCAATAAGTGCATGAAAAGATGCTCAACATCACTAGGCTGTCAGGGAAATGCAAATCAAAATACAATGAGATACCACTTCACATTACTTAGGATGGTTATTACTCAAAAAAAAACAGAAAAGAAGTGTAGGCAAGCATGGGAGAAATTGGAACCTTTGTGAAGCTGCTATGGAAAACAGTATGGTGAGTCTTCAAAAAATTTAAAAAAGAATTATCATAAAATGCAGCAATTCTGATTCTGGGTATATACTCAAAAAGAACTGAAGCAGGGACACTAAAAGATATCTGCACACCCATGTTCATAACATCATAATTCACAAGAGCCAAAGGCAAAATCACCCAACTGTCTACCGATAGAATAATGGGTAAACAAAACGTGGTATATACAATGTTATTCAGTCATAAAAAGGAAGCAAACATACTACAACATAGATGAACCTTTAAGATACTATGCTAAGTAAAGTAGGCCAGACATCAAAGGAGAACTACTGTCTGATTCCACACACATGGGATACTCATAATAGGAAAATTCATATTTACAGAAAGTAGAATGGTGGTTATCAGTAGATGAGGGAAGTTACTGATTAAGGGGAACAGAGTTTGTCTGAAGATGAAAAAGTTCTGTGGATGCATGACTGATGGTTGCACAATGAGAGTGTACTAAATGCCACTTAGAAATGTAAATATTTTGTTTTGTATATTTTGCCACAACTAAAATAAAGTAAAGAGACTTCCCTGGTGGTCCAGTGGTAAAGAATCCACCTTACAATGCAGGGGACATGGGTTGGATCCCAGGTTGGGGAACTAAGATCCCACATGCTGCGGGGCAACTAAGCCCGTGCATCTCAACTACAGAGCCCACACGCTCTGGAGTCCACCCGCCACAACTGCAGAGCCCACGTGCTCTGGAGCCCGGTTGCCACAACTAGAGAGAGAAAATCTGCAAGCCACAACTAGAGAGAAGCCCACGTGCCACAACGAAGAGCCTGTGCACTGCAACGAAGATCCCACATGACACAACAAAGACCAGGTGTAGCCAAAAGAAAATACAAGATAAATAAATAAATTAATTAAATATTTAAAAAAAGAGAAAGAAATATAAACCTTTAAAAAATAAAGTAAAACGAACTTAAGGAAAGGACCTCTCAAGATCATCTGTGTAAGCAGTGACTATATAAGTGACTACACTTCCAGGCACAGTCAGGAACAAATAAATGTGAGGTACAGGAAGGGAGCAATACTAGGGTGCCATGGAACTAGACAGTCACCCAGCGAGAGAGAGGGCATGACAGGTGGGATCCATTAGGCTGACCTAAAGAACAGCGATACCTAATCCTTCCCTGTGAAGCTTCGGGGCAGGAGGTGCTGGAGTGATAAGGATGAGAAGTAGACATGCACTCAGCTCAACCCTTGAACCACAGCACATACCCAGGCAACTGGGAAAGGAAGCAGTACCCATGGTTTAGATGGAGACATACTTGACCCTGGAGAAAAGAGGAAGGCCAAGCCTTGCCCAGGGCATAGGGGCAGGTGTAAGAGCTTACCCAATGAAGATGTAAGTGCAAAATTCTCCAGCATCACATCGTGGTACAGGCATCTCTGAGCCTCATCAAGGAGAGCCCATTCCTCCCAGGAGAAATACAGGGCCACATCCTCAAAGGTCACACTTCCCTGCTAGGACAGAGACAGATGAAATCATCAACAGCCTCACTCCTGAAGACCCACAATCTATCTCCTCACACATCTACCCCATGTCCATCCTCCTCCTAAGATCTCAGAGGAGATCCCAGATCCTGGTACCATTGGTGTCTGCTGTCTTCTCATATTCCCAGCACTGTGTTCACTCTGCTGTCCACTCTGCAACCACATGGGGCCTGTTAAGACCTAGATGCGTACACCTCCCTCATCTGATCCAGACTTCCCACTGCCTGCAGAACAGATGCCTAACCTCACAGGCAGTCATTCCAAGTCTGACTCTTACTCCCCACACCCAGTTTGTTCTCACCAGAAAGGAAGGAGACCTGCAATTCCCTAAACCAGCTTAGCCTCACCTCCAAGCACTTCCCGTTTTAGTGATAAGCTTCTACATCTCTTTCCATTGGTGGCCTGAAATGGGAACCCCTCCATCAAACCCCTGGACTCAACTCAGGACCCTGAGCTAATATTCTCTAAGGTCCACACACACAAAGATTGGGAAAATGGCATGTGACAAGTCTCATGACACCACAAATTTGGAGAAAATAGGGGTTGGGACCAGTGAGGGAGGACGAAACCGCCACTTACCTGATTAGGTTCCAAAAGCACTTCCGCAGCCATGGAAACCTGTGGGAAGAGGCAGGTCTTAGAGGGATGTGAGCATGGCATCCTACCAGGGGCTCAGGCCTTCCCTGCACCCCTGGGAGTCACCAGAGCCAGGTAATCTCGGACCGACCATCTAACCTCTGTATTGACTCTCAGCAGTTTTGTGTCCTTGGGGAAAAAACCCCAAACACCCTCTGCCGCAATGTCCTCAGCAGCCCTACAATTTGTGCTTCCACTGAACAGACTCTGGGGATTTTTTCAAACTTAACTTAGATCATGTCCCTTTTACGCAAAAATTTCCATGGCTCCAAGAGCCCTAAGAAGGAAGGTACAACTCCTCAGCCTGTCACTGCAGGTGCGACTCTACCCACACTTTGTGCCCTGCAGAAGCAACACGGACCCCAGTTTTCCCCAATCCTCCCGGCTCAATCCGACCTCCCAGCCTTTGCACCTGCCGGTGCCTCCACCTGTGACCCTCTGCCACGCGCCATCACACCGTCTGTCAGAAACAGGGCCCCACACACGGCCACCTCACCGTCCTGGACACCGGGGCCTGGGCTGCGGGCACGAGAGCAGGCGCCCCGCACTCGGGGCTTTAGTGTCTGGTGGGGCGAGGGCGGTGAGGACCCGCAGAACGAGCGTTTACCTGAGGCGGGTTCCTCGGCGCCGCCGCCGCCACCTGAGCCACAAGCCGGGGCAGAGAGGCGACAGCCGAGCGTCCCGAACGGACCGGGCACCAACGTCTCCAGACCGGCCCCGCAAGCGGCGATGTGCCCGACTATAGAACCGCCTCTAGTCACTGGGGACAAAGCCTCTTCCCGCGCCTCCTCTGTCTGTCTCCCCAATACAGACTCTGCGCTCTGACCCCAAGGACTGCCAAAATGACCGCCACAAAATACAGGAAGTCTCGCCTTCGCCCAGTGCGCCCTCCCGGAAATGCCGAAAGTCTGGATGTTCATTGGGTGTTCTTCGCTGCCGCTCAGCGCATAGCTTTCTGGGTAATGGAGTTCCCGCCGGCACACAGGCCCGCAGGAGCGGCGCCTTTGCTGGAATCTCCCAGGGAAAGGGTCAAGCAATGCCACGGGGCTGCTCAGAGCTGAAGGCCTTGTTCTTCTAGGTCGGAGAGAAGCTTCGCTTCCTTTCAAAGGGGCGAAGGCCAATTTCTGGGGAGCCCGAAGTGCATTTAGAAATCCTTCAATGCTATTGATCTCTGAAGTGTTTAGAAATTCGGATTCCATGCGAACATTGTCTGGTAGACGTGAACATTGTCTGGTAGATGCAAGTGATTATACATTATCCTATTGTCCTGTAAATGCACGCAGACTGAGGCATTAAAGTCATTTTTGTGAGCTTTAGTACGTTTTGTCTGGGAATTTAAAGAAAAGGAAAAAATCACCTGGGCCACAGTAGACAAGATAGAGGAGGCATATTGGACGGCTCTGACGAAGCCGGATGTGGTGGGATCCGGGCCTCTCCTTCCTGGTAGTCAATGATTAATGATTATGCCCAACTCAGTGAGAAACACCGTCTTATCCATAAAACATTAAATCATTTTATCTAAAAAACATAAATCTGTTTAACACATGCACATTCCTTTTTGTACTACACAGCTGACAGTTTCTCTTGTATGAAATATAACATTGGCTATTGTTTATTAAGGAGTACTACTCTCTGTACATTTATAAAATAGAAAGTTGTTGATAAACAAAATTTAACTGACTACATGTTAAAGATCTAAATGTGTGTATTGAATGATTTATGAATTTGGCAGCATCATATGTAGCAAGTAGAGAGGAGCTTCAAAGCTCCACGGAAAGAGAAAGATTTTTAAAGGCAACACAGGGAAGTCATAAACACAAAAAAGGATTATTTCACATAAGGTCATCTCCCTTTGGAGAAAAAAGTTCTTTTGAGGTGGGTTACCTCATCTTCCTTTGAGAAATGGAGACGGCCCATGTGACAGATGGTCCAATTGGTACCGACCTCACAATTCCACACTTACTGCTTCTGATTACATTTCTGGGGAAGGTTATAACTGCAGCTATGTTCGGTATTAAGTCTTGGTGTTAGCAGGAGCCACTCCACTTAGAGGCTGTTGTTTCTGGTTTAGCAAAGTGAAAAGTCTGATAATTCTATCTTGTGGAGAAAAGCAATGTTTATGCCATGGTAACTTTTATGAATTCTGTCTGCACATGAATGCATCTCTCTGTGTTTGCCTGTGTATTCATATATATATATATATATATATTCCATTTTTTTGTTTGTTTAGTAAAAGGGAATTCAAAATTTGTTTATAGATCTGTTGTTTGCTTATTTAGCAAGGGTTGTTCTTATTTACTATTATATCCCCAATTCTAGCAGAATAATTTGGACCGACAATCATGTAATTTAAAAAATTAAAAATACAAATTAATATTGATCCAACTGGAGAAATCATAAGACTTATAGCTATTTGAGCTAGATTAGGAAACTTTTTTTCCTGGTTCAGAAATCACAGAAGAACTTAGAGACATGGGTGTCACTGCTGATGAACACAAAGGAAAGCAGGTAAAGTGATGCTATTAGCACAGACGTGTCCATTAGCTACTGTTTTGGATTCACAATAAGAGTAATGCAAAGACTCAAAATGGAAGAGAGACAATAAAAGTAGACAAAGGAGCTCACTAGAATCAGGGTGGTGTGCGTGTCTGTACCCTCATGGGAAGGTCTGGGGGAGAGTCTGTTGCTGTGAATGTGTTGGACTTGTTCCTTGTGCCTGTGCAGGAAAAGGACCATGTACCCACTACTCCAGATCATGAAGCCCAAACATATAACATCCGTGTAAGATAATATAATTACATGTAATAAGCTGATAAATTTATCAGGCATGAGTGGGGAACAGTATCCATAATTTGTTTTTACACTTATATTTTTGCTACTTCTTGGGCCAATTACTCTAATAGGAATACAGACATTTACCAAGAGTTGTAGGATCCAGAAAAGAAAACTACAGAAACCAATACACTTTGTGGATCGAATTCTGAAGTCCACCCATAAAGAGGTTCTGGGGCAAAACTTAATGGCCTGGAAACCACTCAGAAGACTGGTAGTGCTGAGAGAAACCCCTCTGGCCAGTGTGTGTAAATAGAAGACAAGTTTACATCCAGCATCATCCAGGAAATATTTCAATCCAAAAGCTGCCATTGTCTGTGGGATCCCTATGGAGAAGAGAGACAAGTTGTTGGCTAAGGCCAGTGGTTGATAATCTGATCTGTGGATCTCAACTTCTATCCAGTCAACAAAGTGAAGTTTAAAAGACAAAAGAGGGAGGAGTTTCCCAGGATCACAACTCCAGTCTGAGTGAGGAAGATGATTTCCATTTCCAGGTTGACATGCCTTTAACTTTCTTCTTCTTTATTTTTTTTTAATTTTTGTTTGGCTGCGTTGGGTCTTCGGTGGGCTTTCTCTAGTTGTAGTGAGCGGGAGCTACTCTGCTGTGGCGTGCGGGCTTCTCATTACAGAGCTTTCTTTTGTTGCAGAGCATGGGCTGTAGGCGTGCGGACTTCAGTAGTTGTGGTACGCAGGCTCAGTAGTGTGGCACACGGGCTTAGTTGCTCCACGGCATGTGGGATCTTCCCGGACCAGGGCTCGAACTTGTGTCCCCTGCATTGGCAGGTGGATTCTTAACTACTGCACCACCAGGGAAGTCCAACCCTTCACTTTCATATCTAGGAGATATTGATTTTAATTTGAGATAGAAATAAATGAATAAATGCTAGAAAGATAAATGAACATAAATGTGTCACCTTCTTCTGCTCAGCTGTATCTACTGCTAAACATAGCACATGATTTCCTCTCTTTTGGTAACACGTTTTCTTAATTTAACTGGATTATAGGAGTACATACTTATGGGTGCAGTGGTTATTAATAAAGGTCTTGAGATGGAATTCATACAAGTGTTCATATGAAGGGGTATTTGAATAAAGGATGCACCATTCACAGAACATATTTTCCTACAGCCATGAACTGAATGAAGATCATTTTCCTCCATGTATGAAATTACCTTCAGGATATATTCTTAAGTGAGAAAAGGCAAGTGGGTTAAAAGATGTTTAGTATTCTACAATTATTCTTATGATTGTGAAGGAATAAGAATATAAATAATGTAGATAAATACACATTTTCTCTCTACCTATCTATCTATACAATTACATTAAAAACAATTAAAGAATGAACTATAACCTTCAATAAGTAATGATATAGACGGGCAGAGATTAAACAATGTGGAGGGACGAATAGAAACTAGATATATCTGAATTAATTTACCTCAATTATAATTTTGACTTTGGGGTAAATATAAATATTTTACTTATTTATTAAACTATATTATATCAAAATAAAATTAAAACAATCAATCAAATTTAATGACAAAAGTAAAACAAATATATAAATCTCTTTGTGTAATAAAGTTGTAGTCTATCCATACAAAATAGTAATACTTAAAGTACTTTTTTTATTTTTGGCCGCACTGCACTGCTTTCAGGATCTTAGTTCCCCGACCAGGCATCCAACCTGGGCCCCTGGCAGTGGAAGCACAGAGTCCTGACCACAGGACCGCCAGGGAATTCCCCAAGTACATTTTAAAAAACAGTTTTGACTGTACATTTGTACTGAAACATATCTGTGGAAAATCCTTATGGACTCATGTTTATATTTCAAGAAAATATTTATATTTAAAATTAATAAGTACATTATACAAGAGATTCGTCACAGTTTGATCAAAAGTTAGAAAAATTGAAAGGAAACAATTTAAGGAAAAATTATATCATTTTAAACTTGTTTGGAAGAATGAACTTAAACTTGATCTGTATTTGTTTAAACCATGTTTAAACCATATATGTATATTGTATCTCCTCTCATTAAAGGGATCTACAGATGATAGCCCTGTTCTGAGTAATTACCATCCAAATTACTTAGGCTGTGTTCTCCAAATGCACTTTCTCATGAAAGAAAATAGCATCTTTAAAAAATTTGCCAATTCCAGATCTAGTGCAGGAAATGTTCAAGATGGAACATCTATTCAATCCAGGACACAAGGACAGTCTACCACACAACTGGGGTCACGTGAGAATGAGGATGCCACAGGATTCAACTTGAAAAGCATCCCCCTCCACAGTTATGGTACAAATTAAATCTCAAAGAAAATTACCTGGACAAGTTTTAAATGTATCAAGTACTTTAAGTAACCACATGCTCGTAATGCTACAAAGCCAGAGTCAGAAACCTTTCAGAAAGTTAAGGAATTGACTATTTATTCTGGAAACATAAAAATAAAGGGAAATATGAATGATTTCTACTGTCTTTCCAGTACAGACTATTTCAAGGTAATCAAATAGAGGATGCAGAAAAGTTTTTTTAGAAGGATTCTAAGTGAAAATACAAAAATTGTAATAGAATATTAACATTCTGCTTCCTCTAGTATAGTAGTGGATCTACAGAATGATCATCAGTGACAGCTGCAACCAACCGATGACAGGCTGTGGGAAACTGATATTGGAACACATGGTTGTGCTGATCAATCCTCATGATCAATCCTCATGTCACAGAAAGGGTTAAATACAGCCTGTCATAATGGCTCTCCATTGTAGGCAATGAGAAGGACATTGTACCACCTGGGAACTATCCTTGACAAAAATATGAACAAACATTAGATCACCCTTTGGAGCAAATTATGCATTTATTGGCCATTTGGAAGAAGGTGTTAGACAATATAAAACAGCTGCAATTAGATAGTAGAATGATGGAAATGATCTTGTACAAATGATCCATTTTCTTCACGAAAAAAAAGTTTTGAAGGAGAGAGAAATATTAATTACAACTGGTCTAAAAGACAAAATGACTGGATCGTGATTCAAATGATCTAAAAAGGAAATTTTTTGGGGGGAGGAAATTTGTTATGCGTAAACTCTGACCATGTGTTTGATGTCACTGTTATTTTTGTAGGTGTGAAATGCACATACATGCTCTGCTCATGAATGAATTTCATGTTTAAGAGATACATTCATGATTATATACTTTTAATTTTTTTGAAAACTATTTTCTTTCTTTTTTAAAATTAATTAGTTTATTTATTTTTGGCTGCGTTGGGTTCTGGTTCCTGCACGCTGGTTTTCTCTAGTTGCCGGGAGCAGAGGCTACTCTTTGTTGCAGTGTGCGGGTTTCACATTGCGGTGGCTTCTCTTGTTGCCGAGCACAGGCTCTAGGTGTGCGGGCTTCAGTAGTTGTGGCTCATGGGCTCTAGAGCACAGGCTCAGTAGTTGAGGCGCAGGGACTTAGTTGCTCCACGGCATGTGGGATCGTCCCGGACCAGAGCTCGAACCCATGTCCCCTGAATTGGCAGGCAGATTCTTAACCACTGCACCAACAGGGAAGCCCCCATTTAGATCTTTAACATGTAGTCAGTTAAATTTTGTTTATCAACAACTTTCTATTTTATAAATGTACAGAGAGTAGTACTCCTTAATAAACAATAGCCAATGTTATATTTCATACAAGAGAAACTGTCAGCTGTGTAGTACAAAAAGGAATGTGCATGTGTTAAACAGATTTATGTTTTTTAGATAAAATGATTTAATGTTTTATGGATAAGACGGTGTTTCTCACTGAGTTGGGCATAATCATTAATCATTGACTACCAGGAAGGAGAGGCCCGGATCCCACCACATCCGGCTTCGTCAGAGCCGTCCAATATGCCTCCTCTATCTTGTCTACTGTGGCCCAGGTGATTTTTTCCTTTTCTTTAAATTCCCAGACAAAACGTACTAAAGCTCACAAAAATGACTTTAATGCCTCAGTCTGCGTGCATTTACAGGACAATAGGATAATGTATAATCACTTGCATCTACCAGACAATGTTCACGTCTACCAGACAATGTTCGCATGGAATCCGAATTTCTAAACACTTCAGAGATCAATAGCATTGAAGGATTTCTAAATGCACTTCGGGCTCCCCAGAAATTGGCCTTCGCCCCTTTGAAAGGAAGCGAAGCTTCTCTCCGACCTAGAAGAACAAGGCCTTCAGCTCTGAGCAGCCCCGTGGCATTGCTTGACCCTTTCCCTGGGAGATTCCAGCAAAGGCGCCGCTCCTGCGGGCCTGTGTGCCGGCGGGAACTCCATTACCCAGAAAGCTATGCGCTGAGCGGCAGCGAAGAACACCCAATGAACATCCAGACTTTCGGCATTTCCGGGAGGGCGCACTGGGCGAAGGCGAGACTTCCTGTATTTTGTGGCGGTCATTTTGGCAGTCCTTGGGGTCAGAGCGCAGAGTCTGTATTGGGGAGACAGACAGAGGAGGCGCGGGAAGAGGCTTTGTCCCCAGTGACTAGAGGCGGTTCTATAGTCGGGCACATCGCCGCTTGCGGGGCCGGTCTGGAGACGTTGGTGCCCGGTCCGTTCGGGACGCTCGGCTGTCGCCTCTCTGCCCCGGCTTGTGGCTCAGGTGGCGGCGGCGGCGCCGAGGAACCCGCCTCAGGTAAACGCTCGTTCTGCGGGTCCTCACCGCCCTCGCCCCACCAGACACTAAAGCCCCGAGTGCGGGGCGCCTGCTCTCGTGCCCGCAGCCCAGGCCCCGGTGTCCAGGACGGTGAGGTGGCCGTGTGTGGGGCCCTGTTTCTGACAGACGGTGTGATGGCGCGTGGCAGAGGGTCACAGGTGGAGGCACCGGCAGGTGCAAAGGCTGGGAGGTCGGATTGAGCCGGGAGGATTGGGGAAAACTGGGGTCCGTGTTGCTTCTGCAGGGCACAAAGTGTGGGTAGAGTCGCACCTGCAGTGACAGGCTGAGGAGTTGTACCTTCCTTCTTAGGGCTCTTGGAGCCATGGAAATTTTTGCGTAAAAGGGACATGATCTAAGTTAAGTTTGAAAAAATCCCCAGAGTCTGTTCAGTGGAAGCACAAATTGTAGGGCTGCTGAGGACATTGCGGCAGAGGGTGTTTGGGGTTTTTTCCCCAAGGACACAAAACTGCTGAGAGTCAATACAGAGGTTAGATGGTCGGTCCGAGATTACCTGGCTCTGGTGACTCCCAGGGGTGCAGGGAAGGCCTGAGCCCCTGGTAGGATGCCATGCTCACATCCCTCTAAGACCTGCCTCTTCCCACAGGTTTCCATGGCTGCGGAAGTGCTTTTGGAACCTAATCAGGTAAGTGGCGGTTTCGTCCTCCCTCACTGGTCCCAACCCCTATTTTCTCCAAATTTGTGGTGTCATGAGACTTGTCACATGCCATTTTCCCAATCTTTGTGTGTGTGGACCTTAGAGAATATTAGCTCAGGGTCCTGAGTTGAGTCCAGGGGTTTGATGGAGGGGTTCCCATTTCAGGCCACCAATGGAAAGAGATGTAGAAGCTTATCACTAAAACGGGAAGTGCTTGGAGGTGAGGCTAAGCTGGTTTAGGGAATTGCAGGTCTCCTTCCTTTCTGGTGAGAACAAACTGGGTGTGGGGAGTAAGAGTCAGACTTGGAATGACTGCCTGTGAGGTTAGGCATCTGTTCTGCAGGCAGTGGGAAGTCTGGATCAGATGAGGGAGGTGTACGCATCTAGGTCTTAACAGGCCCCATGTGGTTGCAGAGTGGACAGCAGAGTGAACACAGTGCTGGGAATATGAGAAGACAGCAGACACCAATGGTACCAGGATCTGGGATCTCCTCTGAGATCTTAGGAGGAGGATGGACATGGGGTAGATGTGTGAGGAGATAGATTGTGGGTCTTCAGGAGTGAGGCTGTTGATGATTTCATCTGTCTCTGTCCTAGCAGGGAAGTGTGACCTTTGAGGATGTGGCCCTGTATTTCTCCTGGGAGGAATGGGCTCTCCTTGATGAGGCTCAGAGATGCCTGTACCACGATGTGATGCTGGAGAATTTTGCACTTACATCTTCATTGGGTAAGCTCTTACACCTGCCCCTATGCCCTGGGCAAGGCTTGGCCTTCCTCTTTTCTCCAGGGTCAAGTATGTCTCCATCTAAACCATGGGTACTGCTTCCTTTCCCAGTTGCCTGGGTATGTGCTGTGGTTCAAGGGTTGAGCTGAGTGCATGTCTACTTCTCATCCTTATCACTCCAGCACCTCCTGCCCCGAAGCTTCACAGGGAAGGATTAGGTATCGCTGTTCTTTAGGTCAGCCTAATGGATCCCACCTGTCATGCCCTCTCTCTCGCTGGGTGACTGTCTAGTTCCATGGCACCCTAGTATTGCTCCCTTCCTGTACCTCACATTTATTTGTTCCTGACTGCCTGGAAGTGTAGTTACTTATATAGTCACTGCTTACACAAATTTTCTTGAGAAGTCTTTTGCTAAGATTCTTTTTTCTTTATTTTAGTTGTGGCAATTTTGCAAAACAAAATATTTACCACTTCTAAGTGGCATTTAGTAATTCTCATTGTACAACCATCACAATCATGCATCCACAGAAGTTTTTCATCTTGTAAACTTCAACTCTGTACCCATTAAACAGTAACTTCCCCCATCCACTCACAACCACCATTCTACTTTCTCTATCTGAGTTTGACTATTCTGAGTGTCACATATTGGCAGAATCATCAGCAGTTTTTTTTTTGGTCTGGTTTTTTGACTTAGCATAATATCTTAAAGGTTCATCTGTGTTGTAGTATGTGTCAGAATTTCCTTTCTTTTTAAGGCTGAATAATATTCTATTTTATGAATGTAGCACATTTTGTTTACTATTAATCTATAGGGGAACACTTGAGTGCTTCTACATTTTGGCTCTTGTGTATAATGCTGTTATGAACATGGGTGTGCAGTTATTTAGTGTCCCTGCTTCAATTTTTTGGGGTATATACGGAAAATTGGAATTGCTTCATCTTATGTTAAATCTGTCTTTAATAGAATTAAAATTACAGCTGCACAAAGGTTCCAATTTCTCCCATCTTTGCCAACACTTCTGTTTTTTTGGATGATAACCATCCTAATTGGTATGAAGTGGTAGCATAGTTTGGTTTTTTTGTTTGTTTTGTTTTTGTTTTTTTTAAACAGGCATGTTCTTTTATTTATTTATTTATTTTTGGCTGCATTTTGTCTTCGTTGCTGGGCGCGGGCTTTCTGTAGTTGTGGCGAGTGGGGGCTACTCTTCGTTGTGGTACGCGGGCTTCTCATTGTAGTGGCTTCTCTTGTTGCAGAGCATGGGCTCTAGGTGCACGGGCTTCAGTAGTTGTGGCATGTGGGCTCAGTAGTTGTGGCTCGCGGGCTCTAGAGCCCAAGCTCAAGAGTTGTGGTGCACAGGCTTAGTTGCTTCGCAGCCTGTGGGATCTTGCCGGATCAGGGATCACATCCGTGTCCCCTGCATTGACAGGCAAATTCTTAACCACTGCACCACCAGGGAAGTCCCAGTATCATAGTGTTTCAATTTGCATTTCCCTAACAGCTGGTGATGTTGAGCATCTTTTTGTGTGCTTATTACCCTTTTGTATATCTTTGTTGGAGTAATGTCTGTTGAAGTCTTTTCCCAATTTTTTTTTTTTTTTTTTTTTTTTTTTTTTTTTTTTTTTTTTTGCGGTACGCGGGCCTCTCACTGTTGTGGCCTCTCCCGTTGCGGAGCACAGGCTCCGGACGCGCAGGCTCAGCGGCCATGGCTCACGGGCGCAGCCGCTCTGCGGCATGTGGGTTCTTCCCGGACCAGGGCATGAACCCGTGTCCCCTGCATCGGCAGGTGGACTCTCAACCATTGATCCACGAGGGAAGCCCTTTTCCCAACTTTTGAATCAAGTTGCTTGATGTTTTTGTTTTTGAATTTTAGGAATTCTCTATATATTCTGGATATTAATTTTTTTATCAGATATTTGACTTGTAAATATTATCTCCCATTATGTAAGTTGCCTTTTTACTATTTTCTTAGCATCGTTTGATGTACCAAAGTTTTTCATTTTGATGAAGTCCAGTTTGTTTTCCTTTTGTTCCTTGTGCCTTTGATGTCATTTCCAAGGAATCACTGCCAAATGCAATGTCATGAAGTTTTCCTCTGTTTTCTTTGAAGCATTTTATATTTGTACCTCTTAAGTTTATATCTTTGATCCATTTTGAGTTAATTTATGTACCTGGTGTCCATCTAATTTCATTCTTATGCATGTGGTATTCAGTTTTCCCAGCATCATGTGTTGAAAAGCCTGTCCTTCCCTGTCGAATGGTCTTGGCCTCGTTTTTGAAAACCATTTAACCATATATGTGAGAGTTTATTTCTGAGCTCTTTATTCTGTGCCATTGGTCTGTATGTCTGCCTTGATTCCAGTATCACACTGTTTTGATTACTGTAGCTTCACACTGATAACTTGAAATTTAGAATTGTGACTCCTCCAACTTTGTTCTTCTTTTTCAAGATTGTTTTGGCTGTTTGTTGTCATTTGAGATTGCATATGAATTTTAGGATGAATTTTTATATTACTGCAGAAAACATCATTAGAATTTTGATAGGGATTGCATTGAGTCTGTAGATGGCTTGGGGGTCATATCGACATCTTTACAATATTAAGTTTTCCAATTTATGAACATAGAAGTCTTTCCACTTACTGTCTTTAATTTTTTTTTAGCAGTGTTTTATACTTTTTAGTGTACAAGTCTTACTTCCTTAGTTAAGTTTATTTCTAAGTATTTTATTCTTTTGATAGATAGTTTTATAAGTGGAGTTTTTTCTTAGTTTCCTGTTCAGATTGTTCATTGTTAGTGTGTAGAAGTACAACTGTGGAAAACTGCCGCCATGTCCTGCCTGCCGTCTGCCGCACATGGTGGGTAGTTGATCCAAGACCTTGCTTCATACGTGTGGAGGGAAGCCCTTCCCCTGAAGTTAGTTATGACTTACAGCAATTGGGTAAACTACACCTGTGTGTAGAATTGAAACATTTTTCTTTTCTCCCTGCCTGGTGCCTCCAGAAATTGGGGACTCTTGGGTTCTGAACAGCCTTATCAGGGGAATGGAAAAGGCTGACTCCTGGCATGTGCAGGAATCTCAATATTTTGGGAACTTCTAGAAGAGAAAAATCCACCAAGGCATAATCTGGTGGCATGCCTTTGGCATGGCTTTCCTGGCCTTGAGAGGCCTTTTGGGAATTCATTCTGACACTCCTTCTGAGGAATTCCACCACAACTAGTTTGGAGGAGCCTAAGTGGTCAATTGACCACACTTGTTTTACAAACAGATTAGTTTCGATTTGGCTGTTTGGTGGAGATGAGGGTAATTTCAAGGAGAAAAAAGGCTATGTTTTAGTGGATATTAAATTCTAGTTCTGTTAATTGAGGTTTGTATTTATGAAAGTTATTATGTTAGCCATACTTTTGCCCTGATGTTCTGGATGGAAAGAAACTTATCTAGTGAAATTGCCACAGAGTGTGTGACAGTGTGACTGTGTCACATTAAGTGTGACACTGCTTGCTTTAAGTCTGCTACTAAAAGCACATGTACAATGCTTGTGTGACAATTGGGTATAAGAAATATATGGTCTAGGGCTTCCCTGGTGGCACAGTGGTTAAGAATCCACCTGCCAGTGCAGCGGACATGGGTTCAAGCCCTGGACCAGGAAGATCCCACATGCCACGCAACAACTAAACACGTGCACCACAACTACTGAAGCCCACGTGCCTAGAGCCCGTGCTCTGTAACAAGAGAAGCCACCAAATGAGAAGCCCACGCACCACAATGAAGAGTAGCCCCTGCTCACTGCAACTAGAGAAAGCCCGTGTGCAGCAACAAAGACCCAATGTAGCCAAAAATAAATAAATCAATTTATTTAAAAAAAAGAAAGAAAGAAGTATATGGCCTATAAAGTGTTTGCCCATTAACATTCCTCTGAGCCTGTTCATGAGATCTGATTGGTTTTTCCCCACCTTGTATAACTAGGCAAATATAAAGGAGGCCTAGCACTGAGGGACATGATCTGAACCTGGGGTAGGAGCCAGCACCCCAGCCTAGAGGGACGGATATTTTAGTCATCAATGTTTTCTACTGAGAGATTTGCAATCAGAAGGGGAAATGATGGGAAAAATCTCCATGTGTTGAGGTATAGGGGAGTCATTCTGGCTTAACTTAAATTTTACTGATCAGAGCAGCCTATTTGTGATCTTTCAGACATGGCGTTGTACATCTGCTTTGGCCATTGAGGAAGGGAATGTGTTTGAAAGTCAAAATGGAGTAACTTGTTCAGACATCCAAGGTGAAACTAAGGGGCCATCGTATACATGATTTTAGTCACGTTCTTGTGTTATTGAAAGTTGAGTTTTGAACTGTTTTACAGACTAGGAGAAAAACCACAGGCAGGTGTGTTATCTCAGAATGTGGTTACTGCTTGTGTTTTGCTTAATTGTCATAATCTCCCCTGTGTTGTGCCTGTTAGATGTCTTAAATTTCATCTCTAGCCTGAAGGAGGAAATCTATTCCATGACTGAGCAGCAACACTGGCCTCACTGTGAAGTGAGTCTAATTGCTGGGTCTCCAGCGAGATGTGATTGTCAACCTTCTCTAGACTTCCATGAAAAATTGACCTGGCTACTATGACTATTTGGGGACTACTGACAATGGGGGAGAAAGACTCTCACCATATTTTTGTCCTGCATGCCAGTACATCAGAAGGAGCCCTGTTGAACTAAGATCTCGCATGCTTCATGGCACAGCCAAAAATTTAAAAAAAGAAAAAAAAAGAAAAAAAAAGAAGGACCCCGTTGGTAAACGTTACTATACAGCTGACTGCCCATGAGCCTCCCTTGGCTATGCTGTGTGGAATGGAATAGGCTGGCTTCTGGACACATAAGTCCAACTAGTGGGATTAACTCTTTTTTGTTTGGAAGGATCTAATGGGTCCAACCTTAATGGCACTCAACCTAGCATGGGGAGACAGATCTGTAGTGCGACTGCTGACCATTGGCCAGGTCACCAGAATGTTTCTTTAAAATCCGGACCTCCCCATGGGGGTAGCTCTGGGTTTGTGAAAACCCGTGGTGGCCTTACCTTCCTTATAACTGGACAGGGCACTCTTACTATTGACTCTCTTTCCATTGACCTTGTAAGATCTTGGCTCCAAAATTTGCCCACATCCTGGCAAATGACTCTTCTGAGCATAGTAGGTATCTTGATACTCTGAGGCTGCTGCTGTCTGTATTGTATTTGTGGTATCTGGTTGCAGTGCCCCCTACATACTTGACCCCAGGGATATCGCAGAAGAGGGTAGACCAAGATTGTAAGGGTCGTGCAGTGTGTGTAGGGATAGAGTGTATGGTCAGGCCACTCAAGATGGCTGTTCTCTTGCTCTCTGTACATCCCCTGCCCGACCATTGCCTGCTTCATCTATACCCTATGCACATGACTGACCTTCCTACTCACTTGCCCCAGGCCCCAGCTAGTGATCATTCTTATCAAAGGGGTGGTGAGGGGTTTGCCTCTCTACTGGTTTCCCTGGTAACTAATGAGCCCACCTGATGCCAGTTCCCCGATAACTGGTAATCTTCTGTTCCCCCGGGAGCAAGGACTGTTGTCATGTCCTGCCCATTGTCTGCTGTACAGGGTGGGGTGTCACGTCAGGACCTTGCTTCAGATTTGTAAGCTCCCCCATCCATTAAACCATTGATGTCTCTGTTGCTGGGAGGAAAAAAAAAAAAACACACAACTGTTTAATTCTTTTTTTTTTTTTTTTTTTTTTTTTGCCACACTGCCTGGCTTGGAGGATCTTAGTTCCGGACCAGGGAGTGAACCCAGACCTTGGCTTGAAAGCTCTGAGTCCTAACTACTGGACCACTAGGGAATTCCCACAACTGTTTAATTTGTATGCTCTTCCTTTGCTGAATTCATTTATTCTAACAGTTTTGTGGTGGAATCTTTAAAATTTCATGAGCTATGGATGCCTTTTGTCTTTCCTGCCTAATGCTCTGTCTAGAATTTCCAGCACTATGTTGAATAGTAGTGGTGGAAGCTGGTGTCCTTTTCTTGTTTTTGATATTGTAGGAATACTTTTCAGTCTTTTACCGTTGAGTACAATATTTGTCATGTATTTTAAATCCTTTGCTTTTATTATGTTAAGCTAGTTTCCTTCTATTGATAGAAGTATTTTAAGTATTTTAAGTAAGTTTGTTGAGTATTTTATCATGAAAGGGTATTAAATTTTGTCATGTGGTTTTTGTGCATTGATTGAGGTGGCATGATTTTTTTCCTCATTCTGTTAATGTGATATATTACACTGAATTTTGTATCTGTTTTAAAAATATTTATTTATTTATTTATTGGCTGCATCAGATCTTAGTTGCAGCACGCAGGATCTTCCTTGCAGCATATGTGATCTTTCATTGTGGTGCACGCTTCGTCGTGGCGTGCAGGCTCAGTAGTTGTGGCTTAAGGGCTTTAGTTGCCCCGCGACATGTAGGATCTTAGTTCCCTGACCAGGGATCGAACCCATGTCCCCTGCATTGGAAGGTGGATTCTTAACCACTGGAACACCAGGGAAACCCCTGAATTTTTTATGTTGAACCATCCTGGCAAGTTGTGTCTTGTAGAAAGCATATAGTTGGATTATGTTCTTTTATCCATTCTGCCAGTTTCTCTTTTGCTTAGAAATTTTATTCCATTGACATTTAGAATAATTACTAATGAGGGGGGAATTACTTCTGTCATTTTGCTATTTGTTTTCTACATGTCTTTTGGTCTCTTTTGTCCCTTGTTTCCTCATTACTGTTTTTTGTGTTCCACTTGTGTTTTGGTAGTAAAATGTTTACATTTTTTGTCATTTCCTTTGTGTACTTTCTATAGCTATTTTTTTCTTTGTAGTTACCATGGAAATTACATTTACCATGCTAAAATTATAACACATTATTTGAATTTATACCCTTTTAGCTTCAACGATATTTTAACAAGGGTGAAAGGGGGTGGAGGGATAAACTGTTGGTTTGTATGTCCCATGATTTTTTTTTGTTGTTGAAAAATGGGTGTTTGTGTCTTACATTGTGGTAACTTGAGATTCAGTTCTCCCTCTTCCTAGGGTTTGCTGGGATCTGTTTGTTTGTCTTTCTGTTTGTTTGTTTAATGGCTATAGGGTGTCTCCAACCTGGAGATCAGTCTGAGGTATAAAGTTAAGGTCTACTCAGATTTTTTTCTTACCCAGATATGCATGGTGACTTTGTAAATTCCCCTGCATATATGATTGTTTTTGAGTGCCTTAGTCCTTGAATTTCTGCCTATCAAAATGGGACTAAGAGAAAAATGATGTGAGGGGGGTGGACGGAATAGACACCTGCCCTTTAAATCCCCTGTGAAATTGCTTCAGCTAGTGAGGGGAGGGCCTTTGCAACATTGGTAGTGTGGTTTCCAACAATGGCTGCCCAACTCTGTAGCACTACCATCATTAGAAGCAGCAAAAAGAGCACAGATTTCTGATATTTGGAGGACAGATGCCTTATTGCCCAACCTGGCTCCTAGAAGCTTCTCCAGGAACACATACATGGTGCCTGCCCCAGGGCTCAGAGTTAGGGGAGTTGGAGAATGAAAACCAGTACCATGCTAAGAGCTGAAAGTGATCAAAATTAAAGCAGTTTAGCATTGCAGAGGGGTTACATCAGATTGATTCTACCAGTATAGTTGTCCAGAAGGGAAGACACATTGCTGGTTCTTACTTTTCTGCTCTCTTACCTCTGTCTGTCCTTAGGAACTTTTTTGTAGTATTTAAATAGCTTTCTGGTGGTCTATTGTGTGCTGAGTTGTCTGGGACAGTATTGGCTACTGACTTGTCCTGTCATTCCCTTAGGAATTGGGTACTCTTGGTCTCATGCAGATCCTCAGATGAGGCTACAGAAAATGTCCTCTGCTTCACAGGATGGACATGACTCCATTCTCAACAAGATGGGCTCAGAGCAGGCCTGACACAGATGAATGGCATTTGAGAGAGGACATCACTTCAGGGCTTTGTCAAAATCATACAAAGAACCTGTCCTGTTTAATTGTGTTTTGGTGCCATTGCTAGTGGCCACACCTCACTTCTACCTTCCCTTCTCCATTCTTAACACTTTGCTGACTTGTCATTTCTACTAGTCATTTTTATTCTGACTCCAGCTGAGAGCTACTCCCCACCTCTCTGGACTGCTTACCTCACTTATTCCTCACACTGTTCCCTCCTTAGTGCATTCTCACTTTGTAGTGTCCTAAAGTGTGCAAGTGTCTAATTATCCTTAAGCATTTTTTACCTTTGTTCCAGTCAGATTTTTCTGGGACTGGACTGGACGTCTGCACAGCATCCCGTTGTCAGCAGATATAATCCTGCTAAAAGACATTAGCAGAAGAATGAGCTGTAGGACATGCCTTTCTCCCTGGGCCACACCCTTTACTCATGTCCTGTGCCTGGGGAGGCCCACACCATCCTGTGAACTTAGGGAACCAGTGGGGCAGAGCAGCTGCTTCCTCAAGCTGACCCCAACTTTCTTTTCCTGAAAACAGTTTCATGGACTGATTCTTTGATGCATCAATTTACATTTGTGATTGTTTTGCCCCCTCTCAATATAGTTAACGTGTACTTCACCATCACTTTTTCAGGCTGTTGGCATGAAGTGGAAGATAAGGAAACATCTCCTGAACAGAGCATTTCTGTAGAAGGAGTGTCACAGATCAGAACTCTTAAAGCAATTTCATCTCCCCAGAAGGCCAAGCCCTTTGAGATGTGGGGCCCAATCTTGAGAGATATTTTGCACTTGCCTGAGCACCAGGGAATGCATCTTGGGCAGAAACCATACACGTATGGGAAACAATTTTATTTCACTGCCAACCTTCAGCAGTACCAGGGGCAGCACATTGGAAAGATACCCATCAGAAGTTCTGCAGACCAAGACTTGTATGTAAAGATTTGCACAACCCACTTGTCAGGGAAATCCATTATCTGTATGGAGATTGCGAAGGACTTCTTAGCCAGCATGGGATTTTTCCATCAACAGGTCATTCACACTGAGGAGAAGCCAAACAACAGTAATGAGTGTGAGGCTGTCTTTCACAGTGGAAAAAAGCATCAGAACTGGGGAGAAGGCAAAAAAGCCCTCAACTGCACAGACACACTTGTTGAGGACCAAGGAGTCCTCACTAGAGAAGGGCTTTACAAGTGCAGCAAATGTGGAAAAGCCTGTACCCGAAGATGTAACCTCATTCAGCACCAGAAAGTCCACACTGGAGAAAGGCCTTACGAATGCCATGAATGTGGAAAATTCTTTACCTACCTTTCCAGCTTCATTATACATCAGAGAGTTCACACTGGAGAAAGGCCTTATGAGTGCAGTGAATGTGGGAAATCCTTTAGCCAGAGCTATAGCCTCAATAGCCATAGGAAAGTTCACACAGGAGAAAAACCTTATGAGTGCAGGGAATGTGGGAAGTCTTTTAGTCAAAGATCTAACCTCATTCAACATCAGAGAGTTCACACTGGAGAAAGGCCTTATGAGTGCAGTGAATGTGGGAAATCCTTTAGCCAAAACTTTAGCCTCATTTACCACCGGAGAGTTCACACTGGAGAACGGCCTCATCAGTGCGGTGAATGTGGGAAATCCTTTAGCCGAAGCTCCAGCCTCATTCACCACAGGAGACTTCATACTGGAGAAAGGCCTTATGAGTGCAGTAAATGTGGGAAATCCTTTAAGCAAAGCTCCAGCTTTAGTTCACATCGGAAAGTCCACACAGGAGAAAGGCCCTATGAGTGTGGGGACTGTGGAAAATCATTTAGCCATAGTTCCAACCTCAAGAACCACTGGAGAGTTCACACTGGAGAAAGGCCTATTGAGTGCAATGAATGTGGGAAATCGTTTAGCTGCAAATCTAACCTCGTTAAACACCTGAGAGTCCACACAGGAGAAAGGCCGTATGAGTGTGGGGACTGTGGAAAATCCTTTAGCCAAAGTTCCAGCCTCATCCAGCACCAGAGGGTTCACACTGGAAAAAGGTCCTGAGTGCAGTGAATGTTGGAAAAAATTTTCAGCTGCAAATATAACCTCATTCAACACGAGAGACTTCACACTAGTGAAGGGCCATAGATAGCTGGGATGTGCAGTTTCCTTCTAGTGTAATTACAGTGGAGGATAGAAGTTGTGAGGGAGCCATTCATCTGAATTAAAGCCCATACATCCAAAAATCTGCAGTGGGGAGTGTTATGTAGGAATCCTTAAGGAGCTGTGTTATACTTTATTTCCTGCCAGGCTCTTTCTAGCTTTATGTCACTGCCAGTATGACAGAATTCATTTCACCTGTGTTACCCAGCAGGTTCACACAATGTGCAAAAGTTATCTCCCAACATGTTCAGGGAAGTTGACTTCTGTCCCATTCCTGTTTGTGGGGTAAGTAATGAGTAGTCTTAGCTCTTGTGGGATCCTCATTCCCTTCCCATTTCCAAAGTAGGGCCTGGACCCGATCCAGTTTGGGCCCAGTGGACCCAGTCTGAGTTCTATTTGTGACTTGACAGGAAGGACTGCATTTTCAGGGACATGTTTGTTTATGGTGACATTTCTTTTGGATTTTCCCAGCCTCTGAGTCACAAAGCTGGGAATTGCAAGCCTCCTATTGCTCTGCATTTTGCAATAATAAAGGCATTAATGTTTAAGCCACCTTTGGTGTTGGAGTTCCATTCACTGTGTGAGGTGATCTGAAAACAACTGGGCTCTACCAGCATTAAGGACTGCACAACTCTCATGGTGGGAGGGGGGTCCCATGCTTTGTGTGCCTCACATGTCAGTATGATTAAGAATATAGCTCTTGGGCTTCCCTGATGGTGCAGTGGTTGACAGTCTGCCTGCCGATGCAGGTGACTCGGGTTCGTGCCCTTGTCCGGGAGGATCCCACATGCCACGGAGCAGCTAGGCCCGTGAGCCATGGCCGCTGAGCCTGCACGTCTGGAGACTGTGCTCCACAATGGGAGAGGCCACAGTGGTGAGAGCCCCGTGTAACACACACACACACACACACACACACACACACACACTATATATATATATATATATATCTTTCTGGTTTTGGTCTAAGGTAAATATATTGTTGCCCAGGGTCTCCTAGAAAAGACTGTAGGGTTTTAGGGTCCTAATTTGTGGACTGGGTATCAGGATTTTTTGTGGGCTCAGAAAACACCCTGAGGAGCCAGGAAGTTATGACAGCCTTCAGTGCTTCTGATAACAACACAAATTTTTTTTCTTATTCACAGTAAATATCACATAATGCTCAGCAGTTATCCTGCAAAAGAACCACATGCCATGATCCCCAGAGTTCACTAGATAATGCCACTGTAAGACTAGGGCCAGGGGGAACCATCTTGGTAAAGAAACCCTGGAGTGGAGGAGAGTGCAGTGGAGTAGATGTAGTGTGCCCCTTCTAAAATTGCATCAACAAATGCTCCATTGACTCTGACTGTGCAGTATCAGTGGGCACAGATGACCAGAAATTCTCACAACCTCCAGGCAAGTGTATATTTTGTAGCTGAGGTCCTTGTGAAAGAAAATAAGCTATTGTTTTTCTGGATTCCTATAGCCTCTCTGGGATGTTCACCTAAAGGCCATTGCTACAGAGGCAGAGAAACAGAGAAAGGAAATCCCTTAGTCCAGGGTTCCCTAACCCACTGGCCCTGGACCAGCAGGCACTGATTCGTGGCCTGTTAGGAAGCGGGTCGCACATCAGGAGCTGAGTGGCGGGCGAGCGAGTGAAGCTTCATCTGCTGCTCCCCATTGCTCACGTTACCTCCTGAACTATCACACCCCACACCCCACACCCCACCCCCCCTCCCCTGTATGTTGAAAAATTGTCTTCCACGAAACCGGTCCCTGATGCCAAAAAGGTTGAGGACCACTGCCTTAGTCCACAGTGTGGCTCTGTGACCAGCCAGCATTCCTGTTAACTCAGGTGGGAAGTAATCTATTACTCATCAGTAGTTGCTACCACTAAAGCAAGGCTGTTCCTCCAAGGTCATCAGAAAAGTGAGGCAATATAGGATTGCTAGGCCTGATTTTTGTTTGTTTGTTAGTTTTTGTTTTTTGGCTGTGCCATGCAGCTTTTGGGATCTTAGTTCCCTGACCAGGGATTGAACCCAGGCCATGGCAGTGAACCACTGGACCTGCCAGGGAAATTCCCCAGACCTGAGTTTTTGAAAAAAGTGAGAGATCTAGATTTTTATTTTGAACAATTTTGTGAATTTTTATTCAGGTATAGTTGACATGTGATATACTGTATCTATTTGAAGTGTATAAATTTTTACATATAGAACCACAAAGTCTCATCATAATCATGATAATGAACATGTCTATCATCTCCAGTTTACCTCATGCCATTTTATAATGTCCTTCCTCTCCCCCACCCACAGATCACCATTCATTTACTTTTATTTATAGTAGATTAGTTTGTATTTTCTAGAATTTTATATGATTTTATTAATGAAATGTTTACTTTTCTTCCTGGTTTCATTCATGATTAATAAATATTTTGAGATTCTTCAGTGATCCGTATATAAGCAGTTCATTTTTTTTATTGCTGAGTAGTTTCTTTCCTATACTTATAGTATTTGTTTATCCATTTGTCTGGTTATGGTTATTTGGGTTATTTCCAGTTTTGGCTATTGTAAATAAAGGTGCTAGAACATTTGTGTGCAATTCTATATGTATGTATGTATTTTCACTTGCCTTGTGTTAGTAACTCAGGGTGTAATGCCTGACTCATCGAATAGGTGAATGATTAACTTATGAAACTGCCAAACTGTGACCTGAAATTGTTGTTTCCTTTTACATACCCACCAGGAGCATGCAAAATGCTTCCACATTCTTGCCAATACTGGTATGGTCGGTCTTTTGAATTTCCTTAAATTTTGAATTTAAGCAACCAGTAGTTTTAATTGCATTATTTTCTATTTGTATATCTTCTTGGTAAAATGTCTGTTCATATCTTTTGACTATTTTTCTTTTCATTAACAATTAAATACCTTATTTTTATCCTCAATTTTTTGCGTGCTACATACAATGTAATTACCACAAAAACCATGTATATACCTTAAATTTAATCTGCATTGTTCACATATTCTTCTTTTTTTTTCTGCAGTATGCAGGCCTCTCACTGTTGTGGCCTCTCCCATTGTGGAGCACAGGCTCCGGATGCGCAGGCTCAGCGGCCATGGCTCATGGTCCCAGCCACTCTGCGGCATGTGGGATCTTTCCAGACTGGGGTATGAACCTGTGTCCCCTGCATCAGCAGATGAACTCCCAACCACTGCACCACCAGGGAAGCCCTATTCATATATTCTTAAATCTTGACTTTGAATAATATACTGAAGTCCTGGTTTGTAGTATTTTCCAGTTCGCCTGATACAAATACTGCCACCACGGACAATTTCAAACTAGGAAACCGACGAAACAATGATTGTTAATCAGCAAGAACTTGCCCACCCTTCTTTGGGACCCACACTTGACCAACCTAACTTAAAAGCTGAGTCTTAATGCAGGCAGACATCTCCAATGAAGACTGTAAAATGGCACTATGAAATCATTATGATTTTAATTGCATTTCTCTCAGGATACTTTTTCTTTTAAAATTAATTAATTTTTTGGCTGCGTTGGTCTTCCATTGCTGTGCCTGGGCTTTCTCTAGTTGCGGCGAGCAGGGTCTACTCTTTGTTGCAGTGTGCGGGCTTATTATTGTGGTGGCTTCTCTTGTTGCGGAGTGCGGGCTATAGGCATGTGGGCTTCAGTAGTTGTGGCACGCAGGCTGTAGAGTGCAGGCTCAGTAGTTGTGGTGCACAGGTTTAGTTGCTCTGCTGCATGTGGGATCTTCCCAGACCAGGGCTCGGACCCGTGTCCCTGCATTGGCAGGCAGATTCTTAACCACTGCACCACCAGGGAAGCCCCATCCCTCAGGATTCTTGATGTTGAAGTTTCTTTTTTTTTCTCAAAAGATGCTCTTTATTCATTGACATATATTATTGCATTTAATGCTCACTTCGTACCCATGAACAGAGGAAGCAGAAAGATAATTCCTTCACAGACAAAGAGTTTGAGATCCATAATAAAGTCCTTCTTCCCAATTAACAGCGAGTGAACAGAAGATCAAAAACCACCTCTGCTTTCAGCTCTCCAACTTCACCCTTCTTTCTTGAAGACAATGGAGTGTTCAGCCCTCATTTTCACATATGTTTATTGTTATTAAAAATATTTTTAGCAAACAAACTTGAAGTATAACCAAAAATCCATACTTCAAAATGTATAGAAATTACATTTACATATAATTTTTCACATTAACTCATTCAAAGTGTATCTATTATATTACAGGTGTTGGTTGAAACATCTAGGCATCTTAGTATTTTATCTTCATATCATGCAAACTAAGTCCTAACCAGGACTTAGTTGTGTCCTGTCTGGTTAAATTTCTATTCCTATTTTTTGCCTACTTTTATTTTGTGAGGTTTGCCTATTTTCTCTTTTTTTTGACAAATAGGAGAGCAGGGAAACAACAAAGACATCTGTGAGATTTCACTCATTCACCAATAATGTGAGTGAATTTTTTCTGAATGTAATTGTAATTGGGAATAGTTTCTCATGTTTTCTTCAATTTTTTTTTTACTATGCATGACATAATGACCACATACATTATACATGTTTAAGATAAATCTGCATTAACATATGCTACCTCAGGCCTAAGTCGAAACATTCAATTACACAGTAAATTAAGCCCGGTTTTGTAGTGTTTGCCAATTTCACACCATAGCCAATGTCAAATTGCCAACATAATGTCACCGAACATGGAGTTGGGAAGCATTGCCAGTAGGCCACCATTGTATACTTTTTCCACCTTACAGGTTCAGCAGCAGCAAATAATTTTAAGATTGTAGTTACCATAGTAGAATGATTATAAAGTGACAGCTTTTGCATATTTGTTTTGTGAATCATTTCATGGGTGTATAATTGACTTAGAATAAATTACAAGTATTTGAAATGTACATTTTGACATTTTGATACTTGTGCACACCCCTGAAATCAGTTTCCTCCTGCCATTTTTAATTCATCCTCAACATTAAAATTGCTGTTGCAAGGGACTTTCCTAGTGGTCCAATGTTTAAAAATCCGCCTTCCAATGCAGGGGACCTGGGTTGGATCACTGGTCAGGGAACAAAGACCCCATATGCCGTGGGGCAACTAAGCCCGCGTGCCACAACTACAGAGGAGCCCGGGTGCAGAAACGAAAAATCGTACATGCCACAACTAACACCCTATGCAGCCAAATAAATAAATATTTTTTAAAAATTACTGATGCAAGAATATATTCTAGTTTTGTGATGACTATTTTCAAGTGTTTATATAAACGGAATGACTGTTGGATCCTACCCCTATGTTAGATCATTTATCATATCATGCACATTTTTATGCTTGTGTAACATCATGTATGTTGTGATTTTTAAATTTATAATTCCAGGTATCATGTCATTGAATACATAATTTCTTAGCATGTATTTCTAAAATAAAAGAGCCCTCACATAACTCTGGTAACTTTATTGCACATGAAAGTATTCTAAATATTACTGCATATCAGCACAACTGGGGACACAGTGTGTTAGATTTTGAATGCTAACACCCTTCAATGCAGCCTGGACGTACAAGCTCATGTACCACAGCACAAAAGATGTGTGACAGAAATGAAACCTCGGGAAAATAAAATGGGAGGTGCTGACCCAGCATGGCAGGGGTGGCCACACAAACACTCCAGGTAGATTGTGGGACAGGCGTGTTATAGGGATGCTCAACATTCTGGCGTGTGGGCCACACACAATCACACAGTTCTCGTGGATCCATGTGATGAGGTGGGTGCAGACTGGCTTAGAAAGTATAGCCTCTCCCACATCACTGCAAGTTTGATGATGCACTGATGGTGTTCAGTTCAGGGACTGGGTCATCACCTTGTTACAAGCGGGAGATTCACACCTGTGAGCAGCTTTATCAAGCAAAGGACTTGGGGTGGGGTTTTACATGGTTTATGTGAGGTGTCAGCCTGCATTCAGCCCTTGGCATTTGGATGAATGTTTGTCAAGGGTGAGTCCTGAGGAGTTGTGGGCACGTTCTTGCTGATTAGCAATCATTCGGTGATTTATGTTTTTCTGGTGGGTAGGAGGAGCTGTAAGGAGATGGGTGAGGGGGTTAGGAGGAAGAGCCTTGTTTACAGGGAGAGTGCTGCAGTGGACATTCTTTGTCCTTCAGGGACCCTCACAGGGTTCGAAATACTTACCAGGACAATTTGTACCCAGGCACATTGTGAAGTGGGTTCATGAAGAACATGGACACGACCTTGGAAACAAATCACTGCATATGTCTTATGGTGGAGGTACGTGTCATATTTGGGGCGATGCTGAAGACCCTGTGTGGTTTGTTGTGTTCATGCTGCTGTCCCTGTGAACAATTTCACAAAAGGAAAGGTGTTTGCAGGGAGATGTACACTGGGGGAGGTGGAGCTGGAGGCCCTGGTGTGGATGCAGACGTGAGCTGTGGGTAGTTCATGGTCGGGACACAGCTGATGTATTCTGTGCAGGGAGGTGCAGAAGAGAAGCCAGTGCACCTGTTCAGTGTAGAGGATGCACTCTCATCAAAGGGATGGCAGCTGAATGCCATTCTGGAAGTCCCTCAAACTTTCTGAACTGCAGACCCCTCCTTTCACAAATAGGAAAAATAATAATACATTCCGAGCACTGGGCAGGTTGGGTTGATAAGTGGGGTCATTCACAGGAAAGCCATCAATGTTTGTTCCCAGTGAAAAGATAGTCCTGTCCATTAGCATGGGGTAGAGGGAATGAGAGGGGCTCTTGGGGAGAAGGGTACAGAGGGTGTCAGGTTGGGCAAGGTGTTCTTTGAGTCCCCAAACCTACTTGGGGAGTGAAAGAGGACTACAGTGACCAGACTGCTTGTGACCTGAACCAGGTGACCTAACATTGAATCCCAATTCCTAGTCCATTGCTGGGGGTTCACAAGCAGAGCAGAAGATACCCTGTATGTGGGCCACACTTTCCTCTCAAGAAATGGTCCATTTGCTGCAGGATAAATGCCCCTACATCCTCCCACTCTGTTACCATCTAAACTACAACCCCAGTGCCCTCTGTGACCTTTCTGATTCCTGCTCCATCTGAACTCCCTGGGTCCTCTCCCACAGTTCCTTGGGTAGGAAATGGGACTTTCAAATCCCCTTCACAGCATTTGTTCCCTTTGAGCAGCCACAGCAAGGAGCAGAGGCTGCAGAGTCTAAAGACCTCTTTGTGAATTCTGACTGAGTCCCCTCTGGGGTTGTGACTTTGAGGAAGTCCCCTCTCAGCCCTTCCATTACTTCAGGTCTGAAATGGGGATATTATCAATACCTCCTATGGATTGAGAAGATTGTGGAGGGTACATGTGAGATCCAAGTCCCTCAGTGCCCAGGTGGCTCCCTAGGTGCCCTTTTTGGTGGTGCGTAAGGATCCTCCCAATACTCTGTCCTTGTCTACAGAGAGTAGGTTTATGTTTGACTGAAATGGATTTAACAGTGTTATGGGAAAAATTTATTCTGACACTTGTTAAAATGGTAAGGAATTCTTTATTCAGAACTATCAATATTTTGGATGTGTCAAGATTCTGACAATATAGGTGAAATATTGAGTTCAACTTTAAGACAGCTGAGGATTTGAGACAAGGAGTAGAGTGAATGAGTCAGTGGATGGAAAATCACTAACAGAAAACAGGGTAAGGGGTGTTCTTGGTAAACCAACTTAAAAATCTTGCCGTAGAGCTCAGATATCGAGGATAGGAAATGGGTGTTTGATCAGATATCACTGAGGGAGTTATTCTTACTAAGCGGGCTTTGAAGATTTCTTGATAAAACTTGGCTAAGCAGGCCCTGCAAGGATGGGTCAAAGACCAAGATCTGTGGGAAAGAACGCTCAGAGGATTCCGACTAAACCTTAGGCAAGTAGAGAGGCTTTGTCAGTCTCTGGTGTTGAAGGAAGTGACCTTTTGTCCTCCAAACAATATAGGTTCATTTCTCATTTGGTTCTTTTTGTTCGTTATGGACCAGCTGAGAGGAAATCAAGGTGGCAGTGTAAGAGGACATGAGCTCACTTCTCCACGTGAACACATCAAAAATACATCTACAGTGGAACAATCTTCACTGAAAACTAAATGGAAACTGGCAGGACTCCTGTACAACCAAGGCTGTAAGCATCATACACACACGTAATCCGGCAGGAAGGGAAGAAAAGCACTGGGGTCTAGAGATGTGGGACTCAGAGGAGAAGGGAGATCACAGGTGGCAGACACCCACCCGGGGCAGTGAGCTGATCGAGCCACAGACTGGGTGACCAATTCCTAGGTTCTATATGGCAGAGGCAAGCCTCCTGACTTGTTGGAGGACGAGTGGGACAGAGAGAAAGGTTGGAGGATCCTGGACTCTGTTTGGAAGGAGTATGCATGCTCCCACCTGGTCCTGGGACCGGGCAGAGAGAGATCTGCTTCAGCAGCTGCCGGTTTCCAGTGAGCAGGTTCACCACACACCCCGGCCAGAGCAGAAGAAATGCTCTGGCTACACTAACTCCATGCCCCAACATGTCGCTGGATCTGGGGTAGTCAAGACCAGGGAAAGACTCCATTTATGGATGAAGAGGCAACCTAGTCCCAGGGCAGAGCCCAGGTGGGGCTGCGGTGGCCATTGAGGGAACTTGCTCCACCGGTACATGAGAAGCAGCCCACACCTCTGACGGTAGCTGTTTGGCCACAGCTCACCCACTCCACCATACATGCAGAGAAACCACACTGGCTCTGCCTTCTCCCTGTGGAGCGGTGCCACAGCAGGGCGGGAGTGGTGGAGGCTGGAGACACTGGTCAGCTGGGAGAGAGTAAGGGGTCTTGTCCCAGAGGCAGGATAATATATGAATAATTGCCCAGCCTGAAGACCAAAGAAAGAGCCCAGAGACAAGGACAGAGACATCAATGGTTTAATGGATAGGGGATCTTACTTATCCAGAGCAAGGTCCTGGAGACACACTTCCACCATTGTCTGCAGACAGGAGGCAGAATGTGACTGCAGTTCTTTTTTACTGGGGGGCAGAAGGAGTTTACCTGATTTAGAGAGAATTGACGTGAGGTTAGCTCATCAGTTCTCAGGGAAACCATCATAGGAGAACAGCACTCAGCCCCTTTGATAAACTATCAATGTGAAGAAGTTATGATCTAAAGATTAGAAAAATCACTACCTGTGGCTAGGGCAAGAAGGTAGGCATTGACTGAATAAGCCTTATGATTAACAGGGAAGGTCAGCCATGTGAGTAGGGTGCAGATGAATCAGACTGGTGGGGCAGGGATGTACATAGAGCAAGAATACAGCCATTTGGGGTGGCCTGATCATCCGTCAGTGTTTCTCAGTGACTTGGGCACAATCACTGACTATGCAGCCAGGAGAGCCTTTGCTGGGGGGACCAAAAGCTGTGCTTTCCCTCTTGTTTAGCTGCATCAGGCCAGCCCAATATCTCCTTTCCAGATTCCCAGTCAGGGTCCTGTCTTTTTTCTTGTCCCTGATCATAGCTTACAAAATGACTCTAGCACTTCAGGGTGCACGCATTTCAAGAGCAATAGGATGTTTATTTACTTCTAGTTACCACTGGATGTCGACGTGGTTTGGCTTCAAGGAGTCTGAGATTAAATAAATGCTCTGAATTATACCCCCCCTTTTCCTCATGTATCCCCACCCAGAGCTTAAGAGGGATGGAGCCGCTTCCTCGCCCCCCCACCCCAGCTGATTTCCCAGCGCTCCTCTCGGTGCTGTTTGGCTTTTTTCCTGGTGCTTCCAGTGTGGGGCGCCACTGCTTCAGGCCACGGAACTACATTACACAGAAGAACTTGCGCTAAGGGAACGTTCATCCAATGAAAATCTAGAAAAGGAGTATTTCCGGAAGGGGAACATCAGGGAGGGGGACTTCCGGTGTCTTCGTAAGGAGATTTTGATTGTTGTTGAGACTGTAGACCTGTTCAATACCTCCCCTGTGCGATGTTGGGAACAAGGTGAAGGGCCCAGGAAGCGGAAGTGGAGGGTTTGTGCGCACTAGACAGGGGCGGGGCGGGGACGACGCCGCCGCTTGCGGCGAGTAACCGTGCCGACTCCGACCCGGTCGCTGGACTGTCGACGCTCCGCTCCGCTCCGCGCAAAGGCTCCGATGGCGGCTTCTGCACTGAGGGACCCACCTCAGGTAAACGCTGCGGTCTCCGGGTTCTCGCCTGCCCGTTTCCCCACCGAAATACAAACGCCCCGAGTGAGCGGCGCCTGGTCACGTCTGGTCTAGGACAGTGAGGGCTTCAGGGGTGTTTTATCTATTTCTGACCACCAGTGTATGCGGTGTGAGTGAGGCTTGGAGATGCAACCGAAGCAGGAACATTCCGGAGACGTGTATTCCGTCTTGTTTCTGCGAGGAACTAAGTTTGAGGCCAGGCTGTATCTGCAGTGGTAGCTGAGAGGCTATACTTTTCTTCTTAGGGCCCTCGGATCGGTGGAGAGTTTTGAACAAAGGAAGGACACAATCTGAGTTAGGCTTTTAAAAATTCTCCAAAGCCTGTTCAGTGGAAGAAAAGACTCTAGGTGGGCGATGAGGACTTTGAGGCAGAGGGAAGTTGTGGAATTTCCAAGGTCACAACTGATAAAAGGTAGCACTGGGGACAGAGGCAGGGAGGGGAGATTAGCCAGTCAGCCCGAGATTATCTGGCTCTGGTTCCGCCATGGGACCAGGGAAGGCCTGATCTCCTGGAATACCACCATGGTCACTTTCTTCTATGGCCTGCTTGTTCCCACAGATTCCCAGGGCTGCAGAAGCACTTTTGGTTAATGGAGGTTGTCCCAATCCCTCACTTGTTTTGACCCCCAGGCACGCATTCTCTGTATTTGAGGTGTCTTAGGGCTCTTCATCTGCCATTCTACTAGCTTTTTGGTTGGGGGACCTTGGAGAACCTCATGCTCTGGGTACTGAGTGCAGGCCCAGACGTTCTATGGAGGGAGTATGGAAGGTTACTCCAGAACCCACACCAGTATGTGGAAGTACTTTGAGGTGAGGTTGAGTTGGTTTAGGTAAGTGCAGGTCTCCTTTATTTTCTGGTGGGAATAAACAGCACAGAAAAGCAGGATTTCGGCTTCAAATGACTGCCTGTGTGTTCTGGAGGTATTGGGAGATTCAGATCAGAGGAGGGAGGTTTTCTACCCCAGGTCTCAAATGGCTCCATCTTTTTGGGCAGTAGGGGAAGTGTGTGGGAAGATGGATTGTGGGTTTTCAGGGGTGAGACCGTTCATGGTTTCATTTGTCCCTCTTATACCAGGGCAGTGTGACCTTTGAGGATGTGGCCGTGTACTTCTCCTGGGAGGAATGGTGTCTTCTTGATGAGGTTCAGATACACCTGTATCTTGATGTCATGCTGGAGAACTTTGCAGTTGTATGCATGCTGGGTAAGGCCCTCACACCCACCCCTATCCTCTGAGTTAGGTTCTTCCTTTCTTCTCTTCCTCAAGGGCAGCTCTGTCCTCACATCTGGTACATGGGCACTGCTTTCTTCTTAAATTCCTTGGTTATGTGCTGTGGTTACTATGGCTAGGCAGAGTGCATCCCTAGTCCTTAGTGCCCGAACACCAGTTAGCCCCAAAGTTGCAGCTAAAGATTCAGGGTCAGTAGTCTTTTTTGTAGATTGTTTTTAATTTTATTGAAGTATTGTTGATTTACAATTTTGTTTTAATTTCTGCTGTACAGTAGGTCCGTGGTTATCCATTTAAAATACAGCAGTGTGTACATGTCAATTCCAAACTCCCTAACTATCCATCCCCTTCCCCCTTCCCCCTTGGCAACCACAAGTTCATTCTCTATGTCCGTGAGTCTGTTTCTGTTTTCTAAATAAGTTTATATGTATCAACTTTTTTTTTTACATTCTGCATATCTTTCTCTTTGTGACTTAACGTCACTCAGTATGACAATCTGTAGGTCCATCCATGTTGCTGTGAATGGCATTATTTCATTCGTTTTAATGACTGAGTAATATTCCATGGTATATAAGCACCACATCTTTTTTATCCATTCAACTGTCGATGAACATTTAGTTTGCTTCCATGTCTTGGCTATTGTAAACAGTGCTGCATTGAACATTGGGGTGCATGTATCCTTTCAAACCATGTTTTTCTCTGGATATATGGTGAGGAATGGGATTGCTGGAATATATGGTAACTCTATTTTTGTTTTTTGAGGAACCTCCATGCTATTCTCCATAGTCGCTGTACCAATTTACAGTCCTAGCAGCAGTGTAAGAGGTTTCCTTTTTCTCCACACCCTTTCCTACACTTGTTATTTGTAGGATTTTTAATGATGGCCATTCTGACTGGTGTGAGGTTGTACCTCATTGTATTGAATAATTTTGATTTGTATTTTTCTGATAATTAGCAATGATCAGCATCTTTTCATGTGCCTATTGCCCAGTTGTGTTTTTGCTTTAGAGAGATGTTTATTTAGGTCTTCAAGGTTGTTTGTTTTTGTTATTGAGTTGTATAGCTGTTTATATATTTTGGAAATTAAGCCTTTGTCAGTCACATTATTTGGAAATAGGACATCTTTTTGTTTTCTTTATGGTTTCCTTTGCTGTGCCAAAGCTTGTAAGTTTGATGAGGTCCCATTTGTTTATTTTTGCTTTTATTTCTGTTGCCTTGGGAGACTGTCATGGTCAGTAGTCTTGCCATCCACCTGATCAATCCCTCCTTGTTTGCCCTGTCTTTGGCCAGGTGACTGTCCAAATGAATGGTACCCAAACTTTGCTCCATTCTTGTACCTGACATATTTTTGTGCCTGACTGTGTGACAGTGTTGTCACTGACATTGTTACTACTAAAACAGACCATAGGATGTTTTTTCAAGACTTTTTTCAAGATTCCAATTTCTCTATATCCACGCCAGCATCTGGTTTTTTGTTTCTTTTTATTTTTTTAACATTTATTTATTTATTTCAGTTTCGCCAAGTCTTAGTTGTGGAAGGCAGATTCCTTAGTTCTGGCTCACTTGTTCCTTAGATGCAGCTTGCAGAATCCTTAGTTGTGGCATGTGAACTGTTAGTTGTGGCATGCATGTGGGATCTAGTTCCCTGACCAGGAATTGAGCCCCGACCCCCTGCGTTAGAAGTGCAGAGTCTTAACCATTGCTCCACCCCGGATGTTCCAGCATCTGTTATTTTCTGTTCTCTTTTTTTGTTTTGTTTCGGCCTTGCTGGGGGGCTTGCAGGATCTTAGTTCCCCAAGAAGTGATGACCAGGGATCAAACCTGCGCCCCCTTCAGTGACAGCGTGCAGTCTTAACCACTGGACTGCCAGGGAGGTCCCTGTTATTTTCTGTTCTTTAGATCATAGCCATCCTAATGGGGGTGAAATGGTATATTTTTCCCATTTCAATTACATCCCTTTCGGTGTGCTTATTGGCCATTTGTACAGCTTTAGAAAAATATCTGTTAAAGTTCTTTTTTATTTATTAATCAAGTTGGTTTTTTGGTTGTTGTTGAATTACAGATTTATCCATAAATTGTGGATATGAATCCCTTTTTATATACGTGTTTTGGAAATGTTTTCTCCCAATCTGTGGTTTCTTTCTTACTGTGTTTATAGTGTCCTTTGATGTTAAAAAGTTCTTCATTTTTTTCCTTTCTTCCCCCAGCTTTCTTAGGCTATAATGACACATAAGTTTGTGTAAATTAAAGGTATGCAACCAAAATTGTTCGTTTTTATGAGGTCCAATTTGTTTATTTTTTGTTTTGTTGCTTTTGCCTTTGTTGTCAAAGGCAAGAAATCATGGCTGAATCCAACGTTTTGAAGCTTTACTTGTTTGTTTTTTCTAACTCTCCCTGTAAACAAGGCTCTTACATGTTAGCTCTTACGTTTAGGCGTTTGATATATTTTGAGTGAATTTTTGTGTCTGGTGTTAGGTAAGGTTCTAATTTCATTGTTGTGCATGTGGGTATCTGGTTTTCCCTGTGCCATTTGTTGAAAAGGCTGTCTTTATTCAATGAAAATCATCCTCTTGTTAGTAATTATTGCATCATATATTTGAGGGCTGATTTTTAGACACTCTAGTCTCTGTTCTATTCCACTGGAGTATATATCTGTCTTTATGCCAGTAGCACCTTATGGTGTTTTGCTTACTGTAGCTTTGTAAGAAAGTTTGAATTCATGTGTTGTGAATCCTTCAACTTTTTTTTTTCCACAATTGCTTTGGCTGTATTGAATCCCTTGAGAGTCTATGTGAATTTGAGTCTGAATATTTTTTTTTGAATTTTTCTATTTCTTGAAGACGTCATTGTTTTTGATAGGGATTGCATTGAATCAAAAATCCCCCATCTGAGTGTTAAAACTGATGAACCTACACGAACACATCATTATCACTCAAAATCTAAAGTTTGCAATAGGGTTCACTCGTGGTGTTGTACATTCTGTGGGCTTTGATAAATGTATAATGACATGTATTCACCGTTATAGTATCATACAGAATGTGTTCAATTTTCAATTAAAAATTCTCTGTGCCCCACCTGTTCATCCCTGCTTCCCCCATACTCCTTGGTGTCCCCTGATTACTTTTTTACTGTCTCATTAGTTTCCCCTTTTTGAGAATGTCATATCCTTGGGCTCATACAGTATGTAGCCTTTTCATCTTGGCTTATTTCACATAGTAACATGCATTTTAAGTTTCCTTGACTTGATAGCTCATTGCAGTTTATTTGTAAATAATGTTGCTGTTCTCTAGATGTATCATGTTTATCCATTCATCTACTGAAGGATTTCTTGATTACTTCCAAGTTTTGAAAGTTTTGAATAAAGTACTGTAAATATCTGTTTGAAGGTTTTTGTGTATATGTCCCTTTTCAACTCTTTTGTATAAATACCGCAGAGTACAATTGCTGGAGGATATAAGATTATGTTCATTCCAGTTTAGTAAGAAACTACCAAACTGCCTTTCAAAGTGGACTACCATTAAGCATTCCAATCGGCAATGAATGAAATTCTTGTTGCTCCACACCCTCACCAGCATTTGGTGTTGTCAGTGTTTGGATTTTGGCCATTTTTATAGGTATGTATTGGTATCTGCTTTTGAGTTTAATTTGCATTTCCGTGCATCTTTGTATATGTTAAATTTTTATGTGTATATCTTCTTTTAATAAAGTGTTTGTTAAGGTGTTTTGCTCATTTTTTATTTGGGTTGTTGTTTTCGTACTGAATTTTAAGATTTTTTTTTTTTTTTTTTTTTTTGGCGGTACGCAGGCCTCTCACTGTTGTGGCCCCTCCCGTTGCGGAGCACAGGCTCCAGACGCGCAGGCTCAGTGGCCATGGCTCACAGGCCTAGCCGCTCCGTAGCATGTGAGATCTTCCCGGACCGGGTCACGAACCCATGTCCCCTGCATCGGCAGGCAGACTCTCAACCACTGCGCCACCAGGGAAGCCCAAGGGTTTTTTGTACTTAACTTTTAGTCCCATTATCTATTTTGAGTTAATTTTTTGTGAAGGGTGTAAGGTTTGTGTCTAGAATTCATGTCTTGGCATGTGATGTTCGGTTGTTCCAGTACTATTTATTCTAAAGACTTTATTTTTCCCCATTGTATGGCACTTGTCATCTGTCAAAAGTCAGATGAGTGTATTTCTGTGGCTCTGTTTTAGTGCTCTCAATACTGTTCATTGATCTGTTTCTCTGTCCTTTCTACAATACTGCACTGGCTTGATTACATTTTGTTTTTGTTTTTTTTCACCATGCCACGCAGCTTATAAGTTCTTAGTTCCCCAACCAGGGATTGAACCCTGGGCCCTCAGCAGTGAATTTGCAGAGTCCTAACCAAGGGTGCCAGGGAATTCCCAGGCTTGATTACCTTAAATACTAAATCTTGTTTTTCTTTTCCTTTCTCTTTTTTTCTTTCTTTTTCTTTTTAAGATACTAACTCTTGAAGTTGAGTAGTGTCAGTCTGCGACCTTTGTTCTTCAGTATGGTTTTGGCTATTCTGGGACTTTTGTCTCTCTGTATAAACTTTAGGATCAGTTTACTTATGTCCACAAAATAATGTGCTGGGATTTTGATTTGGATTGCATTGAATCTAGGTGCAGTCTAGGTGAAATTAGGAAGAACTGACTTCTTGACAGTAGTGGGTCTTCATATTTATGAACATGAAATATCTTTCCATTAATTTAGTTCTGTTTATGTAGTCCTTTGATTTCTTCATCAGAGTTTTAGAGTTTCCCTTATGTAGATTTTTTTTCTTTTTATATTTATTTATTTCTGGCTGCGTTGGGTCTTTCTTGCTGCAGGCGGGCTTTCTCTAGTTGCGGCGAGCAGGGGTTTCTCTTCATTGCAGTGCGCAGGCCTCTCATTGTGGTGGCTTCTCTTGTTGCGGAGCATGGGTTCTAGGCACATGGGCTTCAGTAGTTGTGGCACGTGGGCTCAGTTGTTGTGGCTCACAGGCTCTGGAACACAGGCTCAGTAGTTGTGGCTTATGGGCTTAGTTGCTCCACAGCATGTGGGATCTTAATGGACCAGCAATCAAACCCACATCCCCTGCATTGGCAGACAGATTCTTAACCACTGTGCCACCAGGGAAGTCCCCCTTCATGTAAATCTTGTATATGTCTTGGTAGATTTATAATTAAGTGTTTCTTCCTTTTTCTCTCTACTTGTTTAGGGGGGTGTTAATGTACATGGTCTTGTGTTTTTAATTTCAAATTTCACTTGTTTATTCTTGATGTATTGGAAAGTGATTGACTTTTGTATAGTATCCTTGTATCCTGAAACTTGGCTATAATTGCTTCCAAGTTCCAGGATTTGTTTTGGGGTTTTTTTTTGTGTGTGTGTATATTTTGGTTTTTACATAGCTGGTTATATCATCTGAGAATTAAGGCAGTTTGATTCCTTCCTTCCCAATCAGTATAACTTTTATGTAACTTTCTCCTATCAGTCCATTAATTATGACTTAGAGTATAAAGTTGAAAGGGAGTTGCCAGAGGGAAGAGCCTTGCCTTCTTCATCTTATTGGGAAAGTTTCTAGTTTTTCTCTAGTTTTTCATCTGGTAAAGATGAGAGTATAGGGTTTATTTCAATTGTCAAGTTGAAGTTCTTTTTCTATTTTTAGTTTACTAGGAGATGGAGATTTTGATCATAAATAGGTGTTGGATTTTGCCAGATCTGGTTTTCCGAATCTATCAATGACATCATGTATTGGTGGATTCTTTTTCTTTTTTCTTTTGGCTGTGCCACAGCTTGCAGTGTCTTAGTTCCCTGGCCAGGGATTGAACCTGGCCTAAAGCAGTGAAAGCGCCAAGCCCTAACCACAGGACTGCCAGGAAATTCTCACATATTTGTATTTAAAGTGGGTTTCTGGACTTCACTCATGGCACATTGGTTAAGAATCCACCTACCAATGCAGGGGACATGGGCTTGATCCCTGGTCCAGGAAGATTCCACGTGCCACAGAGCAGTTAAGCCTGTGAGCCACAACTACTGAGTCTGTGTGCTGCTACTATGGAAGTCTGCATACCCAGATCCCGTATTCTACAAGAGAAGCCACCACAATGAGAAGCCTGCACACTGCACTGAAGAGTAACCCCTGTTTGCTGGAACTAGAGAAAGTGCACATGCAGTAAGTTGATACAGCCACTATGGAGAACAGTATGGAGGTTCCTTGAAAAACTAAGAAAATAACTACCATATGACCCAGAAATCCCGCTACTGGGCTGAGATCCCACTACCCTGAGAAAACCAGAATTCAAAAAACTACATGTACTACAGTGTTCATTGCAGCACTATTTACAATAGCCAGGACATGGAAGCAACCTAAATGCCCATTGACAGTTGAATGAATAAAGAAGATCTGGTACATATATACAATGGAATATTACTCAGTCATAAAAAGGAACAAAATTGAGTTATTTGTAATAAGGCGGGTGGACCTAGAGTCTGTTATACAGAGTGAAGTAAGTCAGAAAGCGAAAAACAAATACCATATGCTAATGCATATACATGGAATCTTAAAAAAATGGTACTCATGAACCTAGGGACATGACAGGAATAAAGATACAGATGTAGAGAATGGACTTGAGGACACAGGGAGGGGGAAGGGTAAGCTGGGACGAAGTGAGAGAGTAGCATTGACATATATACACTATCAAATGTAAAATAGTTAGTTGGAAGCAGCTGCATAACACAGGGAGATCAGCTCAATGCTTTGTGACGACCTGGAGGGGTGGGATAGGTAGAGTGGGAGGGAAGCTCAAGAGGGAGGGAATATGGGGATATACGTATACAGATAGCTGATTCACTTTGTTATACAGCAGAAACTAACAAAACATTGTAAAGCAATTATATTCTAATGAAGATGTAAAATAAATAAATAAAGTGGATTATTTTGAGAGAACATATAGCTGACTCCTGCTTATGGATTCACTCTGATAATCTCTCTTTTCATTGGTACATTGAGACTATCAGTGTTTAATATATTGATATAGGTGGATAAATATTTAATGTATTTGTTACCATTTTCTACCATTGACCATATTCTTTGTTCCTATTTTAGTCTTCCACTCTTGTTTTTATTGTTTAAATCGAGCATCTTGTATGATTGCATTTTCTCTCCTTGTTAGCATATCAGATATACTCGTTTCTTTTCATTTTTTTAATATAGTTGTGCTAGAGTTTGCACTCTGTATTTACATCTGATTGAAGTCCACTTTCATATAACACTGTATGGCTGCCTTGGTAGTTTGAATACCTTATAATTTTAAAAAAATCCTAATTGCTATCTTGCATTGTATTATTGTTCTCATTTGTTTTAATTTTACATAAGCATACATAAATGGGTGTGTTTTAAAATGCATAACAGGGCTTCCCTGGTTGTGCAGTGGTTGCGAGTCTGCCTGCCAATGTAGGGGGCACAGGTTCAAGCCCTGGTCTGGGAGGATCCCACATACCTCAGAGCAGATAGCCTATGTGCTACAGCTTCTGGGCTTGTGCTCTGGAGCCCATGAGCCACAACTACTGAGCCTGCATGCCACAACTACTGAAGCCTGTGCACCTAGAGCCTGTGCTCCGCAACAGGGGAGGCCACTGCAATGAGAAGCCTGTACACCGCAACAAAGAGTAGCTCCCGCTCGCCACAACTGGAGAAAACCCACATGCAATAATGAAGATACAATGCAGCCAAAAATAAATAAATTCATTAATTAAAAAATGCATAATGGAGTATACAGTTACTGTTTTTCCTTAGAAGACATGCATATGGGCAATGCCTTCATGAAAAGATGCTCAATATCACTAATGGTTGGGAAATGCAAATCAAAACCACAATGAGGATTTTCCTGCTGGCACAGTGGTTGAGAATCCACCTGCCAATGCAGGGACATGGGTTCAAGCCCTGTTCTGGGAAGATCCCACATGCCCTGGAGCAACTAAGCCTGTGAGCTACAACTACTGAGCCTGCACTCTAGAGCCCAGGAGCCACAACTACTGTGCCTGTGTGCCACAACTTCTGAAGCCCGCACGTGTAGAGCCCGTGTTCTGCAACAAGAGAAGCCACCACAATGAGAAGCCCGTGCACCACAGCGAAGAGAGCCCCTGCTTGTGGCAACTAGAGAAAGCCCGCATGCAGCAACGAACACCCAACACAACCAAAAATAAATAAAGAAATAAATTTATTAAAAAAAGAATAATCCACCTGCCACTGCAGGGGACGTGGGTTAGATCCCTGATCCAGGAAGGTCTCACGTGCTGCAGAGCAGCTAAGGCCCTGTGCCACACTACTGAGTCTGCGCTCTAGAGCCCATGAGCCACAACTTCTGAGTCCAAGTGCCACAACTACTGAAGCCTGTGTGCCCTAGATCCTGCACAACAACTACTGAGCCCATGCAACAGAACTGCTGAAGCCTACACACTCTAGGGCCTGTGTGCTGCAATTTTCGAGCCTGCATGCTGCAACTACTGAAGTCTGTGCGCATAGAGCCTGTGCTCCGCCACAAGAGAATCCACCACAATGAGAAGCCCGTGCACCACAACAAAAGCCTAGCCCCCACTCACTGCAATTAGAGAAAGCCCACATACAGAAATGAGGACACAATGCAGCCAAAAATAAATAAAAAGTTAGGGAAAAAAACCACCATGAGATACCACCTCACACATGTTACAATGTCTGTTGTGAAAAAGCCAAGAAATAAGTGTTGGTGAAGTTGTGGAGAAAAGGGACCCCTTGTGCACTGTTGGTGGGAGTGTACATTGTTACAACTACTATGGAAAACTATAGAGAATCCTTACAAAATTCAAAAAGGAACTTCCATATGGTCCAGCAATTCCACCTCTGTGTATTTATCCACAGGGAGTGAAATCATCATCTCAAAAAGATATCTGTACCTCAGGTTTATTTCAGCATTATTTACAATATTCAACAGATGGAAACAACCTAAGTGTCCATTGATGGATGAGTGGATCTAACAAACATGTAGTATATGTGGCATATTATTCAATAATATACAACCATAAAGAAAGATAGAAATTTTGCCATTTGCCTCAACATGGATAGACCTTGGGGACATTATGCTAAGTGAAATAAGTCAGAGAGAGAAAGACAAATCCACTTGTCCCACTGTTTCCACAGAGGATTGGTTCCAGGAGCCCCTGCATATACTGAAATCTGTGGATGCTGAAGTCCCATAGTCAGCCTTCTGATTCTGAAGTTTTCCCATTTGTGGATTCATCTAGCTACAGATCATGTGATCCTGTGTGTATTTGTTGAAAAATATCTCTGTACAAGTGGACCCAAGTAGTTTTAACCCATGTTGTTCCAGGTTTACCTGTACTACATGAGTATACTTACATGTTGAACCTTTAAAACAACAACACCCCCACCAAACTCAGATACAGAGAAAGGATTAGTGATTGCCAGAGCAGGACAAGGTGGTTAGATGAAGTGAGTGAAGGGTGTCAGAAGTTACAGGCTTCTAGTTATAAGATGAGTAAGTCCTGGGGATGTAGTGCACAGCATAGTGACTTTAGTTAATACAACTGTATTGTACATTTAGAAGTTTCCAAAGGGTAGATCTTAGAAGTTCTCATCAGAAGAAAAAAATGTAATTATGTATGTTAACTAAACTTATTGTGGTGCTCCTAGCAGTGTATACATAAATCATGTTGTACAACTTAAAGAAATACAATGTCCCGGGCTTCTCTGGTGGCGCAGTGGTTGAGAGTCCGCCTGCCGATGCAGGGGACGCGGGTTCGTGCCGCGGTCCAGGAAGATCCCACATGCCACGGAGCGGCTGGGCCTGTGAGCCATGGCCGCTGAGCCTGCGCGTCTGGAGCCTGTGCTCCGCAAGGGGAGAAGCCGCAACAGTGAGAGGCCCGCGCACCACAAAAAAATTTAAAAAATAAAATAAAAATAAAGTGTTTAAGTGTTTACTGTAAAAAAAAAAAAAAAGAAAAAAAAGAAATACAATGTCCCATGTCAGTTTTATGTCAATGAAAGTTTTTTATTCTCTTATGGTCTTCCTTTCTCTATGAAACCCAAATTTGTGATCTATGTCATTTTTTCTCTCTGAAGAATCCTTTTAATATAGTTCCACAATTTTTCTGTGTCTAAGAACGTGTTTATTTCATCATCAGTGTTGAAGATTTATGTCGCTGGTTACCAAATTCTAGGTTGGTGATGTCCCCTCCCCCTTCCCACTTTAAATATTTTACTCCATTCAGTTCTTATTTCCCTGAGTTCTGAGGAGAATTGAAATGTAATTGGGTGTTTTTTTTTGGCTTCTCTTGGGAAAGGTGTTGATTCCTTTAGCCTCTTTTAGTATTTTTTCTTTCTGCATTTGAATGTGATAAGCCTAAGATGTAGTGTTTTTGGCATTAAACCTGCCTCATGTTCACTGAGCTTTCTGGATCTGTTGGTTGGTATCTGACATCATTTTGTTAGAAATTCTCCATCATTATTGCTTCAAGTATTTATTCCGTTTCTTTTTTTCTTTCTGTTTGAGATGTTTCCATATGTGTGTGTTAAACATTTTGTGTTTGTCCCACGGATGTTTTATATTTGGGTGTTTATTTTTTATTTTAATTTTTGTATTTTTTCAGTTCATTTTTCAGTTTTGGAAGTTTCTCCTAACAGAAAAAGAAGTTCAAATATTCTCTCCTCAGCTGTGTCCAGGGTACGAATAAGCCCATCATAGTCATTCTTCATTTCTGTTATGGTGTACTTGATCTTTAGCATTTCTTTTTGGTCCTTTGTTAAAATTTTCATCCCTCAGCTTACATTTCCCTTCTGGAATTGTATGCTGGCTGCTTTATCCCTTAGTAGACATTAATTAACATATTAGTCATAATTATTTTATATTCCCAATGTGATTGTTCAAACATCCCTGTGATATCTGATTTTGATTCTGAAGCTTTGTCTTTTCAAACTGTTTTATGGGACACTGCAGATCTTCAGAAGGTGCCATGGTTGCAAAAGAGTTAGATCAATTAGATTCTGCCAGTACAATAGTTGTTTAGGTGGGGAGACACATTCCTAACATTTTGTACTCCATCCATTGTACATCTTTTCCTCTGGCTCCACCAGATGTTCTTTTTCTTGGCCCCACTGTGTGGCATGCCCAACCAAGAATTAAACCTGTGCCCCTTGCATTAGAAACAAAGAGTCTTAACCACTGGGTCACCAGGAAAGTCCCTGCACCAGACATAAAATGTAATATTTATATATTGTGTATTGTGTACTGAGTTCCTCTCGGCCAGTATTGGCTATTCAGCCATCCTGACTATGTTAGGACTTGTATCATTTGTGTCCCGTGTAGTTGGTCAAATCGGGATGGAGAGTCCTTTGGGCTTCATGGGATGGACATGACTCTGGTCTCAGCAAAAAGCCTCAGAGGTGGCCTGATTAAGATGAATGACAGGGCTTCCCTGGTGGCAGAGTCGTTGAGAGTCTGCCTGCCGATGCAGGGTACACGGGTTTGTGTCCCAGTCTGGGAAGATCCCACATGCCGCAGAGCGGCTGGGCCCATGAGCCAGGGTCACTGAGCCTGTGTGTTCGGAGCCTGTGCTCTGCAACAAGAGAGGCCACAACAGTGAGAGGCCTGCATATCGTGTTAAAAAAAAAAAAAAGAATGACAACTGGGAAAGGTCTTGATATTAGGTCTGTGTTTGAATGACAACAGGGAGAGGCCTTGATATTAGGTCTGTGTTTAAGTCATATCAGGAAGTATGACTTCCTCTTGACTAGTGTTTTAGTGCCATTGTCAGTGGCTACAAATCACTTCTCATCTTTCTCCATTCGTGACATTCTACCAACTTGTTATTTCTACTACTTCCCATTTTTATTCTGACTGCACTCTCGGATTCATTACCTACCACCTCTCTAAACCACTTATCTCATGTGGTCTTCACACTGTTTTTCCCATAGTATGTACTGACACTATTTGTGTCCTGAACATAGGGATCCTTTAATATTTCTGGAATGCCAGTGACCTGTTGCAGTCAGATTTTCTGAGACCTGGACATACACTTTTTTTTTTTAACATCTTTATTGGAGTATAATTCCTTTACATTGTTGTGTTAGTTGCTGCTGTATAACAAAGTGAATCAGCTATATATACACATATATCCCCATATCCTCTCCCTCTTGCATCTCCCTCTCACCTTCCCTATCCCACTCCTCTAGGTGGTCACAAAGCACTGAGTTGATCTCCCTGTGCTATGCGGCTGCTTCCTACTAGCTATCTGTTTTACATTTCTTAGTGTATATATGGACATACACTTCTGTACGTTATCAGAGATCACCAGGAGATGCAGTCCTGGTAAAGGCCACTGACAAGGAGTGAATTGCACAAGACGCCTTTCGCTTTGGGCCCCATCCAGTCCTTGTGTCCTGTACTTGGTGAGAACAGCTGCTTCTCAATTTGACCCCAAATTCATTTCCTGAACACAATCTTGTGGACTGGTTCTTTCACTTGTCAAATGTAGACTTGTGATGGCCTCACTCCCCGCAATAAACTCAACATGAACTTCATCATCGCTTCTTTGTTTTCAGGTTCTTTTCCTGCAGTTGAGGATGAAGAGATGCCTTCTGAACAGAATGTATCTGCAGAAGGAGTGTCACAGATGAGGACCCCCAGGGCAGGTTCATCTCCTGAGAGGGCCCAGCCGTGTAAGATGTGCATCCCTGTTTTGAGAGACATTTTGCACTTGGCTGAAGAGCAAGGAACAAATAGGGGGCAGAAAGCATACACATGTGGGGCATGTGGGAAACAGTTCTATTTCACTGCAAACCTTCAAGAGCACCAGAAGCAGCACATTAGCGAGAAACCCTTCAGCTGTGATATGGGGAGACCCGCATTTTTCAAAAGCTGCACAATCCATGTAATGGAGAATCTCTCTACCTACATGGAGATTGGGAACAACTACGTGGCCAACATGGAACTTCAGCCACAGACCACTAATACCAGGAAGAAACTGAACAACAGTAAGGAGTGTGAAGCTGTTTTTCACAGTGGAAAAGGTCATCACAGCTGGGGAGAAGGCAAGAAAGCCTCCAGATACACAGAAATACTTATTCAGGATGAGAGAGTCCTCACTACTGAAGGGTTTTGTGAGTTCAGAGAATCCGGGAAAGCCTTCACCCAAAGAACTAACCTTATTCAGCATGAGCAAGTTCACACTGGAGAAAGGCCTTATGAATGCAGCCATTGTGGAAAATTTTTTAGCCACAAATCCCATTTCCTTACACATCAGAGAGTTAACTGTGGAGGAACACGCTATGACTGCAGTGAATGTGGGAAATCCTTTAGCCTAAGGAAGTACCTCAGAGCACATAGGAAAATCCACAGTGGAGAAAAGCCTTATGAATGCAAGGAATGTGCTAAATCTTTCATCCAAAAGTGGAACTTAATTGAACATCAGAAAATTCACACTGGAGAAAAACCTTATCAATGCACCCAATGTGGAAAATATTTTGCCCGCAAATCCAATTTCCTTGCACATCAGAGAGTTCACACTGGAGAAAAGCCTTACGAGTGCAATGAATGTGGGAAATCTCTTACTACTAGCTCTGGCCTCTATTATCATCTGCGAGTTCACACTGGAGAAAGGCCTTATGAGTGCAGTGAATGTGGGAAATCTTTCACTACTTGGTCGATCCTTTGTAATCATCAGAGAATTCACAGTGGAGAAAGGCCTTTTAAGTGCAGTGAATGTGGGAGATTCTTTACTCGAAATGAAAAACTCAGTGCCCATATGAATGTTCACACTGGAGAAAAGCCTTATGAGTGCAATAAATGTGGGAAATCATTTACGAGTAGGTCGAACCTTTGTAATCATTGGAGAGCTCACAGTGGAGTGAGGCCTTTTGAGTGCAGTGAATGTGGGAAATTCTTTAGCCAAAAGGCACACCTCAATGCCCATAAGAAATTTCACACTGGAGAACAGGTTTATGAGTACAATAAATGTGAGAAATCTTTAACTCCTAGGCTAAACATCAAGTGTCATCAGAGAGTTCATACTAGAGAAAGGCCTTATGAGTGCAGTGAATGTGGGAAATCTTTTGTTGCTAGGAGTGGCCTCCAGTATCATCAGAGAGTTCACAATGGAGAAAGGCCTTATGAATGCAGTGAATGTGGGAAATCTTTTACTGCTAGGTCGAGCCTTCGTGACCATCAGAGAATTCACACTGGAGAAAGGCCTTATAAGTGCAGTGAATGTGGGAAATGTTTTACTGGTAGCTCTAGCCTTCTTCGTCATCAGAGAGTTCACAGTGGAGAAAGGCCATATGAATGCAGTGAATGTGGGCAGTCATTTATTAGTCGATCCTCTCTCTATGATCATCACAGAGTTCACACTGGAGAAAGGCCTTATGGGTGCACTGAATGTGGGAAAGCCTTTAAGCAAAGACAGCTCCTCCGCATCCATAGGAAAATCCACACTGGAGAAAAGCCTTTTCAGTGCAAGGAATGTGGTAAATCTTTCACCCAAAGGTGCCACTTGATTAAACATCACAGAGTTCATACTGAAGAAAGGGCTTTATGAATATCACGAACATGGCCAGCAGTGATATTGAAGGAGTTCCAGGTGGTAAGAGAGTGAGAAGAACCTGTGCAGCTAATGGACCATTTCTAGAGAGGAAACTGAGACACAGAGATGATGTGTCATCTGTTTGTGATCTCCCAGAAATGGACAGTGATCTGGGCTTCAATGCCAGGTTGCCTGGTTCAGGATATCGAGAGTCTGGTCACTTCACTCCTCCCCTGCCCCCACCCCCAGGTTTGGGGACTGAAAGAACACCTTGTCCATCCTGACACTTCTGTGCTCCGACACCCACACAAGGAGCTCTGCTCACACCCCAGCCCCATGCTGATGGACAGGATTATCTTTTCTCTGGGAACCAATATTGATGACTTTCCTGTGACTGACTCCATTTATGTATCCAACAAATCCAGTGCTGTGATTCAGTTATTATTATTGGCATTTGTGAAAGAAGGGGTGTCCAGCTCAGAGATGTTGAAGGACTTCCACAAGGGCTCACTAATGCCAGGCCTTTGATGAGAGTGGTTCCTCTACACCCTGCACCCGTCCACTGTCTTCTCTCCTGCCCCTCTGAGCAGGGCCTCCACTTGCTGTGTCCTGACCATGAACTACCCACATCTGACATCTGCATCACTACCAGGGTCTCCAGCTTCATTTTCACCAGTACACATCTCCTGGAAACACCATCCTGCTTGGGAAGTTCTCCACAGGGACAGCAGCACTAAGCCAGGGACTCCGGACTGGGTCATTGGTGTCACCCCAGATTTGACACAGGTTCTATCGCCATATGCAGTGATTCGTTTCCAAGGTCCTGTCCATCTTTACATACCCACCTCAGGATGTTCCTGTTGCCCTGTTATGTGGTTGACCCACTCACTGTTCTGGGCAGTGTGACGGACACAAAAGGACTAAGAATGTCCAGCATGGCCCTACGTGACCTGGTCTCCAAGCATCCTCTTCCTAAGCCCTTGATCCATTGCCTCACTGTTCCTCCCATCCCTCGAGAAAAAGTGTTAACTCACCAAAATGATGATTGTTAATTAGCAAGAACTTGCCCTCCCTGCCTTGGGACCCACACTTGATCAACCTACCTTAAAAACTAAGATTGAATGTAGGCTGACCCCTCCCATGAAGACTTTAAAATTCATCTATAAAAAGTTATGATTTTAATTACATTTCTTCAGGATTTCTTTTTTCTTTTTGACCGTGTCACACAGTATGTGTGATCTTAGTTCTTCTGATCAGGAATCTAACCCATGCCCCCTGCTGTGGGAGCCTGGAGTCCTCACCACTGAACTGCCAGGGAATTCCCTTTCTTAGGATTGTTGATGTTGAATTTTTGTTTTTCATGTGTCTGTTTTTTACCTGTGTCTCCTCTCTGGTTAAATTTCTATTTCTGTCTTTTGCCTATTTTTATTTTGTGAGATATGGCTATTTTCTTTTTTTTTTTGACAAAAGAGAGCTGGTGAACAGCAAAGACATCTGTTAGATTTCACTCATTCATCAATAACGTGAGTGATTTCTTTTCTGAATGTAATTGTAATTTGGAATAGTGAAAGAATATGTTCTCAAGTTTTTCTCAATTTTATACTATGCATAATGTAATGGCCACATACATTATACAGGTTTAGGAATAATCTGCATTATTAATATATTCTACCTTAGTGTTAAGTCCAGACATTCAGTTACACAATAAATTAATCTCTGGTTTGTAGTGTTTGCCGGTTTCCGTGTATAAATATTCCAACCATAATCAAGGTCAAATTGCCAACATAATTTCACTGAACATTCATTTGGGAAGCATTGCCAGTAGTCCACTATTGTATTCTTTTTCCACCATTACAGGTACAGTAACCGCAATTTTAAGAATGTAGCTAATAAACCATAGTAGAATTATAATAAAGTGATAGGTTTTGCATCTTTCTTTTGAAAATCATTTACTGGATGAATAGTTGACTTAAGTTTTACCTAGTTGAAATGTACATTTTGACATACTTGTGTATAGCTCTCCAACCGGTTTCCTCCTGCCATTGTTAATTTATCCTCAACATTAAAATGACTGATGCAAGAGCATATTCTACTTTTGTAATAGCTATTTTCAAATGTATATATAAATGGAATGACTGTGTTGGACCCTTCCTGTATCTTATATCATTTATCCTGTTTATGCACTTTTTTTGTGTTTGTGTATCAAGACTTACTTCGTAGTTTTTAAAATTTATAATCCTAGGTATCATGTCTTTGAATACATAACTTCTTAGAATGCATTTCTAAAATAAGAGAACCCTGGGACTACCCTCATGGCACAGTGGTTAAGAGTCCACCTGCCAATGCAGGGGACATGGGTTTGATCTCTGGTCCGGGAAGATCCCACAGGCCACTGAGCAAGTGAGCCTGTGCACCCCAACTACTGAAATCTGCGTGCCTTAGGGCACACGTTTGGCAACTACTGAAGCCTGTGCTCTGCAACAAGAGAAGCCACTGCAATGATAGCCCTTGCAAAGCTTCGAAGAGTAGCCCCTGCTCATTGAAACTAGAGAAAGCCTGCACACAGCAATTAAGACCCAACACAGCAAAAAATATATATATATAATAAAAGAGCCCTTCATAACTCCAGTAACTTTATTACACACGGAAGTATTCTAAATGTCAGTCCATGTCAGCACAACCAGGGACACTGTGTGTTAGATTTTGAATGCTAACACCCGTTGATTCAGCCTGGACCTACAAACTAATGTACCATTACACAAAGGATGTATGACAGAAGTGAGACCCTGTTGGGGAAATAAAATGGGAGGTGCTGACTCCGCACAGCAGGTGTGGCCACACAAACACTCCAGGGACATTGTGGCACAGGTATGTGTTAGGAATGCTCAAAATTCTCATGTGTGAGCCACACACAGTCACACAGTTCTCGTGTATCCGTGTGGTGAGGTGAGTGCAGACTGGCTTGGAAAAAACAACCTCTCCCACATCACCGCAAGTTTGATGATGCACTGATGGTGTTCAGTTCAGGGACTGGGTCACAACTTGTTAGAAGCTGGAGATTCACATCTGTGAGCAGCTTTGTCAAGCGAAGGACTTGGGGTGGGGTTTTACAGCCTTTATGGGAGGTGTCAGCCTGCACTGAGCCTTTAGCATTTGGACTAAAGTTTGTCAACGGTGAGTCCCGAGGCGATGTGGGCACATTCTTTCTTATTAGCAATCATTTGGTGATTCATATTTTTCTGTTGGGGTAGGAGGGACAGTGGGGCAGTGGGTGAGGGGGTTAGGAGGAAGAGCCTTGGGGTCAGGGAGAGTGCCACAGTGGACATTCTTAGTCATTTTGGGCCCCTCACAGTGCTCAGAATAGTGACCAGGACAATTTGGACACAGGCACATCCTGAAGCGAGTTTGTGCAGAAGATGGACAGACCCTTGGAAACAAATCACTGCATATGGCATATGGTGGAGGCCAGTATCACATCTGGGGTGACACTGAAGACTGTGTGGTTTCCTGGGTTGGTGCTGCTGTCCCTGTGAACAACTTCACAAAAGGGAAGGTGTTTGCAGGGAGATGTACACTGGGGGAGGTGGAGCTGGAGGCCCTGGTGGCGATGCAGACGTCAGGTGTAGGTAGTTCATTGCTGTAAGACAGCAGATGAAGTCCATTCAGGGAGGTTTAGAAGAGAAGCCAGTACACCTGTGCAGTGTAGAGGAAGCACTGTCATCAGAGGCCTGGCAGCTGTGTGCCTTTGTGGACACTCCTCAACCTCTGTGCAGACCCCTCCTTTCACAAATTGGAAGACTAATAATAGACTGATCAGTGGGCAGTTTGGGTATATAAATGGGGTCATTCACAGGAAAGCCATTGATGTGGGTTCCCAATCAAAAGATAGTTGTGTTCATCTGCATGGGGCTGGGGTATGAGCAGGGCTCTTGGGAGAGAGACAGAGGGTATCAGGATGGACAAGGTGTTACTTGAGTCCTCAAAGCTGGATAGGGAGGGAAACAGAGTGCAGTGACCAGAATCCCCATGCTCTGAACCAGGCAACCTGGCATTGAATTCCAGATCCCTGTCTCTTGCTGGGAGATCATGAGTAGAGGACAGCCACCCTCTGCCTCTTTCCTCCCTAGACATGGTCCATTTGCTGCAAGATTAACGCACCTGCATCCTCCTACCCTCTTATCACCTCACACTCCTCCACCCCCAGTGCCCTCCATGACCTTTCTGTTTCCTACTACATCTAAACACACTCAGGGGCTTCTGGTTGTCCAGTGGTTAAGACTCCAGGCTTCCACTACAGGAGGCACAGGTTTGATCCGTGGTTGGGAAACTATGGGCCCACATGCCACGTGGCATGGCCAACACACCCCCCAAAACAAAAAGCACACCCTCAGTCCTCTCTCTCATTTCCAAGCTAAGGGAATGGGACTCCTCAGAACCACCTGACACTATCTGTTGTCCTTGGAGCAAGACATAAGAAGGACCTGGGGCTGCAGAGTCCAGAGACTTCTGCGTGGATTCTCTCTGACCCCCTCTGGGATTGTGAGGTTGAGGAAGTTCCCTGTCAGCCCTTGTTTTCCATTTCCTTAGTCCCGGAATGGCAGTATTAGCAATTCCTTCCATTGATTTAGAGGACAGGGGAGGGTACATGTGTCATGAAAGCCCCTGAGTACCCAGGTGGCCCCCTAGGTGCCTCTTTTGAGAGGTGGATAAGGATCCTCCCTTCCTCTGTCTGTGTCTATAGAAGTAGGTTCAGGTTTAACTGAAATGAACTTAACAGTGGCAAGGAAAAAATTATTCTGATATTTATTAAAATGGTAAGACATTCTTTATTCAGTACCACTGGGATATGTGTCAAGATTATTACAATATGGGAGAAAAATTTAGTTCAACTTTAGATATAGTAAAGACAACTGAGGATTTATAGACAAGGAGCAGATTGAAGGGTTCAGTGGATGGAAAATTATTAATGGGAAACATCAAGCGTGAGGGGGGTTCTTGTTACATTGACTTAATAAGAATCTTGCTGAAGAAAGACCTGAGACATCAGATATCAGAAATAGGAATTGAGGATTTGATCAGAGGGTCAGGTATCAATGGTTGGATTATTACCTAACTACCTTTGCAGTTTTCTTTCTGAGACTGAGCTAAGCCATTCCTGCAAGGATGTGGGAAAGGCCAAAGACCAGTGGGGAAGAGAGCTCAAAGGAATCTGACTAAAGCTTAGGCAAAGAGACAGGGGTCCCATGTTCAATCCCTTGTCGGGGAATTAGATCCCCCATGCATGCCGCAACTAAGCGTTCACATTCCACAACTGAGCAGTCCGCATGCTGCAACTAAAGATAGCGCATATCACAATGAGGGTCTGGCACAGCCTAAATAAATAAATAAATATTTAAAAATAAAATATAGGTTAGACAGAGACTGTCAGTTCCTGTTGTTCAAGAAGGAAGAGACCTTTTTTCCTCTGAAGAACACAGGGTTTTTTTTTCTCATTTGTTTGCTTTTGTTCCTTAAGGAATAGCTGAGAGGAAATCAAGGTGTACATGGAAACTGGCAGAAGGACTCCTGTACAACGAAGGATGTAAGAAACATACATATGTAATTGGACAGGAAGGGAAGAAAAGTACTGGGGTCAAAAGATGTGTGACTCAGAGGAGAAGGGAGATCACATGGGCAGACACCCAGACAGGGCAGTGACCTGATCGAGCCACAGATTGAGTGACCCAGTCCTAGGTTCTATATGGTAGAAGCAAACCTCCTTACTTGTCGGAGGACCAGTGGGACAGAGAGAAAGTTTGGAGGATCCTGGACTCTGTTTGGAAGGAGTGTGCATGCTCCCACCTGGCCCTGGGACCGGGCAGAGAGAGGTCCGCTTCAGCAGCTGCCGGTTTCCAGTGAGCAGGTTCACCACACACCCCGGCCAGAGCAGAAGAAATGCTCTGGCTACACTAACTCCATGCCCCAACATATAGCTGGATCTGGGGCAGTCAAGACCAGGGAAAGACTCCATTTATGGATGAAGAGGCAAGCTAGTCCCAGGGCAGAGCCCAGGTGGGGCTGCAGTGGCCATTGTGGGAACTTGCTCCACTGGTACATGAGAAGCAGCCCACATCTCTGATGGTAGCTGTTTGGCCACAGCTCACCCACTCCACCATACATGCAGAGAAACCACACTGGCTCTGCCTTCTCCCTGTGGAGCGGTGCCACAGCAGGGCGGGAGTGGTGGAGGCTGGAGACACTGGTCAGCTGGGAGAGAGTAAGGGGTCTTGTCCCAGAGGCAGGATAATATATGAATAATTGCCCAGCCTGAAGACCAAAGAAAGAGCCCAGAGACAAGGACAGAGACATCAGTGGTTTAATGGATATGGATCTTACTAATCCAGAGCAAGGTCCATGATAGACGCTCCACCATGGTGCAGACACATTAGCTAGGAAGTGGCAGCAGTCTTTTTTACTGTGGAGCAGAGGGAGTTTACCTGATTTAAAGGGAATTGATGTGAGGTTGGCTCATCAATTCTTAGGGAAACCAGCAGAGGAGTATGCCACTCACAGTCCCTTTGATAAACTATCAATGTGAAGAAGTTATGAACTAAAGATTAGAACAATCACTAGGACTTCCTTGGTTGCGAGTGGTTAAGAATCCGTTTGCCAATGCAGGGGATGTGGGTTCGATCCCTGGTCCGGGAAGATCCCACATGCTGCGCAGCAACTAAGCCCGTGTGCCACAACTACTGAGCCTGCGCTCTGTGACCCGCATCCCTCAACTACTGAAGCCCACACCTAGAGCCCATGCACCCCAACAAGAGAAGACACCAGAATGAGAAGCCCTGAGCAGCACAATGAAGAGTAGCCCCCTGCTTGCCACAATTAGAGAAAAGCCCGTGGGCAGCAATGAACACCCAACACAGCCAAGAGAGAGAGAAAGAGAGAAACAAAGAAAGAAAAAGAAAAAAGAAAAAGAAAGACACACGATCACCATCTGTGGCTAGAGAAAGAAGGTAGGCATTGACTGATTAGGTCTTATGATTAAGAGAGAAGTTCTGCCATGTGAGTAGGGTGCTGGTGAGTCAGACTTGGTGGAGCAGGCGGTGTATAAAGAACAACAATACAGCCATTTTTGGTGCCCAATTATACCTCAGCGTTTCTCAGTTGGGCACAATCACTGACGATGCAGGCAGGAGAGCCTTTTCTGGGGGACCAAAAGTAGTGCTTTCCCTCTTGTTTAGCTGCCTCAGCCCTGCTGAATATCTCGTCTCCATATTCCCAGTTACGGCCCTGTAGCTTTTTTTTTTTTTCTCTGACCATAGCTTACAAAATTACTTTTATCACGTCAGGCTGCATGCATTTCAAGAGCAATAGAATAATGTTTACTTGCTTCTAATTACCAGTGGATGTAAACTTGGGTTGGCTCCAAGGAGTCTGAGATTATGTCCAAACACTTAAGTAATCAGTAGCATTAAAGACTCTTAAATGCTCCGATGAATCTCGCCAATTCTGTCATGGATCCCCCACACCTTAAGAAGGATGGAGCCTCCTCCCCTCCTGCCCCCCCCATTGATTTCCCAGCGCTCCGCGCGATGCTACTCGGTTTTTTCCTGGTGTTTCTAGTGGGGAGCGCCACTTCTTGAGCCTTTACCCTTACATTACCCGGAAGAACTTGCGATAAGGCGAAGTTCATCCAACGAAAATGTAGAAAATGGACATTTCCGGGAGGGGGAACATCAGGGAGGGGGACTTCCGGTGTCTTCGTGGCAGACGTCTTGATTGTTGATGAGGCTGTGGACCTGGTCAATAGCTCCGCTGTACGGTGTTGAGAAAGAGGTGAGGGGTCTAGGAGGCGAAAGTGGAGGGTTTATGCGCACTACACAGGGACGGGTCTTAGGGACGGAGACGACGACGCCGCTTGCGGGGAGTAACCGTGCCGACTCCGACCCGGTCGCTGGACTGTCGACGCTCCGCTCCGCGCAAAGGCTCCGATGGCGGCTCCTGCACTGAGGGACCAACCTCAGGTAAACGCTGCGGTCTCCGGGTTCTCGCCTGCCCGTTTCCCCACCGAAATACAAACGCCCCGAGTGAGCGGCGCCTGGTCACGTCTGGTCCAGGACAGTGAGGGCTTCAGGGGTGTTTTATCTATTTCTGACCACCAGTGTATGCGGTGTGAGTGAGGCTTGGAGATGCAACCAAAGCAGGAACATTCCGGAGACGTGTATTCCGTCTTGTTTCTGCGAGGAATCAAGTTTGAGGCCAGGCTGTATCTGCAGTGGTAGCTGAGAGGCTATACTTTTCTTCTTAGGGCCCTCGGATCGGTGGAGAGTTTTGAGCAAAGGAAGGACACAATCTGAGTTAGGCTTTTAAAAATTCTCCAAAGCCTGTTCAGTGGAAGAAAAGACTCTAGGTGGGCGATGAGGACTTTGAGGCAGAGGGAAGTTGTGGAATTTCCAAGGTCACAACTGATAAACGGCAGCACTGGGAACGGAGGCAGGGAGGGGAGATTAGCCAGTCAGCCCGAGATTATCTGGCTCTGGTTCCGCCATAGGGCCAGGGAAGGTCTGATCCCCTGGAGTACCACCATGGTCACTTTCTTCTATGGCCTGCTTGTTCCCACAGATTCCCAGGGCTGCAGAAGCACTTTCAGTGAATGGAGGTTGTCCCAATCCCTCACTTGTTTTGACCCCCAGGCACGCATTCTCTGTATTTGAAGTGTCTTAGGGCTCTTCATCTGCCATTCTACTAGCTTTTTGGTTGGGGGACCTTGGAGAACCTCATGCTCTGGGTACTGAGTGCAGGCCCAGACGTTCTATGGAGGGAGTATGGAAGGTTACTCCAGAACCCACACCAGTATGTGGAAGTACTTTGAGGTGAGGTTGAGTTGGTTTAGGTAAGTGCAGGTCTCCTTTATTTTCTGGTGGGAATAAACAGCACAGAAAAGCAGGATTTCGGCTTCAAATGACTGCCTGTGTGTTCTGGAGGTATTGGGAGATTCAGATCAGAGGAGGGAAGTTTTCTACCCCAGGTCTCAAATGGCTCCATCTTTTTGGGCAGTAGGGGAAATGTGTGGGAAGATGGATTGTGGGTTTTCAGGGGTGAGACCGTTCATGGTTTAATTTGTTCCTCTTATACCAGGGCAGTGTGACCTTTGAGGATGTGGCCGTGTACTTCTCCTGGGAGGAATGGTGTCTTCTTGATGAGGTTCAGATACACCTGTAACTTGATGTCATGCTGGAGAACTTTGCAGTTGTATGCATGCTGGGTAAGGCCCTCACACCCACCCCTATCCTCTGAGCTAGGTTCTTCCTTTCTTCTCTTCCTCAAGGGCAGCTCTGTCCTCACATCTGGAACATGGGCACTGCTTTCTTCTTAAATTCCTTGGTTATGTGCTGTGGTTACTATGGCTAGGCAGAGTGCATCTCTAATCCTTAGTGCCCGAACACCAGTAGCCCCGAAGTTGCAGCTAAAGATTCAGGGTCAGTAGTTTTTTTTGTTGATTGTTTTTAATTTTAATGAAGTATTGTTGATTTACAATTTTGTTTTAATTTCTGCTGTACAGTAGGTCTGTGGTTTTCCGTTTAAAATACAGCAGTGTTTACATGTCAATTCCAAACTCCCTAACTATCCATCCCCTTCCCCCTTCCCCCTTGGCAACCACAAGTTCATTCTCTATGTCTGTGAATCTGTTTCTGTTTTCTAAACAAGTTTATATGTATCAATTCTTTTTAGATTCCACATATAATCGATAACATACGTTATTTGTCTTTGTGACTTACTTCACTCAGTATGACAATCTCTGGGTTCATCCATGTTGCTGTGAATGGCATTATTTCATTCGTTTCAGTGGCTGAGTAATTTTCTGTGGTATATAAACACCACATTTTCTTTATCCATTCAACTGTCTACGGACATTTAGGTTGCTTCCATGTCTTGGATATTGTAAACAGTGCTGCATTGAACATTGGGGTGCATGTATCCTTTCAAACCATGTTTTTCTCTGGATATACCACGAGGAATGGGATTGCTGGAATATATGGTAACTCTATTTTTCGGTTTTTGAGGAAGCTCCATACTGTTCTCCACAGTGGCTGTACCAATTTACAGTCCCAGCAGCAGTGTAAGAGGTTTCCTTTTTCTCCACACCCTCTCCAACACTTGTTATTTGTAGATTTTTTAATGATGGCCATTCTGACTGGTGTGAGGTGATACCTCATTGTATTCAATAGTTTTGATTTGCATTTCTCTGATAATTAGCAATAATGAGCATCTTTTCATGTGCTTATTGCCCATCTGCGTTTTTGCTTTAGAGAAATGTCTATTTAGGTCTTCTGGGTTGTTTGTTTTCTGTTACTGAGTTGTATGGCTGCTTAGATATTTTGGAAAATTAAGCCCTTTTCAGTTACATTATTTGGCAATAAGTTATCTTTTTGTTTGGCTTATGATTTACTTTGCTCTGCCAGAGCTTATAAGTTTGATTACGTCCCATTTGTTTATCTTTGCTATTATTCCTGTCGCCTTTTTAGGGTCAGTAGTCTTCCCCTCTGCCTGGTTGTAGATCCTTCCTTGTTTGCCCTTTCTATGGCCAAGTGACTGTCCAAATTAATGGTACTCAGGTTTTGCTCCATTTTGGTACCTGACATTTTTTTGTGTGACTGTGTGACAGTATTGTCACTGATGTGGTCACTACTACAACAGACCATGAAGTATGGCTGCAAGACACTTTTTCAAGGTTCCAGTTTCACTGTATCCACACCAGTGTCTGTTATTTTCTTTCTTTCTTTCTTTCTTTCTTATTTATTAATTAATTAATTTATTTTTGTTGTGCCGGGTCTTAGTTGTCACAGGCGGGCTCCCTAGTTGTGGCTTATGGGCTCCTTTGTTGCTTCTTGTAGGCTTCTTAGTTGCACCACACAGGCTACTTAGTTGTGGCATGCAAACTCTTAGTTGTGGCATGCATGTGGGATCTAGTTCCCTAACCAGGGATCGAACCCCAGCCCCGTGCATTGGGAGCATGGAGTCTTAACCACTGTGCCACCCGGGAAGTCCCAGAATCTGTTATTTTCTGTTTTTTGTTTTGTTTTGTTTTGTTTTGCCCTCACTGAGGGGCATGCAGAATCTTGGTTCCCCAAGAAGTGATTACCAGGGATCGAACCTGCACCCCCTGCAGTGACAGCATGCAGTCTTAACCACTGGACCACCAGGGGAGTCCCTGTTATTTTCTGTTCTTTTGATCATAGCCATCCTAATGGGTGTGAAATGGTATATCTTTCCCATTTCAATTACATCCCTTTTGGTGTGCTTATTGGCCATTTGTATATCTTTAGAAAAATATCTGGTCTAGTCCTTTTTTTATTAATTAATCAGGTTGGTTTTTTGGTTGTTGTTGAATTACAGATTTATCCATAGATTCTGGATATTAATCCCCTTTTTTTTTTTTTTTTTTTTTTTTAGGGGTTGAGCTATTCTTTTTTATTTTATTGATTGATTGGCTGCGTTGGGTCTTCTGCTGCTGCGCGCGGGCTTTCTCTAGTTGCAGCGAGCGGGGGCTCCTCTTCATTGCAGTGTGAGGGCTTCTTATTGCGGTGGCTTCTCTTGTTGTGGAGCACAGGCTCTAGGCACGCAGGCTTCAGTAGTTGTGGCACATGGGCTTCAGTAGTTGTGGCTCACGGACTCAAGAGTGCAGGCTTAGTAGTTGTGGCATGCGGGTTTAGTTGCTCCATGGCAAGTGGGATATTCCTGGACGAGGGCTCGAACCCATGTGCCTTGCATTGGCAGGCAGATTCTTAACCACTGTGCCACCAGGGAAGCCCTTAATCCCTTTTTGTATACGTGTTTTGGAAATGTTTTCTCCCAATCTGTGGTTTCTTTCTTACTGTGTTTATAGTGTCCTTTGATGTTAAAAAGTTTTTCATTTTTTTCCGTTTCCCCCCCCCCAGCTTTCTTGAGTTATAAATGACAAATAAGATTGTGTAAATTAAGGTATGAGACAAAAATTGTTCATCTTTATGAGGTCCGGTTTGTGTAGTTTTCGTTTTGTTGCTTTTGCCTTTGTTATCAAAGGCAAGAAATCATGGCTGAATCCAACATTCTGAAGCTTTTCTTGTTTTTTTTTCTTAGAATTTTTTAGTGTTAGCTCTTATGTTTAGGCCTTTTATATATTTTGAGGCCTTTGTTTAGTCCTATAGTTTAGGCCTTTGATATATATATTACGTTTAGGCCTTTGAGTTTTTGTGTATGGTGTTAAGTAAGGTTCTAATTGCATTGTTGTGCATGTGGGTATCTGGTATTCCCAGCACCATTTGTTGAAAAGGCTGTCCTTATTCAGTGGAAACCATACTCTTCTTAGTAATTATTGCATCATATATTTGACGGCTGATTTTTAGACACTCTAGTCTCTGTTCTATTCCATTGGAGTATATATCTGTCATTAGGCCAGTAGCACTTTATGCTGTTTTGCTTACTGTAGCTGTATAAGACAGTTTGAATTCATGTGTTGTAAATCCTTCAACTTTTTGTTTTTCACAATTACTTTGGCTGTATCGAATCCCTTGAGAATCTATGTGATTTTGAGTCTGAGTTCTTCTGTTTCTTGAAGGCATCATTGTTTTTGATAGGGATTGTGGTGAATCAAAAAAATCCCCCATCTGAATGTTAAAATTGATGAACTTTCACGAACACATCATTATCACTCAAAATCTAAAATTTGCGATAGAGTTCACTCGTGGTGTTGTACATTCTGTGGGCTTTGATAAATGTATAATGACATGTATTTACCATTATAGTATCATAAAAAATGTGTTCATTTTCAACTAAAAATTCTCCGTGTCCCACCTGTTCATCCCTTCCTCCCCCATACTCCTTTGTATCCCCTGATTATTTTTTTACTCTGTCATTAATTTCCCCTTTTTGAGAATGGCATATCTTTGGACTCATACAGTATGTAGCCCTTTCATCTTTGCTTCTTTCACACAGTAATACGCATTTAAGTTTTCTACATGTTTTTTCATGACTTGATAACTCATTGCAGTTTAGCTGTAAATAATATTGCTGTTCTCTGGATGTATCATGTTTATCCATTCATCTACTGAAGGACTTCTTGATTACTTCCAAGTTTTGCAAGTTGTGGATAAAGCTACTGTAAATATCTGTTTGAAGGTTTTTGTGTGGATGTCCGTTTTCAAATCCTTTGTCTAAATACCACAGAGTACAATTGCTGGAGGATATAAGATTATGTTTAGTTCAGTAAGAAAGTACCAAACTGCCTTTCATAGTGGACTGTACCATTAAGCATTCCAGTCGGCAATGAATGAAATTCCTGTTGCTTCACACTGTTGCCAGGATATGGTGTTGTCAGTGTTTGGATTTTGGCCATTTTTATAGGTATGTATTGGTATCTGCCCTTTTTAAATTATTTATTTATTTTATTTTTGGCTGCACTGGGTCTTTGTTGTTGCGCATGGGGTTTCTCTAGTTATGGCAAGCAGGGGTTACCCTTTGTTGTGGTGCACAGGCTTCTCATTACAGTGGCTTCTCTTGTTGCGGAGTACGGGCTCTAGGTGCACGGGCTTCAGTAGTTGCAGCATGCAAGCTCAGTAGTTGTGGCTCTTACCTCTAGGGTGCAGGCTCAGTAGTTGTGGCGCATGGTTGCTCCCTGGTGCTTAGTTGCTACCCGGCATGTGAGATCTTCCCGGACCAGGGCTCGAACCCGTGTCCCCTGAGTTGGCAGGCAGATTCTTAACCACTGCGCTACCATGGAAGCCCTGGTATCTGCTTTTGATTTGTATTTCCTTGCATCTTTGTATATGCTAAATTTTCATGTGGATGTCTTCTTTTAATGAGGTGTCTGTTAAGGTGTTTTGCTCATTTTGTATTTGGGTTGTTGTTTTCATACTGAATTTTAAGGGGTTTTTGTACTTAACTTTTAGGCCCATTATCCATTTTGAGTTAATTTTTTGTGAAGGGTGTAAGGTTTGTGTCTAGAATTCATTTCTTGACATGTGATGTTCAGTTGTTCCAGTACTATTTATTCAAAAAACTTCATTTTTCTCCATTGTATTGCACTTGCTCATGTGTCAATGGTCTGATGAGTATATTTCTGTGGCTCTATTTCTGCGCTGTCAATACTCTTCATTGATCAGTTTCTCTATCCTTTCAACAATACCACACTGGTTTGATTACTTCTTTTTTTTTTGCCTGCTAGGCCTCTTGTAGGATCTTAGTTCCCCAACCACGGATTGAACCCCTGGCCCTCAGCAGTGAAACCGTGGAGTCCTAACCAAGGGACCACCAGGGAATTCCCAGGCTTGATTACTTTAGATACTAAGTCTTATTTTACTTTTTCTTTCTTTCTTTCTTTGTTTTTTTTTAAGATAGTAAGTCTTGAAGTTGAGTAGTGTCAGTCTGCAACCTTCGTTCTTCAGTATGGTGTTGGCTATTCTAGTACTTTTGCCTCTGTGTATAAACTTTAGGATCAGTTTATTTATATCCACAAAATTACTTCCTGGGGTTATGATTTGGACTGCATTGAAACTATAGGTGAAGTTGGGAAGAACTGACATCTTGACTGTAGTGGGTCTTCCTATTTATGAACGTGAAATATCTTTCCATTTATTTAGTTCTTTGATTTTTTCATCAAAGTTTTATAGTTTCCCTCATGTAGATCTTGTACATGTCTTGGTAGATTTATAACTAAGTATTTCTTCCTTTCTCTCTCCATTTGTTCGGTGGTGGGGGTATTAATGCACATGGTCTTGTGTTTTTAATTTCACATTTCACTTGTTTATTCCTGATGTATAGGAAAGTGATTGACTTTTGTATCTTATCCTTGTATGCTGAAACTTTGCTATAATTGCTTCCTAGTTTCAGGATTTTTTGTTGTTGTTGTTCTATATTTTGGTTTTTACATAGCTGGTTATATCATCTATGAATGAAGGCAGTTTGATTCCTTGCTTCCTGATCAGTATAACTTTAATACAACTTTCTCTTCTCATTGCATTAGTTATGACTTATAGTGTGAAGTGGAAAGCGAGTTGTAGGAGGGAACATCCTTGCTTTCTTCATGTTACTGAGAATGTTTCTAGTTTTTCTCTAGTAAATATGATGATAGCTGTAGAGCTTTATTTAGATAAAGTTGAAGTTGTTACCTATTTTTAGATTACTAGGAAATGGAGATTTTGATCATGAATGGGTGTTGGATTTTCTAAGATCCCCCCCACCCCACATCTGTTGATGAGATCATGATTGGTGGATTTTATTTTTATTTATTATTATTTTTTTGGCTGCACCACAGCTTGCAGTGTCCTAGTTCCCTGACCAGGGATTGAACCCAGGCTAAAGCAGTGAAAGTGCCGAGTCCTCACCACTGGACTGCCAGGGAATTCCCGCAGGTGGGTATTTAAAGTGGATTTCTGGACTTCCCTGGATTGCATAGGGGTTAAGAATCCACCTGCCAATGCAGGGGATATGGGTTTGAACACTGGTCCGGGAAGATCCCACATGCTGTGGAGCAATTAAGCCCATGCACCACAACTACTGAAGCTGGCATGCATAGAGGCCATGCTACACCACAAGAGAAACCACCACAATGAGAAGCCCGTGTACCACAACAATAGAGTAGTCCCTGCTTGCCGTAACTAGAGAAAGCCCACACGCAGCAACAAAGACCCAATGCAGCCAAAAATAAATTAAAAAATAGGGCTTCCCTAGTGGCTCAGTGGTTAAAAATCCACGTGCCAATGCAGGGGACATGGATTTGAGCCCTGTTCCAGGAAGATCCCACATGCTGCGGAGCACCTAAGCCCGTGCACCACAACTGCTGAGTCTGCACTCTAGAGCCTGAGAACCACAACTCCTGAGACCGTGTGCCACAACTACTGAAGCCCGTGCACCTAGAGCCCCAGCTCTGCAACAAGAGAAGTCACTGCAGTGAGAAGCCCATGTAGCACTGTGAAGATTATCCTCTGCTCGCCGCAACTAGAGAAAGCTGTGCACAGCAACAAAGACCCAATGCAGCCAAAAATAAATAATAAGTAAATTAAAAATTTTTTCTTAAATTAAAAAAAAACAACACAATGAGATACCACCTGACACGTGTTACAATGTCTGTTATGAGAAAGAGAAGAAATAAGTGTTGGTGAAGTTGTGGAGAAAAGGGACCCCTTGTGCACTGTTGGTGGGAATGTATACATTGTTGCAACTACTATGGAAAACAGTACGGAGAATCCTTAAAAAATTAAAAAAGGAACTTCTGTATGGTCCAGCAATTCCACCTCTGTGTATTTATCCACAGGGAGTGAAATTATCATATCAAAAAGGTATCTGTGCCTCACGTTTATTGCAGCATTATTTATCATATTCAAGAGATGGAAACAACCTAAGTGTCCATTGATGGATGAGTGGATCTAACAAACATGTGGTATATATGGCATATTATTCAATATTATACAATCATAAAAAAAGATGGAAATCTTGCCATTTGCCTCAACATAGATAGACCTTGAGGACATTATGCTAAGTGAAATAAGTCTGAGAGAGAAAGACAAATCCACTTGTCCCACTGTTTCCACGGAGGATTGGTTCCAGGAGCCCCTGCATATACTGAAATCTGTGGATGCTGAAGTCCCATAGTCAGCCCTCTGATTCTGAAGTTTTCCCATCTGTGGATTCATCCAACTACAGATCACGTGATCCTGTGTATATTTGTTGAAAAATATCCATGTACAAGTGGACCCAAGCAGGTTTAACTGTACTACATGAGTATACTTACATGCTGAATCTTTAAAACAAGAACAACACCAAACTCAGATACAGACAAAGGATTAGTGATTGCCAGAACTGGGCAGGTGGTTAGATGAAGTGAGTGAAGGGTGTCAGAAGTTACAGACTTCTAGTTATAAGATGAGTAAATCCTGGGGATGTAGTGCACAGCATAGTGACTTTAGTTAGTACAACTGTATTGTATATTTAGAAGTTTCCAGAAGGGTAGATCTTAAAAGTTCCCATCACAAAAAAAAAAAAAAAAAGTTCCCATCACAAGAAAAAAAAATGTACCTATGTATGTTAACTAAACTTATTGTGGTAGTCATAGCAGTGTATACATAAATCAAATCATGTGGTACAACTTAAAGAAATACAGTGTCTCATGTCAGTTTTAGGTCAATGAAAGTTTTTATCTTCTCTGATGCTCTTCCTTTCTCTATGAAACCCAAATTTTTGATCTACATCATTTTTCCTCTCTGAAGAACTACTTCTAATATAGTCTCACAATTTTTCTGTGTCTAAGAACGTGTTTAGGGCTTCTCTGGTGGTGCAGTGGTTTAGAGTCCGCCTGCCGATGCAGGGGACACGGGTTCTTGCCCCGGTCCGGGAAGATCCCACATGCCGCGGAGCGGCTGGGCCCGTGAGCCGTGCCTGCTGAGCCTGCGTGTCCGGAGCCTGTGCTCCGCAACGGGAGAGGCCACAAGAGTGAGAGGCCCGTGTATCGCAAAAACAAAACAACAACAACAAAAGAAAACAAAAAAACAAAAAAAAAAGAACGTGTTTATTTCATCATCAGTGTTGGAGATTTATGTTGCTGGTTACCAAATTCTAGGTTGGTGATGTCCCCTCTCTCTTACCACTTTGAATATTTTACTCCATTCAGTTCTTATTTCCCTGAGTTCTAAGGAGAATTCAAATGTAATTGGTTTTTTTTGGCTCCTCTTGGGAAAGGTCTTGATTCCTTTAGCCTCTTTTAGGTTGTTGTTTTCTGCATTTGAATGTGGTAAGCCTAAAGATGTAGTTGTTTTGGCATTAAACCTGCCTCATGTTCCCTGAGCTTTCTGGATCTGTTTGTTGGTGTCTGACATCATTTTGTTAGAAATTCTCCATCATTATTGCCTCAGTTATTTCTTCCGTTTCTTTTTTTCATTCTGTTTGAGATGTTTCCATATGTGTGTGTTAAATTTTTTGTTGCTCTCACACGCGTGTTGTATATTCCGGTATTTTATTTTATTTTATTTTTTGTCATTTTTCAGTTCGCTTTTCAGTTTTGGAAGTTTCTCCTAAGAGAACATGAAGCTTAAATGTTCTTTCATTAGCTGTATGCAGGGTATGAATAAGCCCATCACATCATTCTTAATTTCTGTTATAGTGTACTTGATCTTTAGCATTTCTTTTTAGTCCATTTTTAAAATTTTCATCTCTCAGCTTACATTTCCCTTCTGGCATTGTATGCTGGCTGCTTTATCCATTAGTAGACATTAATTAGCATATTAGTCATGATTATTTTATATTCCCAGTGTGATCGTTCACACATCCCTGTGATATCTGATTTTGATTCTGAAGCTTTGTCTTTTCAAACTGTTTTGTGGGACACTGCAGATTTTCAGAAGACGCCATGGTTGCAAAGAGTTAGATCAATTAGGTTCTGCCAGTACAATAGTTGTTTAGGTGGGGAGATACATTCCTAACATTTTGTACTCCATCCACTGTATATCCTTCCCTCTGGCTCCACCGGATGTTCTTTTTTTTTTCGGCCACACTGCATGGCATGCCCGACCAAGAATTAAAGCTGTGCCTCCTGCATTAGAAACAAAGAGTTTTAACCACTGTACCACCAGGAAAGTCCTTCCACCAGACATTCTTTTTTTTTTTTTTTTTTTTGTCGGTACACGGGCCTCTCACTGTTGTGACCTCTCCCGTTGCGGAGCACAGGCTCCAGACGTGCAGGCTCAGTGGCCATGGCTCACGGGCCCAGCTGCTCCGCGACATATGGGGTCCTCCCGGACCGGGGCACGAACCCGTGTCCCCTGCAACGGCAGGCGGACTCTCAAGCACTGCGCCGCCACGGAAGCCCACCAGACATTCTTTATGTAATATTTAAATGTTGTGTATTGTGTACTGAGTTCCTCTGGGCCAGTGTTGGCTATTCAGCCATCCTGACTATGTTAGGACTTGTATTATTTGTTTCCCGTGTAGTTGGTCAGATTGGTATGGAGAGTCATTAGGGCTTTACGGAATGGACATGAATCTGGTTTCAGCAAGAAGCCTCAGAGGTAGCCTGATTACGATGAATGGCAGCTGAGAGAGGCCATGATATCAGGGCTGTGTTCAAGTCATATCAGGAAGTATGAATTCCTTGTGACTAATGTTTTAGTGCCACTGTCGGTGGCTGCAAAGCACTTCTCTCGATTTTCTCCATTCGTGACATTCTGCCAACTTGTCTTTTCTATTTCCCATTTTTAGTATGACTCCGGCCTCGGATTCATTCTCTAACACCTCTCTAAACCACTTATCTCATGTGGTCTTTACACTGATTTTCCCATAGTACCTACTGACACTGCTTGTGTTCTCAACATAAGGAATCCTTTAATATTTCTTGAATGCCAGCGACATGTTTGCAGTCAGATTTTTGGAGGTCTGGACATACACTTCTGTACACTATCACAGGTCACCAGGAGATGGGGTCCTGGTAAAAGCCATTGACAGAGGAGTGAATTATAGAGGACGCCTATCGCCTTGGGCCACATCCAGTCCTTGTGTCCTGTACTTGGTGAGAGCAGCTGCTTCTCAAGTTGACCCCAAATTCATTTCCTGAATACGATCCTATGGACTCGTTCTTTCACGTGCCAAATGTAGAATTGTGCTGGCCTTACTCCCCCCAATAAAGTCAACATGAACTTCACCATCACTTCTTTGTTTTCAGGTTCTTTTCCTGAGTTGAGGATGAAGAGATGACTTCTGAACAGAGTGTATCTGAAGAAGGAGTGTCACAGATGAGGACCCCCAGGGCAGGTTTGTCTCCTGAGAAGACCCAGCCCTGTAAAATGGGCATTGCAGTCTTGAGAGACATTTTGCACTTGGCTGAAGAGCAAGGAACAGATAGGGAGCAGAAAGCATACAGATGTGGGGCATGTGGGAAACAGTTCTATTTCACTGAAAACCTTCAAGAGCACCAGAAGCAGCACATCAGAGAGAATCCCATACAATATGGTATGCAGAGACCCTCATTTTGGAAAAGCTGCCCAATCCACACAATAGGGAATCTACCTACCTACATGGAGATTGGGAATGACTTCGTGGCCAACATGGGAGTTCAGCCACAGGCCATTATTACCAGGAAGAAATGAAAAAACAGTAAAGAGTGTGAAGCTGTATTTCACAGTGGAAAATATCATCACAGCTGGCGAGAAGGCACGAAAGCCTCCAGCCACACAGAAATACTTGTTCAGGATGAAAGAGTCCTTACTAGTGTAAGGTTGTGTGCGTACAGCAAATGTGGGAAAGCCTACACCCAAACATGTAAACTTATTCAGCCTGAGCAAGTTCACACTGGAGAAAGGCCTTACTAATGCAGCCATTGTGGAAATTATTTTAGCCACAAATCTGGTCCCCTTGGACAGCAGAGAGTTAACTGTGGAAGAACACTCTGTGACTGCAGTGAATGTGGCAGATCCTTTAGCCTAAGGAAGTACCTCAGAGCACATAGGAAGATCCACAGTGGAGAAAAGGCTTATGAATGCAAGGAATATGCTAAACCTTTCATTGAAAAATGCATGTTAATTGAGCATCAGAGAGTTCACACTGGAGAAAAAGCTTATCGATGCACCCAGTGTGGAAAATCTTTTGCCCGCAAATCCAATTTCCTTGCACATCAGAGAGTTCACACTGGAGAAAAGCCTTATGAGTGCAGTGAATGTGGGAAATCTTTTGTTGCTAAGGGTGGCCTCCACTATAATGAGAGAGTTCACAATGGAGAAAGGCCTTATGAGTGCAGTGAATGTGGGCATTCTTTTACTAGTCGATCCTCTCTCTATGATCATCACAGAGTTCACACTGGAGAAAGGCCTTATGGGTGTACTGAATGTGGGAAAGCCTTTAAGCAAAGACAGCTCCTCCGCATCCATAGGAAAATCCACACTGGAGAAAAGCCTTTTCAGTGCAAGGAATGTGGTAAATCTTTCACCCAAAAGTGCCACTTGCTTAAACATCACAGAGTTCACACTGAAGAAAGGGCCTTATGAATATTGCAAACGTGGCCGGCAGTGATATTGAAGGAGTTTCGGGTGGTAAGAGAGTGAGAAGAACCCGTGCAGCTAATGGACCCTTTCTAGAGAGGAAACTGAGACACAGAGATGACGTGTCATCTGTTTGTGATCTCCCAGAAATGGACAGTGATCTGGGCTTCAATGCCAGGTTGCCTGGTTCAGGATATCGGGAGTCTGGTCACTTCACTCATCCTCTGGCCCCACCTCCAGGTTTGGGGACTGAAAGAACACCTTGTCAATCCTGACACTTCTATGCCCCGACACCCACACAAGGAGCCCTGCTCACACCCCAGCCCCATGCTGATGGACAGGATTATCTTTTCTCTGGGAACCAATATTGATGACTTTCCTGTGACTGACTCCATTTATGTATCCAACAAATCCAGTGCTGTGATTCAGTTATTATTATTGGCATTTGTGAAAGAAGGGGTGTCCAGCTCAGAGATGTTGAAGGACTTCCACAAGGGCTCATTAATGCCAGGCCTTTGATGAGAGTGGTTCCTCTACACCCTGCACCCGTCCACTGTCTTCTCTCCTGCCCCTCTGAGCAGGGCCTCCACTTGCTGTGTCCTGACCATGAACTACCCACATCTGACATCTGCATCACTACCAGGGTCTCCAGCTTCATTTTCACCAGTACACATCTCCCGGAAACACCGTCCTGCTTGGGAAGTTCTCCACAGGGACAGCAGCACTAAGCCAGGCACTCTGGACTGGTCATTGGTGTCACCCCAGATTTGACACGGGCTCTACCGCCATATGCAGTGATTCGTTTCCAAGGTCCTGTCCATCTTTACATACCCAGCTCAAGATGTCCCTGTTGCCCTGTTATGTGGTTGACCCACTCACTGTTATGGGCAGTGTGAGGGACACGGAAGGACTAAGAATGTCCAGTGTGGCCCTACGTGACCTGGTCTCCAAGCATCCTCTTCCTAAGCCCTTGATCCATTGCCTCACTGTTCCTCCCATCCCTCGAGAAAAAGTGTTAACTCACCAAAATGATGATTGTTAATTAGCAAGAACTTGCCCTCCCTGCCTTGGGACCCACACTTGATCAACCTACCTTAAAAGCTACGACTGAACGTAGGCTGGCCCCTCCCATGAAGACTTAAAAACTCATGTACAGGGCTTCCCTGGTTGCACAGTGGTTGAGAGTCCGCCTGCCGATGCAGGCGGTTCATGCCCCGGTCCGGGAGGATCCCACATGCCGGGGAGAGGCTGGGCCCATGATCCATGGTTGCTGATCCTGCACGTCTGTAGCCTGTGCTCCGCAACGGGAGAGGCCACAATAGTGGGAGGCCTGCGTACCGCAAAACAAACAAACAAAAAATGTATAAAAAGATTATGATTTTAGGGGCTTCCCTGGTGGTGCATTGCTTAAGAATCTGCCTGCCAATGCAGGGGACATGGGTTAGAGTCCTGGGACGGGAATTTCCTACATGTCACGGTGTAACTAAACTCGCATGCCACAACTACTGAAGCTCGCGTGCCTAGAACCCATGCTCTGCAACAAAGAGAAGCAACAGCAATGAGAGTCTCATGCAGTACAACGAAGAGTAGCCCCCACTCGTGCAACTAGAGAAAGCCCGTGCACAGTAGCGAAGACCCAATGTAGCTATAAACAAACATAAATAAATAAATGTATTTTTTTAAATTGTGATTTTAATTGCATTTATTTCAGGTTCTATTTTTTTAACCCTATCACGCAGCACGCATGATCTTAGTTCTGACCAGGAAAGTAACCCATGTGCCCTGCTGTGGAAGCCTGGAGTCCTCACCACTGGACTGTCAGGGAATTCCCTTTGTTAAGATTGTTGATGTTGAATTTTGTTTTTCATGTTTCTATTTTTTACCTGTGTGTCCTGACTGGTTAAATTTCTATTCCTATCTTTTGCTTACTTTTATTTTGTGAGATATGGCTATTTTCTCTTTTTTTGACAAAAGAGAGCAGGTAAACAACAAAGACATCTGTTAGATTTCACTCATTCATCAATAATGTGAGTGATTTCTTTTCTGAATGTAATTGTAATTTGGAATAGTGAAAGAATATGTTCTCAACTTTTACTCAGTTTTATACTATGCATAATGTAATGGCCACATACATTATACAGGTTTAGGAATAATCTGCATTATTAATATATGCTACCTTAGTGTTAAGTCCAGACATTCAATTACACAGTAAATTAATCTCTGGTTTGTAGTGTTTGCCGGTTTCCGTGTGTAAATATTCCAACCATAGCCAAGGTCAAATTGCCAACATAATTTCACTGAACATTAATTTGGGAAGCATTGCCAGTAGCCCACTATTGTATTCTTTTCCCACCATTACAGGTATAGTAGCTGCAATTTTAAGAATGTAGCTAATAAACCATAGTAGAATGATTATAAAGTGATAGGTTTTGCATCTTTGTTTTGAAAATCATTCACTGGATGAATAGTTGACTTAAATTTTGCCTATTTAAAATGTAAATTTTGACATACTTGTGTACAGCCCTCCAACCAGTTTCCTCCTGCCATTGTTAATTCATCCTCAACATTAAAATGACTGATGCAAGAGCATACTCTACTTTTGTAATAGCTATTTTCAAATGTATATATAAATGGAATGACTGTGTTTGCCCCTTCCTGTATCTTACATCATTTATCGTGTTTATGCACACTTTTTTGTGTTTCATGATTTACTTAATAGTTTCTGACATTTATAATCCTAGGTATCATGTCTTTGAATGCATAATTTCTTAGAATGCATTTCTAAAATAAGAGAGCCCTGGGACTACCCTGGTGGCACAGTGGTTAAGAATCAACCTGGGCTTCCCTGGTGGCGCAGTAGTTGAGAGTCCACCTGCCAATGCAGGGGACACACGTTCGTGCCCTGGTCCGGGAAGATTCCACATGCCGTGGAGCGGCTGGGCCCGTGAGCCATGGCTGCTGAGCCTGCGCGTCCGGAGCCTGTGCTCTGCAACAGGAGAGGCCAGAACAGTGAGAGGTCCGCGTACCGAAAAAAACAAAACAAAACAAAACAAAACAAAAATGCCTGCCAAGGACTTCCCTGTTGGTGTAGTGGTTAAGAGTCCACCTGCCAATGCAGGGAACACAACTACTGAGCCTGCGCTCTAGAGCCCACGAGCCACAACTACTGGAGCCCATGTGCCTAGAGCCCATGCTCCACAACAAGAGAAACTATGGCAATGAGAAACCTGCACACCTCAATGAAGAGAAACCACTACAGTGAGAAGCCTGCACACCTCAATGAAGAATTGCCCCCACTTGCCGCAACTAGAGAAAGCCCATGCACAGTAATGAAGACCCAACACAGCCAAAAATAAATAAATTAAATAAATAAATTAAATAACAAACAAACTGAGACTGGAACTTCCCTGGTGGTCCAGTGGTTAAGACTCCAATGCAGGGTGCACTGGTTCGATCTCTGGTCAGGGGACTAAGATCCTACATGCTGTGTGGCAAGGCCAAAAAGAAAAAAAAAAGAAAAACAAACTGAGACCATGAGACCACCTTACACTCATTTGGATGGCTAATATGTGATATATATATTTGTTGTGAAAAATGTAAGTTTTTAATCTAATGTATTTTTTAATTGAGCATTTATTTAAAAAAAAAACTGTAGAATTGTTGATGTTGCACATCTGGTTATACCTCATAATGGCCTTGTCAGTATTCTTTGGACAAAATTAGAATTTTGGACTGGATTTATAATATATATCAGTACCAACCATTACATATGTTTATTGTTTCTCCTCCCACCATATGTCTCCTCTATTTCTGCATTCCAAACATGGTGGATATCTTCAGATCTCTGATAACTCTGTGAAGTTATGTGTGGGGCTCTAGAGGTGTTTTTCGTCTACCTGGAACTCCTGGATCTGAATATGCTTTAAAAATTTGTTTTTAAAGTAACCATATAAGATACAAGTACATAAAGACACAAACTTTTATGTCTAAATTTCCTGTTTCTTTCCATAGTACTTACTTAATTAAAACTTTCTGAAGAGTTGCTACTAGGTAGTAAAGTATAAGTAGATTAAGTAAATTCTGTATAACTAGATAAAATTTTCATTTTCTGCATATTCTATTAACTCTAGAAATGCAAGAATTTATCTGTTCTTATTCAGCAATATATCCCAATTAATGAATGAAAATTGAAAGCCCCTTAGTCAATCACCTTTTCATTGTATTATTATTTGTACCTGACCATCACCTAAGTTAAAAAATAAAATTAGGGACTTCCCTGTTGGTGCAGTGATTAAGAATCTGCTTGCCAATGCAGGGGATACGGGTTCCAGCCCTGGTCCAGGAAGATCCCACATGCTGTGGAGCAATTAAGCCCATGCACCACAACTACTGAGCCTGTGCTCTATAACCCACGAGCCACAACTACTGAGCCTGCGTACTACAACTACTGAGTCCCATGCGTCTAGATCCTGTTCTCTGCAACAAGAGAAGCCACCGCAATGAGAAGCCCGAGCACCACAATGAAGAGTAGCCGCCACTCGCCACAACTAGAGAAAGCCTGTGCACAGCAACAAAGACCCAATGCAGAGAAAAATAAATAAAAAATAAATAAATTTAAAACAAATTGAGGTCCAGAGCTCTCACGTTGCTGAACTAGGAAGGAGTAGATCCCAAAATTTCCCTTAAAAAAATTAATTGATTCACTGCAGAAATAAGAAGACAAATGTTTAACAATATTAGGAAAATATTTTTTTTGGAGCAGAAATCATAGAAAAATCACTGCTGATGAGAACAAAGGGGCTGAAAGCTGGGAAATCCGGAACTAGTAGCAGAGATGTTTCCATCAGCCACTGGTCTGGATTTACAATTACAGTAACACAAAGACTCAAAATGGAAGAGAGGCAGTAAAAAGAGATGAAGAAACTCACCAGGATAAGGATGGTGCATGTGGCTTTGGCCACGTGGGGAGGTCTGGGGTAAAGTCTGTTGCTGTGGATGTATTGGGCTCGCTGCTTGTATCTGTGCAGGACAAATATCATGCACCCACAAGTCCAGATCTTGAAGCCCAAATAACATCCAGGGGATAAAATATAAATGCATGTAATAAGCCGAGATTTCTGTCTGACGTGGCTGAGAAACCGTATGTAAAAATTTTTTTCACACATTTGTGCTGTTTCTAGGACCAATCACATTCATAGGAATATAGACATTTACCAACAGCTGAAGGAACCAGAAAAGGAAAGTAAAGAAGCCAATGTATTTGGGGAGATTGAATTCTGAAGTCTATCCACTAAGAGGTTCTGGGGCAAAACTTAATGGCCAGGAAGCCATTCAGAAGGCAGGTAGTGCCGAGAGAAACCCCCGTGGCCACTCTGTAAATACAAGACAAATGTATACCCAAGATCATAGAGGAAGTGTTTCAATCCAAAAGCTGTCATTGTCTGTGGGATCCCTCTGGAGCTAAGAGCCAAGTTGTTGGGGAGGCTAATAAAATAGTCTTGTTCAGGCTTCAGAGACAACAATAGGCTTTTGACTAAACAAAGACTCTGAAAGAACTACACATCAAGCTGCTAGACTACATGCAGGTCAGCAGAAACGGTGCTAGTCAGTCTTGGGATCCAACAGATAAAGAAGGGAGTAAGTCACAAAGCTTCCTGGGACTTGGGAATCTGGCCAGTTCCTGGAATTCAGCGAACATTCTGAGACTTACAACTAAAGTATCAAAATATTTGCGTTAATAGTCAGAGCTGCGTACTTGCACGCAAGCTGATGACTATCAGCTTGCGGCTTGGCGTTAAAAGCAGGACTCCTTTGGGCAGCACTCTGTAGTCCCACCCGTGAGGTGGACTCACCGCCCAGGACCTTTCCAACTGGGACTCCAGATTGCTGTTCAAGGGAATTCCTAGCTGCCACTTGGATCTGGAAGTAGGTGTCGGCCCAATTCGGTGATGTATGCTCTGTTATATACTCTGTTAATATTATTGCTCTCCCTCTAATGATTGTATATTGAAATTTATATAGTCTGTTAATATTCTTATTGCTTTCTCTCTAATGATTGTATATTGAAGTTAAGTTAAATCACTTTCTATTAAAGATTTGATTGAAGCTGTTTATTCGTGTGAGACAAGTGGTTATTTTGCCAGCGAATCCAACGAACCTTAAAACTGAAAGCAGGCTTTTGGCAAAACAGTTGTTGGCCAAGATCAGTTTGTTGTCAGTCTGATCAGTGGGTCTCAACTTGTAACTGGTGAGCAAGGTGAAGTTATGAAGACAAAGGCAGGAGGAGTTTTCTAGGACCCCAGCTCCAGTGTGAGTGAGGAACATAATCCCTATTTCCAAGTTGGCATGCCCATCACTTTCATATCTAGGAGATATTGATTTTAATTTGAGACAAAGAAATGGTAGAAAGATAAACATAAATGTATTACCTACTTCTACTCAGCTGTATCTTCTGCTCAGCTGTATCAGATAAATGGGCAGTGAGTAATCTGGAGAAAGTAAATCTTGCCTAATATACAGGTGCTTCTAAGCTCAGCCAGTTATTCAATTGTTTTTGATAGTTATATTTTCTCCAAAAAAACAGAAAAATCTATCTTGGGTTAGGAATCCACCAATATTGATAATTTTGTAAAGTCTATATTAAGAAAATTGTGCGTTGCACACGAAATTGCTCAGTTTTCAGTGAAACCTCTGGGTAGCCTCTGTACATAAGATAAAACCATTTTCAGTAATAGATAAAAATGTGGAAATACAAAGTGAAATATTATCTAAAGATTAGCACATTCACTAGCTGGGGCCAGGATAAGTAGGTACGCATTGACTGATTAGGCCTTATGATTAAGAGGGAAGGTCAGGGAATTCCCTGGCGGTCCAGTGGTTAGGACTCCACCCTTTCCCTGCTGTGAGCCTGGGTTTGATCTCTGGTTGGGGAACTTGTAAGGTCGGATCTTAACAAACGGCACCGCGAAACAGAGGAAAGCTTCAAGTGAGCTTTATTAGGGAGCGCTCCTGGGAGAGGTTCACTGGTCCGAGAGAAAGGAGCCAGAGAAGTCGCGCCCGGGCGAGGGTTTGGGCAGAATTTATAGGGGAAGAAGGGGAAGGGGTGTGGTGAATCCGGGAGGGCGCAGGGTAGTCCTTATTTGGTGGTCTCTTCTGGTATCGTGGCAATATCTGGTGCCGGTTGTATCAGTCTTGGGATCGTTAGTCCCGCCCCTAGAAAGGCGGGAAGGCTGGGCCGGGTGGAAAGTCCCCAGGTCAGTTCCTGGAACTGGGTGGGTGGGAGCTCCAGGTCAATTGCGAGAACTGGGTGTGTGGAACGTTCCGGGCTGATCCAACCTGTGAGTTTGATTGCGTTCCCCTGCCTCGGGCCAGTTGGCCTTACAGAACTAAGATCCCAAAAGCCACACAGTGCGGCCAAAATAAATAAATAAATAAAATAACAATAGTAAGAGAAGTTCATTCACGTGAATAGGGTGTAGGTGAATCAGACTGGTGGAGCAAGGAAAGTACAAAAAGCAAGAGAACATCTATCGTGGGTGGCCTGATCATCAGTTTTTGTCACTGAATTGGGCACAATCACTAACTATGCAGTCAGAAGAGTCTTTTCTAGGGGGACGAGAAGCTGTGCTCTCCCTCTTGCCGAGCAGGCCTGTCCAAAATCTCCTCTCCATATTCCCAGTCAGCGTTTTGTCTGACTTTTTTCTGGTCCCTGAACAAAGCCCACAAAATCACTTTAACTCTTCAGGCTGCATGTATATCAGGAGCAATAGGATAATGTTTAGTTTTTGTTCCTGTTACCAGTGGGTTTAAACGTCGGATGGTTTAAAGGATTCTGAGATAATGCACTCCCCGACCCCATGGGTCCTCCGCCCCATTAATAAGGCTGGAGCCCCCCCACCCCGAGCCCTAGAGGTCATTTCCTAGTGCTCCTCCGGGTGCTTCTTGGCTTTTTCCCAGGTGCTTCCCGGTGTGGGGCTTCCTTCCTTGAGACTTTTACACTACATTACCCAGAAGAATTTGTGCTAAGGGGCAGCGACTTTCATCCAATGAAAATCGAGCAAGGGGGCATTTCCGGGAGGGCGAACATCCTGCAGAGGAACTTCCGGTTTCTTCGTGGCTGCCATTTTAATTACGGTGAAGTCTCTGTAGATGGTCAGGGGCTTCTGTGTGTGGTGTTGGGAGCGAGGTGACAGGCTAAGAGGCGCAAGAGGAGGCTCTGTGCGCACTGAACCGGGGCGGTTTTGAGGGTCAGGGACAGACCCTTGCAGTGTACGTGCAGAGTGGGACCCGGTCGGTCGACTGTCGCCACTCCTTTCCGTCCAGAAGTTCCGATGGCGGCGCCTGCGCTGAGGGACCAGGCTCAGGTAAACGCTGTGCGTTCCGGGTTCTCCCCGGCCTGTTTCCCCACCCAGATACGAACGGCCCGCGTGGGAGGTGGCTGTTCACGTCGCTTTATCCCAGGCCCAGGGTCTAGGACAGAGAGGCCTCCAGGGGTCTTTTCCCTTTTTCTGCCTGCGTGAGACTTGGAGATGCAACTGAAGCAGGAACATTCTGGGAACCTGGAGTCCATCTTGTTTCTGCAAGGAAGAAAGTTTGAGGCCAGGCTGCATCTGGAGTGGTAGATGAGAGGTTGTACCTTTCTTCTCCGAGAGGAAAGCCCTCCGAGAAGGGTTCCGAGAGCCCTCGGAGCGGTGGAGAGTTTTGAGCACAGGAAGGACACCATCTGAATTAGGCCTTTAAAAATACTCCAGAGCCTGTTCTGTGGAAGCACAGACTGTAGGGGGTGATGAGATTATTGAGGCAGAGGGAAGTTGTGACTTTTCCAAGGTCACAACTGGTAAGAGGTAGCACCGGGGACCGAGGCACGGAGGAGAGGTTTGCCAGTCATCCCGATGTTACCTGGCTCTGGTACCTGACAGAGGTCCAGTTGTGAGAAGGACAGAGATGCCCTTGGGAAAAAGAGAAAGGCAGAGCCTAGCTCAGAGCATAGGGGTGGGTGTGAGGGCTTTACCCAGCATGCATACAAGTGCATGAGCCTCTGGAACACAGCCATGGTCTCTTTCGTCCATAGTTTGCCTTTTCTTACATGTTACCAGGCTGCAGAAGCACTTGGAGCAATTGGAGGTTGTCCCAGTCCCTCGCTTGTTCTCACCCCGCACGCACACATTCTCTGTATTTGAGGTGTACTGGGGCTCTTCACCTGCCATTCTCCCACCTCTTTGTTTTGGGGACCCTGGAGAACCCCATGCTCAGGTTCCTGAGTGAAGGCCGGGTTCTGTGTAGGGGGTTCCCATTTCCCAACACCAATGGAAGGAGGCGTGGAAGGTTACTCATGAATCCAATACCAGTATGTGGAAGTGCTGTGAGGTGAGGCTAAGCTGGTTTAGGTAAGCGCAGGTCTCTTTTTTTCTGGTGGAAATAAACAGGGAAGGGCAAGAGTTAGACTTGAAATGACTGCCTATGTATTCTGGAGGAAAAGGGAGGTGCAGATCAAAGGAAGATGGTTTTCTTCCCCAGGTCTCAAGAAGCTCCATCTGATTGGGTAGTAGGGGAAATGTGTAGGAAGATGAATTGTGGGTTTTCAGGAGTGAGACTGTTCATGGTTTTATTTGTCCCTGTTTACCAGGGCAGTGTGACCTTTGAGGATGTTGCCGTGTACTTCTCCTGGGAGGAATGGTGTCTTCTTGATGAGGTTCAGATACACCTGTACCTTGATGTCATGCTGGAGAACTTTGCACTTGTATGCATGCTGGGTAAGGCCCTCACATCCACCCCTATCCTCTGAGCTAGGCTCTGCCTTTCTTCTCTTCCCCAAGGGCAGTTCTGTCCTTCTCACATCTGGAACACAGGCACTGCTTTCTTCTTCAATTGCTTGGTTATGTGCTGTGGTTACTATGGCTAGGCAGAGTGTATCCCTATTCCTTAGTGCCGGGACACCTGTAGCTCCAAAGTTTTGCAGGTGAGGATTTAGGTTCAGTAGTCTTGCACTCAGTCTGATAGATCCCTCCTTGCTTGCCCTCTCTGCCCAGGCGATTGTCAAAATCCATGGTACCCAAGTTTTGCTCCATTCCTGTCCGTGACATTTTTTTGTGCCTTACTTCACAACAGACTGTTGTCACTGACATGGTCGTTACTAAAACAGACCAGGAGCTGTTTCTGTAAGACCTTTTTCCAAGGTTCCAATTTCTGTTTATCAACACTGGCATCTGTTAAGCATTCCGATCAGCAATGAATGAAATTCCTGTTGCTCCACACCCTTATAGCATTTGGTGTTGTGAATGTTTGGATTTTGGCCCTTCTTACAGGTATGTAATAGTGTGTACTTTTCAGTTTAATTTGCATTTCCTTGCATCTTTGTATATGCTAAATTGTCATCTGTATATCTTATTATTAATTTTTTTGCTACGTTGGGTCTTCATTGTTGCACGTGGGCTTTTTCTAGTTGCGATGAACAGGGTCTACTCTTCATTGTGGTGCGCGGGTTTCTCATTGCAGTGGCTTCTCTTGTTGCAGAGCATGGCCTCTAGGCACGCAGGTTTCAGTAGTTGTGGCACGTGGTCTTCAGTAGTTGTGGCTCACAGGCTCTAGAGCGCAGGCTCAGTAGTTGTGGCACACGGGCTTAGTTGCTCCGTGGCATGTGGGATTTTCACAGACCAGGACTTGAACCTGTGTCCCTGCATTGGCAGGCGGATTCTTAACCACTGTGCCACCAGGGAAGTCCTGTATATCTTCTTTTAATGAGGTGTTTGTTAAGGTGCTTTGCTCATTTGGTATTTGGATTTTTGTTTTCTTACTAAGTTTTAAGAGTTTTTTTGTATTTAGCATTTAGGTCTGTGATCCATTTTGAGTTAATTTTTTGTGAAGGTTTGGGTCTAGAATTCATTTATTTGCATGTGATGTTCGGTTGTTCCAGTACTATTTATTCAAAAGACTTAACTTTTCTCCATTGTATTGCACTTGTTCATCTGTCAAAGGTCAGTTGAGTGTATTTCTATGGGTCTATTTCTGGGTTTTCAATACTGTTCACTGAACAGTTTCTCTGTCTTTTCAGCAATATCACACTGGCTTGATTACTTTAGATACTAAGTCTTAAAGTTGAGTAGTGTCAGTCTGCCAGCTTTGTTCTTCTTAAGTTTTGTGTTGGCTATTCTCGGACTTTTGCCTTTTTGTATAAATTTTAGGATCAAAGTATTTATGTCCACAAAATAACTTGCTGGTATTTTGATTTGGGTTGCATTGAATCTATTGATGAAGTTGGGAAGAACGGACATATTGATGATACTGGGTTTTCCTGTTTATGAACGTGAAATATCTTTCCATTTATTTAGTTCTTTGATTTCTTTATTAGAATGTTTGATCGTTTATTTGTTTTTTGGCTGCACTGTGAGACCTGAGGGATTTTAGTTCCCCTACTAGGGATCGAACTCAGGCCCATGGGAGTGAAAGCATGGAGTCCTAACCATTGAACCACCATGGACATGATTTCTCTATCTAAGTTTTATAGTTTCTCTCATGTATATCTTGTACATGTTTTGGTAGATCTGTAACTCAATATTTCTTTCTATTGCTCTCTTTTTTTTTTTTTTTTTTTGAGCTGGTGGTAATTTACATGGTATTGTGTTTTTAATTTCAAATTCACTTGTTCATTGATGGTATATAGGACATAATTGACTTTTGTATATTAAGCTTATGTCCTGAAAGCTTGCTATAATTGCTTCTTAGTTCCAGGAATTTTTTTTTCCTCTATTTTTTGGGTGTTTTACATAGCTGATCATGTCATATGAGAATGAAGACAGTTTTATTCCTTCCTTCCTGATCAGTATGCCATTTATATAACCTCATCTCATTGCCTTTGTTTTGACTTCCACTGTAAAGTTGAAAGGGAGTTGTAAAAGGGAACATCCTTGCCTTCTTCATCTTAGTGGGAGAATTCTAGTTTTTCTCTAGTAAGTATGATAGTAGCTATAGGGTTTTATTTAGTTTATCAAGTTTAAGTATTTTTTCAATTTTTAGGTTATATCATATGGAGATTTTGAATATGAGTGGCTGTTGGATTTTGTCAGATCCTTTTTCTGCATCTATTGATGAGATCATGAGTTGGTTTTTAACCTGTTGATGACATGGATTATATTAATTGATTTTTTAATGTTAAGTCAGCATTGTATAACGTGGATCATTCTCAGTTGGTCATGGTGTATAATCCATCCTTCCTTCCTTCCTTCCTTCCTTCCTTCCTTCCTTCCTTCCGTCCCTCCCTCCCTCCCTTCCTGCATTGGATCTTCGTTGCTGCGCACAGGCTTTCTCTAGTTACAGTGATTGAGGGGTTACTCCTCATTGTGGCACGCGGGCTTCTCATTGCAATTGCTTCTCTTATCGTAGAGCATGGGCTCTAGGCGCGCGGGCTCAGTAATTGTGGCTTTCAGGCTCAGTCATGGTGGCTCACGGGCTTAGTTGCTCTGCAGCATGTGGGATCTTCCCAGACCAGGGCTCCAACCCCTGTCCCCTGAATCGGCAGGTGGATTCTTAACCAGTGTGCCACCAGGGAAGCCCTCCTTTTTCACTTTGATATTAGTAATTTGTGTCCTCTCTTGTTTTTGTGACTAGGCTGACTAGCATGTTTTTGATTTTATTGGGCATTTTAAAGAACCAGCTTTTTTTTTGACTTTGTTGATTTTTCTCTACTGATTTTTAAAAGTATTTCTTTTTTTCTTCCTTTGTATTTCATTTTCCCCTAGTTTCCTAAGATAGAGGCACAGATGACTGATTTTAGGTTTTTCATCTTATCTAATATATGCATTCAGTGCTACCGATTGCCATATAAACACTGCTTTCACTGCATCGGCATTTTTTTTAAGTTTATTTTTCGGTGCGTTGGGTCTTCGTTGCTGTGTGTGGGCTTTGTCTAGTTGCAGTGAGTGGGGGCTACTCTTCATTGTGGTGCACAGGCTTCTTATTGTGGTGGCTTCTCTTGTTGCAGAGCGTGGGCTCTAGGGGTGCGGACTTCAGTAGTTGCAGTGTGTGGGCTCTAGAACGCAAGCTTAGTAGTTGCGGCACACGGGATCAGTTGCTCTGCAGCATGTGGGATGTTCCCAGACCAGGGCTTGAACCCGTGTCCCCTGCATTGACAGGCAGATTCTTAACTGCCACCAAGGAAGTCCCCATCTGCATGTTTTCACAACTGCTGTGTTTTTTTCTTTCAAAATACTTAAAAATTTATCTTAATATTTATTCTTTGACCCATGTTTTATTTGGAAGTGTATTGTTGAATTTATCAGTGCTGTGCAATTTTACAGCTATCCTTTTGTTACTGGTTGCCGGTGTAATTCCACTTTGTTCTGAGAACTGATCTTATATGTTTTCTATTCTTTTAAATTTGTTAAGGTGTGTTTTCTGGCCCAAGGTGTAATCCATCTTGTGAATGTTATATGTCAGTTTGAGAAGAATATTCTGCTGTTTTTGAATGGAGTAGCCTAGTAATCTGTAGGTGACTGTTACATCCAGTTGACTGATGATGGTGATCCTCAGTTTACCAGCATCCTTATAGATTTTTTCTTTTCTGGATCTGTTCATTTCTTAGAGAGGTTTGTTGAATGAAGTCTCCAAGTGTTATAGCAGATTCATCTATTTTTTACTTGTAGGCCTGTTTTGCCTCATATTTTGACATTGTGTTGTTAGATGCAGACATGTTAAGGATTGTTGTGTATTCTGGAGTATTGACCCCTTTACCATTGTGTCATTCTCATTATCCCTGATGACTTTGCTTATGCAAAATCTGCTGTGATATCAGTATAGTTATTACCACTTTTCTTTTTTTTCTTTTGATTTGTGTTGACCTCTTTTTCTGTATTGACATACTTTTAATTTATATGCATCTTTTTTTTTAAGCATCTTTTTAAAAATTTTTTGTGGTATGTGGGCCTCTGACTGCCGTGGCCTCTCCCACTGTGGAGCATTAGCTCCGGACGTGCAGGCTTAGAGGACACGGCCCACAGGCCCAGCAGCTCTGCTGCATGTAGGATCCTCCTGGACCGGGGCACGAACCTGCGTCCCCTGCATCGACAGGCGGACTCTCAACCACTGCACCACAAAGGAAGACCTTTAAGCATCTTTTAAAAAATTTTTTAAAATTTTGGTTATGCTGGGTCTTAGTCGAGGCTCGCAGGATCCTTAGTGGTGGCTCACTTGCTCCTTTATTTGTGGCACATGTGCTCCTTAGTTGCGGCAGTGTGCTCCTTAATTGTGGCTGGTGGGGTCCTTAGTTGTGGCCTATGGGCTCCTTAGTTGTGGTGTGCAAACTCTTAGTTGCGGCATGCATGTAGGATCTAATTCCCAGACCAGGGATCAAACCCACGTCCCCTGCATTAGAAGGTGGATTCTTTTTTTTTTTTTTTTTTTGGGGGGGGGGGTACACGGGCCTCTCACTGTTGTGGCCTCTCCCATTGCAGAGCACAGGCTCCAGACGCACAGGCTCAGTGACCATGGCTCATGGGCCCAGCCACTCCACGGCATGTGGGATCTTCCAAGACCGGGGCACGAACCCGCATCCCCTGCATTGGCAGGCGGACTTTCAACCACTGCACCACCAGGGAAACCCAGAAAGTGGATTCTTAACCACTGCACCACCAGGGAGCTTCCTCTATGTGCATCTTTGTATTTAAAGTGGGTTTCTCGGAGACAACATATAATTCAGTCTTGTTTTTTGATCCACTCTGATAATCTCTCTTTTAATTGGTGCATTGAGACTATTGATGTTTAATATATTGATACAGTTGGGTAAACATCTAACATATTTGTTGCCATTTTCTTTCCATTGCCCTTTTTCTTTGTTCCTAGTTTAGTCTTCCACCCTTCTTTTTGTGGTTTTAATGAAGCATTTTGAATGACCCTTTTTCTCTTCTTTGTTAGCATATCATCTATACTTGTTCCTTTTCATTTTTTAATGTAGTCGCGATAGAGTTTCCAGTATGTATTTACAACTAATTCAAGTCCACATTCAAATGACACTGTGGTTTCGTGGGTAGTTTAAAAAGCTCATAATTTTAAAAAATCCTGATTTTCCATCTTCTCCATTGTATTATTGTTGTCTTTTGTTTTAATTTTACATAAACATACATATATGGGTATGTTTAAAAATACATGATGGAGTACACTTTTGCTATTGTTGTTTTGTACAAACTGTTAAATCTAAATAGACAATTTTCAGAAGAAGATATGCAAATGGTGACCTTCTACATGAAAAGGTGCTCAAAATCACTAATGGTTGAGGAAATGCAAATTAATACCACAATGAAATACCACCTCACAGCTGTTATAATGTCTGTTATGAAAAAGACAATAAATAAGTATAGGAGAAGATGTGAAGAAAAGGGACCCTGTGTGCACTGTTGGTGGGAATGTACATTATTTCTACCACATGGAAAAGAGTAGAGAATCCTTACAGAATTAAGAAAGGAACTACCATATGGTCCAGCAGTTCCATCTCTGTGTATTTATCTAGGGGAGTGAAATCATCATCTCAAAAAGATATGTGTACTCCATGTTTATTGCTGCATTATTTACAATATCCAAGACATGGAAACAACTTCAGTGTCCGTTGATGGATGAGTGGATAACAAACACGTCATATATATGGAATACTATTCAGTTTTATTCAACCATTAAAAAAAGAAGGAAGTTTTGCATTTACAGCAACATGATTGGATTTTACAGACATTATGCTAAGTGAAATAAGTCAGAGAGAAATCCTGTTGTCCCTATGTTTCCACAGAGGATTGGTGCCAGGATCCCCTGCATATACTGAAATCTGGGGGTGTTTAAGTCCCATAGTCAGACTTCTGATTCTGAAGTTTCCCATTGTTTTAAAAATATAAATTAATTAATTATATTTATTTTGGCTGTGTTGTGTCTTCGTTGCTGCTCGTGGGCTTTCTCTAGTTGCAACGAGCGGGGGCTACTCTTCGTTGTGGTGCATGGGTTTCTCATTGCAGTGGCTTGTTGCGGAGCACGGGCTCTAGGCGCACAGGCTTCAGTAGTTGTGGTACGCAGGCTTCAGCATTTGTGGCTCGTGGGCTCTAGAGTGCAGGCTCAGTAGTTGTGGTGCACGGGCTTAGTTGCTCCATGGCATGTGGGATCTTCCCAGCCCAGAGCTCGAATCCATGTCCCCTGCATTGGCAGGTGGATTCTCAACCACTGCACCACCAGGGAAGCCCAAGGTTCCCATTTTTGGATTCATCCAACTAAAGATCATGTAGTGCTGTGTATTTATTGGAAAATATCCCTGTATAAATGGACCCAAGCAATTCTAACCCATGTTATTCAAGGTTTAAATATACTACATGATTATACTTACATGGGAAATCTTTGAAAAAATAACAACAACAACAAACTCAGATGCAGACAACAGATTAGTGATTGCCAGAACACAGGAAGGTGGGTAGATGACATGGGTGAAGGGTTTCAGAAGTTACAGACTTCTAGTTATGATTAAGTCCTGGGGACGTAATTCACAGCATAGTGATTTTAGTTAACAAAAATGTATTGTATATTTAGAAGTTTTTAAGAAAGATCTTAAAAGTTCTCATCAGAAGAAAGAAAATTGTAAGACATAATTCAACTGAACTTATGTGGTAGTCATTTCAGTGTGTACATATATAGAGTAATGTTGTACAGCTTGAAGATATATGATGTTCCCCAACAATTATGTGTCTGTAAAATATTTTTTATTCTGATGTTCTTCCTTTCTCTATGAAACCCAAACTTCTGATCTATATCATTTACCATCTGTCTCTTTTTTTTTTTTTTGGCCATGCTGTGCCACATGCGACATCTTAGTTTCTCGACCAGGGATCAAGCCCATGCCCCCTGCAGTGGAAGCATGCATGGTAACCACTGGACTGCCAGGGAAATCCCTTCATCTCTCTGAAGAACTTCTTTTAATATATTCCCACAATTTTTCTGTATGTAAGAAAGTGTTTATTTCACCATCACTGTTGAAGGGTAATTTTTGCTGGATACCAAATTCTGGGTTGCTGAAGGTCACCTCCCACACCCACCCTGAGCACTTTAAATGTTTCACTTCATTCTCTTCTTGTCTGCATGAGTTCTGAGGAGAATTCAACTGTAATTGTTTTTGTTGCTTCTCTGTGGGTAAGGTGTTTATTCCTATGGCTTCTTTCAGAACTTTTTTGTACATTTGAATGTGATATTCCTAGGTGTAGTTTTTTCACATTAAACCTACTTGATGTTCTCTGAGCTTCCTGGATCTGTGCTTTGGTGTCTGATAGTAATTTGGTGGAAATTCTCCATCATTATTGCCTCAAATATTTTTTCTGTTCCTTTGTCTCTTTCTCCTTTAATGTTTCCATATGTGTATGTTAAACCTTTTGTAGTTGTCCCACCAATATTGGATTTTTTTTTTGTCTTGTCCTTTTTTTTTTTTCAGTTTTGGAAGTTTTTCCTAAGAGAACATCAAGCTCAGATTCTTTCCTCACCTATGTCCAGTTTATAAATAAGCCTATCACAGTCATTTTTCATTTCTGTTACGGTGTTCTCGATCTCTAGCATTTCTTCTTTTTTTTTTTTTCTCTAGCATTTCTTGATTCTTTGTTAGATTTCCCATCTCTTTGCTTACATTGCCTTTCTGCTCTTGTATGCTGTCTGCTTTATCCATTCGCAGACATTAATTAGCATATTGATTATAATTGTTTTATATTCCCAGCATGATCATCCCAACATTCCTGTGATATCTGATTCTGGTTTTGAAGTTTCGTGTGTTCAAACTTCGTTTTGTGGGACACTGCAAATCTTCAGTAGACTCCATAGTTGCAAAAGAGTTACAACAGTTAGATTGTTCCCATTTAGGTGAGGAGATGGATTCTTAACAGTCTGTATTCTATCCACTGTTCATCCTTCCCCACTCTGTCTCCACTGGATGTTCTTTTGGTGGTATTTAAATATCGTTCCTTGGTCTATTGTGTACTGAGTTCCTCTGGGCTCATGTTGGCCACTTACCTGTCCTGACTCTGTTAGGGCTTGTATCATTTCTGTCCCATGTAGTTTTTCAGCTGGAGATGGAGAGTCCTTGGTGGTTTCATGAGATGGACATGACTCTAGTTTCAGTATAAAGAGCTTAAAGATAGCCTGGTAAGATGAATGGCCGCTAGGAGAGGGCTTGTTATAAGGTCTGTGTTGAGAAATAATACCTGGAATGTATCTTATTTGACTAGTGTTTTAGGGCCATTGTCAGTGGCCCCCAATTACTTCTCTTGTCCTTTCTCCATTCTTGACATTCTGTTAACTTGTGTTTTTTACTACTTCCCTTTTTTTTTTTCTTTTGACCATGGCCCATGGCCTGTGGGATCCTAGTTTCCCAACCAGGGGTTGAACCCACGATCCCTGCATTGGAAGCATGAAGTCTTAACCCCTGGACCACCAGGGAATTCCCTACTTCCCCTGCCTTTTTTTTTTTTTTTTTGCAGTACGCGGGCCTCTCACTGTTGTGGCCTCTCCAGTTGCGGAGCACAGGCTCCGGACGCACAGACTCAGCAGCCATGGCTCACGGGCCTAGCCGCTCTGCGGCATGTGGGATCTTCCCAGACCAGGGCACGAACCCACGTCCCCTGCATCGGCAGGTGGACTCTCAACCACTGCGCCACCAGGGAAGCCACCTACTTCCCATTTTTATTCTGACTCCAGCCTGGGATAATTTCCCTACCACCTCTCTAACCCATTTATCTCATGTGGTCTTCACATTGTTTTCCCCTTAGTACTTACTGGTATTGTTTATGTCCTCAACCATGTATATATCCTTTAATATTTCTTGAACACCAGCTACCAGTTGCAGTCAGATTTTCTGGGGCCTGGAAATACACTTCTGCATAGTATGATAGGTCACCAGTAGATGTGATCCTGGTGAAAGCCATTGACAGAGGAGTGAATTGTCGAACTTGCCTTTTGCCTTGGGCCACATCCAGTCCCTGTGTCCTGTACTTGGTGAGAGCACCTTCTTTCCCAATTTGACCCCAACTCCATTTCCTGAACACAATCCTATGGACTGCTTTCTTCATGTGTCAGATATACAGTTGTGATGGTGTCACTCACACCCAATAACATGAACAAGAACTTCACCATCATTTCTTTGTTTTCAGGTTCTTGGCACCGGGTCGAGGATGAAGAGACACCTTTTGAACAGAGCGTATCTGCAGGAGTGTCACAGATCAGGACTTCCAGTGCAGGTTCATCTCCTGAGAAGGCCCAGCTCTGTAAGATGTGCCTCCCAGTCTTGAGAGACATTTTGCACTTGGCTGAAGAGCAAGGAACAAATAGGGGGCAGAAAGCATACACATGTGGGGCATGTGGGAAACAGTTCTATTTCACTGCAAACCTTCAAGAGCACCAGAAGCAGCACATTAGCGAGAAACCCTTCAGCTGTGATATGGGGAGACCCGCATTTTTCAAAAGCTGCACAATCCATGCAACAGGGAATCTCTCTACCTACATGGAGATTGGGAACAACTATGTGGCCAAAATTGGACTTCAGAAACAGGTTACTAATACCAGGAAGAAACTGAACAACAGTAAGGTGTGTGAAGCTGTTTTTCACAGTGGAAAATGTCATCACAGCTGTGGAGAAGGCAACAAATTCTCCAGCCACACAGAAATACTTGTTCAGTCTGAGACAGTCCTCACTTGTGAAAGGTTTTGTGAATGCAGCAACTGTGGGAAAGCCTGCACCCAAAGAAGTAACCATAGTCAGCACCAGAAGGTTCACACTGGAGAAAGGCCTTATGAATGCAGCCAATGTGGAAAATTTTTTACCCACAAATCTAGTTTCCTTACACATCAGAGAGTTCACAGTGGGGAAAGGCCTTATGAGTGCAGTGAATGTGGAAAATCTTTTACTACTAGGTCTGGCCTCTATTATCATCTGCGAGTTCACACTGGAGAAAGGCCTTATGAGTGCAATGAATGTGGGAAATCTTTTAGTAATAGGTCAATCCTTTGTAATCATCAGAGAGTTCACAGTGGAGAAAAGCCTTTTGAGTGCAGTGAATGTGGGAAATTCTTTAGCCGAAATGGACACCTCAGTGCCCATAAGAAAGTTCATACTGGAGAAAAGCCTTATGAATGCAATAAATGTGGAAAATTTTTTACTGCTAAGACGAGCCTTCATTACCATCAGCGAATTCACAGTGGAGAAAAGCCTTATGAGTGTAGTCAATGTGGGAAATCTTTTACTACTAGCTCTGGTTTCTATTATCATCAGAGAGTTCACAGTGGAGAAAGGCCTTATGAGTGCAGTGAATGTGGGAAATCTTTTACTAGTAGTTCTGGTCTCTATTATCATCAGAGAGTTCACAGTGGAGAAAGGCCTTATGAGTGCAGTGAATGTGGGAAATCTTTTACTACTAGTTCTGCTCTCTATTATCATCAGAGAGTTCACAGTGGAGAAAGGCCTTATGAGTGCAGTGAATGTGGGAAGTGTTTTACTGGTAGCTCGAGCCTTAATCGTCATCAGAGGGTTCACAGTGGAGAAAGGCCTTATGAGTGCATTGCATGTGGGAAATGTTTTAGTATTATATCTGATCTTTATGTTCATCAGAGAATTCACACAGGGGAAAGGCCTTATAAGTGCAATGAATGTGGGAAATGTTTTACTGATACGTCAAGCCTTCGTCGTCATCAGAGAGTTCACACTGGAGAAAGGCCTTATGAGTGTACTGAATGTGGGAAATGCTTTAGCCGAAGACAGCTCCTCTATATCCATAGGAAAATCCACACTGGAGAAAAGCCTTGTGAGTGAAAGGAATGTGATAAATCTTATTGAAAGGTGCTACTTCATTAAACATCAGTTCACACTGGTAAAATGGCCTTATGAATATAGCGAATATAGATGGGACTAATGATCAAGGAGTTTGAGATTGTAACAGGGTGGGAAGAAACCCTGCAGTTACTGTGCAGCAAATATACCCTTTCTTGGGACAAACTGCGGCACAGAGAGAATGTATCATCTGTTGTGAACAGATGATATCCGCATTCAATGTCAGGTTGCCTGGTTCAGGACATAGGGAATCTGGTCATTTCAGTCCTTTTCTCCCCCTTCCCCCGTTGAGGACTCAAAGACAAGTTGTCCATCCGGACACTTTTGCCCCCCACCCCAGGAGCCCTGCTGATACCACAGCCCCATGCTGATGAATAGGGCTGTCTTTTCTCTAGGAAATAACATTGATGGCTTTCTTGGAAATGACTCCCATTCATCTACCCAACCAAAACAGTGCTCATAGTGTTTTTATTCACATTTGTAAAGGAAGGCATTTGCAGCCCAGAGACATTGAGGGAATTCCACAAGACCTCACTACTGCCAGGTCTTTGATGAGAGTGGTTCCTCTACACTGCACCCTTCCAATGGCCTCTCCTGCTTTGAGCAGGGACTCCCATTTTCTTTGTCCCAAAGATGAACTACCAACCTGGTAGTTTTCCACCTGGACCTCCAGCTTCATTTTTTCCAGTGTACATCTGCTTCCTGCAAACACCCTCCCTCTTGGGACGTTCTTACAGTGACAGCAGCACTAAGCCAGGCACTGCAGAGAGGATCATTGGAGTCACCCCAGATGTGACACTGGCTCCACTGCCATATGCAGTGATTCGTTTTCAAGGTCCTTTCCTTCTTTTTCATAAACCCACTTCAGGATGTCCTCGTTTCCCCATTATGCAGTTGACATGCTCACTGTTCTGGGCAGTGTGAAGGACACTGAAGGACTAGGAATGTCCACTGTGGCCCTCACATGACCTGGTCCCCAAGGCTATTCCTCCTAATCCTTATTACCATCCCCTTACTGCTCCTCCTCCACCACCCTCCCCAAAATGTAAGTCAACAAATAATGATTTTTAATCAGCAAGAACTTTCCTGCCCCCCTTTTTAGACCTACATTTGACCAACCTAGCTTAAAAGCTAAGACAGAATGCAGGCTGACCCCTCCGATGAAGACTGTAAAATCGCAGTATAAAATCAGTATGATTTTAATTGCTTTTTTCTCATGTTTCTTTTTTTTTTTTAATTTTGGGTGCACTTTGTGGCATGTGGGATTTTAGTTATCCAACCAGGGATTGAACCTCTGCCCCCTGCAGTGGAAATGCAGAACCATAACTAGTGGACTGCCAGGGGATTCCCTCAGGATTTTTCAGTTTGAGTTATTATTATTATTTTTTAATCTGTCTATTTTTTACCTGCATGTCTTGTTTTGATAAATTTCTATTTCTGTCTTTTACCTGCTTTTATTTTGTGAGTTTTTGTCTGTTTTCTCTTTCCTTGACAAGTAAGAGATCAGGGAAACAACAAAGGTATCTGTGAGACTTCACACATTTACCCAATGTGAGTGACTTCTTTTCTGCATGGAACTGTAATTTGGCATAGTGAAAGAATATGTTCTCAATTTTTTCTTAATTTTGGTCTTATGCATAATGTAATGGCCACATACATTATATATGTTAAAGATAAATCTGGGGCTTCCCTGGTGGCGCAGTGGTTGAGAGTCCGCCTGCCAATGCAGGGGACACGGGTTCGTGCCCCGGTCCGGGAAGATCCCACATGCCGCGGAGTGGCTGGGCCCGTGAGCCACGGCCGCTGAGCCTGCGCGTCTGGAGCCTGTGCTCCACAACGGGAGAGGCCACGACAGTGAGAGGTCTGTGTACCGCAAAAAAAAAAAAAGATAAATCTGCACTATTAACATATGCTACATCAGGTTTTTTCCTTTTTTTATTCTCAGTCCCCCCCCCATTTTTCCCCAGACCACACAGCTTGTGGGACTTCAGTTCCCTGACCAGACATCAAACCCAGGCCCCAGCACTGAAAGCCCAGAATTCTAATCACTAGGCCACCAGGGAACTCCCATATCCTACCTCAGTCTTAAGTCCAGATATTCAGTAACACAGTAAATGAAATCCTGGTTTGTAGTCTTTGCCAATTTCCCTGGTGTAAATACTTCCAGCATATCCAATGTCAAATTGCCAACATAATGTCACTGAATATGGAGTTGGGAAGCCTTGCCAGGAGCCCACCATTGTATTCTTTTTCTACCTTACAGGTACAGTAGCCACAAATAATTTTAAGAATGTCGCTAATAAACCATAGTAGAATGATTATAAAGTGACAGGTTTTGCATATTTGTTTTAAAAATTGTTTAATATATGTATAGTTGACTGAAAATAAATTACATGTACCTTAAATGTACATTTTAACACTGTGATACTTGTGTAAAGCCCTGAAACCAGTTTCCTCCTGTCACTTTTAATTCATCCTCAAAATTAAAAATACTGATGCAAGAGCATATTCTACTTTTGAAATAACTTTTTTCAAATGTATATATAAATGGAATGACTGTGTAGGAACCTTCCTGTATATTACATCATTTACTATATTTTGTAGATTTTTTGTGTTTGTGTATCGTGATTTACTTAGTGGTTTTTACAATTTATAATCCCAGGTATGTCTTTGAATACATAAATTTTTTTAAATTTATTTTATTTATTTTTGGCTGTGGTGGGTCTTCGTTGCTGCACACAGGCTTTCTCTAGTTGCAGCGAGTGGGAGCTACTTTTCTTTGCAGTGCATGGGCTTCTCATTGCGGTGGCTTCTCTTGTTGTGGAGCACGGGCGCTAGTCACATGGGCTTCAGTAGTTGCAGCACTTGGCACGTGAGATCTTCCCAGACCAGGGATCGAACTCATGTCCCCTGCATTGGCAGGCAGATTCTCAACCACTGCACCACCAGGGAAGCCCCTGAATACATAATTTCTTAAAATGTGTTTCTAAAATAAAAGAGCCCTTTCATAACTCCAGTAACTTTATTACACACGAAAGTATTCTAAATATCAGTGCATATCAGCACAAATGGGGACACTGTGTGACAGATTTTGATTGCTAACACACTTTGATGCATCCTGTACCTACAAACTACCACAGCACAAAGGATTTATGATAGAAGTGAGAACCTGTTTGGGAAATAAAGTGGGAGGTGCTGACCTAGCACAGCAGGTGTGGCTACAAAAGTCACAAATACTCCAGCGAGATTTTGGGGCAGGCATGTGATAGAGATGTCCAACATTCTGGTGTGTGGGCCACACATAATCTCCCAGTCTTCCTGGATAATGTGTGATGAGGTGAGTGCAGACTGGTTTGGAAAGAACAACTTCTCCCACATCATTGCAAGTATGATGATGCACTGATGGTTTTCAGACCAGGGACTCGGTAACCACCTTGTTACAACCTGGAGATTCACACTTGTGAGCAGCTTTGTCAAGCAAGAAGAAGGACTTGGGGTGGGGTTTTACAGGCTTTATGGGAGGTGTCAGGCTGCATTCAGCACATAGCATTTAGACTTAGGTTTGTCAAGCATGAGTCCCGAGGAGATGTGGGCACGTTATTGATGATTAGCAATCATTATTTGGTGACATTTTTCTGTTGGGTAGGAGGAGCAGTTAAGCAGTGTGTCCTAGAGTTAGGAGTAAGAGCCTTGGGGACTTGGAGAGGGCTACAGTGAACAGTTTATAGTCCTTCAGTGTCCTTTACAGTGCTCGGAATAGTGACTGGGAGAATTTGGACACAGGCACATCATGAAGCAGGTTCATGAAGATGGACATGACCTTGGAAACAAATCACTGCATGTGGTGGTGGAGGCCTCTGTCACAACTGAGGTGAAACTGAAGACCTGTGTGTGTTGCTGTGTGGTGCTGCTGTCCCTGTGAAAATCTTCCTAATAGGCTGTTTGCAGAGAGGTGGTGTGAACTGGGGATAGTGGAGCTGGAGGCCCTGGTGGCGATGCAGACGTCAGGTGTGTATAGTTCATGATTGGGATACAGCAGATGGAGTGCCTGCTGGAGGGGCCCAAAGAGATGCCATTGGACAGGTGCAGCTTAGAGGAATCACTCTCATCAAGGGCCTGAGAGCTGTGTACCTTTGTGAAAGTCCCTCCACCTCTCTAACTTGCAGGCTCCTCCTTTCACAAACTGCAGTAATAATAATTACTAGGTGTCACTAGGTAGATTGGGTAGATAAATGGGGTCATTCACAGGAAAGCCATCAATGTTGGTTCCCAGTAAAATATACTCTTGTCCCTCAGCATGGGGTGTAGGGTATGAGTACGACTCTTGGGTGGAGCATCACAGGGTATCAGGATGGGCAAGGTGTTCTTTAAATGAGTCCCCAAAGACTGAAAGATTGAGTTCAACATTAAGTAAAGACAGCTGAGGACTTATAGCCAAGAAGTAGAGTGAAGGAGTCAGTGGATGGAAAATTACCAACAGAAAACAGGGTAACGGGTGTTCTTGCTAAACCAACTTAATAAGAATCTTGCTATTCAGATCAGATATAAAGGGTAGGAAATGGGTGTTTGATCAGATATCAATGGGGGAGTTATTCTTACTAAACTGGCTTTTCAGGTTTGATAAAACTGGGCTAAACAGGCTTGTCCTCCAAACAATATAGGTTCATTTCTCATCTGGTTGTTTTTGTTCATTATGGACCAGCTGAGAGGAAATCAAGGTGGCAGTGTAGGAGGGCATGGAGCTCACGTTCCCCCACGAACACATCAAAAATACATTTACTTTGGAACAATCCTCACTGTAAACTGGCAGAAGGACTCCTGTTCAACCAAGGCTGTAAGAAACATATACATGTAATTGGGCAGGAAGGGAAGAAAAGCAATGTGGTCAGGAGTTGTGGGACTCAGAGAGGAAGGGCGATCACTTGGGCAGTGAGCTCCCTGGGGAGTGAGTGGCTTGAAGTACAGACTAGGTGTTCCAGTCCTCGTGTCTATGTTGTGGAGACAAGCCTTCTTGACGGGGTGGAGGACCACTGGGACAGACAGAAAGGCTGGAGGAGCCTGGACTTTGCTTGGGAGGAGTGAGCAAGCAAATGCCTGTCCCTGCGGCCAGGCAGAGAGAGGTATGCATTAGCAGATTTTTGCAGGTTTCTTGTGACCAGGATCTTAGCACACCCAAGTCAGAGTGGAGCAAATGCTCTGGCCTCACTAACTCCATGCCAGAGCACGGGACTGCATGTGTGGCCGCCAAGACCTGGGAAAAGAGTCGACGTTTGGAAGCAGAGGCAACCTGGTCCCAGTGCAGAGTCAGAGTGGGGCTTTGGTAGCCATTCTTGGCACTTACTCCCCAGGTATATCAGAAGCAGCCCAGTCTTCTGATGGCAGCTGGCTGGCCACAGCTCACCCACCCCACCATACATGCACAGAAACCACAGGGGCCTGCCTCCTCCCTATGGAGTGGTGCTGCAACACAGAGGGAGTGAGGGAGAGTGGAGATACTGATCAGCTGTGAGAGAGCAAGAGATCTTGTTTCCAATGCAGGGCAGAGATAGGCCTCTAGCAGCTGTTGAGTTCACCATGATCACCTCATCATGGTCCCCAGTCCAGTTAACCCTGTCCAAGCCAAGAAAATGCTCCAGCCCACTGCATGCCACAGTGCAGCACTGGATCTGGGGCAGCCACAACTGGGGAAAAGACCCTAGGTTGCATCTGAGCATAGCCACAGAGGCCTACACAGGCAGCATACCAGACCCCTGTATGCACGAAAATCCCACTTGCTTCAACACTCCCTTCCTGTGGCTAAAGTCCCAGTGTGGGGAGAAGGAAGGATACACAATTAATGGGAACAGAGCCAGCCCCAGCCCGACCCTCATGGCTTCTGGTCCTGCAACTTGAGATCAGGTCTCGCACCCGGTGCTGGCTGTAGTCCCTCAATCTCCAGTCTCAGCCCTTACTGTGGTGATAGCTGCCATCACGCTCTGAGGAAAGACGTGACTTGCACCCACATCAAATCCAGCCGTCCCACCAAAAGCATTGGGTATACCCACTCTGCATAGTCATAGTCCCTCAGAAGGACACCCCTTCAAGACCCCAAAGGGAAACGGTATCACCTAAGTTTATAGAGGTAGAGAAAGTTAAATAAAATGAAAATTGCTAATGAAATACTCTCAATTGAGAGAAAGAGAAAACCCCTGAAAGAATAAACAATGAAACAGAAATAACTGTTACAATGTAAATAATTTAAAACACTGGTAATAAAAATATTAACTGAACTAGGAAAAATAATTGAGCTAAACACTGGATATTTTAACAGAGAACTAGAAAACAAAAGGAGACCCAATGAAAAATAAATACTTCAAGGGAGTTCTCTGGTGGCCTAGTTGTTAGTATTCTGGGCTTTCACTGCTGTGGCCCGGGATCAATCCCTGTTTGGGGAACTGAGATCCAACAAGCTGCGTGGAGTGGCTAAAAAAAAATGTTCAATGGCTCAGATAAAAAGCACGCTAGCAGGAATGAACAGCAGAGGAAGAGAGACAGAGAATGCATAAGTGGTCTGGAAGATAGAATAATGGAAATCACAGAATCAGGAAAGCAGGCAGAAAAACTATGTTTTTTAAATGAAAGGAATGTACAAGATCTCTAGGATAACGTTGTGTTCCAATATTCGAATTATAGGGGTTCCAGAAGGAAAAGAGAGGGAGCATGGGAACAAAAATATTTTTCAAGACATTATGGCTGAAAATTTCCTTTACCTGAAGAAGGAAACTGGTATTAAGGTACAGGAAGTATTGATACACAGGATCCCAAACAAGATGAACCCAGACCCACACCAAGACATATCATAAGAAAATGGCAAAAGTTGAAGATAGAGTTCTCAATGCATCAAGAGAAAAAGAAAGAGTCATAAACTAGGGAATCCTAATAATGCTATCAGCTGTTTTCTCTGCAGACATTTTGCAGGCCAGAAGGGAATGGCAGGATATATTCAAAGTGCTGAAAGGGAGAAAGCTGCAACCTAGGATACTCTACCCAGCAAGATTATCATTTAGAAAAGAAGGAGAGATAAAGAACTTCCCAGATCAGCAAAACCCAAAAGAATTAATCAATACTAATCCTACCATAATAGAAATGTTGAAGAGTCTTCTCTAAATGGAAAATAAATAATAATCTTCAGGAAAGGGAAAATCCCACTAGGGAAGGCAAATATATAGTAAAGAATGAAGATCGTTTAAATAAGCTGGTAAGTAGATTTTTAAAAAATGTAGACGGAAGTAGAACTACACACAACAGGATAAGCACAAAGATGTAAAATATGACATCAAAAACACAACTACAGTAATTATTATGATTTTTTTGTGGGGGCCCTGTAACATGACTTGTGGGATCTCAGTTCCCTGAACAGGGATGGAACACTGCCACGGCAATGAAAGCGCTGAATCCTAACTACAAGACGAGCAGGGATCTCTCCAGAAATCAACTACAATAAGAAAAACGGGAAAAGAACAAATATGTGGAGTCTAAATAACATGCTACTAAACAAATGGGTCAGTGAAGAGATCAAATGGGAAAGCAGCAAATATCTTAAGACAAATGTAAACTGAAGCACAACACTCCAAAATTTATGGGATGAAGCAAAAGCAATTCTAGGAGGGAAGTCTATAGCAATGCAGGCCTCAAGGAACAAGAGACAACTCAAATAAATAGCCTAACCTACTATCTATGAGAATTAGAAAAAGAAGAACGACAAAGGTTCCCTTCCCCCTTAAGAAGACTGGAGCCCCTAAACTACTACCTATGAGAATTAGAAAAAGAACAACAAACCTTCCCCGCTCCCTTAAGAAGATAGGAGTCCCTTTCCCGCCCTAGAAGTCATTTTCCAGTGCTTCCGTGGTGCAGCTTGGCTTTTTCCCGGCGATTCAGGTGCGGGGTGACATTCCCTGAGTCCTTGGCACTACATTACCCAGAAGAATTTGCGCTAAGGCAGCGACGTTCATCCAATGAAAATCCAGGAAGGGGGCATTTCCGGGAGGGCGAACCTCCGGGAGAAGAACTTCCGGCGTCCTCGTGGCGCCCATTTTGATCGTGGAGCTAGTCGGAAGGTCGGAGTGTGCGGTGATGGGAGCGAGGTGACTGGCCAAGAAGACGCAGGAGGAGGCTTTGTACACACTGCAAAGGGACGGCCTGAGTGTTGGGGACACCGCCGCCTGCGGGGTGCATCGATACAAAGTCCGACAGGACCCCTCGACTGTCGCCACTCCTCTCCTCCCAGGAGCTCCGATGGCGGCGGCTGCGCTGACGGACCCGGCTCAGGTAAATGCTGCGGGCTTCGGGTTCTCCCCTGCCCGTTTACCCACCCAAATACGAAACTCCTGAGTGAGAGGCGTCTGGTCCAGGAGAGTGAGGCCTGCAGGGGTGGTGTCCCTATTTCTGACCACCGTTGTAATGTGGTCTGAGTGAGGCTTGGAGATACAACTGAAGCAGGAATATTCGGGAACCCGGAGTCCATCTTGTTTCTGCGAGGAACGCAGTTTGAGGCCAGGCTGCACCTGGAGTGGTAGATGAGTGGTTGTGTTTCTCTTCTTAGGGCCCTGGGAGCGGTGGAGAGTTTTGAATAAAGGAAGGGCACAATCTGAGCTAGGCTTTTAAAAATAATCCAAAGTGTTCAACGGAAAGCAGAGTGTAGGGGAATGATGAGGACACTGAGGCAGAGGGAAGTTGTGGCTTTTTTCACGGTCACAACTGGTAAGTAGGAGCAATGAGGATGGAGGCACAGAGGAGAGGTTAGTGATTCAGCCAGAGTTTACCTGGCTCTTGTATTGGGCACAGGTCCAGGGAAAGTGTGAGCCCCTGAAGCACTGCTTACGTCACTTTCTCCATCGCCTTCCTTTTCCCACAGATTCCATGGGCTGGAGAAGCACTTTGGGCAAATGGCGGTTGTCCCAGTCCCTCACTTGTTCTCACCCCCCACGCACACATTCTGTGTATTTGAAGTGTCTTAGGGTTCTTCACCTGCCATTCTCCCAGCACTTTGGTTTGGAGACCCTAGAGAACCCCATGCTTGGTTTTCTGAGTGCAGGCCAGCTTTTGTGGAGGGGGTTCTAGTTTCCCACCACTGATGAAATGAGGTGTGGAAGGTTACTCCTGGAACAGGTACCAGTATGTGGCAGTGATTTTTTTTTTTTTTTTCTTTTTGCGGTACGCGGGCCTCTCACTGTTGTGGCCTCTCCCATTGCGGAGCAACAGGCTCCGGACGCGCAGGCTCAGCGGCCATGGCTTACGGGCGCAGCCGCTCGGGGGCATGTGGGATCTTCCCGGACCGGGGCACGAACCCGTGTCCCCTGCATCGGCAGGCGGACTCTCAACCACTGCGCCACCAGGGAAGCCCGGCAGTGTTTTTTTAATGTTATTTTTGGCCCCACCACACGGCATGCGGGATCCTTAGTTCTCCCACCAGGGATTGAACCTGTGCCCCCTGAAGTGGAAACTCGTAGCCTTAACCACTGGACCACGAGGGAAGTCCCTGTGGCAGTGTTTTGAGGTGAGGCTGAGCTTGTTTAGGTAAGTGCAGGTCTCCTTTTTTCTGATGGAAATAAACAGGGAAGAACTGGAGTTAGACTTGAAATGACTGCCTGTGTATTCTGGAGGCAATGGGAGTTTCAGATCAAAGGAGAGAGGTTCTCTTCCCCAGGTCTTGAGAGGCTCCATCTGGTTGGGCGGTAGGGGAAATGTGTGGGATGATGGACTGTGGATTTTCAGGAATGAGACTGTTCATGGTTATATTTGTCCCTGTTATACCAGGGCAGTGTGACCTTTGAGGATGTGGCCGTGTACTTCTCCTGCGAGGAATGGTGTCTTCTTGATGAGGTTCAGATACACCTGTACCTTGATGTCATGCTGGAGAACTTTGCCCTTGTCTGCATGCTGGGTAAGGCCCTCACACCCATCTCAATCCTCTGAGATAGGCTCTGCCTTTCTCCTTTTCCCCAAGGGTAGTTCTGTCCTTCTCACATCTGGACCATGGGCACTGCTTTCTTCTTAAAGTTATGTGCTGCAGTTACAATGGCTAGGCAGAGTTCATCCCTACTCCTTAGTGCCATGAAACTTGTAGCCCCAAAGTCTTGCAGGTGACCATTCAGGTTCATCAGTGTTGCAGTCCGCTTTAGAGATCCCTCCTTGCTTGCCCTCTCCTGGGCTAAGTGAGTGTACGGATCCATACTACCCAAAGTTTGCTCCATTTCTGCACCCGACAGTATTTATTTATTTATCTGTCTGTCTATCTATCTATCTATTTATTTATGGTTACATTGGGTCTTCATTGCATGTGGGCTTTCTCTAGTTGAGCCGAGTGAGAGCTACTCTTCTTTGTGGTGCATGGGCTTCTCATTGCAGTGGCTTCTCATCGCAGAGCATGGGTTCTAGGCCTGTGAGCTTCAGTAGTTGTAGCGTGCAGGCTCTATAGCACAGGATCAGTAGTTGCGGTGCATGGGCTTAGTTGCTCCACGGCATGTGGGATCTTCCCGGTGCAGGGATCGAACCCATGTTCCCTGCATTGGCAGGCAGGTTCTTAACCACTGCACCACAGGGAAGTCCTTAAAATATTAAATAAGGAACTACAGTATGATCCAGCAATTTCACCTCTGTGTGTTTATCCAAAGGGTGTGAAATCATATCAAAAAGATATCTGGGGACTTCCCTGGTGGCACAGTGGTTAAGAATCCACCTGCCAATGCAGGGGACACAGGTTCGAGCCCTGGTCTGGGAAGATCCCACATGCTGTGGAGCAACTAAGCCCGTGTGTCACAACTACTGAGCCTGTGCTCTAGAGCCCGTGCTCTGCAACAAGAGAAGCCACTGCAATGAGAAGCCCATGCACCACAACAAAGAGTAGCCCCTGCTCATCACAACCAGAGAAAGCCCACGTGCAGCAACAAAGACCCAAAGCAGCCAAAAATAAATTTATTTAAAAAAAACAACAAGATATCTGTACTCCCTGTTTTTTGCAGCATTATTTACACTATCCGAGACATGAAAAGAACCTAAGTGTCCATTGATGGATGAATGGGTAACAAATGTGCTGTATGTGGAACACTATTCAATATTGTTCAACCATTAAAAAAGAAAGAAATCCTACCATCTTTAATAACATGGATGGACCTTGAGGGCATTATGCTAAGTGAAATAAGTCTTAGTTCAGGGAAAGACAAATACAGTTGTTTGCCAGTTTCCAGAGAGGATTGATTCCAGGAGCCCCTGCATATACTGAAATCTGCAGATGATGAAGTTTCACAGTCAGCCCTGTGATTCTGAAGTTTTGCGTTTGTGGATTCATTCAACTACTGATCACGTGGTTCTGTGTTTATTTAATTAAACATAACCATGTGTAAGTGGACCCATGCAGTTCTTACCCATGTTGTTCAAGAGTCAGTTGTACTCCATAATTACACATACATGGGGAATATTTTCCTTTTTGCTGCGACGAGTCTTAGTTGCGGCATGCAGGATCTTCATCGAGGCATGTGGGACCTTTCGTTGGGATGCTCAGGCTCTTCATTGTGGTGCAAGCTTCTCTCTAGTTGTGGTGTGCAGGTTTTTCTCTTCTCTAGATGTGGTGCGCAGGCTCCAGGGTTTGTGGGGTCTATAGTTGTGGCACGCAGTCTCTAGTTGAGGCGCATGAGCTCAGTAGTTGTGGCGTGTGTGCTTAGTTTTCCCGCAGAATGTCAGATCTTAGTTTCCCGACCAGGGAATTGAACCTGCATCCCCTGCATTGGAAGGTGCATTCTTTACCACTGGACAACTGGGGAAGTCCCTGGAATCTTTAAAGAAAAAAAAAAAACACACACACACACACCCCAAACTCAGAGACAGCACAGAAATTAGTGGTTGCCGGAGTAGAGGATGGGTGAACAGGGTTAGATGAAATGCGTGAATGGTGTCAGAAGCTACAGACTTCTAGTTGTAACGTGAATAAGTCCTGGGGATGTAATGCATAGCTTAGTGATTATAGTTAATTATACTGTATGCTGTATTTCAAATTTGCCAAGAGAGTAAATCCTAAAAGTTCTCATCAGAGGAAAAAAATTGTATTGTGGTGTTAACTAAACTTATTGTAATCATTGCACAACATATACACAAATCAAATTATGTTGTACAGCTTAAACAAATACAATGTTTCACATCAATTATATGTCAGTGAAACTTTTAAAATTCTACAGTGCTCTTCCTTTCTCTGAAACCCAAATTTCTGATCTTTATTATTTTCCATCTCTCTAAAGAACTTTTTAAAAATGAATTCCCATGATTTTTGTGCATCTAAGAACATGTTTATTTCACCATCACTGTTGAAGAGTAATTTTATTGCATTCTGAATTCTAGGCTGACATTGGCCACCCCCCAACCCCACCCCCGCCAAGCTTTAAATGTTTCACTCCTTTCTCTTGTTTGCATGATTTCTGAAAATTCAGATGTTATTCTTTTTGTTGCTTCCCCATGACTAAAGTGTTTATTCCTCTGGTTTCTTTTGGGATTTTTTTTTTCTTCTGTATTTGAATGTGATATGCTTAGGTGTAGTTTTGTTGTTGTTGTTTTTTAAAATAAATTTATTTATTTATTTACTTATGGCTGTGTTGGGTCTTCATTTCTGTGTGCAGGCTCCCTCTAGTTGCGGTGAGCGGGGGCTACTCTTCATTGCGGTGTGCGGGCTTCTCATTGTCATGGCTTCTCTTGTGGAGCGTGGGCTGTAGGTTCACAGGCTTCAGTAGTTGTGACATGTGGGTTCAGTAGTTGTGGCTTGTGGGCTCTAGAGTGCAGGCTCAGTAGTTGTGGTACACAGGCTTAGTTGCTCCACAGCATGTGGGATCTTCCTGGACCAGGGCTTGAACCTGTGTCCCCTGCATAGGCAGGTGGGTTCTTAATCACTGTGCCACTAGGGAAGCCCCAGCTTAGGTGTAGTTTTTTGGCATTAAACCTGCTTGATGTTCTCTGAGCTTCCTGGATCTGTGGGTTGGTGTCTGACATTAATTTGGTGGAAATTCTCCATGATTATTGCTTCAAATATTTTTTCTATTCCTTATTCTTTTTTTCTTTTGATGTTTCTATATATGTATGTTAAAGCATTTGCAGATGTTATACAGTTTTTAGATATTCTTTTTTTTTAGTCCTTTTTCTCTTTGTTTTTCAGTTTTAGAAGTTTCTACTGCAGGAACCTCAAGCTGAGAGATTCTTTCCTGAGTTGTGTCCAGTCTTAATAAGCCCATCCTATTCATTCTTCATTCCTCTTCTCTTCTTTTTGATCTCTAGCATTTCCTTTTGGTTCTTTATTAGAATTTTCATCTCTGCTTTCATTGCCTTTCTTGTCTTGTATGCTGTCTGCTTTATCCATTAGCAGGCATTAATTAGCGTATTAATCATAATTGTTTTACATTACCAATTTGATCATTCCAACGGCCCTGTGATATCCCTCCCTCCTTTCTTCCTCTCCTCCCCTCCCCTCCCTTCCCTTCCCAGCATGCAAGATCTTAGTTCCATTACCAGGGATCGAACCAGTGCCCCCTACAGTGGAACTGTGGAGACTTAACCACTGGATCCCTAGAGAAGTCCCTCCCTGTGATATCTGATTCTAGTTTTGAAGCTTCCTTTGCCTTTTCAAAATTTGTTTTTAGGCGTTTTAGTTGGTCCTGTAATTTTTTTCTTTGTAACTGGCATGATGTATTCCCTAAAAGGAACCATTGTAGATAGACCTTTATTGGTGTGTTGGTAAGATGTGGAGAGCGGAAGCATGCATGTTGCTGTTAGCATTCATATTATATTTAATTTTCAATCTTTTAATGAGCCTGTGTGTCTGGATCCTGAACTTCACAACTTCTTTTCAATTTAATTTTCCCTCCCTTAGTTGGGACAGGATGGGTATTGGGGGCTGTAGTTGGGTATTTCCTCTTTCCCAGGTAAGTTAGGCTCTGATAAAATGACAGTAGGTTTGGCTCTGGCTAAGTAGTTTCTACTGAGGGCAGACTTTGTTAAAAACAGAATGTTCTGGCTATTTTGTTTTTCTAATCTTCATTTCTCTTTTCAGAAGGCTTTGTTTAGTTTGTTTTGTAGTTCCTCAAGTTGTAAAGGTACTTTGTTGATTGATGATATTTCTTTGTTTATATGTAAGCATTTATAGATGTAAATTTTCTCCTTAGTACTGCTTTTGTGGCATCTTATAAGTTTTAGTATGTTATATTATTGTTTTCTTTAGTCTCTTAAGTATTTTCTAGTTTCCTGTGAGTTTTTTTTCATGGACCTATTGGTTGTTTCAAAGCATGTTGTTTAATTTCCAGAAATTTGTGGATATTTGTTTTCCATATGTGATTGATCTCTATCTTCAATCTGTTTCAGTTGGAGAGGACAGTTTGTATGATCTTTATCTAATTTAAACTATTGTTCCTGTCTATTGCTGAGAGCAGAGCATTGAAGTGTCCCCATACTATAGTAGAACTGTTTCTCTTTTCAGTTCTGTCAGGTTTTGCTTTATATCTTTTGATTGTCTATTATGAGGTGTGTAAATATATATACTTATTTTAATTTTTTTATTTATGTTTGGCTGCGTTGGGTCTTTTTTTTGTGTTTTTTTTTTTGCGGTATGCAGGCCTCTCACTGTTGTGGCCTCTCCCATTGTGGAGCACAGGCTCCAGACATGCAGGCTTAGCGGCCATGGCTCATGGGCCCAGCTGCTCCACAGCATGTGGAATCTTCCCGGACCGGGGCATGAACCCATGTCCCCTGCATCGGCAGGTGAACTCTCAACCATTGTGCCACCAGGGAAGCCCTTTTAAAAAATTTATTTTATGTATTTATTTTTGGCTGTGTTGGGTCTTCATTGCGGCATGCAGGCTTTTCATTGTAGTGGCTTATCATTGCAGAGCACAGGCTCTAGACGTGTGGGCTTGAGTAGTTATGGCACGTGGGCTCAGTAGTTGTGATACATGCACTTAGTTGCTCCACGGCATGTGGGATCTTCCCAGACAAGGGATTGAACCTATGTCCCCTACATTGGCAGGCAGATTCCCAACCACTGCACCACCAGGGAAGTCCCTAGACTTCTTTATTGTTTGATATGAATAATAGCCACCCCTGTGTTCTTTTGGTTACTATTTGCATGAAATATCTTTTTCTAACCTTTCATTTTCAATTTAATTGACTTTTGTCAACAGCATACAGTTGGATCATTTAAAAAAATCTGTCAGTCTGTCTTTTGCTTTGAGTGTTTAATCCATTTACATTTAGAGCAATTACTGATAAGAGGTATTTTTTGTCATTTTGCTCTTTGTTTTCTGTATGCCTTAGAGCTTGTTGTTCCTTAATTTTTGATATTTTCTCTTTTTGTATTAAATTTGTTTAGTGATATGTTTTAATTGTCTTTTCATTTCCTTTGTGTACATTATATGATTATTTGTAGTTACCATGGGGATTACATTTTATATCCTAAACCTACCAGCATACTAATTTTAATTTACACCAGCTTACCATCAATAACATTACAAAAACATTTCTGCTTCTGTAGTGCTCTGTCCCCACTATTTTCTAGTATTGATTTTACAAAATTACATACTTGTATGTGGTGTGTTTAAGCTGAGACTATGGTTTCTTTAAATGCATTATTCTCTGCAATCAGGTAGAAAACGAAAAAGTGCTGTTATAAACTTACAATCACAGTAGCTTTTATAATTTTCTATGAACTTACCTTTATCAGAGACCATCATTTCTTCAAATAACTTTGAATTACCGTTTAGTGTTTTTTTCATTTCCACCTGAAAGAATTCATTTAGCATTTGCTGCAAGACAAGTCTAGTGTTAAAGAACTTCTTTAGCTTTTGTTTACATTGGAATATGTTAATTTTCCTTAGTTTTTGAAGGATGTTTCCCTGATGTAGGGTTATTGGTTGACACGTTATTTTCCTTCAACAATTTAAATATATCAACCCACTGCTTTCTGGCCAGATTTCTGATTAGAAATGTGCTGATAACCTTCTTGGGGATCCCTTGTCTGGAATGAGTCACTTCTCTCGCTGATTTCAAGATTCTTTGTCTCTGCATTTCAACAGTTTTATTATAATGTGCTGCAGTATGGCTCTCACAGTCTATTCTGCTTGGAGTTTATTTAGATTTGGGGATGTTCCTATTCATATCAATCCATAAGTGTGCTATGTTTTTCTGTTCTGAATCCCTCTAGTGTTTTGTTTTCTTTTCACTTCAGCAATTGTACTTTTCAGTTCCCAAATTTCCTTTTTTGCAATACTTATACTTTCTTTCTCTTTATTGTTATTCCTACTTTGTTCAGGCAACACTTTTTTTCTGTACACCTGTTTCTTTTTAGGAATTGTACTTTGCAGTTTCCAAATTTCCATTTTTACAATACTTATACTTTCTATCTCTTTACTGTTATTCCTACTTTGTTCAGGCAACACTTTTTTTTCTGTACACTTGGTTTTTTTTTTTTTTTTTTTTTTTTTAGTTATTTGAACATCCTTTAGTCAGTTTTTAAGTCTTTCTAGTTAGTTCGCCATCTATTTTTTGTGTACCTGTTTATAAGTTACAGTTGCGGTTGATTTGTTATTTTCCTTTGCATCATACGTTCCTGTTTCTTCGTATGTCTTGTGAGTTTTTGTCATTGAAAACTGAGCATTTGTGTCTTATAATATTGTAATGCTGGAGATCCTGTATTCACTTTAACAAGTGTTTGCTGGTATGGGCTTCTCTTTGTTTTTGATGTTTTCAGGTGATTCTTTCCTGGACATCAACATGAGCTGTAAACTTAAGGGGTTTTCACTGTGCATTTCTTGGGGGTGCACTATGACTTTTGAAGTTCCTCTATATAAGTGGCTGATTTTGAATGTCTTAGTCCTTAAATATCTCACTCTCCAAAAGTGAAAAACCAGAAAAATGAAGAGTGGGAAAAGAGACACTGGCCCTTAAAATCAGGTGGGGTGACGGATTCATAACACCTTGTACTCCATCCACTGTTGTTCAGGTTGGGAGTGGATTCCTAACACCTATTACTCCATCCAGTGTTTTTCAGGTAGGGAGATGGATTCCTAACCCATCCCCTGTTTTACAGGTGGGGAGAAAAACACCTAACATTTTGTTTACATTTTGTTTCCTAGCATTTTGTACTCCATCCACTGTACATCCTTCCCTCTGGCTCCACTGACATTTCTGTTTGTAGTATTTAAATATCATTCCTTTGTCTGTTGTGTGCTTAGTTCCTCTGGGTTCGTATTTGCCACTCACCCATCCTGACATTCCATTAGGCCTTGTGTCATATGTGTCCCATGTAGTTGTTCAACTGGGGATGGAGAGTCCTTGGGGCTTCATGGGATGGACATGACTCTGGTCTCAGCAAAAAGAGCTCACAGGTAGTCTGGCCAAGATAAATGGCAGCTGGCAGAGGGCTTGATATCAGGTCTGTGTTTTAAGTCATATCAGGAACATACCTTGTGTGATTAGTGTTTTAGCCCCATTGCCAGTGGCCCCAAATCACTTCTTTTGTCTTTTCTCCATTCTTGGTACTCTGCCAACTTGTCATTTCTACGACTACTCATTTTTATTCTGACTGCAGCCTGGGATTTATTCCCTACCACCTCTCTAAGCCACTTCTCTCATGTAGTCTTCACATTGTTTTCTCTATAGTACTTTATGACATTGTGCAGGTATATTTGAATGGCATTAGGCAGGTATACTTTAATGTTCCATGAATACCAGCTACTGTTTCAGTAAGATTTTCTGGTGCATGGGCTTATACTTGTGCACAGTATCACAGATCAGCAGCAGATGTGGTCCTAGTGAAAGCCATTGACAGAAGAGTGAACTGTAGAACATGCCTTTCACCCTTGGACCACATCCAGTCCTTGTGTCCTGTGCTTGGTGAGGCTGCATCAATTCTGTGACCTTAAGTCCCAATAATGCAGAACAGCTGCATCCTCAATTTGACCCCAACTCCATTTACTGAACACAGTCCCATGGATTGGTTCTTTCATGTGTCAGACATACAGTTGTGATGGTGTCACCCCCATCCAACATCAACATGAATTTCACCATCACGTCTTTGTTTTCAGGTTCTTGGCGTGGAGTCGATGAAGAGACACCTTCTGAAGAGAACATATGTGTGGAGGGAGTATCACAGATTAGGACCCCCAGGGCAGGTTCATCTCCTGAGAAGGCCCAGCCCTGTAAGATGTGCGTCCCAGTCTTGAGAGACATTTTGCACTTGGCTGAAGAGCAGGGAGCAAATAGGGGCCAGAAAGCATACACATGTGGGGCATGTGGGAAACAGTTCTATTTCACTGCAAACCTTCAACAGCACCGGAAGCAGCACATTAGAGAGAAACCCTTCCGATGTGATGTGAGGAGACTTGCATTTCTGAAGAGCTTCACAGTCTACGCATCAGGGAATCTCTCTGTGTACAGTGAAATTGGGAAGAAATTAGCAGCCAACATGGGACTTCAGCAACAGGCCACTAATATCAGGAAGGAACAAAACAACAATCATGAGTGTGAAGCTGTTTTTCACAGTGGAACAATTCATCGGAGCTGGGGAGAAGGCAGAAAATCCTCCAGCCACACAGATATGTATGAGAGAGTCATCACTAGTGAAGCGTTTTGTGAGTGCAGCAAATGTGGGAAAGCCTGCACCCAAAGTTGTAATCTTATGGAGCACCAGAGAGTTCACACTGGAGAAAAGCCTTATGAGTGCAGCGAATGTGGAAAATCCTTTAGCCGAAGCCACCACCTCAGTGTGCATAGGAAGATCCACACCGGAGAGAAGCCTTATGCATGCAAGAAATGTGCTAAATCTTTTCTCCAAAGGTCCAGCTTCATTCAACATCTGAGAGTTCACACTGGAGAAAAGCATTATGAATGCAGTGAATGTGGAAAATCTTTTAGCAAAAAGTCCAATTTCCTTCAACATAAGAGAGTTCATACTGGAGAAAGGCCTTATGAGTGCAGTGAATGTGGGAAATCCTTTATCCATAGATGTCAACTTTTTATACACCAGAGAGTTCACACAGGAGAAAGGCCTTATGAGTGCAGTGAATGTGGGAAATCCTTTATTCATAGATGTCAACTTCTTATACACCAGAGAGTTCACACAGGAGAAAGGCCTTATGAGTGCAATGAATGTGGGAAATCTTTTACAGTTAGGTCTGTCCTGCAAAATCATCAGAGAATTCATACTGGAGAGAGGCCTTATGAGTGCAGCCAATGTGAGAAATCCTTTATCCATAGATGTCAACTTCTTATACACCAGAGAGTTCACACAGGAGAAAGACCTTATGAGTGCAGCGAATGTGGGAAATCTTTTACAGCTAGGTCTGCCCTCCAAAATCATCAGAGAATTCATACTGGAGAGAGGCCTTATGAGTGCAGCCAATGTGGGAAATCCTTTATCCATAGATGTCAACTTCTTATACACCAGAGAGTTCACACAGGGGAAAGGCCTTATGAGTGCAGCCAATGTGGGAAATCTTTTACAGCTAGGTCTGGCCTCCAAAATCATCAGAGAATTCATACTGGAGAAAGACCTTATGAATGCAGCCAATGTGGGAAATCCTTTATTCATAGATGTCAACTTCTTATACACCAGAGAGTTCACACTGGAGAAAGGCCTTATGAGTGCAATGAATGCGGGAAATCTTTTACAGCTAGGTCTGCCCTCCAAAATCATCAGAGAGTTCACACAGGAGAAAGGCCTTATGAGTGCAGTGAATGTGGAAAATCCTTTATTCATAGATGTCACCTTCTTATACACCAGAGAGTTCACACAGGAGAAAGGCCTTATGAGTGCAGTGAATGTGGGAAATCCTTTATTCATAGATGTCAACTTCTTATACACCAGAGAGTTCACACAGGAGAAAGGCCTTATGAGTGCAGCCAATGTGGAAAATCTTTTACAGCTAGGTCTGGCCTCCAAAATCATCAGAGAATTCATACTGGAGAAAGGCCTTATGAGTGCAGCCAATGTGGAAAATCCTTTATCCATAGATGTCAACTTCTTATACACCAGAGAGTTCACACAGGAGAAAGGCCTTATGTGTGCAGTGAATGTGGGAAATCTTTTATTCATAGATGTCAACTTCTTATACACCAGAGAGTTCACACAGGAGAAAGGCCTTATGTGTGCAGTGAATGTGGGAAGTCCTTTATTCATAGATGTCAACTTCTTATACACCAGAGAGTTCACACAGGAGAAAGGCCTTATGAGTGCAGCCAATGTGGGAAATCGTTTACTGCTAGGTCTGGCCTCCGAAATCATCAGAGAGTTCATACTGGAGAAAGACCTTATGAGTGCAGTGAATGTGGGAAATTGTTTATTGTTATTTCTGGCCTTATTAAACATCAGAGAGTTCACACAGGAGAAAGGCCTTATGAGTGTAATGAATGTGGGAAATCTTTCACTGCGAGAGCTGGCCTCCAAAATCATCAGAGAATTCACACGGGAGAAAGGCCTTATGAGTGTAAGGAATGTGGGAAATCTTTTACTGCGAGATCTGGCCTCCAAAATCATCAGAGAGTTCACACAGGAGAAAGGCCTTATGAGTGTATGGAATGTAGGAAATCTTTTACTTCTAGGTCTGGCCTCCGAAATCATCAGAGTGTTCATACTGGAGAAAGGCCTTATGAGTGCAGTGAATGTGGAAAATCTTTTAGCCAAAGACAAATCCTCAGTACCCATAGGAAAATCCATACTGGAGAAAGGCCTCATGAGTGCAAAGAATGTGGTAAATCTTTTATCCAAAAGTGCAGCTTAATTCATCATCAGAGAGTTCACCGTGGAGAAAACGCCCTATGAATGCAGCCGATAAGGATGCCACTGGGGTTTGGAGGAGTTTGACATGGTAACAGAATGGGAGGAACAGGTGCAGTCATCGTGCAACAGATGGACAATTTCTAGAGCAGAAACTCAGGGTGAGAGAAGGGGTGTGATCTGCTTGTGAACTCCCAGCAATGGACAGGGATTTAGGATACAGTGCTAGGTTGACTGGTTCAGGCCATGAGGAGTCTGGTCACAGCACTCCTCTTTCACTCCCTACCCTGCTTTGGGGACTCAAAGAACACTTTGTCCATTCGGACACCCTCTTGTCACCCCCACACAGACACAAAGAGGCCTGCTTAGGACACCCCCTCCTCCCCACATGTGACTTGACAGGACTGTCGTTTCACTGGGAACAAATATTGATGGCTTTCCTATGAATGATCCAACTTATGTACCCAATAATGATCTGGTCCTGCTAACTCCATACCACAGGTTTTCAGTGGATGTGGGGCAGCCAAATTCGAGGAACAGACTCTACCTTGGGATGTGGATGTGACCCAGTCCCAGGAGAGAGAAGACTAATCAATATAGAATGCCACATTAACAGAAGGAAGGATGAAAAATAACATGATCATCTCAGTAGACAGAGAAGAAGCATTTGACAAAATTCAGCATCCATTCATGATGAAAACCCATACAGGTGGGTATAGAGGGAACATATCTCAATAAAGGCCATTTATGACAAACCCACAGCAAACATCATACTGGTGGAAAGCTGAAAGGCTTTTTCCTAAATTCAGGAAGAAGAGAAGGATGCCCACTCCCCAAACTTCTATCTCACATAGTATTGGAAGTCCTAGCCCCAGCAATCAGACAAGCAAAAGCATCCAAATTGGAAGGTAAGAGGTAAAACAGTATTTTCAGATAACATGATACTTTATATAGAAAACCCTAGTGTCCACCTCAAAACTTTTAGAACTAATTAAAGAATTCAGTAAAGCTATAGGATATAGTACAAATATACAGACATCTGTTGCATTTCTATACACTAATAATGAACTATCAGAAAAAGTAAAAAAATAAAATTGCTTCAGATTGCATCAGAAAGAATAAAATACCTAGTAGCAAATTAACTGAGGGCTTGAAAGACATATATTCAATAAACTATAAAACATTGATGAAGATTGAAGATAAAGAAGTGGAAAGATATCCTGTGCTCTTGCATTGGAAGAATTAAGATTGTTACAATGACAATACTATGCAAAGCAATCGTGAAATGGACAGAAGACATAATGGAGTTAGAAAAACTATCCGAAGTGATGCAAATGAAGAACACACGTGTATTGTCATATGTGTTCAGTGTCTCAAGAAATATAGCAGCAATCTTGTGAGTAAGGCATATTCTAGTAAATGGGATATATTCATGTCCAAGACATAAAAAGGAGTCAGTTCTTATGGAAGCAATATTGTAGTTGATGGAAACTGCACCTAGGTAATTAGATTTCATGGAATATTAGAATGAGATGTTCCTATAAAAGGGAGAAAAAGAGCAAGTTACAGTTGAGGAAAAACGGGGGTTTGGGATGGGTTGAAAGAGTAAATAGAGTGTCCAGAGTAGGACTTTAGTGAAGGTGGACAGTTGTGGAAATACTGTGTTAAGGACAGCTTGCTTTCCTCTTTTCCAATTTTTACATGTTCATTTTCTTTACTGTATTAGAGAGGACCTCTGGCATATTAGGGAATACCAGTGTAAGGCAGTGAACTGCCATCCTACTGATCTCAAGCATCCTATTTTTGTCCTTTATATCTAGTCTTTTCAGTCCAGAACCATATAAAGTCGCACAAATTACATTTATTTCTCACCTCTCTTTAATGTCCATTCTGACACAATCTCTCTGATTTCCTTCAAGTTGTTTTCCCTTGGTATCTTTTATACAATACATGACAATTTGTAAAATTTCCCTCACTTGGTATACAGTAAGATATCCTTATAAATAGATTCAGATTATGTGGTTTATTGTTTTTATTGTTGCTGTTTTGCTCCCATCCAAGATAATACAAAAGTGCTGCCTTGTCCTTTTCAGTGTACCATATCAGGAAACAAGATGTCTGTTTTCCCAGTATTGGCAGTGTTTCCTTTGATCACTTCTTTATGGTGATATGCTTTGGATTTTATTCCTATTACTCTGGGAGGCTGAAGAAGGGGTGTAGCAAGACACTGTGATCATCTATTTGTTTCTAAATCTCTCTGGCTTCTGTGTGGAGAGTGAACTTAGGGGGGAAGAACTGATGTAGGAGAGAGGACAGAATCCTTTGTGTAGTTGGGAGCCCTTTGATGATGGACCAGCCCAGGATGGTGGCATTGGAGATGGTGAGGACAGGATGACCTGGGACACATTAGGAGGCAGAGTTGGCAGGACGTGTGCATAATTGAGATGATGGGGTGAGTCTCAGAGAATGATTTTTTTCCCTTCAGTCCTCAAGAGCGAGCCATTGCATTTGTGGGCCCGAGAGGCTTACCTTGTTTTCTTAGATTTCTGAATCAGCTGTCAGCTATGTTGAGTAACTGCAGCCACAGTTTCCAATACCTGGGACATAAAATAGGCAGGACTGCTCCCTGACAGTTATTTGGGTAGATGAGTTTTGTGTGGCCTTGCTTTCCTTGGGCCTGCCAGGGTTAGATGAGGCTGGATAGGAAGACTTGTGTGGTGGTGGTGTCTATCTGTAATATCTGTAGCTGTATGTGTTTGAGCCTGCCAGGGAACATTAGCTATTCTTTGAATAGAAATTCAAAACTTGCCCTCGAACTTCACTTGATGAAAATTAAATCCCTTGTTAAGGAAGTTTAGGGTCATCCAAAAGTACTGACAGCTACTTTGAATATTTATTTCAAGCCATTTAATGTAATTGTTGATATATTTGGGTTGAAATATATCCTTTTATTTTGTGTATTTCTTACCTTGCCCTTTGTTCTTTATCTTGGCCTTTAAAAATTTTTTAACCCTCTATTTATTAGTTATTTGTAATTCAATTTTCTTTACTTCTAGCTTTGAAAATGTATACCTTTATTCTATTTATTGTTTAAGCCCCAAATCACTTATTTAACACATTAGAGCATAAAGTTATAAATACATTTTTTTCTTCATTCTGTGTATTATAAGGGGTTTAAAACATTAATTTTTCCCATAGGAATATATGTTTTTCAAGGTATGCATAGGGATTCTGTCATTCTAAATCTGTAAGGAAATATTACTCATGCTTTACACAATTGGTGACATGTATGTCAATCAACACATGCATTTCTCTCTTCAGTTATCATTCCTTTTGTCATCACTGATCTTTCAACTGGAATTACAATCCATTGTTCATTGTCCTTGAATAGAACTTTTTTTTGAATAGAACTTTTAATGTTCATTTTTCCAGGTTAATTGTGCATTAATTTTCTCATTTCAAATCGTTTTGTTTCATCCATTCTTGAAGGACATATTTGCTGTACATAGAAATCTTGGTTGGCAATTTTCTCTTCAGTGGTGGGGGGAGGTCATATTGACCTTTCTACTTCTGTGGTTTTCTTAATCTTCTTGAGCTACAGAAGATAGTCTGTATGCTAAGGTGTGCTATTTTGATGTACTTTACTCTGAACCTATCAAGATCAAAAGGAAATAGGGAATGACTCCCCTTCCCCGCCCCACCTCCTTAGTAGCACAGCAGGCCCCCCTATGGGTTTATTCTTATAGGAAATGCAGAAACACAACCAGTTCCCTTGTAAGGGGTTCTAACCTTCTGCGCTCTAGTCCAAGTGATTTTCATCTGTCCCATTCTGTAATTGTTGATTGTTGGTCTCCAGCAGCTATTTACCTTCATGGATTTCACCACTTCTGGGGGTTGCTTTTCCAGACACCCTGAATTGGGAAGACGCTGGGGGTTCTGGGGTTACTGAGTTCATGCCAGTTTTTGCTGGGGTTTCTCAGAAGGACTCAGGCCCAGGAGTGCAGGGTGGAGAGTCCTATGGGCGCCCCACAAGGGCTGGTTTGCTCGTGTCTCTTCCTGCTCCCGTGTACCAGAGGGAACATTTTGAGGCCTTTTCCTCTGCGGACCCATGTGCACCAAGTCCAGGGGCGCCACGTGTGATCTGAGGTGACCTATCAGAGGAGTCAGTGATAAATGAAGAGAGCTATGTGGTCTTCAGGGTGGGAGATAGGGGAACCAGACTCCCAGATGAGGGCAGGGTGACCTGGGGACACGGGGAAAACCTGGAGATGATGGCACCACACAAAGGTGGGACATACGAAAGATCCCTGGGCTAGGACTCCTCCCTGGTCCCATAGGCTGTGTCCCCCATGCTCCCTCAGGGTTAGCCCAAGACACAAAATCCAGAATGTTTGTCCAAAGGCTGAGTCCTTCTTTTTCATTACTGTGGCCTGGCTCCCTCACACATGTGCACCCCTGAGTGGTGGTGACCAATCCCCCTCCTCCTGGCTGAATCCTACTTCAGGGCCCAGAGGCCACGTGCGCTTTGATGAGGAAGAAATAAAAGAAGATTTGTGGCCCCTGGGCCCACACTCGAGGGTCTTGGTCCACTCCAGGATGCCCCTGCCCTAAGAGGTCCCGATGCGGGGTTTCAGCCTCGGAGCCATCACTTCCACACTCCCACCTGGACAGCCTTAAGACAGTCTCCCAGGACAGGAAGCATCCTTGACACTGGCCTCAAGACACCCGCCCCCCACCACCAACAATCCCCACTCAGTCAGCCACAGGAACTGATCTTTTTCCTGAGGCTGAGGAGGCAGAAATGCGGCCTGACCAGCAGAGATGGACCCCTGGGTATCTGCATACAGTTTCTGTGCCTTGAAGGAGGGACCCTGCAGGAAATGAGGGGCCTTTGGTTGCTCAGAGCCAGACTCTGGTGTATACAGACAAGAGACAATAATGCAGGCCCTGGAGGAAGGGGGCCGTTTTTAAGTAGACAAGTGATCGTCCTAAAGTGCTGTCAGGTGCAAGATGTATTGCTAAATGAGTGAGAAACACCAGTGTTTTAATGGATATTGGATCTAAGTCATCCAAAGCAAGGTCCTGGAGAGACACCCCATCTTGGTAGGCAGGCAGCGAGCAGGATGTTTCAGCAGTTTTAGCTTCTGGAAAAGGAGGTTACCAGCTTTAGCGGGAATTGACATCGTGCTGGCTCATTGGTTATCACGGAAAGCAGCAGAGGAGCATGCTCCTCACATCCCCTCTGATAACACTATCAAAGTGGAGAGCCTCTGATCTAAAGATTAATCACTAGCTGAGGCCTGGGCAGGTACCCAGGTGTTTGCTGATTAGGCTTTATGTTTAAGATGGAAGGTCAGCCATGTGAGTAGGGTGCAGGTGAATCAGACTGCTGGACCAGGGGATGTACAGAGCAAGAGGACAGCCATGGTGGGTGGCCTGATCCATCTCTTGCTGAGCTGTGCACAGTCATTGACTATGCAGACAGGAGAGCCATTTCTGACGTGACCAGAACCAGCGCTCTTCCTCTTGTCCAGATGCTTCAGGGCTGCCCAATATCTCCTTTTCCATATTCCTGGTCAGGGTCCTGTCTTATTTTTCTCTTGTCCCTTGCCAAAGTTTACAAGATGACTAACGCTTCAGACCGCATGTGTTTCAAGAGCAATAGGATAATGTTTATTTGCTTCCTGTTACCAGTGGATGTCAACTTGTGTTGGTTTCGTGGAGTCTGAGATAACATCCAAACACTTCAGCAATCAGTAGCATTATAGAGCCTTAAATGCTCAACACTCACCGGAAAGTTTCCCCACCCCCGTAAGAAGAATGGAGCCCCCTACCCCCCACCCCCCGCCCTCATAAGAAGAATGGAGCCCCCTCCCTCCACCCCGCACCCCACCCCCGCCCTAGAAGTCGTTTCCTAGCGCTCCTCGGGGGCTGCTTGGCTGTTTTCAAAGTGATTCAGGTGTGGGGCCCCGTGCTTCCTTGAGGCCTTTGCACTACATTATCCAGGATAACTTGTTTTAAGGCAGCAACGTTGATCCAATGAAAATCCAGAAAGGGTGCATTTCCGGGAGAGGGCCGTCTTCCTGGCGGACATTTTGATTGCTGTGGAGTCTGAGGAGCTCGTGAGAAAGTCGAGGTGTGTGGTGTTGGGGGTCAGTTGATGGGGCAAGAAGGCATAGAAGGAGGTCTTGTGCGCACTGTACAGGGGCGGGTCTCGGGGCCGGGGAGACGGCGGTCTGCGTGCAGTATCCACGCCGAGTCCGACCTGGTCACTGGGCTGTGGGCCCCTCCTCTTGGGGACTCGGTGGCGGCGGCCGTGCTGAGGGACCCGGCTAAGGTAAACGCTGCCTGCTCCGGGTTCTCCCCTGCCCGTTTCTCCACCCAAATACGAACGGCCGGCGTGAGAGACGCCTGTTTACGTCTGGTTCAAGACAGTGAGGCTTTCAGGTGTCGTGTCCCTATTTCTGACCACCAGTGTAATGTGGTCTGGGTGAGCCTTGTAGACGCAACTAAAGGAGGAGCATTCGGAACTTGGAGTCCATCCTGTTTCTGGGAGGAAAAAAGTTTGAGACCAGGCTGCACCTGGAGTGGTAGGTGAGAGTTGTATCTTTCTCTTTGGGCCCATGGAGCGGTGGAGAGTTGGTTTTTTATAAATGAATGAATGAATTCATTCGTTTACTCATTCATTTATTTATTTATTCATTGATTGATTGATTGCTGCGTTGGGTCTTCGTTGCTGCGCGGAGGCCTTCTCTAGTTGCGGCGAGCCGGGGCTACTCTTCCTTGCGGTGCGTGGGCTTCTCATTGCGGTGGCTTCTCTTGTTGAGGAGCCACGGGCTCTAGGCACGTGGGCTTCAGTAGTTGTGGCTCGTGGGCTCTAGAGCACAGGCTCAGTGGTTGTGGCGCACGGGTTTCGTTGCTCCGCGACATGTGGGATCTTCCCGGACCAGGGATTGAAGGGTATCCCCTGCATTGGCAGGCGGGTTCTCAACCGCTGCACCACGAGAGAAGTCCCTATGGAAATTTTTGAGCATAGGAAGGACATGATTTGAGTTAGGGTTTTAAAAATACTCCAAAGCCTGCTCAATGGAAGAACATAATGTAGGGGGGTGATGAGGACAGTGAGGCAGAGGGAAGTTGTGGCTTTTCCAAGGTCCCAACTGGTAAGCGGTATCACTGTGGACTGAGGCACAGAGGAGAGGTTTGCTAGTCAGCCTGAGGTTATCTCGTTCTGGTACCGCCAGGGGGCCAGGGAAGGCCTGTGCCCCTGGAGCACAGCCCTGGTCACTTTTCCTCCATCGCTTGCCTTTCCCCACAGATTCCAAGGGCCAGAGAAGCACCTTCGTTAAATAGAGGTTGTCGCAGCCCCTCACATGTTGTGACCCCACGCACACATTCTCTGTATTTGAGAAGGGTCTTGGGGTTCTTCGCTAGTCATTCTCCCAGCCCTTTGGTTTGGGAACCCAGGAGAACCCCATGTTCAGGGTCCTGAGGGGAGGCCAGTTTCTATGGAGGGGTCCCATTCTCCACCTTAAATGGAAGGAGTTGTGTAAGGTTACTCCTGGATTCGATACCAGTTGTGGAAGTGCGTCAAGATGAGGCTGAGTTGGTTTAGGTAAGTGCAGGTCTCCTTTTTTTTTCTAGTGGAAATAACACAGAAGAGCAGGTTTTCTGCTTTAAATGTCTGCCTGTATATTTTGGAGGCAATGGGAGCTTCAGATTAGAGGAGGGAGGTTTTCCTCTCAAGGTCCCAAGAGTCTCCATCTGGTCGGACAGTAGGGGAAATGTGTGGGAAGATGGATTGTGGGTTTTCAGGAGTGAGACTGTTCATGGTTTTATTTGTCCCTGTTTACCAGGGCAGTGTGACCTTTGAGGATGTGGCCGTGTACTTCTCCTGGGAGGAATGATGTCTTTTTAACGAGGTTCAGATACACCTGTACCTTGATGTCATGCTGGAGAACTTTGCACTTGTCAGCGTGCTGGGCAAGGCTCTCACACCCACCTCCTTCCTCTGACCTAGGCTCTGCTTTTGTTTTTTTACCTAAGGACAGCTCTGTTTCTCACATCTGGACCCTGGGCACACCTTGTTAAATTCCTTGGTTATGTGCTGTGGTTACTACAGCTAGGTTAGTGCCTCCCTACTCCTTAGTGCCTGGACACCTGTAGCCCCAAAGTCTTGCAGGTGATGCTTCAGGGTCAGTAGTGTTGCAGTCAGCCTGGTAGCTCTCTCCTTGCTTGCCCTCTCTGACCAGGCGAATGTCAAAATCCATGGTACCGAAGTTTTACTTCATTCCTGAACCGGACATTTATTTGTGCCTGACTGTACAACTGTCACTGACTCGGTCACTTCTGAAACAGACCATGAACATTTTTCCAAGTTTCCAATTTCTCTGTATTCACACCAGCATATGTTATTTTGTTTTTTTCATAATAGCCATCCTAATGGATGTGAACTTGTATATCTTTTTCATTTCGATTGCATTTCCATAGTGGTGTGCTTATTGGTGTGTTTATTGGTATAACTTTAGAATAATTCAGGTCCTTTTTCCTTTTTTTTTTTTTTTTTTTTGTGGTACGCGGGCCTCTCTCCCGTTGCGGAGCACAGGCTCCGGACGCGCAGGCTCAGCGGCCATGGCTTACGGGCCCAGCCGCTCCGCTGCATGTGGGATCTTCCCGGACCGGGGCACGAACCCGTGTCCCCTGCATCGGCAGGCGGACTCTCAACCACTGCTCCACCAGGGAAGCCCCCTTTTTCCATTTTTTAATCAAGTTGGTTCTTTGGCTGTTGTTGAGTTCAAGGCATTATCCATATATTCTGGATATTAATCCCTTGTTGTATACCTGATTTTGAACTATTTTCTCTCATTCTGTGGTTGCTTTTTTACTGTGTTCATAGTGTCCTTTGATGTACAAAAGTTTGTCTCTTTTTCCGTTCCCCCCCCAGCTTTATTGAGGTATAATTGATACATAATGTTGTGTAACTTAAAGGTATCCAACAAAAATTGTTCATTTTTATTAGGTGCAGTTTTTGTATTTTTTCTTTTGTCGCTTGTGCCTTTGTTGTCATAGTCAGGAAATCATAACTGAATCGAACATTTTGAAGCTTTTCCCCTTTGCTTTTTCTATGAATTTTACAGTTTTAGCTCTTATATTTGATATATATATATATTTAAAATTTATCATTTATTCATTTGGTTGCACTGGGTCTTATTTATGGCAGCTGGGCTCCTTACTTGTGGCTTGAGGGCTCCTTAGTTGCAGCTCACAAACTTTTAGTTGTGGCACGCATGTGGGATCTAGTTCCTCGACCAGGGATTGAACCCAGGCCCCCTGCATTGGGAGTGCGGAGTGTTAACCACTGCACCACCAGAGAAGTCCCAAGACTTCTGATATATTTTGAGTGAATTTTTCTATGTGATATTAGGTGAGTTCCCAACTTCATTCTTGTGTATGTGGGTATCCAGTTTTCCCAGCACCATTTATTGAAAAGGCTGCCCTTATTGAATACTAATGGTCCTTTGGTCAAAAGTTATTTGATCATAAATATGAGGGTTTACTTTTAGGCTACTCCCTGTTCTATTCCATTGCTGTGTATATATGTATTTATGCCAGTAGCATAGTATTTTGCTTACTGTAGCTTTGTAGTAACGTTTGAAATCAGGTGGTGTGAGTCCTTCAACTTTGTTCTTTTTCATAATTGCTTTGGCTATATGGAATCCCTTGAGAGTCCATTTGAATTTTTGGAAGAGTTTTTCTATTTTTTGAATATGTCATTGGGAATTTAGTAGGTATTGTATTGACTCAGGAATCCCCCAAGCAAGTGTTAAAATTGATGCGTCTATACTGACACATTATTATCACTCAAAATTTGAAGTTTACATTAGAGTTGACTCTTGGTATTGTACATTCTATGGGCTTTGATAAATGTTTAATGATTCTCATTCCCCATTATAGAGTGGTTTCAATGGTTTTCAGTGTTTCAATCCTTTGTGCTCCACCTGTTCATCCTTTCTTCCCCTGTACTCCTTGGTAAGCACTGATTTTTTTTTTAACTGTCTCTATATGTTTTCCCTTTTCTAGAGTGTCATATAATTAGAGTCATACATTATGCAGCCTTTTCATCTTGGTTTCCTTCACTTAGTAACATGCATTTAAGTTTTCTGTTTTTCTTTTCTTTTTAACCCCCGCCACGTGCCTTACAGGATTTTAGTTCCAGAACCCGGGCCATGGCAGTGAAAGTGCCGAGTGCTAACTTCTGGATCATGAAGGAACTCCCTTGCATGTCTTTTCATGACTTGATAGCTCATTTCATTTCAGCTCTAAATAATGTTCCCGGTATCTTGATATATCTTGATTGTCCATTTGTCTGCTGAAGGAATTCTTGACTACTTCTAAGTTTTGGCAGTTATGAATACAGCTACTGTGAATATCTGTGTGAAGGTTTTTGTGTAGATGTAAGTTTTCAACTCCTTTTTTATAATACGAAGGAGTAGAATTTCTATATGATGTGTAAGAGTTTAGTTTTGTAGAAAACTGCCAAACTCTCTTTCAAAGTGGGCTGTACCATTAAGCATTTCAATGGGCAATGAATGAAATTCCTGTTCCTCCACACCCTGGGCAGCATTTGTGTCAGTGTTTGGATTTGGGCCATTCTTTTTTTTTTTTAATAAATTTATTTCATTTATTTTATTTTTGGCTGCATTGGGTCTTTGTTGCTGCACGCAGGATTTCTCTAGTTGTGGTGAGTGGGGGCTACTCTTTGTTGCAGTGCATGGGCTTCTCATTGTGGTGGCTTCTCTTGTTATGGTGCAAAGGCTCTAGGCGGACGGGCCTCAGTAGTTGTGACACGTGGGCCCAGTAGTTGTGGCTCACGGGCTTAGTTGCTCTGAGGCATGTGGAATCTTCCCAGACTGGGGCTCAAACCCGTTTCCCCTGCATTGGCAGGCAGATTCTTAACCCCTGCGTCACCAGGGAAGCCCAACTTGGGCCATTCTTATAGGTATGTAATGGTATCTCTTGAGTTTAATTTGCATTTCTTTGCCTCTTTGTATACGCTGAATTGTCATACGTACATTTTCTTTTAATGAGGCTTGTCTATTAAGGTGTTTGGCTCATTCTGTATTTGAGTTTTTGTTTACTTGCTGAGTTTTAGTTTTTTTGTATTTAATATTTACATCTATGATCCATTTTGAGATAATTTTTTTTGTGAAGGGTGTAAGGTTTCTGTTTAGATTTTTTCTTTTTTTGAATATATGATGTTCAGTTGTTCCAGTACTGTTTATTAAAAAGACTTCCTTTTTCTCCATTGTATTTCCTTTGTTCATCTGTTAAAGTATATTTAACAGATGAGTATATTTCAAATATTTGAGTATATTTCTATGGGTATATTTCTGGATTCTCAATACTGTTCATTGATCAGTTTTTCTATGCCTTCAACAATAGCAAACAGGCTTGAGTACTGTACATACGAAGTCTGGAAGTTGAGCAGTGTCAGTCTGCAAGCTTTGTTCTTCTGCAGTATCCTGTTGGCTATATTCGGACTTTTGCCTCTCTATATGAACTTTAGGATTTGTGTATTTATATCCACAAAATAACTCACTGGGATTTTGATTTTGATTGCATTGAATCTATAGATGAGTTTCATAAGAACTGACATCTTGAGAATAGTGAGTCTTCCTATTTTAGAATGTCAAATATTTTTCCATTTATTTAGTCCTTTGAATTTGTTCATCAGAGTTTTATAGTTTCCCTCACATAGATCTTGTACATGTCTTGGTAGAGTTATAACTAAATATTTCTTTCCTTTCTCTCTCTCTCTCTGTCTCTCTCTCTCTCTCTTTTTCTTGTTTAGTGCTATTGTACATGATAATGTGTTTTTAATTTCAAACTCACTTGTTCATTTCTGGTTTATAGGAAAGTGATTGACTTTTGTATATTAACCTTGTGTCCTGAAACCTTGGTATAATTGCTTTTTGGTTCCATGATTTTGTTTGTTTGGTCTATTTTTCAGGATTTTTACATAGCTGATCATATCATCTGAGAATGAAGACAGTTTTATTCCTTCCTTCCCAAGCAATATATCTTCTCTATAACCTTGTCATCTCATTGCATTAGTTATGACTTCCAAAATAAAGGCAAAAAGGAGTGGTAAGAGGGAACATTTTTGCCTTGTTTTTCATCTTAGTAAGAAAGCCTGTTGGTGTTCGCTAGTAAGTATGATGATAGTTATAGGATTTTATTTGGATTAACAAGTTGAAGTTTTCCTCTTTTTAGTTAACTAGATGTTGGAGATTTTTATCATGAATGGTTATGGGATATTGTCAGATCCTTTTTCTCTATCTATTGATGAGATCATGTGCTGTTTTTTAACCTGTCGAGGACGTGGATGATATTAATTTTCAAATGTGAAGCCCCGCTTGTATACCTTGCATCAGTCCCACTTGGTCATGGTGTATGATTCTTTCTGTATAGTTTTTCCATAAATTTCCTAATATTTTGTGAGGATTGTTGCATCTGTGTTCATGAGAGGTATTGGTTTACAGTTTTCTTGTAATGTCTTTGGTTTGGTATTAAGAGAATAATACTGGGCTTTTAGAATTATTTAGGAAGTATTCCCTCTGTTTCTGTCTTCTAAAAGAGATTGTAAGGAATTGTATAATATCTTCCTTAAATGTTCATCAGAATTGACCAGTGAACCAATCTGAGCCAGTTGCATTCTGTTTTGGAAGGTTATTATTTATTGATTCAATTTCTTAAATACATTTAGACCTATTCAGATTTTCTATTTTTTCCTGTGTGGGTTTTGGTAGACTGCATCTTTCAGGCAATTGATCCATTTCATCTAATTATCAAATTTATGGTTTTGTTTGTTGTCATATATTTTATTGTTGTCCTCTTAATGTCCATGGTATCTGTAGTGATGTTTCTTCTTTCATTTTGATGTTAGTAATTTGTGTTCTCTCTCCTCATTTCCTTCAGTAGCAATAATAGAATGTTTTTGATTTTATTGGTCATTTTAAAGAACCAGCTTTTCTTGGCTTTGTTGATTTCTCTCTGTTGGTTTTAATTATTTCTTTCTTTCTTCCTCTGGATTTAATTTTCTCCTAGTTTTGTAAGGTGGAAGCACAGGTGATTGATTTAAAATTTTTCTTTTTTGTTAATATAAGCATTCAATGCTATAAATTTTCCTATAAACACTGCTTTCATTTCATCCACGTATTTTGAAAAGTGGTATGTTTGTTTCTTTCAAAATACTTAAAAATTTATCTTGAGATTTCTTCTTTGATCCATGTATTATTTGTAAGTGTATTCTTTAATTTCTCAGCATTTTGGAATTTTTCCAACTATCTTTCTGTTACTGGTTTCTAGTGTAATTCTGTTGTGGTCTGAGAGCAGATGTATGATTTCTGTTCTTTTTTACAATACTTATTTATTTATTTTTATTTTTGACTGCATTGGGTCTTAGTTGCTGCACACGTAATTCTCTCCAGTTGTGGTGTGCGAGTTTTCTCTCTCTAGTTGTGGTGCGTGAGCTCCAGAACACACGGGCTCTGTAGTTTGCGGCCCTCAAGCTCTCTAGTTGAGGGTGTCGGCTCAGTAGTTGCAGCTCATGGGCCCAGTTACCTTGCGGCATGTGGGATCTTAGTACTCCGACCATGGATCGAACCCACGTCCTTTGCATTGGAAGGCAGATTCTAAACCACAGGACCACCAGGGAAGTCTCAATGATTTCTGTTCTTAAGTTAAATTTGTTAAGGTGTGTCTTTTGGCCCCAGATGTGGTCTATCTGGTGAATGTTCTATGTCAGCTTGAGAAGACTGTCTCTTCTGCTGTTGTTGGATGGAGTAGCCTAGTAGTCTGTAGGTGTCATTTTATCCAGTGCATTGATGATGGTGTTCCTGAGTTCAACAAATCCTTATGAATTTTCAGTTTGCTGGATCTGTTCATTTCTGGTAGAGGGATGATAAATGAAGTCTCCAACTATTATAACAGATTCATCTCTTTCTACTTGTAGTTCTGCTTTGCATCATATTTTGACATTCTGGTTTTAGGTACAGATATGTTAAGGATTGTTGTGGATTCTGGTGAATTGACGTCTTTATCCCTGATAACTTTGCTTCCTTTAAATCTGCTCTGAGATTAATATAGTTACTACCACTTTTTTTTTTTTTTTTTGGTGGTACACGGGTCTCTCACTGTTGTGGCCTCTCCCGTTGTGGAGCACAGACTCCGGACGTGCAGGCTCAGCGGCCATGGCTCATGGGCCCAGCCGCTCCGCGGCATGTGGGATCCTCCTGGACCGGGGCACGAACCCGTGTCCCCTGCATCGGCAGGTGGACTCTCAACAACTGTGCCACCAGGGAAACCCCTATTATTTGTTTTAGTAGTACATAAACCTACCTGTGTTGTATAAAAATTTATAATGGAGTGCACTGTTGCTATTGTTGTTTTGAACAAACTGGTATCTGTTAGATCTGTGTAGACATTTTTGTAAAGACGACATGCAAATTGTGAAGATACTTGAAAAGATGCTGACTATCACTAATTTTCAGGGAAGTGCACGTCAAAACCACAATAAGATACCACCTCACACCTGTTTTAATGTCTGTTATCAGAAAGAGAAGAAATAAGTGTTGGTGAATATGTGAAGAATAGTGACCCCTTTTGCACTGTTCTTGGGAATGTACATTGTTGCAACCACTATGGAAAAGAGTATGGAGAATCTTTAAAAAATTAAAGAAGGAACTACATTATGATCTAGCAATTCCACCTCTGTGTACTTCTCCAAAGGGAGTAAAATCATTATGTCAGAAAGATATCTGGACTCTGTGTTTACTGCAACATTATTTATAATATCCAGGACATGGAAACAAGCTAAGTGTCCATTGGCGGATGAATGGCTACCCAAAATGTGGTTTGTATGGAATACTATTCAATATTTTCAACCATAAAAAAGAAGGAAATCCTGCCGTTTGCAACAGCATGGATGGAGCTTCAGCAAATTATGCTAAGTGAAATAAGTCAGACAGGGAAAGACAAATACTGTTGTCCCTCCGTTTCTGCTGAGGGTTTGTTCCAGGAGCCGCTGAATATACTGAAATCTGCGGATTCTAAAGTCCCATAGTCAGGCCTCTGATTCTGAAGTTTTGCGTTTTCAGATTCATCCAGCTACAGATCATTTACTGCTGTGTGTATTTATTGAAAAATGTGAGTGGACCCTCACAGTTCTAACCCATTTTGTTCAAGGTTCAACTGTACTACATGATTACACTTAAATGTGGAATCTTTAAAACAAACAAACAAAAAGCCAAACTCAGATACAGACAACAGATTAGTGGTTGTCACAGTGGGGGAAGAGGAGGGGGTGGATAAAATGGGTGTAGTGTGTCAGAAGTGAGAGACTTCTATTTATAATAAGATGAATAAGTCCTGGTGATTTAAGCACAGCATAGTGACTCTAGTTAGCAATACTGTGTTGTATATTTGAAGTTCGATAAGAGAGTAGATCTTAAAAATTCTCATCAGAAAAATTGTAACTATGTTCACTAATTGTAGTAATCATTGCACAATGTATACACATGTCAAATCTCCTTATACAGCTTAAACAAATACAGTGTTCCATGTCAATTGTATGAAAATGAAATTCTTTAAATTCTCTGATGTTCTCCCATTCTCTATGAAACCCAAATTTCAGATCTATATCTTTTTTCATCTCTGTGTAAAACTTCTTTTTATAAATTCCCACTTTTTTTGTGTCACAGGAAGTCTTTATTTGAACATAAGTTTTGAAGGGTAATTTTGCTGGATACTGAATTCTAGGTTGGTAATGTGTGTGTGTCATCTTCACTCCACCCCTGCATTTCAAATGTTTCACTCAATTCCCTTATTGTCTGGGTGAGTTCTGAGGAGAATTCAAATGTAATTCTTTTTTTGCTCTTCTGTGGTTAAGGGGTTTATTCCTCTGGCTCTTTCAGGATTTTTTTCTGCATTTGAATGTGATATGCCAAGGTGTAGGGGTTTTTTTGTTTAGTTTATTGGTTTTTGTTTTTTTGTTTTTTTTGCATTAAACCTGCTTGTTGTTTTCTGAGCTTCCTGGATCTGTGGGTTAGTGTCTGACATTAATTTGGTACAAATTCTCTACCATTATTTCTTCAAATATTTCTTCTGTTCTTTTGTCTCTCATTGTGATGTTTCCGTGTGTGTGTGTGTGTGTGTGTGTGTGTGTGTGTGTGTGTGTGTATTTTTTTAAAATTTTTATTTATGTGGCTGTGCTGGGTCTTAGTTGCTAGGTGCGGGATCTTTAGTTGGGGTATGTGGGATCTAGTTCCCTGAATAGAGCTCTAACTGAGGCCCCTGTTTTGGGAGCACAGAATCTTATCCACTGAACCACAAGGGAGGTCTCTCCATATGTATATGTTAAACCTTTTGTAGTTGTCCCACAGTTCTTGGATATTGTGTTTAATTTTTTTTTTTTTTAGTCCTTTCTCTTTTTTATTTTTTCCCAAAGTTGGAAGTTTCTCCTAAGAGAACATCAAGGTCAGAGATTCTTTCCTCAGCTGTGTCTTATCTTTCTTTATCCATTCACATATAATCTGTAAGCATCTATGGGTTTAAAGTGGGTTTCTTGGAGACAAAATATAATTGAGTCATGTTTTTAGATCTACTCTGGTAATCTTTCTTTGAACTGGTGCACTGAGACTATTGATGTTTAATTTATTGATATAGTGGAATAAGTATCTAATGTATTTGTTACCATTTCCTATTCATTGTCTTTGTTCCTGTTTTAATCTTCCACTCTTCTTTTTATGATTCTAATCGAGTATTTTGTATGATTTCATTCTCTCTGCTTTGTTAGCATATCAGTTGTACTTCTTATTTTTTTTTTATGTAGTTGCCCTGGCATTTACAATATGTTTTTACAGCTAATCGAAGTCCACTTTCGAATAACACTGTATGGCTTGACAGGTAATTTGAGTACCTTCTAATTTTAAAAAATCCTCATTACTTTCCTCCATTGTATCATTGTTGTCATTCATTTCACTTTTACAGAAAAATACATACTGTGTGTGTGTATAAAAACGCACAATGGAGTACACTGTTGCTAGTGTTATTTTGAACAGTGTTATCTGTTAGATTTGAATAGGCTTTTTCCATAGAAGACATGCAAAAGGCAAACAGATACATGAAAAGATGCTCAATATAACTAATGGTTGGAGAAATGCAAATTAGAACCACAATGAGCTACCACCTCACACCTGTTATCATGTCTGTTATGAAAAAGACAAGAAATAAGTGTTGGTGAGGATGTGGAAAAAAGGGACCCTTTGTACACTGTTGGTGGGAATGTACATTGTTGCAGGCACTATGGAAAAGAGCATGGAGAATCCTTACAAAATTAAATAAGGAACTACAATATGGTCTGGCAGTTCCACCAGTGTGTGTTTATCCAAGGGGGCTGAAGTCATAATCTCAAAAAGATATTTGTACCCCATGTTTATTGCTGCATTATTTACAATATCCAAGAGGTGGAAACAACCTAAGTGTCCACTGATGGATGAATGGATAACAAACATGTATATATGGAATACAATTCAATATTATTCAACCATAAAATAAGGAAATCTTATCATTTGCAACAACATGGTTGGACTTTGAGGGCATTCTGCTAAGTGAAATAAGTCAGACAGGGGGAGACAAAGTTGCCCCTCCATTTCTGCAGAGTATTGATTCCAGGAGTCTCTGCACATCCTGAAATTTGTGGATGCTGAAGTCCCATAGTCATCCCTCTGATTCTGAAGTTTCACATTTGTGAATTCAACCACAGATCATGTAATGCTGTGTATTTATTGAAAAGTATCCATATGTGAGTGGACCCATGCAGTTCTAACCCATGTTGTTCAAGGGTCAGCTATACTACCTGATTACACTTACATGTGGAGTCTTTAAAAGCAAACAAAACAAAACAAAATACCCCACCAAACTCAGATACAAATAACAGATTAGTTGTGGCCAGAGCTGAGAAAGTAGATTGGATGAAATAGTTGAAGGGTGCCTTGGATGAAATAGGTGAAGGGTGCCAGAAGCTACAGAGTTTTATTTATAAGATGAATAAGTTATAAGGTTATAAGTTTATATATGGATAAGTTATAGTATGAATAAATCTTTTGCAGTTGTTCCAGAGTTTTTGGGTATTCTGTTTTTTTGTTTTTGTTTCTGTTTAATGGAAGTATACTTGATTTACAGTGTTGTGTTAATTTCTGCTGTACATCAAAGTGATTCATTTATACATACATTATTATTTATGTATTATTTACACCATGGTTTATTATAGGATATTAATTATAAATCCCTGTGCTTATACAGTTGACCTTGTTGTCTACCCATTCTATATATAATTGTTTGCATCTGCTAGTCCCAAACTCCCACTCCTACTCCCCCACAACTCTCCCCCTCCCCATTGGCAACCACATGTCTGTTCTCTGTGTCTGTGAGTCTGTTTCTGTTTTGTAGATAAGTTCATATGTGTCATATTTTAGATTCCACATATAGGTGATATCACATGGTATTCGTCTTTCTCTTTTTGACTTCAACTAGAGTATGATAATCTCTAGTTTCACCTATGTGGCTGCAAATGGGATTATTATTTTTTTTAATGGCTGAGTAGTATTCCATTGTATATATGTACCAGATCATCTTTATCCATTCATCTCTTGGTGGACATTTAGGCTGTTTCTTTGTCTTGGATATTGTGAATAGTGCTGCTATGAACATAGAGGTGCATGTATCTTATTTTTTTAAATCTTTAAAATTTTTATTGGTTGATGTTTAATTCTGATGTCAGGTGACTAATTTAGTCGATTATCTTTTTTTTGAATTTTATTTTTTTTATACATATATACACTAATATGTATAAAATGGATAACTAATAAGAACCTGCATGTATCTTTTTGAATTATAGTTTTTTCTGGATATATGCCCCAGAGTGGGATTGCTGGATCATATGGCAACACTATGTTTAGCTTTTTGAGGAACATCCATACTGTTTTCCATAGTGGCTGCACCAGCTCACATTCCCACCAACAGTACAGGAAGTTTCCCTTTTCTGCACATCCTCTCCAGCATATTATTTGTAGACCTTTTTTTTTTTTTTTTTTTTTTTTTGCGATACACGGGCCTCTCACTGTTGTGGCCTCTCCCATTGCGGAGCACAGGCTCCGGACGCACAGGCTCAGCGGCCATGGCTCACGGGCCCAGCCGCTCCGCAGCATGTGGGATCTTCCTGGACTGGGGCACGAGCCCGTGTCCCCTGCATCAGCAGGTGGACTCTCAACCACTGCGCCACCAGGGAAGCCCCCCATGTAGACTTTAATGATGGCCATTCTGTGCTGTTGTGAGGTGGTACCTCATTGTAGTTTTGATTTGCATTTCTTTTTCTTTCCTTCCTTCCCTCCCTCCCTCTTTCTTTCTGTTTCCTTTTTTTTCTTTCTCTTTTTCTTCCTTTCTTCCTCCCTTTCTTCCTTCTTTTAGTCCTTTTTCCCTTTGTTTTCCAGTTTTGAAAGTTTCTACTACGAGAACATCAAGCTCAGAGATCTTTCCTCAGCTCTGTCCAGTCTATGAATAAGCCCATCACAGTCATTCTTCATTTCTGTTCTGGTGTTTTTGATCTCTGGCATTTCTTTTTGGTTCTTTCTTAGAATCTCCATCTCTCTGCTTACATTGCCCTTCTGGTCTTGTATGCTGTCTGCTTTATCCACTAGCAGATATTAATTAGGATGTTAATTGTGATTCTTATATATTCCCAATATGATCATTCCAACATCACTGTGTTATCTAATTCTGGTTCTGAAGCTTTCTTTGTCTCTTCAAACTTTGTTTTTTGGTGCACTGCAAATGTTCAGTAGAATCCAGGGTTGCAAAATAGTTACCTCAGTTATATTGTGCCCGTACAATTGTTGTTTAGGTGAGGAGATGGATTCCTAACACTTGGTTCTCCATCTGCTGTACATCCTTCTCTCTGGCTGTACTGGAGGTTCTTTTTGGAACACTTAAATATCATTTCTTTGTCTGCTGTGTGATGAATTCCTCTGGGCCAGTGTTGGCCACTCACCTGTCCTTACTTTCCATTAGGACTTGCATCATTTGCATCCCATGTAGTTTTTCAGCTGGGGGTGAAGAGTGCTTGATGCTTCATGGGATGGACATGACTCTGGTCTCAGCTTAAAGAGTTAAGAGGTAGCCTGGATAAGATGAATGGCAGCTAGAAGAGGGCTTGACATCAAGTCTCTGTTCAAGTCATATGAGGAACGTTATCTTGTGTGACTAGTGTTTTAGTGCCATTGCCGGTGGCACCAAATCACTTCTCTACTCCTTCCTCCTTTCTTGACACTTTGCCAATTTGTTATTTCTATTACTCCCATTTTCAGTCTGATGCTAAGCTAGAATCTATTCCCTACCACCTCTCTAAACCACTTACCTCGTGTGATCATAATACTGTTTTCCCTATAGTACTTACAGACATTGTTATGTTCTCAAATACGCAGGTATCCTTTAATATTTCTTGGACACCAGCTATCTGTTCCAGTCAGATTTTCTGGGGGCTGGACATACACTTCTGCACAGTATTGCAGGTCACCAGGAGATGTGGGCCTGGTAAAAGCAACTGACAGAGGAGTGAATTGTAGAACTCGTTTTTTGTCTTGGGCCTCAGCCAGTCCTTGTGCTCTGTACTTGGTGAGAGCAGCTGCTTCCTCAGTGTGACCCCAACTTCATTTCCTGAACACGATCCCTTGGACTGTTTCCTTCACGTGTCAGACATACAGTTGTGACGGTGTCAGCACCACCAGTGGAGTCAACAAGAACTTCACCATCAATTCTTTGTTTTCAGGTTCTTGGTGTGGAGTCAAGAATGAATAGAACATATCTGAATAGAACATATCTGAGGATGGAGTGTTAACAGATGAGGACTCCCAGGGCAGGTTCATCTCCTGAGAAGGCCCAGCCCTGTAAGATGTGTGTCCCAGTCTTGAGAAACATTTTTCACTTTGCTGAAGAGCAAGTAATAAATAGGGGCCAGAAAGCATACACATGTGGGGCATGTGGGAAATAATTCTATTTCACTGCAAACCTTCAACAGCACCAGAGGCAGCACATTAGAGAGAAACCTTCTGATGTGATGTGGGGGGAACTTCGTTTTTGAAGAGCTGCACAGTCTATGCAACAGGGAATCTCTCTACCTACATGGAGATTGGGAAGGACTTCATAGCCAACATGGGATTTCAGCAAGAGGCCACTAATACCAGGAAGCAACAAAACAACATTAAGGAGTGTGAAGCTGTTTTTCCAGTGAAAAAGGTCATCACAGCTGGGGAAAAGGCAAGAAAGCCTCCAGCCAGACAGAAATACTTGTTGAGGATGAGAGAGTCCTCACTAGTGAAGGGTTTTGTGAGTTCAGCAAATGTGGGACAGCCTGCACCCAAAGGACTAACCTTATTCAACACCAGAAATTTCACACTGGAGAAAAGCCTTATGTGTGCAGTGAATGTGGGAAATCTTTTATCTAAAGGTGCCTCTCATTCTACATCAGAGAGTTCACACTGGCAAAAAGGGCCGTATGAATGCAATGATTCAGGAAAATCTTTTATCTGCCAGTATGGTTTCCTTACACATCAAAGAGTTTACACTAGAAAAAGGCCTTATGAGTGCAGTGAATATGGGAAATTCCTTTAGTTGAAGCTATGACCTCAGTAACCATAGGAAAATCTACACTGGAGAAATGCCTGGTAAGTCCAAAGAACGTGGAGAATCTTTTAGCTGAAGTTCAACCTCATTTATCATCAGCATTCCCACTGAAGAAAGGCCTTATAAATGCAGCAAATATGGGAAATTGTTTAGCTGAAACTTCAGCCTCATGCAATGCCAGAGAGTTTACAGTAATGAGAGGCCATAGAAATGTCGTGAGTATGGGAAATCCTTCAAGCATAACTCGAGGTGCTTAGCTCATCAGAAAGTCCACACTTGGTAAAGGCCTATGAGTGTGCTGAGTTTGGGAAATCCAGCCTCATTCAACAATAGGAAGTTCATACTGGAGATAAGCCTTTTAAGTGCAAAGAATGTGAAAATCTTTTAGCCGGAAGTTCAGCCTCATTCAGGACTGAAGAGTTCACAGTGGAGAAAGACCTTATGAGTATGTGGGAAATCTTTTATTTGAAGCTTCAGCTTCATCCAACACCAGTGTGTTTACACTAGGGAAAGGACTGAGATGTACAGGGATGCGCAATTTCTTTAATAGAATTACACTGGAAGAGAATCCCTGTGATGGGGATGTCTACTTGAATTGCCTCTCATATACCTGGAGGTGTGTCTACGGTGGGGAGATTCCTCATACATCCCAGGTATATGGGGAGCTGTAAGGATCTGAGTTGCACTTTCTAACGTGCCCGTGTCTCTTAGCAGATTTATATTGGTGCCAGTTTCTGTGGCTACAGCGATTTCACCTCTGCCACCTGGCATGTCTAAACAGTGTGCGTTCGTCCTCACCCCATCATGTTTAGGGAAGCCGATCTCTGCCCCCTCACCATTTGTTGGAGGAAAGCGTCAGTAGTCTTAGCTGTTCTGGGATCCTTATTCCCTTCTCTCTGATGATGTTAGGCGGGACCTGACCCAGATTTGGCCGAGATACCGCAATTTCAGTTCTGTTCGTGGCTTGCTGAGAAAGACTGCCTTTTCAGGTAAATGTTTCATGTGATACTTCCAGCCTCCAAGTCACCAACCTGAGAATTTTCTGTCTCACAGTGCCTTGGGGTTTGCAGTAAAATAGTGTTCAAGCTGCCTTTGATCTTTGTGTTCTATTCACTGTGTGAGGTGGTTTCAAAATAGAATTTGGCTCTGCCAGTGTTAAGGGATGAACAGCTTTTAGGGGAATTCCATACTTTTTCTCAGAGGTGAGATAATGATGGAAGAATATAGCTGTCTTTCCAGTTTTGGCCTAGATCCAAAAGCTGCTCTCTTGGGCCACATTTTTGCCCAAGGCTTCCTAGGAAGGACTGTAGGATTTTGTGTTTCTACTTCTGGGCTGGATGCCAGGATTATTTTGTGGGCTCAGAAAACATTTTGAGGAGGTGGGAAGATGTTGTGACTATCAGTGCTTCTGGGAGCAAAATGAATCGCTTTTCTTGTTCACATAATGCCCATTACTGCTGCTGGGAATCCCTACCCCAAATACTGCAAAGGAGGCATGTATCCTGATACCCAGAATTCAGTAGGCTAGTGTCACTGTAAAAGTACAGAGGTAAGGGGGGGCAATCATTGGTACAGAAACACTTGATTAATAGAGAGTGGAGACTGCAGCCACATAGATGGTATGTGTCACTTATAAAACTGTATCCACAAATGTTCCAGTGATTGTGACTGTAGGATCAACGTGCACAGAAGCTATTAGGACCTCTAGGCATGTTCATCTTTTTTATTTATTGTCAGAGAAGTTTTTGTGTATTCCTGTAGCTTCTGTGGGATGTTCACCTCAAGGCCATTGATGCACAAGGAAGAAAACAGGCTTAGATAAAAGGGAGATCACTTAACCCAGCCGTGTGGATTTGGGATGCAGCCATCATTCCTGGTGACTGAGATGGAAAAGAAATTCATTGCTCACCAATATTTGCTGCTACTGAGGCAAGTCTTCCCCTCTTTAGTTTATCAGGAATGAGAGTCAATACAGTGTTGCCCAACCTGATTTTATGAAGACAGTGGAGGTCTCAATGTTATTTTGAACGTTGTAAAGCTTTTGTCAATATAGGTGATGTGTAATGAACTGCAGTTGTTTAAAGTGTAAAATTATTTTGGACATACATATGAACCCATGAAATCATCATCGTGGTAATGAATATATCTGTCACCCCTAATTTACCTCATGTCCTTTGGAAACCTCTCCTTCCCACCCTCAGCCCTCTAGGCAACTATTAGTTTGCCTTTATTTATAATAGACTAATCTGTATTTCTAAAATTTTATTTGAATTAATTAATAAAATGTTTTCTTATTTTCTGAGTTCGTTCATTGTATATAATTATTTTGAGATTTCTTTAGTGATGCTTATGAGCAGTTCTTTCTTTTTTTTCCTGAGTAGTACCTTTTCTGTGGATAACCATTTGTTTATCCATTCACCAATTTATGGGTATTTGGGTTATTTCCAGCTTTTTGGCTATTGCAAATGATGCTGCTATGAACATTTGTGTTTAATTCTTTATATGTGTATATGTTTCACTTTTTTTGAGCCAATAACTCAAAGTATCCGGAGTCACAGGATAGATGAAGGCTTACTTGTGACTGCTAGACAGTGGTCTAAAATGGTTGTTCGATTTTGCATACCTATTAGGAATGTATGAAAGTTTCAGTTCTTCCCTATTGTTACCAGTACTTATTATGGTCAGTCTTTTGAAATTACCCTTTTAATAACTGTGCAATAGTTTTAATTTCATTTCCTTAAGGATTCATGATGTTGAGCATTTTTTCATGAAAAAAACTTTTCATTCTCACACCATGACCAATTTCAAAGTGTCAGTGTGGCATCACTGAACATGGAGTTGGATAAAGTTGCCAGTAGCCCACCATTATACTATTTTTAAACTTTATTTATTTAATTTTTCGCTGTGTTGCGTCTTCGTTGCTGCGCATGGGTTTTCTGTAGTTGCGGAGAGCAGGGGTTACTCTTTGTTGCCGTGCACAGGCTTCTCATTGTGGTGGCTTCTCTTGTTGCAGAGTACGGGCTCTAGGCACACGGGCTTCAGTAGTTGTGGCTCGTGGGCTCTAGAGCGCAGGCTTAGTAGTTGTGGCCCGCAGGCTTAGTTGCTCCGTGGTATGTGGGATCTTCCTGGACCAGAGCTCGAACCCGTATCCCATACATTGGCAGGCGGATTCTTAACCACTGCACCACCAGGGAAGTCCCTTGAATATTTGATTTTAAAACAATTTAGTGGAAGTGTAATTGACAACATATAAACTGCACATATTTAAAGTGTACATTTGATATTTGATACATACTTACACTCTGAAACCAAAAATTTCCTCCTGCCTTTAAAAATTCATCTTTATTAACATAAAATGATAATAAAAGGACATTCTACCATTTTTAATGACTATTTTCAAATAAATACAAAAAATGGAAAAAAAACTATGAAGCCTTGTTAATCCTTCCCCCAATACTCCATCTTTATTTATTATATCTTTATCTCTGGTTTTTAAACTTTATTTATTTATTTTATTTTTGGCTGTGTTGGATCTTCGTTGCTGCCCACGGGCTTTCTCTAGTTGCAGTGAGCGGGGGTTACTCTTCATTATGGTGCGTGGGCTTCTCATTGCGTTGGCTTCTCTTGTTGTGGAGCATGAGCTCTAGGTGCACGGGCTTCAGTAGTTGTGGTGTGTGGGCTCAGTAATTGTGGCTCACAGGCTCTAGAGCTCAGGCTCAATAGTTGTGGCACACAGGCTTAGTTGCTCTGCAGCATGTGGGATCTTCCCGGACCAGGGCTCGAATCCGTGTCCCCTGCATTGGCAGGCGGATTCTTTTTTTTTTTTTGCGGTACGCGAGGCTCTCACTGTTGTGGCCTCTCCCGTTGTGGAGCACAGGCTCCGGACGCGCAGGCTCAGCGGCCATGGCTCACGGGCCCAGCCGCTCCGCGGCATGTGGGATCTTCCCAGACCGGGGCGTGAACCCGTGTCCCCTGCATCGGCAGGCGGACTCCCAAACACTGCGCCACCAGGGAAGCCCGGCAGGCGGATTCTTAACCACTGCACCACCGGGGAAGCATCTTTATTTTTTACTAATGATTATTTCGTTATTTCATTAGTTCATTTTTCATTTGTCTCCATGCAGAGTGATTATTTTATTTTTTGTTGTTGGTTTTTTGTTTTTGTTTTGGCCTCACCAAGGGGCATTTGGGATCTTAGTTCCCTGCCCAGGGATTGAACCCCTGCCCCCTGCAGTGGAAGCGCAGAGTCTTAATCACTGGACTACCAGGGAAGTCCCTTATTTTTAATCCTAGACATCATGTGATTACCTCTTCATAGTGCATTTCTAAAATGTAAGGCATCTTTCATAACTTCAATAACATCCACAGAAAATTAAAAATATTTTCAAATACAACCCCCCAGGTGATATTTTGCATATATCCTATTTCCTGTAAATTTTGTTTAGTGGTTAAAGATGAAAGCTATAGCAATATGCACTGACCATTTGATCGGGATTTTACCTTCATTGAGGTTTACCAGAAGTGATAGTAGATTGTTATAATTGATAGGGAAGGATGCCAATATTTTTAAAGGTGTACATTCTTCTCAGTATTTGACATTTATTATCATTTCATTGATAAGCAAGAGATGTTATTTTATGTCATAATCCCAAAGTGTTTTCTGGTACTGGTTCGGTGTGAATTTAGTCTTGATTTGCTTGCACAGACATGGGCATCTTGATTATGATATTGGATGCACATTATGTCTGGGCATTCTCTATTTAAAAATACTTTTTTAACCATTAAAAAAATTGAAGTGTAGTTAATTTACAATGTTATGTTAGGTTCTGGTATACAGCAAAGTGATTCAGTTATATATGTGTATGTGTGTGTTGTGTGTATTCTTTTTCAGATTCTTTTACATTATAGGCTTTTACAAGGTATTAAATATAGTTCCTGTACTGTACAGTAAGTTTTTTTTTTTTTTTAGATTCCACATATACGTGATATGATGTGATCATTGTTTTTCTGGTGGTTAAGACTTCACCTTCCAATGCAGAGTGTGCAGGTTTGATCCCTGGCTGGGGACCTAAGATCCACATGCCTCACGGCCAAAAAACCAAAACATAAAACAGAAAGAATACTGTAAGAAAGTTAAAAAAGACTTTAGAAATGGTCCACATTAAAAATATATATGATAATCTCTAGGTCCATCCATGTTGCTATATGGACTTTTTTCTTTTGGTTGCACTATGCAGCTTGCAGATCCTAGTTCCCTGACAAGGGATCAAACCCAGGCCATGGCAGTGAAAGCATGGAGTCCCAACCACCAGACTGCCAGGGAAGTCCCTGCATGGGCAGTCTTTACATGAGATTCCATAGGTACTGAATCTTTACTTGTTTGATGGCATTGGTTGGTAATATTTTGTTTAATCTCATTTGAAACAAGATTTCACCCATGGTAGTATGGAGACGTGTGGCCTATAGGCAGTATCATGGAGGCTGACTTTGGTGGAAGAGGAGTTATTAGTGGCAATAGAGATAGGAAGTGTACTGGTCTCAGTGTTGATATCTATCATTGTGGTTGGTGGGAGTGATCAAGCCAAATAGCCAACAACATGGTTCCCATTGATCCTAATCTGACGCTTGTTTGGTTCCCTGTGGTGTGCATGAAGAGAGTGTAGCTTACCATGGATTTGTTAGTCCACCAATGGATGTGTAGTCCACACAGGGTTGGAATTTCTCGGATAAGGAAGGGGTACAGCAACAGAGTAAGGATTAAAGTAGGGGGTCATCCGGAGACCAGTAGTAGGGCATTTGTTTGTCCCTTGAGTATCACCCAAATTGTGTCACTTGTTCTGGGGGAGATTAGTTCCACTTTTTTTTATATATAAATTTATTTATTTATTTATTTATTTTTGGCTGTGTTGGGTCGTCGTTTCTGTGCGAGGGATTTCTCTAGCTGTGGCAAGCAGGGGCCACTCTTCATCGCGGTACGCGGGCTTCTCACTGTCGCGGCCTATCTTGCTGCGGAGCACAGGCTCCGGACGCGCAGGCTCAGTGGCCATGGCTCACGGGCCCAGCCGCTCCGCGGCATGTGGGATCTTCCTGGACCGGGGCACGAACCCGTGTCCCCTGCATCGGCAGACGGACTCTCAACCACTGCGCCACCAGGGAAGCCCTAGTTCCACTTCTTGATGTTGAAGTCAGGTCCGGGTTGTTCCACAATGCCTTTAGTGGAGCAAAGTACATGGTTGGCAGATTAGGTTGCCTCTTCAGAGAGTAGTGGTGGGGTTTTTTGGCTTGCACTGGATGATAAGTGAACACAGGATGAGGATGGTCCCAGAGCTAGTGTTGCACTTAAGGTCCACACTGGGATCCAGGGAGAAGCGACTGGGTTCTGGATTCTCTATGAGGGAAACGTGAAAGTACGAGGTGGATGTTCCCTTGCTGGGGGTAGCAATATCAGGGCTCTCGTGTCCGGGGAAACTGGAAACTGCATTTTATGGCATGGGTGTGTGTATCAGCAAAGGTCCCCATGGCTCAATTGGTGGTCTCCTCATTTCCCATGCATTTAAATATAGTATAATTATGTGATAGGTGTCTGGATTTAATGTAGTGACAATTATGGACAGTATTCTTGACCAACTGGGGGATTGTCTTCCAAGTTCTCTCAGCAGCCCTGTTTTAAATGCCCATTATATCATTCTGTGATACCAGCTACTGTACAATGATAGGGTAACTGAAGAACACAGGAGTATTTTTTTATTCAGGTGTAATAGACATATAGAAGTGTATTAGTTTCAGGTGTAACATAATGATTTGATATTTGTATATGTTTATTTCAAAATGATCACCACACTAAGTCTAGTTAATATCTGTCACCATACATAGTTACAAAATTCTTTTTCTGTGATAACTTTTCAAAATTCTCTTAGAAACTTTCAAATATTCAATACAGTATTAACTACAGTAACCATGCTGTACGTTATATCCCCGTGACTTATTTATAAGTGGAAATTTGTGCCTTTTGATCCGTTTTACCCACCCTCCACCTCCTGCCAGTGGCAATCACCGATCTATTCTCTGTATCTCTGAGTTTGGTTCTTATTTTTGATGTTTTTGTTTCTTTAGATTCTGCATATAAGTGAGATTATATGATATTTTTCTTTCTCTATCTGACTTATTTCACTTATCATAATACTCTCAAGGTCCATTTGTGTTGCCCGAAATGGCAAGATTTCCTTCTTTTTTGATGGCTGAATAATATTCTGTTGTGTATGTGTCTCTGTGTTTGTGTATGTATCACATTAAAAAAAAACATTTATTTACTTAGTTGTTTATTTGGCTGCATTGGGTCTTAGTTGCGGCACGCGGGATCTTCGTTGCGGCCCACGGGCTTCTCTCTAGTTTTGGTACAGGGGATCTAGAGTGCTCGGGCTTTGCCGTGCACGGGCTTTATTGCCCCACGGCATGTGGGATCTTACTTCCCTGACCAGGTATTGCACCTGCATCCCTGCATTGGAAGCATGGAGTCTTAACCACTGGACCACAGGTAAGTCCCATGTATCACATTTTCTTTATCCATTCATCCACCAGTGGACACTTAGGCTTTTTCCATGTCTTGGCTACTGTAAGTAATGCTGCACTGAACATGGAGGTTCATATATCTTTTTTCATTTTTTTCCCTAAATAAATACCCAGAAATGGAATTGCTAGATCATATGGTAGTTCTATTAATTTTTAGGCGGAACTCCATATTGTTTTCCAATTTACATTCCCACCAACAGTGCACAAGTGTTCCCTTTATCCACATTCTCACCAACGCTTATTTGTTTTATTGATAATGGGCATTCTAAGAGGTGTTAGGTGATAAATCATTGTGGCTTTTATTTGCATTTTCCTGATGATTAGTTGTGTCGAGTATCTTTTCATGTTCCTCTTGGCCATTTTTATGTCTTCTTTGTAAAAATGTCTATTCAGATCCTCTGTCCATTTTTTAATTGGATTGTTTGACTTTTTTACAAATAGTTGTTATATGAGTTCTTTATATATTTTATTCTTTTTTATGCAATTGTAAATGGGATTGTTAGATTAAATTTTCTCTTTCTGATAGTGTATAGAAATGCAACTGTTTTTTGCATATTGATTTTGTATACTGCAAGTTTACTGAACTTGTTTATTAGTTCCAACAGGCTTTTTGGTGTTTAGTCTTTAGGGTTTTCTATGTATATAATATGTCGTCTGCAAATAGTGACAGTTTTACTTCTTCCTTTACCATTTTGATGCCTTTATTTCTTTGTCTTGCCTACCTGTACTGGCTGGGACTCTCAGTACTATGTTGAATAAAAGTTGTGAGAGTAGGCATTCTTGTCTTGTTCCTGCTCTTGGAGGAAAAGCTTTCAGCAATGCTTTTTTAATAACCAGTGTTGTGTTTTCCTTGTGGTGACGTGGTAGCCTATATCTAACTGTATAACTCGTGGAAGTTCTCAAAGGGTATAAAAGCTGTTTTGTTATCTCCTCAGTAATATTATCAGAGGTTAGTACCTTGCATGGGTAGGCCAGGAGGAGACCAAAATAGGAATCTCCAATTGTTAAGGCATGTTCAATGGCTACTTGTGCTGTAGGAAGTGTACCCATGAAGTCTTTTTGCAGCGTTTGGTGTCCTGTCCACTCTGTGAATTTATCCTCCCATATAGTGGGCCTAGTGTCTAGTTTTCTGGTATGTTACAGTCTCTAATGGCTTTATGTAAATCATACTCTGTGGATCAATTCCTGTATTAACAGTCTATTTCCATAATCCCTATAATGCCCCATTGCTCTGATCTCGCATGTGCTCATAGATAGAAGAAACATGGTGGTTTGTCCTGAAATTCTGTGGCTCTCCTCTACCAAAAGGCTTACCTGCTTTGGTGGTTTATTTAGTTTGCCAGCTTTAGCCTTGTATTGTGCCTCCTGCATGTCTTGGTCTGTGTGAGCTGACATGTGTTGCACCAGGATTAGCAGAGGGGGAGCCACTGTGGTGATTTCTCCCACCCCATTTCGCCTTGTATTTTCCTGCCCTAATTTTGCCAAAGTCTCAAACAAATAGTCCACTATCCACTGACTAGGAGTCAGTAAAAATATGAATGTTAGGGAAATTTTATCCAGAGCATGTGGTACCAGTAGGAGAATTACATGCACTCTGCTTATTCGACACTGTGGTCTATTCCCCACGTGGAAATCGGAGTGAGTGAATAGTGGGAATAGACTGCATTGTATGAATTCCTTACACCCTGTGCTTGCTCCATTGATAAAGGAAGACCATTGCCTTTCTTATTTTGAGAGCACTAATGTTCATCCTCTGGTCCCCACTGAAAAAGAGGTAGAGTCATTACTGGAGGTTTTGGCAAGTTACTGTCTGGTGGAGGGTATGTTGCTACTTCCTCTTTGAGTGCCTCATGCAGCAGGGCCTGTTTTAGCTTGGTATATACATTTTAGTTTTTATTTTATTTTATTTTAATTTATCTATGGATGTCTGTATGGCTAAGTTGGGTCTTCATTGCTACACATGGGCTTTCTCTAGTTGCGTTGAGCGGGGGCTTCTCTTGTTGCGGAGCACAGGCTCTAGGCGCCCGGGCTTCAGTAGTTGTAGCATGCAGACTCAGTAATTGTGACTCGCGGGCTCTAGAGTGCAGGCTCAGTAGTTGTGGTGCACGGGCTTAGTTGCTCTAGGTATGTGGCATCTCCCCGGACCAGGGCTCAAACCCGTGTCCCCTGCATTGGCAGGAGGATTCTTAACCACTGCGCCACCAAGTAAGTTCCCCCAAAACATTTTTTTTAAGTTACTTAAAGTCTTACTATGTTCTATGGATAGGCCACATACATATTACATAATGAGCCTTATATGTTTTATCATAAATTTGCCTTTGAATTTTAGGACTTTTTAAATTACATTTTAAGTGAAGTGAGCTTTCAGTTCTTATTAAAAGTAAAAACTATAACACATGATCAACCCATATACAACAAGTTTTCATCTCTGAACCTCCAAGCTTGTATTGTTTATGCATCTCTATATCACTCATCTTATATGGGTTTGGGGTTCATTCTAATACGGATTTTTAAAGCAAGTTAATACATATACATGTGTGTATTCATATTCATTCAGAATCCTAAGAAAATTGTAGCATACTATGCATTCTCTTTCCCATCTCCTCTTCTCTTCCGGAGATAACGTCATACACATGTCTAGAGAGGTTCTTCATTCAGTTTTACAAATGTTGATATTCTGTTGTGTGAATGGTGCATTATTTATTTAAACATCTTCTTTTAGTTGTATGTTTGTTTCCAACATGGGATTCTAATTACTAGGCTTTGAATCCATAAACACATATTAATGCCCATTTAAAATGAGAAGGTGGGGGACTTCCCTGGTGGTTCAGTGGTTAAGAATCCACCTGCCAATGCAGGGGACACAGGTTCGAGCCCTGGTCCGGGAAGTTCTCACGTGCCAGGGAGCACCTAAGCCTGTGCTCCACAACTACTGAGGCTGCACTCTAGAGCCCGCCAGCCACAACTACTGAGCCCACATGCTGCAACTACTAAAGCTCATGTGCCTACAGCCCATGCTCAGGAACAAGAGAAGCCACCAGAATGAGAAGCCCGTACACCGCAATGAAGAGTAGACCCCACTCGCCGCAACTAGAGAAAGCCCGCAGGCAACAACTAAGACCCAATGCAGCCAAAAATAAAAATAAACAGATATTTTTTTAAAAGATGGAGTTGGGTGGAGCCTGTGGATACCGGAACCCGGATGTGCGGTTGCCTGGAAACTACAAGTTTTCCGCTGGAATATATTCGCCCCTGCTTTATGGGCTTATGTCTGCCCATATTAACTACATTCCCACCTTCCCTTGTAAGATTACATTATGTATGGAAATGAAATGAGCCTTAAGGCTTAAAATTGCCTCCTTGGAATTCTCAATGGGAGGACAGAGACAATATGAAGATTTGAGAGCTGCTGCTGAACATACATACAATTTTTATGTAGGTGCTCCTACAATTTGCTGATTTGCCATAGTAAAGCACATTATGTGAAAGACAGGATGTAAACATGAACATTTTAACGGGGGTTAGTTGTGTCTGGTGGGGCAAGGAGAGTGCCAGTTACACTATTCACTTGTATTTAAATGTCTTCACGCGGTAGTGTTGTTCTGTGTTTGAAATGAAATTAACTATGATCACCTCTGCATGGACAGAGCAGAGGAATGTCTCACATTATTTACTGGATGTGAACTTTTGAAGACAGGGATCTCACCTCCGTCACTCTCTGCTCTTTCCTCTGCAGGGCTGACAAGTATAGAGCCCACAGGAACAGATTTCAGTTTCTTGCATTTCAGACTGCAATTTCAAATTACACAGTCAGGGTTCACACTTCCCCAAATTTATCAAAAGAAAAATGTTTTAAAGGTTTAGATCATTTGAATCAGGATCTCAGCATTGTTACCTACATTGCATTTACCTATTTTGTCTTTTAGGCCTCTTTTAATTTTTCTCTCTCTTTCTTACTTTTTTTTTTTTTTGTTTTCTTTTTTGAAGAAGAAAATGGATCATTTGTTTAGGATCATTTCCACCAGTATATTAGCTAATTGCAACTTTTTTTGTGGGGGGGGGGCCACACAGCCCGGTTTGTGGGATCTTAATTTCCCAACCAGGGATCAACCCGAGTCCATGGCAGTGAAAGCCCAAGTCTTAACCATTGGACCACGAGGGAATTCCGTAACTACTGCCTTTTGATGTTGCCTAACGCATTCTCTCAAATTGCCAACAAATGCAGAATTAACTCTAGAGGATAATCTAAATCAGGTTCAGCTTTTTGTCAATTGATACTTCAGAGGTAGTGCAGTGTCTTTTTCATTGCCTACAACTGGGTGCCATTATGACATGTACATAGCTCTTTCTGTGATGTGACGATTGATCAGTCCATGTGCTTCCCCAATACCAGTTTCCCACCAACCTGTTGTTTGCTGGTTTCAGTTGTTACTGATGATCATTCTGTAGGTCTATTATTAGAGGAAGCAAAATGTTGATATCTTATTTCTAGTTGTGAATTTTCACTTAGAATTCTGTAAAGAAGACCTTTTCCCTATTCTCTATTTGGTTACCCTAAAGTAGTCTGTACTGGAAAAGCAGGAGAAATGATTCCTATTTTCCCTTTATTTTTCAGATTCCAGAATAACTAGTCAATTCCTTAAACAATGTAGCTTTCTATCAATTAGGAGAATGTGGATATTAAAATACTTGCTGTGTTTAAATCTTGTTCAGGTGCTTTTCTTTGATGTTTATTGGAGAATGGGATTCTATTCAAGTTGAATCTTGTGGCATCCTCATCCTAAAGTGACCCCAGTTCTCTGATAGTTTCCTTGTGTCCTGGTTTGAATAGATGTTCTTTTTTTTTTTTTGCGGTACGCGGGCCTCTCACTGTTGTGGCCTCTCCCGTTGCGGAGCACAGGTTCCGGACGCGCAGGCTCAGCGGCCATGGCTCACGGGCTCAGCCGCTCCGCGGCATGTGGGATCCTCCAGGACCGGGGCACGAATACGTGTCTCCTGCATCCGCAGGCGGACTCTCAACCACTGCACTACAAGGGAAGCCCTAGATGTTCTATCTTGAACATTTCCTGCTTCAGATCTGGAATTGGCAATTTTTAAAAATACACTATATTCTTTGAGTGAGAAATTGCATTTGAATAACACACCTGAGTAATTGGGATGGTAATTACTCCAGAGAGGACCATCATATGTAGATGTGTTTAATGGAAAGAGGTAAAATAAATATACATGGCTTAAATCAAATACAGATCAAGTTAATATTTATTCTTCTAAGCAAATTTAAAGTTATACAGTGTTTACTTTAATTCTTTTCAATTTCTTTTTTCCCCTTTTGATCAAAGCCCCAGTTTCCACTGTGTACTGTACTTACTTATTAATACCAAAATATTAATATCAATATTTTATGTAAAATAAAATTACACATAAAATGTTAAGATCTTTATAGGTATTTTCAATGCATGTATTTCAGTAGAAATATACAATCAAAATTTATATTTTAAAATATACTTGAAATATTACAATTTTGTATGGATAAACTACAGATTTATTATATGGTCAATTTTATATGTTTTGTCATAATTTTGTCATTGAATTTGATTGTTTTAATTTCATTTTGGTATATTTTTTGATAATTATATATAAAATATTTTTGTCCAAAATTCAAAACTATAACTTAGGTAAATTTGCATATGTCTAGATTCTATTCCTGTTCCTCCATACTGTTTTGTCTCTGCCCCATCACTCTTTTAAGATTCTAGTTAATTCTTAAATATTTTAAAATATTAAAATATGTATTTAAAATGCAGTTGTATATATGTGCATGTGTGTTTATTTACATTTATATTCTTATTCCTTCATAATCATAAGAATAATTGTAGAATACTGTACACTCTACCTGAGGAAGTAAATTTTTTTTAATAAATTTATTTTATTTATTTATTTTTGGCTGTGTTGAGTCTTTGTTGCTGTGCGCAGGCTTTCTCTAGTTGCGGTGAGCAGGGCTGCTCTTTGTTGCAGTGTGCGGGCTTCTCACTGCAGTGGCTTCTCTTGTTGCAGAGCATGGGCTCTAAGCACACGGGCTTCAGTAGTTGTGGCACACGGGCTCAGTAGTTGTGACTCAAGGGCTCTAGAGCGCAGGCTCAGTAGCTGTGGCACACGGGCTTAGTTGCTCTGCGGCATGTGGGATCTTCCTGGACCAGGGCTTGAACCCGTCTCCCCTGCATTGGCAGGCAGATTCTTTACCACTGCGCCACCAGGGAAGTCCCAGAAGTAAAATTTATACTTTAAGACAGGACAAGAAAAATTACACATAAAATTCTCTTTGTGTTTTTTTGAGCCTCCTCCGTCCCTCCCTAATGTGCAGTGTGCATCTGCATTACACATTAACCAGAGCTCCTCAAGGTGGAAGTGCCTGCTCAATCGTAATGATCAATTTTTTCCTTTCTTCTGCAGTGTTACTTCTTAAAATGGTGTTCATTCCCAGCTCTCTAGGGGGTCATGGTGACTTGCTGTTTGCTTTGTATGTGCTTACCTGGACTTTGTATCCTTGGTGGACTTTATGTAAAATATATGTTATTTTGATGTACAATCCTTTCTCAAAAATGTATATGACTGTGCCTTCAACTTCTAACAGGCAGAGCAGTTCTCAGACCTTTCTGAGAATCTGCTTTCCAGCTTATAATCTTCAGTTTGGCTTGAATAAAATTCTCTTTTTTTCTTTTTAACTTGATAGTTAATTGAATTTTTGTGGATATAACTCACCTCCATTTTTTCCCTTAAGAATATATCCTGGGGATTTCTCTGGCGGTCCAGTGACTCTGCGCCTCCACTGCAGGGGTCACAGGTTTAATCTCTAGTCAGGGAACTAAGATCCTGCATGCTGCGTGGCCAAAAAAAAAAAAAGAAAACAAAAGATATTTCCTGAAGGTAACATCACGCATGGGCATGGTAAGGAGAACCTTCATTCAAATTATGCCTGTAGAGAAAGATAGTATGTGAATGGTGCATCATTTATTCAAACAACAGCCTTTATGTAAAAAAAAAATCAATTTAGATGAATTTCATAAGGATTCCAGTTAATTTTTCATATAGATTCCAACTGATTTTTTAAAATTAATTAATTTTATTTTTGGCTGCATTGAGTCTTCGTTGTTGCATGTGGGTTTTCTCTAGTTGTGTTGAGCGGGGGCTCCTCTTCATTGTGGTGCATGGGCTTCTCTTTGTGGTGGCTTCTCTTGTTGCAGAGCACGGGCTCTAGACATGTGGGCTTCAGTAGTTGTGGCACACGGGCTCAGTAGTTGTGGCTCACAGGCTCTAGAGCACAGGCTCAGTAGTTGTGGTGTATGGGTTTAGTTGCTCCATGGCATGAGGGATCTTCCTGGACCAGGGCTCAAACCTGTGTCCCCTGCTTTGGCAGGCGGATTCTCAACCACTGTGCCACCAGGGAAGCCCCCAACTGATTTTTTACAGTTGCATTATCAATTAAATGGAGGAATGATATCCTACACAACAATTCACATGTAGCTGGGGCAATTGGACATTCATAGGAAAAAAAAAAAACAACCGACCTCAACCTAAGCCTCAAACAATATACAAAAATTAACTCAAAATAAATCACAGGTTTAAATCTAAATTGTAAAACAATTTAAAGAAATTTAAAAGAAAACATTTAAATTCCTAAAAATAAAATAATAATAAAGTAATTAAAAAAATTTTTTTAAAGAAAACATAAAAAAATCTTTCTCACCTACGACTAAGCAGAGATCTTAGACATGGCAACTGAAGTAAAATCTATGGGAAAAAAAAGTTAAACTTCCTCAAATTTAAAAACTTTTTCTCTATTGAAGAACTGTGAAGAGGGTGAAAAGGCAAGCTACAGAGTAGGAGAAAATATTTGCAAACAGAATACTCAGCAAGAGCCTTGTTCTTAGAATATATAAAGAGCTCTTAAAATTCAACAGCAGTCCAACAGGAAAATAAACAAAAGACAGAACCTGAAGAAGAGAAACAGATGACAAATAAGCACATAAAATGATATTCAATATTATTAGGCATTAGGGAATGCAAATTAAAACCAGAATCAGATACATATATCAGAATGGCTAAAATGAGAAAAAATAGTGATGACGCTAAATGCTGGTGAACATGAGAAAGTGAAAGTTTTATACCTTTCTTGTGAGAATATAAAATGATGCAGCCACTGTGGAAATAGTTTGGAAGTTTTTTACAATAGTAAAAATGCACTGCCCCTATGACGCAGCAATTGCATTCCTAAGTATTTGTCCCAGAGAAGTGAAAACATAATAATACAAAATCTGCACACTGTACAAATGGCAGCTTTATTTGTGATAGTCCCAAACTGGCAATAACTCAGTTATCCTTCACCAAGAGAATAGTTAAATGAATAATGATATAGCCATAGCATGGAATACTACACAGCAGTAACATGGGATGACTGTTGATACACGCAATGACTTGGCACAGATCATAAGTCCATTACACTGAATTTAAAAAACCAAGCTTAAAAGGTCACAAACTATAAAATTCCATTTGTATAACATGTATAACACAACCAAATTATAGAGGTGGAAAACAGATTAGTGGTGGCCTGGGACTGGGAATGTGGGGGTGGCAGCGGGGGGAATAGGTAAGGTGAGGCTATAATTGTAGCACAAAGGAAACTTGTGGTGACAGGAAAGTTCTGCATCTTGAATTTGGTGGTATTGCATAGAACTATACACAGGTACACATACACACAAGTACATATAAAACTGGTGTAATCTGAAAAAAACCTGGTTATTTTGCAGGTTTTTTGCAACATCCTTGATATTTTGTTTTTTTTTTTGTTTTTTTTTTTTTTTTTTTGCGGTACGGGCCTCTCACTGTTGTGGTCTCTCCCGTTGCGGAGCACAGGATCCAGACGTGCAGGCTCAGCGGCCAAGGTTCACAGGCCCAGCCGCTCCGCGACATGTGGGATCTTCCCGGACCAGGGCACAAACCCGTGTCCCCTGCATTGACAGGCGGACTCTCAACCACTGCGCCACCAGGGAAGCCCCATCCTTGATATTTTAGTACATCTTTGTAAACTGTTACCATTGCAGAAAACAGCACAAAAGTACATGGGACATCCCTGTACATTTTTTTTTTTTGCAATTTCATATGAACCTACAATTATTTAAAATTTAAAAATAAAAATCATATGTGTGTGTGTATATGTACATATATGTGGATATACACACATACACATACAGGATGATGGAGAAGCAAATGTGATGTATCCAAATAACATATTGTCACTTGGCAATGAAAAGAGATGAACTCAGGAGTTCCCTGGTGGTCCAGTTGTTAGGACTCCACACTTTCCCTGCCGAGGGCCCAGGTTCAGTCCCTGGTTGGGGAACTAAGATCCCGCAAGTGGCATGGTGCGGTCAAATAAATAAATAAAATGTTTAAAAAGAGAGAGAGAGAGAGAGATGGACCCATGATTTACATTGATGTGGATGGATTTCAAAACTGCTGAGAGAAAGGAGCCTTACCAACAAGAGTACATACAAAATAATTCCATTTATATAGAGTTCTGTAATAAGTAACCTAATATTTGGTGGAAAAATAAATTCAAACCATTGTTTTCTTTAGGACTGGGGGTGAGGGCTGACTGGGAAGGAGCATGAGAGGACTCCCTAGGTGATGGTAATGTTCTATATAACTCGGTAAATATCCATTTACAATTAGAGGATTTCACTGTATCTATATTTTATATCAAAAGGATGGACTGTTAGGAATTCCCTGGCAGTCCAGTGGTTAAGAGTCTGGGCTTCCGCTACTGGGGGCCTGGGTTCGATCCCTGGTTGGGGAACTAAGATCCTGCAAGCCGCACAGCAAAGCCAAAATAAATAAATAAATAAATAAAATAAACAAATATTGAACTCCGTGATTAGCATGCTGAATTATTTAAGGGAAGTGTACAGATGTGCGTAATTTACTTTGAATGTATAAAAAAATAAGATGGATTTATGGGTGGATAGAGCCAGGTGCTAAGTTTACAGTTAGCTGTCCCTTATGAAATTTATTCTATTTTGCTGTTTATTTGAAACCTTCACAATAAAATAAGGGAAAAAATCAATTGCAGATGGATTGCATATAGATTACAGAGGGATTTATCTTTAAATGGAAAAAACACTCAATGGATATAATTCATATGAACAAAACCTCTTTGAATTTCTCAATTACATTTAAGGGTTTAAAAAGTGTTCTGAGATCAAAAGTTTTGAGAACTTCTAGCCTAGAAAAATATTTGCTTATATGCATTATAATACGTAGACAAAAACATGTATAGTATCATTGTTGTACCTGTCCCAAATTGGAAGCAACCCAAAGGCTCAGCAGCGGGAGAATGGCTAGATAATTTATGACAATAGAATTCTTAACAGCAGTGAAAATGAGTAAGACAGAGAACATGCAGTGACGTGGATGAGTCTTACAGAGATTTATTGTGTGAAAGAAGTTAGACCAAACAGATTCCATAAGATATGATTGCATTTATACAAAGGTATAATACAGGAAATTTTCGACTATATGTCAAAGAACTATACACTACAGGGAACACTATCAGGAAAAACCATTAAATGATGTCCTAAAAAATAGATGATTGGGGCCTCTCTTGTGTCTCTGGAAGCCACTTAAGAGGCAGATAGGGTTGAGGGACATCCCCTCCCGCCACTCTGAGAAAATAGAAGAGTTTACTGGAAGTATTTCAATCCAAAAGCTGCCATTGTGTGAGGGATCCTTTCTGAGAAAATAACTAAAAGTCTGGCTGAAGCAACTTGATGAAGAATCAAGTTTGTTGGTCTACCTTTGTGCCCAGTGAAAATCATGTTGTATATTATGGACAATTGTGCAAATCTGAATCTCTCTTTAATGCAGGGGAGAAAGAGTTCATGCATTTTACTGTTGTCCATTCCATACGTAACTAAACGTAAATTTAAGTTCATTAGTTTTAAATATTATTTGTCAGGCTTAATCGAATTTCCGTTTTGCTTCACAGTCTATAAACTCCCAGGGTCATCGCAGCATGTGTAACAGCAGCGTCTCCTACAGTGCCATACCTTACTGAGGATTCTCAAAAAAGTGATTCTGAGAGTTGTGACCCCTATACCATGAGGAAGAGCTTTGATTACACCCTGAAAACCTGGTACTGTGTCTTGGAATCTAACAGGATAAAAAAGAGCAAACTATAGGGCACCTCACTAATCTCCAAATACCAGGTAAGTTTTGTGTGATTTTCCAAATTGACAGGAACTACATCTGAGAGGGTTTTTTTAAAAAATATATTTATTTATTTGGTTGCATTGGGTCTTAGTTGTGGCAGGTGGGCTCCTTAGTTGTGGCATGTGCACTTATAGTTGTGGCATGCATGGGGGATCTAGTTCCCTGACCAGGGATTGAAACAGGGCCCCCTGCATTGGGAGTGTGGAGTCGTACCCACTGTGCCACCAGGGAAGTCCCTTTTTTTTTTTTTTAATGTGGACCATTTTTAAAGTCGTTACTGAATTTGTTACAATATTGCTTCTGTTTTGGTTTTTTGGCCCCGAGGCATGTGGGATCCTAGCTCCCTGACCAGGAATCTAACCCACAGACCACTCAGGATGTCCCCATCTGAGAGTTTTTAAGATCTCTTTTGAGCAGATCTTGTTGCTGCTAGAAAATATAAAATGAACAAGGAAAGGATATAGAAGTAAGGAGTAGCAAGGACTGAGTAAGAAAGGGTCTGAGCAAAGTCAGTATTTACTGTTACTTTGAGGTGGTTTCGCCTGGGAGGGGATCCCATCAAGGTAGGGTAGGAATCGTTTCCTCTAGGGGTGCGTCATGTTCCCATGTAAACTGAGATTAATCAGAGCGGGATCAAGCCCTAGACCACAATTTTCACTTTATAGTTATGAATTGGAGTAGAAAATGACCCAATGTTTGCAGTCAGCAAATGTCATCTGGCAACCTTGGTTTACGAACTGGAAAGCATTTGGATTGGTTTGACATGAAAAGTACTCACCCCTCTCCCAAACCTAAGTCCTGTGAGATTTGAAGTAATGGGAGAATTAAGGATTCTTCTTTGTCTACTGTGTATTCACAGGCAAAAAGAATATTAGAGATAAACAACCAGGACCTACTGTATAGCACAGGAAACTATATACTCAATATTTTGTAATAACCTATAAGAAAAAGGAATTTAAAAAAAAGATACATATTAACATGTATGTGTAACTGAATCACTTTGCTACACACCTGAAACTAACACAACACTGTAAATCAACTATTCTTCAATTTTTAAAAAAAGAATATTAGGGAATATATGAATTTCTATTAAAAAAAATGGAAAAGGTAAACCCAAAATAGTGTGAGCAAGCTTTATAGTGGAAAAATTTGGTGCACAATTGTATATACATGTGTGTGTATATACATTCTCAAGAAATGAAATATATTGCCTCTGCATTCAATCTGATACAATAGGATGTTTTGTTTGAAATACAAAGAGGAATTCCAGCCTCACACAGTTAATTGTGAATATCCCATGAAGTCTTTGGAAGACTCCCCTATATATCCACAGGAGAATAAAACTGAGTAAAGAAACTTAAAAAGAAAAATGAAATGTAATTCCAGTGGTAATATAGAAAAGCCAAAAAAAAAAAAAAATAGTGCCATAAAATCCCTGAGTATCTTACGTAAAATAAAATCTTAAATTGAAATACTTTTTTTTAAAATTTTTTGGTGGGGGAGGCCCACACTGCATGGGCATGTGGGATCTTAGTTCCCTGACAAGGGATACTATCTCTGTTTTTATTTATTTAGGCTGCGTTGGGTCTTCGTTGCTGCGTGCAGGCTTTCTCTAGGTGCGGTGGGGCAGGGGGGCGTGCTATTCTTTGTTGCGGTGCGCGGACTTCTCATTACAGTGGCTTCTCTTTTTGCGGAGCATGGGCCCTAGGCACATGGGCTTCAGTAGTTGTGGCTGGCAGGCTTAGTTGCTCCGTGGCATGTGGGATCTTCCCAGACCAGGGCTCAAACCTGTGTCCCCTGCAATGGCAGGCAGATTCTTATCCACTGTGCCACCAGGGAAGTTTTATACTATTTCTAAATATCCTCAGCCATTTCTGAAGGACGTGGTAAAACTACGTTCACGGTCTTTGTATAACTATTTACCTATAGGTCCCGATTTGGCTAAATCTAATAGGGCAGTTTCTGTTTTTTGTTGTTGTTTTTTTATAATTCCATTTTTAATACATTACCTTAATCAAAACTGCCTCAGGGGCTTCCCTAGTGGAGCAGTGGTTGAGAATCTGCCTGCCAATGCAGGGGACATGGGTTCGAGCCCTGGTCTGGGAAGATCCCACATGCTGCAGAACAACTAGGCCCATGAGCCACAACTACTGAGCCTGTGCGTCTGGAGCCTGTGCTCCGCGATAGTGAGAGGCCCATGCACGGTGATGAAGAGTGGCCCCCGCTTGCTGCAACTAGAGAAATCCCTGGCATAGAAACGAAGACCCAACACAGCCAAAAATTAATTAATTAATTAATTTAAAAGAAAAAAAAAAAAACTGCCTTGGAGATGGGACTTCCCTGCCAGTCCAGTGATTAGGACTGTGCTTCCATTCTGGGGGCATGGGTTCGATCCCTGGTTGGGGAACTAAGATCCCACAAACTGAGCAGTGCTACCTCAGAGAACTGGCACTTGGTAGACATTTGCATGTGAATAAAGAAGGAAAAGGGTAATTTAGTGCCCTGTAGAGGACATATTACACCCCATGAAGAAAAAAGCAATCTTCGCAAAGCGTAACTTAGAGACACGCGTGTCATGGGTGATGAGCACGAAGGGGCTGAGAGTCGGGAAACATAAAGCCACGAACACACATGTGTTCACCAGCCATTGGGCTGGATTCACACTTAAGACTACACAGAAAGTCAAAATGGAAGAAAGAGAATAAAGTAAAACAAAGAAGCTCACCAAGATCGGGATGGTGCCTGTGGCTCTGGCCTCGTGGGATGGTCTCAGGGAGAGGCTGTTGCTGTGAATGTGTTGGACTTGCTGCTTGTGTCTGTGCAGGACAAGGATCGTGGAGCCACTAGCCCAGACCATGAGACACAAAAACACAGTCAATGAAAAATATTATCCTTGCCAGAAGTGAGCTTGTAAGTTTGTCTGGAGTAGGCTCAGAACAGTATTCATATACTTTTCCCAAACTTACATTTTTGGTGTTGCTTAGGCCATGCACCTTTATAGCAACATCATATTTACTAGGAGATTCAGGATCCAGCAAGAGGAACAGCAGAAGCCAGTGTACTTTGGGATTCTAATTTTGACCTCCATCCACTTAGAGCTACTGGGACAAAGTTGTTTTTTTTTGTTTGTTTTGTTTTTGCGGTACTCGGGCCTCTCACTGTTGTGGCCTCTTCCGTTGTGGAGCACAGGCTCTTGACGCACAGGATCAGCGGCCATGGCTCACAGGCCTAGCCGCTCCACGGCATGTGGGATCTTCCTGGACCGGGGCACGAACCCGTGTCCCCTGCATCTGCTGGTGGACTCTCAACCACTGCGCCACCAGGGAAGCCCTGTTTATTTTAATATATCTTTATTGGAGTATATTTGCTTCACAATACTGTGTTAGTTTCTGTTGTACAACAAAGTGAATCAGCCATATGTATACATATACCCCCATATCCCCTCCCTCTTGAGCCTCCCTCCCATCCTCCCTATCCCACCCCTCTCGGTCATCGCAAAGCACCGAACTGATCTCCCTATGCTATGCTGCTGCTTCCCACTAGCTATCTGTTTTACGTTTGGTAGTGTATATATGTCGATGCTACTCTCACTTCACCCCAGCTTCCCCCTCCCCTCAGGAAGCCACCAAGGAGGCAGGTAGTGCTGAGGGAAACCCCTCTGGCTACTCTGTGAAAATAGAACACAAGTTTATATCCAGCAACAACCAGGAAATATTTCAGTCCAAACACTGTCATTTCATGAGGGATCCCTTTGGAGAAAAGAACTAAGCAGTTGGCTAGGACAAGTTAGTTGAGGATTTGTTCTGTGGGTCTGAGACTTCATCCAGTGATCAAAGTGAAAGTATAAAAGCAAAGAAGTGAGGAGTTACCCAGGATCCCAACTTTCATCTGAGTGAGGAAGATAATCACCCAGTCTAGGTTAGTAGAAACCATCACATCAGTACCTGAGGGATAATGTTTAATTGTAGTCAGAAGAATCTGAAAAAGAAAAGAAAGACTATATTAAATCTTATTCCCAAAAGTGTTCAATGTTTAATCTGACATTAAAAGCAAACTGAGGGCTTCCCTGGTGGCTCAGTGATTAAGAATCCACCTGCCAATGCAGGGGACACGGGTTCGATCACTGGTCCGGGAAGATCCTTCATGACGTGGAGCAACTAAGCCCGTGCACCACAACTACTAAGCCTGCGCTCTAGAGCCTGCAAGCCACAACTACTGAAGCCCACGCACTTAGAGCCTGTGCTCCACACAAGAGAAGCCATCACAGTGAGAAGCCCACGTATGACAATGAAGAGTAGCCCCTGCTCACTGCAACTAGAGAGAAAGCCTGTGCACAGCAATGAAGACCTGGTGCCACCAATAAATAAAATTTAAAACAAAAAAACCTGAGAATGTCTTTATGAAAGCAAAGGTTTTTTAAATTATTATTGAAGTACTTTATGTAAAAGCACAGTTCTGAAAACAATGTAAAAGTAGGGTACCAGCAGACATACTCTGCCATATACACAGACTGTAAAACTTTGCAGCTGTAACAAATTAATCTGGAAATTATCTACACTACTATGGAGTTATCATCAAAATGTATTTTAATTGCAATAAAAATCAGGGTGCAGGGAACTTCCCTGGTTGCGCAGTGGTCAAAAATCCGCCTGCCAATGCAGGGGACACAGGTTCGATCCCTGGTCCGGGAAGATCCCACATGCTGTGGAGCAGCTAATCCCATGTACCACAACTACTGAGCCTGTGCTCTAGAGCCCATGAGCCACAACTCCTGAGCCCACGTGCCACAACTACTGAAGCCCGTGTGCCTAGAGCCCGTGCTCTGCAACGAGAAGCCACCGCAATGAGAAGCCCATGCACCGCAACGAAGAGTAGCCGCTGCTCCATGCAACTAGAGAAAGCCCACGCACAACGAAGACCCAACGCAGCCAAAAATTAAATAATAAATTAATATTTTATTTATTTATTTATTTGTGGTACGTGAGCCTCTCACTGCTGTGGCCTCTCCCGTTGCGGAGCACAGGCTCTGGACGCGCAGGCTCAGCGGCCATGGCTCACAGGCCCAGCTGCTCCGCGGCATGTGGGATCTTCCTGGACTGGGGCACGAACCCGTGTCTCCTGCATCAGCAGGCGGACTCTCAACCACTGCGCCACCAGGGAAGCCCCAATAAATTTTTTAAAATGCTGTGGAAGGGGCTAGGTGGAAGCACAGAAACCATGTAGAAGATTCTGAGTGTGAGATGATGGTGGTTGTGACTCGGAGGGAGCAGGGTGGATGATGAAAAGTAGTCAAACCCTGGTAGCTTTGGAAGGTGAAGGCAATGGGACTCCTATGTGATAGACGTGAGGAGAGAAACAGAGGCTTCGAGGATGAGTCTGAGAATTTTTTCCTGGACAACTGGAATATGAGGTGCTCTTGAGAGAAATAGGGGAGGTTGAAGTTGGAGTAGGTTTTTATTACTTTTTAAATTTTTTATTATTATTTCTTTTTGCCCACACCACGTGGCTTGCAGGATCATAGTTCCCTGACCAGGGATCAAACTGCTGCCCTCGGCAGTGGAAGTGCAGTCTTAACCACTGGACTGCCAGCGAAGCCCCTGGAGTAGGTTTTTAGGGAAATAGAAACTTTGGATACATTTTTGTATGGTACATGTGATGTATATAGAATTAGTACTTTAAGTCTATTGAATTTGTTACAATATGATTCTGTTTTATGTTTTGGTTTTTTGGCCCCGAGGCATGTGGGATCTTAACTCCCCAACCAGGGATTGAACTTGCACCCCCTGCATTGGAAGGCCAAGTATTAACCACTGGACTGGCAGGGAAGTCCCAGTACTTTATTTTGTTTAACAGGTAAAGAATTATGTTAGGGGGAAAATTAGTGTTGGCTTCCCAAAGTGCATTTTCTATATTAAAAAATAAAGTCAAGGGCTTCCCTGGTGGCGCAGTGGTTGAGAGTCCACCTGCCGATGCAGGGGACATGGGTTTGTGCCCTGGTATGAGACGATCCCTCATGCCGCGGAGCGGCTAGGCCCGTGAGCCATCGCCGCTGAGCCTGCACGTCCAGAGCCTGTGCTCTGCAATGGGAGAGGCCACAAGAGTAAGACACCCACGTACCGCAAAATAAATAAATAAATAAATAAAGTCAAGATTTGGAAAAATAAAAGAAGGAGCTTGGTTATGAACCTATTCAGTCTCAGGTACCTGCCAGACATCTAAGGATAATGTCCAGTAGGAGTTAGGTACAAATCTGAAATTTGGGAGAAGTAACTTGGCTGAATACATCCATTTGAGAACTGTTAGATGGTATATCAGTCATAAGACAGGGTGAGATCCCACAGAAATGAAATAAGAGTTCAGGATAGGAAAACAGGGAGTACAGAAAAGTCTCTTGAAAAACTGTCACACAAAAGTAAGAGACATGAAAGAAGCAAGGAGCATATTTGGCCAAGGAGTAGGCAGACTATTGTTTATAGAAAAGACAGTATTTACAATGCAGTTTGTAAAAGAAAAAAACAGAGCATCAGTGGTTCAAATCAAAGGAGATCTGATCAAGCACAGGGTCAGATCCAGATTGGTCATTTTCTCCAGGAAGTTCTATCCCTTGTGCTTTTCCCACGTGAAGCTGTTTTGGTACATGCAGGTATTGTATTACCATGTTTTCACAGTAAATTGCATCTTTAATCACCTGAAAGATGATCATTTCTATCTCAAATTATGACAGGGTTTTGAATTTCCTAATATTTTGTTAAGGATGTTTTTCATCTATGTACATGTGGGTGTTGGTCTGCAGTTTGCTGTTAACAGTACTGCCTGATTTTGGTATCAAGTTAAAGATAATCTCACAAAACTAGCTGAGAAGACTTCCATCTGAAAAAAAATAATAATTTGAGTGGAATTGGAATTATTTCTTCCTTAAATGTCTAGAAGAAGTCATTAGTCATCTTGGCATGAAATCATAGTAGGAAATTTTTAAACTACCAATTCAATATCTATAATAGAGGGCATTTCAGATTACTCATTTCTTCTTCAGTGAACCTGAGTAGTTGGAGTATTTCAAGAAATTTTTTTCTCAATTTCTGGTTTTTGTAGAGTTGTTGGAAATTGTTTAAAATATCACATATAGGGACTTCCCTGGTGGCACAGTGGTTAAGACTCCATGCCCCCAAGGTAGGGGGCCTGGGTTTGATCCCTGGTCAGGGAACTAGATCCCACATGTATGTCACAACTAAGAGTCTGCATGCTGCAACTAAGGAGCCTGCCTGCCACAACTAAGACCTGGTGCAACAAAATAAATAAATATCACATATAATCCTTTTAATGTCTTTAGTGCCATCCCACCTTTCATTCTTCGTATTGGTAAATTTTTTTTTTCTGATCAATCTACCTAGAGATCTATCAATTCTCTTGATCTGAAGGACAGTTTTGGAGTTCGCTGATTTTTCTGTTTCCTATTTTATTAATTTCTGCTCTTTATCCTTTCTTTCCTTTTGCCTACTTTGGTTTTTAAATTTTTTATTTTTTTTTAAATCAAAGGGCACGGTTTATTTATTTATTTGTTTATCTATCTATGGATGGCTGCATTGGGTCTTCGTTGCTGTGCATGGGCTTTCTCTAGTTGGAGTGAGTGGGGTCTACTCTTCATTGCAGTGTGTGGGCTTCTCATTGTCCTGGATCCTCTTGTGGAGCACAGGCTCTAAGTGCACAGGCTTCAGTAGTTGTGGCACCTGGACTCAGCAGTTGTGGCTTGCAGGCTCTAGAGCTCAGGCTCAGTAGTTGTGGCGCATGGGCTTAGAGCACATGAGCCACAACTTGAGACCACGTGCCACAAATACTGAAGCCCACGCACCTAGAGCCCATGCTCCACAACAAGAGAAGCCATCGCAGTAAGAAGACTGCACACTGCAATGAAGAGTAGCCCCCCACTCACTTGAACTAGAGAAAGCCCGCATGCAGCAATGAAGACCCAAGGCAGCCAAAAATAAATTAAAAAAAAAAAAAAGGTCTTAAAAAAAAAATTTGCTGAGAATTTCCCAAATCATCAAGTCTTGGGTCTTTTCTGTTTTTCACGTCTTCCCTATATTTACTTTTCCCTATCACATTTTACTATAATCAGTAAGAAGAAATGAGGCCACAACTTTCAACACTTTTTAGAAATGTCCTCAGCTAAATGTCCATAAAAAGACTTGCACATGAATATTTGCAGCAGCTTTATTTTTATATTTAGAATCTGTGGGGGGGGGGGACTCCAAATATCATTTAAGATATATTGATATGGTGTGGTATATCCATATAGAACATTACTCAGCAATAAAGAGAATGAGCTATAGATGATTCTCAAAATAATCATGTTGCAAGACAGCAGACAGAAGTAAACTTTTAAGGTTCCACTTAAAATTCTAGAAAAGGCAAATTTATCTATACTGAAAGTCAATCAATGGTTGCTTAGGGGTGGTAGGTAAAGTATTAGGAAAGGCACTGAGAAAGGGTGATGGATATATCCAATATCATGACTAGACGATTTCAAATGTGTATACATATATTAAGGCTTACCAAACTGTACAGTGTGTGCAGTATACTGCATGTTGACTACAGTTCTATTCTCATTCCCAGGGTTCCTGCCCATGCAGCATCAGCTGAAGAGCCCAAGGAGGCACAGAAATTGAGGAAAACTACATTCTTTGCTCTGCCACTGACCCTGGTCATAAGAATGAGACAGCCCCAGAGAGCATGACAATCTCCATACATGATCTCATCCAGCAATAGTGACTTGAATGTTTATGGATGTGTTTTTAGCATGGACACACCCATTCTCGTTTGCAGCAGTCTCTCCAATCTCAATTATTCACACCCAGTGTTTCTGCATCGATTTTGTTTCCTTCCTGGACACAGTAAGTCTTACAGCCATTGACTCCTGTACCAGATTCAGGGCATATGGCACTTGGCAGGTCCTAAGGAACAGCTGCCCCTCAACAGTGCCAGGGAATGTGGCATATATGGTGAAAACAAGACACTGAAGCCATGCTGCTCCCAAACATGTTGTAGGTTGTTAACAATACCACCCTTCTCAAGGTGATGTCTGGACCCTCGAATAACTGAAATCTAGACAAAATCAGGCCCACAAAGCCCTGAATTCTCACCCAAGCTTTTGTCAGCAATGGAAATTAACACCAAGATTGGACTGAGAACTGTTCTCTGTCAACCTGTTCTATTTGAGGCACACAGTAGGGAGCCCACCACAAACAGTTTACCTCTTCAGTTTGGCAGAGTCTAACGGTTTCTAAACCACTCCAGACACTAAAAAGAACCTCAGAGATTAAAGGTGGCTTAAATAATAAGGTATTTATTACCACACAAACCAGCGCAACATGAGTCAAGTAGTTATCCAGCCTGGGTGACTTGGAGGCTGGAAAAATTCATCACAAGTATCACATGAGACCAACAATGTCCATGAATAAAGTAAACCTTTTCTGCTACCAGAGCACAGCTTAGATCATCTTGGCTAAAGGTGGATCATGTCCATACCTTTTCCGGTCAGAGGGAAACAAATGAGGACCACCATTTAATTCAGATTTCTTATAATTTCCTCCAGGGATTGAAGAGAGCATGAAGTTCTGCCTCCCCTAAAAATATTAGGGTAAGCTGGTTGAGTTGAGATGGTTTCAGCCACAGGCACTAACAAATTTGGCAAGGAACCTGAGCAGGTCTGAAAGTGCAACATAGCTTCTGAAAGCTTCCCCTGCACCTGGCATTCATAAAATACACCACAGTATTAATGTCCAGATATATGTGGTTTGACACATGATTGATGTCTCCCTCTCTAAAGGCAGACACAGAGCTCCTCGCCATGAGTTCTGTTGTGTTGGAAGCACTCCTACAGCCTTCCGGCAGTGTGAACTTTCTGGTGCCTAATGAGATGGGAGCTTAAGCTATACGATTTCCCACATTCATTGCATTCATATGGCCTTTCTCCAGTGTGAACTTTTTGGTGCCGAACAAGGTGGGAGGTTCTGATGAAATCTTTCCCACATTTGCTGCACACAAAAGGCCTTTCACCTGTGTGAACTCTCTGGTGTGCAATAAAGTCAGAGCTTCGACTAAAGAATTTCCCACATTCAGTGCACTCAAAAGGCCTTGCCTCAGTATGAATTCTCTGGTGTTTAATAAGGGTATATTTGTGGCCAAAGGATTTCCCACATTCACTGCAAACATAAGGATTTTCTCCAGTGTGGATACTCTCATGCTGAACAAGTGTGGATTTGTGTCTGAAGACTTTCCCACAATCGTGGCACTTATAAGGCCTTGCTCCATTGTGAACTCTCTGGTGTACAATTAGGTTGGAGTGATGGCTGAAGTATTTGCCACATTCGCCACACTTATAAGGCATTTCTCCAGTGTGAATTCTTTTGTGCTGAGTAAGGTTGTCCTTGCGGCTAAAGGCTTTTCCACATTCACTGCACTCATAAGGCCTTTCTCCTGTGTGGATTCTCTGGTGCTGGACAAGTGTGGCTTTGCGGCTGAACGCTTTCCCACATTCATTGCACTCATAAGGCTTTTCTCCAGTATGGATTCTCTGGTGCTGGACAAGTGTATCTTTGCGACTGAAAGCTTTCCCACATTCACTGCACTTGTAATGCATTTGTCTAATATGATAGGCCTCCCCACTCTCAGTGCTCCTTGTTTTCCTCTTACTGTGGGTGGCCTTTTGCTGGTGACTGCCCAAACTGGTCTGGAAGTTCTTCTGCTCCTCCTCACATGCAAAGGGCTTCTCTGACAGGTGAGGTTCTTCACAGGCCCTACAGTTCTTCACAAATGAGGTCTTGCCTTTGTCTCCTCTTAAGAGTTTCTCTACATTGTACAGCTTCTGGTGCTGGTCAAAGTTTACACTGAACCAGAATTGTCTCCCACATGCCCCACATGTGTAAGGTTTCAGTCCATGGTGTGTTTCTTGGTGTTCATCCAGGTGCAAAATATCTTTCAAGATTGGGCCACATAAGTCACAGGGGTGAGCCATCTGGGTCGATGAATCTGCCTTGAAAGTATGAACGTGTGACACTGCTACAGAAACACTCTGCTCAGAAGGTTCCTCTTCATTCTCCACTCCATGCCAACAACCTGAAAGCAGAAAAATGCTGCTGAACAGCATGCTGTCTTCAGTGGGAGTGGGTAATCCCATCACAAATGTGTATCTAGCATCTAGCATACCCAGGATTGAGTCCACAGGGTTGGTGGCAGGACAACAGCTTTGGGATTAGGTTAAAGAAAGAGCTGCTGTGCAGTACTGGACTCTGTGGGTCACAGAATGGGGAAGGTCTTACAGCAAAGACACAGGATGGGGTGTAGCTGAGAGAGAAGAGGCAGGCAAGATCTCCAACTCACACCTTGCAAATGACTTTTAGAAGGGCCTTGACTGACTATTGGTGACAGGTGAGTACTATTCAGAAATGTTATGTCCAGGCCCAGAAAATGTGATTTAAAATGAGTAACTGGTATTCAAAAACTATTTAAGTACATGCTTATGTTTCATGACACATTAACACTGTCCAACAGACGAGAGCACCACAGAGGGAGCAGTAGAGAGCACTGATGAGTGGGGTGGGCAGCCCTGGGTCACAGATCAGAATAGAAGTGAAAAGTATGTAAAGAGTTCAGAATTGGGAGGAAAAGAGAAATAAGGTATGGCCTATAGCCTGGGCACCAAAGAGCAGTGGGCATAGGACAGGTTTCTGGTGCTATTTGCATCCATCCTTGAAGTTATATCCTGCCCAGGCTCCCACTCACCAGGGCCTGTCCATGTCTCTTTTGCTGTGGCTAGTCAGGACCTCTCAATCAGGCACTAATCTTTCCCCTGCTACAGTTCAGCAACCACAGAGGATCTAGAAGATACAAGTCACACAGGAAAGACAGGGCAAGCGAAGAGGAAAGCAATGGCCCAGGGTAGCCCGCCCAGGACAGATTAAATACAAAATGAAAACCTTAAAGGAACAATCTATGGGCCCCACAATCAGTGACCATAACTGTAATTCATGACAGAGATAGGCCCAAGGGAATGTCAATCAAAGAAAGGGGACATAATCTGGAGCAAAAAGGCATCATGAGTGTAGACAGAGCCATCCACCCAGGAAGAAGCCAGGCAGGATAGTATCCACTGGACTGACCATAAGACTCTTGACCTTCAAATCCTTCCTGGCAATTTTGGGGCAACAGAAGTCGGGAAGCATAGGGAGCATACCCAGCCAAGACCTGGCACCCAGAGGATGTATGTGAGGGAGTGCTCACGGTCCAGATATATAGGAAGGAAATCGCAACTTCTAGGGGAAAAACAGGAAGAGCAGAACATAACCCAGAAAACTGGGATATGCAGGGCCTTACCCAGGAAAACCATAAGAGCAAAGCATAGAAGGCACTGCATTGTGATATGAGAGTCTCTGAGCTTTATCAAGAGGTCCCCATTTCTCCCAGGAAAAATGCACAAACACACCCTCAAAAGTCACATGATACTACATGAACAGCACAATAGCACAAGGGCAGCCTCTCTCCCCAGGATTCCCAGTGTATCCACCACAATTTCACATTCCTCCCCAGGTCCTCAAAGCAAAACAATACAGCAGGCCCTGGTGTAATTGATGCCACCTCTTTCCTCATTTTCCATTAATCATTTCACCCAGCCTAGAACAAAAAGCAAGTGGACAGATAGACACACTGTATAGTCTGGGCCTGGCAGGCAGGAACCAACCCTTCTTCAGCCAGCTAGCTCCCATGGGATCCAGAGATTATGCCTCTCATACACAAATTTGACCTCCACGTTCCCCTTAAATCCCTCAGTACCTGAGCCCCCAGGTCATGAATTCAGATTCCATCTCCATGGACACATCACTCTTTAGACCACACCTCCCTCGTTATCTAAGTAGGTTCCCAAAGTAGGTACCTCCCAGATGTAAACCTGCACATGGCATCCAGAGAATGCTTGGTTAATGCATCCAGGGTTACATCCATCACCAGTCAACAGCCTCCACTGCCATAGGTATTTTCAAACTCAGCTTTTAATTTCTTCCTTCCTTGATTAAACTTCAGCAATTCAGAAGCACATGCAGATTATGAGATAAAGCCAGACCTTTTCCACCTTGTTACTGCATGCTGGGGATACTATACCCTCATCCGTCACAGGCTTAACACTTACCACTAAACTCTCATTCAAAGCCCATACCCACTGGCCTTCTACCCCAAGCATAGTGACTCTGCAGCTGACCCAATTTAGCTCTGAACTAACCTACCAGCTCAACTAAAACTCCCCAGTCCCCACCAAAGGTCACCACAAAAACCTGAAAAGCACACGGAGAGGGGAAGAAGGACCAGCTTTGGTCTTTCATGTCATCTCTATTACTGCTTTACTTCAGAATTATCTCATATCTACTTTCTCCCTTTCATCAACTGCCAGATCCTATTTTCCCTGCTCACCATGGACACTAACCTCCCTTTTCTTGCCTCTAAGGTAACTCTTACTTCCACTCCACTGTGCCCACTTCCTTTCCAGACACCCAAAGGCACGGCCACCATGACATAAAAGTTCTCTCTCTAAATCTGATACACAGCTCTACCCTAATCACATACTGGCTGTCACCTTGTGGATGTCTCCAACTTGAATCGCTCCTCTGAACTCCATACCCATGTGTCCACCTGTCCACTTGATACGTCAACTCAGATGTCTTTGGACCACTGCAGATTCAACATGATCAAAACCTAACTCTGGGGCTTCCCTGGTGGCGCAGTGGTTGAGAGTCTGCCTGCCGACGCAGGGGACATGGGTTCGTGCACCAGTCCAGGAGGATCCCACATGCCACAGAGCGGCTGGGCCCATGAGCCATGGCCGCTGAGCCTGCACGTCTGGAGGCTGTGCTCCTCAACGGGGGAGGACACAACAGTGCGAGGCCCGCATACCACAAAAAATAAAAAAAAAATAAAAATAAAAACCTAACCCTGGATATTACCTCTGAAAGTTACTCTCACCACCAACTTCACTATTTCAATTGAGAACTTCTTCTTCCTTATGTCTTCTCAGGCAAAAAACTGTGGGGTCATCTCTGACACTTTCCCATCTTTCTCTCACACTCCACATCAGAAAATCTGGTTGGTCCTACTTTAAAAATAAAAACAAACAAACAAACCCCACCAGAATCCAAGCACTTGTCTCTTACCCCTGTAGTCACCACTCTGGCCCAGCCATCATCAGCAGTCCTCTTTACTACCCCCATAGTCTTTTCTTCACTGTGCAGCCAGAGAAACCCTGACCAGAATAAGATCACTCCCTTCTCTGGTCCAAACTTTCCATGGGTCCCACTACTTTCAGAACAGAAGCCCAGCTCCACAGGCTGCCATTTCAGAGCTGAAACCTGTCCCCTGCTCTCTGATCACTAGACATAATGGAGAATTAAAGTTCCCCAAACAAGACCAGTTCAGTCTCAAGTGATGTATTTGCATATGCTGGTTCCCATGGGCACTGTTCCATACTTCTTCCCATTACTTGCTGAAAATGGAAACCCTTCCATATAATTCCAGAATAGCTTGCAGGGCACAAGGCCTCTGGTGACACCAGGATCCCCAAACCCAATGGCAGGCAGAAGGGTAGGTTAAGATTCCCAAGACACCATTATCTGCCATAATGGGTTGCCAAGATCATGGTTGACTGAGCACCTGTACACTTTGCACTCACTTATCCAGGGATCTTAATCACTTCTGCCACCACAGCAATCTGGCAGGAAGAGGGAGCTGGGAGTGGCAGGTTACCACAGTGGGATCTCAAAGACAACTGTTCCTCTCATCCCTACCTTGCCCTTTGGTGAGGATGATTTCAGATTGTCTAACTTAAGATACTCAGACCTTAGTGTTGCCTCCTACCAGCTATGTAACCATGATCCAAGATTTCTCTGTGTTCTCACGTACAAAGCAGGGATAATGGTGGTATCCACCTAACAGGTCTGTCTGTATCAGATGTGTTAGGCGTCAAGTACCTTTGAATTCACTTTTACCGTCCACATTCTTAACAGTTTTGCAAATGTTTTTGGCTTGAATGAAGTACATAATAGGTGCTTGTAAGTTTTGGGTTTGTTTTTAAGTCTTTAATAAAACTTGATATTTAAGACTTTTCATTGTAATCACATACTTAGAGACAAGTTTTTCAATCATTTAAGCAGTGGTATAAATTTATCATACCTAAACATTTTTAATTTTTAACTGCCTGCTAACGTATACTTGCCAGGTATACACTAGATCCTTTCACCAAACCAGCCTACCTGGTATATATTCCTCTGAAGGTGAGCATGCTGGTGGCCCTTCATTAGAGGTGTTCATCATCTCTCCTCACCTGATGAGTCAGGGAACTGATGTAACAGTGCCCTGGATTGGGGTGGAGCTGCTCCACTAGCCTGGCTGACTTTTCCTCGGCTCCACAGAGGGGCATGCTGAGTCCACAGAGTGACAAATTTATAGCACTTTACACCTTGCTCTCCATCTCAGGTCAGGTTCCTAATACCCTACAGCCCTCTCTCCTGCTGACACCACCCATAACCCTTTCATATTCCAGGACCTCTCCTTTCTGGAGGAAATCTCAGGGACGTCCATCCCTTTTCCCAGTACTCATTCACCTCAGGGACCACATAAAATAACAACCTTAACATTCTCCCCCTAAACCTCATCTCCAGGCTTTGATAAGACCTCACTCCTCAGAGGTCTCCAGCCCAGCTTGTTGTGCAGAACTCCAGACCAGCATATCCAAATGCCTATGTAACGCCAATACTGTGAAACACTATGGATTTACCATGTCCTAAGTCCAACTCCTGTTCCCCCTGAAAGGTGCTTCCCTCGTCCAACTTACCCATTTCCATTCTTTCAGATGTTCAGGGAAAAACAAAACAAAACTTGGGTGGTCCTTCACATCCCTTTTTCACTCACAGCCGTATCTAACACACCAGAAAATTCTGTTGGTTCTATCTTTAAAATCTCTCCAGAATTTAATGATTTATCCAGTCCCAATCCCTCCCCTGCCACTGTTCTGGTACAGTCACCACCACAACGTTCCTGGAGTTTGTGACCTCCTCACCGGTCTCCCTGCCTCCATCCTCATCATCTCCACCCCACCCTAGTTTGTTTTCCCCTGAGCTTTGGGAATATTTTTAAAAATCCCTGATCACGTCATGTTCTTCCACGGCTCCCAACGTCCTCCTAATGAAAGCACTCGCCTCACCCTGACGTTCCAGGCATTACTACTCACACTCTCTGCTTCCTTAAGATGTGAACACCCCAGTTTCCCGAAAGTTCCCGACTCAGTGACAACCCCAAATCTTTGCTTCTGCTAGTGGCTTGGCGGGGTACCACTCTTAAACGTCTCACCACACTGGCTATTAGAAATGGCGGCTTGGGCTTCCCTGGTGACGCAGTGGTTAAGAGTCCGCCTGCCGACGCAAGGGACACAGGTTCGTGCCCCGGTCCGGGAAGATCCCACAGGCCGCGGAGCGGCTAGGCCCGTGAACCATGGCCGCTGAGCCTGCGCGTCCGAAGCCTGTGCTCCGCAACAGGAGAGGCCACAACAGGGAGAGGCCCGCGTACCGCAAAAAGAAAAAGAAAAAAAAGAAATGGCGGCTCCATCTGCAAACGCCCTGGAGTCTGGACCAGAAGAGCCTCAATAGACACCACTCGGGGTCCTACGATTCGAAGGTGGGGGGCGGGACGCGTCAAGATCCGGGAAACGCAGCACCCACCTAAGCCGGTCCGTCCCCAAGGCCGCCGCCATCACAGTCTGGACCACATAGATTCGGGAGGGATCCCAGGTCGGAAACCGGGCATAGCCGTCGCTCGGCCAGGCGGCGGAATTCTCGCGAGCGCTGCCACCACCGAGCCACTCTGCATCGAGGACAGGGTAGCCTCTCGCGCCTTCTCACTTTCCGTCACCTCTGAATCGAACCACAGCTCCCGATGTTATGCTCTGATGGGTCGACCAAGAGCCAACAAAATGTCCGCCGCGAAGATACCGGAAGTCCCTCCCAGAAAACTTCCGCACGTATGGAAATTCCCTTAATAGTGCCGCCGCTGCGCGGCGCACGGGCTCCTGGGTAATGTAGTTCCCGCTGAGCCATCGGCCGCAGCGACTCGTTGACGCCCTCGCGTGGAACCGCAAGGGACGCTGGGGCCTTGCGGCTCCGAGGACGGGGCGGAGCTTCACTCTTCTTAAGATGCCATCGCCCAGTTTCCGTGTAGTGTACACTGCAAGGATCGAAGAAATGTTTAGAAATGTTCTCTCAGATATTCCCCAAAGCTATAAAACCTAATGGACACACCACTTCAAATGTCACTTTGAGTCAACTCATATTTCCTTGTTTTTAAAATACTTACAGATGGAAGAGAGAAGCAAAGATGCAAATATGAAAAAATAAGTAAATTATACGATATGCTGTATGATGATAGGTGCCTTTTGGGAAAAAAGCTGGATTTCGGGGAAGAGCAGGGAATGAGACGGTGTAATATTAAATAGAGTAGTAATGAGAAACCTCATGGATACTTCAGGCAAGACTTGAAAAATGATTAATTAAATCATGTGGCATTTTTGTGCATATCCAAGAACTGTATCAGCCAGTGTCATGTCCTAAGCAAAGCTAGGTGCTGATGCCCATGGAATTAGGTGAGTGAGGAAGGGAGTTTTAAAAAGGAGGTCAGGGACTTCCCTGATGGCACAGTGGTTAAGAATCATCCTGCCAATTAAGGGGACACAAGTTCGAGCCCTGGTCTAGGAAGATCCCGCATGCCATGGAGCAACTAAGCCCGAGTGCCACAACTACTGGGCCTGCGCTCTAGAGCCTGTGAGCCACAACTACAGAAGCCCACGTGCCTAGAGCCCATGTTCTGCAACAAGAGAAGCTACCACAATGAGAAGGCTGCCAAAATAAATAAGTAAATTTATAGGAAAAAAGAAAAAAGAGGTCAGAGGGACTTCCATGTTGGTCCAGTGAGTAAGACTCCACGCTACCAATACAGGGTCCTGGGTTCCATCCCTGGCTGGGGAACTAGATCCCACACATGTGCCACAACTAAAGATCCCACATGCTGCAAGTAAGACCTAGTGCAGCCTAAATACATAATTTTTTTTCTTTTTTTTTTTTTTTTGCGGTATGCAGGCCTCTCACTGTTGTGGCCTCTCCCGTTGCAGAGCACAGGCTCTGGACGCTCAGGCTCAGCAGCCGTGCTCACGGGCCTAGCCACTCCACGGCATGTGGGATCTTCCTGGACCGGGCACGAACCCATGTTCCCTGCATCAGCAGGTGGACTCTCAACCACTGCACCAGCAGGGAAGCCCTAAATAAATATCCTTTTTTAATTCAAAAAAAAGGCGGTCGAGAGGAACATGGGATAAAGGCCTGTGAAGTGCCTCAGGGTCTTGCAAAACTTTTGAATTTTCTTTAAGTAAAAGGAGGAGTCTTTCCAGGATTTTAATCAAAGATGGACACTACCTGACTCATAGTGTTGAAGGGTCATGTTGGCTGGAGAGTTGAGAATAGACTGCAAAAAAACAAGCTTAGGATACAGAAAATCAGTTAGATGACCACTGCAAAAATCCAGCTAGAGGATGGTGCTAATCAGGCTGGGGGCAGACATGGTGATGAAAAGTGGTGAGACTCAAGATATATTTTGAAAGTGGACCCAATCAGATTTCCTATGGGGCTGGTTCTGTGGTATGAGAAAAAGAAGGAGTCAAGGATGATCCCTAGAATTTTTAGTCTCAGCAACTGGAAGGATGGGGTTGGCATCGACTGAAAATGGGAAAGCTGTGACCAGAGCAGAATTAAAAGAAAGCTCACACACTGAAAACACCAAATGCTGGTGTTTTTGAATGAACTCTCATTCATTGCTGGGTGGAATGCAAGTGGCACAGCCAATTTGCAAGACAGTCTCGCAGTGTCTTAAAAAACTAAACATAGACTTACCATACAATCCAGAAATTTTGTTCCTTGGTATTTACCCAAAGGAATTGAAAACGTTTGTCCACACAAAAACCTGCACATCATGGATGGTTTTAGCAAGTTAATTCATAACTGCCAATGTTCCATCTTGGAAGCAAGCAAGATGTCCAGGAGGTGAATGGATAAATAAACTGTGGTACCTACAGACAAGGAAATACTATTCAGCTCTAAAAAGAAATGAGCTATCAAGCCACGACAAGACATGGAGGAAACTTAAATGCATATTACTAAGGCAAAGAAGCCAATCTGAAAAGGCTACGTACTGTATGATTTCAACTCTGACATTCTGGACAAGGCAAACCTATGGAGACAGTAAAAATATCAGTGGTTACCAGGCCTTAGGCAAGAGGGAGGGATAAAAAGGTGGAGAATTTCTAGGGCAGTGAAACTCATCTGAATGGAACTCTAATAGTGGATTCAAGTGTAAGCCCTGACAGTTGTTTTATTTTCTTTTTTGTAACGCAAGTGCCTGACAGTAAACTTTGTTTGCCAAGGCATCAAAGAGGCATCCACTTCAAAGATGTCTATCTGTAATAAACAACATTGTCAGCCAGGTGATTAGATAAACAGTCAGGCTGCCTTTCCCACTGTGGCTCCTTTGCTTTAGGAGCTGTTGGTTGATTTCAGTAACTGACAATTTGGGCTACTTGTTTTTTTCTCTTACTGTGCTTTAAACTCCTACTCTTATGTTTTTAATTCCCCAATAAACAGTGAGCCCATGAAACCCTACACCCCCACTCTCGACCACAATAAAAGCAGAACCCCAGGCCCATGAACTCTCTCTCTCACCTCGACCTTGCTATGTGGATCCAGATGTTGTATGTAATTTCCAGGTTTGTAAATAATAAACCTATATGGACTTCCCTGGCAATTGGTTAAGACTCCACGCTTACACTGCAGGGGGTGCAGGTTCGATCCCCGATCAGGGAACTAAGATCCCACATGCTGCACAGCCAAATAATATCAATAAATAAATAAATGTAGTAAAAAAAACTGTTTTAAAATAATAATAAACCTGTATTTTTTTCAGTTTCCTGGATATTGCTGAAGGGCATCTTGCAATCACAATGAGAACCACAAGAGCCAGTCCAACCACAACATTCCTCACTGACAGACTGAGACCAGCTCAGAACAATGGATACATGCCACTATACATTTATCCAAACACATAAAATATACACCAAGCGTGAACCCTAATGAAAACCATGGTCATTGGGTGAAAATGTGTAATTTTAGGTTCATCAATTGTAACAAATATATCATTCTAGTGGGGGGTGTTGATAATGGGGAAGGTTATGCATATATGGGCGCATGGGATATACGGGAAATTGCTGTACATTCCTGTCAATTTTGCTGTCAACCTAAAACTGCTCTAAATAAATAAAGTTTAAAAAAATTTTTAAAATGAAAGCTGAGAAGTTTGAAGATGTTGAGTGTGTTATGTCTACCAGATGTCCAGGAATAGGTTACAAAGTAGATCATTAGACAATCACTGGATTTTTGGATGGAAACATACATTTGGAAGTTTTGAGCTTAAAATGATATTTACAACCATGCCATTGCATAAGATTACTAATAGAATGTGTATAGGTTGTGTAAAAGTCCCCTAATATGATTGTGTTACTGTCGATTTCCCCTTTTATGGCTGTTAGTATTTGCCTTATGTATTGAGGTGCTCCTATGTTGGGTGCAAAAATATTTACAATTGTTATATCTTCTTCTTGGATTGATCCCTTGATCATTATGTCGTGGCCTTCTTTGTCTCTTGTAATAGTCTTCAAAGTCGATTTTGTCTGATATGAGAATTGCTACTCCAGGTTTCTTCTGATTTCCACTTGCATGGAATATCTTTTTCCATCCCCTCACTTTCAGTCTGTATGTGTCCCTAGGTCTGAAGTGGGTCTCATGTAGACAGCATATATACGGGTCTTGTTTTTGTATCCATTCAGCCAGTCTGTGTCTTTTGGTGGCAGCATTTAATCCATTTACATTTAAGGTAATTATCGGTATTTATGTTCCTATTCCCATTTTCTTAATTGTTTTGGGTTCGTTATTGTACGTCTTTTCCTTATCTTGTGTTTCTTGCCTAAAGAAGTTCCTTTAGCATTTGTTGTAAAGTTGGTTTGGTGGTGCTGAACTCTCTCAGCTTTTGCTTGTCTGTAAAGGTTTTAATTTCTCCATCAAATCTGAATGAGATCCTTGCTGGGTAAAGTAATATTGGTTGTAGGTTTTTCTCCTTCATCACTTTAAATATGTCCTGCCAGTCCCTTCTGGCTTGCAGAGTTTCTGCTGAAAGATCAGCTCTTAACCTTATGGGGATTCCCTTGTGTGCTATTTGTTGTTTTTCCCTTGCTGCTTTTAATATGTTTTCTTTGTATTTAATTTTTGATAGTTTGATTAATATGTGTCTTGGCATGTTTCTCTTTGGATTTATCCTGTATGGGGCTCTCTGTGCTTCCTGGACTTGACTAACTATTTCCTTTCCCATATTAGGGAAGTTTTCAACTATAATCTCTTCAAATATTTTCTCAGTCCCTTTCTTTTTCTCTTCTTCTTCTGGGACTCCTATAATTCGAATGTTGGTGCATTTAATGTTGTCCCAGGGGTCTCTGAGACTGTCCTCAGTTTTTTTCATTCTTTTTTCTTTATTCTGCTCTGCAGTAGTTATTTCCACTATTTTATCTTCCAGGTCACTTATCCGTTCTTCTGCCTCAGTTATTCTGCTTATTGATCCCTTCTAGAGTATTTTTAATTTCATTTATTGTGTTTTTCATCATTGCTTGTTTCCTCTTTAGTTCTTCTAGGTCCTTGTTAAATGTTTCTTGCATTTTCTCTATTCTATTTCCAAGATTTTGGATCATCTTTACTATCATTATTCTGAATTCTTTGTCAGGTAGACTACCTATTCCTCTTCATTTGTTAGGTCTGGTGGGTTTTTACCTTGCTCCTTCATCTGCTGTGTGTTTTTCTTTCTTTCCATTTTGCTTATCTTACTGTTTGGGGTCTCCTTTTTGCAGGCTGCAGGTTCGTAGTTCCCATTGTTTTTGGTGTGTCCCCAGTGGCTAAAGTTGGTTCAGTGGGTTGTGTAGGTTTCCTGGTGGAGGGGACTGGTGCATGTGTTCTGGTGGATGAGGCTGGATCTTGTCTTTCTGGTGGGCAGGTCCACTTCTGGTGGTGTGTTTTGGTGTGTCTGTGACCTTATTATGATTTTAGGCAGCCTCTCTGCTAATGGATGGGGCTGTGTTCCTGTCTTGCTAGTTATCTGGCATAGGGTGTACAACACTGTAGCTTGCTGGTCGTTGAGTGAAGCTGGGTGTTGGTGTTGAGATGGAGATCTCTGGGAGATTTTTGCCATTTGATATTATGTGGGGCTGGGAGGTCTCTTGTGGACCAGTGTCCTGAAGTTGGCTCTCCCACCTCAGTGGCACAGCCCTGATGCCTGGCTGGAGGACCAAGAGACTGTCCTCCACATGGCTCAGAATAAAAGGGAGAAAAAATAGAAAGAAAGAAAGAAGATAAAATAAAATAAGATAAAATAAAGTTATTAAAATAAAAATAATTATTAAGAAAACATTTTTAAAAAGTAAAAAAACAAACAAAAAAAAGTAAAAAAACAAAGAAAAAACATGGACGGACAGAACCCTAGGACAAATGGTGAAAGCAAATCTATAGAGACAAAATCTCACACAGAAGCATACACATACACACTCACAAAAAGAGGAAAAGGGGAGAAAATAATCTATCTTTCTCCCAAAGTCCACCTCCTCAATTTGGGATGATTCATTGTCTATTCAGGTATTCCACAGATGTAGGGTACATCAAGTTGATTGTGGAGATTTAACCCACTGCTTCTGAGGCTGTTGAGAGAAATTTCCCTTTCTCTTCTTTGTTCGCATAGCTCCCGGGGTTCAGTTTTGGATTTGGCCCTGTCTCTGCATGTAGGTCTCCTGAGGGCATCTGTTCTTATCTCAGACAGGACGGGGTTAAAGGAGCCGCTGATTCGGGGGCTCTGGCTCACTCAGGCCGGGGGTAGGAGGGGTACGGAGTGCGGGGTGAGCCTGCAGCGACAAGAGGCTGGCATGATGGTGCACCAGCCTGAGGCACGCCATGTGTTCTCCTGGGAAAGTTGTCCCTGGATCACGGGGCCCTGGCAGTGGCGGGCTGCACAGGCTCTGGGGACTGGAGGTAGGGAAAGTGACCTGTGCTCGTACACAGGCTTCTTGGTGGCTGCAGCAGCAGCCTTAGCATCTCACGCCCGTCTCTGGTGTCCATAATGATAGCTGTGGCTCATGCCCATCTCTGGAGCTCCTTTAAGCAGCGCTCTTAATCCCCTCTCCTCACGCACCAGGAAACAAAGAGGCAAGAAAATGTCTCGTCTCTTCAGCAGCTCCAGACTTTTCCCGGACTCCCTCCCAGCTAGCCGTGGTGCACTAACCCCTTTAGGCTGTGTTCACACCACCAACCCCAGTCTTCTCCCTGGGATCTAAGCTCCGAAGCCTGAGCCTCAGCTCCCAGCCCCAGCCTGTACCGGTGGGTGAGCAGACAAGCCTCTCGGGCTGGTGAGTGCTGGTCAGCACCAATACTCTGTGCAGGAATCTCTCCATTTTACCCTCCGCACCCTTGTTGCTGCATTCTCCTCCGTGACTCTGATGCTTCCCCCCTCTGCCACCTGCAGTCTCCACCCGCGAAGGGGCTTCTAGTGTGTGGAAACCTTTCCTCCTTTGCAGCTCCCTCCCACTGGTGCAGGTCCCATCCCTATTCTTTTGTCTCTGTTTTTTCTTTTTTCTTTTGCCCTACCCAGGTACTTGGGGGAGTTTCTTCCCTTTTGGGAGGTCTAAGGTCTCCTGCCAGCGTTCAGTCAGTGTTCTATAGGAGCAGTTCCACGTGTAGATGTATTTATGATGTATCTGTGGGGAGGAAGGTGATCTCCACGTCCTACTCTTCCGCCATCTTCTCCTGTCTCTGTATAGGTTGTGAAGAGAGAAATAACTGCTGATTGAGCTCCTGTTTATTACAATATTAAGGGAATGCATTTAAGAAAAACAAATCCAGAGACTTCCCTGGTGGTCCAGTAATTAGGATTCCTTCTGGGCTTTCATGCTGTGGCCCGTGTTCAATCCCTAGTCGGGGAACTGAGATTCTGCAAGCTGCACAACAAGCCAAAAAAAATTTTTTTTTAATTAAAAAATTAAAAAACCAGGGCTTCCCTGGTGGTGCAGTGCTTGGGAGTCCACCTGCCAATGCAGGAGACACGGGTTCGTGCCCCAGTCCAGGAGGATCCCACGTGCCGTGGAGCGGCTGTGCCCATGAGCCCTGGCCACTGAGCCTGCGCATCTGGAGCCTGTGCTCCATGACGGGAGAGGCCACAGCAGTGAGAGGCCCACGTACCGCAAAATAAATAGATAAATAAATAAAACAAATCCAGTATATTAAGAATACAAAGGAAAAAAAAATGGTGTCAAAAGCTCCTGAAAGGAACTTTAAGGAAAATCTTAAATTCATTAATGATGATGGAGTTATGAAGATAAAAACTCTCATTAGAACGATTAGAGAACTACATAGGAGTTGTGGTAATAGAAACAAAAAGAGAGAGAAAATGCTCATAAAAGTTTAGCCATAAAGCATGAGGAAGAGAAATGGTAAAACAGAAAATGTACTAGGTCATAGAGTGAAGGGTAGCTATTTTATGAAGTACACAAATTTTATTGATGCTATTTGTAAAACAGATTAAAAGACTGAAGATTAATGATGGGTGGTTTATCATCAATAGATTTACAAAACCAAGAACAAAACCCCTCAGAAGCTAAGTCATGGGAAAATCATCCTTAGATGGCATTAATGGAGGGATTGACTCTAAATTCAGGGGAGGCATCACTACCTTCTCAACATAAGGGAGCCCATAAGATATTTGTTTTAGATTTGGGAGGCAGAGGGTATTGTCAAATAAAATCAAATAATGATTTTCTTTTCTCTGTATAAAGGCAGAATGTTAATATAGAAGTAATCCTGGGGGAACTTTATATGAAGTAACAAATAGTTTTGAGATTGTTGAGGTTTTCGGTGAATATATTAAGCTAGGAACACCAAGCTGGACAGGCAAGTAGCAGAAGTGGGGAAGGTGCTGCTGGAATAGGGGACAACTGGAGCATTCAGGTTAAGTCCTTGACCAGGATTTGGAATCTTTTAAATGAGAGATCAGTAATGATAGCTCTTTAAGCAGATGGACTAAACATTTATAGATAATTAGTAGGACAATTCACGCTAGAAGAGGTCCTAGGTTATATGGACATTCCCCAACTAAGTGATGTGAAGTTTGCAGGTGGTGGCAGTTAGTAAGGCTAATAAGTAATTGAAATACAGAGTCTTTTTAGCCAACAGGAGCAATGGAATGTTAGAGCAGTGATTGTTGAGTTCAGGAATTATGTAGCTTTGAAGAGCAGAGAATGTGTTTGTGAACCTGATGATGGATCTGGCCTTCCACTGTATCTGCATCTTATGCTCCCTGAAGTAAGTGGCTAGCATGTGCAACTGGGCCAAGGGTTATTGGGGTAGGGTACAAGTACACTTCCCTAACTGCTGGGATCTAGTGGTTGTGCTGTAAGGACAGTTCTCATTAGAACCATAAATAGGAATTATATGTTCCACTATAAATGGTCTATGACACACCATGAAGATGCTACTGAGTTCATAATAAGAATTCAAGTGGGGTGAGTCTACAAAGCAAAACTAAGATTTTAAGAAGCCCTTAGCATTCTGGATGTCAGATCAAAGAGTGCAGATTTAAGGTAAAAAAACAAAAATAGGGACTTCCTTTGTGGTCCAGTGGGTAAGACTCCATGCTCCCAATGCAAGGGGCCCAGGTTCAATCCCTGGTCAAGGAACTAGATCCTGCATGCATGCTGCAACTAAGAGGTCTGCCTACTGCAACTAAGATCCTGCATGCCACAACTGGGACCTGGCACAGACAAAATTAATTAATTAATTAAAAAATAAATATTATAAAACAAAAACAAGATTAAAAAAATATTTTAGAACTACAGTTCAGCTCTGCAATATGTGTTCCCTTCAAACAAAAGGCAACTTATAGGCATACCTCATTTTATTGTGCTTTGCAGACACCGAGTTTTTTTTTACAGATTGAAGGTTTGTCACAACTCTGCATCAAGCAAGTCTATTGGTGCTGTTTTTTTCCAACAGCATTTGCTCACTTTATGGCTATGTCACATTTTGGTAATTCTTGCAACAATGCAAACATTTTCATCATTATTATATTTGTTATGATCTTTCTCAGTGGTCTCTGATGTTACTATTGCAAAAAATTGTGACTCACTGAAGGCTCAGGTGATGGTTAGCATTTTTTATTTAGAAATAAAGTACCTTTTAAATAAAGTATGTCCATTGTTCTTTCAGACATCATGTTATTGCACACTTAATAGACTACAGTATAAACATAACTTTTATAAGCACTGGGAGACCAAAAAATTCATGTGACCTCCTTTACTGCAATATTTGCTTTACTGCAGTGGTCTGGAACCGAATCCACAACATCTGAGGTACGCCTATAGTGAGGCTCTTTGTAAGAGATGGTGGCTGAGCAAATGGAACATGGAGACTGCAGCAAAGGTTCTCTGGGCTGATAAAAGTGTAGGTGGAAATTGTGCAATGAGGAAGTCATCATCTATGGTCTTAATAAAATTTCCATGCAGAGATGATCCTAAAATTTAACTCCAAGTTTAATGGTAAATATTGATATGAAGATTTTTAAAACTGGTTTTAATATTTAAGAATCTCACAATAATTTCAGAGCCAAAGAAAGATTAATCAGCACTTTGTATTTTCTGAATTCACTTTAGATTATCAGGCTTCAATAATGTCATGTTGCATAATCTAAGTGCTACTGATTTCTCACTATACCTGGGAACAATTATCACATCCTAGATACTGCAGTTCCAAAAATATTGTAGTTTGTAACAGCTGTGCTCTCTTGAGGGTGGTCTTTGGGCCTACAAAAAAACCCTGACATCCAAGGTACTTATTAGGACCACAGATGCCAGCAGTCTTTCCCAGAATGCCTTGTACATTGTATGGCTTTTTCTGACACCAAATATGTCATTCCATCACCAATTCTCCAATTCTCCAACACCAACTGGGTATCCTACAATTCAATTCAATTCTGACACTAACTACTTGGAGTTAGTGCAGACCCCACCCATTAAGGACTCAGTCCCATAAGACTGCCAACCACAAAATGGGTCCCAAGGCTACCCCCACTTCTGCCAAGTCGACCTCAAATCTGGTTTGATAATTTGCTAGAATGACTTATAGAACTCAGGAAAATGCTATACTTACAATTAGTTTATTATGAAGGACACAAGTCAACAGCCAGATAAATTGAGGTCCAAAAGAACCCCAAGCACAGGAGCCTCTAACCCAGTGGAATCAGGGTATACCCCCCTTCCTGGTTGGATGTGTTTACCAACATGGAAATTCCCCAAACCCTACTGTTTAGGGATTTTTTACTAAGGTATCACTACATAGGCACGGTTGACTAAATCACTGGCCATTGTGACTGAACTCAATCTCCAGCTCCTTCCCCCCCCCAGATGTCGGGGGTGGGGCTTAAAAGTTCTAACCCTCTAATATCTGGTGACCAGCCCCCATGCTGAAGATCTGTACAGGTCTCCACCTTGAGTCATTTCATTATCACACAAAAAAACTCTTATTACTCAGGAAATTCCAAGGGTCTTAGAAGATCTCTGCCAGGAACTGGGGACAAACATCAAATATTTACTTTTTTATTTTACCAGACAGGAATACGGCTTAGACAAAAACTGCAGTAAGACAGACTTTCGTACACCATACTGTTCCCTGAGACCCTCATGAAACCTGTCCACCTGTTCACACTAGCAAAGCCAAATTCTATTTTCATTTTGTTTTTCAAATTCTGTTTTCAACTACCCCACATAGTGAATAAAACTGTTAAGATTAAAGGTGACTTAAACAATAAGATTTTTATTATTGTACAAATCAGAGCAATATGCAGCAGATCGTTCCCAGGTTGGCGACTTGGAGGACAGAAAATGCTTCAAAAGTTTCACCCCTAAGACCAACAATGCCGTGAAGAAGGAAAACTTTACAAGCCACCAGCAGTTCCCGGACTGGGTCCTTTGGTCCCAAACTGGGTCAGGTCCATGCCATAACTAGTTAGAGAGAAGGGAATGGGAACTCCCTAGGGGTTTCGACTACGATTTCCTCTAGAGAATGGGAGAGAGTACAAACATCTGTCTTCTCTGAGCATGCTGTGGTGACTGATGCACACTATGAGGACCTGCCAGATGGTAGAGGTGAGTTGACTTCTGCCACAGAATCTGGCAGTGACTTAATTATGGCAAGGTTCCTGAGCAGGTAAAATATGAAATACCGCTCCTGAAAATTTCTCACATACCTGGAACTCATGGCAGATTGCTCCTCATAGAGGCTCTCTAGTGCTATCACACTGAGCAAAGAGACAGCAAATTCCCTGAAGTTCAAAGGCCATTATCTTATGTAGATTTCCTTATCCAGAAGGTATTTTTTCCACATTAGCTGAATTCCTAAAACTTAGAACTGAGTTGTGAGATTTTGGTGTTGAATCAGAGCAGGCTGGTAACTGAAGGCTTTCTCATGTTGGCTGTACTCTTGAGGCCTTTAACTAGTGTGAAGTTTATGGTGCTGAATGAGGCTGTAGTTTTGGCTAAAAGATTTTCCACATTCACTGCATTCATAAGGTCTTTCTCCAGTGTGAATTCTCTGATGTAGAATGAGGCTGAAGCTTTGGCTAAAGGATTTCCCACATTCCCTGCACTCATAAGGCCTTGCTCCTGTATGAACTCTTCGATGTTGAATGAGGCTGGAGCTTTGGCTAAAGGATTTCCCACATTCACTGCACTCATATGGCCTTTCTCCCGTGTGAATTCTGCGGTGCTGAATGAGGCTGGAGCTTTGGCTAAAAGATTTCTCACATTCACCACATTCATAAGTCCTTGCTCCTGTGTGAATTCTCTGATGCTGAACAAGACTGGAACTTTGTCTAAAGAGTCTGCCACATTCAGTACACTCATAAGGCTTTGCTCCAGTGTGAATTCTCTGGTGCCGAACAAGTTTGGATTTGCAGCTAAAAGCTTTCCCATATTCGGCACACTCATAAGGCCTTTCTCCAGTGTGAATATGCTGGTGCTGAACAAGTTTATATTTGAACCTGAAGGCCTTCCCACATTCACTGCATTTAAAAGGCCTTTCTCCAGTATGAAGCGTCTTGTGCCGAAGAAATGTGTGCTTGTAAGTGAAGGTTTTCCCACATTCACTGCACTCATACAGTCCTCCAGAGTGAATTCTTTGGTGCTGAACAAGTGTACGTTTGCAGTGGAAGGCTTTCCCACATTCACCACACTTGTAAGGACTTTTTCCACAGTGAAAGGCCTCCTCACAGCCAGTACTGCTGTGCATTTTCAGTACTGCTTTGGGAGTGGCCTGGTACTGGAAAAGGCCCACAGTGTCCTTTCCACCCTTCCCACAGGTGAAAGGCTTCCCTGACAAATAGATTCCATAGCTCTTCACAAAGGAGGTCCTGTTCATACCCTTGCTGCAGGGTTTTTCCCCACTGTGCTCCTTCTGGTGTTGGTCAAGATCTGCCCTGAAACAGAATTGTTCCCCACATGCTACACATGTACACGATTTCTGCCCAGTATATGTTCCTTGATGCTCAGCCAGGTACAAAACGTCCTTCATGACAGGAACACACATCTCACAGAGATGAGCTTTCTGGGTTGACGGATCTGGCTTTAGAGTCCTGATTTGTGACATTCTTTCCTGAGAAACTCTCTGTCCTGAAGGAGCCTTGTCATTCTCTATGCCACACAAACAACCTGAAAACAGAAAAATGCTAATGAAGTACGTGGGGACTTCACTTTGGGGACTGGTGGCAGCCGCATCACAAATATGTGTCTGACACACCAAAGAATGAATACGTGAGGTGGTTTTCAGGATGACAGAGTTGGAGTCAGGACACGGAAGAGGCTGTTTTGCAGTACTGTGACTCTAAAAGTTTACAGAAGTAGGGAAGCCTCACAAGATGAAAAACTTTTAAGAATGTGATGCAGCAGAGTGAGAAGAGGCAGGCAATTTTAAACTCACTCCTCACACCTTGAGCAGTGCTTTAGCTGCTGCTAACATGTGAGTGTTGTACAGAAATTTTTGTCCAGGGATAGAAAAATCCATTTGAAAATGACTAACTGGTTTTCAAGGACTATCAAGGATATGTGCACACCACCTGTTACATGTGAGCCAACACTGGAGAACACTGCAGATGCAGCAGTAGAGAAGAATAGGTAACAGGTGGAGGAAGGAAAGTTGGGTATAGCCAGGGGCCAGAAGTCAGAGTTAAAGTGACAAGCTGGCCAAGTATAAAGAACGGGGAAGAAGAGATGGAAATGAGGTGTGGCACACAGCAGTGGCACCAAAACACTAGTTTGAACAGGTTCCTGGTATGATGTGAACACAACCCTGATGTCATGTCCTTGCCAGGTCCCCTCTAGCCCATCGTGCCACAGTGGGCCATTCTATGAAGCACCCAGGACTCTCCCCTGCAACCCACATTAACTACATGGGACTTAGAAAATTCAAGTCCTAAGGGACAGACAGGACAGGCAAGTGGCCAGTTCCAGCCCAAAGAAACATCACATAACAGAGCACAGAAAAGAAAAATAAATGTTACAAAAAGAACCTCAGATGAGGGTATCACAAACACAGCTCATGGTGCACCTAACTAGTGCCTATGCCCAGTGACGTACAATTCTTGGCACAGGCAGGCATGAAAGAACAGTCAGAAGAAGGGAGCAAAACCTAGGAACCATGGATCTGGAAAGTCACCCAACTAGGGAGGAGGTAAGCAAGATGGACCCATTTGGCTTCCTACTAGGCTTCAGAAAAGCAGGTATTAGGTCTCCAAGGAGAGAAAAGGGCAGTGCAAACAACCCAACCCTAGCAACAGCAGCACCTTCCAAAGGAACTAGGAAAGGAAGTAGTCCCCATGGTTTGGATGCAGGAAGGACAGAGCAGCCCCTAAGGAAAAGCAGAAAGGCAAAGTCTAGCCCAGGTCATAGGGGTGGGTGTGCAGGCCTTACCCAGTGAGGATATAAGTGTAAAGATCTCCAGCATCACATCATGGTACAAGTGTCTCTGAGCCTTATCAAGGAGACTCCATTCCTCCCAGGAGAAGTACACAGACACATCCTCCAAAGTCACACTGCCCTGTCATGATGGGGACAGATGAAACCACTGGTCCTCTCTCCTGAGAACCCACAATCCATCCTGCACACATCCAGCCCATGCCCAAGTTTCTTCCAGGCTCCCTACTTCAGATGAGACACCAGAACCTGATGCCATTGGTACTGCTCTCTCCTCATGGTTCCACTAATCACTGTGCCCAGCCCTCAGCAACTACAGACAGGTAGGCAGAGAGATGGCATCAGAGAGATGCTCAGGGACAGAACTGCATGGCTCCATCTCTTCCTGCTGGGCAATTTCCAGGGGGTCTTCCATATCATGCCTCACAATAAAATGTGGAGTCACCCATCACCCTTAAGTCACCTGTACCAGGGCCCAGGTCCATCAATTCATGCTCCCTCTCTCCACATGTACCTCTCTCACGTCTCCAGACCCGACGGTTGCATCCTCGCAGCCACTGCCAACTCTCTGTCCCACACTATAGTCATCTTCCTGGACTCACCCCAGAGAACCTGGCAAATTCAAACAGAATCCAATTCTACCCAAGACCTCTGATGGATCCCAACACAATTTGAAGGCCTTTCTGCCTGTTTCTAATTCTAGCTTCAACATTAGTCATACAGAACCATATGTGTATTTCAGATACCCATAACCCTCTCCTACTTCTAGGTTGTACTCATTCCCTCAGCAGGCACAATCCTCTTCTCTCTACCTAACGCTCATTAAAATCCCAGCCACAAAGCTACCCACACTAAGCATAGTTATTCTCACAGATAACCACATTTGCCCTTATGTTATATACATTATCTACTGAAACATCCCACCAAAACTCACCACAAAATTCTAGCAAATGCATCTTATCTCTGTTAGTTCTCTGCCTCTGCATCTGTCGGTCTACTCTTCCTTTGGAAGTCTTGGACACCTGCCAACACCTCCGGCCCCACACATACTCGTTTCACGGCTATTTCTCTCCCACATCTGTGTTTATGATGTCCATAACCCCCAACAAGGTGCCCAAGCAATAGATCAATTCTTGGAACTCATACACTTCTTTCTGACCTGCTAGTAACATTATCACCATGGCCTGAATTCCACCTTCTAAATACAATCCATAGTTCCACACTGGTGCAGACACTAGCCACCACTTTCAGATGTCTCCATCCCGAACCACACCCCAGATTTCCAGACCTCTGTTCTGCCCACCTGATGTCACTACTCCTTTGTTTTCTGAGAAATCTCATAATTTTAACACAGCCAAAAACAAAATTCCTGATATCCCCAATGAAAATCACTCTTACTACTGATTATCTCATCTCAGTTAATGAAGCTTCCAGTCTTTCAGCTGCTAAGACCAAAACTTTAGTGCCATCACTGACTCTTACCGTTCTCTCTCCCACCCTCAAAATCAGAAAATCTGGGCAGTCCTTCTTAAATAATGGATCCAGAATCCAACCACTTCTTCCAACTCCACAGCCACTACTCTGGTCCATGAACACGCACTAGGACTTCTGCAGTACCCTCCTCCCTGGTCATCCTTCCTCCTCCCAAAGTCTGTTTTCCACTCTGTAACCAGATGGAGCCTGTTTAGACCTAAGTAAGATCATCTCCCTCCTCTTTTCCAAATCTCCCATTACCTCCACAACAGATGCCCAACTTCTCAGACAGCCACATTACAAGACTGACTCCTGTACCCTTGCTCTCTGTTGTTAAAAGAAAGGAGACATGCTGTGCCCTGTTCCCAGTTTGTGGACACACTACCAAACATTTGAACATGCTGGTACTTGTTTCTGGGATAACCTTCTACACCATTTTTCACAGATGACCAGAAAGCAACTCTTCCATGAAACCCTTGGCCTGGACTAGAATGTGTCTAGAGGATTTCTCCCAGATCCCCAAACCCAAGGGCTGGGGAAATGGCAGGTAAAGAGTCCCACGAAACCACAATCTCAAGTTCATACGAGTGAGATCCAAGCCAGTGAGGGCCTGGGACACCCTCCACTTCCCTGTGTAGGTTCCCTAAGTGCTTCCTCAGTCATGGGGACCTGTGGGCAGAAGCAAGCCATAAAGGTGTATTCCAAGGGGCTCAAAACTCCCTGTACCCCTCGCCAGCCCTGGAGGCCAGATGACCTTGGGCTAAAAGACTAAACTCTCTGCTTCAGACCTCAGTGCTGCCTCCTCCCAGTTCTATGTTGGACAAGGACTCAACCTCCCTGTGCCTCACTACCCTCATCACCCCCATTCCAATCTGTTCTCCCTCAGAGTAACTCTTGGAAAGCTTTTAAAACCTTAAATCAGACTATATCCCTCTTCTCTTCACAACCCACCATGGCTGCCAGGGTCCTCAGAACGGAGGTACAAACTCCTCAGCTTGACAGTGCAGGTGCGAGTCCACCTCACACTCTCCACTCCATGCAAATACAAGACAGTTCCAGGTTTCCCGAATCCTCCCTCCTCAGTCCCACCTCCAAGTCTTTGCACCTGCCGGTCCCCCCGCCTGTCACGCTCTCCCACGCACCATCACACTGTCAGAAACAGAGCCCATCCACGACCGCCTCACCGTCCTGGACAGAGCGGCCTGAGCTGCGGGCACGTGGGCAGGGGATCTAGTGTCTGGTGGGGTGAGAGGGTGAGGGCCCGGAGGACGAGCGTTTACCTGAGGCGGGTCCCTTAGCGCCGCCACCGCATTCGGACTCTGTGGGTGGAGCTGGGCCGGTAGCGGCGGAACAGAGGGGACCCAGCCACGGCCGGCCTTATCCAGGGTCTGACGCGGGACACCTCGGGCGGTGTCGCCGAACTTCAGACCCGCCTCTGTGCAACGGGGACACCTCCACTCGGAACTCCTTAGTTCAGTCATCTCAGCCCCCACGGAGCGCTCTGGAACTAGAACAAATCCAGAGCGATTAAAATGGCCGCCACGAGGAGGCGGCCGGAAGTCCCTCCCCGATGAGAAGCGCATGCGCAGGAATGTCTTTACCCTGGGTTTTCACTGGCTTAGACATACTGCCTCTCGACGCACTGTCCTCTAGGAAATGTAGTTCTCAGAGGTCTAGCTAGGGTTCCAGTTGGTGGTCCCACCCCCACAAATCCAGAAGCACTGCGAGGGGTCTAACTAGGCTGGAGAGGAGACTTTCGTTACTTCTTAGAGTGACTGTAGGGAGACTTATGGGGAGTGTTGTCTGCAAGTAATCACTAAAAGTTTTCAGAAACACTATTTCAGACCCCATTAAGCATGTTCCCAGACGGTAAAAGTAATATTATAAGTGCTCCCAAAGTCTACAGATACATACTGGGCATATAACCTGAGAAAACCATAATTCAAAAAGAATCATGTGGGCTTCCCTGGTGGCGCAGTGGTTGAGAGTCCGCCTGACGATGCAGGGGACACGGGTTCGTGCCCCGGTCCAGGAAGATCCCACATGCTGCAGAGCGGCTAGGCCCGTGAGCCATGGCCTCTGAGCCTGTGCGTTCGGAGCCTGTGCTCTGCAACGGGAGAGGCCACAGAGTGAGAGGCCCGCGTACGGCTAAAAAAAAAAAAAAAAAAAGAATCATGTACCACAATGTTCATTGCAGCTCTATTTACAATAGCCAGGACATGGAAGCAACCTAAATGTCCATCGACAGATGAATGGATAAAGAAGATGTGGCATATATATACAATGGAATATTACTCAGCCATAAAAAGAAACGAAAACTGAGTTATTTGTAGTGAGGTGGATGGACCTAGAGTCTGTCACACAGAATGAAGTAAGTCAGAAAGAGAAAAATAAATACCATATGCTAACACATATATATGGAATCTAAAAAAAAAAAAAAAAAACTTCTGAAGAACCTAGGGGCAGGACAGGAATAAAGACGCAGATGTAGAGAATGAACTTGAGGACAAGGGGAGGCGGAAGGGTAAGATGGGATGAAGTGAGAGAGTGCATGGACTTATATATAATACCAAATGCAAAATAGATAGCTAGTGGGAAGCAGCTGCATAGCACAGAGGGATCAGCTCTGTGCTTTGTGTGACCACCACCTAGAGGGGTGGGATGGGGGGGTGGGAGGGAGACGCAAGAGGGAGAAGATAATGGGGGTATATGTATAGCTGATTCACTTTGTTATAAAGCAGAAACTAACACACCATTGTCAAGCAATTATACTCCAATGAAGAGTCTACAGATACAAATGGACAAACAATTCCATAAAGTCATTTGGACATAAAATATGTACATTGTTAGTGCCAACTAAAGAATGCTGCTAGCCATCTGGATCTATAAGGATTGAGTCATTAGCCACTGCAGTCACTGATCCCCAGCACACGCTGAAGAAAGATCAGGGCAGAGATAAGGAATGAGGCACTCTGTGCTCTGGGAAAACTGGCAGAACAGGCTTTCAGAAAGTTACATTTTTTGAGGAGAAATTTTTTATGAACCTGGATTCTTGCATCTTCCCATACTTAGAAAAACACCAAAACCATTAACTAAAATTCCTCGTGACTAGAGGCATGTGAGATCTTAGTTCCCTGACCAGGGATGGAACCTGCACCTCCTGCACTGGAAGTGCAGAGTCTTAACAACTGGGCTGCCAGGGAAGTCCCCTGACCTCCCTTTTCTCTTCAGAACAGTTTCTCAGAGCTATCTGAGAGGCTGTCTCCTGGGCGGTAGTTCTCAGTAAGATACTGAATAAACTTGATTCACAGCTTTTATTTATTGTTCTTTACATGCACGTAACCAATGCAGGGGATACAGGTTCGAGCCCTGCTCCGGGAAGATCCCACATGCTGCGGAGCAACTGAGACCCTGCGCCACAACTACTGAAGCCCACGCGCCTTAGAACCCGTGCTCCACAACGAGAAACCACTGCAATCAGAAGCCCACGCACCGCAACAAAAGGTAGCCCCTGCTCTCTGAAACTAGAGAAAGCCTGTGTGCAGGAACGAAGACCCAACGCAGCCTCAATAAATAAATGTCTTTAAAAATAAAAAAAAATAATAATAAAAGAAAGGAAGAAATGCAATACATGTCCTGCATCCAATTTGTGCCTTAGGAGAGGCAGTCCATGGGCATTGCCGGGGTGAAGATTTTAGTGTAAGGGGTGAAGTCAACTCCAACTTTGAGGTCTTGGGTTGGGACAACGTCATTTGAACTGTTATCATCTGAGGTGATGTCATCTCCAGCAACAAGCTCCTGGGTCAGGATGATGTTGTCTGGGATGTTGGATGGGACTGTCCATTCTAAGAGGGTACCTGCTTGAGTTGATGTGGACCTCAGCATTTGCCATGTTTAGTTGAAACAATGGCTTCCTTGGAGGGTTGGAGCTTCTTGAAAATTGATAAAAGTACTCAGACCAGAAGCAGAAAAATCAAGTCACAAGAATGGTGTGTAGCTGCAATTGACAGGTTTTTGGTTTATTTGTGGAGGAAGTTTAGGTTTAAATTATAACTCCGAAGTGAAAAAGGAATGTCCTGGCAAGACCTCATATTGTGGCGTTAATACAGGTTGAGACGTGTGATTTTGATTTAACTGTGAGACAAGAGATTCCTAGAGGTTCTTGCTATTTTTACCAAGGGGACAATTTTTAAGTAATGACCCAACAGTTTATAATAAATGTGGAGATGTGGCCATTGTGAGCCAGGTCATCCCATGCTAAGATTCTTGCCTGAAGTTTGCCCAAGGGTGTTGTCCCTTGGGTCCTGTGCTTTATCAGGGATGTCCTGGCTAAAGGATGGAAAGAAGCAACATTTCACTGAGTTCCACCATGTCTGATGGTTGGCAGTGCTGTTCATCTTCCACTGCAGTTCACTCAGTTAATCCCAAGGGGCTCTCCAGGTAGGCAAGGGGCCTGAATGGAGGTGACCTTCCAGCACCATGGAATCTGGCATGTAACTAAAGACAGAGGATGCCACCACTCCTACAGGTGGAATATGCCAGAGGTTCCAGGTTTGTTTCCAGGCTGTTTTAATCTACGGAGGCCTCAGTAGCTGTGCTGAGCTTGGACTGTGTTGTTTCCATGACTCAAAGTATGGTGGGCAGCTGAATACAGAGAGTCACAGGCTCAGGGTCTGTGAGAGCCTCTATTTCCAGAAGACACAGGAGGTAGACAGTCATCGGTGTTTTTTTTTTTTTTTTGCGGTATGCGGGCCTCTCACTGTTGTGGCCTCTCCCATTGCAGTGCACAGGCTCCGGACGCGCAGGCTCAGCGGCCATGGCTCACGGGTCTAGCCACTCCGTGACATGTGGGATCTTCCTGGACAGGGGCACGAGCCCGTGTTCCCTGTATCGGCAGGCGGACTGTCAACCACTTCACCACCAGGGAAGCCCCATTGGTGGTTTTAATGGCAGACAGCATGGGCAGAGAAGGCCAGCTTCTTGTATCAGAAGCCCTTGGTCAACTTACAGCCATCATGTGTCCAGACTCCAGCAGGTTTAAGGAGAAACGGCCAAATCCTCTATGGTAGAGTTTCTGAGGGCACTATCAGGAATGCCTGCTGATTTTAATTTGGAAGTAAAATTTGTAATGACGAATATGTTGGAGTAGCCAGAAAAAGGTGTATTGTATCCCTCTTAAGATAGAAACAAACTGCAGTAGAGGCTATTGAAACAGGCACTGAACAGAACATGTCAGCCAAATCTATAGAGCAAAAAATATTCACCCGTTATTGATTGAACAGAATCAGTAAATTTTACTGGGTATTGGATATGGAACCTTGATGAACAGGACCATAGCATTAAGGTTGTAGTAATCTATCAAGTGGTGCTCATTTTTTTCAGATTTAAGAACAAGCAAAATTGGACTGTAAATGGAGAAGCAGTGGGGTATAATCACCATTTTATTACACATAAGTTTTAATCCTTGAAGGTCCTGTTTTGACTTACATGGGGTCACATTTATCAAGCCAATTTGTAAATGTCAAAGTCTTGATTTTAATCCATTTCTATTGTGCCAAAGCATCTATGCCCAATATGGAATATCTGAAATAAATGGGTACTGTGACTATGGGAGACTGAGGCAAGGTTATGTCAGGGAGGGAGAAATTTCCCCCTCTACTCCTCTTGAGTTCCTGTGGCTGGACTAATAATAAAATTGACACAAGGGACTTCCCTGGCCGTCTAATGCTTAAGACTCTGTGCTTCCACTGCAAGGGGCATGGGTTAGATCCCTGGTCCAGGAACTAAGATCCCGAATGCCGTGCAGTGTGGTCAAAAAAAAAAAACAAAACCTGACACAAGACAGATTAACAGGACAAAAAGGAACACTTTAAATCATGTGCACTGAGGTCTCATAGGAACATGTCTCTTCCGTCAGTGTTTTTGTTCTAATCCCAAGTGTGAAATGTGAAACAAAATGGAGTCACTTATGTCAAGGCTTTTAAAATGGTGCTGGGGGACTTCTCTAGTGGCTCAGTGGTTAAGAATCCACCTGCCAATGCAAGGGACACGGGTTCGATCCCTGGACCAGGAAGATCCCACATGCCATGAAGCCACTAAGCCCGTGCACCACAGCTACTGAGCCTGCAAACCACAACTACTGAAGCCCACACACCTAGAGCCTGTGCTCCGCAACAAGACAAGCCACCTCAATGAGAAGCCCGTGCACCACAACGAAGAGTAGCCCCCCCTTGCCGCAACTAGAGAAAGCCTTTGCACAGAAACGAAGACCCAACAAGCCAAAAATAAATAAATATATTTACATATATATTTAAAAATGGTTGATGATAAATTTGATGTTATGTATTTTTTACTACAATACAAAGAAAATAATCTTTAAAAAAATACAGATAAGTCTTTAAAAGTAGAGAAACTAGGACTTCCCTGGTGGTGCAGTGGTTAAGAATCCGCCTGCCAATGCAGGGGACACGGGTTCGAGCCCTGGTCCAGGAGGATCCCACATGCTGCGGAGCAACTAAGCGCATGTGCCATAACTACTGAGCCTGTGCTCTAGAGCCTGTGAGCCACAACTACTGAGCCTGGGTGCCTAGAGCTCATGCTCCACAACAAGAGAAGCCACTGCAATGAGAAGCCCAAGCACCACAATGAAGAGTAGCCCCCACTCGCTGCAACTAGAGAAAGCCCGCGCACAGCAACGAAGACCCAATGCAGCCAAATATAAAAATTAATTTTTAAAAAAAAGTACTTGTAACGTCCAGCAAAGCCCATCAAAAACATAAATTAATTAATTAATTAATTTTAAAAAGTGGAGAAACTATCCCAGCTGCAGGGATAAAGTTGCAGACATCAGAGTCAGAGATATGGCGGTATGATAAGGGCGTTTGATGGTTTTGAGATAACAGCTTTGTGCTAGGACGGGAGAGGAACCGTAGGAGCTAAGGACAGTACACGTCTGACAGCCAGTAACCTTAGTCCTGACTCAGCAAGATGGAAACGTCAGAGCTGTCAGTCACAAAAAAACCTCTTTGAAGAAACTGGGACTTCACAGATACCCTCAACATAAGCAGAGAGCATCTAGGGAGCTGAGAGTCCACAGTCCTACAACCACATAGAATTGAACTCTGCCAACAACCCAACCAAGCAAGAATCTGGTTCCCCAGAGCCTCCAGAAAGGAACACAACCTGCCAGCATGCAGGAATACCTGGAGCCCCAGGGACTGGGGGAGAGCTCTTCCTCTGGGTGACTGCATTAGTGTCCAGATGACTCCTTTCCACACTTGCATGGATGCTACCCCTGCAGTTACTGTCCTGGCATCAAACATCAATTTGATTCTTCTGACTCCGATTAAACATTATCCCTAAGTTATTGATGTGATGGTTTCTACTAACCTGGACTGGGTGATTATCCTCCTCACTCAGATGAAAGTTGGGATCCTGGGAAACTCCTCACTTCTTTGTTTTTTTACTTTCACTTTGCTCACTGGAAGAAGTCTCACACCCAGAGACCAAATCCTCAACCACCTTGTCCTAGCCAACTGCTTAGTTCTTTTCTCCAAAGGGATCCCTCATGAAATGACAGTGTTTGGACTGAAATATTTCCTGGTCGTTGCTGGATATAAACTTGTGTTCTATTTTCATAGAGTAGCCAGAGGGGTTTCCCTCAGCATTACCCGCCTCCTTGGCGGCTTCCAAACCTTAAAGCTTTGCCCCAGTAGCACTAATTGGATGGAGCTCAAAATTAGAATCTCAAACTACATTGGCTTCTGCTGTTCCTTTTGCTGGATCCTGACTCTCCTAGTAAATACACATATTGCTATAAAGGTGCATGGCCCAAGCAATGCCAAAAGTTTAAGTTTGGGGCTTCCCTGGTGGCGCTGTGGTTGAGAGTCCGCCTGCTGATGCAGGGGATACGGGTTCGTGCCCTGGTCCGGGAAGATCCCACAAGCCGCCAAGCAGCTGGGCCCGTGAGCCATGGCCATTGAGCCTGCGTGTTCGGAGCCTGTGCTCTGCAACAGGAGAGGCCACAACAGTGAGAGGCCCACATACTGCAAAAAAAATATATATATATATATATATATATACACATATATATATGTGTATATATATATATATATATGTATGTATGTAAGTTTGAAAAAAGTATATAAATACTGTTCTGGGCCCACTCCCGACAGACGTACAAGCTCTTAGCTTTTGACATGCCTTCCTCATTAAGCTTAATCATTTCTAGCTTCTGATTTAAAGTGAAAGACATGAAGTGATTCTAACCTTTCACTGGAACACTGGAGGTTATTGTAGGGTTATTAGTTGGCCTAATTTCAATATTGTTGTGTCTCAGGGAATAGGGAGGCCAAGGAGAGAGAGAAAGACAGGGTAATGGCCAATCAATGGAGCAGTCAGAACGCACATTTATCGATTAAGTTCACCATCTTACAGGCGTACAGCTCATGGTGCTCCAAAACAATTACAATAGTAACATCACAAAAACAAAAAACAAAGTAACAAAAAAAAACCAGCTGGGAATTCTCTGGCAGTCCAGGGGTTAGTACTCTATGCTTTCACTGCCGAGGGCCCGGGTTCAATGCCTGGCCAGAGAACTAAGATGTCACAAGCTGCATGGCACAGACAAAAAAAATTTAAAAAGTAACATCAAAGATAACTAATCACAGATCTCATAAGAAGTATAATAATAATGAAAAAGTTTGAAAACTTGTGAGAATTACATGTGACACAAAGAAACAAAATGAGGAAATGCTGTTTGAAAAATGGTGCTGATAGATTTGCTCAGTGCAGTTTTGCCACTAAACTTCAATTTATTAAAAACAAATACAGTATCTGTGAAGCACAATAAAACAAGATACATCTGTAGTCTGCCTTAAAAAACAAATATATTTTTGAGAAAATTGATAAAATTCAGCACTGATAAATATTTATCACATTTTAAAATATTTTTATTTTGTGTGAGAAAGTTATTGTCATTATGGAAATACTCTTACATTTTAGAAAAGCATTCTCAAGAAACTATGCATTAAACGACACAATCTCTGGGTTTTAAGTAAAAGAACCCACTAATGTGCATGAGAGATGAAAAGCGAATGACTATAAATAATGACAGAAGATTGGGAATCCATAAGACAGTCTTTTCTACTTTTGTATATATTTGAAAATAGCAATTACAAACAGTAGACTATATCCTGTATCAGAAATCTTATAAGTTGAAAAGCACAAATTTAAAAAGGGTGTAAGGAAGTTTTATGCATCAAACCATCAAAATTGACATTTTTAATATATACATAAATCAATTATATATCAATTAAACTCTTTTAAGTTACAAATATTGAAACATCATCACTCTCTAATCATTTCTCTGTTTAGAATGATGTGATACTGCCAACTCTTCCCAACTCTATTCAGTGACATCAGGTTGGTAGTTTGAAATTGTTCATGGTATTTATACCAAAGAAACTGGCAAACACTACAAACCAAGGCTTGATTTATAGTATTACTGAATGCAGTATATTGAATGTCTACACTTAGAAAAGTGATGGAGAATATGTTAATAATGCTGATGAAACTTAAATGTTTGGTATAGGTGTCCATACACTGTGCATTCCATCAAAAAAAAAAAGTAAAAAATAACAAAATATTCTTCCAGTATTCAACAACGATTCCATGCAGCAAAGAAGTCACTCACATCATTGAAGAATAAGTAAAATACCAACATGTCTTTGTTGTTTGTCTTATTGTAACTAAAAAGCAAATAGCCAAATTCACAAAATAGAAAATAGGACAAAGAAAAGAATAGACATCTTACTAAAGAAGATATACAGCAAACACATGAAATAATGCTAAACGTTGTAAATCCTTAGGGAAATGCAATTAAAACCAGTGGATTACCTCTACACACTTATTTTAAAAGGGTAAAATTAAAAAGTAACCTTACCAGGTATTGACAATGGTGTGAAGGAATTGGAAGTCTCACACACTGCTGGTGGGAATCCAAAAAAACACAAACATTTTAGATTACAGTTTGGCAATTTCTTAAAAAGTTATACTATTCACCTACCCCATGACTGAGGTACTGCACTGAGTTATTAATACAAGAAAAATGAAACATATCCATATAAGTAATTGTAAACTAATGTTCATATCAGCTTTTATTTATAAAAGCTAAACACTGGAAATAACTGAAATACCCATAAACAGATGAATGTATGAACATAGTCAATTATACATGGAAGAGAAAGCTTCCATTTCTAAGCATTCTTCGAAATAAGAATGTTCATGTCAGTACAATGAATTATTCTCAAAGTAATTATGTAGCATCAATGAAGCCAGAAAAAAAAAGTAAACACTTTATGATCAATCATAACATTCTAGAAAATGCAATCTATTGTAAAGGAATGTAAATAAATGGTTGTCTGTATGGCCAGGGAGAGCAAGGAGACTAGAAAAGGGCATGAGGAAAATATGCTGGTGACAGAGAGCTCATTATCATGATAATAATAATGGTTTCACAAGTGTATACATGTGAAAACTTATCAAATTGTACACTTTAAATATGTACAACATTTCTATGCCCATTATACCATCATGCAGGTTTAAAAAGTGGTTCATAATAAAAATCTAAATATACCACTCTTCAGAAAATTACTCCACTACCTCATTCCTCATGCCTTGAGGGGCAGCCTCTCCTCAGGGACAGGAAATACTGGCAAACAGTGAAGGCCATTTCCGGCTGAGTCAAGAGGACTGCTGGTTGGGTCACAAAAACCACATGCCTGGACCACAGTATCTCACCATCCTTCTTCTGTTGCCTGTATAGCAATGGCCTTGAGGTCAACAGCTCAGAAAGGCTAGAGGAATCCCCCAAAACCCTTATTTTGTCTGCCAATGACTTCACAACATAAACATACCTGGAGGTCCTGAGATTTCTGGACACACTCATCCTGCAGTCATTGTCAGTAGAACATTTGTGGATGTACCTTTAGAAGTGGTATGTTCCACGTAGCTTGCTGCAGTCTCCTCCACTCCCTAGTAACCAGTGTTTCTGTACCAATTGTGGTCTTCCCTGCCCCTGCAGCCTTACAACTATGGACACTAGCCTGTGGAATTCCAGGTATCAGGGTATATATGGTTGCTTTGGAGGAGAACTGGGGTTAAGATTTCCCTCAGTAGTGCTGGCCATTGTGTGTTATCCCCTGTGGGCAAGAAAAAAAAGAATCCATGTTGTCTCCAGAAGCACTAGAATGCACAGAACTCTCGTATCCAGGCAAAAAATTATAACAAAGTATTCTTTCCTAGGAGGCCTTGGCAGCAATGCAAACTAGGCCAAAATGAAAGCCTTATATTTGGCCATCATACCATGTCCTCTGAGGCACCCAAAGTTTGGATCTCCACAAAAGTCATTTATCCCTCAAGTTGACGGTCCTATTGTGCTTTCAAACTATTCCACACAGTGAAGAGCATTTCCAAAATTAAGGTGCTTAAACAAAAAGGTCTTTACTATTACACAAACCAGAGCAACGTGCAACAGGCAATTTCTGGTTGGGTGACTTGGAAGCTGGAAATATTCATCACAACTACCTGAGACCAACTGTGTCCCTGAAAAAGCTAGTTCTTCTCTGCAAGCTGCCAGCAGAACTCAGATAGCGTTCTCAGGGCCAACACAGGTCAGGTCCATGCCCTAATCTGTCAGAGAAAAGGGAATGAAGACTCCATAAGGGCTCAGGATATTCACGATTTCCTCCAACAAATGGGACAGCACAGAGGCCAGTTGCTCTGAGCATACTAGGCTTGTGACTGATGCCAACTGTGAGGGCCTGCCAGATGCTAGAGGTGAGATAGTTTCTGCCACAGAAACTGGCAGTGACCTTGGGCAGGTTACACATGCTTCCAACACATCCGTGAAATTTATGGTGAATCAATCCCTAGTCTGTGGATATCTCAACATGAGATTTGATTCATGCAGATGGTTCCTCACAGAGGCTTTCCTCCAACACAATGATGCTAAGTAAGAAAGAAGCACATTCATTGCATGTGCAAGACTTTTTCCAGTGTGAACTCTTTGGTGTTGACCGACGTTAAATTTGCAGGTAAAGGATTTCCTATACTCATTGCACATGAGCTCTCCTGTGTCGAAGGAGACCAGAGCTCTGAGTAAAGGATCTCCCACATTCACTGCAATCAAAAGGTCTTGCTCCAGTGTGCACCGTCTGGTGTCGAATGAGGTGGGTTTTGCGGCTAAAGGATTTCCCACATTCACTGCACTCATAAGGCCTTTCTCCTGTGTGAACTCTCTGGTGCTGAATGAGGACAGATTTCTGGCTAAAGGCTTTCCCACATCCACTGCACTCATAAGGCTTTTCTCCAGTGTGAACTCTTTGGTGTTGAATGAGGACAGATTTCTCACTAAAAGATTTTCCGCATTCGCTGCACTCATAAGGCCTAACTCCAGTGTGAGCTCTCCAGTGTCGAACGAGGTGGGTTTTACAGTTAAAGGCTTTCCCACATTCACTGCACTCATAAGGCCTTGCTCTAGTGTGAGCTCTCTTGTGTCGAAGGAGGCCAGAACTTTGGCTAAACGATTTTCCACATTGATCACATTTATAAGGCCTTTCATTAGTGTGAACTCTCTGGTGTTTAATGAGGATGGATTTCTGGATAAAAGATTTCCTACATTCACTGCACTCATAAGGCTTTTCTCCAGTATGAACTCTTTGGTGTTGAATGAGGTCAGATTTCTGGCTAAAAGACCTCCCACATTCACTGCACTCATAAGGCTTTGCTCCTGTGTGAACCCTCCAGTGTCGAATGAGGTGGGTTTTACGGCTAAAGAATTTCCCACATTCACTGCACTCATAAGGCCTTTCTCCAACGTGAATTTGCTGGTGCTGAACAAATCTGTATTTGCATTTGCTACACTCATCAAGACCTTCTCCAGCGCAGACTCTCTGGTGGTGAAGTATATGAGTGTTGCCAAAAACTTCCCTGCATTCAATCCACTTGTTATGACTTTTTCCATTGTTTAAGGCCTCCCCAGACTCAATGCTGCTGTGTGGCTTCTCACTGTTGGGAGTGGCCTGGTGCTGATGAAGGCCCAAGGTAGCTAGGAAGTCTTTTCTATCCTCCCCACAGGGGAAGGGCTTCCCTGACACATGGAGTCTGCAGCTCGTCACAATTGAGGACCTGTCCACATCCATTTTAAGGTTTTTCTCTCCATTGTCATGCTCCTGATACTGGTGAAGGCTTGCATTCAACCAGAAGCTGCTGGACCCCCCACCAGAGTATGGTTTCTGCCCAAGATATGCTGCCTGGAGCTCAGTCAGCTGCAAAATGTCTTTCAAGACTGAGACACACTTCTCACAGGGATGAGTCTTCTGGTTTGATGGAACTGACTGAGAAGTCCTGACCTGTGACTCTCCTCCAGAAACACTCTGCTCAGAAGGGATCTCCTCATCCTCTGCTCCACACTGACAATCTGAAAGCAGAGGAATGCTAATAAAGTGCTAATGAATCCATGGGAATGTTTTCAGGATGAGGCACTAATTTGAAGGGAGGGCTGCTCTGCAGTACTGGGCCTCTAAAGTTCACAGAAGGGGGGTAACTTTCCAGGACAAAGGGCACAAATACAGGGTGTAAAACAGGGAGGGGAGGCAGTATCACTTACTCCTTCCTCTGCCAACAGCCTTCAGCTAGATCTTGTCAGCTGGGAACATGTCCATACTATGCAGAAGGATGACTGTGTCCAGGCCCAGGGAAATACAATTGGAACTGTGTAGCTGGTGTTCAAGGACTATTTAAGAATGTGTGCACACCTCACAACACTTTACAGGCATATGTCATTATCATGGCACTTTGCTGTATTGCCCTTTGCAGATACTGCATTCTGGTTTTTTTCTTTACAAATTGAAGGTTTGTGGCAACCTTACATCCAGCAAGTCTATCGGTGCCACTTTACTGACAGCATTTGCTCACTTTGTATCTCTGTGTCACATTCTGATAATTCTCACAATCTTTCAAACTTTTCCATTATTATTATATTTGTTACGGTGATCTGTGATCAGTGATCTTTGATGTTACTACTATGACTCACTGAAGGTTCAGACAATGGTTAGGATTTTTTACCAAAAAAGTACTTTCAAATTAAGGTAAGTATATTGATTCTTAGGCATAATTCTACTGCACTTAATACACTAAAGTATAATATAAATATAACTTCTATATGCAGTGGGAAACAAAAAAATTCACGTGACTCACTGTATTGCAGTGGTCTGGAACTGAACCCACATCTCCAAGGTGTCTGGATAAGTGTAAGTCACTGTGGGAGAAACTACAGATGGTGCAGTGGAGAGGGACATGATGCATACAGCTCTGAAAGGTGGGGACAGTCAGAAACTGGAAATGACAAATCAGAAAAGTGTCAAGTATGAAGAAGAAAGTGTAGAAATAATTTGCCTCAAGTGGCACTTGCACCAAAACACTGGTGGACACAGGGTAGGTTCCCGGTATGACTAAACACAGCCTCATTTTCATGCCCTCCCCTCGCCCCCCCTCCAGTTGCCAGTCACCAGGACCAGGTCTCCTCTGAGACCAACTTACCATGTTCACCCTGTAAAGCAATCAGGGCTCTCCCCACACACCCCCTGTTCTGTAACTACATGAGACTGGAACGAAACAAGTCCTTAGGGAAAGACAGGACATGTGAGTGGACAGCACTGACTCAGAGCAACTCAGGAAAGAGCAGACCCCAGGAAAGGAAAGACTATTACAACAAAATCCCAAAACAGGGTCTTTCAAGAAAAGTTTATATATAAATAGTGCCAATGACAATACCTGCAATCCTGATATAGGCAGTCACAAGGAAGTCTTAAAATTAAGTTCTCATCACAAGGAAAAAAAATGTGTAACTCTATATGGTGATAGATGTTAACTAGACTTACTATTGTGAGCATTTTGCAATATATACAAATACCAAATCATTATGTAATACACCTGAAACTAATATGTCCTATGCCAATTACATCTCAAAAAAAAAGAGGAAAGGGGAAGAATCTGGGACACAAGGTACCATAGATCTGGACACAGTCATCTAGCCAAGGAGAGGACAAGAAATGTGAGCTCTATTAGGCTGACTGCCAGACTGACTCCCAGACACTTCCCTGCATTCCTCGGGGTATCAGACGTTGGGGCTGCTTGAGGAGTACAGTGCTTGGGGCAGTGTACACAGCTCAGCACTGACATCCACAGCACATATGCCAGGTAAGTGGGGAAGTTAGCAGAGACAATGGTCTAGCCATGGAATGGAGAGAGCTGCCTCTTGGATGGGGGAAAGACAGAGGACAGTTGAGGACACTGGGAGGAATATGAAGGCCTTACCCAGGGATGTTGTAAGTTCAAAGTTCTCCAGCATCACATCATGGTACAGGAACCTCTGTGCCTCATCAAGGAGCCCCCACTCCTCCTGGGAGAAGTAAATGGCCACGTCTTCAAAGGTCACACAGGCCTGCCATGATGGGTACAGTTTGTTCCATGATCAGCTTCTCTCACAGGACCCCAAGTTCTTCCACCCACCCACTCATACCCTGCTCACTGCCCCCCGCCACTTCCTCATCTCAGAGGAGATACCAGGCCCTGGTGTCATTGATGTGAACACTCTTCTCATGGTCCCTTTGATTACCCTGTCCACCCACAGCACCAGGCAGGTGGACAGACAGATGATATCTATGCTCTGGGCCTGGCACACAGGGAAGGACTACCTCTTACAAGGCAATTCTCCTAGGATGTCCCAGATCATGCCTCCGAGACATAACCAAGGGTGTGGGCTCACATTTTAACCTTATGTCCTCAGTGCCAGGGCCCTCAGGCCATCAGCTCACACTCCCTTTCCACATCACTCTTTGTACAACGTCTCTCTCAGTCACCACCTCTTTCTTGCCCTGCAACACAGGCATCTGCCTCTCCTTCCTACGTGTCATGGAACACATGGCATATAGAGTGCTCAGCAAATTCAAGCAGGATCCAACTACCCAGACCTCCATTGGTCCCCACTGCCATTGGCAGTCCTGCCTGACTCTGCTCCTTGCTTCAACCTCAGCCACCCAGAACCACTTGTGCATCTCATACAGTCATGTCCCTCTTCCACATGAGCTACACTTGATGTGCTCTCCCGTCACAGACTTCCTCTCCTTTCCTAACCATCCTTCAAAATAGAGTCCCAGACACTTTCCACCCCAAGTCCAGTGACTCTCCCAGATGACCACTTGTGCCCCTTAAACTAAGCCACCAACCTGACTAAAACCCCCCAGAAACAGAAGGTCACAGCAAAACCCTGGTGAACCCATAGAGCAGTGAATAAGCAGTAGACCTGGCCTCACTGTCAATCTTGCCTCAACTGCTCCTTTGCCTTCATTTCTGTCTCATGTGCACTCATCCCTCAGAAATCTAAATCACCTAGTAGCTCATCCTCTTTCCCACACTGTTCCCATGACCACTTATCTCCTTCACCTATGTTTGTGATGACTATCATCCTCCACCTTGGTGCCCAAGGACAAGGCCCAGCCCTCAGACCCCACTCTCCCCTTCCTGGGCTATTATTAACACTATCATGACCAAGACTATCACCACTAAATGTGACCCACAGTGTTATGGACTGAATGTATGCATCCCCCCAAAATTTGTTATGTTGAACCCTTAACCCCAAATGTGATGGTAGTTGGAGGCATGGCCTTTGGGAAGTAATCAGGTTTAGATTAGGTTGTAAGAAGGAACCCTTATAAGAGGAAGACAGGCATCTCTTGCTCTGTCCACCTCCTTGTACCAAGAAAAGTCTACGTGAGGATACAGGGAGAAGGGAACCATCTGCAAGATGGGAACAGAGTCCCCCACCAGGAATCCAACCTGCCAATACCTTGATTTTGGATTCCCAGCTTCTAGAACTGTGAGAAATAAAAAGTATTCTATTCTAGCCGTCTAAGCCAAGACACACAGCTCCACCCTGGTCCACATACTATCCACCACCTTCTTCAGGTGTCTGTCCTGAAACTCTCCCCAGAGACCTAGAGCTGTGTGTCCAGCTGCCCACTTAATACCTCTACTGATTTGTTCTCTGAAACATCTCATACACTTAACATGACCAAAACAAAACCCCTAATACTGATTGAAAATTAATCCTGGGGCTTCCCTGGTGGCGCAGTGCTTAAGAATCTGCCTGTTGATGCAGGGGTTAGGGGTTTGATCCCTGGTCCGGGAAAATCCCACTTGTCACAGAGCAACAAAACCTGTGCACCACAACTACTGAGCCCGCGCACCACAACTGCTGAAGCCCGTGCACTCTAGGGCGCACGAGCTGCAACTACTGAAGCCCGTGTCCCTAGAGCCCATGCTCTGCAACAAGAGAAACCACCACGATGAGAAGCCCGCACACCGCAACGAAGAGTAGCCCCCACTTGCCACAACTAGAGAAAACCCAGGCACAGCAACGAAGAGCCAATGCAGTCAAAAAAAAAAAAAAAAAAAAAAAGAAAGAAAATTAATCCTACTACCAAATTCCAGATCCCAACTGATGGAGCTTCCATCCCTCTGGCTGCTACACCCCAAAACCTTACGGTCATCCCTGACTTCTACTCTCACAAAATCAGAAAATCTGAGCAGATCTAATGAAAAAACTGAATTCAGAATTTTAATCATGTCTACCACCGCCAAGGTCACCACACTGGTCCACATCATCAAGGCTCTCCTGGACTGGTTACAGTAGCGTCTTCCCTGGTTTTCCTACCACCTTCCTCACCCCCCGCCCCATTCGGTTCTCCATTCTGCAGTCACAGGAAGCCTGATAAGAGCTGGGTCAGATCATCTCCCTCCTCCGCTCCAAACCTCCCATTGTTCCCATCACCTGCAGAATAGACACTCAACTTCTCAGAGGGCCATTCCAGGCCTGACTCCTGCCCCCTTGCTCTCTGTTCCCATGAGAAACAAAGGAGACTTGAGATTCCCTTGAACTAGCTCAGTCTCCCTTGCAAGCACCTGCACATTCTGGTACCTATACGCGAGGCAACCAGTCTAACACTCTGAAGAGCTTCTGGAAAACTTCTGAAAGTCTAAATCAGGAGAGTCCTTTTCTGTTAACAAATGTCAATGCTCCCGGCCTCCTGAAAATGGCAGCCTGGCATTTCAAGCGCGACTCTGCCTCACCTTCTCTGTTCCCTGAACACACAAGGCAGATCTCGGAGTTCCCGAATCCTCCCGGCTCAACCCGACCTCCAAGCCTTTGCACCTGCCGGTCCCTCCTCCTGTGACCCTCTGCAACGCGCCGTCACACCGTCTGTCAGAAACAGGGCCCCACCCACGGCCGCCTCACCGTCCTGAATACCGGGGTCTGGGCTGCGGGCACGTGAGCCGGCGCCCCACACTCGAGGCTTTAGTGTCTTGTGGGGTGAGGGCAGTGAGGGCCGGAGGACGAGCGTTTACCTGAGGCGGGTTCCTCAGCGCCGCCGCCGCCATCGGACTGTGGACGGGGTGGGGAACGGCGGGAGAGGAGGGGGGACGCGGGCACAGTGGACCCTACCCCAGGCCTGGCGCGGACAGCGTCTCCTCTCCGACCTTCTCGGTATCGACTCGCCGCTGTGGAACCTGAGACGGAGGGAACATACCCCAAGCACCTACAAAACCACCGCCACGAGGAGAATGCCGGAAGTCCTGCCCCTACGCGGTGCTCTCACAGGGAAGTGCCCTCCTCCTGAGCTTTAATTGGCTAATCGTCGAAGGCCCCCGGCGCAGCGTCCTCTGGGAAATGTAGTTCCAACAACTCTGGGACCGAGCGTGGAGCGCTGCTTACCTGGACCTCCCGGTAAAGTGGCCCGGTTAGAGCACCTGTGCAAAGATACCAGAACCCTGAGATAAAAGTTTGGGACATAGGCTTTTCTGTTTCAATCATCTTTAAGACTGTGGAGGCCCGCTTGGAACAGGACTTCTGAAAGGACAAATATGCCTGGAAGGCTGTGGTCCAAGGCCATTTTGCTGGCTATAAGCTCAGTCTCCGGAACCAGAGGGAGCACATAGCACTTAAAATTGAAGGGGTCTGGGACTTCCCTGGTGTTCTTAAAATTGAAGGGGTCTGGGACTTCCCTGGTGGCGCAGTGGTTGAGGGTCCGCCTGCCGGTGCGGTGGACACAGATTCGGTCCCTGGTCTGGGAGGATCCCACGTGCCGCGGAGGGGCTGGGCCCGTGCGCTGCAACTACTCAGCGTGCATGCCACGACTGCTGAAGCCCGTGCTCCTGGAGCCTGTGCTCCGCAGCAGGAGGGACCACCACAATGAGAAGCCAGAGCACCACAATGAAGAGTAGCCCCCGCTCACAGCAACTAGAGAAAGCCCGCGCGCAGCAACGAAGACCCAATGCAGCCAAAATTAAATAAATAAATTTATATTAAAAAAAATTGAAGGGGTCTATGCTCGAAATGAAAGAGAATTCTAAATATCTAGGCAAGAGACGTGCTTACGTGTACAAAGCAAAGAAAACAAAGTAACTCCTGGTGGAAAACCGAACAAAACCAGAGTAACCTGGGGAAAGGTAGCTTGTGTTCACGGAGACAGTGGCATGGTTCGTGCCGAATTCCCAAACAACCTTGCTGCCAAGGCCGTGGACACAGAATCTGTGTGATGCCATACACCTCAAGGATTTAAACTTATTGAAAAATGAATACATTAAAGTGTGGAAAAAAACAAAATGAAACAAATATTGAGAGGACACAAAATCTGATCTCTTTGATGAGAAGTGATTATCATTCTTACTGTTATAGCAGGGATTGCGTGGGCATGAGGAGTTGAGATTATTCCAGAAAAAGTTGTGAAATGAAAATCACTGAAAGCCACTAATGATTATGTACTTATTTAAAGATAATGGCTGGATAGCTCTGGGAAAATATCAGTAGAGGATTAGAAAACAAAAGTTAAGATCTCAAAGAAAACTGAACAGGACACACTGGAGTCTGAGAAGAGACAGTTATCTGAGCAGTGGCTATGCTGAAACTTTGGCCACTCAGGATTTTGTTTTAGAAATGTGATTATTTTTTCATTCGTGAAAATATTAATACTTTGAAGTATAGCTTAAAAGGACTTTCAAAGTAGGCTTAACAGTAAAAAGCAAAAATGGATGTGGAATCTAGGGTGTCATGTTTAATAAATTTTATTTTATTTTATTTATTTATTTTTCGGTCTTCATTACTGTGTGCGGACTTTCTCTAGTTGCCCAGAGCAAGGGCTACTCTTCATTGCGGTGCGCGGTCTTCTCATTGCGATGGCTTCTCTTGTTGTGGAGCACAGGCTCTAGGTGTGCAGGCTTCAGTAGTTGTGGCTCGCAGGCTCTAGAGTGCAGGCTCAGTAGTTGTGGAGCATGGGCTTAGTTGCTCCATAGCATGTGGGATCTTCCCGGACCAGTGATCAAACCCGTGTCTCCTGCATTGGCAGGCGGATTCTTAACCAGTGCCCACCATGCAAGTCCCTAAGTTCTTTAATAAATGTTCAGTGAGCATCTACTGAGTTTCAGGCACTACTGTAGGTGCACAAGAAAAGTCAGAAAACAAGACAGACAAGCCTGTCCTTGTGAGTTTTCGACCATTTAAGGAACACAGACAGGAAACATGAAAGAAGTGCTAAATTAAAAGTACATTAGAATGAAAGAGAATAGGTGAAGATGTCCTCTTAGGGTCCTGGGACGCAGGTAAGTCTGGGTTGCAAGGTTGGGGCGGCATTTGGCCACAGTACTTTGAGGATAGCAGGAAGCCTCGGTGATGGTTACATTGTCCTGGACAGGTCCTGCTCCCTCAGGCCAGTCCCGAGATTTTCTCAGCAGTTGTGTGGTAAAGGGCTGGCACTGTTCTCAGCCAGAGTCCAGGGTGGTTGAGAGTCTGCCTGCCGCCCCGGTCCGGGAAGATCCCACATGCCGCGGAGCGACTGGGCCCGTGAGCCATGGCCGCTGGGCCTGCGCGTCTGGAGCCTGTGCTCTGCAACGGGAGAGACCGCAACAGTGAGAGGCCCACGTACAGCAAAAAAAAAAAAAAAAAAAAAAAAAAGACTTAATAGATTTTTTCACAAGCACAGAACTATTTTTGCAGCATTTTTGGTAATAATCAAGATTGAATAAATCAGGGTGCATCCTCCTAAGAGAGCACTGGGCAATTGTGGACATGAGGAGTAAGTTATTTCAACTATGCAGACCTAAACTGTCAGTAACTATCAGAATACTTTGTGCAGTTAGCTTTATTTTGGCAAGAAAGTGAATATAATTCATATAGTTTATGCATTTCTATATATTTATGCATTTATATCTTAATAATGGAAAAATAAAAACTGTATACAAGGAGCACCTGTGAGATGAGGAGAAGGAAGAGGACAGAGGAGAAAGGATGAAACTATAGCGCTCAGAATGTACTTGTTTTGTTTTTGTTTTAGAATTATGTAATTATAGCGTCTGAATAGATATAACAAAATAGTTTAAGATATAGTCACATAAATGAAAACAAAACTAAAATAAACCTGTGTAACAAACTTTGGATTTAACCAAAAAAGAGGAATTATTTCCAATGAAAACTAAAGTTAATATGACAGTGTTCTACATTAATAAATAAGAGAATGAAATAAAGATCAAACATTTCCATGATAATATTTTGAGTAAAAAATTTATTTAAATTTTGAAATTACATACATGTTGTTTCTAAAAACTTCTTAAAAGAAATGCCATATGGACAGATGTGCAAACAGGAAAAGGCAAAAACATAGTGTGCTCTTTTTCCTAGTTTTTTCCTAGTTCTGACCAAGTTTTTACTGTGTTACCAGGTCATCCAATCCAGATTGTTAGACCCATTCTTTTTTAAGTTAAAAAAGTTTCAATTAAAACACTATGTGAGGAGTAACATCAGCAAAATGGTGGACTAGTAAGCTCCAAGCCCTCTTTCCCCCACAGAGATTAAAAACAAAACTGTCAACTGAGAATTCTATACCTGGCAAAACTCCCTTTAAAAAATGAGGGATGGACTTCCCTGGTGGCGCAGTCATTAAGAATCCGTCTGCCAATGCAGGAGACATGAGTTCGAGACCTGATCCGGGAAGATCCCACCTGCCGCAGAGCAACTAAGCCCATGTACCACAACTACCGAGCCGGCACGCCACGACTACTGAGCCTGCGCTCTAAAGCCTGTGAGCCACAACTACTGAGCCCGCTTGCCTAGAGCCCATACTCCGCAACAAGCTAAGCCACCACAATGAGAATCCCACACACGGCAACGTAGAGTAGCCCCTGCTCACTACAACTAGAGAAAGCCCATGCACAGCAATAAAGACCCAATGCAACCAAAAATAAATAAATAAATAAACAAACAAACAAATTTATTTACTTAAAAAAAGAGCATATATGTATTTTAAAAAGAAAAAAAGGAGAGGGCTTCCCTGGGCATAGTCTTCACTTTTCCCAGTTGTCCACATGCCACAACTACTGAAGCCTGCGAACCTACAGCCCATGCTCCAGAACAAGAGAAGCCACCAGAATGAGAACCCCGGGCACCGCAATGAAGGGTAGCCCCCACTCGCCGCAACTAGAGAAAGTCGCGTGCAGCAACGAAGACCCAACGCAGCCAAAAATAAATATAAATTAATTTTTTTAAAAATGAGGGAGAAATAAAGACATTACCAGATAAACAAAAGCTGAAGAGAGCTCATTATGTTAGACCTGCGCGGTCTCCTAGGAGTTTCGACTCGCCCAGGAAACAACAAGAGTCGGAAGCCGATGCAAAACGCAAGAGGTTTATTGAAGGCCGGTGCACCGGGGTTCCTTGGTCCTCACGTAGGAGGTCGAAGAAGGAACCCTTTTGGGCGCGAATATGTCAGTTTTATAGGTTCCCACTTCCCCGTATGTAAATTATAGATTTGGTTGTGTTCTCCTGCTGATTGGTCCCGGCTTAGGCTCGGACCAGAGAGGGAACTTGTCCCCAGCTGCCTGATTGGTCTTTGACAGACACCTTTTTTACATTTTGTTATCTCCCTCCTTGTCCCCAGCTGCCTGATTGGTCTTTGACAGACACCTTTTTTACATTTTGTTATCTCCCTCCTTGTCCCCAGCTGCCTGATTGGTCTTTGACAGACACCTTTTTTACATTTTGTTATCTCCCTCCTTGTCCCCAGCTGCCTGATTGGTCTTTGACAGACACCTTTTTTACATTTTGTTATCTCCCTCCTTCTCCCCAGCTGCCTGATTGGTCTTTGACAGACACCTTTTTTACATTTTGTTATCTCCCTCCTTCTCCCCAGCTGCCTGATTGGTCTTTGACAGACACCTTTTTTACATTTTGTTATCTCCCTCCTTCTCCCCAGCTGCCTGATTGGTCTTTGACAGACACCTTTTTTACATTTTGTTATCTCCCTCCTTCTCGGAAGGGGGCCGGACATCCTGGAAATTCACCCATTGTCTAAGAAGCCCCTATTGTCTGGAGAGTTCTTAATCATTAGCTGGAACAATGTCCCTCGAGTCCCACATTCCCCCCTTTTTCTTGTGACTATTGATTCCAATCATGGAATCTCAACCTTCTGTTCGTAAACTTTGGTACTGTTGTCTTAACATTAGAACTTGTACAGTACTGATACGTTCTCTAATAAATGCTATCAAGCGATTTAGAACACATGGTCCAAAAGTTAAAATCAACAATAAAACAATAAGAGGTCCCAACAGAGTAGAGATTAAGGTGGTAAACCAGGGGGACTTATCAAACCATGATTGAAACCATCCTTTTTCGTTTTCTCTCTCCCTTTGCCTTTTATCTAAGCGTTCCCTTAGTTTATCCATGGTTTTGGTAATGGTTCCTGAATGATCAATATAAAAGCAACATTCTTCTTTTAGAGCGGCGCATAATCCCCCTTCTTTAAGAAACAGCAAATCTAGGCCTCTTCTATTCTGCAACACCATTTCTGAAAGTGAGGTGAGTGATTCCTTTAGTTGAGTTATGGAACTTTCTAATGCTCGAAGGTCGATGTCTACAGCCTGTCTTAAACTTGCATAATACTGGGGTTGTTGTATGAGGGCTGTGGTTCCTGTTCCTATCCCGGCAGATATTCCTAGTCCTAGAAGGACAGCCAATGTGAGGGTTACAGGTTCTCTTTTGTTTTTTCTACATATTCATCTAAAAAGGATGAGTCTGAATGGTAGATAAGTCTAGGGACTAATTGCACTAACACACAAAAGTCAGCTGAAGTATTAAGAACCTCTAAAGAGACACAAGGGGTGAGCCCCGTGTTACATGCCCACCATCCATCTTGAGGAGGTACAAGATATCCTGAGCCTGAAGGGAGGCTGAAATCATGACAAACGTGTCTATGGGACTGGGGAGGTGTTCCTATACAAGTACCATTTCCAGAAACCGAGGACAGGGTTAATTTACTGGTCCCTTCTTGCTTCCATCGACATTGGTCGGAGGAGGTAGAATTAGTATAGTTGGAGCTATATCCTATAGCATCATAATAAGGGGGAGGGGCAGCATAGCAAAGCCAACATGATTTTGTAACCTCTGGGTTTGTAGCATTGAGAACCGTAAAGGCTGCCTGCACCAAAGAAAGCATCCTATCCTGAGGAGTCCCAGGCTTAACTGTGGGTTCTTTGGATCCAGAGATTTCATTAGTCTCATTCTTTGTTGACGTAGCTGAAGGGGCTGGGGGAAGCAAAGGGGGGCTAATTACGGGATTTGGGCCTATTGATATAGGAGCAGAAGTCTCAATCTTTAGCTTAAGGGTCATTAATATTCTTAAATCATATCCCCTCATGTAAAATCTAACGCCCCAAGAATGACCATTTATCCATTTTTTATCTCTTTTTCCGGGATTACTAAAGGAAATTTTAAGGGGATGACAACATCCTGAACATTTACTCCGGTGTCCGGTATCCTCATTATGAGAATAATTAGCCATTACAGTAATAAAATCCCAAGTTGAGGTGGGTTTCCAATTAGTATCCCCGGTAGTTTCACATCCCCAGCTTTTGCAATAAAAGTTTTCAGTTCCACCACATTTATAATTCAGAGATCGAGGGCGGTGGAACCCGGGGCATACGTAGAAAGTGAGGATACCAAGCATCATTCTTTTGCCCGCATTTTTGCAACCCGGCCCAAACCAATCAGTTTCCGAAACTTTGGAAGGGGCAGTGTTCATATCATGAGAATCTTCTGTACCCCAATAAGGTGCTCCTATTGCCAATTTACAAACATCAGGAAAAAGATCTGGCCACCAGGTCCAGGGGGGTGCAGTATGACTAATGGACCAGGTTACATCTCCAGTCTGAGAAATTACCTGCCAAGTTAAACGTTGGGGGAGGTGAGGGCTAAAATCACTTACAGTCAGTAAAGGTAGTAAAACCAAAATTATAAGTCTTAGGTTCGTAGAAGCTTGAGTTTGAGCGGGTTGTCAGTCCTTTGGGCCCGCCATCCTGATGATGTCGTCGTTGGTGCAGTCTTCACATGTGAAGCATGGATCCAGGCAGTGATGCCGTCCACTTTTATGGCCGTTGGGGTGGTGACGAGGACGGTGTATGGTCCTTTCCATCGAGGTTCCAACGTCTGGGTTCGATGCCGACGGACGTATACGGAGTCTCCGACTTGGAAAGGATGAGTTTCTCCCGGTGTTCCCAGTTGGTAGGCCTCGGCGAGTTGGGACCATATTTCTTTCTGGACCAATTGGAGTCCCAGTAGCCTAGCATATAAGTCAGTGTTATTTTGACAATCAGGTTTTATTTCTTTTCCTAAAGTGAGGAGGGGAGGCGGGGCACCATATAATATTTCAAAAGGAGTAAGATGGTATCGGGAAGGTGTATTTCTAACCCGGAATAGGGCCAAAGGAAGGAGCACCGTCCAATCGGTACCGCCAGTCTCCAAGGACAATTTAGTTAGGGTCTCTTTTAGAGTCCTATTCATTCTTTCTACCTGACCTGAACTTTGGGGTCTATAGGCACAATGTAATTTCCAATCAGTCCCCAAATATCTGGCCACATCCTGACTTACCTGGGCGACGAAGGCTGGACCATTATCAGACCCTATTACCTTTGGTGCTCCAAATCGAGGAAAAATTTCTTCTAAAATCTTCTTGGCTACTACAGCAGCTGTTTCTTTCTTTGTTGGGAAAGCCTCTATTCATCCTGAAAAAGTGTCTACAAAAACTAAAAGGTATTTATTACCGTACCTTCCAGGATGCACTTCGGTAAAGTCCACCTCCCAGTAAGTTCCTGGGCGGTCCCCCCTGAGTCTCTTTCCAGTTTCAAGTTTCCCTTTGTGAGTATTTACCTGTTGACATGGGACGCATTCCTGCACAATTTGTCCAGCTAATTTTGTCATTCCAGGGGTTTCGTACCCGGCTTTTTGTAACAAGGCTACCATCTTTTTAGTCCCCAAATGTGTCCATCTGTGCATCTGTTGTAACATGGATTCTGCTTGCTGAGGGGACAAAGTTCTTTTTGTTGTGGCCGGGATGATTTCTTCATCGCGGCCTGGTTTTTCAGGAACTTTATCTGACAGTCCTAGAATGACTTCTCCTGATGCTATTTCTCGGGCCACTTGGTCAGCCATATTATTTTCCCTAATTATTGGGGTATTTCCTTTTTGATGTCCAGGGCAGTGGATGATACTGACTTTAGTAGGAAGCATGAGTGCAGTCAACAAAGCCATGATTTCGTCTTTGTTTTCAATTTCTTTGCCACCTGAAGTTAGTAGCCCTCTCTGTTGGTAAATGGCACTGTGGATATGAGCGGTAGCAAACGCATATCTACTGTCTGTGTAGATGTTTACTTTTTTATTCTCTGCCATCTCTAATGCCCTCGTCAGGGCAATTAATTCAGCTCGTTGGGCTGAGGTCCCTTGTGGTAGCGCCGCTGCCCATATGACTTGTTTTCCGTCTACCATGGCTGCCCCAGTTCGACGCTTACCTTCCTCCAGGAAATTGCTCCCATCCGTGAACCAGGTGAAATCAGCATCAGGGAGGGGCAGGTCCATCAGATCTGGCCTACTGCCATGTGCTGCGGCCAGTACTTCCTGACAATCATATATGATGGTGGAGCCTTCCAAGTCAGGATCAGGTAGCAAGGTGGCTGGATTGAGTCCTGTGGCTGGAGCAAACTTGATGCGATCTGAGTTTAGCAACAGGGTTTGGTAATGGGTCATCCTGGCATTAGTTAGCCACCTATCCGGTGGTTGACGGACTACATTTTCCAGGGCATGAGGAGCTGTTATCGTTAGATTTTGTCCTAAAGTTAGTTTGTTAGCATCTTTGACTAGAACGGCCATTGCAGCGATTATCTTTAAACAGGTGGGCCATCCTGATGCCATAGGGTCCAATTTTTTTGACAAATAAGCAACTGGGCGATTCCAGGGACCCAATTTCTGAGTCAATACTCCTTTTGCAATGCCCTTATTTTCGGCCACATATAAATGAAAAGGTTTGGTTACATCTGGCAGCCCTAGGGCTGGAGCTGAAAGTAAAGCTCGTTTGATTTGGTCAAAAGCCCGTTGTTCCTTATCGCCCCAAACGAAAGGAGTGCTGTTTTTGGTTAGGGGGTACAATGGGGCCGCCAGCTCAGCAAACCCTGGAATCCATAGTCTACAGAATCTGGCCATCCCCAAAAATTCTCTAACCTGCCTGGCGCTTTTGGGAGCCAGAATTTGGGCCATCGTATCCTTTCTGCTCTCTGTGAGCCATCTTTGTCCCCCTTTTAATAGATACCCCAGGTAACTGACCTGTTGTTGGCATATTTGTGCTTTCTTGGCTGAGGCTCTATATCCCAGGGTTCCAAGTTCTGTTAACAGTTTTTCAGTACCCTTGATACAATCTTCTTGGGTCTCAGCAGCTAATAAAATATCATCAACATATTGGAGTAATGTTACCTGGGGATTTGATTCTCTATATAATGCCAAATCCTGATGGAGGGCTTCATCAAAGATGGTCGGGGAGTTCTTAAATCCCTGAGGTAGCCGTGTCCATGTCAGCTGACCAGACATTCCCGATGTTGGATCTTTCCATTCGAAGGCAAAGTAGGGTTGGCTCAGGGGAGAGAGTCTTAAACAGAAAAAAGCATCTTTAAGGTCCAAAACAGTATACCATGTATATTGAGGTGGAAGAGTGCTCAGGAGGTTGTAAGGGTTTGGAACTGTGGGGTGGAGGTCTGCCACCCGTTTGTTTACCTCTCGTAGATCCTGCACCAGCCGATAATCATTTGTTCCTGGTTTCTTTATTGGCAGGAGAGGGGTGTTCCATGCTGATTGACATCTTATTAAGATGCCCAAGTCTAGTAGCCTCTGTATATGGGGACGGATACCATCTTTGGCTTCTCTACTCATGGGGTATTGACGGACCGTTATTGGGGTGGCAGTTGCCTTGAGTTCCACTAGCACCAGGGGCCGATTTTTGGCCATCCCCATACCGGCAGTTTCTGCCCAGGCTTGAGGGAACCGAGTTACCCAATCTGTAACATTAACTCGTGAGGATGAAGGCTGCTCGTATAATTTATATTCATCTTCTAATTTCATAGTCAATATTTGAAGTAACCTTCCTTTATTATCAGTTATGGTGGGACCTTCTGGCTGAAAGTGGATTTGAGCCCCTACTTTGGAGAGTAAATCTCTTCTCAGCAAAGGATAGGGGCATTCCAGAATAATAAAAAATGAATGGGTTACTCGTCCAATCCCAAGATCTACTGTCCTTCGTGTGGTCCATGAATATTGTTTATTCCCAGTGGCTCCTTGTACCCATGACCTTTTAGCTGAGATAGGACCTTTTGAGTGGAGAAGGACAGAGTGCTGGGCTCCGGTATCCACCAAAAATTGAACAGGTTCCCCCTCCACTTTAAGAGTTACCCGGGGCTCGGGGAGAGGGTTCGAGCCCTGACTTTTCTAGTCTTCTTCCAATGTTAAGATTTTGTTTCTGGTTGGCCTTCCTCCACTCTTTTTCTTAGGGCATTCTTTCGCCCAATGTCCTTTTTCTTTACAGTAGGCACATTGGTCCTTGTCTAATGGCCGCCTTCTGTCTGCCGTTCGCCCTTTCTGCCTATTCCTATCCCCTATATTTTTTCCTCCAACCACAGTGGCCAGTATCTTACTTAAATTCCTCTCCTGTCTCTTATCCCGTCTTATTTCACGGGCTTCCTGCTCTTTCTGCTTTCTTTTTTCCTTCTCTTCCTCTGTTTCTCTTTTGTTATATACTTTATCTGCCTCTTTTATTAACTCCTGAAGCGAAAATCCCTGCAAGCCATCTAGCCTCTGTAATTTCTTCTTAATATCAGGGGCCACTTGATCTATGAAAGCCATTGCTATAGTAGCCCTATGCTCCTCCGAAGTCGGATCATAAGGGGTAAAGCGTCTAAAGGCTTCCATTAAACGTTCCAGGAACTCAGTTGGAGATTCCTGGGGCCCCTGAGTGACTTCCCTTACCTTAGACAAATTAGTGGGCCGTCTGGCCGCTCCATGGAGACCCGCCACCAGAGCCTGGCGATACATTTTCAGGCGCTCCCTACCTTCCGGGGCATTGAAATCCCAGTTTGGCCTGACGAGTGGGAAACCAGCATCAATCTCGTTAGGCAGCTGGGTAGGTTGCCCATTGGCGCCTAATACATTTTTTTTCTGGCTTCTAAAAGAACCCGTTGCCTCTCCTCAGTCGTTAGGAGAGGCTGAAGCAGCTGCTGACAATCATCCTATGTGGGCTGGTGGGAGAAAACAAGAGATTCTATTAAAGCGGTAAGGGCCTGTGGATTTTTGGAAAAAGTTGGGTTATGCATTTTCCAATTATAAAGATCTGCAGAGGAAAAGGGCCAATATTGGAGAGGTTTATTCCCTTGGCCATCGGGGGGGTCATACTCTCTAAGAGGTAGGGCAGTGGAGTCCGGGGAGATAGCCCTCCGGCTCCTAGTGCCCGCTGAGGGACCCCTTTCTTCTTCCATCATGGATGGTTCCTCTGGTGCCGAGGGCAGTGGAGCTGGGAGTCCTCTAGGTGGTAGGGGATTTGGGGCCGGAGGATAAGGGGGTGGGGAATCCAAAAGAAGCAAATCGGACTGCGGGTCAGGATAAATCGCCTTCGGTGGATCCAGGGCGTCGGGTAGCTTCTCCGTGTTGGGGTTTTTCTTTAAGGCTAATATCTCTGACGCTGCTGATGTGTGCGCGGACGTACCTGTTGAGGAAACAAAGGGCCGGACCCACGGAGGTGGGGAGAGAATTAAATCTTCCCAGACCAAGACATATGGTACTTGGTCTGGGTGTCCGTGGGGATCTATATTAAATATTTTAGACTTCAGCAGCTTAATCTTGTCTAATAAAAAGGATCCTTCGGGGGGCCATCCTATCTGAAATGTTGGCCATTCAGAGGCACACAAAGTCTGCCACTTTCCTTTCTTCACCTCTACCGAAAAATTATGGGCTCTGGCCCGAACTTCGGTCCAATGGCTTAGGGTAAGGGAAAGAGGAGTCATCACAGTTTGTCCCATTGTCGTCCATCAGAGAAGAAGAATAGACCACAATACAGAAACAGTTAAAACTCCATGAAACACATATACGCATGGGCCACCGCGAGCTCGCTTCAAAACCAAAACTTCTTCAGATGGCAGTTATCACCAAGGGAACTGCCGAAACCGAGTGAAGGGGAGACAGAGTTTGCCTCTCCTTCCAGTTGAGCCACCAGGGCGTCCCCTAGGGCTCATGGACGCCGGCTATTAGCACGTCTGCCTAGCCAGAGGTCCGATACAGATTCCATAATAAGCCGATTCTTACGGCTTTCCTCCGATAATGGCCCACAAAGAACAAGGGACAAACAGACAATCAAGCTCGAGCTTACCTGGTACCTCCAACTCCCGATGTTCTTGTGGTCCGGGGCGAGTGGAATCCCGGACGAGCCCCCAAATGTTAGACCTGCGCGGTCTCCTAGGAGTTTCGACTCGCCCAGGAAACAACAAGAGTCGGAAGCCGATGCAAAACGCAAGAGGTTTATTGAAGGCCGGTGCACCGGGGTTCCTTGGTCCTCACGTAGGAGGTCGAAGAAGGAACCCTTTTGGGCGCGAATATGTCAGTTTTATAGGTTCCCACTTCCCCGTATGTAAATTATAGATTTGGTTGTGTTCTCCTGCTGATTGGTCCCGGCTTAGGCTCGGACCAGAGAGGGAACTTGTCCCCAGCTGCCTGATTGGTCTTTGACAGACACCTTTTTTACATTTTGTTATCTCCCTCCTTGTCCCCAGCTGCCTGATTGGTCTTTGACAGACACCTTTTTTACATTTTGTTATCTCCCTCCTTCTCGGAAGGGGGCCGGACATCCTGGAAATTCACCCATTGTCTAAGAAGCCCCTATTGTCTGGAGAGTTCTTAATCATTAGCTGGAACAATGTCCCTCGAGTCCCACAATTACCACTGGACAGGTAGGGATTTTTATGTTTTGTGCCCGACTATATCCCCAGTTTTAACACATACCTGCATTTGATGGTAACACATGACATATATGTCAAGTTTAAATATATATTCCAGGTGGAGAGGGTGAGGGCTTAATGGGAGGTAACAGCAGTGCAGAGAGGAGAATCAGAATAAATCGCAGAAGAATGTAGGGAGTAGAAACCTCAAGACTGCTTCAGCACCCTGCCTAAATGATGAACCTATTAACATCCTTTAAAATTAAACAGAGGGGCTCTTTCCCATCTTGCAAGATGGCAGGTGAAAAGGCTGAGAAGCCAGATACTAAGGAGAAAAAACCTGAAGCCAAGAAGGCTGAGACTGGTGACAAGGTTCAAAAGGTGAAGCAGGTTAAGAAGGGGAAACCCCACTGCAGCCGAAACCCTGTCCTGGTCAGAGGAATTGGCAGATATTCCTGATCGGCTATGTATTCCAGAAAGGCCTTGTACAAGAGGAAGTATTCAGCATCTAAATCCAAGGTTGAAAAGAAAAAGAAGGTGAAGGTCCTTGCTACTGTCACAAAACCAGTTGGTGGTGACAAGAATGGTGTTATCCAGGTGGTTAAACTTCGCAAAATGCCTGGGTATTATCCTACTGAAGATGTGCCTTGAAAGCTGTTGAGTCACGGCAAAAAACCCTTCAGTAAGCATGTGAGAAAACTGCGCCAGCATCACTCCTGGGACCATCCTGGTTATCCTCACTGGGCACCACAGAGGCAAGAGGGTCATTTTTCTGAAGCAGCTGATCTGTGGCTTCCTACTTGTGACTGGGCCTCTGTCCCTCAATCGAGATACTCTGCGAAGAACACACCAGAAATTTGTCATTGCCACTTCCACCAAAATTGATATCAGTGGTGTGAAAATCCCAGAACATCTCACTGACGCTTACTTCAAGAAGAAGCTGCATAAGCCCAGGCACCAGGAAGGTGAGATCTTCAACACAGAGAGAGAGAAATACGAGATTACAGAGCAGCGCAAGGTTGATCAAAAAGATGTGGACTCACAAATTCTGCGAAGAATCAAAGCTGTTCCTCAGCTCCAGGGCTACCTCCTCTGTGTTTGCTCTCACAAACAGAATTTATCCTCACAAAGCAGTGTTCTAAACTTCTTACAAAGAACCTAATTAAATAACTCAGTCCATTTCCTTTGTGTCTTTTCTCTCTCTCTTTTTTTTTAAATCTGCCTGAAGGTATGGTATGACTCAGCCAATTTGATGGGATGTTAGCCTCTACTAAGAGGAGTGGGATTGGAGGGGAGTGCTATCAGCTGCAGTGGAATTCCCTCTTTGGATCAACATTCTTAGCTTCCTAAGTGTCTTCTCAGTTTTTCACAAAGCACCTACAAATACAAAGTAGTAGCATTTCCCCAACCATCACTGAACAAGTCCGTACTAACTGTACATGGATAAGAAACAACTGTGGGCTCTTCAGGCCACAAACTTCCCTCCCTTTCCATGAATTAACATCCATTTCTGCCCAATTCAGTCTTTCTCCATAGTCATTACTATTAGTTTCTTGTGTATCTAGTTTCTTAAAGCATACACAACAAATTAGTATAATTACCTTTCCCCGTTTTTAACCAAAAACCCCATGTGCAGTACATGCTGTTATACAGATAACAAATGAATTTGATTATTCCATAGGAAGTGTCCATCTTTACTGATGCATAGTATAGTAGTGCATTCTATGGATATTTGGGTTTCCATTATTTGTAATTATACAGGTTTCCCCTGCTATCCAAAAGTGGAGTATGCCTCTGAAACCTTCTGTAAGCCAAAATAGCAAAAATTGAAGAAATTGCCTTATGACACATCTTGCTAACAGAGGCATAAAATGGGATAAAACACAAATGCTCACAGACAATTCAAAGTGATGGCTCTGGATGCTGAGATGCCAGAGTGTAGTAGTTCCCAGGGAAAGAGCTTGGCTGTGCCACTCCCACTGCCCAGACATGCTGCCGTCTCTAGTGGCTCTCTGCAAAACAAACTGCTGTTTTCCCCCTCTGCCTTTTTTCATAAATGTGAAAATCTCAATTTTTTTCCAGTTAACAAAGACAGGTACGAATGAAGTTCTTTCGGTTAAAGCAAACTTTCAGAAAGTACTGGGTACCGGAGTGCGATGTAGTAACTTGAAGTGTGCATACAGATGAGCAAGTACCAGGTAAGAATTAGCTTTTTGCTGAGTCAAAGGATTTAGGCAGTTTTGGTAGATGGTGCCAAACTGCTTTCCATGGAGGTTGTACCAATTTATGCTCATGTATAAGAGTGCCCATTATCCTACAGGCTCCCTAAAATGATGGGTCATTAGACTTGGATTTTTGGCAATAGATAGGTGAAAAATGACTGATGGGTTTTTAAAGTTGGTTTTATTGATAATTTACATTTGGTAAAATTGATTTTTTTGTGTGCAGTGCTGTGGTATCTATACAGTTTGGGAAGCACCACCATCACCCAAGTTCCTTCATGTTTTTTCAAAAGTCAGTTTCCACTTCTAGTAACCACTGATCAAATTTTAGTTTTCCTAGTTTTGTCTTTTCCAGAACATCAGGTAATATGTTTTCTGGCATAATATCTGTGACATTTGTTCACATTTTAATGGTTCAGTAGTTCTTTTTATTGTCAGTCAGCATTCTATTGTATCAATGTATCACTGTTTATTCTAAAATATACCCATTGAAAGATATTTGGTTTGTTTATAATTATTGGAGATTATGAATAAAGTCACTATAAACATTCACATACAAAAAAAAATTAAACAGAGGGGACTTCCCTGGTGGTCCAGTGGGTAAGGCTCTGCACTCTCAATACAGGGGGCCCGGTGTTCAATCCCTGGTCAGGGAACTAGATCCCGCACACTGCAACTAAGATTTCACATGCTGCAACTAAGAAGTCCACATTCCACAACAAAGACAGCACGTGCCACAACCAAGATCCAGAGCAGCCAAAATAAATAAACTAATTAATTAATTAAATACTAAAATTAAACAGAAAAGAGAGATGACTAGTAGAATAGTAATACCAAAAAATTATATTGATGAAGCGAAATATAGTAAGAGCTATAAGGAAAGAAACAGAACTACTGCTAAGAGAAATTAGGAAATAAATTTGTTAAAAAGTTTGACCATCTTAGAGTAGGAATAAACAGTTTGTATTAGAGACAAGAAAGGCTTTTCAATCCAAAATTTGCCCTCCTTACTGACCACAGCTGACCCTTAAGAACTGCAGTCATTCAATAACAAATAAAGGCTCTTAACATTCCTCTGATTAAAAAGATTCTACAGGGGTGTAATTGGAGTTAATTAAGAAAATGCCGGACTTCCCTGGTGACGCAGTGGTTAAGAATCTGCCTGCCAACACAGGGGACACGGGTTCGAGCCCTGGTCGGGGAAGATTCCACATGCTGTGGAGCAACTAAGCCCGTGTGCTACAACTACAGAGCCTGCGCTCTAGAGCCTGCCTGCCTAGCGCCCGTGCTCCACAACAAGAGAGATCACAGCAATGAGAAGCCCATGCACCACAACGAAGAGTAGCCCCTGCTCGCTGCAACTAGAGAAAGCCTGTGCACAGCAACGAAGACCCAATGCAGCCATAAATAAATAAATTTATTTTTAAAAAATGCCTCTCTCCAAGAAAGGGATATGAAGATACTCAGCACAGTGTTTGTGGTCTGAATATTGGTTGAACCAAACTGTTTAATGTCTTGTAAGTGGTACACTAAGAACCAAGAAGTATCTGAGATCTTTATACTGAATGGAGGTGAGATATTATTGGAATTAAGATATTAAGTACATATAAAACATGCTTCTATTTCACAGTAACATTTATATCTGGGAATTCTTCACATCCCTGATCATTCCTGCCATTTGAAACTTGCAAACATTCAGTCATGTTTTTCTTATGTGACTCTTTCAGTTCACAAAATGGGAAAGGACGATCATCTCTTTCAGTGATGAGAGAAATTTAGAGAAAAATTCCTATCAACTTCCACTAGCAAATTGCACCTGGAAAATAATTTTTAATAGTGTATGTAAACAGTGGCTATAGAGATGCTAAAACAATGCTCAGTAGCTGTGAGTTCAACACACTCTACTGATCTTCAGTGCATGTGGAGTGAAGGCTTTAGAATGGATGTGAGGATCAGTCAGTTTGGTCAGAAATGAAAGAGGAATTCAGACAGGCTATCAGAGAGAATGTGGAGAAGAAAATCAGGCAGCCATAAAGCAAGTAGACAAGGGTGACATATGTCTCTGGTTCCCTCTATTTTCTCACATCTCTGGGGGCTAGAAGCCTGAGATCAAGATGTCAGCAGGGTTGGTTCCTTCTGAGAGCTGTTTCATGACTTTCCCAAAACTTCTGATGATTTGCTTACAATCTCTAATGATTCCTGTTACACAGAAGCATCAACCCAATCTCTGCCTTCATCTTCACCTGGCATTCTCTTCTAAGGACTGTATCCAAATTTTCTGTTCTTATATGGATTCCAGTTATATTGAATTAAGGGCTTACACTACTGCATTCTGACCTCATCCTAACTTAATTCTGGTATGTGTAACAGACGAATGCCACAGACATAATAACGTTCAAAACAAGGAAAACACAAAAGAGAAAATTTTGTAGGTCACCATTTACTTCCACTCAATTATAGTCAAAAAAAAATCCATGGTGATAGTGTAAATAGTGGTTACCATTGTAGGAGGAGCTATTGACAAGGATGGGCCACCAGGAACCTACCGAAGTGTTGGAAATATTCTAAATTTTGATCTGAGTGAAGAATATTTTGGTCTATACCTGTGTAAAAATTTAAGTGAACCCATAAGATTTGTGTGCATCATTGTACATTTTAGTTAAAAAATGAAATAAAGAATAAGTGGAAGGAATTTTCTGGCACTCCAGTGGTTAAGACTCCGCACTTCCACTGCAGGGGGCACGGGTTCAATCCCTGGTCAGGGAACGAAAATCCCGCATGTGGTACAGCCAAAAAACAAAGAGTAAATGGGATTTAAAAAAGGAACAACACACTTCCCTTTCAAGAACTACTCAACTTCTTCTAATAGCTTGATTTTATGAGTAAAGTCAAGAATTTTTTTTTTTTTTTTTTTTTTTTTTTGCTGTACGCGGGCCTCTCACTGTCGTGGCCTCTCCCGTTGTGGAGCACAAGCTCCGGACGCGCAGGCTCAGCAGCCATGTCTCATGGGCCCAGCCGCTCCGCGGCACGCGGGACCCTCCCGGACCGGGGCACGAACTCCCATCCCCCGCATCGGCAGGCGGACTCTCAACCACTGCGTCACCAGGGAATCCCTGAAGAATATTTTTGTTGGCTTTATTTTTCATCCAATTGGAGCATAGTTTTTGTTGAGTAGAGATGACTAAGATACAGAAGATCCAGGAAATAAATGAAGTAAATTCACAGAGAAAACATGAGAAAGTATGATGCATACCCTGTTATAGCAATTGGCCATGGCCTGATGCAAGAATTCTACTGTGGAGGACAAGAAGGGAAAGAGAAGTTCCGAAACAGATATAAGTGAATCTTTAAAATTGATGACCAAGGAATAGAAGTGTATAGACTTTATTTCCATAAGTTGCTGAGATCAGGCAGGATGATCACAATGCTAATGACAGCAGGGATAAAAACCACTAATTCACCCACAGCATCAGGCTGTGTTCTGTACTCTTCTCTTAAACATTTTATCCTAATAACATTTTTGCACAGTAGAGGCCATATTACCCCATTTTAACAAGAAGGAAACTGATGTACAGAGTTCATTAACTTGCCCAGGGTCACACTGCTCAAAAGTAGCAGAGCTGGGATTTGACACCATGTGGAATGGCTCCAGAGATGTGTTCCTGGGTGCTACACTAAGGAGGAAACAACTCATAGCAGCTGTGTGGGGCCAACAGCCATGGAGGAAGGTAAACATGAGGTAAGGGGGAAGTGTGAGTGGTAGGATTTAATGGTCACAGTGGTTGGGGAGAGGATGATTTGCTGATGATTTTGGTCCAAAGAGGACATCTCGCAGACATCAACTATCATCTACTCTCACCCACATTTCATAAAAGAAAGGACTTTCGTTTTTGGTTTTTTGGCTGCGTTGGGTCTTCGCTGCTGCGCGTGGGCTTTCTCTAGTTGCAGCGAGTGGGGGCTACTCTTCGTTGCAGTGCGTGGGCTTCTCATTGCGGTGGCTTCTCTTGTTGCAGAGCACAGGCTCTAGGCGCACGGGCTTCAGCAGTTGCAGCACGCGCGCTCAGTAGTTGTGGCTCGCGGGTTCTAGAACACAGGCTCAGTAGTTGCTGTGCACGGGTTTAGTTGCCCCGCAGCATGTGGGATCTTCACAGATCAGGGATCAAACCCGTGTCCCCTGCATTGGTAGGCGGATTCTTAACAACTGCACCACCAGGGAAGTCCCTATATTTAATTTTTTGATGTCTCTTCCTAAAATTTCACAAATCTTTGCCTTTGGGCAAAAAAATAAATGCTATTTCATATTTTTATTTCATTAGTTATACCCAAATTTTCTCCTTTCAATCTTAAGTGGTGTTTTCCAAATTATAATATTAAAAAATTTAATTATAAAACTATAAATTTCATTGTGAAAATTTTAACAAATCTATAGGTGTATAATTTTTTGGGTGTGTGGTACGCGGCTTCTCACCGCTGCGGCCTCTCCCGTTGCAGAGCACAGGCTCCGGAAGTGCAGGCCAGCAGCCATGGCCCACGGCCCGGCCACTCCGCGACATGTGGGATCCTCCCGGACCGGGGCACGAACCCGTGTCCCCTGCATCAGCAGGCGGACTCCCAACCACTGCGCCACCAGAGAAGCCCTAGGTGTATAAATTTAAGGTGAATCTTCACTCTGACACCCCCTACCCTGCTCCGTTCCACCGTCTCACCTCAGATAGGTAACACTGCTTCACCTAGTGAAGTATCCTTTTGGAGAATTTACATTCAGTCACTAAGATTTCTCTTAAATCACATCTGCTGCTTTATGGCTGAGTGAATTCATCTTCTTCGTCTCTTACACAACATACTAATCAATGTCTAAGGGATATGAATGGACATGAGTAATAAGATATGTTCTTCTCCTACTCACCCACCCCACCCCCAGCTAGATCATTTTATCACTAGTGTTGTAGTTTGTTTACCGAGGCATGTCCTCACACTTAAATACAAATTGTTCTCTTTATTTCAGTTACTGAAATATGATTGATATATATTTTACAAAGCATTTAATTTACTGAATCCTAAAGTGCACAATCATTTTGGAAACAAGATTAGAAAAATATATCATATAAAATTGTATGTATTCATCATGCTAAATGATTTTCAAAACTATTTAAATTTTTGGTTGTTTTGTAACCTTTTATATGTTCTGTCAGATGCAGCTACAAAACGGAACGTGAGAGAGGCCCAGGAAAACAAATTTTATTATAGTCACAAGCCCTAGAGACACAGGCACTCATGGCAAGAGGAGAACACATGGGGAGAGGTCACCAAGGGAGTGGGCTCAATCAAGTAGGTGGGGAGGAGGGAAAGAGAAGGAGGGGGAGGAATCTGTGGGCTAGTGTCTTTATTGAGTTCCAGAGGGGACAAAGGGTGAAGGAGGATTTCACTGGAAGGTTTGAATGTTCCTTGGTCACAGTCAGGGGAGGGCAAAAAGAGGAATTTGTGGCAGGGGCCAGCCTCCACACTGGTGCACCTGGTCACTCTAGTGGGATGTTTATGCCCAGTCTGTGAGGGTGTTGAGGCAGCAGGAAAACCTGAATTTTTACAGTTTACAATGTAGCAAGCCAATTTTTAAAAATATCTAAAATTTAAATCATCTGACTATTGGTTGTTTTGTTTTGTTTTGTTTTGGCTGCATTGGGTCTTCGTTGCTTCATGCGGGTTTTCTCCAGTTGCGGCGAGCGGGGGCCACTCTTCGCTGCGGTACGTGGGCCTCTCATTGCTGTGGCCTCCCTTATTGCAGAGCACGGGCTCTAGGCACGGGGGCCTGAGCAGTTGTGGCTCTCAGGCTCTAGAGCACAGGCTCAGTAGTTGTGGTGCACAGGATTAGTCGCTCCGTGGCATGTGGGATCTTCCCGGGCCAGGGCTCGAATCTGTGTCCCCCGCATTGGCAGGCAGACTCCTAACCACTGTGCCACCAGGGAAGCCCTGACTATTGTTTTTGATACAAAAGACAGATGATATAATTTTTGTTTTTTCTTTTCTTTTCTTTTCTTTTTTTTTTTTTTTGGCCACACTGCCCGGTATGCAGGATCTTAGTTCCCTGACCAGGGATTGAACCTGTGTCCCCTGCAGTGGAAGTGTGGTGTCCTAACCACTGGACCGCCAGGAAATTCCCAACATAATTCTTTATTATAGGAAACTGACCTTAATGTCAGTTTCCAATGTATATATGAAACATTCAATGTCCTTTTCAATGCAACTTGGCTTTTTCTGGTGTTTATGAGAAAAATCATATTTTATAATGTGTGATTTTTTTTCTAAGAATTACTTATTCATATACATTTCCCCCCAAAAAAGCACTGAGATTATAATCACCTCTTATTGTTTTGTATATTTACATGTTTTCATTGAGTTTTACTTTTTTATTTGTTTTAGGAATCTTTCAGCAATAGGTATGATAAAAGTGAAAAAAGTTCTAATTTTTATAAATACAAATGTGCTAAAGATGTTTTAAGTCCACAGGTTTGGTACATGCTTACTAATACTTTGCCCAGGCAAAATTATGAAGATATATTGCAGCATTTTTACCTAAGAGATTGACTGTTCCTTATGTTTAGATCTAGTGTCTATTTATTTTCTCTAAGATTAAAGTTGGAAATATAGCTCTAATGTCTTAATTAAATCTCCAAATATTTTAATAGCATATATTAAATAAGTCATTTCTCCAAACTAATTCATCAACTTTTATGATGTATAAACTTCTCTAGACTTATCATATAAATAACTGCAAACACAGATAATTAGCAAGCTCCTTGTTCTATTCTATTTTTTGGCTTTTGCCAGTAGCATCCTATAGTTATTATTATACTTTATACATAGTAAGGCAAGTTCATTTTGTTAAACTGATTTTTTTTTTACAAAATTTGTGTTATTTTATTTATTTATTTATTTAAAATTAATTGATTTATTTTTATTTATTTATTTTGGCTGTGTTGGGTCTTCCTTGCTGCTCGTGGGCTTTCTCTAATTGCGGCAAGCGGGGGCTACTCTTCATTGCAGTGCGCGGGCTTCTCATTGCAGTGGTTTCTCTTGCTGCAGAGCATGGGCTCTAGGAGCGTGGGCTTCAGTAGTTGCAGCATGTGGGCTCAGTAGTTGTGGCACACGGTCCTTAGAGCACAGGCTCAGGAGTTGTGGCGCACGGGCTGAGTTGCTCCACGGCATGTAGGATCTTCCCGGACAAGGGCTCGAACCCATGTCTCCTGCATTGGCAGGCGGATTCTTAACCACTGCGCCACCAGGGAAGCCCCAGCATTAACTTTTGTAGTTATTTTTATATAATTTATAGACATTTCATTTATATGCGTCAATTTTTTGGAGTTACTGCTGTACCAAAATTGTGCAGGAGCAGCTTCTTCAGGTGGAATCCTGTGACATCGGTGCTCAATTTCCTTGCTTCTCTTACATGGCAAATAGTTTCAGGATTATCTTGGAAAGCTGGTGTCCTAAATGTAATTAAGGTATTTTTTCCTCTCCTCAAGACACTCTGTTTACTTATACTGGGTCTTATATTGAGTCCATAAACTGGGTACTAGAATTAGGCATTTTTGTAGGGTTGTCCAAATTTTCCAGAATTTTTTTTCAATGGAAAGGGAAACGAAATACATATCAGTTTAAAATCTAATACTATACTAGTTAGTATTGTTTTTATCAAATGTGGATTTTAAGTTTTATTAAAATTCTTTGGTTTTATATTTGCATTTATTTTGTCTCACATAAAAACTCTTTCCCATTTATTTTAAAATGTTTTATTCCAAAATACTCTACCAATGCATTATAGTAAAATATATAAACAATACATAAGGTTTCTTTGTAGGTAGTTTTTATATATTTATTTATTCATTTATTTATTTATGGTTGTGTTGGGTCTTCGTTGCCGTGTGCAGGCTTCTCATTGCGGTGGCTTCTCTCATTGTGGACACGGTCTCTAGGCACATGGGCTTCAGTAGTTGCTGCACATAGGCTCAATAGTTGTGGCTCACGGGCTTAGTTGCTCCACAGCATGTGGGATCTTTCCGGACCAGGGATCGACCCCGTGTCCCCTGCATTGGCAGGCGGATTCTCAACAACTGAGCCACCAGGGAAGCCCTGTAGGTAGTTTTGCCTCATATTTTCCCCTTAGGGATATACAGTCAAAATTCTGTATTTGCAATTCACTTGAAGTATTTCATTTACACATGGAGACCAACAACTGGATATTCAATCACTGTTTTTAACCTGTGTATTTAGTGGTTTTAAAACGTTTACTTTGCTTTAATATAATTTAATAATTATGCGAAACACGTACACTTGTACAAATAAAACACTCTAACAAGTTTTTTCCTTAAAAGTCTAGCTTTAAATTCTGCCCGATCCTATACAAATATGTGTTCTATGCCTGTATTTTCATTCCTTCATATAATTGGAAAAACTCCAGCACACTCTGCACACAGTTTTGTAGCTGGCTTTTCAATGCATAATGCATCCAGGTCATAACTGTAGATCAGAGTGTAGAGATTCTCTTCACTCCGTTTACAAATGTAGAAAACTCTGTTGCACAGATGGACCATAATGCATTCACCCAGATCCCATAAATAGGCATTACATGTTTCCAAGTAGAACCAGAATCTTCAGGAGTAACCCCTGCACCCATAAACACATACTTAATGCTCATTTAAATTGAGAAAGTCTGTGTTACACTTAGCACTGGAAGTTACTGGGCATGGTGGTGATGGTAACATATTTCTTTTTGTTGGTTGAATTGCGAATTCCTCTGGCTCCAACTAAAATCAATGTCCCATAGATACTGATGTGATGGCTTCTTCAAAGTGGGAAATAGGAATTATCTTAGTCACTCAGATGGGAGTGGGAATCCTCGGGAACTCATTCCTCCTTTGTCTTTATAACTTCACTTTGCTCACTGGACACAAGGTCAGACCCACAGATTTGATTCTCAATCAACCAGTCCTAGCCAACTCCTTGGTGCCTTTCTCTAGAGGGATCCCTCATACAATGACAGCTTTTGGATCAAAATATTTCCTGAGTGAGGCTGGATGTAAATTTCTCTTCTATTTTCAAAGGGTGACCAGAGGGATTTGTCTTAGCACTACTTCCATCCTCAGTGGCTTCCAAAGCATTAGGCTTTGCCCCAATTTCTCTAAGTGGATGGAGCTCAGAATGAGATCACCAAAGTGCATTGCCTTCTATTGCTTCCTTTGCTGGATCTTGCATTTTTTGGTAAATATCCTTATTCCTTTTCAAATGACTAATCCAAAGCACAGTGAAAACTTTAGTACTAATATAAAAGTAAATTATGGATACTGTTCCTCACTGAATCCAGACCGGATTATAAGTTTTGTAGTTACAGCCATATTCTTCACAATAGACTTCATATGTTCAGGCCTCATGGTCTGGACTAGTGGCTCCATGGTCTTTTACCTGTACAGGCACATGTATCAAGTCCAACACATTCATAGCAACAGCCATTCTTCTAGATATGCTGCTGAGGCCAGAGCCACATATACCATCTTAATCCTTGTGAGCTCCTTTTTCTCCTTTTACTCACTGTCTTCTCTTTTGTCTATTTGGATGAGTTCATTTGTTATTCCAGACCAGTGGCTGGTGGATACCTCTATATTTTTGTCTTTATGTTTCCCAACATTCAGCCCCTTTCTGCTGATTTGCAGTGATACTCGTGTCACTCGTAAGGCAGTTTTTTTTTTTAATCTTCTAGGCAAGGAAAACACTTTGGCCTCTCCTTTTGCGGAGCACAGGCTCCGGACCCACAGGCTCAGCGGCCATGGCTCACGGGCCCAGCCGCTCTGCGGCATGTGGGATCTTCCCGGACCGGGGCACGAACCGGTGTCCCCTGCATCCGCAGGCGGACTCTCAACCACTGCGCCACGAGGGAAGCCTGGAAAACACTTTTTGCTAATTTGGTTGTGACCACTTTATTCTATTCTCTACAGAAATTCAATTTTTTTCCTCATCTATTAATATTTGGTTGACTAATAATTTTCATATTCTTGATAGGAAAGTATATTCTATACAGATGGGAACAATTAGGTCCTAAAATTCATATTCCTATAAGAGATCTAATATTGTAGGTGAATATTTATACAATTAAACTAGCTGTTTTAGCTACATCAAAAAAAATTTCATGAAATTCTGAAATAGTCCAACAGAAAATTTTTTAATTTGGGAATTTGGACAAAAATCTGTCACTTTGCAGTTTTTGTTTTTTTTTACTTTGCAGTTTCTTGGTGTGTGTATATATACTAGTAAATTATAACAAGAAATTTGTGGGCTTCCCTGGTGGCGCAGTGGTTAAGAATCCGCCTGCCAATGCAGGGGACACGGGATCGAGTCCTGGTCCGGGAAGATCCTACATGCCGCAGAGCAACTAAGCCTGTGCGCCAGAACTACTGAGCCTGCACTCTAGAGCCTGAGAGCCACAACTACTGAGCCCACGTGCCACAACTACTGAAGCCCGCATGCCTAGAACCCATGCTCTGCAACAAGAGAAGCCACCGCAACGGAGAGTAGCCCCCGTTCACCGCAACTAGAGAAAGCCCGCGCCCAGCAACGAATACCCAACACAGCCAAAAATAAATAAATTTATTTTTACAAATTTGCCATTTCAATAATTTTCAAGTATACAATTCAGTGGCATTAAATATGGGCCCGAAAGTGCCTTCGGTTTTTTAAGTAAAAATAAAAGACACATTTTTCGTTTTCACCAAGAACTTTATTGAACAACGTATTCACCCTTTTGTTCCACTACCTTCTGCCATTTTTCAGGCAACTTCATAATTCTATCTTCTCAAAACTTTTAATCTTTTTGAGCAAAGACCTGTTCCAGGTGCCTTTTACAGTCTTCCAAGGAACTGAAATTTTTTCCATTAAGAGAATTTTGTAAAGACCGAAATAAATGGAAACGCGAAGGTGCAATGTCTGTTGAATACAGCGGACGAATCAGAACTTTCCAGCCAAGCTGTAACCGTTTTTTCCTGGTCATCAAAGAAACATGCAGTCTTGTGGTACCCTGATGGAAGATTATGCGTTTCCTGTTGGCTAATTCTGGGCGCTTTTCATCGAGTGCTGCTTTCAGTTTGTCTAATTTGGAGCAGTACTTGTTGGAATTAATCGTTTGGTTTTCCGGAAGGAGCTCATAATAGAGGACTCCCTTCCAATCCCTCCATATACACAACATCACCTTCTTTGGATGAAGACCAGCCTTTGGTGTGATTGGTGGTAGTTCATTTCACTTGCTCCATGATCTCTTCCATTCCACATTATTGTACAGTATCACTTTTCATCGCCCGTCACAATTTGTTTTAAAAATGGAACATTTTCATTATGCTTCAGTAGAGAATCACATGTGGAAATATGGTCAAGAAGGTTTTTTTGCTTAACTTATGTGGAACCCAAACATCAAAGCGATGAACATAACCCAGCTGGTGCAAATTATTTTCAACGCTTGATTTGGATATTTTGAGTATGTTGGCTATCTCCTGTGTGGTATAACGTTGATTGTTCTCAGTTAATGTCTTAATTGATCGCTATCAACTTCAACTTGTCTACATGACCGTGGAGCATTGTCCAGCAAGAAATCTCCAGCATGAAATTTTGCAAACCACTTTTTTTTTTTTAAAGAGGATGTTGGGGGTAGGAGTTTATTAATTAATTAATTTACTTTTTTTTTTTGCTGTGTTGCGTCTTCGTTTCTGCGCGAGGGCTTTCTCTAGTTGTGGCAAGCGGGGGCCACTCTTCATCGCGGTGCGTGGACCCCTCACTATCGCGGCTTCTCCTGTTGCGGAGCACAGTCTCCAGACACGCAGGCTCAGTAGTTGTGGCTCACAGGCCCAGTTGCTCCGCGGCATGTGGGATCCTCCCAGACCAGGGCTCGAACCCGTGTCCCCCGCACTAGCAGGCAAACTCTCAACTACTGCGCCACCAGGGAAGCCCCTGCAAACCACTTTTGACATGTTCAATCAGTCACAGCACCTTCTCCATACACTGCACAAATCTTTTTCTGCATTTCAGTTGTGTTTTTACCTTTCTTGAAATAATAAAGTATAATATACCAAAAGGTTGCCTTTTTTCTTCCATGTTCAATATTCAAATGGCTACACAAAAATTCACCAATTTCGATAAGTCTTTTTTAAAATGCATACTGATATGACAGCTGTCACATAAGATCTAACAACATTGTTTCGAATGAAGTTAAAGACAACTAAGTGCTACTATAGCCATCTTACAGAAAAAAAAAACGAAATTTTTAGCCCACCGATTATTTTCAATATTTTGCTTCTACCACCCCTAGCTTAAAAAAAAAAATCAAACCAAATGGAAAATGTGTATCCATTGAGAAATAATCCCCCATTCCCCTCTCCATCCAGCCCCTGGAAACCTCTAATCTACTTTCAGTCTGTACAAGCTTTTCTATTCTAGATATTCCTTACAAGTGGAATTGTACAATATTTTTCCTTTCATGTCTGGCTTTAATTGTTTGGCATGTTTTGAAGGTTCATCATATTGTGGCATGTATCAGAACTTTATTCCTTTTCATGACTGAATAATATTCCAATGTATGAATGTACCACATTTAAAAATCTATTCATGTGTTAATGGACACTTCAGTTGTTACCACCTTTTGGCTACCGTGAATAATGTTGCTATGAAAATTGTTGCACACGAATGTGTTTGTGTCCCTGCTTTCAATTCTTTCAGGTTTCCCAAGGAGTGGAATTGCTGAGTCCAGTGGCATTTCTGTATTAAGTTTTTGAGGAGCTGCTAAACCGGTTTTCATATTATTAAACTGTTTTTCACATTGCAGCATTTTACATTCCCATCAGCAATGTCCGAGTGTTCCAATTTCTCCACAGTCTCATCCATACTTGTTATTTCCCCTTTTCTCCCCATAGTCATCCTGGTAGATGTAGACTGGTATCTCACGGTTTTGATTAGAATTTCCCACGTGTATAATGATGTTGACATTTTACTGAAAAACAGGAGTATTTTACTCCTGTTTTTATTGATCCTTTATTTTACAGTAATTTACTCCTGTTTTTCATGATCCTTTTCCTCCATTTTCCCCTCTCTTCTGGCCTCCCATCAGTGAACAAACATGGACTGATACCTACTTTCTTAACGGGAAAACTCCCTTTCGCCCACCACTTCCTTAAAGCTTTATCTGTTCCATTTTCTGAGGCTCCCTGGCTCCTCTTCCCCCGTGCCCATCCCAGTCGCGCTTGCAGCCCACATGTAAAATTCCTTTCCTCATAGTGCCTCTTCTATTCCCCAAATAAGTCAGGGAAAGCCATCTTTCTGTGAGTAAACTGCGCATAGCAAAACTGATTGCAACAGGATGTAGACATATCCTATTAGGAACAGATGTAGTATATAATATGACTTGAGCCTGTCATTTTGGGATTTTCCTCCCCTCTTATTCAGCTCAAAAAATAATTTCCCTAACTCCAGTAAGTCTCTTTCTAGAAGGGGCTCCTACTCAAATCATATTTCTCCCAGCCTTTAAATTATTTGGAAGTTTCATGCTGTACTATGTGGATTTCCATGCAGTCAAAGCTCAGGGCAGAGGAGGAGGATTGAATTCCTGTGTGGACCTGACCGAAAATGGAATGTGAGCAATGAAGATGCCTGAGAAATCTGCATGGGTCACCAAGGTGTCTGGAAGAAAGCTAAACTGTGCCTGTTCAGCGTGAGACTTCACAGGGATGCACAGAGAACTGCGGCTAGGGCTGAGAACCGGCCGGAGATTGCACAGGCTGCACAGCGCCGGTGATATTAGAATCCTGACCGACCAGAGTGGGGATACCTCCCTGAACAACTTAGGTGGTCAGTGGAGACCCCAGAAAGGCTTCACCTAGGAGTAACAGGGTGCCCTAATATATATGCTCCTACCCTCGTCAGGCAGCATTGCAGCAGCTGGTGGAGGGGCAAGGAGGGAATGAGAGCAGCAACGATCCCCTAGCTGCCTGCATTTAGGCTTTGACGGTGTCCTACCTCCCCATAGGGGTTTCCTAGTCTAGGAATTCTCTTCAAGTAATTTACAACCCTCTCTTTTAATAACGGGATGAGTTATGCTTCAGCAGAATCGCGCATTGAATTGTGTCGCTTTTCCAGACACCCCGACTCTGGGAAGACGTGCAGGTGTGGGCGGTGGGGAAACCACTGCCAGCCTACCCCATCCGCAGCAGGGCCTCCCTCAGAAGGACCCTGGCCCAAGCGCAGGCTGGTCTAGGGTCCTCCCTGTGCTCCACGCTGGGGGGGTGGTGGTTCTGTGACAATCTCTCCCTTCTCCCGTGTTCCAAGGGAACGCCGTTAGTTCTTTTCCTCCAGGAACAGATGTACTTCAAGGCAGCGAAGCCATGTGTGATCTGAGGTCGCATCTTGGAGAGGACAATGAGACCTAGGCACAGTGGGTGTGGCAGGAGGGACAGGCTGTAACTCCGGACCCTACAGTGCCCACTGGTTGCGGGCTCACAGTGACTCAGGCAGAGAGGAGGGGGGTGCGGGAGCCGGAGGAGACATCCAGGGAGAGTGGGCACCTCCGTGGACGTCTTTAATGGCACTCCCCTTGGGGTTGAGTCTCCATTCCTGGCCGCAGAGTCTGCGGTCCCCCATTTTCACCTAAGGGCCGAATCCCACCTTTCACACGCAGCCGCCAGGGGGCGCCGGCCGGTCCAGGAGAGATGCGGGCTACGAGTTGCCCTGGGGCCTTTCCCCGGGGGAGAGCAGGGAGCTGCAGGGACGCTCAAAGGGCCTCCAGACCCCGCGGAGGTTCCCGGGTTCACCAGAGTCCTACTGGGAAGGGTCAACCTGGAGCCCCCAGACGGTCTCCCTCGGCCCCTCTGGGATTCAGGCGCGAGGTCTCTACTGCTGGTCCCAGGATGAAGGTCCTCACCCCTCCCCCTACAGAGGTCAAGCGCACACCCCGGTCGCCAGCGACAAGTCCGCGCTGCTCTCCGGAAGCCGAGTCCCCGCCTGACGCCCTCGAGGCAGAGTCTCAAATTTTCGCCTACAAAGTCAACTCCCGACCTTTCCAGGCGACACCCCAGGAGGCGCAGCCAAACCTGCCAACCCTGATCTGGTCAGATCACAAGCCCGTTTTGCGGTCAGGGGTCAGAGAGGGGTGGGAGCGGCTCTCACACAAGGGAGGGAACTCAGGACTTTTCGCAAAGGGTGCTGACTGTGTCTTCCCCCAATCCCCGCGCCGGGGGAGACCTCCCATGTAGCCCGCGACAACCCGGGTCAGCGTAGGGGTTCCCATGTGGGGTCGAAGCGTCGCCGACCCCTCATCCGGACACTTTCCGGGCAACCTCCGTACAGGCCCACAGGGTAGACCGCCGCCCGGGCCATAGAACCCTAACACGGCCTCCGGGACTCCGCGATCTCGGTGTGGGCTCCCTCCTCTGTGGCTGGTGGGGCCATGTGAACTACGCTACCCACAATGCCGGAGGCCGAGGGCCAAGACTAGCAGCCAATGAACGCCCGAAAGCAGGGCGTTTTCTCGTTCGGACCAGAGGATGTGGGTGGGACTTCTGGCGCCGCTGTTGTGGCAGTCACTGTGGCTGCTCCAGTGTCCAACAGCGATACGGGTACTTTAGGAGAGCGGAGTCAGGATCGGGGTGACCAGAGCGAGGAGGCTTTAGAGGAGAGGTTGTCCCCACTGCACAGCGGCGAGTCTGCAGAGCCGCGGCGGTAGATGACGATTGTACACGAGTTCCGTCTCTGTCGCCCACCACCTAAGACCCCGCTCCTCCCAGACTCCGATGGCGGCGGCCGCGCCGAGGGACCCGCCTCAGGTAAACGCTCGTCCTACTGGCCCTGACCGCCCTCACCCCACCAGACACTAAAGACCCAAGTGCGGGGCGCCTGCTCATGTCTATGCAGTATAGATCCCTGTGTCCAGAAGAGTGAGTATCTCATGGGTGGAGTCCCCATATCTAAAAAACAGTGTGATGAGATGTTGGGAGAGTGTTACAGGCAGAGGGACCGGTTTATGTAAAGTTGTGGAGGGGCGATTGAGCCAGAATCATTCCCACTTGGGATGGCAAGTTGAGGAGTTTTAATCTCAGGACGGTATGGAGGGTTGTGAATAGAAGAGGCACATGGTGTGAGTTAGGCTTTTCAAATTTTCCAGAAGTTGCTCAGAGTAAGAACAGACTGGAAAGGGGATGAAAACACTGAGCCACAGGGCGGTTGGGTTTTTATCCAAGATCATACAGTTGTAAGAGCACGAAGAACAGAGACTCAGAGATAATGCAGTCATCCCAGGTCACCTTGCTCCAGGGCTGGACAGGGGTACAGGGAGACCTGAGGCTACTGAGCCTGCCATGATTACATCCCTCTAATGACCTCCCTCTTCCTACAGACTCCCATGACTACAGAAGTGCTTATGGACTGTACAAAGGTGAGTGGAGGATATACCAGGCCTTCAATGGTCCTGACCCACCCTTTGTCTCTGGGATTGTGTCCTGGGATTTTTCCAGTCCATGGACCTAGAGACCCTGAAGAAACCCCAAGCCCACATTTGGTTGTCTCTGGGAGGCACAATTTGGGACTCCAGGGGAATTACCTGACAAGACGACATATGCCCTAATGCCAGGCTCAGAGTTTAGATGGTGTCTCCCTGCCCACGTGCTTGTTGTTGGTGTGGGCAGACACAGTGATCTTGATACCATGAGAAGAGAGCAGGTATCTGAGGCTCCAGGGCCTGATATTTTCTCTAAGGTGGGAACACTGGAAGGAGGATGAGCAGGGGATGGATGTCTGGGTGAAGGAACTTGGGTCCTAGAAGAGAAGTTGATCATGGAATTATCTGTCCTCATCCTGGCAGGGCTGTGTGACCTTTGAGGACGTGGCCATTTACTTCTCGCAGGAGGAGTGGGGGCTCCTTGATGAGGCTCAGAGACGCCTGTACCACAAGGTGATGCTGGAGAACTTTTTACTTACAGCCTCAATGGGTAAGGCCCTCACCCAAGGGTCCTGGTCGCTATCTTACCTTCTGTCCCCCAGAGGCAGCTCTGCCCTTTCCACAGACAGACCATGGGCTCTGCTAACTTCCCCACTTTCTTGGCATATGTGTTGTGGGTACCAGTGCTGAGCTGTGTGCACTGCCCGCCCCAAGTAGTTCTAAATCCTGTTGCACCAAGCTTGCAGGGAAGGATCTCGGATTTAGGAGTCTTGCAGTCAGCCTAAAACAAAGCATCTCACCTTGTTTGCCCTCACTCTGGCAGAATGAATGTGTCCAGATCCATGACACCTCGTGTCCCGAGTTCTGATTGAGTCGGTAATTTTAATAATATTTATAATTAGTATTTAACAATATGTATATATGATATATAATTTTTACTGATGTTAGATATGGGGTCCTGATGGATGGGACCACAATATTATAGTAATCCACCATGAGGCACCTTTAATTTTTCCAGATTTAAGGACAGACATAATTGGGCTTTAGAATGGAAAAACAGTGGGGATAATCACCCCTTCATTTATTAGACTTTCTATAGTAAGTTTTAATCCTTGAAGGCCCTGTTTTAACATACATTGGGCTATATTACCTATTTTAACTGGGTGGCCTGTGAGGTACCATTTTATTAAGCCAATTTGTGTCAAAGACTTATGTTAATTTAAAATTATTATTCAGCATGTTAGAGCAGCTGTGCCCAATATGGGATAGTTTTGGGTGCTATGACATTGGAAAATTTAAGAAAGGCTACAGTTCAAGTGAGACATACCTATTTTTCTCTGTTTTGTATTTAGTTACATTCCTAAGAGTATACAGTTATGGTGTGTAAAAATAGTGTAATCCTGGGACTTCCCTGACTGTCCTGTGGTTAAGACTCTGTCCTTCCACTGCAGGGGGTGTGGGTTTGATCCCTGGTCGGGGAATTAAGATCCTGCATGCTGTGTGGCCAAAAAAGTAGTGGAATCCTCACATATAATTTGAGCCCCACTAATAATTACGTTTACGAAGTTTGACCATTGGTCCCTTTTAGTAAATGTTAAAAGTTATTTATTTATTTATATTTAAACCATTATACTTAAACCATTGTACTAAGGAATGATTGACATTTAAAAAGGTGTACACATTTCCTGGATACAACTCAATAAGTTTGGGAATAAGTATACATCCTTGAAACCATCACCACCATCAAGACCATAAACATACATATCCACTGCCTCCCACCCCTTTATTATTATTATCATCATTATTAATTGGTGTGTGTGTGTGTGTGTGTGTGTGTGTGTGTGTGTGTGGTAAGAACACTTAGGTTGCTTCCATATCTTAACTATTGTACATAATGCTGCAATGAACAGAGGGGTACATATATCTTTTCAAATTAGTGTTTTTGTTTTGTTCAGATAAGTACCCAGAAGTGGAATTGCTGGATTGTATGGTAGTTCTATTTTTAATTTTTTGAGGAGTCCCCATATTGTTTTCCATAGTGGCTGCAACAATTTACATTCCCACCAATAGTGCATAAGCGTTCCCTTTTCTCCACAGCCTCACCAGCACTTGTTATTTGTTGTCTTGGTAACAGCCATTCTGAGAGGTGTGAGGTGATACCTCATGTGGTTTGATTTGCATTTCCTTGATGGTTAGTGATGTTGAACATTGTTTCATGTGTCTGTTGGCCATCTGTATGTCTTCTTTGGAAAAAAGTCCATTCACATCCTCTGCTCATTTTTTAATTGGGCTGTTTGTTTGTTTTCTTTGATATTGAGTTTACATGTAAGTTTTTTGGGGTTTTTTTACATGTAAGTTTTTAATCCATTTTGAGTTGTTTTTGTGTATGGTGTAAGGTAAGGGTCCAATTTCATTCTTTTGCATGTAGATATCCAGTTTTCCCAGCACCACTTATTGAACAGGCTACCCTTTTCTAGTTTGTATTCTTGGCCCCCTTCGCAAACATTAGTTGACCATATATGCAGAGGGTTATTTCTGTGCTCTCTATTCTGTTCCATTGTTCTATGTGTCTGCTTTTATGCCAGTACTATACTATTTTGATTACTGTAGCTTTGTAATATATATAATTTGAAATAAAGAAGTGTGACGGGGCTTCCCTTGTGGCGCAGTTGTTGAGAGTCCGCCTGCCAATGCAGGGGACATGGGTTCATGCCCCGGCCCGGGAAGATCTCACATGCCACAGAGCGGCTGGGCCCGTGAGCCATGGCTGCTGAGCCTGTGCGTCCGGAGCCTGTACGCCACAACAGTGAGAGACCCGTGTACAGCAAAAAAAAAAGAAAAAGAAGTGTGATGCCTCTAGGTTTGTTCTTCTTGCTTAAGAATGCCTTGGCTATTCAGGGTCTTTTGTGGTTCCATATGAATTTTAGGATTTTTTTTTCTACTTCAGTGAAAAATGCCATTGGCATTTTGAAAAGGGTTGCATTGAGTCTGTAGATAGCTTTGGGTAGTATATTTAAGAATATTAATTTTTCCAATCCATGAAGAGAAGACCTCTTGCCATTTAGTTCTGTCTTTAATATTTTTTATCAATGTTTTATAGTTTTCAGTGTAAAGATCCTTTCACCTCCATGTTTAAATCTCTTCCTAAGGGTGTTTTTTGTTTTGTCTTTTTATCATCATAAAAGGAATTGGTTCTTAGTTTCTTTTTTTTTTTTCTTTTTTTTTTTTTTTTGCGGTACACGGGCCTCTCACTGTTGTGGCCTCTCCCATTGCGGAGCACAGGCTCCGGACGCGCAGGCTCAGCAGCTATCTGATTTTTATCCTTCTTTCTATTAATGTGGTATATCACATTTATTGTGTTTGCTGAAATGTCTTTGCATCCCAAAGGTAAATCCCAGTTGAACATGCTGTATGATACTTTTTTTAAAAAAATTTATTTATTTATTTATTTATTTTTGGCTGTGTAGGGTCTTTGTTGCTTTGCATTGGCTTTCTCTAGTTGCGGTGAGCAGGGGCTACTCTTCGTTGTAGTGCATGGGCTTCTCATTGTTGTGGTTTCTCTTGTTGTGGAGCACGGGCTCTAGGCACGCAGGCTTCAGTAGTTGTGGCACATGGGCTCAGTAGTTGTGGCTTGTGGTCTCTACAGCTCAGGCTCAGTAGTTGTGACACACGGGCTTAGTTGCTTTGTGGCATGTGGGATCTTCCCGGGCCAGGGCTCTAACCCATGTCCCTTGCATTGGCAGGCAGATTCTTAACCACTGCATCACCAGGAAAGCCCTGTATGATACTTTTAATGTGCTGTTGAATTTGGTTTACTGTATTTTGCTGAGGATTTTTGCATCTATGTTCATCAGGGATATTGGCCTTTGATTTTCTTGTGTTGTAGTGTTCTTATCTGACTTTGGTGTAAGGGTGATACTGGCTTTGTAAAATGAGTTTTGTTGTGTTCCCTCCTCTTCAGTTTTTTTGAGGATTAGTATTAAATGTTTCATAGAATTTACCAGTGAAACCATCAAACACTGGGATTTTCTTTTGGGGGAGGTTTATTATTACTGATCCAATATCCTTACTCATTATTGGTCTCTGATTTTCTATTTCTTCAAAATTAAATCTTGGTAGGTTGTATATTTCTAGGAATGTATCCATTTCTTCTAGGTTATCCAATTTGTTGGTGTATAATTATTCATAGTAGTGTCTTATGATCCTCGTATTTCTGTGGGATCAATGGTAATGTTTCCTCTTTCATTTATAATTTTATTTATTTGAGTCCTCTCTTTTTTTTCTTAGTCTAAGAGGTTTGTCAATTTTATCTTTTTCAAAAAATCTTAGTTTTGATCTTTTCTATTGTTTTTCTAGTCTCTATTTTGTTTATTTCCACTTTTATCTTTACTGTTTCCCTCCTTCTGATAACATTGTGCTTAGTTTGTTCTTTTTCTAGTCTTTGAAGTGTGAAGATAGTGTGTTTACAATCTTTCTTTTTTTCTTAGTGTAGATATGTATCTGCTATAAAACCTTCCCCTTTTAGAACTGCTTTTGCTGGGTCCCGTAAGTTTTGGTATTTTGTGTTTCCATTTTCATTTGTCTCAATATATTTTTTGATTTCCCTTTTGATTTCATCTTTAATTCATTGGTTGTTCAAGAGTGTGTTATTTAATTTCCACATATTTGTGAATCTTCCCATTCTCCTCCTGTCATTATTTTCTATGTTTATCTTATTTTGGTCAGAAAAGATATTTGATATGATTTCAGTTTTCTTAAATTGGTTAAGACTTGTTTTGTAGCCTACCATATGATCTATCTTGGAGAATTTTCCCTGCACTCTTGAGTAGTGTGTGTTCTGTATTTGATGAAATGTTCTATATATGTCTGTTAGATACATTTGGTTTATAGTGTTCAAGTCCACTGTTTCCCTGGCCGTGAAGGTTTTTTGTTTTTTGGGGGTTTTTTTTTGGTGGTACGCGGGCCTCTCACTGTCGTGGCCTCTCCCATTGCAGAGCACAGGCTCTAGATGCGCAGGCTCAGCGGCCATGGCTCACGGGCCCAGCCGCTCTGTGGCATGGGGGATCTTCCCGGACTGGGGCACGAACCCGTGTCCCCCGCATTGGCAGGCAGACTCTCAACCACTGCGCCACTAGTGAAGCCCATGAAGGTTTTTTAAGATGTCAAAACATCATATTATACAGAAAGCTTATAAAAGAACATGATTAATACTCTCCCATCATAATCAGCATGATTCACAAATATTTCTCTTTTTTCAGTTTGTTTGCATGGAACAGAGAAGAAAGAGACACGTTCTGGGCAAAATGTTTCCCTAGAAGTTTTGTCACAGGTCAGGACTCCAAAGGTAGGTCTAATCAGCCAGAAGGCTCATCCCGGTGAGAAATGTGTCCCAATCCTGAAAGACATTTTGCACTTGGCTTACCTACCTGGGCAGAAACCATACTTGACTGGGGCATGTGCAAACCTACGACAGCTTCAGAAGCATTTCAGTGCAAATAAAAGTGACATGGATAGGGCATCATTTGTAAAGAGTTGCATATTCCATGTGTCAGGGCATCCCTTCACCTGTAGGAAGGTTGGAAAGGACTTCCCAGCTACTTTGGGTCTTCTCCAGCACCAGATCACTCCCACTTGTGAGAAACTCAACAAAATCACCAAGTGTGAGGAGGCCTTTCATGGTAGGAAAAGTCATTACAAGTTGTGTGAATGTGGGAAAGCTTCCAGCTACAAACAGAGTCTTGTTTACCACCCAAGTGTCCCTACTAGGAAAAGGGTTTATGAGTCTAGCAAATATGGGAAAGCCTTGCGCTGTAAGTACTCACTTGTTCAGCTCCAGAGAGTCCACACTGGAGAAAGGCCTTACGAGTGCAGTGAATGTGGAAAATCGTTTAGGCAAAGAGCCACCCTCATTATATACCAGAGAGTTCACACTGGAGAAAGGCCTTATAAATGTGGCGAGTGTGGAAAATCCTTTAGTCAGTGCTCCAATCTTATTGAACACTACAGAATTCACAGTGGAGAAAGGCCTTATGGGTGTGAGGAATGTGGAAAAGCCTTTGGGTGCAAATCCAATCTTGTTCGGCACCAGAGAACCCACACTGGAGAAAAGCCTTATGAGTGCAGTGAATGTGGGAAATTCTTTAGACAAAGCTTCACGCTTGTTCAACACCGGAGAATTCACACCACAGCAAGGCCTTTTGTGTGTGTCCAGTGTGGGAAATCCTTTAGCCAAAGAGCCACTCTCATTAGACACCAGAGAGTTCACACTAGTGAAAGGCCTTATGAGTGTGGGGCATGTGGGAAAGCCTTTGGATCCAAATCCAAACTCGATTGGCACAACAGAAGTCACACTGGAGAAAGGCCTTATGAGTGTGGTGAATGTGGGAAGTCTTTCAGACAAAGCTACAGCCTCGTTGAACACCAGCGAATTCATAGTAGAACAAGACCCTTTGAGTGTGGCCAGTGTAGGAAGTCCTTTAGCAGAAGAGCCATCTTCACTAAACACCAGAGAATTCACACTGGAGAAAGGCCTTATAAATGTGGCGAGTGTGGGAAATCCTTTAGTAGAAGCACCAGCCTTATTCAGCACTACAGTATTCACACTGGGGCAAGGCCTTATGAGTGTGGGCAGTGTGGAAAATCCTTCAGGCAAAAGTCTGTCCTTATTCAACACCAGGTAGTTCACACTGGAGAAAGGCCTTATGAATGTGGCGAATGTTGGAAATCCTTTAGCCAGCGCTCCAGCCTCAATCTCCACCGAAAATTTCACACCAGGGAGAGGCCCCATGAACACAGGAAGTATGGGAAATATTTTACTCCAAACAGCTAACATTGTTTAGTACCAGGAAGTCCACACTCTGAGAAAGGCCTTAGACCTCAAGGAATTGCTGTCTCCTCATTCATTATAATAGCACTAGACAGCTTCTGTGAGGGAGCCGTCTGCCTTGAAATTGAACCTCATACCTCCCACTTTCCAGAGGGGTGATATTCCCAATGAGTTCCAGGGACCTGTGAAGCTTACAGGAGCTACAGTCCATGTTCTAAACTCCCCAGGGCCCTTGTCAGAGTTACATATCTGACATTTTCTCTGGTAGAACCCACCTCACCTCTCCTGCCTTGCACAGTATTTCATTGGTCACCCTGATGTGCTAACACACAAGGCAGATGTCTGTGCTCTCTCCTTTTCCCTGGAGGAAATCTTGAGTAGTCTGTGCCCTTACATTTTCCTATTTCCAGTTGATTAAGTATGAGTCTGACCCTTCATCAAAATTGTTGGTTTCACATGACATTTGTGGTTGATATTCCTGCCTCAAAGTCACCAACTGATAATTGCCTTGCCCCCTCCCCCCACCATTGCTCTGGTTTGTGCAGCAATAAAGGTCTTATTGTTTAATCTACCTTTAATCTTGGGGGTTGTATTCACTGTGGGGGGTGGGTGGAAAACAGAATTGGCCTGTTTGTATGAAGGGATGGGTCCTCAGCCTCTTGTGCCTCAGCAGGGACAGTATAATGACAGGAGAATAGTTTTCATTCCAGTTTTAGCCTAATTTGCATTGCTCCCCAAGACCTCCTAGGAACTAAAATAATGTTTTGTGGTCCTAATTTGGGACCTGGCAGTCTACATATTGTATGACCACAGGTTACCTTGAGGAGGGGTCACTTATTTTGGCAAGCTCCAGGGCCTTTGGGACTGCCATGACTTTGTCTCATATTCCCAGAGGGTGTCCTATAATGCCCAGTACTGTTGAGGGGAAGCTTTTCACTGGGTTCTACAAAGGAACCAAGTGTCCTGATGTTCATAATTCTGTGGACTGGTATCCCTCCTCACACTACAGGAGCTGGGTTTCAACCATACTTGGTAGTAAAATCCTGGGTGGGATTAATAGTCAGTGGAAGAGCATGCAACAAATTAAATGGAGTGTGCCTCTTCTAATGTGTGTCCATAAATCTTCCAGAGACTGTGGCTGTGAGGAATCACAGACCCTCCAAAGGCTGTGTACCTCCTATAGCTGAATTCATTTTCAGCAAACAATCTAAAGGTTTTGTGAATTCTCATTGTCTTTCTGGGCTGGTCAACTCAAGTCCATTGCTGTAAAGGCAGGGAAATGAGAACAGAGAATGGAGATCCTGTTGTCCAGGGATGTGTCTTTTGTGGTCTAGCCAGTGGTCCTGTTGTCCCAGACTGCAGCGGCCTCCATTGCTTGCCCATATTTCCAGCACTGATTCAGGGCTGCCCTTCCTGAGGAAAGGGAAAAAATAGAGTGGAGTCAATATTGAGTTGTTAAACTTTATGGTTTCCAGAAAGAGAGGGAGGTCCAGATTTTTTTTATTTTGAACCATTTGTTTTAGAAACTTTATTGAGGCATAATTGACATGCAGTAACCTATACATATTTAAGGTGTATAGTTTGAAAATTTTTGCCATATGTGTAAACCCATAAAACCATCAGAATCACGATAATGAACATAACCATGATTTACCTCATGCCCCTTTACAATCTCTTGTTGCCCTTCCCAAGCCTACAGGAGTCCAGTGATTTACTGCCTTCAACAATAAATTAGTTTGCATTGTCTAGAATTTTAGTTGAATTGAAGTATAAAAGTGTTTGCTCTTTTTTTTTTGATATTTTTCATACTGCCTAATTATTTTGAAATTCATCAATGTTGCTTGTATGAATAGTTCATTTTTTTTACTGTTGAGTAGTATTCTTGTCTGTGGATATGCTACTATGTGTTTATCCATCCATCTGCTAATGGGCAGTTGGGTTGTTTCCAGTTTGGTGTTGTTAGAAATAAAGCTGCAATGAACATAGGCATACAGTTCTTTATATGAATATGTGTTTTAATTCTCTTGTGCCACTACTTCAGAGTATGTGAATGTTTCAATATTTAACAAACGGCCAAATTGTGATCTAAACTGGTTGGACACTTCTGTGTTCCCACCAACAGTATATGAGAGGTCCTATTCCTCCACATCCTGCCAATACTCGGTATTGTCAGTCTGTTTAATTTTAGCTGTTTTAACAGGGGTGTAATAGCATCTCACTGTGATTTTAATTGCAGTTCTCTGATGTTCATGATGTCCAGCATTTTTTTCCTGTTTATTTGCCACTTGTATATCTTCTTTAATGACTGTTACTACCAGTTGCTTATTTTGAAATGGATGTTGGCTGATGTTTCCTTTTCCATTAATAAATAAAAGACATATGTCTAACAAAGACAGGTGTTGGAACTTCACTCATTCCTCAGCAGTGATGTGTCATCTTTACTAAAAGGAAGTATTATTTTTGAATACTATCAGAATATTTTCTCAATTGTTTGTTGCTATTCTGGGAGTGTAACACTTCCAGAGTCTATATACTTTCAAGCGTTGTCTACCTTCCTAACATATTCTCCACCACTTTCGTAAGTCTAGACATTCAAATAAACAAGGCCCATTTTGTAGAGTTTTTGTCAGTTTTTCTGGTGTATCTATGCCCATCCTGGCCAATTTCAAGTTGCCAAAAGGATGGCACTAAACATGGATTTGGGAAGAGTGTGCAGTAGAACAATATTATAATGTATTTCCACCATGCTGATGGAGTGGTCACAAATAACCTCAGGAATATATATGAGTAAAACATAGTAAAATAATTTGGAAATCACAACTCTTTTTTTAAAATTAATTAAGTAAGTAATTGGTTTTATTTATTTATTTTTGGCTGCATTGGGTCTTTGTTGCTGCACGCAGGCTTTCTCTAGTTGTGGTGAGTTGGGGCTACTCTTTGTTGCAGTGTGCAGGCTTCTCATTGCAGTGGCTTCTCTTATTGCGGAGCACAGACTCTGAGTGCTTGGGCTTCAGTAGTTGTGGCTCACAGGCTCTAGAGCGTAGGCACAGTAGTTGTGACGCAGGGACTTTGTTGCTCCGTGGCATGTGGGATCTTCCCAGACAAGGGCTCAAACCCATGTCCCCTGAATTGTCAGGTGGATTCTTAACCACTTCACCACCAGGGAAGCCTCAACCCCATGATTATTGATCAACTCATGGCCATTCTTGTTTCACCTGTCCTCACGCATATAACTGGGTTGTGCTACTTATAATCCCAACATCTTGTCATTCAATGCCTAATCTCCTCAGAATGTACTTCCAAAACGTAAGGACTCTTTCATAATCCTAATAACTTTCAGACAAAATTTTGAGTTGTCAAAGATATATTTTCAGGACTTTCCTGGTGGTGCAGTGGTTAAGAATTTGCCTGCTAATGCAGGGGACACGGGTTCTATCCCTGGTCTGGAAAGATCCCACATGTGGCAGAGCAACTAAACCCATGCACCACAACTACTGAACCTGCGCTCTAGATCCCATGAGCCATAACTACTGAGCCCGTGTGCCACAACTACTGAAGACCACGTGCCTAGAGCCCATGCTCAGCAACAAGAGATGTCACCGTAATGAGAAGCCCGTGCTCTCTGCAACTAGAGAAAGCCAGCGCACAGCAACGAAGACCCAATGCAGCCAAAAATAAATAAATACATTTTAAAAAATATAGATTTTTTCAGTGTTCAGTTTCTTTTTCAATTTTCCCAAAAATATGTTTGTTCTTTAAGGCAGTCAGATCCAAAATGGATCTATATGACTTTTAGTAGATGTATCTGGGAAGTCTCAATTCACTTACAGATATCATTTCATTTTTTAAAATTCTTGGGCCATTCATTTGTTGAAGTTGCTCTGTCGTTTGCCCATCAGAATTTGCCATGTTCTGGATTTGGGGTGTGCGTGTGTGTGTGTGTGTGTGTAAGTGTTCTCTGCCCTGGGCTGTGCTGTGCACGGTCCTTCCAGCGCCCCAAGTCCGCGCTGGAAAATCACCAGCTGGGGGCTCCCAGTCAGTCAGCCTAGCGCCCTGGAGGAACGAACCTCTCTCACCTCCCCAGCTCGGACTTGCGCTCCTCCAAGAAGCTCACCCCACCCGGTTCCCCGGAGCTAACGATCTTGTCCACAAAACGTGCCCCCTCCACGCGTCTCCGGAGCCCCAGCTCAGAACGAGGCTAACGATCTGCTCAGACATCCTTGCATGCAGCTTCCGAAAATTCTGCCGGAATTTGACAGTAACACTAATATCCTCACATAGGCCGAGAAAAATAATAATAAATGCGCCGTTTCCATTTAAAAAGTTTTACAAAACAAAACCCAGCATGGAAGTCGTTTATCCTAGTCTCTTATTTTGGACACCCCCGACTTTCTGCTTCCATACGCAGTGACAATCCTAGTATTGGTCGGGCCCGGGGGCTTGGGGCGAGGGGGTGAGGGTCTGCTTCCACCGTTCGCACTGAATTAGGACTAACATCGGAAATGGGGGTCGGGGCGCATTCCTTCCAGGACCGCGGCTTACCCCCTTGCAGTCATGGACCTGTTTCTTCTATACATGAGACCCAGAATTGTTCCGGCTCTCTCCCTACACTGGCAAAAAGGCGCCCCCACCAGACCCGGGGCACAAGGGTCCGCCTTGAACACGTGCGAGTGTCCCGGGAGCTCTGCGCGGCCCTGTCTGCCTCGCCCTGCATCTTCTGGCGGGCTGTACCCGGGAGCGGTTCCCGCCTGTTCCTCCCCCAAATTAGGTAATGCCCAAAGGAGGTCTACGTCAGCAGGCTTCACGGACGTTCCTTGCCTTCTTGGGGGAGGTCATCCCCGAATTCGCTCAATTTGGGGGCTTCACGGGACCCTAACACCCCATTACTTAAACGCTCGTATGATAAAGGAACACAGGCAGACGGGCGGCAGGGGCTGCGAGAGAAGCGAGGGCGGCCAAGAGGGCGCAGATGTGTCCAGGCCCGCACGCCACCCCTCCGGCGCCGCGATGGTTTACCCCCGTGACGTAAGGTCTCATTCATAAACACTGTTATAAAGAGTGGAGGCGGTGCCGTGTGCTTCCCGCCTCTGGGCTGCTAGCTCCTCAGTCGGGGACTCAGCCGCCGGCCTGATGGGCAGGGACCGCACCCCGCCCCGGCCCCGCTCCAGCCGCACCCTACCACCACCCTGAATTCTTCCGGCTTCAACGCACGCCACGCTTCAACGCCCGCTACCGCCTGGCGTGCTACCACGTGGTGTCCTCCCGCTGCTGCATCGCTTTCCGGGCCGCGGACGGTTCCTCCTGCTGTCACTTCCTGGCCAAGTCCTCCGGCACTGGCTCTCCCGACCATGCGCAGGAAGGCTGGGCTCGCGGGACTCGCGGTTCGGCGTCCCTCCTTCGCCGGGGAGGGAGGCTGTCCCGGCCGGAGCATCCCGGTCCCGGGAGCCCTGGACTTGCTGGAAGCGCACGCACGCTTGTCCCGGTAAGAATGGTCCCTTTTCCGCGCCGGCTGTTTTGGAGCGCTCCGGCCCGCGCGCTGTGGCTTGTGTCCGGCGGGAGCCGAACAAACGCGTGCCAAGCAGAGACTTGCTCACAGGACCCCGACTCCCCGGGGAGACGGCAGAAAGTGGGCGCCCTCCCTCCGCTGGCAGCCTGGAGCAGGCAGGAGGGGCGGGGAGGAGGGGAAGCGGGCGGGTGGTAAGGCAGTTCACCGATAAAAAGCGAGTTCACTCGGGAAACTCTTGAGGGGCTCCTGCGTCAGTACAGAAGTCGAGTACATTTATAAGAACCCCCTTTCGAGCCGGTGATGCTGAGGGAATAATGGGAACGCAGTCGCAGGATGGAGGAGAAAGGCAGTGCGCGGCAGAGTTCTTGGGAGGAAATGGGTGACCTTCCATCCAGGATGAAGGGACAGAATTCTTGGGAGGAAAGGGGGAGACCTTCCATCCAGGATGAGGGGCATATAAAAAGAAATGAGCAGTCCAGGACAGTTTCTTCTCCCTCTCACTCCACGTGTATCCAGAACCTGCTTGGTTCCCTCAGCTTTCCCCTCCTGTTTCCTTCTAGGACTTGTGCATAGACCTGGCCGCCTCCAGTGCCAACCTCATCCCAAGGGTGACTGCCATCCGGACCAGCCCAGACCTGCAGCGGCTGGTACGGCCCACTGAGGTGTTCTTGGCAGCCCCATCACACAAGATTCCCCCACCCATACGGAGTTCTTCTGGCCTGGATGGGGGTTATCCCATGAAGACCATGGCAGGAGGCAGAACTCAGGGCGTTGGCAGGAAGGGCAAGGTGGAACAGGTGAGGAGTCGGTGGTCACCTTCTCTCTGTAGGGAGGGCTGGGGTGGCAACATTGGAGGAGATGGGGAGCACGTGGATAGAATGAGGCCACTGATGGAATTCACTACACATCCTGAACTGGCAACCCTGGCTCAAAGCCCTTTCCATCCCAAGTCAGACTCTGATAGTTCCACCCCAAGAAATAGCCTAATAGTTTATTCTTTAGTAGGTTCCTATCATGCTTGTAGACTGGGCTCTCCTTTCACTTGCTGAGGATCTTGTAAAAAAGAAAAATTTTCGTATCTGTTTTAATACTTTCGTTTGGTATGTGTATTTTCTAAACAATGTCTTTTTATGGTCATATAGTTGATTTACAATGTTGCGTTAGTTTCTGGTGTACTGAATTGCTTTGCAGTACATCTATCAAAATATGAAAAAATATGTAAAATATATACATATATTTTACAAAATTATATATGTAAAACATATTCTTTCAGATTCTTTTCCATTCCAAGTTATTACAGGATAATGAATATGGTTCACTATGCTATACAGTAAATCCTATTGTTTATCTATTTATATATAGTGGTGTGTATCTGTTAATCCCATACTCCTAACTTATATACATCTTTATCCATTCATCTATAGATGGACACTTGGGTTGGTTCCATGCCCTTGTGATTGTATATAGTGCTGCTATGAACATAGCAGTGCACTATATTTTCCAATTAGTTTTCTCCAGATGTATGCCCAGGAGTGGGATTGTTGGATCATATGACAGCTCTTATTTTTAGTTTTTTAAGGAACCTCCATACTGTTCTCCACTGTGGCTGCACCAATTTAATTCCCACCAACAGTGTAGAAGGCTTCCGTTTTCTCCACACCCTCTCCAGCATGTTATTTGTAGACTTCTTGATGATGGCCATTCTGACCAGTGTGACGTGGTACTTCATTGTAGTTTTCATCTGCATTTCTCTAATAATTAGTGATGTTGAGCATCTTTTCATGTGCCTGTTGGCCACCTATGTACTGCCAGGGAATTCCCATTTTGTCCATTTCTCGATTGGGTTGTTTTTTGTTGTTAATTTTTTTTGTTTTTTGTTTTTTTTAATAAATTTTATTTTTGGCTGTGTTGGGTCTTTGTTGCTAAGCACAGGCTTTCTCTAGTTGTGGCGAGCAGAGGCTACTCTTCATTGTGGTGCACAGGCTTCTCATTGCACTGGCTTCTCTTTGTTTTGGAGCATGGGCTCTAGGTGCATGGGCTTCAGAAGTTGCAGCATGCAGGCCCTACAGCACAGGCTCAGTAGTTGTAGGGCATTCATATTTGATTTGATATTAATTTCTTCTGCTTTCTCTGGATTTCTCTTTTCTTTTCCTAGTTTCTGAAGGTGGAATCTGAGTTCCTTGATTTGACACATTTTTTTCTATAAGTGTTAAATGTGGGATAAATTTTCCCTAAAGTACTGCTTAAGAAAATGCCAATAGGACTTCCCTCGTGGTCCAGTGGTTAAGAATCTGCCTGCCAATGCAGGGGACACAGGTTCAATCCCTGGTCCAGGAAGATCCCACATGTGGTGGAGCAACTAAGCACATGTGCCACAACTACTGAGCCCACACCCTGCAACTACTGAAACCCATGTGCTCTAGGACCCACGTGCCACAACTGAGCCCATATGCTGCAACTACCAAAGCCCTCATGCCTAAAGCCTGTGTGTGCTCTGCAACAAGAAAAGCCACCACAACAAAGAGTACCCCCTGCTCGCTGCAACTAGAGAAAAGGCCACACACAGCCACAAGACCCAGCGCAGCCAAAAATAAATTTAATAAATTAATTTTAAAAAGAAAGAGAAAAGAAATCGTCAATAAAAGGAATGCTCTGGTGGTCTGGTGGTTAAGAATCCGCCTTCCAATGCAAAGGACGCAGGTCCAATTCCTGGTCAGGGAACTAAGATCCCACATGCTGCAGGGCAACTAAGCCCATGCACCTCAACTACTGAGCCCACATGCTCTGGAGCCCATGGGCCACAACTAGAGAAGCCTGTGCAACTAAGAGCCCATGCACCACAATGAAAAGATCCTGCATGCTGCAGTGAATATCCTGCTTGCCACAACTAAGAGCCAATGTAGCCAAATAAATTAAAAACAAAAAAGAAAACCCCAATAAACTGTTCCCCACCTGGGCTGCTCCAACCCAGCCACCCTTCCAAGGCACGCACCAGGGAGTACTCTTGGTCTGGGCCTGCTCCAGAACAATAAGCAGCTGTCCTCCTTTTATTCTAACACGAATATTTTAATAATCAATCAAAGGTATAGTATTTCTAATAGCTCTTTTAAATAAATTTATTTATTTTTAATTTTGGCTGTGTTGGGTCTTCATTGCTGCAGGCAGGCTTCCTATAGTTGCAGCAAGTGGAAGTAACTCTTTGTTGTGGTGCTTGACCTGCTCATTGTGGTGGCTTCTCTTGTTGCAGAGCACGGGCTCTAGGCATGCAGGCTTCAGTAGTTGTGGCACATGGGCTCAGTAGTCGTGGCTCATGGGCTCTAGAGTGCAGGCTTAGTAGTTGTAGTACACGGGTTTAGTTGCTTCGCAGCATGTGGGATCTTCTTGGACCAGGGCAGGTGGATTCTAAGCCACTGCACCACCAGGGAAGTCCCTCTAATAACTCTTTGTAGATGTTTATAAGATCAAGAAGGATTGTTTCTATCCTTAGTTTAATATCTAACTGTAATAGCTATGAAAAATTCAGAAATTGAAAAAAATTTTTTAAAGTTTCCATTCACTATATCATTCTATGTAGAAAATACCTGGGGATGTTTAAGTCATACGAGACTTATAAACAGAAAACTAAAAAACATTGCTAACAAAAATTAATCTAAGATCTAAATAAAAGAAGCTATCATGTTTATGAATTGGGACACTCAGTATGCCTTTCTAAATTAAAGATTAAATGCAATTCCAGTCAAAATCCTAGTTGGTTTTTGGGATGTTCAAATTCACAAGTGGATTCTAAAATTCACATGGAAAGGCAAAGGACTAAGAATGGCCATAACAACTTTGAAAAAGAAAGTCCAAGGAGTACATGACCTTGATTTCAAGGCATATTAAAACAACAAATTATTCAACACATGAAAGGATTGACATAAATAAAGTAGATAAATGCAACAGAAGATAAAGTTCAGAAGTAAACATATACATATGATTGACCCTCAATGAGGATACAAAAGCAATTCAGTGGAGAAGGTATTTAAGTCAGTATCACTGCAGCAACTGGGTATCCATATTTTAAAAAGAACTTCCAAAAATGAACTAAATATGAATCATTTACATCAATTAAAAAAACTAAACTTTAAAGTTTCAGAAGGAAACATAGAAAAACTTCTGTCTTTAAATTTGGGAAACATTTTTCATTTATTGATAGAACACCAAAAGCATAAGCAGTAAAAGAATAAATGCACAAGTAAGACTCCATTAAAGCTGAAAACTTTTTCTCTGGAAAAGCTACTGAAACGAGAAGACCAATTCTGGATGAAAATAATGTCAGATATTTCCATTAGAGAACCTTAATCAATAATCCATGAAGAAATGTCAAAACTCAGTAATTAAGATGACAAATCATATAAACAGAAATTTCAAAAAACTATGAATGAAATTATCACATGAAAAACCACTCAACATCATGTCAATAGGGAAATACTAGTTAAAATCACTAGATACCACTATACACCTCTTACATCACTGAAGTTAGAAAGCCTGACCATACCAAGTGTTGATAAGAATGTAAAGAACAGGAACTCACGTTCTGGTGCTTCTGGTAAGACTGTAACAGGATACTACCAGTCTACGAAAGTTTGGCTCCACGTAAGTTAAATTTTCACTTACTCTATGACACCTACTCTATATGCTGCTAGATATTAACTCAAGTGAAGGAAAGCTTAAGTCTGGAGGGCATTTCTCCAGTGTGAACTTTCTTGTTTTTTATGAGCCTGGAGCTGCCTGCAAAGAACTACACTCAAGGTTTTCCTCTAGTATGGATTCCCTGGTGGGCAATAAGACCTCTTCTATAGACAAAGGCTTCTCCACATTCACTGCACATATAAGGCCTTTCTCCAGTGTGGATTCTCTGGTGGACAACAAGACTTCTTCTGTAGACAAAGCCTTCCCCACATTTATTGCATGTGTGAGGCCTTTCTCCAGTGTGGATTCTCTGGTGCTCAAGAAGACTTGTTTTGTAACTGAAAGGCTTGCCACATTCATTGCAATTAAAAGGCTTTTCTCCAGTGTGGACAGTTTGGTGCCGAACAAGTGAATACTTGAGCTTGAAGGCTTTCCCACACTGATTACACTCATAGGGTTTTTCTCCAGTGTGGATTCTCTGGTGCTCAACAAGTTTAATTTTGACCTTGAAAGCTTTCCCACATTCACTGCACTCATAAGGCCTTTCTGCAGTGTGAACATTCTGGTGTTTACTGAGGGCAGAGCTGCTTGTAAAGAACTTCCCACATTTACATCCATAAGCCTTTTCTCCAGTATGACTTCTCTTATGCACAACAAGACTTCCTTTGTAGACATAGGCTTTCCCACATTCACTGCACATATAAGGCTTTTCTCCGGTGTGGATTCGCTGGTGATCAAGAAGCCTTTTTTTGAAGACGAATGACTTCCCACATTTGCTACACTCATAAGGCTTTTCTTTTCTCCTCTGATGCACAAGGAGATTTTTTCTGTAAAGGAAGGGCTTCCCACATTCACTGCTCTTATGAGAATTTTCTCCAGTGTGGACTTTTTGGTGCCTAACAAGTGTATCCTTTTGAAGGAAAGCTTTCCCACATTGATTACACTCATAGGGTCTTTCTCCAGTGTGGATTCTCTGGTGCTCAACAAGTTTATATTTGTGGGCAAACACTTTCCCACAATTAGGGCACTCATGAAGGCTTTTTCCTACGTGAACCTTCCTGTGGTGAGTAAGACTGGAGGTGAGTCTAAAGAACTTCCCGCAGTCACTGCACTCATAAGGTTTTTCACCAGTGTGAACTCTCAGGTGCTCCATGAATTTATACTTCTTACTGAAGGCTTTGCCACATTCGTTGCACTCATAATGCCCTTGTCCAGGGTGAGAGACCTCCCTGCTCTGCCTGCTTCTACCTGGGTGCTCTCCATCGTGGGACGGCTGGTGATGGGGAAAGCCCAAGCTTCTTAGGAATGCCTTCTCAACCTCTCCGCATGTGAACATATTGTTGGGTAAAAAGACTTTGCAGCTCGTCATAAGCAAGGCTCCATTTTCCTCGCTTCTGAGGTGTTTCTCTCCACTGGGCTGCTTCTGGTGATGTTGTAGGTGAGAAGTGAACATTTTCCCACAGGCCCCAGAAGAGGATGGTTTCAGCCCAGAATGCACTCCTTGGTGCTCAGTCAGGTACAAAACACATTTCTCTACCAGGGCACCCATATCCGAAGTAAGAGTCTTCAGGATAGATGGGTCTGGATTTGGATTCCTGTCTTGTGTCACTAGTTCTACAGAAACACATTGTTCAGAAGCAGCCTCCTCAGCACCTACTGCACACCAACACCCTGAAAGCACAAAAATGCTGATAAACTGTATGGAGACATTGGTGGTACAGGAGTCTACTACAAATTTGTGCATGACACATGTAGGTATAAGCCCATGGGTTTGTTATTAAAACAAGGGAGGAAGGGTCAAGTGGTAGAAGGGGATACTCTACAATGCTAGGTCTCTGATGGTCGCAGAACAGGAAATGTCTCAAACCAGCAAGAACACAGGATACCAGGATGTCGTGCCATGCTGAGAGGAGAGGCTAGAACAACCCACTCCTCAGCCAATGGCTTTCAGCAGGACTTTCTGGTGGTGACAAGGGTCAGCTCTGTAGAATGCGTGTCTCAATCCAGGAAAATGCAATTACACCTGACTATCAGTGTTCAAAGACAATATAAGTAAACATGTATCTCTCATGATACATTAACGATATGCATATACAATATATAAAATACATAAAATTGGAGAACAGTGCAGACAGGGGGAAAGGAGAGTTTTGGAGGACACTAAGGTGGAAAACAGGAGTCAGAAATCACAGTAGAAATGAAAAGTGGGCAAAGTGTCAAAATGGGGAGAAGTGGAAGAAAGAAATTAAGTATGAGCATGATGAGTCTTGACGCTGAAAGAGGAGAGAGCAAAGGACATTTCCCTGTAGGATTAGAACTCATCAATGATATCATGCCTTCCTACAGCTCCTGCTCACCAGGCTCAGGATGTAATTAACCCTCGTCCTATGACTAGACAGGGGCCTACCTCGTCAGGGTTGCCTCCAGCTTTCAGCTCAGGCTGGGTGACTATGAGCCCTACCAGATCAAACTCCTCAGAGGAAAATAGGGCCATTAGGAGAAAGACACTGGCCCAGAGTGAACCAACCAATGACAGATTTCAGGAAAAAAAATGTATCACTAGAAGAACCTTAAGGAGTCTTGCAAAAATAATCTAGGGTTGACCACAAATGCTGACCATGTAAGTGTCTGTAATTCCTGACACAGGCAGTGTAAAAAAAGGATTAGAATGTGTGACACAGATCTTGCACACATCTGAACAGTCAACACACCTAGCAGTGGCAAAGCTAAGTGGCATCAGCTGGACAGGCTTCAAGCCTCTGAGACCAAAGGCTTCTGTGAAAGGCTTCAGAGCCTATGGTACAGGGCTGAACACACACGGGGGGGGGGGGGGAATGCAGCTCAAGTGCCAGGAAATCGGGGAAGTAAGCAATGTCCAAGGTCCAGGCTGGGAAGGATGGAGTGAGCCATGCAAAAAGAAGGGCAGAGTCCCATACGGGGCAACGGTGTGGAACAGGGGTCCTTACCCAGGGAGGCTATAAGTGACAGGTTCTCCAGCATCACGTCACAGTACAGGAGTCTCTGAGCATCGTTAAGGAGACCCCACTCCTCCTGGGAGAAGGACACAGCCACATCCTCAAAGATCACATGGCCCTGTCATGAGGGGGACAAGTGAGTTCACAGCAGCCTCTGCAACCAGGACCCCAGATCATGGTCGTCTACCCCAGTGACCCAGCTCAGAGGACACACCAGGTCCTCATGTCACAGGAACCTGCTAGCATTACATCATTTAGTTAAAACAGAGAGGGAGACAAGCAGTCTCACAGATGCTTTGGGGCTGCCACACAGAACCCCAGCCACTCTCCTCAGAGTCGACTCTCCTGAGATCAAACAGACCACCCCACATACAATGACACTTGTCCTCAGCCCCCTGGAGTAAAGTGTGGGGATAAAGGCCCTGAGTCCATGCTCACACTCCCTCCATCTCCATTGCCCAGCCCTGCAGGTTCACAACTCCCTCACGTGCCCGACCGTGAGCCCCACGCAACCACCTCAGCCTCAGACCTTCGGCACCTCACTCTGTTCCCCATGTGCCACCCAGCATGCGGTGCTTCCCCAGGCCTCTGTGGGACCCGCTGCTACAGGTGGTCCCAGCACTGTTTTCCATACCCCCACAAGGCCTTGATCCCTGTTCCCACATCAGCACCCAGACATTGTGTGGGGTCAGATGCCCGGAGCCCTAGTCCTCCAGTGTCCCACGACTGACCCCGCAGCACTCACCCCTTCCTCTCTCTGCTCCTCTCATTCCAAGCCCCGCCCCCCACCCCCCAGCCAAGCCCAAGACGCTGTTCCAGCTGCGCTCATCTGCCCTCAGCTGTTCTGTCGTCCATTCTCACACTCTTCAGGTTCCAACCACAGTCATCACAAAACTTTGAACCTGTGGAGGGGAAAAAATGCCCCAGGCCTTACCTCCCTGTCATCTGACCTCCATTCCTGCTTTGCTCTGAATCCATACCTTATCCACCCTTTCAAATCCTGTGCCACGACAAGGACTTCCCCTGAGGCCACTTGCACCCCCCCCACACTCATGGTCACTGCACAAACTCATCCATCTTAGTGATGACAGCCACCCCGTCCCTGTGCCCAGGGAGATGAGCCAGTCTACGGAGAACACCCTCCCCACCCTACAACTTTCATGGCACCCACACATGACCTGAGGGCCTGGAATCTGACATGGTCCACATGCCATCCACCTGCTAAGGGGTATCTTCAATCCTGAACCCCACCTTCCCTGAACTCCAGGTGTGTTTCCAATGGCCCAGTTGACACCTCCTGTGAGACACCCCGACAATATCTCAGACTCAGCATGGGGACACAGAACTCTGGAGATTCCTTCTGTCCATTACTCCTACTTTTGACTTCCCGTCTCAGACATGGCGTCCCCACCGTCACTTAGAGGCAAACATCCTGGGGTCATGTCAGACTACTCTTTCTCATCCTGTACAGCAGAAAGTCAGGTGTACCACCAACGAGATTGAGAAACTCACTTCCTCTCCTGCTACAGAGCCATTGCCAGGATCCAGCCACAATCGACATTCAGTGGAAGACTGTGCCTTCCACTGGACCCCTGGCTCCTTCGTACCCCACCACCACCACCACCACCATCTTCCTCCTCTCTGCAGGCAGAGCAGCCTCTTCAGACCCAGCGTCAGATCACTTCCCTCCTCTGCGGCCAACATGGCATGGACCCGCCCCTTCAGGAGAGGCCCAGCTCCTCGGGCTCCCATCCCAGGAATGACTCATGACTTCAGTCTTTATCAGCCCAAGTCATGGGTCCTGCAGTTCCCTGAACACTCCCCTCTCAGTCTCATCTCCAGGCTGTGCCCAAGGACATGTCACCACTTGACCTTCTCCACTGGACACATGGGAACACCTCTGTACAACTTCTGCCTTGATTAATGATCCTGTGCCTGAGATGATGCCAGGGTCCAGACCTAAGGGCCCATAATCCCAGGACAACACTGTCTCCTATATCTGTGTGTCAGGACCAGGGGTAGGGAGGACATCTGGGTAGGTACAGGGGCTTCTTCCACTTACCTGTCCAGGGACCATAAATGCTGCTGCCACCATGGGAACCTGTGAAAAGAGGGAGTATCTGAGATAAAGGTGATTATGGTGAGGATGTAAAGGCTGAGCTGTTTCTTCCCTTCCTTTTCCTGGACATGAGTCATCTGAGGCTGACCTCTGACCTCAGATCCTCACTCTTCAGAGCTATAGCTTGACAACTCGATAGCCTTAGACAAAGACTCAATGTCCTTGGGACTTCCCTGGTGGTCCAGTGGAGAAGACTTAAATCTTCCACTGCAGGGAGCCCGGGTGCCATCCCTGGTTGGGGAACTAAGATCCCACATGCCGTGTGGTGTGGCAAAAAGAACCCACTCACCCTCTTTGAGTCTCAGTGTCTTCATGTAAACGGCAACACTTAGGATGTCTAACTCATAATGTGTACATACCAAATGCATTATTACCTCTCCCATGGTAAGATTCAGCTATTACAGAACACAGGATTAAGATTTCTATAAATGTTTTTGAAAATTAGGTTTTTCTTACATGTCTTTCAAGGCTTTCTGAGACAAAGTATCTTTTCTCAACCACCAATTATCTAATTTTATGACACCACCCTGGTGCCCTACAATTCATTCCTATTATTACACTACCTGAAATTAGTGATAGAATCCACTGGTTTAAGCCCATAAACTGCCCTCTTTTGAGAAGCCAGTTCCGATCCCTGGTCCCCAGGCTACCAGGACTTCTGTCCCACTTGGCTACAAATTCAGGGTTTCCCATAAACCCCTCCTCGGTTTTGATAATTTGCTGAAATGACCCATGAAGTTAGGAAAACACTTTTCTTACTTTTTCTGGTTTACTGTAATGTATACAATTTAGGAACAGTCAAATGGAAATGACGTCTACGTCAGGGTGGGGGAGGTAGAGGGCATCAGGGGTTTCCAGGTCCTTTCAGTACATGCCACCCTTCCAGCACTTCCACAATTTCAATGTGTTCACCAATCTGAAGGAACCTTGAACTTCATTGTTCAGCAGTTTTTATACCTAATCTCCAGGTCCCCTCAGATCCTTAGGAGTTGCCGGGTAGGTCTGGGAGTTGAAACGTCTAATCACTTGTTTTTTCTAGAGAGCACTCCCATCCTGAGGGTATCTGGAGAATCCACCCTATGTCACTTCATTATAATAAACTTCCACGTGATAAAAAGGGCTAGTTGTGAATAACAAAAACAGTCCTAATTCCCAGGCAATTCTAAGGGGTTCAGAGCTCTATGTGAAGAACTCAAGACAAAACCTAAACATATATATATTATTATAACACAGATATATATTCTCATTTTAAGCAGTTATTACTTGCTTACACAAGATTAACTTGCCAAATCTATACATTTTTAACCTTGTAGTTTCCTGGGAGAGCTGAGGCACGTGTGCCCTTGACTGGGCCTGGGCTGCTCCACCAGCATGGCTGACATTTTTCTGACTCCACAAGGAGTGGGCAGTCGGCTGAGTGTTCAGAACAGTGAATCTATACAATCTCACAACTCCTTCTCCATCTCCATCTCAGGCAAGGTTCCTTACTCCTTATACCTTTGCTTCCCCAGAAAGCCCTGGAACCACAGGACCCTCCCATCTTCAGGCAACCTCAGAAAGTCCCACCCAGTTTGCCCTGCCCTCCAACCCCAGGTCTCTCTACTTTGATCTGAGGTCTCCTTGCACAGAAATGTGACAAGACTTTCCCTCCTAAATTTGAGTCCAGACATGGCCAGAGTCCAGGACTTAGGCTGTCACCACATGGACATTGCTGAGCTAGCGACCTCCTCCCCCAATTCCAGATTAGGGACTCCAGCAGCCCCTGTGTCACCAATTGGCCCCAACTGTTAACTCCTTACTTTTTTTTTTGGCTGCCCCACACAACTTGCAGGATCTTACTTAGTTCCCCCACCAGGGGTTGAACCCAGGGCCACAACAGTGAAAGCGCCAAGTGCTAATCACTGGACCACCAGGGAACTCCCTCCAAAATCCAATTTTAATCTCTCCCTGACATGTCTTCCAGATGCTCAGCCAAAAGAAAATCTTTATTGTCCTTTACTCTGTCCTTTTGCTTAGAACATTCATTGCCAATTATCTTGCAGATTTATTATGAACCTTATTAGTTGTATTCCTTTGTAAAAAATTAATAAACAGAAACCTCAGTTAGAGTTGGCACACCAGAAGGGGGAGCCCTTACTGACCTGAGACAATAACAGTATCCAAAAGGAAGAAGACGACTCTCTTCTCTCCTGGAAAGGACTCAGGCAACGAAAAGCCATGGACTCTGGTGACTATAGCCCTTCTAACTTCCCTCTTTAATCTCTATAAAAGTGTTAGTTCATCATGGCCGCACATCTCAATTGCAATTCCCTGATGATCCCGAAAAAAACTCATCTTTGCTGAAGAAATAGCTGGGAAACTATTTGTTTCAGGTCAATAACTTCCATAGGCACCACTCTGGTCCAGAAACCAACTTACTCTCTGGAGTGGAATGCACTAGGCTCTCCCAGGTCTCCCTGCCTCCACCCTCAGCTCCCCCTTCCCAGTCTGTTCTCCCCTGAGCAGCCTCTGAAATACTTTAAAACTAACTCAGTGTGTCTTCCTGATTTATTCACAATCCTCCATGACTTCCAAAATGCCGACTGTTGGCCCAGAAGGGCTCATATGACTCCTCCATAATGCCACGTCTCTGAAGAAGGGACTCCAACCCCAGGTTTCCAGAATGTTCCCGGCTCTTGTGACTCTCCAAGGATTTGCACGTGCCAAGCCCCCAGCCTTTAACACTCTCCATACGGCCTGTCAGAAATAGGGCCACCACACACGCACACCTAAAGTTCTGGAGACAGGGGCCTGAACCGCAGTGCCCTGAACAGGAGACCCTCATTGGAGGCTTGAGGATTCGGGTCAGGATCTGGGGGGCCCCAACAGTCACCTAGGTCGTGTAAGATCTGTTGGCCCGGGTGAAAGGAGGCCCGGGGGGTAAGAGAAAGCATCGACCAGTATGAGGTAGGAGAGGCATTGGGACATAACGACCTCACCTGTTCTGGGAATCAACAAGAGACTCTAACTTCCTGCCCAGAAAACAATGGGGCTGATGGGAAGGGAAAATGGGCTTACGCCCCACAACAGACCAACCAACACCTGGCCCTGCTGTATCCTCACCAAATAAGGAATTACCCTGTATAGCAAACCACCCCCTCCCCTTGCAAGCCGCCTTCTGCTTTTACCCCAATAAAAATCCCTCTCATCCAGTACTGGGCGCGACTTCTCTGACCCCTTTCTCTCGGACCAGTGAACCTCGCCCGGGAGCGCTCCCTAATAAAGCTCACTTGAAGCTTTCCTCTGTTTCGCGGTGCCGTTTGTTAAGATCCGACCTTACAGGTCGGGTCTTGTAGCCCGCTGGTTGCCGTAGGACCCGTTGAGCGCGGCGGGATAATGGTGGTAACGTGGCCCGAATATTCCGGAAGCAGGTTCCGCATCCCGCTCACTCCCGCGGAGTGTGGACGGCGTCCCCTCGAGCTTTTTCCAGTTTCCGTTACCTGGGCTGCACCTAGTGATCTAGAGCTTTGGGTCCTGCAAACGCAGCAAAGACCCCAAACCGCCGCCAACAGAAAGACACCGGAAGTTCCGTCCCCTCGTATTTCACAATCCCGGAAGAACCTCTGTTTGGGGCCTTCATTGGTGCGGAGAACAAGCCGATCCGCGCACAGTCTTCTAGGTAATGTAGTTCCCCTCAAGCCACCGAGTGCGGTGCGGACTAGACCCACCCCCAACCTGTTTGGGCATTAATGGGCCAAGTAGGTGCGGGAAGGACAAATTAGAAACGCGTCAAGGGATTTCCCTGGCGGTAAAGTGGGTAAGACTCCGGGCTTCCACTGCAGCGGGGGCGGGTTCGATCCTTAGTCAGGGAAATAAGATCCCCCAAGGTGCATGGCGCGGCCAGGAAAAAAATGTATTTACAGCACCTGAAACTAAGGGAACCTTGTAAATCGACTATATTTCAAATTAAAAAAAAAATTAAATAAAACACATAAAATTAGACCCAGCAAAACCTGTATCCATAACATTTATAAAATTCTGCTTTAGCTCGTATTTCTCAGCATAAAACTTTATATAGGATTAGAAAAAAATGCATTCCAGTTGTGAAAAGACTGAGACAAGCCACAGTCCTTATTTGTTGTTTTTGTTTCTTTATGAAAATCTTGGAAGAGTTTTCAAGTAAGAAAAATCAATTCAATAAGATTTTGGAATTAAAAAGGGAATTATATGCAAAAAAAATCTCGGTGTACTTCATTATTGTCTAAAATAATAACTACATAAAGTTAGATAACATTAGTCTATCGTTGATACTGTCCACCTCAGTAAACCTGAGAGGCAGTAATCAAGCACAACACATTTACTTGGGATCACAGAATTGCAATTCGGGACACGCATTCAAGTAGCAACCCAAAAGGTATTCTGCTAGGGAGTAAAATACAGGGGATTTTAAATGCAAAGAGAGTTTTGTATTACAGAATTTTAATTGGAATTGGAGGCAGAAGTTAGTCTTGGTTGAACAGGATTGTGTACTAAGACTATCACTAGAGGGAAGTAATAGTCCATTAGTGTGACAAGTTGCAAGTGTTATTGCAGAGTCCTTGGAATATTTGCAGGTTGGCTCAGATCAAAAGTTCATGGTTTCACCAGGTGGGGAGGTGCAGGATGTCCACTAATTAATAGCCTTCCAGCTCCACGTTAAAACCCCGTGACATCAGTGATTCCATTTTATTTCACATTCTACAACACTATTAATTTGTCATGCCTTGCAGGAGTTCTCAAAGCAAATATAAAAATTTTCACAGCATATGCACAAACTATATGATAATAGCAGGCTTCTTTTATTTAAAAAAAATTAAAATTGAAACAAGAAAAAAACCCTTTAAGAAGATATTGAGCTACCTATAATTTTAAAAGAGTTAATATATAAATAATAAATTCAATAAGTACTACTATTTTTTTAAGTACTACAAATTAAAAAGAGGAAGATTTAAAACCTGAGAAGGCAATATTCTTTTTTTTTTTTTGGCCCCACTGCCCGGCTTGCATGATCTTAGTTCCCCGCATAGGAATTGAACCCAGGCCCACGGCCGAGTCCTAACCACTGGACCACCAGGGAGCTACTGAAGGCAACATTCTTTTTTTTTTTAATTTATTTATTTTATTGATTTATTATATTTGGCTGCGCTGGGTCTTCGTTGCTGTGTGCAGGCTTTCTCTAGTTGCAGAGAGCGGGGGCTACTCTGTTGCGGTGCGCGGGCTTCTTGTTGCGGTGGCTTCCCTTGTTGCGGAGCACGGACTCTGGGCACATGGGCTTTAGTAGTTGCAGCATGTGGGCTCAGGAGTTGTGGCTCACAGACTTCAGTAGTTGTGGCTCTTGGGCAATAGGCACGCGGGGTCTGTAGTTGCAGCTCACAGGCTTAGTGGCGCCACAGCATGTAGGATGTTCCCGGACCAGGGATCGAACCCGTGTCCCCTGTATTGGCAGGCAGATTCTTAACCACTGTACCACCAGGGAAGTCCCTAAATTCATTTATTTATTTATTTATTTATTTATTTATTTATTTATTTATTTATTTATTTATTCGGTACGCGGGCCTCTCACTGTTGTGGCCTCTCCCGTTGCGGAGCACAGGCTCCGGACACGCAGGCTCAGCGGCCATGGCTCATGGGACCAGCCGCCCTGCAGCATGTGGGATCCTCCCGGACCGGGGCAGGAACCCGTGTCCCCTGCATCGGCAGGCGGACTCTCAACCACTGCGCCACCAGGGAAGCCCCCTAAATTTATTTTTAACATAAGCCCCACCATATAATTTTTCCGGCAAATTTGTTCAATATATTATCCTTTCCCCCTTACATGCCTTTGGCAACTTTACAGGAAATAAATTGACATTATTAGGGTTTGTAAATATCTACATTCTCTACGCTTTCCCATTGCTCTAAAGTTAGTGTAGATATACAGTAAATTCTTAAATAAGAAGAAAAATATTTTCATATTTCTTGTTTTCAAAACATCCTTCATTCTGCTCAGCCAGCTGGTAAGTGTCTGTGTCCAGCCCTAACTCAGATCCTAATTCTGTTCCGAATGCCCATCAACCTCCTCAATCCAAAGCGTCCACTTGAATGTCTTAAACACACCATGAACTCATCATGAATAACAGAAATTCATTTCCAATTTCAGTGAATAGTCTTGCCATCCAAACAAGTTTGAAATTCAGATTCATCCTTTGGCCTTAATACTCCACATACAATGTTAAGAAATTGTGACTGTATCACATAAGCCTGTTCTGATGTCTGTGTGTCTCTCTTTTGTGTTTGGTTTCCAATGTTATTAGCGTTTCTCTCCAGGTACCAAGTTTCCATGCATCTTTTATCTATTGTATTTTTACCTATTTTATCTATTGTATCAGCATGCACTGATGTCGTTGATTATTTTATAAGCTGTTGAAACATTTCACCTACTTCTGCTATTTCTGCATTTATTAGCTAGAAATCCTCTGTAAAGAAGAGTTTTTCCATAATCTTCCGTTCAGTTACCTCAAAATACAGTTTGTAAAGATCAGGGAGGCAAGAGCTGGATCCCTCAACTCTAGCAATTTTTCAGGATAATTATTTGGACAACTAACATCATGCTCAAATAATAATGAAATGTTTATCTCAGGGATAAGGTGCCCCTGTTGCACACATACTAAGACTGTGATCGTGGTAGGCACTCTCCTAGTAGGAAAAAACATTTAGTAAGTGGCTCTTCTTTTCAGATAAGTCTCTTATTTTATTTTATTATTTTAAAAAATATTTATTTATTTATTTAGGCTGTGCCCTGTCTTAGTTGCAGTGCGTGGGATCCTCGTTGTGGCATGTTTAGTTGTGGCATGCGGGATCTTTTTTAGTTGTGGCATGTGGGCTGTTAGTTGCAGCTTGCAGACTCTTAGTTGTGGCATGGGAACTCTTAGCTGTGGCATGCATGCGGGATCTAGTTCCCTGACCAGGGTTCGAACCCAGGCACCCTGCATTGGGAGCACGGAGTACCCACTGGACCACCAGGGAAGTCCATCTTATTTTATTTTATTATTTATTTGGCTGTGCTATGCAGCAAGCAGGATATTAGTTTCCCTCCCAGGGATCGAACCCATACCCCCCACATTGGACTGCCAGGGAAGTCCCAGATAAGTCTCATATTTTAAAATTAATTTTATTTGTTTTAGTCCATTCGAACTGCTGTAAGAAAACATCATATACTGGGTGGCTTATAATCAACAGGCATTTATTTCTCACAGCTCTGGAGGCTGGAAGTCCAAACTCAAGTTTCCCATGGATTCCGTGTCTGGTGAGAGCCCACTTCCTGTTTCATAGAAAGCCTCCTTTTTCTTGCCATGTCCTCACATTGTAAAAGCAGTGAACTTTCCGGGCCCTCTTTTATAAGGGCACAGTTCCTTTCATGAGGGTAGAGCCCTTCTGACCTAACCATATACCAAGTATCCTATGTCCTAATATCATGACATTAGGCATTAGGTTTTGAACATAAGAATTGAGGGGAAAACAAACATTGAGACCATAGCAGTATCTATTTCAGGAAATTGAGTTAGAAATATATGGAAAAAATAGTTGGACTTGTTGGGGTTTCAACAGAAACACTGAGATGTACTCATGCAGGAAAGAATTATTTTGTGTGGGAAACAGGCAGAATACCACATCATCTACTTCCGACTTGGCATCCTGACAGATATCATCCATTTCCCCTCTCATGATCTTGGCTTAACTCTTTTTTAATTGTTCCTTGATTGCACATACTGAAGCCTACAAAATTATCTCTGAAGCTTTGAGCTACATAGAGTTGAAGAGCAGTGCAGTTTATTGGGAATTCCCTGGCAGTCCAGTAGTTAGGACTTGGCACTTTCACTGCCATGGCTCCAGGTTTGATCCCTAGTCGGGGAACTAAGATCCCCGAAATCCGTGCAGCCCGGCCAGAAAAAAAAAAAAAAAAGCATGCAGTTTGTGACTGAATGACATTGCAGTGTGTGCATTCAGGTTTTCCTTTGTGTTCCTGTTGGCTGAATGCAGTCTACAAAACAATATCTCCCTTTAAAGGGAATACCTCTTCAAAAAACAGAAGAGACAAAATAAAGATACTTGGATAATAACATATGCTTAAAATTATAATTTATGTCAAAGCACCCTCGTTTAAAAAAAATCTACCCTATATTTTCCCAACTTACTTTTGATGAACTTCATCAATTTATTTAAAAGTTTATAGAAAAGATTTCACTACTGTCCATCTTTTTTAGGGACACCAACCTCTTCCTCCCCAACATCCCAGTAATGGCCATGTGTGAAGCCCTTTCTTGACTCTGAGCAAACATAGTGAAACTGAGAAAACTGATTGTAAAGCTTCCATCCACATGTATTTGAAAAGAAACAAGATAATGTTTATTAGTTTGCGGCTATGAGTGAAGGTACTTTGTATCTGAGTGATATCATATCATGTGTTACTCCCCCATATGGTGAAGAGAGAAATAAGTCCCACTTGTGGGGTCTTTATGGAGCACTACAACACAGTCGTGGAAATTGTACCCTTAGAGGCATATAAAGGATTTATTATATTCACAGGTCCTAGGAGAGACTGGCATGCCACCCCACACAGGAGCCATATAGGAGGAGCACCTGGAGAGCATTCTCAACGAAGCAGAAGAGTGGGGCCCCCTAGGTAAGTGCCATTACTGGGGATCAGGGCGGAGTACCCAGGCAGAAGTCATGGGGGGATTTCATTGGTGGGTTGGAATGTCACTAAGTCATGGGAGGACAAGAAGGGGAACTTGAGTTGGGGCCACAGCCTCATCACTCTGGTGTACCCAGTCACCCGGGGTGGGGTGGTGGGGTGGGGATGTGCTCACAGCCAGTCTGTGGGGATGTTGAGGCAGCAGAATACGAACATTAAAAAATTTACAATACAGTATGTCCACTTGTTATATTCCGAGCATCTTAAATGACAAGACGCAAAAAACACAACAGGGAAATCTGGATCGTTCCCTTTAGGAACATCCCATGCCTCGCCTCCTTCATTAGAGCCTCTGCATTTCCTTTCCAGCTCCTCTCCAGGCCTCTGAGCCCCAGGCTCCTAGAAGAAACAGAGACAGCCTCTCCCGGCCGGCTGCAGAACAAGAACTACGCTACCACGCGCACCACAACCAGAGAAGCCCGCGGGCCCCAACGAAGACGTAGCGCATAATGAATGAATGAATGAGTGAATAAATAAAATAATTTTTAAAAAAGAATCACACTACCCAGTAGGCTGTGCTTTGCGGGATGGCTGTGAGGGCCGGAATGATGGCGTCACAGAAAAGGGGCGTTACTGGCTCGCGTTGTCAGGGGCGGGACTTCCTGCGCCGGAGGAGCGGGGTTTTCTTTGTGGTGAGGCTGGTGTGTCCCAACCCACTACGAGCTCTTCCCGGGACTTAGGGAAGGAGCGGGGAGGACAGCCTGGAGGGCCCACCTGTGCCTTTGTACGACCTGGGGGAGGGTCAGCTAAGCCCGCTGGACCCGCCGGTCTCCGGCGCCCTCACGTGGCCCTACGCTCCCCGCGGTGCGATGGCAGCGCTGGTGACCCCGGCGCAGGTGAGTGGAAGGTGCGCCAGGCCACGCCCGCTCGGACCCCATCCAAGTGGCCGAGGCGCGGTGCTGTGCAGGATGGTGGTGTCCTGTGAGTCGTCACCTTGTCCTCCCCAGGGCATTGTTTGTCGGAGCCTCGGGATGGGGTCGCTTGTGCTCCGGGTGGGAATCCAGGTTAGGAGCTTCAGGCGGAGTGTCCCATTTCTGTCAGTCAGTGGGACGCTGTGTGGTAGGGAGAGATGTGGTTTCTCGAATCTCCCTGACCCCATACCGCTGGCGTGGAAGGACCCGCAGGGAGGAGTGCAGGCCGCACAGTCCGGAGACCTTTCTGTGTGTTGCGGCCCCGCCCCTTCCCGAGTCTAGGACCTTGAGCAGCTTTCCCTGTTGCCCTTGGTTTCTGTTTTCTCGGGCACAAAACAGGAATATTAAAGTTCCTCCAACTGGGTTTGAGGGAACTAGAAAAAGCACATGGGTGACGTGTATCCCCCCGCGTCCAGCACGGTGCAGGGAGCATCGCTCTGGTTCTCTTTCCACGGAGGTGCCTCTTGAGCCTTGTTGATGTTAGAGGCTCATTCCTGGGAGAATCTGACCCTTGGGTTCCCAGCTGTGTAACCTCTACAGAGATAAGGGCTGGGGTGGGGAAGAGGCAGGAGTAGCCTGCAGCAGCTTGGGGATTGCAGCCCTGCTAGGATAGAAAAGGTGTCAGGAGAGACAGGGCGCCCAGAAGGCCAAGGAATTTGTCTTTCAGTTTACAGCCAGTCGAACTGGCTTCCCACTGAATCTGTTTTCCTGTTTGAGGTTCAGTTACATATGGTAAGTGGTGATAGTGTGCAGGAGTGTGGTGTCCCTTTGGACATTAAAACACAACAGGTCCTGGGTAATTCCATAGCCGTGACCCTGAGTACCCTCATCATAGTCCTGATCGCTGTCAGGACTTGTCTTATTTGTTAACTTCCCATTCACTTGGCTCCTTCCTCACTTTATATCAGACTCACTCCAGTGTACTGTCCTGAAAGAGGCTTTTCGTGGTGCCCTGTCTAAAGCAGACTGTAACCTCTTGTCATCTCGCGCTATTTTCTTGACTTTGGAATCTTTGGGTCCCTGTGACATTGTCTTGCTCATTTATTTAGTTGCTTGTTTAGGATCTCTTCCCAGCCCCTGAGCATGAGCACCTGTTGCTGCTTAGGACATAGAACAACAGCCTGGGCTTATAAAAGGTACTCAACAAATGGTTCAGTGAATGAATGGGTCTCTCCCTCAGGTGCTTGCCTCACACTTATAATAAATACAGTCTTTCTCCCAACTATATGTGGCCCACAGTGCTCTCTCTACTTGATCTGCCCCTTGCTTACCCCCAAGGTTTTTTCCCTCCATTTTTCCCTCACTCACCGCACATGGCCAGGCAGTCCTGAACTTGTTAAACTCCTGCCCAGTTTCCAGCTTCAGCTTGCACTTCTCTTTGTCTGGGGCCCTGTTCCCAGATCTCTGCAGGGCTATCTCTCCCCACCCTTCCTGTGCATCAGTGTCACCTCTTAGGATAGTCTTTTCCTGGCTGTTTTATAATAATTCTGGCTAAGGTACCCCTGCCCCCACCTGCCAATCTTCTGGCAACTCTGTTCCCGCTTTTACTGGATGTTCAATTCCCACTTCTGCTCCTTAAATTTGAGGTTGTGGCTGATTTTCTAGAGCTGCCTGGGGCTCAGACCTCTGGCTGTGACACGGAGGTGATGATGGCATTTACCTCATGGGCTGTGGGAGGATTAGTAAGAGTCACAAAATACATTGAACACGTAACTGTGCCAGGCAGTCCAGCATCTCACATGTAAACATTTTCTCTTTAGTTCTCCAAACGGCCTGGTGAAGTGGGACTGATTGTTCTATTGATGCAGAAATCGAGGCTTAGAGAAATGATGGGATGTCCTCCCTGTGGTCGCACTGGCAGGAAGTGTCAAATTCCAGAGTCTTGATTCACACCCTGGAAGTCTGGTTCCCGAGCAAGGAATCTTATTGTGTAAAGGCCTCAACTTGGGGCAGGTGCACTGTGAGGACCAGGGAGGCTTAAGTGCTATCACTTTACTGTTACCATTGTTGGAATTATCATCATGATCATTTTCCCAGAGCACTTACCATCTCTCCCCAGTCCTCATGGAACACCACTGTCTGTGTCACTGTGACACTGTCTGTGTCATCTCCAGTGACTTCCTTCATGGGAGGCTTTTCTCTCAGCCACAATTGCATTATGTTCCAAGCTTGCATCTGCTTCCCCCTTGAGCCCAACACAGAACTTGGCGATCCAGAGGCCTCGGTGATTCAAGCCTGGGTTTCTCTGCATCTTCACCAGCAACAGAGTGACAGGGTTGATCCCAGCCAAGTGCACAAGGCCAACACCACTACCTGTGTTTGACTCTCCAGGTGGTGGTGACCTTTAAGAATGTGGCTGTGACCAAGAGGAGTGGGGACAACTTGACCTGGACCAGAGGACTCTGTACCAGGAGGTGATGCTGGAGACCTGTGAGCTACTGTTCTCACTGGGTAAGTGCTCAGCTCTCACACCTGTGAGGGACCCCACCCACCTTGTTTCTGGGCTGATCAGGAAGGACACAGGAGTCACCTTTCCTCCTCCCCACAGGTCCTGCAGTTTTCTGGTCCCTTCTCCTGCCTGGTCTCGCTGTGTCTGTAGCAGTGATTGGTGGGATAGAAACAATGTCCTTCTGAACAACAGCCCCCATCCCAGTGCCCAGCACCCTTGGGCCTCAGTCTGAGGTCCCTGTTCCTGATTCCACAGGAGGGAAGCTGACTGGCCCAGCCTGCTGAGGTCAGGTGTCCCCACAGCCCAGTTAGCAGTGCTGTTCTCAGAAGAGAGGGTGAGTCAGGCAGATCCCTACATGGCATTTGTCATCAGTGCCACCCAGGGATCTTCCTAAACAACACAATCTTTGTTCAAAGGTCCCTGGTGTCTACATGATCCTCACATGTTTCCTGTGACCTGGGCAGATTGCTATGTGAGAATACTTGGAGGGCCAGGGAAAGATTCCCCAGGAAGCTGTATAGGCTCTGAATCATCAAACAACAAATAGGACTATTTGTCCCATAGCCTGGATTGATGCGTCCAGGAATCAAGGGGTAGATATGTGAGTGGCACCACTGACAGTTATCCATAGAGAGGCACTAGGGAAAATTTTTGCTTCCTGTCTTCATGAAGCACTGATTGTGTAGAGGTCTTAGTTGCAAAGGGAAGAGTGCTTTCACTACTGCAGTAGAATGATTCCATTGTCCTGGAGAGTAACACTGCCAGTCTGCCACTTTGCACTACTCATGCTTCTGAATCAACAGGAAAAGTAAGAGTTACTGTGCTGGCTCTGGTGATTGAATGTGATTATCAGGTGCAAATTGGACTATACTTCCCACTGGTACTTGCACAAAGGAAGTGTGTGTCTGGAATGCAGAGATCCCTTAAGATGTCTTGTCATGATCTATGGTAAAGTCAATGGAAAACTATCCACAACCTACTTCAGGCAGGACAACTCATGGCCCAGACCCTTCAGGAAAGAATGCTTTGGTCACCCCACCAGGGAATAAAAAATAATCATTCGAGGGCTTCCCTAGTGGCGCAGTGGTTGAGAGTCCGCCTGCCGATGCAGGGGGCACGGGTTCGTGTCCCGGTCCGGGAGGATCCCACATGCCACGGAGCGGCTAGGCCTGTGAGCCATGGCCGCTGAGACTGCGCGTCCGGAGCCTGCGTGCCACAGCGGGAGAGGCCACAACAGTGAGATGCCCCCGTACCGCAAAAAAAAAGAAGAAAAAAAGACCATTCGACGTGCTGCTGAGGACAAAAGGAGCATGGAATGGATTGTGGAAGAGCTACATATTAGTTAGCTCATGTGACCATTAACAGAAGTGAGGATAGTAATCAGTAATGTCATGAGTATTTCTTCCTAATTTTTTTTTTTTTTCGGTACGCGGGCCTCTCACTGTTTTGGCCTCTCCCGTTGCGGAGTACAGGCTCCGGACGTGCAGGCTCAGCGGCCATGGCTCACAGGCTCAGCCGCTCCACAGCATGTGGGATCCTCCAGGACCGGGGCACGAACCCGTGTCCCCTGCATCAGCAGGCGGACTCTCAACCACTGCGCCACCAGGGAAGCTCCAGCCAATATCTTTTTCTTCCTTCTTTCACGCCCTTGTCATTTAACAGATGATGTGTTGACTTCACATCACAGTATTTAAGTATTGTTAAATTTATATCATAGTATTTGGTTATAGGATATCAAGGAGGAGAGTGAATGTTACCCAGGGAATCTGTCTCCTTTCTGAAGAAAGAGTTATTGTATTTTTGGTTGTACACAGGATAGTTGTATCATGACCTTGTTGTTGTCTTTGTTTGGAGATAAGGAGTGGTTTAAGTTTGTATGGTGCCAAGTTGACAACAGGTGAACTTGTGATGATTAATTTTATATATCAACTTGACTCGGCTGTGATACCTGAATATTGTTCAAATACCAGTCTAGATTTCACTGTGAAGCTTTTTTTTTTAATGGAGTAAATACCTATATTTTTATTTGTAATTTTTAAATTTATAGACCAAACACATGTGCGAAAAGAATGGCCTCAATTTAATGGCATGTTGTCCCTTAAAAAAGTAGAAAAATAAGACAAAGCCAAATTAAACAAGACTTTGGTTCAATATTATACTGGAAATTTTAATAAAACTAGACTTCTATTCAATATTGAGATGGAGGTTATTGTCACAATAATGAGGCAATAAAAAGTAAAATTACTCACATTGCTAAGGAAAAAATAAAACTGATCTACGGAGAAAACTCTATGGGATCTCCAAACAAAGCATAACCCAGAATAAATATATACAATGGAATACTACTCAGCCATAAAAAAGAATGAAATTTTGCCATTTGCAACAACATGGATGGACTTGGAGGGTATTATGCTAAGGGAAATAAGTCAGATAAAGAAAGACAAATACTGTATAATATCACTTATATGTGGAATCTTAAAAATACAACAAACTAGTGAATATAACAAAAAAGAAGCTGACTCACAGGTACAGAGAACAAACTAGTGGTTACCTGTGAGGAAAGGGAAGTGGCGAGGGGCCATATAAGGGTAGGGGAATCAGAGGTACAAACTGTGATGTACAAAATAAGCTACAAGGATATATTGTACAACACAGGGAATATAGCCAATATTCTATAACTATAAATGGAGTACAACCTTTAAAAATTGTGAATCACTATATTGTACTCCTCTAATTTATATAATATTGTACATCAGCTATACTTCAATAAAAAACAAAACATAACATTAACCAAAAGACCCTGCTAGAACGACTGAGTATCTGAAGCTTGAAGAATTCAAGATCCATATAAAAGAAACCATTCTATTTGCAATAGCAATAAACAGTTGAGAACTTCAGATCCCCCCTCCCCTCCCCAAATGTCTGTGTTGAAATGTACCAGGGACTTGTTTTAATCATGCACTGTGAGACATGCAGACATGGAAGTTACTTTGAAGAAGGACACTTACACGGTTCCCTAGAAACAGGAAGCACAGCATGTCATACTGGGCCGCATATGCTGGGCCTCCACCTTCTGCTCAGGAGGCAGGTCAAGAAGAGCATGGCTCACAGCCTTGAAAAATTCTGGCAGACTTTGGGCTTCAGGGGTCATTCCTAGTTGCCACCCAGAAGAGGACCTTCACCCAATCATGAGGCACCTTTATGGCATTGGAGGATTTCCAGTCACCAGAATTGGGATAAATGAATGTCTGTTCTTTATAAATCACCCAGTCTATGGTGTTCTGTTATAGCAGACCTATAAGACTAAGACAGACAGTTTGAAATGTTTCAGCGGCCTCTGTTTTGGAAGGGTGGACACTAGTTGTCCCGTACCTAGCTCTGGTATAGGTACCAGAGCTAGGTACGGTATAGGGCAGGGAGGATTATTGGTTTGGTATGTGAGTTTGATAAGGTTATGGTTGGGGGTGTGGGCTCCAGATTGGTCGGTTTGTGTATAACAAGCATGCTTATAGGGGAGGGATTTTTTACCTGCAGGAACTAACTAGCTCTGAGAGGGATAGCCTTGCCAGGAATAAGGCCCCAAAGGCCAGAGTAGGAAAAATACAAAAAAAATAAGAAAATATAGTCAATACAATTAAAATTTAGCATACCATCAGATGTAGAAAATACATGCAAGATGGGTAAACAGAATTTTAAAAATTTGAGAAAAAAAATTAAGACCCAAGTAAAAGGAGAGATATCTCACATTTACGGATTGTAACGCTCAATATTTCCTTCTAAATTGATCTATGTGTTAAGTGAAATCCAAGTCAAAATCTCGGTAAGCTCTTTTTTTTTTTTAATAGAAATTGCGAAGTGGATTCTACAATGAAAATGCAAGTGCAAAGGACCAAGAATAGCCAAACAACCTGGAAACAAGAAAGTGCTAGCATAAATACAAATAGATAAATGTAAGGGAATAGGAGGTCTAGAAATAAACATACACACAACTGATCAGTTGTTTTTCAGTGAAGGGACAAAAGCAATTTGGTATAGAAAGAATGATTTGTTAGATCAGTGTGTGGTAGCAGTTGGGTATGCAATTGGGTATGCAAAGAGAACTTATAAAAATTAAATAACTATGGATCATAGACATATATAGAAAAACCTAAAACTGCGAGAGTTACAAAATACTGGGTTGGCCAAAAATATTGGTTCGGGTTTTTCGGTAGCATCTTATGGGAAAACCTGAACGAACTTTTTGGTCAACCCGATAAAACAGGAACGCAGGTTTTGACCTTGTGTGGAAGTCACAAGCCCTACGTCCTCTCCAGTATTGCATGTGCTGACTCTACACCAGTCACACCTTTTTTCTATCTACCTCCTCTCATCCAAAGCCCAACCCCACCTCTCCCATCACAGCCCAAGAGACTCCCAGCTGGCCTCACTTACTCTTGTCTTTTCCATTATGGTTTATTACAAGATATTGAATATAGTTCCCTGTGCTCTACAGTAGGACCTTGTTGTTTATCTGTATATAGTAGTTTGTATCTGTTTATCCTAAGCTCCTAACTTATCCCTTCCTCCACTCCCTTTCCCTTTTGGTAACCTTAAGTTTGTTTTCTGTATCTGTGAGTCTGTTTCTTTTACTGTTTTTTTTTCTTGTAGAATCTTTTATTTCAGTGATTAAAAGAACGCACTAAATGGAAACTATGCTGATTTACATTAGGCATGCACATCTACCTGAAACGGCTGTTAGTTTTTGAGTGGCCTAAATCTTTATAACTTATTTTTTCATTTAGGCACATCTTTCAATTTTTTTGGACCCCAATATACAGGGTAAGTTAACTTCTTCCTTGTGGCAGTTTAGTATGAGAATTATGTTCACTGGCTAGATTCCTTTAACCAAAGGCCTCTAGACTCTCAGGTTACCTGTACTAGCTCAAGACTGTAATTTATATAGATATTTAAGTGAATCACAGTGTAAGGGAGAGAGATAATCTAGAAAGGTGAAATGTACTGTATGAATATTCAATACATCTTTTTTTCCAGCACTGATAGTCAAACACTAGATAAGGAGGGCTACAGTCAAGTACCAAATTACTCTTTCCCCTGCTGCTGCCCTTTCTGAGAGACACAAAGACGTATGTCGATCTCTCTAGAAATCTGAAACGAATCCACACAAATAACAGATTATTACTTATGTGGCCCCACTATCAAATTATAGAGCAGTTCCCCTATTAAAATTGTAGGGAGCAGTTAATGGGACTATGAGAAAAGCTTCATCCCACATAGAGTAATATACATCTAGTAGAATTTTCCATTCATCTGTCATTTGTTTTCCCCAGATTAGCATTAAAAAACACAACCCCAAACACATTTGACCCTCAAACACCCCTCCCACAAAAAAATTGGTCTTTGTTCATTCTCAGATGACAGGATGTCCCAAGAGTGACAAAGTGGGAGCCGATCCCCCACCTTTTCTTCAACCATCCCATCAACTGCTCTTCTTTTCTTGAACTACCTTCCTTTTCCAAAGAGGTAATGCTGAAGTCAGTCAGAACAGCTTTCTGAGAAGACTGGCTTGGATTTCTGGGTCTGTTACAGTCGATTCAAGTTGAATTGGCTTGTATCAATGAAGCGCCCAATACAGTTCACAAAACAGGCCTCAGCCAGACTGTCCAACTTTGGCCCAGGCTTGTCTGTGCACTTTTCCCAACAAAGTTTCGTCATCTGGTGCACCAGCTGCCGGAAGCGCTGCTTCTGAGTCTCTACGTCCATGAAATGCTGCAGCTGCCAGTCAACCGAGCCCAAACCCACTGTGGAAGAAGATGAGGAGGAATTCATCCCAGCGCGGCCACGCGTGCTGAGACGAACTCCGCACCAACTCACCAACCTTCACGTCTGCTTCTGTTTTGTTTTGTTTGTTAAGATTTTTTAATATTTTATTTATTACCATTTATTTTTGGCTGCATTGGGTTTTCGTTGCTGTGCACGGGCTTTCTCTAGTTGTGGCGAGTGGGGCTACTCTTTGTTGGGGTGCGCGGGCTTCTCATTGTGGTGGCTTCTCGTTGCAGAGCACGGGCTCTAGGCGTGCAGGCTTCAGTAGCTGTGGTGTGCATGCTCAGTAGCTGTGGTTAGAGGGCTCTAGAGTGCGGGCTCAATAGTTGTGGTGCACGGGCTTTGTTGCTTCGTGGCATGTGGGATCTTCCCAGACCAGGACTCGAACTCATGTCATTGGCAGGCGGCTTCTTAACCATGGTGCTACCAGGAAGCCCCTGTTTCTGTTTTGTAATAAGTTCACTTGTATCATATTTTAGATTCCACGTATAAGGGATATCATATGGTATTTGTCTTTCTCTTTCTGGCTTATTTTGCCTAGTATGATAACCTCTAGGTCCATCCATGTAGCTGCAAATAGCATTATTTCATTCTTTTTTATGGCTGAGTAGTATTCCATTGTGTGTGTGTGTGTGTGTGTGTGTGTGTGTGTGTACACACACCACATCTTTATCCTTCCATCTGTTGGACATTTATGTAGTTTCCATGTCTTGACTATTGTAAATAGTGCTTCTGTGAACATAGGGGTGCATGTATCTTTTTGAATTAGTGTTTTCTCCAGATGTATGACCAGGAGGGGGATTGCTGGATCATAAGGTAACTCTATTTTCAGTTTTTTAAGGAACCTCCATACTGTTCTCCATAGTGGCTTTACCAGCTTACATACTCACCAACAGCATAAGAGGGTTTTCTTTTCACTACACCCTCTCCAGCATTTATTTGACTTTTTCATGGTGGTCATTCTGACCAGTGTGCGGTGATATCACATTATAGTTCTGATTTGCATTTCTCTACCAACTAGTGATGTTGAGCATCTTTTTATGTGCCTATTGGCCATCTGTATGTTCTTTGAAGAAAAGTCTATTTAGGTCTCTGTCCATTTTTTTGTTGGGTTATTTGTTTTTTGTTATTGAGTTGTATGAGCTGTTTATATATTTTGGAAATTAAGCCCTTGTCAATCACATTGTTTGCAAATATTTTCTCCCAGTCCATAGGTTGTCTTTTCATTTTGTTTGTGGTTTCCTTTGTTGTGCAAGAGCTTATAAGTTTGATTAGGTCCCATTTGTTTATTTTTGCTTTTATTTCTTTTGCCCTGACCTAACAAAACATTGTTATGGTTTATGTCAGAGAATGTTTTGCATATGTTCTCTTCTAAAAGTTTTATGGCATCATGTCTCATGTTTAAGTCTTTAAGCCATTTTGAGTTTATTTTTGTGTATGGTATGAGGGAGTGTTCTAACTTCATTGATTTACATGTGGCTGTCCAGCTTTCCCACCACCACTTCCTGAAGAGATTGTCTTTTTTCCATTGTATATTCTTGCCTCCTTTGTTGAAAATTAATTGACCATAGGTGTGTGGGTTTATTTCTGGGCTCTCTCTTCTGTTCCATTGATCCATGTGTCTGTTTTTATGCCAGTACCATGCTGTTTTGATGACTATAACTTTATAGTATTGTCTGTGGTGTGGGAGGGTTATGCTTCCAGCTTTTTTCTTTTTCCTCAGGATTGCTTTGGCAATATGGGTCTTTTATGGGTCCATATAAATTTTAGAATTTTCTTGTTCTAGTTCTGTGAAAAATGTCGTGGGTAATTTGATGGAGATTTCATTGAATCTGTAGATCGCTTTGGGTAGTATGGCCATTTTAACACTATTAATTCTTCTAACCCAAGATCATGGGATAGCTTTCCATTTCTTTGAATCATCTTCAGTTTCTTTTATCGGTGTTTTATAGCTCTCAGCATATAAGTCTTTTACCTCCTTGATCAGGTTTATTTCTAAGTATTTTAATTTTTTTTAACCCCACATTTGTTTATTTATTTATTGTTGGCTGTGTTGGGTCTTTGTTTCTGTGTGAGGGCTTTCTCTAGTTGTGGCAAGCGGGGCCCACTCATCATCACGGTGCACGGGCCTCTCACTATTGCAGCCTCTCTTGTGGTGGAGCACAGGCTCCAGATGTGCAGGCTCAGTAGCTGTGGCTCATGGGCCTAGTTGCTCCGTGGCATGTGGGATCTTCCCAGACCAGGGCTCGAACCCGTGTCCCCTGCATTAGCAGGCAGATTCTCAACCACTGTGCTACCAGGGAAGCCCAAAGTATTTTAATTTTTTTAATGAAATTTTAAAAGGGATTGTTTTCTTACTTTCCCTTTCTGATATTTCATTGTTAGTGTAAAGAAGTGCAGCTGATTTCTGTGTGTTAATCTTGTATCCTGCTACCTTGCTGAATTCAGTTATCAGTTCTAGTAGTTTTTGTGTGGAGTCTTTAGGGTTTTCAATATATAGTATCATGTCATCTGCATATAATGAGAATTTTACATCTTTCCTTTCAATTTGGATACATTTTATTTCTTTTTCTTGTTTGATTGCTCTGGCTAGGACTTCCAATACTATGTTGAATAGAAGTGGTGAGGGTGGGCGTCCTTGTCTTGTTCCAGATTTTAGCAGGAAGGCTTTCAGCTTTTCACCATTGAGTATTATGTTGGCTGTGGGTTTGTCATAAGTAGCTTTTCTTTTTGGCTGCATTGGGTCTTTGTTGCTGCGCGCGGGCTTTCTCTAGTTTCAGTGAGTGGCGGTTACTCTTTGTTGCAGTGCATGGGCTTCTCATTGTGGTGGCTTCTCTTGTTACAGAGCATGGGCTCTAGGCACATGGACTTCAGTAGTTGTGGCACACGGGCTCAGTAGTTGTGGCTCGCGGGCTCTAGAGCACAGGTTCAGTAGTTATGGTGTACAGGCTTACTTGCTCCACGGCATGTGGGATCTTCCTGGACCAGGGTTCGAACCCGTGTCCCCTGCATTGGCAGGCAGATTCTTAAACACTGTGCCACTAGGGAAGTCTCATAAATAGCTTTTATTATGTTGAGATATGTTCCCTTTATACCCACTTTGGTGAGAGTTTTTATCATGAATGGATGTTGAATTTTATCAAATGCTTTTTCTGCATCTATTGAGATGGTCACGTGGTTTTTGTCTTTTCTTTTCTTGATGTAGTGTATTACATTGATTGATTTACATATGTTGAGCCATCCTTTGATCCTGGGACGAATCCAGCTTGATCCTGCTGTATGATCTTTTTTATGTGTTGTTGGATTTGGTTTGCTAATATTTTGTGGAGAATTTTTGCATCTATATTCGTCAAAGATATTGGCCTGTAATTTTCTTTTTTGGTGGTGTTTTTGTCAGGTTTTTGTATCAGGGTGGTGGTAGCTTCATAGAATGACTTTGGGAGTGTTCTGTCCTCTTCAGTCTTTTGGAAGACTTTGAGATGGATTGGTGTAAGTTCTTCTTTGTATGTTTCGTAGAAATTGACCTTATTTACTCTTTAGCTAATCTATCATCCAGTCTGACACTCTTTAGGTTTCACCAGGAGTTATCACAAAACTCTGAGCCTGTAGAGAGGAAAACAGCACCAGGTCTTATCTCAGTGTCATCTGATTCCATTTACTGCTTTGCCTCTCAATAAATCTTTTATTCATCTCCTTGGAATTTCATGTCACTCCTGGATCTTCATCTGAGGCCAGCTCCCGCATCACATGCACACGCACGCACACACACACACACGCACACACACACACACCTCTCCCTCTTTCTCTCTCTCTCTCTCTCTCTCTCTCATGGTCACTGTACTTCCTAACCTGTCTTAGTGATGATGACAGCCTCCTCCCGCACCCCCTACACACACTCATGCAAACACACACACTCTGTCTCATGGTCGCTGTACTTCCTAACCTGTCTTAGTGATGATGACAGCCACCACCCTTGTCCAGGGGTCCAGGCAAGTGAGCCAGTCCATGCAGAATACCCTCCCTTCAGCCTTAATGGCATTGCCACATAACCTGTGGGGTGTTCCTCTTAAGTCTGACATAGTCCACGTGCCAATCTCCTGCTTAAGGGTATCTTTACATGAACCCCCTCCTTCCCTGAACTCCAGGTGTATATTTCACATGCCCACTAACACCTCCACTTAGAGATGCCTGCAATACCTCAGACTCAGCATGGTGACACCTAACTCCTGATAGTACTTCTGGCAATTACTCCTGCTATTGACTTTGCATCTTTCGCCTAAAGCCAAACTTCCTGGATTTATGTGAGACTTCTCTCACCCTTACAGCAGTGATCATTCCTACTAAAAAACTCAACCTAATACTACAAGCAACTTCTTAGAAAATAATTGGACATAAAGGTAAAAGTCTTTAGGGACTTCCCTGGTAGTCCAGTGACTAAGACTCGGTGTTCTCAATGCAGGAGGCCCGGGTTCGATCCCTGGTCAGGGAAATAGATCCCACATGCAGCAACTAAGAGTTAGCATGCCACAGCTAAAGATCCCACACGCAGCAGCTAAAGATCCTGCACGCTGTAATGAAGATCCCGTGTGCCGCAACTAAGACCTGACACGGCCAAGTAAAATATAAATAAATAAATAAATATTTAACAAACAAAAAGGTAAAAGTCGTTATCTCATGCTGGGAATGAAGCTACAATAAAAATTTTATGGCAACAATACTAAAATGATTATGATACCCTCCCAAATAATTCAAAATAGAAACAATATTCCGTTGGAAAATAAATTTTTAATTAATGCAAAAAATGTAATTTCCATGAGGGAGAGAAAGATTGCTATTTATCCAGTGATAGGGGCAGTGTCTGGCAATAGCAAGCACTCCATAAATAAAATGATGGGTACAGATTTCCTGATTTTTTTTTTTTTAGCCACGCCACATGGCTTGTGGGATCTTAGTTCCCCAAATAGGGATCAAGCCCGTGCCCCCTGCAGTGGAAGTGGGGAGTCTTAACCACTGGACCACCAGGGAATTCTCTTCCTGATTCTTTCTTGAATGCTCCATTCCCCTGTCCCTGCTTCCATCCCAGCAAATGCTTACCTGGTTTTGTGGGCAATCCAGCCATGATTGGCCGAAGCCAGGTCAGTATTTGTTAATTGGATTGCACAGAACTGAAGAGGGGGCGTACCCCATACCACAAGATCACCTGAGGCGGGGCTGCAGTGCCTACATCAGCCCCATCTGGGCTGGAGCTGATCTCCATGGTTACAAATAGAGCACAACGTGTGTTCCTGTCCGTTTTAGTATTGTGGCCACAAAATTTTTATTATAGTTTCATTCCCAACGCTTTTGAACAAAAAAATTTGTTGGACTTTTACTTTTATATCCAAATATTTTGTAAGAAGTTGCTTGTAGTATTAGGTTTGTGGGAAAGAGAAGATCTGGGGTGTAATCTACCCGAGACCAAATTTCTCATTGTGCTGATCACTGTTTCTGAATCCTTCTCCCCTTGTTGTGTCCAGATATTTAGAATGAATAAGTTAGAAGGCAGTGGTGGTACAGTCATGTGCATTGATGTCTGGGCAATGGCTGTCTTTCTCACAGGGCTAAATTACAAGGGTAAGTTTGATCATCATGAATCACTGGGATGGGGGGGCTGTTCATTATACACAGAGGCTGCACCCACTGAAAACAGCCTAAACATGTTGTTATTTTCTCTTTCCCAAATTTGCCACTTCATACCCACAAATAAAAGACTTAGTCTGTTAGCCTTTACAAAGATTTAAAGAACATTATATAATTTCTAAGTACCCATACAATATAATAATATATATTCACCTTGCTTGGATGAGGGCATTCATTCATTCAGTAGATATTTATTGAACACCTAATATGGGCCAGGCATTGTGCTAGGTGCTCAGTGAATATTGATACATGAAAAAGAGACCAAAAGTGTATAGATCTTAAACAAGTGTAAGGAGGGGTTTCCCCAAAGTCCTTGAAGGATTTGACTTTGCTATACATGTCTTCCTGACTTCTGTCCTCTGCTCTGAGCACAACCCTTCACCACTAGACCCACTTCCACAAAAAAAAAGACTACTTCTGCATGTTGCCAATGGGTTGTGCATGACAATGGGCAGTATTTATGTAGGCAGCACAGACAGTAGCTTTTCACTTAATGTAGCAATAACACAATATTAATCAATGGGCACTGCCTTCCATAGCGATTGAACAAATGCTTGACGTGTGTCAGGTCTCTTAATCCAAAAGCCACAGAGAGAGTGCAAAGTGGGGAAAATCTGCATCTGAGAAGGAACACTGCTAAGGAAAAATGAATTTGTTTTCAATTTGGTTTAAATCAGGTGTGGGATTCTACCCTCCTTTTGGATCCCCAAATAGGAGAATCTTAGCACATAGATAATCACAAACTGTGTGAGAGTTGAAATCCCTGCCCTGCTGGAAGGCGACGCCAGGCTCACAGAGGCACACATCTGTCTCAAAGTCACCCTGCCCTTTGCAAATGGCAAATATATCTTCACATGTTCCGAGTTCCCCTTATTTCAAGGCTACATCATGTGAACTCCATTTAAAACAATGTGATTTTGCACTCCTGTAATGGATACCATGAACACATTGAGATGTGAGAGTATGGGACAAGGTGGGGGAAACTTTCTACCAGTGTGCGGAAACTAGGGAACAGTTCTGAGGCTCAGGATAGGAGAAATAGGTACATGGCCCCAGTGGCTTAAACCTCAGTCCTGGAAGGATGTGCCCCCACCACCATTCATAGAAGTCCTAGCCACAGCAGCTAGGCAAGAAAAATAAAAGGCATCCAAATTGCGAAGTGAGGAAACATTGGAATCATAATGGAGTAATTATAGTTCAGGTGTACAAAACAGATTGGGAAGACTATTGAGGTTCTAGTCTCAGACACATCCCTGTACCACTGAGAACTTGAACTTTTTGTGAAGTACCAAACCCCAGGACACCTACAGCTATATTTAGAACAACACCTGCTGGGTGTAACTTTATGGTCTCAAGGTTCCCCTTTGTCAGTTCAAGAATTTCAGACCCCAACCAATCCTTGTTTAGCAAGCACTCTTCTTGCCATCTCTAAATAATTCCTTACAAACAACATATGTAACTAACTGCCCTTGCAGTTTTTTGCCTGTGTAAGCTTCCTGCATTTTGTAATCCAGAGGAACACAGTTCAGGTGCTTCTTGAACCTGTGTCTCCCAGGCTGTAGTCTAATAAACCACAAATAAATGCCTCTTTATTTCAATAAGGTCTCCATTTCTGAAATTTAGGTTAACATTGCTTGGTGTAGTTGGTATTACCCAGTGTGACCTCCAGCACTTCTTCAGACTTGGTGTTGGCATTCAGTACCTACATAGACCCATTGCGTTTAGCAATCTTTTCACTCACATAAAGACTGCAGAGAGTCCTCCTGAACCCAAAACTCTCATTTGGTCAAGGTTTAGATCATAAATAAAATTGGGTGTCTCTCAGTGTTGACTTTAGTCCTCCCTTTTGGGAGTGGAGTTTTTATGTTGGTTTTATTTTGTTTTGTTTTAATCTGTGCCACTTGGTAGGAGATTCGGGTTTCAGGTTTCTTTTGATTTTGATGAGTACTCAGAATAATGCCAAGTTCTCATTCAAAACAAAACAAAACCCTGTCAGCTTTGTGTTTAACACCTGTGGGCCCTCATCCTGTAACGACCTATCTAAATGGGTCCATTTAACCTGGTATGATTTTAAACTGCCCTGGCCAAAATGGGAAGCTTTTGAAATTCCCAAATTTGTCAATCTTCATGCATGCCTAGAAAGAAATACCAGAAACAGAAAAATTAATGGAAAACATTTTTTTAAATTTATTATTAAAAATAACAAGAATAAATTGCTGCACACAGGCTTTCTCTAGTTGCGATGAGCGGGGGCTACTCTTTGTTGCGGTGCACAGGCTTCTCATTGCGGTGGCTTCTCTTGTTGCAGAGCGTGGGCTTCAGTAGTTGCAGCACGCTGGCTCAGTAGCTGTGGCACATGGGCTTACTTGCTCCGTAGCATGTGGGGTCTTCCCGGACCAGGGATCAAACCCATGTCCCCTGCATTGGCAGGCAGATTCTTAACCACTGTGCCACAAGGGAGGTCTCAGAAAGAATGTTTTAATTGATATTTAGAGGCCTCTAAACATAATACTGAGGAAATTGCTTCCCTCCAAGCTGTAATTAAAAATTGACTCAGGCTGTTTCTAAACTTAAGAAATCATGAAATTCTTTACCCCACTCCCATTCCCCTCCCAATTCTGCACCTTCTCCTCCATTCCTTTACCCACCTCTTTCCAAACTCCCTTTTTTATTTAACTTACCCCCTCTCTTCTCTTTCTCCACCAGACACCCTCCTCCTCCTCCTCCATCAGTTAACACTCCTGAGCCTAAACCCCACTCAACCCCCCTGTCCTGGCAGCCCCTATTAAAACGAAGTCCACCTGAACCTTTTATTGTCTTTGTCCCATGGAGTAAACGTGAACTTAGGGCTATAGCTAAAGAATTCTGTGATTCTTTTTGGACCTCATTTCCTTTGCCAAACAATTTAATCTTGTTATACAAACCTATGAACCAAGCTATTCTGATCCTTATCAACTTATACACATGCTGGTAGGGGAAGGCAGAGCAAAAGAATGGCTTAATAAGATGGATTGGAAAAAACCTATAGAAGACTTCCAAAAGAAAACAACTGAAGATCAAGATAGGGCCAAAGGCTTAGCCAAAACCCTTTACTGGTTATTCCAGAAGTTTCCCCAAATATTACTGATTGAAACATATCCAACTGTGTACTCAAAACCTAAGGAGCCTGTACTTGAATTCTTTGAAAGATTTCAAAAAACTTTCAAACAGTATTCAGGGATGGAAAATGTTAATACCAACTCATGAATGGTTTAGATTAAGAACTTGACACTTTAGTTAGAAGGCATCAGTGAAATTGGACAGCCATGGATGCCCGTGATTTATGCAGTTTGGCACAGCAGCTGTCCAAGACCATACAAAAATAGCCAAGAAGAAGGCTACTCAAATAATGAGTTTACAGCTTCAGCAATTGACTGGCCAAAAAAGGCCAACACGCCTCCAGTCTTACAAAGAAAGACGCTCCAACACAGAAGACCTTCAAAGGTACCTTTGCTATTATTGCAGAAAAAGCCTGGGAATTTTAAAAGAGCTTGCTATAAATTCAGAAAATCACTCAGAGAGAAAACAAAATCCTGCCAGCCCTTCTCCAAACAAAGGTCCTATGCAACTTCCTTTCTGTCTCACCTAGGGCTGCTCCAAGGAAATACCTGGGGTTTCTCCCTTTCTTCTCACTAACATTCTGGAGAAATTGAATTCACCATTGTTTGAGAGCAGACAGAGCTTTAATTCATACGGGGTACCACTCTTTCTGTTCTCAATCCCAGCACTTTGAAACATTCTCTTCTGTGGTGTACTAAAACAATTTCAATGGTGGGAGTTTCTAAGCACCCTATGACTGTTTTTAAATCTCAACCCACTCCATTCCAACTTGGCCCTGTCACAGAGACACATTCCTTTCTCCTTCCTTCCACTCCTGTACACATCCTCAGAAGAGACCTCTTAGAGGTCGATAATGCACGTTTCCTTCTCACAAAAGGGGGAAATGTTTTACATCTGGAAGAACATTCCAATCAACAAGGCCCTAATGACACAAATTTAGGCCCTGCATGTGAAGTGCCATCATTTTTCTCACATCAGTCATAACCCCAAGAAAGAATGAACTTGTACAAACACTACGGTCTCAAATCTCTGTGGATAGAGGGAAAATTCATTCAGCAACCCCAATCAAAATAGATGTATACTCATCTTAACCCCTCCCCAACATCAAGTAATATCTCGTCAAACAGGAACCTATAAAAGGAATTCAACATATCATAAAAGACTATATTAAACAAGGTCTAGTGATTCCTTGCACCAGTCCTTGCAATACCCCCTTCCTCCCAGTTAGAAAACCTAATGGAAGAGGCATTTTGTTCAGTATTAAATAGCCATCAATAATATAGTCATATCCCGCCATTCAGTAGTCCTTAATTCCCATATCCCTTTATTTGCAGTTCCCACAGACAGCAAGGTTTTCACATGGCTGATTTATGTGGTACTTTCTTTGTTAGGCCAGTGGATCCAGACAGCCAATCCTTGTTTGCCTTTACTTGGAATGATCAACAGTACACTTGGACAGTATTGCCCCAGGGATATACGGAGAGTCCTATTTACTTTTCTCAGACCTTAAAATCATACCTTGCAGATGTTACTTTCCCAAATGACTTCACTTTACTCCAATATGTGGATAACTAACTTCTTTGCTCTTCAGGCATGCAGGCTTCTCAAAAAGACAACCTCTAACTACTTGAGCCTGCATTATAGCAAAAGATCAAATTGTTAATATTTATACTGATAGCCAGTATGCTTTTTTTAAAAAAAAAAAAAACGAGACATCAGCCACCATGTCCCCTTTTTTTTTTAAATTTTATTTATTTATTTATGTCTGTGTTGGGTCTTCGTTGCTGCACAGGGGCATTTTCTCTAGTTGTGGCAAGTGGGGGCTACTCTTTGTTTTGGTGTGCGGGCTTCTCATTGCAGTGGCTTCTCGTGGAGCATGGGCTCTAGGCGCACAGGCTTCAGTAGTTGTGGCACACGGGCTCAGTAGTTGTGGCTCATGGGCTTAGTTGTTCCACGGCATGTGGGACCTTCCTGGACAAGGGCTCGCACAGGACAAACTATTAAGAATAGCCAATATGTATTGGACCTTCTGGAAGCTATTAAAATACTAAAACTTCTGGCCATTATAAATATCTCAGGTTAGTCAAGGCTTGGTTCAAAGGAAAGGAAATAATTTAGCCGATACTGTAGCAATGACTGCTGCTCTCTGACCCACTTCAAAAAAGCTTTAATTATTACCTAACCTTATGTTAGCTTACGGGATTTACTGGCAGAAACCTAAAACAATGTTTCTCCAGAGGAATAAGACAAATCTTATACCAGGGATGTAAATTTTGGGAAGATCATAATTTATGGTATGGATCTAACAATACTCCAGGTTTGACTCATAGCCTCCAGGAACATATTATTGAACATACATGGGGGCCCAGATAAAATGATACGTGCAAAACAATGCTACTGAAAACCATCCCACAAAATAGCCACTGAAGTATATTTGAAGTGTAACATTTGTCCAAAACGTAATCCAGGTAAACCCATCCACTTCCCTAAAGATTGTTTTCCTTTGCCTTCAGGACCCTTTGATGTATGGTTAATGGAATTTATCCAACTGCCACCATCTCAGGGATATAAATATGTAGTTGTACTAGTATGCATGTTTTCTCACTGGATTGAAACATTTCCATGTTGCAGGGCTATAGCACTTTTGGTAGGCAAAATTCTTTTGGAAAAAATAATTTCTACATGGAGTATTTCACCTGAGCTTCATAGTAATCAAGGAACTCATTTTACAGGGCAAATTATTCAGTCAATCTGTAAAACTTGGCCTTTTATTCCCCCCCCCCAGTATTTCCACTGCCTCTATCATTCACAGTCCTCCAGGCTAGTGGAACTTACATATAGAGCCATTAAGGCTCAATTGGCTAACAAGACATGGAAACAACCTAAATGTCCATCGACAGAAGAATGGATAAAAAAGGTGTACATATATACAGTGGAATACTAGTCAGCCATAAAAAAGAATGAAATAATGCCATTTGCAGCAACATGGATGGAACTAGAGATTATCATACTAAGTAAGTCAGAAAGAGAAAAACAAATACCATATGATATCACTTTTATGTGGAATCTAAAATATGACATAAATGAACTTATGTGTAAAAACAGAAACAGACTCACAGACATAGAGAACAGACTTGTGGTTGCCAGGGGGGAGAAGGGGTTAGGGAGGGATGGATTGGGGGTTTGGGATTAGCAGATGCAAACTATTATACAATATATATTGAATAGAATGGATAAACAACAAGGTCCTACTGTGTAGCACAGGGAACTACATCCTGTGATAAACCATAATGGAAAACAATGTGAAAAAGAATATATATATATATATATATATATATATATATATATATATATAAAACTGAATCACTTTGCTGTTCAGCAGAAATTAATACAACATTGTAAATCAAGTATATTTCAATAATAATAATTTTAAAAAGACTTAATTGGCTAAACTAGTTGAATCTTTTAATCTACCATGGCCGGAAGTCCTGCCCCTGGTATTGCTCAGCCTAAGGTCTACCCCCTTTGGTAAGCACCGACTTTCTTCCTTTGAAATAATTATGGGAAGAACAATGAAAATATATAATGCAGGGGCTTCCCTGGTGGTGCAGTGGTTGAGAGTCTGCCTGCCGATGCACGGGACACGGGTTTGTGCCCCGGTCTGGGAGGATCCCACATGCTGCAGAGCGGCTGGGCCCATGAGCCATGGCCGCTGAGCCTGCACGTCCGGAGCCTGTGCTCCGCAAGGGGAGAGGCCACAGCAGTGGGAGGCCAGCGTACCGCACACACACACAAATATATATATATATATATATATATATAATGCACTACATAAGCCCAATGTGGTTAAAGGAGACCTCTTAACATATTGCCAAGAATTAACTAAAAACATTAAAGCTTCATGCTTACTAGTACTAGAATCTTTTATAAGTGAGAAACCTTTAAAAAAAAAAAAAGAGTTCCCAGGAGACAAAGACATTAAAGAAAATAATTTACAACCAGGTGATTATATTTATTGGAAAAGACACCTCCCTGGAGATGCTTTGAAACCTCAATGGAAAGAGGTTGTTAATCAGGTATTAACAGGTTGTTCACTAAGCCATGTGCAGCAAAACCTTTGGTGTTCAATCATGGAGTCACGTTTCTCATTTTTAAAAGGCTACCAATCCTGAGTGGACTTCCCAACCCATTGATGACCTTCGTCAGAACAAGAAAAACTTCCCTGGGTCAGAAGCAGATGACATCTGAGTAGACAGCTCATCGCAAGAGTCGAGACCAGGCCTGTAACCCCAACTTTGTTGATAGTTTCAGACTGTTTTTCTTTTTTTTAACTGAGGTACCTATATACTTGACTTTGTCACATTGAGGGTCAGTAAGCCTTTTTACCCCTTCCTCATGTTTTCTTTAATCCTGATAATCCTAATATTGGAATTATTCATCTGTCATAAAATCTTTACCTTGAGGAATGACAAATTGAAATTGTAATGGTGTAATCATACTCAGGCATACAAAATGGAGTTGAGCAGCCATTAAGGATCAGATCTCAGACACATCCCGGCATCACTGAGAATTTGAACTTTCTTTGAACTGTACTAAACCCAAGGACACCATCAGCCATATTTAGAACACTCAGAAGCTTCACCCTTCTGGTCTAAAATTTCCCTTTGTAACTGCAACCATTTTGAACCCCAACCAATCCTTGTTAACAAGCTGCCTTGTTTCTTGCTTGCTCCAATTATAATTCCTGACAGACAACTATGTAACTCACTATGGCTTGCAGTTTTTGCCTTCCATTTTAATCTTTCTCCATTTTGTAGTATAGTAGAATACAATTCACATGCTCCTTGACTCTGTGTGTCCTGGACTAAATACATTTTGGGGGGTGGGGGGCGGCTTGCAGGATCTTGGTTCCCTGACCAGGGATTGAACCCGCACCCTTGGCAGTGAAAGGGCAGAGTCCTAAACATTGGACTGCCAAGGAATTCCCTCCTGGACTACATTCTTAACAAATCCCAAATAAATGCCTTTTTATTTCAATCAGGTCTGTTTCTGAAATTTCAGTTTACAGAAGGAAGAAGTAAAACTCACTATTTGCAGATGGCATGACACTGTATATATAGAAACCCCAAAAACTCCACCAAAGAACTGTTAGAGCTAAGTGAATTGACTAAAATTGCAGAATACAAAATTAGTACACAGAAATCTGTTGTATTTCTGTACACTAATAATGAACTGTCATAGAAATGAAGAAAATAATTGCATTTACAGTTGCATCAAAAAGAATAAAATATCTAGTAATAAATTTAACCAAGGAAGTGAAAGACTTCTAGTTTAAAAACTATAAGACACTGAGGAAATAAATTGAAGATGACACAAACAAATGGGAAGATATACCATGCTCATGGATTGGAATAATCAATATCATGGAAATATACATACTACTCAAAGCAATCTACAGACTCAGTGCAATCCTTATCAAAATACCAATGATATTTTTCACCAGAACTAGAACAAATATTTCTAAAATTTGTATGGAACTACAAAAGACCCCAAATACCCAAAGCAGTCTTGAGACAGAAGAGCAAAGCTGGAGGTATCATGCACCCAGACTTGAAACCATACTACAAAGCTATCATAACCAAAACAGTATGGTCTTGTCACAAAATCAGACACATAGATCAATGGAACAGAGTAAAAAGTCCAGAAGTAAACCCACAGTCATATGGTCAATTTATCTATGACAAAGGAGGCAAGAGTGTACAATTGGGAAAGGACAGTTGCCTCAATAAATGGTGGTGGTAAAACTAGGTAGCTACACGTGAAAGAATAAAACTAGGGGGCTTCCCTGATGGTACAGTTGTTAAGAATCTGCCTGCCAATGCAGGGGACACAGGTCTGAGCCCTGGTCCAGGAAGATCCCACATGCCACGGAGCAACTAAGCCCGTGCACCACAACTACAGATTCTGCGCTCTAGAGCCTGTGAGCCACAACTACTGAGCCCACATGCCATAACTACTGAAGCCTGTGTGCCTAGAGCCTGTGCTCTGCAACAAGAGAAGTCACCACAGTGAAAAGCCTGTGCACTGCAACGAAGAGTAGCCCCCACTTGACGGAACTAAAGAAAGCCCACATGCAGAAATGAAGACCCAACACAGCCATAAATAAATAAATTTATTTATTTAAAAAAAAGAATAAAACTAGACCACTTACACCACATATAAAAATAAACTCAAAATGGATTAAGGACTTAAATTTTTTTTCTTTTTTTTTTTTTTTGCGGTATGCAGGCCTCTCACTGTTGTGACCTCTCCCGTTGTGGAGCACAGGCTCCGTATGTGCAGGCTCAGTGACCATGGCTCACGGGCCCAGCCGCTCCGCGGCATGCGGGATCCTCCCAGACCAGGGCACGAACCCGTGTCCCCTGCATCGACAGGCAGACTCTCAACCACTGCACCACCAGGGAAGCCCCAAGGACTTAAATTTAAGACCCCAAAACCATAAAACTCTTTAGAAGAAAACATAGGCAGTAACCTCTTTGACATCAGTCTTAGTAATATTTTTTTGGATGTGTCTCCTCAGGCAATGGCAACAGAAGCAAAAATAAATAAGTGGGGTCACATTAAACTAAATAGCTTTTGCACAGCAAAGGAAACCACCAACAAAATGAAAAGGCAGCCTACTGAATGGGGGAAGATATTTTCAAATGATATATCCAATAAGGGGTTGATAATCCAAAATATATATAGAACTCATACAACACTATATTTAAAATAAAAAAATTTTTTAAACGGGCTAAGAAGCAGAATAGACATTTTTCCGAAGAAGACATACAGATGGCCAACAGGCACATGAAAATATGCTCAACTTCATTAATCATGACAGAAATGCAAATCAAAACCACAATGAGATACCACCTCACGCATGTCAGAATGGCTTATCAAAAAGAAACAACAGGGCTTCCCTGGTGGCGCAGTGGTTGGGAGTCCGCCTGCCGCTGCAGGGGAAACGGGTTTGTGCCCTGGTCCGGGAGGATCCCACATGCCGCGGAGTGGCTGGGCCCGTGAGCCATGGCCACTGGGCCTGCGCTCCGGAGCCTGTGCTCCGCAACGGGATAGGCCACAGCAGTGAGAGGCCCGTGTACCAGAAAAAAAGAAAAAAGAAACAACAGGACTTCCTAGTGGTGCAGTTGTTAAGAATCTGCCTGCCAATGCAGGGGACATGGGTTCAAGCCCTGGTCTGGGAAGATCCCACATGCCATGGAGCAACTAAGCCCATGCGCCTCAACTACTGAGCCTGTGCTCTAGAGCCTGTGAGCCACAACTACTGAAGCCCATGTGCCTAGAACCCACGCTCCACAACAAGAGAAGCCACTGCAATGAGAAGCCCACACACGGCAACAAAGAGTAGTCCCCACTCACCACAACTAGAGAAAGCCTGCATGCAGCAATAAAGACCCAACGCAGCCAAAAATAAATAAGTAAAATAAATTTTTTAAAAAGAAACAAGTGTTGACCAGAATGTGGAGAAAAGGGAACCCTCAAACACTGTTGATGGGGATGTAAATCGGCCCAGCCACTGTGGAAAACAGTATGGAGGTTCCTCAAAAAACTGAAAATAGAACTATCAATGGTTGAACAATTACACTTCAGCTTATTTGAAGAAAACAAAAACACTAATTTGAAAAGACATATGCACCCCTATGTTCATTGCAGCATTGTTTACAATAGCCAAGATATTGACAGGACCTAAGTTTATCAATAGATGAATGGATAAAGATGTGGTATGTATGTGTGTGTGTAGCTATGTATAACACACAAAATGCAATATCACTCAGCCATAAAAAATAAGAAATCGTGCCATTTGCAACAACATGGATGGACCTGGAGGGTGTTATGTTAAATGAAATAAGTCAGAGAAAGAAATACTATATGATTTTACCTCTATGTTGGATCTAAAAAACAAAAAAAAAATGAACAAACAAAACAGAAACAGACTCATAGATACAGAGAACAAACTCATGGTTACCAGAGGGAAGGGGGATGAATGGTTGGACAAAATAGGTGAAGCAGTTTACAAGGTAGAAAATTCCAGATATAAAATGAATGTCATGAGGATGTAATTTGCACATAGGAAATATAGTCAATAATATTGTAACCAGTGCTCAAACATAGTAACTGGTCTTACTGAGGTGATCATTTCATAATGCACAAAAATAATGAATCAATGTTATACACCTGAACCTAATATAAACGTAAAAAAATAATGAATGAATGCAACAAAAAAGAAACCTCTCACAAATTTTCTTCTGTTGAGTGTTTTTTTCTATTCAGCTCAAAATACTTTTTCCAGTGTGTTTTTTGTTTTATTTTGGTTTTGTTTTTTTAATTGCTGTGTGTGTGAGGAGAGAGAGATGGAGAGGAGAGGGAAATCAAACTAATACAGAAGGGATCTTCTTTTATCTTATATAATGCTTCTACAAAAGTGCTATTGCAAATGTCATGCCTCTTTGTCCCTTATAAAATACTTCCCCACACATTGTGAACTGCTCTATGCACTTTTATTCATTGTTACATTGGTGTTTCTCTCTAGTGAAATAAGTCAAGAAAATAAATATACAACGTTTGGGAAGGAATAAAGACTTTATCACTAACCACCTTAATTATTTCCTCAAATTTCATCTACACCTGACTCCTACTATGGAGACCCAATTTACAATTGCAATGCTTCCCTACTCCCTATACTTTTCTTCACCTCTATGTGGCTCTTCTTTTCTCTTTCCCTAAGACCTATTATTACCATCTAAGATACTATGTAATTTAACAACTTAGCACATTGTTTGTTGTGTGTTTCCCTTAACCAGAATGCAATTTCCATGAGGATGCATTTTTTTTACTTATTATGTTCTGTGCACTCATATATATCTAGGAATGTGCCTGACAAGGTACGCAATGAATATATGTTGAAGCACTGAACAAACATGAAAACCGGAAGTTCCTGTTCATTTGTAACATTGTTTGCTATTTTTTCCAACACTGCTTATTCCTGTCTCACCCAATCAGTTTCAATACCTTCAAGGGTTCTCAGGAATGGAAAGAAGTCATATTTTGGATTCAAACGCTGAATTGACTAAGAAAGATGGATAGGATGTGCTCAGTTTTTTTCTTTCTTCTCTCAACTTTTAGATTTCAGTGTCTTCTGCTCCTTTTCCATTAGGATTTTTATTTCAAAAATAATTTCTTCCCTATCTGTTCTGCTCTCCTGTTAAGATATCTTTATTAATCACTTTTAGTAGCTTTCAGTGGTTGCATAGCTCACAAATGTTTTCCAGAAATGACCTCAAATCCCTTTGCAGACACTATTACTGCAATTACAGATGAAGTGATTAATCACCTTCCAGCAAAAAGATGAGATCATGGCATTTCAAAACACTTACCCAGGGTTCAGAATCCCCCCCTTTCCACACCTGCAGCCACTGTTCTCACAGCAAACAATTGGGTTAGTAGATTTCTTTTTTTTTTTTCCTCCAGATAGGTTTCACATTCTCTTAAGGAATGTATTTCAGGAAATCTATGAAGATTATAGATTCATAGATTAAGAAATAATTAGGCGGGACTTCCCTTGATGGCACAGTGGTCGAGAATCCGCCTGTCAATGCAGGGCACATGGGTTTAATTCCTGGTCTGGGAAGATCCCACGTGCCGTGGAGCAACTAAGCCTCTGTGCCACAACTACTGAGCCTGCACTCTAGAGCCCTCAAGCCACAACTACTGAGCCCGCGTGCCTAGAGCCCATGCTCTGCACAAGAGAAGCCACCACAATGAGTAGATCCCACATACCATGGAGCAACTAAGCCCATGTGCCACGACTATTGAGCCTGTGCTCTAGAGCCTATGAGCCACAACTACTGAAGCCTGCGTGCCTAGAGCCCGTGCTTGGCAACAAGAGAAGCCACCACAATGAGAAGCCTGTGCACCGCAACAAAGAGTAGCCCCTGCTCGCCAACTAGAGAAAGCCTATGCACAGCAACAAAGACCTGACACAGACAAAAATAAATAAATAAGCATTTTAAAAAATAATTAGGCTTTCTGAGGTTGAAATATTAAAAAATTTAGAGAGACAGATAGCAGACAAACAGACAAAAACAGGAAAGGAAAGACATTTGTTAAGGGAACCAGAGGCTATCACCACACTTGTCCACCTGCTTCAGGGCTGCTGGAGATTTTCGTTTCTCCTCCTGTTACCAACCTTTTATGAAAACATCTCTCACTTATCCCTAGTAAGCACACTGAACCTCACAGGTTTCACTCTAAAGATTTCTTCCTACAAGCATGTGATGAGCAGTAAGACAGGGAAGATGGGTTCCCAGATGCTGAGTTTGAGAATGATAGCTGCTGCTATGCATAAGTGCTTTTGGTGGTGTTCCTTTGTTTTGCAAAGGGGGCGAGGGGCATGTGTTGTTAGCCAAAGTCTAGTATGTTTCTAAATTTCTCTCAGTTGTAAAAGTTAACATTCATTCTCATTCAGAGAAAATAAAGTCTCTTTTATTTTGCATTTATAGAAACAAATTTTATGTGAAGAAAAACATGTTACCAAACCAGGTCCGTTTGCCCAATGTGCAGCAAGCCAAATACTGAGATGTGGAGGTTTGCAGCAGAGAAAGGGCTTATTTTTATTTGTACAAGGCAGCCAAGTGAGGAGATTGGAGAACAAATACCAAATACACATTTCAGGAGATGGAGAACTTGGGCCATTTATGGGTGAAGAGTGTAGTGTGGTCAGTGGTATAGGGAAGGTGATTGGAGGCAGGAAAAGGTAAAATAATCATCGTTCTGTGCAGGCACAATGGAGCTACATGCTTTCAGGGACACGTGCAAATTCAAGAGGAGTTGGTATGAAACGTTTGGGGGAATTTGGGGCTGTAAAGTTGAAGGTCATTTATCAGACAACCAAGTCTATTCTGTGCATACTTGGTTTGGCCACATTGGTTTCATCTATTTTCAGCCACTTTTGTTGTGTTACAAGCCAAGGTGTTTTCAACTAGCTGCTCCATTATCTCCTGTTCTGTCAGACAAGTTCAAGAATTTCTGTTAGTCACCAATTTCTGTTAACCCTATGGGGCACCGTTTCAGGATGGGTTTTTTAACCCTATAAGGAATAGTTTCAATACCCCATCTTTTTTTAAAAAAAATTTTTATTTATTTGTTTATACAGCAGGTTCTTATTAGTCATCAATTTTATACACATCAGTGTATACATGTCAATCTCAATCGCCCAGTTCATCACACCACCCCCAGCCCCTGCCTTTTGATCATTACTCAGTCTTAAGGGAAGAGGGGCAATGACTACTCTGGCTACTTCCTGCAGAAGAGGCATAGGCCTGATATGGGCTTGAGGAATGAAACTGTTTCTTATTTGATTGCAAATACTCATGATTCCCTAGATGAGGCCAAGGCTTTTGTTCTGGGCCTTTATGTTCATATGGGTTGGGGTTTGGGGCTTAAACATATGAGACAAACAGCAAGTAGATTTCTGACAAGAAGGAATATAAATCCTAGCAAGCATAAAACAACACCACCTAGTTCACTAATCCCTATAATATAGACCTTATTCCTGATGGGATCCATGAGCATATATTTCCTAAGAGATTGGATCCAGGAAAATAGTCCTGGAAACAAGTTTGGACCCAGTACTTCTGGGATATTTGCTGTAGCCAGTAGTCTGTTGCCTGATTTTGTCTATATGAGTTTCCACTTCAGCTTAGGCATTAATGTATACATGACAAGAGGTATTAGCAATAGCACAAACTTCACCCTGTTCAGCTAGTATATAATCTGGAGCTATACAATTATCTAGGACTACTTTGGCTAATGAGTCAGCTTTTTCCCAGAGTACATCTGAAGTTTTTTTTTTTTAATTCATAATCATAGTGAAGTTCAGGATGGCCAAAACACTCATGACAGGCACAACCAAGGGGTCAGCATGATTACATACAGAAAAAGGTTTTAGATGACTTAGCCAACATCTAGAAAGATTGCCTGTTTTTCCCAATGTTTGAGAAATCCTAATTATTCTTCCAAACCTGGAAGGATAAAATCACAGAGGAAATATAGCAAAAGAAAAGAACACTCATTCTGGTGATCTAGTGAGCTAATTATTTGTTGCTTTGCCTTGGGGCATTACCTTCTGAAGAATTTTACTTTGCCAAAGTCACCACTGTAGCCATTCCACTAGGAGCATAGATATCCCCACAAAGATTTAGAGTTCCTCAGTCATAAATGTCAGGCATGCAGTTAGGTTAACAGTATATAAAGCCAGCAGACAATCCTATTGACTGAACAAGAGCTTTGGTACCATTCACCTTAATTTCTTTTTAAAAAATATTTTATTTATTTATTTTATTTACTTGGCTGTGTTTGGTCTTAGTTGCAGCACATGGGATCTTTCATTGTGGTGCGTGGGCTCAGCAGTTGCAGCACACGGGCTCTCTAGTTGTGGCGAACGGGCTTTAGAGTGCACGGGCTTAGTTGGCCCATGGCATGTGGGATCTTAGTTCCCCGACCAGGGATCGAACCCACGTCCCTTGCATTGGAAGGCAGATTCTTAACCACCGGACCACCAGGGAAGTCCCTCACCTTAATTTCTTTCTCGTAACTTCCTTCTGAAAGCAACTTAAGGTCTGTAGGGGTTCATTGCCCATTCAGAGAAGTCAGTATCGGAGATCTGGAACCAGCCAGGATTTGGATGATATTGGTCATGGTTTTCTTCAACAGCGTGGTTTCTGTTCCCTGTGTCGTTCCTTATGAGGTCTGGCCCAGCAAATATGGACTGGTCTTCTGGATGCTTAGTTTTCCAGTGTTTCAGTAGGACCCAGTCTCCAGGACGAGTTGCAGGGGAACATTTGTGGGAAATATTAACCTGCTGGAGGCAAACTTATATATAGCAGTTAGATTGGTGCCCATTAATTGTACAGACCTGAAAGTGTCTAGTTTCTTAATTCGAGTTCCTTCCAGATTTCCTAAACCATTTCTGGAACATAGAAAGTGTCTCCCATGCAATATTTAAGGCCCTTTCAGCCTTGCCAAAAAAGATTTCACTTTTTGCAGTACAGGGAAGAGGAGGTGCAGGGCTGACTGAAGGGCATTACCTGACTCCTCTGCTGAGGATGGAACCCCTGGACAGCAGCTGTAAGTCTGGCTGAGGATGGAACCCCTGGACAGCAGCTGTAAGTCTGGCTGAGGATGGAACCCCTGGACAACAGCTGTAAGTCTGAAAACCAAGACAGCACAGAAATTCTTGCTGTGGCCATGTACACCAGAATATGGAGATACTTGAGGGTAGTTAATTTCAAAGTTTGAAGTGACATATTTATGCTTAGGATAGAATATGCCCCATAAAATGTTACAGGGAAGACAGAGACTGACTAAACAGAAATGATGGGGACTATTTAAATAAATTATTACAGGGCCCAGTGTTTGTAATTACACATGTGCCAACGACAGAATGAAGGTCAAGGACCATATTTGTTACGGTATTTTTTGTTTGTTTGTTTCTCAAACTTTTAACGTGTCAAACTGTAGTACCACATATATTAGGCTTCCATTTTATTTTTTGTTTTACTGAAGGTATTTCAAGGGTCTCAATAGACCTTGTGATTTTGTTGGATTTTGCATAACTTGGTGGTTTTCAGGAACACATACAATGCATTGCTGTAGAACTGACTCTGTGAAGTTTTCTCCAGGATATATACATACATATATATATATATATATATATACACACACACACACACACACACACACACACATACATATATATATATAGAGAGAGAGAGAGACAGAGAGAGAGAGAGAAAATGTACAATATTATATGTTTCAGGTGTACAACATAGTGATTCACAATTTTTAAAGGTTATACTCCATTTATAGTTATTATAAAATATTGGCTATATTCTCTCTTGTACAATATATCCTTGTAGCTAATTTATTTTATACATAGTAGTTTGTACCTCTTAATCCCCCATCCCTATTTTCCCCACCCTCTTCCTTCCAGTAACAATTAGTTTGTTCTCTTTATCTGTAAGACTGTTTTTTGTCTTATTCACTAGTTTATTTTTTATATTCTATATATGAGTGATATCATACAGTATTTGTCTTTCTCTGTCTTATTTCACTTAGCATAATGTTCTCCAAGTCCATGCGTCTTGATGCAAATGGTAAATGTTCATTCATTTTTATGGCTGAGTAGTATTCCATTGTGTGTGTGTGTGTGTGTGTGTGTATACACACACACACACACACACACACACACACACACACACCCCACATCTTTACCCATTCATCTCTTGATGGACACTTAGATGGCTTCCATATCTTGGTAATTGTAAATAATGCTGCTATGAATATTGGGGTGCATGTATCTTTCTGAATTAATGTTTTTGGTTTTTTTCAGATATATACCCAGGAGAAGAATTGCTGGATCATATGGTAGTTCTATGTTTAGTTTTTTTGAGAAACCATCATACTATTTCCCACAGTGGCTGCAACAATTTACATTCTCACCAACAGTGTCAAGAGTTCCCTTACCAGGATGTATTATTAAGTGAAAAACTATGGTCCAGAACAGTGTATAACAGTGAACATATACCATGTTTTTTGAGTCAAGTAGAAGAGTATAAATATAGGGACAGAGATTTAACAGATTGGAAGGACAGGAACAAAAGTGATGAAATTTCCTTGTGTTGTAGTTTTGAGTTTGTACAAATTTAAGTATTTCCCATAAAGTTTAAACAAACAATGCTCAATCAAAATGGAATTTTAAAATCCATAACATAAAAAGTAAAATGGAAGAAAAATTGAGAGAGATTTTGTGTTGCCTTGATGGTATATCCAGGATAAAGAAAGTGGCTTAACCCAGAGGGATATCAACTATAGCCCAATATAAAATAAAACTTAAAAAAAAAAAAGAGGGATAAAACCACAACCTGAGTACAACTAGAGGAATCTGAATAAGATCAGGTGATAGTATCAACGTCAATATAATTGTTGTGATATAATATAGTCTTACTATTGGGGAAACTGGGTAAAGTACACACAGGATCTCTCTGATTCCTTACCTTCCCTTTCCCTTCCTTTGTCCTCTCCTTTCTGTGCCACAAGGTGTGCAGGATCTCAGTTCCCCAACCCGGGATTGAACCTGGGTCACGGCAGTGAAAGCACCAAATCCTAACCACTAGACCACCAGGGAACTCCCTCTCTGCATTCTTACCCTTGCATGTGAATCACTGATTTTCACAATAAATACTTCAATTAAAAAATCCAAGGGAGGGAATTCCCTGGTGGTCCAGTGGTTATGGGGTGTTCTCTGAGATCTTATCAAATATTTCTATGAAGTTGTCACTTCTGTCTGGAGAGATCCTCACCAATTGTGAAGTGTTGCTTCCCTGGGATGCGGACTTTGTAAGGGAGGAGGAGAGTAGTGTATCAATATCATTATTCAGTTTAACTTTATACACCAGTGGGTTCATTCAAAATATTCATAGTAAACATTAGTTTTATAATACTATTTAAGGTTGAAGTAAAAAATATCACCAGTGTGATGAAAATAGGTTACAAAACTAGAAAATGAAGCAAAATAAGGGACAAAAGAAAGAACCAGAAATCTTGATAAGAATCACAAGATGAAGTTAAATAACAAAAACTTATGCCAGTAGAATTTCCCGTGGGAATTTGGGAGTGTGCATAAATCTGAGTCTAACAACCATGACATTGCTTAGGTTGTGGATAAGTCCACTCTTAATGACCTCCAGTGAGTCACAGGTAGTAATGATTGACAACTTCCCCTGATCATAGAGGTTCTGCAGAGACACAGGAAGGGTCTAAATTAAATGCCCTGTTCTCATTGAGCACAGGGTGACTCCATTCTTCTAAGAGGATGTCTGGTCCAAATTTTTATTTTCTGTTTAAGAAAATTATCTTATAAATGGGACATGTCATTGAAATGAAATCACAATAAGGCAAAGATGATAGAGATAGATATATAGATGGTAGACATATAGGTGGATGATAGACATACAGATGACAGAAGAATGGATCCATTTTTATAGGTGAGGAATGGAAGCCAAGGCCCTGGGAGGGTAGAGAGTGTTGATTATTATGATAAAGAGAACATCCAAGTACTTGAGATGCAATGAACAGCATTTCACCAAGGATAAAAATTTAGAGACACATCATTCAAGTCTCCATGACACAACATGCCCCTCATCAGCAGATACAAGACACTAGGCATCTACTCAGAGTAGGAGCTTATCTTCTTCATCTTATTACTCACAACCTACCTTATCATGAAGCCTCTACAGTGAACCCTGTTTATGATCAGTGTGTTTAGTGAGAAGCCAGTGAAACAAGTTTCAAAACAATGCAACTGAGGAGAGAGGGGAACTGTCAGGCACTCCTGATGCACGTTGATGAGGGGCAACATGCCTCTGGTTTCCTCAGCAAATGCCTTTCCTGTTTTTATGGCTTTGTTCTTATGTCTGTCTATATCTATAACCTATATAAGATTGTTCCTTTTTTATTGTCCTGACCTCAGGAAGTGCAATTTATTTTAGAAAGAGTTAATTTCCAGTTTTCTGACAAAAATGTTTTCTAAGAATCAGATACCTGAAGAGATACTTACCAAATGTGTATTTGCTCCCATAACAAGGATGCCATGGCAGCATCTGAGTGTGCAATGGGGACATGTAAGCCTGAGATAAAGGTTTAGAACCCCACGATGTCATCTGCTCCTTGGAAGTGATTACGTCACCTGTAAGTGCACTGACAGTGTCTGCATATGGAGAGGAGACAAACTCAGAAAAACATTTCAGACTGTGTAACTATCCAGAGCTATTAAAAGTACTTAGGGTTTCCCTGGTGGCGCAGTGGTTAAGAATCGGCCTGCCAATGCAGGGGACATGGGTTTGAGCCCTGGTCCGGGAAGATCCCACATGCCACGGAGCAACTAAGCCCATACGCTACAACTACTGAAGCCCACGCACCTAGAGCCCTTGCTCCACAACAAGAGAAGCCATCCCAAAGAGAAGCCTGCACACTGCAACGAAGAGTAGCTCTCACTAGCTATAACTAGAGAAAGCTCACGCACAGCAACAAAGACCCAAAGCAGCCAAAAAGAAATAAATAAACTAAAAAAAAATAAAATAATAAAAGTGCTTAATGAGATAGATATCCATGAGGACTGGCAGAAATTGATGGTGGAAAACTTGTTTTTGAAATAATCAAAATCCCACTGGAATGTGAGGAGAAAAAAAACACACACACACCTGACATCTAATAAGTGAGAGAAGGAAACCACTAAAATGTCTACTGGGGATTTTTTAGTAGATTTAAAGGCTTTTCACAAAACATAATTTCTTCCTATAACTCAGAGCATTCATGGTAGTAAAACTGAAGGAAAAAGCAGGGTGAGGAGAGTTAGAAAGTACACCCACAGTTGTGCAAATGAATGTTAAATGTGCATTATCATTTTGTTCCATATTTTAAGATGTCAGTAGGTACCACATGGGGGACTTGCCCAGCGTTCTAGTGGTTAAGACTCTGCACTTCCATTTCAGGGGGCAAGGATTTGATCCCTGGTCCAGGAACTAAGACCCCACATGCCACGCAGTAAGGCCAAAAATAAAAAAGTACCATATGTGTTTCAGACATGTTTCTAGGAATACAGAATGTATCAGTGCACAACATGTAAATACATATTTTCCTACTGGAACTTACTCTGTATTTGATAGAAAAATAAAATAAGCAGTTCTTCTATGATATTAAGTTGCATAGCGTAATAGAAGGTGATGGGTCCTAAGGAAGTAAGAAGGTCAGCGAATGGGTGATGAAACAATTATGAGTTTATGATGGGTTGAGGCACTAAAATGAGTGTCCATATTTGGATTCATAGTGAAGATGAAAACTGAGGATATATTTTAGGTGTTTTCTTCCTTTCCAATTGCTACATATTCATTATTTTGCCAGGTTTTTTTTTTCGTATTGAATGAAATTGGAACTCCAGGATGATACTGAATAAGAGAACAATGAGCAGCTGCCCTCCTTTTATTCTAGTGGCAAGTTTAATAATGGTTCAAAGGTATAGTATTTCTAATTACTCTTTGTAGATGTTGTAGGATTAAGAAGGCTCACTTCTATCCGTAGTTTGATATCTCTCTTAGTGTACTAGCACTGAACATTTCACAAAGAAAAATTTTTTAATTCTCATTCACAATATTATCAGATTTAGAAAATACATATGCAAGACCTATAAAAAGAAATCTAAAAACATTTCCATCCAAAATTAAATAAGATCTACATAAAAGGAGATGTATCATGTTCATGGATTGGGACACTCAGTATTTCTTTCTAAATTAAAGATTAGGAGAATTCCCTGGAGGTCCAGTGGTTAGGACTCAGCGCTTTCACTGCCCTGGCCTGGGTTCAATTGCTGATCAGGCAACTAAGATCCCATAAGCTGCATGGAACAGCCAAAAAATAAAAATAAAAATAAATTGAAGACTAAATGCAAGCCCAGTGAAACTCCTAGTAGGATTTTTTGTGCTGTATAAGCTGAAAAGTGAATTCTAAACTTCATATGGAAAAGCAAAGAACCAAGAAAGGCTATAATGACTGAAAAAAAGAAAGTCAAAGGAGTATACAACCTTGATTTCAAGACATACTATAAAAACAAATTAGTTAATACATGAAAATACTGGCATAAATAAAGTAGATAAATGCAACAGAATAGAAATTCCAGAAATAAACATATACATAAATGATTGACCTTCAATGAAGATACTAAAGCAATTCAGGGGAAAAGGTATAATCTTTTAAATCAGTATCACTGCAGCAATTGGGTGTCTATATTTTAAAAAATAACTCCCACAATTAATTGAAAATGATTCCTTTGCATCAATAAAAACCCTAAACCATAAAAGTTACAGGAGGAAACGGGAAAAAGTATAAGAATGGACAAATTAGACTACACTAAAATTAAGAACTTTTTCTCTGGAAAAGTAATTGAAAAGACAAGACCAATTCTGGAAGAAAGTATTGCTAAGTATTTCCATTAGAGGACCGTATTCAATAATTCATGAAGAAATGTCAAAACTCAGTAATTAGAACAACAAATCAAATGAATAGAAATTTCAATAACAATATATGGCTGGAAATTAACACATGGAAGACCACTCAGCATCATGTCACTAGGGAAATGCAAATTAAAATCACTTGATACCACTATACACCTACGATGTCACAAAAATTAGAAACCCTGCACATACCAAGTGTTGGTAAGAATGGAAAGAATGGGAACTTGGGTTCTGGTGTTTCTGGCAAGACTGTAAAAGGATACTACCACTGTAAAAAGTTTGACTGGGGCTTCCCTGGTGGCGCAGTGTTGGGAGTCCGCCTGCCGATGCAGGGGACACAGGTTCGTGCCCCTGTACAGGAGGATCCCACATGCCGCTTAGTGGCTGGGCCCATGAGCCATGGCCACTGAGCCTGAGAATCCGGAGCCTGTGCTCCACAACGGGAGAGGCCACAACAGTGAGAGGGCCGTGTACCACACACACACAAAAAAGTTTGACCCCACATAAGTTAAATGTTCACCTACTCTACAACACAGGAGTTGTGGTGCTAGATATTAACTCAAGTGAAGGAACACATAAGTCCAGAAGACATTTCTCCAGTGTGAACTTTCCTCTTTTTTATGAGCTTGGAGCTACATACAAAGAACTACACTCATAAGGCCTTTCTCCAGTGTGGATTCTCTGGTGGACAATAAGACTTGTTCTGTAACTGTAAGGCTTCCCACATTCATTGCACTGAAAAGGCTTTACTCCAGTGTGGATTCTCTGGTGGACAACAAGACTTGTTTTGTTACTGTAGGGCTTCCCACATTCACTGCACTGAAAAGGCTTTGCTCTAGTGTGGACATTTCGGTGGCTAACAAGTGTATTCTTCAGCTTGAAGGCTTTCCCACATTCATTACACTCATAGGGTCTTTCTCCAGTGTGGATTCTCTGGTGCTCAGCAAGTCTGATTTTCCTCTTGAAAGCTTTCCCACATTCACTGCACTCATAACGCCTTTGTGCAGTGTGAACATTCTGGTGTTTATTGAGGGCAAAGCTGCTTATAAAGAAGTTCCCACATTTCTTACACCCATAAACTTTTTCTCCATTGTGAATTCTCTGGTGTACAATAAGACTTTTTTTGTTGACATAGGCTTTCCCACACTCACTGCACATATGAGGCCTTTCTCCAGTGTGGGTTCTCTGGTGGATAATAAGACTGGTTTTATAACTGAAGGACTTCCCACATTCGGTACACTTAAAAGGCTTTTCTCCAGTATGGATCCTCTGGTGCACAAGAAGTTTATTTCTGTAAAGGAAGAGCTTCCCACATTCACTGCATTTATGAGGTTTCTCTCCAGTGTGGACCTTTTGGTGCTGGACAAGTGAATCCTTGCGGGCATAGGCTTTCCCACATTCATTACACTCATAGGGTCTTTCTCCAGTGTGGACTCTTTGGTGCTGAACAAGTTTACATTTGTAGATGAAGACTTTCCCACATTTACCACAATCAAAAGGCTTTTCTCCTGTGTGAACTCTACGATGATGAGAAAGACCTCCCCTGAGTCTGAAGAATTTGCCGCACTCGCTGCACCCATAAGGTTTTTCTCCAGTGTGAACTCTCAGGTGCTCCGTGAATTTATACTTTTTACTGAAGGCTTTGCCACATTCGCTGCACTCGTAATGCCCTTGTCCAGGGTGAGAGACCTCCCTGCTCTCCCTGCTTCTTCCTGGATGCTGTCCATCGTGGGAGGGCTGGTGCTGGGGAAAGCCCAAGCTGCCTAAGAAAGCCTTCTCAATCTCTCCGCATGTGAACATATTGTCGGGTAAAAAGACTTTGCAGCTCGTCACAAGCAAGGCCCCATTCTCTTCCCTTCTGAGGTGTTTCTCTCCACTGGGCTGCTTCTGGTGCTGTTGTAGGTGAGAAGTGAACATTTTCCTACAAGCCCCAGAAGAGGATGGTTTCAGCCCAGGATGCACTCCTTGGTGCTCAGCCAGGTACAAAACATATTTCTCTACCAGGGCACCCATATCTGAAGTAAGAGTCTTCAGGATAGATGGGTCTGGATTTGGATTCCTGTCTTGTGTCACTTGTTTTACAGAAACACATTGTTCAGAAGTGGTCTCCTCAGTACCTAATGCACTCCAACATCCTGAAAGCACAAAAATGCTGATAAACTGTATGGAGACGTTGGTGGTACAGGAGTCCACTACAAATCTGTGAATGACACATGTAGGAATAAGCCCATGGGTTTGTTATTAAAACAAGGGAGGAAGGGTCAAGTGGTAGAAGGGGATACTCTACAATGCTAGGTCTCTGATGGTCGCAGAACAGGAAATGTCTCAAACCAGCAAGAACACAGGATACCAGGTAGTGGCGCCGTGCCAGGAGGAGAGGCTAGAACAACCCACTCCTAGGCAGATGGCTTTCAGCAGGACTTTCTGGTGGTGACAAGGGTCAGCTCTGTAGAATGCGTGTCTCAATCCAGGAAAATGCAATTACACCTGACTATCAGTGTTCAAAGACAATGTAAGTAAACATGTATCTCTCATGATACATTAACGATATGCATATACAATATAAAAAATACATAAAATTGGAGAACAGTGCAGACAGGGGGAAAGGAGAGTTTTGGAGGACACTAAGGTGGAAAACAGGAGTCAGAAATCACAGTAGAAATGAAAAGTGGGCAAAGTGTCAAAATGGGGAGAAGTGGAAGAAAGAAATTAAGTATGAGCATGATGAGTCTTGACGCTGAAAGAGGAGAGAGCAAAGGACATTTCCCTGTAGGATTAGAACTCATCAATGATATCATGCCTTCCTACAGCTCCTGCTCACCAGGCTCAGGATGTAATTAACCCTCGTCCTATGACTAGACAGGGGCCTACCTCGTCAGGGTTCCCTCCAGCTTTCAGCTCAGGCTGGGTGACTATGAGCCCTACCAGATCAAACTCCTCAGAGGAAAATAGGGCCATTAGGAGAAAGACACTGGCCCAGAGTGAACCAACCAATGACAGATTTCAGGAAAAAAAATGTATCACTAGAAGAACCTTAAGGAGTCTTGCAAAAATAATCTAGGGTTGACCACAAATGCTGACCATGTAAGTGTCTGTAATTCCTGACACAGGCAGTGCAAAAAAAGGATTAGAATGTGTGACACAGATCTTGCACACATCTGAACAGTCAACACACCTAGCAGTGGCAAAGCTAAGTGGCATCAGCTGGACAGGCTTCAAGCCTCTGAGACCAAAGGCTTCTGTGAAAGGCTTCAGAGCCTATGGTACAGGGCTGAACACACACGGGGTGGGGGGGGAATGCAGCTCAAGTGCCAGGAAATCGGGGAAGTAAGCAATGTCCAAGGTCCAGGCTGGGAAGGATGGAGTGAGCCATGCAAAAAGAAGGGCAGAGTCCCATACGGGGCAACGGTGTGGAACAGGGGTCCTTACCCAGGGAGGCTATAAGTGACAGGTTCTCCAGCATCACGTCACAGTACAGGAGTCTCTGAGCATCGTTAAGGAGACCCCACTCCTCCTGGGAGAAGGACACAGCCACATCCTCAAAGATCACATGGCCCTGTCATGAGGGGGACAAGTGAGTTCACAGCAGCCTCTGCAACCAGGATCCCCAGTTCATGGTCGTCCACCCCAGTGACCCAGCTCAGAGGACACACCAGGCCCTGATGCCACAGGAACCTGCTAGTGTTATGTCATTCAGTTAAAACAGAGAGGGAGACAAGCAGTCTCACAAGACGCTCTGAGGCTGCCACACAAACCCCCAGCCACTCTCCTCAGAGTCGACTCTCCTAAGATCACACCACACACAATGACACTTGTGCTCAGCCCCCTGGAGTAAAGCCTGGGGACAAGGGCCCTGAGTCCATGCTCACATTCCCTCCCTCTCCATTGCCCAGCCCTGCAGGGTCACAACTCCCTCACGTGCCCGACCATGACCCACACGCCACACCACGCCACCAACTCGGCCCCAGGCCTTCGGCACCTCATCATGTTCCCCTCGTGCCACCCAGAACTCAGTGCTTCCCCAGGCCTCTGCAGGACCCACTGCTACAGGCAGTCCCAGTACTACTTTCTGTTTCCCCACATGGCCCTGATCCCTGTTCCCACATCAGCACCCAGACATCTTGCGGGGTCAGATGCCCGAGTCCTTGTCCTCCACAGTGTCCCACGTGCTGACCCTGCACCACTCACCCCTTCCTCTCTCTACTCCTCTCATTCCAAGCCCAGCCCCCCAAACACCCCCCCAGCCCAGCCCAAGACCCTGTCCCAGCTGCGCTCATCTGCCCTCAGCTGGTCTGTCGTCCAGTCTCACTCACTTCAGGCTCCAACCGCAGTCATCACAAGACTCTGAGCCTATGGAGGGGAAACAATGCCCCAGGTCTTACCTCCCTGTCATCTGACCTCCATTCCTGCTTAGCTTCTGAATCCATACCTTATCCACCCCTTCGAATTCTGTACCATGACCAGGACCTCCGCTGAGGCCACTCCCACCCCCCACACACTCATGGTCACTGCACTGCCTCATCCATCTTAGTGATGACAGCCACCCCTGTCCTCGTGCCCAGGGAGGGCATGTCCCTCCCCATTCTACAACTTTCATGGCACCCACACATGACCTGAGGGCCTGTAATCTGACCTGGTCCACATGCCATCCACCTCTCAGGGGTATCTTCAATCTTGAACCCCATCCTTCCTGAACTCCAGGTGTGTGTTTCTAGTGGCCCACTTGACACCTCCCCGAGACACCCCGGCAATATCTCAGACTCAGCCTGGGGACAAGGAACTCTGGACAGTCCTTCTGTCCATTACTCCTACTTCTGACTTCCCGTCTCAGACATGGCATCCCCACCGTCACCTAGAGGCAAACATCCTGGGGTCATGTCAGACTACTCTCTCTCATCCTGTACAGCAGAAAATCAGCTCTACCACAAACGAGATTCAGAGACTCACCTCCTCTCCTGCTACAGAGCCATTGCCAGGATCCAGTCACAATCGACATTCAACAGGACTGTGCCCTCCACTTGGCCCCCGGCTCCACCCTCACCCCCAGTCTTCTTCCTCTCGGCAGGCAGAACAGCCTCTTCAGACCCAGCGTCAGATCACTTCCCTCTTCTGAGGCCACGTGTCATGGACCCGCCCCCTCAGGAGAGGCCCAGCTCCTCAGGCTGCCATCACAGAAATGACTAATGACCTCAGTATTTATCAGCCCACGTCATGGGTTCGGCAGTTCCCTGAAGACTCCCCTCTCAGTCTCATCTCCAGGCTGTGCCCAAGGACATGTCACCACTTGACCTTCTCCACTGGACACATGGGAACACCTCTGTACAACTTCTGGCTTTGATTAATGGTCCTGTGCCTGAGATGATGACAGGGCCCAGACCTAAGGGCCCATAATCCCAGGACAACACTGTCTCCTATATCTGTGTGTCAGGACTAGGGGTAGCGATGATGTCTGGGTAGGTACTGGGGCTTCTTCCACTTACCTGTCCAGGGACCATAAATGCTGCTGCCACCATGGGAACCTGTGAAAAGAGGGAGTATCTGAGGTAAAGGTGATTATGGTGAGGATGTAAAGGCTGAGCTGTTTCTTCCCTTCCTTTTCCTGGACATGAGTCATCTGAGGCTGACCTCTGACCTCAGATCCTCACTCTTCAGAGCTATAGCTTGACAACTCGATAGCCTTAGACAAAGATTCAACATCCTTGGGACTTCCCTGGTGGTCCAGTGGTTAAGACTTCAAGCTTCCACTGCAGGGAGCCCGGGTGCCATCCCTGGTTGGGGAACTAAGATCCCACATGCCGTGTGGTGTGGCAAGAAAAAAAACACTCACCCTCTTTGAGTCTCAGTGTCTTCAAGTAAATGGCAACACTTAGGATGTCTAACTCATAATGTGTACATACCAAATGCATTATTACCTCTCCCATGGTAAGATTCAGCTATTACAGAACACAGGATTAAGATTTCTATAAATGTTTTTGAAAATTAGGTTTTTCTTACATGTCTTTCAAGGCTTTCTGAGACAAAGTATCTTTTTTCAGCCACCAATTATCTAATTTTATGACACCACCATGGTGCCCTAAAATTCATTCCTATTATTACACTACCTGAACTTAGTGACAGAATCCACAGGTTTAAGGCATCAAACCCATAAACTGCCCTCTTTTGAGAAGCCAGTTCCGACCCCTGGTTCCCAGGCTACCAGGACTTCTGTCCCACTTGGCTACAAATTCAGGGTTTCCCATGAACCCCTTCTCTGTTTTGATAATTTGCTGAAATGACCCATGAAGTTAGGAAAACACTTTTCTTACTTTTTCTGGTTTACTGTAATGTACAACTTTGGAACAGTCAAATGGAAGCGACGTCTAGGTCAGGGTTGGGGAGGATGGAGGGCAGCAGGGGGTTTCTAGGCCTTTTCAGTACATGCCACCCTCCCAGCACTTCCACCATTTCAATGTGTTCACCAATCTGAAGGAACCTTGAATTTCATTGTTCAGCAGTTTTTACACTTAATCTCCAGCTCCCCCCTGATCCTTGGGAGGTCCCATGTGGAGATGAAAGTTTAACCTTCTATTCACCTTATTTTCCAGGTGACCAGTCCAATCCTGAGGTTATCTAGGGGACCCACCGTAAGTCAAACTCCTTTGTGATTAAAGAGGCTAGTTGTTAATAACAAAAAACAATCTTAAATCCAGGAAATTCCAAGGGGTTCAGAGCTCTAGGTGAAGAGCCCAAAATAAAACCTAAACATATGCATATTATTATAGCACAGATATATATTCTCATTTTAAGCAGTTATTACTTGTTTACACAAGATTAACTTGCTAAATCTATACTTTTTCTTTTTCTGTTTTTTTTTTTTTTTTTTTTTGCGATAAGCGGGCCTCTCTCTGTTGTGGTGGCCTCTCCCGTTGCCACGGCTCACGGGCCCAGCCGCTCTGCGGCATGTGGGATCTTCCCAGACCGGGGCACAAACCCGTGTCCCCTGCATTGGCAGGCGGACTCTCAACCACTGTGCCACCAGGGAAACCCAAATCTCTACATTTTTAACCTTGTAGTTTCCTGGGAGAGCTGAGGCACGTGTGCCCTTGACTGGGCCTGAGCTGCTCCACCACCCTGGCTGACCGTTTTCTGGCTCCACAAGGAATAGACAGTCAGCTGCGTGTTCAGAGCAGTGAAGCTACACGTCACACCTTCTTCTCCATCTCCATCCCAGGTAAGGCTCCTTACTCCTTATACCCTTGCTTCCCCAGAAAGCCCTGGAACCATAGGACCCTCCCATCTTCAGGCAGCCTCAGAAAGTCCCACCCCCTCTGCCCTGCCCTCCAGCCCCAGGTCTCTCTACTTTCATCTGAGGTCCCCTTGCACAGAAAAGTGACAACTTTTCCCTCCTAAATTTGAGATCCTGTCTTGGCTAGAGTCCAGGACTTAGGCTGTTACCACATGGACATCAGTCCGCCAGTGTCCTCCTCCCTCAATTCCAGATTACAGATTCCAGCAGCTCCTATTTTTACCTCAACTTTGGGATCTCAGAAACAGCATGTCCCGAATCCAGTTTTTAATCTCTCCCTAAAACTGACTTCTCACATCAGTCTGGTCTCAAGTCTTCCCAGATGCTCTGCCAAAAGAAAACCTTTATTGTACTGTAATCTGTCCTTTAGCTCAGAGCCACATTCACAGCACCAGGAAATCTTACCAATTATCTTTAAGGTTTACTGGGAATCTTATTACTTAAATTCCTTTGTAAAAAAATTAATAAACAGAAACCTCAATTAAAGTTGGCACACAGGAAGGTGGAGCCCTCACTGACCTGAGACAATAACAGTATCCAAAAGGCAGAAGAAAGACTCTCTTCTTTCCTGGGAAGGACTTGGACAATGAAAAGCCATGGACTCTTTGGTGACTACAGCCCTTCTAACTTCCTTCTTTAATCTCTATAAAAGTCTTAGCTCACCTTGGTCGCACACCCCAATTGCAATTCCCTGATGATTCTGGAATAAAAACAAACAAAAAACCCCATCTTTGCAAGTGAAATAGCGTGCAGGCTGTTTGTTTCAGGTCAGCAACTTCCATAGGCACCACTCTGATCCAGAAGCCACCTTACTCTTTGGAGTGGAATGCACTAGGCTCTCCCAGGTCTCCCTGCCTTCACCCTCAGCTCCCCCTCCCCAGTCTGTTCTCCCCTGAGCAGCCTTTGAAATACTTTAAAACTCAGAGGGTCGTCCTGATTTATTCACAACCCTCCATGGTTCCCAGAATGATGACTGTTGGCTCAGTTGACGCAGTCTCTTGACTCCTCCTTAAATGCCCTGTCCCTGCAGAAAGAACCTCCTACCCTGGGGGAGGAGGTCACTGGCGGACTGATGTCCATATGGTGACAGCCTAAGTCCTGGACTCCCGAATGCTCCCGGCTCTTGAGCACCTCCAATGCTTTGCACGGGCCAAGCTCACAGCGTTTAACACGCTCCACACTGTGTCACACATCCTATCAGAAATGGGACCACCACACACGCACACCTAAAGTTCTGGAAGCAGGGGACTGAACCCCAGTGCCCTGAGCAGGAGACCCTCCCTGGGGGCTTGAGGATTTGGGTCAGGATCAGGGGGGGCGCGCGGGAGGGGGCGGAACAGTCACCTGGGCCGGGTCTTGCACCGCGTTGGTTGACATAGGACCCTGTGGGCGCGGTGGTGCCAGGAGACGCGCAGGATAATGGCGGAGACCTAGGCCGAAAATCCCGGAAGCGGGTTCCGCAACCCGCTCACTCCTGGGCAGTGTGGACGGCGCCCCCTCAGGCTCCTTCCAGTTTCTCTAAGCTCCGCTCCACCGAGTGACCTAGAGCCTCGGGTCCTGCAGACGGCAGCAAAAGCCGCCAAACGACCGCCATCAGAAAGACGCCGGAAGTCCCGCCCATGGTTAGTTCAAAATCCGGAAGAGCCTTAATTTGGTGCCTTCATTGGAGAGGAGAACAAGGCCGGTCCACGCAAGCTTCTGGGTAATGTAGTTCCCCTCGCTGCCGGTTTGTGATGTGAAAAGCCCCAGGGCATTAATGCACCTTGTCCTTGAGGGAAGTACAAATTAAAAACACATCAAAGTAGACCCAGCAAAGCCTTTATGTATAACCTTTCAACATAAAAGTTGATACAGGATTAGCAAAAAAGCATTCCAGTTGTGAAAAGGCTGAAAGTAGCCACAGTACTACTTGTTGTTGTTGTTTTTATAAAAATCTTGGAAGAATTTTCAAGTAAGAAAAATCAAGTCAATAATATTTTGGAATAAAAAATTAAAATGGGAATTATATGCAACTAAATACCCCTGAGTTCGTCATCATTGGCTAAGAGAATAAGTATATAAAATTAGATAATGAAGTCTGTCGTTGATACTGTGGACCTAAGTAAATCTGAGCAGCATTAATCAAGCATGACACATTTGTTTGGGATCAAAGATTTGCAATTGTGGACACACATTCAAGTGACAACCCAAAAGGTGTCCAGCTGGGGAATAAAAGTCAAGAGATTTTAAAGGCAAAGTGGGGTGCACGTTGGCCCAGATCAAAAGTTTATGCTTTCTGAAAAGAAACGAAACTGAGTTATTTGTAGTGAGGTGGATGGACCTAGAGTCTGTCATACAGGGTGAAGTAAGTCAGAAAGAGAAAAACAAATACCGTATGCTAACACATATGTATGGGATCTAAGAAAAAAAAATGGTTCTGAAGAACCTAGGGGCAGGACAGGAATAAGGACACAGACGTAGAGAATGGACTTGAGGACACGGGGAGGGGGTAGGGTAAGCTGGGACGAAGTGAGAGAGTGGCATGGACATATATACGCTAACAAAGGTAAAATAGATAGCTAGTGGGAAGCAACCACATAGCACAGGGAGATCAGCTTGGTGCTTTGTGACCACCTAGAGGGGTGGAATAGGGAGGGTGGGAGGGAGACGCAAGAGGGAGGGGACAGGGGGATATATGTATATGTATAGCTGATTCACTTTGTTACACAGCAGCAACTAACACAACAATGTAAAGCAATTATACTTCAATAAAGATGTTAGAAAAAAAAAAAACTTCATGGTTTCACATGATGGGAAAGTGCAGGAGGTTCACTAATTAATAGCCTCCCATCTCCATGTTAAAATCCCTTGACATAAGTGACTCCTTTTTATTTCACATTTCACAGCACTATTAATTTGGCATGCCTTGCAGGACTTCTCAACCCATATGTAAAAATGATCACAGCATATACACAAACTATATCATAATAGCAGGTTTCTTTTATTTTAAAAAGTCATAAAAATTGAAATAAGAAGAAAACACATAAGATATTGAGCCACCTATACTTTTTAAGCATTAATATGTAAATAATAAGTAAATTCAATAAATACTACAAATTAATGAGAGAAATATTTAAAACCCGTGAAGGCAAAATTCTTGTATGCCACTTGAGATTAGAATTACCAGAAAGAAACTAAATTTTCTAAAAATAAAAGAACCGTATTTTCCAACAGGAAAAAATGCAAATACAAATGAACCCAATCAGATTGATGAGACTCAGTAAGTCTGACGTTAGTAAGTAAATGTTGGTAACACTGAAGATATTAGTAAATATCATAAACTAGCATTGGGTATCTATTAAAATTATTTTGCAGTAGTGTTTAGTATTATACATTTACTTTAAAACCTGTGTCCCTTCATGCAAAAACTACTTTCTATTGATATATGCACTACATAAACCAGTATATCAATCAGGGAACATGTCAGATAGCTCTAAGTAGCATTGCTATACCTGCCAAAAACAAGAAGAAAGGAAGCAAAGAAATTAAAAATTCAAGAGTAGAATATAAAATTGAATTAAAAATATTTGGGGTTTCCCTGGTGACGCAGTGGTTGAGAGTCCGCCTGCCGATGCAGGGGATACGGGTTCGTGCCCCGGTCCAGGAAGATCCCACATGCCGCAGAGCGGCTGGGCCCGTGAGTCATGGCCGCTGGGCCTGCGCGTCCGGAGCCTGTGCTCCGCAACGGGAGAGGCCACAACAGTGAGAGGCCTGCGTACCGCAAAAAAAAAAAACAAAACAAAAAATCCCCACATATTTGGACCATAGAAATCTATCTTTTTTAAAAAAGGAAAAAAGTCTTGACATATGTGTTAAGGGAAAATTTCAGAGTCATTAATCTTGGAATCCAGTTGGCTTTTATGTACTTATTCACAAACTGGGAATCATCCAGTGTAGCAAACAGGAAGGAGCTCCAAAGAGCCATTCAGAATGCACAGATTACTTACACAAAATTCCTGTCCTTGAGGACAAGGAAATCATACTAGGCAATTGCTGATTGGTCATACCTGGGTTAACTTTTCTTATATGGGGTACAGGGAAGTTTTGGAGCTAGGGTGTGAAAAACTAAAGCTGAGCAGGCGTATTCTGATTGGGTGGCCTTAGGTTTCCACTTCTGACAGAGTCAAATACTTACAAAAAATAGAAATTGAGGTAGGTTCCAGCATGGGGACTTGAGATGTAGCATGAGCCACTCTATCTTGGGATTAGTTTAGATATTTTAGCACATGATGGGGGAAAAATAAAAGTAAAATCACAAATATTATATTGTGTTTTGGCTTTTATGAATAAAGCTGCTATTTTTGTGACTATTTCCACAGAAGTGTTTCTGAGTTATATGATTTAATTTTTCTTAAGGATATATCTGCAAGTGAAGTTACTGTGTATATCATATGATATGTATATATATACCATCTCAAAAGAGTACAGTTGTATTTTCTAAAGTTAATTACCAATTTCTATTTATTATTATTATTATTTTATTTATTTATTTATTTTGGGGGGGACTGCATTCGGTCTTCGTTGCTGTGCACGGGCTTTCTCTAGTTGCGGCGAGAGGGGGCTACTCTTTGTTGCAGTGGCTGGGTTTCTCATTGCGGTGGCTTCTCTTGTTCCGGAGCATGGGCTCTAGGCACGCAGCTTCAGTGGTTGTGGCACACGGGCTCAGCAGTTGTGGCTCACAGGCTCTAGAGCGCAGGTTTAGTAGTTGTGGCACATGGGCTTAGTTGCTCCAAGGCATGTGGGATCTTCCCGGACCAGGGCTCGAACCTGTGTCCCCTGTATTGTCAGGCAGATTATTAACTACTGCGCCACCAGGGCAGCCCTATTATTTTTACTATTATTGGCTGCACGGCATGTGGGATCTAGGTTCCTGGACCAGGGATTGAACCCTCACCCCCTGCACTGGAAGCGTGGAGTCTTAACCACTGGGCCGCCAGGGAAGTCACCCAATTTCTATTCACTCAAGAAATATATGAGAGTAGTAACTGTTTCACATCTTTATCAATTTGGTATTATCTGTTCTTGAATTCTAGTCATTCAAATGAGTGTGTAGTAGTACCTCACTATGGCTTTAAATTGTGTTTACAATGGTGATTAATGACAAGGAGCATATTTTCATTTTCTTCTTTACCATTTATATTTCTTTGGTGATTATACCTTCAAAACTTTTGCAAATACTTTAAATTGTGTTATTTTTTTATTATTGGTATAAGGACTATTTATAAATTGAGAATCAGTCATTTATCACATATATTTCTTGCAAATATATTTCCCCAGGTTGTGACTTGAGTTTTCACTTTCTTAACTGTCTCTTGAACAGCAAAGTTTTATTTTTGATTAAGCTTCAAATAATCAATTTATTTTCTTTGGTTGATGATATTTCTGTCTTTTTAAATAGAGATCACCATCGTGCCAGGACTTGGCCCATTCTGGAGCAGTGCTGCATAGCTTTGTGGTTATACATTACAGACACCAGATGCCGCCAACCTGGTGTACAACTTTGTTCAGCTGCTCATCAGATCCCTGCCTTTCAGCAAGTACATTTATCTCCCTGAGAGTTGATTTCATCCTATGGAAAATGATGCCTGTGAGGCACCTGCTTCATGGGGAGGCTGTGAGGAAAAGCCAAAATAGAAGCATTTAGGGCCAGGCCCACAGGAAGAGATGCCTAAAGCTTGCAGATGAAGATTCAAACCATGTTCCTGAAAAGGAGACCAAAGTATGCGTACACAAGGACAACCACGAGCTGACTGGATGTGTGCCACACTGAGGAGCTTCCCACAGACATCCAGAGGCAGGGAACTCCTGCCTCTGGATGTCTGTGGGAAGCTCCTCAGTGTGGCCTCGTTGGGGGCCTGGTTGTTTCTTGCTCACATCAAGGTCCAGTGTGGGTCAGAATGGAGCTCTGGGGAGCACAATTGTTCAGGGACCCAGGTTCCTTCTCCTGTCACCATGTGGCTTTAAGTTTGCTCTGGCATCATCCTGTTTGCATAGGAGAAATGAGAGAGGAGGGCAGAAGTCATAACCACTTGCACACAGACATCCCTTCCACTCTCATGCCATTGACAGGAGGCCACACCTGGGTGCCAGGACTGGGACGTGTGGTTTGCTGTGTTCCTGAGGAGATAAGAAAATGAGCTTGGTTTACAATCCCATGGGATGCTGAGAACGTGAAGCTCACCTTGCTGGAGTCATTTTCTAATTAACCTAATTAAATGGATCTGAAATATTCTGTTCATCAGTCTACTACTATTTTTTTAAATCGAAGTGTAGTTAATTTACAATGTTGTATTAGTTTCAGATGTACAGCAAACTGATTCATATATACATATATCTTTGGATTCTTTCCCATTATAGGTGATTACAGGATATTGAATATAGTTCCCTGTGCTATAGTTACTTTTTAAAAATTCTCACTTTGCTCTTGACAAATAGAATGATAATCATTTCTGTGGCTTTGTGTTGCTTGAGGATGTAATGACATAATGCACAGAAGTGCATAGAACAGTGCCTTCCTCATAGGAAGGGGATCAACAAAAATAAATTATTTGTATTATCCGTGTAATAATATGAATCATAATGAATAATAGTGATGTACGTTTTCTTGTAGATTGTCTTCCCAACTCAGGAGAAAAGGAATATTTCTTCCCCTTGAAATTACTCTCTCTACTATACTCCGCATCCCATCCTTTCCCACATTCTTCATTCATTTTATTCATTCCCCCACCCTTTGTCCATCGGACTATCAGAGGCTTTTCCTTGCACTGTGTCTCCCTTGCCTTTGTGCCCTAGAAATACCAATATGATATTTGGCCTTGTCTCTCTCACATCTGACTATAAAGGAAGGAAGCTGGATCCATAAAATGAGTGGATTGGCTTCCCTACCATGTTGTGGCCTCTCCCCTCTTAGTCCTTCTTCATGCTGTTCAGCCTGCCAGTAAGTGTCCCTGTCCAGCCCTAACTCATATCCTGAGTCTGTTCTTTCTTTTTTCTTTTCTTTTTTAAAAAACTTTTTGTTGCATCGGGTCTTAGTTGTGGCACACGGGATCTTTCGTTGCAGCACGCGGCTCTCCAGTTGTGGCACGTGGCTCTCCAGTTGTGGCACGCAGGCTTAGTTGCCCCGCGGCATGTGGGATTTTAGTTCCCCAACCAGGGATCGAACCCATGTCCCCTGTATTGGAAGGCGGATTCTTAACCACTGGACCACAAGGGAAGTCCCAGATGAGTCTGTTATAATGCTCTCCCATCTCCTTTTCCAGGTTCCCTTGACTATCTCAAACCACCTTGAGCTCATCATGAATAACAGAATTTTCCCCCCAATTTCAGTGAACAGTCCTGTCATCCAAACAAGTTTGAAATCCAGATTCAGCCTTTGGTCATAATACTCCATACACAGTGCTGAGAAATTGTGACTGCATCACATAAGCCTGTTCAGATGTCTGGGTGTCTCTCTCTTGCAACGGGGTTCCAATATTATGAGTGTTTCTCTACAGGCATCATTTTGCCATGCATCTTTTATCCATTGTCTTCATGCGCTGATGATTCTGGGTAGTTGATTATTTTATAAGCTATTGAAACATTTGTACCTACTTCTATTGCTATTTCTGCATTTCTTAGCTAGAAATCCTGTATAAAGAAAACTTTTCCATAATTTTCTATTTGGCTACCTCAAAATACATTTTGTACAGAAAAGGGAGGAAAGAGCTAGATCTGTTCACTCCAGCAATTTTCAGGATAATTATTTGGAGCATTATCATCCTCCTCAAACAATAACAAATGTTTATCTCTCGGGGGTAAGATGCCCCTTTTGCACACATTTTCAGACTGTGATTGTGGCAGCCAGTGTCCTAGTAAGAAATAGCATTTAGTTAATTTGCTCTTCCTTTCCGATAAGTCTCATATTTTAAAATTAATTGTATTTGTCTCAGTCCATTTGAAACTGCTATAAGAAACCACCATAGACTGGGTGGCTTATAAACAGCAGACATTTATTTCCCACAGTTCTAGAAGCTGGAAATCCAAACTCAAGGTGCTGGCAGATCTGGTGAAAGCCCATTTCCTAGTCCATAGACAGCCTTCCTTCTTGCTATATCCTTCCATGACAGGAGGCGATGGGAAATATCTGGGGCCTCTCTTATAAGGACGCTAATTCCATTCATAAGAGTAGAGGCTTCATGAGCTAACCACTTCCCAAAGTGCCTCATTTCCTAATACCATCACGTTAGGTATTAGGTTTTGAACACATGAATTGAGGGAGACACAAACGTTGAGATCATAGCAGTATCTATTTCAGGAAATTGAGTTAGAAATATTTTATGGAAAAAATAGGGACTTCCTTGATGGCGCGTGGTTAAGAATCCACCTGCCAATGCAGGGGACTCGGGTTCGATCCCTGGTCCGGGAAGATCCCACATGCCTCGGAGCAACTAACCCAGTGCGCCACGACTACTGAGCCCATGCTCTAGAGCCCGTGAGCCACAACTACTGAAGCCTGTGCGCCTAGAGCCTGAGCTCCGCAACAAGAGAAACCCCTGCTCGCCACAACTGGAGAAAGCCCGTGCTCAGCAACAAAGCCCCAACGCCACCAAAAATAAATAAATAAAATTTAAAAATAATAAATAAATGGGAAAATAGCAGGGCTAGGGACTTCCATGGCTGTTCAGTGGTTAAGACTTTGTCTTCCAATGCAGGGGGTGCGGGTTCTATCCTTGGACAGGGAACTAAGATCCCACATGCCTCTGGACTATAAAATGCAAAACATAAAACAGAAGCAGCATTGTAACAAATTGAGGGACTTCCCTGGCTGTCCAATGGTTAAGCAACAGAGCTTCCACTACAGGGGGCATGGGTTTGATCTCTGCTCAAGGAACAAAGATCCCACATGCCCTGTGGTGTGGCCAAAAAAACAAAAACAGAAACTAAGAAACATTGTAACGAATTCAATAAAAGACTTTAAAAAATGGTCCACATCCAAAAAATATATATATTTTTTAATATAGCTGTGTGCTTCCCTGGTGGTGCAGTGGTTAAGAATCCGCCTGCCAATGCAGGGGACACGAGTTCGAGCCCTGGTCTGGGAAGATCCCACATGCCGCAGAGCAGCTAAGACTGTGCGTCACAACTACTGAGCCTGCGCTCTAGATCCCGCGAGCCACAACTACTGAGCCCGCGTGCTTCAACTACTGAAGCCCGTGCGCCTAGAGCCCATGCTCCGCAACAAGAGAAGCCACTGCAATGAGAAGCCCGCGCACTGCAACTGAGTAACCCCTGATCACCGCAACTAGAGAAAGCCCGCGTGCAGCAACGAAGACCCAATACAGCCAAAAATAAATAAATAAAATAAATAAATGTATTATATTATATATATATATATATATATATATATATATATATATATATATATTAGCCGGGCTCGCTGGGGTTTCAACACAAACACTGAGGTGTACCCATGCAGGAATGAATTATTTTGTGTGGGAAGCAGGCAGAATGCCTCATCATCTACTTCCTTATGGGCCTCCTTACAGCTGTCATCCATTTCCCCTGTCATGATCCTTGCTGAAATCTTTTCTTTCTTATCCCTTTGTTACTGACCAGGGTTCTTGGCCTCCTTAATCAAAATTGATCAGAGGCCAGACAAGAAATTCAGACAAGACTTTGCTGGGTCTCATGCTGCCGCACTAGGGAGCAAAAAAGCAAGTAAGTTTCCCTTGCTTGGTCCCTGATATGGGGGTGAGCTGGTCCCTTAAATGGGATGAGGGTAAGAGGAGGGTTGAGGGTTGGAACGGAGGTATGGCTTAGGTGGTCTGCCCACGCCCTTGGTGGTGCTTTGTGCAGGGCTCATGCACAGTACCCTGCTTTTGCTTCCGACACCTCAGAAGTGGCAGTTGGGTTTTTGGTCTTTTGTATTTTGCTGTTCATAATTTGCCCTAAAGCACATGTACACAGTTATATTTAGTCCCTTGTAGTTTCTTTGTATCTGTTGCTTGAGGAGATGTTCATCCAGGTGCAAGCACTACAGCAAAGCGTCCCAGGTCCCAGGTCCCAGCCTGTCTCACCTGGAATGCATACACTGACGCCTACAAAATTATCTCTAAAGTTCTGATCTATAGGAAGTTGGAGAGTGATAAGATAATATATCTTGGTTGCCAACTATTGAAAGCAGGCATATTGTGACTTAGTGACACTGCAGTGTGTGCATCAAGGTTTTTCTTTGGGCTCCTGCTTGCTGAATGGAGTCTACAATATAATGTCTCCCCTTAAAGGGATTATGTTTTCAAAAAATAGAAGGGACAGAATAAATATGAAGATATTTGGATAATAACATACACTTAAATTTATAATTTATGTTAAAGCACTTTCACTTTTTGTAAAATAAATCTTCTGTATATGTTCCAAACATACTTTTTTTTTTTTTTTTTTTTTTTTTTTTTTTTTTTTTGCGGTACGTGGGCCTCTCACTGTTGTGGCCTCTCCCGTTGCGGAGCATGGGCTCCGGACGCGCAGGCTCAACGGCCATAGCTTACGGGCCTAGCCGCTCTGCGGCATGTGGGATCTTCCCCGACTGGGGCATGAACCCGTGTCCCCTGCATCGGCAGGCGCACTCTCAACCACTGCGCCACCAGGGAAGCCTCCCCAAACATACTTTTGAAGATCTTCATGAATTTATTTAAACATTTATAGAAAGCAAAGTTTTTCTATTGTCCACCTGTTTAAGGGACACCCAACCTCTTCTTCTGCAACATCCTAGTAATGGCCATGTGTGAAGTCGGTTCTCGCTAGACCCTGAGCAAACACGCTGAAACGCACAGAACTGTGAAACTTCAGTCTGCATGTATTTGAACAGTAGCAAGATAAAGTTTATTAGTTCACATCTATGACTGTAGGTACTTTGTATCTGCGTGATATCATGATATCCTCGGAGCAGGCTCAACCAATCAGGAGGAGAGCCCAGACAGAGAGAGAGAGGCCCCCAAGACAAGGTCGGGCAGCGGGGGGCGGGGAGTACACAGGCAGATGTCATGAGGGAATTTCATTGGTGCCTTGTAATGTCACTAGGTCACAAGGGAGGACAAGGGGAGCTTGTGTCAGGTGCCACAGCCTCATCACTCTGGTGTACTCAGTCATCTGGGCGGGGTGCTCACAGACTGTGACGATGGGAGGCAGCAGAATACGAAGTTTAAAAAGTTTACCATATAGTATGTCCACTTGCTCAGTTAGGTGCATCTTAAATGACAAGATAAAGGAAACACAACAGGGAAACTGGGTGTGTCCCCTTTAGAAACATCCAATGCCTCGCCTCCTTCGTTGGAGCCTCTGTAGGCCCTTTGCCAGCTCCAGTCTCCCGCCTCTGGGACACTGGCTCCAAGGAGCAGACTCCCATTCCCGAGCGGATGCTGGACAAGAACTACATTACCCTGAAGACTATGCTCCGCGGAATGGCTGTGAGCGCCGCTCTGATGATGTCACAGAAAACGGGCGTTAGTGGCTCGTGTTGTCAGGGGCGGGACTTCCTGTGTCGCCAGGGAGGCCGTTTGCTCGTGATGGGGCAGTTGTGTCTCTATCTTAGGTGACTTCTACCCGGGTCGTCGGGACGGAGCGGGGAGGACAGCCTGGAGGGCCCACCTGCGCCTTTGTACGACCTGGGGGAGGGTCAGCTAAGTCCGCTGGACCCGCCGGTCTCCGGCGCCCTCACGTGGTCCTACGCTCCCCGCGGTGCGATGGCGGCGCTGGTGACCCCGGCGCAGGTGAGTGGACGGCGCGCCAGGCCACGCCCGCTCGGACCCCACCCACGTGGCCGAGGCGCGCTGCTGTGCAGGATGGTGGTGTCCTGTGAGTCGTCACCTTGTCCTCCCCAGGGCATTGTTTGTCGGAGCCTCGGGATGGGGTCGCTTGTGCTTCGGGTGGGAATCCAGGTTAGGGGCTTCACATGGAGGGTCCCATTTCTGTCAGTCAGTGAGTGGGACGCTGTGTGGTAGGGAGAGATGTAGCTTCTCGAATCCCCCTGACCCCATACCGGTGGCGTGGAAGGACCCGCAGGGAGGAGCGCAGGCCGCGCAGTCCGGAGACCTTTCTGTGTGTTGCGGCCCCGCCTCTTCCCGAGTCTAGGACTTTGAGCAGCTTTCCCTGCTGTTCTTGGTTATGTTTTGTTTTGTTTTTCTTGGCTGCGTGGTGAGGCATGCGGGATCCTAGTTCCCCGACCAAGGATGGAACCCGTGCTCCCTGCACTGGGAACGCGGAGTCTTAACCACTGGACAGCCAGGGACGTCCCTGTCCTTGGCTTTTATGCTAAAGTTTCTCCAACTAGGTTGAGGGAACTAGAAAAACCACATAGGTGACGTGTATCCCCCCGAGTACAGCACGGTGCAGGGAGCATCACTCTGGATCTCTTTCCACGGAGGTGTCTCTTTAGCCTTTGTTGATCTTAGAGGCTCATCCCTGGGGGAATCTGACCCTTGGGTTCCCAGCTGTGTAACCTCTACAAAGATAAGGGCTGGGGTGAGGAAGAGGCAGGAGTAGCCTGCAGCAGCTTGGAGATTGCAGCCCTGCTAGGACAGAAAGGGTGTCAGGACAGGCAGGGTGCCCAGAAGGCCAAGGAATTTGTCTTTAAGTTTACAGCCAATGGAACTGGCTTCCCACTGAATCTGTTTTCCTATTTGAGGCTCAGTTACATATGGTAAGTGGTGATAGTGTACAGGAGTGTGGTGTCCGTTTGGACATGAAAACACAAGAGGTCCTGGGTAATTCCATAGCCGTGACCCTGAGTACCCTCATCATAGTCCTGATCGCTGTCAGGACTTGTCTTATTTGTTAACTTCCCATTCACTTGGCTCCTTCCTCACTTTATTTCAGACTCACTCCAGTGTGCTGCCCTGCAACAGGCTTTCCCTGGTGCCCTGTCGAAAGCAGACCGTGACCTCTTGTCTTCTCACTCTACTTTCTTTCTTTTTTTCTTTCTTTTTACAATTTATTTGTTTTATTTTTAACTGTGTTGGGTCTTTGTTGCTGCATGCAGGCTCTCTAGTTGTGGCCAGCGGAGGCTACTCTTCCTTGGGTTGTGCTGGCTTCTCATTACGGTGGCTTCTCTTGTTGTGGAGCACAGGCTGTAGGTGTGCGGGCTTCAGTAGTTGTGGCTCACAGACTCAGTAGTTGTGGTACACGGCCTCTAGAGTGCAGGCTCAGTAGTTGTGGTGCATGGGCTTAGTTGCTCCGCGCGGCACTTGGGATCTTCCCGGACCAGGGCTCAAACCCCTGTCCCCTGCATTGGCAGGCGGATTCTTAACCACTGAACCACCAGGGAAACTCTATTTTCTTGACTTTGGAATCTTTGTGTCCCTCTGACATTGTCTTGCTCATTTATATCGTTACTTGTTTAGCATCTCTTTCCAGCCCTGGACCATGAGCGCCTGTTGCTGCTCTCTGCCAAGACCTAGAACAGCCTGGGCTTGTAAAGGGCACTCAATAAATGGTTAAATGAATGAATGGGTCTGCCACTCAGGTGTTCCCATCACACTTATAATAAGTACAACCTCCTGCACTGTGGCCCACAGCCCTGTACTGGATCTGCCCCATGACTTCCTCCATGCTTCTTCCTCTCCCCTTCTTCTCTTACTCACCGCAGTCAGCCAGGAGGTCCTCAGCTTGCAAAATTCCTGCTCAATTTGCAGCTTTTCCCCTTGCATTTTCCTTCATCTGGGGCCCTGTTCCCAGATCTCTGCAGGGCTATCTCTCCCCACACTTCCTGTGCATCACTGTCACCTCTTAGGACAGTCTTTTCCTAGCTGTTTTAATTCTAGCTAAGGTACAACTTGCTCCCACCTGCCCATCTTCTGGCAACTCTGTGCCATCTTTTTCTGGCTGGATGTTCAATTCCCACTTCTGTTCCTTTATATATATATATATATATATAACAAAATTTTAATTATGTACTGAAAATAAATTACAGGAAAGAACTTTAAAATGCTACATAGGACAAAGTCACGATAAACATTCCCATTGAATTCCCTTGGGGGGTGGGGGTGTGAGATTGCAGTGCTCAAGAAGATAAATATCACAAATATATCAAAAACTTCAAATTGTGTCTGCATTCACACACTGACATGAGCCACAAACATTCCTTCACAGTGACTGTACTCATTAGCCTACCACAGAACTAGATTTTGTCATAATCTACAAAACTTTTAATACAAAATCGTGTTTATATATTTATAATTCATATACATGCCCTATCTGCGATTTTAGAAAATAAAAGCTGCACACTGTATAGATACTCTTAACTCAGAGCTGTAGGCAACATTTTTGGTTGGAATTTCTCCCCCAATAAAATTAATGGCATATTTTATGTACACGAAGGCTAAACTGCATAAAGACAGTTCAGTTTCCCAGATATGCATCTCCTTTTTGGACAGGTTTATAAATTTTCAAAGGCAAGACAAATGTACACCTCAGAGTCATTTTCTTAGCTACAAGAGTTATCACGTAATTTCTGTGAAGTTCCTGATATATGCATTTATGTAATACTGGTATTGAAGGCAGTAAAGCAATATGTACTTTTAATGTCGTGGCTCAATAAAGGCTTCATTGTCATTGCAATCTGATTCTTGATACAGTGATTCATAACCTCTAAAAATTAAAATTTCAATGGGACACTGTGTTAAAGAGACTCTAAATAGATTTCTTAAAATATTTCCCTGAAATATCCTTTACATAAGACAGATTTCACTAACATTAGATTAAGTAAAAAGGGAAAAAAAAGAATTAAACATGGCACAAGTGTGCATGAAAACTAATGCACAGTTAGTCTTCATGTCTTAGGAGCCATAAATAGAATGCTTAAAACCAACAACTTCAACTCTGTGGCAGCCATCTGTGAAGCCAGTTATACTAAACTACTGCTACAGTTGATTGTAAACTTTGGTTTATTTTTATTTGGGTTCTCATTGTACAGCTAGCATGAAAAGAAGAAAGAGTGGAGTCCATGAGGAGATGAACTGTCAGTCTTTAATCTGGCATGATGAGACAGCTGGACAGTCAGGCTTGCTTTGATAGAGTTTGTTACAGACTGCCTTATGTTTTCCTCTGTCGAATTATCACCCAGGGGCTTCAATACCTGTTCCCATAGTGTTTCAGCAATCTGATCAATCATTGTTCAAATTTCTGTGAACTCCCCAGAGTATGTAACATATGCCCAAGTACAAAGAGGCCTCAGTGCTAACCCCATGACAAGGTTACACAGACGGCTATAGAGTTTAGGCCAACGAAACCAGTCAGTCCTGAGATTATATACATAGCAAACATGACTGCAAACAGTGTGGCAGGCGTATGAGCAGCATAGAAGATATTTTTGCCATCATTGTGCTTTATAAAATTTGCATAGGTTTCTTTATAAAATTTGCATAGGTTTCTTCTATTTCAGCCTCAAGCTGGTCCTGATAATGACGGTAGAATTCATCTCCACCCATTTTTTTTACTGAACGAAACTGTTTAATCGCCACTTCCTTGAGATCCAGGTGTTTTCGTTTCCAGATCTGAAGGTGCAATGTAAGGCTTGTCCCCACCACCTACCTGCTCCATACTTTCTCTCTTGCTCCTGCTACTGCAGCAAAATTATTAGCTTCAGCTGTTGCCTGAAGCATGGACTTTTTACATAAATTTTAATATAAGCCTTAAAGTATTCTACAAGATCTCTACAAATGACTTTCATCTCTTATCTCTTTTGCTACCAAATTTTCTGGGGCAAGTAGCACTGGAACCAGATTTCAAAGCTCTCGTTTAAACTCTTCATCAATATCTTTCAATCTCCCATCAAAACTAGGATGGGCTTCCCTGGTGGTGCAGTGGTTGAGAGTCCGCCTGCCGATGCAGGGGACGCGGGTTCGTGCCCCTGTCCAGGAAGATCCCACATGCCGCGGAGTGGCTAGGCCCGTGAACCATGGCCGCTGAGCCTGCGCGTCCGGAACCCGTGTTCCTCAACGGGAGAGGCCACAAAAAAACTAGGATTAGTTGCAACTTTAAGACTAGGATGTGGCAAAAGGAAGCAACCAAGATTTGAGGAACAATTGTGAATGTGCTTCCTTACATTCTGTAGCTCTTCAGGTTGATTTTGTTTTACCTGCAATCTCTTTTCAAGGAATTGTTTTCCACTTTCCAAACCATATGAATGTTCATAAGGATAACTCCAGTTTCGAATCAAAAACATTAATGTCTGAAATGATTTCTGGTAGATTTCTTTCATTGCAAGTCTGCCATATTCTGTAAATAATTGCAAGTGTTGAAGATCATCTTCTTGAATATTTTGAGACAAATTATATACCTGGAGAGAGCCAGTCATAGTGCTCAGAGCAAACACTGTTGCACAATCTCTGATAGTTGACTGGCTATCAAAGGCACCTTGGGTATCCATTAGCAGCACAGCCACTTTTGTTCATTCCAGACATACGCCTGTTTTTTCTCTTTTGCAACAAACTCGCCATGTAAAGCCAGTCAGTGCTTCATTGTTTCCACCAATCCAACTTTGAGAATCCTTGTTATACATACATCTAAGCATGAAGTCCAGTAAAAATGATTTCCCTTTACGAAAAGCTCCTGTCACGGATACCACTACTATGTGAAGATCTCTTATGTGCTCCTGTAGCAATATCTGCTCCAAAACTTCTTCATCAAGCTCAAAATTATGGTCATCTTCATGTGCAAGAACAATCTGTACTGGAAATGGTTTCTTCATAACCTCATCAGAGTTTACTAGGTCGTCATCTTCATAATTCTCACCTAGGAGGGTTGTGGACGAGACGTGGTTAACCCAGGTGTTTGGGTTGCTGGTTCGCCTCTGACGCCGCAGCCCCTCGTGCAGCTGCTACCTCCGCACTGCTTCGCCACCGCCCCCACCCTTTTTTTTTTTTTTTTTTTTGCCACGCAACATCGCTTGTAGGATTTTAGTTCCCTGACCAACTATTGAGCTTGGGGCCTCAGCAGTGAAAGCGTGGAATCCTAACCACTGAACCACCAGGGAACTCCCCCACTTTTCCTTAAATTTGAGGTTGTGGTTGATTTTCTAGAGCTGCCTGAGCCTCAGGCCTCTGGCTGTGACATGGTGGTGACGATGGCATTTACCTTGTGGGCTGTGGATTAGTAAAAGTCACAAAATACACTGAACACTTAACTGGGCCAGGCACTCCACAGCATCTGGTGTGGGAACATTTTCTCTTTAGTTCTAAGAATTGGCATAGTGGGAGTGATTGTTGTATTGATGTGGAAATTGATGCTTGGAGAAATGATGGGATGTCGTCCTCCCCATGATCACACTGCCAGCAAGTGTCAGATTTTTTTTATATATATAAATTTATTTATTTATTTGTGGCTGTGTTGGGTCTTTGTTGTTGCGCGCGGGCTTCCTCTAGTTGTGGCAAGCAGGAGCTACTCTTCATTGCGGTGCGTGGGCTTCTCATTGCGGTGGCTTCTCTTTGTTGCGGAGCACGGACCCTAGAGCACATGGGCTTCAGTAGTTGTGGCATGCGGGCTCAGTAATTGTGGCTCACGGGCTCTAGAGCACAGGCTCAGTAGTTGTGGCACTCGGGCTTAGTTGCTCCGTGGCATGTGGGATGTTACCTGACCAGGGCTCAAACCTGTGTCTCCTGCATTGGCAGGCAGATTCTTAACCAGTGCACCACCAGGGAAGTCCCGAGTGTCAGATTTAAGAGTCTTCATTGAAACCCCAGAAATCTGGCTCCAGAGCGAGGGATCTCTAGTCACTTTACCGCAGCGTGTGAAGACCGCAGCCTGGGGCAGGTGCACCGTGAGGACCAGGGAGGCTCAGCACCTGTCACTTTGCTGTTACCATTGTTGGAATTATCATCATGAACATTTTCCCAGAGCACGTACCATCTGCCCCCAGTCCTCATGGAAAACCATTGTCTTTGTCATCTCTAGTGGCTTCCTTCACAGGAGGCTTTTCTCTCAGCCACAGTTGCGTTATATCCAGAGACTGCTTCCACCTCCCCCTTGAGCCCAACACAGAACTCGGCGACCAGCAGGCCTCAGTGGTTCAGGCCTGCGTCTCTCTGCATCTTCACCGGCAACAGAGTGACAGGATTGATCCTATCCAAGTGCAAAAGCCCAACACCACTACCTATTTGACTGTCCAGGTGTTGGTGACCTTCAAGGATGTGGCCGTGACCTTTACCCGGGAGGAGTGGGGACAACTTGACCTGGATCAGAGGACCCTGTACCAAGAGGTGATGCTGGAGATCTGTGGGCTCCTGGTCTCACTGGGTAAGTGCTTAGCTCTCACACATGTGGGGAACCCCCCCCCGCCTTGTTTCCAGGCTGATCAAAGTCACAGGAGTCACCTTTCCTCCTCCCCACAGGCCCTGCATTTTTCTGGTCGCTTCTCCTCCTGCCTGGTCTCCCTGTGTCTGTAGCAGTGATCAGTGGGATAGAAACAATGTCCTTATGAACACCAGCCCCATCCCAGTGCCCAGCACCCTCGGGCCTCAGTTTGAGGTCCTTGTTGCAGATTCCACAGGAGGGAAGCTGACTGACCCAGCCTGGTGATGTCAGGTATCACCACAGCCAGTTAGCAGGGCTGTTCTCAGACGAGTGGGTGAGTGACGGAGACCCCTACATGGCATTTGTCATCAGTGCCACCCAGGGATCTTCCTAAACAGCACAATCTTGGTTCAAAGGCCCCTCATGTCTACATCATCATCACATGCTTTCTGAGGCCTGGGCCGTGATCCTCCCCTGGGCAGGAGATCATTTTAGAAGGTGCACAGGAATGTCATGGAATGCCACAGGTGGACACCCTGCAAAAGCCAGTCCTTTTACCTTCTCTGTCTGGCACGCTGATTGTTGTCAAGAGAAAGTCTCAGATCAGTGTGAGTGAGTATTCCATGGCCCCCTTTGTGGTTAATTTTTCTCTTCAACAGAGGGACCAGCCTCTAGCTCACAGCCCTGAGCCTTCTACGTGAACTTGCTAGGACCTTAATGCCATTATTTTGACTTCAGCGTTGTGGGATTTTTTGTTTTTTATTGGAGTATTCCCAGGGTCCCGTGGCTGTGTGTGAAAGTGGCATGACCCTGCATGGGGCTGGCTTCCACTGATGAAGTTTAAGGGAAGTGGTGTTGTGTAGACAGACAGCACCACCCTCTATAGCAGTTGCAGCCCAGGAGTGATGTTTGTGCCATTGGATTCCCAGTCACAGATCAACATTTTCTTTACTTTGGGAGCCGCTACATTCATGGTCTTGTTCCTGCCATGAAGTCCCAGATAGGCTGGAAGGGTTTCATTCTTCTCATCAAAACACCTGCGTCCTGTTTTTTTCTCCATCCACAGGGCATCCAGTTCCCAAACCAGAGTTGATCCACTTGCTGGAACATGGGCAGGAGCTGTGGATGGGAAGGAGAGGCCTCCCACATAGCATGTGTCCAGGTAGGAGCCAATAGCTGTTGGGCAAGTGGGTTCACAGCAACCTTGAGAATGCATGGGGACCAGTGCCTCTGAGCTGCTATGTGAAACCCCCTTTGTGGGGTCTGGTGGTTTCTCTCACATCAAAGTATAGTGTGCATCAACTGGCCAGCTTGGGACCACACCATTATTTAGAGACCCAGGCACCTTCTTTTTTTTTTTTTTTTTTTAATTTTTATTTTCTCTCTCTTTTTTTTTTTTATTGAAGTACAGTTGACTTACACTGTCGTGCTAATTTCTGCCATACAGCAAAATGACTCAGTTATACACATATATAATTCCTTTTTTATATCCTTTTCCATTATGGTTTATAACAGGATATTGAATATAGTTCCCTGCACTATACAGTAGGACCTTGTTGTTTATTCATCCTATATATAATAGTTTGCATTTGCTAATCCAAAACTCCCACTCCTTCCCTCCCCACCCACCCTCCTCCTTGACAAACGCAAGTCTGTTCTCTATGTCTGTGAGTCTGTTTCTCTTTCATAAGTAGGTTCATTTGTGTCATATTTTAGATTCCACATATAAGTGACATCATATGGTATTTGTCTTTCTCTTTCTGACTTACTTCACTTAGTATGATAATCTCTAGTTGCATCTAGAGATCCAGGCACCTTCTGACGTCAACGTATAGCTCTAAGGTTGGTCCAGCATAATCCAGCTGGTGGAGGGGAAACAGCAAGGGATAGGGGCCAGGTCACACCCAGATGCACACATACTTTACTCCCCTGTATCTCACAGGCAAGGACTAGGCATTTGGCCACAGCTGGATGCTCAGGACTGGAGAGTGTGGTTTTGCTCTGGGCCGAAGGAGAAGAGCCAGTGGGCTTGGTTTGTATGACCTCTGTCTACTCTACTCACCCTGCTCTCAGGAAGTCAGAGCGAGGTTAGTGTGTATGTGAGTGGGTTGTTTGAAGGTATAATGAGATAATGCAGAAAACTGCTTAGTACAGTGCCTGGTCTATAGAGAGGGTCGACTAAGGTCAGTTCTTACTGTATCCATGTAATTGTATTAATCAAAGTGAATGGTGGTATCACGCATTTTTCCTGGACTTCTAGACTCAGAGGAAAAGGGGCCTTTCTTCCCCTTGAAGTTATGATCTATGCTATACTCTCTATGGAACTCTTTCCCACCTTCTCCATCCATTTATCCATCCTCCTGTTTGTCCACAAGACACTCAGAAGCAGCCCCTTGCACTGTACCTTCCTGCCCCTCTTGCCCTTAAGAACACCAAGCGGATGTTTGGGGTTTTCAGCCCCACATCTCTGCTGCTGACTGTAGCTTGAATAATCCACAGTGAGTCACGGTCTCTACTCTCTATCGGTCCTTCAGTCTTCTCAGCCCGCCTGTAAGTGTCTTTGGCCAACTCCACTACCGATGCTCTGTTCCACACACCACCCCGCCCCCATTTCCTTATTCCCAGATCTCCACTTTCGTGTCTCAGAGATCTCTCAAGCTTGTCATGCCTTAGAAGACCCCTGGGATCCTGCCCACTCCTATCCCGTGCCTTGTTCTGAGAACGTCCTGCCATCTAAGCTGATTAGAAGATTAGCAACACCTCAGCCAGCCTCTCTCTCCATCAAACCAACATCCGTCCATCCCCAGGCCTGCCCATTTGAGATTATCCGTGTGTCCTGAGTCCATCACCAACACCCTAATTCAAGCTCTCATCATCTTTTTATATATATATAAATTTATTTATTTTATTTTATTTATTTTTGGCTGTATTGGGTCTTCACTGCTGCGCGCAGGCTTTCTCTAGTTGCAGCGAGCGGGGGCTACTCTTTGTTGCGGTGTGTGGGCTTCTCATTTGCTGTGGCGGAGCACGGGCTCTAGGTGCACGATCTTCAGTAGTTGCAGCACATGCGCTCGTGGGCTCTAGAGTGCAGACTCAGTAGTTGTGGCACACGGGCTTACTTGCTCTGCGGCATGTGGGATTTTCCGTGACCAGGGATCGAACCCATTTCCCCTGCTTTGGCTGGCGGATTCTTAACCACTGCGCCACCAGGGAAGTCCCTCTCGTCATCTTTTTTTTTTTTAATAAATTTATTTTATTTATTTATTTATTTATTTTTGGATCTGTTGGGTCTTCATTGCTGCACGTGAGCTTTTTCTAGTTGTGGCAAGCGGGGGCTACTCTTCGTTGCAGTGCGTGGGCTTCTCATTGCGGTGGCTTCTCTCGTGGAGCACAGGTTCTAGGCTCATGGGATTCAGTAGTTGAGGCACGCAGGCTCAGTAGTTGCAGCTCACGGACTCTACGGCACAGGCTCAGTAGTTGTGGCGCATGGGGTTAGTTGCTCCGCGGCATGTGGGATCTTCCCAGACCAGGGCTCGAACTCGTGTCCCCTGCATTGGCAGGCGGATTCTTAACCACTGCGCCACCAGGGAAGCCCACAACTCTTGAAAGAGTTGTCTCATTTTGGAAATGATGGACAGTTGTCCTGTGGTGTATGTGGGGGATGGGTTCCAGTGCTCCCGCAGATACCAACATCCGTGGATGCTAAGGTCCCTTATGGTGGGCCGTCCCCCTCCATATGCACAGTTCCATATCTTCAGATTCAGTCAACTGCAGATTATGTAGTATTTTGATCCATGGTCGGTTGATTTCATGGATGCAGAACTCACAGATACAAAGGGCTGAAATCGTGTATAAGTGGACCTATGGGTTTTAGACCCGTGTTATTCAAGGATTGACTCTATATATTTGACTTCCATACCTTTTGTTTTTAAAATCTACTTAATTTTTTTATATCGGAATTATACAGTGATACATATCAATCCTTCAGGTTCAGCTTCACTTTTTCTTTTTTCAATTTTTAAAAAATTTTTATTGCAGTATAGTTGATTTAGAATGTTGTGTTAATTTCTGCTGTACAGCAAAGTGATTCAGTTATACATATGTATACATTCTTTTCCATTATGGTGTATCACAGGATATTGAATATAGTTCCTTGTACTATAAAATGGGACCTTGTTTATCCATCCTATATGTAATTGTTTGCATCTGCTAATCCCAAACTCCCAATCCATCTCTCTCCACCAACCCCCTTGGCAACCACAAGACTGCTCTCTATACCTGTGAGTCTGTTTCTCTTTTGTAGGTAAGTTCATTTGTGTCATTGTGTCATTTTTTTTTAGATTCCACATATAAGTGATATTATATGGTATTTGTCTTTCTCTGAGTTACTTTGCTTAGCATGACAATCTCTAGATCCATCCACGTTGCTGCAAATGGCATTATTTCATTCTTTTTCATGGCTGAGTAACATTCCATTGTATGTATGTACCACATCTTCTTTATCCATTCCTCTGTCAATGGACATTTAGGGTATTTCCATGTCTTGGCTATTGTAAATAGTGCTGCTGTGAACATAGGGGTGCATATAGCTTTTTGAATTAGAGTTTTGTCTGGATATATGCCCAAGAGTGGGAAATCATCTTTACTTTTCACATATGTATAAACTGAGGTATCCTCCACCTCACCCAAAATTTAGACTATTTCCAGTTCTGTTGCAGGTTCCTGGTGCTTCATCCTTGTCAATAGCTTGTCCTACAGTGTTACACAGTGTTTACACTCTATTACTGTGGATAGGTTTTCTTTTTCTTTTCCTTTTGGGTGAGGGGGCGTGCCTCAAACAACAGAAATTTATTGTCTTAGTTCTAGATGCTAGGTGTCCGTAGGTTTGGTTTCTACTGAGGCCACTCTCTTTGGCCTGTAGAATAAGATGGCTTGTTCTTGCTAATGGCATTGCTGTCATCCTAACTGCCCAGTACAACAATGAGAATAATAACATTAGACTTCTTCAGAGAATCAGACCCAAAAGGAGATAAATCAGAGTTTTATTCTATTGATTAGGCTTCATGTGATTGTGAGGGTTAAGTGATTTCAAAATCTTCGGGGCAGTCCAGTAAGCTGGAAGAGTAGATGCTTGCAGTCCTGGGTCTGGAGGCAGAATCCTTTCCCTCCCAGGGCATCTCAGCCTTTTCCCTTAAGGACATTGATTTTTTTTTTTTTAAGTTTATTTATTTATTTATTTTTCTGGCTGCGTTGGGTCTTCGTTGCTCCATGTGGGCTTTCTCTAGTTGTGGTGAGCGGGGGCTACTCTTCATTGCAGTGCATGGGATTCTCATTTTGGTGGCTTCTCTTGTTGTGCAGCACGGGCTTTAGGTGCACGGGCTTCAGTAGTTGCATCACGTGGGCTCAGTAGTTGTGGCTCACGGGCTCTAGAACCCAGGCTCAGTAGTTGTGGTGCACAGGCTTAGTTGCACCGCAGCTTGTGGTATCCTCCCAGACCAGGGCTCGGACCTGTATTCCTTGAATTGGCAGGTGGATTCTTAACCCCTGCGCCACCAGGGAAGCCCCAAGGACATTGATTGATCGGATGAGGCCCACCCACATTAAGAAGAGTAACTTGCCTTTCTCAAAGTTTGATGATTCCAGTGTCAGTCATATCTAAAAAGTACCTCACAGCAACCTCCAGAATGGTGTTTGACCAAAGAGCTCAGCACAGTAGCCAAGCCAAGTTGACATATAAAATTAACCACCATACATACTCGCACTGTGTCAAGAAATGTGCTGAGAGCTTTACAGGCATTTTCTCATTTAACCCTCATGACACCTGGAGAAACTGAGAGTCCTCTAGTCTCTTAGGTGAGGAAATTATGACATAAAGAAGAAAGGAGGGGGTTTCCCTGGTGGCTCAGTGGTTAAGAATCTGTCTGCCAATGCAGGGGACACGGGTTTGAGCCCTGGTCCGGGAAGATCCCACATGCTGCAGAGCAACTACTGAGCCTGTGCTCTAGAGCCTGCATGCCACAACTACTGAAGCCCACACGCCTAGAGCCCATGCTCCGCAACAAGAGAAGCCACCGCAATGAGAAGCCCGCGCAACACAACGAAGAATAACCCCCGCTTGCCGCAACTAGAGAAAGACCACGTACAGCAACGAAGACCCAATGCAAGCAAAAATAAATAAATAAAATACATAAATTTAAAGGAAAATAAAAGAAGAAAGGAGGGACTTCCCTGACGGTCTAGTGGTTAGGGCTGTGCCCCTCCACTTCAGGGGGCACACGTTTGATCCCTCATCAGGGAACTAAGATCCCACAAGCCGCTCCTCAAACTGAGGCATTGTGACTCCAGAGCTCTCCCTGCTAACACCACTCTAATGTTTCTCAACAGAGCAGAAACTCGTCTTTCATACAGTTTGAGTTTGTGTGTCCCACTACCCCTTTTCTTCTGAGATTTTTATTCTCTTCTTCCTGTAACTGCCCCTTCAGGCTTGCCTTCCCCAGGATTCTGGTGCCACTTTCTTCTTGTAACTCTCTTTTTTTGCTGTGCTGTGTGGCTTGTGGGATCTTAGTTCCCTGACCAGGGATCAAACCCAGGACCCCTGTAGTGGAAGCATGGAGTCCTAACCACTGGACCACCAGTGAAGTACCTCTTTGTTTTTTTTTTAATTCAAACAGTATTTTCAGTGTTTTATTTATCAGCCACTTATATAGCACTTATTACATCCCAGGCCATTTTCTAGGCAATTTTTCCTTTTTTAATTGAAATATAGTTGATTTACAATGTTGTGTTTCAGGTGTATAGTAAAGTGATTCAGTTATACATATACATATATCCATTCATTTTCAGATCCTTTTGCCTTATAGGTTATTACAAGGTATTGAGTATAGTTCCTTGTGCTATACAGTAGGTGCTTGTTGTTTATATATAGTAGTGTGTATCTGCTAAACCCAAACTCCTAATTTATCTTTCCCTCCCCCCAACCTTTCCCCTTTAGTAACCATGAGTTTGTTTTCTATGTCTGTGAGCCTGTTTCTGTTTTGTAAATAAGTTCATTTGTATCATTGTTTTTAGATTCCACATATAAGTGATATCCTATGATATTTGTCTTTCTCTGACTCACTTCACTTAGTATGATAATCTCCAGGTCCATCCAGGTTGCTGCAAATGGCATGATTTCCTTCTTGTTTATGGCTGATTGATAGTACCTTTTCTTCTTATAACTCTTAAGCACTCTCCAAAGGTGGATCTACCCACGCTTATTCCTTCCATTTCTACCCAGTACCATATCCTTCTTTCTTTCTGGCAACTCTGATGTCTGCATTAGGACCCAGCTCATGGGACACCTCCCAGGGAAGATGACCTTTTCTTCCCAGTCTTGCTAGGTGCCACTTCCCTACACTCTCACAGAACCAAGACATCAATCCTTGAGGCAGATGCTCTCCAGACAGTATTATTGAAACTGTCCTCCCTCCCCTACTCCAGATCCTCTGTCTCCCGGTCCGGCCTCCTGCCAGATTTTCCCTTTAATGGTGTTAGGGTACAAGGGTCATAGAAAGTAACTGGAAATCTAGGATACACTGACGTTAAAACATAGCAGATATCAGAGGTGCTGATTTCATCCTCATTTGTTCACTGAAGTGTTGCTTCTGTTTCTTCTGTGTTGCATCACCGAAAGTCCCCCTTTGTGTATTGGATTCTTTCCAGATGACAGAGCAAAACGTCAGACCAGAGAGCTGGTTTTGTCTGAAGGAGTCTTGCTCCACGGAAGCCTGACTCTGGGATCTTCAAGGGACTGCAGGTCGAGGCAAGCCATGGATCCAGAAGGGCTTTTGGAAGTGCAGAAAGGTCAGCTGAGGCCAGAGACAGACGCCCACAAGGAAACCCATCCTGGGAAAACGAGCCTTGAAGATGATGGTTTGGAGGCGGATGATGGTGTGCACTCCAGGGCGTTCCAGGAGAGAGTCTCTCAGGGAGATGTTCTCTGTGAGCGTGACCCACAGGGACCAGGAAAAGGCCCCCTGATTCATAACCTCTACAAGTGCAAGCAGTGTGGGAAGAGTTTTAACAGGAAGTGGTACCTTGTTCGACATCAGCGGATTCACACTGGAATGAAGCCCTATGAATGCAATGCGTGTGGGAAAGCTTTCAGCCAGAGCTCAACCCTGACCCGGCACTACGTCATCCACACGGGGGAGACGCCATACAAATGTGCCGAGTGTGGGAAGGCCTTCAAACGCAGGTCATACCTCCTGCAGCACCAGCCGATCCACACTGGGGAGAAGCCTTATGAGTGCGGCCAGTGTCGAAAGGCCTTCACCCACCGCTCTACTTTTATTCGCCACAATAGGACCCACACTGGAGAAAAACCCTTTGAATGCAAAGAATGTGAGAAATCATTTAGCAACAGAGCACACCTCATCCAGCACTACATCATCCACACTGGAGAGAAGCCCTACGATTGCACAGAGTGTGGGAAGGCCTTCAGGTGCAGCTCAGAACTCCTACAGCACCAGCGGATTCACACGGGGGAGAAGCCCTACGAGTGTGCCCAGTGTGGGAAGGCCTTTCACCGGAGCACATACCTCATCCAGCACTCTGTCATCCACACCGGGGAGACGCCATACAAGTGCGCCGAGTGTGGGAAGGCCTTCAAACGCAGGTCACATCTCCTGCAGCACCAGCGGGTTCATACTTGAGAAAAAGGCCTTCACCGCTGCTCCTTTTTTGTCTTTCATGAGGGGATCCATGCTGGAGGGAAGAACCCTCTGAGTGTAAAGAATTCTGGGAGGGTTTTTTTGTCTGCTTTTCAAATGCATAAGTGGTCATGTGGGAGAAGACGCCTTGCGAATGCAGTGGAAATGTCAAAAGCCTTCGGCCCCTGCTCATCGTTCAGAGGATTCATTCTGTGGAGAAACTCAGCACATGAAGCTATGCCACCCGTGGGTCCGTCCACCTCTGTCAACATCAGAGAACATACCGGGGAAAGACGTTCTGAATGTAACCAGAAGGACACTCCTCAGCCAAAAGAAGACTCATCCTCCCCACCTGAGAATGTGTAATGAAGAGGAACCACTTAATTATTGCCATGAGAAAGCCTCCTGTGACATGTCACCACTAGTCACGTAGAGTCATATTGGAACTTGACGGAGCTTGGGCTTTCCCTGTGAGGAAGCGCAGAGGAGACAGACTCAGGGTTCGTTATGCACTTATAACAACATTCAGCCACAGGGCTCCCCCTTGGTTTGCACTTAAGCCATCTCAGCATTATGTTAAAAAGAAAACTAACAAGGGAATTCCCTGCAGAGTCCCAGTGGCTAGGACTCCGCGCTTTCACTGTCGGAGGACCTGGCTTTGATCCCTGTCGGGGAACTAAGATCCCGCAAGCCCCACGGTGTGACCAATAAAGAAAAAAGAAAAATAACAAAGAGGTGGAGGGGATAGAGACAAAGACTATAAACGGAAAAAACCAAATGCTTTTGTAAGCTCTTTCAGACTTTCCTGCCAAGCCTGTTGCAGTTTTTCATCAGTTCTGTTTTTTGGTGGGGCAATGTTTGAGGGAGCAAAGGACCCCAGCCCTTTGTTTTTATGTGTCCACTGCTGTCTTGTATCATGAAACTTGGACGTTGAGGGCAGCTCCACCAACATTTGTTGGAAGGCTTGGTTCCGAACATCTCTAGCCATTGGTATAATTCTTTGTGAGAAATATGAGGGCTTGAGTCATGAGCTACTTGAACTTGTAAGAAATTAGAATACCGAAAATAGCATCACACAATACTTGTATTTTATGTCTAAGGAGAGAATGGTCCACATAGGGATCGCGACATTAAAATGTGCACCCCTAAAGACGTTGAATTTTTTTTTAATAGGTAAACTCCTGTTCTTCTGGTTTTAAATGCCTGATACTATCTCTCACTCTTTCTTCTTCTTCTTCTTCTTCTTTTTTTTTAGTTTAAAAAGAAGTACGTTTATTAGTATATGCACACAGTTTGCAGAATAGAAACATTTAGAGTATTTAGGGAAATTCAGTCAAATTCAACAAACCTCAGTGAAAACATGTTGTATTTGTTTAATGGCAGACAGGTAATTACTTGAGTCTATTAACTGGCTGCATTTTCAGTCTTCAATAGGTTCTTTTTTTTTTCTTTTAATTTTTTTTTTATTTTATCTTTGACCACATTGGGTCTTCATTGCTGTGTGTGGGCTTTTCTCTGGTTGCGGTGAGCAGGGGCTACTCTTCGTTGTGGTGCACAGGCTCCTGATTGTGGTGGCTTTTCTTGTTGTGGAGCACAGACTCTAGGCACGCGGGCTCAGTAGTTGTGGCGCACGGGCTTAGTTGCTCCACAGTATGTGGGATCTTCCTGGACTAGGGCTCAAACCCATGTCCCCTGAGTTGGCAGGTGGATTCTTAACCACTGCACCACCAGGGAAACCCTCAATAAGTTCTTTGAAAAGATGTTTAGCAAGGTGGAAGATAACTTGATCCATGTCACTTAGAGGCTTTATTTATCTATTTTTAAAAATATTATTGGAGTATAGTTGATTTATAATGTTGTACAGCAAAGGTGTACAGCAAAGTGATTCAGTTATACATATATACATATACTCATGTATATGAGTTATACATATACTCATTCTTTTTCAGATTATTTTCCCTTATATGTTATTACAAAATATTGAGTATAGTTCCCTGTTCTATACCGTAGGCAGTTGTTGGTTATCTGTTTTATATATAGTAGTGTGTATATGTCAATCCCAATCTCCCAATTTATCCCTCCCCCCCCAATTCTCACTCTTGATTCCATTCTATGTGGGTTTTTTTCTTTTTCTTTTTTTTAATCATTCATTCATTCACTTCGATATTTATTGGATGCCAGAATCACTGTTCTGGGCACTTGAAAGGCATCACTGAACAAAACAGGTTGAAAAAAGAAACAATCTTGCCCTGCAGAGTTTACATAAGCAGCATAATAAACAATAAATTGTATAAAATACTAGAAGGTCATAAGTGTTACTGAAGGGAAAAAATGGAGCAGTGTAAGTTCAATGATACACACCAATCTGTGAGGGGATAAGAACACGTCATAATTTTAAATAGAATGGTTAAAGTGGGGCCTCTTCTCAAAGCTGACGTTTATGCAAAGACTTGGGAAGAGAAGAAGGTGCTAACTATGTGGGTATTTGGAGAAAGTTCTCCCCATGTAGAGGGAACATCCAGTTCAGGGGCTTTACAGCTGGGACATAACCTGGAATATTCGAGGCACATCAAGGAGGTGATGGAGCTGAATCAGTGATGAAGAGAGGGAATAGTAGGAGATTAATTCAGAAAGGAAATTGGGAGTCCAACTGCAGTCAAACGCTGCATAACACTGTTAGGGGCTTGGCTTTGACTCTGAATGAAATGGGGAGACATTGGAGGATTTGAAGCAGAGGAATGGCTTGATCTGCCATGTCTTTAAAGGGTCACACCGGCTGATGTATTGAAAGTGGTTTGTTGGAGGGTTTGTTTTCTTTATTGTCTCTGACAGCAAGGTGCTCATCCTGTGTGGCTGTGGCCTTCTGAGGTGAGTGCTATTTCTTTCCTCTTTCCACTGTTTCAGCTTCTCTAACCCTGTGGAAAGGACTGGACATTTCCAAGTCCCCCTCTGCAGCTTTCTAGCGGTTGAATTATAGGTAAAACCAGTAAAATAAAACACACATCCAAGTTAAATTCATGGTAAAGGAGAAGGATCCTCCTTGTCCGATCTTATAAATGTTTGTGTGAAGCTGTTTTTTATGTTTTTACAGAGTAAAGTGCCAGGGATTTTAACAGGTGAGTCTAGATGTATACATGCAGGTCTCGTGTTTGTATGGGTTTCACAGTTGCCACCATGGACTTACTCCCTTGTGCTGGCATTGGATATGAGTACTTGAAATTTGTCCTGAGATTTTTTTTCCTTTGAGGCTAGTTTTCAAGCTACACAAGATAATCAGTATTAACTGAAATAATGTGAAAAAATGTGCCATACAGGGGCTTCCCTGGTGGTTCAGTGGTTAAGAATCTGCCTGCCAATGCAGGGGACACGGGTTTAAGCCCTGGTCCAGGAGGATCCCACACGCTGCAGAGTGACTAAGCCCATGTGCCACAGCTACTGAGCCTGCGGTGTAGAGCCCGAGAGCCACAACTACTGAGCCCATGTGCCTAGAACCTGTGCTCCACAACAAGAGAAACCACCGCAATGAGAATCCTGCACACCGCAACAAAGAGTAGCCCCCGCTCGCCACAACTAGAGAAAGCCCACACGCAGCAACGAAGACTCAATGCAGCCAAAAAGAAATTAAAAAAAAAAAAAGTGCCGTACAGAAAAATATAAAATGATCATTTTTCTCACTCGGGGCCTTCTTCAGAGCCCTTTTTTTTTGGCTGCGCTGGGTGTTCATTGTGGTGCACGGGCTTCTCTAGTTGTGGCGTGTGGACTTAGTTGTCCCGCTGCATGTGGGCTCTTAGTTCCCCCACCAGGGATCAAACCTGTATTGGAAGGCAGATTCTTAGCCACTGGACCACCAGGAAAGTCCCTTCAGAGCCTTTTTTTTGGCTGCGTTGGGTCTTCGTTGCTGCATGTGGGTTTTCTCTAATTGTGGCACATGGGCTCAGTAGTTGTGGCTCGTGGGCTCTAGAGCACAGGCTCAGTAGTTGTAGCACACAGGCTTAGCTGCTCCGTGGCGTGTGGGATCTTCCCAGACCAGGGCTCAAACCTGTGTCCCCTGCACTGGCAGGCGGATTCTTAACCACTGCACCACCAGGGAAGCCCGTCATTTGTTTTGAATCTCAAAATTTCCCAGATTTGAGTCCATGGGAGTTCCTTTATGCTGGTTTGTCCCATTTTCATGTCACCATCACATTTTGTGCACTTAGCTCTGATACAAAAGATATTACAGTTTCATCCTGCAAATTTCCTTTCTCTGCCAGGAATCAATCTTTTCTCTAAGGAGATTTTCTTTTTGGTAGAGAAAGGTATTGAGAAATCAAGAACTGTGTCTTGGATGTGCTCAAGGACATAGGTGAACCGTTGCTTCCGGGCCTTCTCTGACTACACTGCATTTAGGTTCACAAACACTACCCATGCCATGGCAAGATACAAGCCATTAACTAAAGTTCAGGAAGTGTTTTAAACTTTTTCAATGTAAAGTTTATTTCAGGGGAATACACGAACATCAACTGTACAATTTGATGACTGATAAATGCATTTATACATGAAAAAACTTCCCAGTCTAGGTATAGAACAATTCTGTGATGCCGAAAAATGCCCACTTGCCTGATTCCGTGAGTCTCTGAGAGTCATTCACTTTCTGATTTTTTTCAATGTAGTTGTTTTGCCTATTCTTTCATTGGTATCTAAATTTAGCCCATACTGGGGAATTCCCTGACAGTCCAGTGGTTAGGACTGGGTGCTCTCACTGCCAAGGGCCTGGGTTCAATCCCTGGTCGGGGAACTAAGATCCCACAAGTTCTGCAGAGTGGAAAAAAAAATTTAGCCTGTACTAGTTTTATGAAATAGAAGTATTTTATTTGAAATGTTAAATATATTTATAAGTTTTAATTAAGGTTTTTATTGATACTTTTCCTGGGCTTTTTAATTAATTGCCCAGGAATAACAAAATTATACATACCATCTAGTCAGTTCATGTCTGTCCTTGTGTACACATAATTTGGTCTCCTTATTCAGGAACATGGTTTGCACCTTCATCTTACAGCGTTAGGCATCTCTTCCTGTGGGCCTTGCACTAAAGGCTTCTATTTTGGGTTTTCCTCACAGCCTCCCCATGAAGCAGGTGCCTGAAAGGCATCATTTTCCATAAAAGGAAATCGAGGCTCAGGGAGATAAATGTACTTGCTGAAAGGCAGGGAACTGATGAGCAGCTGAACCAAGCTAGAGACACAGTTTGGCTGTACATGGGGTTTGTGCTGTATAACCACAAAACTATGCCACATGGCTCCAGAATGGGCCAAGGTCTGGCACGATGGTGACCATGATGATGATGGGGATGGTGATGACAATGACGTTGATGATGGCAGCTGGGATTGTAACCATCAACAGACCCATTCATTAGGGAGCACAAGGTGCTGCCCTATGCACTTTTCATACATTAACCAATAGACCCTCCTACAGCCCTGAGCAGCAGCTACAACATTATCCTATTTTACCAAGGAGGAAATTGACACACAAACAGCTCATTGACTAGCACAGGGTCACACAGGGCAAAAGCAGTGAAGCTGGAATTTGACGCATCAGTCGGCCTCCAGAACTGGACTCTTGGGTGCTACACAAAGGAGGAAAGGACATGCAGCAGGAAGGGGAAAGTGGAGGTGAGGGGTCAGTGGGATAGGGAGAATTTAATGGGATAACAGAGGGAGCCTATGGGGGACGGTGATTTGGTGATTCCCAGATGTTAGCATTTCATGAATCACTAAAAAATTTTTTTTGACTAGAAAGCTCACACAGATTTGGTAAAAAAGGACATTTCACACCCACATTTCAAAAAATAAAGGACTTTTACCTGGAAAGAAGGCAGAGGATAGCATCTCACAATGGAGGGGCATCTTCTAATGTAAGTTGAGCTTAATGAGAGACTTAATGCATTAGCTGTATTTTCGTGACTTTGAGAGCACAGGGGTGCCAGAATTAAACGTGTGGTAATCGACAGTGCCTGGAACAGGCCTGACGTGGTCAGTGTCAGTGGACATTAGTGATAGCCATTGATACCAGTGCTTTCAATTTAAATGGATGTACTTTTTATTTAACTTAAGTAGATTTATTCCAGGAGGGAAACATGCATTACTCTGGTAAATTGGAAAACCAGTTTGATTGGCTACAAATGGAGACTTGCCCTCAAAACACAACAATGAAATTGAAATAATGAAATCAAGTCCCAGGGAGCTCATGCTGCCTCCTGAAGCCTGTGAGTATAAAATTGTTCTCTCATAAAAAAGGGAAATTATTCACAGTCAGAAAAGTATCAATAACAAAGCACGAATGGAGACTTCCTTTCGAAAACTTTAAGGCAGAAAAAAGGGAAAACGTTCTTCTTCTCAGGGTGTCCATCATGGCATGTGAAGAGGGTAATTATAATCCAGGCAAACAATCAGAAATATAATACATGTTAGCAGGAAGAAAAAAAAATCCAATTGACCGTGCCTCCACTGCCGGGGGCCCGGTTCGATCCCTGGTCAGGGAGATAAGATCCCCAAACCACATGGTGCGGCCACAACAAACATACAAACAAAATCTAATTGAATAGTAACATACAAGGATAAGTAGACGATGTTAAAATAGCTTTTACAAATATCCTACATTTGTTCTTGGAAGTCTGCAAAAGAAAGATCTTGATAAAGGTAATCCATGTACATCAGTCTGAGCAATCAACATTTTATTTTATGTTTTCATATTTATTTATTTTCATATTTATATATTTATTTAAGTCCCCCCCCCCCACAGTTCTTTATGTCAGAGGGAAAAAATTCAGTAGAAAAGATGACTTATGACTTGTTTTTGGTTAAGGGTAAGGATTATTTAAAAACCAAAAGGTGGGACTTCCCTGGTGGCACAGTGGTTAAGAATCCACCTGCCAATGCAGGGGACACAGGTTCGATCCCCGGGAAGATCCTACATGCCGTGTAGCAACTAAGCCTGTGTGCCACAACTACTGAGCCTGCACTCTAAGGCCCGGGAGCCACAACTACTCAGCCCTCGCACCTCCAGCCCGTGCTCCGCAACAAAAGAAGCCACTGCAATGAGAAGCCCGCGCGCCTCAAGGAAGAGTAGCCCCTGCTCTCCACAGCTAGAAATAGCCTGCGCACAGCAACAAAGACCCAATGCGACCAAAAATAAATTAATTTATAAAAATAAACAAAAATAAATAAATAAAAACACAAAGGTCATCAACCAAAGAAAATAAATTAATTGAAGCTTAATCAAAATTAAAACTTTCCTTTTCAAGAGATAGTTAAGAAAGTAAGAACTCAAGTCACAACCTAGAGAAAGATATTTGTAAGAACTATCTCTGAAAAATGACTGTGATTCTCAATATGTAAATGGTCCTTATAACAATAACGAAAAATAACACAATTCAAAATATTCGCAAAACTTCTGAAGGCATGTGTCACCAAAGAAGTATAAATAGTAAATAAGAAAATGAAAATATGCTTCTCCTTATTACTCAGCATTGTAAACACATTTTAAAGCCACAGTGAGGGACTACTACACACTCATTGGAATGACTAAAATTCAAGCACTGACAATTTCAAGTTAATGAAGAGATGAAACAGCTACAACTCATATATTTCTTGAGGGAATACAAATTGATAAATAACTTTAGAAAATACTGTTGTACTCTCTTGTAATGCTATACATACACATATCATACGACACGGTAATCTCAATTGTAGGTATATCCTTAAGAAAAATTAAATCTTATGACTCAGGAATACTTCGGTGGAAATATTCACAGTAACAGCAGCTTTATTCGTAAAAGCCAAAAAACAATATAACGTTTGTGATTTTACTTTTTTTCCCCCCGTCATGTGTTAAAATATCTAAACTAGTCCCAAGACAGAGTGGCTCATGCTAAGACCCAAATCTGAATGCTGAAACTTACTTCAATTTCTATTTTTTGCAGATATCTGGCTCTTTCAGGAGCGGAAATCTAAGGCCAGCCAATCAGAATATGCCTGATAAGCTTTAGTTTTTCACAACCTTGTTCCAAAACTTCCCTGTGCCCCACATAAAGAAAATTAACCTTTCTATGACGAATCAGCTATTGCCTAGTATGAATTCCTTGTTCTCAAGTATTTTTGTCTATGTAATCTGTGCATTCTGAATAGCTCTTCAGAGCTCCTCTCTATTTTCTAGACTGGATGCTTTCCAGTTCATGAGTCACTACGTAAAAGCAAACTATATCCCAAAATTAAAGTCTGTGAAATTTTCTCTTAAGATGTATTAAGTTTCTTTTTTTCATAATTGTATAGGTTTGCATGGTCTGAATTTTTAAAACTTATTTATTTTTGGCTGCTTTGGGTCTTCATTGCTGCAAGTGGGCTTTTCTCTAGTTGCGGCGAGCAGGAGCTACTCTTCGTTATGGTGCTCAGGCTTCTCATTGTGGTGGCTTCTCTTGTTGTGGAGCACGGGCTCTAGGCACGGGGGCTTCAGTAATTGTGGCACACGGGCTCAGTAGTTGTGGCTCCCAGGCTCTAGAGCGCAGGCTCAGTAGTTGTGGCGCATGGGCTTAGTTGCTCCGTGGCATTGAATTTTTTAAATTCAATTTTACATTCAAATCTTGAAATCTTTCTCTGCTTCTTTTTTTTTTTTCATGCTTTTGGTAGGTATAGCAGTGCTACTTAGAGATATTTGACATGTTTTCTTATTGATACACTGGTTTACGTAGTGCATGTATCAATAGAAAGTATTTTTTGCACAAAGGGGCAGAGGTTTAAAGTAACTGCATAACGTTAAACACTTCTGCAAAGTAATTTTAATAGATACCCAATGGCAGTTTGTGATATTTACTAATTTCTTTAGTTTTACCAACACTTGGTAATGTCAGACTTCCTTAGGCTCATCAATCTGATTCGTTTCATTTTCATTTTCCTAATGGAAAATAAGACTACTTTTTTAAAAATGTTGTTTGCTTTCATAATTCTAATCTGAAGTGACATAGAAGAATTTTGCCTTCTCAGGTTTTAAATCTTTCATTTGTAGTAATTATCGAATTTATTTATTATTTATATATTAAATCTTTAATAATTTATATATGTCTTAATATCTTCCTAAGTGTTTTCTTGTCATTTCAATTTTTACGTGTTTTTAAAGAAGTCTGCTATTATCATATAGTTTGTGTACATGCTGTGATAATTTTTATATTTGCTTTGAGAAGTCCTGTAAGGCATGCCAAATTAATAGTGTTGTGAAATGTGAAATAAAAAGGAGTCACTTCTGTCAAGGGATTTTTAAAAAATTATATATATATATATATTTATTTATTTATTTATTTATGGCTGCATTGAGTCTTCTTTGCTGCACGCGGGCTTTCTCTAGTTGCGGCGAGCGGGGGCTACTCTTCGTTGTGGTGCGCGGGCTTCTCATTGTGGTGGCTTCTCTTGTTGTGGAGCACAGGCTCTAAGTGCGCAGGCTTCAGTAGTTGTAGCTCGCGGGCTTCAGTAGTTGTAGCTCGCGGGCTCTAGAGCGCAGGCTCAGTAGTTGTGGCGCATGGGCTTAGTTACTCAGCGGCATGTGGGATCTTCTCGGACCAGGGCTCGAACCCGCGTCCCCTGCATTGGCAGGCGGATTCTTAACCACTGCACCACCAGGGAAGTACCCTGTCAAGGGATTTTTAACATGGAGCTGGGAGGCTATTAATTAGTAGACCTCCTGCACTTCCCCATCTTGTGAAACCATGAACTTTTGATCTGGGCCTACCTGCAAATATTCCAAGGATTCTGCAAAAACACCTGCAACTTGTCACACTAATGGACTATTACTTCCCTGTAATGATAGCCTTAGCACTCAGTCCTGTTCTGCAGAGACTAGCTTCTGCCTCCAACTCCAATTAAAATCCTTTGTAATGCAAACCTCTCTTTGTCTTTAAAAGCTCCTTACTTTTATTCCCTAGCCCACACCCCCGCCTCACCCCCACCCATCCCCAAACCCCCAACCCCCGTGAAAAATTGTCTTCCACGAAACCGAACCCTGTGCCAAAAGGGTTGGGGACCGATGGCCTAGCCCGACATCTTTTTTGTTGCTACTTAAATGTGTGCCCCGAATTGCAATTCTTTGGTCCCAAGGTAACGCGTTGTGCTTGATTATTGTCTCTCAGGTTAATTTAGGTTGACAGTATCCACTATACAGTTATGTTTTCTAATTTCATGTATTTTATTTTAGCCAATGATCAACATACTTTATTGCACATAATTCCCTTTTTTATTCCAAAATCTTATTAACTTGGTTTTTCTTATTTGAAAATACTTCCAAGGTTTTCATAAAAAACAAAAACAACAAATAAGGACTCTGGCTACTCTCAGTCTTTACACAACTGGAATGCTTTTTTTCTAATCTTGTATCAACTTTTATGTTGAGAAATGAGTTAAATCAGAATTTTAAAAAGATTAAACATACAGGGTTTGATGGGTCTGCTTTGATGTGTTGTTCTTCCCGCACGGACTTGGCCCATTAGTGCCCCGGAGTTTGGGGGAGGGTCTCCTCCGCCCCCGACTCGGTGGACCGATGGGAACTACATTACCCAGGAGATTGTGTGCGGACCGGCCTTGTTCTCCACACTAGTGATGGACCCGAACAGGGGCTCTTCCGGGATTGTGAACTAGGAGTGGGCGGGACTTCCGGATCCTTCCTGAAGGAGGTCGTTTGGCTGCTTTTGCTGCCGTCTGCAGGACCCGAGGCTCAGGATCACTCGGTGGAGCCGAGCTTAGAGAAACTGGAAAGAACCCGAGGGCCGCCGTCCACACTGCCCAGGAGTGAGCGGGTTGCGGAACCCACTTCCGGGATTTTCGGCCTAGGTCTCCGCCATTATCCTGCGCGTCTCCTGGCACCACCGCGCCCACAGGGTCCTATGTCAACCAACGCGGTGCAGGACCCGGCCCAGGTGACTGTTCCGCCCCCCCCACCAGATCCTGACCCAAATCTCAAGCCCCCAGGGAGGGTCTCCTGCTCAGGGCATTGGGGTTCAGTCCCCTGCTTCCAGAACTTTAGGTGTGCGTGTGTGGTGGTCCCATTTCTGACAGGCTGTGTGACGCAGTGTGGAGCGTGTTAAAGGCTGTGGGTTTGGCCCGTGCAAAGACTTGGAGGTGCTCAAGAGCCGGGAGCATTCGGGAAACCTGGGGTTCCAGTCATTTATGCAGGGAACAGAGAATTTAGGGAGGAGTCAACAGTCTGGGCCAACTGTCAGCATTCTGGGTGCTGCGGAGGGTTGTGAATAAATCAGGAACACGGTCTGAGTTATAGTTTTAAAGTATTCCAAAGGCTGCTCAGGGGAGAACAGACTGGAACAGACTGGGTTCTGAGGGTGGAGGCAGGGAGACCTGGGAGAGCCCAGTGCATTCCACTCCAGAGAGTAAGGTGGCTTCTGGACCAGAGTGGTGCCTATGGAAGTTGTTGACCTGAAACAAATAGACTGCCCGCTATTTCTATTGCAAATATGGTTCCCCCCCTCCGCCCCTCTCCTCCTTCCCATCCTCCCCCCCCCAACCATCATTAGGGAATTGCAATTGGGGTGTGCAGCTATGGTGGGCTATCACTTTTATGGAGATTAAAAAAGGATGTTAGAAGGGCTGTAGCCACCAAATAGTCCATGGGTTTTTTGTTTGTTTGTTTGTTTTTTTAAAGAGTCCATGGCTTTGCTTTTCATTGGCTGAGTCCTTTCCAGGAAAGAAGGAGTCTTCATCCTTTTGGATTCCGTTATTGTTTCAGGTCAGTGAGGGCTGACCTCTTCTGGTGTGACAACTCTAATTGAGGTTTCTGTTTACTAATTTTTTTACGAAGGAATATAAGTAATAAGATTCTTAATAATTCTTAAAGATAATTAGCAGGATTTCCTGGTGCAGTGAATGTGGCTCTGACCTAAGGACAGAGTAAAGGACAATAAGCATTTTCTTTTGGCTGAGCATCTGGAAGACTTGAGACCAGCAACTGATGTGAGAAGTCAGTTTCAGGGAGAGATTAAAAGTTGGATTCGGGACATGCTGCTTCTGAAATTCCAAAGTTGAGGTAACATAGGGGCCGGTGGAATCTGTAGTCTGGAATTGAAGGAGGAGGTCTGTGGCTCACTGATGTCCATGTGGTTACAGACTAAGTCCTGGACTCCGGCCAATTCTGAATCTCAAATTTAAGAGGGAAAGTTTGGTCACTTTTCTGGGAAAGGGGACCTGAGATGAAAGAAGAGAGACCTGGGGCTGGCGGGCAGTGCAGAACAGGTGAGACTTTCTGAGGCTACCTGAAGATGGGAGGGTTCTGTTGTTCCAGAGCTTTCTGGGGAAGCAAGGGTATAAGGAGTAAGGAGTCTTGCCTGGAGTGGAGATGGAGAAGGATGTGTTAGATTGTGTAGATTCACTCCTCTGAACACTTAGCCGACTGTGCATTCGAGTTTGAGCCAGCAAAAAGTGGGCAATGTTGACCAGTCATTGAAGCCCAGGCCCAGTCAAGGGCACACGTGCCTCAGCTCTCCCAGGAAACTTAAAGTTAAAAAGGTATAGATTTAATAAGTTAATCTTGTGTAAGCAAATAATAACTGCTTAATATATCTGTGTATAAAATAATAATAAATACATATATATATAAAATTTAGTTTTTGCCTTGGGCTCTTCACATAGACCTCTGAACCCCTTGGAATTTCCTGGGGGTTAGGACTTTTTTTCACAACGACCCCATTTTGTCACACAGGAATTTATTACGATGAGGTGACTTAGGGCAGGGCCCCTAGGTAGACTCAGGAGGGGACTGGTCACCAGAAAAACTAAGCAATTAGAAGTTTATACTCCCCCCCAACCCCCCAACACTGGGGCCTCCCAAGGATCAGAAGGAAACTAGAGACTAGGTATAAAAACTGCTGAAGAATGAAATTCAAGGTTCCTTCAGATTGGTGAACACATTGAAATTGTGGAAGTGCTGGGAGGGTGGCATGTACTAAAAGGGCCTGGAAACACCATGGTGCCCTCTAGCGCCCCACCCCCCCAGACCTAGATATCTCTTCCATTGGGCTGTTCCTAAGTTGTATCCATTATAATAAACCAGAGAAATAAGAAAACTGTTTTCCTAACTTTTGTGGGTCTTTTTAGCAAATTATCATAACTTAGGAAAGGTTCATGGGAAATCTTGAATTTGTAGCCAAGTAGAACAGAAGTACCGTTAGCCTGGGAACCAGACATTGGAACTGGCCTCTTTAAAGAGGGCAGTCTTATGGGACTGCGTCCTTAAACCTTTAAATTCTGTCCCTAACCTCAGGTAGTGTCAGAATATGATTAAATGTCAGTCACCCAGTTGGTATCATAGAATCAGATCATTGGTGGTGGAAGAGACATCATATATTTGGTGTCAGATAGGGAATCACAGAAACCTCAAGGTATTGATTAAAAGTCACATTTATATAATGACTTGAAAGACATGTAGGAAATACCCAGTTTTCAAAAACATTTACAGAAATGTTAATCCTGTGTTCAGTAATAGCTCAGTCTTAGCATTAGATATGCACTAATGCATTTGATGTCTACACTAACATCATGAGATAGGCACCATAAATATTGCTATTATACACATAAAGACACTGAGTCTCAGGGACGTTGAGTCTTTTTGTTCAGGGCCATAGAGTTGTCAAGTTATAGCTCTGAAGACTGAGGATCCGAGGTCAGAGGTCAACCTCAGATGACTCATCTCCAGGAAAAGGAAGGGAGGAAACAGTTCAGCCTTTACATCCACACCATGATCACCTTTATCTCAGATCCTCCCTCTTTTCACAGGTTCCCATGGTAGCAGCAGCATTTATGGCCCCTGGACAGGTAAGTGGAAGAAACCCCAGTACCTACCCACACGTCATCCCTACCCCTAGTCCTGACACACAGATATAGGAGACAGTGTTGTCCTGGGATTGTGGGCCCTTAGGTCTGGGCCCTGGCACCATCTCAGGCACAGGATCATTAATCAAAGCCAGCAGTTGTATGGAGGTGTTCCCATGTGTCCAATGGAGAAGGTCAAGTGGTAACATGTCCTTGAGCACAGACTGGAGATGAGACTGAGAGGGGAGTCTTCAGGGAACTGCCAAACCCATGACGTGGGCTGATAAAGACTGGGGGCATGAGTCATTCCTGGGATAGCAGCCTGAGGAGCTGGGCCTCTCCTGAGGGGGCGGGTCCATGACACGTTGGCCACAGAGGAGGGAAGTGATCTGACACTGGGTCTGAAGAGGCTGTTCTGCCTGCCGAGAGGAAGACTGGGGGTGAGGGTGGAGCCGGGGGCCAAGTGGAGGGCACAGTCTTGTTGAATGTCGATTGTGACTGGATCCTGGCAATGGCTCTGTAGCAGGAGAGGAGGTGAGTCTCTGAATCTCGTTTGTGGTAGAGCTGATTTTCTGCTGTACAGGATGAGAGAGAGTAGTCTGACATGACCCCAGGATGTTTGCCTCTAGGTGACGGTGGGGATGCCATGTCTGAGACGGGAAGTCAGAAGTAGGAGTAATGGACAGAAGGACTGTCCAGAGTTCCATGTTCCCATGCTGAGTCTGAGATATTGCTGGGGTGTCTTGTGGGAGGTCCCACAGAGGCCTGGGGAAGCACTGCGTGCTGGTTGGCATGTGGGGAACACGGTGAGGTGCTGAAGTCCTGGGGCTGAGGTGGTGGCATGGGGTGGGGTTGGGGTCATGGTCAGGCACGTGAGGGAGCTGTGGCCCTGCAGGGCTGGGCAGTGGAGAGGGAGGGAGTGTGAGCATGGACTCAGAGCCCTTGTCCCCAGGGTTTACTCCAGGGGTCTGAGCACAAGTGTCATTGTATGTGATGTGATCTGTGTGATTTCAGGAGAGTTGACTCTGAGGAGAGTGGCTGGGGGTTTGTGTGGCAACCACAGAGCGTCTGTGAGACTGCCTATCTCCCTCTCTGTTTTAACTGAATGATGTAATGCTAGCAATTTCCTGTGGCATCAGGACCTGGTGTGTCCTCTGAGCTGGGTTATTGGGGTGGACAACCATGACCTGGGTGTCCTGGTTGCAGAGACTGCTGTGAACTCACTTGTCCCCCTCATGACAGGGCCATGTGATCTTTGAGGATGTGGCTGTGTCCTTCTCCCAGGAGGAGTGGGGTCTCCTTAACAATGCTCAGAGACTCCTGTACTGTGACGTGATGCTGGAGAACCTGTCACTTATAGCCTCCCTGGGTAAGGACCCCTGTTCCCACACCATCGCCCCATACGGGACTCTGCCCTTCTTTTTGCATGGCTCACTCCATCCTTCCGAGCCTGGACCTTGGACACTGCTTACTTCCCTGATTTCCTGTCACTTGATCTGTGTTCCCCCACCCTGTGTGTTGTTCAGCCCTATACCATAGATGTTGAAGCCTTTCACAGAAGGCTTTGGTCTCAGAGGCTTGAAGCCTGCCTGACTGATACCACTTAGCTTTGCCACCAGTTGTTGTGTTGACTGTTCAGATGTGTGCAAGATCCGTGTCACATGTTCTAACCTTTTTTTGTGCACTGCCTGTGTCAGAAATTACAGACACTTACATGGTCACCACTTGTGGTCAACCCTAGATTATGTTTGCAAGACTCCTTAAGGTTCTTCTAGTGATACATCTTTTTCCTGAAGCCTGTCATTGGTTGGTTCACTCTGGGCCAGTGTCTTTCTCCTAGTGGCCCTATTTTCCTCTGAGGACTTTGATCTGGTAGTGTTCATAGTCACCCAGCCTGAGCTGAGGGATGGAGGCAACCCTGGGTGCCTGGCAAGGTAGGGCCCTCTCTAGTCATAGGAGGAGTGTTAATTGCATCCTGGGCCTGGTGAGTAGGAGCTGTAGGAAGGCGTGATACATTGATGAGTTCTAATCCTACAGGGAAATGTCCTTTCTCCACGACTGTTTTAGTCTTAAACTCATCATGGCTGTACCTCATTCTATCGTTCTTCCCCATTTTGACACTTTGCCCCTTTTATGTATCTACTGTGGTTCTTTCTCCTGGCTCTTTCTATCTCAGTGTCATCCACATTTCTCCTTTTCCTCTCACTCTGCAATGTTGTCTAATAGTCTCTTCTTAATGTATCTTGGGAGGTGAAAGTACTTATATAGTCCTTGAACTCTTGGTAGTCAGGTGTGAATGCCTTTTCCTGGAGTGGGACACACATTCTACCCAATACACTTGTCACCACCAAAAAATTCTGCTGAACACCGTTGGCCGAGGAGTGGGTTGTTCCAGGCCTCTACTCCTAGCACAGTGCCATATCCTGGTGTCCTGTGTTCTTGCTGTTTATAAGATCTCTCCCTATTCTGTGACCATCAGAGGTCTAGTACTCACAGTAGCCCCTTCTTCTACCTGTCTGCCTCCCTTGTTTGAATCCTGCACAATGGACTTCTTCTCTGATGTGTCATACAAAAGCTATAATGGGCTCCTGTCCCACAAAAGTCTCCATGCACTTTATCAGGTTTTTTTTTTTGTTTTCCTTTCAGGTTGTTGGCATGGAGTAGAAGCTGAGGAGGCCGTTTCTGAACAATGTGTTTCTGTAGAACAAGTGACGGAAAACAGGAATCCAAAGCTGGAGCCATCTATCCTGAAGACTCTTACTTCTGTTACGAGTGTCCTGGTGGAGAAAGATGTTTTGTACTTGGCTGACAATATGTTCACGTGCGGAGAGGTTGAGAAGGCTTTCCTAGGCAGCTTGGGCTTTCCCCAGCACCAGCCCTCCCATGATGGAGAGCATCCACATAGAAGCAGGCAGAGCAGGGAGGTCTCTCACCCTGGGCAAGGGCATCACAAGTGCAGCGAATGTGGTAAAGCCTTCAGTAAAAAGTTTAAATTCATGGAGCACCTGAGAGTTCACACTGGAGAAAAACCTTATGAGTGCAGTGACTGCGGGAAGTTCTTTAGACACAGCTCCAGTCTTATTCATCATCGGAAAGTTCACACAGGAGAAAGGCCTTATGAATGCTGTAATTGTGGGAAAGTCTTTGCCCACAAATATAAACTTTTTGAGCACCAGAGAATCCACACTGGAAAAAGACCATATGAGTGTAATGAATGTGGGAAAGCCTTCCTTCGCAAGGATTCACTTGTTCAGCACCAAAAAATCCACACTGGAGAAAATCCTCATAAGTGCGGTGAATGTGGAAAGTACTTCCTGTACAAAAATAACCTTCTTGTGCACCAGAGGATCCACAGTGGAGAAAGGCCTTATGGGTGTAGCAAATGTGGAAAGTCCTTTGTCTTCAAAAAAAGGCTTCTTTATCACCAGCGAATCCACACTGGAGAAAGGCCTTACATGTGCAGTGAATGTGGGAAAGCCTATGTCTACAAAGGAAGTCTTATTGTGCATAAGAGAATTCACACTTTAGAGAAGGCTTATGGGTGTAACAAATGTGGGAAATTCTTTACAAGCAGTTTTGCCCTCAATAGACATGAGAATGTTCACACTGCACAAAGGTGTTATGAGTGCAGCGAATGTGGGAAAGCTCTCAACGGCAAAGTTAAACTTGCTGAGCACCAGAGAATCCATACTGGAGAAAGACCCTATAAGTGTAATGAATGTGAGAAAGCCTTCATGCGCAAGTATACACTTGTTCAGCACCAAAAAGTCCACACTGGAGTAAAGCCTTTTAAATGCAGTGAATGTGGGAAGCCCTTCACTTACAAAACAAGTCTTGTTGTCCACCAGAGAATCCACACTGGAGAAAGGCCTTATATGTGCAGTGAATGTGGGGAAGTCTTTGTCTACAGAAGAAGTCTTGTTGTCCATCAGAGAATCCACACTAGAGAAAAGCCTTATGAATGTAGTTCTTTGTAAGCAGCTCCAAGCTCACAAAAAACAAAGTTCACACTGGGGCAATGCCTTCTGGACTTATGCTTTCCTTCACTTGAGTTAATATCTAGCAGCACAACTCCTATGTAGTAGAGTAGGTGAATGTATACCTTATATGTGGCCAGTCAAACTTTTCTAAAATGGGAGTACCTTTTTATAGTCTCACGAGAAGCAGCAGAACATGAGTTCCTGTTTTTTACATTTTTACCAACACTTGGTATGTTCAGGCTTTCTAATTTCAGTGATGTCATAGGTGTATCTAGTGATTTTAACTAACATTTCCCTATTGACACAATGTGAGTGGTTTTCCATGTGTTAATTTCCAACCATATTTCTTTTTTTCTTTTTAGTTTGTATTGGAGTATAGTTAATTTACAATGCTGTGTTTCAGGTGTACAGCAAAGTGAATCAGACAGCCATATTTCTTTTTGAAATTTTTGTTCATATAATTTTGTCATCTTAATTACTGAGTTTTGATGTTTCTTCATGGATTATTGATTAAGGTCCTCTAATGGAAATATTTACCAATATTCTTCCAGACTTGTTCTTCTCATTTTAGTCACTTTTCCAGAGAAAGACTTTATTTTTGGGGGGGGGGGGGGTGGTTTTGGACATGCTGTGGCATGCAGGATCTTACTTCCCCAACCAGGGATTGAACCTGTGCCCCCTGCCGGGGAAGCACAGAGTCCTAATCACTGGATCTCCAGGGAATTCCTCAGTATGAAGCTCAGAATCCACTTTTCAATTTCTGCATCACAAAAAAATCCTACTAGAATTTTGACTGGGATTGCATTTAATCTTCAATTTAGAAAGAAATACTGAGTGTCCCAATCTATAAACTTGATAGATCTCCTTTTATTTAGATCTTGCTTAATTTTTATTAGCAGTCTTTTTTAGTTTTCTGTTTGTAGGTCTTACACATCTTCAGGTATTTTCTACATCTTATTGTGAAAGGGAATTTAAAAAAATCTTCAATTTATGAATTGTTCATACCTATTACACTTAGATATAAAACTAAGGACAGAAGTGATCTTTCTTTTTTTTGGGGGGGGGGCAACGTGTGGGACCTCAGTTCCCTGGCCAGGAATTGAACCTGGGCCATGGCAGCAAAAGACCAGAATCCTAACCACTAGGCCACCACGGAACTCCCTAGTAGTGATCCTTCTTAATCTTATAAATAACATCTACAAAGAGCTATTAGAAATACTATCCCTTTGAACCATTATTAAAGTATTCCCATTAGAATAAAAGGAGGACAGCTGCTCTTTGTTCTCTTATTCAGTATCATCCTGGAGTTCCAATTTCATTCAATACAACAACAAAAATATACGGCAAAATAATGAATATTTAGCAATTGGAAAGGAAGAAATAAACCACCTAAAATATGTCCACAGTTTTCATCTTCACTATGAGTCCAAATATGGACACTCAGTTTAGTGTCTAGACCCATCATAAACTCCTAATTTTTTCGTCACCTATTTGCTGCCCTTCTTACTTCCTTAGAACCCATTACCTTCTATTACACTATGCAACTTAATATCATAGATGAACTGCTTATTGTATATTTCTATCAAATACAGACTAAGTTCCAGTAGGGGAATATGTATTTACATGTTGTACACTGATATATTTCATATTCCTAGAAACATGTCTGAAACACCTATGGTACATATTGATGTCTTGAAATACATAACAAAATGACAACGCTCATTTAACGTTCAATTGCACAACTGTGGGTATACTTTCTAACTCTCCTTACCCTGCCTTTCTCCTCACCCTGCCTTTTCCTTCAGTTTCTCTACCCTCAAAATGCTCTGAGTTATGGGACAAATCATATTTTGCAAAAAGCCTTTAAATCAACTAAAAAGTCCCAATAGTTATTTTATTGGCTTCCTTCTCTTATTAGATCTCAGAGGGGTTTTTTTTCTCACATTCCATTGGGAGTTTGATTGTTTATTTCAAAAACAGGTTTTCCGCCATCAATTTCTGCCACTCCCGATGCATATCTATCTTTTTTTTTTTTTTTTTTTTTGGCTGTGCGACATGCAGGATATTATTTCCCCAACCAGGGATTGAACCCACTCTCCTTGCAGTGGAAACGCGGAGTTTTCACCCCTGGATCACCAGGGAAATCCTGATATCTATCTCATTAAGCACTTTTAATAGCTCTTGGTAGTTACACAGTCCCAAATGTTTTTCAGAGTTTGTCTCCTCTCTGTCTGCAGACACTGTCAGTGCACTTACAGGTGATGTGGTAATCACCTCCAAGAGCAGATGACATCGTTGGGTTCTAAACATTTTTCTCGGGCTTTTGTGTCCCCATTGCAGACTCTCAGTTTCTGCCACGGCAGTCCTTGTTACGGGAGCAAATACACATTTGGTAAGTATCTCTTCAGGTATCTGATTCTTAGAAAACATTTATGTCAGGAAACCCAACAATAACTATTCTTAAAATAAATTTCACTTCCTGAGGTCAGGACAGTAAAAAAGGAACCACCTTAAGAAGGTTATATATATAGATACATAGATATAGACAGATAAGAACAAAGCCATAAAATCAGGAAAGGCATTTGCTGAGGAAACCAGAGGAATGTTGCCCCTCATCAACGTACATCAGGAGTGCCTGACACTTCGCCTTTCTCCTCAGTTGCATTGTTTTGAAACTTGTCTCACTGGCTTCTCACTAAACACACTGACCATAAACAGGGTTCACTGTAGAGGCTTCAAGATAAGGTAGGTTGTGAGTAATAAGATGAAGAAGATGAGTTCCTACTCTGAGTAGAGGCCTAGTGTCTGTGTGGTATCTGCTGATGAGGGGCATGTTGTGTCATGGAGACTTTAATGATGTGTCTCTAAATTTTTATCCTTGGCAGAAGGCTGTTCATTACATCTCAAGTACTTAGATGTCCTCTTTATCAGTAATCGCCACTCTCTACCCTCCTAGGGCCTTGGCTTCCATTCCTCACCTATAAAAATGGATCCATTCTTCTGTCATCTATCTATCGTCTACCTCTATATCCTCTTTACTTTATTGTGATTTCATCTCAAAGACATAATTTTTTAAAAAATTTTCTTGGTTTGATGTGGACCATTTTTAAAGTCTTTATTGAATTTGTTACAATATTGCTTCTGTTTTTGTTTTGGTTTTTTGGCACAAGGCATGTGGGATCTTAGCTCCCTGACCAGGGATCGAACCCTCACCCACTGCATTGGAAAGTGAAGTCTTAACCACTCTGCCGCCAGGGAAGTCCCCATTTATAATTTTTTTAGAGAGAAAAAAATTGGACCATACACCCTCTTAGAAGAATTGAATCATCCTACACTCAGTGAGAACAGGGCATTTAAATTAGACCCTTCCTGTGTCTTCACAGAACCTCTATGATAAGGGGAAGTTATCAATCATTATTGTCTGTGACTCACTGGAGGTCATTACGAGTAGATTGACCCATGACCTCAACAATGTCATGGTTGTCAGACTCTCAGGTTTATGCAAACTTCCAAATTCCCACGATAAATCCTGTTGACATATGTTTTTGTTATTTAACTTCACCTTGTGGTTCCTCTCAGTATTCCTGGTTACTTCCCTTGTCAATTTTCTTATTCTACTTAATTTTCTAATTCTGTAACCTATTTTCATTATACTTGTGGAATTTTTTTTACTTTAAGAATTATGACTAACAGAACATAGTCAAATTTTGGAAATTTCATATAATATCTAGAATATTTATATCAAAGACATTTACCCATACATTATAACCTGGGAGGGTTTATCACCACTCATTTGGCAATGCTTCCCATGTAATTTCACATAGCAAATAATCCTAATTAGCTTAATATCTCTGGCTCTGAGATTCTTCAGGGGCCCACTAGAGGTCAGAAGAAACTGAATTAGAATTTGATCCTTGGGAATTTTGTCAAAAATATCAAAAAGGTTTTAAAACAGTTGACTAAGAAGTATCATAAGTCACTGTCAAACATGTTTAATTATGCACTTTACCAAAGTGACAATAAAAGATTTCAAAGGCAAATACAGGAAGTTATAATAGATTACTTAAAAGATAAGCTTTACAATCTGCTATCAATAGCTGATATATATATATATATATTTGTCTTTATTGAATTTGTTACAATATTGCTTCTTTTTTTTATGTTTTTGTTTTTTGGCCATGAGGCATGTAGGATCTTAGCTCCCCAACCAGGGATTGAACCCTCACCCTCTGCTTTGGAAGGCAGAGTTTTAACCACTGGACTGCGAGGGAAGTCCCAATAGCTGAACAGTATTCTAAGAAAACACTGTCCTCAACAGAGACGAAACCAAATTTAGGTTTTAGCACCATCTTACCCTTAAAATTCATTTACTCAATTAAATTTATTCTATTCTTACTCCTGACCACACACAAACCCCTCCCCCCTTCCCCCAGGGTTTCTTTTCCACAAACCTTCTATAACTTCCTTTTTTACCTTCAGATTTTTTCCTATGCCTTCTCTTTATCTCTCTCTCTTTTTAACCTCTCTTTAGGTCAAAATTACTTTCTCTTAACTAAGTGTATTTCCTTTCCTTGTACCTTCTTTTTTCTTGCATACAAAGATGTTTTCCTTAGTAATTTTTAGTGTTTTTCATTACATATATTAATTAGAATTATTCACCTTTAAAACCTTAATTTAAAGTGAAAACTAAGAAGCAAGCAATTTTGAACTATCTTTTACATTAGCATTCTGTAAGTTGGCAAACGTATAAATACTATTTATAATTTCTTTTAAAAAGTGCTTTATTATAGAAAATGTCTCCTGTGGCACCAAACATATATATTTTTTAAAATTTATTTTTGGCTGTATTGGGTCTTCATTGCTGCGTGTGGGCTTTCTCTACTTGTGGCGAGCAGGGGCTACTTTTTGCTGGGGTACGTGGGCTTCTCATTGCGGTGGCTTCTTGTTGCAGAGCACAGGCTCAAGGTGCGTGAGCTTCAGTAGTTGCAGCACGCGGGCTCAGTAGTTGTGGCACGCGGGCCCTGGGATGCATGGGCTTCAGTAGTTGTTGTGCACAGGTTTAGTTGCTCCGGGGCATGTGGGATCTTCCCAGACCAGAGATCGAACCTGTGTCCCCTGCATTGGCAGGAGGATTCTTAACAATTGCACCACCAGGAAAGTCCCTGGCCAAACATTTATTAACAGTCCTAAATATCTTTAATTTCCCTGTAGAAGGAAGCCTATGTTCAGTAATTAATTTCCCAGTGTCTTATTTGGGAATGATCTAGATATTCAATAAACTTCCATCATTTAACTTAACTTAGCAAAACTCAAAAGTTTCAAGTTACCAAAATCTAGAGAGACTTTTTTCTTTTTTTAAATTGATTTATTTTATCTATTTATTTATGGCTGTGTTGGGTCTTTGTTGCTGCGCGCAGACTTTCTCTAGTTGTGACGAGCGGGCCTATTCTTTGCTGTGGTGTGCAGGCTTCTCACTACAGTGGATTCTCTTGTTGCAGAGAATGGGCTCTAAGTGTGTGGGCTTCAGCAGTTGTGGCTCACGGACTTAGTTGCTCTGTGGCATGTGGGATCTTCCCAGACCAGGGCTCGAACCCGTGTCCCCTGCATTGGCAGGTGGATTCTTAACCACTGCACCACCAGGGAAGCTCTTTTTTTTTAATTGAAATATAGTTGATTTACAATATTGTGTTAGTTTCAGGTATACAGCAAAGTGATTCAGTTACATATGTATAATTTTTTCAGATTCTTTTCTATTATAGTTTATTACAAGATACTGAATATAGTTCCCTCTGCTATACAATAAATCTTTGTTGTTTATCTATATTAGTGTGTATCTGTTAATCCAATACTCCTAATTTCTCCCTCTCCCCACACCCCCTTTGATAATCATAAGTTTGTTTTCTATGTCTGTGAGTCTGTTTCTGTTTTGTAAATAAATTCATTTATATTTTTCTTTAGATTCCACATATAAGTGATATCCTAAATATTTTTATTTCTCTGTCTGACTTACTTCACTCAGTATGATAATCTCTAGGTCCATCCATGTTGCTTCAAATGGCAATATTTCATTCTTCTTTTATGGCTGAGTAATATTCCATTGTGTATATATACCACAACTTGTTTATCCATTCATCTGTTGATGGACACTTGGGTTGCTTCCATGTCTTGGCTATTATGAATAGTGCTGCTATGAACATTCAGGTGCATGTATCCTTTTGAATTAGAGTTTTCATCTTTTCTTGATATATGCCCAGGAGCGGGATTTTTGGATCATATGGTAACTCTGTTTTTAGTTTTTTTAAGGAACCTCCATACTGCTTTCCATAGTGGCTGCACCAGTTGACATTCCCACCAACAGTGAAGGAGGGTTCCCTTTTCTCTACACCCTCTCTAGTGTTTATTTGTAGACTTTTTAATGATAGCCATTTTGACTGGTGTGAGGTGATACCTTATTATAGTTTTGATTTGCATTTCTCTAATAATTAGCAGTGTTGAGCATTTTTTCATGTGCCTGTTTGTCATCTTTATGTCTTCTTGGAGAAATGTCTGTTTTGGTCTTCTGCACACTTTTTATTGTGTTGTTTATTTGTTTGTTTGTTTGTTTGTTTTTGCGGTACGCGGGCCTCTCACTGTTGCGGCCTCTCCCGTTGCGGAGCACAGGCCCCGGACGCGCAGGCTCAGCTGCCATGGCTCACGGGCCCAGCTGCTCCGTGGCATGTGGGATCTTCCCGGACCGGGGCACGAACCCGTGTCCCTAGCATCTGCAGGCGGACGCTCAACCACTGCGCCACCAGGGAAGCCCCTGTTTGTTTTTTTATATTGAGTTTTTTGAGCTGTTTGTATATTTTGGAAATTAACCCCTTGTCAGTTGCATCATTTGCAAATATTTTCTCCCAGTTGTAGATTGTCTTTTCTTTTTGTTTATGGTTTCCTTTGCTGTGCAAAGGCTTATAAGTTTGATTAGGTCCCATTTGTTTATTTTTGCTTTTATTTCTTTTGCCTTGGGAGAATGAACTAAGGAAACATTAATATGATTTATGTCAGAGAATGTTTTGCCTATGTTCTCTTATAGGAGTTTTATGGTATCATATGCTTAAGTCTTTAAGCCTTTTTTTTTTTTTTTCCTGCACCACAAAGCATGCAGGATCTTAGTTCCCCAACCAGGGATCAAATCCGTGTCTCCTGTAGTGGAGGCACAGAGGCTTAACCACTGGGCTGCCAGGGAAGTCCCAGCCTTTAAGCCATTTTGAGTTTATTTTTGTGTATGATGTAAGGGTGTGTTGTAACTTCATTGATTTACATGCAGCTGTCCACCTTTCCCAACATCGTTTGCTGAAGAGCTTGTCTGCTTCCCATTATACATTCTTACCTCTTTTGTTGAAGATTAATTGACTGTGGGTGTGTGGGTTTATTTCTGGGCTCTCTTTTCTGTTGCATTGATCTATGTGTCTGTTTTTGTGTCAGTACCACACTATGTTGATTACTGTAGCTTTATAGTATTGTCTGAAGTCCAGTGGGTTATGCCTCCAGCTTTGTTCTTTTTACTCAGGATTGCTTTTGCAATTCTGGGTCTTTTGTGGATCCATATAAATTTTAGGATTATTTGTTCTAATTATGTGAAAAATGTCATGGGTAATTTGATAGGGATCACATTAAATCTGTAGACTGCTTTGGCTAGTATGGCAATTTTAACACTATTAATTCTTCCAATCCAAGAGCATGGAATATCTTTCCATTTCTTTGAATCATCTTCAGTTTCCTTTATTAATGTTTTATAGTATCAGTGTCTTTCACCTCCTTGGTCAGGTTTATTCCTAGGTATTTTATTTTATTTTATTTTTGATGTGATTTTAAATAGGATTTTGTTTTTTTACTTTCTGATACTTCATTGTTATTTTAAAGAAATGCAACAGGTTTCTGTATATTACTCTTGTATCCTGCTACCTTGCTGAATTAATTAATTAGTCCTAATCGTTTTTGTGTGGAATCTTTAGGGTTTTCTATATAGAGTATCATGTCATCTGCATATAATGACCATTTTACCTCTTTACCTTTTTCTTGTCTGATTGCTGTAGCTAGGATTTCCAATACAATGTTGATAGAAGTGGTGAGTGTGGGATCCTTTTCTTCTTCCAGAATTTAGTGGGAAGGCTTTCAGCTTTTCACCATTGAGTATTATATTGACTGTGGGTTTGTCATAAATGGTTTTTATTATGTTGAGATATGTTCCATCTATACGCAGTTTGGTGAGAGTTTTTTTTTATCATGAATGGACATTGAATTTTATCAAATGCTTTTTTTGCATCTATTGAGATGATCTGTGGTTTTCGTCTTTTCTTTTTTTGATGTGGTGTATCACATTGGTTGATTTGTATATGTTGAACTGTCCTTGTGACTCTGGGATGAATCCAACTAGGTCGTGGTGTATGATCTTTTTTATGTGTTGTTGGATTTTGTTGCTAACATTTTGTTGAGAATTTTTGTATCTATATTCATCAAATATATTGGCCTGTGATTTTTATTCTTTTTTCTTCTTTTTCAAAGTCATTTAAATTGGTAGAATGCTTAGAAGTTTGCAAAATGCTTTTACATCATCACACTTAAAAACCTTCCCAGGGGTTTTATCCCTGGTCCGTGAAGATCCCATGTGCCATGGAGCAACTAAGCCTCTGTGCCACAACTCCTGAGCCTGCGGTGTAGAGTCTGCAAGCCACAACTACTGAAGCCCATGCACCACAACTACTGAAGTCTGCATGCCTAGAGCCTGTGCTCTGCAATGAGAAAGCACTGCAATGAGGAGCCTGTGCACCACAACAAAGAGTTGCTCCTGCTTGCTGCAACTAGAGAAAGCCCACGTGCAGCAACAAAGACCAAACACAGCCAAAATTAAATAATTAATTAAATAATTAATTTAAAAATAAACCTTCCCAGGTAGGCAGGGCAAATGAATGAGCATTTTGTAGATGAGAACATGGGGCCCAGGTAGATGGGGTGACACACAGCTCATATTGCTTGTTAGTGGAGGGACCATGGTAGAGCCATAGATTGCAAGTCTCTTTCACTCCAGACTATTATTGGTTTTACCCTGGGGGATTTTCTTTTTTGGTATTGTCTGTCTGATTTTGGTATCAGGGTGTTTGTAACTTTGGGAGGGCTCCCTCTTCACTCTTTCAGAAGAGTTTGAGAACGATCAGTATAGGTTCTTCTGTGTATGTTTGGTAGAATTCCCCAGTGAAGCCATCTGGTCCTGTACTTCTGTTTGCAGGGAATTTTTTTTTTTTAACTACAGATTGTATTTCACTTCTAGTGATTGGTCTGTTCAAATTATCTTTCTTCTTGTTAATTTTGGCAGGCTCTGTCTTTCTAGAAACTTGTGCATTTATTCTAAGTTTTCCAATTTGTTGACATATCATAGTATTTTCTTACTTTTTTTGTTTTTCTGTGGTATCAGTGGTTATTTCTTCTCTTTGATTTCTTCTTTTGTTTATTTGGGTCGTCTCTCTTTTCTTCTTGGTGAGTCTGACTAGAGGTTTTCAATTTTGTTTATCCTTTCAAAAAACCATCTCATGGTCTTATGGATCTTTTCTCTTGTTTTTTTTTAATCTCTATTTCCTCTCTTACATTTATAATTTCGCTCCTTCTGCTGACTTTGGGTTTTGCTTGTTCTACTTTTTCTAATTTTTTTAGGTGGTAGGTTAAGTTAGGGTTTTCTTTTGAGATTTTGTTTGTTTGCTTGTTGAGGAAGGCCTGTATCACTATGAACTTCCCTCTTAGGACTGCTTTTGCTACATCTCAGATTTTGTAAGGCTGTGTTTTCATTGTCATTTGTTTCAATGTATTTTCTGATTTCCTGTTTGATTTCATCGTTGACCCACTGCTTTTTTAGTAGCATTGTTGTTTAGTCTCCGTGTAATCATTTTTTTCCTCATTTTTCTTTGTGTGGTTGATTTCTAACTTTATACCATTGTGGTAAAAAAAAAAGACACTTTAAATAATTTCTATCTTCTTAAGTTTGTTAAGGCTTGTTATGTGTCCTAATATGTGGTCTATCCTAGAGAATGTTCTATGTGCACTTGAAAAGTATGTATATTCTGTTTTTTTTTTTAATTTAAAAAAATCCCAGGAAATAAAACTTCAGGACTGGATGGCTTCACAAGGGAATTCTACCAAACATATAAAGAAGAGCTAATACAAGTCCTTTTCAAACTATTCCAAAAAATTGAAGAGGATGGAACACTCCCAAATTTATTCTACAATTGCCCTGATACCAAAACCAGACAAAGTCACTCTAAAAGAAGAGAATTACATGCAGGGACAGGGGGAGAAACTATGGTTCTGAGTGTTGTTTGTGGTTGAAATCTTAGTGCATGGTTTGGCCACGTAACTTGTGGTTTTATTCTGTTGTCTTTGCGAAACAACTGAGTATCTTGTTACAAACAGGATAGGGCCAGTTTTAGTCTGATTCTGCAGTTACACATTTAAGGCAGGTTACCTGGCCTTTGCTCATATTCTCATGGAAAAGAAACTTAATATCACTGACATACTTAACATGATTAATATTTTAGGTTTTGACCAAATGTGTTCTGCCTAAAGTTGGGTTTTGCAAAAGCAGAACCTGACATAGGGTTCAATGACATATGACTTATTTAGGGGAAATTAACAGGAGAAGTTTAATGATAGAGTACAAGGCAAGGAAAAGAGCTAAGTAAGGGTGTGGGCTCAACTGGAATCTCCCTCAGCCTGATCCCTTTTGGAGATCTGGAATGTAAATGGTACCACATATTTGTCCTACCTTGAGACAAGGGAGTATCTTTTTGTAACTCCAGGTCAGACAGTCCTTAAATATTTCCCAGAGAGACTGCTTTCTTTGTTTACTTTTTCTAAAACATTGGACTTACCTGTAACTGCAGGAATTCATATATGAGGCATTTTATTTGGTGTTCTTTCTTTCTTTCTTATTATTTATTTTGGCTGTGTTGGGTCTTCGTTGCTGTGCACGGGCTTTCTCTAGTTGCAGCGAGTGGGGGCTACTCTTCATTGCAGTGTGCAGGCATCTCATTGCGGTGGCTTCGCTTGTTGTGGAGCACAGGCTCTAGGCACGTGTGCTTCAGTAGTTGTGGCATGTGTGCTTCAGTAGTTGTGGCTCATGGGCTCTAGAACGCAGGCTCGGTAGTTGTGGTACACAGGCTTAGTTGCTCCATGGCATGTGGGATCTTCCCAGACCAGAGCTCTAACCCGTGTCCCCTGCATTGGGAGGCAGATGCTTAACCACTATGCCACCAGGGAAGTCCCACTTGGTGTTATTTCTGAACATGAATTTCTTCTTCTGTTGCAGAGTCTAGATTGTGTAACTATGATCATTCTAAAAAAGTCCATCAAAGGGCTTCCCTGGTAGTGCAGTGGTTAAGAAGCCACCTGCCAATGCAGGCGACAAGGGTTTGATCCCTGGTTCGGGAAGATCCCACATGCCGTGGAGCAACTAAGCCCAGGTACCACAACTACTGAGCCTGTGCTCTAGAGCCTGCAAGCCACAACTACTGAGCCCACATGCCACAACTACTGAAGCCCATGTGCATAGAGCCTGTGCTCCACAACAAGAGAAGCCACCACAATGAGAAGCCCGTGCACTGCAATGAAAAGTAGCCCCTGCTCACCACAACTAGAGAAGACCCATGCGCAGCAGCAAAGACCCAATGCAGCCAAAAATAAATAAATAAATTTATTTTTTAAATACAATAAAATTAAAAAGTCCATCAAAGAATAAAACTTCTCACTTGTTTTACAATAAATAAATAAATCAGAGTCCTACATTGAAATGCCTAAAGTCTGTTTCACTTGGCTGTTTGACTGACTCTAAAACAAAATATGTTCAGAAGTGAGACTCTAATATTTCCTCCTAACCTCCTCCATGAATACCACCACTACCCTTTCTATCTCAGTTAATGACAAATCCATCCTTCCGGCTTGGACAAAAACCTTGAGTCATCTTGATTACTGTAGTGTGAGGCTGATTAGGAGGTGAAGCCATGTTCTGATCTGAGGACTTGGAGCTGTGTAACCACAATCATGTGCATATCCTCAGTAATAAAGATACTATATAATGAAAACACGTGGCATCTTCTTAGTGAATTTTTATTGGATAAAGTTTAATGTATAGAATGAAGTAATTTTGTATAATCTTGCTAGTAGACTGAAACTGGTGGGGAGTCACTTGCCTTTCACAAATGTTTTTCAGAGATACTTTCAAATCCTTTGGCAGATGTTATTGCCATTAGAGCAAACAGATCGAAATCCAGAAAACCAGAACGTTTATCTCAGAGTTTAGGTGGTCATTTTCTACACAATTCCACCACTGCAGGAAATGTCGTAGCAGGAAATGAAATTTGGTGATATCTCTCCTTTTCAAATAGATCTTAGGTGTCACACTGCTAAAAGAAATGAACATGCCTTGGAAAATGGTGTAAGAAATACTATCTTGATATAACAGCTGGGTTGGATACAAATTCAATCAGTGAGTATAGAGGCAGAGGTGTTTTCTGACGGAAAAGCAGACAACACCTTGCCCACGTTATTCAAGGCTGCCTAATATCGCTGCATTTTTCTCCTCTATGGAGTCTTTTCCCTCTAGTCCCTCACCAGTATTGGAGCTCACAGAATGACTCTCAAGCTTCAGTCTCCCTGAAATTGAAGAGCAGCAAGATAATATTAGGTCGAATCTTTTTTTTTTTTTTTTTTTTTTTGCTGTACGCGGGCCTTTCACTGCTGTGGCCTCTCCCGTTACGGAGCACAGGCTCCGGACGCGCAGGCTCAGCGGCCATAGCTCACGGGCCTAGTCGCTTCGCGGCATGTGGGATCTTCCCAGACCGGGGCACGAACCCGTGTCCCCTGCATCGGCAGGCGGACTCTCAACCACTGCGCCACCAGGGAAGCCATAGGTCGAATCTTTGAATGGAGTCACTTTCTATCGGCATGATATCATGGTCTGGTGTGTCCCTTGGGGATTTTAGCTCTTGGGCATGTATGAAATAACACGTCCAATCATTTTCCTTAGCTGCAGAAGACACGACCCGTAAATGGGGTGGTGGCTATTTAAGAAGCAAAGACGCCTCGCTCCGCCTCTAGAGCCCGACGACTTCGTTTCCCAGAAGCCCTCACGCGGGCACCTCTGATCCTTCGCAGAGATTCCCGGAAGGGCGCCCTTCGAGGTACCAGGTGGTGCTGCGGAAGCAATATTACCCAGGAGGCTCTGCGGCAAGAGGCGGTAGCTCCGGGCCAATGATTGTGCAGGACTGGGATCCCACGTTGGACGAGACTTCCGGCGGAATTCTCGTGACGGTCGTATTGACTGCGCCTGCGTCTGTCCTCGGGATCGCACGCAGCTCCCGAGCCATAAGCGGGCTCGAGGGCCGGGAGCAGAAAGTCTCGGGAAGAAGCTTCTTCCCCTCCCTGCATGGAGGCAGGGCTGAGGGTGGGCGGGACAGGTTAGGGACGTCAGCTGAACCGTTGGGACCCTCCCTGGTCTCCGTGTTGCAAGGCCCAGGTCCCTGGAAAGGGTCTCATGGCCGCGGCAGAGGCACAGACGGACCCGACACTGGTGAGTGGATGGCCCCTCAGGCCCTTTGGACCTCCAGACACATCATCCCGGCGCCCCCATATAGAGCGAAATTTTCCTGGGTCTCTTCACTTCCCCTTACTCTGTCTTTGAGTCTGGGGGCCGTGGAGGCCGGTCAGTCAGTCCCAGCCTAGTGCCCTTAATCCAGGCCAGGATTTATATGGAAGAGTTCCCAACTCAGTTAATTGATGATCTGTGCAGGGGTATCCCAGGCACTTGAACCACTAGGTGAAAATGTAGGGAGGTGAGGCTGAGCTGGGTGGAATTGCGAATCTCCATTTTGCCTGTTGGGGACAGAGTGGCGAGAGAGAATTCAGGTCTGGAATGGCAGGCTGAGGAACGGGGTCTCTCTTTGGTTTTTTTTTTTGTTGTTATTTATTTATTTAGCTCTTTATTATTTATTTTTGGCTGTGCTGGGTATTTGTTGCTGCGCGTGGGCTTTCTCTAGCTGTGGCGAGCAGGGGCTACTCTTCATTGCGGTGCATGGGCTTTAGAGGTACTCAGAGGTGAGTTATTCTTGGCTTTTGGTCCTTAATCGAAAACGGGGATTGTGTGACGCACTTCTAATTTCTGGAACCAAATAGGATGAGGTAAGGGTTGCCAGCACAAGAACTAGCATGTGCATATGCTTCGTTGTGGCACTGACCTGGGAATGTTCTAGAAACCACAAGTCTACACTATGTCTTTTGGGACGAGAGAGCAGGTGGGCAGGAATCAGCTGTGAAATGGCAAATGAGGAGCTGGGCCTTCTGAGGGTGGTGGGAGCCATGGACGGTTTAGAGCTGATGGAGGTGCCCTGATTCAGGTCATAACAAGCTCTCTCTGGCTACAGAACACACTGTGGGGGTGATTGTTTCCCTAGTATTCAGTCAGCTGTATTTTCCTCTGACAAGATCTAATGATACATATTTTTTTATTATTATCATTTTTTTTTCCATATGTGGGCCTCTCACTGCTGTGGTTTCTCCTGCTGTGGAGCACAGGCTCCGGACGCGCAGGCCCAGTGGTCATGGTCCACAGGCCCAGCCGCTCCGTGGCATGTGGGATCTTCCCAGACTGGAGTACGAACCCACGTCCCCCGCATCGGCAGGCGGACTCTCAAAAACTGCACTACCAGGGAAGCCCCATATTTTATTATTTTTACTTTTTTCTAGATTTAATTTGCTCTATATTTTGTTAAGGATTTTTTTCACCTGTATTAATTAGGACTATAGTTCTGTAATTACTAATTTTTTGTAGTCATTACATTTTTATATCAATTAGGTTTTTCTCTTAAAATGAGCTGGAAAGCATTTGATCCTTCTCTTATTTTCTGAAAGGACAAGTTATTGTAGTATTATTTACCCTGTAAATGTTTTATAGAATTTGCCAGCAGTGTTTGATAATTTTATTGTTTTTGAACATATTTTATTCAATTTATTTCTAAATACTTCATATTTTGATGGTATTGTAACGGATTTCTTTTTTTCAATTTCCAAACTTTCATTGCTAGTATATGTAAACACAAGTAATTTTTGTATATTGGCTTTTTTATCCTGGGAACTTGCTAAACTCAATCATTAGACCTAATAGCTTTTTGGTGAATGAGTTGTAATTTTCAACATAATCATGTCTTACATGAATAGACAGTTTTGGTTCTACCTTTACAATCTTTAGAATTTTTTTTTTTTATGTTACTAACACAGACCACTAGTATAATGTTAAGTGATGAGCATAGACATACTTGCATTATTCCCAATATCAGGGCAAAAGCATTAGGCTTTCACCATCAAATATATTAGCTGTTGTTTTTTTCATAGATACAGTATATCAGGCTGAGGAAGTTCTCATCTAATCCTAATTTGCTGAGAATTTGTATCATTCACTGGTTTTGAATTCTGTGAAATTCTTCCACTACATCTTTGAGATGATTGTTTTTATTTTAGTCTATTAATATAGATTATAGATTCAGTTGTTAAATCTTTGCTTTCCTGATAAACATCACTAGGTTATGATTTATGTGTTTACATATGTATATGGCTGGATTCAGTGTGCTAAAATTTTGTTAAGGTTTTTGTTGTATCTGTGATCATGTGGGTATTGGTCCATAGTGTTTTAATAGCATCATTCACTTAACTAGTTGGGAAGTGTTTGAATCTTGTTTTAGAAGAATTTCTGTGTAATTGGTACTGTTTCATCTTTAAATATTCTTTAAGAGTTTTTACATGTTCCAGGGATGACCTGGTAGCTGACAGCCACCAAGAAAACAGGAATATCAGCCCTACAACCACAAGGAACTGAAATTGCCTAATGACTCAAATGAACAGGAAACAGGGGCTTCCCTGGTGGCGCAGTGGTTGAGAGTCCGCCTGCTGATGCAGGGGACGCAGGTTCATGCCCCGGTCCGGGAGGATCCCACATGCCGTGGAGCAGTTAGGCCCGTGAGCCATGGCCGCTGAGCCTGCGCGTCTGGAGCCTGAGCTCCGTGATGGGAGAGGCCACAGTGGTGAGAGGCCCGCGTACCTCAAAAAAAAAAAAAGAAAAATGAGCAGGAAACAGAATTTCCTCCACTCCATGTAAAAAAACACAACCCTGCCAACAACTTGAGTTTAGCACAGTGAACCCATCCCAGGTCTCAGTGGGCATATGACATATAGAACTATAATATAAATTTATGTTGTTTAAGCCATAAGTTTGTGGTAATTTTTTAGGACAGCAACAGAAAGCTAATACATCAACATTATTCATCAATTACTTTTTTTTTGGCCATGCTACGCAGCTTGTGGGATCTTAGTTCCCCGACCAGAGACTGAACACAGGCTACGGCAGTGAGAGCACTGAGTCCTCACCATTGGATCGCCAGGAAATTCCCTTCAAGTACTTCTTTACTTTCTAATGCAAGAATATTTCCTATGCTCGTGTTATACTTTTCCAGCTCCAACCTGGAAATAGCCTCTTATCTAAGGAGTTCTGGTTCTTTTTATTGAAATATCGTATTCATAAGCCAATAACTGGACAATAAATATGCTCACAGCTGCTGGAATGCCACTTCTTTCTAGGCTGTCTCAGAAGAGTTAGGGAATGTGTTCATATGTAAACATTTCTACATACGTCGTTTTTTATGTGTATTTAAATTTACAGAAATTTCACAAAATTGGATATTTATTTTTTAAATTTATTGATTTATCTATTTATTTTTGGCTGTGTTGGGTCTTTGTTGCTGTGCACAGTCTTTCTCTGGTTGTGGCAAGCAGGAGCTACTCTTCATTGTGTATTGCGGTGGCTTCTCTTGTTGCAGAGCATGGGCTCTAGGCATGCAGGCTTCAGTAATTGTGGCTTGTGGGCTCTAGAGCATGGGCTCTAGATCGCAGCCTCAATAATTGTGGTGCACGGGCTTAGTTGCTTCACAGCACGTGGGATCTACCCGGACCAGGGCTCGAACCTGTGTCCCCTGCATCGGCAGGTGGATTCTTAACCACTGTGCTACCAGGGAAGTCCCAAGACTGGATATTTAAAAGGGTCTTAAGACTCCAATAGCATACTCAGATAAGGCTTTTTTTACAGTCAAAGATAAGAGAAAGAGTACAATACCAAAAGTACAATCAATAAAAAACGAATGGGTAAATTGGATTTCATGAAAATTAAGAAATTCTACTCTAGGAAAGATAATGTTAAGAAATGAAAAGCAAAGCCACAGACTGTGAGGAAATATTGGTAAAGCATATATCAAATGAGTAACTTGCACCCAGAATATATTAAGAAATTACAAGACAGTTCCTTAATAGTAGGCAAAAAACTTTGAACAGATAATTCACTAAAGATATATGGATGGCAAATACACAGGGAGTCATTAGGGAAATGCAAATTAAAACCACAGTGAAATACTACTACATACCTACTAGAATGGCTAAAATGAATGGCCAGTGTCTTACATACAAAGGTCAGGAAGGATGTGAAGAAACTGGAAAGCGAATACACTCCAGGAAATGTGAGATGGCATAACCATTTAGAACACAAGGTAGCAAGTTCTTAAAAAGTTAAATATTTGCATCAACTTCCAGCATGGCAGTGTAAGGAGCTCTGCAAGACCTGATTCCCAATGAAACTGGTGAAAAATTATAAAAACACCATCTAAAGCCTCTAGAAATGATCCTAAGTCTACACAGTAAATGAGGAAACATTTAAGGAAATCTAATACTCAGGACGAACAGCAAGAGCCAGTCACATCTGAACCAAGGCCACACCCTCTCTCCCTGCTTTGAACTCAGAGATGAAAACTCCAGACTGAGGCAGCCAAGAACACAGGGCTCCCTCTCATTAGAGCTGCCTGGCAGAGGACTAGCCTCTCAAGAGGAGCAGGATGTCAGCAATTCTCATTCTGCTCCAGTGTGCATGTTTGGATGAATGATATTCAATTGTTGGCTCACTCATAAAGGCTGCTCTCAGAGTTTCTATGTTTAAGTTAGGTTGACCAGGAGACAGCACATGCCCTGCACTCTTAAGGCCTTTCCCCAGTCTGAACTTTCTGGTGCCAAACAGGGTTAAGACTTTGGCTGTAAACTTTCTTCAGGTCCCCGTATTCATAAGGCCTGTTTGAGCTGTGCAGTTTCTGTTGCTGAATCAGAGTGGACCTTTGGTTAAAGACTTTTCCACATTAGCTGCATTCAAGACTTTTCTCCACTGTGAACTTTATGGTGTTGAATGAGGTTGAAACGCTGGCTAAATGATTTCCCACAACTGCTGCACTCATAGGGCATTTCTCCAGTGTGAGTCCTCCGATGTTTAACAAGGCTGGAGCTGTGGCGGAACAATTTCCCACATTCCCTGCACTCATAAGGCCTTGCTCCAGTGTGAACCCTCTGGTGTTTAATGAGGCTAGAATTCTCACTAAATAATCTTCCACATTCATTGCACTTAAAAGGCTTTTCTCCAGTGTGAACTTTTCGGTGTTGCATGAGGCTAGAGCTTTGGCTAAAGAATTTCCCACATTCGCTGCACTCATAAGGCCTTTCTCCAGTGTGAACTCGCCAGTGATTAATAAGGCTTGATTTGTGGCTATAGAATTTCCCACACTCGCTGCACTTATAAGGCCTTTCTCCAGTGTGAACTCTCTGATGTTTCATGAGGCTTGAGTTAAAGCTAAAGAACTTCCCACATTCGCTGCACTCATAAGGCCTCACTCCAGTGTGGATTCTGTGATGCTGAACAAGTGTGGAATTATGCCTGAAGTCTTTTCCACATTCACTACATTTAAAAGGCTTTTCTCCAGTGTGAACTCTCCGGTGTTGAATGAGGTCAGCATTGCGACTAAAAGATTTTCCACATTCACTACACTGGTAAGGCCTTTCACCAGTGTGAACTATTTGGTGTATAAAAAGGTTGGATTTATGGCTAAATAATTTGCCACATTCGCTGCATTCATAAGGTTTTTCTCCAGTGTGTAGTCTCTGGTGCTGAACAAGTAAGTATTTCTGACCAAAGGCTTTCCCACACTCGCTGCATCTGTAATGCCTTTTTCCAGGGTGAAAGCCCTCCCCACTTTCAGTGCTCCTAAGTGGCTCCCCTCTGCTGTGAGCCACCTGATGCTTGGGAAGACCAGAGCTAGTTGGGGAGACCTTCCCACCCTCCTCACCCTCTTCTCTTCTTGAGGGTTTCTCTCCAGAGCTCAGCTTCTGGTGTTGGTGAAGGTTTGCTCTGAGCACTCCCTCTACATAAACAGCCTGCTCAGGTGCCACGTCCTCAGCCTCCGCTCCACACCAACAACCTGAAAGCAGAGAAATGCTGATGAATAGTATGTAGACTTTGGCGGGATGGGGCAGCACCCTCACAAATGTGTCTGACACAGCCAGTATGGAGTCCCTGGGATTACTGGCAGGGTGAGGGAGAGCTCACTGTGCAGTGCCAGACATGACAACCTCATAGATCATGGGGACTCATGAGTAGCAAGGATACAAGATGGGGTGCATCCCAGGGAGGAAAGGCAGGGTCTCCAACACACTCCTCCTCAAATGGCTTTCAGCAGGGTTTCAGCTGCTGGTGACACAGGAACACAGTGCAGAAGGGTGTGTCCAGGCCCAGAAAAATGGAAGGCAATTGAGTAGCTGGTGTTCAAGGACTATTAAGGATATGTGTACACCTCATGACACATGGAGTGAAAGCTTGTATTGTGACCTGGAAAACTTCCCATTCTCCTGTTGCCTCAACAGCCCCACAAAAAAGCTGTAAACTATGCCACCATGTGCACCAGTGTGAGAAGGTGGGCCCCTGCCACAAGTTCTCTTACCTACCTTCCTGACTGAGACCCAGGGCCATTTAAACTCACCAGTGAAATCCCCTTTCACCTTCCCCCTGTTCCTCTCCTCAGTCCTAACCAGTGATGCTGCATCCCCTTCAGAGAAGTCCACCATGGCACTCTGTGAAGGTCGATGGTGCTGGCAACCACTTCTTCACTGCTGTCGCTCTTTGTCTCCTGATCCCATGGGTATTGGGGGCACCATTCCTGGAGATCAGTGGCTCAAGATCTTACAGGCCAGGATCTTAGCAGGAACGTTTAATTCCAGCAACTCCCAATAACCAGAAGAGGTGAGCCAATTATTTCAAAGTAAAACATCTTTGCAAAATTGCTGGGCTCTACTTAGTGCCACTGCCTATCAACCTGCCAACTACTGCTCAGCTCCTGAGGTGTAAGAACGATCGGAAAAGATCTGGCCACCAGAGCTGCCTGAATGGATCCCAACCCAGCTGAAGTCACCTTAGAAAGGGAAGCTGCTGCCTACGAGAGGGGCTACATAAAGGAAGCATCCAAGGTCTTCTCAGACCCAGCGGCTCAAGAGCACAGGAGATCATAAGGAATTATAAGGTGAAACTTGCAATTTCACAAGACTAGAAATACCAATGATTCTTAAAGATTTCATTCAAAGAGGTGGGGAAAGGGAGCTGATTGGTTACTGAGAGCATTTAACATGGGTGCACATTCAGCCCCAGAGATGAGGCAGCTGCCAGCATTTGGAAAGAGGCTAAGATGCATAATTAAAGATATTTTGGCCCTCCAAGTTCAATCCTCACCTGATATTTTGGGGCTGAAGGACCTCAGGGAGGACAGAGGGCATCCCAAACGCCAGGGTAGGTGTGACAGAGACCAAAACTTTTGATGGGATTATATAGGCCTCAGATGAGGAATCTGAAGCCTCTACCACCACTTGGGACTCAGAAGCCCTGCCGTTAACTGAATTGGATTTTCATGGCCTGGAGATGCCCAATAGGAAACAGTAAAGGAAGCCCATGTGCTCCTCTGCAAAAACTGGAATGGTTCAATGGATCTATCAGTTCTTTGGGCATTCAGACAAGGAGAACCCTGAGCCCGTTTCTAAACCAGGAGGCCCTCTTTGTCACAGAGTCCAGGAGTTGTTCTTGCAGGCGCCCATCCCGATACAGAGCTTTGTTGCTTAACCTTATTTGTATATCTCACACCAAATGGGAGGCCACGGATGGAACTATCTCCAGACGTGCCACGAGAGCTCTGTGTACCCTGACTCACAAATTCTGATGTATCACATCCGCCGCCTGGTGTGTGGATAACCAACCCCCACGCCTAGCATTCTTTCCCGACTTGCTGACACCCCCTACTGCCTCCAGGCTGATAGTGGTAGAACTAGTCATGGCAAACACACTGCACCAGGTGTCAACAATCTTTATCAAACAGCTGCCCGTGATGGTGACCCCTGATGCTTTGAGTTTTCCTGTGAGAGACAGATGTGTATGACACCTCAACAAGCTCAAGTCCCTCTCACAAAGTGAGAACCTGTGGAGTTGCCCCTGCTGGTGAAGGTAGTAAACATGCCATAGTATCACCTGAAACAAGGTACTGGCCTTTGACTCGTTGTTCAAGATCTACTAAAAGAAGGGGAAATGATTCCTGCTATTTCTCCTTAATAGGAGTGGCACTTAACTGTTGATTATCGAAATCTTAAAGCTCAAGTTCCCCCCATCAGGGGTCCAACACCTAACATAATCCAATTAACTGAAGACATCAAGAGGGCACCAGTGACTACTTGGCCACAGTGGATCTGGCCCAGTATATTTTATTCTGGGCCTATGACCCCTTAATCACAGCCCCAGTTCGCCTTTACTTTTGAAGAAACCCAACATACATTTACAAAGTTGCCCGTGAGTTATTTAAACAGCCCAGCCCACAATTACTGCCAGGACGTGGACCAGGTCCCATCCTCACTCCAGTTCTTTATCCACCAGGTACCTCCCTTTTCCCATCAACCCAAGGATGCTGGGCAAAACAGGTAATTATCTATTCCCATCTTATTTTTTTATTTTTTTGGCTATGTCGTGTGGCATGCGGGATGTTAATTCCCCAACCAGGGATTGGGCCCATGCCCCCAGCAGCAGAAGTGTGGAGTCTTAACCACTGGACCACCAGGGAAGTCCCTATTTATTCCCATCTTAATCAGACTTGTGGTAGCCGCAGGAGACACCAGGTTTGGCACCAGTACAGCAGCCTTTGTCCAACAAGATCAGATCACGTCTGCCAACCAGCGCCTTTCAGCGGCCCTCTCAGATCACGTACAAAGGGTGCAGGAAACCTTCGCCCTTATTCAACAAACCTACAAGTCTCTGAGCCCAAATGGTCATGGATAACAGACTGGCTCCTGATTGTTTACTAGCCAGGAAAGGTGGCTCAGGAAAGCTACAGGCCAAGCTATGAGGATTAGGACAAGTGGTAAAAATCTTTTGTAACAGAACCAAAAGCTTCCAAAAGACTCCCTTAAACCCAGAGGTGCCTGATCTGTTCTCTTGCCTTTCCCCTACTACCTGCCGTGCTGGCTGCAGCCTGGGTTTCAAACCCTCATTATATATCTGGTAGGACCCTTCTTAGTTGTCACCTTTGTCAAATATTGCCTTTGGTGGCAAGAACAAACTATTCCTGTCACCTCTAACATCGCCACAACCCAGGTGGCAAGCGTCACCCATCCCAATGAGAGTTTATAACGATGTTGAGACACCACAGGGCCAACTATATTGCAACCTTTGAAGCTCCCTGTTTTCCTGCTCCCTCGGCATCCCCACAAAGAGGCTGTGAGCCTCCCCCCAGTGGCACCAGTGTGAGGAGGCTGGTCCCTGCCACAAGTTGCCCTTCTGGTCCTCCCCTGAGTGTGACCTAGTACGTTTAAATGCACCAATAAAATCCCCTCGTGTTGGGACTTCCCTGATGGTGTAGTGGTTAAGAATCTGTCTGCCAATTCAGGGGACATGGGTTCGAACCCTTGTCTGGGAAGATCCCACATGCCACGGAGCAGCTAAGCCCATACACCACAGCTACTGGGCCTGTGCTCTAGAGCCTGCGAGCCACAACTACAGAGCCCGTATGCCACAACTACTGAAGCCCGTGTGCCTAGAGCCCGCGCTCTACAACAAGAGAAGTCACCGCAATGAGAAACCCATGCACCGCAACAAAGAGCAGCCCCCACTCACCGCAACTAGAGAAAGCCCGCGCGCAGCAACAAAGACCCAACGCAGCCCCAAATAAATAAATAAATAAATCCCCTCGTGCCTTTTCTTGCATTCTCCCCCCAACCACCAACAGAGACACTTGCCAACAGATCCTCACCCTCTGCTTCCCCCCTGCTCATTTAGCCTGCTCCCTTGCGCTCCTCCCACGTGACCCCCCTCTTGGCGTGCAGTGACTGTCTCTCTGGACCTGTGAGCATAATAAACTTTGTTTTTTTCCTTAGGTTGTCCTGTGTTTCCTCTCGTGGCTGCATCTGCCTGGCCATGTCATAAAAGAGCACAAAATGGGTCTACTGTTGGTGAGCACTGGAGAGGGAGCAGTGGAGGATGGGTGGGGGACAGCCCTGGGTCAGAAGCCAGAGCTGCCCTGAGCAGCGGGCAGAGCTGAGGAAGAAAAGGAGAAAATCAGCCTTGGCCCCTTGTTTGACACCAAAACATCAGGGCACCATGGAGAGACTCCTGGTATGATTTGAACCCATCCCTGAGTTCCCTCTTCCCCACTTCCTCCCTCCAAGCACCTCTTGGCGTGGCTGTGATCACGACTCCACAGGCAGGCACAAAGGGCTCTCCCCACTGCTCCAGCTGAGTAATTTCCTGGGTCCTGGAAAATGTGAGTCCTAAGGGAGGGACAAGGCAGGCAGGTCAAAACAACCCGCTCCACGGCAGCCCACAGGGATGAAGACTGAATATTACAAACAAGAAGCTTGGAGAAGGATCTTGCAGGAACAACCCAGTCAAGCAGTGGCCGTGTTGGTACCTCGATTCCTGGCACAGGCCAATCCCATGTCAGCCAAAGGGAGAGGGCAGAACTGGGGGCACAGGACTGCCATGGATCTCCACAGCATCAGGCCAGGGAAAGGCCAGTAGCGTGTGATCCATCGGTTGGACTACAACACTTCTGATCCCCAAACCCTTTCCTGCACAACTTTGGGGCAGCAGCAGCTTGGGGACAGAAGGGGTAGTGTACCCAGCCCAGGCTTTCACTCACAACACCTACTACAGCACACAGGGAAGGACGCAGTACCCATGGACCAGCTTTGGGAAGGACAGACCTGCCCTTGGAGAAGGGGAAGAGCAGAGCCCTGCCTAAGCTGTGGGGTGCAAGGAACTTACCCAGAGAGGCCATCAGTGAGAAGTTCTCCAGCATCACACTGCGGTACAGGAGTCTCTGGGCTTTATCAAGGAGCCCCCACTCCTCCTGTGAGAAGTAGACAGCCACATCCTCAAATGTCACTCGGCCCTGCCAAGATGGGGATGGTTCAGTTTATGTGCAGCCTCCTTCCCAGGACTCTAAGCATCTCCCCAGATATCCACCCTCCTCCCAAGCCACCAACCTCAGAGGAGATCCCAGGCCCTGGTGCCATTGATGCTCACCCTCTGCTGGCCATCCCATCAATCACTGTGTTCGGCCCTCATTGACAACAGGCAGGGGGGTATGTGTCATCTGAGCCCTGGTGCTGGCCTGCAGAGCCTCACCCTCCTGCCAGACAGCTTACCTGGGATCCTCTAGATTGTGCTTCCCAAACACAACCAAAACTGAGTCACTGTCCTCCCCTCAGGCCCCAGTCCAAGGGCCTGGAGCCATCAGTTGACACTCCCTCCCAACATGTATATCGTTCTTTTTTTTTTTTTAAATATAAATTTATTTATTTATTTTTGGCTGTTTTGGGTCTTCTTTACTGCACGCAGGCTTTCTCTAGTTGTGGCGAGTGGGGGCTACTCTTCATTGTGGTGCACGGGCTTCTTATTGCACTGGCTTCTCCTGTTGTGGAGCACAGGCTCTAGGCAAGAGGGCTTCAGTAGTTGTGGAACACAGGCTCAGTATTTGTGGCTTGAGGGCTCTAGAGTGCAGGCTCAGTAGTTGTAGCACACGGGCTTAGTTGCTCCATGGCATGTGGGATCTTCCCAGACCAGGGCTCAAACCCATGTCCCCTGCATTGGCAGGCAGATTTTTAACCACTGTACCACCAGGGAAGCCCTATACATTGTTCTTTACACCACACCTCCTTTCACAGCCCCAACCCCTCACGGCCACCACCACCCACTACACAACATCCTGCATCTCCCTGGCCTCACCACGTGCCAGTGTGCACGTGGCATCCTGAGGGTGCTTGGCAAGTGCAATCAGAATCCTACTGTCCCAGTGTTCCAAAGGCACTAACTGCCAGGGGCAACCCCCAGGCCTGCTTTGAAGGCCTCCTTACTTGGCCCTTATCCTTGCTTCATCGTCAGCCACCCAAAACGATGCACAGATCTCAGGTACACTCAGCCCTCTTCCACTTCTGTGTTGCAAAGCTGTCCCCTCATCAGTCTCAGCTTCCTCTGATACTTATTCAAAGCCCAGGTCCAGAGACTTCCCTGGTGGTCCAGTGGTTAAGACTCTGTGCTTCCAATGCAGGAGGCTTGGGTTCCATCCCTGGTCGGGGAACTAAGATCCCACATGTGCGCAGCGTGGCCAAAAAATTAAAAAAAAAAAAAAAAAAAGAACAAAAGCCCAGATCCACCTGTCTCTCACATCAGGCCTAATAGCTGTCCCAGAGGACACTGTGTGATCTTGTGCTAACCTCCAGGTCACAGTGGGGATAAGAAAAAGTCTGGGGAGCCCATAGCTTGATGAATAAGCAATAACACCAGGTTTGCTGTCATCTCCCTGCCTTGTCTCATATCCACTCCCCATGGAAACCCTGGTCACCAGCCAGATCCTCCTCACTCCTACAACGCCTCCCCATGGCCACTATGTTCCCTCACGTGTTTCTGTGAAGCCCACCACCCCATCTAGCAAGAGACCCAGTCCTCGGCCCCACACACTCCTCCCTTGTCACCTAACACACTGCCACAGGACCTGAAGGTGCCCCCCGCCAAATCTGATCACAGTTCCATCCTGGTCCACACACCATCCATATTGTGGGTGAATCCAATCTGAACTCAAGATGTGTGTGTCCAGGTATCCACTGGATGAATCCACTCAAGGGTTTTCTGGAGCATCTCAGTTCAACAGCCAGAACCTAGCTCCTAATATTCCCACTGAAAATTACTCTTGCCGCCGACTTCGACATGGTAGTACTAACCCTGCTTCTAGCTACTAAGGCCAAACATCTCAGAGTCACCCGACTCTTCCTCTTCTCTCTCCCACCCTCCACATCAGAAAGTCTGCTCAGACCTACTTAAAAAAAACAGACACAGACTCCAACATGTCTCCCACCTCCACTGCCACTACTCTGGTCCAGCTACCAACACTCACCTGGACTATTGCAGTAGCCTCCTCCCTGGTCTCCCTGTAACCCAACAGTCTTCTCTCTACTCTGCAGCAGAAAATGCTTGTTAAGCCTGGGTCAGATCAGTTCCCTCCTCTGCTCCAAACCTTCTATGGCTCCCACCACCCTCCGGATAGAGGCCCACCTCTTCAGCCCACCATTCCAGGTCTAACGCCTGCTTCCTGCTATTTCCACCAGACATAATGGAGACCTAAGGTTGCCTGGTCATTCCCAGCTCAACCTCACCTCTAGCATTTTCTAATGTTGACCACTGTGAATGGAATTTCTTCTAAGCGTCATGCCACCGGTTGCCAGAAATGGAAACCAATCTGTATAATTCCTGGTCTAGACTCAGGGACCTGACCTTGGATGACCACCTTCCAGGGATCTCAGATGGCAGGGTAGGGAGAGTAGCAGGTAAAGTCCCAAGACACTACAATCCTGGAGCCCATGCAGGTGGGAGGTGAAAAGAGTGAAGACCGAGTATACCTTTCACTTACTCTTCATGGTCTGCAAGTGATTCTGCAGACACAGCAACCTATGGAAAAGCAAGGCTGTGAGAAGCAGGCAATAATGTTGGGCCCAAAGGCTCAATCAAGGTGCCTTACACCATCTGGGCCTCAGTCCTCAGTGATGCCTCTTACCAGCTGTGCGACCTTGGACAAATACTCGACCTCCCTGTGCCTCAGTGTTGTGGTCTGTCAAATGGGGATAACAATGGTGTCCACTCAGTGGGGCTGCTGTCTGCGTCAAATGCATTCATATGCAACAAGTTCTAAATATCAACTCTTACTGTCCTCATAAGTGATGCTTCTGTCAAGATTTCCTGGTAGGTATTAAAAATGCAGTTCTTTAACATGCCTTTTAACTAAGAAAATACAATATTGAAGATGTTTGATTTAATTGAATGCTTAGCAGTATATTGAAATTTCAACCAATTATTAAGTGTTTATAATCATTAACTTGTTAAAGCCATGTTATTTATTCGTTTTTTATATGTTATTTGTTATTTATTTTTTAATTGTTATTTTAATTTATGTACACACGTATATATGTATTTTTACCAGTTAGTGTTAAATGAGTATTTATTTCATAAACTCACGATTTAATAAACTGGGGACTTGGGCCTGAGAATATTGAGTAGATACTAGTCCTACTGGCAACTTAACTGCCTGCTGTACACTCTCCTGAAGGGAATCCTGCTAGGGGCATTTGCACTGGAGCAGCTGCTCATTCCTCCTGCCCTAAAAGCTGGGGGAACTTAGGCACCAAAGGAGTTGCTCTACTAGCCTCGCTGAGTATTCTTTTTCTCCACAAGGAGCGGAAATGAGGGCCTGCTGAGCCTGGAGTGGCAAATCTACACCACTGAACATCTCAGTCTCTACCCCAGACCTGGGTCCTTATATCCTATAACCCTCCATTCCTGCACACACCAGCCAGAACCACTTTGGAGCACAGGACTCCACCCCTTTGGAGGCAGCCCCACCCTCCAGGCTTAACTGAAATAAAAACTTTGATTCTCCTTCCTAAATATGACCCACAGTGCTTGCCCTGGTCCAGGCCACCACCCATCATCCCTTGGATATCTCCAGCCCAGATCCCTCCGCAGAAACCCATGAGTGAGTAAGCAAGCTACCCACATGACACCTCCACTCTGGGACATCTCAGGGTTACCATGTCCAAAATCCAACTCCCAGTCTTATCCCTGAAGCCTGCTCCCTGCAAACCAAGAAACAGCATCGTCCTTCCTTCCTTACTTTTTCACAGTCACATCTGGGGCAGCAGGAAATCCTGTCTGTTCAGAGCTTAAAGCCCATAAGAAATCTGATCAATCCTCCCCGCTGTTGCCACCAGCAATGGTCCAGTCCGCACCAGCACTCTCTATTAGTCTATTGTGCTTACTTACTCACAGGTTTCCTAGTCTCCACTCTTATCACCCCACCCCCGTCTGTTTTTCCCTGAGAAGCCTTTGGAAAACTTTGAAACATAGAGTCTCTCTACTTCACAACCCTCCGTGGCCACCAGCGACCGCAGAATGAAGGCCCAGCTGCTCCGGCTGCCTTTTCACGTGGGACTCATCCCCTTAAGCTGTTCCGTGCAGACTCTAGAGAAACTTCAAGTTTAAGCCTCTCAGTTCGGTTATTGTTCCAAGTCTTTGATTGTGCCGGTCCCTCTGCCTGTAACCCTCTCCCACACCCCATCATACTGGCTGACAGAAATGGGGGACCCCTCCCCCAACGAGCTCCCTACTGACTTGGACCCAGGGGCTCGAGCAGGGGACGATCAGTGGGGCCTTTTGTGTCCGGTGGGGTGAGGGCGGTGAGAGACCGGAGGACGAGTGTTTACCTGAGCCGGGACTCTAAGCGCTGCCGCAGCCATCGGAGTCTGTGGGCGGAGCCAGGCCGGGAGCGGCGGACCAGGTCGGGCCCCAGGCATCCCTGTCCCCTACCCAGAATCGGGTCACCTCCGGGCGCTGCTGCCCGAACGTCAGACCCGCCTCAGTGCAGTGCAGCGCCTGCCTCTTCTCGTGCCTTCCCGCTCTCGTCACCCCAGTTCAAAGCAGCTTTCCGGAGCCTCAGACAAGGCGGAGAGACCCAACAGACCCCAAAACGACCGCCCCTAAGCGGACGCCAAAAGTCCCGCCCAGCGTGTTCCTCTCGCGCGCGGAAATGTCTGTTTTCTTGGCCGAGCACAGCCACCGGGGACAGCAGCGCCTGCTGGGTAATGTAGTTCATACACCGCCAAACCTTGAGGAATTGGACACGTAATAGGGGCGGGGGGGGGGCACGCAGCTGTTTGCACGCGCCGTTACAGCGCGACCGTTACCGGGCAACCGTTACCGCCAGAACGCTAGGGGTGACTGTTAGCGCCAGACCTGAGCGGGGCGCCCAGGTTAGAGGTCCCGTTAGGCTAACGGTATGACTGGTGGTGGTCCTCCAGCGGAGAGTGTGGTAAGAGACGGATCCCGGATTCCCCCCACCCCAGGCCCTCTGGCCTTAGGCGGGTGGGTGAGCTGGGGGACCCTGGCGGGGAAGGCTGGGGGCTGTGTCCTGCAGAGCTCCAGAGCCCTTGCCAATGCCGCTCACTGGCGGGGCCCAGGACTTGAGGCGACGGCAAACGTCTCCTCTCATCCCCACCTCCGTGACCTAGTGGTGGCGGCCGTCTGCATGGATCGCGGTTTGCAGAACCCTGCAGACATGCACACACACGTCTCACCACCCCGTTTGGGCAGCCTGAGGAGATCGAGGGCCAGTTGGGTCCTTGGTGCCTTGCTCCCCCAGTGATGACGACTGGGCAGGGTCTGTGGACTTGGCCCTAAAGGCACCGCCAGCTAAGATCTACCTCTTCACCTGACAGGGTAACTGGCCAGAGCAGGGACCCCCTTCTTTTAGCCAGCACCTGGACCTCAGAGGGTGAAACTTGTGCCTTAGGACCTTGCTCTTTCTTGTCAGAACAGAGGATAAGAAATACAGGCCAGTCTTCTTTGGTGGAGTTTTACAGGAACACCGTTACCTGACCTCAAGAACAAAGGATCTGATACTAAGAAGTTTGCAACAACTAACCGCGCCCCTCCCTCACCTTTCCTATAAAAGGTCTTTGCTGACAGCTTTCAGAGAGTTCGGGGTTTTTAAGGCATTAGTCACCCGTCTCCTTTCATCGCCCTGCAATACGCCTTTTTCTGCTCCAAACTCCGATGTTTTGATATTGTTTGGCCTCACTCTGTGTCAGGCACAAGGACTTGAGTTCAGTAACAGACAGAGCTGCAGAGATGGAGGCGGAGGGGAAATCAGGGTCAAGAACTCTGCCAGACTCTCATCTAGAGACTATCCTTATTGTAGATTGGCCTGTATTTTAATGTTCCTGCACAGCTGGTGCTCCAGGCTTTCCTTCCCTTAAGGATTTAAAGAGGATCTTGAGGGCCAATAAAGCAGTTTCCTTGGAATGAGCCAGTTATACATTACCAATTTCCTTTGACAATGGGACGCCCAATATAAAAAACAATGGTGGTAAAGCGAAGACTCTGAGTTCTGGATGTAGGTGATGAGATAGTCGAGGATCCCAAGTGTTCACCTTCCTTCTTCACCCCAAACTCATCTGTGCCCTTTCCCTTCTTAAGGGCTCAGCATTGGTGTCCAAGCAGGACAATAAACCTCAAACCCATAAGCCAACACTCCTCTCCCACCAGATTTCTCCCCTTCATCCCTTATTACTCTTTTTGTTCCACTACCCTTCCATTTCGAGATACAAAGCTAACTCCCTGCAGGTGGGAAGGATTTTGGACCATTGTTGACACCAGGCAGCTGTTGATAAAAGAGATGCCAACACTCTATTATGTGTTCTCCTACCACCTACTTTACCACTGACTCCTTCTTTTGTGTCAATCTTCATTTCCCTGATTTTTCTCCTGTAAGTTTCGTCTGTGGACTGATCAGTGACTAACCTCCTCACAGCTTTGGAATGACTCATGAGGGCAAAAGATGATGAAGACTTCACTGCTTCCTGGAACTTTCTGGAAGGGGGTGTTCAGTACTAGCTGATTCCATTGTATATATTCTTGCCTTCTTTGTCATAGATTAATTGACCATAAGTGAATGGGCCACCATCTTTTTCTTAATCACCAGTAAGCAGGGACTCAGGGGTTCTGTCACTGGGAAGGGCTCTATATAGGTCTGTTCAGTTTCAAGACCAGTCTCCTCAAGGAGGCATTCAGATTATCCCTGGGTCGCCAATGATGAGGTGAAAATTGTCCACTCAGACAAAGCCTCCTGTGACCAATGCCTTGGCGAGTGGATCCTCACAAAGAGATGGTGTGTCAAAGTGACAGTCCCAGCTCACCCATATTTATAGCACATTATCTCCAAGACCAGATATTCATTTTGGGAGGGGGAGAGTTTCTAATGCCAACTGTGTCACCTCAGGTCAGCTTGGCAGGAGATCCCCAAAATGTCTGCCTCTTCTTATCAGCACACATGGATCAGTCGTGGCTTAGTTACAGCAATGACTGAAAGTGAAGCCTCAGAAAAAAAAAAAAAGTGAAGGCTCCTAAGACATGGAGTCAGCCTCCAGACAAGGCTTTATTTCATGCTTGATGGAACTGACACACATACCTCAAAAGGCTCCTTCCAATTGTATAATTTATACACACATCACATCAGAAATCACACACATCACAAAAGGAGTCAATATTGGAGTTAAGAACATAGGATGATAGAAACCCAAGTTACATTAGTTATTTAGATCAGACCACAATGTGGCATGTAAATGGGAGGGAGGAGATTCAGGAGAGATAGTCCCACTGACAAGTGTGAGATGAGGTGCAGATAAATTCCCCTATTAAGCCAAGCACAGAAGATATGTGTCATTTTCTTGAAATCACATCTTAGAAGAGTAGATTCTGGATTATTCACCCTATCAATTACTGATGAGCTGTGGAAATGAGCTGACCACCATATCATGAATCTCTGTGGATAAATCTAACAAACATGTTACAGAATCTAGTCAGAAAAATGCATACATGGGCTTCCCTGGTGGCGCAGTTGTTGAGAGTCCGCCTGCCAATGCAGGGGACACGGGTTCATGCCCTGGTCCGGGAGGATCCCATATGCCATGGAGTGGCTGGGCCCGTGAGCCATGGCCGTTGGGCCTGTGCGTCCAGAGCCTGTGCTCCGCAGCGGGAGAGGCCACAGCTGTGAGAGGACTGCGCATCGCCAAAAAAAAAAAAAAAAAAAAAAAACATACACTATGATACAATCTATGGAAAATTCAGAATTTGACAATAAAAGACAGTCTATCGTTTAGTGAAGTATAGAATAGATAAGCAGTAAAACTATAAAGACATCAAAAGAATGATTATCAAAATGTCAGGTGTGGGGACTTCCTTGGCGGTCCAGTGGTGAAGACTCCATACTTCCACTGCAGGGGTCGCAGGTTAGATCCCTGGTTGGGGAACTAAGATCCCACATGCCATGCGTTGTGGCCAAAAAATTAAAAAAAAGAAAATGTCAGGTGAGCTCTAGGTGCCCAGAGGAACATGTAAATGTAACAAGGGACAGGGGATGCCTAAAAAAAATTACACGAGGTGAGTTTTATAGGTGTGGTCTTTGTAAAAGATAAAAACAATTTATACATCTCATATGAACATCCCACTGAATGTATGACAGTTTTTAAAATTAAAAAAGCTAGGTAGACAGTTTGTTTATTTTTATTTTTTTGCATTTAAAAAAATTTATTTTTTAAAATTTATTTTTGGCTGCATTTGGGTCTTCATTGCTGTGCGTGGGCTTTCTCTAGTTGCGGCAAGTGGGGACTACTCTTCTTTGTGGTGCACGGGCTTCTCATTGCAGTGGCTTCTCTTGTTGTGGAGCACGGGCTGTAGGCACGAGGGCTTCAGTAGTTGTGGTGCATGGGCTCAGTAGTTGTGGCACACGGGTTTAGTTGCTCCGCAGCATGTGGGATCTTCCTGGACCAGGGCTCGAACTGTGTCCCCTGTATTGGCAGGCGTATCCTTAACCACTGCACCACCAGGGAAGTCCCTATTTTTTTGTATTTTTAAAGTTTACTTTATCTGTTTATACACAACCTTGTTCCAGAAATTGTTTAAGGTGGCTTAAAATCCAAAAAATAAACCAAGGAATTAGTAACAGAAGAACCAGGAATAAAACATGTACAAAATGCTTATACAATTCTACTCGTTTACTCTGGGTAGACCATAAATTTGGCTCTAAGCTTTTTAGCAGGCAGTTAGAAGACGAAACTTAATTAGTTACATCATTTACAGTGTCCATAAAACAAAAAAACCCAATTACCCAAGCAAAGCACTGTTATTCCTAATATTAAGACCAGAAAGAAATTTCTCAAGAGGCTTCATAAAGAGATCAGTGTACGATGTAATAATCAGTGTTCTCAGTAGCAACCTAATGGGAGACTCAGAGATGAACTTCTCAGGGCTCTTTCTTCAATACATGCAGATGGCATCACACCAACTTGAAAATCAGGAAAAGCAATTTTGTCATGAGTTTGAGGGTTGAGAGATGAACACAATATGATCCGGTCAAGGTACTCAGCTCTCTGCTCAGCAAAACCACACTTAAATTTTAGAAAACCAGAGTTGAATCCAGTACCCAGAATGACTCCAGAGAAGTCATGAAAACCCTAAAATTCTGTGTAACATTTTTTTTCTTTTTGGCTACACCGCGACTTGTGGGATCTTAGCTCTCCAACCAGGGATTGAACCTGGGCCCAGGGCAGTGAAAGCACAGACTCCTAACCACTGGACCACCAGGGACTCCCCTATACAACCTCTTCAGAATAGGTGTATTTATTCTTCTTGACAGAAAACATAGTTTATCAGATACTCTATGTACCCAGTTGGTACCCAAAAGTTAGGACCCATTTCTTTAGACAATCTTGAGAATTAAACAAACTACAAATCATTAATACTATTCAGATACTTTTTTTTTTTAAATCACAGCCTAGCTTTTTTTCCCCTCTGCAAAAGAACATTCTTTGTTTCTATTTGGCACCACGGCTCAGGTGAAGGTTTCAGGGTGGTTAAAAACTTGCTTCCTGGCTGAAGGAAGAGGCTCGGGCAGAGATCTCGAGGAGGGCAGAGGCAGAGGGGTCCCGCAGAGGCCGCTGGGCTCCGGAGGCTCCTAGTCATGCTTGCAGGACAGCCTTTGGAAGACACTTGCCCAGCCCGGCCTGGAGGCCAGCCATCCTGCGCAGGTTGGTCAGAAGGTGGCCCATCTTCTTGAGGAGCTTCGTCTCCTCTTCCAGGAAGTGGCTCTCCAGGAACTCACAGAGCTGGGCGTCTGCGGCTCACAGAACCCAGGGCATGCAGATCCAAGAGGGCCTGGTTCAGGCTCTTCTCCAGGGTTATGGCGGCCTCCATGGGTCCACGCTGGCACTCCGCTCGTTCGGGGACAGCTTTTGCCCGTCCTGGACCAGGGTGCAGCTGCCCCACTGCTTCCACATCTTCAAGAGAAGCTGGGCACCTTTGTGCTTCTCCTCAGCCAACTCCCGAAAGAAGAAGCCCACACCCTCCAGAGCCACCTCGTCAGCTTCAGAGTAGAAGGTCAGGGAGAGGTAGGTGGATGAGGCCTGCAGGTGCGGGTTGATCAGGCGGCTGACGGCGGCCTCCACCTTGGCATAAGAATTCTGCTAGATCTGGGTGCTCATGGTTAGTCAGCGGTGAGGAGGACTCTCTCCACAAAGTGTGGTGTGAAGCTGCAACAGTTTTATTTTGTCACAGGAATTGATAAATTGATGATCTCAACAGACTAAAACAGCTTCAAATGGGTGTGGAGTTTGAAATAACTTGATTAATGAGAAAAGAACAGACTATTTAATCATTTAGTTTAGGTAAAATGATTATCTACTGTCTGAAAATGTACCTCAGATTTGTTTTAATCAGGTATGGTAACACAGACAGACACAAATAATTTTCATGAAGGAAGAAGATTACACACAGATCCCTAGAAACAGAAGGCAGGGCATGCCATGCAGGGCCACATGGGGAAGCACCAAGGTGGATCATGAGGCAGAAGGGGGAGGGGGAAAGCATGTCCCAGAGCCTTTATTGGAGTTGTCATGAAAAGGAATGGGTGAGGCTGAGTAGGTACACCGAGTAAGGCTAGGATTGGATACTTTGAATACTGTCGCCAGACTCTGGGCTAAAGGAGTAATTAGTAGGACTCCACAGCTGTTACTCCTTCTGTATGAAATCCACAACTCCATTCCTGAAAGCTGTCGATATTTTGTTTACTCCGTAAAGAAGAAAGAGGCCTCCATTCACCTGCAGGAGAGCACTAGAGCAGAGAGCATGGGTTATGTTTCTGAGTCTACCTCAGATTGGCTGTGTGGGACTTCAGAAAGCTGCTATGCCTCTCCTGGATTTTGTCACTACATATATTTACAATGAGGCTGACCACAGACAGGGCAAGGTTGTGCATGATCAATGGTAACTGTTGATGGGAAGTGTGTTACTAACCCCAAAGCTAAATTTTGGAGGGTAGGTAACAGGGAAGACTGAGATCTTTGTCCCTTTGGCCACCGATGTGCTTTTTAAAAAATTTTTTGGGGGGCTTCCTTGGTGGCGCAGTGGTTGGGGGTCTGCCTGCCGATGCAGGGGACACGGGTTCGTGCCCAGGTCCGGGAGGATCCCACATGCCGCAGAGCAGCTGGGCCCGTGAGCCATGGCCACTGAGCCTGCACGTCCGGAGCCTGTGCCCCACAACGGGAGAGGCCACAACAGTGAGAGGCCCACGTACCGCAAAAAAAAAAAAAATTTTTTTTGGATGCACTGCGCAGCATGTGGGATCTTATATCCCCAGCCCAGGGTGGAACCCACGCCCCCTGCACTGTAAGTGCAGAGTCTTAACAACTAGACTACCGGGGAAGTCCCATACTGGAAGTCCCATTTGTCCACTCAAATTTGCCAATATAACCTGATTTGTTTTGAAATCACCTTCTGTCTGATGTGTGGAGCATGAGCTGAGGTAGAGCAAGAACTGATGCTGATACAGGGTGGAGGCTGTTTTGTAGTCCAGAAATGTACTGTTGGTAGACCGGCCCAAGGGGGTGGAGTTGAAGGTGTTGAGAAGCAGATGTGACAGGACATGTGGATGGTTGTGATGACAGAGCAAGGCTCAGGCAATGAGAGTTATCCCCCTCAAACACTCTGTATCTGTGGGCCAGCAGGGCTTTTCCTGTTCTGGTTTCTTGGTCAGTGCCCAGGAAAAACATGTTTAGGGAATAAATAAAGCTGAAGGCTAATATTTCTGGGACAAGAAAAAAGGCAAGACTTATCCCTGTCCTCATGTCAGTTACCTGGGCTGTTGAATTTTCCATGACCTCATTTCTCCAACACAGAAGGGGCCAGATAGATGACATTGGATTGAAGGCTTTGTTGGGCAGTGGTTAAAGCTGTGGCTCTGTGGACTCCATTCCCAGATGTGCTACTTAACAGCCATAACTGAGAGTAAGTCATAGACCCTTTGCTGCCTCAGTTTCCTCATATTAACCTAGGTGACAAATCCACCTCATAGGACTAGTCCTGTTTCTTTTACTACTGTTTTTACCATTCTATTGATCATTTATATTCCAAATTTTTCCTTTTCTAGTTTGAAAAGTATATTCTGGTTGCATTTATTATATTTAAGCTAAAAATTGCAAAAGCTTATTTAATACATTAGAGTATAGGGTTAGAAATAAATTTATTCCTGATTGGAAATATAAGGGATTCAGAACATTAAGCAGCTAGCCTCCTCTCAATGTATATGTTCTGAGGTTATACATGGAATTCCATCACTTTAACTCTATAAGGAGACATATTCATGTTTTACAGAGATAACGAGCAGTTATTTTAATCAAAAGATGCACACTTCTCTCAATCCTCATTCCAACTCTCTTTGCAGAATTTTCGTCTGGATCAGCCTTCTTTGTACTTGAATATTATTTTCAGTTCAGAAAATTATGTTTAGAATTTTATTTTCTGTGGGTTTGTTTTCCATTACAGTCGTTATGTTTATCCTCAAATAGTCTTACATCACACTTTCTTAAAAGGCATTTTTACTGTGTATAGAAATTTCGTATGGTAGTTATTTCTTCTGCACAGAAACAATTCTTATTGTCCTTCTAATTGACAAGTGGCATTTGGTAAATTACCTTTGTCCATGGAAAATAATCAATAAACAACCTACAATGGGAATAGAAAAGAGGTTTTTTTGATCCAAACTGAGGACTATAGCCCAGGAGACAGCTTCTCAGATTACTCTGAGGAACTGCTCTAGAGAAGCATGGTTTTGAGCACAGTTTTATATCTTGTTATAAGAAGGAACATCAAACAAGTCAGGAATACACTCCTTCAACGTTTCAAAGAAACAAAAACAGATCAGCACATACACAACTCAGTATGGCCTTGTCACCTGGGAAGAAAGTCTTATGATCAAAGGAGTACTAGCATTGGCATCCCTGGAAGGGAGGCCTTTAATCTTTATCTTTAAAATGGACATTCCTTACTTCTGGTCAATGTGCCTTTTTCTTTAATAATTAAAGCAGATGTACAGTGCATATTTGGCCACAAACAGGCTGTTTTGGTTAGCCTGAAGTTCAAGTTAAATTATATATAAGCCAGAATGACTTCCCCATACCTTAAGAAGTGAACATTTCTTCCGTCACTTTTCTTTTCAGGTCTTTGTAAAATACCTAAAAGGAATTGAATACATCTGTGTATACAGAGTGAAATATTTCTGTAATAGGGGCGGAGTAGGCACTAGCTATAGCAGCCTCCCTCAGCCGTTGGTCAGCACCGCAGTGGGCCCCTTCCCCTCTTTTATAAAAGGAGCCGGAATCCGGACTGAGGGATGATGGATTTTTTTGAGATACCAGTCGGCCTTATTCTGGGTCTGCTGGCTTTCCGATTAAAGTTATCCCTTGCTCCAAAAGCTCGTCTCCCAATTGATTGGCCTGTCGTGAGGCGAGCAGAACGAGCGTGGGCTCGGTGACATTTCTTGTAAAAAGTATTACTCACTGGGTTAGACACAATCACTGATTATAAAGGCAGGAGAAATATTTTCTGAGGTAACCAGAGACACCAGCATTGTCCACCTGTTCATCAGTGTCCCACATCCCTATTGCACTTAACGTGGTGCCCGTGTCTGTAGGCTCTGCTCTTGTTCCTGATTCTAAATGCTGAGGCCCACACAACAAACCCAAGTGCTTCGCGCTACGCTGTGTATATTTGATAACAAATACTATTTATTAGCTTCCAGCTATGGAGGTCTGAGCGACATTAGTATATGGTGTGTGCATTTGATTTTTCTGGTGAGCATTCCCTATGTAAAGAAGCCCCAAATAATATGTTTCTGAACATTTTTGTGATGTGTTACAGACTACACTCACCGGAAATATGGGTGCGTCTCCTTTAAGAGGAAGCAACGCTCCGCCTAATCCTCAAACTAAACGATGCAATTTCTAGGCTCCGCTAGCTAGGTGGCTCCGCCTTTGACCTGGAGGTGGCGCGGAAGTCCCACTCCATCGTTGGTGCTGTGGGAACTACATTACCTAGGAGTCCTGGCCACTCTGGGCCAATGAAGGCCCAGTAAAGGGGCGTTTCCGTTCGTACGGAGGACGCCGGGGCGGGACTTCCTTTTCCGTTGTTGGGCGGACATTTTCTTTGCTTTCGGATTAGTCCCCCGAGTCAATCTCCGGAACGCGGCGTCACACCCGAGGTGACAGGACAGGGAAAACGCGAGAGGCGTTGTCTGCGCTAAACAGAGACGGACCTGAGGATCGGCAGTGGCACCGTTCAGGTGACCCGGCCGCCGGAGCCTGGGACCTCGCACCTGTCGCTCTCCAGTTACTCCCCTCCCCCTCGCCCTCCCCGATCCTCAGGTGCCGATGGCGGCCGCCCTGCTGACGGACCCGGCGCAGGTGGGTGCTGCACCCCTGGATTGTTCCCCCGACCTCCATCTCTGAATCCTGAAGCCTCGAATGAGGGACGCCTCAGGTCCCTGCAGCTCAGGATCATGTGTCCAGACAGTGGGGGCTCTCTTGGTCGGGTCCCATTTCTGACAGCCAACATGATGGGATGTGGAAAGATGTTACAGGCGAGGGGCCAGCATGTGCAGAGGCTTGGAGGTGCGACACAGCCGGAGCATTTGGGAAATCTAGGGCCTTTGGTGTCTGAAAAGATCAAGAGTCCGAGCAGCTGTGCCTCAATTCTCAGGGTGATGGGAGCTACGGAAGATTCTGAACAGAGAGGCAATATCTGATGGTTTCAAAAGTATTCCGTAGACTGCCCAGGTGTGTACAGACTTGAGGTGAGGGTGCGGACAGTGGGCCCCAGAAAGGTTGAGACATAGTCCAAGGCAACACAGCTGGACTGAGGCTCAGAGGACAGACGGCCCCAGGTCTGTGGCAGGGCAGGAGTAGAAGATAGGCCTGAGCCCTTGGGCCTCTTCCATGGTTGCTTGTCTCTCATAGTCTCCCTCTCACCAGAGGTTCCCCTGATCTCAGTAGTAATTATGGGCTTTATACAGGTGAGGGAAGGATGTCCAGGCTCTCATCGATTCCACCCCCACCCGTGAGGGCTTCAGGATTGTGGTGTCATAGAACACTTTACTTTTTTAAAAATAAATTTATTTATTTTTGGCTGCGTTGGGTCTTCGTTACTGTGCGCGGGCTTTCTCTAGTTGCGGTGAGCGGGGGCTACTCTTGGTTGTGGTGTGCAGGCTTCTCACTGCAGTGGCTTCTCGTTGCAGAGCACAGGCTCTAGGCATGCGGGCTTCAGTAGTTGTGGCACGCGGGCTCAGTAGTTGTGGCTCACGGGCTCTAGAGTGCAGGCTCAGTAGTTGTGGTGCATGGGCTTAGTTGCTCTGCGGCATGTGGGATCTTCCCGGACCAGGGCTCAGACCCATGTCCCCTGCATTGGTAGGCGGATTCTTAACCACTGCACCACCAGGGAAGTCCCGAACACTTTACTTGTACTCTCCCAGCTCTTGTGTCTGAGGACCCTGGAGAAACCCCAAGCCCAGGGTTCTGGGTCTAGACCAGGGGTTACATGCAAGGGTTCCCGTTTTCTGGTGACCACTGGAATAAGGTGTGGAAGTTTGTTCCAGGAACAGGAACCAGCGTGTGCAAATACTTGAAGGAGAGATTGAGATGGGAGTTTTCAAGAAACTACAGATCTCCACCATATCTGGTAGCAATCAAGAGCAGGTGGGCAGGAGTCAGGCCTGAAATGGCCAGCTGACAAGCGAGAACTCTGTTCTGAGGGTGGTGTAGCCATGGCGGGTGTGGAGCAGAGGAGGGAGGTAATCTGATCCAGGTTTTAACAGCCTCTTTCTGGATGCCAAGTGGAGAACAGACTGTGTGTGGTGACGGAAGAGGGAATTAGGATAGAGACAAGGAGACCGGGGAGGAGACTGCTTCAGTATTCCAGGTGAGTGGTAATGGTTGGCCCAGAGGGCTGGCTCTGTAGATGGGAAAAGTGACTGGGTCATATTTTCTGATGTGTGAAGGAGACAGCCCCAAGATGTTAGGCCTTATCAGTCAGAAGGGTAGAAGCTCCATCAGCTGAGATGGGCAAATTAGCGGTAGAAGTAACTCTGCATGGGTATCAGGAGTTTATTTGTGGCCATGTGAAGAGTCTGAGATGTTCCAGAAAACACTGAGTAGAGGTGTCAAGTGAGCTGCTGGACACAGGGCTGAAGTCCTGTGGAGGGGCTCAGGATGGAGAACATCCAAAAAGCAGAAGATGGTGTGTACCTAGGTCTACAAGGGAGAATCTACACATCACAACGGCATTGCAGTTAATGAGCCAGGAAGGTGATGGTGGAGGCCAACAACTGGGTGGGGAGCCAAGAGCTGTGAGATTGAGAGTGATCCAAAAGACTGGTGTGCATGTGGCAAAGGAGTATGAACTGATGGCCCTTGGTCCCTGGTGTTGGGGACTTATGGGAGAAAGATGAGCCCAACTTTGGTTGTCTGGTAAGCATGGTCTTAGCAACTCCAGGAGAACTGGCTGGAAGGACGTGGGTGGGGATGCGGTGCGGCCCCACATGCCAGCCCCAGAGCTTAGATGACGCCTTTCTGCCCACCTGCCTGTTGTTGGTATGGGTGGACACCGTGATCAAAGGGACCTTAAGGAGAGAGCAGACATATGTGGCACCTGGCCCTGGTATTTCCAATGAGTTGATGACCTAGGTCGGAAGGAATGCTGAAGGGAGCTCTGTGGGGGCAAGATGGGGGTCCTTAGGAGAGAGACTACTCACAGACTCGGCTCTCCCCATTGTGGCAGGGGAAAGTGAACTTTGAGGACGTGTTCGTGTACTTCTCCCAGGAGGAGTGGGGGCTCCTTGATGAGGCTCAGAGGCTCCTGTACCGCGAAGTGATGCTGGAGAACTTTGCCCTTATGGCCTCACTGGGTAAGGCCCTCACATCCCCTGCAGTGTCCTGGAGTGGGCTCTCCCCCTTCCCTGTTTCTTCTATCAGAGCCGTAGGCATTACCTCCCTCCCCCGTTCCCTAGGGTAGGTGCTGTGGATGCCAGGTATGAGCTTTGTGCACTAGCACCTCTGACTTCTGAGCAGTCCCAGTACCTGCTGCCTTGAAGGCTTACATGGATGGATGCAGGCATGAAGCGTCCTGCTGTCACCCAGTGGATCATCTCCAGTTTGTTCTCTCCCTTACTGGGTGCATCTGTCCAGATCCATGCCATCCCTGTGCCCCAGGTTCTACCCCCTTCCTCTTGCTGACATTTCTAGTAGCCTGCCTGTGTCAGGAATTGCAAGGACCAGTATGGTCACTACTTGTTGGGACCGCTAGGCTATTCCTGCAAGACACTTCTTCAGAGTTATTTTTATAGTATTTAGTTGTCTTCTCTGAGGGGTGGGTCACCCAGACCAGTGCTGGCCATTTACCTGTCTTTTCCTTAGGATATGCATCTTCCATGTTCCATGGGATTGCCCCACTGGAGCTGGACAGTGAGCCCTGGCTATCTGAGTGGGCCAACATGACTCCAGCCATGACCAGAGAGGCTCAGGGTGGGGGTGGCCCTGGTGGGTCGGAGCTGGGGAAAGGTGTGATGTCGGGTTGGGTTCTAATCATTCCCCAACCTCTCTGTGCCCACAGTTGTTTGAGTGCCAAGGCCAATGGCCACACTTCATTCTTATCTTTACTTTCCCATTTACATACTTATCTTTTATATTCTGACTTTTAGCCTTTGACTGTTCCCCACCTCTGCCCACATCTCAGCTGTTCCTCTCCACTGCTTTCCAAAACTGGCTTATATGCTTAATGTGTCATGAAATGTGCACATACCTCAAATAATTCTTAAATACCACCTAGTCTATTTGATTGTAGCTATTCAGGGAACACACCCTTCTGTACATCACCCTAGCAGCCAAGGCCTTGCTAAAATCCATTTGTGGATGACTTCATTAGACACCCTGTTCTTCCTAGGCTGTTCCCCACATTTGTGTCCTCTTCCCATCAAGGCCACTTCCATCCTGTGACCTTTAGATGCCAACTACTTCATAGCAGCCCTTTACTCAACTTGAGCTCTGGCCTCTTGTCTGATAGCAGACCTTCATGTTAGTTCTGATAGATACACATTTGTAATGAGACTGCCCCTTCCCACCAGTGTCAATGTGTCCTTCACCAGCATTTGTCTGCTTTCAGGTTGTTCGCATGGAATGGAGGAGGAGGAGATACATTTTGAGCAGAGCGTTTCTGTAAAAGGAGTGTCACAGGTCACGATTGCTAAGACGATTCCGTCTTCCCAGAAGGCCCACCCCTGTGAGACATGTGGCCCGATCTTGAAAGATGTTTTGTACTTGGCTGAGCACCAGGAAACACACCCTGGGCAAAAACCATACATGTGTGTGGCATGTGGGAAACAACTCTGTTTCAGTGCAAACCTTCACCACCAGAAGCAGCACAGTGGAGAGAAACACTGCAGAAGGGATGAGGGTAGGGCCTTTCTTGTGAACAGCTGCTCTGTCCAACCATTGGACATGCCCTTTACCACAGGGGAGGGTTGTAAGGACTTCCCAACTAGCTCAAGCATATTCCAGCACCATGCTCCTCTTAGTAAGTGGAAGCCACAAAGTAACACCAAGTGTGCAGAGGCCTTTCACAGTGGACAAAGGCATTACAAGTGCAATGAATGTGGGAAAGCCTTCAGCCGCAAAGACTCACTTGTTCAGCACCAGAGAGTCCATACTGGAGAAAGGCCTTATGAGTGCAGTGAGTGTGGGAAAACCTTCAGCCGCAAACCCATACTTGCGCAGCACCAGAGGATCCACACTGGAGAAATGCCTTACGAGTGTGGCATATGTGGGAAAGTTTTTAACCATAGCTCTAACCTTATTGTACACCAGAGAGTCCATACTGGAGCAAGGCCTTACAAATGCAGTGAATGTGGGAAAGCCTACAGTCACAAATCCACACTTGTTCAGCATGAGAGTATCCATACTGGAGAAAGGCCTTATGAGTGCAGCGAATGTGGGAAATACTTTGGTCACAAATACAGACTCATTAAGCACTGGAGTGTTCATACTGGGACAAGGCCTTATGAGTGCATTGCATGTGGGAAGTTCTTCAGCCAAAGTTCCGACCTTATTGCACACCAGAGAGTTCACAATGGCGAAAAGCCATATGTGTGCAGTGAGTGTGGAAAAGCCTTTAGCCACAAACATGTGCTTGTTCAGCACCATAGAATCCACACTGGAGAAAGACCGTATAAGTGCAGTGAGTGTGGGAAGGCCTTCAGGCAAAGAGCTTCCCTCATCAGACATTGGAAAGTTCATGCTGGAGAAAGGCCTTAGGATAGCAAGGAATATGCCATAGTGGGTGACACCAGAGAGAAGCTCTGAGAGTAGCCTATGTGAGTAGCCATCAGCTGGAAGATGAGTCTCATACATTTGAACTCCCACCCTGAGGAGATGCTTCTGTGTGCCAGCTATATGGGAAGGTTTCTGGAGAAATATTGCACTTCGTAACATGCCTTTGTTCACTGTGAGAGGCCTCTGCACACTTGCCAGAAGTATATCACTGCCAGTGTCTCTGAAAGAATCCATATGTCTGTGCAACAGCAGGGTGCCACATTGTGTGTAAGTCACCCCAGAGTGCTTTGATGGGCAAGATCTCTGCTCTTCCTCCCTTCCTTGGAGGGAATCATCGGTAGCCTGAGCCCATTGAAGATCCTCATTCCTTCCTGCCCCCCTACTGGTTAAGCGTGGATGTGACCCAATTTTGGCCAGAAGAACGTAAGCTTTGTTCTGCTGGCTGCTTGCAGAGATTTCCATTTTTTAGAATTTATTGGTCTCATGTGGCACTCGTGATGGATTTGTCCAGCCCCCAAGTCACCTAACTTGGGAATTTTCTGACTCATATTCTTCTGGGTTTGCAACAAATACCTTAGTTTTTAACTACATTGAATCCTGGGGATTCTGTTCACTTTGTGGGTTGAGTTGAGAACAGAATTGGGCTCTGCCAGCCTGAAAGAATGAACAGCTTGTGTGAGAGGTCCAACTGTTGTGTCTCAGTGGTATTTGCAGAATGGTGAAGAAAGAACAGCTCTTATTCTAGTTTCAGCCTAATTTGCATTGCTACTCAAGGCCTCCTAGGAAAGAATACCAATCTTTGCAGGCCTAATCGTGTGTCCTGTATGCCAAGATGATTTGTGTGACCAAGGTCTTCTTGAGCAATGGGCATTCGTCATGACAACTTCTGATGTGCCTGGGAGCAGCATGAATTGGGTCCCTTGTTCCCAGGGAATGCTTCATATTCCCCAGCCCTCTTTAGGAGAGTTTGATTCCCTGGGACCTACCAGCATCCCTGAAATCTATTATTTGGTAGGCAGATGTCACTGTCCCCTAAAAGGACATCTGATAAATAGGAAGTTGGGAGACTATAGCCAACTATAGGGAATATAACTCTTCTAAAGGCGTACCCACAAATGTTTCTATCACTGTGACTTTTGTATGAGGGTTTATGGAACTTCTCAGGACTCATATTTGTGTCTCATAATCTTACGGCTACAGTTACAGTCTGAGCAATCTAAACATTTTCTGCAATTAATTGCACATATTTATAGTGTATAATTTGATACGTTTCGATACATGTTTTCACCTTTGAAACAAAGTTTCCTGATTCCTTTTATAATATCTCTCGCCCTCACCCATTCCCAGGCAATCACTCATCTTGCTTTCTGTCATTATAGATCTGTTTGGATTTCCTAGAATTTTAAATGTGTGTGTGTATAGAATAATTTAAAAGGTACTAGTATGTATATGGCTTTTCAAACTATGCATAATTATGTTGTGATTTATCAGTGTTCTGTGTATCAGTAATTCATTCTTTTTCATCCATACTTTTGCTTAAAGTATTCCACTTTAGAGAAACAGTTCCAAAGCAAGTGACCCAGGAGAGAACTCACAGGAATGAAGCCACAGTATCTGTGGCTCATAACCTTCACCTGGAAGTGATGTGCCATCGTTTCTGACTTACTCTGTGGGTAACACAGACTAATCCTGGTTCAGGGTGGAAGGGGACTCACTTCACAACAGTGAAAATACAAAGAGGTAGGGATTTGTGGGAGCATTTCTTGAATACTGGTGACCACAATCATAGTTGTTTTTCTTTCTTTTACCTTTTTAGTCTTTTAATGAGGAATCATATTGACTGATTTCAAAAGTTAAACCAACCTTGCATTTCTGAGGTAAACCCTATTTGGTCATAATGTACTACTCTTTTATGCATTGTTGAATTTTATATGCTGGTTTTCTTTTTTCTTTTTTTTTTTTTTAAGATTTTTGCATCTATGCTCATGAGGGATGTTAGTCTCTAATCTTTTTAATGCATGAGTTTGGTTGCTGTCAGTGTAATGCTGGCTTTACATAATAAGTTGGTTAAGTGTCCCCTGCTCTTCAATTTTCTGGAAGAGTTTGTGAAGAATTGACATTATTTCTTTCTTAATTGTTTGGTGGAATTCACTGGTGAAGTATTTGGGCCTGGAGTCTATTTTGTGGGAAGGTTTCTAACTATAAATTTAATTTCCATAGTGAACATAGGTTTATAGAATTTATCTTTTTTTTTCCCCCTACAGTGAGCTTTGGTGATTTGTATCTTTCTTAAAGAGTTTGTTTATTTAAGTAGTCAAATTTTTCAAGCTATCCTTTCATTATTTTAGTACGTGTAGAATCTGTAGTGATGCCACCTCTCTTATTCCTGACACTGGTAATGTCTATATTTCTCTTTTTTTCTTCATCAGTAGTTTATCAGCTTTATTGATCTTCTGAATGCACTTGATTTCACTGATTTTTCTGTTTTTTCCTGTTCCTTTTTTTCCCCCCATTTTGACTTTTACCATTGCCTTTTGCTTTTATTGTATTTCATTTCTGTACTTCTCCTACTTTTTAACATAGATCCTGAGATCCTTCATTTGAAAATTTGGGTTTTTTCCTAACATAGGTGCTAAATTCTAAAAGTCACTGTGTAACAACTGCTTTAGTTGCCTCCCACAAAACTTTATATGTTGTATTTTCATTTTAATTACATTTAAAATCTTTTCTGGTTTCCTTTTAAATTTCTTCTTCGACACATGGTTCTTTTTAGAAGTGTGTTATTTGGGATTTTCCTTATCTTTTTGGTAATTGATTTCTAATTCATTGCAGTCAGAGTATATACTTTATGACTTGAATTATTTACATTTATTGATATTTTCTTTATGGCCCAGAATATGGGTTATCTTGTATTTCATGTTAGCTTAAAATAAATGTATATTGTGTTCTTGTTTGATGGAGAGTTCTACAAATGTCAACTCGGTTAAGACAGTTGACAATGTCTAAGTTTTCTATATCCTTACTGGTGGTGGGTGGGGGGTGGTATTCTGTCAATTATTTGAATAAGGTTGTTGACATCTCCGAATATAAAAATGGATTTGCCTATTTCTCTATCAGGTTTAGTTCTATCAGGTTTTGCTTTGTATATTTTGAAGTCTTTTTATTAGGTGAATAAACATTTCCTACTGTTATGTCCACTTAATGAGTAGACCTCTTTTATCATTAAGAAAGGGTGCTCTTTATCTATAGGAATATTCTTTGCTGTAAAATCTATCTTGTCAGATACTGTTAACGTTGTGTAGTTTTGATTGAACACTCAATTTTGCCTTTTTGGGTACTGAAAATACTTGCATTTCAGTAGATATTCTTGGTATTGTTTAAGTTCCTTGGAAGCAATATGATCTTTTGGGATCTTGATTCCAAATATTTTTAGGTTGAATTACTGCAGCATTCATTTTAAGACTAATTTCTCTCCTCCTACTGAGACACAATCATTCTGTATTCTCTACCTCATGCTTCATAAGGATTCCCATTTAAACTGGTTAGAACAGGTGCTATTCCATTCTCTGCATTAGCCTTGGAAATTGTTTCATTGAATCCTTTTGGGTGTTTCTTTACCCAGCTCTGGTTATTTCCTGCCTGCATGTACAGATTAGTACATGAGGATGTACTAATGTACATGAGGTCATACTTGAGGATGACCCTCTCTATGTTCCTGAAGTTTTCTCTCTCCTGTACTGTGCTCTATTGGATTCCAGACACCTTCGCAGGCCCAGATTCTAAATTTTGTCTCAACTCAGGGTGACTTTTGGGGTCTGACTGGACTCAGCATTTTTGTATTAGGGCCTGGGAATTTCTTTTCATAGTAAGCTGGGACAGCCACGTGGCTCACATCGTTTGTCCTCTTTCATAGGTCACTGTTATTTGCTTGATGTCCAGTGTATTAAGAATCAGTTTCATGTATGTTATAAATTTTTTTCAAGAAAATCTATGAATTCCCCCTAAAGCAGACAGTTTGAATAAATTAGTAGAATTGATAACGCCTCCAAACCACATCAGAAAAAAAAAGAGAAATCACACATTTACAAATATGAGCAAGGAAAGAAGGAATAGCACTAGATGTCTTTGAAACATAATGGGTAATATGTGATTATTTTATTTCATTTTATTTTTTGGCTGTGCCATGCAGCATACAGAATCTCAGTTCCCTGACCGGGAATTGAACCCGTGCCCCCTGCATTGGAAGTGTGGAGTCTTAACCCTGGGACCACCAGGAAAGTCCCTGTGTGATTATTTTATTTTATATTATATTATTTTATTTTATTATTATTATTATTTTTGTGGCACGTGGACCCTTTACTGTTGTGGCCTCTCCCACCGTGGAGCACAGGCCCTGGACGCACAGGCCCAGCGGCCACGGCCCACGGACCCAGCTGCTCTGTGGCATGTGGGATCCTCCTGGACCGGGGCACGAACCCACGTCCCCTGCATCAGCAGGCGGACTCCCAACCACTGCGCCACCAGGGAAGCCCCCTGTGTAACTATTTTAAATGACTCTTTCCCAATAAATGGAAATGTGGGGGACAAAAATTCATTGAAAGATACCAACTGACCACGTTCCCTCAAGAAGAAATAGATAATCTTAAAAATCCTTTGTTCATTAAAGACATTTAATTAGTATTTCCAAATTACTAGTAATGGTAATCTACGTTTAAATGTAAGAAGCCCTCTCACTTAAAATTTAAAGCCAAGGTGGTTTCACTAACAAATCCTACCAAATATTTAATGAATAATTAAGATTCCATCAGACTCTTCCAAAAAATAAGTAATAACATATGGGGCACTTCCCAACTAATTTTTAGAAGCCAATATTAACCCTAAGAGCAAAACTAGGTAATGAAATTAAAATTATAGACCAATGTGTGAGCATAGATGCAAAAAATCTTTCACAAAATTTTAGAGAAGTGTGTGTGTCTGTGTGTGTCTGTGTGTCTGTGTGTAGTATATTTTCAATTGTTAAAGCCAACTTTACATTCCTGATAATAATTATAATCTAGTGAGACATCATGTATATAAGGTTGGTTTAACAATTGAAAATATATTAATTTAATCTATATTAACTAGAAGGTGTCCCAGGTTCCTGGCACAGAGCTTGAAATATCTTGAAATTCCTGGAGTGATAGGAGTCTTTCTTGTTCTAATGAAGTGATTCTTGGTAAGCCCCTCGAACGTTTCCGGATGGGGACTGGTTACCAGAAAAACCAATCATATGATTAGACGTTTGAAACTGAGCCAGAAAGACCTGTGGGGAGAGAAGAGGGGCTAGATGTTCAGGCATGTGGCCATGATCTAACCAGTTGTGTCTATGTAATGAGATTCCAATCGAAACACTGGACACCAAGGCTTGGTGGGGTTTCCTGGTTGGTGAACACATTGATGTGCAGGACAGTGATATGCCTTGACTCCCCAGAGAGAGAGGTTATGGAAGCTTCACACCTGGGACCCTCCCATACCTTGCTCTCTGCATTCTTTCCGTGGGCTATTCCTGAGCTGTATTCTTTATAACAAAACTGGAATCGTAGGTATAGCACTTTTAGTGAGTTCTGTGAGTCATTCTAGCAAATTACCGAAATTGAGGGGCTCATGGGAACCCCTGAAATTATAGCCAGCTGTTCAGAAGTGCAGTTGGACCCAACGACTTGAAGCACATGTTTGAAGTGAGGGCTTTCTGGTGGAGGACTGAACCCTTACAGATGTCTAGAATGACACAAACTCTGCGTAGTTGGTGTCAGAGAACTGGCGTCAGAATCAATTTCTTTAAACTGATATACGGCAGCATTAGAAACCTAAAGCTAACATTACGCTTAATGGGGAAAGACTGAATGCTTTCCCCCTAATATTAGGAATAAGCAGGAATGTCCACTCTCACAACTTCTATGTAATGTTGCACTGAAATCTGTGCTAGTGACATAAGAAAATTAAAGGAAATAAGCAATGTACAAATTGTAAAGGAAGAACCAAAATGGTCATTATTCACAGATGACATGCTTATCTATTTAGAACATCCTTAATTATATATTTAAAAAGTTAAGAGATCTAATAGATCAGTCAAGGTGCCAGCATACAAGGTCAGTATACAATAAATGTTTGGAAATTGGAAAACTATACCCCTTACTCTAGCATCAAAATATGAAATATTTAGGAATATATTTAACAAAATATATTCAAAAACTATTAAGCAAATTTACAAAACATTACTGAGACACACCACATTTCTGGATCTAAGGACTTAATATTTTAATTTATTCTCCCATAATTGTTCTGTAGGTTCACACAATTATCAAATTCCCAGTGATTTTGGTAGAAATTGACAAAATGATTCTAAAATTCATATGGAAATTCAAAAGACCTAAAATACCCAAAACAAATTTTGGAAAGGACAACACATTTGAAAGGTTTTAATGTAATTTTAAGAATTACTATAGGGGACTTCCCTGGTGATGCAGTGGTTAAGAATCTGTCTGCCAATGCAGGGGACACAGGTTCGAACCCTGGTCCGGGAAGATCCCACATGCCGCGGAACAACTAAGCCCATGCACCAAAACTACTGAGCCTGCGCTCTAGAGCCCGTGAGCCACAACTACTGAACCCCGTGTGCCGGGAGCCCATGCTCTACAAAAAGAGAAGCAGCCGCAATGCGGAGCCCGCACACCTCAACGAAGAGTAGCCCCCGCTTGCCGCAACAAAGACCCAACACAGCCAAAAATAGATAAATTAATTTTAAAAAAAAGTACAAGCCAAAGTACATCTGATTAATAACTGGTGTCCAGAATTTTTAAATAACATTTACAACAATAAGAAAACATTTTTTAAAAAGTAAAAGTTTTGAATACCTATTTCACCAGAGAAGACACTTGAATAATAAGCATGTGAAAATATGGTCAACATAATTAATCACTAGGGAAGTACAAATCAAGACCACAATGAGACACAAGTACATACTCACTTGAATGGTCAAACCAACAATGCCAAGTCAGTGAAGTTGTGAAACAGAACTCCCATACATTACTGTTGGAATGCAAAATGTTAAGACCCACTTTAGAAAACTGTTGACATCTGTAAAACTACAGATGAACTTATCATGTGACACAGCCATCTAACTTGTAGATTTATCTCCAAGAGGAATAAAATTGTGTCCACAGAAATGCTTGTACTCTAATGTTCACAGTAACACCGGCTTTACTGATAAAAGCCAATAGCTAGGGAAAAAAATAATTCTGCAAATGTTCATGCATAAGTGAATTGGTAACTGTATTAGTTTGCTAGGATTGTCATCATAAAATGCCACAGACTTGGTGGCCTGAACAGCAGATAACATATCCTCTCACAGTTCTGGAGACCAGAAGTCCAAGATCAAGATGCTGTCAGGTCTGGTTCCTCGGAGGCCTTGGTTTGCAGATGGCCGCCCTCTTGTATGGTTCCTTCCTTGCCGAGCTCGGGAGACCTCTGCGAGGGAAGGGATTCGGCCGCGGTGCCCAAGGCAGAGGTCCGCGGGGCCCGCGGGACTGGCGGGATCGTCCCGGTCGTGCCGGGCGGGCGCGCCTCGTGCTTTCTCTGGAGGTTGTAGCTGCAGCTCCATGGGGAAGAGGCTGGAGCCGCGCTCATGGCCCAGGTGTGGGGCCGCTCGGTTAGTTGGATCAGCCTCCGCCGGGGCCCCTCCGGCCGCCGAGGGCAGCTGGAGGGGGTCTTCGCGTCCGGAGGTGGGAACCGGGTTGGGTGGGGAGGCCCGAGGAGGGCGCGAGAGGTTCAGCCGCGGGCTCCCCCGGGGCCGGGTCTGCGGAGGCGTCTCCGTGGGATTTTGCGGGGTTCCGATTCGGAGGCCAGACGGACCGGCTTTGCCCGCGAGCGAACCAGGAGGGAGAGTCCGGCCGCCTCTTCCCCCACGGCCCCGGGGTCGGGGAGAAGGACGGCTGGGGAGGTCGGGGCTGCGGGAGCAGGAGGACCCCGTCAGCCACGGGTCGGCCCCAAAGCAGGCGCCGTCGTTTTATTGGTTCAGCCCCCGCCTCCAGCCCTTTAGGGCTTCCCACTTCTCAATAGGTGGACATTTTTTCCACCACAACCAAGGAGTGTTTCTTTTAATGTCTGGCGCCACCTCTTTGGAAAGAAAACATCATGGAATATGGTGCCTCCGTCTCTCGGTCTCCGCGCGTGCAACAGAGGCGTCGGGCTTCCCACCTTTCCAGTCATACAGACATAGATAAGAAGCTCTAGGCTTTCTTTGGATAAAGATGAATAGCTCCTGCAGAGCATCACCCGAATTCCCAGACACATTGAGATAAACAGTAACAAATGGGGCTGTCAAGTCCTCTTACTTGAAGGCAAGTGAGCATTCATCTTGAGCGCTTGCATGGAATGGGCTCTGTCTGCTTGGTGTATCAAAAAGGGGTGTGGTTTCTGTCTTTACAATCTCTTTAGTGGGTTTTGTGTGACATGCACCACAGTTTAGTTTCGTGCTCGTGGAACAGTAAAAGTATGTTCTTTCTCTACTTTATGGAGATTTTCTGGCTGGGCAGATTTTGTTTTATTATCTCTCCAACATTGGTCACCATGTCAAATAGTATGAGATCCAGTATAGGTGAAATTGAGAAACAGGGCAAATCCTAAAACACCTATTGCAAGAAGGAAGAGTGTTTTCTAGTATCAGTTCTATAGGTTAAAGGGGGGATGAGTTATAAATGGCAGGAGAAAACTTTTGGCTTCAGAAATGTAAGTATGTGCAAAAACTTTATCAAACCATGTGCTTTTAAAATGCTTTAAGCCAATTATACTTTTTTAAAAAAATAAATTTATTTTGGCTGTGTTGGGTTTTCGTTGCTGTGTGTGGACGTTCTCTAGTTGCGGCAAGCGGGGGCTACTCTTCGTTGCTATGCGTGGGCTACTTATTGTCGTGGCTTGTTGCAGAGCACAGGCTCTAGGCACACGTGATTCAGTAGTTGTGGCACACAGGCTCAGTAGTTGTGACACATGGGCTTAGTTGCTCTGCAGCATGTGGGATCTTCCCAGGCCAGGGGTCGAACCCGTGTCCCCTGCATTGGCAGGCAGATGCTTAACCACTGTGCCACCAGGGAAGCTCAAGCCAATTTTACTTAACAAAGCCTTTTAAAAACACAATTACGTTCTGGCATGCCCAAGACCACCCTCAGATTCTACAGAAGAACTCACAGAAGCTGTTAAATTAAAGGGCTACGGATGATTACAGTGAAAGGATACAGGTGAAAATCAGCAAAGGAAGATGGTGCAATAGGACTGTCCAGGAGAGACCACATTGCCATTTCCAGTTAGTTGCCCCCTCGCTTAAAAGTCTCACAGCATCCATATGTGACAACACGCTAAACAGGAAACCCATATAAGCCTTGATATTGTCCAGTTTTTTGAGTATATATAATAGACCAAGGGGCACCTGTTTGGCTGATCTTAGTTACTGTCTAGCTTCTCCATATGTCAAACTGATACAGAGAGACCTAAGTACCCCCTGCCCCCCCAGCCATAAATTACAGTATTAGCATAAACTGCCTGACATGGCCCAAAACCCCAAGTAAATAGACACTCCTATTAGGCCAAATGTTTCAAGGGTTTAGAGGTTATCACCGAGGAGTTAGGCGAGTAAGTGCCAAACATTTCTTCGGATTGAGTAGAGATTGGACAACTCAGGCCTGTGATGTAGTTGTTTATACTGGTCAAGTGAGAATAGTCAAAACTTACATTCTTCCTGTTTTATTGCATTTTACTCTTTTCTGTGTTCTTAAGGTTATTTATGGGCATCTGTATAATGGAAATAGAGTAGAAAGGTGTGCTTACTGCACGTCTTCCCAGGTCCACGTTGGATGACCTTGAAATGTGCCCCACAGGGTTAACAGAAGCCAATAACTAAAATTCTTGAGCTCGGCATACAGAACCATATATAAGGGAACAGCATCATTAAAACTCCTCTGCTTGTAAACTACCTTCAGTGATTAAGCTCTTTGGTGGTTCCCCCCACACCCTTTAGCTGCATACGCTCCAAGCTTCACATGGCCCAGGTAATAATCACAAGACTCCTTAATCACCCGTGTAGGTAACACCTCTGACCTAGTGGTCACTGTAGTAAAGGGGGCACAAGTTGTTTCTTAGGAAACTTGGAGTCAGCTCTTGTCCAGTTTGAGCTGGTTGAGACTGATTGGAACCACCAACACCTAATACTTGGCCTGCACAGGTGTCCAGTGAATGACCTTTTGACATCAGATGGCCAAAAACTCCACCCTCAGATCATGCAAAGTGCCTCCATTTCTGAAAATACATCCCATGATGAAGCCTATGATGCAGATACACCTGCACACATTGACTACCTCACCATTTCTCTTCCTCTGATTGCCTGTCCCCACGCCTAAGATGACCATGCCTTTTTATTCCCTAAATATCTGAAGCACCTTGCCTCTGCTCAAAATTGGAGTATTTATACCATGAAATTGGCAAACATAATAAGGCTCAATTGGTTGTTTTATTAACTTTCTAGAACTTAAAAGTAATTGAGAAAGTTAATAATGAGGACTAAATGTTGTGAATAGCAGAAACACTTATTCCACCCAGCAAAGTCACTGAAGAAAAGTGAAGTTACAACACATTTGTCTTCTCAGTTAATAAATAAAAGAACAGGCAGGCATTTATCAAAGAAGACATACACCTGGCAAATAAACACAATAAAATTGTTCAACATTATGAATTAGGGAAATGCAATCAGACTATACTACACACTTTAAAACAGGCAATATTTTAGCTACTGACCATACCAATCAAGTACTGGTGAGGACTATAGGGGAACTGGAATGGTTCCATACTGTTGATGGGAATGCATTAAGGGTACAGTCATTCATTTTAGAATATGAAACCATACATTCATATGAAGAATTTTATGCACATGTTGATAGTAAGCTTATTTGTGGTGGCCAAAACTGGAAACAAACCACAAGACCCCTTTTGAAGAAAATGAACTATTCACACCTGCAACTTAGATGATTCTCAAAATAATTATGCATCATGAAAGAAAAAAACAAATACTAAAGTGAACATTAAGATGGCAATGATATTAACAGTCTAGAAAACACTAATTGAGTGGGGGGAAAAGTAAATCAATTGTAGTTGCCAGGGAGTCCTGGGAGACATGTCAGAAGGTAGATATTGGTGTTGGATGTTTGTTATTATGATGATGGATCCATGGCTTTACAAGTATGAAAACTTACCACACTGTACATTTTAGGTATGTTCATTTTAATGCATACCAACTATATAGCTCAATTAAGTTTTGTTTTTGTTTTTTTGCGGTACGCGGGTCTCTCACTGCCGTGGCCTCTCCCGTTGCGGAGCAACAGGCTCCGGATGCGCAGGCTTAGCGGCCATGGCTCACGGGCCCAGCCGCTCCACAGCATGTGGGATCTTCCCGGACCAGGGCACAAACCTGTATCCCCCGCATCGGCAGGCGGACTCTCAACCACCGCGTCACCAGGGAAGCCCAATTAAGTTTTAATAGAAATTGGCTTCACATAAAAATCTGAATCTTTTCTGTGGAACTCTGCCAACCACACGTTAACCCCACCCCCTCTCCTTGTCCTTGGGAGGGATTCTATTGCAGTAGCAATGAAGACTGGTGAGCAATGAAAGGTGTTTCCACTTGAGTTAACCAGGGCCTCTGCTGGGTCCTAAAAATCACATGCCTGGACTACACGACTTCCACTCTCATGTAGCTCCCTAATCACTGGTTGTTCTCGTGACTACCCTCATCTCAGCATGACCTCTGAACCCACCAAAAATTATGACATCCAGGACTCAACATTAGTCCCACAGAGCCCTGCAGTCTACCCTAGGAGGCCTTGGAAAACAATGCAAATTAGACCACAACTGGAGTGAACACTATTCTCTGCCATGATTCTATCCCCACTGAGGTATACAAAGTTTGCAACACTCACAAAACCTGTTCCTTTTCATCCTGACAGTCCAATATGGTTCTCAACATCAGTCTAAGAGTGAACAAACCCCAAGATGAAAGGGGGCTTAAATAATGGTCTTTATTATGGCACAGAGCAGAGCAAACATTTTCCAAAAAGGGTGACCTGGAGCTAGAAAAATCCATTGTGAGCATGACATGAGACAATGCTGCCAAAGAAGGTAAACCTCTGTGAGCCACCAGCAGAATCCAACCTGGATCCCCATGGTCAAAGCTGGTTAGGTCCTGTCTTAGCCAGTTGATGGAAGAGAATAACAAAACCCAAGTGCTCAGGCTATTCATGCTTTGCTCCAGGGGACAGGACAGCACAAAAGTCTACCCACCCTGACCACAGTAAGGTGACTGATGCCCAGGATGGGGATCTGCCACTTGGAAGAGGTAAGAAACTCACAGTGACATTAAGACTGGAAAGGGCTGTGGGCAGGTTAGGAAGTACAGCATGGTTACTGAAAAGCTTCCTATGAACCTGGTATTCATAGGCAATCTGCACACAAGGGCTGTTCAGATGTATGGCATTCAACTTCCAGTTAATGACTCCCTCAGAGAGCCTATTCAGTATGATGTATAACTAAGGAGACAGCTCATTCGCTGCTCTCCTCATTTGAAGGTCTTTTCTCCAGCATGAACTTTCTGGTGACAGATGAGGTTAGACTGTTGACTGAAAATTTTCCTACATTTGCTGTACTCATAGGGCCTATCTTGACTATGAAGTTTCTCGTTCTCAGAACAGACCTTTGACAGAAAACTTTTCCACATTTGCTGCACTTGTGAGGCCTTTCTGTGGTGTGAACATTTTGGTGTTGAGTAAGCTGGGTGCTTTGGCTAAAGAATTCTCCACATTTAGTGCACTCATGTGGTTTTTCTCTAGTGTGAACTCTGGTGCTTAATGAGAGTAGAGCTTTGGCTAAAACGTTTCCCACATTCACTGCACTCAAAAGGCTTCACTACAGTATGAATTCGCTGGTGCACAATAAGGTTGGAGCTCTGGCTAAACAACTTGCCACATTCACTGCACTTATAAGGCCTTTCTCCAGTGTGAATTCGCTGGTGCAGAACAAGTGTCAATTGGTTGCTAAAAGCTTTCCCACATTCATTGCATTCGTAAGTCCTCTCTCCAGTGCAGACTCTCTGGTGCTGAGCAAGTTTGTAGCTGTGGCAGAAGAATTTCCCACATTCACTGCACTCATAAGGCCTTTCTCCACTGTGAATTCGCTGATGCTGAACAAGTGTGGGTTTGTTGCTGAAAGATTTCCCACATTCACTGCACTCATAAGACCTTGTGCCCCTGTGAACTCGCCGGTGTGCAATAAGGTTGTAGTTGGAGGTAAAGAATTTTCCACATATACTGCATTTATAAGGCTGTGAGGCAGTGTGAATTCTTTGGTGCACAATAAGGCTGGAGTTTTCAGTAAAGAATTTCCCACAAACACTGTACTCATAAGGCCTTTCTCCAGTGTGAATTCGCTGGTGCTGAACAGCTGTGAGTTTGTAGCTAAAAGCTTTCCCACATTCATTGCACTCATGGCCTTTCTCCAGTGTGGAGTCTCAGGTGCTGAACAAGTTTGTGTTTATAACTGAAGATTTTCCCACATTCACTGCATTCATAAGGCCATTCTCCAGTGTGGACTCGCTGGTGCTGAACAAGTGAGTTTTTGAGGCTGAAGGTTTTCTCACATTCCCTGCACTCACAAGGCCTCTTTCCAGTGTGGAAACTCTAATGCTGAGCAATTGAGTGTTTGTGGCTGAAGGTTTTCCCACATTCACTGAACTTATAGTGCCTTTGTCCATTGTTAAAGGCCTCCACACACTTGGTGTCCTTTTGTGCAGTGACCTGGTGCTGGAGAAGGCCCGAGCTACCAGGGAAATCCTTCCCAGGCTCCTGGAATGAGAAAGGCTTCTTGGTTGCATGGACTGTGCAGCTCTTCATAAACTCCTTATCCGTGTCTCTTCTAAAGAGTTTCTCTCTACTGTGTTGGTGAAATTTTACACTTGCCCCACAAAAGTTCTGGCTAGGGTTTGTTCCCAGCTCTTCAGCTAAATGCACACCACCTTCTAATTCCAGACTACCTATCTCCCAGGGACAGCCCTTCTGGGTGGACAGGTTTGTCTTTGAAGTATTTATTTGTGGCACTTCTACAAATCATTTTGCTCAGAACATGTCTCCTTGACCTTTACTCCATATCAACCTGAAAGCAGAGAAATACGGATGAACTTCATACAGATTTTGGTAGAAGGGGGCAGCCCCATCACAAATATGTGTCTGACATGCCAAGGAAAAAATCCTTGGGACAGTTTTCAGGACAAGGGAGCTGGGGTCTGATTAGGAAAGGGCCTCTGTGCAGGACTGGGCCTCTCCACATCACAGAACAGGGAAGACTCACCAAGCAAAAGATCCAATGATGGTGGCAGTGCACACAGAAATGAGGTACACAGTCAATGGCTTTGGCTCCAAAACATTGTGGGGCACCAGACATGTTCCTGATGTAATTTGAACACAGCCATATCATCACTTCCTCTCCCTGATGCCAATCACTGAAGCCAAGCCCACTTTGAGCCCTTCATGCTGTGGCTGGAGTCATGTCCACTCTGTCATGTACCCAGGGTTCACCTCCCAGCTCCAGCTGGACATAACATGGGACCTAGAAAATGCAAGTCCTAAGGGAAAGACACGACAGGTGAGTGGTCAGTACTGGCCCAGGGGTACAACCAATCCCAAAACAACCTCAGGAAAGAAAAATAATATCACAAAAAGAATCTTTGAGGAGGGTCTCACAGCAACAGCCAAGTGGATCCCACAAATAGTGACCACGTTGAGTCCCAACAATTCCTGGTACAGTCAGGGCCCAGGAAATGTCAGCTGGAAGGGGGCAGAACCTGGAGCACAGAGGTGCATGCGCCTACAGAGTCAACTTAGCAGGGAGTGGCTGAGGCTAATGGAACCCACCGAACTATTTCCAAGTCTTATGACCCAGAAAACTTCAGAGCCTCCGGTACTGGGGATACTTCTGAAAGGAGGTAGTATACACTCACCCAGCCTTGGCACCTATAGAATGTATGACAGGGAAGCAGTAATAGAGATGTGCTCACTACCTAGCTGTGAAAAAACAGACTTGCCTTTGGGAAAAATGGGAAAGGCAGAGACCTGCCCAGGATGCTGGGATAGGTGGGAGGGCCTTACCCAATGATGCAACAAGTGCAAAAGTCTCCAGTGTCACGCCATGGTACAGGAGTCTCTGGGCCTCACCAAGAAGCCTCCATTCCTCCTGGGAAAAGTACACAGCCATGTCGTCAAAGGTCACAGGTCCCTGTGATGATGGGGACAGATTTGTCCATAAGCAGCCTCTTTCCCCAGGACCCCATAAGGACACCTAATCCCAGCTCATATTCACTCTAGGCTCATCTTCCTCCCCAGTTCCCTGACTTAGAGGGCAGTGGTACCTAATAATTCTTCATGCTTCCTTGATCACTAGATCCAGCCTCAGCAACAAGAAGCAGGTGGACAGATAGATGCCATCTAAGTCTGTGCTCCTGGTATGTAGGGCCCCCTCCCTCTCCTGCAAGATAACAGCCTGAGAGTCCCCAGGATAATGCCTCCCAGACACAAACACACTTAGGCCTATCCTTCTCTCTTAAGCTCCTAGTACCTCGGGGAATTACTTCACACACCTTCCCCACATGTATATAACACACTGGATAACTCCTCATACATCAGATCCCCATCACCACAATCTGGTCCATAAAATTGGCATGTCTCCTGTCTCCTCATATACTCTTCTTCACATGGCACTCAGAAAGTGCTTGCCAATGCAACAGGATCCCAGCATATCCCAACTCTCCACTGGCAGCTCTCCAGCCATTGAAAGAAAAACCCTAAGTTCCACCAAAAAGCCTGGTGAGTGCGTAGGAAGAGAAATAAGCACCAGCCTGACTTTGGTATCACTTTACCTCCATTTCTGCTTTCCCTCTGCATCAATTTCATGGCCACTCTCCCATGAAAACCTTGGCCACCTGCTGGACTTTCCCTTCCCCCTACCTTCCTGCTGATGGCCACTACTTTTTCTTGTCTGTCTTTGTGAGAGCCCCCCTCTCCTCCCTTGTCACCTAATGCATCCTGAAGCCTCCCCCAGCACTCTAGATCTGCATGTTCAGCTGTCCACTTGTCTCCTATACTTGGGAGCCTCTGGAACATCTGGAACTCAACTTGGCTGCAATCCAATTCCTAATAGTCTCACTGAAATGGACTCTTACCACTGACTTCCCCATCTCAGTTGATGGCACTTCCACACTTCCAGATGCACAGGGAAAAATCTTTGGAGGCATCTGTGACTGCTCCACATTAGAAAATCTGGTCAGACCCTACTTTAGAAACTTCTGCACACTGCAGCCCAGGATAGCCTCTTAAGACCTAAGATCACTTCCCCTCCTGTTCCAAAAATTCCATGTCTGCCATCACTCTCAGAACAGAAACCTACCTTCTCAGAGTACCATTCTAGGCCTGACTCTTGCCCCCTTGCTCTCTGTTCCCGCCAGACATTAACTAACACATACAAGTCATAGAGCATTCCCAACTCAATCTCATCTCCAAGCTTTTGTACATACTAATCCCTGTACCTAAGACAACCTTTCACATCTCAGTCTACTGGCTGCCAAAAATGGGAATCTCTCCATATAAGCTCTGGCCTGGACTTAGAAACCTGAGCATAGGGCTCTCGAGGGTCTTGAGACACCAAGGCCAGGAAGAATGGCAGCAAAAGAGTTGCAGGACACGTGACACTCACCAGTGCAGGGTCCATAAGTGGTTCTGCTGAATATGGAGTCTGTGGGATGAGCAGGACCATGTAACGTTAATTCCCATCTGTGATACAGATAAAAAAGAATATTAATGAGTGAACCATTTACTATTTCAGGCAAGACAAATGCTCAAGAAAAAGTAAAGCATGTAAAACAGGGCAGAAAGTGTTATAGAGTTGTGCCATAAAATCATGTGGACATCTTAAGCTTTCCTGAAATGGGAAAAATGAGTACAAAGACTCTCTATGAGAGTCATGTCTGGTGTGTTTGAGCAGCGTCCACGAGGTTAGTGTGACTGGAGCCTAGTGAGCCAGAAGAATAAGGGATTGTGTTGGCGAGGAAATGGTTGTGGCAGGTCATAATGCACTATTATAGTCCTAAGTCACAAATATCAAAAATTAAGTCTCATTTTATGTACAGGTCTGTTTCTGACACTTCCATTTGATTCCCTTCTTCTGTTTCTCCCCTGGCAATAATAGATTCTTCTCTTCCCATAGCTTGTAGGTGGCCTTAACAAGTGGCCAACAGGAGTTCTTATACTTCCTTTACAAATTTTAATTTGGTTATATTAAAGATTATTGTTTTATACAAAATTCCAGCTTACATAATCCATAGATTAAATTCTGATTTGAAATTATCATAACATTATACAATAGAATTCCAGGATATGTACTTTTTATATTTATCCATATTCTTTGATATATCCATGCTTTATTCCATAAACGGTCAGAGAGATTTCTCTAATTTCCTACTAGTTTTTTTTCATCCTGTGATAGAGGACAGAACTACCATTTACTTGCTTCACACTGAAAATGAATCTGTGATAAAGCGGGTGTTGGAGTAATAGTGCTTGGCCTCCAGCAGTTCAGGATAACTGGACCTCACTTCCGACTCTTCAAACTTAGGAAAAGGAGATAAGCTAGGACCTGACCTCTGTTCCATCCTCATTATAGAAAGATGGAAATATCTTCTTGAGTTCTTAACATCTTGCTAGGGATTCGAAGCATTGTAACTTTTTATCCTTACAATGATTTTCATTTCGTCCCCCTTAAAACAAAAATTTTAACAAGCTATCTTAATCATTTTCTCTTGCAACACCACCAGAGAAAGATGATTTTCCGGTAAAATAAATATTACTCAAAGAGTAAAATCACTTAGAAAAACCATCTAAGTGTGTGAATACTGTAAAACTGTACATTTATGTAACGCATAAGTGTGTATCAAAATATAAAGATGGTATAGATGAAGAATAAGTATAACAATTTCACTCAAAGAACTACGTTAAAATTAGTAAGATGGCGTAAAACAAGACCAAAAAGTGGAAATGTTCGGAACTTCCCTGGCAACGCAGTGGTTAAGAATCTGCCTGCCAATGCAGAGGACACAGGTTCGAACCCTGGTCCAGGATGATCCCATATGCCGCAGAGCAACTAAGCCCGTGCGCCACAACTACTGAGCCTGCGCCTAGAGCCCATGCTCCGCAACAAGAGAAGCCACCGCAATGAGAAGCCCGCACGCCACAACTAAAAGTAGCCCCTGCACGCCGCAAATAGAGAAAGGCCACGCGCATCAATGAAGACCCAATGCAGCCAAAAATAAATAATAAAAGCAATCATTAAGAAAAAAAGTGGAAATGTTCAATTAAATACAATAATTTTAACATACACGCTAGACAAATACATGTTTTATATACCCCAGAATGCATAGAGAATTTGTAAATACACCACTTTACTCATACTCATATCTTGAGTACTATATACTCAATACTGCATAAAAAGGAAAATGAATGGTCATTAAAAACATGGGTAAAGTCACACCATACTGTGCACATGAAGAAAAACACATAATATTTATATGATTCCATTCATAAAAAGTCTTACAACAAGCGAGAGAAATTAAACTACAGTCGTCGAATATTTTCCACATAGTTGGCAAAACTGTCAAGAAAGATGCTTACTTGAAACATCAGATAACACCTTAACCTTGGAGAAATGGAGATAATTGTTTTGGAAGGACCGCACAGGAGCCTTATGGGGTCCTATTGATATCGCATTTTTTGACCTGAGCGGAGAACACATATTAATTTTAAAGCGGCTTATTCATCTGCACGTGTAAGTTCTCTGCAATTTTTTTTCCCCACGCAGTTCATATTTCAAAATTGGGAAAACCAAGGTTTGGGGGGACAAATAAGTATAGGACACTCGTTAGAGAACCTCGATTTAGAACCAAAATACTGTAGAATAAGAAGAGTTGGGCGAGGGCTCGGAGGGCGCAGGATTTACCTGGATTGGACCCATCAGCTCCGCCGCCAACAGCGGAGTGTATGAGTGAATGAGGGTCCCGAGCACGGTGGCCCCTGTCCCGGCCCCGAGACAGAGTCAGGCTAGATGGCGCCCACGCCGAGCCTTAGACCCTCCTCAGATCAGCGGACACAGCAGCTTCCCGGATCCCTAACCTCAGGCCGGCCCACGGTTCCGAAGCTCCCCACAAGTTAACAAGTTAGCTCCCCGAGTTAACAAAGCGTCGCCCGCGGTCCACGCCGGAAGGCCCGCCCAGACGCCGTCTTCTAGAACGGAAGTGTTTCTCTCCTGCGGCTCAGTGCCTTCCGGGTAACGTAGTTCATAGCACCCCAGGCCCAGGCAAGGGGCGGTGCTCCCCACTTCCTGGAAAGGTCCCGCCCCAACGCGAGAGTTGCGGAGTACCCTGAGGCTCTGAGGCGGGGCAGGTTTTCAGGTTCTTAAAGGGGATATACCCAGATTTCGGTGGACTGTACTGTACGTCCCAAGTTATGTACACTTTCTTACCACTTAGCCAGTTTCTGGAACATTTACAGATACCCCTTTGAAAGGGGCTTATCCACTCTACTTTGCTGAAGTCTCCCCCCGGTTCCAGTTAATCCAATCACTGTTTTTGTACAGAATATGTTACCCACCCTGGGCCTTGTTAAGTCTTACATGCATATACCTGCATGATTTCTCTCCTCAGGACACACAGCTCCTAGGTGGGTCTCAGGAGACAAATATCTGTCAATTATGCCATGGGACATCCACTAAATTCAAGGGCCTCATTTCATGGTACTGCCAAATACTGTTGTTGTAAGGAACGGCACCAAAAACGGAGGAGAGCTTAAACAAGCTTTATTTGGGTACGCTCTCAGGCGAGGTTCACTGGTCGGAGAGAAAGGGGCCAGAGAAGTGGCGCCTGGGCGAGGGTTTGGGCAGAATTTATAGGGGAAGAAGGGAAAGGGATGTGGTGAATCCGGGAGGGTGCAGGGTATTCCTTATTTGGTGGTCTTTTCGGGTATCGTGGGGGACCGTTAGTCCCGCCCCTCGAAAGGCGGGAACGCTGGGCAGGGTGGAAAGTCCCCAGGTCAGTTCCTGGAACTGGGTGGTCCGGAAAGTCTCCAGGTCAGTTTCAACCTGTGAGTCTGATTGTGTTCCCCTGTCTCGGGCCAGTTGGCCTTACAGTTGTTTCCAAACCCCCTGCCCCAAGTGACTGTGGAACTACAAATAATCCTCGCATCCTGGGCATGAGATCGTGGTGCAGGGGTCCTTCAGACTTTCCTAGGAGGCCTCAGGCAACAATGCAATTAGGCAAAATCTACCCTGAGAATTGTTGTTTGTCCTCCTTCTATTTCCTTTGGAGCACACAAAGTTGAGAGCCCCAGAACTCTGTACTTATTATTCTGGTAGAACCCAATTCTATTCTCCCTCACAACATACAGTAAATAGAATCCCAAGAATAAAAGTAGCTTAAACAATAAGCCTTAGGGGAGGGATGGAGTAGGAGGTTGGGATTAGCAGATGTAAAAGCTTTTATATACAGAATGGATAAACAACAAGACCCTCTGTATAGCACAGAGAACTATATTCAATATCCTATGATAGAGCTTCCCTGGTGGCGCAGTGGTTGAGAGTCCGCCTGTTGATGCAGGGGACACAAGTTCGTGCCCTGGTGCGGGGAAATCTCACATGCTGCGGAGCAGCCAGGCCCGTGATCCATGGCCGCTGAGCCTGCGCGTCTGGGGTCTGTGCTCCGCAACCGGAGAGGCCACAACAGTGAGAGGCCTGCATACCGCAAAAAAAATATATATATATATATATATCCTATGATAAACCATAATGGAAAAGAATATTTAAAAAAATGTATATATACGTATAACTGAATCACTTTGCTGTACAGCAGTAATTAACGCAACATTGTAAATCAACTATATTTCAATTTAAAAAAACTCAATAAGACCTTTGCTGCAAAAACCAGCAAGGTATAAAATGGATAACTAATAAGAACCTGCTGTATAAAAAAATAAAATAAAATTCAAACAAAACAAAAACCCAGCAAGGTGAGCCCGGAGTTCCTAGGGTAAGTAAAATGGAGGCTGGAAAAAATCTGTCAAGAATATCAGGAGACAATCAATAACGACCCTGAACATGGGAAACCTCTGAAAACTGCCAACCGAAGCCAGATCCAGTCCTCTGTCCAAGCTGGGTGATGTCCACACCCAAACAAATCAAGTGGGGTATGAGTTCTCACCAAAGTGCTCAAATGGCTGGCAAATACTCTAGATAAAGCAAGAGAGCACAGCAATCTGTTCTCCCTGCTTTTTAACAAAATTGAGATTTTTTTTTGACCACCTCGAACCCATGGCCCCTGCAGTGGAAGTGGGGAGCCCTAACCATTGGACAGCCAGGGAATTCCCAAAATTGATATAATTAACGTACAATATTTATTAGTTTCAGCTGTACAACATAATGATTCGGTATTTGTTTATATTGCAAAATGGTCACCACAATGTCTACTTCATATTGTCCTCATAGTTACAAAAGTTTTTTATGTTGAGAACTTTTATGATTTACTCTCTTAGCAAGTTTCAAACTGGCAATAGAGTATTATTAACTATAGTGACCATACTCCCTTCCAGCTAATAGCGGGAGGGTAGCTTCTGTAATACACATGGGCAGTGACAGAACTCCATTGACGGCCCCAGGCAGGTCTGAAAGTGCAACAGCGTTCACCAAAGTTTCCCGCAAACTTGGCCCTTACTGTGAATCTCCCTAGTGAGGACGTCTGGATGTACGAGATGCAGTTTCTGGGGGATATCTCCCTCACAGGGGCTAATCTCCAGAGCTTACATCTGTTATTATGTTTAAAAGCCAAGAGCACAGTGGCTGCACGTGTAACGTCTTTCTCCAGTGTGAGCTTCCTGGTGCTGAATGGAGACGGACTAGTGGCTGAAGACTGTCCAACATCTGCTGTACTCCTAATACCCTGCTGGGTGTGGAGTTGTTCTGTAAGATCAAAAGGTTCTTGATGGTGGAACACACAGAACAATGACACTGGGATACATGAAAGACAGAACTGTTTGTTACTTACAGCTCAGAATGAGAGAAAGACGTTAGGGCAACACAGAGGGCTGTGTCCAGGGACAGGATGACAGCAAGCTGGAGCTGTGGTGGGCAGTTTATGTGTGACAAGAGTGATGGGATTAGCTAGGTTTCATGAGCTGTCTGCGGACTGGCTATTTTGAATAATTGTAAGGGTTCCAGAACATAGGGGCTATCACTGTCTGACACCTTGGTGTCTGGTAGTCCAGAGTATGAGAGCCTGATAAGAAAAGTGGTTAGGGGTGTGGGCTTCATCAGCTGTTCTAGAAGGGGAACAGACAGTCCACTTGATAGGGCTTCAAAACTGAGTCAAACCACTATTTAAAAACTTTAAACATATATATCAAAATGTTGTGGTATTGACATAGACACACATAGAGGAGAAAGGAATAAAATAAAGAGCACAGAAACAAACCTTCACACACATGCTCAGATGTTTTAAAAGGGTGCAGAGACCATTCAAAGGGAAATGAGTTTTTTCAGCAGATGGTGTTGAAAAAACTAGATATCCACACGCAAAAGAATTAAGTTGCACCTTTACCTAACATGATATATAAAAATGAACTCAAAATGAATGAAAGACCCAAATATTAGGACTTAAAAGTGTAATACTCTTAGAAGAAAACAGGAAAAAAGCTTCACGACACTGACAATAATTTCTTGGACGTGATACCAAAGACACAGGCAACAATAACAGAAATAAATTGGACTACACTGAAATTTAAAATTTCTGTGCAATAAAGGACTAAATGGAGAGAGAGAAAAGACAACCTCAGAGTGGAAGAAAATATTTGCAAACTATTTATCTGTTAAGGAATTACTACACAGAATATATAAAGAACGCCAACATCTAAATAACAACAACAATAAATAATAACCCCAATAAAAAATGGGGAAAGGATTGGAAGAGACATTTTCCCAAAGACCAAATACAAACAGCCAGCCAGCAGATGAAAAAAATGTTCAAAATCATTAAATGTAAATCAAAACCACAGTGAAATAATCACCTTGTGTCCCTTAGGATAGTGTTACAAAAAATAAAACAACGAGAAGAAAATAAAGAGTGTTGCTGAGGGCGCAGAGAAATTGGAACCTTCAAGCTGCACTGGTGTAAAATGGTACAGCTACTATGGAAAACAGCCCCTCAGTTCCTCAAAAAATTTAAATATTGAATTACCACATGATGCAACAATTCTCATCTGGGAATATACCTAAAAAGGACTGAAAGCAAGGCCTCAAAGAAATACTTGTGCAATCATGCTTATAACAGCATTAGTGCAATAGGCAAATAGGGAAAGCAATCCAAGAGCCAACTGATGATGGGATACAGAAAAAGTAACATATACATAAAATGGAGTATTATTCACTCAAAAAGGAAGGAAATTCTGACACATGCTAGGAAGTGGTTGAACCTTGAGGACATTGTCTTCAGTGAAGTAGGCCAGCCATAAAAGGAGAAAAACTTTATGACTCTTATATAAGCTCCCCTGAGTGGACAAATTTATAGACTTAAATTAGAATAATTGTTGTCAGGGGATAAGAAAGGGAGGATGAGGAGTTGCTGTCTAATGTGTTTAGTTCCAGTTTTACAAGATGAAAAGACTTCTGAATATTTGCTTGCACAAAAGGTGAGTGTATTATTACTGACGAACTTACTCTTAAATATGGTTAAGATTGTAAATTCTATGTTACATGTATTTTACCACACTATAAAAAATTTTTAAACACCTGCATAGCAGTACTTCCCAGTGCTAAATCAGATCAGACTTTTCTTTGAAGTCTTTCCCTGTTTGCAATACTTTTTAGCGTGAACTTCTTGGTGCTGAATGAGGTGGGAGTTTTGGCTGAAGAGTCTACCACATACACTGCACTCATAAGACCTTTCTCCTGTGTGACTTCTCTAATGCCTAATGTGATTTGAGTTGTGCCTAAAGAGTTTCCCACATACACTACACTCATAAGGCCTTTCTCCAGTGTGAGCTTTCTGATGCTTCTCAAGCATGAAGTGGTACCTAAAGAATTTTCTACATTTGGTGCATTCAAAACGCCTTCCCCTAGTGTGAACTCTCTGATGAATAATGAGCATGGAGCTGTCTACAAAAAATTTCCCACACACACTGCACTCATATGGCCTTTCTCCAATGTGAACTCTCTGATGTCTTTTGAGTGTGAGGCTGTACCTAAAGACTTTCCTGCATTCACTGCATTTATATGGCTTTTCTCCCGTGTGAACTCTCTGATGAACAATGAGTGTGAAGTTGTCTTTGATGCACTTCCCACACTGGCTGCACTCATAAGGTGTTGGCCTAGTGTGAACTGTCTGCTGTTCAATGAGGCAAGAGCTTTGTGTAAAGAATCTTCCACATCAAAGGTGCTCATATAGCTTCATTTCAGTATGTATTGTCTGGTGCTGAACCAGGTGGAACCTTCTGATGAAGGTCTTTCCACTTTCACTGCAATGGTTTTTCTGGTGCTTAACAAGTATGTGTTTGTGGCTAAAGGTTTTCCCACATTCACTGCACTTGTAATCATTCTGTCCACTGTCAAATGTCGCCCTGCCTTCCATGTCGCTGTGTGGCTTCCCTCCTGTGTGAAGGGCTTGGTGCTGGAGAAGGCCTGAACTGGCTGGAAAGTCTTTCACTCCCACCCTGCACGTCAAGGTCCTCTCTGCCACGTGAATGCTGCAGTTCTTCACAAATGAATTCCTCCCCTCATCCCATTGGGGGAGTTTCTTTCGACTCAGCTCCTTTTTTTTTTTTTTTTTTTTTTTGTGGTACTTGGGCCTCTCACCGTTGTGGCCTCTCCCGTTGCGGAGCATAGGCTCCGGATGCGCAGGCTAAGCAGCCATGGCTCACGGGCCCAGCCGCTCCGCGGCATCTGGGATCTTCCCGGACCAGGGCACGAACCCGTGTCCCCTGCATCGGCAGGCGGACTCTCAACCACTGCGCCACCAGGGAAGCCCTCGACTCAGCTCCTTTTGGTGCTGGGAAAGACTTGACACACACGTGTACACCTCTTGCTCGGGGTGTGTCCCATCGTGCTCAGCCAGGTGTAAAATGTGTTTCAAGAGTAGGCCACATATCTCACAAGAATGAGACTTCTGGATGGATGGATCTAGCTTTGGAGTCTTGACCTGTGACTCTCTAACAACATCATCTTGCTCTGAAAGGGCCTCCTCATCCTGGGCACTGTGCCGACAACCTGGAATAAGAGAGATGCTGATAAACGCATAAAAAATTTAGAACACATCCTCTCACCATACACAAAAATAAACTCAATTGGCTTAAAGACTTAAACATAAGACATGACTCTATAAAACTCCTAGAAGAGAACATAGGCAAAACATTCTCTGAGATAAATCATATCAATGTTTTCTTAGGTCAGTCTCCCAAGGCAATAGAAATAAAAACAAAAATAAACAAATGGGACCTAATCAAACTTACAAGCTTTTGTACAGCAAAGAAAGCCATAAAGAAAACGAAAAGACAACTTACAGAATGGGAGTAAATACTTCCCAACTATGTGACCGACAAGGGCTTAATTTCCAAAATACACAAACAGCCATACAACTCAACAATAAAAAAAAACCAAACAACCCAATCCAAAAATGGGCAGAAGACCTAAATAGGCATTTCTCCAAAGAAGAAATACAGATGGCAAATAGGCACATTAAAAGATGCTCAACATCGTTAATTAGTAGAGAAATGCAAATCAAAACTCAATGAGGTACCACCTCACACCAGTCAGAAAGGCCATTATTAAAAATCTACAAATAACAAATGCAGAGAGGGTATGGAGAAAAGGGAACTCTTTTACACTGTTGGTGAGAATGTGAGTTGGTGCAGCCACTGTGGAAAACAGTATAGAGGCTCCTCAGAAAACTAAAAATAGAATTACCATAGGATCCAGCAATCCCACTCCTGGGCATATATCCCAGCAAAACTATAATTTAAAAAGATGCATGCACCCCTATGTTCACAGCAGCACTATTTACAATAGCCAAGACATGGAAACAACCTAAATGTCCATCAACAGAGGAATGCATAAAGAAGAAGTGGTATATTTATACAATGGAATACTACTCAGCCATAAAAAAGAACAAAATAATGCCATTTCCAGCAACATGGATGGAACCAGTGATGATTATACTAAGTGAAGTAAGTCAGAAAGAGGAATACAAATACCATATTATGTCACTTATATGTGGAATCTAAAATATGACACAAATGAACATATCTATAAGACAGTAACAGACTCATTCATAGACAACAGACCGGTGGTTGTCAATGGGAAGGGAGATGAGGAAGGATTAGATTGGGAGGTTGGGGTTAGCAGACATAAGTTTTTATATATAAAATGTATAAACAACAAGGTCCTACTACATAGCACAGAAAAATATATTCAATATCCTATGATAAACTATAATGGAAAAGAATGTAAAGAAAAAAATGTACATATATGTATAGCTGAACCACTTTGCTGTACAGCAGTAATTAACACAACATTGTAAATCAACTGTACTTCAACAATAACAGCGAAACTTTGTAGATAAATACGACAAAATAAAATAAAACAAAATTACAAGGATATCAAAGGAGGTTCTTTAAAGAAACAGCCCTGTGGTCCCCACAAGTAGTGACCAGGTCAATGCCTGAACTTCCTGGCATAGGCAGGCTCCAAAGACTGTCAGCAAAAGGCAGGGGAAGGCCTGGGACACCGAGGTTCCATGCCTCTAGACAGAGTCACCCAACCAGGGACATGCAAGGCTGGTGGGATCTTTCAGACAAACTTCAAGAGTTCTGACTCCTGAGCCCTGTCTTACAAGACCCGAGAGCAGCAGGGATGGGACTTCTGGGAGAGAAGGACTACATTGCACAGAGTCCACCCCTGGCACCAACAACACACATGCCAGGAAACCACGAAAGAAAGCAGTACTCATGGTCTCACTGTGGGAAGGTCAGAGGTGCCCCTGGGAAAATGGGGAAGAACAGAGCCCAGCCCAGGATGCTGGGGTGAGTGAGAGGGCCTTACCTATGGAAGACGAAGGTGCAATGTTCTGTAGCATCACATGACGGTACAGGAGCCTCTGAGCCTCATCAAGGAGTCCCCACTCCTCCTGGGAGAAATATATGACCACGTCCTCAAAGACCACAAGGCCCTGTAAAAAATGGGTTAGTTCACACCATGAGCAGCTTTGTGTGCTGTATTTCCTTCCATTCTGTATTTGTCTAGTCTCCATCCATCAATCCTAGGGCCAAACTAAAAGCCAAATGTGTTTATGTCTCTCCCTATCATTCAGAGCCCATGGTCTGAACCACCTCCTTATCTAACTCTCATACACCAAGTCAATATATCCCCTGCCCTAAATCAACCCAGGGCCAGATACCAGACAGCTAGGGACAGCTCTGAAGCTGTAAAATCCACCTGAATTATTCAGACTGGTCGATCATAAACTATTCCCCTTATTCTCTACATCCTAACATGGATGAACTGAAGATCCTGAAGAGGTAAGTGTATGAACAATTGTACCCACCAGATTTGAATTTATGGACGTAAATGAGCACACGGAGAGGTCAGTATTGTTGAAAAAGATTTCTATGATTTCTATTTCTCAAGTGTACAGTGAACACTATGCCAAACAGGGCCATGTGAGGAAGCACCAGATTTGAGCAGGAGGCAGAAGCAGGCGCAAGGGGAGACCTAGACCAGAGCCTTTATTGGGTTTTTCCCAGTAAAAATGTGGAGAATAAGGGGAATAGCTTAGGACTGACTAGTCTGAATGTGATACATAAAATTTTTCATCATAAGGAAATACTTAAAGGTATATTAACATGCAGACCAATTATTAAGTGTTTGGATAAATTTAACTAATTCAACATGTTCATTAACTGCCTACCTACACACATAATTTGAGGGATGTCAGTTCATTTAGTGTTTAGATCAGTAACTGTTTCATGTATTCTTTTTTTTTCTTTTTGTGGTACGCGGGCCTCTCACTGTTGTGGCCTCTCCCGCTGCGGAGCACAGGCTCCGGACGCGCAGGCACAGTGGCCATGGCCCACGGGCCCAGCCGCTCCGCGGCATGTGGGATCCTCCTGGACCGGGGCACGAACCTGCATCCGCCACATCGGCAGGCCGACTCTCAACCACTGCACCACCAGGGAAGCCTTGTTGGATATATTTAATATCAAAAAGTATTGACTGCTAATGTAAGCATTTACTTCATACTCGTTTCATGTGATAACTGATATAGTTGTGTTTAAATACATCTTCTGTGGGTGTGCTTTTCTTTGCCTCAGTTGATCTATACACTTCTTTTTTTAAAGTTTCTATTGAATATTTCTTTACATTTCAATTTTTCCTTCTTCAGATTTGCAGTGTATATATTCTGATTCTGTTTATTAGTGTTTAAGCTGAAAAGTGACAATGTATTTAACACGTAGTGTAGCATTATTAACATCTTTGATCTTTTTCTGGAAAATATAAGAGATTTAAACATTAATTTGCTCATCTCAGCTTATGTGCTATTGAGGATATGCAAGGTAATTCCATCATTCTGTCTCCAAAAATGAAATATTAATGTTTTATACAGATAATGAGTGGTTGTATTCATACACAAATGCACCCCCTCCCAGATTCTCATTCCTTTTATCATCGCAGACCACTCACCTGGGATCACTTTCTTCCAACCTTAAACATAGTTTTTAAAGTATTCGTGTTGGTTATTTTTTTTCATTAAATTTCTCACCTTTGGTCTCAAATAGTCATATTTTACTTACTTTCTTCAAAGATACATTTGTTGCATACAGAAACCTGATGGCGGTTATTTCTTCCAACGGTTTCATTATGTCCTTCCACTGTGTCCCTGACACATAACTTTATATTGAGTGTGAGTGGAGGTACATGTATGTTGCAGAAGACATCACGTAGAGATACTAACTTTGCAATGCAGTCAGTGAATGCATAGAGTTTTGGATATCACTTCAGTGAGGATATAAAAGTGTAGAATGTAAAAACAACAAACACAAAAAAAATAAAAATAAATAAATAAAAAGAGTGTAGAATGTAGAGAATGAATAATAAAGTGGGCATCTGGTGATCAAATCAATGGATTGTGCTAGAAAGTCACTAGGTGTTCACCAATACTGTTTTCTCCTTCTGGACACCGAAGAGGACAGGCATGTCCCAGCTTCCCTTACTTAATTTGGGACCATGCAAGTGAATTTTGGCCAATTGAAATGGGCAGGAGTGATCGTGTAAAATATTTCTTTGATTTATCTTCTCATTTATGTTCCTTCTTGGGGTTGCCTCTTTGGGTCTCACTGGTTCCAGTTTTCACACCTCCCCAGGAGTTACTGATTGCTCCTTTGGGAGCTGCAGGTCCAGGTGATGGGAAGATAATATCTTCATGAGAAGGAGGACCATACCTGGTGACCCTGAGGCACTAGATATCAGGTTGGGCCATCTCATGATCATGCATTTATGCCTGGATTTCCCTGCTCTCAGAGTTCAATGGGAAGGCAGGAGGAGTTTGAGCCTTTGTTCTTGTGAATTAGACATGAAATATGACATCATCTTATGAAATAAACCATAATATGAAACTATACTAATTCCACTGTCCACTTAAGCCTAAGGACAATTAGTTTTGATAGTTCTAAGTTTTGAATAATATGTCCTGTAAAAATTTATCACTTTGACAATAGAGTTACCTGTAGTTTATGAAAACTTCCTGCAGCTAAAGTTAAAAAAAAAAGTTAAACTAAAGGTATACAGGTGTGCTTTATGCAAAAATTTTAACCATTGCCTATAATGCTACTTGCTGACTCAGGGAATGATTGTATTTTATATTTTAAAAAACATAATCAGTGGTTCTGCGAAGAGGAGCCTCTGATATCCTCCTATAGCTGTATGTGTGAGAATCTTGTGGAGATGATGAATAACAATAATAGCTTGTGTGTATTTAGCACCAGGCCTTGTGGTAAGCACTTTTCATTTCACTTCCCATGAGGTAGGCTGTAGTATATTCCCATTTTAGTTGAACTTTGGGGGAAGGCGGTGCTCATGACTTTTAATGAGAGCTCCCACCCGCGGGGGTTTCTGTGTCAGAAGGTGTAGGTTGGATCCGAGAACTTGCATTATTAGTAAGTTCACAGTGATGCTGACCCAATTTGGGTATGAACGAATTAGAGGTACATTTCATGTTTTTAAACGAAGACTGCACGAGAGAGGGATATTCATTGTTCAATTTAAATCTCAGTCCCCAAAACTCAAGAGAGGTGAAGCAGTTCTCCCAGGATGAAAGAATGCTCCACCTGCTGGAGACGGCGGAGGACGCGGCGTTGTCACAGGTGACCATGGAAATCTGGACGCGTCGCCTTTAAGAGGGGTTCTGGCCCTCCGCGACCAAATTCCTCCCCGATCTTTCTCCCTCCATCAGACTCCGCACCGCTGTCGTGGAGAGCCGGAAAGTTGGTATGAGGACACAAACTCCTTTACCCAGAAGTCTGTGCCCGGCGCATCCGCGCTGCGCCAATGACAGTCCGGAAGATGGGCGTTTCCTGACGCCCTTGCCGGCAGAGGCGGGACTTCCGGTGTCGCGGCCGTGACGTCTTCTGCTTGCGCCAAGGCTGTCGGGAGTGGCTGAGGAGGTTGGCTGGGAGGCCTTGCTGGGGTCCGCCTTCCATGCGGCTCTTCGGAAGCGAACAGGGAAGGACAGTAGAAAGGATAGGATCTCCCTCCGCGTCGTTGTTAGGATCCATGGTCCCCGTCGTGTTACGGGCCGCCTTGCGCGGAGGTGCTGGCCGGGGCTGTGCTCTTTCCGAGGCCTTCGCAACCGCCCTCCGTCCTCGTCCGCTTCCGGAGGCGGCACCCTGAGCCTGAGCGCCTTTTTACAAGGGGGAGCCTGAGGCTCTGAGTGCGATAGTCGTCCCGAGGCCACTCCGCCCAGTGTGGGGTGGGGGTTCGGCTGCTTCCGCAGAGCCCGCTCCAGTCGCCAGTTTCTCGACCCGGTTCTGCTCAGAGGATCTCATGGCGGCCGCGGCGCTTATGGACCGAGCTCAGGTGAGTGGAGGGTCCCTCAAGCCCTCACCGCTTCAGGTGTAGGGGATGGTGTGTTCTAGAGCTTTCAGCACTTCGCCTTCATCGCTCCCTTCTCTTGAGTATAAAGGCGGTGAAGGGCGGTCCTTGACGGTGGATATGTGGCGAGGTTCCCTTTCCCAGTGTTGATGGGGTGAGGCGTGAAATGGCTTCCAAGGCCCAGGAGCCAACTGGTACGAACACTTGGAGGTGAGAATGAATTAGGAGTGTTCAGGAAACCGCAGGTTTATGTTATGTTTGGTGAGAATAGAGAGCAGGCAGTCAGGAATCAGGCCTAGAATGGCAGCCTGAGGAGCTGGGCCTCTTTTCTGGTGGTGGCGGGAGCCATGGAAGGTGTGTAACAGAGAAGGGAAGTGATCTGACATAGGTGTTAACAGGCTTCCTCTTGTAGCAGAGTGGAAAGATTGGGGAAGCCTGAGGGTGGGCAGGGAGACCAGGATGGAGTCTACTGCAACAGTCCAGGTGAGTGTTGATGGTGGGTGGACCAGAGTGGTGGCAGTGGAGGTTAGGTGTATGGATTTTGTATATGTTTTAAAACTAGGGTCGTTGGAGATTTTCTGATGAGACATAGTGAGATTCTGGGACTCTTCACCTGCCCTGTCCCCTGCACTTGAGTCTGGGAGCTTTAACGGAGGGGTCCTTTCTAGCTCAGCATCCTAAATTTAGATCGAGAGTTATATGAAGAGGTTCCTGCTTCTTGCAGCCAATAGGATGAGGACTGGAAGAGTGTATTAGACCCAGGAACAGCATGTGTAAATGCTTGGAGGTAAGGTTGAGTTGGGAGTCCTTAGGCACCTGGGTGGCAGTGGTGCCTGTCATAAAGACATATGAGTACTTCCTGGATACTGTATGCAGAGTGACTTCAGGAGTGGAGGTTGCCTTGGAGGTGCATATGGTGTGGATCAGAAGGTTGTCAGTGTTAATGGGTTGTGGTCCCGATATGACGAAGGTGGTTCAGAGTGATGTACATGTTGGGAGCAGTGTGGACTGATGGCCTCAAAGTTGTGTCTGGGAGGCATGTTCTGGAGGATGCCAGCCGGAGAGTGTTTGGTGCCCCTCATGCAAGGCCCATAGCTTCCATAATATATTAATATATCTGCTCAGATGCCTGGTTCTGTTCTGGGCTGCACACAGCGATCAGAGAGACAGGAGAGAGAAGGCAATAGTGGTGTTAAGGTCTAGTATCGCCTCTGAATTGGGCAGCTGGGGAGGATAGGGACAAGGGGGTGGGTAGGTTAATGGGTAGACTGGGGACTCCTGTTGTGTGTGAGCTCAACTGTCCCCTTTGTGGCAGGGCTGTGTGACCTTTGAGGATGTACTTGTGTACTTCTCCCGGGAGGAGTGGGAGCTCCTTGAGGAAGTTCAGAGACTCCTGTACCGTGATGTGATGCTGGAGAACTTTGCACTTGTGGCCTCGCTGGGTAAGTCCCTGTTTCAGTTATCTATTGGTACATGGCAAATTACTCCAAAAGTTAGTGACTTAAAACAATTAAAATGCGTTATGTAACTTTCAGTGTACCAGGAACCTCGCTTGTCACAGCTTACCTGGGTGCTTTTGGCTCAGAGTCTCTCATGAGGTTTCAGTCAAGCTGTCAGCCAAACCTGTGTTCTCATCTGAAGGTCATTCTCGGGAAGAATCCACTTACAAACTCACTCATGTTTTGTGTTTCCAAGATGTAATTTCTTGCGGCTTGTTGAACTGTGAGCGTTAGTTCCTCACTGGCTGTTGGTCAGAGGCCTCCCTCGGTTCCTTGTCATGGTGGCCTTTCTGTAGTGCACCTCATAACATGGAAAGTGCCTTCTCTGAGCAAGTGTGCAAGAGAGAACGTCCAGGATGATGGCTGGTCTTTTTCTAACCTGACCTGTAGAAAATGATCCCATCATTTTTGCCCTGTTCTGTTCCTTAGAAATGGGTCAATCAGTCCAGCCTATGGTCAAGGGAAGCGGCCTACACAGGGGCAGGAATACTGGGAGGTAGGCATTCTTGGGGGCCATCGGAGAGGCTGCCTTCCACAGGCCCTCATGCCCACTCCAGTGTCCTTGGGGTTTGCTTTCTCCCCACTTCCCTTGGGGCAGCTCTTTCAGTCCAGCCAGATCAGTGACTCTTCTCCTTCCCTTCTTTGTTTCCCAGAGTAGGTGCTGTGGGTGCCAAGGCTGGGCCGTGTGTGGTGTCCCCTCCCTTGCTGAGCAGTCCCGACACCTATGCCCAAAGCCTTTCAGGATCGGGTTAGGAGTTCAGGGCTCTTTCACTCTGCTTCACAGATTCTGTCTGGCTTGGGCACTTCCATGTCCATAATGCCTCTGTGTCCATGTTCTGCCCCCATCTTCTGGCTGAGATTTCCTGGTGCATGACTATGCCAGGAATTGTAGGTACTGACATGGTCACTGCTTGTGGAAGACACAGGGATGTTCCGCCGAATCCTCCTTCGGGTTTTTTTGTCTTTTTTTTTTTTAACATTTTCTATTTTTTGTGGGATGGGTCTGTCTAGGTCACTCATCTGCTCTATGTTTTGTTTTGTTTTTTCTTGCAGTATAGTTGATTCATAATGTTGTGTTAGTTTCCCCTATGTTTTGTTTTGTTTTTTTTACAACCTCCATCTTCCAGATCCCATGTAGTTGCCCAGGTAGAGAGGGGCAGGAAGCCCCGGGTGCCTGACAGGGAGCCCTGACTCCAGCCACAGTGAGAGAGGTCATAGAGGGCCTTGCCCTGCTGCATGGGAGCTGAAAGAGAGCCATCTTAGGGCTGAGTTCACATCATACTGAACCTGCTTTGTGTTCACCAGTGTTTTCTTGCCAAGGCACATAGCAGTACCTCACTTCTCCCTTTCCTTCCCCATTCTTGGCACTTGACGTTTCTCTTCTGTCTTCCATCCCTTTGTTGTTTCCCCACCTCTCTGGCCTCTGTGTCTCTCACTCATTCTCCTCTTTTCCGTCCACATTGCTCTGCAACATTGGCTACTATAATGTGTCATGAGTTGTGCACATATCCGTATGTAGTCCTTAAGAACCAGCTACTTACTTGCAATCAGATTTTCCTGGGCTTGGACGCAGCCTTCTGCACAGAGCTCACCTGACGCCAGCAGCTGAGGCCCTGCTGAAACCCTTTTGTAGAGGAGTGAGTTGGAGACCTTGCCTCTACTTCTGGTACTGTCCACCATCACTGTGTCTTAACCCAGCGTTAGAGTTCCTCCATACTGTGACGTTTAGAGGCCCAGGACTGACAATGGATGCTTCCTCACCCTGATCCTGGCTCCCTCATCTTGCCAAAAGCCAGTGGACTCATTCATTGGTGTGTCACACATACATATGTGATGGAGTTGCTGCTTCCCACCAAAATCAACATGTCCTTCACTAGCATTTCTTTGCTTTCAGGTTGTTGGTGTGAATCAGACAATGAGGAGGCCTCTTCTGAGCAGAGCATTCTTGTAGGAGTATCAGAGGTCAGGACTCCTGAGTCATGTCCATTTATCCAGAAAGCCCACCCATGTGAGATATGTGACCCACTCTTGAAAGACATTTTGCACCTGGCTGAACACCAGAGATCATGCCCTGCACAGAAACAGTACACATGTGACCCCTGTGGGCGAGGATTCCTGTTCAGTGAAAACTTTTATCAGCCTCAGAAGCAATATAGTGGGAAGAATCCCATCAGAAGGGATGATGATGGGGCCTTACTTGTGAAGAGCTGTGCTGTCCACATGTTAGGGAGACCTTTTACTTGCAGGGAGGAAGGGATGGACTTGCCAGATAGCTCTGGCCTCTTCCAGCACCAAAGTACTCACAATGGAATGAGTCCATGCAGAAGGGCTGAGTTCATGGAGCCCTTTCCACAAAGCTCCAGACTCGGGCGACACCAGGGAGACCATGATGAACTGATGCTTCTTAATTGCAGTGACAATGGGAAAGCCTTCCTGAACACCTTCACTCTCCATGACAACCAGATAACTCAGGCTGAAGTGCGAGCTTTTAGGTGCCTACCATGTGGAGATCTGTCCAAGGAGAATTCGGCTCTTACTCATCACAATAAAATTCATAGTGGAGAAATTTCACATGTGTGTAAGGAGTGTAGAAAGGCCTTCATTCACCTGTCTCACCTAAAAACCCACCAGAAATTTCACGCTGGAAAACGACAGTATACATGCAGTGAATGTGGAAAAGCTTACAACAGAAGCTCCCACCTTGTTCAGCACCAAAGAATTCACACTGGAGAAAGGCCTTATGAGTGCGGCGAATGTGGAAAAGCTTTTAGCCGCAAAAACACGCTTGTTCAGCACCAGAGAGTTCACACTGGAGAAAGGTCTTATGACTGCAGTGAATGTGGAAAAGCCTACAGCAGAAGCTCCCACCTTGTGCAGCACCAGAGAGTTCACACTGGAGAAAGGCCTTATGAGTGCAGTGAATGTGGGAAATTCTTTAGCCAAAGCTCTCACCTTATTGAGCACTGGAGAATTCATACTGGGGCAAGGCCTTACGAGTGCATAGAATGTGGAAAATTCTTTAGCCATAACTCCAGCCTCATTAAACATAGGAGAGTCCACACAGGAGCAAGGTCTTTTGTGTGTGGTAAATGTGGGAAGGCTTTTGGCTGCAAAGACACACTTGTTCAGCACCAGATAATTCACACTGGAGCAAGGCCTTATGAGTGCAGCAAGTGTGGAAAGGCCTTCAGCCGTAAAGACACGCTAGTACAGCACCAGAAAATCCACACCGGAGAAAGGCCTTATGAGTGTAGCGAATGTGGAAAATTCTTTAGCCATAGCTACAACCTCATTGTGCATCAGAGAATTCACACTGGAGCGAAGCCTTTTGAGTGCAGTGAATGTGGGAAATGCTTTAGCCACAACTCCAGCCTCATTCTACACCAGAGGGTTCACAGTGGGGTAAGGCCTTATGTGTGTAGTGAATGTGGGAAAGCCTACATTAGTAGCTCCCACCTTGTTCAGCACAAGAAAGTCCACACTGGAGCAAGGCCTTATGAGTGCAGTGAATGTGGGAAATTCTTTAGCCACAACTCTAGCCTCATCCTTCACCAGAGGGTTCACACTGGAGAGAAGCCTTACATGTGCAGTGAATGTGGGAAAGCCTATAGCAGAAACTCCCATCTTGTTCAGCACCAGAAAGTTCACACTGGTGAAGGGCCTCATGAATGCAACATCTTTGGTGGCCCTTTAGCTGCATCTGTTACACTTGTTTAGCAGCCAGAAGGTTCACGCTAGAGAAAGGCCTTATGAATGCAGAAAATGTGCTGTATCCTTGTTCAAGGTATTAGGACTCACACCAGAGAAGAGCTCTGTGAGTGCCCTTTGTGAGGGAGCCAGCAGGTCAACCTTGTACAATCGTACATCCACCCCGGGGAGATTCCCGATAAGTACCACATAGGTGAGAAGCTCTCATGAGGTGCATTGCACTTCCTCAACTGTCCAGGGCTCTTGACAGTTATATCACTGCCAGTGCCTGTGGTGGAAGCCATCTCATTGGTGTTAAGTTTCCACAGTGTCTGTCAGTTACTCCAATATGCTCAGGAAAGGTGGAGCCCTGTGCTGTCTCTCCTGATCCCTCTAGGGGATCGTGAATGTTTTGAGTGTATTGAAGATCCTCATTTGCTTCCCCATGACGGGGTTCTGAGTGACCATGATCTATCTCTGGCCGAAAGGATCTGAACTGGAATCTGCTGGTGATTACCAGACAAGATTTCCTTGACAATGTTGACTGTAACATGATAGCTGTGACTTATTTATCCTGCTTTCAAGTCACCCAACTTTGGAACTCCCTGCCCCATGCTACTCTGGTTTGTGCAGTGATAAAGGCCTGCTGTGGCAGCTTTTACTCTTGGGAGGTCAGTTCATTGTGTCTAATGGATTGAAAAAAAATTGGGTTTCGCCAGCCTGAAGGGAGGAACACCTATTGTTGGCACCAACTTTATGTGCCTCAGAAGGAACAGTAGGATGGCAGAGAATACCTCTCAGTCTAGTTTGGCCTAGTTTGCATTGTTGCCCAAGGCTTGCTAGAAAAGTCTGAAGAGCTTTGTGCACCTAATCCTGTGGCTTAGAAGTCAGGATTTCCTGTGAGCCCAGAGTTCATTCTGAGGAGGGCACAGTTGGTGTGGAAATCTCCAGTGCTTGTGGAAGCAACATGAATTGGGTCCTTTTTTCCTAGGGAATGTCCCATATTCCCCATCACTTTTGAGGGATTTCTGTCTCCTGGACCTGTACAGGAGCCAGTCCTTGATGTCCAGAATCCCATAGGCAAGTATCATTGACTGGAAGTCTTTAGCCTTTTAGGGCAATATGAGAATCATAGTTGGTATAGAAACGCTGAGATACTGGAGTGAGGATGACTGTGGCTAGTGAGAGGATGTGTGCCTATTCTAACGGAGGCATCTGTAAATGTCCATGTGATTTTGGCTGTATGGCATGAATGGTACAGAAATTCTAAGGACCTTCAGATATCTGAGTCTTCTGTGGCCAACGGACTGTCACAGTAGATAATCTAAAGGTTTGCAGATTTCTGTACCTCCCTCGGCTGTTGATGTTATGGCCATCACAGGCACAGGTAGGAACCCCAGCACTGACAAAAGGGAGATCCAGGGATCGGGCTTGTCTGACCCAGCCAACATTCCTAGTGACAGTAGTGGATGTGGACTTCATTGCTCTCCAGTTTTTGCTGATATTGAAGAAGGGCTTATCCCCCTAAATTGTGGGGAGAGGGATATGGTTGAACCAGAACAGTTGCCAGATGTGACTTTCCAAGAGGAATGGTAAATACGGATTTTTATGGGGAACATTGAGTTCTTAACATCTTTATTGAGGTATTGTGACATGAAATAAAATGAATATATGTAAAGTGTAAAACGTGTTATGTTTCACCATGTGTGTATATACTGATGAGACCATACAACCAAGATAATGGAGATATCCCACACAACCTAAATATTCCTTGTGTCCCTTTATAATCCTTTCCTTCCAGTCCTTTCTAACCCCCTTTCTCACAATTCACAAGTAATAGCAAGCACTTTCTAGTATTTCATATAAACAGAATCCTATGGTATATACTTTCTGGGAAGTGGGACTCTGGCATTTTTCACTAACTATAACTATTTTGAGATTAATCCATCTTGTTGCATGTATCAGTTGTTCGTTTGTATTGTTGAGAATTATTCCATTGTATAGATATACCACATTTGTTTTTTATCTATTCACCTGTTAGTGGATGTTTAGGTTGTTTCCAATTTTTGGCTGTTACAAATAAAGCTCCAATGAAGATTTGTGTATAAGGTATTACTGAATAACATTCCATTGTATGGCTATACCACAGTTTGTTTATCCATTCACTGACTGAGGGGCATCTTGATTGCTTCCAAGTTTTGGCACTTATCAATAAACCTGCATTATGCATTGTGTGTAGGTTTTGTGTGGGTATAAGTTTTCAATTTGTTTGGGTTCAAGCCAAGGAGCATGATTTACTGGGTCATATAGTAAGAGTATGTTTAGTTTTGTAAGAAACTCTCTTCCAAAGTGGCTGTCATTCTGCACTCCCACCAGCAGTGGGTGAGTGTTCCTGTTGCTCCATATCCTCATCAGCATTTGATGTCAGTGTTTTGGACTTTTGCCATTCACATAGGTGTGTAGTAATAGTATATTGTTGTTGCTTTCACTTGCAGTTCCCTAATAATATATGATGAATATCTTCATATTCTTCTTTTTTTTAATAAGCTTTTGATGACTAGCTTTTTTTGGCTGCATCAGGTCTTAGTTGCAGCACGTGGGATCCTTTGTGGTGGCATGCACGTTCTTCGTTGTGGTGCATAGGCTTCTCTCTAGTTGTGGCGTGTGGGTTTTCTCTGTCTAGTTGTGGCATGCGGGCTCCAGGGTGCATGGGCTCTGTAGTTTGCAGCACACGGGCTCTCTCATTGAGGTGCATGAGCTCAGCTGTGGCGTGCAGGCTTAGTTGCCCTGTGGCATGTGGGATCTTAGTTCCCCGACCAGGGATCGAACCCATGTTCCCTGCATTGGAAGGCAGATTCTTTATCACTGGACCACCAGGGAAGTCCCTCTTCATATTCTTTTAACAGTGTCTTGCAGAGCAGAAATTTTAAATTTTAGTCAAGTCCAGATTACTATGTTTTTCTTTCATGGATTGTGTTTTTGGTGTTGCATCTAAAAAGTGATTGCTAAACCCAAGGTAACTTACATTGTCTCCTATGTTATCTTCGAGGTGTTTTATAGTTTTGAGAAAATATTTGTAAAAGGTATAAGATGTGTGTCTGGATCACTTTTTTTTTGGCTGTGCTGCACAGTTTGTGGGATCTTAGTTCCCCTACCAGGTATCAAACCCATGCCCCCTGCAGTGGAAATGGAGCCCTAACCACTGGACCACCAGGGAATTCCCTAGGTCACTTTTTTATTGTTTCTTTATTTATTTTATAAACAGGATACATAATTTATTACCTATTTTACTATCTCTTAGCATTTTTTTTAATTAATTAATTTTATTTTGGCTCACTGGGTCTTCACTGTGGCGTACAGGCTTCTCTAGTTGCAGTGCGCAGGCGCACTTGCGGTATGTGGGATCTTTATGTGTATAAAGATCTTTATCTTTATGTTCCCCTACTGGAGCCCCTGCATTGGGAGCATGGAGTCTTTTTTCTTTTTTTTTTAATAAATGTATTTATTTATTTATATTTTTGTCTTCATTAGGTCTTCAGTGATGCGTGCAGGCTTTCTCTAGTTGTGGCTAGCGGGGGTTACTCTTCATTGCAGTGTGGAGGCTTGTGGTGGTTTCTCTTGTTGTGGAGCATAGGCTGTAGGCACACTGGCTTCAGTAGCTGTGGCACACAGGCTCAGTAGTTATGGCTCACGGGCTCTAGAGTGCAGGATCAGTAGTTATGGCACACGGGCTTAGTTGCACTGTGGCATGTGGGATCATCTTGGACCAGGGCTCGACCCCACGACCCCTGCATTGGCAGGTGGCGTCTTAACCACTGCACCACCAGGGAAGTCCCTGGATCACTTTTTAAAGCCCATTTGTTGAAAAGACTTTTTTCTCCATTCCTTTTCCTTTGTTCCCTTTTCAAAAACCACTTGAATGTATTTGTGTTCGTCTATTTCTACACTCTCCATTCCAGTTTTCTCCATTTATTGAGATAATAATCATGTGGCTGTGTGTGGGGGTCTTATTGTCTTTTATTTTATTATATGGTTTATTCCATTAATTGATATTCAGATGTTAAGCCAACATTGCATTTCCTGGGACAAATCCCCCAGATCACGTTGTATACTCCTTTGTGTATGTTGCTGAGACAGTTTTCTGATATTTTGTTAATGTATTTTATATCTATATAGATGAGTGATAATAGCTTTGTAGATTTGGGGATTTTAAAAAAATATTTAATTATTTATTTGGTTGCACCAGGTCTTAGTTGCAACAGGCAGGCTCCTTAGTTGCAGCTCACGGGCTCCTTAGTTGTGGCATGTAAACTCTTAGTTGTGGCATGAATGTGAGATCTAGTTCCCTGACCAGGAATCGAACCTGGGCTCCCTGCATTGGGGGTGCGGAGTCTTAACCACTGCACCACCAGGGGAGTTCCTACATCAATTTTTATATGTAGTATTTTTATCTTCATCTAGTTCAAAATATTTATGTTTTTTAAATTTCCCTTGTAATTTCTCCTTTTACCCATAGGATAATTAGCAGCGTGTAGTTTAGTAAGTCTTTTTCTATTAAATTTACAGGGATGGTATCACAGAGCAGGAGGAATGCTTGTGATTTTTCAGTCAATGGTCCAAGTGTTACTGTTGAAATGGGGAAAATCTGTGAGTTATTTGAAGTAACTTGGTTTTTCTTCATAAGATGGGAGATGCTTTTTTCCAGTTTCTCTTCTATTGACAGTATTTACAAGTGTCCTTTTCAATAGGTGGTTGGTTGGGATGTGGGCCCCATAGTCCCTGCTGATCTGCAAGGACACATGTTTTCTTCAGATCCTGTCTTGTAAATATGAGCTGCCAGGCTTTGTAGTTCAAAAGGGGCTAATTATTCTTTTTTTAAATTATTATTTATTTACTTTATTTATTTTTGGCTGCATCGGGTCTTCAGTTGTGGCACGCATGGGATCTTCGTTGAGGCGCACGGGCTCAGTAGTTTTGGCACGCGGGATCTTAGTTCCCTGACCAGGGATCAAACCCGCATCCCCTGCATTGTATGGCGGATTATTTACCACTGGAACACCAGGGATGTCCCAGGGCTAATTATTCCAAGTTCTATTTTTGAATTAAGTCTCCACCTTCACATTTAACACCATTGGCAAAATGACATGAAACAGCTGCTCTTAACATCAGCACCTCTGTGACTCCCAACTGTTGAAATTAGGAATTCTTTCTAGTCTGTCTGAAAATCTCCTATAGCTTAAAAATATTTTTGTTTTAATGATTAAATTACTATACAGTCGATTTTTCCTGGTCATGGACCACCAGACAAGAGACTCATAAATCATAGGCATCCTTATTCCTGAAACTATGATTAAGAAATGTCACCAGATGATTAAACCCAGCTTCTTTGTTCCTCCCCTCTAAAACCCCACAACTCAAAGACCCAATTGCAGTGGGTGTCAGACTTGTCTCCCACTCCCTTGTTTGGTGCCCTGCAACAAACTCTTACTTTGCTGCAAACACTCAATGTCAGTTTGGCTTTTGCTCAGTTACAGTAGGGGGTCTGAGCAAAAGGGAAAGAGTAGGGGGAGAGGTGCTAAGGAGAGAGATCAGAAGGATAAGGGGGTGGGAGGCTACTGCAGGACAAAGAGAGGGTGGATTTACAGGGGAATGAATCTACTTTTTTCCTGCTGAAGTTTGTCGACTTGCTCATTAGTTTTGGCCAAAAAATCTTTTAGTGATGTAACTTTTTAAACTTTTTTTTTCATGTGTATTTATTTTTGGCTGTGTTGGGTCTTTGTTTCTGTGCGAGGGCTTTCTCCAGTTGTGGCAAGTGGGGGCCATTCTTCATCGCGGTGTGCGGGCCTCTCACTATCGCGGCCTCTCATTGTGGAGCATAAGCTCCAGACGCGCAGGCTCAGTAGTTGTGGCTCACGGGCACAGTTGCTCTGCGGCATGTGGGATCTTCCCAGACCAGGGCTCGAACCCGTGTCCCCTGCATTGGCAGGCAGATTCTCAACCACTGCACCACCAGAGAAGCCCTAGGGATGTAACTTTTATTTCAGAATTTAATTTGGAGTCCTCTGCATACTAAGAAAAAATACTATCCATTGGGCCTGAGAACTCTTATTTCCTTTATTTTCAAAGGTGTCTTTCAAATTAACCCTTTTGTTCAAATCAAGTGTCCCCCAGAGTGGCCATTGAAGGCCCAAATCATCCTTAGGATAGTTATGCTATTCAGAAACACAGGCACACAGGACTTCTCTGTGTGATCCAGACAGCCCAGGAAAAAAAAACCCAAAAAACAAAAAACATAACTCAAAGGACATCAAAAACAGTATGAAAAGGAATGGCGTGATCCACCAAGTATCTCAAACAACAGGGAACTAACAATAAAATCCAGGTGTCAAACTGAGAACGAAAAGCCACGAAACTCAACACAGAGCAGAGTTTAAACCTACTGCTGACTTACCATGTCTTCAAGGACTCAAGTTGACCTTGAGCAGCAAGGCACAAGGGACATATGTGGGTACTGCAGCTGGTGGAAGGCTGGGGTCTGCGGTGACAGGCTGTGCAGACGGTATCTCAGTGGGATTTCCACAATAAACATAATAGGTTGTAACATAGCTTCTACAGTGGATATATCCAGTTTATCTTGTTCCTTTTGTCCACTGAACATTGATTAGTGAGACACAGGCTCAACAGTAGTGTGAGCTGGAGGACTGATGATACTCAGTGTGGAAGCTCCTTACAACTTCTCCTATTACTATTTTACCTTCTTAATCTGAATTTGTCTTAAAAATTATTTTTTCACTTGCTTTGACACTAGTTGAGGAAATCATACATCTCTCATGCTTAACAGTTAGTAACCTGTCCATCATTTTCAATTTTGAATGAACAACTGCGTATCATACAAAGACCTCGGAGAGGACTTTTACCACATTTAGTGAATATCCACTCTTCAGGAAATTCATCACAAAATTTACATTTGCATTTTCCATTTCTGTATTCAGTATATGTAAAATATAGATAACAGCAAGTTCAGCAAGAATAGAAAATATTGCCTTTTCAATCTCACGTGTGTATCAGTTTGTCACAAGTCCAAACTCATAACTGTCATAAGTTTTAACAGGTTGAACCGTTGAAAGGTTTGCAAACTTGTGAACTAACAGTGAATTGAACTTGGTATCTGACTCAACAACAAAAAAAGGAAATTCCTGTTTGCCTGCCTGTAAGGGAGAGTTCTAATTGTCAGGCAGTCACCTCAAAAAAAGCCAGAGCAGGTCTCATATGAGTTTTTGGGAAGTCTGGCATTCAGGAATCGGCAGACTTTCAGAAACAGGCATATTTAAGGATTGAAACCTATCCATAAAGGAGAGCGAATTATCACATGTCATTTCCTGCCAAGATAGCTTGTGACCTTCTAACCTTCGAAGCCTGGGTATGAAGGGGACATCCCACTCGAGAGACAAAGGTTTGGGATTCCATGATCCTATCTCCTTGATGGGAACTGATTTATCAAGTAACCTGAAATTGCAGCAACACTGAATGCACAGGGAGTTGAAATCATCTCTGAAAAATACTTGAAATGAATATTACAGAAAGTTATTAACAGTGATTATGTAGTTACTCAATTAAATTAGGAAAAATAGTTCTAGAGGGCTTCCCTGGTGGTGCAGTGGTTAAGAATCTGCCTGCCAATGCAGGGGACACGGGTTCGAGCCCTGGTCCGGGAAGATCCCACATGCTGCAAAGCAACTAAGCCCGTGCACCACAACTACTGAGCCTGTGCTCTAGAGCCCGTGAGCCACAACTACGGAGCCCGTGTGCCACAACTACTGAAGCCTGTGCACCTAGAGCCGGTGCTCTGCAACAAGAGAAGCCACGACAATGAGAAGCCTGCGCAGTGCAATGAAGAGTAGCCCCCACTCACTGCAACTAGAGAAAGCCCGTGCACAGCAACGAGACCCAACACAGCCATAAATAAATAAATAAATAAAAACTGAATACATATCAAAATGTGGAGTAAGAAATATGTGTTGGTCACTGGATGGGACACCATCACTGGCTCTATGACTGAAGCCCACGCCTTTAGCCCATGCTCCACAACAAGAAGCCACCACAATGAGAAGCCCGTGCATCACAATGAAGAGTAGCTTGCTGCAACTAGAGAAAGCCCACGAGTAGCAACAAAGACCCAAGCAGCCAAAAAAAAAAAAATAGTTCTAGAGAAACATATCTGTTACAGGTGAAAGAAAGTTAAAGAAAGTTAAGCTCAGTAGCTACAGTTTATTACAGTGAAAGGATACAGATTAAAAGCAGTAAAGGAAGATGGCGCTATAGGACAGAGTCCAAGTGGGACCACATTGCCAGGTTCCAGTTGCCCCCTCGCTTAAGTCTCACAGCATCAATTTGTGACAGCACACATGGAGTACTGTTACCAGGGAACCTCACACAAGCCTTGGTGTTGTCCAGGGTTCTTTTGGAGTATCTGTCACACACAGGGACACCTGTGTGGCTGACCTTACTCTCTAGCTTCTCCAAATGTCAAACTGATACAGAGACCTAAGGCCCCCCCACCATAAAACACAGTATTAGCATAAACTGCCTAGCACAACCCAAGGACCAGGTAAATAAAGACACTTTTATTAGTGAATGTATCAAGAGCTTGGAGATTGTCTCGCAGGAGTTGGACAAGTAAGTGCCACACATTTCTTTGGAATGAATAGACTGGACAACTCAGGCCTGTGATGTCATCCTTTACACAAGTCAAGTGAAAATACTCAAAACTTGTCCCTTCGGAATTCTTTTACATTTTATCCTAATCTATGTTCTCAGTGTTATTTATGGGTATCTGTATAATGGAAACAGACTGTAATGGTGTGCTACTTCACATCTTCCCAAGTCCACACTGGGTGACCTTGAAACCATGCCCCATAGGGTTAACAGAAGCTGGTGAGTAACAGAAATCCTTGAGTTTGTCTTACAGAACCACAGATAATGGAACAGCTTGTCAAAACCCCTCTGCTTGTAAACTGCCTTCACTGATTAAGTTTGTTTTAGCTTTTTTCTCTCTTTAGTTGCATATGCTCCAAGCTTCATATGGCCTAAGTAATATCACAAGACTCCCTAACAACCCCTGTAAATAACACCTCTGATGTATGGATCACTATAGTAAAGGGAGCCCCAGTTGTGTTTTTGTTTTTGGCTGTCTTGGGTCTTTGTTGCTGCATGCGGGCTTTCTCTACTTGTGGCGAGCAGGGACTACTCATCGTTGTGGTGCACCAGCTTCTCATTGCAGTGGCTTCTCATTGCAGAGCACGGGCTCTAGGTGCGTTGGCTTAATTGCTCCACGTCGTGTGGGATCCTCCCGGACCAGGGCTTGAACCCGTGTTCCCTGCATTGGCAGGCAGATTCTTTTTTTTTTTTTTTTTTTTGCGGTACGTGGGCCTCTCACTGTTGTGGCCTCTCCCGTTGCGGAGCACAGGCTCCGGACGCTCAGGCTCAGCAGCCATGGCTCACGGGCCCAGCCTCTCCGCGGCATGTGGGATCTTCCCAGACCGGGGCACGAACCCGTGTCCCCTGCATTGGCAGGTGGACTCTCAACCACTGTGCCACAAGGGAAGCCCGGCAAGCAGATTCTTAACCACTGTGCCACCAGGGAAGTCCACCCAGTTGTTATTTTAGGAACTTAAGAGTCAGCTCTTACACACTTTGAGCTAGTTAAGACTGATTGTAACTACCAACCCGTAAAATTTGGCCTGCACAAGTGTTCAGTGAATGCCCTTTGGACATCAGATGGCCAAAAACTCCACCTTCAGATCATGCAAAGTGACTATTTCTGAACATGCATCCCATGAAGAAACATGTAATGCAGATACATCCGCACACACCAATCACCTCACATTTTCTCACACCCTATCACCTTTCCCCACACCTAAGACCACCTTGTGTCTTTATCCCATAAATAACTCAAGGACCCCAACTCCAGGGAGGTGGATCTCAGGCTTGCTCTCCTGTCTCCTCCATTGGCTGCCCTGTGAATGAATTTTTTCTCTCCAGCAAACCTTGGTGTCTCAGTGTTTGGTTTGTGCACCTCTGGAAATGCTACCTGGTTTGGTAACAACCTCATGTTCACAACTTGAAATTGCCACAGTTGGAGTATGTGTACCAGGGAAATTGGCAAACACTACAACCAAGGGTCGATTCATTGTTTTATTACTTGTCTAGACTTAAGAAAGTAACGGGGCTTCCCTGGTGGTGCAGTGGTTGATAATCTGCATGCCAATGCAGGGGACACGGGTTCAAGCTCTGGTCCGGGAAGATGTCACATTCCACAGAACTAAGCCCATGTGCCACAACTACTGAACCTGTGCTCTAGAGGCCATGAGCTACAACTACTGAAGCCTGCATGACTAGAACCTGTGCTCCGCAGCGAGAGAAGCCACCGCAATGAGAAGCCTGCACACCGCAACGAAGAGCAGCCCCCGCTCGCCGCAACTAGAGAAAGCCCGGTCCCACCAACGAAGATTCAACCCAGCCAAAAATCAATTTTAAAAAAAAAGTAATGGAGAATAAGTTAATGGGGACTGTACGCTGGGAATAGCACAAACATTCCACCCAGCAAAGTAACTTCAGAAAACTCAAGTTCTAACACATTTCTTTTATTGTCTTCTTAGTTATTATAAAAAGGGAAATATCAGCCAACATTCACTACCAGTTGGAAAATAACTACTGTGAACATCTAAGATACACAGCTGGCAAATGAACACATTAAAAATGTTCAACATGATGAACCATTAGGGAAATGTCATCAGACCACAGTAAGATAACTCTACACACTTTTAAAACAGGTTAATATTTAATACATTTAATATAACAACCAAGTACAGGTGAAGGATATAGGGGAACTTGAATCCTCCCATACAATTAATGGGAATGCAAAAGGGTCCAGTCATTCACTTTAGAAGATGAAACCATATATTTATATAAAGAATTTTATGTACATTCATAATAAGATTATCTGTGATAGCCAAACCAGAAACAAACCACAAAACCCCATCATTTAACAGATGAATGGATAAACAATCAAAGGGTGGTATATCCAAACAGTGTATTTTTCAGGAATTAAAACAATAAACTATTATGGAATTCCCTAGTGGTCAAGTGGTTAGGACTCCGTGCTTTCACTGCTCAGGGCCTGGGTTCAGTCCCTGGTCAGGGAACTAAGATCCCACAAGCCTTGTGGCATGGCAAAAAGAAAAAAAAACAGAACTATTCACATCAGCAACTTGGATGATTCTCAAGATAATCATGCACCATGAAAGAAAAAGGCAAATACAAAAGTAAACACATTAAGATTCCAATGATATTAAAACTCTAGAAAACATTAACTAATTGAATGTGAAAGAAAGTCAACAGTAGTTGCCTGGGAGCCCATGGAGAGATGTCAAGGTAGATATGGAACTGATGGATGTTTGTTATTATAATGATGGTTGTGATTTTACACATACTAAAACTTACCAAGCTGTACATTTTAAGTATATTCAGTTGAGTGCCTACCAACGATATAGCTCGATTAAGTTTTAATAAAAATTGGCTTCACATAAAAATCTGAATCTCCTTTTTGGAAAAGTAGAACTCTGGAAACCAACACATCAACTCCATCAACTCTTCTTGTCTCATGGGAGGGACTGTCACAGTAGCAATAAAGACACCTGTCTTTATAGCAATGAAAGGTGTTTCTACTTGAGTTATCCAGGACCTCTTCCCGAGTCATAAAAATAACATGCCAGGATTACACGATTTTCCCCTTCCTCATTTTTTCTTTTCACTGCAGCAACGGCCTTGAGATAAACAATTTGGAGATGCTGTGGGATCCTAAAACCTTTACAGTATTCAGTCTGACACTGACTTGGACCTCAGGAGAAGAGAAACAGCCCTGTACCTCCTAAGGATTTCTGCAAAAACTTTATCCTTTATGGCCATAATCCCGGTACATTTGTGAATGCAACTTTATTTTTTATTTTCCTAAAGATCCCAAATTACAGCAATTTGTCTTTTTATCAGAGTACAGTTGCTTTACTGGATGCAGCTTTAGAAAAGGCTCATCCCTACTTGTTTTCTTGTCTCTCACTTCCTACTAATTCCCTGAGTGTTTCTGTACCAAATATGGTTCCCACCTAATGTCTGTAATCTAACGCTCAGCAACACCAGCCTACGACGTTGTGGACATTATGGCTCTTTTCCAGCTGGACTTAGAGAACTTCTTCTCTAGAACAGTACAGGGGGTATGATGTGACATCCTCTGTGAAAAAGAGAACAACTCATGCTGCTCCAAAAAACACTGGTGGGGCTTCCCTGGTGGCGCAGTGGTTGAGAGTCTGCCTGCTGATGCAGGGGACACGGGTTCGTGCCCCAGTCCGGGAAGATCCCACATGCTGCAGAGCGGCTGGGCCCGTGAGCCATGGCCGCTGAGCCTGTGCGTCCGGAGCCTGTGCTCCACAATGGGAGAGGCCACAACAGTGAGAGGCCCACGTACGACACAAAAAGAAACAAACAAACAAAAAAACACTGGTGGTTCTCACAACTCTCCTCTTCTAAGGGTGATGTAAGGACCCACCAAAAATTCTGATATCCAGGTCACAACATTATTCCCACAAAGCCCTGCAGGAGACCTTGGACAGCAATGCAAATTAGACACAAACTGCAATGAAAACTATTCTCTGCCATGATACTATCCCCACTGAGGTATACAAAATTCCCAAACAGGTGACATAGAGCTAGAAAAATCCATCCAGAGTATGACATGAAATAATGCCACTGAAAAAGGTAACCCTCTGTAAGCCACCAGCAGAACCCAGACTGGGTCACCTTGGTCAAAGCTGGTTAAGTCCATGGCCTAGTCAGTTAGACACAAGAGAATGGTAACACCCAAGTGCTCAGGCTACTCATGCTTCCCTCCACAGGATGCGAGAAAACAGAGGTCTACCTACCCTGATTACACTGAGGTGACTGCCACTTGGTAGAAGTAAGATGATTTTTACCACAGAAACTCACACTGACGTTAGTCTGGCAAGGGCCCTGCACAGGTTAGAAAGTAGAGTGTAGCTCCTTAAAAGCTTCCTCTGAACCTGGTACTCAGAGGCAATCTACACACTAGGGCTGTTCAGATGTATGGCATTCAACTTCCAGTTGATGACTCCCTCACAGAGCCTATTCAGTATGATGTATTAACTAAGGAGACAGCTCATTCACTGCTCTCCTCATCTCATTTGAAGGCCTTTCTCCAGTATGAACTTTCTGGTGACGAATGAGGTTAGACCTTCGGCTGAAAGCTTTCCTACATTCGCTGCACTCAAAGGGTCTGTCTGGGCTGTGAAGTTTCTGGTGCTCAGTCAGAGCAGACCTTTGACTGAAGACTTTTCCACATTTGCTACACTCAAGAGGCCTCTCTGTAGTGTGAACTTTTCGGTGTTGAGTAAGTTGGGTGTTTTGGCTAAAGAATTCTCCACATTCAGTGCACTCATATGGTCTTTCTCCAGTGTGAATTCTCTGGTGTTGAGTGAGGCCAAAGCTTTGGCTAAAAAGTTTCCCACATTCAATGCATTTATAAGGCCTTACTCCAGTGTGAACTCTCTGGTGCTTAATGAGAGTAGAGCTTTGGCTAAAAAGTTTCCCACATTCACTGCATTCATATGGCCGTTCACCAGTGTGGATTCTCTGATGTTTAATGAGGCTGGGACTTTGGTTAAAGAATTTCCCACATTCACTGCACTCATAAGGCCTTGTGCCCGTGTGAACTCGCCGGTGTTTAATTAGGTTGGAGTTGGACGTAAAGAATTTTCCACATTCGTTGCATTTATAAGGCCGTGATCCAGTGTGAATTCTCTGATGTTCACTGAGGCTGGAGCTTTGGCTAAAGAATTTGCCACATTCACTACACTCATAAGGCCTTTCTCCAGTGTGAATTCGCTGATGCCGAACAAGTGTGGGTTTGTTGCTAAAAGCCTTCCCACATTCCCTGCACTCATAAGGCCTTTCTCCAGTGTGGACTCTCTGGTGCTGAATAAGTATGTGTTTATAGCTGAAGGTTTTCCCACATTCACTGCATTCATAAGGCCTCTCTCCAGTGTGGACTCTCTGGTGCTGAGCAAGCCTGTACTTGCGGCAGAAGGCTTTACCACATTCACTGCACTTATAGTGCCGTTGTTCATTGTGAAAGGCTTCCACACATTCGGCGTCCTTTTGTGGAGTGACCTGGTGCTGGAGAAGGCTAGAGCTACCAGGGAAATTCTTCCCAGCCTCCTGGCATGTGGAAGACTTCTTGGATGCATGGACTATGTGGCTGTTCATAAAGGCCTTACCCACATCTCTTCTAAAGAGTTTCTTTCCACTGTGCTGGTGAAATTTCACACTTGACCCACACAGTTTCTGGCCAGGGTTTGTTCCGAGGTCTTCAGCTAGATGCAAACCACCTTCTAAGTCTGGGCTACACCTCTCCCAGGGATAGGCCTCCTGGGTGGACAGGTTTGTCTTTGAAGTATTTATTCGTGGCACTTCTACAAAAACATTCTGTTCAGAAGGTGTCTCCTTGACCTCTGCTCCATGCCAACAACCTGAAAGCACAGACATATGTATGAACTTCATGTAGATTTTGGTAGAAGGAGGCAGCCCCATCACAAATATCAAATATGTGTCTGACATACCAAGGAAATAATCCATGGGACTGTTTTCAGGACAAGGGAGCTGGGGGCAGGTAAAGAAAGTGCAGCTGTGCAGGACTGTGCCTCTCCACGTCACAGAACAGGGAGGACTCACCAGGCAAAAGGCACAAGGATGGGGTGGAGCACACGGAGGAGCTGGGGTCCACAACTCACTCCTCCAGGAATGGTTTTCACCAGGGCCTTGGTTGCTGGTGACACATGTGTGCTGTATGGAAAGCTGTGTCCAGGCCCAGGAAAATCCGATTGTCACTGAGTAGCTGGTGTTCAAGGACTATTTTGAGGATAGGTGCAGAACTCATGACACGTTAAGTGTAGGCCAATACTGAAAAGCACAGAGGAGTGAGGATGGAGAGGACCAATGCAGAATGGAAGACAGAGAAGTGAGGGATAATCCTGGGTTCGAAGTCAGAGTAGATATGACAGAAGAAGTAAAGTGTCAAGAATGGGTAGGAAAGATAGAAATGAGGTACACAGTCACTGTCCTTGGCACCAAAACAGTGCTAGGCACAGGACATGTTCCTGATATGACTTGACTCCAACCATAATATCACATCCTTCCCCTGATGCCAATCACCAGACCCAGGTTCACTTTGAGCCCCTCATGTTGTGCCTGGAGTCATGTCCACTCTGTCAAGTACCCAGGGTTCTCCTCTCAGCTTCACTTGTACAACATGCGACCTAGAAAATGCAAGTCCTAAGGGAAAGACAGGACAGGTGAGCGGTCAACACTGGCCCACAAGGGCAATCAATTCCAAAACAATCTAAGGAAAGAAAAACAGTATCACATATTGAATCTTTGAGGAGAATATCACAGCAACAGCCAGGTGGACCCCACAAAAAGTGACCATGTCGGGTCCGAGCATTTCCTGGTACTGTCAGGCCCCAGAAAATGACAGCCAGAAAAGGGCAGAACATGGAGTACAGAGGTGGCATGGGTCTACAGTCAACTTAGCAGGGAGTGGCTGAGACTAATGAAACCCATTGAACTAATTCCAAGTCATTTGACACAGAAAACCTTCACTGAAAAAACTTCAGAGCACTTGGCATTAGGTCTACTTGTGAAAGGAGGTCATATACACACTTAGCCTTAGCACCGACAGCACAGATGACAGGGAAGCAGTAATAGAGATGTGCACACTGTCTAGCTGTGAAAAAACAGACTTGCCTTTGGAAAAAAGGGGACAGGCAGAGGCCTGCCCAGGATGCTGGGATAGGTGTGAGGGCCTTACCCAATGATGCAACAAGTGCAAAGGTCTCCAGCATGACATCATGGTACAGGAATCTCTGGGCCTCATCAAGAAGCCTCCATTCCTCCTGGGAAAAGTACACAGCCACGTCCTCAAAGGTCACAGAGCCCTGTGATGACAGGGACAGATGTCTCCATAAGCAGCCTCTCTCCCCAGGACCCCATAAGTACCCCTAACCCATACTCACTCTGGGTTCATCATCCTCCCCAGCTCCCTAACTCAGAGGGCACTGGTACTGAATAACTCTTTGTGCTTCCTTGAGCACTAGGTACAACTCTCAGCAGCAACAGGCAGGTGGACAGATAGATGCCATCTAAGCTGTGGACCTGGTATGCAGGACCCCCTCCCTCTCTTGCGCGACAACAGCCTGAGAGTCCCCAGGATCACGTTACCTAGACACAAACAAACTTGGGCTCATTGTCCTCTCAAACTCCTTGTATGAGGGCCCTGGGGCAACGTGGTCACACACCTTCCCCACATGCGTATTACTCACTGGCTAATTCCTCATACATCTGATCCCCATCACCACCACCCGGCCCACAAAATTGGCATGTCTCCTGCCTCCTCACATATCCTCTGCACATGGCATCAGAAAGTGCCTGCCAATGCAACTGGATCCCACCGTACCCCATCTCTCCACTGGTGGTTCCCCAGCAGGCCTTGTTCCTGACTTTAACCTCAGTCAAAACATGCAGATCTAAATACCCCTGGTCTGGTTCCACTTCTGTATTCCTCACTATGTCTCTTCACCAATTAGAACCTTTAAACACCCATTTAAAATCCACACCCACTTGACACACCTAAGGTAAACTCATCTGACACTGTGACAGAAACTCCCCAAGTTCCACCACAAAAGTCTGGTGAGTGCATAGGAGGAGAAATAACAGCAGCCTGACTTCACTATCACTTCACCTCCATTTCTGCTTTCCCTTTGCATCAATTTCACAGCCACTCTCCCATAAAAACCTGGGCCACCTGGTGGACTTTCACCACCCCCTTCTGTGTCACTGATGATCAGTCCTGTTCCTTGAATGTCTTTGTGACACCCACAGCCCCCCTTTCCTCCCTTGTCCCCTAATGCATCCTGAACCCTCCCCAGCACTCTAGATCTGCATGTTCAGCTGTCCACTTGTCTCCTATACTTGGGAGTCACTGAAACAGCTGAAACTCAACATGGCCAAAACCCAAATCCTAATACTCTCGGTAAAAAGGACTCCTACCACTGACTTCTGCATCTCAGTTTGATGGTACTTCCACACTCCCAGATGCAAAGGGAAAAAACTCTGGAGTCATCTGTGATCCCTCTACCTTAGAAAATCTGATCAGTCCCTACTTTAAAAGCAAATCCAGAAGCCAAGTGTTTCTCCTACCTCCACATCCACTCACCCTGTCAGCCACAACAAATGCTTATCTGGATGACTGCAACAGCCTCCTTGATAATCTCCTTGTCTTCCTCTCCCCCAGTCTGTTCTGCATTCTGCACCCAGGGGTAGCCTTTTAAATCCTAAGTAAGATCATTTTTCTCCTCTGTTCCAAATATACCATGGCTGCTATCACTCTCAGAACAGACTTCTGAGAGTACCATTCTAGGTGCAACTTCTCAAAGTACCACTCTAGGCCTGACTCTGGCCCCCTTGCTCTCCATCCTCACCAGACATTAATAGAGACCTAGAAGTCCTAGAACACTCCCATCTCACTCTCATCCCCAAGCATTTGTACATACTAACCCCTGTACCTAAGACAACCTTTCACATCTCAGTCCACTGGCTGCCAAAAATGAGTATCTGTCCATATAACCTCTGGCCTGGACTTAGAAACCTCGGCTTACGGTTTCTCTAGGGTCTTGAGATACCAAGGCCAGGAAGGGTGGCAGCAAAAGAGTTCCAGGACACCTGACACTCACCAGTGCAGTGTCCATAAGTGGTTCTGCTGAGTGTGGAACCTGTGGGAAGAGCAGGGCCATGTAACTTTAATTCCCATCAGCAACATAGACGAAAAAGAAGATTAATGAGTGAACCGTTTAATACTGAAGTCAAAGATAAATGCTCAAGGGAAAAATAAAGCATGTAAAAGAGGGCAGAAAAATGTTATAGAGTTGTGCCATAAAGTCACATGGATAACTTGAGAAAAGGCTTCCCAGAAGTGGGACAAAAAGGTGAAAATCCTCTCTGTCAGAGTCATGCCTGGTGTGTTTGAGCAGCACCCACGAGGATGGTGTGACTGAAGCCCAGTAAGCCAGAAGAATAAGGGATCGTGTTGGCGAGGAAGTGGTGTTGGCAGGTCATATAGCACTATTAAAGCCCTGAGCAACAAATATCAAAATTTAGTCTCATTTTACGTACAGGTCTGTTTCTTACACTTCCAGACACTTCCATTTGTTTCCCTTTTTCTATCTGTTTGTCCCTTGCCTATATCATATTTTTCTCTTCCCATAGCTTGTAGCTGGCCCTAACAGGTGGCCAGGAGTTCTTATACTTCCATTTCAAATTTTACTCTGGTTATATTAAAAATTATTGTTTTATATAAAATCCCAGCTTACATAATCCATAGATTAAATTCTGATTTGAAATTACTATAACATTGTATAGTATAATTTAAGAATATGTACTTTTAATACTTATCCATATTCTTTGGTGTTAAATTTTCCATAAATATTCAGATTATCTGTAATTTCCTACATGCTTTTCTCTCTGGTGGAAGAGAACAGAACCACCATTTTTCTGACTATGCATTCAAAATGAATCTCTGATAAAGGGATTGTTCCTAGAATCAGTAAAAGTGCTTGGCCTCCAGCAGTTGGGGATAACTGGACCTCATTTTGGACTCTTTAAACTTAAGAGAAAGGAAATAAGATATAGGACCTAGCCTCTATTCCATCCTCATAGACATGGAAATATCTTCTTGAGCTCTTAATATCCTGCTAGGGTTTCGAAGCATTATGACTTTTTATCCTTACAATGATTCTTTTCAGCCCTCTTAAAACAAGTATTTTAACAAAATATTTTAATCATTTTCTCTTACAAGATCACCAGAGGAAAATTATTTAACAGTAAAATAAATATTAGTGGAAGAGCACAATCTCTTAAAACACGAAAACCCTCTGTGTGTGTGCAGACTGTAAAAAAGTAAGTTTATGTAAGGCAAAAGTGTGTGTCAAAATATAATTATGAAATAGTTTAAGTATAATTTTCATTCAAAGAACTAAGTTAAAATTAGTAACACAGAGCAAAACAAGATGAGTAAGTGGAAATGTTAATTTAAATACAATAAAAATTTTAACACATAAACTAGACAGATGTGTGCTTTATATACTCCAGAATACATTCCAAGTATGGCTACAGTACTAGTGCTTATAGATACAGAAAGCAAACCGAAAAAAAAAAAACCAAACAAAACCCAAACAAAAAACCATAGGCAAAAAAAGGCTTTCAACAGGAAAACGTACAGACATTTTACTCATGTATTCATATCTACAGAATACTACACAAAAAGGAAAATAGATACCCTGCATGAAAAACATGCGTAAGGTCACACCATATTGTGCAAATGAAGAAAAACACATCATAATACTTATACGATTCCATTAATTAAGTTTTAAAACAAGCGACCGGAACTAAACTACAGCCATCGAATATTTTCCACATAGTTGGCAAAACTATCAAGAAAAGCAAGGAAACGCTTACTTTAAACAACAGACAATACTTTAACTTTTGAGGGATGGGTATAATTGTTTTGAAGGACCCCACTGGCGGCTTCTGGGATCACATTTTTTGACCTCAGCGCTTAACAGATACTAATTTTAGAGCTGCTTATTCAACTGTATGTATAAGTTCTGTTCAATTTTTCTCCACGCAGGTCATTATTTTAAAATTGGGAAAACCAAGGTTTGGGGGCACGAATAAATATAAACATAGGACACGCGTAAGAAAAAATTGGTAAGATCAGAAACAGTGCAGAATGAGAAGAGTTGGGGGAGGGCCCTGAGGGCGCAGCGTTTACCTGAATAGGACCCATCAGCGCTGCCGCCGCCAAGGGAGTCTGTGTGCGAAGGTGGGGCCCGGGCACTGCAGCCCCCGTCCCGGCCCCGCAACAGAGTCAGGCTGGATGGCGCCCACGCCGAGCCTTAGACCGCCTCAGAGCTGCCTCAGAGCAGCTGGCACAGCAGCTTCCTAGTTCCTTGATCTCGGGCTAGACAAGCGTCCTCAACCTCACCACCAGTGAACAGATCCGTGTTTACAAAATGTCGCCGATCCACGCCGGAAGGCCCGCCCAAACGCCGTCCTCCAGAACGGAAGTGCCTCTTCCCGAGTCTTCATTGGTCCAGTGCCCCTGACGCGCGGCGCAGTGCTTTCAGGGTAATGTAGTTCACAACGCTCCCGTCCCCGGCAAGAGGCGGTGACCCCCAACCTCCAGAGAAATGTTCCGCCTCACCCGGAGGGTTGCTGGGAAGTACAAAGGCTGTGAGCACGGGGCGGGGTTTCACGTTTCTTAAAGGGGACGCACCCAGATTTCCTTGAAATGTAGTCTGTGCTGATCACAGAGAGGTACAGTGACAATAATATTTCAGATGACCCCCAAACCGGCAAAACCAAATGGGCACATAATACCGGGTTTTCGCTCAGACACAAAGTGCATCCATGCTGAGCTGGAGTCCAATAAACATTGTCTTGTTGATCTTCCAGTACATGTAACCTGAAGCTTTAGACTCAACTTATGAGCCTCACTGTGTTAGGTCAGTGTCAAGAAAGTAAAGACTTCAGACAGGGCCATGCCGGGCAAGACAGAGGAGGGATGTGGGGCAGCCAGAAGCAGGTGGACCAGGCGCTGTGTCTCTGAGTCCATCACAAAAAAACGGAAAGCCTGTGACACTGTCCCATTCAGGGACCTACACATATTTCTTGCTCCACATTTTAATATGTATTCAGTTCTTCTCTAGAAGCTAAGATCTACCTATCTGAAAAGGAAGAGGGACTTACCATATGTAACTTTCTGTCAGGAGAGTGACTCATAGTTTATTTGGAAAGGGAGCATCTGAACCCAGAGATAAAGGATTGGATTACATGATCTCCTTTCCTTGCTGGGGAGTCAATATAATTTCACCTGCAAGTGCAGTGAAAATGCATGGAGAGTTGAGCTTATTTCAGGAAAATATTTGTGAAATGTTGAAATTGCTGAAATCAATCATTATTTAGTTATTCAAAAGTGGTGGCCAAAATAGCTCTTGACCATGTGAAAGAGGTTAGGATCTCAGTGAAGACTGAAGGAACACTGAAGTCTGAGAATGAGGGAATGAAGCTGAGCGTGTAGGTACACAAGAAAATTGGCTAATCTGTGGATATAGCTCTCCAAGTTGTGATTTATTATTTATTTATTTAAATAATTTTTTAGTATACCAAACAATGCCAGCTTGAAGGGTGACATAGAGAGAGCAGATATCTTTGACAGAATGCTAGAAAAAACAGGGCATCTGTGCCATCATATTTATACCCTCCTTAACAAGCACTCATTAAGTGCCTACTCCATTCCAAGCACTATTTTGGCTGCATAGGACCCATCAAGATCCAAAGAGACAAATATCCCTACCCTCATGAGTCTGACTTTCTGGTCAAAGGAGATGGACAGTAAAAATTAATGACAACATAGTCTATTGCATAATACTTTTATGTGTTATGAGTGTTAACCAAAATTTCGGAAACGAATACCTGATTGAAGTTAAGACACATTTATTTGGGGCTTGTTAGGACTGCAGCCTGGAAGACACAGTTTTGAGAAGCACTAAAATTGTGGTTCCCTGGACTACAAAATGGAGGAAGGTTATAAAGGCAAAAAACAGAAGGTCACAGTTAGTTCCATAAATTTTTAATGAAGAATTATAATTGGAGCTGTCATGAGGTAAGGGTGCTTGTAAAGCAAGGATTGACTGGAGTTGGAAATGTCTGCGTAGTTACAAGGGGGACTCTTGAAACCGCAAGGCTGTAGGTAGCAGATTTTTTAAATGTCTAATGTCTGCTATCAAACTGAACTTGGGTCTACTAGCCCGCTGTGCAGCAAAGCTAATCTACTAACACTGGGTTGTGGTGAAGGAAAGTACAGTGTTAATTGCAGGGTATCAAGCAAGGAGAACAAGCAGCTGTAGCTCAAAAGACCCAAACTTCCTGATAGATTTTAGGGACGGGCATTTAGAGGGTTGAGGGATGCAGCTCGTGGACCTTCTTCTGATTGGTTGGTGTTGAGGTAAGAGGGTGATGTTTCTGGAATATAACGGTTGTGGTCAGCATCCTCCACCTGGGTGGGGGTCTAAGTTTCTGCAAAACAGCTCAAGTATATGTGTCAGGTTATGTGTGTGTGAAGGTACCATGTCACTCATTAGACATCAGAGAATTCATACTGGAGAAAGGTCTTATGAGTGTTTTGATGTAGGAAATTCTTTCGTTGCAGCTCCACACTCATGAGACATTGGACAAATACCACTAGAGAAAGGCCTTATTAGTGCAGCTAATGTGAGAAATTTTGTAGTAAAACGCCAGATTTGTTACACACCAGCAAGTTCATGTTGATACAAGGCCTTATAAGAACAGCGAATATGGGGGACTTCCCTGGTGGTGCAGTGGTTAAGAATTCGCCTGCCAATGCAGGGGACACGGGTTCTATCCCTGGTCCAGGAAGATCCCACATACATCGGAGCAACTGAGCCCGCGTGCCACAAGTACTGAAGCCCGTGCTCCTAGAGCTGGTGCTCCGCAACAAGAGAATCCACCTCAATGAGAAGACTGTGCACTACAAAGAAGAGTAGCCCCTGCTCGAAGCAACTAGAGAAAGCCCGCGTACAGCAACAAAGACTGAACGCAGCCAAAAAAAAAAAAAAGAAAAGAAAAAAAAAAAGAAAATATGGGAACTTCTTTACATATGATTCTGGCCTCATTAAACATTGTTGAATTTACACTGGAGAAATGCCTTCTGAGTGCAGTGAATGTTGGAAAGTCTATAGCCAAAACTCTCATTCATTTGGCTCCAAAAAATTCACACCAGAGAGAGAACTTATGAAGGAAGCAAATGGGGAAAGGACTTCAGCCAAAAGTCTGCTCTGAATGGCATTGTGAAGTACATATTATGTACTTTGGGGTTTTTTTTCCCTTCTTACTGTGTTAAAACACACATACATAAAACTTGCTATCATATGTATTTCATTTTATTTATATTTTTTAAAGTGATTTTTTTACAAATTATTATTTATTTATTTATTTTTGGCTGCATTGGGTCTTCTTTGCTGCACGTGGGATTTCTCTAGTTGCAGTGAGCAGGGGCTATTCGTTGCACTGCACGGGCTTCTCACTGCGGTGACTTCTGTTGCGGAGCATGGGCTCTAGACACACGGGCTTCGGTAGTTGTGACACACGGGCTTGATTGCTGTGTGGCATGTGGGATCTTCCCAGACCAGGGATCGAACCCGTGTCCCCTGCATTGGCAGGTGGATTCTTAACCACTGCGCCACCAGAGAAGTCCCCAGTTTGTGTCTTTTTGTGAATACCTTACTTCAGTTATAATAATCTCAAGATTAATCTATCATGTGTCATGTTTCAGAATTCCCTTCCTTTTTAAGGCTGAATAATACTCCATTGTATGCATATACCACATCCTCATGCATTCTTCCATTGATGGACACTTCCTTAGTTTCCATATTTTAGCTGTTGTAAAGAGTGCAGCTGTGAGAATGACTGCACAAATATCTCCTTGAGATTCTGCTTTCAATTCTTTTGGGTGTATAGCCAGAAGTGGAATTGCTGGATCATATGGTCATTCTATTTCTTTTAAATAAATTAATTTATTTAATTTATTTTTTGTTGCATTGGGTCTTTGTTGCTGCACACGGGCTTTGTCTAGTTGCGGCGAGCGGGGCTACTCTTTGTTGTGGTGGGCGGGTTTCTCATTGTGGTGGCTTCTCTTGTTTCAGAGCACGGGCTCTAGGCGCGTGGGCTTCAGTAGTTGCAGCACGTGGGCTCAGTAGTTGTGGCACGTGGGCTTAGTTGCTCCACGGCATGTGGGATCTTCCCGGACCAGGGCTCAAACCCATGTCCCTCACATTGGCAGGCAGATTGTTAACCACTGCACCACCAGGGAAGTCCCGGTCATTCTATTTTTAGTATTTTGAACTGTTTCCTTTATTGGCCGTACATTTTATGTTCCCATCAAAGGTCCACAGAGTTCTAGTATCTCCACATCCTCTTCAACATAATTTTATTTTCCATTTCATGTTTACTAGTAGCTATCCTAATGAATGTGTAGTGTCTCATTGTGATTTTATTTAGCATTTCCCTAATGATTAATGATCACATACTTCTTGGCCAATTGTGTATATTCATTTTTTTAAATTATTTATTTATTTATTTATTTATTTATTTTTGGCTGTGTTTGGTCTTCATTGTTACGTGGACTTTCTCTAGTTGCAGCGAGTGGGGGCTACTCTTCGTTGCGGTGCATGGGCTTCTTATTGCGGTGGCTTATCTTGTTGCGGAGCTCAGGCTGTAGGCACAGGCTTCAGTAGTTGTGGCACACAAGCTCAGTAGTTGTGGCTCACAGGCTCTAGAACGCAGCCTCGGTAATTGTGGCTCACGGGCTTAGCTGCTCCACAGCATGTGGGATCTGCCCGGACCAGGGCTCAAACCCGTGTCCCTGCATTGGCAGGCGTGTTCTTAACAACTGAGCCGCCAGGGAAGTCCTGTATATTCTTTTTTTAAATGGCTATATTTTCCCCTTTTAAAATCAGATTATTTTCTGATTGTTGAGTTGTAGCAGTTCTTTGTGTATATCTAGATACTTATCAAATACATGATTTGCAAATGTTTTTCTTCCATTCAATAGGTTGTCGTTTCACTCTGTCGATTGTGTCCTTTGCACAGAAGTTTGTAATTTTATCGAGTTTTGCTTTTGTTTCCTATGCTTTTCCAATGCCAAGAAGTTATTTCCAAATCCAGGATCATGAAGCTTTTTCCCTTTGTCTTCACCTAAGAGTTTATGGGTTTATATCTTACTGTTAGGTCTTTGATCCATTTTGAGCTCATTTTTGGGTGTGGTGTAAGGTAAGGGTCCAATTTCATTCATTTGAATGCAGATATCCACTTTACTACAATTTGTTGATAAGACTTTTCTCCTCCCAGGACTTCCCTGGTGGTCCAGTGTCTAAGGTTCCACGCTCCCAATGCAGGGGGCCCAGGTTCAATCCCTGGTCAGGGAAATAGGTCCCACATGCTGCAACCAAGAGTTCAAATGTCGCTACTAAAAGATCCCACATGCCTCAACGAAGATCCCACGTGATGCAACTGAGACCTGGCGCAGCCAAATAAATAAATAAATAATAAATATTAAAAAAAGACTTTCCTCCTCCCATTGAATTGTCTTAGCACACTTGTCGATTATTTGATCAAATATATTGGCTTCCAGTTCTGGGCACTCTGCTGTTTCATTGGTCTAAATGTTTGTCTTTATGACAGTACCACAGTGTTTTGATATATAGTTTTATGAAAATACTGTCTTGCTCCAGTTTTGAGTCACTGGCTTGATGCTAGTCATTTCCCCTTTTGAAGCAGCTGATTAAGTCCACACCCAATCACTGTCTATATCAGGCACTCACACTCTGGACTGCTATACCCCATCCCTTATGTCCTAGAGCCAGGATACCAGGCAACTGGAGACAGCCTCTATGCCCCTGACACCATGAAATTATTCCAGCCACGTCATCCATGGGGAGCCTCAGAGACCTAGCTAGCCCCAGACCTCTTGCTATACATAGGGTGCTCCGTACAGCTCCAGGTTGCTTACTGTGTCCCTGTACAGCCCGTCGTGTGCCCTGCCTGATGCCCTTGTCTCATTCTAAGCCCTAGGTAACACAGAATTCTGCCTTTTATCTACCCAAGTGTCACCAAGAACATATTTTTTCAAGGTTAGGAAGTCCAGCACTTTTTTTTTTTTTTTTTTTTTTTGGCTGAGTTGGGTCTTCTTCGTTGCTGTGCACAGGTTTTCTCTAGTTGCGGTAAGCAGGGGCCACTCCTTGCTGCAGTTCGCAGGCTTCTCGTTGTGGTGACCTCTCGTTGTGGAGCCTGGGCTCTAGGCACGTGGGCCTCAGCAGCTGTGGCACGCGGGCTCAGCAACTGTGGCGCACAGGCCCAGTTGCTCCGCGGCATGTGGGATCTTCCTGGACGACGTCTCGAACCAGTGTCCCCTGCATTGGCAGGCGGACTCTTAAGCAATGCACCACCAAAGTCCCCTAGGGAGATTCTCTTAAGTACCACATATATTGGAAGCTTTCATGATACACCTTGCACTTCCAGACCTTCCTGGAGTCCTTGCCAGAAATAAGTTGTTGCCAGTATCTGTTACGTTAGCCTTCCCTCCTCTGCCACACGGCAGGGTGCCACAGTGTGTATGAATCATCTGTACAGTGCTGAGCAGGCAGGAAGCTATGCTTTCTCCCTTCATCTGGAGGACTCACCCGTCTCTTGATTTTTGGGGTATCTCATTCCCTTCCCACTGATTGTTTTGGGTGGGATATTACCCAGTTCTGGAAAAGAGGACTCCAGCTGGCTTCTGCAGGCAGCTTGTGGAGATTGCCCTTCTTAGTGAGTATATTTGATTGACTTGTAATGGTTGGGTTGATTTTTCCATCCTCAAAGTCACCCGACCCAGGACTCTCCAGCTCACACTGCTGGTGTTTGTGATGGTAAAGTTCTTATTGATTAAGGGACATAGAGTTCTATTTACTGTATGCTGTGGATTGACAACAGAATGAAACAGTGAACGGATTTTGTGGGCACCTCTAGTTTGTATTTGCTATTCAGGATGGAATAGCAAGAGGATAAAGAATAGCTGTCAGTCCATATTTGGTTCAGTTTGCATTGCTGCACGAGGCCTCCTGGGAATGTCTGAAGGACCTCACCAATTTCTTACCCTGGATATGAAGATTATTTGCCTCCCAGAATCAGCTTGAGGAGGGGCATTTGGCAGTAGCCTGAGTTGGGTCCCTTGTCCAAAGAAGATGTCCCATCTTCCTCAGCATTGTTGGGGATAGCTAACAGGGCATGTGATTTCATGAGGGGGAAGTGTCAGGTTAAGGACCCTGCAGGCTGCTTGGCCAAACAAAATGGATGCCAAGGTAGCAACACGACGGAGTAGCTTAGCTAAACTCTCAACACCCTAAAAATGAGAGTCTCAGCAATCCACGGATGTCCACATGAAACCTAGTCACATGCAGGAGGTAAAGGGTGGGGATTATACTACCCTCCTAAATTAGAAAAAAATCCCAGAAAAAAATCAAGGGTTATTATTACTTTTTGTAACACAGTAACTCTTGGAGGTACACAGCCTCTCTCAGCTCTCAGAGATCATTCTTTTATTTGTTTGTTTATTTATGGCTGTGTTGGTTCTTCGTTGCTGCGTGTGGGCTTTCTCCAGTTGCGGCGAGTGGGAGCTACTCTTCGTTGCGGTGCGCGGGCTTCTAATTGTGGTGGCTTCTCCTGTTGCAGAGCATGGGATCTAGGTGCACTGGCTTCAGTAGTTGTGGCACGTGAGCTCAGGAGTTGTGGCACACGGGCTCAGTAGTTGTAGCTCGTGGGTTCTAGAGCACAGGCTCAGCACCTGTGGTGCACGGGCTTAATTGCTCCATGGCATGTGGGATCTTCCTAGACCAGGGCTTGAACCCATGTCCTCTGTATTGTCAGGAGGATTCTCAACCACTGCACCACCAGGGAAGACCCAAGGGTTATCTTAAAGCAAAAGGACAGCTTATCGTTCACAAGGTTTGCAAACCAGAGATGTACAGCCTTCAGCTATAAATGAAACTACGTTTGGGAGGGGTGGTGAAGGGGGTGAGGAATTTTTAAAAGCAAAACCTACAAAAGCCACAGTTGGCAGACTTGTAAAGGAAATGGATGGTCCTTGCAGCTTGACCACAAGCCCTTGTGAAATGGAGCAGGACCCTGTATGGCCTTCCCATGAAGAGAACTCCCAACCCCTGTGTCCCCTGCCTCTTACTTGTTGGAAAGTTTTAGCCTTTTAGGCCTTCTTTCAGTTCCAAAGAACAAATTTAATCAGAGAAGTAAGAAAATGTAGAAACAAAGGAAAGCATTCAAGTGAGACAAAATGATGATAGTTTAGCCATGAAACAAAGTCAAGGACCTTTAGTTCCTTCTCAAAGCCTGTAGATAATATCTTGAGCCATATCCTTGAGTTGTTTTGCAGATACTAAAACCCCCACCAGGTGGAGGAAGTTCACTGCATGCTACCACCAGACAGGTTGGAGCCAGGTAATTGATAATTGAGATTTCTGAAATACCACCCTGTTACCTAACCATCAACCAATCAGGAATTGTTCATGAGCTGATCACACACCCTGTGACCCTCTCCTGTCATTAAAAACCCTTCCCTGAAAGCCCATCAGGGAGTTCAGATCTTCTGAGCATAAGGTACCCATTCTCCTTGCTTGGTGCCCTGCAATAAACCTGGTACTTTCCTTCACCACAACCCAGTGTCAGTAGATTGGCATTACTGTGCATGGGGCAAGTGGACCCAAGTTTGGTTCAGTAACATATGCAGCTTGACTTCAAGTTTTTGATGATTGGCTGTTATCAGAGCTTCTCCTCAGGGACTATTCTAGGTAGGACCCTTAGCAGAATCTGAAGTCCTTACAGTTTTTGGTCATGGTTTTTCTAAGAACACAGAGTACATGACTGAACACCAGGTCTGTCATGACTGCCTGACTCCATTTTATTTAATTTTTTCATAGCACAAGGTACTCTTTATTGTGATATTCAATGGAAAACATCTATAAACCAGCTTACTGTAGTGATGACAGTTGCAACCATGCTAAGGCCCTTTTATTATATTAAAAAAGGGTGGGTGTGGGAGTTCTGTTCACTCCTATGTAACAGAAAATGGGACCTGAATTCAGAGATTTTTAGGTGTATGTAGCTTATATATATCTTCATGATTTCTTGAGATTTGTTTTCATTTAAAAGAATGCCTTCTTTGCCATAAGTAAGTCTAAATGCAGCATATACAGAACAGTTAGGAATACAGGAAAATTTAGCCATAAGTGTAGACCAGTGTAGGACAAGCTACTCTCTTTTAGTTGTGGTTCCAAAGGAAAGGCAGTGATGAAGACTTGGAATTTTACCATATATTCAGGAAAAGGGAGAAAAGAAAACTTTTTTTTCTTTTAAAAATATCCAGGGAGGGCTTCCCTTGTGGCACAGTGGTTAAGAATCCGCCTGCCAATTCAGGGGACACGGGTTCAAGCCCTGGTCCGGGAAGATCCCACATGCCGCAGAGCAGCTAAGCCCATGCACCACAACTGCTAAGCCTGCACTCTAGAGCCCGCTAGCCACAACTACTGAGCCCGTGTACTACAACTACTGAAGTCCACGTGCCTAGAGCCTGTGCTCCAAACAAGAGAAGCCACTGCAATGAGAAGCCCACGCACTGGAACAGTCGCCCCCGCTCACCACAACTAGAGAAAGCCTGTGTGCAGCAGTGAAGACCCAATGCAGCCAAAAATAAATAAAATAAATTTATAAAAAAAAAATCCGGGGAATTCCTTGGCAGTCCAGTGGTTAGGACTCCGTGCTTCCACTGCAGGGGTCACAGGTTCAATCCCTGGTCGGGGAATTAAGATCCCGAGTGCCGCATGGTGCAGTCAATAAATAAATAAATAAAAATATCTATGCCATGGCGGAGTTCTGAACTATACTGAATCAACGGTGCAGATCAACTACCCTCGGATCCTAGTCCTGGAGTAGGTTCAAGATTGTGTGGGAGGGTTTCTGGCCCTTTCTACTGTTCTAGCTGTCAGACTTGGGACGAGTCCCTTAACCATTAAATATATTTTGTCCCCAAGAGTATTGGGAGAGGCCTCTGCTGGCCTTTCCAGATTGGCCCCTTGGCCCTCTCTGCTTGGATCAACAGCCCTTCTATGGAGGGGGCGGGCTGCCCTAGGCCAAGGAGAGAAGGGGGTCATCATTGCGCTAGAAATATTTTAGAATCAAGAAGCAGACAGTGGAGCTGCCCAGCGGGGGTGGGGAGGAAGGCCCCTCCCTCCCGACTCCATTTTATTTTGGGTCACTGTTAGACACACTGGGTCCGTTTTCTATGTCCTTTTCTTAGGGAATTTATCTTATTTTTACTTTTCCTTAGTGGAAGTTACTTAATTTCTACAATGCTTTTATGGCTAAAGAAGCACAGAATACCTAGGTGGACACATCCCTTATTTAGCAAGAAGAAAAAACACATGTTAGGGTTTGTCCTAGGGGTGTTTATAATATGTAATATTAATATTAAATATACAATATATTTGAGAGCCTGTGAAAACTGAATTGCAAGAGAGAGAAATGATTTGTTTGGCCTTGCCACAAAAGAATGCTAAATAGACAAATACAGAATTTTAGGAAATATGCAACATTCCTGCATACACAGAGCAGCCGGCAAACCTATTCCACATGTGTCACATTCACCTACAATTGTGCCTAAAACCCAGTAGGTGCTCACTGAACATTTCTTAGAACAGTAAATACACACTACAACATAGCTTCCGTATTCATTCTCACGTTTCTGGCAAGACTTTCAAAAGATTGTCTCAATCTATCACTCCAAGCAGTTAATGAGCCATGTTTTCAAGTATTAAAAAGAAGCACATTTTGGAGAGAAAAGCCACAGGCTCAGCTTCATTTTCTGGCTTTTCAGACTTCACTATCTCTTGCTTAAACTTGGCTAAGATCTTAACTTTTTTTTTTTTTTACATGTCACACATATGCTTTTCTAGAACTATTTCTGCTGCTTTATTTTAATAACTACATAATCAATAATACCTTTCAGTAATTTCCATTTCACAAGTGTTTTTCTCAGATAATTTAAATTCCCTGTGAAGACACTGCTGCTGCAATTTGAGGTGAAGTGATAAATAACTTCCTAGCAAGAAGAGGAGAGACTAGAATCCCACACATTTGTCTTGGGGGCAAGGTGCTCCCCTTGTACACGTGCTCTATTAAAAGATCACACAGTGTCCCAGCAGAAGATGGAATGTGATAGATCACTATTCTTTTTCAGGTAGGTTTCAGATTCTTAAAAGAATTGGAAAATATCTCAGATATGGAGTAATAAATATTGTTTGAAGAAACGTGTTGTTCACTAGGTTCAAACAGAATCACTGACTGTACAGCCAGAAAAGCTGTTTTTCTGGGAACCAGAGTCACAGTTTCACCCTTTCAAGCAATTCTGCATTTCCTGTCATTCTTCCTCCATTATCCCTACCATGGCTCTATCTGAAGTCTTTTCTTTCTTGTCCTGGACCAAATATGCTGAAGGTCATTAAACCGAATACAGAGCTTCAGTCTGTTACCGAAGCAAAATTGGGTCCACTTGCCCATAGGCAGGAAAGCCAATCTGCTGACATCGGGTTGTGGTAAAGGAAAGTGCAGTGTTCATTGCAGGGTGCGAAGCAAGGAATTCAGGGCAGCTAGTACTTAAAAGACCCGAACTCCCCAAAGGCTTCCAGGGAAAGGTTTTCAAAGATAGGATGAGGGAGGGGGTTGTAGGGTGTGTGATCAGCTCGTGGACATTCTTCTGATTGGTTGGTGGTGAGGTAATCTGGAGTCAACATCACCAACCTTCTGGTTCCAACCATTCTGGTGTTTATGTGCTTGCAGACTGCATGTAGTTCATTTTTCCCACTTGGTGCAGGTTTCAGTATCTGTAAAAGAGCTCAAAGGTCATGGCTCAGAATATTATCTATAACCCTTGAAGAGGAACTAAAAGTCCTTGACTTTGTTTAACAAGTAAACAATTATTATTTTGTCTTGTTTGACTGTTTTACTTCCCTTCTGGATTTTCTCACTTCTGTGATTAAATTTACTCTCTGGAACTCAGGGAATGATTTTAGCTAACGAGAGGATCTCGGTCTTTGTTTTCTTTGGAGAAAGAATTCAACAAAGAGACTAAGATTGCAAGGCAGGCACAGAATTCATTAGAAGCACAGTACATGTGGGAAAGCACAAGGCGAGCTCACGGAGTGAGCTGCGTGCAATAGGGGCAGCTTAGGTTGTTAGTATGGGGTTAATCTTCCAGGGTTTGGGCCAGGGTGACTCCCCTTTTCCCTCCCCTACGATAGTGTCATCTGCAATTCCTTATTTGGGCTTCCACCAGACTCCATTTTGAATCTTTCCCAAGAACACCTAAGCAAAACCTATTGGGGGTGGGTGTCAAAATTGCAATGCTAATGATATTATAATGATATTACAATGTAGCCAAAGTTACTAGAGGACGACTTGAGAACCCCCTCTGCGCATGTGTGGGGCTGGGAAATCTTGACCACAAGAATGTGGAGGCTGGGGTGGACCCTCTCATCTTTCATCCAATTAGGGCTCCTAGTCCCAACAGTAGTTTATCAAAAGGGTCAGCATGAAACCAGTTGTAGCAGGTTACCCCGAAGCCTATCTATCTCCTACCTCAAAGCACACGCTGGCTCCATGGTTTTCACCGTCAAGAGTTCCTTGCTGAGATGTTGCAAAGTTTCTGTTTTAGATGCCATTCCAGGGAATTCCTTGGCTGTCCAGTGGTCAGGACACGGCGCTTCCACTGCCGTGGGCTGTGGTTCTGTCTCTGGTCGGGGAACTAAAATCCCACAAGAGCGCAGCACCGCCAAAAAAAAAAACCCCCAGCCATTCCTCCATGCACCATGGCCGCATTAAGTGCAAAACAAGTAGGTGGTTTTGATTCTGCTTAATCCTTATGCATGAAGAGGCTGTCCTTGGGCCTGTCCCTGTCTTTCCTGCCTCCGGGAGGCCTAGGAGGCTACACTTTTTCTACAGACAACAGGCAGTCAGAGGACATGGGATGGGGAAGAGGAATCTGTTCTAGGAAAGTCTCATAGGGACCTGTTAGGTTTCAAGTTGTTGAAAAGCGACAGCATAGCTGACAGCCATGAGTGCACATAGAGTATCATTATAATATAGTGTGACCCTTTGGATGTGTAGATTTGGGAACTTGCTCTGTTTCACAGTCTGAAATAACACGTCACTAAACTTTCTGTAAGTATTCCTGGACTGCTCTCCAGAAATCTGGGTGCGTCCCCTTTAAGATAAGGGGACGCCCCGCCCACCGTTGGAGACAGGAAACTCCGCTTCTCAGAGCCCCTGAAGGAGTCTCAAAGCCACTACCAGCCACTTAGGGAGTGAGTTCTGCTCAGATCTTAGACATAAGTGGTGGCAGAGGAAACTACATTACCCAGAAGCAGCTACGGTGCGAAGCGGCGGTGACTGAGCCAATGAAAGATTAGGGGGGGACGCATACGTGCGTGCTCATCGCCTGGGGGCGGGACTTCCGGCGTTGTCTCTGGTAGTGGTTGGGTGGTTTTCGGGCTGTTCACCGGTTCAGGGTGTCGGCGTCGCTTGGTGGGCACCGAGGTGACGGAGCGAAGAGCGGGAGGAGAGAAGTTGGCCCCGCTGCCCAGAGGCGGCTGTGAGGCCCCCTGCGCCCGTAGTTGACGACGGTGCCCTAGTTCCCGCCCCGCTCGCCGCCTCTCCCGGCTCCGTTCTTCCCACCTGCCGGTGACGGAGGCGGCCCTGATGAGGCCGGCTCAGGTGGGTGCTGCGTCTCCCGAGCCCCCACCCGGCCCGACCCCCGCCTCCGAGTCCCAGATCCGGAAGGAGGTGGGTCCGCTCAATTCCTTGCCGGTCAGCCCCAGAGTCCAGAACAGAGGGCGGCCTTGGGAGGGGTCCCTTTTCCACCAGTGGACTGGGGTGAGGGAGAGAGTACCCTCGGGGCCGCCGGTGCACGGATTGCAGGTGCTACGGAGTCGGAAGCATTGGGGAAACCTGGGGTCCCTTTTGTCGGGGACAGAGGGGGACGAGGTGTCTCACCTGAAACGGCAACCTGAGCAGGTAGAATCCATGGAAGGTTGTGAAGGGATTGGGGATGGGAGAACCGTGTTCAGAGTTAGAAGTTAAAAATTGGGAGAATAGGATGCGAATGGAGGCAGGGAGATTGCTGAAGAGACCACCGCGATAGACCCCAGGAGAATTATGGCAGGGGCTGGGCCAGGAAGATAGTGCGACATTGGGAGATGGGATGAGATTCTGGAGAAATCTCAAACTTGGAGTCAATGGGATTTCCTGCTGCATAAAATACGGTTGTAAGCAAAAGTAGGGAATGAAGTACCATCCAAATTTTTTTGCCTGAACATCTGAAAGTGGGGAGATAAGGAAGTCAGCGCGAGGAGCAGGTTCGGGGGGAAGATCATGAGTTGTATTTGGACATGTTGATCCTGACATGTATCAAGATGGAGATGTCACCAAATGGAGATACCATATGTGGAGGTGAACATAAAGTCTGGAAGTAGAGGAAGGGGACAGTGTTGGAAATATCAAAGGTATGGAGGGTGTGGACTGGACCAGGGCATGGCCTGGGGATCAGATTGAGGAGGGAGGCTTAAGATTGTTTTGTTTGTTTGTTTTTATTTTTGGCTGCATTGAGTCTTTGTTGCTTCACGCGGGCTTTCTCTAGTTGCGGTGAGCAGGGGCTACTCTTCCTTGTGGTGCGTGGGCTTCTAATTGCAGTGGCTTCTTTTCTTTCGGAGCATGGGCTCTAGGGTGCACGGGCTTCAGTAGTTGCATCACGTGGGCTCAGTAGTTGTGGCTTGCAGGCTCTAGAGCGCGGGCTCAGTAGTTGTGGCGTACGGGCCTAGTTGCTCCGCGGCATGTGGGATCTTCCTGGACAAGGGCTCAAAGCTGTGTCTCCTGCATTGGCAGACGGATTCTCAACCACTGCGTCACCAGGGAGGCTTAAGATTGTTACATGAGATGGGCCCTGTGGTGAGGGAGGGGCGAGAGTTTGAGGGGAGGACATGAGGGCTGGGTGCTGGCATCCCTGGTGCTCCCTTCAGAAAAGAGCAGACCTGACATAGGAGGGCTTCTGGCCTGTGTCTGTAGGAAGGGACGCCTGGATGGGGTAAGGAACGTCCCTTCTGTGGAGCCTGCAGTGTGTGCTGGTGTGGGTTCTCCACTTGCAGGCTCTACTTATCCTCAGGGCCACTCCTGATGGAGCAAGGGGAAGGTGAGCCAGAGTGGTGCAGCCAGTGGGTCCTAGACGAGGGCACTGCCAGCTCACCTCCAACCCTCAGGGCAAGAGGGATGATCCACTGCTCCCTTTTGAGGATTATTTAATGGGTAGGCCTGGTTGCTGAATGAACTAATAGCTGACCTGCCTGCTCAGCCCCTTGCTACAACTTATTAACTTAAGAATGTATGAGGGCTTCCCTGGTGACGCAGTGGTTGAGAAGCTGCCTGCCGATGCAGGGGACACGGGTTCATGCCCCGGTCTGGGAAGATCCCACATGCCGCGGAGCGGCTAGGCCCGTGAGCCATGGCCGCTGAGCCTGCGCGTCCGCAACGGGAGAGGCCACAACAGTGAGAGGCCCACGTACCGCAAAAAGAATGTACGAAAATTAATTTAAACACTAATTTATCAATATTCCTCTAAATATATACACATAGGTAATTAGAAATAAGCCTGTTCACTCAGTTAAATTTATGCAAACAATTTGTAATTGGCTTGGCATTGATTTACCTCTAGGTATTTGCTTAACAATGCAAAGTTTTATATATGACATCCTCTGAGATCTTAAAAAAGCAGTAAAAATAAAGACCCCAGTTTTCAAAACTGTATCACTTCAGTTGCACTGAAAATATATACAAAACCGTTGTTCCTATGGTCAGTCATAGCTGACACATGGTATGTACTCCTTACGTTAGATAACAATATGACCCCTGTGAGGTTGGAAGCATTCTTAATCTTCATAAACTTTTTCTTTTCCCTGAGGCTCAGGGAGGTTTAACCCTTCTCCAGTGTCACTCAGCTAGTAAGAGACAATACTGTTTTGTGAGGAACTGAGCTTAGACTCTCAGGCTGAGATCTAATTACACCAGGGTAGGGCAGAAGTGGTGGTCCAGCTCTGCTGTAGGATCCTGCCACTGTTACCCATTTCACATGGCTTCCTTCCCCCAGGGTCCCATGGCAGTGGCAGAAATGCTTATGGACCCTGTACAGGTGAATGGAGGGGTCCCACCTCTCACCCATCCCAATTATCACCCTGATAGTTTTATCATCCTGATCTGTATGCCCTCAGGGAATGGTAGTGTCCCAGGACTTCTATCCCTTTTTTGTCTCTTGCCTCTGTAGACCCTGTGCTTTCACCAGGTCCAGGATCCTGTATTTAGTCCCAGGTTATATAGAATAGTTCCATTTCTGACAATTGATGGAGTAAGATGTGGCAGACAGTCCTGACTACATTCAGGATTCTGAATGTTCAGACAGTTGCAGGTGATACTGAGGTGGGATGTTCAGAGAACTGCAGGTCTCTGTTATATCTGGTGGGAATGGGGAGCTGGGATAGGGGTTCACAGGTATCAGGCCTTGAATGATAGTCTGAGGTCCTGGTTCTCTCATCTCAGGTTGATGGGAGGTATGGAAGGTTTGAAGCAGAGGAGGAAGGTGCTATGACTCATGTTTTAACAGATTCCCTCTGGCTGTAGAATAAAAGACAGACAACGGTGCGAGTGAAGGTAGGGAGACCTGAGGGGAATTTCTGCAGTCATCTAGGTGAATGTTGGTGGTGGCTACATCCGAGTGGTGGCTATGGAAGTAGGGAGTGGTTGTTTTCTGGATGTGTTTTGAACTAGAGCTGCCCGTGTTTTATTTATTTTTTAAAATGTATCAGTATATTTTTAATTGAAGTATAGATGATTTACAGTATTGTACTGTCCATATTTTATCTAATGGAGAGTGAGGGACTCAAGAAAGTGGGCTGATAGGAAGAATTGGGGATGACTTCATGTTTCTGGACTTGTTAGGAAGGATGGATGCCTCATCAACTAAAATGGGCAAAGTCAGCTTTAGGAGGAATTTGCAGGTGGAATAAGGAGAGTCCGTTTTTGTCCACGTCACAAATGTTCCAGAGACACCCAAGGGGAGGTGTTGAGTGGACACTTTTACACAGAGAGCTGGAGTTCAGAGGATGGATTCAGGATGGAGACAGCCACAACAGAGTGGCTGTGTGGACTACGATGAAGCTGAAGGTAAGATTTAGGCGGCATCATTTCTAGTTTATGGTGGTGATGCCACTAGAGGACAAGGAGTGAGAATGAAGGGCCTCAGGACTAAGTCTGTGGGTTGGGTACCTGGCTGGTGGTGATGGGCATCACGAAGACAGATGAGGGAGCAGAGTGTTCTTGTCTGTGCATGACAGCGGGATGTAGGCGTGAGAGTCTTCTGAGGCCAGAGCGAACATGAGATGGATGTTGAGGGAGGAAATGGGATCAGCTAGGAGAGTCGCTAGACTTAGGGTGCAGTCACAGTGTGGGTGGGGAGGTCGGTGTACCTGGGCTTCACGTGAGGAGAGAAGTTGCTGACTGCTTATGGGACAGTTCGTGCAACACGGAAGAGGGAGAGGGCTAAGGGGACATGAGGTCTCACATAAAAAGGGTGGCTGGGGAGGAAGGAAAAAACAGGGCCAGGTGGTGAGACCTTCTAAGAAGGGCTTTGGGCAGGCCCTGGCCCCAGGGGACTTTGGTGTTCAGGGGCAGGACTGGGCTGAGATGAATGCTGGATGCATTTCCATTCACTGCCTGGATTCCATGTGCAGAGTACCCTATAAGGAGGTGAAGGAAGTGCCTATGGTGTGGGCTGGGGCTGTCTGTGGAACTGTCACTGTGGAAGGGTTAGAGTCATGAGGAAGGTGCAGTCCAACGAGTGAGATGCAGGTAACGAGGAGTGTGAATGGTTGGCCCTGGGCCCTGGCACTGGGCACTTGAGGACAGGGACGAGTCTGGATGTGTCTGAGGGTCAACACCTGGGGAACCCCAGGGAAACTGTGTGGCAGGAGAGGGGTAGGGCCATGCATGCAGTTCCACACCTTAGGTGGTGGTTTTCTGCTCCCTCCCCCATGTGTTTTATGCTGTGTGCCAGACACAGTGATCAATGGTAATAAGGAGAGAGCAGGCACTGGTGCCACTGGGACCTGGTATATATTCCATGGTGGGACGTGTGGGAGGAGGATGAGCAGGGATGGATGTGTAGGGGGAGGGCTGAAGGTCCTGGAAAGGGAAGTGCATCAGTGATTGCACCCACAGGATTTTAACTAGTGGAGACGAGTGAGTCGTGATACAGAGAGGCCAAGGACATTAAAAGACAGTTTTATTACTTATATTTCCCAAGAGGAGAAGGTACACTATGTAACAGAGCTACCTCTAGAAGCACCAGATTCGGTCAGGAGGCATGAGCACAAGCTAAGGGACACCAAAGGTCAGAGCCTTTATTAGACTTTTGAGGGAAATGCAGGGAGGATTGGATGAAAAGTTTATGGGTGACTAGTTTGTATAATTCTGTGTACCTGGGGTATGGGAACTGTCCCCAGCTGTCTGTTACCTGGCCCTGGGCTGCTTTAGGGCAGGGGAAATACTGACCTGGTTCGTGAGAGTTAGTTAAGGAGTTGGTTGAGAGTATGGGCTCTGGATTGCAAGGGAGATGTAAACAAATTTGGGCATTAGTTTAGCCCTGTAATTAATGGATGGCAAATAGATAAATACAGGATCCACAAAAATATAGTTGAAACAAGAAGCTGTCCATGAACCAAACTCTTCCAATTTTGGCAGGACCGTGTGGTCTTTGAGGACGTGGCTGTGTATTTCTCCCAGGAGGAGTGGGGCCTCCTTGATGAAGCTCAGAGACACTTGTACCATGCTGTGATGATGGAGAACTTTGCACTTGTGACCTCCCTAGGTAAGGTCCACAAGCTCAGCCAGTTCCCTGAGCTGTGCTCTGTTCTTTCCCTTTTCCCAGGGGGCAGCTCTGTACTCCCCACACTGAGACCACGGATACTGCTTCCTTTCCTGGTTTCCTGGCATACGTGTTGTTGGTGCCGGGGCTGGACTGTGTGTACAGTATTATTTTTCTCCACAGGGAGCCCCATCTCTTCTACTCTGAGTCCTTCCAAGATAGGGCTCAGGGGTCAGAAATCTAGATTTTGTCTGAGACCCCTTCAGACTTGGCCTGTTCTTGGTTGGGTCCTCAGTCTAGATGCTTGGACTCTTGTTGTGCCAGGCCTTACCCCTCCCTCTTGCTGACTTTTCTTAGGGCCTTCTGTGCCAGGAATTTTAGCACCAACCTAATTACTAATTTGGGGAACCACTGATTGTTACTACAGTCTCCCCTGTGAAGTTCTTATAATTTTAGAATGCCGAAAGCCCTGTGTTGGATCTCTGTCTACATGTGCTGGCCCCTTCTTTTTCTGTCTTTCACATAAGACTAACCTCTTTCAGGTGCCACATCAATGCTCACCTGCAGCAATGGGTAGGACTCTGGGTACCTGCTAGTCTAGTGTGGTCACTACTACATCAATGGCAGGAGACCCTCAGAAGTACCCGGGCTTGGTGTGAGGTCCTGGGAAATGGTGTGATGTCAGAGCTCGGAATCTGTCCTGCGTTCACTATTGATTGATGCTTGGACCAGTGCCACACCTCATTTCTTCCCCACTCTTATTTCTTCTGTCACACTCCAACCACACTTTTGTGACTCTCACTTGTCACATGTTCTGTTTCATTGCTCCCTTTGCAGTGTTCAACATTTGACCTATATGTAAGATATCGTGAGGTCTGCATGTATCCTTATATAGTCCTTGAACTTTAGCATTTCTTTTGCATCAAGTATTTGTAGGTCTGGGCACAACCTTCGACACAGTGCTCATCTGTCACCAGTAGCCATGGCCATGTTGACTTGGAGGCCTGCCTCTCCTCCCTGCTCTGGTGTGAATGTTTGTGTTCCTCCATGTTCCATATGTTGAAAACCCCATGCAGTGACAGTATTAGGAGATGGGGCCTTTGGGGTGATTAGATCATGAGGGAAGAGCCCTCATGAATGAGATTTGTGCCTTTATGAAAGGGACCCCACAGAGCCTCCTAGCTCCTTCCAACATGTGAGGACACTATGAGAAGTCTGCAACCCAGGAGAGTACAGGCTGATCTGTGGGTTCAAGTCTTCAGAAGTGTGAGAAATAACTTTCTGGTTTTATAAGCCAGCCAGTCTGTGGTATTTTGTCATAGCATCCGAAATGGACTGAGACAGTAACTCATCCTTCAGTCCTTGCCTATTGTCAGGGCTCTCTCATCATGGGAGCTATGCAGGCCCATCTCTGCACAGCAGACCTTCCTCTCTCTGGCTTTAGTCTTCGGTGTGTCATTTCTGATGGGGCTGCCCCTTCTACCAAAATAATCATGCACTTCATCGGCATTTCTCTGCTTACAGGTTGTTGGCATGGAGCACAGGATGAGGAGGCACCTTCTGAGCAAAGTGTTTCTGTAGGGATGTCAGAGGTTGGGACTCCAAAGCCAGATCCATCCACCAAGAAGGCCCAGCCCTATGAGATGTGTGACCCACTGTCCAAAGACCATTTGCACCTACCTGAGCATGACGGAATGTACCCTGATGAAGGGCTGTATATTTGTGGGGAAAACCTTTTCCAGCACCAGAAGGAGCAGATTAGAGACAAACTTTCCAGAAGGGATGAGGGGCAGCCTTCATTTCTTACCAACAGCAACATTCACTCGGCAGAGAGGACCTTGACATGCAGCAGAGACAGAAAGGACTTCCCAGGCAGCATAGGCCTTCTGAAGCAGCCGACCCCTCACAATGCGGGGAAGCCACACAGGGACACTGAGTGTGGGGAAGCTTTTGATAGTGGGCAGAGTGATTACAGGTGCACTCAGTGTGGGAAAGCCTTCCGTCAAAAACAGATCCTTGTTGAGCACCAGAAAATCCACACTGGTGTAAGGCCTTATGAGTGCAGCAAATGTGGTATGGCCTTCATTAGAAAGTTTCACCTTGTTCAGCACCAGAGAATCCATACTGGCGAAAGGCCTTTTCAGTGCAGTGAATGTGGGAAATGCTTTAGGTACAACTCCACACTCATTAGTCATCAGAGAGTTCACACTGGATTGAGCCCTTATGAGTGCAGCAAATGTGGGGAATTCTTCAAGTACAATGCCAACTTCATGAAACATCAGAGAAAACACAATGGAGAAAGGCCTTATGAGTGCAGAGAATGTGGAAAATTCTTTAGGTACAACTATAGACTTGTAAGGCATGGGAGAGTTCACAGTGGAGAACGACCTTATAAGTGCAGCGAATGTGGGAAATTTTTCAGGTACAGCTCCACATTCATTAGACATCAGAGAGTTCATACTTCAGAAAGGCCTTATAAGTGTAATGAATGTGGGAAATATTTTAGGTATAATTCCACACTCATTAAACACCAGAGAGTTCACACTGGAGAAAGGCCTTATGAGTGCACTGAATGTGGGAAATTCTTTAGGTACACATCCACCCTCATTAGACATCAAAGAGTTCATACTGTAGAAAGGCCTTATGAGTGCAGCTTGTGTGGGGAATACTTTAGGTCCAAGTCCAAACTCATTAAACATTGGCAAAATCACACTGGAGAAAGGCCTTACGAGTGCAGTGAATGTGGGAAAGCATTTAGGTACCACTGCAGACTCATTAGACATAAGAGAGTTCACAGTGGAGAGAGGCCTTTCGAGTGCAGCGAATGTGGGAAATTCTTTCGATACAACTCCAACCTCATTAAACATTGGAGAAATCACACAGGCGAGAGGCCTTACGAGTGCAGAGAGTGTGGGAAAGCCTTTAGCCACAAGCATATACTTGTTGAGCATCAGAAAATCCATACTGGAGAAAGGCCTTATGAGTGCAGCAGATGTCAGAAAGCCTTCATTAGGAAGTCCCACCTTGTTCATCACCAGAAAATCCACACTGAAGACAATATGAGTGCTGTGAATGTGGGGAATTCATTAGATACAACTCCAACCTCATGAAGCAGAGAATTCACAGTGGTAAAGGCCTTATGAAAGGGCCTACTGTATAGCACAGGGAATTATATTCAGTATCTTGTAATAACTTATAATGGAAAAGAATTTGGAAAAGAATTATATATATATAATATATATATAAACTAAATCACTTTGCTGTACACCTGAAACATTGTAAATCAACTATACTTCAATTAAAAAACAAAAGACCTTACAAGTGCAGAGGTTATGGTAAATTATGTACTACTCCTAACACTGAAGGAGTACCTCATGAGTTATGTTGGAGTGGGCCTTCTCAGTACAGTGAGCATGGAAAGTTGTTTTGATACAGCTCCCCACTCGTTAGACATCGAGTTCACACCAGACGAAGGCCTTCTAAGTACAGTGAATGGAAGTCTTCAGGTGAAACTCCAACTCCATTAAACATCTATTTCACAATGGAGAAAGGTCTAAGTGCAGCAAATATGGGCATATGTTCAGCCAAAACTCCCACCTCATTCAGCACCAAAAAGTTCACACCAGAGAGAGTATTGCAAATGTGGAAAGACTTTAGCAAAACGTCTGCTCTAATCTGTCCCTGAGAACTATTGTTTTTTCTTTGATTGTGGTAAAATATATGTAACAAAGTTTACCCTCTACCTTTTAAATTGTTGGGTGTAGTGTGTTTAAAAATTCACATCTAATCTCCAGAATTTTTTTCATCTTGCAGAAATGAAACTATGCCTCTTAAACAACATCTCTTTCTACTCCTTCCCTACCTCACCTGGCAACCTCTTTTTTACACTCAGTCGATTAATTTGATTACTCTGGATGCTTTATACAAGTATAATCATACAGTTTTCACCTCTTTGCAACTGGCTTATTTAGCTTAGCATAATTTCCCCATGTTGAAGCACTTGTCAGCATTTTCTTCTGTTTTGAGAAGGAATCAGAATTGACCTAAGACATGGGGAAGGATTCTGATGGTCAATACAAATTTGCCTGATATGATGCTATTTAGAGAAGAGGAGATCCAGATTTTATATGGAATATTTATTGACAGCTTTATTGAGGTACTGACATACTCAATTTCATATTAAAATTGTAAAATGTATTTTCACATCTGTGTGCACAATGGGACTATCATCAAAGTCACAAGGGCTTCCCTGGTGGTGCAGTGGTTGAGTCCGCCTGCCAATGCAGGGGACACGGGTTCGTGCCCTGGTCCGGGAAGATCCCACGTGCCGCGGAGCGGCTAGGTCCGTGAGCCATGGCTGTTGAGCCTGCGCGTCTGGAGCCTGTGCTCTGCAACGAAAGAGGCCACAACAGTGAGAGGTCCGTGTACCGCAACAACAACAACAACAAAAATAAGTCACAATAATGAACATGTCCATTACTTAATGGAGTTTCCATTAGCCACTTTGTATTCTCTCTCCCAAGCCTACCCAAGTTGCCATCTCCAGGTAGACACTCTAGTTTCCATTTTCTAGAATTTCATATAAAGGGAATCCTACAGGTTTCCTTGTTATGACTGTTTTCACTGAGTGCATGAATATATTTTTAGTATTATTCATGTGTGTGCAAAGGAATGACACTAAATAAAAATAAGGAAGGCTTTGTTATGTATTAGAGCTGCATTGTTTGTAAGAAACGTGGGTTTTTTTTCTGACAATGAGAAAAAGTTGTTTAAAGTGGGAAGTGAAGTTGAAACTAAGTAATTTAAACTGAAATTCAGTTTCATATGAATTCATTATAAAAGAAAGAATTTTGAACCATCTGCGTCGTACACAAGCTTCCACTGACACATCGTTCTAGATTTTTCTCTTATTTGGCTTCTTTTTTCTAGTCGTGTCTTTAAGCTATATCTTTGTGTCATAAAGGTTCTTAGGGAATTTTAAAAATCATTTGTTGTGGTAAAATTCACTTAACATACACTTTATCATCTCATTATTTTAAGTGTTCAGTTCTGTGATATATTGGGATCTCCAGTGAAATAGAACCATCTGTGTATGTGTGTGAGCGCGTGCATTTTTTGTAGAGACAGAGAAAGGAGAGAGAGATTTTTAAAGGAATTAGCTGATGTGATTGTGATAGCCAGCAAAGTTTAAAATTTGCAGGGTAGGCCAGTAGGCTGGAGACCCAGTGAAGAGATGCCGTCAAGACAAAAGGCAGTCTGCTGGTACAATTCCTTGTCATCTTTTTATCATGTAATCCTCAAACCAGGTGGCTCTTGAGAAAATGAAAATTTACAAAGGTCAGCAGGCATTATAGACCAGGAAATCAAAAGAGAATAGTTTTAGAGTGAGAGCTAGGAAACAATCACAGAGCCCACTGTCTGGTTGTATTTTTAAAGTCCCAATGTGCACAATGTACTTAATGAAAAATTTAAGATAATTGTATCTGAATTTAAGTCTTTCTGTTTCATGAAGTTCATGACAGTCAAAATTTAGAGATTTGAGGCATTAAGAGAAGATACTTAAAATATTTAAATGTGCCTATTTTTGTGTAATTTTAGACATACGAGTTTTAGATTCGTATTAAGAAATAAGTCAAAGACCCTAGAAATGAAGAAAATAAGAGCAGATAGAGGGAATTCCGTTTTCTGTCCTGGCGTGTAAGAAGCTGGAAGTTATCACTCCATCCTAACAGCAAGTAAAAAGCTGAAAATACTGAAAATCAACAACTCTTATTAGGTTCCTGAGAGCAGTCTTGAGTTCTATTTTATATTTGCTGTACCCGTTGCCAATTTGTATAGTCAATCTCTCCTACCTAAAAAAAGTAGTGAGATTTCTTGTTTTCTTAACTGGTCACATGTTGAACTTTATTTTAGTTTTCACTCATTGTCCATCACCCACCCTACACCTTTGTCTTTGCCAGACCTTCAGCTAGGCAGAGGTTTCTTTGTTTTGGTTTGCTTTTTAATTTGGTGGATGAACCAAAAATTCAAAACCAGAATGGTCCGACTCTCCAAGGGATCCTGCCTTCATTGTATTGTTGCAGGTTTATTTTTGGACATGGATTTACCGTCACATTCCCTGGAGAATCCCCCAGATTCCGGACATAGTGCTCCAGGATTCCATTGAGAGCAGCAACTCAGTTTCCTCTAGTAAAAAATAGTAATCATCATCACCTGGGCAGTAGAGCATTTCACTTTTTTTCTAAGTGGCATGAGGAGCCCAAAATGACCAATTGGCTGTCTCATATCTCAATTCAGGTTTATAATATTATTCTGCTGGTGGAATTTTTCTCCCTTAAAGAAAAAGTCCTCCCAACATGCAGAATTTACCATTGAGGGGATGAGTAGCAGAAATTACTTGAGAGGGTTATTAGGTAATATAACGTGGAAAAGTAGGCTTGCTAGATTTAGTAAACAATATCTGGCTCAGTAAATTTTGAAAATTTCTAACTCCCTATGCACATATACACTGAAATAAGAAGGAAATATTGCATAGGACATACTTATATAAAAATCATTTGTTGTGTTTCTGAAGGAAATTATAACTAAGTTTCATACCTCTTTAAGTATACTTACCTGGTAATTTGCTTCTTCTTAACTTTTCCTTGTTTTGTATTATTTGTTTATAAAATTCCTTGTAATTACCCTCTATATTCCATTTAGTTTGTTTCATAGTTTCCAGGGTAGTCTCATCCAATTTATTTGATTCCTTTGTCCACTGAACATTCCTCATGGAGACACAGGCTGTAAGTAGCATTGTGAGCTGGAGGACAGATGATACTGTCCAGTGTGGAAGACCACTACAACTTCTCCTTTGATTTTTAAAAATCTTTTTCACCCACATTCTTCTTAATAACAATCTTATTTTATCGTCTTCTTTGCTAGTAGTGGAAAATTTATATCTCTCATGCTTAACTGTTATTACATGCTGTTTTATAGTTGACTGCCCATCATTTCCAATATTGATCAAACAATTGCACTGTGTCAACTTTTTGCAAACCATTACAAAAAGTGGACTACAAGAGACTTAAGGCATCCTAACAAATCAGTATAGGAACCGGAACGAAAATCATTAAATATAGGAAATACCCTGTATAGACAGAACTGGCCACCCTATTGCAGATGTGTCTCATGAACCTACCACTGTTCCTGAAACTGAGTAGAGGTTTATTGAACACGTGTTAGAGCAGTAAATACACATGACATTATGGTTCTCCTATTTATTTTTTACATTTCCAGTAAGTTCTTCAAAATGTCATCTCGACCCTATCTCTCCAAGTTGTTAGAGTCCAACGTTTTCAAATGTGAAAAGGAAGCACTGTTTGGAGATAAAAACCTGAGTGTGGTGAAGGTTCTAGCACAGCCACAGGTGCAATTTCATTCTATGACTTTTTCAGACGTCTCTGTCTCTCACTCCAACTTCACTGAGATCTTAACTTTCTTTTGGCTGTAACATACGTTTCTCTACATTTTTGTCAATTTTGTTGCATAGCTACATAATTATTATTATTAACTTTTTGTAATATCCATTTCATAAGTAATTTTCAGAGATAATTTCAACTCCCTGTGCATTCACTGTTGCTGCAATTTCAGGTGAATTGCTAAATCAGTTTCCATAAAGGAGATGAGACCATGGAATGCCAAACCTTTTTTTCCATGGTAAGATGCCCCCTTTGCACAAAGGTTTCGACAGTTAGAAGGTCACCTGCTATCTTGGCAGAAAATGGCATGTGATTATTTGCTCTCCTTTACAGACAGGTTTCAGATTTTAAAAGAAATGGAAAATACCTCAGAGAATAATAAATATCTCAATAAATTTTACTTGCTAGGTCAGAAAGCAATCAATGATTATCAAGGCCAGAAAGATATCCCTCTCCAACTCTCCCTTATGCCCTGTCTTTTCTTGAATATTGAAGGTCATGAAACATCTTCCAAAACTTCAGTCAACATGTCTTTGACAAGCAAGAAGATAGCTGATAGCATAGAGGGAACATACCTCAACTTAAAAAAGGCCATAAAAACCTACAGCTAACATCATACTCAATGGTGAAAAGCTAAAAGCGTTTTCTCTAAGATTGGAAACAAAATAAGACAAGTGACTTGCTACTTTTATTCAACATAGTTTTGGAAGTCCTAGCTATGGCAATCAGAGAAGAAAAAGAAATAAAAGGAATCCAAATGGGAAAAGAAGTTAAACTCTCACTGTTTCCAGATGACATGATACTATACATAGAAAATCCTAAAGACACTACCAGAAAACTACTCGAGCTCATCAATGAATTTGGTAAAGTTGCAGGTTACAAAATTAATACACAGAAATCTGTTGCATTTTTATACACTAACAATGAAAGATCAGAAAGAGAAATTCAAGAAATAATTCCATTTACCATTGCATCAAAAAGAATAAAATAACTAGGAATAAACCTACCTAAGGAGATAAAAGACCTGTACTCTGAAAACTATAAGATGCTGATGAAAGAAATTGATGATGACACAAACAAATGGAAAGATATACCATGTTTTGGATTGGAAGAATCAACATTGTCAAAATGACTATACTACCCAAGGCAATCTACAGATTCCATACAATACCTATCAAATTTTAAAATGGCATTTTTTACAGAACTAGAACAAAAAAATCTTAAAATTTGTGTGGAGACACAAAAGACCCTGAATAGCCAAAGCAACCTTGAGAAAGAAAAACAAAGTTGGAGGAATCATTCTCCCTGACTTTGGACTATACTACAAAGCTATAGTCATTAAAACAGTATGGTACTGGCACCAAAAACAGTAATATAGATCAATAGAGCAGGATAGAAAGCCCAGAGACAAACCCACACACCTATGGTCAATTAATCTGTGGCAAACGAGGCAAGACTATACAATGGAGGAAAGACAGTCTCTTCAATAAATAGTGTTAGGGGACTTCCCTGGTGGTGCAGTGGTTAAGAATCCGCTTACCAATGCAGGTGACACAGGTTTAATCCCTGGTCCTGGAAGATCCCACATGCTGCAGAGCAACCAAGCCTGTGCGCCACAACTACTGAGCCTGTGCTCTAGAGACCACGAGCCACAACTACTGAGCCCATGTGCCACAACTATTAAGGCCCACTTGCTCTAGGACCTGTGCTCCACAACAAGAGAAGCCACTGCAATGAGAAGCCCATGCACCACAACGAAGAGTAACCCCCGCTTGCCACAACTAGAGAAAGCCCACACAGCAATGAAGACCCAATGCAGCCAAAAATAAATAAAATTAAAAAAAAATAGTGCTGGAGAAACTGGACAGCTAAATGTAAAAAAATTAAAGTAGAACATTCTTTAAGACCACACACGAAAATAAACTCAAAATGGATTAAAGACCTAATTCTGAGACCAGACACTATAAAACTCTTAGAGGAAAACATAGGCAGAACATTCTCTGATATAAATTGCAGAAAGAGCTTTTTTGATCCATCTCCCAGAGTAATGGAAATAAAAACAAAAATAAACAAATGGGACCTAATTAAACTCAAAAACTTTTGCACAGCAAAGGAAACCATAAACAAAATGAAAAGACAACGCACAGATGGGAGAAAATATTTTCAAATGATGTGACCGACAAGGGATTAGTCTCCAAAATTTACAAACAGCTCATGCAGCTTAATATCATCAAAATAGACAACCCGATTAAAACATGGGCAGAAGACCTAAATAGACATTTCTCCAAAGTAGACATACAGATGGCCAAGAGACACATGAAAAGATGTTCAACATCACTAATTCTTAGAGAAGTGCAAATCAAAACTACAATGAGATATCACCTCACACCAGTTAGAATGGCTATCATCAAAAAATCCACAAACGGGCTTCCCTGGTGGCACAGTGGTTGAGAGTCCACCTGCCAATGCAGGGGACACAGGTTCGTGCCCCGGTCCGGGAAGATCCCACATGCCGTGGAGCGGCTGGGCCCGTGAGCCATGACCGCTGAGCCTGTGCATCCAGAGCCTGTGCTTCGCAACAGGAGAGGTCACAACAGTGAGAGACCCGCGTACCACAAAAAAAAAATTTAAAAATCCACAAACAATAAATGCAGGAGAGGATGTGGAGAGAGGAAACCCTCCTACACTGTTAGTGGGAATGTAAATTGGTGCAGCCACTATGAAGAACAGTATGGAGGTTCCTTAAGAAACTAAAAATAGAGCTACCATGTGATCCTGTAATCCCACTCCTGGATATATATCTGGAGAAAATCATGGTCCAAAGGGATACATGCACCAAAATGTTCATTGCAGTGTTCTTTACAATAGCCAAGACATGGAAGCAGCCTAAATGTCCATTGACAGAAAAATGGATAAAGAAGGTGTGGATGTGTTACATACATACAATGGAATATTACTTAGCCATTAAAAAGAATGAAATAGGGCTTCCCTGGTGGCGCAGTGGTTGAGAGTATGCCTGCCAATGCAGGGGACGCGGGTTCGTGCCCCGGTCCGGGAAGATCCCACATGCCGCGGAGCAGCTGGGCCCGTGAGCCATGGCCGCTGAGCCTGCACGTCTGGAGCCTGTGCTCTGCAACGGGAGAGGCCACAACAGTGAGAGGCCCACGTACCGCAAAAAAAAAAAAAAAAAAAAAGAATGAAATAATGCCATTTGCAGCAACATGGATGGACTTAGAAATTGTCATACTGAGTGAAGTAAGTCAGACAAAGACAAATATCGTATGATATCACTTATATGCAAAATATAAGAAATGATACAAATGAACTTATTCACAAACAGAAACAGACTTACAGACTTAGAGAACGAACTTATGGTTACCAGAGGGAAGGGCAGGCAGGGGGGCAGATAGTTAGGGAGTTTGGGACTGACATGTACACATTGGTATACTTAAAATGGATAACCAACAAGGACTTACTGAATAGCACAGGGAACTCTGCTCAAAATTCTGTAACAGCTAATTGGGAAACGAATTTGAAAAAGAGTAGATACACGTATATGTATACTGAATCACTTTGCTGTACACTTGAAACTAACACAATATTGTTAATGAACTGTACCCCAATATAAAATAAGTTAAAAATAAAACGTCTAGGATTGGCTCTCAAAGTGTGTCTGAGGCTGAAATGTCTCTATTTACAGAGCTAGGGAAAACTCTAGGGGTCACTTCCTGTTACCCAATCAGCACAGTGATTGGATAAATGTCATGGAAGGAACTATTTTAGAGAATCCGAATAGATTCAGTTTCCCATGGAAACTCCAATAGGAGAAACCATGATTTATTAAAGAGGCCTCCACATTGGTTTGGTGGTAGATTTTCTTTATTGTATTTTATCTATTTTAGACTTTATGGGTTGCATTTTGGGGGGAAACAGATTGGTTTTCCTGATCTAGGGAATTTTTTCTCATTGCCTGGAGAGTTTGAGGGAGTCAGAGAATTGAGATCTGGTAGTTGTAATCGAATTGGGTTACCTAATCTATTTTTCTTTTTTTCATGAAATAAGTCTTAAAAGACTTTTTGTCTAAAATCAGCTGATGAGCTAAAGTGTGCGAAGAACCTATTTCGGAGTAGGCATTTAGAAAACCAGAGGTTGTACACCAGTAGGGAAAAATAATGACACCTATCAATTTAGGGAACCTTCCTTCTTCTAAATAACTAAGGAAGCAATACGCGAACAAGTATAGAGGGTAAAAATCTCAACGAAATAAAGGCCACATGGACAAAAACACAGCTATTATCTACTCCATGTAGAAAATCTTGGAGAAGGAAATACGCAAACACTCTTTGACAGAAATGTATTTGTTTATTTGAAATTTAAATTTCATTGATTATCCTATGTTTAATCTGGCCGCCCTACCTGGAACATCCTATTTTACAAATCATGCCTAACATGAAGACAATCAGCAGTAGCCTCAGTTTCATGCTGAAGTACTAAAAGCCAATGAGACATGCATTCATTGGAAGAAAAAGAACAACACAAAGCAAAAACCTATAAGAAAATAGGCTATATAAAGAAGAAAACAAAAGCCAAAGGGAAAATAAGTCATCACTCAAAGATCCTCCTAATTCATGTGGATGGAACCCAACTGGGTTCCAGTATCCTCCTAAGTTCTTCACATGTCATCCATCCTTTGTATCTCAGAGGTGACAAGTCATCCTGAATTTCCTTCTTGGAGCAGAAGGGACTTGGATCTGAGAGCAGAGTCCTGGGTGAGTCATTTTTTTTAAAATTTATTTTATTTATTTATTTTTGGCTGTGTTGGGTCTTCGTTGCTGTGCTTGGGCTTTCTCTAGTTGTGGCGAGTGGGGGTTACTCTTCGTTGCAGTGTGTGGGCTTCTCATTGTAGTGGCTTCTCTTGTTGTGGAGCACGGGCTCTAGGCGTGCGGGCTTCAGTAGTTGTGACGTGGGGGCTCAGTACTTGTGGCTTGCGGGCTCTAGAGTGCAGGCTCAGTACTTGTGGCGCACGGGCTTAGTTGCTCCGCGGCATGTGGGATCTTCCCGGGCCAGGGCTCGAACACGTGTCCTCTGCATTGGCAGGCGGATTCTTAACCACTGAGCCACCAGGGAAGCCCCTGGGTGAGTCATTTTGAATGTGTTTTCTGGTGGCATTTGAAACTTCCCAGCTGACGGAGGGCGCTGTGACACTCGGGGCACACGTACGGTTTGAGCCCAGAGTGGGTGCATCGGTGAACGCTGAGGTTCCCTCTGTGGCTGAAGGCTTTGTCACAGTGCTCATATCGGAAAGGCTTCTCCTTGGTGTGGGTCCTCTTGTGAGCACGCAACGTGGAGTTGTGGGTTAACTTCTTGGGGCAGAGATCACAGAAGTATGGCTTCTCGCTTGTGTGGATCCACTCGTGAGTTTACAGGTCGGAAGACTGCATGGACCCTTCGGCACAGATATTGCATTGAAAGGGTCTCTCTCCTCTGTGTGTCCTCTGGTGAAGGGTAACCTGATATTGATAAGGAAATCTCTTCTTGCATACCCTACATTAATAGGGTGCCTATCCCTGGGCTCCTTTTCCCTCAGGAAGACTTGTTGGTCCCACTGTGCTAGGTGAAACAACAGAATGGGACTCAAATTGTCCTGAGAACTGTCCTTTGTACAAAGATGTGGCTCCTTTTTTTTTTTAATAAATCTATTTATTTATTTATTTTTGGCTGCGTTGGGTCTTCGTTGCTGTGCACGGGCTTTCTCTAGTTGTGGCACGCGGGGGCTACTCTTCGTTGCGGTGCGTGGGCTTCTCATTGTGGTGGTTTCTCTTGTTGAGGAGCACGGGCTCTAGGCGCACGGGCTTCAGTAGTTGCAGCACATGGGCTCTGTAGTTGTGGCTCACAGGCTCTAGAGCTCAGGCTCAGTAGGTGTGGTGCACGGGCTTTGTTGTTCTGCAGCATGTGGGATCTTCCCGGACCAGGGCTCGAACCCGTGTCCGCTGCACAGGCAGGCAGATTCTTAACCACTGCGCCACCAGGGAAGTCCTTGTGGCTCCTTCTTGATGCACTTCATGGGAACTGGGAATGTTGGCCAGTTTCCTTTTGAAACGTCTGAGACCCCTTGGAGAGCCTCTTCTGTATCCACTCTTAGTCGAAACTTCTCCTTCTGGAACACAAGAGGAAAACATTCAGCATTCACATTTGAAATATCAATTCCTTCTTGGGGATTCTTGCCGCCCTCTACCCTCCCAGAATGTGCTGAAAGAAGAGATTCAGCACACAACATTTAACAAGGAGCATTTTCTGTGGTGCCAACCTCGCTGGAACCCAGCACTGATGTTGGCTGAGGACTTCCCATCAACCAAAATACCTAAGAGTCTAGATTATTAAACACCCTGGAAAGGTAATGATGGAGAAGTTTGGCATTAGAGAACCAGCTACCCCCTGCCCCCCACAAGGAATGTTAATGCTGGGTACCCAGCTCCGTGCCACCATTGGAAGCAAGTCACTAACTCCTCTGGATTCCAAGTTTTTATACTCACCACGACGCTTTGGAAGTTCAAGCTCTTGAGACTGACGGGTTCTTGTCTCTTCCGTGTCTTCCATCAGGTCCTTCTCCAAGTTTTCCTTGGGTGTCACACCCTCTAATTCACCTGTTTCAGGAATGATCTCTGGCAGGAGACCTTTCTGGTCCTGTCAATGGATAACCAAGCAGAGTCAATAACCCATCCATCTTAGCCCATAGAAAGCTCTGTCTCCTCTTCCCTCATCCCCCTCATATCCTAGTCTAAGACTCCAACTTTCTAAATATAATTTTGGGGGATATACCCTGACTTCTTCTGGGCCACCCTAACACCCAGATTGATAATTGTCTCCTAATTCCCAAGTCTGTCCTTAATCTATACTGACCCCATCTTGCAATCCAGTCCGGACATCACAGTTGGCACTGTGAATTCGCTACGCATACGTCTCTCCAAGTCATCGCAAATTCTCTCTGCCCCTGACTCTGGAGCAAAGGACTCTAGGTCCAGGTCTCCCAACTTCAGCACATTTTGATACATTGCCTAGATTTGTCTTTATGATGACAGTTGTCCTGTGAATGGTATGATGATGAGCAGCAAATCCCTAGTCTCTACTCACTAGAAAACAATAGCATCCCCCACCCCCATCCCCATTTGGACAAATCAACTGTCTCCAGACATTCTCTAATATCTTCTGAGAGGCAAAACCACTCCAATTGGGAACTCCTCATTCAACTCAAGGGATTAACAATATTCCAAAATAAGAAGTGCTTCTGAGGAAAACGACCATGGGGAAACAGCTGTCAAAGAATTCACCCGTGGCAAATTGACCCAGCACCATCCCATTGAGACAGGATTTCTTCCTCCTCACGCTTATGGCCACAAGCTTTCATGGCGGAGGGACAAAGATGGATGAGTCTTCATTCTCACACTGTCTTGAAAATGTCTAGGAACCGAATGCATCCATGGGAATTCATGGAGTCAATGGGTCCATTTCTGTCCTTTGCCAAATCTACCAATTACTCTAGCAGCCACGCCCGTCTGAACCTCTTTTACCTTCTCCCAGACTCTCTCTAGATATCAGCACATCACACACTCACCCGCCCTCTTGACAGTTCTTTGGCTCTTGCTGGATTCTGCAGCTCTTGGCTTACCTGCTGGCCATTCTTTGGAGGTATCTCACTAACAAGGGATTGGGGATCCCTGGGTAGGTCTTTCTCATCGTTTGTGTCACTGAGCTCAATTTCAAACGTCTCAATATCCAAGCTTTGCACAAGATATTCATCTCCTTGTATGCGAACTGTAGTCTGTGAGGGAAAAACTAAATTGAGATTGGTCTCCTATAAGACCTGGAAAGTAGCTCTCAAGGCATCCGATGACATCATACCACACAAGCATACTTTTTGTTTTGTTTTGTTTAAAAGATCAATATCTCTCAATGATGCCCAACGCAAACTCTCACCCATTTGGGAATCACTGATTTAGAGTCAATCACTCAGGTCCTATCTGTTCAATCCCCAGCTTGCAGATCCCATCCCACCTCTCCCTTTCCCATACCAATCATAAGGGTCCAACTCACCCATTTCCTGGGTTTCTGGTTATTTCTTAGTATGTCCTCCATGTCTTTGCAACTCTGCACTCCACTTTCCTTGACTAAGACCTGGCACTCCAGCAGCATGCAGATCATAAACTGATCCAGCACTAGCTTGTCCATCGTCTGCTCCTTTGTGTGAAGATCTGGCATCAGTTACTAATGGCAGAGCTCACAGAGTCTCCTCAGATCCTGGACGGGGTCGGATTCCTCTGAGCTTCTAAATGTTCTGAAGCGAACGTGCCACATCTCCCAGTCACAGTCTGGCTTTTCCATAAGTGTATGTTGGCATGGCAGAGACACTGGTGACTCTGAACTAGGGCCTCTGGGGAGTTTTCCACGACCCTGGAAAAATGTCTGGTCCTCAGCCATATTGAGGGAGGAATTTTCCAATAGGACTCTGAGCAAACGCTTCTAGAAGCTGGTGGCCAGTTGACCCCTATGGAAAGGGATTTCCTCTGCTTTTCCTCTGCAATAGAGTCACTGTTCAGAAGGCTGGGGACAAAAACAAACAAACAAACAAAAAGAATGAACCTGACATCTTTCACTTTATTCCACCTTTCCATCTCTCCTACATCCCTCATCCCAGTATTGGACACCACTCCCCCACTGTTTCAATATTTGATACCAGGAACTATAATCCATTCTGTTATTCTTCTGACATCCACCTTTATAACAAAGCAAAAAAGTATCTGGTCAAAAATGTCTATAGGGCTGCGGTTCAGAAACTTGTTGAAAAAATGAACCACAACACACCACACCACACCAACGTGTGTGGAAACATTCTTCTCATCTCACAGAAGAGTTCAACAATCAACCATAGTTAATGTGGGGTTTGAGGGAGATCCATTGCTTTCACAAGGTCTCTGAGCTAATGCAAGGTGAATAGGAAGCCACAGCTTTCTGAAGCCCGCCTCCATCTGTCCTGATTTCTAAGGACTCTCTTTAGACATTCCCTCTTGTCACTTACCCCTTCGAACCCTCTTGCCTTCAGTCTCCTCAAGTCAGGGACTGGCTCTCAAAATGTGTCTGAGCTGAAATGTCTCTATATAGAGCTGGGGGAAATTCCAGGGGTGCATTCCCATAACCTCATCATCCCAGTGACTTGATAAAGGTCACGGAAGGAACCATTTTAGATAATCCGGGTAGATTCAATTTCCCATGAAAACTCCAACAGGAGAAACCTTGATTTATTCAAGAGGCCTCCATATGATTTGGAGGGTGCTGGAGGAAAAGGAACCCTCCTACACTGTTGGTAGGAATATAATATGGCTCACAGCCACTATGGAGAAGAGTGTGGAGGTTCCACAAAAAACTAAAACTAGAGCTACCATATGATCCAGCAATCCCATTCCTGGACATAAATCTGGAGAAAATAATCATTGGAAATTATACACGCACCACAATATTCATTGCAGCACTATTTACAATAGTCAAGACATGGAAGCAACCTAAATGTCTATCAACAGATTAATGGGTAAAGGAGATGTGGTATATATACACAATGAAATATTATTCAGATAGAAAAAAAAGAATGAAGTAATGCTACTTGCAGCAACATGGATGGACCTAGAGATTATCATCCTAAATGAAGTAAGTCAGAGAAAGACAAATATAATATGATTTGTGGAATCTAAAAAAATGATTCAAATCAGCTTATTTACAAAACAGAAACAGACTCACAGACATGGAAAACAAACTTATGGTTACCAAAGGATAAATATGGTGGGGAGAGATAAATTAGGAGTTTGGGATTAACACATACACACTACTATATATAAAACAGACAACCAACAAGGATCTACTGTATATAACAGGGAACTGTACTCAATATTTTGCAATAACCTGTATTTGAAAAAAGTCTGAAAAAGAATTGATATATGTATACGTATAATTGAATCACTTTGCTGTACACCTGAAACCAATATAACTTTGTAAATAACTATACTTCAATATAAAATAAAAATTAAAAAGAAGAAAGTAGGTGATTAGACCCAAGTTCAGTTTGATAACAGATACTAGACGTTTTTAAAACATCTGCTAGCTACAACCTTGTGGTTTCAATATTTCCCCTTGCAATTCTAAAGCCATTTCCAATTCCAACCAATGCTTGTTTACAAACACCCTTACATCTTGACTGCTCCAATTGTAATTCTTGACAAACGATTTATGGAACTAACTGTGGCCTTCCGTTTTTTGCCTTTATAACCTTCCTCCATTTTGTAGTCCAGGGGAACTCAATGCACGTGCTTCTCGAATCTGTGTCTCCCAGCTGCAGTTGTATCAAGCCCCAAATACATGCTTCTTTCTTTCATTCAGGCCTTTGTTTCTGAAATTTTGGTTAACACTCATAACACATAAAAGTATGTAATTGACTATGTTGTCATTAGTTTTTACTGTCTGTCTCCTTTGACTGGAAGTTCAGACTCACGAGGGCAGGCATCTTTGACATTTTGAATATTGATGTGTCCCATGCAGCCAAAATAGTACTTGGAATGGGATAGGCACTTAATGAGTGTTGGTTAAGGAGGGAATAAATATGGTGGGACAGATACCTGTTTGTTTTTAGGCAAAGCTATCTGCTCTCTTTTCATGTCCCCTAAGGCTGTACTAAAAAATAAGATTTAAATATATAATGAATCGCAATTTAGAAAGCCATTTCCACAGGCTAGCCAAGTTTCCTGTGTAATTACGTGCTCTGCTTCATTCCCTCACTTCTCAGACTTCAATGTTCCTTCAGTCTTCACTGAGACCCTAACCTTGTTCACATGGCCAAGAGCTATTTCAGCAACCACTTTTTAAAAATTTTTATTTCTTTATTTTTTTGAGGCACGCGGGCCTCTCACTGCCGTGGCCTCTCCCGTCGTGGAGCACAGGATCCGGACGCGCAGGCCCAGTGGCCATGGCTCACGGGCCCAGCCGTTCCACGGCACGTGGGATCCTCCCGGACCAGGGCACGAACCTGTGTCCCCTGCATCAGCAGGCGGACTCCCAACCACTGTGCCATTAGGGAAGACCTAAGCAACCACTTTTGAGTAACTAAAATTATGGTCGATATCAGCACTTTCAACATTTCACAAATATTTTTCTGAGATAATCTCAAGTCTCCATGCATTGTCACTGCAATTGCAGGTGAAATTATATTGACTACCCAGCAAGGAAAGTAGATCATGTAGTCCAGTCCTTTATCTCTGGGTTCAGAGGCCCCCTTTCCAAATAAAGTATGACTGTGACCATAGAGTCACACTCCAGGCAGAAAGCAGCAAGTGGTAAGTCACTCTTCTTTTCAGTCAGGTAGAACTTGGCTTCTCAAAAAGAACTGGGGCTTCCCTGGTGGCACAGTGGTTAAGAATCCGCCTGCCAATGCAAGGGACACGGGTTCAAGCCCTGGTCCGGGAAGATCCCACATGCTGCAGAGCAACCAAGCCTGTGTGCCACAACTACTGAGCCTGCGCTCTAGAGCCCATGAACCACAACTACTGAGCCCGCGTGCCACAGCTACTGAAGCCTGCACACCTAGAGCTGGTGCTCTGAAACAAGAGAAGCCACTACAATGAGAAGCCCACACACCACAGTGAAGACCCAACACAGCCATAAATAAATAAATAAATTTATACAATAAATAAATAAATAAATTAGAACTGAATATATATCAAAATGTGGAGTAAGAAGTATGTGTCGGTCACTGGATGGGACACCGTCACTGGCTCTACGTTTTTTGTGAGGGAACCAGAGACACAGCACGTGGTCCACCTGCTTTTGGCCACCCCACATTCCTTCTCTGTCTTGCCAGTCATGGCCGTGTCTGGAGCCTTTGCTCGCTTGACCCTGACCGAACACAGTGAAACTCTTAAGTTGAGTGTAAAGCTTCAGCCTGTATGTATTGGAAGTGCAATAAGACACTGTTTATTAGACCTTAAGTATGGCTGGATGCACTTTGTGTCTGAGCAACACCCAGGTATCACATGCCCACTTGGTTTTGTAGGTTCGGGGAACATCTGAAATATTATGTCTCTGTACCTCTCTGTGATCAGCACAGACTACATTCCACGCAAATCTGGGTGCGTCCCCTTTAAGAAGTGTGAAACCCCGCCCTGGTACTGAGAGATTCTGGACACTCCTTCCCAGCAACCCGCTGGGTGAGGCGGAACTTTTCCGGAGGCGGGGAGTACCGCCCCTTGCTAGGGCCTGGAGCGCTGTGAACTACATTACCCGAAAGACACTGCTCCTGAGCGTCGACCTAGAGGACCGCGTCTGAGCGGGTTTTCTGGCGTGGACGGCGGGCGACATTTTGTAAGCTCGGGTCTGTTCACCGGTGGTGAGCTTCGCAACACTGGGCCGGCACGAGGTCAGGGAGGCTGGAGGGCGTTGTGCTGGCTGCTCTGAGGCGGGTCTGAGGTTCGGTGTGGGCGCCATCCGCATTGACTCTGTCTCGGGGCCGGGATAGGGACCGCAGGGCCTGGGCCCCTGCTTCGCCCACAAACTGTGCTGGAGGGGCCGCGCTGATGGATCCGATTCAGGTAAATGCTGCGCCCCCCGGGCCCTCAGCCAACTCTTCTTATTCTGCAGAATTTTTGTTCTTAGTAATATTCTCTTACAAGTGTCCTATATTTATATTTATTTGTCCCGCCAAACCTTGGCTTTCTGAATATTGAAATATTACCCGTGTAGAAAAAAATTGCAGAGAACTTCCCAGTGTAGTTGAATAAGCAGCTCTAAAATTGATATTCGGCCACTGCTCAAGTCAAGAAATGCGATATAAATAGGACCCCAGAAGCCGCCAGTGGGGTCCTTCAAAACGATTATCCCCATCCCCCAAAAGTTAAGGTATTGTCTGATGTTTTAAGTAAACTTTTATTTTTTAAAAATTTATTTATTTATTCATTTTTGGCTGCATTGGGTCTTTGTTGCTGCGCGCGGGCTTTCTCTAGTTACAGAGATGGGGGCTGCTCTTCGTTGCGGTGCGCGGGCCTCATTGCGGTGGCTTCTCTTGTTGTGGAGCACGGGCTCTAGGCACGTGGGCTTCAGTAGTTGTGACATGCGGTCTCAGTAGTTGTAGCGCACAGGCTTAGTTGCTCCGTGGCACGTGGGATCTTCTCGGACCAAGGCTCGAACCTGTGTCCCCTGCGTTGGCAGGCGGATTCTTAACCACTGCAATGCCAGGGAAGCCTCCTTCTTGCTATTCTTTTTTTTTAAAAAATAAATTTATTTATTTATTTTTGGCTGTGTTGTGTCTTCGTTGTTACACGCAGACTTTCTCTAGTTGCGGCGAGCGGGGCCTACTTTTTGTTGCGGTGCGCAGGCTTCTCATTGGGTGGCTTCTCTTGTTGCGGAGCACGGACTCTAGGTGCGCGGGCTTCAGTAGTTATGGTGTATGGGCTTAGTTGCTCCGCAGCATGTGGGATCTTTCTGGACCAGGGCTCGAATCCGTATCCCATGCATTGGCAGGCAGATTCTTAACCACTGCGCCACCAGGGAAGCCCTTGCTATTCTTGATACTTTTGCCAACTACGTGGAAATTATTCCACGACTGTAGTTTACCTTCGCTCAATTGTTTTAAAACTTTTTATGAATGGAATCAAGTAAATATTATGATGTGTTTTCCTTCATTTGCAAAACATGGCGTGACTTTACTCATGTTTTTCATAGCTGTCCGTTAATTTTTATGTGTGTGTGCAGTATTCTTTACTATGGATATATGAGTAAAATGTCCTTTGAAATTCTGCTGTTGAAGGCTTTTTTGTTTTGTTTTGTTTTGCTTTGTTTTTTGGTCTGCTTTCTGTATTTTTTTTAACATCTTTATTGGAGTATAATTGCTTTACAGTGGTGTGTGCTTTCTGTATTGATAAACATTGCTACTGTAGTCATATCTGCCATGTCTTCTGGGGTATATCAAGCATACATTTGTCTAGGGTATATGTTAAAATTATTATTGTATTTAAATGAACATTTCCACTTTTTGATCTTGTTTTGCTCCATGTTACTAATTTTAGCTTAGGTCTTTGAATGAGATGATTCTACTTAATCTATTCCATAGTTACATTTTTTAAAGGAATAGTTTATTTATTTATTTTGGCTGCACTGGGTCTTAGTCGCGGCACACAGGATCTTCATTGCGGCACGTGGACTCTTCCTTGTGGCATGTGGACTGTTATTTGTGGCATGTGGACTCCTTAGTTGTGACATGCAGAATTCTATGTTGTGGCATGTGAACTCTTAGTTGCGGCACACATGTGGGATCTAGTTCCTTGACCAGGGATCAAACCTGGGCCCCTGCATTGGGAACGCTTTACCCACTGGACCACCAGGGAAGTCTCCCTTAGTTACATTTTGATACACACTTATTATGTATTAGGTAAACTTACAGTCTTACATTGTACGTCCACTTAGAGAGTTTGTGCTTTTTCAGTGATTGTACTCATAATAATATATATTTTACTGTTAAGTTTTCTTACTCTGGTGGTATTGGAAGAGAAAATGATTAAGAAACATCTTGTTAAAATATTTGTTTGAAGGGGGACGAAGTGAATCATTGTGAGGGTAATAAGTTATAAGGCTTCAAATCCCTTTCAAGACGTTTAGAAAGCAAGAAGATATTTCCATAGAGGATGGAATAGAGGTCAGGTCCTATAGCTTGTTTCCTTTCTCTTAAGATTATTTTATTTTACTTTACTTTTACTTTACTTTTTTCCCCACCATGCTGCTTGTGGGATCTTACTTCCCAGACCAGGGATCAAACCTGTATCCTCGTCAGTGAAAGCACGGAGTCCTAATCACTGGTTTGCCAGGGAATTCCCCTCTCTTAAGTTTAAGTTATCAGAAATGACAACCGGTTATCCCAAACTGCTGAAGGGCAAGCACTTTTACTCTGATTCTAGCAACAACCCCTTTATCACAGATTCACTTTGGATGTGAAGCCAGTAAGCGGTAGTTCCATTCTCTATCACATGCGAAAAAAGCATTTAGGAAATTACAAATAATCTCTGAACATTTGTGGGGAAAAAAATGGATATATCAAAGAATAGGAATAAATGAAAAAAGTACATGTTCTTGAATCTTATTATGTAATGTTATAATAATTTCAAATCAGAACTTAATCTATGGATTATGTAAGTTGGAATTTTATATAAAACAATTTTTAACATAACCAAAGTAAAATTTGAAAAGGAAGTATAAAAACTCCTTGTCAGCTGTTATGGCCAACGACAAGCCACAAGAAGAGAAAAATGCGTTATTGGCAAGGGAGAGACAGAATAAGGGAATCAAATGCAAGTGTCAGAAATAGCTGTACATGAAATGAGTCTTAATTTTGATATTTGTGGCTTAGGGCTATAATAGTGTTATATATCCTGGCACAACCATTTCTTTGCCATGATCCTGTATTCTTTTTTCTCATTGGGCTCCAGTCACACTGTCCTCATAGATGGTAGTCAAACATGCCAGAGGTGACTCTGACAAAGAGTTTTTGCACTTGTGTTTTCCACTTCCGGAAAGTCTTTTCTCAAGATATCCTCATGACTTTATGGCACAACTCCAAAATACTTTCTGCCCTCTTTTACATGCTTTGTTTTTCCCTTAAGTATTTGCCTTTGCCTGAAATATTAAATGTTCACTCACTAATCTTCTTTTTTGTCTATTTTGCTGATGAGAATTAATATTACATGGCCCTAGTCTTCGCACAGATTCCACATTCAACAGAACCACTTATGAACACTGCACCAGTGAGTGTAGGTGTCCTGAAAGTATTTTGCTGTCACTCTTCCTGGACTTGGTGGCTGTAGACCCTAGAGAAACCCTCAGCCCAGGTTTCCAAGTCCAGGCCAGAGGTTATATGGACAGATTCCCATTTTTAGCAGCCAGTGGACTAGGATGTGAAAGGTTGTCTTAGGTACGGGGGTAGTACGTACAAATGTTTGAGGATGAGATTGAGATGGGAGTGTTTTAGGACTTGTAGGTCTCTGTTAATGTCTGGTGAGAACAGAGAACAAGGGGGCCAGAGTCAGGCCTAGGATGGTAGCCTGAGAAGTTGGGTTTTTGTTCTGAGAATGATGGCAGATATGGAATTTTTGGAACAGGGGGGAAAAGTGATGTGACTTAGGTTTTAAGAGGTTACCTCTGGCTGCAGTGTGCACAGCAGATTCGGGGGAAGGAAGACAAGGAGATAATCAAGGAGGCTCTTGTAATCATCTAGAAGCACATTTGTTGTGCCTGGACGAGAGTGACAGATGTAGAGGTAAGAAATACTTGGCTTCTGGATTTGTTTCTTAAGTAGAGGTGGACCAGATTTTCTAATGTGGAGGGCTCACAGGTGACTCCAAAAGTTTTTTTCCCTTTGCATCTGGAAGGGGGTATGTGCCATGAACTGGGATGGGGAAGTCAGTGGTAGGAGTCATTTTCAGTGAGAATATTAGGAATTGGCTTTTGGCTGTGTTGAGTCTCAAAAGTTCCATTGACTCCCAGGTATAGGAGACAAATGGCTGAACATGCAGCACTAGAGTGCTGGGGGAGGCTTCAGGATGCCCTTATGGGACAAAGGAAGAGACTTGGGCTGTCAGAAAGAACTACAAGAGCAGTGAACATCAACAGGAAGGTGGGGGTAGGGAAAGTCCAGCAGGTGGCCCAGGTTTTTATGGGGGAGTGGCCATGAAATTAATGCAGAGGGAAAGCAGTAATGGAGGTGAAGTGATAGCAAAGTCAGGCTGGTGCTTATTTCTCCTCCTATGCACTGACCAGACTTTTGTGGTGGAACTTGGGAAGTTTCTGTCACAATGTCAGATGAGTTTTACCTAAAGTGTGTCAAGTGGGTGTGGATTTTGAATGGGTGTTATACGGACAAAGATTGTAACTGTTGAAGAGACATAACTTGCAATATAAAAGTGGAACCTGACCAGGCGTACTTAGATCTGCATGTTTTGACTGAGGTTAAAGTTAGGAACAAGGCCTGGTGGGGAAGCATTCAGAACAGGGCTGGGGAACCGCCAGTGGAGAGTTGGGGTATGGCGGGATCCTGTTGCATTGGCAGGAACTTTCTGATGCTGCGTGCATAAGGGTATGTGAGGAGGCAGGAGACATGCCAATTTTGTGGGCCAGGTGGTGGTGATGGGTATCAGATGTATGAGGAGTTAGCCAGTGAGTAATACGCATGTGGGGAAGGTGTGTGACCAAATTGCCCCAGAGCCCTCATACCAGGAGTTTAAGAGAGGACGATGAGCCCAAGTTTGTTTGTGTCTAGGAGACATGATCCTGGGGCCTCTCAGGCTGTTGTCTTGCTGGAGAGGGAGGGAGCCCTGAATACCAGGCCAACAGCTTAGATGGCATCTATCTGTCCACCTGCCTGTTGTTGCTGAGAGTTGTACCTAGTGCTCAAGGAAGTATGAAGAGTTATTAGGTACCAGTGCCCTCTAAGTTAGGGAGCTGGGGAGGATGATGAACCCAGAGTGAGTATGGGTTAGGGGTACTTATGGGGTCCTGGGGAGAGAGGCTGCTTATGTACACATCTGTCCCCATCATCACAGGGCTCTGTGACCTTTGAGGACGTGGCTGTGTACTTTTCCCAGGAGGAATGGAGGCTTCTTGATGAGGCCCAGAGACTCCTGTACCGTGATGTGATCCTGGAGAACTTTGCACTTGTTGCATCATTGGGTAAGGCCCTCACACCTATCCCAGCATCCTGGGCAGGTCTCTGCCTTTCCCCTTTTTTCCAAGGACAACTCTGTTCTTTTCACAGCTAGACAGTGACCACATCTCTATTACTGCTTCCTTGTCAGCTGTGCTGTGGGTGCCAAGGCTGAGTGAGTGTATATACAATCTCCTTTCAGAAGTATCCCCAATACCAGATGCTCTGAAGGTTTTTCAGTGAAGGTTTTCTGGGTCAAATGACTTGGAATTAGTTCAATGGGTTCCATTAGTCTCAGCCACTCCCTGTTAAGTTGACTCTGTGGACCCATACACCACCATGCTCCAGGCTGTGCCCTCTAGCTAACATTTCCTGGGGTCTCACTATTTCAGGAATTGTTGGGACTCAATGTGGTAACTGTTTGTGGGGTCCACTTGGCTGTTGCTGTGAGACCTTCCTCAAAGATTTTTTTTGTGATATTATTTTTCTTTCCTGAGGTTGTTTTGGGATTGGTTCCCCCTGGGCCAGTACTGAGCTGTCGTGTCTTTCACTTAGGACTTGCATTTTCTAGGTCCCATGTTGTTTTCCAGTTCAAGCTGGGAGATGAACCCTGGTACATGACAGAGTGGACATGACTCCAGGCACAGCTAGAGAGACCCAAAGTGGGACCCACATTGGTGATTGGCATCAGGAGGAGGAAGTGATATCATGGCTGGGTTCAGATCATATCAGGAACACGTCCTGTGCCCCACAATATTTTAGGACCAAGGCCAGTGACTGTGTACCTCATTTCTATCTTTCCTACCTATTCTTGATACTTTGCTCCTTCTGTCATTTCAACTCTGAATCTGAACCCAGGATTATCCCTCACCTCTCTGTCTTCCACTCTTTATTGGTCTTCTCCATCATCACTCTGATGTGCTCTCCAATATTGGCCTACATTAACATGTCATGAGTTCCCCCCGTATCCTTAAAATAGTCCTTGAACACTACCTACTCAGTGACAGTCAGATTTTCCTGAGCCTGGACAAACATTTCCACACAGCACATGTGGCACCAGCAGCCAAGGCCCTGGTGAAAACCACTCCCAGAGGAGTGAGTTGTGGACCCCAGCTCCTCTGTGTGTTCCACTCCATCCTGTGTCTTTCACCTGGTGTGTCATCCATGTTCTGTGACATGTAGAGGCCCAATACTGCACAGCAGTCCTTTCATAACCTGCCCCAGCTCTCTTGTCCTGAAAATAGTCCCATGGATTTATTCGTTTCTATGTCAGCCGCATATTTGTAATGGGGCTGCATCCTTCTACCAAAATCTACATGAAGTTCACCCACATTTCTCTGCTTTCAGGGTATTGGCATAGAGCAGAGGATGAGGAGACACCTTCTGAGCAGAAAGTTTCTGTAGAAGTGCCACAAATAAATACTTCAAAGACAGACCTGTCCACCCTGAAGTCCTATCCCTGGCAGAGGTTCTGCCTGTACTTAGAAGGAGGTTTGCATCTAGCTGAGGACCTTGGCACAAACCATGGTCAGAAACTGTGTGGGGCAGGTGTGAACTTTCACCAGCACAGTGGAGAGGAACTCTTTAGAAGACATGTGGGTAAGACCTTTATGAAGAGCCACACAGTCCATGCATACAAGAAGTCTTTCACATGCCAGGAGCCTGGGAAGGATTTCCCTGGTACCTCTGGCCTTCTCCAGCAGCAGGTCACTTCACCAAAAGACACCAAGTGTGTAGAGGCCTCTCACAATGGACAAAGGCAGTATAAATGCCACGAATGTGGGAAAGCCTTCTGCCGGAAGTCTAGGCTTGCTCAGCACCAGAGAGTCCACACTGGAGAGAGACCTTATGAATGTGATGAATGTGGGAAAGCCTTTGGCTGTAAATACATACTTGTTCAGCACTGGAGTGTCCACACTAGAGAAAAGTCTTATGGGTGCAGCGAATGTGGGAAAGCTTTTAGCGACAAACACACACTTGTTCGGCACCAGCAAATTCACACTGGAGAAAGGCCTTACAAATGCAGTGAATGTGAGAAAGCCTTCTGTCGCAAATACAGACTTGCTCAGCACCAGAGAGTCCACACTGGAGAGAGGCCTTATGAGTGCTGCGAATGTGGGAAAACCTTCACCCGTAAACCAATACTATTTAAGCACCAGAGAATCCACACTGGAGAAAGGCCTTATAAGTGTAGTGAATGTGATAAAGTCTTTAGATGCAACTCCAGCCTCATTACTCATAGAAGAATTCACACAGGGGAAAGGCCTTATGAGTGTAGAGAATGTGGGAAGTTCTTTAGCCAAAGCTCTCAACTTATTGTGCACCAGAGAATTCACACTGGAGCCAAGCCTTATGAGTGCAGTGAATGTGGGAAAACCTTCACCACTAAAAGCAAACTTGTTCAGCACCAGAGAGTCCACACAGGAGAAAGGCCTTATGAATGTGGAGAATGCAAGAGAGCCTTCAGCTGTAAACGCATGCTTGTTCAGCACCAGAGAATCCACACTGGAGAGAGGGCTTATGAGTGCAGTGAATGTGGGAAAGTCTTTAGGTACATCTCCAGCCTCATTAAACATAGAAGAATTCACACTGGGGAAAGGCCTTATGAGTGTAGTGAATGTGGAAAGTTCTTTAGGCAAAGCTCCCACCTTAAAGTCCACCAGAGAATTCACACTATAGCAAACACTTATGAGTGTAGTGAATGTGGGAAACATTTTAGCCAAAACTCTACTCTCATTTTGCACCAGAGAGTTCACACTGGAGCAAAGGCTTATAAGTGCAGTGAATGTGGGAAACGTTTTAGCCAAAGCTCTACTCTTATTAAGCACCAGAGTTCACATTGGAGAAAAACCACGAGTGCACTAAATGTGGTGATTTCTTCAGCCAAAACTCCCAGCTTACTCAACACCAAAAAGTTCATGCTACAGAAAGGCATCGCCAGTACAGGAAATGTGGAAAATTTTTCTGTCAAAGTCTGCTCTGACTGAGCACCAGAAACTTAACAGCCAAGATGGACCCTATGAGTGCAGTGAATGTAAGAAAGCTTTCAGCTGAAGGTCTAACCTCATTCGTCACCAGAAAGTTCCTACTGGAGAAAGGCCTTCAAATGAGATGAGGAGAGCAGCGAATAAGCTGTCTTCTTAGTTAATACATCATACTGAATAGGCTCTGTGAGGGAGTCATCAACTGGAAGTTGAATGCCATACATCTGAACAGCCCTAGTGTGTAGATTGCCTCTGAGTACCAGGTTCGTAGGGAGCTTTTAAGTAGCTATGCTGTACTTTCTGACTTAATGTCACTGTGAGTTTCTTACATCACCCAAGTGGTAGATCCCCATTCTTGGCACCAGCCACCTCAGTGTGATCAGGGTATGTAGATCTTTGTGCTCTCTTATCCCCTTAGAAATGCATGAATAGCCTGAGCACTTGGGTGTTGTCATTCTCTTTGGTCCTGCCAGGACCAAAGCAGCTTTGACCAATGGAATCCAGTCTCGGTTCTGCTGGTGGCTCACAACTTATTTGGTGGCATTGTCTCATATCATGCTCAGGATAGGTTTTTCAAGGTCTAAGTCACTCTGTTTGGGAACTATTTGCCTCAGTTTGCTCCACTCTATACCATAATGAAGACTATTTAAGCCACCTTTCATCTTGGGGTTTGTTCACTTTCAGACTGGTGTTGAGAACCAAATTGGACTCTCAGGATGATGAGGAACTGGTTTTGTGAGTGTTCCAAACTTCTTATACCTCAATGAGGATAGTATCATGGCAGAGAATAGTTTTCACTCCAGTTTTGGTCCAATCTGTTGTCCAAGGCCTCCTACGGTAGACTGCAGGGTTCTGTGGGACTAATGTTGAATTCTGGATGTCAGAATTTTTGGCGGGTCCTGAGGTCACCTGAGATGAGGACAGTTGTGAGAACCACCAGTGATTTTTGGAGCAACATGAATGGTTCTCTTTTTCACATGGGATATCATGTCATGTCCCCAGTACTGTTCAAGAGAAGAAATTCTCTAGGTCCAGCTGGAAAAGAGCCATGTGCCATAATGTGCCCAAAGTGGTAGGCTGGTGTTCCTGAGTGTTATATTACAGGCATCAGGTGGGAACCATATTTCATACAGAAACAGTCATGGAAATAATAGGGACTGAGAGACAAGCAAACAAGAAGGGATGAGCCTTTTCTAAAGTTTCATCCACAAATATTCCAGTGACTCTGTCGCTTTAGGATAAAGTGTTTGAAGACATTCTCAGGAGTTCCAGAGCTGTTCCTCTCCTCCTGAGCCCCTAGTCAGTGTCAGATTGAATAATGTAAAGGTTTTAGGAATCAGCATCTGCAAACAATTTATCTCAAGGCCATTGCTGCACAGTGAAAACAGTGAGGAATGAGAGTGGAAATTGTGTAGTCCAGGCATGTGAATTTTAGTACCCAGGCAGAGTTCCTGGATAACTTAAGTGGAAAGAACTTTCACTGCTCACAAGTCTTCTTTGCTACTGCTACAGATTCCCTCCCATGGGCAAGGGGATGTGATGGGGTTAATGTGAGGTTGCCAGAGTTCTACTGAAAAGGAGATTCAGCAAAGAGATTAAGATTTTTATTTGAAGCCAATTTCTATTGAAATTTAATTAGCTGTATAGTTGGTATGCACTGAACAGAACATACCTAAAATGCACAGCTTGGTAAGTTTTAGTACTTGTAAAGCCACGGAACCATCATAATAACGAACATCTGTCACTGCCATATCTACTTTCTGACATCTCTCTCAGGGCTTTCAGGCAACTACTATTGACTGACTTTTCTCTCATTTCAATTAGTTAGTGTTTTCTAGACTTTTAATATTATTGGAGCCTTAATGTTTACTTTTGTGTTTGTCTTTTTTTATCTCCATGCATAGTTACTTTGAGAATCATCTAAGTTGCCGATGTGAATAATTCACTTTTTTCATGATAATATACTGTTTGGATATACCATTACTTCACTGGTATTGATCTGTTAAAGGATGGCGTTTTGTGGTTTCCAGTTTGTCTCACAGATAAGCTTACTATTAGCGTACATAAAATCCTTTATATGAGCACATGGTTTCATTCTAAAATGAATGACTGTACCCAAATGCATTCCCATTGACAGTATGGGAACATTCCAGTTCCCCTGTGTTCCTCACCAGTACTTGGTTGGTATGGTCAGTAGTTTGAATATTTCCTGTTTTAAAAGCATGGAGACATATCTCACTGTGGTGTGATTGCATTTCCCTAATGATTCATGATGTTGAACATTTTTGTGTTCATTTGCTAAGTGTATATCTTCTTTGACAAAATGTCTGCTTTCTTATTAGTAACTGAGAAGTTAATAAATGTGTTGGAATTTGACTTTTCTTCGGTGACTTTTTTGGGTGGAATAGGTATTTGTACTCAACATTATTACTATGTATACTCATTATTAAGATACTTCTATTACTTTAAGCCTAGACACTTAATAAAAAAGCCAACCGACCCTTCATTGTTGTGTGTGCCAATTTCCCTGGTATGAATACTCCAACTGTGGGCAATTTCAAACTGTGTGTATGAGGTTATTACTGAACCGGAGGCACAGCAAGCCAAACTCTGAGATGCCAAGGTTTGCTGGGGAGTATTTCATTCACAAGGCAGGCAAGTGAGAACACAGAAGAACAATTCTCAGATCCACCCTCCCGGTGGCAAGGTGCCTGTGATATTTAGGGGATAAAGAGGCAGGGTGGTCTTAAGTGTGGGGAAAGGCCAATCAGAGTTAGAAAAAAGCGAGGTAATTGGTGTGTACAGGTGTGTTTCATTACATGCTTCTTCACGATGCATGTTTAGAAGTGGTGTCCATGAGTGGACAACGTCACTGGCTCTACTCTTTTCTGAGGGAGCCAGAGAAGCAACAAATTGTCCCCCTGCTTCTGGCCGCCCCACATTCCTCCTTTGTGTTGTCCACCATGGCCCTGTCTGGATCCTGACCTAACACAGTGAAACTCATAAATTGAGTCTACAGCTTTAGCCTGCATCCATTGGAAGAGCAATAATACAGCGTTAATTAGACCCCAGCTATGGATGGATGCACTTTGTGTCTGAGTGACAACCTGGTATCATCTGCCCATTTGGTTTTGTAGGTTTGGGGAACAACTCATATATTATGTCCGTGTACCTCTCTGTGATCATCAAAGACTACATGAAAATCTGGTGCGTCCCTTTTAAGAAGCGTGAAACCTCGCCCCCTTCCTCAGAGCCTCACTCCCAGCAACCCTGGCGGAGAGGCGGCACCTTTCCTGGAGGAGGGGAGAACCGCCCCTTGCCAGGTCCTGGAGGCCTGTGAACTACATTACCCTGAAGGCTCTGCGCCCGTTCTTCGGCGCCCCTGGACCAATAAAGGCTCGGTAAAGAGGCACTTCCGAGCTAGTGGACTGCGTCTGGGCGGCTTTTCCGGCGTCTGCCGTGGTCGTCATTTTGTAAACTCGGATGTGTTCAAAGGTTAGCAACGCGGGGCCGGCCCGAGGTCAGGGAGTCAGGAAGGAACTGTGCCCGCTGCTCTGAGCTTAGTCTGAGGCTCGGCGTGGTTGCTCTTTGGCCTGACTCTCTCCCGGGTCCGGGAGGGGCGTCCGTGCTCGGGCCCCACCTTCGCCCACAAACTCTAGCGACGGCGACAGCCCAGATGTGTCGGATTCAGGTAAATGCTGCGTCATCCGGGCCTCACCCAACTCTTCTCATTCAGCAGTGTTTTATTTTATCTGTGTTCTCTTACCAGTGTTCTATAGTTATTTTTATTCCCCAAAACCTTGGTTTTCCGGATTTTCAAATATGACCTGCGTGGAAAAAGAAAATTGCAGAGAACTTCAATGTGCAGTTCAGTAAGCTCTAAAACTAATATCCGTTCACCACTCAGGTCAAAAAATGCGATATAAATAGGACCCCCAGAAGCCGGCTGCGGGGTTCTTCCAAAACAATTATCCGCATCCCCCCAAAATGAACGTACTGGCTGATGTTTCAAGTAAGCATTTTCTTTCTTTTCTTGATAGTTTTGCCAACCATGTGGGAAATATTTGATGATTCTAGTTTTGCACGCTTGTTTTAAAATTTTTTATGAATTGAATCATGTAAGAATTCTGTGTTTTTCTTCATTTGCACAATATGGTGTTATTTTACCTATGTTTTTCGTGAGTATCCATTCATTTTTCTTTCTATGAAGTATTTTATAGATATTACTATATGATTAAAATGTTTTTATAGATCCTCTTCTTAAAGGCTTTTCTTTGTTTATGGTTTTTGGTTTGCTTTTTTGTTTGGTCTACTTTCGTATTTATAAACTTCGTACTGCAGTCATATCTGCTATGTGTTCTGGGATATATAAAGAATGCACTTGTCTAGCGTGTATATTAAAGTTACTATTATATTTAAATGAACATTTCCAGTTTTTGATCTTTTTTAGCTTCAAGTTACTAATTTTAACTTAGTTCTTTGAATGAGATGATTATACTTAGTCTTAATCTATCCCATAGTTGTATTTTCATACACACTCATTGTGCATTAGGTAAACTTAACAGTTTTACAGTATACAGGCACTTAGAGGGTTTTTGCTTTTTCAGTGATTTTACTCTTCTAATAGTATTTATTCTACTGGTACATCATTGTTCTCTGGTGGTATTGGAAGAGAAAATGATTAAGACATCTTGTTAAAATCCTTTTTTGGAGGGGGATATAATGAATCATGGTAAGGTTAAAAAGTTATAATGCTGGGAATCCCTATCAGGATGTTTAGAACCCAAGAACCCATGTTTATATAATGAGGGTGCAGTAAAGGTCAGGTCCTGTAGATTGTTTCCTTTGTCTTAAGTTTAAAGAGTTATCAATGATGTCCAGTTATCTCAAACTACTCTGATTCTAGCCACAACCTCTTTATCACAAATTAATTTTCTGGTGCCATTTCCTTCTTGTTGCTCCCTCTCTCTCCCTCTTTTTTTGGCTGTACCATGCGGCTTGCAGGGATCTTAGTTCTGTGACCAGTAATCATACCCTTGCCCATGGCAGTGAAAACACCAGGTGAACTGGGTTTCAGCCATGTTGAGTCTCAGATGTTCCAGTGACTCCCAAATATAGGAGAAAAGTGGACAGCTGAACATGCAGTGCTAGAGTGCTGGGGAAGGCTTCAGGATGCCATTAGGCAACAAGGGAAGAGAGGCAGGCTGTCACAAAGACAGACAAGAGGAGTGATCATCAGCGGGAAGGTAGGGGGTAGGGAAAGTGCAGCAGGTGGCCCAGGTTTTTATGGGAGATTGGCCATGAAATTGATGCAGAGGTAAGGCAGAAATGGAGGTGAAGTAATAGCAAAGTCAGGCTTGTTCTTATTTCTTTTCCTATGCACTCACCAGGATTTTGTGGTAGAACTTGGGGAGTTTGTCACAACGTCAGATGAGTTTACCTAAGGTGTGTCAAGTAGGTGTGGATTTTGAATGGGTGTTATATGGGCAAAGATTGTAACTGGTGAAGAGACATAATGTGCTATATGGAAATGAACATGACCAGGCGTATTTAGATCTGCATGTTGTGACTGAGGTAGAAGTCATGAATGAGGCCTAGTGGAAAAGCCTTCAGAAGAGGGCTGGGGAACCGGCAGTGGATAGTTGGGGTACAGTGGGATCCTGTTGCTTTGGCAGGCACTTTCTGATGCCATGTGCAGAAGGGTATGTGAGGAGGCAGGAGACATGCCAATTTTGTGGGCCGGGTGGTGGTGATGGGTATCAGATGTATGAGGAGGTCCACTGAGTAATATGCATGTGGGGAAGGTGTATGAAGTAATTGCCCCAGGCCCTAGTACTAGGAGTATAAGAGAGAAGGATGGGGCTAAGTTTGCTTGTGTCTGGGAGACATGATAGTGGGTACACTCAGGCTGTTGTCTTGGAGGAAAGGGAAAGGGCCCTGCATACCAGGCTCACAGATTACATGGTATCTCTCTGTCCACCTGCCTGTTGTTGCTCAGGGTTGTACATACTGATCAAGGAAGCATGAAGAGTTATTGGGCCCCACTGCCCTCTAAGTCACAGAGCTGGGGTGGATGGTGAACCCAGAGTGAGTACAGGTTGGGGTTAAAAGTACTTATGGTGTCCTGGGGAGAGAGGCTGCTTATGTACAAATCTGTCCCATCATCACAGGGCCCTGTGACCTTTGAGGACGTGGCTGTGTACTTTTCCCAGGAGGAATGGAAGCTTCTTGATGAGGCCCAGAGACTCCTGTACCATGATGTGTTGCTGGAGACCTTTGTACTTGTTGCATCATTGGGTAAGACCCTCACACCTATCCCAGAATCCTGAGCTGCTCCCTGCCTTTCTTTCTTTTTCCAAGGGGAAGTCTGCTCTTTTCACAGCTAGACAGTGGGCACATCTCTATTAATGCTTCCTTGTCATCTGTGCTGTAAGTGCCAAGGCTGGGTGAGTGTGTAGATTGCCTCCTTTCACAAGGAGCCCCAATACCACCTGCTCTGAGGTTTGTTCAGTGAAGATTTTCTGCTTCAAAAACTTGGAACTTATTCAGTGGGTTCCATAATTCTCAGCCACTCCCAGGTACGTTGACTCTATAGGCTCATGCCATCTCTGTGCTCCAGCTTCTGTCCTCTTTTAGGTGACATTTCCTGGGTGCTGAGTGTACCAGGCATTGTTGTGAACCAACATGGTCACTATTTGTGGGGTCCACTAGGCTGTTTCTATGATACCCTCCTCAACGAGTATTTTTGTGACATTATTTTTCTTTCCTTAGGTTTTTTTTGGGGGGATTGGTTGTTCCCCTGGCCAGTACTGACCACTCACCTGTGCTATCTTTCCCTCAGAAGTTGCATCTTCTAGGTTCCATGTTGTTCTCCAACTGGAGCTGGGAGGAGAACCCTGGGTACGTGACAGAGTGGACATGACTCCAACCCCAGCTAGGGGGGCTCAAAGTGGGCCTGGCCCTGGTGATTGGCATCAGGGGGAGGAAGTAATACCATGGCTGGGTTCAGATCATATCAGGCACATGTCCTGTGCTGAACACTGTTTTGGTGCCAAGGACAGTGACTGTTTTTCTCATATCTATCTTTCCTACCCATTCATGATACTTTGCTCCTTCTTTCATTTCTACCCTTTCAACCCAGGATTACCCCTCACCTCTCTGTCTTCCACTCCTTATTGGACCTCTCCATCCTCACTCTGCTGTGCTCTCCAATATTGGCCTACACTTAATGTGTCATGAGGTCTGCACCTATTTATAAAATACTCCTTTTATACCAGCTACTCAGTGACAGTCGGATTTTCCTGGTCCAAGATACAGCTTTCCACACAGCACACAAATGTCACCAGCAACCAAGGCCTGTCAAAACTGTTTCCGGAAGAGTGAGTTGTGGACCCGTGGCTCCTCTGTGAGCTCCCACCACCCTTGTGTCTTTTGCCTGGTTAGTCCTCCCTGTTCTGTGACATGGAGAGGCACAGTGCTGCACAGAGGCCCTTTCCTTAACATGCTGCCAGCTCCCTTGTCCAGAAAATAGTCCCATTGATTTATTTCTTGGTACATCACACACATATTTGTGATGGGGCCGCCTCCTTCTTCCAAAATCTACATGAAGTTCATCCATATGTCTGTGCTTTCAGGTTGTTGGCATGGAGCAGAGCACAAGGAGATAACTTCTGAGCAGAATGTTTCTATAGAAGTGCCACAAATAAATACTTCAAAGACAGACCTGTCCATCCGGAAGTCCTATCCCTGGGAGAGGTGCTGCCTGGCCTTAGACAGTAGTTTGTGTGTAGCTGAAGACCTGGGAACAATTCCTGGCCAGAAACTGTGTGTGTCAGGTGTGAAATTTCACCAGCACAGTGGAGGGAAACTCTTTAGAAGAGACATGGGTAAGACCTTTATGAGGAGCCACATAGTCCATGCAGCCAAGAACTCTTTCACATGCCAGGAGGCTGGGAAGGATTTCCCTGGTAGCTCTAGCCTTCTCCAGCCACAGGTCACTCCACAAAAGGAAGCCAAGTGTGCAGAGGCCTTTCACAATGGACATAGCCTCTATAAATACTATCTATGTGAGAAAGCCTTCAGCTGCAAACACAAACTGGCTCATCACCCGAGTGTCCACACTGGAAAGAGGCCTTACGAATGCAGTGAATGTGGGAAAACCTTCAGCTTTAAAGGGATACTTGTTAAGCACCAGAGAATCCACACTAGAGAAAGGCCTTATGAGTGCTGTGAGTGTGGGAAAGCCTTCAGCTGGAAAAGCTCGCTTGTTCAGCACCAGAGAGTCCACACCAGAGAATGGCCTTATAAGTGCAGCGAATGTGGGAAAGCCTACAAACACAAAAATTCACTTGTTAAGCACCAGAGAGTCCACACTGGAGAATGGCCTTATAAGTGCAGTGAATGTGGAAAAGCCTTCAGACACAAAAAGTCACTTGTTCACCAGAGAGTCCACACTGGAGAATGGCCTTATAAGTGCAGTGAATGTGGGAAAGCCTTCAGACACAAAAAGTCATTTGTTGAGCACCAGAGACTCCATGTTGGAGAACTGCTTTATAAGTGCTGTGAATGTGGGAAAGCCTTTATTTCTAAAGTAAACCTTTGTCGTCACCAGAGAGTCCACACTGGAGAAAGACCTTATGAATGCAGTGAATGTGGAAAAACCTTCATTTATAAAGACAGTCTTGTTCGGCACTGGAGAGTCCACACTGGAGAAAGGCCTTATGAGTGCAGTGAATGTGGAAAAGCCTTTAGCCGCAAAGACTCACTTGTTAAGCACCAGAGAGTCCACAGTGGAAAATAGCCTTATAAGTGTAGTGAATGTGGGAAAACTTTTTTTAAAAAAATATTTATTGTTTGGTTGATTGATTTAGCTGTGCTGGGTCTTAGTTGCAGCACCCTGGATCTTTGATCTTTTTTGCGGCATGCAGGATCTTTAATTGAGGCGTCTTTAGTTGAAGCCCCTGGGAAAACTTTTAAATAGTGACACACTCACACTTGTTTGGCACCAGTGAATTCATATTGGAGAAAGGCCTTATGAGCGCAGTGAAAGGGGAAGTTCTTTAGCCAAATCTCCAACCTTATTGTACACCAGAGAATTCACACTGGCACAAAGACTTCTGAGGGCAGTGAGTGTGGGAAGTGATTTAGCCAAACTGCTCTCGTTTTACACAAGAGAGTTTACACTGGGGAAAGGCCTTATAAGTGCATTGAATATGGGAAACATTTTAGTCAATACTCCACTGTCATTAAGCACCAGAGTTCACACTGGAGAAAAACCATATGAGTGCACTGTATGTGAAGGATTCTTCAGCCAAAACTCCCAGCTTACTCAACACTGAAAAGCTCATGCTACAGAAAGGCATCGCCGGTACAGCAAATGTGGAAAATTTTTCTGTCAGAGTCTGCTCTGACTGAGCACCAGAAACTTAACAGCCCAGATGGATCCTGTGAGCACAGTGAATGTAAGAAAGCTTTCAACTGAAGGTCTAACCTCATTCATCACCAGAAATTTCCTACTGGAGAAAGACCTTCAAATGAGATGAGGAGAGCAGCGAATGAGCTGTCTCCTTAGTTAATACATCATACTAAGTAGGCTCTGTGAGGGACTCATCATCTGGAAGTTGAATGCCATACATCTGAACAGCCCTAGTGTGCAGATTGCCTGTAAGTTCCAGGTTCATAGGAAGCTTTTAAGGAGCTATGCTCTACTTCTGACCTGTGCAGGGCCCTTGCCATATTTAATGTCACTGTGAGTTTCTTATCTCTAATAAGTGGCAGATCCCAATACTGGAATCAGTCACCTCAGTGTGATCAGGGTAGGTTGGCTTTTGTGCTCTCCTATCCCTTGTAGAAAAGCATGGATACCCTGAGCACTTGGGTTTTGTCGTTCTCTTAGTTCCTGTCAACTGCCTATGACAGGACCAAAGCAGCTTTGATCATGGAGATCCAGTCCATTTTCTCCTGGTGGCTCACAGTGGTTTGCCTTCTTTGGTGGTATTGTCTAATACCATGTTAATGGTGGATTTTATTTAGGTCCAAGTCACCCTGTTTGGGAATTATCTGCCTCAGTTTTTCTGCTCTATGCCATAATAAAAACTATTATTTAAGCCACCTTTCATCTTGGGCTTTGTCCACTGTTAGACTGATGTTGAGAAGCAAATTGGACTCTCAGGATGAAGAGGAGCAGGTTTTGTGGGTGTTCCAAAGTTTGTATACCTCACTGGGGATAGTATCATGGTGGAGAATAGTTTTCACTAATTTGAATTGTTGTTGAAGGTTTCCTGGGGTAGACTGCAGGGCTCTGTGGGACTAATGTTGTGACCTGGATGTTAGAATTTTTGGTGGGTCCCGAGGTCACCCTGAGATGAGGACAGTTGTATGAACCACCAGTGTTTTTTGGAGCTGCATAAGTTCTCTTTTTTCACATGGAATGTCACATCATGACCTCAGTACTGTTCAAGAGAAGAATTTCTCTAGGTCCAGCTGGAAAAGAGCCATGTGCCATAATGTCCACGTGTGCTATGATGTCCGCAATGTGGTAGGCTGGTGTTCATGACTGTTAGATTACAGATATCAGGAGGGAACCATATTTGGTACAGAAACACTGGGAATTAATAGGATGTGAGAGACTAGCAACAAGAAGGGATGAGCCTTTTCTAAAGCTGCATCCACGAATGTTCCCATGACTGGCTGTTTAGGATAAGGTTTTTGCAGAAATTCTCAGGAGCTACAGAGCTATTTCTCTCCCCCTGAACCCCCAGTCTGTGTCAGACTGAATAACGTAAAGGTTTTAGGATTCCTATAGCATCTGCAAATTTTTTCTCTGAAGTCCACTGCTGCACAGTGAAGACAATGGGGAATGAGAGTGGAAATCATGTAGTTCAGGCATGTGAATTTTAGGACCCAGGCAGAGTTCCTGGATAACTTAAGTGGAAACACGTTTTATTGCTTGCAAGTCTTCATTGCTGCTGTGACAGAATCCCCTCATGAGAGTAGGAGAGGTGATGGAATTGAGCTGTGGTTGCCACAGTTTTACTGAAAAGAGATTCAGAAAAGAAGTTCAGATTTTTATGTGAAACCAATTCCTATTACAATTTAATTGAGCTGTATAGTTTGTATGCATTGAAATGAACATACCTAAAATGTACAGCTTGGTAAATTTTAATACTTCTAAAGCCATGGAATCATCATCATAATAACAAACATCCATCATTCCCATATCAGCTTCTGACATCTCTCCCAGGACTCTCAGGTAGCTAGTATTGATTTACTTTTTTTTTTTCCCCCAGCTATGCTGCACAGCTTGTGTGATCTTAGTTCCCCAACCAGGGATTATACCTTGGCTGTGGCAGTGAAAGCACAGATTTCCAATCCCTGGACTGCCAGGGAAGTCCTTTGATTTACTTTTTTCCCATTCAATTAGGTAGTGTTTTCTAGACTTTTAATATCACTGTGATTTTTTTTTTTTTTTTTTTTGCAGTACGCGGGCCTCTCACTGTTGTGGCCTCTCCCGTTGCGGAGCACAGGCTCCGGACGCACAGGCTCAGCAGCCATGGCTCACGGGCCCAGCTGCTCCACGGCATGTGGGATCTTCCTGGACCGGGGCATGAACCCGTGTCCCCTGCATCGGCAGGCGGACTCTCAACCACTGCGCCACCAGGGAAGCCCCCATCACTGTGATCTTAATGTTTACTTTTGTATTTGTTTTCTTCTTTAACGATGAATAATTATATTGAGAATCATCTAATTTGTCTACATGAAGAGATCATTTTTTAAATATCTGAAAAATGTACTGTTTAAATATGCCAACATTTGACTGTTTATCCATCTCTCTGTTAAAGGATGAGGTTTTGTGGTTTGTTTCCAGTTTGGCTATCACAGATAAGCTTACTGTGAACGTGTACATAAAATTCTTTATATGAACATAGGGATTCTTAGTCTAAAGTGAGTGGCTGTACCCATTTGCATTCCCATCGGCAGTATGGGAGCATTCCAGTTCCCCTGTATTCCTTACCAGAACTAGGTTGGTATGGTCTGTATTTTTAATATTATCTGTTTTAAAAGTGTGGAGATGTATCTCACTGTGGTCTGATTGCATTTCCCTAGTGATTCATGATGTTGAACATTTTTGTGTTCATTTGTCAGATGTATGTCTTCTTTTTAATACATAAGAAGACAATAAATGTGTTGGAACTTGACTTTTCTTCAGTGACTTTGCTGGGTGGAATAAATGTTTCTGCTATTCACAACATTACTCACCATGTGTAGTCCTCATTATTAGCATAGTTTCCATTACTTTAAGTCTAGACAGTTAGTAAAAAGAAAAAAAACTCCACCAACCCTTGATTATTGCATTTGCCAATTTCCCTGGTATAAATGCTCCAACCCTGGGCAGTTTCAAGCTGTTAATATGAGGTTGTTACCAAACCAGAGTCAGATCAAGCCAAGTGAAACCTCTGAGCTTCCCACAGTGAGACCATGGGCACTGCTTCCTTTCTTGGTTTCCTGGCATGTGTGTCATTGGTGCCAGCACTGGGCTCTGTGCACTGTACTCCTTCTCTCCCAGCAGTCCCATCCTTGCTGCTCTGAGGTCTTATAAGACAGGGCTCAGAAATCTTGATGTTTGTATGAAAGATCCCACCAGCCTTCCCTGTCCCTGGTTGGGTGACTCTGTCCAGAGGCATGGAACCTTGGTGTCCCAGGCCTTCCACTGTCCTTTGCTGACAGACTCTGGGACCTGCTTATGCCAGGATGTTCACATACTGACCTGGTCACTACTTGAGGGGACCACTGGCTTGTTTCCTTTAAGACCTTCCTTTAATGTCCTTATAATTTTAGAATGTGTGATCTCATGGGACGGGGCCCACTCCCTTTCCCTGTCTTTCCTCTTTGACTGGCATCCTCAGGCCCAGGTGGTTTCTCACCTTGAGCAATAGGAGGGCCCTGGGTGCCTGACAGGGTGGATGTTTTTCCTGCAGCATCAAGGGAGGCTGAAATGAACGTGGCCCACGTGCGTGGGGGTGAGGAAATGGTGAGGTATCAGAGCTGGGTTCCCATCACACCAGGCCTGTGTCCTATATCCACCAGTGTGTGGTACCAGTGACAGATTTCAAGAGTTTCTACCTTTACTTTCTTGTTGATGTTTTTTGTTTTGTTTTGTTTTATAAGTTTATTTTAGTTTATTTATTTATTTTTGGCTGTGTTGGGTCTTCGCCACTGCGTGCGGGCTTTCTCTAGTTGGCGGCGAGTGGGGGCTACTCTTCATTGCAGTGCGCTGGCTTCTCATTGTGGTGGCTTCTCATTGCAGAGCATGGGCTCTAGGCGTGCAGGCTTCAAGCAACAAGAAGCAGGCTTCAGTAGTTGTGGCATGCGGGCTCAGAGCACAGGCTTAGTAGTTATGGCACATGGGCTTAGTTGCTCTGCGACATGTGGGATCTTCCTGGACCAGGGATCAAACCCAGGTCCCCTGCATTGACAGGCGGGTTCTCAACCACTGCACCATCAGGGAAGCCCGCTGTTGATGCTGTGACTCTTCACTTCTGGCCCTGGTTCTCACCCATTCCCTTCCACTGCTCCCTTTGCAGTGCTGTCAACATTGACCTGCACTTAAAGTGTTGGGATATGTGCATGTGTCCTTAAATACTCCTTGTAGCCCAGCTGCTGTGATGCATTCAGACATTCTGGGTCTGGACACAGCCTTCTACTCATTGCTCACCAGTCACCAGTAGCCAGGCTTTGTTGAAAGGTAAGTTGAAGACCCTTCCTCGTGTTCTTACCCATCATCTGTGCTCTGCCATCAGATGAGCTTCCCAGGCTCAGCTCTGCACAGCAGGCCTTCCTCACACAGGCTCTGGCCCCATGCATCTCAACAATCTTAAGGACTTACTGCTGGGTGTGTCTGAGACATTTCTGCTGGGGCCACGTTTATTGGCATGTCTCTCCTTTCAGGTTTTCAACATGGAGCCCAGGATGAGGAGGTGCTTTCAGAGCAAGGTGATGCAGTTATAGAGTCACAGGTCAAGACTCCAAAGCCAGGTCCATCTATCCAGAAGTCTCATTCTTTTCTTTTCTTTTTTTAAATTAATTTATTTATCTTTTTATTTTTGGCTGCATTGGGTATTCGTTGCTGCACAGGCTGTCTCTAGTTGCAGCACTCAGGGGCTACTTTTCATTGTGGTGGCTTCTCGTTGTGGAGCACTGTCTCTAGGCACATGGGCTTCATTAGTTGTGGCATCAGGGCTCAGTAGTTGTGGCTCACGGGCTCTAGACTGCCTGCTCAGCAGTCGTGGCATCGGCTTCGTGGCTCCGCTGCATGTGGGATCTTCCCAGACCAGGGCTCAAACCCATGTCCTCTGCATTGGCAGGAGGGTTCTTAACCACTGTGCCCCCAGGGAAGTCCCAGAAGTCACATTCTTAATGTGATGTGTGGCCCACTCTTGAAAGACATTTTGCGCCTGGTTGAGTATGATGGGACACAGCGCGAGCAAGAGGTGTACCCGTGTGGTGAGTCTTTCCCAGCACCAAAAGGAGCCGAGTAGGAAGAAACTCCCCAGATGGGATGAAGGGAGGACTTCATTGGTGAAGAACTGCAGCTTTCACGTGGCAGAAAGGACCTTGACGTGCTGAACGGGAGGGAAGGACTTTCCGGCCAGTTCAGGCCTTCTCCAGAACCAGGCCCCTCACACGAGGGAAGACACACAGTGACATGAAGGGCAGGGAGACCTTTGAAAGTGGATAGAATGATTACAAGTGCAGTGAATGTGGGAAAACCTTTAGCCATGAACACATACTTGTTGAGCACCAGAAAAACCATTGCAGCGAAAGTGGGAAGACTTTAATCAGACCATCCCATGTGGTTCAGCACCAGAAAATCCACACTGAAACCAGGCTATATGAGCACCTTGGATGTGGAGGGTTCTTTACACGAAGATCTGGCCTCATTGAACACCAGAGAGCTCACACTAGGCCAATGTCTTATGAGTGCAGCCAGTGTGGGAAGCACATTAAAAGACCACTTTACGCTCATTTTTCATCAGAGCGTTCACATGGGAGAAAAGCCATATAAATGCAGTGAATGTGGGAAAAGTCTGGTCTGATTTAGTGCTGGGAAGTACTGCTATGCAGGTGTTTAAAATTTTTTTAAATTGTGATACAATGTTTGTAACATAACATTTACAGTCTTAACCATATTTAACTGTAAGTTTATCGGTAATCATACATTCACCTTTTGTGCAGACAAATATTCAGAAGTATTTTCATCTCATAAAACTGAAAGTAAACCCATTAGACAACAACTCCTCATCCCCACTCTCTTATCCCCTGACAACAACTATTCTACTTTCTATCTATGAATTTGTCCACTCTGGGTACCTTATATAAGAGTCATAAAGGTTTTCTCCTCTTGTGGCTGGCTTATTTCACTGAAGACAATGTCCTCAAGTTTCATCTGCGTCCTAGCATGTGTCAGAATTTCCGTCTTTTTTGAGTGAGTAGTACTCCATTTTATGTATAAGCTACTTTTTCTGTATCCCTTCATCAGTGAGCTCTTGGGTTGCTTTCACTATTTGGCTATTGCGTATAATGCTGTTGTAAGCACGATTGCACAAATATTTCTTTGAGGCCCTGGTTTCTGTCCTTTTTAGGTATGTTTCCAGATGGAAAATTGTTGGATCATTATTTCAATATGTAAATTTCTTGAGGAACTAAGGGGCTGTTTTCCATAGTAGCTGTACCATTTTACACCGATACAGCTATATCATGTAAGGTGCATGTGCAACTTCATTCTTTTATGTATGGTTATCTAGTTTTTTCAACACCACCTGCTGAAAAAACTCATTTCTCTTTGAATGATCTCTGCACCCTTTAAAAACATCTGAGTATGTATGCGAAGGTTTGTTTCTGTGCTCTTTTATTCCATTCTCCTATATGTTTGTGTATGTCAATAACACAGCATTTTGATATATACTTTTTAAGTTTTTGAAAGTGGTTTGACTCAGTTTTGAAGCCCTGGCAGGAGAAGAACTGTCCGTTCCCCTTCTAGAACAGCTGATGAAGCCCACAACCCCAACCACTTTCCTTATCAGGCTCTCATTCTCTGGACTACCAGACACCAAGGTGTCAGACATTTAGTGATAGCTCCTATGTTCTGGAACCCATACAATTATTCAAAATAGCCAATCCACAGACAGCTCATGAAACCTAGCTAATCCCATCACTCTTGCCAAATATAAACTGCCCACCACAGCTCCAGCTTTCTGTTAATCCTGTCCCTGGGCTCAGCCCTCTTTGTTGGCCTGTCTAACGTCTTTCATTCTGAGCTGTAAGTAACAAAGTGTTCTGTCTTTCATGTATCCCAGTATCATTGTGCTGTGTATTCCACCATCAAGAAACTTTTGGTCTTACAGAACTATTCCACACCCAGCAGGGTATTAGGAGTACGGCAGATGTTGCACAGTCTTCAGCCACTAGTCTGTCTCCATTCAGCACCAGGAAGCTCACACTGGAGAAAGACGTTACACGTGCAGCCACTGTGCTCTTGGCTTTTTAACATAATAACAGATGTAAGCTCTGGAGATTAGCCCCTGTGAGGGAGATATCCCCCAGAAACTGCATCTTGTACATCCAGACATCCTCACTGGGAGATTCACGGTAAGGGCCAGGTTTGTGGGAAACTGGTGAATTCTGTTGCACTTTCAGACCTGCCTGGGGCCGTCAATGGAGTTCTGTCACTGCCCATGTGTATTATAGAAGCCACTCTCCTGGTATTAGCTGGCAGGGAGTATGGTCACTATAGTTAGTAATACTGTATTGGGTGTTTAAAACTTGCTAAGAGTAAATCATAGAAGTTCTCAACACAAAAAAACTTATGTAACTATGAGGAAAACGTGAAGTAGACCTATTGTGGTGATCATTTTGCAATATAAACCAATACTGAATCATTATGTTATACATCTGAAACTAATAAATGTTATACGTTAATTATATCTCAATTTTTTTTAGAAAGCAGAGAGAACAGATTGCTGTAGTCTCTTGCTTCTCCTGGAGTATTCGCCAGCCATTTGAGCCCTTTGGTGAGATCTCATGCCCACCCCTTTGATTTGTTCAGGTGTGGACATCACCCACTTTGGACAGAGGACTCCATCAGCTGTTGGCTGGCAGCTTACAGAGGTTTCGCTTGTTTCAGGGTCATTATTGATTGTCTTATGACATTCTTGACAGATTTTTTCGAGCCTCAATTTTACCCACCCTAGGAACTGCTCACCTTGCTGGTTTTTGCGATAAAGTTATTATTGGGTGTTTTCCTTTGTTTCTTTCTTTTTTATTGAAGTACAGTTGATTTGCAGTGTTGTGTTTATTACTGGTATACAGCAAAGGGATTCAGATATATGTATATTTTTTTCCATATGGTTTATCACAGGATTTAAAATAAACAAATAAATAAATTTAATTATTTTTGTCTGTGTTGGGTCTTCATTGCTGCGCGCGGGCTTTCTCTAGTTGCGGCAAGCGGGGACTACTCTTCATTGTGGTGCACGGGCTTCTCACTGTGGTGGCTTCTCTTGTTGCGGAGCACAGGCTCTAGGCGTGCGGGCTTCAGTATTTGTGGCACATGGGCTCAGTAGTTGTGGCTTGCGAGCTCTAGAGCACAGGTTCAGTAGTTGTGGCGCACAGGCTTAGTTGCTCCGCAGCCTGTGGGATCTTCCTGGACCAGGGCTCGGACACGGGTCCCCTGCATTGGTAGGCAGATTCTTAAACACTGTACTACCAGGGAAGCCCTATCATAGGATATTGAATATGGTTCCCTGTGCTATACAGTAGGACTTTGTTGTTTATTTATTCTGTATAAAAGTTTACATCTGCTACCCCCAAACTCCCACTCCATCCCTCCCCTAGGTCTTATTGTTTAAGCCACCTTTACTCTTGGGTTTCTGTTTACTGTATGCTGTGGGTTGAGAACAGAATTGGGCTCTGCCAGAATAAAAAGTACAGACTTCTGGGGCTCTCAACTTTGTGTGCTCCAAAGGAAACAGCAGGAGGACAAAGCACAACTCTAAGTGTAGATTTGGCCTAGTTGCATTGCTGCTTGAGGCCTCCTAGGAAAGTCTGAATGACCCTTGCACCAAGATCTCCTGCCCTGGTTGTGAAGATTATTTGTGGCTCCGCAGTCACTTGGGGCAGTTGGTTTGCAAACAATAGCGTATTTGACAGTACCATGAACTTCGTGGATGTTCCATGGTATTATTGAGAGATAGCTTTCTCCTGATACCCACCTAGGAGCTCTGTGTCCTGAGGAAGAAAAATCATGTAGGTTTATGTCCATGGACATAAAACTTTTAACAAGGCCCAGGCTGGGAACCATATTGTGTACAGAAATTGTGACTGGATTAATAGGGACTGGACTGGTGGAGACTGCCCCAAAGTAGAGTGGATAAACCACTTCCAAAGGGGCCTCTGTGAATATCTGAGTAACTGGCCAGGTGGAAAGAGAGTGTACAGAACTCGGGACCTGCAGACCAGTCCCCGTAGCCAGTTTATTGGCAGAGCAGCAGAGCCAGAGGTTTTATGGATCCCTGTAGCCTCTCTGGGCTGTTTCCCTCAAACAATAATGGCAAAGCAGGAACCTCATGAGGGAGTGAAGGGAGATTCTCTTCTTCAGGGATGGGTCTTTTATGTCCTAGCCATCATTCTTGGTGACACGAGTGGACATGTTTCCATTATTCCCCCATTTTGTAGACAAAGAATCAGAGTTGACTCATGTAAGATGTGGGGAGAGGGTCCTGATGATCAGTACAGCTTTGTCTGTTGTTTGATATTCTAGAAGGAATAGCATTTTAACGCTTTATGGGAAAAAGTTTTCCCCAAACAGCTTCATTGAGGGATTACTGATGTAGATTAACTGCATTTATATAAAGTGTCCAACATGACATATTTTCACATATGTATAGACATTGAACCCATCATCAGAGTTGTCAATGAATATTCCCGTTGCCTCAGTAAGGTTTCAGTGCCCTTCTCTTTCCTTTTTCTTACATCCCCACCCAAATTGCCATCTATACATAGCTATTAACTCTAAACTCATAAGAAACCATAAACAATTGGTGAACCATTGAAAAGTTTACAAACTTCTGAGCTAACAATTGAACTTAATATTTATACAAAAAATGTGGACCTTATGCATGCATACGAGGGAGAGCTGTAGTTGTCAGGCAGTGTCCTAGAACAAAGCTTGAGCTGCATTTATCTTTTATGGAGCCAGTCATTAAGGAATGGAGGAATTTCAGAAGTGTGTGTTGAAGGATTTCTGGACTTTCCGCAGTGTTAGTGTGGTCACTCCTGTTGACCAGCTGACTTTAAGAAGCTGGGGCATGGAACTGAGGTAGTTGCTGATTGACTGTTGCTTAGGAGCCTGGAGCTGTCACTGATAGGCTGTCTTTCAGGACTCGGGTTGGGGAGCAGTAGTCTTATCACCGATTGGTTAAATTTCAAAAGCTTGTCCCTATCAATGATTTGCTAACTTCCAGAAGCTTAGTTTCTCTCTTGAGGCTGTCGTTGACCCTGCTGATTTTTAGGACACATGTATTCATCGAAAGTTGTCTCTTAGAAACGATGATTATTTGTTCATGACTTTGGACTGTGGCCAAGGAACACATTTTCCCTCTCCTGACTATGTAAAGTAAGCACTTTATTTGTTAATATCTGTTTTTAGTCTTCCCTCAGCCAAACCTGAGAGAAACCATAAAGCATTTTCCAAATTAACTGACGGCGTTTTGGAAATCATTGCAAAAAGCGGGATGTACGATGTTTATGTCGTGCTGACGAAGTCAAAGGACTGTGGACAAAATTGTGAAATACAGGACTTGTGCTGTATACATGAAACAGCTGACAACCCTATTCCCAATATGTCCCATGCACCTACTATTGTGGTTGAAACTCCTTAGATGCTTGTGGTACATTTGTTAGGCCAGTGAATACATGCCACAGTACAGCTTCTTTATTCATTTTTACCTTTCTGGCAAGTCTAAACATTGTCTTCACCTTTCCTGCTAAGTAGTTAAGTACCCGTGTTTTCAAGTATGAAAAAAATCACATTTTGGAGATCTACATGCTTCATTTGGGAACTGTATTACCCAGAAGTCACTTCAGTCTGCAGGTACAGTGACTGAGCCAGTGAAGGCTTAGCAAAGTGCTCTTAAGATGCAGTGCACAACAGGTGAGTGGAACTTCCTGCATCCTTTAGGGATGGCATTGTTATGGACTCTGGATTTTTCCCACCTGTATGGGCTTCTAGAGCTCTGGGTCCACGCAGAGGTGACCAAGAGGAAAAGCACAAGAAGAGACGTTACAGAGGTGCCTCTGAGGCCTAGCTGAACCAGGCTCTGCAAGCCATGGCACCCTTGTTTCTGAAGCTGAACAGGACCCTGCAGGGCCCTCCTGGGTACAAAAGTCTGTCCCCCTTGTTTCTTTCTTTTTTTTTTAATATTTATTTATTTATTTGGTTGTGTCAGGTCTTAGTTGTGGTGGGTGAACTCCTTAGTTGTGGCATGTGAACTCTTAATTGAGGCATGCATGTGGGATCTAGTTCCCTGTCCAGGGATCGAACTCAAGCCGACCTGCGTTGGGAGCACAGAGTCTTAATCCACTGTGCTACCAGGGAAGTCTCCCTTGTTTCCTGTACATAGAGAAAGACTTTAGTTTCCTAGGCCTTCCCTGAGTTCCAAAGAGCAGATTCAAGTAGTTACTAATTAGAGAGGTGAGAGTGTAGAAAGAAAGGAAAAGCAGTCAAAACCAGTAATGACAGTTGGAACAATAGTTCAGTGATAAAACACTCACAGGAATTCTAGTTCCTTCTGAAAGGTTATAGATAACAATCTGATGCATATCCTTGAGTTGTTTTGCAGAAACAAGACCTCCAGCCAGGTGGAGGATGGTGACTACATGATGACAACAAGCACATAAGCCTGAGACTGGTTGGAAACAGAGAGTTGATGATGAATATTCCTGAAAATCACCCTGTGACCTTACCAGCAACCAATCAGAAGAAAGTAGGTGAGCAGACCCAGGTTCAGTTTGATAACAGACAGGAGACATTTTTAAAACTTCTGCTAACTACAACCTTGCAGTTTCAACATTCCCCCCTTTGTAACTATATTGCCATTTCTGACCCTAACCAATCCTTGCTTTATAAGCACCCTTACTTCTTGACAGCTCCAATTATAATTCTTGACAAACAACTTATGGAACTAACTGTGGCCTTCCATTTTTTGCCTTTATAGGCTTCCTCCATTTGTAGTTCAGGTAACAATTCAAGTGCTTCTCTCACCTACGTTTCCTGGGTGTCCTAACAAGCCCTAAATAAATGCCTGATCAATCACGTCTTCATTTCTGAAATTTTGGCTAACACTCAAAACACATAAATGTATTCTGTAATTGACTGTGTTGTCATTAATTCTTACTGTTCATCTCCTTTGACCGGAAGGTCAGACTCATGAGGGCAGGCATCTTTTTCTCTTTTGATCTTGATGCAACCAAAGTAGTGCCTGGAATGGGGTAGGCACTTAATGAATGTTTCTTAAGAGGGAAACTTAAAGAATGTTTCTTAAGGAGGGAATAAATATGATGCTACAGATACCCTGTTTGTTTTTAGCTGTCTGCTCTCTTTACATAGCCCTTCCAGCTGTACTTAAATAAAAAAATTTTAAATAAATAAATAATAGATCACATGTTACAAAGCTATAACCACAAGCTAGCCAAGTTTCCTGTGTAACTACGTGCTCTGCTTTATTCCCTTACTTCTCAGACTTCAGTGTCTCTAGAAACTGCACTGAGAGCCTAACCTTGTTCACATGGTCAAGGGCTATTTTGGCCACTAACTTTGAATAATTAAATAATGATGGATTTCAGCAATTTCCAAATTTCACAAATATTTTTCTGAGATGATATCAACTCTCCATGCATTGTTACTGCAATTGTGGGTAAAATTATATTGTACCCAGCAAGGAACGAGGATCATGTAAACCAATCCTTTATCTCAGGATTCAAATGCCCCCTTTGTAAATAAACTATGACTGGGACCGTAGAGTCACTGTCCAGGGAGAAAATGGCATGCGGTAAGTCACTCTTTTGAGATAGGTAGATCTTAGATTCTAGAAAAGAACTGAATACATATCTAAATGTGGAGTAAGAATTATGTGTCCACCCCTGAATGGGACACCGTCACTGGCTCTACGTTTCTTCTGAGGGAAGCAGAGACACAACACATTGTCCACCTGCTTCTGGCCATCCCACATCCCTCCTCTGTCTTCCCCACCATGGCCCTGTCTGGAAACTTTGCTTTCTTGACCCTGACTTAACACACTGAGACTCATAAATTGAGTCTAAAGCATCAGCCTACATACTTTGGAAGAGCAGTAAGACCATGTTTATTAGACCCCAACTATGGATGGATGCACTTTGTGGCTGAGTGACAATTTGGTATCATGTGCGCATTTGTTTTTTTTAGGTTTGGGGAACATCTGAACTATAACTCTATTATAGTTTATATATATATATATATATATATATGAATATAACTCTATTATATCTGAGTACCTCTCTCTGAACAGCACAGACTACATTCCACGGAAATCTGGTTGCGTCCCCTTTAAGAAGCGTGGTTCTGCGGATATCTGGGTGCGTCCCCTTTAAGAAGCGTGAACCCTGCCAGTACTCAGAGCCTTGGGACACTCCTTCCCAGCTACCCTCAGGGTGAGGAGGAACTTTCCCAGAGATGGGGAGCACCGCCACTTGACAGGTCGTAGAGCGCTGTGAACCACATTACCCTGAAGGCAAAGCGCGGCGCGTAAGGGTCCCTGAACCAATGACGGCTCAGGAGAGAGCCACTTCCGTACTAGGGGGGCGGTGTCTGGGCGGGCCTTCCGGCGTCGACCGCGGGCGACATTTTTAAACTCGGACCTGTTCGCTGGTGCCCGCTCCGGTACCTTGGGTCGGCACCAGGTGAAGGGAGCCAGGAAGGCGCTGTGTCCGCTGCTCTGAGGAAAGGCTGAGGCTCCGCGTGGGCGCCATCCGGCCTGACTCTGTCTCGGGGCCGGGACGGGCCTCCGTGCCCGGGCCCCACCATTGCCCGCAGACTCCGCTGGGACGGCCAAGCGGATGGGTGCGATTCAGGTAAATGCTGCTCCCTCCGGACCCTCAGACAACTCTTCTCATTCTGCAGTATTTTCGTTCTTATCAATGTTCTATAACGAGCATCCTATGTTTGTGTTTTTTTGTTTCCCAAAACCTTGGTTTTCCGAATATTGAAATAAGACGTGCGTGGGGAAAAAAAAATTGCAGGGAACTTCCATGTTCAGTTGAATAAGCAGCTCTTACTAATACCCGTTCTTTGCTCAAGTCAAGATATGAGATATAAGTAGGACCCCAGAAGCCGCCTGTGGGTTCCTTTCATAACAGTTATCCCCATCCCCCAAAAGTTAAGGTATTGTCTGATGTTTCAAGTAAGCATTTCGTTGCTTTTCCTGATAGTTTCAGCTGTGTGGAAAATATTCGACGACTATAGTTTACCTTCGCTCAGTTATCTTAAAACTCTCTTATGACTGGAATCATATAAGTATTATGATGTGTCACACCCAATATGGTGGGCTTTACCCATTTTTTCATGGCTATCCGTTAATTTTCCTTCTTTTGCAGTGTTCTAATAGTGTGAATACAGTATATGAGTAAAATATCTTTATAAATCCTGCTGTTGAAGGCTTTCTTTGTTTTTTTCTTTTGGCTTGTTTGTTTTTGGTCTCCTTTCTGTAATTATAAACATTGCTATGCTGGCCATACCTTCCTTGCTTTCTGGGGTATATAAAGCACACATTTGTTTAGCGTATATGTTAAAATTATTATTGTATTTAAATGGACATTTCCACTTTTTGATCTTGTTTTGCTCCATGTTACTAATTTTAATTTAGTGCTTTGAATGAGATTGTTATACTTAGTCTTAATCTATCCCGTAGTTAGTTGTATTTTTTTAACATCTTTATTGGAGTATAATTGCTTTACAATGGTGTGTTACTTTCTGCTTTATAACAAAGTGAATCAGCTATATGTATACATATATCCCCATATCCTCTCCCTCTTGCGTCTCCCTCCCACCCTCCCTATCCCATCCCTCTAGGTGGTCACAAAGCACTGAGCTGATCGAGCTGATCTCTCTGTGCTATGCGGCTGCTTCCCACTAGCTATCTGTTTTACATTTGGTAGTGTATATCTGTCAGTGCCACTCTCTCACTTCGTCCCAGCTTACCCTTCCCCCTCCCCGTGTCCTCAAGTCCATTTTCTACATCTGCGTCTTTATTCCTGTCCTGCCCCTACGTTCTTCATAACCTATTTTTTTTAAGATTCCATACATATGTGTTAGCATACGGTATTTGTTTTTCTCTTTCTGACTTCACTCTGTATGACAGACTCTAGGTCCATCCACCTCAGTACAAATAACTCAGTTTCGTTTCTTTTTATGGCTGAGTAATATTCCATTGTATATATGTGCCACATCTTCTTATCCAGTCATCTGTTGATGGACACTTAGGTTGCTTCCATGTCCTGGCTATTGTCAATAGCACTGCAGTGAACATTGTGGTATATGACACTTTTTGAATTATGGTTTTCTCAGGGTATATGCCCAGTAGTGGGATTGCTGGGTCGTATGGTAGTTCTATTTTTAGTTTTTTAAAGAACCTCCATACTGTTCTCCATAGTGGCTGTATCAATTTACATCCCCACCAACAGTGCAAGAGGCTTCCTTTTTCTTCACACTCTCTCTACAATTTATTGTTCGTAGATTTTTTGATGATGGCCCTTCTGACTGGTGTGAGGTGATACCTTATTGTAGTTTTGATTTGCATTTCTCTAATGATTAGTGATGCCGTAGTTGTATTTTTATACACATCATGCATTATGTAAACTTACAGTTTTACAGTATGCAGCCACTTAGAGGGTTTCTGCTTTTGCAGTGATTGTACTCTGTTAATAGTATTTATTTTACTGTTACGTCATCATCCTCTGCTGGTATTGGAAGAGAAAATGATTAAGACATCTGGTTAAAATACTTGTTTTAAGGGGGACAAAATGAATCCTTGTAAGGATAAAAAGTTATAATGCTGGGAATCCTTATCAAGATGTTTAGAACCAAAGAAATTTCCATGTTTTTATAATGAGGTTGGAATAGAGGTCAGGTCTCATATGTTGTTTCCTTTGTCTTAAGTTTAAGGAGTCATCTTTGACAGCCACTTATCTCAAACTGCTGGAGGCCAAGCACTTTTACTCTGATGCCAGCAAAAACCCCTTTATCACAGATTAATTTTCTGGTGCCATTTTCTTCTTGTAACTCTCTCTCTCTCTCTCTTTTTTTTTAGGCCACACTGTGCAGCTAGTAGGATCTTAGTTCCCAGACCAGGGATTGAAATCGAACCCATGGCAGTGAAAGCACCAAGTTTTAGCCACTGAACCACCAGGGAATTCTGAGATTCATTTTCACTGTGAAGTCAACAAATGGTGGTTCCCTTCTCTACTGCAGGAGAAAAAAGCAGGTAGGAAATTACAGAAAATCTGTCTGAATATTTATGAAAGAAAAAGGATATATAAATAACATGGATAAAAATTTTAAATTTGTATTCTTGAATTCTATTATATAATGTTATAATAATTTTCTTGAGTTTTATTATTTCTTTTATATACAGCAGGTTCTTATTAGTTATTTATTTTATACATACTAGTGGGTATATGTCAATCCCAATCTCCCAATTCATTCCCCCCACCCCAACATCCCCCCCTTGGTGTCCATACATTTGTTCTCTACATCTGTGTGTCTATTTCTGCCTTGCAGACCAGTTCATCTGTACTATTTTTCTAGGTTCCACATATATGTGTTAACATACAATATTTGTTTTTCTCTTTCTGACTTACTTCACTCTGTATAACAGTCTCTAGATCCATCCACGTCTCTACAAATGACCCAATTTCGTTCCTTTTTATGGCTGAGTAATATTCCATTGTATATATGTACCACATCTTTATCCAGTCGTCTGTCGATGGGCATTTAGGTTGTTTCCATGACCTGGCACTTGTAAATAGTGCTGCAGTGAACTTTGGGGTGCATGCGTCATTTATTTATTTATTTATTTATTTATTTATGGCTATGTTGGGTCTTCGTTGCTGTGCGCAGCTTTCTCTGGTTGTGGCAAGAAGGGGCTACTCTTCATTGCAGTGCGTGGGCTTCTCGTTGCAGTTCCTTGTTGCGGAGCATGGGCTTTAGGCATGTGGGCTTCAGTAGTTGTGGCTTGTGGGCTCTACAGTGCAGGCTTAGTAGTTGTGACACACAGGCTTAGTTGCTCTGCAGTGTGTGGAATCTTCCCAGACCCGGGCTTGAACCCTTGTCCCCTGCATTGGCAGGCAGATTCTTAACCACTGTGCCACCAGGGAAGTCCCTGCATGAGTCTTTTTGATTTACAATTTTCTCTGGGTATATGCCCAGTAGTGGATTGCTGGGTCATATGGTAATTCTATTTTTAGCTTTTTAAGGAACCTCCATACTCTTCGTCATATGGCTGTATCAATTTACATTCCCACCAACAGTGAAAGACAGTTCCCTTTTCTCCACACCCTCTCTAGCATTTGTTGTTTGCAGATTTTCTTATGATGCCCATTCTAACTGGTGTGAGATGACACCTCATTGCAGTTTTGATTTGCATTTCTCTAATAATTAGTGATGTTGAGTGACTTTTCATGTGCTTCTTGGTCATCTGTATGTCTTTGGAGAAATGTCTAATTAGGTCTTCTGCCCATTTTTGGATTGGGTTGTATGTTTTTTTAATATTGAGCTGCATGATCTGTCTACATATTTTGGAGATTAATCCTTTATCCATTGATTCATTTGCAAGTATTTTCTCCCATTCTGAGGGCTGTCTTTTCGTCTTGTTTGTGGTTTCCTTTGCTTTGCAAAAGCTTTTAACCTTTATTAGGTCCCATTTGTTTATTTTTGTTTTTATTTCCATTACTCTAGGAGGTGGATCAAAAAAGATCTTGCTGTGATTTATGTCAAAGAGTATTCTTCCTATATTTTCCTCTGAGAGTTTTATAGTGTCCAGTCTTACATTTAGGTCTCTAATCCATTTTGAGTTTATTTTTGTGTATGGTGTTAGGGAGTGTTCTAATTTCATTCTCTACATGTAGCTGTCCAGTTTTCCCAGCACCACTTATTGAAGAGACTGTCTTTTCTCCATTGTATATCCTTGCCTCTTTTGTCATAGATTAGTTGACCATAGGTGCTTGAGTTTTTCTCTGGGCTTTCTGTCCTGTTCCATTGATCTATATTTCTGTTCTTGTGTCAGTACCATATTGTTTTGATTACTGTAGCTTTGTAGTATAGTCTAAAGACAAGGAGTCTGATTCCTCCAGTGCCATTTTATTCCCTCAACACTGCTTTTGCTATTCGGGGTCTTTTGTGTCTCCATACAGATTTTAAGATTTTTTTGTTCTAGTTCTGTAAAAAATGCCACTGGTAATTTGATAGAGATTGCATTGAATCTGTAGATTGCTTTGGGTAGTATAGTCATTTTCACAATATTGATTCTTCCAATCCAAGAACATGGTATATCTCTCCATCTGTGTCATCTTTGTTTTCTTTCATCAGTGTATTACAGTTTCTGAGTACAGGTCTTTTACCTCCTTGGTACATTTATTCCTAGGTATTTTATTCTTTTATGTTGCAATGGTGAATGGGATTATTTCCTTAATTTCTCTTTCTGATCTTTCATTGTTAGTGTATAGGAATGCAAGAGACTTTTATGCATTAATTTTGTATCCTGCAACTTTACCAAATTCATTGATGAGCTCTAGTAGTTTTCTGGTGGCATCTTTAGGATTCTCTATGTATAGTATCATGTCATCTGCAAACAGTGACACTTTTACTTCTTCTTTTCCAATTTGTATTCCTTTTATTTTTTCTTCTCTGATTGCCATGACTACTACTTCAAGAATTATGTTGAATAATAGTGGCAAGAATGGACATCCTTGTCTTGTTCCTGATCTTACAGGAAATGCTTTCAGTTTTCCACCATTGAGAATGATGTTTGCTGTGGGTTTATTGTATATGACCTTTATTATGTTGAGGTAGGTTCCCTTGATGCCCACTTTCTGGAGAGTTTTTATCATGTAAATGAATGTTGAATTTTGTCAGAAGCTTTTTCTGCATCTATTGAGATGATCATATGGCTTTTATTCTTCAATTAAAAATTTTATTTATTTATTTATTTTATTTATTTTTGGCTGCATTGGGTCTTTGTTGCGGTGTGTGGACTCCTCAGTGTGGCAGCTTCTCTTGTTGTGGAGCACAAGCTCTAGGCATGCAGGCTTCATTAGTTGTGGCACCTGGGCTCAGTAGTTGTGGTGCACGGGCTTAGTTGCTCCACGGCATGTGGGATTATCCCAGAGCAGGGCCCAAACCTGTGTCCCCTGCATTGGCAGATGGATTCTTAACCACTGTACTACCAGGGAAGTCCCTTAGTAGTCTCTTACGATGCTTTGTATTTCTGTGGTGTCTGTTGTAACTTCTCATTTTTCATTTCTAATTTTATTGATTTGAGTCCTCTCCCTCTTTTTCTTGATGAGTCTGGCTAAAGGTTTATCAGTTTTGTTTATCTTCTCAAAGAACCAGCTTTTAGTTTTATTGATCTTTGCTATTGTTTTCTTTGTTTCTATTTCATTTATTTCTGCTCTTATCTTTATGATTTCTTTCCTTCTACTAACTTTGAGTTTTGTTTGTTCTTCTTTCTCTAGTTCCTTTAGGTCTAAGTTTAGATTGTTTATTTGAGATTTTTCTTGTTTCTTGAGGTAGGCTTGTATTGCTATAAACTTCCCTCTTAGAACTGCTTTTGCTGTATCCCATAGGTTTTGGATCGTTGTGTTTTCATTGTCATTTGTCTCTAGATATTTTTTGATTTCTTCAGTGATCTCTTGGTTATTTAGTAACATACTGTTTAGCCTCTGTGTGTGTTTTTTACCTTTTTCCCCTGTAATTGTTTTCTAATCTCATAGCATTGTGGTTGGAAAAGATCCTTAATATGATTTCAATTTTCTTAAATTTACTGAGGCTTGATTTGTGACCCAGGATGTGATCTATCCTGGAGAATGTTCTGTGTGCACTTGAGAAGAAAGTGTAATCTGCTGTTTTTGGATGGAATGTTCTATAAATATCAATTAAATCTATCTGGCCTACTGCGTCATTTAAAGCTTGTGTTTCTTTATTAATTTTTTGTCTGGATGATCTGTCCATTAATGTAAGTGAGGTCGTAAAGTCCCCCATCATCATTGTGTTACTGTCAATTTCCTCTTTTATGGCTGTTAACATTTGCCTTATGTATTGAGGTGCTCCTATGTTGGGTGCATATATATTTATAATTGTTATCGCTTCTTGGATTGATCCCTTTGTCATTATGTAGTGTCCTTCCTAGTCTCTTGTAACATTCTTTATCTTAAAGTCTATTTTATCTGATATGAGTATTGCTACTCCAGCTGTCTTTTGATTTCCATTTGCATGGAATATCTTTTTCCATCCCCTCACTTTCAGTCTTATGTGTCCCTAAGTCTTACCCCTTAAGTGGGTCTCTTGTAGACAGCATGTATATGGGTCTTGTTTTTGTATCCATTCAGCGAGCCTGTGTCTTTTGGTTGGAGCATTTAATCCATTCACGTTTAAGGTAATTACCGATATGGATGTTCCTGTCACGATTTTCTTAATTGTTTTGGGTTTGTTTTTGTAGATCCTTTTCTTCTCTTGTGTTTCCCACTTAGAGAAGTTCCTTTAGCATTTGTTATAGAGCTGGTTTTGTGATGCTGAATTCTCTTAGCTTTTGCTGGTCTGTAAAGGTTTTGATTTCTCCGTCAAATCTGAATGAGATCCTGAATGAGATTAATCTTCGTGTAGGTTCTTTTCATCACTTTAAATATATCATGCCACTCCCTTCTGGCTTGTAGAGTTTCTGCTGAGAAATCAGCTGTTAACCTTATGGGAGTTCCCTTGTATGTTATTTGTCATTTTTCCCTTGCTGCTTTCAATAATTTTTTTTTGTCTTTCATTTTTGTTAGTTTGATTACTATGTGTCTCAGCATGTTACTCCTTGGGTTTGTTCTGCCTGGGACTCTCTGTGATTCCCAGACTTGGGTGGCTATTTCCTTTCCCATGTTAGGGAAGTTTTCAACTATAATCTCTTCAAACAGTTTCTCAGGTCCGTTGTCTCTCTCTTCTGCTTCTGGGACCTGTATAATACGAATGCTGTTGCATTTAACTTTGTCCCAGAGGTCTCTTAGACTGTCTTCTTTTCTTTTCATTCTTTTTTCTTTGTTCTGCAGCAGTGAATTCCACCATTCTGTCTTCCAGGTGAGTTCTGCATCAGTTATTCTGGTATTGATTCCTTCTAGTATATTTTTCATTTTGGTTATTGTATTATTCATCTCTGTTTGTTTGTTCTTTAATTCTTCTAGGTCTTTTTAAACATTTTTTGCATCTTCTTGATCTTTGCCTCCATTCTTTTTCCGAGTTTTGCCTATCTCCACTTCATTTAGTAGTTTTTCTGGGATTTTATCTTGTTTCTTCATCTGGTACATAGTCATCTGCCTTTTCATTTTGTTTGTTTTTCTGTGAACGGTTTTCATTCCACAGGCTGCAGCATTGTAGTTTTTCTTGCTTCTGCTGTCTGCCCTCTGGTGGATGAGGCTATCTAAGAGGCTTTTGCAAGCTTCCTGATGGGAGGGACTGGTGGTGGGTAGAGCTGGGTGTTGCTCTGGTGGGCAGAGCTCAGTAAAACTTTAATTGTTTTGTCTGCTGATGAGTGGGGCTGAGTTCCCTCCCTGTTGGTTGTTTGGCCTGAGGCGATGCAGCACTGGAGGCTACAGCCTCTTTGATGGGGCTAATGGTGGACTCTGGGAGGGCTCATGCCAAGTACTTCCCAGAGCTTCTGCTGCCGCTATTCTTGTCCCTGTGGTGAGCCACAGCCATATTCTGCATCTGCAGGATACCTTCCAACACTAGCTGGTAGGTCTGGCTCAGTCTCCTATGGAGTCACTACTCCTTCCCCTTGGGTCCTGATGTGCACACTACTTTGTGTATGCCCTCCAAGCTTGGAGTATATGTTTCCCCCAGTCCTGTAGTCAAATTCTGCTAGCCTTCAAAGTCTGTTTCTCTGGGAATTCCTCCTGCTGTTGCCAGACCTCAAGGTTGGAACCCTGACTTGGGGCTCAGAACCTTCACTCCAGTGGGTGGACTTCTGTGCTATAAGTGTTCTCCAGTTTGTGAGTCACCCATCCAGTAGTTATGGAATTTGATTTTATTGTGATTGCACCTCTCCTACTCTCTCATTGCGGTTTCTGCTTTGTCTTTGGATGTGGGGTATCTTTTTTCCTGAGTTCCAGTGTCTTCCTGTCAATGATCGTTCAGTAGTAAGTTGTAATTCCAGTGCGCTCACAAAAGGCAGTGAACACACATCCTTCTACTCTGCCATCTTGAATCAGTTTCCATAATGTTATAATAATTTCTAATCAGAATTTAGTATATGGATTATGTAAGCTGAAATTTTATATAAAGCAATAATTTATAAGATAACAAAGGGGCCTCCCTGGTGGTGCAGTTGTTGAGAGTCCACCTGCCAATGCAGGGGACACGGGTTCGTGTCCTGGTCCGGGAAGACCCCACATGCCACAGAGGGGCTGGGCCTGTGAGCCATGGCCGCTGAGCCTGCGTGTCTGGAGCCTGTGCTCCACAACGGGAGAGGCCACAACAATGAGAGGCCCGCATACTGCAAAAAAAAAACAACAACAACAACAAAACAAAAAGATAACCAAGTAAAATTGGAAAAGGAAGTATAATATACGAACTTCTGATCAGATGTGAGGGCCAACTACAAGCTACAAGAAGAGAAAAATATATTATTAGCAAGGGAGAAATAGAAGAGAGAATCAAATGGAAGTGTCAGAAACAGACCTGTATGTAAAATGAGACTTAATTTTGATATTTGTGACTTAGGACTATAATAGTGCTTTATGACATGCCAACACCATTTCCTTGCCAACACGATCCCTTATTCTTCTGGGCTCACTGGGCTCCAGTCATAAGCTTTGTAAATGCTGCTCAAAGACACCAGGCATGACTCTGATAGAGAGGCTTTGTACTTGTTTGTCCCACTTTTGGAAGGCCTTTTCTCAAGATATCCACATGACCTTATGGTACAACTGTAACATTTTCTGCCCTCTTTTATGCTTTAGTTTCCTCTTGAGCATTTGTCTTCATCTGAAATATTAAATGGTTCACTCATTAACCTTTTTTGTCTATGTTGCTGATGGGAATTAATATTACATGGCCCTACTCTTCCCACAGGTTCCACATTCAGCAGAACCACTTATGGACCCTGCACTGGTGAGTGTCAGGTGTCCTATAAGTCTTTTGCTGCCACTCTTCCTGGACTTGGTGTCTGGGGACCCTAAGCCCAGGTTTCCAAGTCCAGGCCAGAGGTTATATGGACAGATTCCCATTTTTGGCAACCAGTGGACTGAGATGTGAAAGGTTGTCTTAGGTATAGCAGGTAATATGTATAAATGTTTGAGGATGAGATTGAGATGGGAGTGTTTTAGGACTTGTAGGTCTTTGTTAACAGCTGGTAAGAACAGAGAGCAAGGGGGCCAGAGTTAGACCTAGAATGGTAGACTGAGAAGAGGTTTCTGTTCCGATGGAAGACATGGAATTTTTGGAACAGAGAGGGAAAGTGATGTGACTTAGGTTTTAAGAGGCTACTCCTGGCTGCAGAGTGCACAAGAGACTGGGGGAGAGAAAGAAAAGGAGATAATGAAGGAGGTATTGCAGTCATCCAGATGCACATTAGTTCTTGCTGGACCAAAGTGGTGCATGAGGAGGTAGGAGAAATACTTGGCTTCTGGATTTGCTTTTAAAGTAGGGACTGATCAGATTTTCTAATGTGGAGGGCTCACGGATAACTCCAAGTTTTTTTTCCCTTTGCATTTGGAAGGGTGGCAGTGCCATCAACTGAGATGGGGAAGTCAGTGGTAGCGGTCCTTTTCCGTGAGAATATTAGGAATTGGGTTTTGGCTGTTTTGATTCTCAGATGTTCCAGTGACTCCAAGTATAGGAGACAAGGGGACGGCTGAACGTGCAGATCTAGAGTGCTGGCGGAGGCTTCAGGTTGCCATTAGGGGACAAGGGAAGATAAGGGGGCTGTCACAAAGACAGATAAGAAGAGTGGTCATCAGTGGGAAGGTGGGGGGCGGGAGGGAAAGTCCATCAGGTGGCTCAGGTTTTTATGGGGGAGTGCCTATGAAATTGATTAATTGATGCAGAGGGAAAGCAGAATGTAGGTGAAGTAAAAGTAAAGTCAGGCTGGTGGTTATTTTTCTTCCTGTGCACTCACTAGGCTTTTGTGGTGGAACTTGGGTAGTTTCTGACAGAATGTCAGATGAGTTTACCTAAGGTGTGTCAAGTGGGTGTGGATTTTGAATGGGTGTTATATGGACAGAGATTGCAACTGGTGAAGAGACATAATGTGCAATACAGAGGTGGAACATGAACAGGCGTATTTAGATTTGCATGTTTTGACTGAGGTTAAAGTCAGGAACAAGGCCTGGTGGGGAAACATTCAGAACAGACCGGTGGAGAGTTGGGGTATGGTGGGATCCTGTTGCATTGGCAGGAACTTTCTGATGCCATGTGCAGGAGGGTATGTGAGGAGGCAGGAGACATGCCAGTTTTGTGGGCTGGGTGGTGGTGATGGGGATCAGATGTATGAGGAGTTAGCCAGTGAGTGTGCATGTGGGGAAGGTGTGTGACCAAATTGCCCCAGAGCCCTCATACCAGGAGTTTAACAGAGAATGATGAGCCCAAGTTTGTTTGTGTCTGGGAGACATGATCCTGGGGACTCTCAGGCTGTTGTCTTGCAGGAGAGGGAGGGAGACATGCATACCAGGCTCACAGCTTAGATGGCATCTCTCTGCCCACCTACCTACCTGTTGTTGCTGAGAGTTGTACCTAGTGCTCAAGGAAGTATGAAGAGTTATTAGGTGCCCTCTAAGTTAGGGAGCTGGGGAGGAAGATGAACCGAGTGAGTATGGGTTAGGGGCACTTATGGGGTCCTGGGGAGAGAGGCTGCTTATGGAGACATCTGTCCCTGTCATCACAGGGCTCTGTAACCTTTGAGGACGTGGCTGTATACTTTTCCCAGGAGGAATGGAAGCTTCTTGATGAGGCCCAGAGATTCCTGTACCACGATGTCATGCTGGAGACCTTTGCACTTGCTGCGTCATTGGGTAAGGCCCTCACACCTATCCCAGCATCCCAGGCAGGTCTCCGCCTTTCCCCATTTTTCCAAAAGCAAGTCTGTTTTTTCACAGCTAGACAGTGGGCACATCTATATTACTGCTTCTCTCTCATCTGTGTTGTTGGTGCCAAGGCTGAGTGAATGTGTATACGATCTCCTTTCAGGAGTATCCCCAATACCAGCAGCTCTGAAGTTTTTTCAGTGAAGTTTTTCTGGGTCATAAGACTTGGAATTAGTTCAATGGGTTCCACTAGTCTCAGCCACTCCCTGCTAAGTTGACTCCATAGACCCTTGCACCTCTGTGCTCCAGGCTCTGCCACCTTCCAGCTGACATTTCTTGGGGGCTTACCATTCCAGGAATTGTTGGGACTTAATGTGGTCAGTATTTGTGGGGTCTTCTTGACTGTTTCTGTGAGACCCTCATCTGAAAGATTCTTTTTGTTACATATTTTTTTCCTGAGGTTGTTTTGGGATTGGTTGCACCTCAGGCCAGTACCGACTGTTCACCTGTTGTGTCTTTCTCTTAGGACTTTCATCTTCTAGGTACCATGTTGTCCAGCTGGAGCTGAGAGGAGAACCCTGGGTACATGACAGAGTGGACATGACTCCAGACAGAGCAAGAGGGGCTCAAATATGGCCCGGCCCTGGTAATTAGCATTGGGGGAGGAAGTGACATCATGGTTTGATTCACATCATATCAGGAACATGTCCCATACCCAACACTGTTTTGGTGTCAAGGCCAGTGACTGTGTACCTCATTTCTGTTTCTCCTCCATCCTTGACACTTGCCTCCTGTGATTTTTCCTCTGACTTCCAACCCAGAATTATCCCTTACCTCTCTATCTTCCACTCCTAATTGTTCCTCTCCATCCTCCCTCTGCTGTGCTTTCCACTGTTCACCTACACTTAATGTTTCATGAGGTCTGCACCTCTCCTCAAAATAGTCCTTGAACGCCAGCTACTTAGTGAAAATCAGATTTTCCTGGACCTGGACACAGCTTTCCACATAGCACACACATGTCACCAGCAGCCAAGGTCCTAGTGAAAACTGTTCCTGGAGGAATGAGTTGTGGACCCCTAGCTCCTTTATGCATTCCACCGCATCCTTCTGTCATTTGCCTGGTGAGTGCTCCCTGTCCTGTGATGTGTAGAGGGTCAGTACTGTACAGCAAGGCTTGCCTAGCCTTCCTGCAACTTCTTGTCTTGAAAACAGTCCCATAGATTTGTTCCTTTCTATGTCAGACAAACATTTGTGATGGGGCTGCCTTCTTATACCAAAATCCTATGTCAAGTTTACCCGTATTTCTCTGCTTTCAGGGTGTTGGTATATAGCAGAGAACAAGCAGACACCTTCTGAGCAGAATGTTTCTGTAGAAGTGCCACAAATAAATACTTCAGAGGCAGACCTGTCCACCCTGAAGTCCTATCCCTGGCAGACGTGCTGCCTGTCCTTAGAAGGTAGTTTGCAACTAGCTGAGGACCTTGGCACAAACCCTGGCCAGAAACTCTGTGGGGCAGGTGTGCAGTTTCACCATCACACTGGAGAGGAACACTTTAGAAGAGACGTGGGTAAGACCTTTATGAAGAGCCACACCGTCCATGCATCCAAGAAGTCTTTCACATTCCAGGAGTCTGGGAAGGATTTCCCTTGTAGCTCTGGCCTTCTCCAGCACCAGGTCACTCCACAAAAGGACACCAAGTTTGTAGAGACCTTTCACAATGGAGAAAAGCGTTACAAGTGCAGTGAATGTGGGAAGGCCTTCTGCCGTAAATACAGGCTTGCTCAGCACCAGAGAGTCCACACTGGAGAAAGACCTTATGAATGCAGTGAATGTGGGAAAGTCTTTAGATGCAACTCCAATCTTGTTATACATAGAAGAATTCACACTGGGGAAAGGCCTTATGAGTGTAGAGAATGTGGGAAGTTCTTTAGACAAAACGCCCAACTTATTGTTCACCAGAGAATTCACACTGGAGCCAAGCCTTACGAGTGCAGTGAATGTGGGAAAACCTTCATTACTAAAAGCAAACTTATTCAGCACCAGAGAGTCCACACTGGAGAGAGACCTTATGAATGTGGAGAATGCAGAAAAGCCTTCACCTATAAACGCATGCTTGTTCAGCATCAGAGAGTCCACACTGGAGAGAGGCCTTATGAGTGCAGTGAATGTGGGAAAGTCTTTAGGTACATCGCCAGCCTCATTAAACATAGAAGAATTCACACTGGGGAAAGGCCTTATGAGTGTAGTGAATGTGGGAAGTCCTTTAGGCAAAGGGCCCACCTTCAGGTCCACCAGAGAATTCACACTGGAGCAAAGACTTACAAGTGCAGTGAATGTGGGAAATGTTTTAGCCAAAACTCTATTCTCACTACGCACCAGAGAGTTCACACTGGCGAAAGGCCTTATAAGTGCAGTGAATGTGGAAAGTGTTTTAGCCAAAGCTCTACTCTTATTAAGCACCAGAGTTCACATTGGAGAAAAACCATATGAGGAGAATTCTGAATGAGGAGAATTCTTTGGCCAAAGCATCCAGCTTACTCAACACCGAAAAGCTCACACCCCAGAAAGGCCTCATCAGTACAGCAGATGTGGAAAAGTTTTCTGTCAAAGGTCTGCTCTGACTGAGCACTAGAAACTTCACAGCTCAGATAGACCCTATGAGTACAGCAAATGTAGGAAAGATTTCAGCCAAAGGTCTTACCTTATTTGATACCAGAAAGTTCATCTAGAGAAGGGCCTTCAAATGAGATGAGAGCAGTGAATGAGTTGTCTCCTTAGTTAATACATCATACTGAATAGACTCTCTGAGGAAGTCATCAACTGGAAGTTGAATGCCATACATCTGAACAGCCCTCGTGTGCAGATTGCCTATGAGTACTGGCTTCATAGGAAGCTTTTCAGGAGCTATACTCTACTTTCTAACCTGTGCAAGCCCCTTGCTGGACTCAATATCACTGTAAGTTTTTTACCTCTCCCAAGTGGCAGATCCCAGTAATGGGCATCAGTCATCGCATTGTGATCAGTGTAGGTAGACCTTTGTGCTGTCCTGTTCTCTGGAGGGAAGCATGAATAGCCTGAGCACTTGGGTGTTGTCATGCTCTTCTGTCAAGGACAGGACCTAAGCAGCTTTGACCACTGTGACCCAATGTGGGTTCCCTTGGCAGCTTACAGTTTACTTTCCTTGGTGGTATTGTCTCATGTCATGCTCACGATGGATGTTTCTAGCTCCAGATCACCCTGTTTGGGAACTATCTGCCTCCATTTGCTCTACTCTGTGAAAAAATAAAGACTATAGTTTAAGCCACGTCTTTTGTGGGTGTTCCAATCTTTGTTTTCTTCAATAAGGATAGTATCATGGCGGAGAATGGTTTTCACTCCAGTTTTGATCTAATTTGAATTGTTGTCCAAAGCCTCCTGGGGTAGACTACAGGGCTCTGGGACTAATGTGACCTGGATGTTAGAATTTTTGGTGGGTCCCGAGGTCACCCTGAGATGAGGACAGTTGTATGAACCACCAGTGTTTTTTGGAGCTGCATAAGTTCTCTTTTTTCACATGGGATGTCAGATCATGACCCCAGTACTGTTCAAGAGAAGAAGTTCTCTAGGTCCAGCTGGAAAAGAGCCATGTGCCATAATGTCCATAACATGGTAGGCTGGTTTTGCTGAGCGTTAGATTACAGACATCAGATGGGAACCATATTTGGTACAGAAACAGGGAATTAATAGGGAGTGACTAGCAAACAAAAAGAGATGAACCTATTCTAAAATTGCATCCATGAATGTTCCCTTGACTGTGGCTGTTTAAGATAATGTTTTTGCAAAAATTCTCAGGAGATACAGAGCGGTTTCTCTCCTGAGGTCCCAGTCAGTGTCAGGCTAAATAATGTAAAGGTTTTGAGATCCCGTAGCATCTTCAGATTGTTTATCTCAAGGCCATTGGTGCATAACAAAGATAATGGGTAATAAAAGTGGAAATCGTGTAGTCCAGGCATGTGGTTTTTAGGATGCAGGCCGTTCCTGGATAACTCACGTGGAAACACCTTTCATTGCTCACCAGTCTTCACTGCTACCACAACAGAATCCCTCCCATTAGACAAGGAGATGTGATGGAGTTAACATGTGGTTGCCAGAGTTCTACTGAAAAGGAGATTCAGAAAAGATTCAGATTTTTTATGTGAATCCAATTTTTATTTAATTGAGCTGTATAGTTGGTATGTGCTGAACTGAACATACCTAAAATGTACAGCTTGGTTAAGTTTTAATATGTGTAAACCCACAGAACCATCGTAATTACAAACATCCATCACTCCCATATCCACCTTCTGACATTTCTCCCAGGACTCCCAGGCAACTAGTATTGATTTACTTTTTTCCCATTCAATTAGTGTTTTCTACACTTAATATCATTGGGGTCTTAATGTTTACTTTTATATTTGTCTCTTTTTCATGATGCATAATTATTTTGAGAATCATTTAAGTTGCTGATAAGTATAATTCATTTTTTTTCCTGAAAAATATACTGTTTGGATATACCACCCACTGACTGTTTATCCATACATCTGTTAAAGGATGGGTTTTTGTGGTTTGTATCCTTTTTGTCTATGACAGATAAGTTTAATAAATTATATGTACGTATGGTTTCATATTCAAAATTCAATGACTATACCCTTTTGTGTGCCATTCACAGTATGGGAGCATTCCGGTTTTCCTGTATTCCTCTCTAGTACTTGGTTGATGTGGCTAGTGTTTCAGTATTACCTGTTTAAATGTGTAGAGGTGTCTCACTATGGTCTGATTGCATTTCCCTAATGATTCATGATGTTGAACATTTTTGTGTTTATTTGCCAGGTGTATGTCTTCTTTGATAAAATGTCTGTCTTTTATTAGTAACTGAGAAGGCAAAAACCTGTTGGAGCTTGACTTCTTCAATGACTTCGCTGGGTGGAATAAATGTGCTCACATCGTTATTCATCACGTATGGTCCTCATTATTAACATAGTGTCCGTTACTTTAAGTCTAGACACGTATAAAGCAACTAACCGAACCTTGATTGCTGTGTTTGCCAATTTCCCTGGTATGAATACTCCAACTGTGGGCAATTCCAAACAGTGAATATGAAGTTTTTACTGCATCAGCGGCGCAAGAAGCCAAACACTGAGATGCCAATGTTTGCAGGGGACAAGGCAGCCAAGCCGGGAGCTAGAAGAAGTCTCAGATCCACCTTCCCGGAGGCGATGTGCTTGAGATATTTAAGGTATAAAGAGGCAGTGTGGTCTTAGGTGTGGGGAAAGGCCATCAGAGTTAGAGAAAAGGTGAGGTAATTGCTGTGTGCAGGTGTATTTCATTACATGCTTCTTCACAGATGCATGTTCAAAAATGGTGTCCCTGAATGGGACATCACTGGCTCTACTCTTTAATGAGGGAACCAGAGAAGCAACACATGGTCCACCTGCTTATGGCCACCCCAAATTCCTCCTCTGTCTTGTTCACTATAGCTCCCTGTCTGGAGTCTATGTTCTCTTGACTCTGACCTAACACAGTGAGGTCTAAAGCCTTAGGCTACATCCTTTGGAAGAGCAATAAGACAATGTTTAATAGACCCCAGCTATGGATGCATGAACTTTGTGTCATAGTGACAACCTGGTATCATGTGCCCGTTTGGTTTTGTAGGTTTCGGAAACATCTGAAATATTATGGCTGTCTCTCTGGGACCAGCGAAGACTACATTCCATGGAAATCTGGGTTCGTCTCCTTTAAGAAGCGTGAAACTCCGCCCCCGTCCTCAGAGCCTCCAGGACACTCTTTCCCAGGATCCCGGGCAGTGAGGCGGGGCTTTTCCTGTAGGCGGGGAGCACCACCCCTTGACAGGTTCTAGAGGCCTGTGAACTGCATTACCCGGAAAAAAACTACGCCAGTTCGTGGGCGCCCCTGGGCCAATGAAGGCTCAGGAAAGAGTCACTTCCGTTCTAGAGGACGGAGTCTGGGCGGCATTTCCGGCGTCGACTGAGGTCGTTATTTTGTAAACTCGGCTGTGTTCACAGGCGGGGAACTTCGCAACGCTGTGAAGGCCAGAGGTCAGGGAGCCAGGAAAGCGCCGTGCCCGCTTCTCTGAGCTTCGTCTGAGGCTCGGCGTGGGCGCTATCCGGCCTGACTCTGTCGGGCGGTTGGTGCCGCAGTGCCCGGGCCCCACCTTCACCCACAAACTCCGCTGGCGCCGGCGCAGATGTGTCTGATTCAGGTAAATGCTGCGTCATCCGGGCCCTCCCCCAACTCTTCTCATTCAGCAGTGTTTTATCTGTGTTCTTTTACTAGTGTCCTATAGTTATCATTTGTACCCCCAAAACTTGGCTTTCCGAAGTTTGAAATATGACCTGCCTGGGAAAAAAAAATTGCAGAGGACTTCAATGTGCGGTTGAAGAAGCTCTGAGATTAATATCACCGCTCAGGCCAAAATTGCTATATAAATAGGACCTCAGAAGCAGCCTGTGGGATTTTTCCAAACAATTATCCCCATCCCCAGCAACTTAATGTATTGGCTGCTGTTTGAAGTAAGCATTTCCTTTCTTTTCTTGATAGTTTTGCCAACTATGTGGAAACTATTTGACGTGTCTTGTTTAGTTTCGCTTGTTTTAAAAGTTTTTTATGAATGTAATATGTTTTATGATGTGTTTTTCTTCTTTTGCGCAATGTGGTGTGACTTTACCCATGTTTTTCGTGGCTATCCCTTTGTGGAAGAAAGGTGAAACAGGAGGGAAGGGGCAGGGCACAGCCTTTAAAGGAATGACATATCCATAGGACTTGACTAAAACAAACAGGTTTGAACCAATTAGGTCCAAGATGGCGGAAGATTTGATTTCCAGTGGATCTTGAGGCTCATTATACTCCCATTGTAATACATGAGCATGTAAATAACACACCCACCAGCGACCTGCCAGTTCTAAGGCTAACTCTAAAAGGCCAAAAAGTGGGTGGTGGCCCAATTCCTGGAAATACCTGCCCCTTCCCGGGAAGTAGTTGGAATAATCCTCCCACTCAGCCTGTGAAATTACGTAGAACATAAAAAGTAACCACGTCATATTTTGAGGCCTCTCGCCTTCTGAGATGGCCCACACTCTGTCTGTGGAGTGTGTTCCTCGCTAAATAAATCCAATTCTTACCTATCACGTTGTCTCACTGAACTCTTTCTGTGAGGAGACTTCAAGAACCTGAGGTTCATTAAGTCCTGAGACCAGGTGTGTGATATCAAGTAAAGTCCCAATCTGAGTTGCATGGTTTCAGGGGGACCCCTTGCAGGGTCTGAGAGTGGGCACTTGTGTAACACTCGTAAATTAATTGTCCAAGGAGACACACATGCTGACAAAGCAAGAGACTTTATTGGAAAGGGGTGCCTAGGCGAAGAGCAACACAGTAGGGAACCCAGGAGAATTGCTCTGCCATGATGCTCGCAATCTCAGCTTTTATGGTAATAGGGTTAGTTTCCGGGTTGTCTATGGCCAGTTGTTCTGACTCAGGGTCCTTCCTGGTGGTGCACTCACCTCTCAGCCAAGGTGGATTCCAGCGTGAGGGGGATTCTGGGAGGTAGGCAGGACATATCATCTTTTCCCTCCTCCTTTCAGACCCTCCCAAATTCTCCCAGTTAGCTTTCAGAGGCAGCACCTCTTTATCAGAACTTCCTGTTGTGAGACAATTCAGGCAAGTGGTTATCATTGTGCCTGGCCAAGGTGGGCGGTTTCAGTTCCCTAACACATTCATTTTCCTTTCTTGTGCTGTATTCTGTAGATATGAGTATATGAGTAAAATGTCTTTATAAGTTCCCCTGTTGAAGGCTCTTCTTTGTTTACATGTTTCTTTTTTCTTCTTTTTTTTTTTTTTTTTGGTCTACTTTCTGTATTTATAGCCATACCTGCCATCTGTTCTTGTGTACATATGCATTTATCTAGCATATATGTTAAAATTATTTATTTAAATGAACATTTCCAGTTTTTAATTTTGTTCTTACTAATTTTAACTTAGTTCTTTGAATGAAATTATACATATTTTTCAACTACCCCATTGTTAGATTTTGATACAGACTTATTATACATTACATAAACTCAGTTTTACAGCATACACACACTTAGAGGGTTTTGGGGTTTTTTAAATAATTTTTATTGGAGTATAGTTGATTTATAATGTTGTGTTAGTTTCAAGTGTACAGCAAAGTAAATCGCTTATAAATATACATATATTCATTCTTTTCTAGAGTCTTCTCCCATATAGGTCATTACAGGGTACTGAGTAGAATTCCCTGTGCTATAAAGTAAGTCCTAATTAGTTATCTGTTTTATATATAGTAGTGTGTATATATCAATCCCAGTCTCCCAAATTATCCCCCCCTCCCCGCTTTCCCTCGGTAACAAGAAGTTTGTTTCTACACCTGTGGCTCTGTTTCTGCTTTGTAAATAAGTTTATTTCTATTATTTTTTGTTTTTTAGCAATATCATCATGCCTTTTTCTGTTTGACTTACTTCACTCAGTATGACAGTCTCTAGGTCCATCCATGTTGCTACCGATGGCATTATTTTGTTCTTTTTTATGGTTTTTTTATCCAGTGTGTATATGTACCACATCTTTATCCACTCCTCCATTGGTGGACACTTAAGTTGCTTCCATGTCTTGGCTGTTGTAAATAGTGCTGCAGTAAACATTGTGCTGCTTGTATCTTTTCAGATTGTGGTTTTCTATGGATATATGCACAGGAGTTGGATTGCTGGATTATATGGTACTTCTATATTTAGTTTTTTAAGGAACCTCTATACTGTTCTCCATAGCAGCTGTACCAATTTACATTCCCACCAGCAGTGTAGGAGGGTTCCCATTTTTCCACATCCTCTCCAGCATTTATTATTTGTAGACTTTTTGATGATGGCCATTCTGACCAGTGTGAGGTGGTTCCCACTGTAGTTTTTATTTACATTTCTCTAATAGTAGTGATGTTGAGCATCTTTTCATGTGCATTTGCCCATCTGAATGTCTTTGGAGAAATGTCTATTTAGGTCTTCTGCCAATTTATTGATTGGATTGTTTGTGTTTTTTCCGATACTGATCTGCATGAACTGTTTGATTATTTTGGAAATTAATCCCTTGTCAGTTGCTTCGTTTGCAAATATTTTCTCCCATTTTGTGGGTTGTCTTTTCGTCTTTTTTATGGTTTCCTTTGCTGTGCACAACCTCGTAAGGTTAATTAGGTTCCATTTGTTTTTGTTTTTATTCTCATTACTCTAGGAGGTGGGTCAAAAAAGATCTTGCTGCGCTTTATGTTGAAAGTGTTCTGCCTATGTTTTCCTCTAAGAGTTTTATAGTGTCTGGCCTTCACTTAGGTCTTTAATCAATTTTGACTTTATTTTTGTGTATGGTGTTAGTGGGTGTTCTCATTTCATTCTTTTACATGTAGCTGTCTAGTTTTCCTAACACCACTTATTGAAGACACTGTCCTTTCTCCATTTTACATTCTTGCCTCCTTGGTCATAGATTAGGTGACCATAGGTGTGTGGGTTTATCTCTTGACTTTCTATCTATCCTGTTCCATCAATCTGTATTTCTGTTTTTGTGCCAGTGCCAAACTTTTGGTTACTCTAACTTTGTAGTATAGTCTGGAGTCAGGGAGCCTGATTCTTCCAGCTCCGTTTTTCTTTCTCAGGCTTGCTTTGGCTATTCGAGGTCTTTCTGTTTCCATACAAATGGTAAAATTATTTGTTCTAGTTCTGTGAAAAATGCCATTGGTAATTTGTTAGGGACTACACTGAATCTGTAGACTGCTTTGGGTAGTATAGTCATTTTCACAATATAGATTCTTCCAATCCAAGAACATGGTCTATCTCTCTGTTTATGTCATGTTTGATTGCTTTCATCAGCATCTTACAGTTTTCTGAGTACAGGTCTTTGGCCTCCTTAGGTACGTTTATTTTTATTATTATTTTAATAAATTTATTTATGTATTTATCTTGGGCTGTATTAGGTCTTTGTTGCTCCACGCAGGCTTTCTCTAGTCGTGCCGAGCAGGGGTTACTTCCTCGTGGTGGTGCGTAGGCTTCTTGTTGCAGTGGCGTTTTTTTCTTGTTGCAGAGCACAGGCTCTAGGCATGCAGGCTTCAGTAGTTATGGTATGGGGGCTCAGCTGTTCTGCGGCATGTGGGATCTTCTCGGACAAAGGCTCGAACCCACATCCCCTGCATTGGCAGGTGGATTCTTAACCACTGTGCCACCAGGGAAGCCCCTTAGGTAGGTTTATTCCTAGGTAGTTTATTCTTTTTGTTGCAGTGGTGAATGGGATTGTTTCCTTAATTTCTCTTTCTGATCTTTCATTGTTAGTGTATAGGAATGCAAGAGATTTTTGTGCATTCATTTTGTATTCTGCAGGTTTACCAAATTCACTGATGAGCATAGTAGTTTTCTGATAGCATCTTTAGGACTTTCTCTGAGTAGTATCATGTCATCTGCAAACAGTGATAGTTTTACTACTTCCAATTTGCATTTCTTTTCTTTTTGTTCTCTGATTGCTGTGGCTAGAACTTCTGAAACTATTGGCAGGAGTGGACATCCTTGTCTTGTACCTGATCTTTGAGGAAATGCTTTCAGTGTTTCACCGTTGAGAATGATGTTAGCTGTGGGTTTGTTGTATATGGCCTTTATTATGTTGAGGTAGGTTCCCCCATGCCAACTTTCTGGAGAGTTTTTATCGTAAATGAGTTTTGAATTTTGTCAAAAACTTTTTCTGCATCTATTGAGATGATCATATGGGTTTTATTCTTTAATTTGTTAATACGGTGTATACATTGATTGATTTGCATATATTGAAGAATCCTTGCATCCCTGGGTAAATCCTACTTGATCATGGTGTATGATACTTTTAATGTGTTGTAGTCAGTTTGCTAGTATTTTATTGAGGAGTTTTTGCATGTATGTTCATCAGTGATATTGGCCTGTAATTTTCTTGTGTGTGGGTGGTATGTTTGGTTTTGATATCAGGGTGGTGATGACCTCACAGAATGAGCTTGGGAGTGTCTCCTCTTCTGCAGTTTTTTATAGGTGTTTTCTTTTTAAATGTTTGATAAGTTCTTCTATGAGGCCATCTGGTCCTGGCCTTTCTGTTTGTTGGAAGTTTTTTTCTAAATCAGTTTTAATTTCAGTACTGGTCAGTGGTTTGTTCATATTTTCTTTTTCTTCCTGGCTCAGTCTTGGTAGGTTGTATCTTTCTAGGAATTTGCCTATTTCTTCTAGGTTGTCCATTTTATTGTATATAGTTGCTTGCAGTAGTCTCTTAGGAGCCTTTGTATTTTTGTGGTGTCCGTTTTTATTGATTTGAGCCCTCACCTGTTGTTCTTGATGACTCTGGCAAGGTTTATGTTTTCAAAAAAACAGCTTTTAGTTTCATTGATCTTTGCTATTATTTGCTTTAGGTGTAAGTAAGATTAGGTTATTTATTGAAGATTTTTCTTGTTTCCTGAGGAAAGATTGTATTGTTATAAACTTCGCTCTTAGAACTGTTTTTGCTACATCCCATAGTTTTGGATCAGTGTGTTTTCATCATCCTTTGTCTCTAGGTAGTTTTTTTTTTTTTTTTTTTTTTTTTTGTGGTATGCAGGCCTCACTGTTGTGGCCTCTCCCGTTGCACAGCACAGGCTCTGGACGTGCAGGCTCAGGGGCCATGGCTCACAGGCCCAGCTGCTCCGCGTCATGTGGGATCTTCCCATACCGGGGCACAAAACTGTGTCCCCTGCATCGGCAGGTGGACTCTCAACCACTGTGCCACCAGGGAAACCCTCTAGGTAGTTTTTGATTTTCTTTCATGTATTCAGTGATCCATTGTTTTTTAGTAACATGTTCAGCCTCCATGTGTGGGGTTTTTTTTTAATAGTTCGTTGTGTAATTTATTTCTAATCTCATATGGACAAGGTGCTTGATATGATTTCATGTAAATTTGCCAAGGTTTTCTTTGTGGCCCAGGATGTGTTCTATCCTGGAGAATGTTCTAGGTATACTTGAAAAGAATGTGTATTCAGTTGCTTTTGGATGCAATGTGGTTTAAATATCAATTAATGCCATCTTGTCTAATGTGTCATTTAAGGCTTGTTTTTCCATATTGATTCTCTGGATGATCTGTCCATTGGTGTAAGTGGGGTGTTAAAGTCCCCCCATCATTGTGTTGCTGTCAGTTTCTCTTCTTATGGCTGTTAGCGTTTTTTTCATTATAGATTGATCCCTTGATCATTCTGCAGTACTTGTCTCTTGTACCATAAAGTCTATTTTGTGTGATATGAGTATTGCTACTCCAGCTTTCTTTGGATTTCATATAGGCAATTTCTTTTATTTTTTCTTCTTCCCATGGCTTGAGGGATCATAGTTCCCCAACTTTGGATTTGTTTTTGTCTGGTGTTCTGTCTTCCCTTCCTTTTGATTTCATCTCTTGTGGTTTGATGATTATCTTTAGTGTTGTGTTTGGGTTTTTTTTTTTTTCTTTTTTTGAACCTATTGTAATTTTTTGGTTTGCAGTCTGCCTGTATGTTTTTTTTCTTTTTGGCTGAGTTGGGTGTTTGTTGCTGTGTGCGGGCTTTCTCTAGTTGCGGCAATTGGGAGCTACTCTTCATTGCAGTGTGCAGGCTTTTCATTTACATGGCTTCTCATTGCAGAGCATTGGCTCTAGGCACGTGAGCTCAGTAATTGTGGCTTGGGGGCTCTAGAGTGCACACTCGGTAGTTGTGGCACACAGGCTTACTTGCTCCATGGCATGTGCGATCTTACCCGACCAGGACTTGAACCCGTGTCCCCTGCATCTATGTGGTTTTTATATAGCAGTCTATGTATGTACAGGATTGTTTTGAGGTGCTGGTGTCTTAATTTCAAACGCAATTCCCATTTCCTGCATTTGTACTCCTCATGGTTGCTGTTTTGATATCATATTTCGTGTGTGGATGGTTTCCTTCTTTTTTTTTTTTTTTTTTTTTTTGGTTTCCTTCTTTTACTGTCTGTTTGCCTTTACTGATGAGCTTTCCCTTTTGTGATTTTCTTGTTTCTAGTTGTGACCTTTTCTTTTCTGCCTAGAGAAGTTCTTTTAGCACTTTTTGCAAAGTTGGTCTGGTGGTGCTGAATTCTCTTTGCTTTTGCTTGTCTTGTCTGTAAAGCTTTTAATTTCTCCATCTAATCTGAATGAAAGCCTTGCTGAGTAGAGTATTGCTGGTTGTAGGTTTTTTCCCTTTCACCATTTAAATATATATTGTGCCACTTTGGCCTGCAGAGTTTCTGTTGAAAAATCAGCTGATATAGCCTTATGGTTATCATTCCTTTGTGTGTTATTTGTTGCTTTTCCCTTGCTGCTTTTAATATTTTTCCTTTGTGTTTAATTTGTATCAGTTTGATTAATATGTGTTTTGGTGTGTTTCTCCTTGGGTTTATCCTGTATGGGACTCTGCACTTCTTGGACTCGGGTGTTTCCTTTCCCATGTTAGGGATGTTTTCGGCTGTAATCTCCTCAAATATTTTCTCAGGCCCTTTCCCTTTCTCTTCTTCGACCCTTATAATGCAAATGTTGGTTCATTAAATGTTGTTATTTCCACCACTCTGTCATCCAAGCTCACTTAGTCGTTCTTCTACCTTAGTTATCCTGCTATTGAATCCCTCCAGTGTATTTTTCATTTCAGGTATTGTATTGTTCATCAAATCTACCTTTCTTTTAAACATTTCTTGTATCTTCTCCATCTGTTTCCATTCTTTTTCTGAGATTTTGAATCATCTTTACTATCATTACTCTGAATTCTTTTTCAGGTAGAATGTGATTGTACTCTTCAAATAATGCTTATGTATTGTTTTATTTATTTTTGGCTGTGTCAGGTCTTAGTTGCAGCACACAGGATCTTTCGTTGAAGCACATGGGCTCAGTTGCCCCACCACAGTATGTGGGATCCAACCTGCATCCCCTGCATTGGAAGGCAGATTTTTAATCACTGGACCACCAGGGAAGTTCCTGAATAATACTTATTTTAGTGGAAAATCATAAATGATTAAGCTATCTTGTTAAAATACTTGTTTTAAGGGTGATAAAATGAATCATTGTAAGTGTAAAAAGTGATAATGCTTTGTCATTATCACTTTTTGTCATTGTAAGTGACATTGTAAGTGTAAAAAGTGATAATGCAAGATGTTAAGAACTCAATAAGGTATTTCTGTGTTTCTACAATGCAGATGGACTAGAGGTCAAGTCCTATAGCTTGTTGCAGTTCTCTTAAGTTTAAAGAGTCAGCAATGATGCCCAGTTATCCCCAAGTGCTGGAGGCCAAGCACTTTGATTCTGGCAAGAATCCCTTTTCCAGAGAGTCATATTCAGTGTGAATTCAGTAAATTGTGGTTCATGATCTCTACCCCTGGAGAAGAAATCTAGTAGGAAATTACAGATAGTCTCTCTGAACAGGTATGGGGGAAAAAAATGGATATATCAAAGAATATGGTGGATAAGTATAAAAAGTATATATTCTTGAATCCTATTATGTAATGTTAGCATAATTCCAAATCAGAATTTAATCTATGGATTATGTAAGGTGGAGATTTTTATAAAGTAATAATTTTTAATATAACCAAAGTAAAATTTGAAAAGAACCATTTCCTCTCCAACACAATCCCTTATTCTTCTGGCTCAATGGGCTCCAGTCACACTAGCCTTGTGGATGCTGTTCATACACACCAGACATGACTCTGATAGAGAGGCTTTGCACTTTTTTGTCCCACTTCTGGACAGCCTTTTCTCAAGGTATCCACATGACCTTATGGCACAACTCTATAACATTTTCTGCCCTCTTTTACATGCTTTATTTTTCTCTTGAGTATTTGTCTTTGCCTGAAATATTAAATGGTTCGCTCAGCAGAACCATTTATGGCCCCTGCACTGGTGTCAGGTGTCTTCATGGACTTGGTGTCTGTAGATCCTAGGTTTTATGGACAGATTCCCATTTTTGGCAGCCAGCGGACTGAGACATGAAAGGTTGTCTTAGTAATGGGGCTAGTATATACAAATGCTTGAGGATGTGATTGTGATGGGAGTGCTCTAGGACATGTAGGTCTGTTAACAACTGATAAGGACAGAGAGCAAGAGGGGCAGAATTAGAATGGTAGCATGAGGTTTCTGTTCTGAGAATGATGGTAGACATGTAATGTATGAGGAGGTTCAGTGAGTAATATGCATGTGAGGAAAGTGTGTGAAGTAATTGCCCCAAGCCCTAGTACTAGAAGTATAAGAGAGAAGGATGGGGCTAAGTTTGCTTGTATCTGGGAGACATGATAGTGAGTACACTCAGGCTGTTGTCTTGGAGGAAAGGGAAAGGGCCCTGCATACCAGGCTCACAGATTACATGGTATCTCTCTGTCCACCTGCCTGTTGTTGCTCAGGGTCATACATACTGATAAAGGAAGCATGAAGAGTTATTGGGCCCACTGCCCTCTAAGTCACGGAGCTGGGGTGGATGATGAACCCAGAGTATGGGCTGGGTTTAGAAGTACTTATGGGGTCCTGGGGAGAGAGGCTGCTTATGTACAAATCTGTCCCATCATCACAGGGCCCTGTGACTTTTGAGGACGTGGCTGGGTACTTTTCCCAGGAGGAATGGAAGCTTCTTGATGAGGCCCAGAGATTCCTGTGCCGTGATGTGATCCTGGAGCCCTTTGCACTTGTTGCATCATTGGGTAAGGCCCTCCCACCTATCCCAGCATCCTGGGCAGGTCTCTGCCTTTCCCTTTTCCAAAGGCAAGTCTGTTTTTTCACAGACTCCTAGACAGTGGGCACATCTCTATTACTGCTTCCCTCTCATCTGTGTTATTGGTGCCAAGGCTGAATGAGTACGACCTCCTTTCAGAAGTATCCCCAGTACCAGCAGCTCTGAAGTTTTTTCAGTGAAGTTTTTCTGGGTCATAAGACTTGGAATTAGTTCAGTGGGTTCCATCAGTCTCAGCCACTCCCTGCTAAGTTGACTCTGTAGACCCACACACCTCTGTGCGCTAGGTTCTGCCCCCTTCCAGCTGATATTTCCTGGGCCCTGACTGTACCAGGAATTGTTGGGATCCAGCAGGGACACTGGTTCTTTTTGTGACACTGTTTTTCTTTCCTCAGGTTTTTTGGGGGATTGGTTGTTCTCCTGGGCTAGTACTGACTGTTCACCTGTCCTGTCTTTCCCTTAGGACTTGCATTTTCTAGGTTCCATGTTGTTGTCCAACTGGAGCTGGGAGGTGAACCCTGGGACATGACAGAGTGGACATGACTCCAAGCCCCAGCATGAGGGGTTCAAAGTGGGCTTGGCCCCATTGATTTGGCATCAGGGGTTCAAATTATATCAGGATCATGTCCTGTGCCCCACAGTGTTTTGGTGCCAAAGCCAGTGACTGTGTACCTCATTTCTGTGTGCACTCCCCCCAACATTGTGTCATTTCTCTGCTTTCAGTTTGTTGGCATGGAGCAGAGCACAAGGAGATAATTTCTGAGCAGAATGTTTCTGTAGAAGTGCCATGAATAAATACTTCAGAGACCTGTCCATCCAAAGTCCTGTCCCTGGAAGATGTGTAGCCTGGCCTTAAACAGTAAGTTTGCCTCTAGGTGAAGACCTGGGAACAATTCCTGGCCAGAAACTGTGTGTGTCAGGTGTGAAATTTCACCAGCACAGAGGAGGGAAACTCTTTAGAAGAGACAGGGGTAAGGCCTTTATGAGGAGCCACATAGTCCATGCAGCCAAGAACTCCTTCACATGCCAGGAGGCTGGGATGGATTTCCCTGGTAGCTCTAGCCTTCTCCAGCACCAGGTCACTCCACAAAAGGATGCTGACTGCACAGCAGTGTTTCACAATGGTAAAAGTCTCTATAAGTGCTATGAGTGTGGGAAAGCCTACCCCTGGATGTATAGGCTTGCAGAGCATGAGAGAGTCCACACAGGAGAGAGGCCTTAAGAAGACAGTCACACTGGAGGAAAAAAACACATGCATGCACTAAATATGGAGAATTCTTCAGCCAAAACACCCAGCTTACTGAACACCAAACAGGTCACGCCACAGAAAAAGACCATGAGTGCAGCAAATGTAAGAAAGCTTTCAGCCAAAGGTCTATAACCTCATCTATCACCAGAGTTCATACTGGAGAAAGGCCTTGAAATGAGATGAGGAGAGTAGCACATGAGCTGTCTCCTTAGTTAATACATCAAACTGAATAGGCTTTGTGAGGGACTCATCAATGGAAGTTGAATGCCATACAACTGAACAACCCTAGTGTGCAGATTGCCCGTGAGTACGAGGTTTGTAGGAAGCTTTTCAGGAGCTATGCTCTACTTTCTGACTTACTGTCACTGTGAGTTTCTTACCTTTTCCAAGTGGCAGATCCCCATACTGGGACTCAGTCATCTAAGTGTGATCAGGGTAGGTAGCCTTTTGTGCTCTCGTATCCCCTGTAGAAAAGCATGGATTCCCTGAGCACGTGGGTTTTGTCATTCTCTTCCATCAACTGGCTAGGACAGGACACAGGAACAGGTTTTGTGGGTGTTCCAAACTTAGTATACCTCACTGGGGGTAGTATCATGGCAGAGAATAGTTTTCACTCCAGTTCTGGCCCATTTTGCATCGTTGTCCAAGGCCTTCTGGGGTAGAGTGCAGGGCTCTCTGTGGGACTAAAACAGGGAATTATAGGGAGAGACTACCAAAGAAGAAGGAATAAAATATAAAATTGCATTCATGTATGTTCCCACCACTGTGGCTGTTTTGCATAAAGGTTTTTGCAGAAACCTCCTGAGCCTCAGTCAGTGTCAGACTGAGTAACGTAAAGGTTTTAGGATTCCCTCAGCATCTGCAAATAGTTTATCTCAAGGCCATTTGATGCACAGTGAAAACAATGGGGAATGAGTGTGGAAATCGTGTAGTACAGGCATGTGATTTTTAGGACCCAGGCAGAGTTCTTGGATAACTTAAGTGGAAACACTTTTCAGGGATTCCCCTGGTGGCACGGTGGTTAAGAATCCACCTGCTGCAGGGGACAGGGGTTCAAGCCCTGGCCTGGGAAGATCCCACATGCCTCATAGCAACTAGGCCTGTGTGCCACAACTTCCAGGGCCTGTGCTCTGCAACAAGAGAGACCACTGCAATGAGAATCCCCCACACCACAACAAAGAGTAGCCTCTGCTCACCACAGCTAGAGAAAGCCCAGGCACAGCAACAACGGCCCAACACAACGAAAAATAAAATTAAAAAAAACCTTTCATTGCTCACCAGTCTTCATCGCTACTACTACAGAATCCCTCCCATGAGACAAGGAGTCAAGGATGGGGTTGTGGTTTGCCAGAGTTCTACTGAAAAGGAGATTCAGAGTAAGATTCCAGGGGGATCCTTGGCTCCTGCAAGGCACATGGCACACACACACCCCAAATTCAGATTTTTATGTGGAGCCAAAATTTAATTGAGCTGTATATGGGCATGTATTGAATTTGAACATACCTCATAAAATGTGCAGCTTGATTAAATTTTGATACATATAAACCCCCAGAACCAGTGTCATAATTGTCATAATTACAAACATCCACCATCACTGCCACACCCACCTTTGAACACCCCCTCACAACTCCCAGGCAACTACTATTGATTTCCTTTTTTCCCATTCAGTTAGTGTTTTCTAGACTTTTAATATCATTGGGGTCTTTATGTTTCATATTCTAATTTTTTTTTTTTTTTTTTTGCCACATCACACACCATGGGGCATCTACCCCAACCAGGGATTGAACCTGTGGCCCCTGCAGTGGAAGTACAGAGTCTTACACCCCTGGTTTCATATTTCAAAATGAATGAATACGGTTGTATCCTTTTTGCATTGGGAACCTTCCATCCCCTGTGTTCCGCACCAGTAGTGGGTTGGTATGGTTACTGTTTTGAATATTACTTTTTTTGCGGTACACGGGCCTCTCACTGTTGTGGCCTCTCCCGTTGCAGAGCACAGGCTCTGGACGTGCAGGCTCAGCTGCCATGGCTCACGGGCCCAGCCACTCTGCAGCATGTGGGATCTTCCCGGACCGGGGCACGAACCCGTGTCCCCGCATCGGCAGACAGACTCTCAACCATTGCATCACTACAGAAGCCCCTGAATATTAGCTGTTTTAAAAGTGTGGATACATACCTCACTGTGGTCTCATGCATTTCTCTAGTGATTCATGATGTTGAACATTCCTGTGTTCTTTGCCAGGTGTATTGTCTTCTTTGATTAAAATGTCTTTTTATTAGTAACTGTGGAGAGAATAAAAAGAAATGTGTTGCAACTTGTTTTTTCTCAGTGACTTTGCTGGATGGAATAAATGTTTAGTGCCCCACATGTAGTCCTTATTAACATAGTCTCCATTACTGTAAGTCTAAACACCTACTTAAAAAAAAACCCAACACCCCCCCCCAATTATTGTGTTTGCCAATTTCCCTGGTATGAATACTCCAACTGTGGGGAGTTTCACACTGTGAACAGGAGGTTATTTTACTAAACCAGAGGTGCAAGAAGCCAAACAGTGGGACGTCAAAGCTTGCCAGAGAGGAATTTCACTCACAAGGCAGCACAAGCCAGGAGACAAAAAAGTCTCACAGCCACCTTCCTGGAGGTGAGGTGCTGTAGGGGACAAAGAGGCAGGGTAGTCTTAGGTGGGGGGAAGGGCAATCAGAGAAAAAGTGAGGCAGTAGTGTGTACAGCTGTATCTGCATTACAGGCTTCTGTTCTTCACACATAGCTGGATAAGAGCTGACTCCAATTTCCTAAAAAAACAACTGAGGCTCCCTTCCCTACAGTGTCCCCACCCTGTCAGAGATGTTTTCTACAGTGTGGGACTTCCCTGGTGGTCCAGTGGTAAAGAATCCACCTTCCAATATAAGGGATGAGGGTGATACAATCCCTGGTCAGGGAACTACGATCCCACATGCAGTGGGGCAACTAAGCCTTACATGCCACAAACTGAGCCCACTCCACAACTAGAGAAGAGAAAACCTACATGGCCCAACTAGGGAGGAAGTTGGAGCACATGCAAGTAGGAGAAAAAAAACCCCACCCAAGTGAGCTTAACCAATTAAGGCAGTTCACAAGCGAGGGGTTTTGACATGATATTCCCTTTTTTTTAATAATTCTAGCTCAAGAAGTTGTTAGTCATCAGCTTCTGTTAACCCCTATGGGGCACAGTTTCAAGGTCATCCAATGTGGACTGGGGAACACATGCAGTAGCGCTCCTTTCTACTATTTCCCTTATACAGATGCCCATAAATAAGGTTGAGGACATAGATAAGTACCGACATGTGCTAAAACAAGGGTCCAAGTTTTGAGTATTTTTACTTGACCTGTATAAAGGATTACATCACAGGCCTGTGTTGTCCAATGTGTATTCATTTGAAAGAAACGTTTGGCAGAGTGGCCCGACTCTTGGGAGATAACTTCTAAGCCCTTGAAACATTTGGACTAATAAGAGTGTGTTTACCCGGGACCTTGTGCCATGCTAGCTAATTTATACTAATAATCTGACATGCCAGTGGGTAGGGGAGCCTTAGGGTCTCTGTAGCTGTTTGACATTCAGAGAAGCTAGAGAGTAAGTTCAGCCACACAGGTGTCCCTTGTGCGTGACATACTAAAAAAAGCCTGTATAATACCAGGTCTTGTGTGAGGTCCCCCCTTAGCAGTACACTTCATATTGTCACCCACGGATGCTGTGAGGCCTAAGTGACAGGGCACAGGAAGCTGGCAATGTGGTCCCTCTGTGACTTTATCCTATTGTGCCATCTTTCCTGCTTTTCATCTGTATCCTTTCACTGTAACAGATCATTAGCCCTTAATTCATAATAGCTTCTCTAACTTCTGGAAGTGTGGATAGCAATTTATTTAACCTGAAGGTGGTCTTCCACATTCCAGAACGTAATTGTGCTTTTTAAAAAGTTTTGTTACGTATAATCAACTTAAAAATAAAATGCATTTTAAGTGCAGGGTTTGAAAAACATTGGCACAGGGTTACACTTCTGAAACCAAAGGTTTTCTCCTAGCCATTTGTAACTAATCCCCCCTTTAGCCTACACAATTGATACTAGAAAATACTCTTCCTTCTTGCAATAGCCGTTGTTTTAGGATTTGCTACGTTTCTCACTTTCACCTGTATTGGATCTTATACTGTTTGACACGGTGACCAATGTTGGGGAGATAATAAAACAAGACCTTTTCCACAAAGTAGAGAAAAAACATACTTCCTTCTATGAGCTCGAAACTAAACTGAGGCACATCACAGACAGCCCACTAAAGACATTATAAAGACAGAAACCGCACCCATTCATGATACACCAAGCAGACAGAGCCCATTCAACGCAAAAAAACTCCTTGGCTGTGATTGAAATGTTTACTTTACCTCTTGACGAGTAGGGGAAGCCCTTCAGAGCTGGAGACCAGGGCTGCATCACTAATTCCCTTGTGAAGAAAATGACAGAACCTGCTGACGGCCCCCCCTTCTACCCCCGACCCCGGGGGCAGAGGCGGCCCGGCTTACCCTACCTGGTTCGCCCGCAGGCAGTGCGGGGCCGGCCGGCCTCTGAATCAGGACCCGGGAAAACCCCACGGGGGAACCTCTGCAGACCAGGCCACGCGAGCCCGCGGCCGAACGGCTCACGCCCTCCTCGGTCCTCCCCACCCGGCCCGGTTCCCACCTCCGGAGCCGGGAGACCCCCTTCCTGCTCCCTTCGGCAACCGGAGGGGACCCAGCCTCTTCCCTATAAGTCTGCAGGTACAACCTCCGGAGAGAGCACTAAGCGCGCCCGCCCGGCAAGACCGGAATGATCCCGCCAGCCCCGCCGACCTCCCGGAACTCTGCCTCGGGCATCGCGGCCGAATCCCATCCCCTGCAGACGTCGCCCGAGCTCCGGACGGGAAGGGACAAAATAAACGTGACCGCCAGATGGCGCCCGACAACCGGCGGGAACATTAGCGGGACGGATCCGGATCGCTGGCCGGCGAGGGCGCACTGCCGGCCGCCCGGATGCCCGACCTCGTTACGTCCCGGCCCACCTCCGAGCTGGTCTCATGGCCACGGGTTACAAACTCCCAGCTATAGCATGTGTGTTTTTGCTTCCTGCCCACTAGTGGAAGTCACTACCTAGTTCTTCCCGCCACTGTGGTCATAAAGGCACAGCCCCAACTCCTCTCTGCTTCCTGACACCTCCACGTGACAGGCTTCATGTGGTCTTACGTGTCCTGCTGTGCCTGTCGTTTCCTTGGGGAACTTTCAACGGCAGTAGCCTCTCCTGTCCTCACTCAGTCACCTCCATAAATTAAAATCCCGGGAGCACATTTTTACACAGTTGTAAAACTGACAAGAGGATTATTTAGCTTTTCGAAAGTTTTATGTACGTCTCAAAGGGACAGAGAAAGAATTCAGAATTAGAAGTTTGCTAACGGAAATGCTCTAAGAAAAGAGATTGGAGGAGATTCATGGCACAAAGCTCCAAATACCCAACATTCCGAAAAGGTTACAGTGAATCCCAGTGAACAAGATAACACACTGTGAGCAAACAACCCAGTGCCTGCTTGCTTGCAGATTTTGGCAACCTACAGTAACATTTTCCAAGCCGGTCCTTTCTTGAATATGCATGCCCCCCAGGCTTAATACTTCAGTCCAGTGCTTTGAGAGCTATCTCCCTGTCTCCTTACTTGTCACAAGTAATAAATGCTTCTGCTTTAACTGAAAGTACTTGGTGTGTTCACTGGCTATGCACCCCAAGGCAAGGACCCACTGAGTCCGGTAACAATAATGATACACCACAGCACAACTTGGAGGCCCGTGCACAGGCATCCTGGGGACACTGTGATGAGGTCTGCATGCTGACACCCCTCAACAAGCCTACGCACACACATGCATTACACCACGTCCACAACAGAAAAGACATGTGATAGTCATGAGACACACAACCAGTGTATGTGGCACACATTAGAGGCTTGTGGGAATAGAGAGAGGTGCTGAACTACCACACCAGGTATGAGGACACAAATGCACAAATGCTCCAGGGAGACTTGTGAGACAAGCATGGGATAGGGAGGCCCAAAAGCCTAGTGTGTGGATATACACACAGGATCACACAATCATGCACGTGGACCGAGTGTGACAGGTGGTTTCAACCTGGCTGGGACATAACCCCTGCTCTTCCCCATCCTAGCACCATACCTGTAGGTTTGATGATGTGCTGATGGCAGCCAGAACAGGAGCTGGGTGCTCATCTTGCCACAACCTGCAGTCTCACACGTTTGAAGACCGAATGTAAACACTAAAGGTCACGTGATGGAAGCAAATCAGCCCAAGCCCTGGTAGCAGAAAACTATATCCGAAATGCCTGCTAACAAGGCCCAGGAATCACAGTCTGAAGGGGACAGAGTTGGGGGAGGTTATGGTCTCTACTGGAGGGTCCGTATGCGTTGAGGAAGTTTCAGGGACAGCGGATCAAGGATGGTTTGGCAAAGGGAGGAATTATTTCCCTGGATTGTTAGCCATTGTTTGGGAAGTTTGTATTTTACCCAGAAGGGTGAGGATGATCATGTAGCTGTGTTGTCATCCCAGGTGAGTCCTAAGTCTTTCCTCTTCCTGGTGTTTCTTGAAGTCTTTACTCCTGAGTAGACGGGCGTTTCTAATTTTCTATGTGCTGAACTGCAACTACAACAAAGACAATAAAACACATAGCTAAGTTAAATTCAGAGAAACAAACATAGAAAAGAAAGCTCATTGCTTAATTTTATAAAAGTTTCTTGGCCGTCTGGCAGATCTCTCATTTCAACAGCATTTGGACTGAACAGACCCAGGGGCGCCCCTTCCTCCTGACTCTGACCACTCTCCAACCTTTTTTCCAGTCACAACCTTGGAACCACCCACTCAGCTCTCCTCGCCCTCCGGGACCAGCCAACACCACTTTCTGAGCTTAGCTCCTTGTTGCCGACAAAGCATGAGCTCCCAGATTCGTCACAATTACTCCGCCAGGTGGAGGCCGCAGTCACCCGCCTGATAACGTGCATCTGCCTCTCTCCCATACCTACCTGTCTCTGCGCTTCTCGAGGGCGTGAGACATTGTTTCGCGAACTGGCCGAGGAGGAGTCGGAGGGCCCGAGCTCACTGGAAAAGGCAAAAGCAGCGCTGTGGCCGCGCCCTCTTCCAGGACGTGCCGAAGCCGTCCCAGGAGCGTGGGGAAAGCCCAGGACGCCGTGGAAGCCGCCCGGCTGACGGAGAAGAACCTGCGCCAGGCCCTGTGGGTCCGCAGGCCCTGGGCTCTGCCCGCGCAGACTCCACCTCTGGACTTCCTGGAGCCACTTCCTGGATGAGCAGGTGAAATTCATCAAGAAGATTGGCGACCACCTGACCAACCTCCGCAGGCTGCTCGGCCCCCAGGCTGGGCTGGGCGAATGTTTCTTCCAAAGGCTCAGCCTCAGGCACCACTAGGAGCCCCTGGAGCCCAGCGGCCTGTGAGGAGCCCCTCTGGGGTCAGGGCTTCTCCCTGAAGCCTGTCCCTGCAGCCACTGGGCAGCTTGTTAACCACCCTGGAGCCCTCTCCAAGCCTTGGGCCAAATGGAAAAAATAGCGCTTTTTGCAGGGGAAAAAAAGTTTCTGTGAAACATTGTAAAGTGACTGGAACTTTAACAGGAAAACCAGGATGCATACAGGTAGCCACGTATGGGTTTCACAGTTACTACTGTGGTCTTATTCTCAGGATGCTCTTATCAGTCAGGTTGTGTTGAAATTCCTCCCTTGGGACTGTCTTTGGGACTAATTTCAAAGCTGCATGAAATAATCAATATGACCTTTGGTTTAAAAAAATGTACTGTTCAGTTGAGCCCTCCTTGGAGCCTTTTATATAATCAAATACATACTTTTGTGTTGCCAAGGTGGACACGAACCCTTTATGTTGTGTTTTATCCAATATTGTTACTGCACACACGGCTCTCAGTGAGAAAAAACATCATTTTTTCCGCTAAATTTATAATGTTTTGAGAATAGCTTGTGTGGTTCCTGTATTCTGTAGGAAAGTTAAGTTGCGTTTTGAAGACACTACCCTCTTATATCTCCTCTCAAGATAATTGTCTGGGTTGTAGCTGTAGCTGTACATGAATCTGAGCCTTGGGATCCATGAGAGTCAGAGAATCCACTCTCAGGAAACAATTCTTGGTTCAAAGCAGAGGGTTATTCTTTCCATAACTGGGAGCTCCTTGGGACAAGGTGGTCCATAAAGGGACCTGGGCCCCAAACTGCAAGACATATGAGATGCATCCCAGTGGGTGAAGGACCCACTAGGGTTCATTCTCTCACCATCCAGTTTTCTCTGCCTTGTCTTCATATCTGTGGTCACTCAGAGGGTCTGGCTGTGGCCTTGCTGCTCCACCCACCAAGCACTGTGTTCTGAGTAGTGGGATGATATGGATGACAGAGATATGGGTCCTGCCCTTGAGCAGGGAAGGAGCTCGTCATTAAGTATGGTACACATATGTGAAAGCAGGTGCATGCAGTGAAAAAATTCTACTGCTATGGCAGAAATGTATCCTGAGTTCATGAGTGAGAGAAGGGTTGAATCTTGGAGTCATGGGACAGGTGAGCAGGGTAGTGTTCCCTGGTGTCTGAGAGCTTTGATTCTGGGGATAGAGCGGAATTCAAACCCTTCTAAGCTCTGCTGATAGTCCTGGGTCGGGTGACTCTGAGGGTGGAAAAATCAACCCAACCATTACAAGTCAATCAAATATACTCACGAAGAAGTGAAATCTCCACAAGCTGCCTGCAGAAGCCAGCTGGAGTCCTCTTGTCCAGAACTGGGTAATATCCCACCCAAAACAATCAGTGGGAAGTGAATGAGATACCCCAAAAGTCAAGAGACGGGTGAGTCCTCCAGATGAAGGAAGAAAGTGTAGCTTCCTGCCTCCCAAGCACTGTAAGGATGATTCATACACAGTGCGGCACCCTGCCGTGTGGCAGAGGAGGGAAGGCTAACATAACAGATACTGGTAACAACTTATTTCTGGCAAGGACTCCAGGCAGGTCCGGAAGTGCAAGGTGTTATCATGAAAGCTTCCAATATACTTGGTACTTAAGAGAATCTTCCTGGGATGTCTGGAGGCATGAAGTTCAATTTATGGCTGAGTTCTCTTTCACAAAGACTAATCTCCAAATGTCGCTCTGTAATTACGTAGAACAAGGAAACAGCATGTTGCCTGCACTCCGAAGATGTTTCTCCGATTTAAATTTACCAGTGCTGTTTGAGTTTAGGCTAATAGCTGAATAACTTTCAACATTCACTGCATTCCTAACACTCTTCTGGGTTTGTAGTTGTTTTGTAAGATTTAAAAGTTCTTGATGACACTTGGGTAGATAAGAAGAATTCTGTTACCTAGGGCTTAGGATGAGACAAGGGCATCAGGCAGGGCACACAACAGGCTGTACAGGGACACAGTAAGTAACCTGGGGCTGTAGGGAGCACCCTATATATAGCAGGTGGTCTGGGGCTACCTAGGTTTCCCAGGCTCCCCATGGATGACCTAGCTGGAATAATTTCATGGGGTCAGGGGCATACAGGCTGTCTCCAGTTGCCTGGTTTCCTGGCCCTGGGACATAAGGGATGGTGTCCAGAGTGTGAGTGCCTGATATAGACAGTGATTGGTTGTGGTCTTAATCAGCTGCTGCTCTAAAAGAGGAAATGACTAACATCAAGCCAGGGACTCAAAACTGAAATATAACTAATAAGGAGCTACTGTCTAACACAGGGAACTCTACTCAAAACTCTGTAATTGTCTATATGGGAAAAGAATCTAAAAAAGAGTGGATATATGTATACGAATAACTGATTCACTTTGCTGTACACCTGAAACTAACACAACATTGTAAATTAACTACATTGTAATAAAAATTTTTAAAAAGCAAAAACAAAACACTGGTACTGCCATAAACACAAAACTTTAGGCCAATGAAACAGAACAGAGTGCCCCAAACTGTAAGACAGTATATTTGATCAAATAATCAACAAGAGTGCCAACGCAATTCAATGGGAGGAGGACAGTCTCTCCAACAAATTACAGTGGATATCTGCATTCAAATGAATGAAGTTGGACCCTTACCTTACACCACACCCAAAAATGAACTCAAAATAAACAAAGACCTGACAGTACGATGTAAGCTCAAAAACTCTTAGATGAAGACATAGGGGAAACGCTTCATGACATTGGATTTATAACTTCTTGGCATTGACATGAAAAGCATAGGAAACAAAAGCAAAAATAAGGGTACAAACTTCTGTGCAAAGGACACAATCAACAGAGTGAAATGGCAAGCTACTGAATGGAAGAAAAGCATTTGCAAATCATATATTTGATAAGTGGTCAGTATCCAGATTATATAAAGAACTGCTAAAACTCACCAATAAGAAAAATTTTAAAGGGGTAAACATAGAGATTTTTACAAAGAATATACACAAATGGCCAAGAAGACATGATCATTAATCATTAGGGAAATGCTAAACAAAACTACAGTAAGGGAACTTCCCTGGTGGTCCAGTGGTAAAGAATCCACCTTGCAATGCAGGGGATGTGAGTTCGATCCCTAGTTGGGGAACTAAGATCCCAAATGCCACAGGGCAACTAAGCCCACGCATCACAACTACTGAGCTCGCGCTCCTCAACTAGAGAGCCCGCATGCTGCAAACTACAGAGCCCACACGCTCTGGAGCCTGCATGCCACAACTATACAGCCCATATGCTCTGGAGCCCACGCGCCACAACTAAAGAACAGAAAACCTGCACACCACACCTAGAGAGAAGCCCACGGGCCACAACTAGAGAAGAGAAAATCTGCATGCCACACTAGAGAAGCCCATGTGCCACAACAAAGAGCCCGCATGCTGCAACTAGGACCCGACGCAGCCATAAAAAATATATATATAAAATAAAATAAACAAAACTACAGTGAGATATTACCTCACATCCATTAGGATAGCTACTATTAAACATGAAACGGAAAATAGAATTATGTCAATGAGGATGTGGAGATACTGGAACTCTGTGGACGTTTGATGGGAGCATAAAATGGTATAGCCAATAAAGGAAAGAGTTCAAAATGTTAAAAATAGATTGGGGACTTCCCTGGTGGTGCAGTGGTTAAGAATCTGCCTGCCAATGCAGGGGACACGGGTTTGAGCCCTGGTCTGGGAAGATCCCACATGCCACGAAGCAACTAAGCCCGTATGCCACAACTACTGAGCCTGCGAGCCACAACTACTGAAGCCCACGTGCCTAGAGCTGGTGCTTCACAACGAGAAGCCACTGCAATGAGAAGCCCGCACTCCACAACTAGAGAAAGGCCGTGTGCAGCAATGAAGACCCAATGCAGCCAAAAATAAATTTTTTAAAAAAAATGACCATATGATCCAGGAATTCCACTTCTGGCTATACACTGAAAATAACTGAAAACAGGATCTCAAGGAGATATTTGTGCAGTCGTTCTCACAGCTGCACTCTTTACAACAGCTAAAATATGGAAACAAGGGAAGTCTTCATCACCAGATGAATGGATAAAGATGTGTATATGCATACAATGGAGTATAACTCAGGCTTAAAAAGGAAAGGACTTCTGAAACAGAACATGTGATACGTGAAATGTGAGATTCTGGTAAATGAAGTCTTCACAAAACTACAAAAACTGTATGATTCTTCTTACATGAGGCAGCTGGGGCACTCAAATTCAAGGAGACAGAGAATAGTGGTTTCCAGGGGCTGGAGAAGGAGAGGAGTACGAGTTGTTATTTAATGAGTACAGGGTTTCATTTTTGCAAAACAAGAGGAGCTCTGGAGATTAGGTTGCACAACAGTGTGAATGTACCTCACGGTACTGAACGGCACACTAAAATACTTAAAAGATGGCAAGTTTTATGTGTGTGTATTTTAACACAATAAGAAGGAAAAGAAAACCCAAAAGTACATAATATGTACTTCACAGTGCCAATCAGAGCAGACTTTCGGCTGAAGTCCTTTCCCCATTTGCTTCCTTCATAAGTTCTTTCTCTGGTGTGAACTTTTTGGAGCCAAATGAATGGAAGTTTTGACTACAGACTTTCCAGCACTCACTGCACTCAGAAGGCATTTCTCTGGTGTAAATTCAACAGTGTTTAACAAGACCAGAGCTGTATGTAAAGATGTTCCCTTATTTGCTGTTCTTATAATGCCTCACATCAACGTGAACTCGCTAGTGTGTACTGACTCTGGAGTTTTACTACAAAAATTTCCCACATTAGCTGCACTAATAAGGCCTTTCTCCGGTGGGATTTGTCCAATGTCTAATGAGTGTGGAGCTGCAACAAAAGGATTTCGTACATCGATGCACTCATAAGGCCTTTCTCCAGTATGATTTCTCTGATGTCTAATAAGGGTGTAGCGGTACCTAAAGAATTTTCCACATTTGGGGCTTCCCTCGTGGCGCAGTGATTAAGAATCCTCCTGCCAATGCAGGGGACACGGGTTCGAGCCCTGGTCCAGGAAGATCCCACATGCCGTGAAGCAACTAAGCCTGTGTGCCACAACTACTGAGCCTGAGCTCTAGAGCCCACGAACCACAACTACTGAGCCCATGCGCTGCAACTATTGAAGCCCACGTGCCCTAGAGCCCGTGCTCAACAACAAGAGAAGACACCATAATGAGAAGCCCGTGCACCACAACAAAGAGTAGCCCCCGCTCCCCACAACTAGAGAAAGCCCGCGTGCATCAACAAAGACCCAAAGCAGCCAAAAATAAATAAATTAAAAAAATTTTTTTCCACATTTGCCGTACTCATAACGTCTTTGTCCAGTGTGAACTTTCTAATGAATAATGAGTGAAGAGCTGTCCATAAGGAATTTCCCACATTCACTGCACTTGTAAGGCCTTTCTCCAGTGTGGATTTTCTGGTGCTCAACAACTGTGTCTTTGTGGCTGAAACAGTCTTTTCACCACTGTGGATTTTCTGGTACTCAACAAGCCTATATTTGCAGGTGAAGGCTCTCCTGCATTCAGTGCACTCAAAAGGCCTTTCTCCAGTGTGAACTCTCTGGTGTCTAATGAGTGTGGAACAGTTCCTAAAGAATTTTCCACACTCACTACCACCGTAAGTTCTTTCTTCAGTGTGGATTTTCTGGTGACCAACGAGTTGGGACGGTCTAAAGAAGGCTGCACTCAAAAGGCCTTGGCCTTGTGTGAATTCTCTGGTAGTCATTGAGGCCAGATATTTCTGTAACGAATACTCCACATTCTGAGTGCTCATAAAGCCCAGGCTCAGTGTGGACTTTCTGATGCTGCTCGTGGTGGGACTTTCTAAGAAAGGCCTTCCCACATTCCCTATGCTCATAAAACTATTCTCCAGTGTGGATCTTCTCTTGGTCAACAAGTGTATGGTTATGGCTGAAGGCTTTCCCACACTGAGTGCACTTGTAAGCACTTTGCCCATTTTGAAAGTCCTCTCCATCTGCAATGTCCCCATGTGGCTTTCCCACACCATGAAGAGGCTGGTGCTGGAGAGGGCCTGTGCTGGCTGGGAAGTCCTTCCCTCCTTCCCTGCATGTGAAGGTCCTCTGTGTCATGTGGACAGTACAGTTTTTCACAAATGAAGGCCTCCCCTTGTCCTTTCAGGAAAGTTTCTCTCTAATGTGACGTTTTTGGTGCTGGCAAAGCTTTACCTCACAAGTGTATAGTCCTTGCCCAGGGTGCATTCCACCCTGCTCAGCCAGGGACAGAATGTCTTTCAAGAGTGAGCTGCATGTCCCACAGGGCTGGGCATTCCCGATGGAGGGACCTGGCTTTGGCGTCCTGGCCAGTGACACTTCTATAGAAACACCTTGCTCTGAAGCTGGCTCCTCATCCTGGGCTCCATGCCAACAACCTGCAACCAGAGAAATGCTGGTGAAGCATATTGACACTGGTGGGGGGAGCAGCCCCACAACAAATATGTGTCACCCACACCTACGAATAAATCCATAGGACTGATGATAAGCAACAGGGGCCAGAGCCAGTGAGAAGGCCTGCTGTGCAGAGCTGTGCCTGGGAAGCTCAGATGATGGGAGAGCCCTGACAGTAGGCAAGGACACAAGGAAGGGGTACAGTGCAGGGAGGAGAAGGGTCCCCAGCTCACTCCTCTGAAAATGGCTTTCCACAAGGCCATGGCTGCCGGTGAGAAGTGAGTACTGGGTAGAAGGCTGTGTCCAGAGCCAGAGATGTCTGATTGTGACCCAGTAGTTGGTATCCAAGGACTGTTTAAAGATATGTGCAAATAGAATGGCCATTCATTAAAAACTCTACAAATAACAAATGCTGGAGAGAGTGTGGAGAAAAGGGAACCCTCCTACACTGTTGGTGGGAATGTTAGTTGGTGCTGTCACTGGAAAATACTATGGAGCTTCCTCAGAAAACTAAAAAGAGAAGTACCATATGATCCTGCAATCCCACTCCTGGGCATATATCCAGATAAAACTCTAATTCAAAAAGATAAATGCACCCGTATGTTCACAGCAGCACTATTCACAATAGCCAGGACATAGAAGCAACCTAAATGTCCATCGCCAAATATATAAAGAAGATGTGCTACATATATACAATAGAATACTGCTCAACCGTAAAAAAGAATGAAATAATACCATTTGCAGCAACATGGATGCAGCCATAGATTATCATACTAAGTGAAGTAAGTCAGAAAGAGAAAGACAAATACCATATGATTTCACTTATATGTGGAATCTAAAATATGACACAAATGAACATATCTATGAAACAGACTCATGGACATAGAAAACAGACTGGTGGTTGCCAAGGGGAGGGTGTTGGAGGAGGGATGGAGTGAGAGGTTGGGGTTAACAGATGTAAGCTACTATACATAGGATGGATAAACAACAAGGTACTACTGTATAGTACAGGGGACTATATTCAATATCCTGTGATAAACCATAATGGAAAAGAATATTAAAAAATAAAAGGATGTATATCTATGTATAACTGAATCACTTTGCTGTACAGTAGAGATTAACACAACATTGTAAATCAATTATACTTCAATTAAAAAAATACAGGAACTTGTAACTTAGATAAAAAAGATATGTGCAAATGTCACAATAGATTAAGTGTGGGTCAAATGTTGACAGCACGGCAAAGGAATAGGAGGTGGAGACTACAAAAGTCAGGGGAGCCGAGGACTGGAAGATTAGAAATGACAATAGGAAAGAAAATGTAGAAATGAAGTGTGACCACTGTCCCTGGCATCACCCAGTGGTGGTGGCCTGGCTTCCAGTGTGATTTGAAGCCAGCTTTGACAACACCCCCTCTCCCAGCTCCTAAGCTCCAGAGCCACTTCTTTTTGGCACTGATGGAGTAATGTCCATCCTTTCAAGACACTCAGGCCCCTCTCGCTGCCTCATGGTGAGCACTTCTATGGGACCTGGCACAGATCAACCCAGGTGAAACACAGGAAAAGGGAGTGGACAGCATGCCCCCAGAGCGAGCCAACACATGACGGCCCCCATTCAAAAATCGCAAGAACTACAGAGGAGGGTCTCGCAGAGTCAGTGGTCTCTACAAGTAGTAAGCATGTATTTCTGCCACAGGCAGGCCCCCCAAAACATCAGCAAGAAGGGGGAAGGCCTCCATGCATCTGAACAGAGTAACTTGACCAGGGACAGACAAGGTTACAGAGCAACATGGGATGGGGCTGCTTGGGGAGAGGCAGTACGGTGCACACAGCCTGGGAATGGCTCCCACACATATATGCTAGGAAACCAAGGAAGGAAGGATTACTCATGGTTTGGTTGGAAAAAACAGCCCAGCCCAGGACACTGGGGTGGGGGAAGGGTTATGAGGGCCTTACCTAGTCATGAGAGAACTGCAAAGTTCTCCAGCATCACATGGTGGTACAGGTGTCTCTGAGCCTCATCAAGGAGCCCCCACTCCTCCTGAGAGAAATGTATGACCACGTCTGTAAAAACCACAAGTCCCTGCCAAAATGGGGATGGTTCAATCAATGCGCAGCTCATTTCTCCAGGATCTTTACTCTTTCCCCCGACAAGCCCATTCCCTCCTCAACCTCCACCCCCACTTCCCAAATGTGGAAGAGATACAAGGTCCAGTGACACCAGTGCCTCTCTCTCCTTATTTCTACTGATCACTGTGTCCAGAACACATCTTTCCAGAGAAAGCTAGAAACTTGGGGTCACCTCTGACTTGCCCTTCCATCTCATCTCCCAGTCCCACGCTCTCCACATCACTCAATGTGGGCAGGTCTGTTCAGAAAACAAACAGAAGGCAACCACTTCGCTACCTCCACGGCAGTGACTCTTGTCCAGCGACAACCAACGTCCACCACAGTCACTTCCCCCATGTCACTCTACCTCTACCTTCACTCTCACACAGCCAGTTACAACCTGGGTCAAATACCTGGCTCCTCTACTTCAAACCTTCCCTAGCTCCTACTTCCCTCGGATTAGAGGCCCAAAACCTCAGGCTGTAATTGAGACCTGATAACTGTGTGCCCCTACCCTCCACTCACTCCCCGCAACCATAATCCTATCACATGTAACAGACTTGCAGTTCCCTGAATATTTCAGCTCAGTCTCACCTCCAGTCGTCTGGACATTCTGGATCCTGTGCCCACGACATCCTTCCACATCTTTCTCCATCAGTTGTTGGAAATGGGAAGAGCTCCATATAATCTGGGACTGAGTTCAAGACCTTAGGCCTTGGTGAAATCACAGGGACTTCAGACCCAAGGAAGGGAGGATGGGTGAACAATCTCAGGCCACCAGCATTCTTTATATGAGAGTGGCAGAACCATCAGGGTGATAACTGGGGTGGATGAAGGTCTGGCACATCCTCCATTCACCTGTACAGGTCCATAAGCATTTCTGCAAATGCCATGGGAACCTGTGGGAAGAGGGAGGTCATGAGAAATGGGCAACCACGTTAGGATTCTACAGGCTGGGCTAGACTATCACCTCTGGCCTGCCCTGGAGCAAAATGGTCTCAGCCTGATTGTCTATGCTGTTTCTCTGACCTCAGTGTCACTATTATCAGCTGTGTGACTCTTCTTTAATGACTGAACCTCCCTGAGCCTCAATTCCTTTACTGTAAAATAGGGATAACAATGGTTTCTACCTCATAAGGCTGACAGTAGTATTAAACATAAGAGGACACACTACCTATCAGCTGTAACTATACATAAGATTCACAATTTTTCATGTTTTCAGTTCAAATGAAGGGACTGGGTTTTCAAAATGTGGGTTTGCATTGTTTCTGCTTTTTTAAAAAAAAGTAGTTTTATTGGAGTATATTTGCTTTACAGTGTTTTGTTAGTTTCTGCTGTACAGCAAAGTGAATCAGTTATACGTATACATATATCCTCTCTTTTTTAGATTTCCTTCCCGTTTAGGTCACACAGAGCATTGAGTAGAGCTCCCTGTGCTATACAGTAGGTTCTCATCAGTTATCTACTTTATACATAGAGTATATATATGTCAATCCCAATCTCCCAACTCATCCCACCCCTCCTGTTTCTGCTTTTTAAGGTTTTCAGAAAATGAGATATATAACATTCCACTAAATTTGCTAACACCTAAAGTATTACCAATACTACAGGTAAATTAAATTTCAAGCAATTTTTTATAAAGTGTTCCTATGTTTAATCTATTGAATGTCATCATTTCTAACTGCCCCTCTACGTGTACATATTTAGAAGGATACTGGTTAACAGATGTTTTGATCAGTAAGTATGTTTCAAACATTTTAAATTTAATGAGCTGTAGGGAGAGTCTGAACAGGAAGGTCAGGTACTTTTCCTTTTTGAAAACAAGACTGTTTCCTGTTTGCAAAGGATCCGCTCAAGTGCACTGCAGGAGTCCCTTGACTATAGAGCTCTCATTCCTCTTGCCCTGAGTGGTGGAAGAGGTGTGTCAGAAGTGTGCTTGTCTGGAACCAATCTGCTCCACAAACCTGGCTATTTCTTTGTTCCACAGGGATTCTCCTCTAGGAGAAGAGCTGACCTGCAGGGCTCATTCTACATGACCTTACAGCTTCATCTCCATCCAGGCCGGCAATTCATCACATCCAGGTATCCTTTTCTACAGACACAGGCCAGAGTAACTCCTATGCCAGATATGCTCCTTTATGGAGAGAACATCAGGGACGATGAACCCCCTAATGCCCCAAACTCAAAGTCTCAGCTCTCCTGACACTCACTACAGGGCCCATCAGAAATAACAACCTTAAAAATCTCCCTCCTCGGGCTTCCCTGGTGGCGCAGTGGTTGAGAAACCGCCTGCTAATGCAGGGGACACGGGTTCGAGCCCTGGTCTGGGAGGATCCCACATGCCGTGGAGCAACTAGGCCCGTGAGCCACAACTACTGAGCCTGTGCGTCTGAAGCCTGTGATCTGCAACAAGAGAGGCCGCGATAGTGAGAGGCCCGAGCACCGCGATGAAGAGTGGCCCCCGCTTGCCACAACTAGAGAAAGCCCTCGCACAGAAACGAAGACCCAACACAGAAAAAATAAATTAATTAATTAATAAACTCCTACCCCCAACATCTTCTTAAAAAAAAAAAATCTCTCTCCTCAATCTGATCTCCAGGCCATGCCCTGGTTCAGTCCACACCCTCCACTCGTTTGACGGCTTCAGTCCAGCCCTCTTCCCCCGCATCCAGACCTTCATGTCCACATACCTATGTGCCATCTCCACCTTGAGGTATCTTAGGGTCACACATCCACAATTTAACTCATTATCTTCTGAAACCTGATCCTTGTGGTTGCTTCCTGCCAAAAACGCAAAAACAAAACAAAAACAAAAAAAAACCTTGAGATGGTCCTTCACTCCCTACTTCTGCTCACAGCTATACATGGCACATCAGAAAGTCCTGTAGGCTCTATTAATGAAATCTATGCAGAATCTCATCCCATCTCCCATGTCGCCATAATTCTCCTGGGGTCTATCGCGGTGGTCTCCTCAGCAGTCTCCCTGCCTCCATTCGCATCCCATTCTCCCAATTTTTAACTTCTAATTCTGGACACGGTTCTCCCATCCCCAATCCCTTCACAACGTTCCACGGATTGCACCTGCTCAGGTTGCCGTTTCAGGTGAGACAACTCCTCCCCCTCTGTCCACGACAAAAGCGACCCCAGGTTTCCCCAATGCTGCCGACTCCGTAGCACCTGCAAGCCGTGCACAGGGGGCCCCCCGAGGGAACTCTCTCCCTCACCCCAGTCCACGGGCTGAAAGGGGACCCCCTCCCAAGGCCGCCCTCTGTTCTGGACTCTGGGGCTGACTGTCAGGGAACCGAGCGGGCGCCCCACCGTCCGTATTTAGGACTCGGAGGCGGCAGTCGGGCCGGGTGGGGGCCCGGGAGACGCAGCACCCACCTGAGCGGGCCTCATCGGCGCAGCCTCGGTCACCGGGGTCACCGGTCGGTGGGAAGAACGGAGCTGGAAGAGGCGGCGGGCGGGGCGGGAACGAGGGCACTGCCGTCAACTACGGGCTCGGGGGGGCCTCACAGCCGCCTCTGGGCACCGGGGCCAACGCCTCTCCTCGCCTGTTCCATTCTCTTCGGTCCTGACTCAGGACTCACTGCCCTGAAAAAGGTGAAAAAACACGGAAACCGGACCCCACATGAAGCCTATGGAAGTCCCGCCCCCGAATGCGTGCAGAGGAAAACGTTCGTCTGCTGAGCCTTCATTAGCTCGGTGACCGGCGGCGGCGGTGGTAACTGGGCCAATGAAAGCTTAGAGGAGGGACTGATGGTTGCGTGCGCATCATCTGGGGCGGGACTTCCGGAGTTCCTTCCTGTCTTTGGGGGTCTCTCTGGACGTTTAGGAGTTCCGGGCTTAAACGCCGCTTGGCGGGCATGGAGGTGACCGAGCGAAAAAGCAGGTGGAGAGGCTTAGGGATGAGCCCAGCTCAGGTGGGTGATGTGTCTCCCAGGGCCCCACCCGGTGGTGCGCCCGTTCAATTCCCTGCCCGTCAGCCCCAGCGCCCAGAACAGAAGGCGGCCTTGGGAGGGGTCCCCTTTCAGCCCGTGGACTGGGGTGAGGGAGAGAGTTCCCTCGGGGGGTCCCCGGTGCACGGCTTGCAGGTGCTACGGAGTCGGCAGCTTTGGGGACACCTGGAGTCTCTTGTGTCGTGGACAGAGGGGGAGGAGTTGTCTCACCTGAAACGGCAACCTGAGCAGGTGGAATCCATAGAAGGTTGTGAAGGGAATGGGGATGGGAGAACCGTATCCAGAGTTAGAAGTTAAAAATTGGGAGAACGGGATGAGAATGGAGGCAGGGAGACTGCTGAGGAGACCACCGCGATAGACCCCAGGAGAATTATGGCAGGGGCTGGGCCAGGAAGGTAGTGCGACATTGGGAGATGGAATGAGATTCTGGAAAAATCTCAAACTTGGAGGAAACGGGATTTCCTGCTGCATAAAATACGGTTGTAAGCAAAAGTAGGGAATGAAGTACCATCCAAGTTTTTTGCCTGAACATCTGATAGTGGGGAGATGAGTAAGTCAGCGCGAGGAGCAGGTTCAGGGGGAAGATCATGAGTTGTATTTGGACATGTTGATCCTGACATGTATCAAGATGGAGATGTCACCAAATGGAGATACCATATGTGGAGGTGAACATATAGTCTGAAAGCAGAGGAAGGGGACAGGGTTGGAAATATCAAAGGCATGGAGGGTGTGGATTGGACCAGGGCATGGCCTGGGGATCAGATTGAGGAGGGAGTCTTAAGAGTGTTACTTGAGATGGGCCCTGTGGTGAGGGAGGGGAGGGCTGAGAGTTGGAGGGCAGGGCATGAGGGCTGGTGCTGGCATCCCTGATGCTCCCTCCAGAAAAGAGCAGACCTGACATAGGAGGGATTCTGGGATATGTCTGTAGAAAGGGAGGCCTGGATGGAGTAAGGAGCTTTCCTTCTGTAGAGCCTGAAGTGTGTGCTGGTGCGGATTCTCCACTTGCAGGCTCTGCCAACCCTCAGGGCCACTCAGCCAGTGTGTCCCAGACAAGGGCACTGCCAACTCACCTCCACCTCTCAAGGCAAGAGGGATGATCAACTGCTTCGGTCAAGGGTCCCCAACAAGCTCTGTTTTGAGGATTATTTAGTGATAGGCCTGGTGCTGAATGGACTAATAGCTGACCTGCCTGCCCAGCCCCTCCCCATGACTCATTAACTTAAGAATGTATGAAAACTAATTTAAATACTAATTAATCAACATTCCTCTAAATACATACAGGCAATTAGAAATGACCTGTTCACTCAGTTAAATTTATGCAAACACTTTTTAAATGGCTTGGCATTGATTTACCTCTAGGTATTTGCTTACAATGCAAAGTTCTATATATGACATCCTCTGAAATCTTAAAAAGCAGTAAAAATGAAGACCCTAAGTTTCAAAACTCTGCTGCTTCACTTGCACTGAAAATATGTACAAAACTATTGATCCTATGTACAATCATAGCTGATACATGGTATGTCCTCCTTACATTAGATCCCTATGAGTTTGGAAGCATTCTTATCTTCATAAACATTTTCTTTTCCCTGAGGCTCAGGGAGGCTTAGTCCTTCTCCAGTGTCACTGAGCTAGTAAGAGGCAGTACTGTTTTCTGAAGAACTGACCATAGACTGTCAGGCTGAGATCCCGTTATACCAGGGCAGGGCAAGGCTGGGGTGGTGGTCCAGCTCAGCTGTAGGGTCCTACAATGCTACCCATTTCTCAAGGCTTTCTTCTTCCTCAGGGTCCCACGGCAGTGGCAGAAATGGTTATGGACCCTGTACAGGTGAGTGGAGGGGTCCTACCTTTCACCCATCCCAATTATCACCCTGATGTTTTTTTCACTCTGATATATATGCCCTCAGGGAATGGTAGCTCCCAAGACTTCTATCCATTCTCCCTCTCTCGCATCTATAGATCATGTGCTTTCACCAAGCCCAGGATCCTATATTTAGTACCAGGTTACATGGAACAGTTCCATTTCTGACAACTGATGGGGTAAGGTGTGGCAGAGTCCTGACTACAGGATGCAGAATATTCAGACAGTTGCATGTGAGACTTAGCTGGGAAGGTCAGGGAACTGCATGTTTCTGTTATATCTAGTGGAAATGGGGAGCTGAGTGAGAATTACACAGGTATGAGGCCTTTAATGATAGCCTGAAGTCCTGAGCCTCTACTGAGGAAGGTGGGTGGTAGGGAAAGTTTGAATCAGAGGAGAAAGGTGCTATGACCTAGCCTAACAGGCTTCCTCTGGCTGCAAATTGGAAGAAAGATGGGGCTGGGGGTACGGATGAGTGAAGGCAGGAATATTTGGAGGGGGGATTTCCTGCAGCAATCCAGATGACTGTTGGTGGTGTTACACAAGAATGCTAGTTGTTGAGATAGAGGATTGGTTGGTTTCTGGATGTATTTTGAACTAGAGCTGCCCATGTTTTATGTAATGGAGAGTGAGGGACTCAAGAAAGTGGGCTGATAGGAAAAATTGGGGATGACTTCAGGTTTCTGGGCTTGTTAGGAAGGATGGATGCCTCATCAACTAAAATGGGCGAAGTCAGCTTTAGGAGGAATTTGCAGGTGGAATAAGGAGAGTCCGTTTTTGTCCACGTCACAAATGTTCCAGAGACACCCAAGGGGAGGTGTTGAGTGGGCACTTTTACACAGAGGGCTGGAGTTCAGAGGATGGATTCAGGATGGAGACAGCCACAACATAGTGGCCCGTGTGTGGACTACGATGAAGCCAAAGGTAAGATTTAGGCGGCATCATTTCTAGTTTATGGTGGTGATGCCATTAGAGGACAAGGAGTGAGAATGAAGGGCCTCAGGACTAAGTCTGTGGGTTGGGTACCTGGCTGGTGGTGATGCGCATCACAAAGACAGATGAGGGAGCAGAGTGTCCTTGTCTGTGCATGACAGCGGGATGTAGGTGTGAGAGTCTTCTGAGGCCAGAGCGAACATGAGATGGATGTTGAGGGAGGAAATGGGATCAGCTAGGAGAGTCGCTAGACTTAGGGTGCAGTCACAGTGTGGGTGGGGAGGTCGGTGTACCTGGGCTTCATGTGAGGAGAGAAGGTGCTGACTGCTTATGGGACAGTTTGTGCAACACGGAAGAGGGAGAGGGCTAAGGGGACATGAGGTCTCACATAAAAAGGGTGGCTGGGGAGGAAGGAAGAAACAGGGCCAGGTGGTGAGACCTTCTAAGAAGGGCTTGGGGCAGGCCCTGGCCCCAGGGGACTTTGGTGTTCAGAGACAGGACTGGGCTGAGATGAATGCTGGATGCATTTCCATTCACTGCCTGGATTCCATGTGCAGAGTGCCCTATAAGGAGGTGAAGGAAGTGCCTATGGTGTGGGCTGGGGCTGTCTGTGGAACTGTCACTGTGGAAGGGTTAGAGTCATGAGGAAGGTGCAGTCCAACGAGTGAGATGCAGGTAAGGAGGAGTGTGAATGGTTGGCCCTGGGCCCTGGCACTGGGCGCTTGAGGACAGGGACGAGTCTGAATGTGTCTGAGGGTCAACACCTGGGGAACCCCAGGGAAACTGTGTGGCAGGAGAGGGGTAGGGCCATGCATGCAGTTCCACACCTTAGATGGTGGTTTTCTGCTCCCTCCCCCATGTGTTTTATGCTGTGTGCCGGACACAATGATCAATGGTAATAAGGAGAGAGCAGGCACTGGTGCCACTGGGACCTGGTATATATTCCATGGTGGGACGTGTGGGAGGAGGATGAGCAGGGATGGATGTGTAGGGGGAGGGCTGAAGGTCCTGGAAAGGGAAGTGCATCAGTGATTGCACCCACAGGATTTTAACTAGTGGAGACGAGTGAGTCGTGATACAGAGAGGCCAAGGACATTAAAAGACAGTTTTATTACTTATATTTCCCAAGAGGAGAAGGTACACTATGTAACAGAACTACCTCTAGAAGCACCAGATTCGGTCAGGAGGCGTGAGCACAAGCTAAGGGACACCAAAGGTCAGAGCCTTTATTAGACTTTTGAGGGAAATGCAGAGAGGATTGGATGAAAATTTATGGGTGACTAGTTTGTATAATTCTGTGTACCTGGGGTATGGGAACTGTCCCCAGCTGTCTGTTACCTGGCCCTGGGCTGCTTTAGGGCAGGGGAAATACTGACCTGGTTCGTGAGAGTTAGTTAAGGAGTTGGTTGAGAGTATGGGCTCTGGATTGCAAGGGAGATGTAAACAAATTTGGGCATTAGTTTAGCCCTGTAATTAATGGATGGCAAATAGATAAATACAGAATCCACAAAAATATAGTTAAAACAAGAAGCTGTCCATGAACCAAACTCTTCCAATTTTGGCAGGACCATGTGGTCTTTGAGGACGTGGCTGTGTATTTCTCCCAGGAGGAGTGGGGCCTCCTTGATGAAGCTCAGAGACACTTGTACCATGCTGTGATGATGGAGAACTTTGCACTTGTGACCTCCCTAGGTAAGGTCCACAAGCTCAGCCAGTTCCCTGAGCTGTGCTCTGTTCTTTCCCTTTTCCCAGGGGGCAGCTCTGTACTCCCCACACTGAGACCACGGATACTGCTTCCTTTCCTGGTTTCCTGGCATATGTGTTGTTGGTGCCGGGGCTGGACTGTGTGTACAGTGTCATTTTTCTCTGCAGGGAGCCCCATCTCTTCTACTCTGAGTCCTTCCAAGATAGAGCTCAGGAGTCAGAAATCTAGATTTTGTCTGAGACTCCTTCAGACTTGGCCTGTTCTTGGTTGGGTCCTCAGTCTAGATGCTTGGACTCTTGTTGTGCCAGGCTTAACCCATTCCTCTTGCTGACATTTCTTAGGGCCTCCTGTGCCAGGAATTTTAGCACCAACCTAGTTACTAATTTGGGGAACCACTGATTGTCACTAGTCTCCCCTGTGAAGTTCTTATAATTTTAGAAAGCTGGAAGCCCTGCGTTGGATCTCTATCTACGTGTGCTGGCCCCTTCTTTTTCTGTCTTTCATGTAGGACTAGCCTCTTTCAGGTGCTATATCAATGCTCACCTGGAACAATGGGGAGGACTCGGGGTATCTGCTAGTGTGGCCATCACTACATCAATGACAGGAGACACTCAGAAGTACTTGGGCTTGGTGTGAGGTCCTGGGAAAGGTCACATGTCAGAGCTGGGAACCTGTCCTGTGTTCACCATTGATTGATGTTTGGACCAGTGCCACACCTCATTTCTTACTTTTCATTTTTATTTCTTCTGTCACACTCCAGCCACACTTTTGTGACTCTCACATGTGACTTGTCACATGTTGTTTCATTGCTCCCTTTGCAGTGTTCAACATTTGACCTATATGTAAGATGTTGTGAGGTCTGCATGTATCCTTAAATAGTCCTTGAACTTTAGCATTTCTTTTGTATCAAGTATTTCTAGGTCTGGGTACAACATTTGACACAGTGCTCACCTGTCACCAGTAGCCATGGCCATGTTGACTTGGAGGCCTGTCTCTCCTCCCTGCTCTGGTCTGAATGTTTGTGTCCCCACCACGTTCTGTATGTTGAAAACGTCATGCCTAAGGTGACAGTATTAGGAGATGGGGCCTTTGGGGTGATTAGGTCATGCGGGAAAAGCCCTCATGAATGAGATTTGTGCCCTTATAAAAGGGACCCCACAGAGCTTCCTAGTTCCTTCCACCACGTGAGGACACTATGAGAAGTCTGTGACGCAGGAGAGTGCAGACTGATCTATGGGTTCCAGTCTCTAGAAGGGTGAGAAATAAATTTCTGTTCTTTATAAGTCAGCCAATCTGTGGTATTTTGTCATAGCAAAATAAGACTGAGACAGTAACTTTTCCTTCAGTCCTTACCTATTGTCAGGGCTCTCTCATGGGAGCTATGCAGGTCCATCTCTGCACAGCAGACATTCCTCTCTCTGGCTCTAGCCTTCGGTGTGTCATTTCTGATGGGGCTGCCCCTCCTACCAAAATCATCATGGACTTCACCAGCATTTCTCTGCTTACAGGTTGTTGGCATGGAGTCCAGGATGAGGAGACACCTTCTGAGCAAGATGTTTCTGTAGGAGTGTCACCGGTCAGGACTCCAAAGCCAGATCCATCCTCCAGGAAGGCCCAGCCCTGTGAGATATATGGCCCACTCTTGAAAGACTTTTTGCAGCTGCTTGAGCATGACAGAATGTTCTCTGATCCCAGACTATACTTTGGTGGGGCAAACCTTTTCCACACCAGAAGGAGCAGATTAGAGACAAACTTTCCAGAAGGGGTGAGGGGCAGCCTTCATTTCTGACCAACAGCAGCGTTCACATGGCAGAGAGGACCTTGACATGCAACAGAGACAGAAAGGACTTCTCAGGCAGCGCAGGCCTTCTGCAGCAGCCGGCCCCTCACAGTGTGGGGAAGCCACACAGGGACACTGAGTGCAGGGAGGCCTTTGGTAGGGGACAGAGTGATTACAGGTGTACTCAGTGTGGGAGAGCCTTCAGCTGAGAAAAGATGCTTGTTGAGCACCAGAAAATCCACACTGGAGTAAGGCTTTATGAGTGCAGCAAATGTGGGGAATTCTTCAAGTACAATGCTAACTTCATAAAACATCAGAGAATTCACAATGGAGAAAGCCCTTATGAGTGCAGAGAATGTGGAAAATTCTTTAGATATAACTACAGACTGGTAAGACATGAGAGAATTCACACCAGAGAAAGGCCATATGAGTGCAGTGAATGTGGGAAATCTTTCATGTACAGCTCAACATTCATTAGACATCAGAGAGGTCACATTGCAGGAAGGCCTTATAAGTGCAGTGAATGTGGGAAATTCTTTCAGTATAACTCCACACTCATTAAACATCAGAGAGTTCACACTGGAGAAAGGCTTTATTTATAAGTGCAGTGAATGTGGAAAATTCTTTAGGTACAACTCTGCATTCATTAAACATCAGAGAGTCTACAGTGGAGAAAGGCCTTATGGGTACAGTGAATGTGGGAAATTCTTTAGGTACACCTCCACACTCACTAGACATCAAAGAATTCATACTGTAGAAAGGCCTTATGAGTGCAGTGAATGTGGAGAATTCTTTAACTACAAGTCCAAGTTTATTAAACATTGGCAAAATCACACTGGAGAAAGGTCTTACGAGTGCAGTGAATGTGGGAAAGGCTTCAGGTACCACTGTAGACTCATTAGACATAAGACAGTTCACAGTGGAGAGAGGCCTTATGAGTGCAGCGAATGTGGGAAAGCCTTTAGCCATAAGAATGTACTTCTTCAGCATCAGAAAACCAATACTGGAGAAAGGCCTTATGAGTGCAGAAAATGTCAGAAGGCCTTCATTAGGAAGTCCTACCTCATACATCACCAGAAAATCCACAGTGAAAACTATATGAGTGCCCTTAATGTGGCAAACTCTTTAGATACAACTCCAACCTCATTCAGCAGAGAATTCACAGTGGTCAAAAACTTATGAGTTCAGAGAATATGGTAAATTCTTTAGGTACTACTCCAAACTCCTTACACTGGAGGAGCACCTTATGAGTTGATGTTGGAATGGGCCTTATGAGTACAGAAAATATGGGAAATTGGTACAGCTCCCCACTCATTAGGCATCAAGAGTTCACATTGGAGGAAGGCCTTCTGAGTGCAGTGAATGTGGATAAGTCTTTAGGTGAAACGTCAGGTCCATTGCACATCACAGATTTCACAATGCAGAAAGACCTTGTAAGTACAGTGAATATGGGCATATGTTCAGCCAAAATTTCTACCTCATTCACCAAAAATTTCACAACAGGGGGAGTGTTGCAAATGGGGAAAGACTTCAGCAAAATATCTGCTGTAATCTATCCTTAATAGTATCCTAATACAGTATTTTTTTTTTTACATTTTACATTTTTGATTGTGGCAAAATACATGTAACAAAGTTTACCCTCTACGTTTTTGTTTTTGTTTTTGCGGTACACGGGCCTCTCACTGTTGTGGCCTCTCCCGTTGCGGAGCACAGGCTCCGGACGTGCAGGCTCAGCGGCCATGGCTCACGGACCCAGCCACTCCGCAGCATGTGGGATCTTCCCGGACCAGGGCACGAACCCATGTCCCCTGCATCAGCAGGCAGACTCTCAACCACTGCGCCACCAGGGAAGCCCTACCCTCTACCTTTTTAATTGTACAGTTTAGTGTGTTTACAAATTCAAGTATTTGTGCAACTAATCTCCAGAATTCTTTTCATCTTGCAAAAATGAAACTCTATACCCATTAAACAACATCTCTTCCTATGCCCTCTCTATTGGACCTGTCTCTATGAATTTTATTACTCTGGATAATTTATATAAGTGTAATCATACATTTTTCATCTCTTTGTAACTGGCTTATTTAGCTTAGCATAACTTCCCCATGTTGAAGCATTTGTCAGCATTTCCTTCTGTTTTGAGAAGGAATCAGAATTGACCCACCCAAGACATGGGGAAGGGTGCTGATGGAGTCAATACTACCTTGCCAGATATGATTTTTGTAGAGGAAGAGATTTAGATTTTCTTAACCCCTTTATTGTTGTACTGACATACAATAAACGGCATTTATTAAAAATGTAAGATGTATTTTCACATGTGTGCATAATGGGACCATCACCAAAGTCACGATAATAAACATGTCTGTCGTAGAGTTTCCATTGGCCCCTTTGTATTCTCTCTGTCAGCCCTAGCCAACCTGCCATCTCTAGGGAGACATTATAGTTTTTTTTTCTTTTTTCTTTTTTTTTTTTGGCTGTGCCACACATCTTGCGGGATCTTGTTCCCTGACCAGGGATTGAACCCAGGCCCTCAGCAGGGAAAGTGTGGAGTTCTAACCCCTGGACCTCCAGGGAATTCCCAATATAGTTCTTATTTTCTAGTATTTTATATAAATGGAATCCTATAGTTACTCTTTTATGGCTGCTTTCACTAAGTGTATAAATATGTATTTAGTGTTATCCCTTTTGTGTGCACAAAAGCATGGCATCATATAAGAATAAACAAGCCTCTGTTATGTAGTAAAGCTGTGTGTTCTGACAGGCACTTTGAGAAAAAGTTGTTTAAAGTGGGAAAGTGAAGTTTAAGTAAATTTAAATTCAATTTCATAGGAAATTAATATCTTTAAAAATTTTGAACCATGTGCCTCGTAAACAAGCTTCCACCGACACATCTTTCTAGATTTTTCTTATTTGACTTCTTTTTTCTTGTAGTGTCTTTCAGCTATGTCTTTGTGTCATAAAAGTTCTTAGCGCATTTTTAAATCATTAATCATTTTGTTGTGGTTGTGGTAAAATACACATAAAATTTATCTACCATCTTTAAATGTTCAGTGATGTATCTTGGCAGGAGATGGCATGTGATAATTCGCTGTCCTTTAGAGCTAGGCTTCAGATTTTGAAAGAAATCTTAGTAATAAATATCATTTCAATAAAAGTGTTGTTTGCTAGGTTGGAACGCGATCACTGATTATCAAGGCAGGAAAGTTACCTGTCTCCAATTCTTCCTCATGCCCTGTCTGGGGTCTTTTCTTGCATATTCAATATCATGAAACAGCCTCTAAAATTTCAGTCTATTTGACAGTCAACAAGACAGCTGACAACTATGTGTGGACATAGAATGTCATGATATAGTGTGTCTGTTTCGGTGTGTAGATTTGGGAACTTGCTGTAGTTCATAGAGTCTGAAATTACAGGTCCCTAATCTTTGTGGGCTTTTCCAAGACTGCTCTCCAAATCTGGGTGCGATTTAAGAGTAAGCAAGGCCTGTCCCACGTTTGGAGCAGGGAACTCCTTTTCCCAGTGTCCCTGAGGGTGCCTCTTGGCTTTTAATAGGCCAGGTAGGAAGTAACTCATTCTGTGAGAGATAGTAGGTGGTGTTAGCAGCGGAAACTACATTACCCAGAAGTCTCTCCGGTGGGCGGTCGCCGCTGCACAGCCTTGTGGGTAGAGTAGTTTCCACTATGGGTGTGAACCTGTGCTTTCTCAATGTTGGTAGTTCCAGATTGTGGCTAAAGGCCGAGCGAGGGCACGAAGGGCTCTGGGAAATGCGGTTCTTAGGCTGTAAACCCGGCAGGGCTTCTCTGCCTCTTTAAGGCGTTATACCCAGATTTCCTTGGAGTGTAGTCTACGGCAAGTCACAGAAATGTTTAGAGACATATTATTTCAGACTGCATGAATCGCAGCAAATTTCCAAAGACTGCACATAGAAAGGGATCCACCATACCATAATGTTACTTGTCATCCTCTCATAGCTGTCGGCTATCTTGCTGCTTGTCAAAAACACGTACACTCCCGCTTTTCATGAGTTTCAGTAGCTTCGCTCAAGCACAATATAAAAAGCCCCCAGACAGGGCTTAGGATGGTGAACTTGGAGAAGGGATGTCTGGAGGCACCAGAAAGGGTGACGATGTGCACCTGATTCCCACAGAAAACATCCTTCCTGCCTGAATAGTCAGTGATGGTGTTTCAACAACATTGCTATTTAAGATAATATTACTTCATGTCTGAGATATACACCATTTTGGGACTTCCCTGGCAGTCCAGTCGTTAAGATTCCACGCTCCCAATGCGGGGGGCATGGGTTCGATCGCTGGTCGGGGAACTAAGATCTTGAATGCTGCACAGCAGGGCCTAAATAAATTAATTAATTAACTCTGAGGTTACTCCATTTCTTTTAAGAAATGTGAAACCTCTCTAAAAGAACAGGGACTTATCACATGCCATCTTCTGCCAGGACAGAATATTTCTCTCCTGAGAATTTGACCACGTGTGCAAAGGGGCCATCTTATTCGTGACATAAAGGTTTGGGATTCTGTGATCTCATTTTCTTGCTGGAAAATGGTTTGTCATTTCAACTGTAATTGCAGCAACAGTATACACAGGGAGTTGAGATTATCTCTGGGAAAACAGTTGTTAAATGGATATTACTAAATGTTATTAATAATAATTTTATAGGTTTTCAAGGAAAGTGGCAGAAATGGTTCTAGAGAAATTTATCTGTGAGAGTGGAGAAAAAAAAGGTAAGAAATCAATGAAGTCTGAAAAAGAGTCACTGAGTCTGAGAAGTCAGAGAATGAAGCTGAGATTTCAAGGCTTGCTGAAACCTTAGCCACACTCAGAGTTTGGTTCCAAAATGTGATTTTTTTTTAAAATACTTGAAAACATGATGCATTAACAGCTTGGAGGGAGAGGTAAAGACAATATTTAAAAAGAGTTGCCAGAGAGGTAAAAATGAATAAAGAAGTTGTGCTGTTGTGTATTTACTGATATACAACTGTTCAATGAGCACTAACAAGGATTCAGGTCCAAAAGTAGGTGCATGACAGACATCAGGAATAGGACTACCAGCTGTTCTGCATATAGAGCACACATCCTGTATCCTGTATTGATACTGTCAGAATGCCCTAAATATCCTGTATTTAGCTTTTTACAATATATTACAAAAACTCAGCAGTTAGAGCTATTTTTCTCTCACTGTAATTGGCAGTTAAATCACTTAGTGGCAACATTAGCTCATAAACATAGCCCCAGAAATAACCTTCTGGACAATGCCTTCTGGTCTCTCCTTAGGGTCTGGCTAAGGAAGAACAAAAGAGGGGACTAATAATTAAAGTGTTTATTTTTCATAACAGGAAAGCAAAGACTGTTCTTTAGCCCAATTCCAAAATGTTGAACAAGAAAACATGGTTTTTTAGAGATAACTTCACATAACCTGTGAAAGCCAGCCAGTCAGCAACAGCCTCACCCCAGTAAACTGAAGCTTCTGAAAATTCGCAAATAATTGATAGTCCCAACCTTCTAGAATTCAGCCTATCAGTGTTCAGGCCCCAGTCCTGAAAGACAGCCAATCAGTGACAGCCCCAGCCCCTAGGTAACAACCAATCAGTAAGTGCCTCACTATAGCAACCTTGCTTCTGAAAGTCCTAGTCAACAGTAGTGAGCAAAGTAACACACCTGGAAGTCCATCAATCATTAAACATGCCCATTTCTGAAAGTCTGCCAATTCCTGAATGCCAGACTTCCCAAAAGGTCCTATGAGAACCGCTCTGGCTTTTTTTGAGGTGACTGCCTGACAATTAGAGCAGGCAGGCAAACAGAATGTTCCCCCTCCTTTTTTTTTTTTTTTATCAGATACCAAGTTCAATTCACTGTTAGTTCACAAGTTTGAAAACCTTTCAACGGTTCAACCTGTTAGCAGTTATGAGTTTGGACTTGTAACAGACAAACTGACACACGTGAGATTTCAAAGGCAATGTTTTCTATTCTTGCTGAAATTGCTATTATCTATTTTTTATATTTACTGAATATAAAAATGCAAAATGCAAATATAAATTTTGTGATGGGGCTTCCCTGGTGGCACAGTGGTTGAGAGTCCGCCTGCCGATGCAGAGGACACGGGTTCGTGCCCCGGTCCAGAAAGATCCCACATGCCGCGGAGCAGCTGGGCCCGTGAGCCATGGCCACTGGGCCTGCGCGTCCGGAGCCTGTGCTCCGCAGCGGGAGAGGCCACAACAGGGAGAGGCCCGCGTACCGCAAAAAAAAGAAAAAAAAATTTTTGTGATGAATTTTCTTAAGAGTGGTTATTTATTAAATGTGGTAAAAGTCCTCTTTGAGGTCTCTGAATGATATACAATTGTTCATTCAATATTGAAAATGATGGACAGATGTAAATCAACATTACTAAAGTTAAGCATGAGAGTTATATGATTTCCTCAACTAGTATTAAAGCAAGTGAAAAAGTAATTGTTATGAGAAATTCAGATTAAGAAGGGAAAATAGTAACAGGAGAAGTTGTAAGGAGCTTCCACACTGTATATAATCAGTCCTCCAGCTCACACTACTTTTGAGCCTGTGTCTCACTAATCAACGTTCAATGGACAAAAAGAACAAGATAAAATTGGATGTATCCACTGTAGAAACTATGTTACAACCTATTATGTTTACTGTGGAAGTCCCACTGAAATGTGGTTCACGCTGTCACCGCAAACCCTAGCCTTCCACCAGGTGCAGTACCCACAGATGTCCATGTGCCTTGCTGCTCAAGGGCAACTTGAGTCTATGACGACGTGGTAAATCAGCAGTAGGTCTAAACTCTGCTCTGTGTTGATTTTCTTGGCTTTTTGTTCTCAGTTTGACACGTAGACTTTGTTGATAGTTCCCTGTTGAGATACTTGGGTGAATCAGGCTATTCCTTTTCATACCTTTTTTGATGTCCTTTGAGTTACTGGTTGTTTTTGTTTTTCCTGTGCTGTCTAAAAATGTAGTTTCTCATGAGAATATGAATCACAGGGTAGAACACAGGCACTGCCCTATAAGCCTGTTGTTCAGGCCAGCCTCACAGACCAGTGGGTTTGCAGTTCTCATAGTACTGGAGGCTACATGGACAAACTTTCTTGCAGGTTACCAATAAACCAAATGAGGTCTCCTTCCATCTTAAAACTGTTGTATTGAGAGCTGGGCTATAAGCTAGAGAGAGCATTCTCTCTGGTTTCCGCATGCCAGGGGAACACGATGGGTCTGTGTGGTGAGGAGCCAACCATCAGGTTAGGGACTTGAGGTCCACAAGCATTCCATACCTACTGATCACTGCCTGCCCTCTGGGGTGGTCTAAGTTTAAATCTTCATATTCTTGTTAAAATCCTAATTCTTGTGCCTGTGTTTCTTTTCTTTTTCTTTTCTTCTTTCTTTGTTTGGCTGTGCCAGGTCTTACTTGCAGCATGCATGATCTTTTTAGTTGTGGCATGCAAACTCTTAGTTGCAGCACCAGGATCAAAACCGGGCCCACTGCATTGGAAGCACGGAGTCTTTTTTTAAATAAATAAATTTATTTATTTATTTTTGGCTGTGTTGTGTCTTCATTGTCGCACGTGGGTTTCCTCTAGTTGCAGCAAGTGGGGGCTATTCTTTGTTGCGGTGCACGGGCTTCTCATTGTGGTGGCTTCTCTTGTTGCAGAGCATGGGCTCTAGGTGCACAGGCTTCAGTAGTTGTGGCATGTGGCTCAGTAGTTGTGGCTTGCAGACTCTAGAGCACAGGCTCAGTAGTTGTGGCGCACGGACTTAGTTGCTCCGTGGCATGTGGGGTCTTCCTGGGCCAGGGCTCAAACCCGTGTCCCTTGCATTGGCAGGTAGATTCTTAACCACTGCGCCACCTGGGAAGCCCAGGAGCACCGAGTCTTAGCCACTGGACCACCAGGGAAGTCCCTTCTGCCTGTGTTTCCGAATAGCATAACTGTACCAAAGATGATTTGAGCCTTCAGTGGCCACTCTGGGGGACACTTGATTTGAACAAAAGGGTTAATTTGTAAGACATCTTTGAAAATAAAGGAAATAAGAATTCTCAGGCCCAATGGATAGTATTGTTTCTTAGTATGCAGAGGACTCCAAATTAAATTCTGAAATAAAAGTTACATCACTAAAAGATTCTTTGCCCAAAACTAATGAGCAAGTTGACAAACTCAGCAGGAACAAAGGAGACTTATTCCCCTGTAAAGCCACCCTCTCCTTGTCCTGCAGTAGCCTCCCCCATCCAGCGCTCCCACCCCCTTATCCTTCTGATCTCTCTCCTTAGCACGTCTCCCCCTACTCTCTCCCTTGTTCAGACCCCCTACTGTAACTGAGCAAAAGCTAAACTGACATTGGGTGTTTGCAGCAAAGTAAGGGTTTGTTGCAGGGCACCAATCAAGGCAGTGGGAGACAAGTCTGACACCCACTGCAACTGGGTGTTTGAGTTGTGGGGTTTTAGAGGGGAGGAACAAAGAAGCTGGGGTTAATCGTCTTGTGACGTTTCTTAATCATAGTTTCAGGAATAAGAATGCCTATTGTTTACGAGTCTATGGTCTGGTGGTCCATGACCTGGAAGTTCTGTTAGCTCATCTTGCCCTGGAGAAACACCCCGGTCTGTACATTAACGATGTTATCAACAACGGCAATTTTAGTCATCTGACTCTGGTTGATTAGGGTTCAGTTAGCACAGGACTGAGGTAGAAAGGGACAAGAAAGGGAAGAGAGTTTTGGATAGAGAGGTTAATCATAAACTCAGCAGGGGAACTCAGTTTTAGGGGGACTCAGTTTCATCACCTTTTCCCAACTCTTATAAAACCCCAAATGCCAGTTACCTCTAAATATCCACCCCAGCCATGAGTCAGGCATGCAGAAAATTTTAGAATTTAAACCTTGTACCTGAGCTGAATTAAGAGGTATAACTAAAGATTCTTTTCAACTCAAATAAGACAAGAAAGTAATCATTAAAAAGTTTAGAATTCTTTAGGGTACATCTGACCAAGGTCACCTAACTTACACAACTTTTATACATGGTGGTTGGAAGCTAAGATGCTAAATCAAAGGTGACAAAAGCTGACTGGACTGACCAGGAAGGGACTGACGGGAGTTCTCTTTCCACAATAAGCCTGAGGGTCATAGAAAGTTCAGGAAACTAGGTCCAAGTCTCCTGAAAGCTATACCTGAAGTATTAACAGCAAAAATCCACTGTAATTTAATCATTAAAACAAAAATACTTTTAAACTATAAGAGATTTTCAGGACAGACTAGAAAAAATTCCTAATTTCAACAGTTGGGAGTCACAGAGGTGCTTATGTAAGAGCAGCTGTTTCATGTCATTTTACCAGTGGTGTTAAGTTTGAACTTGGAGACCTAATTCAAAAACAGAACTTAGAATAATTAGACCCTTTAGCTGAACTATAAAACCTGGCAGCTACATATCTACAAGACAGATCTGAGGAAAACATGTGTCCCTGCAGATCAGCAGGGGCTAAGGGGCCCATGTCCCAACCAACCACCTATTGACAAGGACACTTGTAAATATTGTAAATAGAAGGGACACTGGAAAAAAGGTTGTCCCATCTTATGAAGAAAAACCAAGACAAAGAAAACCCCTCAGGGGCTCCCTGCTCCCTATGCAAGGGGCCCGGGTTCGACCCCTGGTCAGGGAACTAGATCCCACATGCTGCAACAAAGATCCTGTGTGCCGCAACTAAATGCCCGGAACAGCCAAATTAATTAATTATTTTAAAAAAGAAAATCCCTCAAATCAGAGCAGTCAGGGTGCTTTGAGGAAGGAAAAGTGGCCAATAACCTGCCATATCCTTTAAGCCCTCAAGATGAGTTAATTATAGATGATCATCCTCATCAATTCCTGGTAAGTATGGTTGCTATTTTTTCTCCATTAAACACCAACAGCTTAGCTCAATCTCTTCCCAAGAGTGGAAGGTATTTCAAATAACCCACAGATTTTCCCCATTTCAACTGAAAAAGCCATTGACTGAAAAAGCATTGACTGAAAAAGCATTGACTGAAAAAAGCCATTGACTGAAAAAGCAAAAGCATTCTTCCCGCTCTGTGATACCATCCCTGCAAATTTAATAGAAAAAGTTATTAAACTGTCAAAATCCTATAGGTAAAAGAAGAAATTACAAGGAAAATGTTACAAACATAAATATTTTGAACTAGATGAAGATAAAAATGTTACGTACAAAAAATTGATATGCTACAACTAAATTAAATGATTAGAGGGAAATTATAGCTTTAAAAAGCTTATTACAGGGCTTCCCTGGTGGCCCAGTGGTTGAGAATCCACCTGCCAATGCAGGGGACCCAGGTACGAGCCCTGGTCTGGGAAGATCCCACATGCCACAGAGCAACTAAGCCCGTGCGCCACAACTACTGAATCTGTGCTCTAGAGCCTGCATGCTGCAACTACTGAAGCCCGCACACCTAGAGCCCATGCTCTGCAACAAGAGAAGCCACCATAGTGAGAAGCCTGTGCACTGCAATGAAGAGTAGCCTTCGCTCACTGCAACCAGAGAAAGCCCACGCAGAGCAACAAAAACTCAATGCAGCCAAAAAAAATTAAAAAAAGAAAAGCTTATTACAAAAGAAGAATGATGTCAATAACCTAATATTCCATATTAAGAAACCTGGAAAATAAGACCAAACTAATCCCAAAGCAAGGATAAGAAAGGAAATAAAGAATAGAACAAAACACGGAAACAGGAAACAGAAAAATTTTTTTAAAAATCAATGAAAGAAAAAATGTTGGTTGTTTCAAAAGATCAACAAAATTGACAAAACTCTAAGTTGGCTCACAAAAAAAGAAGACAACAAACTAACAAAGTCAGGAATGAAGACACTACAGAAATTAAAAGTATCATAAGGGAATATTATAAACAATCCTATTCCTCCCAAATTAGACAATTAAGTTAAAATGGACAAATTCCTAGAAGACACCAATGATCAAATCTGACATAAGTAGAGAATGTATATAGGACTATACAAAGTAGTTTTTATTGAAAATCTTCCCACAAGAAAATTCCAGGCTCAGGTGCCTTCACTAAGGAATTCCAGCAGCATTTAAAAAAGAAATATCACTGATCCTTCAAAAACTCTTCCAGAAAAGAGGAGGAAACACTTCCCAACTTATTCTATGAGATCAGAATTACTGTGATACAGCAGCAGTCCCCAAACATTTTGGCACCAGAGACTCGTTTTGAAGAAGACAATTTTCCAATGGACCGGGTGGGAGGGCTGTTGGGGGGGGGGTGGTTCAGGCGGTAACACGAGCCATGGGGAGCAGCAGGTGAAGCTTCGCTCCCCGGGTGCCCTCCCGCAGCTCGCCTCCTGTGGTGCAGCCCGGATCCTAATAGGCCACGGACCGGTACCAGTCCACGGCCCGGGGGTTGGGGACCCCTGTGATACAGAGGTATCAGAAGAAAACAAATATACAAACTCATTATTGTTCATCTATATAGATGTAAAATACATTAACAAAGTATCAGAAAACTGTCTCTGCAACATATACAAAGGATTATACAACATGATCCAGTGGGATTTGTCCCAGGAAAGGCAAGGTTGGCTTAACATTTGGATATCAATTAATGGAATAAACCATATAAATAAAATAAAAGACAACAAGAAAAAACCCCCCAAAGCCACACGATGATTATCACAATAAATGGAGAAAACTGGAACAGAGAGTCTAGAAATACATCCATGCTAATACAGTCAAGTGATCTTTGAAAAGGGAGCAAAGGCAAAGGAATGGAGAAAGGATAGTCTTTTCAACACATAGGGCTTTAAAAAAGTGACCCAGACACAGATCTTACACCTTTCACAAATATTTTCACAAAATGGATAATAAACCTAAATACAAAACTATAGAATAGGGCTTCCCTGGTGACACAGTGGTTAAGAGTCCGCCTGCCGATGCAGGGGACACGGGTTCGTGCCCCGGTCCGGGAAGATCCCACATACTGCGGAGTGGCTGGGCCTGTGAGCCATGGCCGCTAAGCCTGCGCGTCCGGAGCCTGTGCTCCACAACGGGAGAGGCCACAGCGGTGAGAGGCCCGCGTACCGCAAAAAAACAAACAAAAACAAAAACAAAAACTATAGAATACCTAGAAGATAACACAGGAGACAATGAAGACCTTGGGTTTGGCAATGAGTTTTTAGATACAACACCAAACCACAATCCATGAAAGAAAAACCGAGTATTTTGGACTTGACTAAAATTTAAAAGTTCTGCTCTGCAAAAGACACTGTTAAAAGAATATTGAAAGATATTCGTCATATGTCGTTAGGGAATTGCAAATTAAAGCAACAAAAACATACTGTTACTACACACCTATGTGAATGGCAAAAATCGAAAACACTGACAACACCAAATGCTGACAGGGACATGGAGCAACAGAACTCTCACCTACTGCTCATGGGAATACAAAATGATACAGCCACTTTGGAAGACAGTTTCTTACAAAACTAAATATACTCTTACTATATGACCTAGCAAATCATGCCTTGGCTTGAAACCAAACAAACTGAAATCTGAGGTCTACAAACTTATGTCCTCCTACACACAATGCATATTGCAGGTTTATTCATAACTGCCAAAACTTGGAAGCAATCAAGATGTCCTTCAGCCAGTGAATGGATAAGCAAACTGTTACATCCATACAATGGAATGTTATTCAGTGATAACTTATAAGCAAATCTTCACAGCAGCTTTATTTGTAACAGCCAAACGCTGGAAATAACCCAAACATCCACTAACAGGCAAATGGATAAAAAACCAATTGTAGTATATCCATACAATGGAATAATACTCAACAATACAAATGAACAATTAATACATGCAACACGATGGCTTAATCTCAAAATAGTTACGGTTAGTGAAAAATGTCAGAGTCCCCACTCCCCAGAAAGTATATACCATGATTCTATTTATATGAAATTCTAGAAAATGCTTGCTATTACTTGTGAACTGTGGGAAAGGGGGCCAGAAAGGACTGGGAGGAAAGGATTATAAAGGGATACAAGGAATCTTTTGGTTGTGTGGGATATCTCCATTATCTTGATGGTGTGGTCTCATCAGTATTTACACATGGTGAAACATAACACGTTTTACACTTTACATATTCAGTTTATTTCATGTCACCATACCTTAATGAAGATGTTAAGAACTAAATGTTCCCTATGAAAACCCATATTTACCATTCCTCTTGGAAAGTCACATCTGCCAACTGTTCTGGTTCTAGCATATCCCTCTCCCCACAGTTTAGGGGGATTAGCCCTGCCTCAGTATCAGCAATGAAGTCCACGTCCACTTCAGTCACTAGAAATGTTGGCTGGGTCAGAGAAGCCTGATCCCTGGATCTCTCATCAGTGCTGGGGTTCCTGCCTGTGCAGTGATGGCCATAACATCAACAGCCCAGGGAGGTACAGGAATCCACAAATCTTTAGATTATTTACTGTAACAGTGCATTGGCCGCAGGAGACTCAGACATCTGAAGGTCCTGAGAATTTCTGTACACTTTCATGCCATACAGCCAAAATCACATGGATGTTTATAGATGCCACTGTTAGAATAGACACACATCCTCTCACTAGCCACAGTCATCCCCACTCCATTATATCAGTGTTTCTGTACCAACTATGATTCCTACCTTGCCCTAAAGGGCTAAAGCCTTCCAGTCAATGATACTTGCCTATGAGATTCTGGACATCAGGGACTGGCTCCTGTACAGGTCCAGGAGACAGAAATCCCTCAAAAGTGCTGGGGAATATGGGATATTCCCTAGGAACAAAGGACCCAATTCATGTTGCTTCCACAAGTACTGGAGATTTCCACACCAACTGTGCCCTCCTCAGAATGAACTCTGGGCTCACAGTAAATCCTGACTTCGAAGCCACAGGATTAGGTGCATAAAGCTCTTCAGACTTTTCTAGCAAGCCTTGGGCAACAATGCAAACTAGGCCAGACTAGACTGAGAGCTGTTCTCTACCACCCTGCTGTCCCTTCTGAGGCACATAACATTGGTGTCAACATAAGGTGTTCCTCCCTCCATGTCAGTAAAACCCAATTTTTTCTCAATCCATTAGACACAATGAACTGACCTCCCGTGAGTAAAGACTGCCACAGCAGGCCTTTATCACTGCACAAACTAGAGTAGCACAGACAGGGAGTTCCAAAGTTGGGTGACTTGGGAGTAAGATAAATAAGTCACAGCTATCATGTGACAGTCAACATTGTCCAGGAAGAAGTGAAATCGTGTCTGGAAATCCCCAGTAGACTCTGGTCCTTTCGGCCAGAGCTAGATCATGGTCACTCAGTACCCAGTCATGGGGAAGGAAATGAGGACCTTCTGTGCACTCAGAACATTCACAATCCCCTAGAGGGATCAGGAGAGACAGCACAGGGCTCCACCTTTCCTGAGCATATTGGAGTAACTGACAGACACTGTGGGAACTTAACAGCAATGAGATGGCTTCCACCACAGGCACTGGCAGTGATATAACTGTCAAGAGCCCTGGACAGTTGAGGAAGTGCAATGCACCTCATGAGAGCTTCTCACCTATGTGGTACTTATCGGGAATCTCCCTGGGGTGGATGTACGATTGTACAAGGTTGACCTGCTGGCTCCCTCACAAAGGGCACTCACAGAGCTCTTCTCTGGTGTGAGTCCTAATACCTTGAACAAGGATACAGCACATTTTCTGCATTCATAGGGCCTTTCTCTAGCGTGAACCTTCTGGCTGCTAAACATGTGTAACAGATGCAGCTAAAGGGCCATCAAAACTGTTGCATTCATGAGGCCCTTCGCCAGTGTGAACTTTCTGGTGCCGAACAAGATGGGAGCTTCTGCTATAGGCTTTCCCACATTCACTGCACACGTAAGGCTTCTCTCCAGTGTGAACCCTCTGGTGAAGGATGAGGCTAGAGTTGCGGCTAAAGAATTTCCCACATTCACTGCACTCATAAGGCCTTGCTCCAGTGTGGACTTTCTTGTGCTGAACAAGGTGGGAGCTACTAATGTAGGCTTTCCCACATTCACTACACACATAAGGCCTTGCTCCACTGTGAACCCTCTGGTGTAGAATGAGGCTAGAGTTGTGGCTAAAGCATTTCCCACATTCACTGCACTCATAAGGCTTCGCTCCAGTGTGAATTCTCTGATGCACAATGAGGTTGGAGCTATGGCTAAAGAATTTTCCACATTCGCCACACTCATAAGGCCTTTCTCCGGTGTGGATTTTCCGGTGCTGTACAAGCGTGTCTTTACGGCTGAAGGCCTTTCCACACTCACTGCACTCATAAGGCCTTGCTCCAGTGTGAATTATCTGGTGCTGAACAAGTGTGTCTTTGCAGCCAAAAGCCTTCCCACATTTGCCACACACATAAGACCTTGCTCCTGTGTGGACTCTCCTATGTTTAATGAGGCTGGAGTTATGGCTAAAGAATTTTCCACATTCTATGCACTCGTAAGGCCTTGCCCCAGTGTGAATTCTCCAGTGCTCAATAAGGTGAGAGCTTTGGCTAAAGAATTTCCCACATTCACTGCACTCATAAGGCCTTTCTCCCGTATGAAATCTCTGGTGCTGAACAAGTGTGTCTTTACGGCTAAAGGCTTTTCCACATTCAGTACACTTATAAGGCCTTTCTCCGGTGTGAATTCTCTGGTGCTGAACAAGGTGGGAGCTTCTGCTGTAGGCTTTTCCACATTCGCTGCAGTCATAAGACCTTTCTCCAGTGTGGACTCTCTGGTGTTGTACAAGCGTGTCTTTGCGGCTGAAGGCCTTCCCACATTCACTGCATGTATATTGTCTTTTCCCATTGTGAAATTTCTGGTGGGTTTTTAGGTGAGACAGGTGAATGAAGGCCTTTCCACATTCCTTACACACATGTGATGTTTCTCCACTATGAATTTTTGTGTGATGAATAAGAACTGATTTCTCCTTGGACAGATTTCCACATGGTAGGCACCTAAAAGCTCGCACTTCAGCCTGAGTTATCTGGTTGTCAAGGAGAGTGAAGGTGTTCAGGAACGTTTTCCCATTGTCACTGCAATTGAGAAGCATCAGTTCATCATGGTCTCCCTGGTGTCGCCCGAGTCTGGAGCTTTGTGGAAAAGGCTCCATGAACTCGGCCTTTTTGCATGGACTCATTCCATTGTAAGTGCTTTGGTACTGGAACAGGTCAGAGCTACCTGGCAAGTCCATCCCTTCCTCCCTGCAAGTAAAAGGTCTCCCTAACATGTGGACAGCACAGCTCTTCACAAGTGAGGCCCCATCATCACCCCTTCTGACAGGATTCTTCCCACTATATTGCTTCTGGTGCTGATAAAAGTTTTCACTGAACAGGAATCCTTGCCCACAGGGGTCACATGTGTACAGTTTCTGTGCAGGGCATGATCCCTGGTGTTCAGCCAGGTGCAAAATGTCTTTCAAGAGTGGGTCACATATCTCACACGGCTGGGCTTTCTGGATAAATGGACATGACTCAGGAGTCCTGACCTCTGACACTCCTTCTACAAAAACGCTCTGCTCAGAAGGGGCCTCCTCATTGTCTGCTTCACACCAACAACCTGAAATCAAAGAAATTCTAGTGAAGGACATGTTGACTTTGGTGGGAAGCAGCAACTCCATCACATAGGTATGTGTGACATACCAATGAATGAGTCCACTGGCTTTTGGCAGGATGAGGGAGCCAGGATCAGGAAGGGCTCACTGTCAGTCATAGGCCTCTAAAGATCACAGTATGAAGGAACTCTAACGATGGGTAAAGACACAATGATGTTGGACAGTACTAGAAGTAGAGGCGAGGTCTCCAACTCACTCCTCTACAAAAGCGTTTCAGCAGGGCCTCGGATGCTGGTGTCAGGTGAGCTCTGTGCAGAAAGCTGTGTCCAGGCCCAGGAAAATCTGATTGCAAGTAAGTAGCTGGTTCTTAAGGACTACATATGGATATGTGCACAACTCATGACACATTATAGTAGCCAGTGTTGCTGAGCACTGTGGACGAAGAATGAGTGAGAGACATGGAGGCCAGAGAGGTGGGGAAACAGCCAAGGGATGGAAGACAGAAATGTCAAGTGCCAAGAACGGGGAAGGAAAGGGAGAAGTGAGGTACTGCTATGTGCCTTGGCAAGAAAACACTGGTGAACACAAAGCAGGTTGATGGTACGATGTGAACCCAGCCCTAAGATCGCTCTCTTTCAGCTCCCATGCAGCAGGGCCAGGCCCTCTCTGGCCTCTCTCACTGTGGCTGGAGTCAAGGCTCCCTGTCAGGAACCCGGGGCTTCCTGTCCCTCTCCAACTGGAAAACTACATGTGATCAGGAAGATGGAAGTTGTAAAAAAATCATAGGGCAGATGGGTGGCCCAGGTAGACCCATTCCACAGAGAAGAAGAGAATATGTTTTTAAAAAAGGAGAGAGAGAAAAACCCAAAGGAGGATTTGGCGGAACATCCCTGTGTCTGCCACAAGCAGTGACCATGTCAGTACCTACAATTCCTGGCATAGTCATGCCCCAGGAAATCTCAGCCAGAGGACAGGGGCAGAACATGGACACAGAGGCATCATGGATCTGGAAGTGCCCAACCGGGGCAGAATCTGTGAAGCAGACTGAAAGAGCCCTGAACTCCTAGCCTGATCCTGAAAGACTTTGGGCAGAGGTGTTGGGACTGCTCAGCGAGGGAGGGGACACCACACACGGCCCAGCCTCGGCACCCACAGTGCCTACTCTGGGAACCAAAGAAGGGAAGGAGAAGAGTCACTGATCTGGCTGGACCGAAAGACCTGCCCCAAAGGAAGTGGGGAAAAAGCAAACCCCAAGGACACTGGAGTGGGCATGAGGGCCTGTGGAAGGCAGCCTCTCCGATGGCCCCCAAGAATGCCTACCTCCCAGTATTCCCGCCCCTGTGTAGGCCGCTTCCCTTGACCATAGGCGGGACTGATTGACCCATTTGAATAGGGCAAAAATGATGGGATCATTTTCTCCAAGTCAGGTTAGAAAAAGACCAGTCATCATCCTGGACATTCTCTCTCGCACACTTGCTCAGAGAAGGCACGTTATGAGGTGCACTACATGTTATGAGGTGCACTACAGAAAGGCCACCATGACAAGGAACCGAGGGAGGCCTCTGACCAACAGCCAGTTGGAACTAATTCTCACAGTTCAACAAGCCGCAAGACACTACATCTTGGAAACACAAAACATGAGTGAATTTGTAAGTGGATTCTTCCTGAGAATGGCCTTTAGATGAGAACACAGGTTTGGCTGACAGCTTGACTGAAACCTCATGAGAGACCCTGAGTCAAAAGCACCCAGGTAAGCTGTGACGAGCAAGGTTCCTGATACGCTGAAAGTTACATAACGCATTTTAATTGTTTTAAGTCACTAACTTTTGGAGTAATTTGCCATGTACCAATAGATAACTGAAACAGGGACTTACCCAGCGAGGCCACAAGTGCAAAGTTCTCCAGCATCACATCACGGTACAGGAGTCTCTGAGCTTCCTCAAGGAGCTCCCACTCTTCCCGGGAGAAGTACACGAACACATCTTCGAAGGTCACACAGCCCTGCCACGATGGGGACAATTGAGCCCACGGACAACAGGACTCCCCAGTCTACCCATTAACCTATCCCACCCCGGTCCTCCCCAGCCTCCCAATTCAGAGGCGATACTAGGCCTTGACACAACTATTGCCTGCTCTCTCCTGTCCCTCTGATCACTGTGTGCAGCCCAGAGCAGAACCAGGCAGGTGGGCAGATATATATTATATAAGCTATGGGTCTTGCATGAAGGGCACAAAACACTCTCCTGCTGCCATCCTCAAGAACATGCCTCCCAGAAACAACTAAGGCCATCAGGTCACACTCCTCCCAACATGTGTCACTCTGAACCACACTTTCCTCATATCTGGGACCACACCCCATTAACACTGACAAACTTCTGATCCACAACATATGCACCTCCAAGGCAACCCCCACTCCTGAAGCCACTCTGCATACAGTATCCAGGAAGTACTCATGTCTTTATGACAGGCACCACTGCCACCCAGGTGCCTGAGCACGATGCCAAGTCCTCAGGAACCAGTTTCCACTTTCTTTGCCACCATCAACACTTATGTGGACTATTGCAGTAAGCTCCTCCCTCATGCCCACACTCCATTCTCAATTAGAAAGCAGCCAGAGGGAGCCTGTTAAGATCCGATTCAGAGCATCTCTCTTCTGCTCCAAATCGTCAATGTTTTTCAACACCATCAGAATAGAAACCCAGCTCCTCAGCCTGCCATTCTTGCCTGACTCCTGGCCCTTTTCCCAATGGACATAATGAAGACCTGTGGTTCCTTGAGGACTCCCAACTCAATCTTACCTCCAAGCATTTACACATGCTGTTCCTGGGTCTAATACACCCTTCCAGTCCTCATCCCATTGGCTACCAGAAGCAGGAACCTCTTCATATAACTGTTGGCTTAGATTCAGGATACTGGGCTAGAGAGGACCCCTCCTTTAAGGCCCCCAGACTCAAGTGCAGGGAGAGGGACAGGTGAAGAGTCCCAGAATCTCACTATGTCTCATCAGAAAATCTCCAACGACCCTAGTTTAAAAACATATACAAAATCCATACACCTCTCTAACCTCCACTGCCACCACTCTGGTCCACCTACCATCAACACTCATCTGGACTATTGCAGTAGACTCCATCCTGGTCTTCCTGCCCACCCTCAGGCTTCCCCAATCTTTCCACTCTGCTACAAGAGGAAGCCTGTTAACACCTATGTCAGATCACCTCCCTTCTCTGTTACAAACTTTCTATGGCTCCCGCCACCATAGAAAAGAGGCCGAGCTCCTCAGGCTGCCATTCCAGGCCTGATCCCTGACTGCCTGCTCTCTATTCTCACCAAACATAACAGAGACCTGCAGTTTCCTGAACACTCCTAGTTCATTCTCACCTTCAAGTGTTTGTACCAGATGGCTCCTGGGCCTTGGAAACCATTTCACGCCTCATCCCATCAACACTGGGAAAGGGAACCTCGCCACATATCCACCGTCAAGGACCGCCCTTCACCGCCTTTATACTCAAGAAAAGGGAGCGATGAAGGCGAAGTGCTGAAAGCCCTAGAACACACCATCCCTTACACCTGAAGCGGTGAGGGCTCGAGGGACCCTCCACTCACCTGAGCCAGGTCCATAAGCGTCGCGGCCGCCATGGGATCCTCTGAGCAGACCCGGTTCGAGAAACTGGCGACTGGAGCGGGCTCTGCGGGAGCAGCCGAACGCCCACCCCACACTGGGCGAAGTGGCCTCGGGACGACTATCGCACTCAGAGCCCCAGGCTCCCCCTTGTAAAAAGGCGCTCAGGCTCAGGGTGCCGCCTCTGGAAGCGGACGAGGACGGAGGGCGGGTGAGAAGGCCTCGGGAAGAGCGCAGCCCCGGCTGACACCTCCGCGCAAGACGGCCCGTAACACGACGGGGACCATGGATCCTAACAACGGCGCGGAGGGAGATCCTATCCTTTCTACTGTCCTTCCCGGTTAGCTTCCGAAGAGCCACACGGAAGGCGGACCCCAGCCAGGCCTCCCAGCCTCCACAGCCACTCTAGACAGCCCTGGCGCAAGCAAAAGACGTCACGGCCGCGACGCCGGAAGTCCCGCCTCTGCCGGCAGGGGCGTCAGGAAACGCCCATCTTCCGGACTGTCATTGGCGCAGCGCGGATGCGCCGGGCACAGACTTATGGGTAAAGGAATTTGTGTCCTCTATCCAAGCAGGTAAGGGGTACTTTTCCGGCTCTCCCCGATAGCAGTGCGGAGGCAGGTAGAGGGAGAAAGGTCGGGGAGGAATTGGGTCGCGGAGGGCCAGAGCTCTTCTTAAAGGCGACGCGTCCAGATTTCCGTGGTCACCTGTGACAAAGCCGCGTCCCCCGCCGTCTCCAGCAGGTGGACCATTCTTTCATCCTGGGAGAACTGCTTCACCTCCGAGTTTTGGGGACTGAGATTTAAATTGAACGATGAAGGGAATTCCCTGGCCCTCCAGTGGTTAGGACTCCACGTTTCCAGTTCGAGGGCGTGAGTTTGACCCCTGGTCGGGGGAACTAAGATCCCGCAAACCGCGCGGGCCGGCCAAAAAAATAATTGAATAATTAATATCCCTCCTGCGGTCTTCGGGTAGTAACATATGGTCCTCCTATTCCTTGCTACCCAAAATTGGGTTAGCAGCACTTGTGAACTTACTGAAAATGCAAGTTCTCGGATCCAACCTACACCTTCCGACACAGAAACCCCCCGGAGGTGGGAGCTCTTATTAAAAGTCATGACCACCTCCCTCCCCCAAAGTAGGACAACTAAAATGGAAAAATACTACAACCTACCTCATGGGAAGTGAGATAAAACATGCTTAGCATAAGGCCTGCTGCTAAATACACACAAGCTATTATTGTTATTATTCATCATCTCCACAAGTTTCTCACATATACAGCTATAGGAGGATGTCAGAGGCCTCTCTTTGCAGAATCACTGATCACGTTTTTTAAAACAGAAAATACAATCACTCCCTGAGTCAGCAAGTAGCGTTATAGATAATGGTAAAAATTTTGCATAGAGCACACCTGTATACCTGTAGGTTCATTCTACTTTTTTTTTTAAACATTAGATGAAGAAGTCTTGTCAAAGGGATGCATTTTTACAGACCGTATGATTCAAATTAGAACTATGAAGACTAATTGCTCTTAGGCTTAAGTGGGCAGTAGAGTTAACACAGTTTCATATCATGGTATACTTCATATGATGACATCATAGTTCATGTCTAATTCACAAGAACAAAGACTCAAACTCCTCCTGCCTTCCTCTCTAACTCTCAGGGCAGGCAGACCTAGGTACAAATGTATGATCATGACATGGTCCAGTCTGATATCTAGTGGCTCAGGGTCACCAGGTCTGGTCCTCCTTCTCTTCAGCTCCCAAAGGAGCAATAATTCGTGGGGAGGTGTGAAAACTGCAAACAGTGAGGTCCAAAGAGGCAACCCCTGGAAGGAACATAAATGAGAAGATAAACTGAAGACACATTATTCACAATCACTCCTGCCCATTTCCATTGGCCAAAATTTATTTGCATGGTCCCAAATTAAATAAGGGAAGCTGGGACATGACTGTCCTCTTAGGTGTCCAGGAGGAGAAAACAGTATTGGTGAATGACTAGCCAGTTTCTAGCACAATCCTTGATTTGATCACCAGACACCCATTTTTTATTCATCTTCTACATTCTACACTCTTACACCCTCATTCATGTGACCAGATCATAATTTGTTTAAGCATGTTCCCATTTATGGTTGAGTGAGTTGTTTCAACCTCTTGGCTGTTATCAATAAAGTTGTTATAAACCTTCATGTATATATATTTTGGAGAAAAAAAATGCCCTAATTTCTAATGGGTATACGCTTAGAATTGGAGTTGCTTGGTTATAATATATACATATGTTGAAATTTAATGGTAATCTTGACACATAAGAGTTAAAACTGAAATTAATGAAAGCACTGTGAGAATTAATTGGCATGTGGAATTTACAGTAGAGACTGTTGGATATATTATCATCATTTGTAAATTGTGTGCTATGCATCCTTTATATCTGTAAAGTTTGTAATGAATTTATGTAATCTGTGTGCACTTTCTTCTTAAGAGCAGGTGTTAAACATTTATTATCACATTCCTATGTGTACAGATCTGATTATCTGCATTTGGGAACGCCTGTGTAATTGTGTATGTGACCGAGTGAGCTCTTGTGTGTCTCTCTGGATGGCTATACCTATTTATGTATGACCATTTGTACATCTGCTTCTGTCAACATGGCTGTGCAAAAGTGTCTAACTTTGGCTCTGTACATCGAGCCCTCTCTCAATGTACCTGTTTCCGCTGTCCCTGTGATCTCTGTGTAGTCTTTCTGTGTGTCTAGGAGTTTCTTTCTCTGTGTCTCCATACTCTTTCTGCATGCCTGTGCCCGTGTCTGCACGTACATGTTTGTGCCAATGGGTGCATCTGCCTTTTGCCCATGCATGTCCCTGTGAGCACCGTTCTTGGTATGTATGGGATTTGTGTGCACACGTGTCTGGGTGTCTATGTCTGTTTTCATGTGTGTGTCTTTAGTTAATATAAATATATCCTCTCTATTCTGTTTGTGTCCTGGTGGGAATTTGTGTGTGCATCTGCATAGGATTTTGTGTCCCACATATGTGTCTGTGCACATCTGCCGATTCATTTTTGGGGAGTCCTATGTGTGATGGTCCTGTAGGGTCCACTCCTGGTCTATACATGTCCCACGGCGTGTCTGGGTGTGCCCTGCGTGTGCCTCCCTCTAGGTGCCTATGCTGACCCCATGTCCCTTGTTCTGCCGTAGCCCAGTCACCATAAGGGGACCTCTTAGTGCCACTCAGGCTCTGCAAGCAGTTGGGCACTCCTGGAACAGGGTGTCTGCTGGGATATCTGTGCCCTCAGCTTGTCCCAACTCAGAATTCACCTGCTCTGAGAGGCATCTCTGACAAGTCCCCAGGCCCTGGCCTCAGAGTTCCCTACACTGAACTTTCAATTTCTCAAGTGCCCCAGGATCACTCCCACACCCCCATCACTGCACAGGATGTTCCCTCTGCCTAGAACTCTGTGTGTGGTGCTGATCTGTATTACAGGTTTAAATTATATGCCATGGAAGGGGTTATGACTGGAAGGGGGAAAGCAGAGTTCAGGGGGATCCTGGGGGCCAGGCTGCTGGTCTGGCACTCACCTCTGAACTCTGGGTTTCTCCTGTTGAATATTGTTCACCTAAAAGAAAGACTGCCATATATTGCTCCAGCAAAGATTTGCTTACTCAGGGTCAGCTGAGAATTGTAACTTGGAGTCTGCAACCATGGCGAGCCACCAGGCAAGGACCTGCACAGCAAAGGTAGAACACTTTTATAGAGGTAAAAAGTAAATTAAGAGGGCTGTAGTAAAGAAAGAGTCGAGGGCTTTTCACTGGCTGAGTCCTTGCCAAGAAAGAGGAGGAGTCTTTCTTCTTCCTGTTGAGCTCTGCTGTCAGTTGCAGGGTGTGAGAGTTTCCCCTGCTGGCCTCCTTTTTTTTTTTTTTTTAATGTTTTATTTTATTATTATTATTTTTTTGGCTGTGCCACATGGCTTGTGAGATCTTAGTTCCCAGACCAGGGATGGAACCTGGGCCCTGGCAGTGAAAGCGCCGAGTCTTAACCACTGGACCGCCAGGGAATTCCCTCCTGACTCTATTTAACCTAGGTTTTTATTTACTATTTTTTACAATATAAACAAGTTCTCAGAACACCAACATCAGTCAGGGCCACTCAGTGACCATGATGAAATGAGACAATGACAAAACCACCCTATCATCATATCTGAGCACAGACAACCAGAGTCCTGTGCAAACAAGCAGATAGCCCCCTCTCCTGGGTAACATGAGTGACAGCTGCATCTTCCAGTAGCTGCTGCTTTAGTGCCGCTGCCTTCCCCTGCCTTGTAAATAACAAATTTCAGGATATCTGATCATAAAACCAACTCCGTTTCCTGACAGCATCCAGTTCAGACCAAAGCTCCATTTCCTTAAACTCTTCTCCAAATCACTGAACACAAGCCCAGAGCCTAGAAAATGTCCTAACACCTTCATACTGAGGGCCCCACATTTCCCACGGTGTGGTAACCCACACTGCAGCACACCAATAAACCTCACTGCTCCACCACAGGTGTCAGTCACGTTCCTGGTGCTGGACGCACTAGCACCACATATCTGCAGACCCGAATGACCCCCAAACTCCAGACTGCACATCCAACTAGATCGACCTTTCCTCTTAGATGTCTGACACACATCTCAAACTGCACGAGTACAAAACCCAACTCATCTCTCCCTGCCCTGCTCTCACTGCCCACCCCTCTCCCCTCTACGGCTGCAGTGACTGTCAACTGGTTCCTGCACCAGACAATGCTCTTGTCAGTCTGTGTTGACACCTGTTACCTTTGCTGGAGATGTTCTTCTGCGACTCCAACCCTGCCTGGGGGTCCTGCATCATTCAGGGGTCTCCACATCAAGCTCTTCCTTCTTTCTAATTTGCTTCCTAAGCTTTAGTTCAATGTCTATCTTCCCATTTTACACACAAGAACACTGAACCCCGAGGATAAGTGACAAGACCAAGGTCATGTGGTTGGGGATAGGCATGGTGGAGACAGGCTGCAACCCCAATCAATCCCAACTCCAAACTCTGAAGGAAATAAAAACAGGTTTTTAAAGAGATATATGCACTTCCATGTTTATTGTAGTTCACAATAGCCGGGATATGGAAACAACCTAAGTGTCCATCAATGGATGAATGGATAAAAATGTATATATACCTACAATGGAATACTACTACTCAGCCTTGAGAAAAAAGGAAATTCTGCCATTTTCGACAACACAGATGGACCTTGAGGATGTTATGCTAAGTGAGATATGTCAGACAGAGAAAGACAAATACCGTACAATATCCCTTATATGTGGAATCTAAAAAGACAAAACAAAACCAAAAACTGAACTGGAAAACAGTAGAATGACGTTTACCAAAGGCTGGAGGTGGGTGAGGGGATGGGAGAGGTGATGATGTTTAAGGGTACCTACTTACAACTAATAATTCCTGGAGATGTAATATAAAGTACAGGATTACAGACAACAAAACAGCATTATAAACATTAAACTTGCCAAGAGACAAGATCTTATTTGTTCCCACCACTAGAAGAAATGATACTTCTGTGGCACAACAGAGGCTAAGGCTACAATGGCACTCATACTGCAATATAAATGTATTGAATTAAATATGTTGTACATTCTTAAACTTACACACCGTTATGTCAATTATATCTCAATAATTAATGAATAAATTAAAAAATGAAAATGAAGCCTTAAATGGTTTTAAGTGGTACACTAAAATGTACCCATTCATAAGTGTGTCCTTATCTCCTTAGATCTAATTTTAAACAACATTCTTAGTATCCTAATTTCTTTTAAGTTTTAAATGCTTCATAATTCAAGGCTTCATATAAGACAATATTTTGTAACAAATAAATATTTGCAGGGCTGTTCTCAAGTGTCCAGCTCTCCAGCTCTCCTGGCATGGCATGGCAGACAGTGCATATGTAGTAATTTAGGTGTTTACCTCTCAAACACTGCTCCTCCCCTGCCACCCAATAACAACAAAAAACAACCAATAAATTGTCACAAGTTTGTCAGGAAAACTGGAAAGAAGTCATAAATATATTTCTTTTCCTGTTACATCTACTTCTTTTCTTCTTCCTCCCTTGTTTTTGTCCTTTAAATATTCCTGTGGTTGCTTTTTCAGTGTATACTAAGGGTAGAGCTATAGCTGAAGATTTTTGAAATTGCACAATAGTCACTGGTTCTCTCTCCTTTATAAATTCTCAGGTGCAAAGTCCTAGGATGGGTCCATTTCCAGTATGACTCTTTAGATGACAATAAGTGATGATTGGCCTCAGAAGATTTTCTCACAGCAATGACACTTACATCGTTTCTCTTTGGTATAATTTCTCAGAGTAAGACGTTTCCTCTGGTCAGATGATTTTCCTTAGGAGTTACATTCGAAAGGTCTTTCCCCAGTATGAGTTCTCTGATATCACAATAAGTCCACTTGTGAAAAGCTTTCCCCCATCTCTTACGCTCATATGGTTTCTCCCCAGAATGAATACTTCGAGGCTTGGTGAAGGATGAATGAAGGCTGAAGGACTGTCCACATTCACTATATTCATGGGGTTTCTCCTCAGTGTGATGCTTCATGTGTTGAGTCAGGGAAGAGCTGTTGTGAAAGGCTCTCTGATATTCTTACACTCAAAGGGTTTCTGTCCATTGTGGATCCTATTAGGCCAGATAGAAAAGGGTGAATGAAGGCCTTTCCACATTCATTGCACTCAGGGATCCTCTCCTGTGAGAACCCTCACATGATGAGTGAAAAAAACAGCTGTCAAAAAGGGTTTACCTGCATACTTTGCATTCGAAGTGACTTTTTCTGGAGTGTGAAATATTATTTGGGACAAAAACAGACCTGACACAAGAGACTTTCCCACATTCTTTGCATTCATAAGGCTTCTCCTCAGTGTGAATCTGTTGTAGCTGCATGAGCTCTGACCTGCAGTTGAAGGCCTTCCCACAGTGGAAGCAGTCACGTGGTTCTGCTAAGCATAAATCCTCATGAGTTGACCGAGGTCTGCCCTCTTGAGAAAGGCACGTCAACGTTTGTTAAACCATTTCCCACATTTCTTCCACTTGCAGAGATTCTTCCCTGCGTAGATCATGGAAGCTTTACCTGGTCCATGTTGAGTTCTGTTCATGAAAAGCATCTCCCGGAGGATTGCTCTAGTAAAACTCCTGAGTGCAGATTATCATCTGTCCTCACACCATTGTGTTCAGAGCTCATCCTCCGGAGAAAACTCTCCTTGTGGGAAACTGTCCCTGGGTTCTTCCTGCAGTTCTAATGGCCCTCACTGTTTCCTGGTTTGCCCCCAACAGAGAGTTAAAGAATCAAATGACCCTGGAGCAACATTCCCTCCATGAGGGCAGCTAAGAAGCTTTATGGCCTGAGGTTGTGCCTTCTGGCCTAACGGGAATCCAATACCCAAAAGGGCCTATTAGTGAGGACAGCAGAGAATAAGCTCCCAACACTCCGGTGTGGCTTCTCCCCACTGTGAGGGGCCAGGTGCTGGCCAAGAAGTTCTTCTGACCCTCCCTGCAAGCGAAGGCCTTCTCTGATACACTGGATCTACAGCACTTCACAAACGAGGCCTGGATTTTCTCTTCTGAAGACTCCACTCCACTGCTTCTGCATCCAGTCAAGGTTTAAACTATACAAAAAGTCTCTCCTCCATGATTCACATGTTGGGAGTATGAGTGCTGCCCAGATGGTGTTCCCTGTGGCTCAGCCAGGTGCAAAAATGTCTTTCAAGACTGGGCCACACATGTCACAGGGGTGAGCCTTTCGGGTGGAAGGATCTGCCTTGGGAGTTCTCATGTGTGACACTCTCACAGAAACTCCCTGCTCAGAAGGTGCAGCCACATCCTCCACTCCATGCCAACAACCTGAAAAAAGATGAATGCTGGTGAAGTCCATGTTCAGTTAGTAGCAAATGGCATCCAGTAACAAATATGTGTCTGATACAACTGGCAACTAGTCTATGGGACTATGGGCATCATAGGGGACCCAGAATCAGGATGAGGAAGGGCTGCTGTGTGCTGTGGGCCTCTAAAGCTTAAAGAATGAAGGACAGGTTTCCCTGGTGGCGCAGTGGCTGAGAGTCCACCTGCCGATGCAGGGGACATGGATTCGTGTCCCAGTCCGGGAAGATCCCACATGCCGCGGAGCGGCTGGACCCGTGAGCCATGGCCGCTGGGCCTGCGCATCCAGAGCCTGTGCTCCGCAACGGGAGAGGCACAACAGTGAGAGGCCCGCCTACCGCAAAAAAGAAAAAAAAAAGAATGAAGGAAACCTTGCAGGAGAGGATACCAGGATGGGATACAGTGTGAGCAAGAGAGGCATGCTCTCTGAATGACACTTTGCAAATGATCTCCCAGCAAGGCTCCTGGTTCCTTGTGACAGGTGAGTGCTATGAAAAAGGGTCTAACCAGGACCAGAAAAATCTGGCCAGATAGAACATTTAGTGTTCAAGGAAAATTTAAGGATATGTGCACATCTCGTGACACGTTAAAAGAAACCCAGTGCTGTAGAGTTCCGCATGGAGCAGCAAGAGAAGAGCAGATAAGATGTGCGACTAGAAAGGGGGGTGGGACTAACAGGTACCTAAGGTCAGAGTAAAAGTGACAAATGAGCAAGGCATCAAAATTGGGGAAGGAAAAGTGGGATAAGTTTCGCCACTGGTGTTGCCACCTAAACACTAGTAGACGTGGCACAAAGTGCTGGTATAAAGTGAAGCCAGCCCTGGGCTTCCCTGGTGGCGCAGTGGTTAAGAATCTGCCTGCCAGTGAAGGGGACATAGGTTTGAGCCCTGGTCTGGGAAGATCCCACATGCCGCGGAGCAACTAAGCCTGTGCACCACAACTACTGAGCCTGCACTCTAGAGCCCACGAGTCACAGCTACTGAGCCCACGTGCTGCAACTACTGAAGTCCGTGCTCCACAGCAAGAGAAGCCACTGCAAGGAGAAGCCCAGGCACCGCAAGGAAGAGTAGCCCCTGCTCGCCGCAGCAACGAACGCAACACAGCCAAAAATAAATAAATAAAATAAATAAATTTCTAAAAATATAAATAAATAAATAATAAAATAAAATAAAGTGAAGCCAGCCCTGATTCCCGCACCTTCTGCTCACCAGGCCTAGGCCTCCTCCAGGTCTTCTCTGCTGTGACTGGAGCCACGTCTACCTTCTCAGGCACCCTGGGCTCCCCTCTGGCTCCAGCTGGGTGGCTCCATGAGACCTGGAAACCGCAAGTCCTGATGGGAAGGAAGAGCTGGTGAGTGGTCAGCACTGACCCAGGGAGACACTCTCCGCAGAGAAGATAATTAAATACTAAAAAAAGAATCTTGGAAGAGGGCTTACAGGAAGAGCTCAGTGTTCACCACAAGGAGTAACCATATCAGTGCCTGCAATTCCATGTCAGACCTTGGAAAATTAGAGGAAGAAGGCAGAACTTGGGCCAGGGATTTGGACAGACACCTAGCCAAGGAGCGGCCAGGCCATCTGGAATCTCTGGGGCAGAGGGGAAGACTGCAAAACTTCTCACCCCCAAATTCTTCATCTCAAAGCTTTGGGGCAGTACAGGTTGGTGGTGCACATCGCCCAGCCCTGATACTCACACTACTTACCCCAGGGAACCAAGGAAAGAAGCCGTGCCGTGACAGAACTGTGAGACAGAACTGCCCCTTGAGAAAAACAAAAGCCAGCCCAGGAAACTGGGAATCATGTCCTTGTTAACTCCCTCCTGCTGAGTGTTGGCTGGACCTAAAAATTACTTTCTAATGAATAGAATATGGCAAAAACGATGAGATGGCACTTGCGAGATTAGGTGATAAAAATACCAGTTTCTATCTTGGATGCTGTTTCTTGCTCATTATCATGGCTATCAGCTGTCTTGTTGTGACCTGCTTATGGAGAAGACAACATGGCAAGAAACTGTGGGAGGGTTCTGGCCAGCAGCCAACAAGGAAATGACTAGTCTAACCAGGTGAGCTTTCAGATCAGATGGCAGCCCTGGGCAGCTTGCCAGCAAGGTCATGAAAGACCCTGAGCTAGGGGTATCCAAGCAGGATATGCCTGATTCCTGACCGAAACCAACTGTGAGATAAACGTTTGTCTTTCCAATGCACTTAGCTTTGGAGTAATTTGCCATGTAGCAACACATAACTAAAACAGAGACTTACCCAGTGATGACACAAGTGCAAAGTTCTCCAGCATCACATCACGGTACAGGAGTCTCTGAGCTTCCTCAAGGAGCTCCCACTCCTCCCGGGAGAAGTACACGAACACATCCTCGAAGGTCACACAGCCCTGCCACGATGGGGACAGTTGAGCTCACGGACAACAGGACTCCCCAGTCTACCCACTCACCTAATCCCCCCACCCCGTCCCTCTCCTCCCCGGCCTCCCAGCTCAGAGGCGATGCCAGGCTTGGCACCACTAGTGCCTGCTCTCTCCTCATGTCCCTCTGATTACTGTGTCCAGCCCAGAGCAAAACCAGGCACGCGGGCAGACAAAATACTATCTCAGCTGAGTATGGCATGACAGACCTCAAACACTCTCCTGCCAGCCAGTCCTCCTGGTGTCATCCAGAGCCTACCCTCGAGGCACAACTACACTTAGGCTCAGCCTTACCCCACAAGCCCCCAGGACTTGGGCCTTAAGGCTGTCTGTTCACCCTCCTCCCCGGTCTCCCTGCCTCCTCCCTCACTTCCACAGTCTCCACTGTGCAGCCAGAGGAAAGCTTTCCAATGAATTATGTGTTAAATCACCTCCACCTTCTGTCCAAACTTTCAGAAGGGAGTTCTAGCTCCTCGGGCTGCCATTCCAGGCCTGACTTCTGCCCGGCTGCTCTGTTCCCTGATCACTCCCAACTCAGTCTCACCGAGTATTTGCACATGCACTAGGACACCGTTCTGATATTTACTCCCTTGGTTGCCAGTACAGGAAACTATGCATAAAATCCTTGGTCTGAATTCAGTACCCTGCGCCACAAGTGACTCCCTCCAGAGACTCCACGACCAAGAACTGGGAGAAGAAAAGGCAGAGTCCCAGGACACCATCAGCTATCGCAAGGGGCGGGGACCATGAGGGTGTGGCCCTGGGTGACCCTCCACTCACCTGCGCTGGATTCATCAGTGCTGCTGCACCTGCCACCGCCAAAGGACCCAGTGGGCTGAATGGGGCCCTGAGAGGCGGGAGACCAGGGCGGAGTCACCTCGGGCTGCGTGTCACACTCCGAATCTCGCTATGAAATGTCAAACGCTCGAAAGGCCCAGGCCGCCGCCTTCGGGGGCCCTGTCAACGGAGCGCGTGAGAAGACCCGGGAAACCGTGAGGTCCCGGCAGGGCCTGGCAAACACGAGGCGCGAAGTCGCCTGTCCCACGGACGGGGACACAGTGTCACAGTGAAGGAGCCGGGGCTGGGGGCGTCACGGCTCGGACAAGGTGCGGAGATAGCCCCCGGCACCTCGCTCTCCTTCCCCGTCCTGCCCTAGAGATGCGGCCCCAGTGCAACGCTCGAGTCCACGTGGCCGCCGTCCAACCAGCACCCGCTCACGGACGGATGTTCTCCTGCAGCGAGGCAGGAAGTCCCGCCCCGAAGCCGAAGGAAACGCCCCCCTCCTAGGTCGTGATTGGCCTAGAGCTGGGGGCGGTAGCGCCGGTGGCATCCACTTTTGGGTTACGTAGTTAACGCCCAGCCTGTGCCCACGCGCGTGCGCCATTTCCCTTCTCCATGGCGACGGCCCAGCGGCACCGCGGGAAGAGACTGGGAAATAATTTAGCTCCAGGAATCCTCATACGGGGTGGGGCGGGGCTTCGCTTCCTTTTAAAGAAAAGTGCCCAGATTTCCGTAGGCCTGGGGGTAATGCCCGGCCCTCCCTAATCGTGCCACCGCAGGACCTGGGAACCTGTTAGCAATGCAAGCTCTGGGGCCTTACCCAGACTTAGAGAATCAGAAACCCTGGGGACGGGGCTCAGCACTCTCTGCTTTCAGGAATCCTGGTACCGCTCATTCAAGTTTAAGAACCATGGCTCTACTGTGACTAGAATGAGAAATACTAAGTCCCTCGTGGTTATTTACATAAAAAGTGCCTATCTCATAGTTCACGCTCAGTAAATAAGAACGATTATTATTACTGTCATTAGCATTAACATCACAATGCTTTCACGTACAGGGCTTGGGAGGATAAGTCAGGGATACCTCTTTGCAGGATCCTTGGCGTTATTTGTGAAAAAGCAATGATTCTTTGACGTGGCAAGTAGCCTCATAGGCATTGATTAAACGCTTTACATAAAATCATACATTTGTATGTACTACTTGGCATATTTATTTCTTAAAAAGCACCTCAGGAAGGGTTTGTTTTTTTTGCCATGCCGAGTGCCATGCAGGATCTTTGTTGCCCGACCAGAGATTGAAGCCGAGCCCTCTGCACTAGAAGCGCAGAGTCCTAACCACTGGACCACCATGGAAGTCCAGGACGGCTTCTTAAACTACAGGTAGGCATGATGCCCAAAGAGTTGCATCATTACAAATAAAGCCACATGATTCAGATCTTCAGAACATCAGGACTAACTGTCCTCAGGTCTAACTGGAGTGGAGCTGATATGGTTTCATGTTTGTGACATAAGATGACATGTCATCTAGTTCACAGTAACTGGGGCCTCCCTCTCCCTTTCCTGTCCTCCCCTTGACCTTCAGGACAGGTAGACCCAGGTACAAATATGTGATCAGGAGATGGCCCAGCTTGAAGCTTAGAGGTTTTTCAGGTCATCAAGTCCTGTCCTCATCAAAACACCATCAACCCATCTCCTGAACCTACAGTACGCAATGGAGCACTAAATCCTGGGGAGGTGTGAAATCTAGAACCACTGAGGAGATTCCCAGAATGGTGCACAAATGCAAGAACAGTTAAGACACACATTCACAATCAATTCTGCCTGTATTCAACTGGCCATGTCTCATTCACATGGTCCCAAAGTTAACTGTAAAGAAAGCGGAGACACGCTGTCCTCCCAGGCATCCAGAAAGAGAAAATTGGGGTTGTTAATCATCTAGTCAGTTTATGTCACAATCCATCAACCTGGTCACCAGATACATATTATTTCTCCTATGCATTCTACACTGTCATCCTTTTATTATTCCAACAACTCAAAACCCCATCTAATGACTAAGCCCATCTCACCGTTACAATTTCTAGGGTGTGTTGTTCTTTGTATCAGGTTCAAGTACTGTTCCTTAACACCAGGAAACTATCAACACAAAATAAATCGTCTCCACTCACACCTAACATATAGTGGGGTCAGGGACATAATGGAAGGACATGTGAAAGTGCTGAAGAAATAACCGCCAACACAGATTTCTATACTCAACAAAAGTGTTTTTCAAAACAGAGCACGAAATATGAGAATCATAATAGAAAACTAACCCACACAAAATGAATCCTAAGGTTAAATTTAAGGCCAGAGGAAAGTGATCCCAGGTGAAAAGTCTGCAGTGACAGAAGGAATGAAGATCCAAGAGAAGGATGCACGTGTGAATCAATACAATTGATTCATTATCTGTGTAAAACATGAAAAACATCTCCTTGTTGAGAACAATAAAACTACCATGCAGGGGCTTCCCTGGTGGTGCAGTGGTTGAGAGTCCGCCTGCCGATGCAGGGGACACGGGTTCGTGCCCCTGTCCGGGAAGATCCCTATATGCCACGGAGCGGCTGGCCCCGTGAGCCATGGCCGCTAAGCCTGTGCGTCCAGAGCCTGTGCTCCACAACGGGAGAGGCCACAACAGAGAGAGGCCCGCGTACCGCAAAAAAACAAAACAAAACAAAACAAAAAAACCTACCATGCAATCCTCAATAATATCCCTTACATCGTGCAAAAGGAGGGTAATGGTATTAACTCTATACTTTTTTGTGTTAAAGACATTATAATTTTTAGCTTAAGCAATAATAAAATAGGAGTATATACATTCCCAACTAAAAGCAAAGTTTAGAATGTAAATAATCTACACAAAATTTTAAAAGAATGTATATAAGACACAGAACTGAAGTAAAGATAAGCACACAACAGGAAGATGCATCATACAGGAAATGTATATGGAATAAATGTTTGAATTAGTAGTCAGTAGTTTTCAGTGGGTTGAAAAATATACAGCAATATTCAGTTTATAAGTCACAGTTCGAAGATATGTTACAGAAATAAAGCAAATAAAAATTTGGAAAATATATACAATTATTAAACAAAAACATAAAAATGTGTATTTGTATCTGAAAAATAGATACAAGGAAGAAAATAGCAGGAAGACATTATACTTTAAAATTTGTACACAATTTTAAACATCAATTCAATTTACAGAAAACAATTTTACTATAAGAATAAAGAGTTAAATCTATAAACAAATTAGAATATTTTAATGTTATCTCAGTAATTAATTTTTATAAGGCAGGAATAACGTTGGTTATGTTCTGTTAGGTTCATACACCAAAATGCATAAATCTGACCTAACAGATACATATAGAACTGCATACACCAACTGCAGGATGTTTGCTTTTTAGCACAAACTGAATATAGGTAAAACTGACAATATATAGGACCATAAAAAAAAAAATCTCTAACTTGCATAGAATGTAATAAAACAGACTGTAATAAAACAGAGACTGAAATAAAACAGGACAGAGAATAGAAACAGAAGATGTGATTGAAAACATTTAAAGATATAGGACCACAAAAAAATTCTTTAACTTGCATAGAATGAAACAAAACGGAGAATGAAATAAAACAGGACAGACGTTAGTAACAGAAGATGTGAATGAAAACATTTAAAGATGTGCTTGGAAATTAAGTTATGAAATACGAAATAATCCATGCCTGAAGGAAGCAAAGATAATCAAAACTGGAGAACATGTTTTTTGAAAATAATGACATCCCCAATGCCAATTTGATGGGCTTTTTGGGGTTGTTTTCTTTGTTTGTTTGTTTTTGCGGTACACGGGCCTCTCACTGCTGTGACCTCTCCCGTTGCGGAGTGCTCTGGACGCGCAGGCCCAGCAGCCATGGCTCACGGGCGCAGCCGCTCCGCGGCATGTGGGATCTTCCCAGACTGGGGCACGAACCCGTGTCCCCTGCATCAGCAGGCGGACTCTCAACCACTGCGCCACCAGGGAAGACCTGATAGGGTTTTTATAAGCAGTATAATGGACAGCAGTCCAGTAAGTTAGGAGAAATAGATGGGATCTGCCTTTGTCTGGAGAATATGGGCTTGGGCTGGTCACCTGGCTTCTCTGCACCTCAGTTTTATAATCATTAAATTGAAGGGGTCTCTATGGTCCTTTAAAGTGTTCAAGCCCTATTATTCAAAGCATAACCTTGTTTTTAAATTATTATAGGATATTCAACTTGAGACTTCACTTTACAATGTTTGAGAACTAATGACATCCCTATATATTCTCATGAGATGCAATTAATAAATTACATTAAAAGGAATCTCCAGGCCCAAATGGTTTCACCAGAGAATTCTACCAAACATTTAGAGAAGAAATAAAACCAATTCCTCAAAATCTCATCCAGGTTGGGGGGGACGGGGTGGGGGTGGGGGAACACTTCTTAGTTCATTTTGGGAGGCCAATATTACTCAGATACCAATAACAGTATAAAAATAAATAAATAAAATATAGACCAATATGCTCATGATTTTACACATAAAATTTCTCAACAAAACACTGGCAAAAGGAATGTGTGTATATATACACACACACATACATATCATTATATTCCATGTTCCATGACTGCAGGTATTACTGCAGAAATGCAAGGCTGGTTCAACATTCAAATCCAGTCAATCCATCATATCAACAGGCTACAGAAGAAAAGACATATGATCACATCAACTGAAGGAGAAAAGGCATCTGACAAAATTCAACACCTATTCATAATGAAAGCTCTTAGCAAATGAAGGAAACCTTCCAAACTAAAAAACATCTATATAAAAACCCACACTATCATCTTATTTAATGGTCAAGCAACACTGAACGCTTTCCCCTTAACATTAAGAACATGACAAGTGGGCTTCGCTGGTGGCACACTAGTTGAGAATCTTCCTGCTAATGCAGGAGACATGGGTTTGAGCCCTGGTCTGGGAAGATCCCACATGCCACAGAGCAACTAAGCCCATGTGCCACAACAACTGAGCCCGCCTGCCACAGCTACTGAAACCTGCATGCCTAGAGCCCATGCTCCACAACAAGAGAAGCCACTACAATGAGAACCCCGTGTACTGCAACGAAAAATAGCCCCCACTCGCCAGAACTAGGAAGAAGTCTGCATGCAGCAATGAAGACCCAATGCAGCCAAAAATAAATAAATTTATTAAAAAAAAAAAAAGAATAAGACAAGTGTGTGCTCTTTCACCATTTCTATTCAACATTGGACAGGAAATTCTAGCTAGTAGAATAAAGACAGGAAAAGGAAATAAAACTGATACACATAAGGAAGAAGTAAGATGTTCACTATTCACTGATAACATTATTGCTTATGAAGAAAATCCTGATGAATCTACCAAAAAAAAAAAAAAAAAAAACCCTGCTAGAACTAATAACTGAGTCCAGCAAGGGCACAGGATACAAAGTCAACATATAAAAATTAATATTTCCCTATAACAGTAATGATAATGAGCAAACTGAAATTAAAATCTCAATACCACATATAAAGACTCCAAGAAAAGGTGTATGGATGAAGATCTAACAAAATATGTTCAGAATCTGTAAGGTGAAAATTATAAAACACTAATGAAATAAATCAGAGAATCTAAATAAATGGAGAGACATACCACGTTCATGGAATGGAAGACTCAACATAATAAAGATGCCAAATCTCACCAAAATGATCCACAATGTATCATCTATAAAAAATCCCACAAGATGTTTTTAAAATATAGACAAACACATGATAAAATTTATATAGAAAACCAAAGGAAAAATTGACATGGAAAGCTAAATCAATTTTTAAAAACAATAAAGAAGATGGAATCACTTTACCCAATTTTAAGATTTAATGATAGCTACAGTATTCAAGATAATGTGGTATTAGCAGAGGTTTAAATACCCAGATCAATGGGATAATATAAAGAACTCAGAAATAGACCAAAATGAATATGCCCAACTTATTTTTTACTAAGTTCACTTCAATAGAGGCAGGGCAGTCTTTTCCACGAATGGTACCAGAACAACTGAACATCCTGAGGCAAAAAACACAACCTAAACTTCACATGGTAATACAAAAATTAATTCAACATGGACTAGAGATTTAAATATAAAAGGTAAGGGCTTCCCTGGTGGCGCAGTGGTTGAGAGTCCGCCTGCCGATGCAGGAGACACAGGTTCGTGCCCCAGTCCGGGAAGATCCCACATGCCGCGGAGCAGCTGGGTCTGTGAGCCACGGCCGCTGAGCCTGCGCATCCGGAGCCTGTGCCCCGCAATGGGAGAGGCCACAACAGTGAGAGGCCCGCGTACCAAAAAAAAAAAAAAATATATATATATATATATATATAAAAGGTAAAACTATAAGACTTTTAGGAGAAAATATTCAGGACCTAGAGCTTGCTGAAGACTTCTTAGACAAGACATGAAAAGCATGAAGAAGGGGCCTTCACAATAATGCCATGGATTAACATAACAAAAATGACTTGGCCTTCAATGGGAATACAAAACTAGACATGCAGTCATTTGAAAGGCCCTGAGGAGGGTTCAGAGTGAATGCATGATTATTTTTATGTCTTTCTGTACAGTATATTTCTTAACATGAAGGAATACTACCACGTTGCTCAAAAAAAAAAAAAAAAAACCAAAAAACAAAACAAAAACAAAAAAAACCAAAACTCCAAAGAAGTAATTTCAAAATACCCTGACAAAAGATACTAGTCATTTAGTCATTATACTGGGACTAAGCCAGTGGCAACAACTGTGGAACACACATGTACCTGCACCCACACATGCTCATATCATCTGTTAAAATTCTAGTCACTTTCTTTGACAGTGACTCTTCACACAATCTTTTGTAAGATTAAAAATGAGACTACCTCTCTGCATGTATCATTATCCTTTAGCTTAATTTAGCTATGTGTTTTATTTTGTTCTGGCTCTAATTCAACCTCTAGAAAGTCACTGAGGTGGACCTGAAGAAACCTCTCTAAGGAGGAATCAGAGGGAAGAACTGGGATTCATCTGGAAAGGTCGCACAGCTACACTGTCATTGTCACCCCACAGAAAAAAAAAGAATGAACAAGTAGATTAAGTATGAGTGTTGGGTGGTTAAAGACACATGACACAGTATGTTCTCAAAAAATCAGTCTTAAATATGCAGTAAAACGGGCCCACTCATACATACATCTTTATCTCCTTAAATATGAAAGTATTTCATAAGTCAAGCCTTCATATTTCTCATAAAGACATATGCTACTCAAGGATAAAGACGATGTTGTAGAACAAAGTTGGCTTGCAGTAAATATTTTCAGACATATTCTCAACTAACTCTCCTGACACTGGACAGCAGGTGCATGTATATTCAAGACAAATAAAAGGAACAAGGCCCTCTGATCTCTGCAACAACACTCCCCTTGCCTCAACTAAACTAAGGAAGGGATGACAAATTGCCACAGGCTCATCACTGAAATCTGAAAACTGTGTTTGCATTTTTCTCTTTTCTCGTCTCCTCCTCTTTTGTTTACAAATATCCCTGAGATAATTTTGTAGCGTAAGCTAAGGAGAAAGATGTGGCTGCGGGTTTTGCTAAGTGCACAATAAAGATTGGATCACTCTCCTGTGTGAATTTTCAGATACAGAATAAGTTTCTAGGCTGAGGCCATTTCTAAGATGACTCTTTAGATGACAACTGATATCCTGCAATAGCTTTTCTCATGGGGAAGAAAAATGAGAGGTTTCTCTTTGGTATGAATGATCAGATTCTGAGTAAGATGCTACCTCTGGCAAAAGATTTTCCTCAGTCGTTACATGCAAAAAGTCTTTCCCCAGTAGGAGTTCTTGAAGACTGACTGAGGACTGCCCACTTGTGAAGGTTCTTCCCACATCTGTCACACTGACAGGGTTTCTCCCAGTATGAACCCTCTGATGCTGAGTGAGGGATGAGTTGCGACTGAAGGCCTTTCCACACTCACTGCACTCATAGGGCTTCTCTCCTGTGTGGATGACGGAGTGTCGAATGAGGCTTGTGCTCCAGCAGAAGGTTTTCCCACACTCGAGGCATTCATAGGGCTTCTCTCCACTGTGAATCCGCTGGTGCCTGGTGAGGCCTGACATGCGGTTAAAGGCCTTCCCGCACTCCATGCACTCATAGGGCTTCTCTCCAGCATGGATGCTAATGTGTCGAATGAGGTCTTTCCTAGTGCTAAAAGCTTTCCCACATTCTTTGCACTCAAAAGGTTTTTCTCCAATATGGGCCCTTTTATGCAAGATAAAAGTATAGCAGTAGGTAAAGGCCTTTCCGCATTCAGTGCACACGTAGGGCTTCTCTCCAGTGTGGATGATGGCATGTCGAATGAGGTTTGCCCTTTGGCAAAAGGCTTTGCCACATTCCATGCATTCATAGGGCTTCTCTCCACTGTGAATCCGCTGGTGTCTGGTGAGGTATGACCTACGGTTAAAGGCTTTCCCACACTCCATGCACTCATAAGGCTTCTCTTCAGTGTGGATGCTGAAGTGTCGAATGAGGTCTGACCGATTACTAAAGGCTTTCCCACATTCTTTGCATTCATAGGGTTTTTCTCCAGTGTGGGCTCTTTTATGTAAGATAAAAGTGGAACAGTGGGTAAAGGCCTTTCCACATTCACCGCACACATAGGGCTTCTCCCCGGTATGACTCCGCTGGTGCTGCTTGAGGTGTGACCTGCGGTAGAAGGCCTTCCCGCACTCAAGGCACTTGTATGGCTTCTCTCCAGTGTGGATGACATAGTGTTGGATGAGGTCTGTGCTGTCACAAAAGCCTTTCCCACATTCGTTGCATTCAAAGGGTCTCACTCCACTATGAATCTGCTGGTGCCAGGTGAGATGTGATCTGCGGTTGAAGGATTTCCCACACTCCACACACTCAAAGGGCTTCTCTCCCGTGTGGATGATGTAGTGTCGAAGGAAACCTGTCTTATCTCGAAAGGCTTTCCCACATTCTTTGCACACAAAGGGTTTTTCACCAGTGTGGCTTCTGTTATGTAAGACTAAATTGGAGCGGTGGGTGAAGGCCTTTCCACACTCACTGCACTTGTAAGGCTTCTCTCCAGTGTGAATCCGCTGGTGCCTCGTGAGGTGTGACCTGCGGTTGAAGGCCTTCCCGCACTCTGTGCACTCATAGGGCCTCTCCCTGGTGTGGATCATGTGGTGCTGGAGGAGGTGTGTGCTCTTAATAAAGGTTTTCCCACACTCTGTGCATTCATAGGGCTTCACGCCAGAGTGAATCTGCTCATGTCGAACAAGGAAGCAATTCTTGTTAAAAACTTTCCCACATTCCTCACACTTATAGAGGTGTTTCCCTTCATGTATCAAGGGTCCTTTCACTGGTCCACGTGAGTCACATTCATAAAGAATATCTCCTGGAAAGACTCGCTGCTGAACAATCCTTGAGTGAAGACCATCATGTGTCCCTAAACCACCATGTTCAGGGCTCATTTTCCCAGAGAGCTTCTCCCTCTGGGGGTCCATCCCTGGTCTCAAGTGGACTTCATGCATTTCCAGTGGCCCATCCTGATCCTTGGTTTGTCCCAACAGGGAGTCCCCTGAGGCTCGCTGAGTCAGTTGTTCCTGGGGTGAGACTTCCTCAGACAACGCCCGGTGAGAAGGGGTAGGCTCTGTGGTATCAGCTTTTGTGTTGCCACCTGAAGGGAATACAATACACAAAAGGCATATAAGTGATGGCAACACAGAAGAAACTAAATCACCATGTCAGTGAGAAGATGAAAATAGTGGCTGTGTACCTGCTGCGTTTTCAAATCTCTGAAACCCAGGTGTGTAATTTCTTTCTTTTTGGTTCTTAGATTCTTGAAAATTTTAGAGGGAAAACCCAAAGGGACAGCATGGGCAGGGGACAGAATGTCTGGAGATGAGGGGCAGGTAGACAGAGGAATGAAGACACTGTGTGTGGTGAGTGCTCGAAGCCAGAACATCTCAAGGTGCTACAGGAAGCCAGCAAAGGGGCACTTAGTGCAGTAGGTGGGAGACAGGAAGAGGTCATGCAGGCTTCCCAGATGCAGCCAGACCTTCTGACGTATAGAGAAAATGGGAAGGCCCTTTCAGCCTTTGGAAATACAATGAACAAAGGCACAGAATCTTCCAGAATCAGGGAACTGCCATGCATGAGAGGATAAGCTCCCAAGATGGGATTGGTGTCCTTACCAGAAAAGATACTAAGGAGCTTGCTTCTTTTCTCTGCCATGTGAGGACAGAATGAGAAGCCTGCCATCTGCACACCAAGGAGCAGGCCCTCATCAGATGCCAGATCTGCCAGCCCCTTGATCCTGGATTTCCCAGACTCCCGAACTGCGAGAAATAAACGTTTGTTACTTGAGCTGCCCACTCTGTGGCATTCTTGTTACAGCAGCCAGACTAAGACAGGACGGTATGAGTAATGTTCTCATTCTGGAGTTTGGTGATGTTAAGAATATTATTTTCAAAAAGAAACAAAGGAGCAAATAATTTAATTAATACATCAATTAATCAAGGTCATTGATTAATCAGTGATGACAATGTCCCCATAAAACCAAGGTTTATGATTAACTGAAACCCGTACCTGAGGTCCACTAAACAAAAGTTAGAGGTCACATGAGTATTATGGTTAAGAACATGGTCTCTGACCACAAAAACCCTAGGCCCAAATTCCAAAAGAACACAATATTAGCTTTGTAGCATCTGGTAAGGCACTCAAATTCCATAGGCCTTCATTTTCCTCTTCTGAAAAATAAAGCTAAAAATAGAGCCCACCTTGTAGGACTGCTATGAGGATGAAGTGAAACACTACATATACCATGTTCTGGAGGGTGCCAGACACAGGGCAAAAAAGTCAATCAATTAGCTTTAATTTTTTATTATGCGTTAGTCCAATAATGTACACCTGGGACCTAACTAGGCAGCATGTAAATTGGAGGTGTGAGAATGAGAATGTGTGGATTAACCTTGGAGAGCATTTAAGAGTAAAGAGAATGAGCCATGAGATGCCCGATGAGCCAACATTCAAGTGATGACCAGAGAAGGAGAATGAAGGTCCAGTGAGAAGAGGGGCAAAGAATCCAAGAGGGTCAAATGCTCAAACACGACACAGTCTGGAAAGTCTGTCTTGCGTCCTGAGCTCATTTGGCGTGGCGGTCAAGAGTGCTCGCTCTGGAGCAGAACAACTCAACTCAAATTCTGCCTGTACCCAGCCAGCTAATGTTGGACAAATTCTTAGCTGTTTCCTGTCTAAGCTTCCTTCTCTGAAAAACTGAGAGGCTCTCAGTTTCTGCCTCATAGGCTGTTGTGAAAGCTAAATGAGAAAATGTCTGTAAAGCACTGGGCACACTTCCAGGTGTGTTCAGTAAATTGTGGTCCATTACTCATGATCGTTTATGGTTGTGCTGTATTTGAAGATTAGGAGCAAAGCAGTGACCGTGTAAGGAAGAGTTTCAGTGCTGTGGTGCAGAGGAACCTCCCCCAGACCTCAAAGAGCAAAGAGAACATTACCAAGAGCTGCCAAGGATAGGGACAGATGGAGTCTTTCATAGATGAATGGTGGGGATGTTAAAGGGGGCAGACACTCTGCAGAACTGTCTGGCAGTTTCTATCAAAGCTGAGCATACAGCTACTCCATGACCTGACCTGCACACATACCAGAATGTATTCCTAACGGAAATCAGTGCTTACATGCACCAAAAAACATAACATGAATATTCTCAGCAGCATTAAGTTGAAAACAACAGGAGTGCCCATCAGGAGGTGAATGGATCAATGAAGGGCAATTTTTCAAGCAATGAGCTATTACACCGTATTAAGAGTAAACAAATTCCAACCCCAGGTAACCACATGAAAAGAATCTCAGACATGATGATCAAAAGAAGACACATATGACAGACAGCATGCTATGGGGTTCAACAGTCAAAACGAATCGGTGCCGACAGTCTAAATAGGGGTTACCAAGCACAAGGGGCTATCGAGGGCGTGAGATCCCAATGAGATGCTGGAAATATTCTACATATTGACTGAGGTGGTGCTTACATGGGTTAAACATACCCAAGCATTCATGAAGTTAACCTCTTAAGATTTTTACACAACACAGGGTGTGAGTTACACCTCATTTAAAACATGCAAGAAAATTTTAGTAAATGTGATGGACAGGACTCAAGTGTAGACATCTCTTGCAAGAATGAGACAGCTTCTCCAAGAAGATGGATTTTATAGGGAAAGTAGAGTCAATGTCAGTGTGAAGCCATTAGAGAGGCAGAAGCATTTTCTATTTACTTTCCCCGAATGTGAGGCAACTGAGCATATCTTTGTTACAAAAGAGGCAGAAAAGGTGAGAAGCAGCAGTTCCCTGAAAAGGTTTGGCCTAGACTCTGGTACATGAATTGGCCTTGGTCAGGGGTGAGATCTCCTCTAGGGAGGTGAGGAGGTAAGCTACACATATGAGAGATTTAGATGAATGTAGAAGGGTTTAAGGATCAAGCAACACAAGGATACAGGCTCTATTTTCTTTTTAAGATTTTTTTGATGTGGACCATTTTTTAAATCTTCATTGAATGTGTTACAATATCGCTTCTGCTTTATGTTTTGGTGTTTTGGCTGCGAGACATGCAGGATCTTATCTCCTCGACCAGGTATCGAACCTGCACCCTCTGCATTGGTAGACAAAGTCCCAACCACTGGACCGCCAGGGAAGTCCCACAAGCTCTACCTTCGACATGAAAACGTGCTGAGGGCTCTGTGGCTGGGGGAGTGCTGAAGGTTGGGAACAAGATCTTGGTGGCTGCGGGGGCCACCGTGGGAGACAGGGCTGACTAGAGGCACCGAGGAGGTGTGGGGAGACCAGCCAGGAGTGTGCTGGCATCACCCAGGCAAAAGCTGAAAACCTGGACCGAGGTTGTGGGGGGGACATCTTCTCCTGGTGGTGGAGGTGACAGACTCAGGAGGCGTGCATGCAAAACGGACAGCATTTGGAGGGTTTGGTGGAGACAGGGGTGTTGAGGAGTTATCTGAGGCTGAACCCAGCCTTCTAACATGCACGGGAGGTGGGAGGAACGGGCAAGGTCAAAAGCCCCCTCTTAGGCATGTTGAGCATGAGGTGCCTTGAGGTTTAAGCAAACAGGAGGGATAGGAAGACTAGGGCGGAGGAGTGCTTCTGGGTGTCTGACTGACGCTCAGAGTGTGGGTGGATGGAGAAGGTGGGAAAGGGTAAGATAGAGAGCATAGTTGGAAAGGCCCTGTTTACTTGCAGTTCAGAAGGAAATATGAGATACTATCATTACTCACTAGCACTAATCCCACGATGTTAATAATACTAATAGCTTACTTTTGCTGAGCCACTCACTATGGGTCAGACCAAGTGAGAAGCAGTTTCATACATAATCTATTGCATCCTCCAACCACCCAATGAGACAGAAACGATTATGACTACAATTTCTCAGGAACAGACTGAGTGTAACAGACCACACTAATCAAACAATTTCATTCCTCTCCTTGAAAACACTCAGCCTCCTATCCCAGCCCCAGGCACCAAATGACAAAGTCGAGTATCTTGTCAGTGGAATGTGAGTGGAAACAATGTGTTGGAAGTGGGTGTGACATTTTCCCTTCTCTGTTTTCCCTCTGCCAGATGGAGGATGCCAGGAACCCTGAAGGTCCCACGCTGATGACAGAAGGTAGCTGAGTCCCTGAATAACTGTGTGATCAGAGCTTCCTACTGATCCGCATCACCCTTGGTTCAAGAAAAACACTTTTCGTGTGCTGAGCCATGGAGATTTTGGAATACACCTGTTAGAACAGCTAGGTTTACCTTGGCCAAACTTATATACAAAGGCACAACAGGATCATGGAACCTCCCCAGGGCCACAAGGCTGTGTGGTGTGTCACACCTAGTTTTTAAGCCCAAGTACATGGAGCCGAGAGCCTGAACTTACCTGATACGCCCCACACCTCCCCAGGAGCAGTGGAGAGTGTTATGGGGTAGAAGGACCACAGGTTAAAAGGTTCCACAGATCCCATGCCTCCAGAGAGACCATGACAAGAAAATTCTCACAAATTTTATAGGCAATGGTCCTCCTGCTGTCTGCAACCTGCTGTGATGCCCGCTTGGCCAGCTGTTGGCACTTACCTGGGCAGGAGCTTGGGGAGAGGCCTCTCTTCCACGTCTGTAACTCTGGGCTGTGCTCCAGTGGGTGGATCAGCTCTGGCTTGGGCAAAGGACATCCTGTTCACAGAGAAAAAAAGAGAACATGAGGATTTTGGTGAGAAGAAAGAAACCTCTCAACCCAGATTGGGACTGCAGGATTTGGAAGAGACCTCGGAATGCAGCTGCTCCCATCTAGGCAAACAAAATGCTGCAACTAGGAAACAAACTGTAAAAACACCATCCTTTGTCCCTGAAGACTGTAGACATTAGTGCTGGCTGCACAGACAGCACCAACTCCCTTTGATCTCCGTCCCACAGAACCCAGCACCGTTCAGACGTACCTCCTGAAGACGTTTTCTAATTCATTCAAGTCAGGGACCTCAACCTCCTATGCATCAGCAACACCTGGGGTGCCCAGCTACCACCACACAGCAGTTCAAACAAAATCTCTGGGAAGGGCCTGGGCATCAGATTTTAAATGCTCCCCAAGTGATAGTAGCCAACCTGGCAGGCTAAGAAGCCCTGGTCTCCATCATCCCACAAATGGCATCATCCGTATCTAAGGTAGGCAGGTGACCTACGACAGCTGCTCTGAGTAAAAAGAAAGCTTTATTTCAGGAAGGGCTGAGTGAGGCCCCTGCAGCTCCTGCCATCCAGAAGCATCTTGCGACTCCTGTGAGGGAACCAGCCTGAGCATCAGAACCAAGGAAGCAAAGAAACAGATACCTGGGTTGGCACCCCCAACCTGGAAGCCAGCATCACCTCTGAGCTGCTTCTTTCAGGGTGTAGACTGTTTGAGCTGGTCTGTCATGTGTACCCAAACATATATCAACCGATGTGGGGGTAAAGACTGTAGATAAATCAATGGCAAAGGTACCAGGACCCGCACAGAAAGCGCATCTGCAGATCCTGAACCAAAGCTCAGGATTCGTTTGTCATCACTAAGCAAATGTTCACTCCTGTCTGCTACATGCTCAGCACGGGGCTCAGGGACAGGGCAGTGGAAAGCGAAGGAGTCTTTCTTCCGCTGTCAGGAGTCATGCTCCCTGCAACCACAGGGCCTTTGCACGTGCTGTCCCTTCTAACTGGAAGGCTGTTTTTTTCCCTACTTTGCTCGTTCTAGATTACTCTAATTCTTTGGGTCTCAGCTCAAATGTCACTTTCTGAGATTTCACTGAACTGTGGCTCCTGAGCCCAGGTGCTTCATCAATCTGCCATGTTGCCATGGAATTTTTAAATCCTAACAGTTAAGTCAAAACTAATATTTAGTCGACTTCTTGTTTCCAGTTCTGCCTGTAAGGAGATTCCAGGTCGCCACTCCATCCTAACAACAAGTGGCAAAATGAACAGACTGAAAAGTCAACAAGTCTTCTTGGATCAATAACAGAGGGGAGGAAACAAGGTAAACTGCTATCCCCAGGACTGGAGACACCGGGAATACAGTGAGTCACAGCTTACAAGAGCAGAGACTCATGAGCAGAAACTGCCACAGGAACCAGCGCCAGGATAGAAAACCTGAACGATAATGAATGGATTGGTGGAGGTTCAGTGCAGACAACCCTGACAGTAAAAAAAAACCTCCAGGGATACAGTCACTATGAAATTTCTCTCCAGAAGCTCAACCAAGTTCCCACAAAAAATAGAAGAGAAAAATCCCCTTGGGCTTCTGGCAGGGGGGAAGGAAAAAGAACCAATTATGAAATATATCAGAGCACTCTCTTTAACCAGGCCTGTCCTCAGAAGAAACTAGTTAACCAGATCCTAAACTGCTGGGGTTTTATCAGAGCCTAAATGGCCTGGAAGAAGGGAAATACCCAACTCCAGTCAACTTTGGCCATCCTGTCCTACCTTAGTGGAGGAGATAAACACTTGTGACATTCACAGTCCAGAGGGATAGGCCCACTAAAAGACTGAGACCAAATCATAGAACTATAAGAACACTCTTTCCCTCCTGCCCTGCCACTACATTTTTTTTTTAATTTATTTTATTTTTGGCTGTGTTGGGTCTTTGTTGCTGCACGTGGGCTTTCTCTAGTTGTGGTGAGCGGGGGCTACTCTTCGCAGCAGTGCACGGGCTTCTCATTGCGGTGGCTTCTCTTGTTGTGGAGCATGGGTTCTAGGTGCACAGGCTTCAGTAGTTGTGGCTTGCGGGTTCTAGAACACAGGCTCAGTAGTGGTGGCACACGGGCTCAGTAGTTGTGGCGCATGGGCTTAGTTGCTCCGCGGCATGTGGGCTCTTCCCAGATCAGGGCTCAAACCCGTGTCCCCTGCATTGGCAGGCAGATTCTTAACCACTGCACCACCAGGGAAGTCCCGCCCACCACATTCCTAAAGGCCTATTTACAGCAGTTACTTTTGCCTAATACATCATGGCCTATTTACAGCAGTTACTTTTGCCCAGTATATCATGTGCAGCTATCAAAAAAAATTATGAGTCACTCTAAAAGTCAAAGAACACAATTTGAAGAGACAGAGCAAGCATCAGAACCTGACATGTCAGGGATGCTGGAATTATCAGATCAGGGATTTTAAATGACACTGATTAATATGCTAAGGGCTTAATGAACAAAGTAGACAGCATGCAAAAACAGAGGGGGAATGTAAGCACATCGAAGGAAATCCTAATTAAGAACCAAAAAAAAAATGCTACAGATCAAATAACACTGAAGAATGCCTCTGGTGGACTTATCAGTAGACTGGACACAGCTAAAGAAAGAATCTCTGAGTTTGAGAATATATCAATAGTAACCTTCAAAACTGAAAGCAAAGAGGACAAAGACTGAAAAAAACAGAATATCCAAGGACCATAGAACCATAAAAGGTGTAATATAAAGTAATGCGAATTTAAAAAGGAGAAAAAATGAGAAAAAGAAACAGAAGAAATACAGGAAACAATGATGACTGGGAATTTCCCAAAATTAATGTCAAACACCAAACCACAGATCCAGAAACCCAAGAGAACACCAAGCATGATAAATGCCCACTACCCCCACCCCCGTCCCCCAACAAAAAAAACAAACAACCACACCTAGGCATACCATTTAAAAACTACAGAAAATTGAAGATAAAGAAAAAATCCAGAAAGAAGACGAAGGTCAAAACAAAACAAAACATCTTACCTATACAGGAACAAAGACAAGAATTACATATGATTTCTCCTCAGAAATCACATAAGAGAGTTGAAAGATTTAAAGTGTTCAGAGAAAAACCTCATCAATCTTGAATTCCACACCCTGTGAAATTATCCTTCAAAACTGAAAGAGAAATAAAGAATTTCTCAAAGAAACAAAAATTGAGGGAATCTGTTGCCAGTAGACCTATCTTATAAGAAATGTTAAAATAACTTCTGTAGAGAGAAGGAAAATGATATAGGTCAGAAACTCAGATCTAAATATAGAAAGGAGGAATACTGCAGGAGGAATAAAAGAAGGTAAAGATAAAACTTTTAGTTGTCTAACCAATCTAACAGGTAACATTGTGTTCAGAATAATAATAGTAATAATGTATTCAATTATGCTTATGTACATAGCTTACACACACTTATACATATACATACATACATATAAATGCTTATTTTTATATATGTATAAAATATATATTCCCATTATATATGCACTTACATAGTGAAACAAATGGCAGCAATGATATGAAGGATGGGAGGACAGAATTAAGATTATTTTGTTATAAGGTCTCATGTTACCAGTGAAGTGATATAGTGTTATTTGAAAGCAGACTTAGATTAGTTGCCCTTTGGCACATTATCATTTACATTAGCACTCCTACAAAATGAAATACTTAGGTATAAATCTAAGAAAATATGTACAAGATTTTTTTTTTTTGTGGTACGCGGGCCTCTCACTGTTGTGGCCTCTCCCGTTGCGGATCACAGGCTCCGGACGTGCAGGCTCAGCGGCCATGTCTCACGGGCCTAGCCGCTCCGCACCATGTGGGATCTTCCCGGACCGCGGCACGAACCTGTGTCCCCTGCATCGGCAGGCGGACTCTCAACCACTGCGCCACCAGGGAAGCCCATATGTACAAGATTTATATGAGGAACTCCACAAAGCTCTGATGAATGAAATCAAAGAACAAAATAAATGGAGAGAGATTTTATGTTCATGGATAAGAAAACTCAGTACTGTCAAGATGTCAGTTCTTCCCAATTTGATCTATAGATTCAATGCAATACCAGTCAAAATCTCAGCAAATCATTTTGTGGATATCCAAAACTGATTAAGTTTATATGGAGAGGCAAAAGACCCAGAAGAGCCAACACAATATTGAAGAAGAACAAAGTGGGAGGACTGACGCTAACCCAACCTCAAGACTTACAATAAAGTTATAGTAATGAAGACAGTGTGATGTTGGTGAAAGATCAATGGAACAGAATTGAAAGTCCAGAAATAGACCCACATAATACAGTCAACTGATCTTTGACAAAGGTACAAAAGCAATACAATAGCTAGCAAAGCTAGTTTTTTTAACAAACGGTGCTAGAACAACAGGATATCCACATATTAAAAAAAATTACCTAGACAGACCTTATACCCTTCACAAAAATTTACTCAAAATGGATCACAGATCTAAATGTAAAACACAAAACCATAAAATTCCTAGAAGATATTATAGGAGAAAACCTAGATAAGTATGGGTATGTGATAACTTTCTAGATACAACACCAAAGGCGTAATCCATGAAAGAAATGATTGATAAGCTGGACTTCATAAAAATTAAAAACTTCTGCTCTGCCAAAGGATGAGAAGACAAGCCACACAGTAGGAGAAAATATTTGCAAAAGACGTATCTGATAAAGGACAGTTATCCAAAATACACAAATATCTCTTAAAATTAGAAAGTAAGAAAACAAAAACGACCCAATTTTAAAATGAGCCAAATACCTTAACAGACACCTCACCAAAGACCTTAAAACACATCTCACCAAAGACAATATACACACAGCAAACAGGCATATGAAAAGATGCTCCACAGAATATATCATCAGAGAAATGCAAATTAAAACAAGATACTACTACATACCTATTAGAATGGTCAAGGGACTTCCCTCGTGGTGCAATGGTGAAGAATCCACCTGCCAATGCAGGGGACACAGGTTCGAGCCCTGGTCTGGGAAGATCCCACATGCCGCAGAGCAACTAAGCCCGTGAGCCACAACTACTGAGCCTGCACTCTAGAGCCCACATGCCACAACTACTGAGCCTGAGTGTCACAGCGACTGAAGCCCGCGGGCCTAGAGCCCATGCTCCGCAACAGGAGAAGCCACAGCAACGAGAAGGCTGCACACCACAACAAGAGTAATCCACGCACCGCAACAAAGAGTAGCCCTTGCTCGCTGCAACTAGAGAAATCCCACACGCAGCAACGAAGATGCAAAGCAGTCATAAATAAATAAATATAAATGAAAGAAAAGAAGGGAGGGAGGGAGGGAGGGAGGAAGGAAGGTCAAAACGTGGAACACTGACAACACCAAATGCTAGCAAGGATGCGGAGCAGCAGGAACTCTCATTTAATGCTGGTGGGGATGCAAAATGATACCACCATTTTGAAGACAGTTTGGTGGGTTCTTAAAAAACTAAATATACCTTCACCATAGGATCCATCAATCACAGTTCTCGCTATTTACCCAAAGGTGCTGAACACTTATGTCCACATAAAAACCTGCACACGGATGTTTACAGCAGCTTTATTCATAATTGCCAAAACTTGGAAGCAACCAAGATGTTCTTCAGTAGGTAAATGGATAAACGATGGTAAATCTAGACAGTAAAATATTATTCAGCACTAAAAAGAAACATGCTATCAAGCCATGAAATGAGAAACAAATGCATATTACTAAGTAAAAGAAGCCAATCAAAAAGGTTACATACTCTATGATTCCAGCTATACGACATTCTGGAAAACACAAATGGAGACTGTAAAAAAGATCAGTGGTTGGTGAGGGGGCAAGGATGAATAGAGAGGACTCTTAGGGCAACAAAAAAATTCTGTATGATACTATGATGGATACATGTCATTATACATTTGTCCAAACCCATGGAGTGTACAACACCAAGAGTGAACCCTAATGTCAATTATGGACTTTGGGTGATCATGATGTGTCAGTGTAGATGAATTAACTGTAACAAATGTACCATTCTGGTGAGAATATTGAGAATGAGGGAGGGTATGCTCGTGTGGGGGGAGAGGGTATATGGGAAATCTCTATACTTACCTCTCAATTTTGCTGTGAACCTAAAACTGCTGAAAAAAAAACAAGTCTTAAAAAAATAATAACTATTTATAGGTATAACCATATTCCAGGGACTGTGCCGAGCAATTTAAATGCATAAAAAAAACTGAATTAAGTTTATGAACTAATTTAGAAATGAAATGACATACATATTTAAAATATTGAGTCTTTTCATTCAGGAACAAGGTAAATGTCTTCATGGATCTAAGTCTTTTTTAGGTCCTAAGCAAAGCGTTATATTGACCTTCCTGTGGGCCTTGCATGAAAAATTCTATTTTAGGATTTCCTTATAGCACCCACATGAAGTACATATTGCAATAAGCACCATTTTATAGATGAAGAAACAGAGGCTCAGGCAGATAAAATGATTTGTTGAAACCATGGACACGATGAATGGCTGAGCCAAGATGAAAACCAAAGTCTAGTCATCTCTGGCATCTGGCATCTGTATTTAACTACAAAGCTACACAACACTGTTCCAGAAAATGCTGAATCCAAGTGTAGGGTGATGACCATGACAACAAGGACGACGATGATATCACTAACAGTAGTGACAGCAGCAGGAGTCACAATTGCTAACCCTGCACACAGCCAGGCATCACCACGCACTATTCTGAGCCATTCACCCTCACAACAGACGTGTGAAGCAGGTACTATATTACTTCATGAGATACTACCTATGAGATAACTGACATACAGAAGCGTTCAGTAACCTGCCCAGGAACACACAGCTCATAAGCAGCAGAGCAGGGATTAGACACCAGGAGTCTAGAACCAGACCCTGGACTCCCAGGTGCTACACGAAGAAGGAAACAGCAAACACTTCCCCGTGGGAGTCAGCAGCTTCAGACCAAGTGGGCTGTGGTGGTGAGAGGGGGACATAAGCAGAGGAGTCAATCCTCAGGAAACAGGGCCAGAGGAAGGAGCAGACGTGGAGATGCCAAAATTCAGCATTTCATGAACTACTAAAAATAAAAACTTGGGTTTGGAATCCCACACAGTGATTTGGTCAAATAGAGACATTTGCACGAACATCATATATCATTTATTCTAATCAACATTTCACAAAAGGATGGACAAAAAATGCAAAGCAGAGCTGTTGACAACCAAGTTGTGCCTTTTAAGTTGAATGGATTAAGCTTTAGGAAGGACTCACAACAATGGCCCTATTTCCCTTACTTGTTGAGTACAGCGTGCTGGGAGAATTAAATGAGTACAGCATGAACAGAGAAACAAGATAAACATACAGCAAGAAACAGAGATGAGGAGTGAGTGGGCCTCAGAGAGCAAGGACTTAGTGACTACCTCCTTCTGCAAAATAGCTGCAGCAGAAAAAACCACTGTGAAAACAAAGTGACATGAGCAGGCCCACGAGAGAAGGCAGAACAAGAGACCCAGAAGCCAGGGCATAATCATGCTCCTCTAAGTCGCTATATCAGTCCCTCAAGGAGCTCAGCAGAAATTCCTACCTTTGGGTTCTGTAAGACACCTCCATTTCCTCCCAACACATCCTTCTCCTTTGGCTGTGACCAAAGGCAAACTATGTTTCTTGTCCAACCCTCCCTAAGTGAGATACAAGGAGACCAGGCAGCAAGAGGTGAGTCCAGAAAATAACTGAAGCTGTGCGGAGGAGGGTAGATGGGCTACAGAGGGCTTCTCAACCACCAGGCCTGGAGCCAGAGGGTGGAATGAAGCAAGTGACAGGTCCCACATGGATTGGGAAGGCCTTACCCAGAGAGACCAGGAGCCCGCAGGTCTCCAGCATCACCTCCTGGTACAGGGTCCTCTGGGCGGGGTCCAGCTGCCCCCACTCCTCCTGGGTAAAAGTCACGGCCACGTCCTCATAAGTAACAATCATCTGGAAAGTCAAGCAGATGCAGTTGTGTTGGTCTTGGGGCTATTGATCGAATCAGAGCCCATCTCTCTCCATGGCAAAGATGCAGAGACCAAACAGCCCCTGAAGGCCGAGCTCTGTGCTGGATTCCAGGAGGCAGACACTGCTCTAGACTGATCACAGCAGTGTAGCCGACAGAAGTCTCCTAGGCAGGAGGCGACGGAGAATGACACGAGGTCGGAACCCTCCCGCATGGACTGTGAGGCACAGAATGGTAAGGGTGCTAAGGTGTCAGACAAATGGGAAAGAATAATGACAACAAAACAATACCAATAATAATTACAGCAACAGTACCCCAGACCCACTGGTCCTCATTGTGTGCCTGCCTCGTGCTGAGGCATTTACATGTCTTGTTAAAGTGTCTGAAAGTCCCCAGCTCTTAAGTCCCACCCACTCTTGAGGTTTGAATCCTAAGTCCTAAAGTCAGCACTTGCCTGCTGTGTGAACTTGGGGGCCTCGCTTAATTTCTCTGAACGTTGATTTCTGAATCAATACAATGATTCTCACTGAGCAATAATAGTTATGAGAACTAAAGAAAAAAGAAACACTGGGTGACTGGCCACAGCCGGTGAGGTCAATGCCATTATCATCTTCATGTCAGTCAGGAGACCTGAGGCCCAGGGAGCTCTACCAGTTTGCCCAAGTTTACATGGGTTGTGATCAGAGGCAGGATTTAAAAGCAGGTTCCTCTGGTCTGAGGTCTAACAGCATAACCATGACCCACTGGCAAAGTAAAACCACAGTTAATGAAGATGTGAAGCATTTTAAATAAATTTCCCAGTTATATTCATTTCAGCCACTGCTGAAAATAATTCTGCAGACGTGGGCAGAGGAGCAGATTCATCATCACCCACCTCACAGGAGAGTCACCTGAGGTGGTTGTACCTGCTTGGGAAGTGGCAGGGCCTGGACCAGCTCCTGCTGCCATGTGAACCTTGGAGACTCCCAGGGAGAATCCACAATGAGCCATAACTTCTTTTTTTTACCTGAGACTTGACAGCATATATCCCGGAGGAAAGAATACTTCAGGGACCAGGGAATAGGAATTGCTGAGGACACTGGAGGCTGTAGCCAGGAGAACAACAGCCTTTGATTGGCCATGATGTCTGTCCTTGCTGAGCAGGATGGAACATTCAGCCAACGGCCACAACGTCTGGCCCTCCCAGGACACGTCTCAGCAGATGGGGGAGTAGGGAGGATTCTGGCAATCGCAAAGACCCTCTGGGGGTTCCTTAAACAACCAATATACCTTTTATTTGGTCCACACTCTTCCGCATGCTGAAATGCCATGTCCTTGGTTCATGCCAAGACTGCCTACCGGAAGGAAGCCTGCTTGGCTTGCAAAGTTTACTTTAGGTGTCACCTCCAGGCAACCCTCTCCACTGTTCGTAGAGAAGAGGGTAAAAATACAGGCTGTGGTGGCGACATACTTGTTGTTAGTTTCTGCTACTAAAGAACTGCAGTGAACTTGGGCAGGAAACTGAACTTCACTGAGTCTCAAGTTGTTCTTGTACAAAACAGTGATAATAAGAGAACTTAGCTCTGAAAAGGTGAGGATTACATGAGGTGATATATTATGCCTGTCGACCTGCTAACAGCAAGGACTCAATCGAGGCCGGCCGGCTATTACGGTTCTTTTCTCATTGTTTTCTCTTTGCTCCCACAGCATCCTGGACAAATTCAACCAGGAATTTTGCCAGGTTCCCTACACAAAAATGCCAGAACACAGGCAACAGGAAGGGGCCATTTTAAGCTAACTGCTAGAAAAGTCCTCTCCAAATAGGAGACATCTGCGCAGAGGCCAGAAGGATGTGAGAGGGAAGTCCTGCAAAGATATAGGAACAGTGGGACTTCCCTGGCGGTCCAATGGTTAGGGCTCCATGCTTCCACGGCAGGGGGCGCAGGTTCGATTCCTGGTTGGAGAACTAAGATCCCCCAAGCCCTGCAGCACGGTCAAAAAAAAAAAAAAAGATACAGGAACAGTACTCCAGGCAAAGGCCAGTGCAAATATAAAGATTGGGGGCGGGGCGGGGCGCGGGGACAGAGAACTTATGGTCAGGTTGGTGTGTCTGCAGAACAGTGAGCCAGGGAAGAACGGAAGGTCAGAGGAGGTCGGCCGGGAGGATAGGGAAGCTGGAATTCTAGAATTTTAAGTGTGACGGGAAGGAAGGAAGCATCATTCATCCTTCACGCACTGATGAAACACCTGTCGGAGACCCAAAACTGTGGTAAGACCGCGGATAAAATAACGAGTCAGCGCCACTTGTTGTAAGTAAACGACGAGGACAAAGAGAAACCCAATGGCTTACTTAGCCTCCAGCCTGCCCAGGAGCCCTCTCCGAACCAGCGGAGAAGCAGCAATGCCAGCAATATGGCCCACTCACCCGTGCCGGGTCCAACCACCCCGCCGCCATCACGGGACCGTGAGGAGAGAGCGGGGCCAGAGAGGCGGCTCCAGGATTCAGCCGCCCGCCTCCTGCCCAGAGCAGGGGGGTGAGGGGGTTGGGGTTGGGAGGGGTCACCTCGGCCGACGGTCGCACTCTGAGCCTCAGTTTCCCAGGCGCAAAATGCGCACGAGGCCCAGGCCGTCGCGTCAGAGCTCCCGGGACGGGGTCGGGGCCCCGGCAGGCGCTCACGGGACACTCCCGTTACGGAGGACCCGGGGCGAGTGTTGGGCTAGTACACCGACACGGAGGTAAGACACACCCTCCTCACTGGCCTGCCCAGCTCGGGGCTGGGAAACGCACCCGGCCCATCGCCACAGGACCCACAGCCCCGGAGGACCCAGCCGGCACAGATAGATGACGCAGCTCTCCAAATGGTCGGAGGTCCCGCCCCCGCCGGCGCGGGCCGCAGGAAACCACCCCCGTCCTGAGCCATCACTGGCCCAGCATCGGCGCAAACACGCGGCGCTCAGCCTTCTGGGTAACGTAGTATTTTTTCCCCCTGCAAACAACCAGGTGTGTGGAGCAACTTACCTCAGAGCATCAGTGAAAGCAGTATTTCTGCACTCTCTCCTCAAACACCATGAATGGTCTCTATCGGTGGAAAAAGACTCCCAGACGCCCAGATTTTTTCTAGCAAGGAATGTGAAAAATGTGTCCTGACCCTGGAATTCTGTCACCTGCTCCTTCCTGTTCATCCCTAGTATCACTTTAAAGCTCACTGTGTAGAGCCCTGTAGGCCACTGTAAAGAAGTCATAATATGTTCCCTGTGTGTTCTAGAATATACCCAGGAATTAATTTGGTATGTTAATATACACAGAAATGGGAATGATTGTCATGAAGGAAGTAGTTTATGCTCACACATTCCTAGAAACAGGAGACAGGGCACATCACAAAGGGCCACGAGGGGAAGACCAGGATGGGTCAGGTCAGGAGGTAAGAGAGGTGAAGAAAGCATGGTCCACAGCTTTTATTGTGTTTTCAACAGGAAAGATAAGACAGGGTAGGATAAACAGTTTGGTATTGGCTAGTTTGAATACTGTCAACAGGCTTTGGAGCATACGGGCTGACTTATTTGCCCGGCACAGGCCCTTAGATGATGAGAAATATAGTCTCCTAAGTGTAAGAGTCAGAAAGAGGAGGGTTTCCGACTAGGGGCTTTGGGTTGCTTAATTTACACATGAAAGAAACAGCCCCTAAGAGTAGTTTGTTACCTCTAAGAATTGGCTAGTCCTGAAAGGGGCATTCTTGGGAATTTCCTGGCAGTCCAGTGGTTAGGACTTCATGATCTCACTGCTGAGGGCCCAGGTTCAATTCCTGGTTGGGAAACTAAGAGCCCACAAGCCACGCTGTGTATTTGGGGACCTCAATTATTTGTCTTTCGCCATTTTCAGAGGTGTGGGTCTATGAGAAGGGCATGTGGAACAATCTCTCTAAAATACCAATCCCACGGGAGATAACTGGGATCTTACTAACACCATCATCCCTTGAATACATGCTTTCTACTTGCTCACCTGGACAGCCCCTCCTTGGAATTGCTCCTTGCTCTGTCCATGACTCTCTACCTTGTTGCAGCTCAAAGATCACATCTGGCTTGATGCACTGACACCCTGTTCTTTGGAAGTGGCATAAAAATGGCCAATTTGGGGCTTCCCTGATGGCACAGTGGTTAAGAATCCACCTGCCAATGCAGGGGACACGAGTTCGAGCCCTGGTCTGGGAAGACCCAACATGTCGCAGAGCAACTAAGTCCGTGCACCACAACTACTGAGCTTGCACTGTAGAGCCCGCGTGCCGCAACTACTGAGCCCGAGTGCCACAACTACTGAAGCCCGTGTGCCTAGAGCCCGTGCTCTGCAACAGAGAAGCCACCGCAATGAGAAGCCCGTGCACCTCAACAAAGAGTAGCCCCCGCTCGCCGCAACTAGAGAAAGCTCACGTGCAGCAACGAGGACCCAAAGCAGCCATAAATAAATAAATGTATATTTTTAAAAAAAGACTAAAAAGGGGGGTGGGGCACAACAACAAAAAAATATGCTTAATACACGGATCTCCAAATTAAAAATCACAGCAGAGAGAAATTTCCTTCAAGTCATCCAGCTGGTTAGAACAAGGCCAGGAAGTGTAACCAGGTGGTCTGACTAGAGGGTCCATGCTCTTGACACTGCTCCAAGGAAGGGAAAATAGTGCCCATTTACAATTTAGCTTAGACCACTCAATTGTCAGGTGTGTAACATACCTGTGAACAGATCACAAATCTTTAACCCTCAAAACTCAAGGATGACGTCTTTGAGCATTCCAGAGGCACCTCAGCATCCGATAACTAAGACAGGAAAGGCAGTCTGCGGGCCAGAGTATGAGTACAAAGGGGAGAGGCAAATACTCCCCGAGACCAGATTCCTACAGATCTCCAGCATCACGTCTCTGTAGAGGGCCCTCCCAGCTGGACCAAATGCTCCCATACCATCTCAGTAAAACTCACAGACAGGTCCATGAACTTGACTAAGCCTGTAACAAACCCTTTAATCTCCAGTTATGCACATTTAATGATGTAGGAATTATTATGACCCCATGTTCTTTAATTTTTTTTGTTGAAGTCAAATGCTACAAGTTTCAACAGTGGGAACAAAAAGTAAATGAGAAACTGTTGACACATGTGCAATGGAAATACACAGCATTGACCTGGTCGTTACATCTTTGTACAAATAAAAACAAATAAAGGGAATATTTGCAAGTCAAACCACTGACGACATATCTAAATAGACACAGATTTATTGAGAGGCAAGATTCTTTCTCACAAGACATTCTCTATATTTTGTCATCACTAAATTAAGTCTTGACCACTATGTAAGAATTTCCATTCTGACATAACTGATTGTTTTCGTTACAGTGATTTACATGTATATAAACCTTCACCTCAAAGCTATGACTTATTTCTTGTTGTAGCAAACTGTATTTGTTAAAGAAATTTGAACTTCCTCAACATTTAGGTATCATTTAAGTCACTGTGAAGAAGAGTTAATATGGCATGCTATCATTTGAGCTTCAAAGTTTGCCCTTGGCTAAAGTTTGAGGCCTTAGATTTCGGGAGGCTTCCTATCATTCCCAGAAATGATGAATGGCTCAGTGCACCTATTGTTTGTGTAAACAAGGTGGCTTATGCTGCTAACCTGTTATGCTTCTGGAGGTCTAGAATTCTGTTATGCTCTAGACAGAGTGCCCAATAAAAATCATAGGCACTGAGGTTCTAATAAGTTTCCCTAGTAGACATTTCACACATGCAGTCATAATTCATTGACAGAACTTAAATTAAGGACTCAGAATTCCTAAAGCTTGTCCCTGGTTTCCTCTGGACTCCAGTCCTTGTATCTTTTCCCTTGACTGAGATTGCTTTGTATTCTTGTGCTGTCATAAACCTTCGATGTTCAGTATAATATGCTGAGTCCTTTGATGCTTCCTAGTAAGTCATAACCCTGGGTAGTCTTGAGGACTTTCAACACAGTCATTCCTTATGACTTTTAAAGTCTTATAGATCTGTCCATAAAAGCCCATATAGTTTCTCTTTGTGGTCAACATAAGTCATATACTGTGCCAACTATACACACAGCTTTGTGTAAACTCTGTGAGGGAGGCAAACATAAAAATACACTACTGTGTGGCCATTCACTAACACACATATACTGAGTGTCTACTGAGGAAAATAAAAAAAGCAAACATAAAAATACACTACTGTGTGGCCATTCACTAACACACATATACTGAGTGTCTACTGAGGAAAATAAAAACGTAAAGTGAACAGAATCAGACAGTGGCTGGATGTGAGAATGATAAAAGAAAAATGGCTGTGAGGTGTCTGGCTTTGTCAACAAGACAGAAGATAGTGAAATTCACTGAGATTGTTTTTTCAGGCACCTCAAACACAATGTCTAAAACCAAATGCCAACCTTAGCCCTTTTCTACCTCCCTGCTTCCTCAGAGATTATATTTCCTACAAAGTTACAAGAGATGATGCAACCATTGAAGACTGAGTTTGGTTTCTCACTCAAACTGAAAGGATGGCCAAGATGTACTATAAAATGAGAAAGGGGGTTACAGATCAAATGAGTATTATTTGATCCGTTTTAGTAAAAATGAATAGTGATCAGGAAAACAAAGATTCATACTACAAGAAGGAATCTAGGAAAGTGATAAGGGTATGGACTCTGCAGCCAGCCTAAATGGCCTCCAATCCCTAATCTCATATGTTGTAATGACTGTACAATTTGGGGCAAACTCCTTAATCTTTCTGTTCCTCAGTTTCCTGATTTGTAAAATGATGATAATATTACCTATCACATAGACTTGTTGCAAAGGTTAAGAGTTGATGTGTTTAAACATTCAAAACAATGGCTGATATACAGTAATACCACGTTTGCTTGCTCTTAGAATTATTATGGGTGCATCCTTATGGTGATGGTCTTGACCAAATGACACATGCATAAACTCAGTGTATATGAATACACAGAAGGTGTGGAAGTATGAACAGAGGGTAACAGACATGAGAAATATTCAACCTGGAGACACAGATTTGGGGGAACTCTGTAGATCACTGAGTATAAAATGCATTGAGTGGGAATTAACTCACTCATGGAACAAATCACAAGTGAGAAAGCAATGGCCTTGGATGGACCCTGGGAAGCACATTGTTTAATACATGGGCTAAAGACACAGACTCTCTGAAGAAGGGTAAGAACTCACAGAAACCAGGAAAGGACCTTCAAGTCAGAGAGGTGGGCAACAGTCCAACAGTGATGGGAGGGCGGGAGGAGGAGAGAGGACAAAAGGGAACTTTGTGAGACCTGCTTAAGCCAGGCAACCATGGTGGAGGTCATTCTTTAGTTGTCAGTGGAGCGAAAGGGACATGATGGGGTGAGGACAGGTAGTGGACAGAACAATCACACAGGGTGTATCTGTGAGAGAAAAGAGAAGGGCAGAGCTCAATACACATGTAGGACAGAAAGTGCTTGGGGGTGAGGAACACAGGTATAGATTGTGAGGACAGAAGGGGATTCAGAGGGAGAATTTAAAGACCAAGAAGTAGAGGCACAAAAGAAAGACAGTGGCCCTATACAAGTTAGGGAATATGGGAGAATGTGTTCAACAACAAAGAGGAAGACTGAACCTGGAAGACGAGTAGCCCATTCTCCTTTGAGGCTATAACAAGCCTTAGAGAGCTCAGAAATTTTACACACAAATCTTCCCTGGAGAACACAACTCTGAACAATCTGCAGGTTTCCCAGTTTTATTTTCTTGAGAAATATTTGTGGATAACAACACAGAAGATGGCAGGTCTTCCATTCCTCCAGATACTTCAGGATTTCTATTCCAGTATCAAGATAAACCACCAGAGAACCACTGACTTTGGACTACACAGTTTTGCTTGTTTTCTCAGAGTCCTTCTTTGGCATCATAAACTAGGCAAAGAAATAGAAGATGTGTAAAAGAACCAAACGGAAATCAGACAATTGAAAAATTCAAAAATCAAAACGAAAATTCACTGGATGAGCTCAATAGTAGATTATATATGAGAGAGAAGGAATCAGTGAGCTCAAAGAGAAATCAATGGAAATTAATCAACGTGAGCAACAGAGAAAAGCAGACTGGGGGAAACAAAAAGATGGGAGCCTGAGAATCCTATGGAACAAGAACAAGAGAACAAAGGGCTGAAAAAACTATTTGAAGAATAACTAAAAAGTTCCCAAATTTGCCAAGTGGCATACACCACAAAATGTGAAAAGCTGAGCAAACACCAAACAGGACAAGCCCTCCAAATTTTATGGCAGGTTACGTCATAATCAAACTTCTGAACTCTATATACAAGGAAAAAACACTTTCAAAGCACTTGACATAAAGGATACATTACAGATAGGGAAATAATGAGTCAAATGGCAGCAGATTTCTCAACTGAAACAGATCAGATTTCCCATCTGGAAGACAGAAGGAAATTACTTACTTGCCTTTCAAGTACTAAAAGAAAAGAACTGCTGACCCTGAATCCTATATCCCACAAAAATATCCTTTGGGAATGAAGGAGACATAAAGACATTTTTAGATGAAGGAAAACAAAAACACTTTTTACCAGAAAATCTGCAACAAAAGACAGGCTATAGATTTTCATGGGGCAAAAAATTTAAAAAGAAACTGTTAATGGAAGAAACTTGAGATTTCAAGAAGGAAGAAAGAACAATGTAATGAGTAAAAGTAGAAGTAAACAGACTGTGCTTCTTCTGAGTTTTGTAAAAATTGTTTGACAGTTGAAGCAAAAAGAACATCATCCAATATGGTGTTCAGTATATGAAAAGGAAATACTTAAGACAATTATATTAAAAGAATGGGGAATGTAAAGGTACCCAGGTACGGGTACGGTTTCTACGTGTCAAAGTGCTAAAGTGTTGATACCGTAGGCTGTGATAAGTTATGTATGTACAATACAATACCTAGAGTAACCACTAAAATACAAGAGATATACTCAAAAACATCACAGATATATCAAGTGGAGTTCCTAACATTAAAGTAACCCACAAGAAGGCAAAACAAACAACAAAAAGTACCCCCTCAAAACCAAACAACAGGGGCTTCCCTGGTGGCGCAGTGGTTGAGAGTCCGCCTGCTGATGCAGGGGACACGGGTTCGTGCCCGGGTCCGGGAGGATCCCACATGCCGTGGAGCGGCTGGGCCCATGAGCCATGGCCGCTGAGCCTGCGCGTCCGGAGCCTGTGCTCCGCAATGGGAGAGGCCACACAGTGAGAGGCCCATGAACAGCAAAAAAACAAACAAACAAACAAAAAAAAACCAAACAACAGAGCAACAAAAACATCATAAAATGGTAGTTGTAAGCCCTAAAAATATCAATAATTATTTTAAACTTAAATGGCCTAAATATACCAATTTTAAAACAGAAATCAGTAAGATGGATATAAGAAAATGAGCCAAGTATATGCTATTCACAATATTCACATATTACATAACTTCAAATGTAACAATATAGATAAGGTTGAAAATAAAATTATGGAAAAATATAAACCATGCAAACATTAACCAAAAAGTCAATAGTAGCTATATTAATATCAGATAAAGTATACTTCAAAGCAAAAAATTTTAGAGGAGCAAAAAGAAAGCATAATGATAAAAGGGTTATTACACCAAGATGACACAGCAATCCTAAATGTGTATGCACCAAACAACAGAGCTTTGAAATACATGAAGTGAACACTGACAGAACTTAAAGGAGGAAGAGACAATTCTAGAATTAAACTGCAGGACTTCAACACCCCTTTCTCAGCTGTTGATAAAAATACGAGGCAGGAAATCAGCAGATATAGAAAATCTGAAAAACATCCTCAATGAACAGTATCTGGTACATACATATACAAACTCCACTCAATGACAGTAGAATACACACTCTTTTCAAGCAGCCTTACTGAACATTCATCAAATATCCTGGGTCATAAAACAAACCTCAAAAAATTTAAATAGCCAAATCAAACGTAAAAGAAATCAGAAGAAAGCACAAAATACTCCAAACACTGGGAAATTAAACAACATCCTTCTAAATAATCCATGGGTTAGACAGTCTCGAATAAAGAAATATTTAGAACTGAATGAAATGTAATTAGAACATAAGACAAGAAGCTAAAACAGTACTGTGAGGGAAATTTATAGAACTTAATGCTTACATTAGTAAAGTGAAAAAAAAAAAACCCTCAAATCAATAACCTAAGCACCCACCTCAAGAAACTGCAAAGGAAACTATCAAAGCAGTAGAAGAAAGGATATAATAAAGACCAGAAAAAAATAATAATTCAGTGAAATTAGGAAAAGATAGAGGAAAAAATGATATAAAGTGCTGGTTCCTTGAAATAAAAAAATTGATAAATGTCTAAGAAGATTGACAAAGATAAAAGAGAGTTAACACATTTCCAATAATAGGAATAAAACAGGGACTATAAGTACAGATTCTGCTGCCATCAAAAGGATAATAAAGGAATACTTTAAACAAATAAGAAAATTTAGATGAAATGGGACAATTCCTAGAAAAAGATAAACTATAAAAACTTATCCAATATGAAATAGATACTCTGAATAGTTCTATACATATAAAATAAAATAAATACATAATTAAAAAGCATCCAAAAGAAAAATCTCCAGGACTAAATGGTTCACTGGAGAATGCTACCAAACATTAAAAGAACAAATAAAACCAATTCTATACAACACACTGTCTTGTGAATAATACACCACCTGTTAACACGTTAGGAGGCCAGAATCACCTACACACCAAAACCAAACAATGACAATTGAAAAAAATATATATAAAGAAAACTACATATCACTGTCACTCATGAAATTAGAGGAAAACTTCCTCAACAAAATACTAGCATATTTAATACTGTAATATAATATATAAAAATAATTATACTCCATGACCAAGTGGGGCTTATTCCAAGGATACAAGGCTGGTTCGACATTCAAATCTCAAATGAATGTAATACATCATATCAACAGGCTACAGAAGAAAAAACACAGGATTCTATCAATTGATTACAAAAAAAGCATTTGACAAAGTTCAACACTCATTCACAACAACAAAAAAACACAGTAAATTAGGAACATGGGGAACTTTCTAAACTTGATAAAGAAAACTCTATGTAGAAAACCTTACAACTAACACCATAGTTAATGATGAAAATCGGAATGTTTTTCCCCTAATATCAGGACCCAGGCAAGAACATGTTTTCTCACTACTAGTATTTAACATCATATTGGAAATCTTAGCTAGTGCAGTAGGACAAGAAAAGGAAATAACAGGTATACAGATGGGAAGAAGTAAAACTGTCTCTAGTTGCAGATGATACTTCTATGTAGAAAATCCCAAGCATTCTATCAAAAGAAACAGCAAGGTTGCAGGATAACAAAATAACATGAAAAATATACATATTTCTGTATACTACCAAAGACTGTGTGGAAATTCAAAGTTTAAAAATCAATGCCATTTATAATTACTCAAAAAACAAAAACACCTGTATATAAATCTTAAAAACATTGTACAGGACCTATTACTGAAACTTATAAAATAGTAATGAAGTAAATCAAGCCATATCAAATAAATGTAAAGACATAATGTTTTCATGAATTGGAAGACTCAAAACAGCAAAGATGCCAACTCTCAACAAATAAATCTACCAATTTAACTTAATTTCTATCAAAATTCAATACAGCTTTTTTTTCTGGTAAAAACAGACAAGCTTATCCAAAATTTTACATGGAAATTCAAAGTAACGAGGAATGTTAATCAGTTTTAAATAAGAAGACTGAAGACAGAGGACTCACTTTACCCGATTAAAAGATTTACCACATAACTAGAGCAATTAGTAAACCAATAATAGTACAGGACCAAGAAAAAGTCTGAGTATTAGGTCTTTAAAACCACATGAAGAAAAGGTTTGTTTTTAAAGAATCAAAGCCTAAATAGTCTAAAATGGTTCAACAGAACGTGCCCATTCATATGTGTATTCTTATCTCCTTAAATATAAAGGCATTTGATGGCTCAAACCAAAAAATTAAGGTCTTAAGAATAGAGACAATGTTTTAGAACAAAGGAGATGTTCAATGAAAGTTTTCAGACCTGTCTAACTCTCTTTAAACTGGATAGCAATGAATGTATATACAAGACACATAGAGTCTAGGTTCTTTACCATGGAAACAAAACTATCCTCCTGCCAATTAACTAAGGAATCAATGACAAAGTGCCATAGCTTGGCAAGGAAGTCTGAAAGAAACATTTTGTAGTTCATTTTCTATTTTAAGTCTCTCCCTTCTTTTTTAAAAAAATTCCTGAGATAACACTGAAGTGTAAACTAAGAAGAAAGATGTAGCTGAAGGTTTTCCTAAGTGCATAATAACCACTGGGTCTCTCTCTTTGATGAATTCTCAGATGTAGAGTAAGGCTCTAGGTTGGGTCAATTTCCAATATGACTCTTTAAATGACAACTGATATCCTGCAATAGGTATTTTCACAGGGAAGAAAATTGTGGTGTTTCTCTTTGGTATGAATGATCAGACTCTGAGTAAGATGTTTCCTCTGGCAAAAGATTTTCCTCAGTGGTTACATGCAAAAAGTCTTTCCCCAATAGGAGTTCTTGAAGATTGACTGAGGACTGCCCACTTGTGAAGGTTCTTCCCACATCTGTCACGCTGACAGGGTTTCTCCCAGTATGAACCCTCTGATGCTGAGTGAGGGATGAGCTGCGACTGAAGGCCTTTCCACACTCACTGCACTCATAGGGCTTCTCTCCAGTGTGGATGATGGAGTGTCGAATGAGGTTTGTGCTCCAGCAGAAGGTTTTCCCACACTCGAGGCATTCATAGGGCTTCTCTCCACTGTGAATCCGCTGGTGCCTGGTGAGGCCTGACCTGCGGTTAAACGCCTTCCCACACTCCATGCACTCATAGGGCTTCTCTCCAGTGTGGATGCTGAAGTGCCGAATGAGGTCTGCCCGATTGCTAAAGGCTTTCCCACATTCTTTGCACTCAAAAGGTTTCTCTCCAGTGTGGGCCCGTTTATGCAAGATAAAAGTGGAGCAGTGGGTGAAGGCCTTTCCACATTCAGTGCACACATAGGGCTTCTCCCCAGTGTGAATCCGCTGGTGCCTCTTGAGGTATGACCTGTGGTTGAAGGCCTTCCCACACTCGAGGCACTCAAAGGGCTTCTCCCCAGTGTGGATGACATAGTGGTGAATGAGGGCTGCGCTCTCACAGAAGGCTTTCCCACATTCACTGCATTCATAGGGCTTCTCCCCAGTGTGAATCTGCTGGTGCCACATGAGGTATGACCTGTGTTTAAAGACCTTGCCACATTCAAAGCACTCATACGGATTCTCACCACTGTGGATAATGTAGTGTCGAATGAAACCTGGCCTATCTCGGAAGGCTTTTCCACATTCTTTGCACACAAAGGGTTTTTCTCCAGTGTGGCTCCTGTTATGCAAAACAAAAGTGGAGCGGTGGGTGAAGGCCTTTCCACATTCATTGCATTTATAAGGCTTTTCTCCACTGTGAATCCGCTGGTGTTGTGTAAGGTGTGACTTGCGGTTGAAGGCCTTGCCACACTCCATGCACTTATAGGGCTTCTCCCCGGTGTGGACCATGTGGTGTTGAAGGAGATAAGTGCTCTTACTAAAGGTTTTCCCACACTCTGTGCATTCATAGGGCTTCACTCCAGAGTGAATCCTCTCATGTCGAGCAAGGAGGCGTTTCTTATTAAAAATTTTCCCACATTCGTTGCATTTAAAAATACTTTCCTCTTCCTGAATCATGAGATCATTACCAGATCCACATGAGTCATGGTCATGGACAGCACCTCCTGGAGGGACTGGCTCCTCTACAATCTTTGAACACACACCACCAGGTGTCCCTAAGCTGCCATATTCAGAGCTTGGTTTCCCAGGGAGCTTGTCCTTCTGGGGTTCTATCTCTGGTCTCAAGTGTCCTTCTTGCATTTCCAGTGACCCTTCCTGATCATTGATTTGGCCCAACTGGGAGTCCTCTGAAACTCTTTGTATTAGTTGTTGCTGGAATAAGACTCCCTCAGACAGGGCTGGCTCACAAGTGGTAGGTTCTGTGGTCTTGGGCTTTCCTTTGTCACCTGAAAGAAATTCAATACACAAAAAGATCTGTTAATAACGCCAACATGGAAGAAAGAAAATCAGTATTTCAGTGAAAAAAATGAAGATGGAAATAGTGTCTCTGTGTCTGCCACATTTCCCGACCTCTGAATCCCAGGATAACAATTTCTTTCTTTCCTGATCCTTGGACTGTTGACACCTTGAAAGGGAGACCCAGAGAACTAGCTGGGTGAGAGGACAGGGGGCTGGAAAAAGACATGGTCAATTCCAGACTGGATAGTTATGCAAATAAGTAACTCATCTGGGCTCACAGAGTTCATGGTGAAGAGATGACTCAGTGCAAAGCCTGAAAGCCCAACTATGTGATCAGAAGGTTGGGGTTTTAAGCCATAAGATAACAACTAGACCTCCAGAAACAGAAGGAGGGCAGGAGACTGAGTCATACAGGCACTGATTTAATCAGTTGTGCTTATGTAATGAGACTTGGTGAAATTCTTAGGTTGGCAATATTTCATGCATATATTGCCATACATCAATGCCAGGAGGCTAACAAGTCTGAGGACATAGTAGCTTATGTTTGGAACCTCTCCAAAATCTGTTCCTAAAAAACATCTGATGCAAACCTATTGGACAAAGAATTTACAACAACCATCTTAAAAAAGCTCAAGGAGCTAAAGGAAGATACAGAGAAAGTCAAGAAAACTAGGTAAAAACAAAATGGAAACATCAATACAAAAAAAGAAAACCTAAAAAGAAATGAAAAAGAGGGAATTCCCTGGTGGTCCAGTGGTTAGGAGTCCATGCTCTCACTGTAGGGGGCCCAGGTTCGATCCCTGGTCAGGGAACTAAGATCCCGCAAGCCACGTGGCGCGGCAAACAAAAAAAGAGAAAAGAAATTCAGGAGCAACAAGTTCAGTAACTAAAATGAAAAACTCATTAGAGGGATTCAAAGAAAAATTTGAGCAGGAAGAAGAAATAATCTGCAAACTTGAAGACAGGACAATGGAAAATATTGAGTCTAAGAAACAGAAAAAAAGAAAAGATTGAAAAATAGTGAGTAGAGCCTAAGGAACCTGTGATACACCCAATGAATCAACATACTCATTAGGGAAGTCCCAGAAAGAGGAGAGAGAAAGGGTCAGAGAGAATATTTGAAGAAATAGCGGAAAACTTCCCAAATTTGATGAAACATCCAAGAAGCTCAATGAATTCCAAGAAAAATAAAGAGACTCACACTGAGAAAATTACAATCAAACTTTTGAAAGCCAAAGATAGAGTATAGCAAGCATGAAGCAACTTGTTACAAACAAGGGGCACTCAATAAGATTATCAGCAGATTTCTCATCAGAAACTTGGGAGGCCAGAAAGCAGTGGTTCAATATATTCAAGTGTAAAACGAACAAAAAGTGTCAAGTAAGAATCCTGTATCTGGCAAAGCTGTCCTTCAAGAGGGGGAAGAGGGACTTCCCTGGTGGTCGAGTGGTTAAGACTCCATGCTTCCAGGGCAGGGGGTGTGGGTTTGTCAGGTAATTAAAATCTCACATGCAGCTCAGCACGGCCAAAAAAAAAAAAAAAAAAAGTAAGGAAGAAATTAAGACATTCCTATATATGAAGGCTAAAGGAGTTTGTTACCACTAGATCTGCTCTGTAAGAAATTCTTAAGGGAAAATTCTTCCATGGTGAAATGTAAGGACACTAGACAGTAATTCAAAGCTATACCAAGAAATAGAGATCCTGATAAAGGTAAATACATGGGCAATTATAAAAGTTAGTATTACTTTGTAACTCCACTTTTAAAAAATATATATATATGTGTGTGTGTGTGTGTGTGTGTGTGTATTTATTTATTTATTTATGGCTGTGTTGGGTCTTTGTTGCTGCACACGGGCTTTCTCTAGTGGCGGGGGGGGCTACTCTTTGTTGCGTTGCATGGGCTTCTCATTTTAGTGGCTCCTCTTGTTGTGGAGCAGGGGCTCTAGGCACGCAGGCTTCAGTAGTTGTGGCACGCGGGCTCAGTAGCTGTGGCACACGGGCTTAATGGCTCCACAGCATGTGGGATCCTCCCAGATCAGGGCTCAAACCCTTGTCCCCTGCATTGGCAGGTGGATTCTTAACCACCGTGCCACCAGGGAAGTCCCGTGTAACTCCACTTTTTGTTTTTACATGGTTTAGAAGACTTTTTAAAATTGTTAATCTAAAGGCTACTATTATTGTAACTTTAGTTTATAACTCCATGTGTAGTTTCCTACATAATTTAAGAGACTAATGCATTCAAAAGAATTAGTAGTTTAAGTTTCTAGGCATACAATATATAAAGATGTAACTTTGTGACACGAACAACTGAAAAAAGAGATGACAGAGCTGTAAAGGATTTTTGTTTGTTACTGAAGTTAAGCTGGTATAAAATCAAATTAGTGTTAAAACTTTAATATGTTAGAAGTCATTCCCATGGTAACCACAAATAGCTATAGAATTTAAAGTAATTCCAAAAAGGAATTTAAATGTTTCACTACAAAATATCAACTAAACACAAGACTATAACACAGGAAATGAGAAAGAAAAAAGCTATAATGCATATAGAAATCAAATATCAAAATGACAGAAGTCTCTCCATATCAGCAATTACTTTAAATGTAAATGGATTAAACTCTTCAATTAAAAGACAGAGATTATCAGAATTGATAAAAACACATGATCCAGAGACTTCCTTGGTGATCCAGTGGTTAAGAATCTGCCTTCCAATGTAGGTGACACGGGTTCGATCCTTGGTCTAAGGAACTAAGATCCCACATGCCTTGGGGCAACTAAGCCCTGGCACCGCAACTACTGAGCCTGCACGCCAGAACTAGAGAGCCCACATGTTGCAACTACACAGCCCACGCACTCTACTACAGAGCCCATGTGCTACAACTACTGAGCCCATGAGCTCTGGAACTCACGTACCACAACTAGAGAGAAGCCCACACATTGCAACAAAGAGCCCACGTGCTGCAGCAAAAGATCCCATGTGCCACAACTAAGACCCCACGTAGCCAAAAATAAATAAATAAATATTAATTTCTTACAAAAACCCACATGATCCAACTATATGCTTTCCAAAAGAGACTCACTTTAGATCCAAAGACACAAACAGATTGAAAGTCAGAGGATGGAAAAAGATATTCCATGCAAATACTAACCAAAAGAGAGCAGAGATTTCTATATTAAAATCAGACAAGATAGGCTTTAAATCAAAAAAGATTACAAGTGACAATGAAGGACATTATATAAATAAAAGGTATAATACAGCAAGAAGATATTACAATTGTAAACATTTACATAATGACAGAAGATCAAAATACATGAAACAAAGAATGACAGAATGGAAGGGAGAAAGAGCACTACAACAACAGATGGAAACTTCAACATCCCATTCTCAATAATGGAGAGAACAACCAGACAAAAGATAAGTAAAGAAATAGAGGACTTAAATAACATAATAAACCAACTAGATCTAACAGATACATACAGAACATTTTACCCAACAACAATAGCATACACATTCTTCTCAAGTGTACATGGGACATTTTCCAGGGCAGACCATAGGTTAGGCCACAAATTAAGTCTCAACAGATTTAAAAAGATATCATACAGGGCTTCCCTGGTGGCGCAGTGGTTGAGAGTCCACCTGCCGATGCAGGGGACACGGGTTCGTGTCCCGGTCCGGGACGATCCCACATGCCGCAGAGCGGCTGGGACCGTGGGCCATGACCACTGGGCCTGTGCGTCTGGAGCCTGTGCTCTGCAGCGGGAGAGGCCACAACAGTGAGAGGCCCGCGTATCACAAAAAAAAAAAAAAAAGATATCATACGAAGTATGATTTGTGTCTAATGAAAACAAAAACTTAACATACCAAAACTTACAGGATGCAGAGAAAGCAGTGTTAAGAGGGAGAGTTGTAGCTATAGATGCTTCCAGTAAAAAAAAAAAGACCTCAAATCAACAACCTAACAACATAATTAAGTAGGAAAAGAAAAGCAAACTAAACCCATACCTAGCAGTAGGGAATATGAAAGATTAAAGATAAATAATACAGGGGACTTCCCTGGCAGTCCAGTGGTTAAGACTCTGCGCCCCCAATGCAGGGGGCACGGGTTTGATCCCTGGTCGGGGAACTAAGATCCTGCATTCTGTGGCCAGTTAAATAAACAAACAAATATTTTTAAAAAGGTAAATAGTGCAGAGAATAAAAAAATAGAGAAAAATCAGTGAAACAAAAAGTTAGTTATTTGAAAAGATCAACAAAATTGACAAACGTTTAGCTAGATGAACCAAGAAAAAAAAAAGATTCAAAATACTAAAATCCGAGATGAAAGTGGGGATATTACTTTTGATTCTATAGAAATCAAAACAGAGTATAAGAGAATACTGTGAAGAACTATACACCAACAAATTGGAAAACCTAGATGAAATGAACATATTCCTAGAAACACAAAACCTGTGAAGACCAGATCATGGAGAAATCGAAAATCTGAATAGACCTATAACTAAAAAGGGATTGAATTAATAATCAAATTCTCCCAACAAAGAAAAATCTTGGACTTGATGGCTTCACTGGTGAGTTCTAACCAAACATTTTTTAAGAAGAACTAAGACCAATCCTCAAACTCTTCCAGAAAACTAAAGTGGACAAAACACTTTTAAACTCATTCTGAGACAAGCATTACCCTAATAGCAAAGCCAAGTACACTACAAGAAAACTACAGGGCAATATCCTTTATGAACACTGATGCAAAAATCTTGAACAAAATATTAGCAAAACGAATTCAGCAACATATCGAAAGGAATATACACCATGACCAAATACAGTTTATTCCTGTAACGTAAGGACAGTTCAACATATGAAAATTGATCAGCGTTAACACATCACATTAACAGAATGAAGGAAAAAGTCCACATGATAATCTCAAATGATGCAGTAAAAGTCTTTGACAAAATTCATGATAAAAAAAAAATCAATGATGAAAGTCTGAAAGCTTTTCCTCTAAGATCTGAAACGAGGACATCTATTTTCACCACTTCTATTCAACATAATACTGGAAGTTCTAGACAGAGCAATTGGCAAGAAAGAGAAATCAAAAGCATCCAAACTGGAAAGGAAGAGGTAAAATTATCTTTGCTTGCAGATGGTAGTTTATTACATGTAAAAAACGTAAAAACCACAAAAACGTCACAAAATAACTGCTGAATAAATGAATTCAGCAAAGTAGCAGGATACAAAGTCAACACACAAAAATCAGTTGAATTTATATACATGAATAATGAACAATCTGAAAATGAAATTACAAAACAGTTCTATTTACAATAGCATGAGAAAGAATACTTAGGAATTAATCAACGAAGTGAAACACTTGCACAATGAAAACTACAAAACATTGCTAAAAGAGTTAAAGATGATGTAAATAAACAGAAACACATACCATGTTCCCAATTTGGAAACCTAATATTGTTAAGATATCAATACTACCCAAAGTGATCTACAGATTCAATGCAATCCCTATCAAAATCCCAGCAACATTTTTTTTTTAATCTTTTGGCTGCACCGCATGGCACGGGGGATCTTAGTTCCCCGATGACCGGGGATCAAACCTGCGCCCCCTGCATTGGAAGCCCAGAGACTTAACCACTGGACTGCCAGGGAAGTCCTCCAGCAAAATTTTTTGCAGAAATAAAAAAAAATCCCACCTAAAATCTATAGTGCATCTGAAGAGACCGTGAATAGCCAAAACACTCTTGAAAAAGAAGAACAAAGTTGAAGAACAGAAAATTCCCGATTTCAAAACTTACTACAAAACTACAATGATCAAATACAGTGTGCTACTAGCATAAAATCAAATAGACCAAGGGAATAGAATCGACAGCCCAGAAATAAACCCTCACATATATCATGAAATGATTTTTGACAAGGGTGCCAAAACCATTAAACGGGGGAAAAGACAGTGTTTACAACAAATGGTGCCGGGAAAACTGAATACCTACATGCAAAAGAATGAAATTGGACCCTTATCTAACATCATATACAAAAATTAACTCAAAATGGAGAGAAGGGACTTCCCTGGTGGTGCAGTGGTTGGGAGTCCGCCTGCCAGTGCAGGGGACATGGGTTCGAGCCCTGGTCCGGGAGGATCCAACATGCCACAGAGCGGCTGGGCCCCCATGCGCCACAACTGCTGAGCCTGCGCTCTAGAGCCCGTGAGACACAACTACTGAGCCGGCATGCCTAGAGCCCGTGCTCCGCAACGAGGAGTAGCCCCCGCTCACCGCAACTAGAGAAAAGCCCATGAACAGCAACAAAGACCCAATGCAGCCAAAAATAAAATAAATAAATTTATTTAAAAAAAAAAATGGAGAGAAGAAAACATAGGGCAAATGTGGCATGGCACTGGATTTGGCAAACATTTCTCAGATATGACACCAAAGGCACAGGCAACACAAGAAAAAATAGAAAAATTGTAGTTCATGAAAATTAGGAAAATTTGTGATCAAGACACTACCAACGGAGTAAAAAGATAATCCAAAGAATGTGACAAAATATTTGCAAATCATATATCTGAAAAGGGATTAATAATCAGAATATACAGAAAACTCAAACTTAACAAAACAAAAAAACAGCCTGATACAAAAATGGGCAAGGGACTTGAATAGACATTTCTTCAAAGATATACAAATGGCTAACAAGCACAAGAAAAGATGTTCAACATCACTAATCATTAGGGAAATGAAAATCAAAACTATAATGAGATACCATCTCACAACCATTAGGACAGCTATTATTGGAAAAAATAGAATAACAAATGTTGGTGAAGATGTGGAGAAACTGAAACTCTTGTGCACTGTTGGTAGGAATGCAAATTGGCACAGACTGTGGAAAACAGTATGGCAGTTCCTCAGAAAATTAAAAATGGAAATATTGATACTACATGATTCAGTAATTCCATTTCTTGTTATATGAATTCTTTCAATTCAAAAGAATTGAAATCAGGGTCTCAAAGACATTTGTACACCCATGTTCACAGCAGCATCATTCACAATAGCTAAAACATAGAAGCAACCCAAGTTTCCACCAAGGGATGAATGGATAAGTAAAATGTGAGACTGAGACACACACACACAAGAATATTACTGAGCCTTAAAAGGGAATGACATTTTAACACATGCTACAACATGGATAAACCTTGAGGACGTTATGTTGAGTGAAATAAGCCAGTCACACACACAAAATAGTGTGTGACTCCATTTACATGAGGTACATAGAGTAGTCAAAAATCACGGACACAGAAAGATTGTGGTTGCCAGGGGCAGGGCATGGTAGGGACATAGGGGGATTACTGTATAATGGGCACAGAGTTTCAAATGATGAAGAGTTATGGAGAAGGCTGGTGGTGATACCTGCACGACATTATGACTCTATTTAATACCACTCAATGTATACTTAAAAATGGCTAAGATGATATATTTTACACTATCTGCATTTTACCATACCCACAAAAAAAGATAACATGAGTAATGCACAAAGAATCCCTACAAATCAGAAAGAAAATGCAGGGCTTCCCTGGTGGCACAGTCTGCCTGCCAACGCAGGGGACACGGGTTCGAGCCCTGGTCTGGGAAGATCCCACATGCCACGTAGCCACTAAGCCTGTGTGCCACAACTATTGAGGCTGTACTCTAGAGGCCACAAGCCATAACTACTGAGCCTGCGTGCCTCAACTACTGAAGCCCGCACACCTAGAACTTGTGCTCCACAACAAGAGAAGCCACCGCAATCAGAAGGCCACACACCACAATAAAGAGTAGCCCCCGCTCGCCGCAACTAGAGAAAGCCTGCACGCAGCAACAAAGACCCAATGCAGCCAAAAATAAATAAATAAATAAATTTGTTAAAACACAAGAAAATGCAAACAAGTCAATAGAATAAAATAGATGTTTATCATGAAATGACATTTCAAAGAAGAAAACTTAATTCATAGATTGACTCGCAATCATACGATAAGGTGCTAAAGTTCCTTATGAACGAAGGAAAAGCAAATCAAAACCATGTGGGATACAATTCTGTATTCACTTGATTGTCAAAAATTGAGGAGCCTTATAATACCAGGTATTGGTCAAGGTATGGGTTGAAGAAACCTCCATTCTTTCCTGGTGGAAGTGTAATTGGTTTAGCCCCTTTAGAACATAACAGGAATTATCTTGTAAACTTGAGAATTTGCACAGCCTATAATCCAACAATTTCACTCTAAGAAACATTAAAAGACAGCCTAAACAGGAGCAAGATGACCAATATATACAAATGTTCTTGGCAGCACTGTGAGAGTGAAAAAATGTGAACAATTAAATGCTACAGACAATGGATGAATACAGTGTGAGACAAGAATACTTTTAATTTATTTTCTTCACTGTAAGGAACTTCAGCATATTTTTACTTTGAGCAGAGAAAAGGATAAAGTTATAAAACAAGCAGAATATAAGTGATGAAGGCACTTTCATGAAAAGCTATTTTCCAGATTCTGATGTCGGAACTGGCCATGCCCAGGGGCAAGACCTCTTCAACTAGGTGAAAAGAGAAGCTACAGGTAAGAGAGTCCAAATGAGTGTGGAAGGGCTGAAGATCAAGCAATATGAGGCAGACTTTACTTTCAACATGAAAACTTGCTGACACATTAGTGGTCACATGCTGAGGCATCTGTGGCTATACCTGGGGTAGCTCATGTAGGACAGAGAGCTGACCAGAGGCATAAAGCAGATGTAGAGACCAGTTAGGCGAACTACTAGCATCCCGCAAGGAAAAGATGATGAGAGCTTGGACTCAGAATGTGGGGACAGATCTGATGGGAGGTGGTAGAAGTGACAGATTCAGGAGATGTACATGATGTAAAATGGACGGGATGTGGGAGGTAGCCGGATATAGGGGCCGATAGAGGTGGAGGGGTGAGGATACAGTCTCTGGGGCTGTATCCAGTCTCCAACCTGCCTAGACGGCAGGACCGTGCGCTCTAACTTGGGAGAGGAAGGAGTGAGCATCGTAACGGCTTCCTTGCCAGGCATGTTGACTGGGTGCCTCTGAGATATTCAGGTGGAGAAGGGCAGAGAGCAGAGGGCAGAGGCTCGGAACTGCCTCTCTGAGGGGCTGTCGACAGGCTGCACACAGACACTCGCACGCTGGTGGGGCCGCCCGAGGGACTAGGAGGGAAAGAGCACGACTCTGCAGGGGCCCCATCACCACACACGGCGGCCCCAGTGCCCTCAGCAGCCCAGATGTGGGGCACAGCAGGACAAATGTCACCGTCAGATTTTACCAAACAGGAGGAGTAGGGAGACATGCAACAAGGGAAGGCTTCTTGAGTATCTGGACAGGGTGGGAAAGGGGAGGCAGAAGAGAGCTGGAGAGGAGCTGGGAGAGGAAGGAAGGCCCTTTTCCTCAGAGGTCAGAGGGAAACGTGAGATGCATTACTCATTACAATACAGGGACATGAATGACACCAACGGCTTACTTCCCACGAGCCACTGACTGCGGCGCAGACGCTTGTGCTAAGCGGTTTTATGCTTTAACGCGTTATATGACCACGTCCCCAACAACCCGGGGACGGAGCAACTATCAGGAACAGACTGAGCGCAGCAGACCACACTCGCCAAACCATCTGCTCCTCCACTTGGACACATGGCCCAGCCCCATCTCCCAGCCCCATCCCCCGAGTGTGGCCAAGTGCCTATCAGTGGAAGCGGGGGGCTGGTGTTTGTGCGAGTCTTCCTTGCCCTCTCACTCTCCTCTGCCTGCTGCAGGAGGTCAGGACAACCTTCAAGCCACATGCTGACGGCAGAGTGGACCCGGGTTGCTGAACAGCTGTGTGATGCACAGTCACACGGACCGGGTGCGCCTCAGAAAAAGTGCTTCCAGGGACATCCCTGGTGGTCCAGTGGTTAAGACTCCGAGCTTCCACTGCAGGGGTCACGGGTTCGACCCCTGGTCGGGGAACTAAGATCCTGCATGCTGCGAGGTATGGCAAAAGAAAGAAAGAAATACAAAAAAAGAACAAGTGCTTCCATATGCTGAGCACCAAGATGCTGGAGTCTGATGGCAGCTAAGATTTAACTTAGTCAAACTTATATATACAAAGACACAAGGAGATCCCAAAGTTCACTAGGGCCACAGAGCTGGTGATCGGTCGGCACCCAGGCTTGAAGCCCAGGCAGCTGGAGCCCAAGACACATCTCAGCTCATGCACCTCTATCCTCCAGGAGGACAGAGGGACCTGGGGTCAAAGGGCTCCGTGGCCTCCAGACCACCACAGAGGCCCGAACAAGACACTTCCCCAAGGAACCAGGGCCAGCGACCTTCCCCTTGCAGGGTCTTCCAGCTGCCCAAACCTTGGCTCCTACCTGGACAGGTGCTTCGGGAGAGGTCTTTCTTCACTGTCCACAACTCCTGCCCCTGCTCCAGTTGGTAGATCAGCTCAGATCTGGGAACAGGACACCCTGTTCATGGAGAAAGGAAGAAGACACTAGGATTTCTGTGAAAACAAAGAAAACCTCTCGATCTAGTGTGGGACTTCAGGATGTGGACAAGACCTCAGAATGAAGCTGCTCCCATGCATATACAAAATGCTGTACTGTGAACTGGAAACCAAAGACATGCCACACTGCCATGGAGTTTTTATTCCTAAGTCAAAAACTAACTATAGTGTATAATCGTAGTAAAAGGACTGTGTTCAAGCAACTTAAATGCATTACATCATTTCAAAATTGAAATAAATTTATGGAGTAATTTAAACAACTAACATATTTAAAATATTGACTCTTGGGAATTCCCTGGCGGTCCAGTGATTAGGACTCTGTGCTTCCACTGCAGGGGGCAATGGGTTCAATCCCTGCTGGGGAACTAAGATCCCACAAGCTGCATCGTGCAGCCAAAAAAAAAAAAAATTGACTCTTCATTCAAAACAAGTTATGTGTCTTCATTGATCCAGTTCTTTTTTTAGAACCCAAGCAAAGTTTTGTATTGTTCTTCCTATAGGCCACAGAGGATTCTATCCTAGGGTTTCCTCACAGCATTCCCAGCAAGTACATATTGTGATCAGCACCATTTTTTAAAAAATTATAGTTCATTTACAACATCAGATTAGTTTCAGGTGTACAGCAAAGTGATTCAGTGTATTTATATACACACACACACACATATACATATATATTCTTTTTCAGATTCTTTTCCATTATAGGTTATTATAACATATTGAATATATATAGTTCCTTGTGCTATACGGTAGAACCTTGTTGTTTATCTATTTTATATATGGTAGTGTGTATCTGTTGATTCCAAACTCCTAATTTATCCCTCACACCCCACCCCCCAACTTTGCTTACCATAAGTTTGTGTTCTATGTCTGTGAGTAGCCCTATTTTATAGATAAAAACCATACAGAAACCATGCTCAGGCAGATAATGTGATTTGCCAAAGAGGCCAGAATTGGTGAATGGCTGAGCCAATATGGGCCCAGGTCTAGCCATCTCTGCTCTGTGTGCTGTTTTACCACAAGGCTACACAACACTGTTCCAGAAGGTGCTGGATCCAGGCATGGGGATAATGAGACTCCTGAGGAGTAACAACGGTAGTGACGGCAGCAAGCTTCTCAACTGCTAACCTGCACGTAACCTGGTCACACGAGGCACAGTTCTGACCCCTTCCCATAAGTTAGCCATGTACCCTTGCTACGGCCCCGGCAAGTAGATACCATCTTACCCCATTTTACCAACGAGCACCCCAAGGCACAGACAGCTTCAGTAATTTGCCCAGGACCACAAGGTTTTAAGGAGCAGAGTGGGGACTGAACATAAGAGTCTGGCTCTGGAGCCTGGGCTCCCCAGCACTACACTAAGGAGGAAACAGCAAACACCCCTGAGTGGGGCCAGCATCCTGAGACCGAGTGCAGGGCAGTTATGAGGCAGGGATGTGAGCACGAAGATTCACCCGTTGGGAACAGGGGCCGGGGTGGGTGGGGCAGACTCAGTGACCCTAGATTTCAGCGTTTCATGAACTACTAGAAAATAATAAAACTGAGAATCCTACACAGTGGTGTATGGTCACGTTGGACATTTATAGAAACATCAAATAACATCTACTTTCATCAGTATTTCATAAAAGGATTGTTGCTTAAAATAAACCCACAGAGGAAGCTTCATCAATGAAAGTGTATGTTCTTTACTGGGTAAGTTCAGCTGTATGAGACTCAGTGCAGTAGCTGAGTTTTCCTGACTTTGCTAAGGACCAGGAGAGCATGAGAATCAAATGCGTGCCTGGAACAGGCCTGATATGCAGTCAGTCCTCCAATGACCAGAGTGAGCTGTGACTAGCATTAACATTAATATTTTTCTTAAAAGTGACCCACTTTTTATTTTTCTTACATTCGTTCAAAAAGGGAATCCTCATTGTAAAAACAAAACAAAACAAAAGGGAATCCTGGGCTTCCCTGGTGGCGCAGTGGTTGAGAGTCCGCCTGCCGATGCAGGGGTCACGGGTTCGTGCCCCAGCCCGGGAAGATCCCACATGCCGCGGAGCAGCTGGGCCCGTGAGCCATGGCCGCTGAGCCTGCGCGTCCGGAGCCTGTGCTCCGCAATGGGAGAGGCCACAACAATGAGAGGCCCGCGTACCGCAAAAACAACAACAATAAAAACAAAAAGGGAATCCTGTTTAGCTCTGATAAACGGGAAACAGAAACCCAGAGTCACTTGAGTCGATGGCAGGTCAACCTGAAAAGGTAGCAATAAAATCCAAAGGATGGGGCTTCCCTGGTGGCGCAGTGGTTGAGAGTCCACCTGCCGACGCAGGGGACACGGGTTCGTGCCCCGGTCCGGGAAGATCCCACATGCCGCGGAGCGGCTGGGCCCGTGAGCCATGTCCGCTGAGCCTGCGCGTCCGGAGCCTGTGCTCCGCAACGGGAGAGGCCACAACAGTGAGAGGCCCGCGTACCAAAAAAAACAAACAAAAAAACAACAACAACAAAAAACTCCAAAGGGTGAGGTTAAGTGCCAGCGAGCTCATGCTGCTGCTCAGGGACGGGGCTCCCTCTGAAAATGGGAAATTAGCAATAGTGGGGGTGGGGGGAGGTGTTCAGTACTGAACCCGGATTTTCACTACATAATCAGGGAGGACACAGAATAAAGGAATGGCTTCCTCGGGGTGTCTCTCAGTGTCCCTGGTGAAGTGTCCGTGAGCCTTCAGAAACAGGGTTTCTCAGCCTCTGTTCAACTGACATTTAGATCCAGGCAATTCTTTGTTGAGGAGAAGGGGAGGGAGTACGTATGTCCTGTGCAGCATAAAGATGTGTAGAAGCGTTCCAGGTCTCCACTCAATAGATGCCTGTAGCATCTACATCCCAGTTGGGACAACCCAAATGTCTCCAGACATTGTCATGTGTCCTCTGGGGGACAACATCATCCTTGAATGAGAACCACTGGCTTACAAGGATATAAATAGGGTGACGGGAAAAAGCGACTGTGACAGGGGAGGGGCCTCCAAGAGATTTCGTGATCAGGAAACAGCTGGTGAGGAGGTGGTGACTGTGCTGAGAAGGGGTAGCCATGTGAAAAGCCCAAGCACACCCACACCCACCAGGCATAGAGAACAGCAACTGCAGAGGCCCGAGGCAAGTACGTTAAGTATGTGCACAGGAAATAGCAAGACACCAGTGTGATCAGAGCAGACTGAGCTCAGGGAAAGCATGGGGAGGAGAGTGAAGGGTCAGCAGGGCCAGATAGTGGGCCTTCTTATTTTTAAAATTTTGTTATAAAATATCTAAATATGTCAAACGTTTCCTAATTTTGTGTAACCTCTTCTCATTAACACAGAATACAATCCCAATTCTCTAAAAACAGGCATGTCTTACCCTATGCCCTGGATTTACAGCTCTCCTTTCCCTCAAACTGAGAGGTCTAAGTGATTATCCTCAGGCTGCTGTTTCTCCACCTTGGCTCTCTTGCCCTTGTGGGCTGGATCAACCTTTGTTGAATGGGGCTGTCTTGTCCATCCTCAGGTACTAAGCAGCATCTCTGGACTCTAACCTGCTAGATGCCGGGACCACCCACACCCCAGGTGTGACAGTCAAATGTGGCTGCAGACTTCCAAATGTCTCCTGGGGACAAAACCAAGTATTGAGAAGCACAACTGTCTCAGCTTCACTCTCTTGGATCTTGGCCAGGACTCAGGGAACAAGAGACAATCATGAAGGCACAGGAGAACAGAAAAGCCCCATAACCGAGATCCTGTGGTTTAGAACAATACCTGTTGGCACTGAAGGCAAAAACCTCCCGAGGCCCCACCTGCCTCACCCTCTTCCTGGAGACCATCCCATCACTCACAGCCCTGTGGACTGGGTTGCAGGGGATACGTGAGCCAACCAGTCCCACCCAGTCAGCTCCCTGTCTGGAATGTGAAACAAGAACCTCAGACAGAGGCCAGTCTGTGCTGGGCACTGGGGTAGAGGCTCAGGGAAGTATGGGCTCAGGTGGCCACTCCTGCACTGCCTCCATCCCTGGAGCCCAGCAGCAGAGAAAGAAAAAAAGAGAAACAATATAAGTATGCAAAAAAGTAGAAACAAGGTATCTTGGGGCCCCAGAGAGCAGGGACTGGGGTAGCCACTCCTGTCACAAACTTGCTGAGGCACAAAAGCCATTTTGAAAAGACAGAGACGTGAACAAAGCCAGAGGGAAAACCAGGACAGGAGATCCAGAAGTCAGGGCATAATCCTGGTGGTTCCCAGTTCCTACATCAGTCCATCATATGGCCCAACAAGAAATTCTGCCTTTGGGCTCTGCAGAACACCCCTGTTTCCTTCCATCATTTTCTAGGAGCCAAAAAGGAACTTTATTCAAAGAGACACAGGGATAGCAGGCAGGAAGAGATGAATCTCAAAAATGACTTAAGTTGTGAGGAAAAGGGAGGAAGGGCTCCTGAGGCCGTCTTGACCAGCCAAGACAGAGCCAGAGTTTGGGATAAAGGAGGTGGCAGGTCCTCTGCACGGCAAAGTGGCAAGGCCTTACCCAGAGACACCAGAAGCCCACAGTTTTCCAGCATCACCTCCTGGTACAGGGTCCTCTGATCCAGGTCCAGCTGCCCCCACTCCTCCTGGGTAAAAGTCACAGCCACATCATCGAAGGTCACAGACACCTGGAATGTCAAACAGAGATAGTAGCATTAGCCTTGGGATGGTTGGATGGGATCAGAGCCCGTCTCTGCATCGCTGCTGGTAAAGGTGCAGCAAGATCAAGGCCCTAATCACTGGGTACTTCCTCTGCACTGGGCTGAAGGGGAGTGGACAATGCTTCGGACATAATACAATACAGCTATACTTTGGAGATATTGGGGGTTTGGTTCCAGACCACTCCAATAAAGCCAGTCACATGATTTTTTTGGTTTCCAGGAGCATATAAAAGTTATATTTACACTATACTGCAGTCTATTAAGTGTACGATAGCGTTATGTCTAAAAAAATAATGTAGACACCTTAATTAAAAATTACTTTAGGGACTTCCCTGGTGGCGCAGTGGTTAACAATCCACCTGCCAAAGCAGGGCACACAGGTTTGATCCCTGGTCTGGGAAGATCCCACATGCCGCGGAGCAACCAAGCCCATGTGCCACAACTACTGAGTCTGCACTCTAGAGCCTGAGAGCCACAACTACTGAAGCCCGCAGGCCTAGAGCCCATGCTCCACAACAAGAGAAGCCACCGCAGTGAGGAGCCCGCGCACTGCAACAAAGAGTAGCCCCCGCTTGCCACAACTAAAGAAAGCCCGTGCGCAGCAATGAACACCCAACGGAGCCAAAAAATTAAAAATTAAAAAAAAAAGTACTTTATTGCCACCTACTGTATAGCACAGGGAACTCTACTCAATGCTCTGTGGTGACCTAAATGAGAAGGAAATCCAAAAAAGAGGGGATATATGTATACGTATAGCTGAATCACTTTGCTGTACAGTATAAACTAACACAATATTGTAAAGCAACTATACTCCAATAAAAATAAAATTTTAAAAAAGGAATAAACTGAAAAGCAAGAAGGAAAAAAAAATTTTTTTAAGTACTTTATTGCTAAAAAATGCTACCCATCATCTTGAGCCTTCAGTGAGCTGTAATCTTTTTGTGGGTGGAGGGTCTGAACTATTGTGAGAACTACCAAAATGTGACACAGAGACACGAGGTAAGTGAATGCTGAAACGCTTGCTGGACGCAGGGTTGCCACAAAACTTCAATCGTAAAAACACAGTATCTATGAAGTACAATACAGCGAGGTACGCCTATAGTGTAAGAGAGAGGAGCCTACTATGCAGGAGCCATTGGAAAATGACACAAGTCAATGGAAATGACATTGGAACTGTGAGATGCAGACAGAAAGGACTCTAGGATGTCAGAGGACTGAGTAAGTGATGATAATATCAATAACGTTAACAACAGCAGTACCTGAGCTTCACTGGTCCTACTACCTGCTGGTCCCCATGCTGAGTGCTTTATGTTGTCTCAAAGCAACTAAGTCCCTAGCTCTTAAGCCATCGTTTTCACCAGTATCTCCTGATTAAACACACTGCATACAGAGTTTTCCTTGTTAATGTTACTTCCACCACCATATTCTATACATTCTCCTCAATGTGAAATGTCCAGCAGATGCAGGACCACATCCCTATGTGACCAGAACCACTAAGTAAATATAAAAAATCCAGCCACTCCACTCTCAGATGAACAGCCCCACCAATGCAGATCTATCATTTAAATGCTCCAAGACATCGCCTCATGGTTTTTCACCTGCACTTTCAGTGCTCACATCTCTCTGCTTTCTAGCTTCATCCTAACAGCTTTCTTGAGTTAATATTTCAATTAAAGACCTAGAAATTCCTAGTAAATTGACTGGTTCATACCTAGGAACCCTGCAATATTACTCATTTCTGGTACTGGATAAACTCATATTACTGGGCACATTTTGGGCAGGTAGGTAAGGATATTAAAATTAACTAGGGCTTCAACATTGACTACCAGATGATATACGTTTAATTAATCAAAACTCTCTGGCAAGTAATCCTACAGCATCCTCTATGATTGTTTAAGGGCGCACATATGGATGGCTTTCTCTGGTTGGTTTTAAGTTGGAAGTGGGGACAAGGATTAGGGAAAGGGTCAATTATTAATCAAGTCCTGGCCATTTGGGGCCGATGTTACATAAGTCACTGTTTCTCTTCCTGGACTGTCTCTAGAGATAGGAATCTGGCTTCTGGCAAGTCTTAGGCCGGGCTAGACTCCTGGGTTGTTGATTGTAGATAAGGGACTGGATCACGGGTCAGGTTGTTTGTCAAAGTTCTATTTTTATACGCGGTCTATTTTCCATTTGCATATTCAGTCTCGCATGTTCTAAGACTGGAAATAAAGTCAGTGACGAGCCAGCTCCACTGGTCGTACACAAACACAACTGCAAAGAGAAGTCTAGCGCCTCTCTTGACTTCCACCCTGCTCAGGAGCCCTCTCCGAACCAGAAGAGAAGCAGCAAGGCCAGAAACGTGGTCCACTCACCCGCGTCGGGTCCATCCACGCCGACGCCATCATGGGACCCTGAGGCGAGAGCGGGGCCCGTAGAGGCGGCGACAGAGGCGGGTACCGCGGGCTCAGCCGACCACCACCCGTTTCCTGCCCTGGGCTGGGTGGCCGATCGAGCGGAGGCTCACCGCTCGCTCAAATGCGCGGAGGCGAGCCCTAGCCTCCTTTCTGCTCATTTGCGAAGAGCCGCACTAGAAGCGGCCACTGAACTGCTATCCCCTCCCCACAGCTGGCGTGGACGGAACAGTCGCGCGCTAATGACATCTACAGCCAATGGGGTCGGAAGTCCCTCCCCTGCGCAGGAAATACCCCCGCCCTGGGCCTTCATTGGTCCAGCGCCTGCTACAGACGTGCGGTGCACCGCCTTCTGGGTAATGTAGTTTTTTCTTAACAAACAACCGGCCTCGGAGCGCGTTCCAGAGCCGTTATTCCTCCATGTAAACGACTTAGGAGGCCCAGGGGTACTTCCCTGGCAGTCCAGTGATTAGGACTCCGCGCTTCCACTGCCCGGGACCTGGGTTCGATCCCTGGTGGGGAAATTAAGATCCCACAAGCTGCAAGGCACGGCAAAAAGAAAAATAGAAAAAAGACTTAAGAGACCCAGAGCCCTGAAACAGACCCGCCTCTTCACAGGGGACACAACTTTGGGGAACCAAGGAGCACTGAAGGTGCAGGTGAAAAAACTATGAGCCAATGTCTTGGAGCAGTTTTTTTTTGTTTGTTTGTTTTGGTTGCACACAGTGAAAGCGCGGAGTTTCAACCACTGGCCCGCCAGGGAATTCCCTTGGAGCATTTAAATGATGGATCTGCAATGGTAGGGCTGTTCATCTTAGAGTGGAGTGGCTGAATAGCTTGTATTTACTTAGTGGTTCTGGTCATATAGGAATGTGGTCCTGCATCTGCTGGACATTTCACATTGAGGAGAATGTATAGGATATGGTGGTGGAAGTAACATTAACAGGGTAAACTCTAAATGGAGTGTTTTTAGTCAGGAGACACAGTGGTGAAAAAGATGCCCAAAATGATCAGAAAACATGTTTGAGCTCCTCGCTGAGTAGTCTGGATGTTTACTCTGGTGCAGTCAAGCTTATTGTAAATGAAGGGAGCAGCTGCCACAAAAAACTGCAACAGGAGGATGTAGGGGAATGTTGGAAGAAAACTCCCAAAATTGCTGCAAGCAGAGCACATCATTTCAGAAGAGGTTGAAGATATATTTATTATCAGGGATGATTTATCCTGACGCAATAATATGACAACACCGCGTAAGTGCTAGTGAATTCATTTGAGAATTGGATGGCATTGATGTGCAGTGAAACATTTTATCTTGAAGATGGCACCATGTTGGATGTCAGTATAAAGAGAATGGACCTCTGGATTGATTAGTGTCCTGTTTTACAAATGACATACTCCTGAAAATATGGGGAAAGTGAGTTGAGTCTAGGAGCCACTGGGATAGGTGGTAGGTTATGCACCACCAGGGTGGTTATTTGCATAAAGTAGTAACTTGTTTTCAAGAAGAGTCGTTAAGTCACAAAACCTGCGGCCCAGGAAGGGCATCATTTTGGGCTGCTCTCATGGGAAACAGTTTCTACAGAAATAAAGATTCTAGGGACTTCCCTGGTAAGACTCTGTGCTGCCACTGCAGGGGGCGTGGGTTCAATCCCTGGTCGGGGAACTAAGATCCCGCATGCTGTGTGGTGCGACCAAAAATAAATAAATAAATAAATAAAATAAAGATTCTACTCAATCACACACCAACTCATGCAACTATAAAGACCTGGTACAAAATGATTCAGCTTTTATTAATTAGCAAGATGCATCTTAAAAGAAAAGAAACAAAAGACAGAGTAGATACCAGAGCCAAGGGGGCTCCATGAGCAATCACAAAGGATTAGGGGTATACAGGGCTCAGGAAACCATTTGAGCAGATGGGGGAAGCACCCTCCGAGAGTGGGCCCGGACCCATGGGTGCTCCAAGATCTGGACCAAGGGCAACCGCTCCGAGGGCTGGTATCTGAGAAGCTTGGAGATCAAGTCCTGAGCCCCCAAAGGCATTGATGGGGGAAACCTTACATCTACCTGATGAGGCCACAGAAGAAAGAGAAGTATGGTTAATTTCCTTGGTCCATTCAAGGCACTGTTCGGGATCTTAGCAGACAATCTTTGTGTGTGCCCTGGGCTACGCAGGCCCACCAACCCCCACTGACTAGCTCCCACATGAATGCCCAGAGTGTGGCCTTCCCACCTGGAGGATGCGTCTGTAGGTCTCATTATGGGAGGGGCTCTCAAAGGGCGGATTTCCCACCAGCAGCTCGTAGCAGAGCACTCCAATGCACCATAGATCCACCTTCTCATTGTATGTTCTCCCCTCAATCATTTCTGGGGGCAAGTAGTCCAGTGTCCCACACATTGTCCTTCTCCTAGAGGGCAGAGAAAGGAGCACTAAGCAGAGGATCAGTATAAGGGAAACTCCTTCCCCAGCTTTCAATGAGACAGGAGACCCTAGGAAATCCTGGCAGTCCTCTCGCAGGCACAGGAATTTGGAAACACCAAATTTCAATACAGATCAAGGTTTGAAGAAGGCAAGTACTGGGATCCACCAACTCCATATTTTAGAACTTTTTTTTTTTTGGAGGTGCTGCACGTCATGCAGGATCTTAGTTCTCCAACCAGGGATCAAACCCGTGCCCCCCTGCAGTGGAAGCACAGAGTCTTAACCACTGGACCACCAGGGAAGTCCCTCCATATTTTAGAATTCTTCATACAATTATTTAGCTCACGATCCAGGATATTTTCACAAGGAAGATTTGGAACAAACTGATGGTACACCAAGAGGGACGAAGTAAATTAATTATGGTTTATTCATACAGTAAAATTCCTGGAATTATGGAGCAATGGTTCTTAATTTATTTACATGGAAAGTTATTGGTAAAGTTATATGTTAACAGAGATTAATCTCTGTTAAATGGTTGAACCACATTCTTTCAGTCTACAAATACACATTAAATATAGGCATTTGAAAAAGGTAGTATTTAAATACAAACCTAGGCTTGTATCTGGATCTTACGTGTGAAATAAATCAAACTGGATCATTCTTAACCGGCACCCAGGGTGCCACCACCTGACCTACCTTAGAGAGGGGGTGTGCACAGACCAGCCAAAGTCTGCAATCTTCACCTCACCCCTGAACCCCAGCAGCAGGTTCTCCGGCTTAATATCCCTATGAATCACCTTCTTTTCATGGCAGTAGGTCAGAGCATCTGCCAACTCCTCCATTACCTGTGTGAGCAAAGAAAAAGCAATCTGGAAATGGAGCTGGCCATGGGCTGATTATTGCTGTGATTTCCCATCTGGAGCCCCCCAAAAATCTCTTGCTTCCTATTTCTAAGTCAGTTCCACTCATTTATTCAGTGAACTGCCGTAGAGCCTTTCATGTTTCTTTCCATAAGATAGCACACTTAGATTCTGTTGCTTACAACCAAAGAATCCAAACTTACACACACAATTTATTAATATTCTGGGGGTAATTAGGGTATCCAAATGTGAAGTTGTAGGATATAAGAGTCATTATATAAAATTTATAGACTGAAATTCAGAAATAAAGAAAAAAGCAATCTGGATACTCATGACCACCACAAGCAGTGACCCCCATCAGCCCATAGGAAACTCATGAACCCAAGCCCTCAGCCTCCCACCTCACCGTGGCTGTACGCTGTTCATCTAATGTGTGGCTCTTTTGCAGCTCCTTGTAGAGCTCACCCCTTGGAGCATATTCTAGAATCAGGTACATCCGGCGTGCATCATGGAAGTAGTTGTACAGGCGTAGGATATTGGGGTGTCTGCGCAACAGAAGGAGGAAGTGTCAAGACTCCTCCCTGAGGCCCAATTCATGATGCTATTACAAATGACTGGTCACACAAGGGGCAAATTGTGCTGGGACCAGAATAGTAACAGCATGATCTGGAAGTTTGTGAGGGGAAAATGAAACAGGCATCAAGATTCTGATGTCTGACACAGGGAGCTTTACATGGTGTAACTGGAATGAACTGCAGAGAAAAAAATCTTCATAAAGCAATTATACTCCAATAAGGATGTTAAAAAAAAAATCTTCAAGGTGAAAGCAAAGGGCCTATTTGGGGGTAGTATTGGGGGAAATGATGAGTTCAGATGTCGGAGATGGAAGAGGAAACAGGAACAAGTGAAAAAAAGAACCTGTAACAGGAATCTCATACAGAGACTGTCCTTACTGTAGATGTGCCTGGATTTCAATTTCTCTGCGCAGCTGGTGTTCCAGTCCTTCCTTCTCTATCTGGGACTTGAAGAGGACTTTCAGGGCCACAATGAAATGGCTTTCCTTGAGCCGAGCCAGGTACACATTCCCAAATTTTCCCTTGCCGAGAGGACGCCCGATTTCAAAATCATCAATTGTGAGGCGCCGCCTGATAGGAGAGAAGGAAAAGAGTCTCCGTTTCGGAGGTGGGTGGAGAGTCAGGGAAACTTCATGCTCGCCTTCCTCTTTCACTTTACCCTCCCTGGGCCCCTTTCCCTTCTCAAGGGCCCTGTCAGGGTGTTTGGTCAATAACTGTCAGTCCCATGAGGCAACCTTCACACGTGGAGCTTGCTCTTCATCCCTCGGTCCCACTCCCCTTCCTTTTTCAGATACAAAACAAAAGCGCTCACACGGTTGGGATGCTGGGCATCGTTTGACCTGCTACAGCTACGGAAAAAAGAAAAGAGACGTCAACACTTTCTTCTGTGCACACCCACCCCCAACAACTGACACCAGGCCTTTCTTCTAAACCCTCTTTCTCTGGTCCTGGTACTTATCCCTTTCACCTGCGGGCTGCGCACTGCCCGACTTCATCAGTTTTCGGGAGGCTCACTAGACAAGATGGTGGTGAGGAGGACGCCTTCCTGAGCCCTGAGGAGCTGGGTGTCCAGGAAGGAGGTAACCCTCAGGCTGAGGCTCTTCCAGTCCCGACCCGCTCCCACGCAGCCTCGGGGCAGTCACTGGGCGGGCACCGCCTGCGGGCTCCCCTGAGGCTCACCTCCGCACAGACCCACTACTGAATTAGGTAAGATCCTAGACAACGCGGCCCAGGCCCTTTATACTAAGTGCTCTGGCCCCATTGGCTGAGCGGGTAGTTCCTGGTTGACTCCCACTGGTTGAAATGTCTGAGGCTTAGGCAGCGTGCCCAATAGAAGAGACAGGAATGAGAGCTCCCGCCCGTGGTTGCGGGGCGGGACTTAAGGCGCTGGGCCAATGAGAGGGCAGGGCGCGGAGACAGGAAGGCGGGAGCCGGGGCAGAAAGACACGAGAGGAGGGAGCGCCAGAAACCGGAAGGGGAGAGAGGGTGGAGGGGTGTGGAGAGTCTGTAATGCAAGAAGCCTGAATGAATGAGCAAACATATAAATCCGTGACTGAGTGACTGCTTTAACGAACTCAGTGACGTGACGGAGGTGTGACTGAATATAAACCAACCGTAGGAAGCTGCCGGGGTACGTTATGCAGTTGGCAAACTCCAGAACCACGTGCAGCCCAGCTGGCCCCAGCTTGAAGGACGTGTCCTATTCAAGCCGCTCCCCAGGGTCCTCCTCAGTCACTCGCTTATGTGAGGGTCACCACTGTGGAGCACCCCGAAATTTGTGCCTCTGTCCCCCAGTATCCTGTGGCTTGTGTGCCCTCCCCCAATACACCTGCCTCCCCCAGCCCAGGACTGCCCGGGCCACTTGAAGTGGGGGCACGGACCACAGCTGCATTCAGCCCTCCTGTCTCATGTACTTACTACAGCACAGCTGATCCTTGAACAAGCGGGATGGGGCGGGGGTGGTATTTAAGGGTGCTGACCTTCAGCATATAACTTATGGTTGGCCCTCAGTGTTACCACCAGGGTTCTTGGACTCCCTAATCAATAGAAATTGATATGAGGCCTGAGGAGAAATTCAGGTAAGGCTTTATTGGGACTCCTGCAGCAGGAGGGAGAAAACAAGTAGCAGGTTCGCTGGCTCGCTCCCTGAAGCGGGGCAGGCTGGGCCCTTAACCGAGGTGAGCCCAGGGGTGGGGCTGGAGGGGTGGCTTAGGTAATCTGCCCACCTCCTTGGTGGTGCTGTGTGCAGGGGGCATGCACAGTACCGTTTTTGCTCCCAGTACCTTGTTTTTGCTCCTGGTACCCTGCTTCTGTTCCCAGCTCCTCAGAAGTGACAGTTGGGTTTTTGGTCTTTTTGTATCTTGTTGCTCATAATTTGCCCCAATTGCACATGCACGCAGTTATTTTTAGTCCCTTATAGTTTCTTTGTATTTTGTTGCTGGAGGAGATGTTTGTCCAGGTGCAAGCACTGCAGCAAATGGTCCCACGTCCCAGCTTGTCTTATCAGTATTTGAGATTCCTCCATATCTGCGGGTCTGCATCCAGGGAGGGGTTCAAACAACCCCAAGTGGTGCAGTGCTATAGCATTTACTATTGAAAAAATCCTGCCTTAAGTGGACCTAGGCAGTTCAACCCCTTTTGTTCAAGGGTCAAGTGTATTTGTTGGACCCAGTAATCAGTTTGCATTCTGGGTCTCAAATAGTAAAACCATCCCCCATATTTATTTGTTTGGCATACACAGAAATTTCAAAAACATTTGCAATTGAATTCTTTTAGACAGGTAATAGTGTGAATTGGTGGGGAAATTTAAAAAGGAAAAAATCTCCAACTCAGAAAAACCTCTCCGAAAAGATAGTAGAGAAATAAAATAGTTTAATATTGTATAAGCATTAAACCAGAATGTGATGCACAGCACAGCTGCTAAGAGATTGCAAAGAATAAAACTCACCCTTTCATATAGCCAAACAGACACAACCCATTACATACATTTTCAAACAATAATTAGTTCTCAAGTATTGACAGCACCATTTGTTACACATAGTTCATCCTAAATTTACCTGGTAATTGGGGTGACTATCTGCTGTTACATTGGCTTTCTAGAAGGGAAAACTAACTTCTCAATTCTTTATGACAGAGGTAGTTTTGCTACTTGGAGCAAGGTGCCTGTCAAAGTTAGGCTCCTACCCTCCCACAGAAGCTGGGATGTAGGGATGCTATCTCCTTTGATGTCTTCATTTCAAAGAGATGGATTCCTAGTCTTTGAGAAAGACATTCCTGGGTTCGGAGTGTATTGGGGTGTTTGCAGAAAAGCAAGGCTAGTGTGGCTTAGAGCTGCATCTTCAGGGGTTAGAGTGGTATGAGGTAAGTTGGAGAGATAAAGGGAGGCAAATTGTGTAAACTTTGTCAGCCATAGTAACGAGGTTCTAATATGCACCTGAACGTGTTCTAAAATGTACCTGTGGGGGACTTCCCTGGTGGTCCAGTGGTTAGGACTCTACACTTTCATTGCTGAGGGCCTGGGTTCAATCCCTGGCTGGGGAACTAAGATCCCACAAGCCGTGCAGTGTGGCAAAAAGAAAGAAAAAAATAAGGACTTGCCCTTGACCAGCTCCAGGAAGACCACTTCTGAGTCCTTGGAATATCTTGACTAGTGAGAGTGATTTTTATGCTTACGCCTGTAGGTCCCACTGTATCATTATGACCAGATAATTTATGCTAACAATGTGACTCATGATGAAGGGTGGGCTTTGTATTGCCTGAGGCAGCACTACATCTTTGCCTTCTGCGGATCCCGAGTATCCATGGTAGGTCACTTAGGCGCTGCGAGCCTCGGTAAAGGAATCTGTGGACTCTGAAGCTTGGGTGACCTTCCTTTGTTGGCGATAACTGAACATGTTGTCACACATCTTTGCTGAAATTTGAGTCCCTGTGAACTGCACAGGGAGGGATCACCTGGAAGGGGTGCTTGGTTTCTCCCGGACTTTATTACACGTGCCTTCTCCGTTTGGTGATCTTGGTCTGTGTCTTTTTATTGTAATAAACTGTCATCATGAGTATCACAGCTCTTCTGAGTCTAGTGAATCCTCCTAGCAAACCACCAAGCCTGAAGGTGGTCTTAGGCAGCAAAGAACCATGAAAGTTTCCCTGAAAAAGAAAAGTTATGACCTAGGTGGGTATTCTGGTAAAGGCTTCCCTAGGGAAGTGCTATTTGAGGTGAGATGTGAAGGATAAGCACTCACTCACTAGCCAAAGTGGGTAAGGAAGAGCCCTAGAGAAGGGGAGAAAATGAAAAGAAACGGAAACAGGAAGTGGAGAGAGAAGAGCAGTCAGACACATGCAAGAGAAAAGGCAGTAAATTAGGCACATCCCTTACCAGGTAAGACCCCATGGACGGGCTATGTTAAGGATTCCCTTTTTATCCCAAGAGTTAAGGAAAGTCATGAAACACTTTAACGGTGTGTGTGTTGGGCAGGTAGCAGGGAGTGAGATGCATCATCTGAGTTTCATCTCTGGTTACACTGTGGAGAATGGATTGAAGAGGAAACGGGTAAAACAAGACCTAATTACTAAACAGAATTAGAGGTGATAAATGATGGTATTATGGTCTAGGAAGGAAGTGGTGGATTACAGAGAAGAGGATAGACTTGAGAGGCATTAAAGAGGCAAAACTGGCAACTTTGCATGTGGGGGATGAGGAAACAGAGGTAACCAGGCTGAGTAAGGGATTTTTTTGTTTTGGCCATGCTGCGTGGCATGTGGAATCTTAGTTCCTCAACCAGGGATCAAACCTGTGCCCTCTGCAGCGGAAACCTGGAGTCTTAACTACTGGCCCGCCAGGGAAGTCCCCTGGGATTTCTATCCTTGGTAACCAAACAGTGCCATGTAGTGTAGAGGCAAGACTAAAAGTGGATCAGGGGCTTCCCTGGTGACGCAGTGGTTAAGAATCCGCTTGCCAATGCAGGGGACACGGGTTCGAGCCCTGGTCCGGGAAGATCCCACATGCCACCAAGCAACTAAGCCCGTGTGCCACAACTACTGAGCCTGCGCTCTAGAGTCCACGAGCCACAACTACTGAGCCCGCATGCCTAGAGCCCATGCTCCACAGCAAGAGAAGCCACCGCAATGAGAAGCCCGTGCACTGCACTGAAGAGTAGCCCCCATTCACTGCAACTAGAGAAAGCCTATGCGCAGCAACAAAGACCCAACGCAGCCAAAAATAAATTTAAAAAACTTAATATTTGATTTAAAAATAAAAAAAATAAAGACATGGCCTTATCTCATTCTTTAAGAAAAATAAAAGTAGATCAGAATCAGGGAGAAGTGGAAGCCACTTTAGGAATCTTTAAAAAGTCAAGTGGAGAATGAGACATCTTTGAAACATCCAAGTGGGGACAGTAAGAAGAAAATCAGGGGTTCGGGTCTAGAGCTCCAATAAGTCAGGACTGGGAAAATAAATTTCAATTTGTTCAAAGTAAAGAAGATAACTGAAGCCAAGGGTGCAGATGAAGCCTTGGGAGAGACCACAGAGTGAGAAAAAGGCCTATGAAAAGTATTTAGAAATTTCAAAACTGAATGGGTGACTAGAAGTGGATGAGTTAGCAAGTTAGAAAAAAAGAAAGAGGGAGAGAGAAACCCAGGAGACTGATGTTACAGAACCAAAGAAAAAGAGTATTTCAAGAATGGAGGGGTCAACAGGGTCAAGTTCAGTCTCAAGAAAGACAAGGGCTTAAATTTTTTTTCTTTTTTTCGGTATGCGGGCCTCTCACTGTTGTGGCCTCTCCCGTTGCGGAGCACAGGCTCCGGACGCGCAGGCTCAGCGGCCATGGCTCACAAGCTTAGCTGCTCCGCGGCATGTGGGATCTTCCCGGACCGGGACACGAACCCGCGTCCCCTGCATGAGCAGGCGGACTCTCAACCATCGCGCCACCAGGGAAGCACCAAGGGCTTAAATTTTATAAACATGGGAGTCACCACCAACCTTGCCCAGAGTGGTGTAGAGGGTGGGACTGTACCAAGGAGGTTCACAATGTAGGGAGGCTTGGGAAGTGGAGAAAAATAGAAGAGGTAATGGTGAAGTGCAATAATCGCAAGGAAAGGAAAATAGGTCCAAGGGGACTCCTCAGTTAAAGGGAGAGGGAGGAATAAAGAAGTGAGATGTGGGATAGAGAGTGGTGCCTGACACTCAAGGCCATGTGGGAGGACGAATCAGAAAGAGTGAAGGACAAAAGAACATGCAGATGAGAAGGAGGCTTTAGGCAGCTGAGATCACAGGCACAGCAAACATTGGGCAGACTACGATGGGGAAAATGTTGACGATTGCTTAAGTGATTTCAGGTTTCAAGGAGAGAGAAAATGAGGAGAGCACATCAGATGTGTATGAAGATTTATACCCAAAATCAAGAGCATGAAATGGAACTAGAATGAGCAATAATAAGCAGAAAGGTTGAAAGACCACGTGGCTACAGATGCCATAAGGGACAAGGGAGGAAAGTGATGAGGATGCCTGTTAACCAGGAGGTGAACAAGAAAACAAATGATGTAGCAGGACTCGGGAGACAGCACACAGAAAGGCGTTTCTTCCTTCACCTCTCAGAAAGTTGGAATCATACAGGGAGACTATCTGAAGTTGTCATTAATGAATTTGTGGCCCCCAGTTAGCCACACTTGGTCATTGTCTGAAGTGTGTGACTTTGAGAAGGGAATCTGGAACCATCTTTCTAAAAGACAAACACCTGGGGGTGGAGGTAAGTGGCATCTTACTAACACCTTGGCCTGTCAAATACCTGCTATTTGCTCACCTGGACAGCCTCTCCTTGGCATTGTTCTTTCCTCTGTCCAGGACTCTCCACACCGTTCCAATTTAAAGATTGCATCTGGCTGGGTGCACTGACACCCTGGTTTCTGGAAATGCCTGATTTGCTCTGTTATATTCCTAGTATTTATCCTCTCATTAACGCTTTCAGGCAGTTTTAAAATGTAGGATTTAGTATCCTGATATGAGGCCAACAGATGATTGCCGTTGAAGAAATACAGTTCTGTAAGATGAGGTCACGCCATGCTCCACAGGGTCACATGGGGACGCACTAGTGTGGAGTCAGCGGCAAAAGGATGGAGGCGGGAAGTGTAGGCAAAGACTGTGTTGTCATTTTCACTGGGAGCAGTGGGCCAGGGGAAGCAAGCAGGCTAAGTAGGTTTAGGATTAGCTAGCTGGGATAATTTCAGCACAGTTCAGAGTGCAGGGGCTGTCCTTAGTTTCCTGGGATCTAGGGAAGGGTCTTGAAGCATGAGAACTTGATAAAGGCAGTAGTAGTGGGGTCTGGACTCTGGAATGGCTGGTTTGCATTTAAAAGGCACACCCAGTGGGGAAACTTATCTGGAGGAATCAGCTAGCTCTAGGAGGAGCAGTCTCTACAGGATCAGCAAGGTCCCAAATGTTAGAACTTCAGAATAAAAGCACATACATTAACACATGGATATCCAAAACAAAGGGAAGGAGGAGTGGCCAGGAATTTTCTAAAAAGTCTTCCAGCAGGTAAGAACCAGGTCAGGAAGTACCAACAGGAAGTCAGACCACAGGGCCCATGGCACTGACACTGCTCTGAGGGAGGCATAGTTGCCCATCTACCATTTAGACCTTTAACTGTGAGGTGTGTAACCTACCTGTGAGCAGATTACAAATCTTTAACCCTCAACTCTCAAGGATGACATCACTGAGCATTCCAGAGCCGCACCACCCCCCCATCCCACTGAGACAGGAAAGGTCATCTGCAGGCCAGAGTGTGAGTACAAAGGGGAAAGGCACATACTCCCAGAGACCAGATTCCTGTAGCGGTCCAGCACCATGTCTCCAGCAAGGGCCCTCCCCGCTGGAGCCACCAGCTCCCACTCTCTCCAAGTGAAACTCACACATAGATCATGAAGGCGACTAAGCCTGAAACGAAGTCTTTTAATTAAATCTTGTCAGGTGCACTGAATGATGCACATGTTCCTTATTTCTCTCTTTGTTGAAGACAGAGGCAAACAGCATCAATAGCAGGAACAAAGAGACAAGAAATTGTTGACTTACGTGCTATAGGAACACACAGCATTGATCTGGCATTTACATCTTTATAGATAAGGGTAAGCAAGCAGTGGGTGTATTTGCAAGTCAGACCACTTGAAGCCATGTATCTGTATATATATACACACACAGAAATACATATATATTAGGTCTATACACATTTATATACATATATATGGCCTCAAGTGGTGTACATACATACACATACATATACATACATATATTAATATTGGGAAGAGATAAGGAACTTTGTCACCAGACTGCCTCTGTACTTTGTCATCACTAAATTAAATCCTGGCTAGTTTGTTAAGTTCTACTTTGGCTTACTGATTTTTTTTTTAACAACAATTTCACCTCAGAGTTATGACTCACTTTTTGTTGTAGGAAACTGTATTTGCTTAATGTTTGTTACAGAAGTCTGAATTAATCGGCATCTTAGTACCATTTAAGTCACTATGAAGACGTAACACAGCAGGCCTGAGACTGCTATTCTCTTGAGCTTGCAAGGTTCACCTCTGCAAGGGCTGGGGTTTGGGACCTTAGATTTTGGGAGATTTCCCATCATTCCCACAAATGACGAGTGGCTCAGTGTGCCCAAGTTTTTTGTTTAACTGTGTGGCTTAATGCCAAAGATCTATCTATCCTTCTAGAGGTCTAGAATTTGGTATGTGCTAGAGTGTCCCCAAGAAACCCCGGGCACTGGGTCTCTAATTAGCTTCCCCAGTAGACATTTCAATCTATTGCTGTTAACTCCTTGATGGAGCTTAAATTAGGCCCGTCCTGTGTGACTTCCCTGAGACAGGACCACTGCAGATTGTCCCTGGTTTCCTCTGGACTTCAGTCCTTGTGCCTTTTCCCTTGGCTGAGTTTGCTTTGCACCGTTTTGGTGTAATAAAGCACAGCTGTTGACTGTAAAAATACGCAGAGTACTGTGAATCAGCAAATTACTGCAACTGAGGGTGGTCTTTGATGACCCAAAACAATCATTCATTATGACTATGATCTGGCCATAAAAGCTTGTGTAGATTTTCTTCAAGGTCAACGTATGTTCTATACGGTGCCAACTATATACACAGCTTTGTGTAAACACTGTGAGGGAGCCAAACATTATAATATAAATCCCCTGCTGCATGTAGCCATTCACTAGAACACACATATACTGAGTGTCTACTAGGAAAAAAAGAACAGAATGGGACAGTGGCTGGATGTGGGTGATGATGAAAAAATGGCTGCAAAGTGTGTCTGGCTTGGGCAACAAGCAGAAGACAGTAGGATTCACGGAGAATCCAGGCACCTTAAACACAACTCTGAACAATCTATAGGTCTCAGTTGTAAGATCTTTTCTCAGAAATTCTTGTGGATACCAGGCTTTTCATTTCTCCAGTTAATCTAGGATTTCTATCCCAACATCAAGATAAACCACCAGAGAACCATGACCTTGGACTATACAGTTTTGCCTGTTTTCTCAGAGTCCTTCTTTGGCATTATAAGCTAGGCAAAAATACAGAAGATGTATAAAAGAACCAAATGGAAATCAAACAACTGGAAAATTCAAAAACCAAAATGAAAACTCACTGGGTGAGCTCAATAGTAGATTATATACGAGACAGAAAGAAACCAGTGAGCTCAAAGGGAGATCAATGAAAGTTAATCAATGTGCGGAACAGAGAAAAACAGACTGGTGGAAACAAAAAGATGGGAGCCTGAGGTCCTATGGAACAAGAATGTGAGAATTATCATTCACGTTACTGGAGTCCCTGAGAGGAGAAAAAGTGTGGGGTTGAAAAAATATTTGAAAAATAACTAAAAATCTCCCAAATTTGGCAAAGAGCATACACCACATGATTCAAAAAGCTGAGAAAACACCAAACAGGATAAACCCTAAAAATGCTATGCCAGGACACATCATAAACTGAATATTATAATAAAAAACACTTTGAAAGCACCTGACGGAAAGGATGCCTTTCAAATAGAGGAACAATGGGTTGAAAGGCAGGTTTCTCATCTGAAACCATGCTGGACAAAAGGAGATGGACAGAAGAAAAAACAGACATGTTTTCTTTTGTCCTAGAAGAACTGTGGACCCCAAGTCTTATGTCGCACAAAAATATCCTTCAGGAATGCAGTGAACATAAAGACATTTTTAGATGAAAAAAGAAAAAACATTTGTTAACAGCAGACATACCCTAGAAAAAAGGCCACAGGAAATTTGCCAAACAGAATGGAAATGTTAACAGAAGACTTGGGACTTCAAGAATGGAGAAACAACAATGGAATGGTAAAAGTAGAGGTAAACAGACTATGCTTCTCACGAATTTTGTGGGGGGGGGGGAATAAAAAACTAAGTTGAGGCAAAAATTACAATATCCAATATAGTTCTCAGTATACAACGAGAAAATACAATTATATTAAGAATAGGGAATGTAGGTGAACCTAATGGAATCAAGGTTTCTATACATCAAAGTGCTAAAATGCTGGTACAGTCTGTGATAAGTTATGTATACATAATACAATACGTAAAGAAAATTAAGATATATACTCAAAAACATGACAGACGTATCAAATGGAATTCTAAAAAATATTAAAATAACCCACAGGAAATGGGGTGGGGGAACCCAAATAATAAAAACTGGAAAACAAGAGAAATAATACAAAGGGAACACACACAAAAAAAAGATTAATAAAATGGTACAGTTAAGCTCTAACATATCAATAATTATTTTAAATTTAGATGATCTAAACCTACGAATTAAAAGTGGCATAATGGATTAAAAAAAAAAGTATGACCCCAACTACATGCTGTCACAAGAAACTTACTTCAAATATAATGATGTAGATGTTAAAAATAAAATTATGGAAAAATATAGACTACAAACATTAATAAAAAAATGCAGTAGTGGGCTTCCCTGGTGGCACAGTGGTTGAGAGTCCGCCTGCCGATGCAGGGGACACGGGTTCATGCCCCGGTCCGGGAAGATCCCACATGCCGCGAAGCGGCTGGGCCCGTGAGCCATGGCTGCTGAGCCTGCCCGTCTGGAGCCCGTGCTCTGCAACAGGAGAGGCCACAACAGTGAGAAGCTCACGTACCACAAAAAAAATAAAATAAAAATGCAGTAGTGACTATACTAATATCAGATAAAGTATGCTTCAAAGGCAAGAAAATGAACCCCTTTATTATGATTAAAGGGTCAATACACCAAGATGACATAGCAATCCTATATGCGTATGCACCAAACAACAGAACTTTGAAATACATGAAGCAGAAACTTACAGAACTTGTAAGGAACAGACAATTTCTCAATTATACTTCAGGACTTCATCATCCCTCTCTCTGCAACGGACAGAAATACTACACAGAAAGTCAGCAAGGATGTAAAAAATCTGAGCAATAACCCCAACCAAGAGGATTGTGCAGACATTTATAGAAACTTCACCCAGTAACAGCAGAATACACATTCGTTTCGAGAAGCCTTACAGAACAAGATATACCACACCCTGGGTCATAAAACAAACTTCAACAAATTTAAACAAACCAAACATGAAACAAGTAATAAATCAGTAACAAAAGATACCAGAAAATGCTCCAAACAGTAGGAAATGAAACAATATACTTCTGAATAATACATGGGTGTCAGAGGAAGTCTCTAAGGGAATCAAGGGATATTTAGAACTGAATAAATTGTAATGAAAACTTGTGGGATAAGGCTGGAACAGTGCTGAAGGAACTTTATAATACTTAATGATCCATTAGAAAAGAAAAAAAAAAGTTTCAAATCAGTAATCTTAGCATCCCTCAAAAAATAAAAAGAGCAAAATACAACCAAAGCAAAGTAGAAGATATGATATCATAAAGACCTGAACAGAAATCAGTGAAATTAAGGACAGAAAGGTAAAGGGACTTCCCTGGCGTGCCAGTGGTTAAGACTCTGTGCTCTCAATGCAGGGGGCATAGGTTCGATCCCTGTGGGGAACTAAGATCCCACATGCTGCGTGGTGTGATAAAAAAAAAAAACAAAATAAAACAAAAAAAAAAACACCCAGAAAGGCAATAGAGAAAAATCAATAAAATAAAGTGCTGGTTCTTCAAAATGATCAGTAAAATTGGTATATGTCTAAGACTGACAATGATTAAAAAGAGAGGTGACATATTTCCAAAACCAGGAATAAAATGCGATGTAAGTACAGACCCTGTTGCCATTAAAAAGATAATAAGGGAATACTCCCAACAAGTCTCCAAATAAGAAAAGTTAGATGAAATGAAACATTTCCTTGAAGAGGACCAACTATCCAATTTATCCAATATGAAAACAGATACTCTGAATAGTTCCATACTTATCAAATAATATGTAACTAAAAAGTATCCAGAAAATCTCCAGGCTCAAATGGTTCACTGGAGGATGTTATGAAACATTAAAACAACAATTAAAAACAATTACATAGTCTTCCTAAAAAACAGAACTTGGGAAGCCACTATCACCTTGACACCAAAACCAGACAATGACAGTAGTTAAAAACAAGCAAAGAATGACAACTACGTATCATCAATCAAGAGATTATAGGAAAACCTGCTCAAAAAAATATAATCAAATGGAATGCTTTAATATATATTAAAAAATTTATACTCCACAACCAAGTGAGGTTTATTCCAAGGATGCAAGGTTGGTTTAATATTCAAAACTCAATGTAATACACTATATCAACAGGCTAAAGAATAAAAACCAGATGATCACATTAACTGATGGAGCTAAAGTATCTGCCAAAATCCAACATTCATTCATGACAACAAAAATCTCAGCAAATTAACAGAGGGAAACTTTCTAGACTTGACAGGAAAACTCTATGGAAAAAAAACAACCTTACAACTAACATTGTACTTGATGAAAAACTGACCATTTTCCCCCTAATATCAGAAACCAGTCAAGGATGTCCTCTCTTACTACTCTTACTCAACATCATACTGAGAGTCCTAGCTAAGTGCATAAGAAAAAGAAATAATACGTATACAAATAGGAAGAAAGAAAACTATTTGCAGTTGACATTTCTATGCAGAAAATACCAAGGATTCTATCCAAAGAAATGGCTAGAAATAACTGAGTTCAGCCAAGGCTGCAAGATACTAAAATATCACCCCCAGAACAATTATCTTTCTGTATGCTACTAAAGATTATGTGGAAATGAAAGTTTAAAACAATGCCAATAGGGAATTCCCTGGCAGTCCAGTGGTTAGGACTCCTCGCTTTCACTGTAGGGGGCCTGGGTTTTATCCCTGGTGGGAGAACTAAGATCCCACAAGCCTCGAGGCCAAAAAAAAAAAAAAGCCATTTACAAGTCACTAAAAAAAAAAACACCCCAACAACCTAGACATAAACCCTAAAAAAAATGTACAGAACCTGTATTGTTCAATATTACAAAATGGTAATGAAATATCAAGAATTACTTAGATACATGAAACACCATACCATGTACTGTGTTCATGGTGCTGCTTTTAAACAAACTGCTCTACAGGTTTAAATCAATTTCTATAAACACATGAGCAAGGTTTTTTTGCATCCTAAGATTTATATGGCAAGTCCAAGGAACTAGAAAGCGGAGTTAATTTAAATAATAAAAGTATTCACTTTACCCAATTTTAAGATTTACCGTATAGCTACAGAAATTAAAGAACAGATTGAATCAATAAAAAGTCTGAATGTTTGGTGTTTAAAACCACCAAAAGAACCGTTTGTTTTTTAAAAAAACCAAAGCCTGAAACAGTCTTAACTGGTGCAATAAAACGTGCCTGTGTGTCATATGTGTATCTTTATCTACTTAAATACCTGGCTTCAAGTGTCTAACTCTCCCAATACTGGACAGCAACGAATGTATATATAAGACACATAAAGGGTCAAGGCCCTTTGCCTGTGAAATAACATTCCCCTCACCCCAAGTAAACTAAGGGATCCATGACAAAGTGCCATAACCTTGACAGAGAAGTCTCAAACTATGTTTGCATTTCATTTTTTCATCTAAGTTTCCACCTTCGTTTTATAAAAATTCCTGAGATAACACTACAGTGTAAACTAAGGGAAAAACGTAGCTAAAGTTTTCCTTAGTGCACAATAAACACTGGTCTCTCCCTCACAGATGAACTCTCAGATGTAGAGTAAGGCTCTAGGCTGGGTCAATTCCTACAATGCGTCTTTACACAACTACTGATGATCCGTGACAGGTTTTCTCACAGAGAAGATACTTGTGGGGTTTCTCTTTGGTATGTACGATCAGATGTCATGGTAGGTGTTTTCTCCTGCAAAAGATTTTCCTCGGTGTTTACATTCAAAAACTCTTTCCCCAACAGGAGTTCTCGGAGGGTGACTGAGGTTTGCCCACTGGTGAAGGTTCTTCCTACATCTGTCACACTGACAGGGTTTCTCCCAGTATGAATCCTTTGATGCTGAGTGAGGGATGAGCTACGACTGAAGGCCTTTCCACATTCACTGCACTTATAAGGCTTCTCTCCCGTGTGGATGATGGCATGTCGAATGAGGTTTGTGCTCCAGCAAAAGGACTTCCCACACTCCATGCATTCATAGGGCTTCTCTCCACTGTGAATCCGCTGGTGCCTGGTGAGGCCTGACCTGCGGTTGAAGGCCTTCCCACACTCCGTGCACTCAAAGGGCTTCTCCCCAGTGTGGATGCTGAAGTGCCGAATGAGGTCTTTCCTAGTGCTAAAGGCTTTCCCACATTCTTTGCACTCAAAAGGTTTCTCTCCAGTGTGGGCCCGTTTATGCAAGATAAAAGTGGAGCAGTGGGTGAAGGCCCTTCCACATTCAGTGCACACAAAAGGCTTCTCCCCAGTGTGAATCCGCTGGTGCCTCTTGAGGTATGATCTGTGGTTGAAGGCCTTCCCACACTCGAGGCATTCAAAGGGTTTCTCCCCAGTGTGGATGACATAGTGGTGAATGAGGGCTGCGCTCTCACAGAAGGCTTTACCGCATTCACTGCACTCGTAGGGCTTCTCCCCAGTGTGAGTCTGCTGGTGCCACACGAGGTATGACTTGTGTTTAAAGACCTTGCCACATTCAAAGCACTCATACGGATTCTCACCACTGTGAATGATGTGATGTCGAAGGAATCCTGGCCTATGTCGGAAGACTTGCCCACATTCTTTGCACACAAAGGGTTTTTCCCCGGTGTGTCTTCTCTTATGTAAGACAAAGTTGGAGCGGTGGGTGAAGGCCTTTCCACATTCATTGCACTTGTAAGGCTTCTCTCCAGTGTGAATCCGCTGGTGTTGTGTAAGGTAGGACCTGCGGTTGAAGGCCTTCCCGCACTCTGTGCACTCATAGGGCCTCTCCCCGGTGTGGATCATGTGGTGCTGGAGGAGGTGTGTGCTCTTAATAAAGGTTTTCCCACACTCTGTGCATTCATAGGGCTTCACACCAGAGTGAATCTTTTCATGTCCAGCAAGAAGGTGTTTCTTGTTAAAAACTTTCCCACATTCACTGCATTTAAAGATACTTTCCTCTTCCTGAATCATGTGGTCATTACCAGATCCACATGAGTCATGGTCATGGACAGCACCTCCTGCAGGGACCAGCTCCTCTACAATCCTTGAACACACACCACCAGCTGTCCCTAAGCTGCCATGTTCAGGACTCATTTTCTCAGGAAGCTTCTCCCTCTGGGGGTCCATCCCTGGTCCCAAGTGTCCTTCCTGCATTTCCAACAGCCCATCCTGATCCTTGGTTTGTCCGAACTGGGAGTCCCCTGGGCCTCCTTGTATTAGTTCCTGGATAGAGGCTCCCTCATATAGGGTTGGCTCACAAGTGGTAGGTTCTGTGGTCTTGGGTTTTCCTTTGTCAACTGAAAGAAACCCAATAAACAAGGCCCATTAGTAATACCAACAAGGAAGAAACAAAATCGGCATTTCAGTGAAAAAGATAAAGATGAAAACAGTGCCTCTGTGTCTGTTTTGCTACCTCTGAATCTCAACATTGTAACTTCTTTCTTTCTTGGTCATTAGACTGCTGACACCTTGAAAGCCGGACCCAGTAAGAGAGTCTGCAATGGACATAACGCCACAATTTCACAGGCTTGGCTGGACAGAGTAATAATGCCTCTGTGGGCTTTCAGTTTCCTTTAATCGAAGACATTCCATGTTGCTGTAAGAACACGAGGAAAAGGGAATTCCATAATGGTACAGTGGTTAGGACTCTGTGCTTTCACTGCCTGCCAGGCCCAGGTTCAATCCCTGGTGGGGGAACTACAATCCCGCAAGCCAAGTGGCACGGCTGAAAAAAAAAAACAAAACAAAAAACCCACTAGGAAAAGGCATCTAATGCAGCCCTGATAAAGGACAGGAAGTGTATAATGCCAATTCAACTATCTCCAAAGAGAAGTATGGTCCTTGCCCCAGCTCTAAGGAAGTAACCTGTAAACTGGGTATCTCCAGAGAGACAGGCATGTCTTTGTTGTTCATGGTGAGTCCCTAGGGATGTACATGATACTTTACGACAACAGATGACTCACTATGGGCCCCTAGATAGTTTATGCTGAAGAGATGACATTAGGTCTGGGTAAGGTCTGGGCACAGCAGAAAGACCAAACGTGTAATTAGAAAGCTGGGGCTTTGAACCACGAGTTATCAGCTGGATCTCTGGAAAGGGAAGAAGGGTGGAGACTGAGTCCCATGTACCATGACTCAATCAATCATGCTTCTGTAATGAAAACTCAACAAAAATCTGGATACCGAGGCTCTGGTGAGTTTCCTGGGGTGGCAACACTCCGTGCACATACTGCCAGATATCGATTCCAGGAGGTAACGAGACGCCGAAGACACGGAAGCTTCGTGTCTGGAACACCTCCGGCCCCTCTTCTACTCTGCATCTTTTGCCTGTAACAAACACGATTTGTGAGCATAACAGGTTTTAGGGAGTTTTGTGAGTCTCCTAGCAAATCACTGAACCTGAGGGTGGACTGGGAAACCCCTCAACTTGCAGATGGTTCACAACACCTGGGCAGACTTGGCAGTCCTGGAGTTCTGTATTTCTAACCTTGAGTTTGGCTAACTGTGTGCAGGAAGAGACCAGGGGAGTCCTACTGGCACCACTGGAGTTGCTACAGAGAGGAGGTGGGAAGGACACTATAGCCTTAGGACACAGAATGTACAAAGGCCCCCCAGGCCATGAGGATGGTATTGACAAGAATCCAGGGAAACTGATTCCCATGGTTTTGACTTGGGTTACAGTGAGGACTCCCAGGACAGGGCTCATAAGGCAGGAGGTGAGCAGGACTGGGATGGACACATTGGGTCTGTTATGCCCGAACAGTCTGGTGAAAAGACTAGAAAAATACACATGATCTAGATGGAGAAAATATTAATAGTTTACTTGAAAACATTAAAGAGGAGCTATACCAATGAAGAATTTAACGTGGGGGAGGTGAAATTGGAGAAAGATGGTCAAAAGGTACAAAATTCCAGTTTTAAGATAAACAAGTCCTAGGGATGCAGTGTACAACTCAATAACTAGCTAACACTGCTGTATGCTATAAAGAAGCACTGTTAAGAGAGTAATCCTAAGAGTCCTCATCACAAGGAGAAATTTTTTTTTCCTTTTCTCTTTTCCTCTTTACTTTTTTTTCTATCTATATGGGTGTCAGCTGAACCTACTGTGGTAATCATTTCACAATATATGTAAATCAAACCATCAGGCTGTATGACTTAAAACTTATATAGAGGACTTCCCTGGTGGCACAGTGGTTAAGAAACCACCTGCCAATGCAAGGGACATGGGTTCGATCCCTGGTCCGGGAAAATCCCACATGCTGTGGAACAACTAAGCCCGTGCGCCACAACTACTGAGTCCGTTTGCCACAACTACTGAAGCCTGCGCGCCTAGAGCCCATGCTCTGCAACGAGAAGCCACCGCAATGAGAAGCCCGCACACTGCAACAAAGAGTAGCCCCAACTCGCCACAACTAGAGAAAGCCCGCACGCAGCAACGAAGACCCAACACGGCCAAAAAAATAAAATAAATAAAAATAAATAAATTAGACAAGCCTCTTAGATAGCCTCATCCACCAGAGGGCAGACAGCAGAAGAACTACAATCCTGCAGCCTGTGGAACAAAACCCACATTCACAGAAAGACACACAAGATGAAAAGGCAGAGGCCTATGTACCAGATGAAGGAACACAATAAAACCCCAGAAAAACAACAAAATGAAGTGGAGATAGGCAACCTTCCAGAAAAAGAATTCAGAATACTGATAGTGAAGATGATCCAGGACCTTAAAAAAAGAATGGAGGCAAAGATCGAAAAGGTGCAAGAAATGTTTAACAAAGACCTAGAAGAATTAAAGAACAAACAAACAGAGATGAACAATACAATAATTGAAATGAAAAATACACTAGAAGGAATTAACAGCAGGATAACTGAGGCAAAAGAACGGATAAGTGACGTGGAAGACAGAATGGTGGAATTCACTGCTGCAGAACAGAAGAAAGAAAAAAGAATGAAAAGAGATAAAGACAGCCTAAGAGACCTCTGGGACAACATTAAATGCAACAACATTTACATTATAGGGGTCCCAGAAGGAGACGAGAGAGAGGAAGGACCAGAGAAAATATTTGAAGAGATTATAGTCAAAAACTTCCCTAACATGGGAAAGGAAATAGCCACCCAAGTCCAGGAAGCGCAGAGAGCCCCATACAGGATAAACCCATCAAGACACATAGCAATCAAATTGTCAAAAATTAAAGACAAAGAAAAATTATTGAAAGCAGCAAGGGAAAAACGACAAATAACATACAAGGGAACTCCCATAAGGTTAACAGCTGACTTCTCAGCAGAAACTCTACAAGCCAGAAGGGAGTGGAATGATATACTTAAAGTGATGAAAGGGAAGAACCTACAACCAAGATTACTCTACCTGGCAAAGATCTCATTCAGATTCGATGGAGAAATCAAAAGCTTTACAGACAAGCAAAAGCTAAGAGAATTCAGCACCACCAAACCGGCTCTACAACAAATGCTAAAGGAACTTCTCTAAGTGGGAAACACAAAAGAAAAGGACCTACAAAAACAAACCCAAAACAATTAAGAAAATGGTCACAGGAACATACATATTGAAAATTACCTTAAATGTGAATGGATTAAATGCTCCAACCAAAAGACACAGGCTTGCTGAATGGATACAAAAACAAGACCTGTATATATGCTGTCTACAAGAGACTCACTTCAGATCTAGGGACACATACAGAGTGAAAGTGAGGGGATGGAAAAAGATATTCCATGCAAATGGAAATCAAAAGACAGCTAGAGTAGCAATACTCATATCAGATAAAATAGGCTTTAAAATAAATGTTAGAAGAGACAAGGAAGGACACTACATAATGAAAAGGGATCAATCCAAGAAGAAAATATAACAATTATAAATACATATGCACCCAACATAGGAGCACCTTAATACATAAGGCATCTGCTAACAGCTATAAAAGAGGAAATCAACAGTAACACAGTAATAGTGTGGGACTTTAACACCTCACTTACACCAATGGACAGATCATCCAAACAGAAAATTAATAAGGAAACACAAGCTTTCAATGACACAATAGACCAGATAGATTTGATATTTATAGGACATTCTATCCAAAAATAGCAGATTACACTTTCTTCTCAAGTGCACATGGAACATTCTCCAGGATAGATCACATCTTGGGTCACAAATCAAGCCTCGGTAAATTTAAGAAAACTGAAATCGTATCAAGCATCTTTTCTGACCACAATGCTATGAGATTAGAAATCAGTTATAGAGAAAAAAACGTAAAAAACACAAACACATGGAAGCTAAACAGTATGTTACTAAATAACCAAGAGATCACTGAAGAAATCAAAGAGGAAATCAAAAAATACCTAGAGACAAATGACAATGAAAACACGAAGATCCAAAACCTATGCGATGCAGCAAAAGCAGTTCTAAGAAGGAGGTTTATAGCAATAAAAGCCTTCCTCAAGAAACAAGAAAAATCTCAAACAATCTAACCTTACACCTAAAGGAACTAGAGAAAGAAGAACAAACAAACCCCCCCAAAAAAAAGTTTGCAGAAGGAAAGAAATCATAAAGATCAGAGCAGAAATAAATGAAACAAAAACAAAGAAAACATTAGCAAAGATCAATGAAACTAAAACCTGGTTCTTTGAGAAGATAAACAAAATTGATAAACCATTAGCCAGACTCATCAAAAAGAGGGAAAGGACTCAAATCAATAAAATTAGAAATGAAAAAGGATAAGTTACAACAAACACCGTAGAAATGCAAAGCATCCTAAGAGACTACCTACAAGCAACTGTATGCCAATAAAATGGACAACCTGGAAGAAATGGACAAACTCTTAGAAAGGTATAACCTTCCAAGACTGAACCAGGAAGAAATAGAAAATATGAACAGACCAATCACAAGTAATGAAATTGAAACTGTGATTAAAAATCTTCCAACAAACAAAAGTCCAGGACCACATGGCTTCACAGGTGAATTCTATCAGTTAGAGAAGAGCTAACACCTATCCTTCTCAAACTCTTCCAAAAAATTGCAGAGGAAGGAACACTCCCAAACTCATTCTATGAGGCCACCATCACCCTGATACCAAAACCAGACAAAGATACCACAAAAAAAAAAGAAAATTACAGACCAATATCACTGATGAATATAGATGCAAAAATCCTCAACAAAATACTAGCAAACAGAGACTCTAGGATGGCTCACACCAAGGAGTACTTCCCTAAACTTCTGCTGTCAGTGCCCTTGTCCCCACGGTGAGCCACAGCCTCTCCCTGCCTCTGCAGGAGACCCTCCAACACTAGAAGGATGGACCCCAACCTCCAAACTTGATTCATATGTTGAACCTGAAGACAGTTCACACACCAAGAGAATCTGACAGAACGTCATCACATGAGGGACTCCTGGTGAAATCAGTTTGTGGAAACAGACTAAATTTTCCGTATTGGATCAAGGATGGCAACACGTTATAAGAGCTGAACAAGGAAAGAAGACATGAGAGGAGGCTACAAAAGACAGACACTACTGGGATCACAATGAATCTGAGGTCACAAAACTCTACCCCATGCTGCTTCTGGGCCTTGGAGCTCCATGTTATTTTTCCAGCACACTACCTTCCATTTGTGATGAAGAATGCTACCCATCAGTATAAAGAAAAAAGGAGATGAGGGAACCGCATGGCCACCTAATGATGGTGGTCCTGAACCGAACATGCATCTCTCTCAAGTATGCCTGTTATCCCACCAATAAAAGAAGCCAGCATGACAGAAGTGGAAGCAAAAGAGATGTGAAAGTACAACCTTCAGAAATTATCTTGTGGAGAGAATTAACATTGAACACTGTAACTATAATTATGACGCACTGCAAAGTTTGACACTAGTAACCACCTAAACTTATCTCCCTCTCTTGATTTCTGCTCTTCCCCCAGCTCTTTAGTATTCTTTGTGTACTTCTTTTTTCATCTCCTTCAAGGTTTTACTAAGGGAACTTATAAATTGTCTCATTCGACCTCAAAAACAAAACAAAACACTAGCAAACACAATCCAACAACACATTAAAAGGATCATAAAAAAATTAATTTAAAAAAGTAAAAAAACCCCAAAACACTGTATTCCTATCTCACACTATACTCAAATTCTACCTCAGACCAAAAAGAGTTAAATGTCAAGTGCCAAGCTTCGAACATCTTAGAATAAAACAAGAATATTTTTTTGATATTGGGGATAGAGCAGCATCTATAACTGATAAAAGTATCAAGAATGTACAAAAAAATCCCTACAAACAAAAGGGAAACAAGGTAACAGAAACACAGGCATTTTCCATGAAATGACATTTCAAAGAAGTTGTTTCTCAGTATCCACAGCAGATTAACTGGTTCCAGAAACCCCCTGCTCAATACTAAAATCTGCAGATGCTCAAGTCCTTTATATAAAATGGTGGAGTATTTGCATATAACCTACACACATCCTCCTGTGTACCTTAAATCATCTCTAGATTGCTTATAATATCTAATACAATGTAAATGCTATATATTGATAAATAGTTGCCAGCACAAGGCAAATTCAAGTTTTTTTTTTTTAATTTTTTTGGCTGCATTGGGCCTTTGTTGCTGCATGTGGGCTTTCTCTAGGTACGGCGTGCAGGCTTCTCATTGCGGTGGCTTCTCTTGTTGCAGAGCACAGGCTCTAGGTACACGGGCTTCAGTAGTTGTGGCACACGGGCTCAGGAGTTGTGGCACACGGGCTCAGCTGCTCGGTGGCATGGGGGATCTTCCCGGACCAGGGCTCGAACCCACGTCCCCTACAGTGGCAGGCAGATTCTTAACCACTGTGTCACCAGGGAAGCCCCAAATTCAAGTTTTGTTTTTTTGAACTTTCTGGTATTTTCTCTTCCCCCCAATGTTTTCAATCTGCTCTCAGTTGAATCTGCAGAGGCAGAACCTGCGGATACGAGGGGACAATTGTACAAATGGGCCTATAATCACATGATAAGGTGCTAAAGGTTGTGAATGAGAGAAATGCAAAGCAAGCTCACCTAAGATATAATTTTGTGTCAGTCTGTTAAGCAAAAATTGAGGAGCCTTACAGCATCAAGGACTGAACAGGACATAACTGGTGGAATCTGGAGAATTATAAATAGGTACATCCCTTTTAGAAAACATTATCACCTAAACTTGAAAATTTGCATAACCTATAATCCAACAATTTTACTCCGAGAAATAACAAAAGACAAGCCTAACCGTGTGCAAGATGACCAATATATATGAATGTTCTTGGCAGCACTGTTTGTGAGGGTGAAAAAATGTAAAAAATTAAATGCCTCAGAGAGTGGATGAATACAATATGAAACAGGAGCATTTTTTACTTGCTTCAAGTGTAAGAAACACGGGCACATTTTTACCTTGAGCAGAGCAAGAATGAAATTGCTGAACAAGCAGAAAGTAAGTGAAGAAATAATTTCCCTAAAAGGTGTACTCTAGACTATGGTTCAACAACTGGCCATGGCCTGGGCCAAGACCTCTTCCACTAGGTGAAAGGAAAACTATAGACTGAGAGTCTGAATGAGTGTGGAAGGGTAGAAGACCAAGCAAGACAAGGGGATAGATTTTTAACATGAAAACTTGCTGACACATGAGAGGTCACAGGCTGAGACACCTGTCCTGGGGAAGTGGTCACTGCGAGGATGGCCGGATGTAGGGGCCGATGGAGGTGGAGGGGTGAGGATACAGTCTCTGGGGCTGTATCCAGTCTCTAATCTGCTTGGATGGCAGGACCATGCGCTCTAACTCGGGAGGGGAAGGAGTGAGCATCGTGACGGGTTCCTTGCCAGGCATGCTGACTGGGTGCCTCTGAGATATTCAGGTGGAGAAGGGCAGAGAGCAGAGGGCAGAGGCTCGGAACTGCCCCTCTGAGAGGCTGTCGACAGGCTGCACACAGGAACTGCCCCTGAGGGGCTGTCAACGGGCTGCACACAGACACTCACAGGCTGGTGGGGCCGCCCGAGGGACTACGAGGGAAAGAGCACGACTCTGCAGGGGCCCCATCACCACACATGGCGGCTCCAGTGCCCTCAACAGCCCAGATGTGGGGCACAGCAGGACAAATGTCACCGTCAGGTTTTACCAAACAGGAGGAGTAGGGAGACATGCAACAAGGGAAGGCTTCTTGAGTGTCTGGACGGACAGGGTGGGAAAGGGGAGGCAGAAGAGAGCTGGAGAGGAGCTGGGAGAGGAAGGAAGGCCCTTTTCCTCAGAGGTCAGAGGGAAACGTGAGATGCATTACTCATTACAATACAGGGACATGAATGACACCAACGGCTTACTTCCCACGAGCCACTGACTGCGGCGCAGACGCTTGTGCTAAGCGGTTTTATGCTTTAACGCGTTATATGACCACGTCCCCAACAACCCGGGGACGGAGCAACTATCAGGAACAGACTGAGCGCAGCAGACCACACTCGCCAAACCATCTGCTCCTCCACTTGGACACATGGCTCAGCCCCATCTCCCAGCCCCGTCCCCCGAGCGTGGCCAAGCGCCTAGTGCCTATCAGTGGAAGCGGGGGGCTGGTGTTTGTGCGAGTCTTCCTTGCCCTCTCACTCTCCTCTGCCTGCTGCAGGAGGTCAGGACAACCTTCAAGCCACATGCTGACGGCAGAGTGGACCCGGGTTCCTGAACAGCTGTGTGATGCACAGTCACACGGACCGGGTGTGCCTCAGAAAAAGTGCTTCCAGGGACATCCCTGGTGGTCCAGTGGTTAAGACTCCGAGCTTCCACTGCAGGGGTCACGGGTTCGACCCCTGGTCGGGGAACTAAAATCCTGCACGCTGCGAGTCGTGGCAAAAGAAAGAAAGAAATACAAAAAAAGAACAAGTGCTTCCATATGCTGAGCACCAAGATGCTGGAGTCTGTCTGACATGGCAGCTAAGATTTAACTTAGTCAAACTTATATATACGAAGACACAAGGAGATCCCGAAGTTCACCAGGGCCACAGAGCTGGTGATCGGTGAAGCCCAGGCAGCTGGAGCCCAAGACAGCTTGAAGCCCAGGCAGCTTGAAGCTTGAAGCCCAGGCAGCTGGAGCCCAAGACACATCTCAGCTCATGCACCTCTATCCTCCAGGAGGACAGAGGGACCTGGGGTCAAAGGGCTCCGTGGCCTCCAGACCACCACAGAGGCCCGAACAAGACACTTCCCCAAGGAACCAGGGCCAGCGACCTCCCCCTGCAGGGTCTCCCAGCTGCCCAAATCTTGGCTCCTACCTGGACAGGTGCTTCGGGAGAGGTCCTTCTTCACAGTCCACAGCTTCTGCCCCTGCTCCAGTTGGAAGATCAGCTCAAGTCTGGGAACAGGACACCCTGTTCATGGAGAAAGGAAGAAGACACTAGGATTTCTGTGAAAACAAAGAAAACCCCTCGATCTAGTGTGGGACTTCAGGATGTGGACAAGACCTCAGAATGAAGCTGATTCCACCCACAGAAATCCTGACCTAGAACCTGGAAACCAAGGTCAAAAACACCAATGTTGCAGCTTCCCTGGTGGCGCAGTGGTTAAAAATCCACCTGCCAATGCAGGAGACACATGTTCAAGCCCTGGTCCGGGAAGATCCCACATGCCACGGAGCAACTAAGCCCCTGTGCCACAACTACTGAGCCTGCGAGCCACAACTACTGAGCCCGTGTACTGCAACTACTGAAGCCCACACGCCTAGAACCTGCGCTCTCAACAAGAGAAGTCCACAATGAGAAGCCTGGACACCAGAACGAAGAATAGCCCCCGCTCACCGCAACCAGAGAAAAGCCCGCATGCAACAACGAAGACCCAATGAAGCCAAAAAAAAAAAAAAGAAAAAAAAAAACACACCACCAATGTTGGGATCCAAAGACTTTAGACTGCAGTGCTGGTTGTGTAGACAACACCTATTCCCTTTGACCTCCACTGCAGAGTTCCAACTCTATTCAGCTGCAGCCAAGAGACACAGAGAATATGACCGCCTCCTTCCAGAAGGTGTTTACTAATTAACCCAAGTGAATTTCAACCACCTGTGCATTAAAATCTCCTGAGATGTCTGGTTCACATCCAACTGAAACCAAATAGGGACTTCCCTGGTGGCACAGTGGTTAAAGAATCCACCTGCCAATGCAGGGGACACAGGCTCAAGCCCTGGTCTGAGAAGATCCCACATGCCACGGAGCAACTAAGCCCGTGCACCACAACTACTGAGCCCGTGTGCCACAACTACTGAAGCCCACGCACCTAGAGCCCATGCTCCGCAACAAGAGAAGCCACCACAGTGAGAAGCCTGCACGCCACAACTAAGATTAGCCCCCACTCGCTGCAACTAAAAAAAAGTCTGTAACAACGACCCAATGCAGCCAAAAATAAATAAATTTATTAAAAAAAAAAAGAGAAAGAAACCAAATCTCTGCAGATGAGGCCTGGATACCTACAGATTTAAAAAAACCACCCCAGATTCTGGCATCAAGGGAGGGCTGAAAACTCTGGTTTCCACCAACTTGCAGGTGACCTACACCAGCCCTCGGGAGGAGAGAGCTCTAGTCCAGGATGGCTGAGTGAGGGGACCAGCCAGTGCTGTAGTCCTGCAGCAGCCTGGGTCGCCTGCGAGGGAACCTGCCCGAGGCCCTAGACCAGGAAGAAGCAGACAACTGGGCTGGCATCCACCAACCCGGTAGCCAGCCCCACCTCTGAGCTTCCTACTGGTGAGATAATAAATTTCCTCCAGGGTGAAGACTGAGCCGGTCTGTCACATACAGCCAAACACAGATGCAGGGGAAAGACACACAGACTCGGCAGGAAGTCGACGGCAGAGGTGCCAGGACTCGCCGACAGCTTCTCTGTCAGGTCCAGGGTTCATCAGTCATCACTAAGCAATGTGCTCTCCTGTGTGCTCCGTGCTCAGCACGGGGCTCAGCGACAGCGACCAAGACCTCCCTTCAGCTGTCGGGAGTCATGTTCCCTAGGACCTCAGGGCCTTTGCACATGCTGGCCCTTCTCCCTGGAAGGCTGTTCTCTACCCACCTTGCTTCTTCCAGCTACTTCTCTTTGGGTCTCAGCTCAAGTGTCACTCCCTGAGAAGAGTCTGCTGAACAGTGGCTGAGTGCACATGCTTAACCAATCCACCACGTCACTATGAACTTTTAACCTTAATAATAATTGAAAAGTTAACATTTATAGGGTGTTACCATATCCCAGGGACTGTACTAAGCAATTTAAATGCATTATGTTGTTTAAAATGGATGGAATAATTTAAAGAACTCATATTTAAAATAATGACTCTTTTCAGTCAAAGTAAAGTATGTCTCCATTGAGCTAAGTCTTTTTTTAGATACCCAGCAAAATTCTGAAGAGCGCTCCTCCTGTCTAGGTCCGCAAGGGCTGTGAGTCCCTAGCTGCCACCTGATCTGGGAAGAGACGGAGCACTTAGTCTGTCTCGCCATTGTCAACACACCAAGTTTCTGGGCTGGTGACCCCGGGGCAACCAGGTAACTGGCTACTGCCTAACGCCGAGGCCCCCCCATAGACGGTTGGGATTCAAGTGTGATCAACTGAGCCAACAACACTGAAGTCCGTGGGGGGCTGCTCAACTGAGCTGCCCACCACCCTATGAGAGACTGATGGCACTGCCTGCCCTCTGAGGGCACACCTGGCCAGAGTCCAGGCACTGGTCCCTGGAGCAATACAGGGATGCGAGTGGCATAGGGCACCCCCCTCACACATGCCATGGCACAGAAGAGGCTTAGACTGCTTCACAGGCAAACCTTGCCATGGCTGCTTGCCTTACTGTTGTTGCAGTTTGTCCCAACCACGTAGCGGATAAGAGATCCCATCTCTGGAGACTGCTACTTCAACGTATAATGGCGGGGGGAGAAACAAAGGAATAAGGAATATTGTTTTTGCTGCCCTTTGAGACACCTGAGGATGTTTCTCAACCTACTCCAGATTGTGTAAGCCCAGCCAGTGTGTCCGGCACTCGTGAGTGCTGCTGCAGGCCAGCACGTGGAGAGCTCTTCCTCAACACCAAACTGTCACCCCGTCAGGACACTGCCACCACCACTGCTGTCCTGAGGCATGAGCCCCAGCCCCTCCCTAGAAAGGCAGGCTGCCACTCACAGTGGTTGCCACTTGGGACTGCTAAGAGCCTACCAGGTAAATACCCAAATAAAAGAAAGAAAAATGGTGGTGGTGGGGGCAGAAAGGTGACCACCCCACCCCCCAAAAAAGATTTTGTTTGGAGGCAGAAAAAAAAGGAGTGGGGAGGAAGGGGCTCGTTATGCTGTGGACCAGGGCCATCCAGGGGAGAGGCTGCATCTTGGAGGCCCCAGGCCCCTCCGCCCTTTCCTCTCCTCAGCAGGAGACAAACTAAAACTAAAAACCAGGGTTTTAAATGGCTGAAAAGCTCAAAAGGAAGAAAGAAGAGAAGGGGGCACATTATTAACCTTACATATCAAGCAAACGCCAGGTCTAGCAAACATAATACTGGTTCTAGACTACTTATTGATTTATAAGCAGTAACAACAATAAAAAGCCTTAGATAACAGAGAGAGAGAATAAAAATTTAAATAACATACAACATATAACTAAGTTAGAACTCTGTCTATACTGACCCAATTGGAAATCCAAAATTTATATACTAAAATTTATATAATTATTATATAATAACTACATATGGTATAACAAAATTTATATATTAAAAAAATTTTATCACCAAAACAAAACAGAGCACTGATTGGTTTGTCTGACTCCACAACACAGGTTTTAAATTATCTTTAGAATTTGCTAAAATGCACCAACTGACAAAACTTCATGAATTTAATACTGGGGCTCAAATCATAGTTATACCTGGGGATCCCACTAAAATGAAACACTCTACTCCACCACTGTAAAAAGTACCTAAATATTAAAGAGAAAGAATAGGTATATCTCACTTTGACTGTAGTTTACCTGAATTTCCTATAGCCCTAGTACCCACTGTCCTAAAGCATCCCATATTGGGCATAGATGCTCTGACACAATACACAATTAAAATAACTTTTTGGCACTTACAAATTAATTGGCTTGATAAAACGGGACCCTACAGACCCGAGTTAAAATAATAATTCAGCCCAATGTAAGTTGAAAAGGGGCCTTTGGGGAATAAAACTTTTATATAAGACCTAATTAATCAAGGGGTGGTGATCCCCACTGCTTCTCCACGTTGACAGCCCAGCTGTGCGTGTTCTTAAACCTAAAAAAACACAGGGCACCTCGCTGTGAGTTACTGCAATCTTAATGCCGTGGTCCCATCTGTTAGGGTTCCTGTTACTGACTGAATTGTGTCTCCCTAAACTGCATGTGTTAAACCCTAATCCCCAGTGTGATCCTATATGGACTTAGGGCCTTTAAGGAGGTAGTTAAGGTTAAATGAGGTCACGGGGTGGGGCCCTGATCTGGTAGGACCCATATCCTTTTAAGAGGAAGAGAAGGCCTCTCCAAGCCAGATGAAAAGTCAGGTAAGGACACAGCAAGAAGGTGGCCAGCAAGAGATCCTTATCAGCAACTGAACTGGGACTTCCAGCCTCCAGAACTGTGTGAAAATAAAGCTGCTGTTTAACCACACAGTAATGGCAGCCTGAGCTGACTAACAAGATCCACACACCCAATATCCAGTATTATTAGAAGCCGGTAATTACTCTTCAATTACAGATCTGGCTAACGTGTTCTGCTGGTGTGTATTTTGACAGCCTCTCAACCTCGGTTTGCCTTCGCTCTGAAGGCAAATAGGACTCCTCCCCAGGCTGCCCCGTGGGGTGGCTCAACAGCTCTGCCAACACCCACACCCTCTGCAGCCAAGACCTCAGCTGCACCCACCCACCTCTCTCCAGGAGCACAGGCGATGTTACATCAATGACAACCTCGTCTAAGGAGATTCATTTGACACGCTTGTGACAGTGAGTCCAACACCTTTTAATCCTTTGGGGACTAGTTTTAGATAAAAATACTATTTAGTATTACTTTGGGTCTGGTGGCCACATATTCCTCATTTATAAATTTTATTTACTCTCCCTGATGCTGATACTTGCAAATCAGCCCAACTTAAATGGAACTCCCTCCAACAAAAGCTCTAAAATCTGCTCAAAATACTGTTAAATAGCCAGTCCCATCAGTGTCCTCAGAGACTCCTTCACCAAAGAGGCTTTGACAACCTCTTCTCACACCTCCTCGAGTTTCTGAATCACCTACCAGGGCCACAGATGCCCAAGGGCTTCTGATGTAACAGACTGTCCCCTCAGCCTGGTACTATATGCTACTAAAACAACAACTAACTATACACAAGGCTCTCCGGATAATGAAGGCTGTTGCAGACCCCAAGCCACTGACCGCCACACCCAGCTGCCCATCAAGCTTTGGATCATGGCAACAGCACATCACAAGTTCAGCACAGCTCCTGAGGCCCCAGGACAGGATGGAACCCAACCTGGGCCCTCTGACATATTCCTCTTGTAGGACAAGGTGGGTCCTTGCCAGATGCTGTGGTGCTGGAGGAGGGCACCTCTCCCCACAGCCCTTGGCTACCTGGGGAGCACCTTGGGATTAAGTGAGTGAACAGTTGTGGGAGTTTGTGGATCTCTTACATCCACAGCACATGATGGAGCTCAGTAGACTGATGCTGCTTTCTATCCTGTAGCCAGAATGTCCAAATAAAAAATGGGATCTAAGAAACATTTCTTGGTCTATTCAGGGGGTCATCTTAGTACTAGATGCCCTGATTAACAAACGGCCTCCTCTTCACATTCATTATAAACTGTTGGGTCATTGCTTAAAAACTGTCTCCTTCAGGGTAAAGAAACTCTTGTCTCACCAACACCCCAAAAGTAAGTCAGTCAAAATCACACGTCCTTACATTTATAAAGGCCACAACGATAGGCCTTGCCAGGAAGCTCCTTACTCCCTTTGGAATTACAGACATTACTGACAATAACCAAGATACACATTTCACTTCTCAAATTACACAATGCTGGGCTCTGGAGAGAGGTAGTCAATAGAGCTTCATGGCCCCAACAGGCCCCAAATAGCTGGTTTAACTGAAAAACATACCGATTTCCTTAAACAGCTCCTTTTCAAACTCCAGTCTGACAAACAAACCCCTCATTGGGCCTCTATCTCACCCCTTAGCCTTAATTCAAGGCTCCTTGAATCACATACCTTTAAAAATGTCCCACTGCCCTTTCCTACTCTGGAAGGGAATGTGCCTCACCTCTATGTACACAAAGACTCGTTCTACAGGAGGCCATTCACACTGTCTCCCCTGCAGTTACACACAGAGCTTCCCATCATCCCATGAGGCTGGAGACCAGAAGGAGGGAGCACACGCTCCCAGCACCCATTAGCCACAGACTGCCCCACAGGCCAGGCAGCTGGTCACCTGATATGGAATCCATTTGCCCTGAACTTCAAAACAAAACAAAACAAACCAAACCTTGAAGAACAGCCATATGGCATTCTGGTAACTGTTGCTCTTACTATAACTGGTCTGGGTACTTTCATTGGTTTATAAGTCAGAGGCCTGAACCCTCTGAGGAAGCCACTGTTTCAACCAAACAGGGCAAATACTGAGGCCCACATCAAGTCAAGTGTGTACGTACCCACTTGCAAAGGATACCCTGCCCCACGTCCCAGACCAAGACCTCGCTGATGAAGATGACTTCACCTGGGGACACGAAAACCTTCACCCCAGCAGATACCCATGGACTTCCTCTCCTAAGACAGAAATCAGACCTGGGACCTTTTTGCTTTCTTCTATTAGGGATTCTATCATGTTCCTGAGCTGCTGTCTGTGACCCTGGTATATGCCTCAATCTGCCAAAAGGGAAATCTCCAACTTATAGCTGGTTGGTCAGGACAGGTTGTGAGGACTTGTGACTGACATCTGAAGTGGGTGGGTGGGAGGTGGAGGGGCTGTCTATGGGACTGAATCCTTAATAACCTGCGGAGTCTGTGCTAACTCCAGGTAGTTAGGGTCAGAATTGCCTGGTATGGAAAACCCAGACGTTTGATATCAGAAGTGTTATGAGGAAAAAGGATTTTGTTGGTTTGTTTTTTAATTAATTAACTAATTAATTAATTAATTAGTGGTTGCATTGGGTCTTCATTGCACATGGGCTTTCTCTAGTTGCAGCGAGTGGGGGTTACTCTCCGTGGCGGTGCGCGGGCTTCTCATTGCAGTGGCTTCTCTTGTTACAGAGCATGGGCGCTAGGCAAGCACGTTACAGTAGCTGTGGCACGTGGGCTCAGTAGTTGTGGCTCGCGGGCTCTAGAGCACAGGCTCAGTAGTCGTGGTGCACGGGCTTAGCTGGTCCTCAGCATGTGGGATCTTCCCGGACCAGGCTCGAACCTGTGTTTCCTGCATTGGCAGGCAGGTTCTTAACCACTGCACCACCAGGAAGTCCCATGTTTGTTTATTTTTTACAAATACCACACTAACATGCACACACATGTATATATACAAAGCCATATTTTTAGCACACCTTATAACTCCTGAAAGATTCTCTTAAACACTCCCCAAATTACATATCGATTTTCTTGGCTAATGCTACATAAATGGGAAACTTAGTTATGAGCCTGCCTGCAAGGACTTCCTATATCTCTACTTATATTCTTCTTTTTCATTCTCAAAATGGTTTTCTATACTCTACAAGACAACTTATGCCATACCTTCTAAAACTCTCCACTATTATCCCCCAAAGTTTCCTTAATATGATGTGAAATATCAGAGCACACCCTTCATGTGCAAACCAAACAATCCAAAACTACACCCTTGCCCACCTCTTTAAACCTCGCACACCAGGCCACTATTCCTCCTGCCTTAACTCAAGCAGATCCAGGTTCCAGACAATTAGGGACACCCCTAGTGCCCCAAAGCCTGTTGGAAATATTCAAATCTCACAGATACTAATTAATACAGTGGGGACCCTGTGACAATTTCAATGAGTGGAGCATGAATAGTGCCTGAACAGTCCTGACACCTGGTCAGGGCTCAGGGTACCTGCACAGTGACAGTTATCAATTGCTTATTAAAAGTGACCCACTTAATAAATGTTTTCTTAGATTTCTTCAAAAAGGGAATCCCGCATTACTCTGATAAATGGGAAACCCAGGGTCACTTCCGTTGATGGCAGGTCACCATGAAAAAAATGCAGAAGTGAAATCAAAACAGTGTTCTTAAGTTCCAGAGAGCTCAGCTGCCTTCTGTTCAGGGCTCCTGGCCTAAGGCTACTGCCTCTGTTGACAAGGGGAAAGTAGCAACAGTTGCAGGGGTAGGGAGTGTGGGGAAGGCAGAGAAGCTATGTTAGGAGGGAGCACTAAACCCAGACTTCCCGTCAAACACAGTCAGGAGGCAGGAAGAGAAGAAATGATGGAATGGTTACATCAGGCTGTATCGCAATGCCAGCTGAACAAGTGTCCCTGCACTCTCAGAAACAGGGTTTCTCAAGCTGACATGATAATTTAGGTCAAGATAATTCTTTGTTGGAAAGGTGGGGAGGAGCCCATCCTGCGAATTATAAGGATGGTGTAGGATCCACGTGCAGATTGTAATAACCAAAACTATCTCCAGATGTTGCTGAGTTTCCTCTGGGGAGCAACATCATCTCTGGTTGAGAACCACTTTTATGGTTATAAATAGGATGATGAGAGAAAGTGAGAGGGATGGGTGGACACTCCATGAAGTCTGGTGGTCAGAACACAGCTGGTGAGGAGGTGGCAACTGGGCTGAGAAGGGGCAGCCATGTAAAAAGCCAAAATGGAGACGGCAGACAGCAGAAGCAAGAAGAAATACAATTCTGCACCCTGTGGAAGGAAAACCACATTCACAGAAAGATAAAATGAAAAAGCAGAGGACTTTGTACCAGATGAAGGAAGAAGATAAAACCCCAGAAAAATAACTAAATGAAGTGGAGATAGGCAACCTTCCAGAAAAAGAATTCAGAATAATGACAGTGAAGATGATGCAGGACCTCGGAAAAAGAATGGAGGCAAAGTTCGAAAAGATGCAAGAAATATTTAACAAAGACCTAGAAGAATTAAAGAACAAACAAACAGAGATGAACAATAAAATAACTAAAATACAGAATACACTAGAAGGAATCAATAGCAGAATAACTGAGGCAGGAGAACCGATAAGTGACCTGGAGACAGAATGGTGGAATTCACTGCTGCAGAACAGAAGAAAGAAAAAAGATGAAAGGAAATGACGACAGCTTAAGAGACCTCTGGGACAACATTAAATGCAACAACATTCATATTATAGGGGTCCGAGAAGGAGAAGAGAGGGAAAAAGGTCCCGAGAAAATATTTGAAGAGATTATAGTCGAAACCTTCCCTAACCTAGGAAAGGAAATAGCCACCCAAGTCCAAGAAGTGCAGAGAGTCCCAGGCAGGATAAACCCAAGGAGAAAAACGCCAAGACCCATAGTAATCAAACTGACAAAAATTAAAGACAAAGAAAAATTATTGAAAGCAACAAAAGAAAAACAACAAATAACATACAAGGGAACTCCCATAAGGTTAACAGCTGACTTCTCAGCAGAAACTCTACAAGCCAAAGGGAGTGGCATAATATATTTAAAGTGATAAAAGAGAAGAACCTACAACCAAGGTTAGTTACTTTACCTGGCAAGGATCTCATTCAGATTCCAAGGAGAAATCAAAAGCTTTACAGACAAGCAAAAGCTAGGAGAATTCAGCACCACCAAACCAGCTATACAACAAATGCTAAAGGAACTTCGCTCAGTGGGAAACACAAGAGAAGAAAAGGACCTACAAAAACAAACCCATAACAATTAAGAAAATGGTAACAGGAACATACACATCAATAATTACCTTAAATGTGAATGGGTTAAATGCTCCAACCAAAAGACAGAGGCTCACTGAATGGATACAAAAACAAGACCCATATATATGCTGTCTATGAGACCCACTTCAGACCTAGGGACACATAAGACTGAAGAGGGGATGGAAAAAGATATTACAAGCAAATGGAAATGAAAAGACAGCTGGAGTAGCAATACTCATATCAAATAAAATAGACTTTAAAATAAAGAACGTTACAAGAGAAAAGGAAGGACACTACATAATGACCAAGAAATCAATCCAAGAAAGAGATGTAACAATTATAAATATATACGCACCCAACGTAGGAGCACCTCAACACGTAAGAGCACCTCAATACGTAAGGCAAATGCTAACAGCTATAAAAGAGGAATTAGACAGTAACACAATGATAGTGGGGCCTTTAACACCTCATTTACACCAACGGACAGACCACCCAAACAGAAAATAAGGAAACACAAGCTTTAAATGACACAGTAGACCAGACAGATTTAATTGATATTCATAGGACATTCCATCCCAAAACAGCAGATTACTTTCTTCTCAAGTGCACACGGAACATTCTCCAGGATAGATCACATCTTGGGTGACAAATCAAGCCTCAGTAAATTCAAGAAAATTTAAATCATATCAAGCATCTTTTCTGACCACAACGCTATGCGATTTTCAATTACAGGGGAAAAAACGTAAAAAAAAAAACAAAACATGGAGGCTAAACAACATGTTACTAAATAACCAAGAGATCACTGAAGAAATTGAAGAAGAACTCAAAAAATACCTAGAAACAACTTACAACGAAAACACGACAATCCAAAACCTATGGGATGCAGCAAAAGCAGTTCTAAGAGAGAAGTTTATAGCAATACAAGCCTACCTCAGGAACAAGAAAAATTTCAAATAAACAATCTAAACTTCACCTAAAGGAACTAGAGAATGAAGAACAAAACCCAAAGTTAGTAGAAGGAAAGAAATCATAAAGATCAGAGCAGAATAAAATGAAAAAGAAAACAATAGCAAAGATTAATAAAACTAAAAGCTGGTTCTTTGAGAAGATAAACAAAATTGATAAACCATTAGCCAGACTCATCAAGAAAAAGAGGGAGAGGACTCAAATCAATAAAACTAGAAATGAAAAAGAAGTTACAACAGACACCACAGAAATACAAAGCATCCTAAGAGACTACCTACAAGCAACTGTATGCCAATAAAATGGACAACCTGGAAGAAATGGACAAACTCTTAGAAAGGTATAACCTTCCAAGACTGAACCAGGAAGAAATAGAAAATATGAACAGACCAATCACAGTAATGAAATTGAAACTGTGATTAAAAATCTTCCAACAAACAAAAGTCCAGGACCACATGGCTTCACAGGTAAATTCTATCAAACATTTAGAGAAGAGCTAACACCCAACCTTCTCAAACTCTTCCAAAAACTTGCAGAGGAAGGAACACTCCCAAACTCATTCTATGAGGCCACCATCACCCTGATACCAAAACCAGACAAAGATACCACAAAAAAAGAAAATTACAGACCAATATCACTGATGAATATAGATGTAAAAATCCTCAACAAAATACTAGCAAACAGAATCTAACAATACATTAAAAGGATCATACACCATGATCAAGTGGGATTTATCCCAGGGATGCAAGGATTCTTCAACATACGCAAAACAATCAATGTGATACACCATGTTAACAAGTTGAAGATTAAAAACCATATGATCATCTCAATAGATGCAGAAAAAGCTTCTGACAAAATTCAACATCCATTTATGATAAAAGTTCTCCAGAAGTGGGTATAGAGGGAACCTACCTCAATAAAATCCATATACAACAAACAGCAAACATCATTCTCAACGGTGAAAAACTGAAAGCATTTCCTCTAAGATCAGGAACAAGACAAGGATGTCCACTCTCGCCACTACTATTCAATATAATTTTGGAAGTCCTAGCCACGGCAATCAGAGAAGAAAAACAAAAGGAATACAACTTGGAAAAAAAGAAGTAAAACTGTCACTGTCTGCAGATGACATGATACTACACATAGAGAATCCTAAAGATGCCACCAGAAAACTACTAGAGCTAATCAATGAATTTGGTAAAGTTGCAGGATACAAAATTAATGCACAGAAATCTCTTGCATTCCTATACATTAATGATGAAAAATCTGAAAGAGAAATTAAGGAAACACTCCCATTTACCACTGCAACAAAAAGAATAAAATACCTAGGAATAAACCTACCTAGGGAGACAAAAGACCTGTATGCAGAAAACTATAAGACACTGATGAAGGAAATTAAAGATTACACAAACAAATGGAGAGATACACCATGTTCTTGGATTGGAAAAATCAATATTGTGAAAATGACTATACTACCCAAAGCAATCCACAGATTAAATGCAATCCCTATCAAATTACCAATGGCATTTTTTACAGAACTAGAACAAAAAAATCTTAAAATTTGTATGGAGACACAAAACACCCTGAATAGCCAAAGCAGTCTTGAGGGGAAAAAAAACGGAGCTAGAGGAATCAGACTCCAGACTATACTGGACCTCAGACTATACTACAAAGCTACAGTGATCGAGACAATATGGTACTGGTACAAAAACAGAACAATAGATCAATGGAACAGGATAGAAAGGCCCAGAGATAAACCCACCTATGGTCAACTAATCTATGACAAAGGAGGCAAGGATATACAATGGAGAAAAGACAGTGTCTTCAGTAAGTGGTGCTGGGAAAACTGGACAGCTACATGTAGAAGAATGAAACTAGAACACTCCCTAACACCACACACAAAAATAAACTCAAAATGGATTAGAGACCTAAATGTAAGACTGGACATTATAAAACTCTTAGAGGAAAACATAGGAAGAACATTCTTTGACATAAATCACACCAAGATCTTTTTTGATCCACCTTCTAGAGTAATGGAAATAAAAACAAAAATAAACAAATGGTACCTAATGAAACTTAAAAGCTTTTGCAAAGCAAAGGCAACTTACAAACAGACGAAAAGACAACCCTCAGAATGGGAGAAAATACTTGCAAACAAATCAATGGACAAAGGATTAATCTCCAAAATATATAAACAGTTCAAAAACAGTTAAAAAAACAAACAACACAATCAAAAAATGGGCAGAAGACCTAAACAGACATTTCTCCAAAGAAGACATACAGATGGCCAAGAAGCACATGAAAAGCTACTCAACGTCACTAATTATCAGAGAAATGCAAGTCAAAACTACAAGGAGGTATCACCTCATACCAGTTAGAATGCTCATCATAAGAAAATCTACAAACAAGTGCTGGAGAGGGTGTGGAGAAAAGGGAACCCTCTTGCACTGTTGGTGGGAATGTAAATTGATACAGCCACTATGGAGAACGGTACAGAGGTTCCTTAAAAAACTAAAAACAGAATTACCATATGACCCAGCAATCCTACTACTGGGCATATACCCAGAGAAAACCATAATTCAGAAAGACACATGCACCCCAATGTTCATTGCAGCACTATTTACAATAGCCAGGTCATGGAAGCAACCTAAATGCCCATCGACAGACTAATGGATAAAGAAGATGTGGTACATATATACAATGGAATACTACTTAGCCATAAAAAGGAACGAAATTGGGTCATTTGCAGAGACACGGAGGGATCTAGAGACTTTCATACTGAGTGAAGTAAGTCAGAAAGAGAAAAACAAATATCGTATATTAACGTATACATGTGGAACCTAGAAAAATGGTACAGATGAACTGGTTTGCAGGGCAGAAACTGAGACACAGGTGTAGAGAACAAACGTATGGACACCAAGGGGGGGAAGCGGCGGGGGGGGAGGGGGCAGGGGCGTTGGTGGTGGTGTGATGAATTGGGAGATTGAGATTGACATATATACATTAATATGTATAAAATGGATAACTAATAAGAACCTGCTGTATAAAAAATATATATAGAATTAAATTTTAAAATTCAGAAAAAAGGGGCTTCCCTGGTGGCACAGTGGTTGGGAGTCCACCTGCCGATGCAGGGGACACAGGTTCGTACCCTGGTCCGGGAGGATCCCATGTGCCGCGGAGCAGCTGGGCCCGTAAGCCATGGCCGCTGAGCCTGCACATCGGGAGCCTGTGCTCCGCAACGGGAAAGGCCACAACAGTGAGAAGCCCGCGTACCGCAAAAAGAAAAAAAAAAAAAAACAGAAAAAAGAAAAGAAAAGCCAAAATGCCCAAGCACACTCACCAGGCACAGAGAACAGCAAGTGGAGAGGCCCAAGGCAACTATGTTAAGTATGTGCACAGGAAACAGCAAGACGCTGGCATGACCAGAGCAGACTGAGCTCAGGGAAAAGTGTGAGGAGGTGAGTGAAGGGTCAGCAGGGTCAGATAATGGGCCTTCTTATTTTTAAAATTTTGTTATAAAATATCTAAATATGTCAAACGTTTCCTAATTTTGTGTAACCTCTTCTCATTAACACAGAATACAATCCCAATTCTCTAAAAACAGGCATGTCTTACCCTATGCCCTGGATTTACAGCTCTCCTTTCCCTCAAACTGAGAGGTCTAAGTGATTATCCTCAGGCTGCTGTTTCTCCACCTTGGCTCTCTTGCCCTTGTGGGCTGGATCAACCTTTGTTGAATGGGGCTGTCTTGTCCATCCTCAGGTACTAAGCAGCATCTCTGGACTCTAACCTGCTAGATGCCGGGACCACCCACACCCCAGGTGTGACAGTCAAATGTGGCTGCAGACTTCCAAATGTCACCTGGGGATAAAACCGCCAAGTACTGAGAAGCACTACTCTCTCAGCTTCTCTCTCTTGGACTAGCAGAGGATCTTGGCCAGGACTCAGGGAACAAGAGACAATCATGAAGGCACAGGAGAACAGAAAAGCCCCATAACCGAGATCCTGTGGTTTAGAACAATACCTGTTGGCACTGAAGGCAAAAACCTCCCAAGGCCCCACCTGCCTCACCCTCTTCCTGGAGACCATCCCATCACTCACAGCCCTGTGGACTGGGTTGCAGGGGATACGTGAGCCAACCAGTCCCACCCAGTCAGCTCCCTGTCTGGAATGTGAAACAAGAACCTCAGACAGAGGCCAGTCTGTGCTGGGCACTGGGGTAGAGGCTCAGGGAAGTATGGGCTCAGGTGGCCACTCCTGCCTCAGGGACAACCCCCTAGAGCCCAGCAGTAGAAAAAGAAAAAAGAAACAATGTTAAGTATGCAATGAAGTAAAAACAAGGCATCTGGGGGCCACAGAGAGCAGGGACTGGGGTGGCCACTCCTGCCACAAACTTGCTGAGACACAAAAGCCATTATGAAAAAACAGACATGAGCAAAAAGCTAGAGGGAGAAGTCAGGACAAGAGATCCAGAAGCTGGCATACTCCTGGTGGTTCCCAGTCCTTATTTCAGTCCCATGTGGCCCAACTGGAAATTCTGCCTTTGGGTTCTGAAGAACACCCCCATTTCCTTCCACCACATTTTAGGAGCCAAAGGGGAACTGTTTCTTGCTCAAAGAAACACAGAGATAGCAGGCAGGAAAAGATGAATCTCAAAAATGACTGAAGCTGTAGGGGAGAGGGTAAGCTTCTTGATCAGCCGGGCATGGAGACAGAGCATGTCTGACAAGGAGATAGCAGGTCCTCTGCATGGCAGAGTGGCAAGGCCTTACCCAGAGACACCAAGAGCCTGCAGTTTTCCAGCATCACCTCCTGGTACAGGGTCCTCTGAGCTGGGTCCAGCTGCCTCCACTCCTCCTGGGTAAAAGTCACGGCCACATCATCGAAAGTCACAGACACCTGTCAAATAGAGGTAGTAGTGCTGACCCTGGGGCTGTTGGATGGGATCAGAGCTTGTTTCTGGAAGGCTGTTAAAGGTGCAGAGAGATCAAGACCCTAACCACTTAGCACCTCCTGAGGGCCAAGCTCTAGGCTGGGCTGAAGTGGAAGTGGACAATGTTTTGGACATAATACAGTAGTGTAAGAAAGAAAGTCACACAAGACAATGGAAAGTCACACAAGACAATGGAAAGTCACACAAGACAATGGAAGTGATGTGTGGGCTGTCAGATGCAAACAGGAGAGGCTGTAGGACCTCAGAGGAATGCATAAATAATGATAATAACAGTATCAATAATGGTAACAACAACAGTACCTGAGCCTCCCTGGTCCTGCTAGCTGCCTGCCCCATGGTGAGGGCTTCACTTCCTGGTTAAAGTGACTAAAAGTCCCCAGTTCTTTCTTCACTCTCTTGTTAACATCCAAACTCTTGAACCCAACACTTACCAGCTGTGTTACCTCGGAGACATCACTTCATCTCTCTGAGCCTTGGTTTCTGGATCAATACAACAATAGTTCCCACTTCACTAATATCAGTTGTGAGATTTAGACAGAAATTATTCAATGTTCGGTGTGCTTGGGGATTTTCATTAATTGTCCCACAGCCCCTGAGGTAAACATCTCCATGCCAGCCGATGACCCGAGACTAAGGGAGCTCCACCAAATCCACCAAGAGTCTTGTGTCTTACAAACGAGGAGCAAGATTTTAACACAGTTAACCCTGATACACGGTCTAATAAAGTAACCCGACACGCTTCCATCATCAAAATGAATACCTAATGACGAAGTTGTGAAGCATTTACACCAATTTTTGCTGTTAAGTCCATTTCATCACGCCTGAAAATATTCCTGTGAACATGCACAGAGAAGCAGAGCCTTCATCATTGACCTCCCTGGAGAGACCCCTGAAGGGGTGGAACTACCTGGGTAATGGCAGGGCCCGGACCAGCTTCCCACACCCTCCTGGGTCTCCCAGACTCCGGGGAGGTTCCACAATGAACCATTAGCCGCTTCCTTCCTGAACCCTGACAGCACTTAGCCCTACGCCAGGAATACTTCAGGACCAGAGAGCACAAATGGCTAAAGATAACACTGGCTTTGGCCATGAGACTGGCCACAACGTCTGACCTGGCTGAAGGTGAGTGGAACATTCGACAACAGACTACAGGACCTCGCCCTCCCAAGACACGTCTTAACATCTAGGAGGCACCATGGCAACCTCACAGGCCCTCATGGGCCTTGTGAAACAACCAATATACCTTGGCTTTGTCCATGCGCTTATCTCTCCCTCCATTTCCCAAGGCCACCGGTTGGAGAAAGGCGGGGGCGGGGTGGGGGCAGGGTACATCCCTGCAGCACATGGCGGAGTTCGGGATTTACTATGATGGAAACCCCTGAAGGATACATCACTCATTTTTCCACAACTTACTGAGCATGTGTCAGAGACCCAACAGCTTTTAGGACCAAGGATAAATTAAGTAGCAAAGCAGCTCCACACGCCAGAGCACACGACCGCGAAGACAAACCCAGGGGATGCCTCCCTTCCGGAACCGTCTCCGCCCTCGTAGAGAAGCAGCTTCGCAACCAGCGTCCACTCACCTGTGTCTTGTGGGTCGGCGCCGCCGCCATGATGGGGCCCTGCGTTCCAGCTACGCTGGGAGAGGCGAGCACCGGGCAGCCTGTTGCTCCTCGCCTCCGCCCCGCCTTGGCCGGGCGACCTCGGCTGACAGCCGCTCTCCGAGAAAAAGGCGCACCAGACCTGGCGCCGCCCTCGGGAACTGCGGGGACGAAGGGCGGGTGCTGAAGGCCCGGAGAGGCCATGGCCCGGCGGGCGACCAGTGCACACTCCCGTTTAGGGAGTCACGGCCCGTTCCAAGGCACGAAAGGAAGTCCCATCCCCCTTTCCTGCTCAGTCCCCACGAAATGCCCTAGTAACCACGCAGGCCAGCTCTCGGCACCTAAAAGCCAGCCAGAAGCGAAAGGCTGAGGCAAATGGCGTCCTCTGAGAGAAACCGGAAGTCCCGCCCACGTACGTGCGCCGCAGGAAACGCCTCTACGACTGGCCGTCATTGGCCAGCGACCTCCTCAGACGCACAATGCACACCTCTGGGTAATGTAGTCTCCCCTAGATTCGCAGAAGTGAGGAGCGCCTTAACTGAGGGGAGGGAGTGGGGCGGAGGGAGGAGAGGGAGTGGGGCGGAGTGGGGGAGGGAGTGGGGCGGAGGGAGGGGGAGGGAGTGGGGCGGAGGGAGGGGTAAGGGGAGGGTCTTCCTCCACCTAAGAGCCACAGGAGGAGCTGAGCGCCGGCCCAGACCTGTTTCTTAACAGTGGGTTCAAGTGAAGAGGACTAGGCAGTGGGGGCGAGAGCGTCCATGCTGTGCCTCAGGGAAACTGAGGCTTGGAATGCTGGGACAGTCGCCCAGGGCGGTGCAAAGGGTGTAGGGCTGTGACTAAGCTCGCAGCCCGCATAGTGATTTTCCCCCCTTCCCCTCCTTACGCCTTCCCAGATCCTCTTCTTTTTTTTAGGTCCCCAAACAGGGACCCAACCGGGATCCACAGAAGTGAAAGCACGGAGTCCTAACCACTGGACTGCCAGGGAATCCCCAAGAGCCTCTTCTTGAAACCTAGCAGGGCCCTGTGGAGCCTCCTCCCACCCCTACCCCCCAAGCCTCTCTGCGTCCCCTACTTCTTGTCTGTGGAAAAAGCTTTAGCGGACTAGGCCTCCCTCAGTTCCAAAGAGTGGGCTCAAACAGTTAATTATTTAAGGGGCAGCAATGGGAACAAAGAAGAGGCATTCAAGGAGGGAAGGGGATAATAACTAAAGCAATAAGTCAACCTTTGGGATGGGGTCACAAGACCATAGTTCTCCTTAAGGAAAACAGTTAACAATGTCTGATGCATGTTCTTAAGTTGTTTTTATAGAACCCAGACTCCCACCAGGTGGAAACTGCTGACCTCAAACACATCAGAAGCTAGGCTGGTTGGAATCAGAAGACTGATGGTGAGATTCCTGAAACACCACCCTGCTACCTCACCACCAACCGATCAGAAAATTGTCCATGAGCTGATCTTGCATCCTAGGACCCTCTCCCTAACAGTCTTTAAAAACCCTTTCCTGAAGCCATTAGGGTGTTCAGATCTTTTTGAGCATGAACTGCCTGTTCTCCTTGCTTGGCACCCTGCAATAAATGCTATACTTTCCTTCACCACAACCCAGTGTCAATAGATTGGCTTTGCTATGCATGGAGTGAATGAACCCGAGTTTGGTTTTGTAGCATTCTAGGGGAACAGATTTTTAAAAAGTAGCTTCCCTGGTGGTCCAGTGAGTAAGACTGGGCCCACTTACCCACTGGGTAAGACTCCATGCTCCCAATGCAGGGGACCTGGGTTTAGTCCCTGGTCAGGGAACTAGATCTTACATGCATGCTGCAACTAAGAGTCCACATGCTGCAACTAAGACCTGGCGCAGCCAAAATAAAATAAATAAATATTTTTAAAAGTCTTTTTAAAAAAAAAAGGTAGCTTAAAAATTCTCCTGAGGAGGAAACCAGAAGTCCCATCTTGATACACAGCACACTTGTCTACTGCACCCTCCTGAGCCTTCTTTGGCCCAGAGCCTCCTTCATATGTAGTTGGCCTAGATCACCTGAGGAATGGATTTTCCATCCCCTGGGATGGGGAAACCACATGTGGAGGAGACTTGGAGGGAAACTCAAGACTCCAGTTTTAAGCATGGTCAATTTGAAATGTTTATGAGACTACAAAGTATGTGTCACTTAATCATTTCAACCTATGACTGAACATTAGGAGAGAGTTCAAGCTTGGATATATAAATTTGAGAGTTGTTAGTTTACACTGTTATTTCAAGTCATGACTAGATGAGACTGTCAAGGGAATGAGTGTAGTCTGGAGAAGAAAATGATCAGAGCATGAACACTGGACCAGCCTGACTTCATTAAGTGGCTGATGACAGGAAACCAACAAACTCATGTCAGAGCTTCTAATGTCCACCCAGAGATATATTAGGGAATTTTAGAAGTCCCCATTGATGATTTTTTTTCATAAGTGTGGAGCTGAAAGAGTAAAACGCACTTTTTTTTTTTTTTTTTGCGGTACGCGGGCCTCTCACTGTTGTGGCCTCTCCCGTTGCGGAGCACAGGCTCCGGATGCGCAGGCCCAGTGGCCATGGCTCACGGGCCCAGCCGCTCCGCGGCATGTGGGATCTTCCCGGACCGGGGCACGAACCCACGTCCCCTGCATCGGCAGGCGGACTCTCAACCACTGCGCCACCAGGGAAGCCCGTAAAACGCACTTTTCATGATTTCAGTGTGCATACACATTGAGAAATGGAATCAGAGAGTGCAGAAAATGCCCTTAAGGGATTTAATTTTTTTTAAGATGAGAGAGAAGTATAGTGACAAGATGTTAATTAGGTCAAAGGAATGAAGAGTGTATGATATGAGTCAGTTCTGCAGAGAACTAGTAGGATTTACATATTTATAAACATTTATGTGTGTATATATATGTACATGCAATATATAAATAAAATATATTATATATATATGAGATTTATTTCAAGGAATTGACTTATGCAGTTGTGGGGCCTGGCAAGTCCAAAATCCATAGGGTAGAGGACAGGCTGGAAACTCTGTAGCCAGAACTAATGCTGCAGTCTTGAGGCTGAATTTCTTCCTCAGGGAAACCTTACTTTTCCTCTTAAGGCCTTTTAACTGATTGGATAAGGCCCAACCACTTAATCAAAATAGAATCCTTTGCTTAAAGTCAACTGATTGTAGATGTTGAGCACATCTACAAAATACCTTCACAGCAACACCCTAGATTAGTGTTTGATCCAATAACTGAGTAGTATAGCCTAGTCCAGTTTACACATAAAACAAGCCATCACATTCCACTCCTTGTCAACTTGGCACCCATACATACTACCTAAAGCCAGACTTAATCTCCAGATGAAGACATGCTTCTGCCTAATCAGATCAAATCCAGTATTGATCCATTGTTATGATGGATCCTATTACATATGGTGGATTACATATGATGAATGTAATGTGAATCATACGTATCTATTGATTTAATGCTAAATTCTCTGATATTGGAAATTTCTTCTAGTTGTGTAAGATAATGTCTTTCTTCTCAGAAAATACAAACAAGTATTTAGGAAGAAAGAGACATGAAGTGTAAAGCTCTCAAAAGGTTCAGAAAAATATAAATTGATGGATAATGGGAAGGAGAAAGAGAATGAGAACGATAAAGCAAATGTGACAAAATGTTAGTTGATAAATCTATTTTAAGGGTATACAGAGTCTCTTTGTGCTTTTCTTAAAATTTTCCTGTAATTTTGAGATCATTTACAAACAAAAAGTATGGTGGGGTGTGGCAGAGCGAAGTGAGGTGGGAGTTTTCTCCACCTTCTCACTCCACTACAGTCTGTTCTTGCAGTAACCTGAGTGAGCCTCTTAAAACTGTGTGGAAGATAGACTCTAGGATGACCAGTGTGGGCCTCATAATTGCTGCCTATTGGTGTTCTAGCCTTTGTATGACCTCTCTCCTTGATTGTGGGCCAGACCTGTAACTTGCTTCTAGACATATAGAATATACCAAAGGTGATAGGTTATGCATGATTATGTGTACAGGGTAAGGCCCATCTTGCTGGATTCTCTCTATCCCTTGCAGTCTTGATGAAGCAAGCAACCATGATGGCAGGCTCACATAGTAAGGAACTGCAGGCAGTTTTTAGAAGCTGAGGGTGACCTTCATCGACAGACAAGAAACTAAAGCCTTCGGTCCTACAACCACAAGAAAATAAATTCTAGCAATAACCTGAATGAGTTTTGAAGCATCTTGTTCCTCAGTAGAGTCTCTGTTGAGACTTCAGTCCTGACTGAAGACTTGAGCACAACTTTGTAAGATCTTGAGGCAGGCAACTCAGTTAAGCCATGACCAAACTCCTAATCCACTAAAAATATGAAATAATTGGTGTGTGTTGTTTTAAGCCATACATTTATGATAGCTTTTACATAGCAGTAGAAAAGTAATACACACATAAGTTTGGAGTATGTCTTCTTCTATACAAAATCCAATTGCAATGGCCTCATCGTCCCAGAGTCAAAGTCAAAGTCCTCACAGTCTTTTACACCTTTCTTCTTTACTCCACATTAGTTTCCTGCTCCATGCACTGGCTGGATACACACTTGCTTTAAATCCTATGCCAGGACAGTCCCTGTCCCCTCCCATCTCCACATGGCTCACACTTTCACCTTCTTATTGACTTTGGTCATGTATCACCTTCTCCATAAGCTCTTCCCTGATTATCCTAATAAAAATTGCAAACCGATAACCCCAACTCTGGCACCCACGTCCACCTTACTGTTCTCTTCCTTATCATTTTCTTTGTCATAGCACCGATTAACTTCTGATATATCCTTTGCTTGTTTATTATAATTATTGTTTATTTTCTGTCTCCCTCTCTTGATGTTCGTGAGGTCAAGGCTCTTTGTTTTGTTCACTACTGTATAACAAAAATTTAAAACAATGTCTAGTACAAAGCAGACACACTATAGACGTTTCAGTAAGGTACAGTGGAACCCTGGTTCACAATCTTGAAAAATTATGTGTATAATTTTAAGCACTGCAATTGAGTTTTTGAACTGAAAAAAGATTTTTTTGTGCTTATGGCACAAAACCAAAATGATGGGACATCCATGGTGGCTCAGTGGTTGAGAATCCACCTGCCAATGCAGGGGACACGGGTTCGAGCCCTGGTACGGGAAGATCCCACATGCCATGGAGCAACTAGGCCCGTGCGCCACAACTACTGAGCCTGCACTCTAGAGCCTGCGAGCCACAACTACTGAGCCCACGTGCCACAACTACTGAAGCCCACGCACTTAGAGTCCGTGCTCCCAACAAGAGAAGCCACCACAATGAGAAGCACACGCACCACAACGAAGACTAGCCCCTGCTCGCCGCAACTAGAGAAAGCCCGCGCACAGCAACGAAGACCCAACGCAGCCAAAAATAAATTAAAAAAAAAACCCAAAATGATATGACTCATTTATTTTGTAACTGGAAGTTTATACCTCCTAACCTCCCTCACCTACTTCACTCATTTCCCCCACCCCATCCCTCTATGTTCTGGCAACCAAGTGTTTGTTCTCTGTATCTATGACTTTGTTTCTGTTTAGTTCTGTTTGTTCACTTGGTTGTTTTTTTAAAAAATAAATTTATTTATTTATTTATTTATTTTTGGCTCGTTGGGTCTTTGTTGCTGCATGTGGGCTTTCTCTAGTTGCAGAGAGCAAGGACTACTCTTCATTGTGGTGCGTGGGCTTCTCATTGCGGTGGCTTCTCTTGTTGCAGAGCACTGGCTGTAGGCGTGCGGGCTTCAGTAGTTGTGGCTCACGGGCTCTAGAGCACAGGTTCATTAGTTGTGGTTCACGGGCTTCCTTGCTCCACGGCATGTGGGATCTTCCCAGACCAGGGCTTGAACCCGTGTCCCCTGCATTGGCAGGCAGATTCCCAACCACTGTGCCACCAGGGAAGTCCCTTGTTTTGGTTTTTTAGATTCCACATATAGGGGATGTGTACATTTGTTCAAGCAATGAAACCAATCTGGTACAGCAGGTGCAGTTGGAGTCACCACCTGGTGAAGCTTATGCTAATCCACTGACATTTTCCAAGATCCATCTGTCTTCTTCACAGGCTAAATAGGAGAGCTGAATAGGGATGTGGTGGGAATCACCACCCCTGTATCTTTCAAGTCCTTGATGATGTCACTCTCTGAAATCTCTCCAGGAAAGTAATATGTCTTTTAATTAGTTTCCTAGGTAGAGGTAGTCCTAATGGCTGCCACTTGGCCTTTCCCACCATAAAAGCCCTTACTCCCCAGGTCAGGAATGTAGGAATTCTGCCATCTGCTAAGTACGTCTATTCTAATTATGCATTCTGGAACTGTGGGAATAACCACAGGATATGTTTGAGGATCCACTGGACCCCACTATAAGATGGATCTGAGATAGTACTCCATGGATCACCTGAACTCCATAACTAGTAGATTTTGGGTCTCCTGGAATTAGGGTCAGTTCAGAGCCAGAGTCCAGTAGTCCTTAAAAGGTCTGATTCTTTCCTTTTACATAATGGACACTTACCCTAGTAAAAGGTCGCTTTGGAGAAGACCAGGAGAAAGAGTAACAATATAAATTTTCTGTGATGTACTGTGGTTCTTCCTCAAGGGGACCCTCCCTCCCCTTCATCCAAGATGTTCTGAGCTTACAAACTGGCTCAAGTCTTGGAATTGATTGAGGGGCATTTCTTGATTGGACTATTTCATAACCTCTAGGAAAATATATCTTCTCATAGCATAATTTCTTTCCTCAATGTGGTACAAGACATGTCTAATAAATTCAAACATCTTTAGTTTCCCTCATGTAAGGAGACAAAAATAGGTAAATTTACACCTGTTTAGCAATTAACGTTCCAGTATTTTATCTTATTTGAAATGACCTGGATATTCATTGAAATCCCATCATTTAACTTAACTTATCAAAACTCAAGCTACCAAAAATCTGGAGAAACTATTTTAGATAGACATACCCAAAGCATAATTATTCCTAAAAAGATCACCTGAAAACTCTTATCTCACTTACCTTTATTTTATAACTTGTGAAAGTATCACCGCACCAAGTTAACTTTTTCTTGCTGACAAACTGCAACAGAAATAACACGAGCTTATTGACCTTTAGTTAACCTAGGTACAATAAAAGTAAGACATCTATATTGATTAAACCAACAAGCTTAAGTTAGCTTTAATACCAGGTATTAATTTAATGTTGAATATTTCCTAGATCACACAAACCTGAAATTTATTCTGGCCAGTTTCTTTTACATTTAGAAATATTGAATTTGTAAGCATTTACCATTAAGTCAATTAAATACATCTTTTTTAAAAATTAAATTTTGGTAACATTATACAGAGGTAGAGACATATCAAATGTATGATGTGTACACAGACATACAAACAGGCAAAATTAGAGTTCTCATAGCTTCACTTTAACACTTAGCTATGAATCAGGTATTACAACGTAAACTTACTAGCTTATAAATAACAGTTGGAATAAGTTAAATTTGCTTGCTCAGATGACTAAGGCCTTATTATTTGTGGAAAAGACTTTTAAGATTTGTATTTTTCCTTGATAAACCCTTAAAGAGTTGATGAATTAGATTTTAGGTTAGGGAGACTTTCCAGCAAATTCTTCCCAGGCTTTCAACTTAAGATAACCTATTCAGTGTCTAAACTGAACAAAATCATCCCAGCCTTTCAACTTAGGATAACCCACTCAATATCTACACTGAGCAAAAATCTTCCCAGTCTTTCAACTTAGGATAACCCAGGTACCTCTTTTTGAAACTAAGTTTCAGGATAATCTACTCCAGAGAGGAGTTTAACACACCCCAACAAAACTTAGCTTCATCACTCAAGAAGGGGAGACCTGAGAACCAGGAAAGGTGTCTGCTGTGGGTCACTTCATTGGTAGTCAAAACTGTCGACTGAAAAAAAAAAGTACAACTTAAAAGTTGGGAATTGCAAAAAGACACATGCACCCCAATGTTCATTGCAGCACTATTTACAATAGCCAGGTCATGGAAGCAACCTAAATGCCCAGCGACAGACTGATGGATAAAGAAGATGTGGTACATATATACAATGGAAGATTACTCAGCCATAAAAAGGAATGAAATTGGGTCATTTGTAGAGATGTGGATGGATCTAGAGACTGTCATACCAAATGAAGTAAGTCAGAAAGAGAAAAACAAATATAGTATATTAATGCATATATGTGGAACCTAGAAAAAGGGTACAGATGAACTGGTTTGCAGGGCAGAAATTGAAACACAGATGTAGAGAACAAAAGTATGGACACCAAGGGGGGAAAGCGGCAGGCGGTGGGGTGGTGGTGTGATGAATTGGGCGATTGGGATTGACATGTATACACTGATGTGTATAAAATGGATGACTAATAAGAACATGTTGTATAAAAAAATAAATAAAATTAAATTTAAAAAAAAGTTGGGAATTGTTTTTTATTCTGAGAATTTACTGAGGACTTATGTCAGGGATACAGCCTCTCAGCGCTGAGATACTGTTCTGAGAGGTAACTGAGGAGACAGGATATGTAGAATTTTTTGCAAAAAACAAAACAAAACAAAAATCCAGGTAGTTGAACCTCAAAAGATTACTGTTAATTAAAGAATACCAGAGGGGGCTTCCCTGGTGGCACAGTGGTTAAGAATCCACCTGCCAGTGCAGGGGACACGGGTTCGAGCCCTGGTTCGGGAAGATCCCACATGCTGCGGAGCAACGAAGCCTGCACGCTCTGGAGCCCTCACCACAACTAGAGAAGAGCCTGAGCGCTGCAACTAACACCCAATACAGCCAAATAAATAAATAAGTAAATAATTTTTAAAAAATACCAGACATCTCAAGGTAATGAACTTAGTGCATTTTTACATATGGGAAGACACAGGAGTCTGGGCTTCTTGAAATTATTCCTTTGATATACACCTTAACTATCTAGGGCCAGTATACTGTTCTCGTCTATCCTGAATCCCCTCAGAGACACTTTGTCTATAAACACCCCACACAATGTATTTACTCTCAGTGCTCTCTTTACTACTAGAAAGAGAGCCATCATCATCTTTAAATCTAATGTGATTAGAGAGCCAATTCTAGAAACCCAAGAACCAATTCAGAAAACTCATCCTTAAATTCTCTTCCTGTAGAACCACTCTTGGTTCCCAAATCTGTGTTAATCAGGGGTCTTCAGAGAAACAGAACAAACAGAAAAGATATATAGATAGAAAGAGATTTATTATGAGGAATTGGCTTACATTCTTATGGAGGCATCTTGAGGAGGAGTTTGTGCCTGAGTGGGTCCTCAATGCTGCATACTTGTAAATGACAGTTAGTTAAGAGGAAATATATGAGAAAATATTCATGGCAGAGTCTCATGCCTAGAAGCAGTTATTAGCTTACACCACTCAAGGAGATTGCTTTAGCTCTCTAAGTGGTTTTCTCTACTTACTAGATGGCTTAGGTGGCTCTATAAGGGACTCAATTTTTGTTTTTTTTTCCTTGGCCACAGCGCTGAGGCTTGCTGAGGATCTTAGTTCCCTGACCAGGGATCAAACCCAGGCCCTGGAAGTGAAAGCGCAGAGTCCTAACCACTGGACCGCCAGGGAATTCTCATCAGCTTCTTTACATTATTTTCCATGGTCATGTTTTCATCTCTTAAGTGCATCATCGCCCTTGTGGAACAAAAGTGCTGCTTAAAGTATTGGGCCTCCTTGGTAGTGTCACCTGACACTTTGACGTCTCCTGAGTCACACAAGTTTATATGGGTAATAAATTAAAATTTCTCTTTTATTCTGCAGTGCTGTGGAAGACAGCTATAAACAATTGAACAATCTTGTCAACTTCCCTCAGGACTGATCAATGACCTTGAGAAGATTGCAAGGGAAAGCAATTGCACGTATGCCCTCACATGCATAAATCCTGCCAGTGCAGGATAGGATCCTGTTTTTATTTATAATTTTTATATTTTGTAAACATGGGCTTTTTGCAATTAATTTTTTTAAGTATTGCATTCAAATATTATTTATATTTTTTTGCTTTTTTCTTTTCCTGTTTTTCTTTTCATACAATTGATTTTATTTTTTTGTAATTAGTTTTTTTAATTGAAGTAGAGTTGACTTACAAGGTTGTGCCAATCTCTGCTGAACAACAAAGTGACTCAGTTTTACACATAAATACATTCTTTTCTTTACATTCTTTTCCATGATGGTTTAACACAGGCTACTCAGTATAGTTCCCTGTGCTACACATTAGGACCTTGTTTATCCATTCTAAACGTAATAGTTTGCGTCTACCAACCCCAAACTCTCAGTCCGTCCCTCCCCCACCCCCCTCCCCCTTGGCAACCACAAGTCTGTTCTCTATGTCTGTGAGCTTCTGTTTTGTAGATAGGTTCATTAGTGCCACAAGTGTTATCTACTTTGATCACAGAATTTTTAGCACCTCCCTTAAACATTGCTCCCTGGAAATGAGAGCCTCACTTGCCTCACCCTAATCCTGGTACCAGTTATTAATTTAATAAGAAAAGGCTACCACTTCAAAAGATAAGTGAAGGGCTTCCCTGGTGGCGCAGTAGTTGACAGTCCGCCTGCCGATGCAGTGGACACAGGTTCGTGCCCCGGTCCGGGAAGATCCCTCATGCCGCAGAGCAGCTGGGCCCGTGAGCCATGGCCGCTGAGCCTGTGCATCCAGAGCCTGTGCTCCGCAATGGGAGAGGCCACAACAGTGAGAGGCCCGCGTACCGCAAAAAAAAAAAAAAAAAAGTGAAGACCATGAAAAAGCAATTTCAAAAAGAATATGTAATAAACATTGGAAAAACAAGACGTGTAAATGCAATAGTACTCAAAAGTGTGCTTGTTCAGCTGTATATGTTGGTATAAATGATTAAATCTCTATCAAGGGAAGAAAAGAAAATCCTATCTAGTCCTTCCTAGATTAAGTGGGTGTATGTCTAAGTAAGCAGGAGGGGCCATCCCAGCTCATCATATAAAGCCAGCCTCGCCAAGGCTGTTTATCTCTCTTTTGATGGAACCAGGCTTCGGAGCTCCCTTCCAAGATGGCTGAAGACAATTCTCCATACAGTAAGTTCCTCACACATCAGATTGCAGTTGTGGTTTCCTTGGTTTGGGGCGGTGGGTTGGGCTGAAAACATAATGGGCTTGTTAGAAGTTGTGGGAGTCCCATTTTTCAAACTTTTAAATAACTGTGCTAGGGTAAGGGAAAATCAGTTTCTTTCATGTAATATGAAAATATGCTGTTTTCTGTGCATCTGAGCATTGGGAATTTCAGAAAGATGCAGGCATGTAAGAACTAAACAATACAAATTATTGTTTAGGGGAGGGAAATGGGAGGAAAAAATAGATGGGAAGAAGAAAAAGGAGAGAAACACACTAAAAGAAACTAAGGGAGGCATCAAAAAGTCCTGAGACCAGAATGTCTTTGGAATCAAAGTAGCTTCCTGATTTCTCTCTCCAGACTGAACTTTTCTCCTGAACTTCCAGCTTTGTCTACATAACCGCTTACTCGTCTGTAACAGGCATCTCAAACTCAACGTGTCCCAAACTGAACTCCCGAGGTTCAGACCCAAACTCTTCCTCCTACTGTTTTCCTTGCACAAGAAATGTCAATTGTTCATGCCAAAAACCTAGGAAACATCCTTGACCTTGTCTTCCTCTCATAACCTATATCTAATCAGGCTGAAAATTCTGTTGGCTTTAACGAAATATTTTAGGGATCTTCTGACTATTTCTTGGACTGTTTCCACCATTGTCACTGGATTATTTTTTTAATAAATCTATTTATTTTATTTACCTTTTTATTTTATTTTTTTAAATTTTCGGCTGCATTGGGTCTTTGTTGCTGCACGCGGGCTTTCTCTAGTTGCGGCGAGTGGGGGCTACTCTTAGGTGCGTGTACAGGCTTCTCATTGTGGTGGCTTCTCTTGTTGCCGGAGCACAGGCTCTAGGCGCGCGGGCTTCAGTAGTTGTGGCTTGTGGGCTCTAGAGCTCAGGCTCAGTAGTTGTGGTGCAGGGGCTTAGTTGTTCCGTGGCATGTGGGATCTTCCCAGACCAGGGCTCGAACCCGTGTCCCCTGCACTGGCAGGCGGATTCTTAACCACTGCGCCATGAGGGAAGCCCTCGTCACTGGATTATTGCAAGAATTGATCTCTCTGCTTCCATTCTGGCCCTGATTTAATCTGTTCTCAACCCTGTAGCCCGTGTGATCTTATCAAACTGTCAGATCAAGTCTTTTATCTACTCCAAACCCCTCGGTGACTTCCCAACATACTAAGAGTCAAAGGCAAATGGTTGGAAGAGGTCCTATATAATCTGCCCTGCCTGGGAGGTCTAGGACCTCATCTGTTTCTGCTTCGTTTTCTCTTCTCCAGACTTATAGCCTTCTTGCTCTTCCTATCTATCTTATTTCTCTGTCATTTTTTCCTCATTACTTTGGTCTTATGCATAAAATTCTATCACGGGAATATACCATATTTTACTTATCCATTCTCCTAGCAATGTGCATTCAGTTGCTTCAGCTGTTACTACAAACAGCATTCTGAAAAATGTCATGCAGATGTAGGCAAGAAATGGATTGCAGGGTTACAATTACTTACTATACATAATTTAAACAAGCATACCCTGATTGCCCTACAGATTATCTTAAATAAATTACATTCTACCCAGCTCTCAAGAAGGGTTCTGATCTCCCCACCTTACCCCCATCATTGCAAGCTGCTGACTTTTATCTGGTTTTCTACCTTTTTGAACTGAAGGTTTCAATTACGATATCATTAGTTCCAGCAATTTTTCCCATTATGCATTTTGGTATCTTATTTAGTATATAACTTTTTCTATCTCAGTGTAACATAGGTTTTCTTGTACATTATCTATTTTTAGCTTTCATATGTATTTAATTTTTTGGCATTTATTTCTATATGCTGTATATTGTGTGACCCAACTTAATTTTTCTTCATATAGTAAGTCATTTTCTGTATCCAACACTACCCTTTCACATTGATTTTGGAGGCTATAGCTATCCCAATTCTAAGTGTGGACTTCAGTTACTAATAATGTATCAATATTGATCCATTAGTTGTGACAAATGTACAGTACTGATATAAGATGTTAATAATAGGGGAAGGGCTTCCCTGGTGGCGCAGTGGTTGAGAGTCCGCCTGCCGATGCAGGGGACACGGGTTCGTGCCCCGGTCCGGGAAGATCCCACATGCCGCGGAGCGGTTGGGCCCGTGAGCCATGGCCGCTGAGCCTGCGCGTCCAGAGCCTGTGCTCCGCAACGGGAGAGGCCACAACAGTGAGAGGCCCGCATACCGCAAAATAATAATAATAATAATAATAGGGGAAACTGGGTGTGCAATATATGGGAACTCCCCATACTATGTTTTATTTGTTAAATGATATTCATTCATTTATTTATTTAAATTAATTCATTCATTTATTATTTTATTTTTGGCTGCGTTGGGTCTTCATTGCTGTGCGCGGGCTTTCTCTAGTGGCGGCGAGCAGGGGCTACTCTTCATTGCGGTGTGCAGGCTTCTCATTGCAGTGGCTTCTCTTGTTGTGGAGCACAGGCTCTAGGCACGCAGGCTTCAGTAGTTGTGGCTCGTGGGCTCTAGAGCGCAGGCTCAGTAGTTGTGGCACATGGGCTTAGTTGCTCCGTGGCATGTGGGATCTTCCCGGACCAGGGATCTAACCTGTGTCCCCTGCATTGGCAGGCGGGTTCTTAACCACGGAGCCACCAGGGAAGCCCCTCGCCTGCATTTTCTTGACTCATATTGTTCTTGATCCATATGAACAGAACATATCAATTTTTCATGTTGTTTGAAAACAGAAGACCTTGACTTCCTAGTCATGGCATTCAGATCAGCTGAAGAAGTTCAAGAATCACCCTTGTGTTCTTAAGGGCTTTATAATTGAGAGTTCTTTCCTCCTGGGTTCTCATGGATTCACAATGAAAAGAAGAAATGAGAGACAAGCTCGAACCTGAAGTTGGAATACATAAAATGGCCTATTTAATGCTTCTCTCCTAATCTTTCCACAGAGGCCGTGGCAACAAAGTGTAGACGCAGCCGCACCAAATTCACAGAAGAGCAATTGAAAATCCTCGTTGACGCATTCAACAAAAAACCTTACCCGGGTTATGCCATCAAACAAAGACTTGCTTTGGAAGTCAACACTGAAGAGTCTAGGATCCAGGTAAGTTACAAGTTCTGTATCTCCAAGACGAGAAATAGAAAGGGAGGGGGGAGCCATTCAGTGAGCACATATCATGTGCCAGTGTGACAAGGGCTTTTTTTAAAACAACATTTATTATTTATTAATTTGGTTGCACCAGGTCTTAGTTGTGGCACATGGGCTCCTTAGTTGCAGCAGGCGGGCTCCTTAATTGTGGCTCGCGGGTTCCTTAGTTGTGGAATGCGAACACTTAGTTGCAGTATGTGTGCAGGATCTAGTTCCCTGACCAGGGATTGAACCTGGGCCCCTTGCATTGGGAGCGCGGAGTCCTAACCACTGTGCTACCAGGGAAGTCCCGTGAAAAGGGCTTTGAGTAGCATGTCCTACTTGACACTCAGAATGAACTCCCAAGAATGTTGCTCTTAATCTCACTTCATGAATATGGATACTGAGGGTGAAGCTCCCAGGAGTGTGCAAGAAATATGTAGGTACACCTCCAGAAAAGAGGAAGTATGTGGTGTGGTGGCACACTTATTCCAGGGTGTAAATCCAAGTAAGTCATTATAAGCAGTGTGGTCACAGATAGGCAAGTGTCTGGTGACATGGTAAGATTCCAGAGGAACTGTGGGTGATGTGAGGGTTAACCTTCCCCTTTCAATGAAATACAATAGACCAGAGAGTAGTGGACTGGTGTGCCATTGCAGATTTAGGCTGGAGGGGGTTCTTAAATGCATAATAATGGCAGCATTTATTTATTAACTTAAAAAATTATTAGAGTAGGTCATGTTGGAACCAGGTCATGAAGATGCTAAATGCCAAGCCTTGATCTAAGTCTTAGTCAAATGTGACAGGGATCAGTAATAGTAATCCTGAGCTTAGGGCTCATAAGAATCCTTCACAACCCCCTTTTTTTTGGCCACGTCAAGGCATATGGGATCTTAGTTCCCCAACCAAGGATTGAACCCTTGCCCCCTGCAGTGGAAGCACAAAGTTCTAACCACTGGACTGCCAGGGAATTCCCAGAATCACTCCCTTTGGAGAAAGGCAGCAATGGGGCTGAGATGACATAAATATGCTTAATTCCCTCATTTTCTTTTCCTCTTGTAGATATGGTTTCAGAATCGAAGAGCTAGGCACAGGTTCCTGAAAAGACCTGAGAAGAACTTAGACTTAAGACAAGACCGAGCTTACCCTGAAGAGAACATTCAAGGTGAATAGCCTGCTCCAGTCCTGCTACCCAGCAGAGCCTCTTGGGTACCCAAGTGCCTTTTTATAGTGAAGCCAACTACTGCTCTGAGTGGGAAAAGAATGTTTTCTCCTTCAGGGCCTCCTGTTCAGGGTCTTTGGTAGCAAAGGGCTCAACATGGCCCCTGGAAATTCTTCCCCACAAGGTCCAGGGACCTTCTGAGGCTTACCTGATTTGCACCGGAGTCCAGCAACTCAGCCAAATCTTGCCTCTCCTCTAGAACCTTCTGTCTTGAATAGGCTGGGACAAGGCCCTCCCAAGGAGAGGCAACATGTTCCAAGTTAGATGGTGGGACGTGTTTGGGTTCCTTGTTTGAACAGGTAAACTGATCTCAAATGTTCCTCTGCCTTCCATCTTTCACCTCCTCCAGGTGTGAGAGACAGACGATGTCGTACCAGCTATAATTCTTCCCAATTACAAACTCTTATGAATGCGTTCATGGAAAACCCTTATCCTGGGATTGATTCCAGACAGCAACTTGCTGAAGATATTGGGGTTCCAGAGTCAAGAGTCCAGGTAAGTGATAAGGAATTTGATGTTGGTAGGAACATATATAGTGAGACATCTCGGAATGACTTCTCCAACAGGGATTAATTCTCATAGATATTATAAGCAGGACAGATGGGAAAATGGGATTTCTGGTTTGGATAGGTGCAGCTCTTCCAAAACGATCAATCATTTATCTATAGAGTGGTATCAATATATGCCTTCTGGAGGGAGGTCAAAGTTCAGTGCTATTAGGTGACTTTTCTAAAGTCTGGTTTTGGGGCTCCTACAATAGACCTGTGTTTATTCTACTTGGAACCTCTGAAAACCAAAAGTAGTAGCTGTGAAACATGAGGGGGGTGTGTGTGTGAGGGGGGGCACAAGCAAGGGGTAGCAATTAATGACATCTTATGGAAAGAAAAATGTCTTCCTTGGGACATCCCTGGCGGTTCAGTGGTTAAATGTCTGCGCTTCCACTGCAGGGGGTGCAGGTTCGATCCCTGGTCGGGGAACAAAGATCCTTCAAGCCATGCGGTGCAGACAAAAAAAAAAAAAAAAAAAAATGTCTTCCTAGAAGATATTACTCTATCCTGCATCATGGAATAAAAATAGGTGTTTTAGGGAGGAAGAAAAGAAGTGGAAAGAGAATTCTAGGCAGAGGAGAGAGTTGCAATATAGGCATGGCACTTTAGGGAAAGACTAATACTTGTAATGAGGGGATCGTGGGGACTTCCAGGATATGAAACCCATCACTAGACCATAAAGGGACTTGGTACAAGATTCAGAATCTTGAGCTTTATCTTGAGACATGATAGGCTTTCCCAGACATCATATGGAATGTCAATGATTTGGGAATTCGGCCTAAAAGAAGCCACCTCTTCCTCCCCTTTGCCTTATGAGAAGAGCAATGGTGAGGCTCGCATGACATCGTTTTCAATAAATCTCTTTGTTTTACCCACTTAGATTTGGTTTCAAAACCGAAGATCTAGACTCCGTATCCAGAAGAAAAGAGAACCCGAAGAAGGTTCAGCCCAAAGACAAAACCAGGGACAAGATCTCTGAGATGGGAGCGTTCAAGGTACCAACCTGTGGTTCCCAATTTGGCTCACAAGTGGAGTGTCCTGAGTGCTCAGTCCTTCCACATGGTGTAGTCAACTCCAGCTTCCTCTCAGGAGGTGGACGACGTTTCCACACATGTGCCTCCAGAGAGTCAGGGGCTTCATTGGTCACAGCCCCTGAAGGCTTTTCCCAAGTCTGTGGTCCTGCCAAGGAATTCCACTGCCCACTTTTCAAGCTCTGAACTGGAACCCAGACAACCCATTAGTATGTGAACTTTGTTCACTGATGTTTTCCCAGTGCCTGGCACATAGTAGACAATCCATAAACTTTTGTGGCAGGTATGACCGAGTGAACAGAGGAATGAATCCTCAGGCGTGTTCTGCCGGGGGCCGGCTAATGCATGGCTTTCCCAAGAGGTAGGAGGTTCCATATTTGACTGGAAAGGTGGGAAAAAGCTGACCTCCCTTTCTGTATGTATGAATTGGCTTCTTCGATTTTTCTTTCCCTTTCCTCTTTAGGTTTACAGAATGGCACTCCCTAGTGACTGTTTTATTTCCCTGGAGCCAGAACAAGGTTAACAGAGAGACAAATTCAGTGTATTTGATGTCATCAGCCTGGACTCCAGATCAGTTCTCTTCCTGGCAACATACCCTTCCAAACATACTTTCGCCTTCTTCTTCGTCTTCTGGAAATGGTAAACAGGACTTCAGGACTCAGAGGCAGATGACACAAAGTACCACACAGCCCTAGTGACTGAACCTAGATTTAGAGTTCAACAGATCTCGAGAACAATGAAAGTAAACTTATTAACACCGTTTTTATGGTCATACAAATAAATGACCGATTCAAGTAAAAATCATCAAAACATATGTGGTATTGTGACTTTGATCAACTGTGCTGATGTACTGAAGCCTCCATAAAAACCCAGAAGGATGGGGTTCAGAGCTTCTGGGTTAGTGAACGCATGGCGGAGAGGAGAGCGATGTACTTGAAGAGGGCATGGAAGCTCGAGCCCCTTCTCACATACCTCGCCCTATGTATCCATCCGGCTGTTGACTCATATCCTTTAATATCTTTTGTAATAAATCTGTAATCTAGTGAGTTTCCTGAGTTCTGTGAGCCACTGTAGCAAATTAATCAGACCCAAGGAGGGGGGTTCGTGGGAAACTCTGATTTATAGCCTGGTGGTCAGAAGTACAGGTAATAACCTGAACTTGAGATTGGCGTCTGAAGTCGGAGGAGTTGTAACGGAGCAGGAGCTTATGGTGATTTCCCAGGACAGATCCCCCCACCCCCATATCCTCTGCCTGCTTTTTCTCTGTAGAAAAACTTTAGCTGAAGAATAAATTTAATCAGAGAAATGAGAAAAATGCAGAAATGAAGGAAAACAGTCCAACAAGATGAAATAATAGTTCAGCTATTAAACAAAGTCAAGGATCTTTAGTTCCTTCTCAAGGCTATACATCATATTCTGAGCCATATCCTTTAAGCTGTTTTGTAGATACTGAAACCCCACCAGAAGCAAGACGTTAACTACACGATGACCAGACTGCAGCCACAACATAAGCTTCTCCATCTTACACAATTCTGAGAACTCACCTCAAGGAAGTGGGAACAAACTGACCCTGGAATTGAAGATTAACTGTATTTAAAACAATCAAGATGATGCTGACCAGACCACCACGAGAACAGTTTCAAGATGATTGTCAGAGATGACTGCTGCTCTTCACGCAGCCACCCCCCCAGGCCTGTGCATTCCTGAAATTCCCCTTTAAAATCCCTTGCCCTTGATTAGCAGCGGGGATTTGTTTTTTTGGAACATGAGTCTAGCTTCTCCCCAGGATGGTCGGCTTCCTCAATAAAGCTATCTTTGTTTTCACTCAACACTTGTCTCTGTATTGGATTCTTGAGTGATGAGCAGCAGAACCTGAGTTCAGCAACAGTGTCTTAGGACTGAGCCCCTAATCTGTGGAAGATGATACTATCCCTAAGTAGATAAGAGTCAGAATTGGGTTGAATTGTAGGATACCCAGCTGGTGTCCCCAGCATTGCTTGGTAGTGTCAGGGGAAGCCCCCTCCCACCTCCACACATTGGAATTGGGACCAGAAGCCAAATAGGATGCCCAATATAGTAGCCACAAAAAAACAAAAATCAAAACAATATAGTGGCCACAAGCCACAGTGGACTTCTGGGCACTAGAAATGTGCTAATGTGACAGGAACTGAATTTTTAATTCAATTAATTTTTAATTAAAATTTATTTAGCTACATGTGGCTAGTGGCTATCCTATTGATCAGTGCAGATCTGGAAAGCGTTTTAGTAACCATTTCATTCAAGAATACATGAACAGGGCTTCCCTGGTGGCACAGTGGTTGAGAGTCTGCCTGCCAATGTTCGTGTGCCGGTCCAGGAAGATCCCACATGCCGCGAAGCGGCTGGGCCCTTGAGCCATGGCCGCTGAGCCTGCGCGTCCGGAGCCTGTGCTCCGCAACGGGAGAGGCCACAACAGTGAGAGGCCCATGAACCGCAAAAAAAAAAAAAAAAAAAAAAGATGGTCAAAGATTCTTTTTCTTTTTTACTTTAATATGTGTAGATCTGCCTTATTTCAATGCATTTTTAAAAATTCTTCTCCTAGATACCTCCTCTTCCCCTCCTTTTGTCATAAAATTTTGCAGATTAACATTTCATGCCTTAGTTCCTTTTCCCTCCATTGACTTCAGTCTCATATCCCCCTGCATCTACCAAAATATTCATTTGAAAGTCACCATGTTCGGGATTTCCCTGGTGGTCCAGTGGTAAAGAATGCACTTTGCAATGCAGGGGACACTGGTTCAATCCCTGGTTGGGGAACTAAGAGCCCACACGCCGTGGGCAACTAAGCCTGCGTGCTACAACTACTGAGCCGCGTGAAGCAAACTACAGAGCCCATGCGCCCTGGAGCCCCGTGCGCCACAACTAGAGAGAAGCCCGCATGCCGCAACTAAGAGCCAGCACAGTCAAAATATTAATTAATTATTTAAAAAGACACCATTTTCTTTCTCCTGGCTAAGTTCTTCTTGACTTTATCAAACCCAGGGGTCACTTTTTATAACAGATATTTTATACCTCTCCATGTACCATACTGAGAGAAACTCCTATTTAATTTTGCCTTTATAGGGAATTCCCTGGCGGTCCAGTGGTTAGGACTCCGTGCTTTCACTGGTGGGACCCCCAGGGACAATCCCTGGTCGGGGAACTAAGATCCTGCAAGCAAAGAAAACAAAACAAAACGAAAACAAACAAACCCAAAAAACTGCCTTTCTAGATGCATAATATTAAAACATCAACATAATGTTCTGACTATTGATGGAAAAATAAAAACAAAGTCACTTATAATAAAAAAGAATGTGTACTTCACTGTGTAAGTGTTCTGGCATGATTCTGCTTGAGGTCAAACACAAGTAGCTAAATTACCTGCTCAGCTGTAGATTGACCTTGACACAACAACAGATGCAGCGTATGTATTGGCAACTCAGATGACCTGAGTGGCATTGCTTGGAGGTGTTATGATTTTTGAAATGATGTCCCCCACTTGGCAACATCTCAACTAAAGCAGTGTTCCCTCATATCTTGATCATCATATCTCTTAGGAGTTTCAGCATAAATTAAAGCATGGAAAAATGCTCAGTGTTTATATGTAAAATAAGTTTCAGTTTCAGTTACTTATCAACAGGATTTCCACCCATCATATCTACCTGCATGAATGTCCAACAGAACATTCAAAGGTTATGGGGGGAAGTGGGGGCCGTGCTGAGTGGCTTGCAGGATCTTAGTTCCCCGATCAGGGATAGAACCCATGCCCCCTGCAGTGCAAGCGCAGAGTCTTAACCTCTGGACCACCAGGGAAGTCCCAACACAACTTTTCTCCATTGATTAGTTCCTCTTCCTTTTGACTGTTTTCCTCCCTCCCCTCTTCCCTCAGCCTTAAGTCTCAGCTCCTCAAGCAAAAACAAAAAATTCTCTCTACTTCTCCACTTTCTGAGACCTGGCTGCTCCCACCCCATTCTGCTCTCTTGCGTTTCTCCTTCCCAGGCAAGCATTGCCTCTGTTCTTTCTGTACCCCCTCACCTCCCACGATCCACTGCCATCAGACCTCTACCAACACCTCCCCACTGAAACTGTTCCCAAAACGTCACCAGTGTTCCTCCCTTCGACCAAATCTAAGGGAAGTTTTCAACCCTTAGTTTACTGGATTTCTGCTATATTTTATAGGGCTGACTACTGCTTCTTTCTTAAACTGCTCCTGTCCTTATTCATCTGGTCCTCAGACCTTTCTGGCTGATCCATCTTTTTTTTTTTTAATTGGGGTATAGTTGTTTTACAATGTTGTGTTAGTTTCTACTGTACAACGAAGTGGAGTTCCCTGTACTATACAGCAGGTTCTTATTAGTTATCTATTTTATACATATTAGTGTGTATATGTCAATCCCAATCTCCCAATTCATCCCACCCTCCATCTGGCTGTTCCATCTTGATTATTTCAAGCATGTCTCTTCCTCTCTGTAAGCACTGTGAATCCCTGGGGCTTCATCTTTGCAGTAATCTGATTTCCTCTCTGCAGGCTCTCCCAGAGAGAGTTTATCCATTCCCTTCTTTTCCTAACTACTGCTTTTTGTAGATAGATAGATAGATAGATAGATAGATAGATAGATAGTTACAGATAGATCTCTCTCTCTCTCTCTTTTTACTAGAATGATTTTGAGCAACACAGGATTTGCTCCCTCTTAATATATTGGGGAAACTTTCTATAGCAACAAATATTTCTATCCCTTATCCTTAGTTGTGGATACACATAATTCCCTTGTACTTTGTACAAAAAGAACTTGAGTCAGTTTCTTTTTTTTTCTTTTTTTTTTTGCGGTACGCGGGCCTCTCACTGTTGTGGTGGCCTCTCCCGTTGCGGAGCACAGGCTCCGGACGCACAGGCTCAGCAGCCACGGCTCACGGGCCCAGCCGCTCCGCGGCATGTGGGATCCTCCCGGACCGGGGCACGAACCCGTGTCCCCTGCATCGGCAGGCGGACTCTCAACCACTGCGCCACCAGGGAAGCCCTTGAGTCAGTTTCTTAAAGATGGATAAACTGTTTCTGCTTTTTTACCCATGAGAAACAGTGCTGTGATATGTGTGTTAATGTATGTTGCATACTCTCTAACATATAAATTGCTACAAGTGTAACTTGACCGGTAAGAGTAGGCTTTACTGGAAGATTCTCAAGAGATATTGCCAAGTTGCCCTCAAAAACAGATGATAACACATTACAGCCCACCACCTCTGTTTTCACAAGAACAGTTTCAGGAAGCCCTGAAAAGGTCATCCAGCATCTTTACTCTTCCTGTTTATGATGATAAAGTGTGTATGGTGTGAATACTTTCATTTTTTTTACTCGTAGTGAATGCAAACTTTCTTTAATGCTTATCTACCCTTCCCCTCCCTTTTTTGTGGGGAGGGGTGTACTGCACAGCTTCTGGGAACTTATTTCCCCAACCAGGGATTGAACCTGGGCCCATGGCAGTGACAGCGCTGAGTCTTAACCACTTAACAAGCCAAGGAATTCCTTCCCCTCCCTTTTTTGGTTCTTTTGTGAACTGTGTTTATATCCATTGTCAACCCTTCCATTGGAGTACTTAGGGTTTTTTGGGGTTTTTAATGAGCACTCTTTCAGTGTGACTGTATTTGGAGATGAGGCCTTTATGGAGGGAATTAAGGTTAAATGAGATTATAAGGGTGGGGCTCTGATAGGATTAATTACCCTATAAGAGACAGCAGAGGCCCTCTCACTCTCCCCCTCCCTTTTTCTCTGTTTCTCTCTCTCTTTTGCTATTATCTTGTATTTATTGCACCTGCTGCAGTGTTCCATTGAAAATGATGTATCTTTTAAAATGTGTTTTTGATACAAGTAGATATTATCATACTAAATGAAGTAAGTCAGAAAGAGAAAGATAAATACCACATGATATCACTCATATGTGGAATCTAAAATATGACACAAATGAACCTATCTATGAAACAGAATCACGGACATAGAAAACAGACTGGTGGTTGCCAAGGGGGAGGGGTTGGGGGAGGGATGGAGTGGGAGTATGGGATGAGCAGATGTAAGCTATTATACATAGGATGGATAAACAACAAGGTCCTACTGTGTAGCACAGGGAATTATATTCAATATCCAGTGATAAACAATAATGGAAAAGAATATAAAAAAAGAATGTATATCTATGTATAGCTGAATCACTTCACTGAACAGCAGAAATTAACACATTGTAAATCAACTATACATCAATAAAAAAATAAAATGCGTTTGTAAAGTGCACCTATTTAAAGAAAAACTGTTAGGCAGAATCGGATGACATGGAAAACTGTGGTGATGGTGTTGAAGTGTCTAACTTGTGGGGCTTCATGATTTAACGGGGCGGGGCGGGGGCCCAAACAAGAGTGTAAATTTCTTGCTGGAGACAAAACTAAAAGATCACTTTATTACTGGTCTTCTATCACCACCTAGTGGTAACACATAGCAACTGCCACAGAAATTCACGGACCCAGGCTCACACATGTAAACAAATAAAATAAAATACAATGAAATAAAACAAATCGAAGGAGGCATTTGTGTGCTCAGGAATGCTGAGTTATTGCTCTCTCACAAACTGCATGCACATTAAAGGCTTAGCAAAATGCAAACGTCCCACTGGGCTCTTAACTAGCCCCATATGTTGATGATTTAAATACTTCCCTGCACAATGAAAGAAACTTTTATTTTAAAAAAAGAAGAAAAGGAAAGAAATCCTGATTGTTTAGAGTAGGGACTTCTCAAGGTAAGGTTCCCAGACTTCCTGAACCAGGATCTCTAGTTTTGGGGCTCAGCCCTGTGTTTATTCTCCCCACCCTGTGGGATCCACTGATTTAGAGCAGTGGTCCTCAACCAGGGGCGATTCTGCCTCCTAGTGGACATTTGGGGATGTCTGGAGACATTTCGGTTGTCACAAGAGGCATGAGTTGGGGGCCGGAGGCCAGGACACAGGACGTCCTCCTGGGACAAAGAATCATCTGACACCAAATGTCAATAGTGCCAGGTTGAGAAAGCCCACCGATAGTACGGAATTTCCTCCACGCCCCAGCCACTGCCCCACCCTACTTTCTTACCTCTGCCAACTTTACTTATCCACCTGATGTTCATCCGTGTGCTCGACCCTGATAGGCAAGGAAGATATTCAAAATGTATAACCACTGTGTGAGCATTAACCCACCCTCGTGGGGCCCTGACTAACTGTACGAGCCCCTGCTTCTCCGTTCATCAGTCCTGCCTGCGGGTATTTGCCTTTTTAACCTTTGCTTAATCGTAAGTATGTTTCAGATTTATAATTTAGAAGAACCAGGGGGATTCCCTTTTGGCGCAGTGGTTGAGAATCCTCCTGCCAATGCAGGGGACACGGGTTTGAGCCCTGATCTGGGAAGATCCCACATGCCACGGAGCAACTAAGCCCGTGCGCCACAACTACTGAGCCTGTGCTCTAGAGCCCGCGAGCCACAACTACTGAAGCCCGCGTGCCTACAGCCCATGCTCCGCAACAAGAGAAGCCACTGCAATGAAAAGCCTGCGCACTGCAATGAAGACCCAACGCAGCCATAAATAAATAAAGTTTAAAAAAAAACATAAAAGAACAAGGGGCACAGCATAACCACAGTTGAGGGGAACACATGTACATGATGGGGAGGAAGCCAAGACGGTGAGAAATTTTCTCATATTGAGGTATGGGGAAGTCATTCTGGCTTACACATGATTTAATTTACCACCAGCCACTCTCAAAACAATATCTACTGATAGCTGCCAGCTGCAACCTTATCGTCTCAAGGTCTCCCCTGGTAACTAGGCAACCATTTCAGACCCCAGCCAATCCTTGTTTCACAAGCACACATGTTTCTTGCCAGATCCGATGATAATTCTGGACAAACAACTTGTAACATTGCGGGTTTTGCCTTTATAAGGCCCCCCCATTTTGTAGTCCAGTGGAATACAAGTCAAGTGCTTCCTGAGTCCCCATTTTGTAGTCCAGTGGAATACAAGTCAAGTGCTTCCTGAATTTGTATCTCCTGGGCTATAGTCTTCAGTTTGGCTCAAATAAAACTCTTTTCTATTCCTACTATAGATTGTGTGTGTGTGTGTGGCCTGCGGGCATGCGGGATCTTAATTTCCCGAGCAGGGATCGAACCCGTGGCCCCTGCAGTGGAAGCCCGGAGTCCTAACCACTGGACCGCCAGGAAAGTCCCTTCAGTTCTTTTCTGTTTGTTTGTTCCCTGGACAATGGTAACATCCACACCTGTGCACACTCAGCATCGCCCCTTAATGAGACTGGAGAAGATGCCTCTGTTTTCCTTACCTGTTAAATGCCAGTAATGATGGTAACCTCCTGCTAGAAAACAAAAGTGAGCAAGATGACTTACAATTGTGATCAATGCTCTGAAGGCTAGACAACGATTGGGTGAGAGAGACAGCGCGCGCCTGGCAAGGTTACTCTGCTTGGGGTGTCCACGGAAGGCTTCTCGGAGGAGGTGACATTTGACATGAGGCTTGAGTGATGTAAGGGAATCAGGTCTGTGAGAACCTGGGGTAAGAACCTGAGTCACGAAAGAGTGACCCCAGCCCTAGTGAAGGAATAAATTCTGATGGGTCTAATCCAGTCATGGAGGCCCCCATCTCCTTGCTAAGGATTGGATTGGGGTGGTTACCATGACCCAGATCTGGCCAACGGGACAGGAGATAGTGTCTGCTGAGAGAGGTGTTCAGAGGAAGTTTTCCTTACTCCTGAAATGGCTTCCTTTAGACTCTGGATGTTTCTGTGGCTGGAGAGGGTCCTTGAAACCACAGCTGCCATCGTGCAACCACCCTGAGCGGGTGGCTCCCTCTGAGGTCCGTGAGTTGCCTGCGGTTCACGGAAAAGACCACGTTTTCCTCAGACCCCTGCAGTCTGCTGCTTCTGGGGTTTCTGCTAGAAAGAATGAGGCAGAGAGGGAGAGAGAGGGTGGAGACAGAGAGAGCAAGATACACGCAGAGAGGAGAGAGGCAGACATGGAGAAAAACATAAATGGGAAGAAAAAGAAAGTTCATTTTTTTGTTTTTGTTTTGGTCTATTTTCCCTTAAGGGGGAGTGGAGGGAAACAAATAGAGGCCAGAGGAAAATAATTTGAAGAAAGGGAAAGGGCAGAGCAGGGCAGGTGAGATTGAAATGCTAAGCTGAGCCCTCCCCCCACTGCACACACACACACACACACACACACACACACACACACGCATTGAGGCATCCCATGCCATGTCTGTGTATTATACGGACATAAAAAATGAACAAGAGTATATCACAGCGTACCAAATTTTACTTATGCAGATGTGGGACCACCACTAGCAGGGACTCCTTGCTACATTGGAAAAACAAAAGGACCTTTCCACAGCCCAGCCCCCGCCTCGGGAAGGCAGTGCCTTTGTTTGTTTGCATTTACTTATCCATTTATCTCATAAATATTTATTTTATTTTTAAAATTAGTGTCCAGGGACTTCCTTGGCAGTCCAGTGGTTAAGACTCCGTGCTTCCAATGCAGGGGGCACCGGTTCCATCCCTGATTGGGGAACTAAGATCCCACATGCAGTACGGTGTGGGGGAAAAAAAAAATTTTGGTGTCCAGTTTGGTTTTATCCAAGTAATTGTGTGTGTGTGTGTGTGTGTGTGTGTGTGTGTGTGTGTGAGCTCTCTTAGCAAATCTCAAGTATATGACACAGTATTAACTACAGTGACCATGCTGTACATTACTGTACGTTAGAGTCCCAGAGCTTATTCACCTTGTAACTGAAGGCTTCTACACCTCGGCCAGCATCTCCCATTCCCCCGACCCCCACCCCAGCCCCTGGCAACCACCTTTCTACTCTTTCCATGAGTTCGATTTCTTTTTTTTTTTTTTAATAAGATTCCACATATGTATAAGTGAGATCATACAGCATTTGTCTTTTCCGTCTGGCTAATTTCACTTAGCGTAACGCCCTGACGTTTCATCCATGTTGTCACAAATTGCAGGACTTTCTTCTCAGGGCTGAATAATATCCCATTGTATGCTTTATGTTTAATTATTTAAATAAGTATACTTTAAGTCACTGGCACTTTCGGCTTCTGCGGACTAGAACCTGGGATTTCTTTAGCATCTGCAAAAGACCACAAAGCCATTTTATTTTATTTTTGGCCGTGCCAGGCGGCTTGCGGGATCTTAGTTCCCCGACCAGGGACTGAATCCAGGCCCCAGCAGTGAAAGCGTGGAGTCCTCACCACTGGACCGCTAGGAAACTCCCAAAGCCATTTTATTTTCTATCCTTTTGTAAAGACTATAAGTTTTCATTTTAATAGCAGCAAAAACATACATGATCTACTTCTTAGGGCAACTGGAGGTTTGAGCCTTTGCTCAGCCCTTCCTTTTCCAGCCATGCTGGTCTGGCATCCACCTCTGCTATGGACTCAATGTGTTTGTGTCCCCCAAATTCATATGCTGAATCCTAACCGTCAGTGTGGTGGTGTCAGGAGGTGGAGCCTTTGGTGAGTGATTAGGTCACAAGGGTGGAGCCCTCATGATGGGATTAGTGCCCCTGAGAGCTCCCTCTGGAGGACACAGAAAGAAGATGGCCATTTATGATCTAGGAAGTCGGTTCCTCCAGACGCGGAATCTGCTGGCGCCTTGATCTTGGACTTCCAGCCTCCGGAACTGTTAGAAATAAACGTCTGTTGTTCATGAACCACCTAATCTATGGGTATTCTGTTATAATGGCCCGAAGGGACTAAGACAACGCCTCTACCCTCTTCAGGTCACAGATGCTCCCTCCCACCTGGGTGAGGCGAGAGGCTGTTGCCATGGAAACCAAGGCTGGCAGCCCAGGAGGAGGGGTCGGGGAAGGGACAGAAGGAGCCCCAGAGACTGAGATTTCCCGGGTTTTGCAGACTTTGTGCGATCCCAATCACAACCTATCCACGCAGGAGGTGCGCAAGGTATGAATACAAAATAGAGAAACTCTGCAAGCGGCTTTGCCTCTCCAAGCCCCAGCTTCCTCTTCTAGAGCACAAACTACAAGCATTCCTTGATCATGAGGTTGGTGTGAGCATAAAACAAATCATCTTATACAGTGCTCAGCACCAGATCTACTCCTTTTAGCCTGTGTTCCTCCAAGTGGAGCCCAGAGACCACGTGCTTCAAGGCACTTGGCTGGAGGGGGGCTGTTGTTAAAAATGGAGAATCCTGGGGTCCCTAAAACTAAGGAGGCAAAAGCTTTTCCTCTTCACTTGTTTAAATGTTTTAAGAAGTTAATTTATTTTATTTATTCATTTTTTTTGGCTGCATTGGGTCTCCATTGCTGTGTGCAGGCTTTCTCTAGTTGCCGGGAGCAGGGGCTACTCATTGCGGTGGCTTCTAGGCGCACGGGCTCAGTAGTTGTGGCACACAGGCTCAGTACTTGTGGCTCATGGGTTCTAGAGCACAGGCTCAGTAGCTGTGGTGCATGGGCTTAGTTGCTCTGCAGCATGTGGGATCTTCCCGGACCAGGGCTGGAACCCGTGTTCCCTGAATTGGCAGGTGGGTTATTAACCACTGCGCCACCAGGGAAGCCCCGTATTCATTTTTAAAATATCACCCTGCTTCATTTTCTTCAGAGCATGTGCCCATATCCAGAATGAGTTTTGAAAATTGGTTCATCTGCTAATGATCTGTCTTCCTGCACTATGGTGTGAGCTCCAATACAGCATAGAGCCTGTCCTATTCCCCAGGGTACACCCCCACCCCCGATCCTCCCACCTAGAGCGGGTCTTACAGCTTAGCTAATCTTCAGTGTATTCTTTTTTTTTTTCAGTGTCCATAATTAAAGTTTTATTGGAACACAGCCACACCAAGTAATTTCCATATTGTCTGTGCCTGCTTTCCCCTTACAATAGCGAGAGAACTATGGGCCACAAAGCCAAAAAAATGTACAACCTGGCCCTTTTCAGAAAGTGTTTGCTGATCCCTAAAAACAGAGAATAACAGAGTCAGACATGCTTTACAGGGGGTAATCTGGGAGGACTTCTCCACGGAGGTTAGGTTGAAGTGGCAAAGAGTCAGGAGGCATTTGGGACAGTCTGAATGTGGGTGAACCGATCAAACCAATGTTAAATATCTTGAGTGTAAATTTAACTCCTCTAGGTACCCCATACAGGTGGACTCCTACAGTATTTGTCCTTTTGTGACTGGTTTATTCCATTTAGCATAACGACCTCAAGGTTCAGTCATGTTGTACATATGTCAAAATCTCCTTCCTTTTTAAGACTGAATAATATCTTATTATATGGATACATTACATTTTGTTTACCCATTTATTAGTCGATGGACACTTGGGTCACTTCCATGGGTCAACTTTTGTGAATAATGATGCTCTGAGTATGGGTGTACAAATCTTCAATGTATTCTTGTTGAAAGGGTGGAAATACCAGAAACTTATTTTGAAAGAGGGCAGATCTATGGGATCCTAAAGTCACAGGGAAGAGTCCCTGCCCAAGGTGGTAAGGGAGAGGGACAGAGGGAGCTGGCGAACTGCAGAGTAGCTGCGAGTGAGGTGGTCATGGCTGGGATGGAGACATCAGGTGAGAGAACGCCTCCATCCAAACCTGGACCAGCCAGAAGAATGACAAGTGGGTAGAGGGGCAGTCGGAGGTGCCCCTCCCCCCGTGGAATCAGCTCACATATTCTCAGCTACTTCTGACCTGAGGGACAGGGCAGGGACTACATCTCAAACGAGCCAGGACCAGGCCAGAAACGCAAGAACAAAACTCCCCCTATTCCCGCCCCTTGGTTCAGTGGCTTCTGGTTAAGCCATTGCGCTTTGGCGCCAAATATTCACCAGTAATTGAGGTCAGCTGTCAAAAGAGGGTGCAGGTTTATTTCCACGTTTATTTCAATCCATTTTTTTTTCCCCAAAAGAGGGAAATCTGTCCCCAGAGGGGAAACACATAAACTTAGAGAAGAAGGCAGGGGAGCGAATTCCACCCACTGCCTACGTGTCATGGCGCCAACACAGCAGCAGGGCCCAGGAGCAAGAGCTCCCAAGGTTACATTTACAACCTGGCTCCACTACTTAAGGAACGTGGGCCGTTGCCCAAATGCACTGCTGCCTCTGAACTTCCATTTCCTCAGGGATATTTCTTTCAAAAATTCGTGGAGTCCTTGCTCTGCCAGTCAAGGAGTCCTCAAGGAGCTTATGTTCTAATGAGGAGACAGAGAGTAAATATGATAAAATGAAATATACAGGCTGTTAGTGTTGGATGTTAAGGAGTGTCAGTGCCCCAAGCCAGAGATCACCAGGAAGACACCTATAGTTGAATACGTTGGTTATTGTTAAAATGAGGGAAAAAGCACACAATAGGAAACTGTGAGTAAGATGGTGTTAATAAAACTATTATAGGATTTGGATTTGAGTTGGGGATTTTGAGGAGAGCTTACGGAAGCTGGGCTTTGTTCTAGATTGTGTGCCATCAGGAAGTGAGGTTATTTCTATGACTGAGTTTCTTAATAAATCTTCTGGAGAAGGAGGGTCCGCCAGAGCAAGGCTAAAGTTGTAATTGGTTAAGACGCAGCATCAGCCGGGAGAGAGGACTGTTTGGTCATTTTCGTGGCTTAGATGATGTTCATGTCTTGTCTGTGTTCAGACATGATTACAGAGTGGTTGTGTTCTGTCTTGATCTATAACGATTACTGAGTGGCCTTTTCTGAGGTTGATGTTCCGTGAGAACACTTTTTTTTTTTTTAATTGAAGTATAGTTTTGTTTGTTTGTTGTTTTTGTTTTTGCTGTGTTGAGAATAGACTCAGGAGGACAGGATAGAGGTTGGGAAAACAGATTGGGGTTGGAGGGTTCTTGAAATCATTCAGCTAAGAGCTGTTGGTGTCATGGACCAGGGCAGTGACATTGGTCATGGTGAGGAGTTGTTGAATTTTTAGATATATTTTTAGATGAGGATTGGACCTGATTTTTCTGATGGACTGGCTATGGGATGTGAGAGAAGGAATTGAAGATGGATCCCAGGTTCTAGGGTCTGGGCAACTGGAGAAATGAGATACCATTATAGGAACAATGCAGGAGTTGTTGGTTGAGTGGGTGAGGGTGGACATCAGTGGCTTAGTTTTTTTTTTTTTTTTTTCGGTACGCGGGCCTCTCACTGTTGTGGCCTCTCCCATTGTGGAGCACAGGCTCCGGATGCGCAGGCTCAGCAGCCATGGCTCACGGGCCCAGCCACTCCGTGGCATGTGGGATCCTCCCGGACCGGGGCACGAACCCGTGTCCTCTGCATCGGCAGGTGGACTCTCAACTACTGCGCCACCAGGGAAGTCCAGTGGCTTAGATTTGAATTTATTATTTATTTATTTATAAAATTATTTATTTAATTTATTTATTCTCAACCACTGCGCCACCAGGGAAGCCCAGGATTTGTTATTTATTTATTTTTCTTTTTTGGCTGCACCCTGTGGCTTGTGGGATCTCAGTTCCCCAACCAGGGATCGAATCCGGGCCCTCAGCAGTGAGAGCACGGAGTCCTAACCACTGGACCACTAGGGAATTCCCTGGATTTGTTATTTTGAGACGCCTGTTAGATGCTCAAGTGAAGATGTAAAAATTGCAGATAGAGGGCTCCCCTGGTGTTGCAGTGGTTAAGAATCCGTCTGCCAATGCGGGGGACACATGTTTGAGCCCTGGTCCGGGAAGATCCCACATGCTGCCAAGCAACTAAGCCCGTGCGCCACAACTACTGAGCCCGCATGCCACAACTACTGAGCCCGCTTGCCTAGAGCCTGCGCTCGGCAACAAGAGAAGCCACCGCAATGAGAAGCACACACACTGCAATGAAGAGTAGTCCCCGCTCACCGCAACTAGAGAAAGCCCGCGCGCAGCAACGCAGACCCAATGCAGCCAAAAATAAATAAGTTTTAAGTATAAGTATGTGTCAATATTGCATGAGACATACGCTGAAAAAAATTACTTTTTGTGGGGAGAACAAATTTCTTGTACATAAAAATTCCAAGTAATTTATGTAGATACTCCACCCCCAAGGAGGTGGAGCATAGCTCTTTACTTTTTAAGAGCAGGTGACTTCCTTTGAAAGAGTATAATATGGAAAGGGAGAAAAAAAGAATAACTTTACAGTAGAGAAACCTGACACACCTCATCCTGGTAGTAACCAAGGTTACCAAGAGTAAACTTGATCACAGTATGTACTCATGATACGGTGTGATAAAAGTGGTACTTTTCCTCTGGTCTTCTTCCACAAAACCCATAACCCTAGTCTAATCACGAGAAAAATATCAGACAGCCCTAAATGAAGAATATTCTACAAAATACCTGACCAGTCCTGAAAACTGTCGAGGTCATCAAATACAAGGAGAGTTTGAGAAACTGTCACAGCCGAGAGGAGCCCAAGGAAACATGATGAAAAAAGGCAGGGACTTCCCTGGCAGTCCAGTGGTTAAGACTCCACGCTCCCAATGTAGGGGGCAAGGGTTCGATCCCTGGTCGGGGAACTAAGATCCTACATGCCGTGTGGCGTGGCAAAAAAAAAAAAAAAAAAAAAAAAAATGTACTGTAGGGTCCTGGATGGGACCCTAGAACACAAAAAGGGCATTAGGTAAAAACAAAGGAAATCTGCATAAAGCATGGACTTTTGTTGATAATATTAGTTCATTAATTGTGATAAGCCATATTAATGTAAGATGCTAATCAGAGGGAAACCAGGTGCAGCCTCTACGGGAGCTCTGTCTACTGTCTTTGCAGCTTTCCTCCAAAGTGAAATCTATCTTAAAATTAAAAGTTTATTCAAAATTAGTAGTTGTTTATCTGAAATTCATATTTAACTGGGCACCCTGTATTTTCACAACTCTATTCTGAGTTATCTAACTCAGTTATGCATTTTGGAGCCATCAGTGTGCTTGTGATCAAAGCCAGGAGCCTGCATGTGGGTCACCAAGGGAGTGAGTGTGATTAAAGGATACAGTGTCAGATGTTGGTGGGAATGAAAACGGGTGCAGCCACTGTGGAAGACAGTATGGAGGGTCCTCCGAAAACTAAAGATAGAGCTGCCATAGGACCCAGCAATCCCAGTCTGGGGCATATATCCAGACAAAAGTATAGTTCAAAAAGATACATGCATACACCCCTATGTTCATAGCAGCACTAGTCAAAATAGCCAAGACATGGAAACAACCTAAATGTCCATCAACAGATGAATGGATAAAGAAGATGTGGTACATGTATAAAATGGAATATTACTCAGCCATAAAAAAGAACGAAATAATGCCATTTGCAGCAACATGGATGGAACTATGATCATACTAAGTGAAGTAAGTCAGAAAGAGAAAGACAAATACCATATGATATTGCTTATATGTGGAATCTGAAAAAAATAGTACAAATGAACTTATCTGTGAAACAGACTCGCGGTCATAGAGAACAGACTTGTGGTTGCCAAGGGGGAGGAGAGCGGGCGAGGGATGGACTGGGAGTTGGGGATTAGCAGTTGCAAACTATTATATATGGGATGGATAAACAACAAGGTCCTACTGTATAGCACAGGGAACTATAGTCAACATCCTAGGATAAACCATAATGGAAGAAAACATGAAAAATAATATATATATATATGTATAACTGAATCACTTTGCTGTACAGCAGAAATTAACCCAACATTGTAAATCAACTATACTTCAATAAAATAAATTTTTTTAAAATTGAAAAAAAAAATAGTGCCAGGAGGTGGAAACACAGCTAGAGGAGGTGTTAGGTGTGGTGTTCGGTGTTTGAGCAAAGTGTTTAAGGGCGTCCATTCACTGCTGTGTGACTCACTCTCTCTAAGCCTCAGTTTCCTCACCTGTAACATGCAGTTTAGAATTGTGCCTGCCTTTTGGGCTCCTCTGGAGGAGAAAAGGAGATGACCTTGATAAAACATTTAGCATCCCATCCGGTGCACAAAACCCAAACAATGGAAGTTAACGTTTACCCTCATTTATCAACCCAATCTTCTTTACGGATATGCCTCTACATATGCACATACATACATGTACTTAGGTAATATGAAATAGATGTTTATTTATTTTAAACATTTTACTAGTCCTATTTAATTTATTTACTTTTGGCTGCATTTTTGGTCTTTGTTGCTGCATGCGGGCTTTCTCTAGTTGCGGTGAGGAGGGGCTACTCTTTGTTGTGGAACATGGGCTCTAGGCACCCGGGCTTCAGTAGTTGTGGCATGCGGGCTCTAGAGCACAGGCTCAGTAGTTGTGGAGCACGGGCTTAATTGTCCCGCGACATGTGGGATCTTCCCAGACCAGGGATCGAACCCATGTCCCTTGCATTGGCAGGCAGATTCTTAACCGCTGCACCAACAGGGAAGTACTGAAATAGATGTTTATATTTTCAAAAACAGGGTACACATTAGGTAACGTGAAATGTTTCACTCCTGTTGACTACATTAGGGAAATTGATTCCAGAAGCATTCCATTGTGCATTTATTGTGTGCCAGACACCATGATTAACACTTCCAAATAAATAAAGCCTGCAGATTATAAAATTCAATGTTGTCAGTTCCCAAAATTTGGATGAAAACTGGTGGAGGATTGAATCCAGGGATAATTTGCTAAACAGGTGGGCATTCAGACAAACGAATGATTTTAAACAGATGTCTGCAGAATACTGTCCGCATTGTTTTGTGTCTTAGAGAAACCTTCCCTATTCTTAATTACACCGGTATGTATATCATTCTTGGAATCCAGCCTGGCCTTTAGCTCAGTGGAAAATTCCGCTGGTGATTTATGAGCTGTTTCATCTGGCCATTGGAGAGTCAGTAAACATCCTCGCTGCTTTTCCTCACTGAGTACACACTCTCTGTGCTTTTATTCTTTTCACGTTGTCTCTCAGTAATATCCCTCCAATTCTCTCTCCATTTCCACCGCCCCTGGCCTAACCACACCCCCTACATATATTCCCTGGGTAATTCTTGTAGCAACCTCCACCTCTCCCTCTTGTGTCCCAGGCTGGCCCATGTCAGTAAATGTTGTCGTGATCCACCAGGTTGCTCGAAATGAAAACCCAGAAGTGATGCCCTATTTATCCTCTTCTTTGGAACCCCTGCATCCAATCCATCTGCAGATCCCACTGAATCAACTTCATCTTCTCCCACTGTCTACGTATGTCTCAAAGATATTGTGTACAGAAAAAGAAATTAACCAAAAAAAAAAAAAGGAAAAGACTATTGTGTACATGTTTCTCTCCTCTAGACCAGATCACCATCAACGTAGGCCTGTGGATTAGTCTGGGTTCTCCAGAGAGACAGAACCACCAGGAATGATAAATAATTATAAAAATGTAAATTTATGGGAATTCCCTGGCAGTCCAGTGGTTAGGACTCGGCTGGGGCCCCGGGTTCGATCCCTGGTCGGGGAACTAAGATCCCGCAAGCTGCAGGGTGTGGTTGAAAAAAAAAAGTAAATTTATATTATAATATAAATATTATAATATAGGTATATAGTCCTATGTAATATGTCATAGATAATATATTTCTGTGTAATATATTATAAAATATAATGTATTTTATATTACAATATGTTGTAGATGTGATTAAATAATCAATTGACTTAAAGCCAGTTACCCTCCACCATGTGGGTGGATCTCATCTAATCGGTTGAAGGACTTTTATTCTGCATTATCATGTTTATAAAATTACATTGGTAGTGAAGCAAAGGGGGCAAAATGTTAATAAGTAGCCAATTTGGGTAAAGGTGTGTAGGAATTTTTTGTTCTGCTTTTGCGACTTTTCTGTAAGTTTGAAATTATGTTAAAATTTTAAAGTTATATAAATTGCATTGACAACTTGGAAAAAAAAATAATGAGAGTGCAAGATTGGTCAGCCCCTCCCTCCTGGCTTCCAACTTAGGGAAAAGCAGGTTTATAAGATAATCTAGGGATAATAATTTTGCAAAAACAATTACCATTGCTTGGGTGTGGAAATGGGCACCTGCACACTCTTATTCCATTTTTTAGGATATTGATGGATATGCTGCCTGGAATCAGGCCTGGCATTTAGCTCAATGGAAATTCCGTGGAATTCTGGGGAGCTGAGTGTCCATCAGCCACTGGACCTTGTGTGAAAATTCTAATGGCTTCTTCTTCCTGGCTGGTCACGCTCACTCAGAAGTGCATTTCTTTTTTATTTTTGATCTGTCAGAGGTTTTATTAGAGTGGAAAATGGCAGGTCCGTTCTCACAGTAAATAGACATGTAAAAATTCTAAACGGAATGTTGCCACATTTATAACAAATGGTATATAAAAGAGTAACACATCATGAACTAGTTGACTCATCAGGAATGCAAAAAAAAAAAAGAGTTTATTAAATCCGTCATCCATTATCGATGAGGACATTTAGGAAACTAGCAATAAATTACAGCAAACACAGAACAGTGAATATTGAAAATATTTCTTAGGAGATTGGGAGTAAAATAATGATGCTTCCCTAACTGCTTCTGCTAAATGTTGAACTTGTCCCTCAATCTTGCCAACTTGTCTGATTATTGTATTGTATTGTATTGTACTGTATTGTATTGTATTGTATTTAGGCCGTGCCACACCGCTTGCAGGATCTCAGTACCCCAACCAGGGACTGAACCTGGGCCACGGCAGTGAAAGCCCAGAATCCTAACCACTAGGCAACCAGGGAACTCCGTGATCAATTTTAATAATTTTTATGTAGATCTTTTGGGTTCAGAAGTGGATTTCTTTATTTTATTTATTTATTTATTTAATAAATACTCCGGGTCTTAGTTGCAGATCACGGGCTCCTTAGTTGTGGCATGCGAACTCTTAGTTGAGGCATGCATGTGGGATCTAGTTCCTTGACCAGGGATCGAACGCAGGCCTCCAGGCCCCCTGCATTGGGAGCACAGAGTCTTAACCACTGTGCCACCAGGGAAGTCCCCAGAAGTGGATTTCTAATTGTTCTCCCTTTATCAACCTCGCTTCACCCCTTATTATCTCCCTCTGCTAAAAAAAACCCCTACTCAGTCCGTTCTCCAAGCCCTCTGCCTTCATCTTGGTCCAGCCCACCATTAAATGCCCCTGGTGACAATGACAAACTCCCAGGAGCCCACCTCCAGCTCCCCCATCTTGCCTATCTCTAATGGTCACCACCGGTCACCACCACCCACCATGTGACTCAAGCCCCACACCTCCTGACTCAGCCCCTTTCCCTAAATCCCCAATCCCAAGTCCTGCTGACTCTTATCCACTCTCTGCAGCTCTCTCCCAAAGCTTCAGTTTTCTTTTCTCCCACACTCGACTGAAATACTGCTCAGGATTTGTAACACATCTCCTCACCTCTTTTCAATCCCCTGACCGATGTTTGCCTGGCATGTGACATGCCCCCACTGATGTTCTCTAGAGATTAAATAAAATGCTAGAGAGTTCTTTGGTGGTCCAGTGGTTAGGACTCGGTGCTTTCTTTGCCAGGGCCCGGGTTCAATCCATGATTGGGGAACTAAGATCCTGCAAGCCATGTGGTGTGGCCAACCCCCCACCCAAAAAAAAACACCCCAAAACAAAACAAAACAAAAACAAAGCTAGACACATGACATTAAATAATGTTTGAATCAGAAGAAGAAAAAAAGTCCCTTTGCAGTATCCTTGGGGCCATCATATCACATAAAGGATAGTGTCTTAGTTTTGTTTGAATGTCTTTAACAATATTATTCACCAACATCTCCTTTGAACAAACAGGCAAACAAAAACAGGTCTTAGGCTCAAAACCCTAGCTGGCAATTGCATCTACTAATGTTAAACAACATTCTTTGTGTGTATGTTTCCTTGTATATCTATTTTTATTTTCCACAGTAAGAGAAAATGGTGTTTCCATTCACAGTCATGATTTAAAATTTCCTTTAAAGGCAATTTACAGTTCAGGTATAACAGAGAGCAATTTAAAAGGAAAAAAAGTATTGTCTAATAATACAGCAAAGACACCCATATGGCAAAATTCATGAAGGTGGTACATAAAGGGCTATATATTTGGAAACACTGCTCACCAGTCCATCTTCCACCCACGTAGCAGAAGTGGCCTCTCTAGAATGTAAATCTGACCGTATCACTCCTCAGGATAAAACATACTTTCCCCAGGGAATCCTCCTACACTGTTGGTGGGAATGTAAATTGGTGCCGCCACTATGGAAAACAGTATGAAGTTTCCTTAAAAAACTAAAAATAGAGCTACCATACGATCCTGCAATCCCACTCCTGGGCGTATATGTGGATGAAACTATAATTTGAAAAGATACATGCATCCCTGTGTCATTGCAGCTCTATTTACAATAGCCAGGTCATGGAAGCAACTTAAATGCCCATTGACAGACAAATGGTTAAAGAAGATGTGGTACATATATACAATGGAATACTACTCAGCCATAAAAAAGAAGGAAATAATACCATTTATAGCAACATGGATGGACCTAGAGATTATCATACTAAATGAAGTAAATCAGAAAGAGAAAGACAAATACCACATGATATCACTTATATGTGGAATCTAAAATATGACACAAATGGACTTATCTATGAAACAGAAACAGACTCACAGACATAGAGATCAGACTTGTTGTTGCCAAGGGGGAGGGGTGTGTGGGAAGGATGGATTGAAAGTTTGGGATTAGCAGATGCAATCTATTATCTATAGGATGGATAAACAACAAGGTCCTACTGTAGAGCACAGGGAACTGTATTCAATACCCTGTGATAAACCATAATGGAAAAGAAAATGAAAAAGAACATTTTATATATATATATATATACACACACACACACACACACACATAAAACTGAATCACTTAGCTGTACACCAGAAACTAACACAACATTGCAAATCAACTATACCTCAATTAAAAAAAAAACAAACCTCCTTTCTCAAACATAACTTATGTTTGCCCTCACATCCTGGTTTCCAAATACCATTCTCCACACAAGGTGAGCCAGGGCTCCTTGAAGAAATGGCTGATTCCAGAGCTGGGCAAGAAAAGCACAAGATGAGCCTGGAATATCTTGTGTCTGAAAGTAAGGAAAGACTAAAAAAAATAGTCAAAATGACCCAGATGTCAGCTTGAAGGGATTCTCACTATCAAAACTGGAATAATTCCAGGAAAAAATAAATACAAATGATAACTCATAAGCCAAAGTTAGAATCCATAAATCAACACTGAATCAGGGACTTCCCTGGTGGTGCAGTGGTTAAGACTCCACGTTCCCAATGCAGGGTCCCGGGTTCGATCCCTGGTCAGGGAACTAGATCCCACATGCCTGCCACAGCTAAGAATTCACATGCCACAACTAAGGAGCCCGCGAGCCACAATTAAGGAGTCCGCCTGCCACAACTATGACCCAGCGCAACCAAGTAAATAATAAAATAAATAAAATTAAAAAAAAAAGATAATTGGAGAATATTGGAAACAATTTTAAAAAGACACTGAATCAATAAATATGGGAGAAAGGAAAGCACAGTGTTGGTGGCTGGTGAGGGTCCACTTCCTGGTTCACTGATGTCCATTTTCTCGCTATAACCTCACATGGCAGAAGGGGTGGAGGAGCTCTCTGGGGCCTCTTTTATAAGGACACTAAATCGATCATGAAGGCTCCACCCTCATGACCTAATCACCTCCCAAAGGCCCTACCTCCTAATACCATCACATTGAGGACTGGGTCTTAACATATGAATTTTGGGGAGACACAGTCTGTAGCATTGACCTGAGACATCACCCCAGTCCACCAGCCACCCAACACCTTCCACATGATGTGACAGAGGTAGCCTATGTATACACATATTATTTATATATTTTGTATATTGTATATCTTATAATTATTGTATAATGTAATATATTGCATTAAATTATATATATTTATATATATATAAAATATGTTCCTTCCCCCCTCTTTTACACAATGGTAGCAACGCTTCATATCATTATACACCTTGCTTTCACTTCATTGTATATTTTACTTTGTCAGTTCCTAAAGGACGTCCCGAGAATTTTGCACAGCAGCCTCAAATTCCATCGAATGCTCTCATCAGAATTTATTTAGCCAGCCCCCTCTTGAAGACTACTGAGTTTGCTTCGAGCTATGGTATAATAAGAACTAGAGTTGGTAAAAATTTAAGTTTTCGTATGACCAGGCAGAGGGATGCCATCAGGAATAATTCATGTGTTTCAATGTCCCTGGCTGATTACGACTCCCCAGTACTCTGGGTATTTCAAAATATTTACCTGTGTGGGTGTTTGTCATAATCCCTGAATCCTTTCTTGTCTGTCCATTCTGTTTAGGATTGGGGCATAAATTCTGTCTGAGGATAAGCACTTCAAGTTCATTCCCCACCAAAACCTCTACACAAACTCTCCTCTGTAAACTGCCATCGGAGCTTCCCTGGCAGTCCAGTGGTTAGGACTGTTTGCTTTCACTGCTGGCTCGGGTTCAATCCCTGGTCCGGGAACTAAGATCCTGCAAGGTGCAAGGCCAAAAAAACCCACAAAAACCAAAAAAAAAAAAACTGCTACCATCTATTTAGGACCACATTTTAGAGCCAGAATGGCCATGCTTTTGAAAAAAAACAAAATATAAGAAACCCCAATCTGTGAAAAGGCCCATAGTCATTAGAAGAAAACACTGACAGTTTATACAGTTTCATGGAAAAAAACCCAAAAACAGAACAACAACAACAACAACAACAACAAAACAGACATTTGCTCAAGCAGATGTTTAACCCTTTGTCCCCCATACCATCTGCTTCCCTTCCTGAGGCACCGCGTTACAATGAATTTCCCCAGTCATCAAAAGTTCCACCGGGAGGCACCTGTCCTGAGATTCTGCATTGTGATGAATAACTGCAGAGTCTCAAAATAAACAATCACTTTCTGAAGGCACGGACAAAGAGCATCTCCCTTTTACTACCCCCACCCCGATCCTGTAAATAATGTAATTTCAGTCATGAGATGTGGTTGAGTCTTTGGTTTCATTCAAATTATTGTTAGCTTTGTGGGGGTACTTGGGTGATGATGGGAACCAGAAAACATGTGCCCAGCACCTTCTGGAAGAAGGCTGAATGGAACCCTCCCACTTGTGTTTGTTGGGGGTAAAGATGCTTGAAGCTTTTGAAGCCCAGCTTGCCTTCCTTATAGTCAGGGGTGTCTCATAATTACATTCAGGCGCCCACAATGTCCCAGGCACTCAATCATCTTGTGTCGCAGGAAGAATGGGATACGGTTGAATGGTCAGGATAGACAAGGGCTCTGTCACCAGCACCTACAGCAGCTGCTTAATGGCGAACCTAAGATTTCTTTAAGTCAGCAGCAGCTTGCACGGCCAATTTCATGTTTGTCCTTCTGCAAAAACCCCATTCGAGGAGACCTTTTAACGAGCACGAAGGCTGGAGTGACCGGTAACATGGGTCGGGGAGGGATTGCAGGATAACCAACCCTCCCGGCACCACCCCCACCCCCACCCCACGCCCCGTCACACCATCCCCAAGTCCAGGCTATTCTGATGTTGACTAGATTAACCCTCGGTCCCGTCAAGGGTACTTAACTGACATTAGCGACTGAAACTGTTGCCATGGAAACTATAGCTGGGGCGGGAGGCAGGGGTGATGAAGGTGCAGCCGGAGGCTTGGAGACTGGAATTTTCCAGGCCCTTGCATCATACAATGTGTGGATGCAAAATCCCAGTCTAGACACAGAGCAGCTGGTCAATACATATCTGTATCTATTATTTGCGAATGAGTGAAAATACGGGGTCTTTGGTGCTTGGTGTCAGAGCTCTCTGAAACCTCACCTTACTTTTCTCAAATGGGTCTAATCATCACTCCTGGCTAATAGGGCTGCTGGGAGGATTAAATTACTCTGGGTCTACCCAGGCCTTACTACCCAGGTGTACCTTGGGGATCAACTGGGCAGGTGGAGGCTTGTTGAAAGGCACATTCCAAGGCTACTCTCTAGACTTTCTGAAGCAAAATACCTTGTCTGAGTATTCATCCACCTTCCCGATCGTCATTCATTTCCTCTTACCCTGATAATTTTCTTCGCAGCAGTTTTTAGAGCTGTGCTTTCCAATATGGTAGCTGCAAGCCATTTTGTGGCTATCTGAGTGCCCGGAATGCGGCTAGCGCCTGTTGAGATACGCTGTAACTGTGAACTATACACCAGCTTTCAAAAACCTAGAAGCAAACAAACAAAAAATTAAAATATTTCATTGATTTTTTTTTAACATTGGTATCATTGGTTCGAATGGCAATATTTTGCAATTAGTCTTGGATTCAATAAAGCCTATTGTTAAGATGAATTCCACCTGTGTCTTTTTACCTTTTTAAACATGGCAACTGGAAAATTTGACACATGTGGCATGCATTTGTGGCTTGCATCGTATTTCCACTGCTTGGTTTTATTTTATTTTATTTTTTAAACCAAATATTTCTCTCTCTCTTTTTTTTTTTTCTTTCTTGATTCTTTTATTGATTTTATTTATTTGGCCGTGCCGTGCAGCATGCGGGATTTAAGTCCCTGACCAGGGATGGAACTCGTGCCCCCTGTATTGGGAGCGTAGAGCCCCAACCACTGGACCTCCAGGGAAGTTCCCACTGCTCGGTTTTGGAGTCTGAAGTAATCGTGTTAATTTTTTTTTTTTTTTTTCGGTACGCGGGCCTCTCACTGTTGTGGCCTCTCCCGTTGCGGAGCACAGGCTCTGGACGCGCAGGCTCAGCGGCCATGGCTCACAGGCCCGGCCGCTCCGCGGCATGTGGGATCTTCCCGGACTGGGGCACGAACCCGTGTCCCCTGCATCGGCAGGCGGACTCTTAACCACTGTGCCACCAGGGAAGTCCCAATCGTGTTAATTTCTTATTTGCTTTCTGCGTCCCTGCATGCCGGTGAACATTCAATGAAAGTACAGACCTTGTCTGTCTTGTTTATCCTGTATTAAATACACAATCTGGCCCTTAGTATATATATATTTTAATGACTACTTGAAATATTAAGTAGCTATTTGGGAAGAGGGCAGATCCTTGAAAGTCAGAGCCACAGAGCAAAATTCTCTCTGTCAATGATCAATTGGGGAGTGTCATCCTCTATCACAAGAAGCCTCTTTTCTTCCATCTTTCATGGGTACTGTCCTCTTTTCAGCTAAACCTGGATCTCAACTGATCTGTTAACTTTGGGTACTGGAGAAACTAGGAATTTTTTTTTTTCTTTTTGGCTATGTTGGGTCTTCGTTGCTGCGTGCCGGGGTTTCTCTAGTTGCCGCGAGCCGGGGCTACTCTTCGATGCGGTGCATGGGCTTCTCATTGCGGTGGCTTCTCTTGTTGTGGAGCACGGGCTCTAGGCGTGCGGGCGTCAGTAGTTGTGGTGCACGGGCTTAGTTGCTCCGCAGCATGTAGGATCTTCCCAGACCAGCATTGGAACCCGTGTCCCCTGCATTGACAGGTGGATTATTAACCACTGTGCCACCAGGGAAGTCCCAGGAATTTTTAATATTAGCAGGGCGGTGGGGGGGAGTGGTCCAAAATTGTCCCAGGAGAATAGCTTGGATTTGGGATTTGGAGGAAAATGCAGGTGCAGAATCTATCAACCTGTGCACAGAGATATCTGATCTACCTATTCTTGTAAATTCCCCGATCCCACCCCCACCTAAAATAGTCCCTGACCTGTCACTCTCTGTGCCTTATCCCAATATTTTATTCTCCAGAGAATGTAATACTATCATAGATTTTAACATACATATACACATATGTGTGTCACATATATGTATATATACTTATTATATATTATATTTACGTATATTATTTATATATAAATATGTGCTTGTATTTACATATATATTTGTATTTACTATGTCTTCAAATAGGATGCCAACTCTCATGAGAACGAAGACTATATCTGTTTTAGATGCCCACCACTTAGGACAGTGTTTGGAAAACAGCAATCACTCTATAAACATCTGTTGAATGAATCAATCAGTCAAATAACTGATTATTGGCGAGAACAAAGGCTGTTTACGTCTTCGGTGCCGGAGGCTGTTGCGGAACAGACAACTCTGATTTCTGCTGGTGTCTGCAGGTTTCCCCACCTCTTTTGCAAAGACATCATTTAAAAGGTGCTCATTTAAAATTGTGATGTTACCAAAAGATGTGCCCAAATCCCACGTAGGGGTTCAGAAGACCTGTGCCCTCCCCCAGACCTCGCCCTTCTCCAGCTCGACAGTTCTGGTATCCATTACTCTGCCCTGGTCCTTAAGAGCATTCACGGGGTCTCAGTGATGCAGGCAGGCCCTGTTGCCATGGAAACTGCAGATGGCGAGGCGATGCGGAGGACGCTGAGAGCCCCTTAGAGGATGGAACTTTCCAGACTGTGTGTGTGTTACAATCTCAGCCTGCCATGAGAATTTGTTCTCAATAAATATTTGCGGGGGGGAGTTGAATAAAAATATGGGATCATGGGAAAGTGATGTCACCTTTCTGAGACAGTTTTCTCTTCTGAAGTGGGAAAATATATATATTTTTTCTGGATCCTTGGATTGTGGTGTAGATTAGAATAGATGCTGCTTGTAAATCGCTTGGCACCGTGCCTCTCATGGTGTAGCCAGGATTTTTTAAAACTCTGTTCCAGAATTCACCTGCATCAGAAAGGGGAGGGGGGGTGGAGAGAAATAATTAAATATACAGTGTTCTGGGCTGCCCTCCAGACCAACGAAAGCAAAAGAACTCACCCCCCTGCTCCCTGTACCCACCTTCTAGTCACTATCCTGCTTTACTTTATGCAGGTCATCTCAGCACCCAAAAATACCTTCTTCATTTCTTCCCCCCCCAACAGCTTTATTGAGGTATAACTACATTACATGATGTTTTGATATATGTATACGTTGGGAAATGATTACCACAATCAAGTTGTTGACACATCCATTACCTCACAGTTACAACTCTGTGTGTATCTGTGGTGAGGACATTAGGATCACTCTTAGCAAAAGTCAAGTATACAATTTGCATACTTATATGGTAGTATTAACTATAGTCTCCATGCTGTACATTAGATCTCCAGGACTTAACTCATCCTGCATAACTGAAACTTTCAAACCTTTGACCAACATCTCCCCATCCCCCCCAACCCTTCTTTCTTTTTTAAATTATCTTTCCCCGCTCACTACAGAGTGAGTTCCATTCTGTGGGAATGGAAACTGTCTTTCTTGGTCTCCTCCTGCACCCCCAGCCCATCACAGTGCCTGCACGTACAAGGTGCTTCATGTATCAATATTTATGAATGTATGGAAGCATCAATGCATTGTGTGGAGGGAGGAAAGACTTCTGAAAGGCAGAATGACCTAGGAAGTGGAGAGGAAGACAGAGGATGCTTTTGTGGAGGGCTAAACCGTTAAGGAAGGTGGGCTGGGGGACACTGGCAAGGCTGGCATTAGTGTTCAGGCAGGAGGAGACCTCGCTGTCTGATCCTAGAACTGAGAGAAGGGAGAGGTGGAATGGCAGAGCAGCCTTTGGGGGCATCACTTATCAGGAAGAGGAGCCCACTCCCAAGCCCCCAGACAATTCTGAAATCCAAAGTTCCCCAACTTGAACTCTCACGAGGGTGAAACAGGTCATGGAAGGGAAGAAGATGGGCTGGGGCTTGTGCATATTATACAATTCAGACTATTTTTCATTTCTGTAAAGATACATCCTCCCCTCTTCCACTCCTTTATTTTATTTTATTTTTAAAATATATTTTATTTATTTATTTTTGGCTGCGCTGGGTCTTGGTTGTGGCAGGTGGGCTTCTCTCTAGTTGTGGCACGCAGGCTCCAGAGTGCGTGGGCTCTGTAGTTTGCGGCATACAGGCTCTCTAGTTGAGGTGAGCGGGCTCAGTTGCCCTGCGGCATGTGGGATCTTAGTTTCCAGACCAGGGATGAAACCTGCGTCCCCTGCACTGGAAGGCAGATTCTTAACCACTGAGCCACCAGGGAAGTCCCTCCTTTATTTTAAAATAAGTGATTATCCTATTGATACGATGTATAAAATAGGTAACTAATGAGAACATACTGCGTAGCACAGGGAACTCTACTTCATGCACTGTGGTGACCTGAATGGGAAGGAAATCCAAAAGGGAGGGGATATATGTATATATGTATGGCTGATTCATTTTGCTGTACAGTAGAAACTAATGCAGCATTGTAAAGCAACTATATTCCAATAAAAATTAATTAAAAAAATAAATTAAATAAGTGATTATCTGAAAAAACGCCATTTGCAGCAACATGGATGGTGAAGTAAGTCAGACAGGGAAAGACAAATATCATATGATATCACTTACATGTGGAATCTAAAAAAACTATACAAATGAACTTATTTACAAAACAGAAACACTCACAGACTTAGAGAACGAACTTATGGTTACCAGGGGGTAAGGATGGTGGGGAGGGATTGTTAGGGAGTTTCGGATCGACATGTACATGCTGCTATATTTTAAATGGATAACCAACAAGGACTCACTGTACGGCATTTTCTTAAAATAGGTGATTTTCTCAGTCTGGCCTCGGTGTTCGCAAGGGTGCAGAGTAACACCTCCTATGAAAGCGAACTATCACCTCAAGCACAGTACAAACCGGACACTGATACAGAGTCTGGACATACAGGGGGTGGTGAGGAGTGTGGCAAAGGGGAGAAAGTGTGTTTGGTTGAGGCGTGCAGCTGCTACCAGACACCATCGAATGGCTTGTACGGGTGACATCGAGCCCAGTCTCGATGCTAGATCTTCTGAATTTTCAAGAGAAATTGGAAAACCATGTTTCTGTGTTGAATTCTCCCAGAATTTCAGTGCCGCTTCAATACTTATACATTGTTGTTGGGCTGGTAAGTGGGCACGATCTTTATGGTGGGCGATTTGGCATTATCAGTGCAAAATCTGAAGGCTTGTATCCTTTGACCCAGCAATTCCGCTTCCAGCAGTATATTGCACAGATGCACTTGTACACGCCTGTAATAGCACGGGTGTATGGGAATTCTCCGCCGCATCGTTAGTTATAACAGAGGAGTGGACACAACCTCAAAACCCATGGTTAGATATTGTGGGACAGTCATACAGTGGGATACTTTGTATGAAAAATGAGTAATCTGCTGAAGTCCTGGCATAGAAAGATCTCCAAGAGTTATCTATTTTATTTAATGTGTGTATGGATATTACAGGCACCACTCCGGCTGCTTTTCTTTCAACCCTCACCACAATCCCTGTTTTAGAACTGGGGAAACGGAGGCCCCAAGAGGTGAAGCCCAGAGCCCCACAGTAACAAGTGAAGAAGCTGGGAGTCAAATGTAGACAGGTGGGTTCAATCCATGCTTTTAGCCACCAAGCTTTGCTGTCTTCACATTAAGCAGGAAATAGCAAGTTGCAGAAAGATGGGTGCAAAAGTTACTATTCTGTTTTTAAAGGGGGGGGCTGCCAATGTGATGTGCTTACAATGACTCATTAAAGATGATGTTCCACATCCCACGAAGGGTACAGGGTGGCTTGGGACTGGCGGGAAGGTCGAGTTTTCACTACACAATATTTCCCGTAAGATTATTAAGTCCACAGAGTTAATATGTAACCACTATTTAAAATGTACTATTATTGAAGCAACCTAAATGTCCATCGAAGATGAATGGATAAAGAAGATGTGGTCCATATATACAATGGAATACTACTTAGCCATAAAAAAGAATGAAATAATGCCATTTGCAGCAACATGGATGGACCTAGAGATTATCATACTAAGTGAAGTAAGTCAGAGACAAATGTCATATGCTATCACTTATATGTGGAACCTTAAAAAATGATACAAATGAACTTATTTACAAAACAGAAGATTCACAGACATAGAAAACAAATTTATGGTTACCAAAGGGGAAAGTGGGGGAGGGATAAATTAGGAGTTTGGGACTAGCAGATACACACTACTCTATATATAAAATAGATAACCAATAAGGACCTACTGTATAGCACAGGGAACTATATTCAATTCTGTAATGGAAAAGAATCTGAAAAAGAATATATATATATATATATATATATAACTGAATCACTGTGCTGTACACCAGAAACTAACACAATATTGTAAATCAACTATGCTTCAATTAAAAATTTAAAAAATAATAAAATGTGCTACCATTAAAAAGAAAAAAATAAACTAACTTGAAAATAATACTGGTAGCTTTGTCTTCCTGGAACTTAATGCCTGCCGTCATACGATATATTATTTCCACGTTCGTACCACCGCATCTAAGATGCAGCCCTAAACATCATTAAAGGAGGCACTGGGGCTTTTTCTTCATCCTCCACCGTATCCCTAGAACAAAGCCTGGAGCTTAAACTAGGTATAGAATTAATGTGTCAATAGAATTATCTATGTTCATCATCTATTTAATCCAATCAATATTTGTGGAATAAATAAGAGGTTTAACGAATGAATGAACACGTTAGAGAGCAGCTGGGGTTGATGGTATCGCTGGCTTTCGGGCGGCTTGGGATTTCTAACAGCGGCATAAACTCCCCCCCACCTCTCTTCTGCAAAGACCCCCTGTCTGAAGATGCACTTTAATTGCATTAAAGTCGTGAGCAGACTACCAATGGGGAGACCTTGCCCCATCCTCCCCTTCCCCTCACCCCCCACCAGGTGGCTGGTTATCAGCCGCAAGAGCTGTCGGCTGGCGACATCCGTTGTTATGGAAACCGCAGCCAGCCAGGGAAGAGGAGGGGGCTGCGACGGGAGCAAGTGGGGCCACGGAGCTTGGAATTTTCCAGGCACAGCAGTCAGACGGTGTGTACGGTGTGTACGTGCGTATTCAAACCCTCCCCTGGACTCCAAGGGGGGGGGGTCCATGTGGGGGGTTACTGAGAAGGGGGGTCTGAGCAAGTGGCTTCTCCCCCACCCCCCACTCTGGACCCCTCTTCCACAATGGAGACAAGCTTCACAGTTCATGAGGTTCTAGCTTAGAAAAAAATGTTTCTAGAATCTTCCAGAATCACACCCCAATCATTTTCCACCTGTCATATTTTCTCCAAATGAGCTGTGTCTGCGGTCTTGTTTTGTCTGTGCTTGCGCAGTACTGTCCTCTCTCCTGTGCAGGGTCACAGGATCTCTGTGAGCAGAGCTGTGCTACCCTAGTGACCTGGGGACCCTCAGAGTCTTGGGCAGCGCCTGGCCCACAGTAGGGCTGCAGCGCAGATAACCAGACTTGGGCGGACAAATGGATGGATGACTCTGTGCTATCCTGTTAGACCACAGTCTCATAGGAGATGACTGGAATGGAGCATCGTTTCTGGATTCTTATGGCCCCCGAGGGGGTAAAAGTTGTAATCCTGGGGCTTCCCTGGTGGCGCAGTGGTTGAGAGTCCGCCTGCCGATGCAGGGGACACGGGTTCATGCCCCGGTCCGGGAAGATCCCACATGCCGCGGAGCGGTTGGGCCCGTGAGCCATGGCCGCTGAGCCTGCGCGTCCAGAGCCTGTGCTCCGCAACGGGAGAGGCCACAACAGTGAGAGGCCCGCGTACCGCAAAAAAAAAAAGTTGTAATCCTGGCTCCTCCTCCTTCACACTCCTTCCCACCAAGAGGGCTCAGATCCTAGGACAGCGATGGGTGGGCTCGTTTACCCCCCGATGGAGATCCTGGGGTCTTTTTGTTTGTTTGTTTGAGCTTTATTGCAGTATAATTGACAAATTAAAATGTATACATTTAAGTTGTACAACATGATGATTTGATGCAAGTATGTATTGGGAAATAACCATCACAATCAAGTTAATTAACATATCCACCACCTCACAGTTACTGTTTTTTTCTTTTCCCTTCCTTCATTTCTTGCTTTCTTTCTTCCTTGCTTTCTCTTTCTTTCTTTCTCCTTCCTTCCTTCACCTTCTCCGCCCTCCCCCTTGCCCTCCTCTCCTTCTCCTTCTTCTTCTTCTTCCTCTTCCTCTTCTACGTCTTCCTCCTCCTCCTCCTCCCCCTCCCCTTCTTCTTCTTCTTCTTCTTCTCCTTCTCCTTCTCCTTCTCCTTCTCCTTCTTCTTCTTCTTCTTCTTCTTCGTGTGTGTGTGGTGAGAACACTTAACGATTTACCCTCTTAGGGTAAAATTTCAAGTGTACCATACAGTGTTATAACTATAGTCACATTGCTGTACGATACTTGGAGATCCTGGATTCTTAGAGGTCAGCCCATGGGTGTGGGGCACACTCTTACAATGGTATGCCTGAATTTGAATCCAGGTCAATTAGCTGTGCACCCCAGGGTCGGTCACTTAACCTCTCTGTGCCTCACTTTCCTCATCTGCAAAATGGTAGTAATAATACTGCCCATCCTCTGGGGTCCTTGTGAGGATTGAAAGAGAAAATCACATAAGCACTGAACACAGAGCTTGCATGTAATGGGGGCTCAGGAAGCGTCACGTGTAGTTGCATTTCATATATATTTTTTCACTTCATAAATATATGTACACATTTCAATATATATAATAAATAATTAATAATCAAAATACAGTTGGCCCTTGAACAATGCAGGGGGTTAGAGGTGCTGCTTCTCCATGCAGTCAAAAATCTGCATATAACTTAGAGTCAGCCCTCCATATATGTGGTTCCTCGGTATCCACAGATCCAACTGACCACAGATCATGTAGTACTGTAGTAGTTACTACTGAAAAAAATCCAGGGAGAAATGGACCCACGCAGTTCAAACCTGTGTTGTTCAAGGGTCAGCTGTGTTTTATGTATATAAACTCAATATATAGTATAGATAGATGTTTATATATAAAAATATATATTTATAAATTAAAAATATATAAGTCAATGGTTCTTAACTGAGGGTGATTTTGCTCCTCGGGGGACAACTTGTCAATGTCTGGAGGCGTTTTTGGTTGTCAAAACTGAAGGGGTGAGGCTGCTGGCATCTAAGGACACTGCTCAACATCCTACAGCACACGTGGATGGCCCGCACGGCAAAGAACGATTTGGTCCCGAATGCCAGAAGTACCAAGGCTGAGAGACCCTGGTAGATACACATACATTTATAATAGTCCAGACCAATGAGAAATAAAGAAATATAACGTGAGTCACATACATAACTTAAAGTTTCCTAGCATCCTCATGAAAAAAAAAAATAGAAAAGGAACAGGTGAAATCAATTTTAAGGCCAGCTCTTATTTAACCCAGTACAGCTGACCTGCACACAGACTTTTTTCAAGAGTAAATAGGACAGTACTACACCTCTGCAGAGGCAGAACCACGGATGTGGAGGAACTCTGGCTTCGGAGGGCTGACTATTCGCTATACTCAAATTTTCCACTGCTTGGAGGGTCAGCACTCCTAACCCCTGTGTTGTTCAAGGGTTAACTACATATTCAAAATATTACATGTAATCAGTATAAAGCGTTGTTGGGAATTCCCTCGCGGTCGAGTGGTTAGCACTCAGAGCTTTCACAGCCGAGGCCCGAGTTCAATCCCTGGTCCAGAAACTAAGATCCCGCAAGTTGCGTGGTGTGGCCAAAAAAAAAAATGTTAATACAATATAGTCCATGTTTCTGAATATATAGAAAATTACGGATGCTTAAAAAAAACTACCATTGTTAACAAGCGATCTCACATTCTTTTTCTCGTGCAGTCTTGGAAATCCAGTGTGTGTTATACGTTATGGCACATGTCAATTCGCACCAGCCACATTTCAAGGGCTTAAGAGACCCAGGACGCTGGTGCCGGCCCCCCGGGGGCTGGATAGCTCGGGAGAAACCATTATCACACGCTGAACAGAATGGCCAGCAGAGGGCGTCATGAGAACAGCACGGATTTACTGAAATAAGAAACACTGCATGATATCACTCATATGTGGGATCTGAAATATAAAACAAACGTATGAATATAACAAAAAAAGAAACAGGCTCACAGATAGAACAAACTAGCGGAGTGGGGAGAAGGAAGCGGAGAGGGACAAGATGGGGTAGGGGATTAACAGGTACAAACTACCAATACTATGTACAAAACAAAAAACTAGGAGGATATATCGTACAACACAGGGAATATAGCCAATATTTTATAATAACTGGAAATGGAGTATAACCTTTAAAAATTGTGAATCACTACGTTGTACACCTGAAACTTATATAATATGGTAAATCAACTGTATCTGAATTTTAAAAAAGCAGGGAGAGGTGGTTGGGAAGGAGCAAAAACAAACAAAAACAAAACAGAAAAATAAGGACTGGAAACAGATTCTGTGCCTGCTGGGGATTATAGGTAGTTTTTATTTCTTTATTTTCATCTGCATTTTCTAAAGTTTCTACAACAAACACGATATTTTTAAGTACAAAGAAAAGAACCTCATGGAATTACTTGAAAACCTATCCAACTGGAGAGAAACACATTCCAATGGGCAGGGCCTGAGAAAGGAAAAGGCTTTGGGCCACAGATAGTCAAGAGCAGGGCGGCAGTCTTATGTGCTGTGTTTCATCTCTCTAGGGGGACGGATGCAGTTGACAGCATGTACTTCCAAGCCTGGTAACTCCAAATCTCAGTCCCCTCTGCCCAGGCCCGCCCACCCTGCTGACCCCAGCCATGTCCAGTTTCCATGCCTGGATTCCCCCATGGTCACCTGTGGCCTCCAGTCCAGCCCCGGTGCCCCACAAGCAGCTGGAGCCATGGTGCTTAGACACAAGTCTGACCATGGCTCTCCCTTGCCTGATGTCCTTGGGGGCTCCTGACTGCACTCAGGGTGAAATTCAAGACACCGGCCGTGGCCTAAAATATCTCTCCAGGTGTGGCCTTACCAAGCTCTCCAGCCTCATCTTACAACTACTCGCCCACCTTGGTTCTGGGCTGTTGTAACTCCAGTTGTGTCTCCCCTAAATTCAGATGCTGAAGCCCTAACCCCAGGACCTCAGAACGTGACTGCGTTTGGAGGTGGGGTCTTTACACAGGGAATTAAAGTAAAATGAGGTCACGGGGCCCTAATCCAACATGACTAGTGTCCTTATAATAGGAGGAGATTTGGACACAGACACACACAGAGGGATGACCATGTGAGGACACAGGGAGAAGATAATTGTCTACAATCTAAAGAGCGAGGTCTCAGGAAACCAACCATGTTGAAAACTTGATCTCAGTCGTCTGGCCTCCAGAACTGCGAGGGAAAAAATTTCTATTGTTGAAGCCACACTTTGGTGCTTTGTTATGGCAGCCCTTGCAAACTAATACAGCCACTCCTTAAAAAAAAAAGTTGTGCTTAAAAAGCAAAAAACGTTCTGGAATCACGTGCATATAATTGATACTAAAACAAAGAATTATGCAATATATTAGAAATTATAAAAAAACCCGGGTATCTCAAGTGAAATCTAGACTATGGAGACCAACAGGTGAATCCTGGCAGAAATGTAAACCTATAAAATGCATGCATCATTCTTCGTATTTAGAGAAAATCACACACAACACCTGCGACATCCAGTTGTCCCGATAGCGTGAGCAAAGGGTCAGGAGGATGAAACTATCGGGGGTTGGGTGGGTCAGCGAAACCCCGCCACTGTGGGACTGTCCGTCAGGATGGTATTTCTGGCTGGCTATTTGACAATATGTGTTCACCTCAGTCCTAAGACACCGGCTCACTGAACCTCCCACTCTGTGCTCTGAATCCCCGAAGCTGTGTTTCTCCTTCCATTTCACGCTTGTATGTACCTGCCTCGTCCTTACCCTGTCTTCAAAGTCAGCTCATGAACAACAACAACAAAAATAATAATAGCTAACGTGTGTTGTGTGCTTTAGATGTCTTACTGAACTTGGATCTTTTTGTTTTTTTGAATTTTATGACGAATTTTACTCCAAAATGACTCTAGTGGTACCAGAGACACTGATGTAGAGTTTAAATATTGTTTCAGACAATGTGAAAATGGATAAAAGCAATATTTCTAGTGCATATATTTTTAGATAATGTCATTTTAAATGTGTGAGTTAAAATGTGATAAATATTAATGAACTTATTTACAAAACAGAAACAGACTCACAGACATAGAAAACAAACCCATGGTACCAAAGGGGAAAGGAGGTGGGGGATAAATTAGATAAACAATAAGGTCTTACTGTATAATGCAGGGAACTATATTCAATATCTTGTAATAAACTACAATGGAAAAGAAAACAATGTAATAAATATTAAAAATAGATGTTTCACTATTTTATCCATTTTGAAAGGTTTATATATTCAGAATTACAAGGGAGGTTTTTTTTTTTTTTTTAAGGAGAACCACTTTATTTTGAGTAGTAAAGAAAACTCTATTTACAACATAATATACAAACTTTCCATCAGTTTCTTCACAGTTAGTCCAAAGAATGAAACCTCTAGGGACTTCCCTGGCGGTCCAGTGGTTAAGACTCCACACTTCCGGGACTCCCTGGGTGGCGCAGTGGTTAAGAATCCACCTGACAATACAGGGGACACGGCTTTGATCCCTGGTCTGGGAAGATCCCACATGCCGTGGAGCAGCTAGGCCCGTGCGCCATAGCTACTGAGCCTGTGCTCTAGAGCCTGCATGCCACAACTACTGAAGCCCACGAGCCACAACTACTGAAGCCCGTGAGCCACAACTACTGAGCCCATGTGCTGCAACTACTGAAGCCCGAGTGCCTAGATCCCATGCTCTGCAACAAGAGAAGCCACCTCAATGAGAAGCCTGTGCACGGCAACCAAGAGTAGCCCCTGCTCACCGCAACTAGAGAAAGTCCCCATGCAGCAACGAAGACCCAACGCAGCCAATAAATAAATTTTAAAGAAAAGACCCCTCACTTCCAATGCAGGGGATGCGGGTTCCTTCCCTGGTCGGGGAACTAAGATCCCACAGGCTGTGTGGCCAAAAAATAAATTAAATTAAATTAAAAAACCCCCCCTCTGACTTAAAGTTTACATTTAACTTTAAATATTCATGTCAACTTTGGAATTTTATTCTTGCCTGATACTATGAAATATGAAACTTTAATCGACGACAAGTTCCTAATTTTTGCTGTTCAGCCACTTTTCTGGATCTTGCTCTCTGATCCCATACATTCCAGAGTGTTCACTGGATTTGTAATAAACTTCCAAGATGAAGGGGAATTTCTTGCTCGTGTTTTGCCTGAAATCTTGCCTTGTGTTCATCTTTTTAAAAAAAATATGCTCCAAAAAATGTCTACAAGTTCAGCTACTAAAACTCCTTTAAAGAGCTTCTTTGCCAGTGGGTCCATCCTGAGGCCCAAGGGCTGGCAGACACCACCCCTCCCACTCACTTTGATTTTTTAAAATAATATTTATTTATTTATTTGGCTGCGCTGGGTTTTCCTTGTGGCATGCAGGACCTAGTTCCCTAACCAGGGATCGAACCCGGGCCCCCCGCACTGGGAGCTCAGATTCTTAACCGCTGGACCACCAGGGAAGTCCCTCACTTTGATCTTTATAGCAGCTCTAGTGGGTTGATACTAGGATAGGCCTTCATTCCCCATGGGGAAACTGAGGCACAGAGGAGCTAACTTGTTATTGGAGGTCCAAATGCCAGGGTGGAGCAGAACCTGGATTTAAGATAGAAGCGCTAATTCCTGAGCCTCAGCTGTTGACTGCCGTGCTCTCCTTAGACTACATGTCATATGATCCATCTTCCCAGGAGGGTCAGGATCCCCCCACCCCCATGGTGGTCTGGCCGCAAGTCCTCCCCCTAGTGGGACGCATGGTTGCCCCTGCCCTACCAAGTAGGACACTACAAGATACCCAGCATCCTTAGAGCCAGGCTAGTAACACCTATCTCCTGACTAGATCAATATTGAGAAAAGTGATGGTAACTAATGATTACCACTTGTTGAATACCCTCTCTGGGCCAGGGCCTGTTTACAAGCACTTTCCGTATTAACTACACTTCCCAACAACCATGTGAGGCAGGTAATTTGATGATCCCTGATTTTAAAATGTGGCGACCCAGCCCCAGAGAGTTAAGTAACTGGCCTAAGGGCACACAGCCAGTTGGTGGAGCTGGGATGCAGACATTCCATGTAAGGTATATATGGACAATGTCATCACACACACGCACACAGAGGCACACATGCACACACACGAACCTCAAATAAAGGGCAAGGAGACCCTCGGCCTGGGCACTATTGCCATTCTGAACGGAATCGTTCCCTGCTGCGGCAGCCCGTCCCGACCTGGGCACTATTGCCATTTTGAACGGAACCGTTCCCTGCTGCGGCAGCCCGTCCCGACCTGGGCACTATTGCCATTTTGAACGGAACCTTTCCCTGCTGTGGCAGCCCGTCCCGACCTGGGCACTATTGCCATTTTGAACGGAATCGTTCCCTGCTGTGGCAGCCCGTCCCGACCTGGGCACTATTGCCATTTTGAACGGAACCTTTCCCTGCTGTGGCAGCCCGTCCCGACCTGGGCACTATTGCCATTTTGAACGGAATCGTTCCCTGCTGTGGCAGCCCGTCCCATGCACTGTAGGGTGTTGAGCAGCATCCCTGGTTTCTACCCACCAGATGCCAGCAGAACTCCTCCCCCCGCCCCCATCGTGACAACCAAAAGTGTCTCCAGATATTTCCAAATGTTTCCTGGGGGCACAGCCACCCTGGTTGAGGACCATGGTGCAGCCTCATGGAAACACGTTTCTTCTGAGGGCTGAGCGGACGCTTTAGTTCAAACCTGTACCTTCTTCCGAGACCAAAGGAAGTTACATGTGAGAAGGATGCTGGTGAGGTGGGAGGCGGGGGAGGGGCGGGGCGGTGACCCCACAAGTCTGGCTTCTGCTCTGCAGCTTCACCTCCATGACATAGCCAGAGGGCTCCTGCGTAAATGCAAAACTGATGTTATTCCCCTGCTAGAAACCCACCCAAATTTCTTGTTTCACGAAGGGCAGCGGCCCCTCTCCTTGCCGTGGCCCACGTCCACGCCCTCCCCATGTCTCACCACTCTTTTCACCTCCTTGATTCCACCTGCACCAGCCTTCCTGCTGCTCCCTGGACAGACCACATATGTTCCTACCCCAGGGCCTTTGCACGTGCTGCTCCCTCAATCTAGAGGGAGCATCGAATCCCGTCAGAGCAATCTCTCACTGATCATTTCCAAGGGTGAATATAAAATTACCCTTATTTTTAAAAAAATTATTTTATTGGACTATAGTTGATTTACAATGTTGTGTTAGTTTCAGGTGTACAGCTAACTGATTCTGTTATACTTATATATACATTCCTTTTCATATTCTTTTCCGTGATGGTTTATCCCAGGATATTGAATATAGTTCTCTGTGCTGTACAGTAGGACCTTGTTGTTTATCCATCCTATACATAGTAGTTTGCATCTGCTAATCCCAAACTCCAAATCCTTCCCTCCTCCACCTCCCTTCCCCCTTGGCAACCACAAGTCTGTTCTCTATGTCTGTGAATCTCTTTCTGTTTCATAGATAAGTTCATTTGTATCATTTTTTAAGATCCCACATATAAGTGATATCATATGATATTTATCTTTGTCTGTCTTACTTCACTTAATATGATAATCTCTAGGTCCATCCATGTCGTTGCAGATGGCATTATTTCATTCTTTTTTATGGCTGAATAGTAAAATTATCTTTATTTATTATTATTTTAAATTATTTTTTTCAGGTGTATTGAGAAATAATGGACATACATCACTGTATAAAAACTATTGGGGGGGAGGGATAAACACCTCCTAGAGTAATGGATATAAAAACAAAAATAAACAAATGGGACCTAATGAAACTTAAAAGCTTTTGCAAAGCAAAGGAAACTATAAACAAGATGAAAAGAAAACCCTCAGAATGGGAGAAAATATTTGCAAACGAATCAATGGACAAAGGATTAATCTCCAAAATATATAAACAGCTCATGCAGCTCAATATTAAAAAAAAAACAAGCAACCCAATCAAAAAATGGGCAGAAGATCTAAATAGACATTTCTCCAAAGAAGACATATTGATGGCCAAGAGGCACATGAAAAGCTGCTCAACATCACTAATTATAAGAGAAATGCAAATCAAAACCACGATGAGTTATCACCTCACATCGGTTAGAATGGGCATCATCAGAAAATCTACAAACAATAAATGCTAGAGAGGGTGTGGATAAAAGGGAACCCTCCTGCACTGTTGGTGGGAATGTAAATTGATACAGCCACTATGGAGAACAGTATGGAGGTTCCTTAAAAAACTAAAAATAGAATTACCATATGACCCGGTAATCCCACTACTGGGCATATACCCAGAGAAAACCATAATTCAAAAAGATACATGAGGGGCTTCCCTGGTGGCGCAGTGGTTGGGAGTCCGCCTGCCGATGCAAGGGACACGGGTTCGCGCCCCGGTCCGGGAGGATCCCACATGCCGCGGAACGGCTGGGCCCGTGAGCCATGGCCGCTGAGCCTGTGCGTCCGGAGCCTGTGCTCTGCAGTGGGAGAGGCCACACAGTGAGAGGCCCGCATAGAGCAAAAAAAAAAAAAAAAAAAAAGATACATGCACCCCAATGTTCATTGCAGCACCATTTACAATAGCCAGGTCATGGAAGCAACCTAAACGCCCATCAACAGACGAATGGATAAAGAAGTTGTGGTACATATATACAATGGAATATTCCTCAGCCATTAAAAGGAATGAAACTGGGTCATTTGTAGAGACGCCGATGGACCTAGAGACTGTCATACAGAATGAAGTAAGTCAGAAAGAGAAAAACAAATATTGTATATTAACGCATATATGTGGAATCTAGAAAAATGGTATAGATGAACAGGTTTGCAAGGCAGAAATAGAGACACAGATGTAGAAGAAAAAACTGTGGACACCAAAGGGGGAAAGTGGGAGGGGGGGTGGTGGTGGGATGAATTGGGAGATTGGGATTGACATATATACACTAATATGTATAAAATAGATAATTAATAAGAACCTGCTGTATAAATAACATTACATAAAAATACGTAAACATTACATAACATACATAACATTACATAAAAATAACATTATAAAAAATAAAATAACATTAAAAAGAAACTATTGGGGAAGAGGGATAAATTAGGAGTTTGGGATTAACATATACACAGTACGTATATAAAACAGATAAACAACAAGGATTTACTGAATAGCACAGGGAACTATATTCAATATCTTGTAATAAATTATAATGGAAAGAAATAAAAAAGAGTATAGATATATACATATACATGTATAACCAAATCACTTAGTTGCACACCTGAAACTAGCACAATATTGTAAATCAACTATACTTCAATTTAAAAAAGTTATCTTCACTAAGACTATTTCAATTTGAAGAAGCAGGGAGTCCATTAAAATTTAAAAAAAAAAGTTAAGGAGGGAATCACATAGGCAATAAGGTTAATATGGGGGAAAATATAGACGTGGAATGGGAAGGAGAGAAACCTGGGGCTTATCACCCCAGCCAATCCGTTCGGGCAGCCCAAGTAATCTTCCTAAAAGGCAGGTCTGAGATGCAGCTTTCCTGTTCAGAATGCTACTCTCCTCGGGGGAGGAGTAGATTGTTCACAGTGCTTATATATGATGCACAGTCTGACCCCAGGTCCCCTCTGAAGCCTTCTTCAGTTTTTTTTTTTTGGCTGTGCCATTAGGCATGTGGGATCCTGGTGCCCCTACCAGGGATGGGATCGGGGCCCCCTGCTTTGGGAGCGCGGAGTCTTAACCACTGGACCAGCAGGGAAGTCCCTCTGAAGACTTCTTGCCCATTCTCCTCCCCTTCTCATTCTGTAAATGCACCAGACATGGATGCCCACCTTTCACCTGTCCCTACGGGTCCTCTCCACGACCTGTATAGGATGTGGGAGGCCTTGGAGGTGATGCACGGGACAGTTGTCTCACTGGGAACTCGCCCCTGGATTCTCTTGGTCCCAGGCTGCCGGTCTTTTCCTTGAAGACAATAACACACCTGGGAGGGGGAAGAAAGGACACTCGTTAAGTGAGGGTAGTTCTCGTTCTGCTGACTGTGTCAAAGTTGGGCAAAATGGAGGGTCAGAAAGTGCCACTGGCCTCCCATGGTGAACTATCAACATGATGAAGATGGTAGGGGCTGCTGGGGAAAAAGGGCCGGTGTCTCCGTTTTAATTTACTTTTAATATTACTTATTTTAATTTAAAATCGAATTTCATTCATTTTTTTGAATAGATAAAAACATTCATAGATTCAAAAAGATAGGTCGTGAAAAGACTTTCCTCTGGAGGGTGTGGAGAAAAATGAACCCTCTTACACTGTTGGTGGTAATGTAAATTGGTCCAGACATTGTGGAAAACAGTATGGAATTTCCTTAAAAAACTAAAAATAGAGCTGCCATATGATCATGTAATCCCACTCCTGGGCATATATCTGGAAAAGAAGAAAACTGTAATTCAAAAAGATACATGCACCCCAATGTTCACTGCAGCACTGTTTACAATAACCAAGACATGGAAACAACCTAAATGTCCATTGACAGATGAATGGATAAAGAAGATATGGTACATATATACAATGGAATACTACTCAGCCATAAGAAGAATGAAATAATGCCATTTGAAACAACATGAATGGACCTAGAGATTATCATACTAAGTGAAGTAAGTCAAAGACAAATATCATATGATATCACTTATATGTGGAATCTAAAATGTGACACAAATGAATTTATTTACAAAACAGAAACAGACTCATAGACATAGAAAACAAAGTTATGGTTACCAAAGGGGAAAGGGGAGGGGAGGGATAAATTAGGAGTTTGGGATTAACAGATACACACTACTATATATAAAATAGATAACCAAAAATGACCTACTGTATAACACAGGGAACTACACTCAGTATCTTGTAATAACCTATAAGGGAAAAGAATAGTGTAGTATTCCATTTTATGGACTAAACCAGAAATAATTAAAACATAATGTTATTATGAATTATTATTATCCCCCATGGATGCATGCCTGGGTTGTTTCTAGTCTTTGACAAGTAAAAATCTTGATGAAATAAATAAGCTGTTTGGCAAGTGACCCTGAAGACAGCTGTGTGTAGGATGGTTTTGGGAGAGGGGAGAAGCAGTCATTTTAGAAACAAGGGTCGATTGGCAGCCTGAGGAGACCCCCTATTGTCTCCCATAGAACTTTCTGCTGAATGAAATAGCCCAGCTGGTTCCCAAGGAATCTTTGTAATTTTTGCCTTGCTCTCTATCTAAGGAAAGGAACGGTTAGTTATTCTTGGGTTCAGACCAGCGCGGTCAAGATTCTAGAATCGCCCTATCCAAACCATGAAAACACCTGAAAGCTAGCCATTGTTCTCCAAAGTACACCCCTAGATCCCATTTCCCACCCACTTTTCTCTAATTTTCCTGCTTTGTTTTTGCTCTGCATTCTGGGTGCTTGAGGTAGTGAGGTCTCAATGAAGCCCAGCTGTTCCCGCTGCCGCTGCTGATTCTTATTTTATTATTGTTCAGCCGTGCAGAGCATGGGATGCATAACACGTTTGCCCCACATCCCATGTGTTGCATTCAGTGTTTATCAATCAGATTGTGAGCATCTCAAGGGCAGGGAGTATGTCCTATATTTTCCCCTCAATGCTCAGCACGGCTCCTGGCACACAGGGAATGATGACGCTTTTAGAACCAGGCTGTACTATATCTAGTGTGTAAATCCCAAGTAATGCAGAATTTTGCTTGTGTGTAATATAGCTTCGATCTAAGTAATGCTCACATACGCCATTCTTTCCCCCTCGTTCTTTGCAACAGACAATATCAGGTGACTTCGAGGGGGTAGGCTCTGTGTGCGTTCAAAAGTCAGCTCTTTATGAAAAATAAAATAAATCAGCTTTATACAAGAGGCTTTCTCTTTAGGAAACAGATACTGAACTCTGTATGGATGAAATGGCATCATGTCTGGAATTTGCTTTGAAAATAATTCTGGTGGTTACAGCATGCTGGGGGTATGAGTTGGTCAGTGTTGAAACGATGAGTGTAACAGAAAAAATTTTGCTATTTTGTCTACTTTTGTCTATTTTCAAACCTTTCAAACTGGGCTGGGGCGGAGGGAGGAACAGGTAGAGCACAGAGGAATTTTAGGGCCATGAAAATACCATGTGTGATGCTATAATGGTGGGTATATGTCAATATACATTTGTCCAAACCCACACAATGTACAATGATACAATGAATGGTGATACAAACTATAGACTCTGGGTGATAACAATGTGTCAGTGCAAGTTCTTCTCTTGTAACCAATGGCCCATTTTGGTGGGGAAAGTCGACAATGGGGGGAGTAGGCATGTATGGGTCAGGGGGTGTATGGGAACTCTTTGCAACTTTGCTCAATTTTGCTGTGACCCTAAGACTATTCTAAAAAATTAAAGATTTTTTTAAAAGGAAATACACTGAAAACAAAAGTGTGAATAAGTGTGGCTAAACCAGTGGTTCTCAATCAGGGGTGACTTTGCCCACTAGGGGACACCTGGCAATGCCTGGAGACGTTTTTGGTTGTCACAACATGAGGGGGACGCACCGCTGGCACCTGGTGGGTAGAGACCAGGGAGGCCGCTCGACATCCTACAGTGCACGAAGCCGGCTCCCGCCACGGTAATCATCCAGCCCCACATGTCTGCAGTGCCAGGCTGAGGAGCCCTGGGCCAGACGCTGAGGCCTGCCAAGGATCTGAGCGAAGCTGTCCTTTTTTTTTTTTTTTAACATCTTTATTGGAGTATAATTGCTTTACGATGGCATGTTAGTTTCTGCTTTACAACAAAGTGAATCAGCTATACATATACATATATCCCCATATCTCTCCCCTCTTGCGTCTGCCTCCCTCCCACCCTCCCTATCCCACCCCTCTAGGTGGTCACAAAGCACAGAACTGATCTCCCTGTGCTATGCGGCTGCTTCCCACTAGCTATCAGTTTTACATTTGGTAGTGTATATATGTCCATGCCACTCTCTCACTTTGTCCCAGCTTACCCTTCCCCCTCCCCGTGTCCTCAAGTCCATTCTCTAGTAGGTCTGCGTCTTTATTTCCGTCCTGCCCCTAGGTTCTTCATGACCACTTTTTTTTTTTTTTTTTTTTTTTAGATTCCTGAATTCCATACCCCTCCTTCTCCCCGGCCTGAGTGTCCTTAGTTTTATTTTTATTTTTTAAATTCTATTGACATATAGTTGATTTACAATGTTGTGCTAATTTCTGCTGCACAGCAAAGTGACTCACTTATACACATATAGACATTCTTTTTCATATTCTTTTCCACTATGGTTTATCCCAGTATGTTGAATATAGTTCCTTGTGCTATACAGTAGGACCTTGTTGTTTATCCATCCTATGTATACTAGAGTGTATCTGCTAATCCCAAACTCCCAATCCAGACCTCCCCTGCTCTCCTCCCCCTTGGCAACCACAAGTCTGTTTTCTATGTCTGTGAGTCTGTTTCTGCTCTGTAGATAGGTTCATTTGTGTCATATTTTAGATTCAACATATAAGTGATATCATATGATATTTGTCTTTCCCTTTCTGGCTACTTCACTTAGTATGACAATCTCTAGGTCCATCCATGTTGCTGCAAATGGTATTATCTCATTCTTTTTTATGGCTGAGTAATATTCCATTGTATATATGTACCACATCGTCTTTATCCATTCCTCTGTTGATGGACATTTAGGTTGTTTCCATGTTTTGGCTATTCTGAACAGTGCTGCTATGAACATAGGGGTGCATGTATTCTTTCGAATTACAGTTTTTGTCCTTTTTAAGAAAGTAATTAGCAAGTGCTCTGGAGAGGCTGAAGGCACACCAGCACCTAAGAGAAACTTCCTCTGCAATGGAATGGAAAGAGTTGACAAGGGTAAATAGCATTTTATGATGGAATTTAATTGTTTTTAAAGCCGAACCATCTGAAATGACATCACACCAGTGCAATTGGTCCCCTATTCTTGGAAACACAGGACTCGTGGATGGGTGGGATGCACACTTTGGGGAAAAGGGACGGAAGAGGAATTAATCCTGAATTATAGCTTGGGCAGCTCGGGAAGTGGCGTCGACATTTCATGAGATGGACAAGACTGGGACACAGAGGAGGTGGTTAGGAGTTTGTTGTACTTGTGCAAACCACATACAATGAGAGAAAGAACTAGGGTGTTTGCAGTGTGGACGGAGAAAAGATCTGAGATGTTGAAAGAGTGATTCACCTCAGGTGTAAAATTTAAGAGAAAGCAGAAAACCTCAATATTCAAGGTAATATTTTATATATATATTTTTTAATTTTATTGAAGTATAGTTGATTTACAATGTTGTTTTAATTTCTGCTGTGCAACAAAGCAATTTAGTTATACATATATATATTCTTTTTCATATTTTTTCCCATTATGGTTTATCACAGGATATTGAATATAGTTCCCTGTGCCATACGGTAGGATCAGGGTAATATTTTGGTGCAATATTTTTAATTAATTAATTAATTTTTTTTTTTGTGGTACGCGGGCCTCTCACTGTTGTGGCCTCTCCCGTTGCGGAGCACAGGCTCCGGACGCGCAGGCTCAGCGGCCATGGCTCATGGGCCCAGCCGCTCCGCGGCATGTGGGATCTTCCCGGATTGGGGCACGAACCCGCGCCCCCTGCATCGGCAGGCAGACTCTCAACCACTGCGCCACCAGGGAAGCCTGATGCAATATTTTTAAAAATAAAAAATAATGCCAGAAATGCATGATGCATACAACACCAAAATATTTACTCCAGACAGGATAGGACCCTGAGCTTTGCAGGACTCACCTCACCCTAGTCTCGACCCTGTGAGATCCTGTCTTGAGTGAAAATGTTGATAGTTTGTTCATCATTGATTTTTTTCCGATGAATTTTGAAATTTTATTTATTTATTTGGCTGCGTTGGGTCTTCGTTGCTGCGCACGGGCTTTCTCTAGTTGCGGTGAGTGGGGGCTACTTTTCATGGCGGTGTATGTGCTTCTTATTGTGGTGGCTTCTCCTGTTGTGGAGCACGGGCTCTAGTCACGTGGGTTTCAATAGTTGCGGCACGTGGGCTCAGTAGTTGTGGTGCACGGGCTTAGTTGCACTGCAGCATGTGGGATCTTCCCAAACCAGGGCTCGAACCTGTGTCCCCTGCATTGGCAGGCGGATTCTTAACCACTGTGCCACCAGGGAAGTCCAATTTTGAAATTTTAAGGACACGTTGCATTAAAGTATTATCTCTCTTGATTACTGAGATGTTTGCACTCCTGTCACCCCGACACTTAAATTTTATACCCAAGCTGAGAGCCTCAGTCACTTCCCTCAGGAACCGGCCCGCATGAATGCAGACAGATGGGAAGGAGCTGTTAGAATTTTCACACACGGCCAAGTGGCCAGGGTGGACCCTCATCTCTCCAGAATCCCATGGACTTTCCACTGAGCTCAAGGCCAGGCTGAGTTCCAAGCAGGATATACATCCGTGGAACTAAGGATGGGAACGGCTCTCTTGGACCCAGCCCGGTACAGACGGCATGGTGGAGACAGCCCTTTCCAAAACACGAAAGAAAGCTTTAATACTAACCATCTGTTTGGCAAATCATTCTCACCACATTCTGTTTCTAAGCAGTTTTTCCTCTATGATTTTAGAATTGGTCTTTTCGCGACTTTATTTTGCAAAGGAAGTCGTTTTTCTGCCCTATGGACCCTTCATGGTGCCTTGAAGCCAGTGGGTGTCCGTTAAATGCTTACTGAACAAATTCCACTGATATATGAATTAGAACGAGGAGGGTTTCCATTTGTTTGAGAGTCTTGCTGTGGTGCGTGCGCGCGCGTGCGTGTGTGTGTGTGTGACATTTAACAATATGTTGCATGTGCCCTTATAAACACGTTTATAGACACATGAATGCAGGGTTTGGATATGGTGAATTCAGGTGATACGCTTGTGGCATGTGCACAGGTGCTTTGGAAATGGATCAAGTCATTTAATTCCAAGAATCCATAGGGAAAGCCCCGAATTTACCCCCACTTTACGAAGGAATAGCTTGAGGTCAGAGAGGTTCTCACGCCAGCCAGAAGGAGCACAGCTAGGCTGTGGACCAGGTGTGTGTGACACCAGGCTGGTCCCCACACTAACCGCTTTGCTCAATGGCCCCCAAATGTTCATTCTAACTCACAAACTAGAGCCTCCATCAGGGTCTGGGGGTGAGGGGACTACGGTCCCAGACCCACTGGACCACCCATCTCCACCCTGGTGCATGTTCCTTGGGCCCAGCATGTGCCAGCAGAAGGTAGTTTTCTGTTGCTGTGTCACAAATCATCACAAACTCAGCAGCTTAAAGTCCCCTGGTCAGGGATTCAGGTTAAGGTTAGCTGGGTCTTCTGCTTAGGGTCTCACCAGGCTGAAGTCAAGGTATTATCCAGGGCTGTGGTCTTGTCGGGGGCTCAGGGCCCTGTTCCAAGCACGCACACACACACACACAGACACACACACAGACACACACAGACACAAAGACACGCACACAGGCACATACAGACACACACACACACATACAGACACACGCACAGACACACAGACACAGACACACAGATACACACAGACACACACAGACACAAAGACACACACACAGGCACATACAGACACACACACATACAGACAGACACACAGACACACACAGACACAAAGACACACACACAGACACACACAGACACAAAGACACACACACAGGCACATACAGACACACACAGACACATACAGACAGACACACGCACAGACACACACACACACAGACACAGACACACAAGACACATATAGACACATGCACACAAGTACACACAGACACACACAGACACACATGCACACACACACAGCGAGACTGCCTGTTGGCAGAATTTGCTCCCTGTAGTTGTGTGGCTGAGGCCCCTGCTTCCTCTCTGGCTGTCAGTGGAGGATTGCATTGAGCTCCCAGGGGCTACACCCAGCCCCCTCCCACATGCCTCCTGTGGGAAATAACACCGCGGCAGCCGCTTCTTTCCCTTCTAGGCCACCAGGAGTGTGTCTCTCTGGTTTCCTCTGCGACCAGGTGACCAGCCCGAGGAAACACTCTGCTCAGAAAGGGCTCACCTGATTAGGTCAGGCCCCCCCGGTCATCTCCCTTCTTCTGTGGAACATAACATGACCAGGAGTGAGGTGTCACTGTATTCACAAGTCCCACCTCCACTCAGGGGAATTTCAGGGAAAGACAGGAGTGGTGGCAGTATTGTCAGTTTTACTTCACAAGGCCATGGACCACCGCTGGCCAGGGTTACAGGGGCCCACCCTGGGGGCTGGCTCCTGCCCCCTGTCTCGTTGCTGGGGTCTGGAGGGACCCTTCTCAATAATGTGATGTCATACAGGGGATTTCTTCTGAAACCAGAGAAGGAGCAGAACTGGAGCAAAAACAGCATGTGTTTTCTCTGGAGAAGACAATTTCTGTGATGCTAATCTGTTGGTTACCAATTTGTCAAAAACAGTTCATTCCCAGATTTCACGTTTGCTATTTTCGTTACTTCATTCAACAAGTACGTGTCACTTGTCCCTTCTGCTAGGTAGAATCTTGAGCGAATGTGGTACGTTTGAAGAAGTAAAAAATGTTCCAGGGCACAGAAAGGATTGCTGAGAAATGAGGCAGAAGCCTGACTCAGCACAGAGAAGTCACCTGGCCTCATGGAACTTAAACCCTCCTAGAAGGAGGAGACAGTAAGAAAATGAACAAACCAACGCTACAATTTCAGAGAGCAACTCTGGAAACGGCCCTCTGAGGCAATGATGTGGGAGCTGAGACCTGAATGATGAGAAGGAGACAGTCTGCGGAAGGACTTCCCTGGCTGAGGGCACAGCAGGTGCAAAGGCCCTGAGGTGGGTACAAGCCAGGTCACTTGGAGATCCTCAAACAATCCTATTCCAGGATATTGCCTGGAGCTGTTTTTCAGAACACAGAATGACCGTATGTTTGAAAAGATCAGTCCAGGGGGGTGAGGGTCTCTCTGCTGTCCTTTCCACCAATCAGGTGGCCTGGGTTCCTGTTTTCTGGCTCTTTCAGTGATCAGCTGTGCATTCTTGGGCAAGTCACTTAACCTCTCTGTGCTTCCATTTCATTACTCATAAAATTGGTGAAGGGATAGGAACTAAAACAACTCTGGATAAAGACAAATGATTCAGTCAGAGAACAGGTAAAAGACCTGAACAGGCTATGTGTCTATAGAAAGATGAATGGATACAGAAATTGTGGGATATAGATATGATGCAATATGACTCAGCCGTAAAAAAGGAAAGAGATCCTTCCATTTGAAACAACATGGGTGAACCCAGAGGACATTATGCTAGGTGACATAAGCCAGACACAGAAAGAAAAAAATGCACCACCTCACATATGTGGAATCTGAAAAACTCAAATCCATAGAAGCAGAGAGTAGAATGGTGGTTACCAGGGTGGGGAGGTAGGGAAATGGGGAGATGATGGTCAAAGGGGACACATTGCAGTTATGAGGGATGAGGGAGCTTGGAGATCTAGTGTCCAGCACAGTGACTGTGGTTAATAATACTGTATTGAGACATGGAAGCAACCTAAGTGTCCATCGACAGAGGAATTGATAAACAAGATGTGGTACATATATACAGTGGAATACTACTCAGCCATGAAAAAGAATGAAATAATGCCATTTACAGCAACATGGATGGACCTAGAGATTGTCATACTGAGTGAAGTAAGCCAGACAGAGAAAGACAAATATCGTACGATATCACTCACACGTGGAATCTAAAAAAATGATACAAATGACCTTATTTATAAAACAGAAACAGACTCACAGACATAGAGAACAAACTTATGGTTACCAAAGGGGAAAGATGGGACAAGGGATAAATTATGAATTTGGGAGTAACATACACACACTACTATATATAAAATAGATAAACAACAAGGACAGATGGTATAGCACAGGGAACTATATTCAACATTTTTTAATAACCTATATGGGAAAAGAATCTGAAAAAGAATATATACATATGTATGTGTGTGTGTGTATGTGTGTATTTGTGTATATATATATATATATATACATAAATATATATATATATAACTGAATCACTCTGCTGGACACCTGAAATAACACAACATTGCAAATCAACTATATTTCAATAAAAAATAAATAAAACAGAAATACTGTACTGAATACTGGACATTTGCTGAGAGAGTAGATTTCAGGAGCTCTCATCACACAAACAATGGTGACTATGTGAGAAGGTATGCTATTTAGTTTGATTGCAGTAATCATTTCACTATGAATGTGTGCATCAAATCATGTTGTACACCTTAAATATACAATTTTTTTTGGTGGCCGTGCCACATGGCTTGTGGAATCTTAGTTCCCCTACCAGGGATCGAACCCAGGCCCCCTGCAGTGGAAGCACCAAGTCTTAACCACTGGACCACCAGGGAAGTCCCTAAATATATACAATTTTTATTAAAAAAAAAAAAAATTTAAAAAGGAGACTTGTCAGACCCCAGAAAGTCTGTTCCTTTTTGTAGTAAAAGGAATCTTCGCAAGATTTTCTAAACCACTTTTCATGAACCAGTGAATATTCAAAGGAGACCTAAATTTGAAGTCTGTACCAAAGCCTATCTCTACAACACCTGCCACACTATAGAAACTTTTATGTACTTCTGTCAGTCCTCAACATCTACCTCTCTGAATTTTCATGAACTTCTGTTTCACAAGGGTCATTATTTTATATACACTGGCAGCAGCATACAATAAAATAACTAGTATTAAAAAAAAAAGGAGACTTGAACAGGTAGTTCACCAAGGAGGATCTAGGGAAACACTCTTGAAACGGGTTTGAATCACTACTCTGGGGAGGATTGAAATTCAATGCACTGAGACACCCCACAGCCACTGGAAGCTACAGGAGGATCCCTGACCATACCAAGGGCTGCAGGGATGTGGGGCAGCTGCGACTCTCACCACTGCTGGGGGGACGCAGAACGGCACATCCACTAGGAGAACGGTTTGACCGTCTCTTTTATAATTAAACGCACACTTACTTTTCCACCCAGCTTTCCCACTCTGAGCTATTTGATCTACAAAAAAGGACTAACATCGAGGAAAACGTGAATGCAATGGTTTAGAGCAGCCCTACACTCAGAATCGCCAAAAGCTGGATGGGACTCCAGTGTCCTTCACGTACAACCGGTGGCCCTTCCGCACCGTGACATGGCCCATCCCCACCATGAGATGCAGCTCGGCAACACACAGGACGGGATTTTTGCATTCGATTCATTTTAACGAGCGTAACTTCAATTCTGAAACCGGAGAAGTTTTCAAGGTGTGTGTGGACAATGCGGCTGCTCGAAAACCTCTCTCACAACCGTAGATTGTATGAAATCTTGATACACGTCAAGTGTATCTGGTCAGATTTAACTTTCAAATGGAGCAATGCCATAACTGTGAAACACACACGAGACAAACGTAGAAGAAATCAGAGGATGTAACATGTTATTTATCATTGTAATGTGGATTACGTTTTGAAGTGGTAATATTTTGATTCCTTGGGTTAGGTGAAAATGTAGGAAGTTATTTTTTTTTTTTTTTTGTGGTACGTGGGCCTCTCACTGTTGTGGCCTCTCCCGTTGCGGAGCACAGGCTCCGGACGCGCAGGCTCCGCGGCCATGGCTCACGGGCCCAGCCGCTCCGCGGCATATGGGATCTTCCTGGACCAGGGCTCGAACCCGTGTCTCCTGCATTGGCAGGCGGACTCTCAACCCCTGCACCACCAGGGAAGCCCCCAGTGGCCTCTTTATAACTCTGGGATGGTGCTGAACAGATGAAGTGAGCCTGTGTTTGTCCAGCCCCAGCTGCACATTGGTGGAAGGACTGAGGAGGGGAGGGTCAGTGGAGATGGGGGATCACGAGACACTCAAGACACCTGAGGATATAAATAGACCTTGTCTGTCGACATAAATGGGTTTTAAAGTGAGACCTGAGCTGTGCATCCAGGAGAAGCTTACTCAACCTCTCTGTGCTTCGGTTCCCTCTGAAATGCATCAAAGAGAGAAGAAACACAGTGCCTCCCTCAAGGTGATGGGACGACACCTGAAACATTGACCAGCTTCAGCTGGTTTTGCTCCCTTAAAACAGGCTGTTGACTGATCAAACCTGGAGTTACTTTACAGACAACCCTGCACGTGTGCAAGACGGGAACCCGCGTCCTCAGGTTTACCCCAGAACCAAGAATCTTCAGTCTACAGAACTCGAAGAATAGAACCGTTGCAACCAGAGCCCTTAGTGAGAGGTCCTTCAATAAGGAAAACCTGACTTCCAGTAGCTTGAGTAGCTTGTATGGACTGATTTGAGACGAAGCCAATCATCTTCCACGTTTGAAATTCCTCAAACCCCTTAAATTTCACTTCAACCCTGGACTGGGGAGACAGAAGGGGAGTCTTGCCTCCTGTCTCCTGACTGGTGGACCTCGCAGTAAAGCTCTTTCTCTTCTCAAAAGCTGGTGTCGTAGTGCTGGCTTCCGTGGGCCTCGGGCAGCCAGCTCTTGCTGGGTAGCGGTGGGGTAGTAACACGTGGCTGCATCAGGCTGTGGAGTAACGGTGTGGGTGTGCGTTTTGGCTCTTCCACTTCCCAGCTGGGTTCTTGTGCAATTTTCTTAATAGTGGTTTCCAGCGCTGTGTATTGAGGATAAAAACAGTTCCTCTCCCGTAGGCGTTGTTGGAGGATTCGATGAATTGCATGGAAGGGAACAGGGCTGATGAGTTTCTCTTTCTGTCCTGATGCTAGTGCCCCAGTTTTCATGCTCTCGACCAGGGATCAGAAAACCACCCTACAGAACCGTCCTACACTGTCGGTGGGGATGTAAATTGGTGCAGCCACTATGGAGAACAGTAGGGAGGTTCCTCGAAGAACTAAAAATAGAGTTGCCATATGATCCAGCAATCCCACGCCCAGGCATATATTCGGAGAAAACTCTAATTCGAAAAGATGCACACAAGTGTTCACTGCAGCACTATTTAGAATAGGCAAGACATGGAAGCAACCTATGTGTCCATCAACAGAAGAATGGGTAAAGAAGATGTGGTACATACATACAATGGAATATTACTCAGCCATAAAAAAGAAGGAAATAATGCCATTTGCAGCAACATGGATGGAACTAGAGATGATCATGCTAAGTGAAATAAGTCAGACAGAGAAAGACAAATATCATATGATATCACTTATATGTGGAATCTAAAAAAGTGGATACAAATGAACTTATGTACAAAGCAGAAACAGACTCACAGACATAGAGAATAGGCTTGTGGTTGCCAAGGTGGTGGGGGGTAGGGGGAAGGATGGAGTGGGAAGCTGGGATTAGCAGATGCAAACTATTATATACAGGATGGATAAACAACAAGATCCTACTGTATAGCACAGGGAACTATATTCAATATCCTGCTCTCACCATAATGGAATAGAATATGAAAAATAATGTATATATATATGTGTGTGTGTGTGTGTATATATATATATATAACTGAGTCACTTTGCTGTACACTAGAAACTAACACAACATTGTAAATCAACTATACTTCAATACAATAAATTTTAAAAAAAGAAGAAAACAACCCTCCATCTGCTCACATCTGTCTCTGCCTATGTTTGTAAACAAAGTATTATTGGAACACAGCTGTGCCTATTCCTTACAACTGTCTGTGGCTGCTTTCCCCCTGTCAATGGCAGAGCTGAGTAGTCGCCCTTTAGAGGAAAAGTTTGCCATCCCTTACTCTCAAGACAAATCCTATTGCAAGTTCCTAGGTCTCCCTGCAGAGTGTTCTGTACATACATCGGCGTCAACATATATGCTTATGTTCACACTCTTCTCTTTTCACAGACACAGAGTGTGGCTGGCATTGCATTGTTTGCCACTTTGCTTTTATCACTTAACACCGTGTCTTGGTGACGACCCTGCATTGATGCACAAAGACGTTCTGCATTCTTTTTTCTTTTTAATTAATCAATCAATCAATTTATTTATTTATTTTTGGCTGCGTTGGGTCTTCATTGCTGCATGCAGGCTTTCTCTAGTTGCAGCGAGTGGGGGCTACTCTTCGTTGCGGTGCGCGGACTTCTCATTGCAGTGGCTTCCCTTGTTGCGGAGCAGGGGCTCTAGGCCCGTGGGCTTCAGTAGTTGTGACTCGCTGGCTCTAGAGCGCAGGCTCAGTAGTTGTGGCGCACGGGCTTAGTTGCCCCGCGGCATGTGGGATCTTCCCGGACCAGGGCTCAAACGCGTTTCCCCTGCGATGACAAGAAGATTCTTAACCACTGCGCCATCAGGGAAGCCCCGTTCTGCATTCTTAACGGCCCTACAACGTTCCACTTGTGGATTCTCCATAATTTCATGAGCCGATTTCCCGACACACTTCTGTTGCGTGTCTGCTACAGAAATAATAAGGTTAACGCCCTGGTGCAGGGAACAATCTAATCACACAGATGTTATTTCACCCGAATTTTGCTCTGACTCTTGGATGAACTCAGGGAGTCGTTGCAGATTCAAGGTTGTGTGCGTTTGTGGTTTAGATTAAGTACTGATCAATGGCCTCCGGGCTGGAAGGAAAATGTGCATAAGAATTTTGTAGATGTTTGCAAATTCCTTCTCTGGGGTGTTGTCAGGGTGAGGACTTGGGATTTTGTTCTCAGTCTATTGGAGGCCACGGGAAAGATGTAAGTCCGGGTAGCGTGGTCTGATTGAGGACTCAGAACTCTCCCTCTGGCTCCTCTGGGGAGCGTGGGATGCCCAGGGGCTGCAGGGGAAGTGGGGGGCCCAGTGAGGAGGACGGTGCCACAGATTTCTGACCTGCTGCCCACACTATCAGGGGACAACTGGATGGGATTCTCACTAAATACCAAGCGCGACAGATGCATTTTATAGATTTGCATTTCTGTCGAAATTCACCTGTTGGTCTCCAAAGTCCAGATTTCATTTTGAGGTCTCTGATGTTTTTGTTTAAAGAGTTTCTAATATATATATTCTCATCTTTTATTTATTTTTTATTGAAATATAGTTGGTTTACAATGTTTTGGGTGTACAGCAAAGTGATTCAGTGATACATATATACACCTGTATATACCTAATCTTTTTCAGATTATTTTCCATTAGAGGTTATTACAAGATATTGAGTAGAGTTCCTTGTGCTATACAGTAGGTCCTTAATTTTTATTTGTTTTATATATAGTAGTGGGTTATCTGTTAATCTCAAATTCCTAATTTATCACTCCCCGCCACTCTTACCCTTTGGTAACCATATGTTTGTTCTCTAAGTCTGTGAATCTGTTTCTTCTTTGTAAATAAGTTCATTTGAATCATGTTTTTTTAGATTCCACATATAAGCAATATCATATGATATTTGTCTTTCTCGGTCTGCCTTACTTTACTTAGTATGATCATCTCTAGGTCCATCCATGTTGCTGCAAATGGCATTATTTAATTTTTTTTTAGGCTGAGTAATATTCCATTGTATATACATGCACCACATCTTCTTTATCCATTCATTTGTCGATGGACATTTAGGTTGTTTCCATGTCTTGGCCATCATAAATAGTGCTGCTATGAACATGGGGGTGCGTGTATCTTTTCAAATTAGAGTTGTCTCTGGGTATATGCCCAGGAGTGGGATTGCTGGATCATATAGTAGCTCTATTTTTAGTTTTTTAAGGAACCTCCATACTGTTTTCCATAGTGGCTGTACCAATTTACATTCCTACCAACAGTGTAGTAGGGTTCCCTTTTCTCCACATCCTCTCCAGCATTTATTATTTGTAGACTTTTTGATGGTTCTAATATGTTAAGCAATTGTTTTCCAATCGATTGTATGCACTTTTTTTCAGACTGTTTCTTGGTTTTTAAACGCAACTTAAAAAAAAAAAAGGGTGATTGTGTTAGGTTGCTAGGGCTGCCATAACAAAGTACCACATACTGGGGGTCTTAACAAACAGAAATTTATTTTCTCATAATTCTGGCAGCTCAAGATCAAGGTGTCAGAGAGACTTCCCTGGTGGTCCAGTGGCTAAGATCCCTCACACCCGATGCAGAGGGGCCGGGTTCAATCCCTTATCAGGGATCCCACATGCTGCAACTAAGAGTTTGAATGCCACAACTAAAGATCCCACACGCAGCAATGAAGATCCCGAGTGCTGCAACTAAGACCCAGCGCTGCCAAATAAATAAATAAATAAATATAAAAAAAAAAAATCAAAGTGTCAGCAGCCTTGGTTTCTTCTGAAGCCTCTCTGCTTGTAGACGGTCATGGTCATCCCTCTGTGTGTCTGTGTCCTAATCTCCTCTTTTTATAAGGACACGAGTCAGATTGGACTAAGACCCATCCTAATGACCCCATTTTAACTTAATCACCTCTTTGAAAACCTGTCTCCAAACACAGTCACATTCTGAGGTACTTGGGGTTAGGACTTCAATACATGAATCTTGGGGAGACCCCATTCAATCCATAACAATGGTTTTCCATGAATTAAAGGAAGGAAGAAGATGGAAAGACTTCTGCTTTCATGGGACACATTGGAGTGGCTAGACGATGACAGTCAACAGGAGAATAATTTAAAAAGATAATTCAGCTAGTAATAAACAGTGAAACAAATCATATGTATTCGTATAGATAGATGGATGGATAGATAACCGACAGAAGGCTAAGAGAGATTGCTGTTATATTGTGAGAGGATGTGCAGTTTTCTAACCAAGAGATTTTCTTCGTTGGACTGAGGTGAGCCTCAGGAATCTGCATTTTTACCAAGTCCACTCCCTACACAGGTGATTCTCTTGCTGTGTGTCTGCCTGTCGCCATGCAAACCCCAGAAATGCGCACAGGCTTTATAAACATTGTCAGATGTTTGCAACAAGCCAATGAGCTAGAAAAGATTATTCCCCCAATTTGAGCTGCTGCAGTAAAGGATGCCGCTAACCACTGACCCTGAATTGCATTAGTCACTCTGCAAACACATCTGGGGCACCTGGTCCCCGCTGTGAACCCCCTTCCCTGTCTGACCACAGAGCCCAGAACATCCTGCTCCCTGGGGCCCTCTCTGCCCCTTCCTCAGCCCCTCCTTTCCTCTTCTAGTTGGGGTTTCCATGGCAACTGCTGAGCCTGCCTACTCCACCTCCACCCCCACCACTTAATGAGGTTTAAAAAAAAGATAATTACTAGACCTCCATATATAACCTACTTATTTCAATAGCAGTTTTCATAATTATACTGCATATAATGGTCTCTTACCTACAGGTTTCCATGTTAGTAAATATACATCTAAAACATTTAAACATTTAAAACTAAATTTAAAATTGAATTTATTTATTTTGTATATAGCAGTGTATATCTGTTAATCCCCAACTCCTAATTTATCCCTTCCCCCTCTCCCCCTTTACCCTTTGGTAACCATAAGTTTGTTTTCTATGTCTGTGGGTCTATTTCTGTTTTGTAAATAAGTTCATTCACATCATTTTTTTAGATTCCACATATAAATGATATCATATGATATTTGTGTTTCTCTGTCTGATTTACTTCATGTAGTATGATAATAATCTCTAGGTCCATCCATGGTGCTGCAAATGGCATTATTTCATTCCTTTTTATGGCTGAGTAATATCCCATTCTTCTTTTTGCATTTCCCTTATGTTCACTTGTTAATTGTTGTAGTTTATTTTTCACTTGAGATAGTTACCTTTTTCTTTATTGATTTTAAAAAATATTTATTTATTTATTTATTTATTTATTTGGCTGTGCTGGGTCCTAGTTGCATTATGTGGGACCTTCGTTGCGTGTGGGATCTTTAGTTGTGGCAAGTGGGATCTAGTTCCCCAACCAGGGATAGAACCTGGGCCCCACCCCCTGAATTGGGAACTCAGAGTCTTAACTGCTGGACCACCGGGGAAGTCCCACCTTTTTCTTTTATTGCTTCTTTCGGGTTCTTTATATATTAAGGCAATTCATCGCTTGTTTTCAGTATGGCTTACAATGGATATTTCGATTATGTTCATTACTTTAAGTCACTCCTTGGTTTATTTTTCCCAAGGAGTAATACTTTGTTGTTGTTTTTGTTTGTTTCCTTGTTTATTTTAGTAATCATAGCATCTGCCTTTATTTCGAATTATTTTGGTGTGTGCTGAAACTCTGGCCTCTAACTGAACTTTATATCAGTGGCTAAAGTTTCTGGATGCTCTTGCTTGGGTTATTTTTAACTTTTAAGAAAGGTGACCATTTGCATGCTAATAGGAGAGAAAGATTAGAGACAAATATACCTCCCACACCTGCTCACTTTTTCTTCCTCTTTCTCTCTTCCCACCTCCTCCCATTAACAATTTTCTTGTGTCCTTCCAGAGCTATTCTTTGAGTATGTGTGTTTATTGCTAACCTCAATTCTTTTTTCTTGTTGAAGCAAATAATAGCACTTTCGCGGTAACAGTTCAGGCCTGGATTTTACACTTAATTTTGGAGATCATTCTTCAGGTCAGGAGAGTGCTGGTTTCCGTGGCAACGACCTGAGCCTGCCTTCATCAGCTGCAGCTGTGATAGCTCTAGGAGGGACTATGGATGCTGGGATAAGGGACCCCAAAGTTGGCCCGACTCGGTGTCCAAAGGGGAGGAACGGACTTGAGACTTCAATCAGTGGCTCAGGACTGTGTTATTCTCATGCAGGTCAAACCGTGCCTTTGGAGAACAGTTTCACAGGAGGATAAAACCAGAGTGTGTTTGGCCTCTCCTAGCAGCTGTACCAGCATCTGGGGCACGACAACCAACTCTTCTCACCGGTCACTAATCTACTCCTTCACTCTCTCACTCATTATACAAATCTTGATTAATATCTTCTTTTTCTTTTAATAAATTTATTTTATTTATTTATTTTTTGGGGCATTGGGTCTTTGTTCCTGCACGCGGGCTTTCTCTAGCTGTGGCGAGTGGGGACTACTCTTCGTTGCAATGCGTGGGCTTCTCGTTGCGGTGGCTTCTCTTGTTGCAGAGCACAGGCTCTAGGCACGGGCTTCAGTAGTTGTGGCTCGCGGGCTCTAGAGCACAGGCTCAGTAGTTGTGGCACACAGGCTTAGTTACTCCACGGCATGTGGGATCTTCCCGGACCAGGGCTCAAACCCGTGTCCCCTGCATTGGCAGGCGGGTTCTTAACCACTGCACCACCAGAGAAGCCCCTGATTAATATCTTCTTAATATTAATTAATTATGGGCTATTCACTCTTCTGTGTCCCAGGAACAAAACTGTGAGTGACCCCTTATTCGCAGTAGCCAAAAGGTGGAAGGAACACCAGTGTCCATCAAGGGACGAACAGATAAACAAAATGCATATATACACATCGTGGAACATTATTGGGCCTTAACAAGGAAGGAAATTCTGACACACGCAACAGCGTGGATGAACCTTGAGGACATTATGCTCAGTGAAATAAGCCAGTCATAAAAGGACAGATATTGTATGATTCCAATTTTATGAGGTCCCTAGAAGAGTCAAATTCATAGGGACAGAAAATAGCATGATGATTGCCAGGGGCTGGTGGAGGGGGAACGGGGAGTTAGTGTTTAATGGGGACAGAATATCAGTTTGGGAAGATGAAAAGAGTTACGGAGACGGATGGCGTTGATGTTTGCACAACAACGTGAAGGTACTTAACTGCCACTGAACTGTACACTTAAAATGGTTGAGGGCAGATTTTACTTCATGTGTATTTCACCACAATTAAGATTTTTTAGGAAGAGAGAGGCAGAGCAAGAAACTTGAATCCCTACAATGATGGAGAAAAAAACCCCCAACAGTTTCATTCGCCATAAATGGGAGGGAAGAGGGAGGTGTGCAGGAGTGGGGAAAAAAAGAAAGAAAACAAAACAAGGATTACCAAAATTTTAACAAATAAAAGGATTGCTGTTTTACAAACCAAAGTCAACAATGGCTTACTCAGGCAGTGAAACTAAGAAGAACAGCAAAGAAACTATTATTATAAAAGCCGGGATGGTGTTTATCTCCGGAGTGGGGTTTGGGAGGGGGTGGTTCCTGGGGAGCCAGGACTCCTTTATTACCTGGGAAATAGTTACAATCCTGTGTTAACCTGTGCAAATGAGCTCCAGGTGCTTTTTTTTCTGTATTTTGTACCTCGCAGTGAAAAGCATTATGGAAACTTTTAAAAATGTGTGAGCAATCGCTTGCTGTAAGAAAATATAATCCCATGACACACGAAAGAAAAAGAAAAAGGTGAATATTTGTCTTGTTTAAAAGCTGGAGAGACCTTGCTTTGTGGCACCTTTTGAGGCTGTGCCCTGCAGAGAATCACGACTCAGAAATGATGACTCATTTTCCAAATTATATGAATAATGCAAAAATGCGGAGATGGGCTGAGGTTGGAAATTTGCAAGTGAAAAGGGCTCTTAACAGTTCTGTAGAAATGTCTTTTTGTGCTGGGTTTTGAGACGTGACATTTATTGCTTAAATGTCAACCTCTTAGCCCAGAATGGAGCAGTTAAAACAGCCATTAGCGGGATGGAAAATTCGTGCCACCTCCGCAACCCAGGAGAGAGGCTGACGGGAACAGCACACGACGTTTTCAACAACTGCTTTATCAAATATTATATTTTCTTCTCAGTATACTGATTAAGCTCTCCTTTTTTTAAATTTAATTTTTATTTTATATTGGATTAGAGTGGACTTACAATGTTCTGTTTGTTTCAGGTGTCCAGCAAAGTGATTCATTATACATATATACGTATCTATTCTTTTACACATTCTTTTTCCATATAGGTTACTACAAAACATTGAGTATAGTTCCTTGTGCGATACAGTAGGTCCTTGTTGGTTATCTATTTTATATATAGTAGTGTGTATATGTTAATCCCAACCTCCTAATTTATCCCTCTGCACCCTTTCTTCTTTGGTAACCGTAAGTTTGTTTTCGAAGTTTGCGAGTCTGTTTCTGTTTTGTAAATAAGTTCATTCGTACCATTTTTCTTTAGATTCCACATATAAGTGATATCATATAATATTTGTCTTTGTCTGACTTACTTCACTTAGTATGATAACCTCTAGGTCCATCCATTTGCTGCAAATGGCATTATTTCACTCCTTTTTATGGCTGAGTAACATTCCATTGTACATACGTACCACATCTTTACCCATTCCTCTGTTGATGGACACTCTGGTTGCTTCCATCTCATTTATTTATTTATATAGTTTCATTTACTTTTTTTTTTTTTTTTTTTTGCGGTACGTGGGCCTCTCACTGCTGTGGCCTCTCCCGTTGCGGAGCACAGGCTCCGGACGCACAGGATCAGCGGCCATGGCTCACGGGCCCAGCCACTCCATGGCATGTGGGATCTTCCCGGACTGGGGCACAAACCTGTGTCCCCTGCATCGGCAGGCAGACTCTCAACCACTGCGCCACCAGGGAAGCCCTATATATTTTAATTTACTTTTTAAAAACCGTTCAGAATCAGGGTGACATAGGCCATATTATTATTATTATTAACAGTTTGGAGATGGACTATAAGCAGGAATCCAGACACATTTGGGAATTCCTGAGACGACTCAGGCTGATGTTGTCAAATGCACAGAGCGTGGGGGTTCTGCTCTGTCCAGATGCACTGAGACCTGGATGCCTCAGGCAAGCATCTCCCCGCACAGCCAAGCCCAGCCCTAGATGGTCACTGACAAGTGTATTCACATCAGCAGAATTTGTAACAAGAGAATGGACACACTCTAAATGCCAACCCACTTAAATAAATTGTTCTGCATTAATCTGTGGAATACTATACAACCATGAAAAAGGATGAAGCACCTCTCTGTGCACTGCTGTAGACCAATCATTAAGATGCATCATTGTGTGGAAAAAAAAGTATAACACAAAACTTGACAGAGCATCACGTTTTGTGTTAATATGGGAAAAACAGAAAACATACTTGTTCTGCATACATAGAATCTTTGTGACGATACAGGAAAAGTCTGGTAACCTTGGTTGCCTCAAAAGAAGGGGATTCAGTAGTTGGGGAATGGAGGATGGAAGGGAACTTTGCAATAATTATCCTCTTACATCATTTGAGTTTCCTATTTTGTGAATGTATTAACGAAGTTTTGAAATCAGATAGTTTAAATACCCCACCTTTGTTCCTTTTTGTTTTTCTTAAGGATTTTTTTTTGCCAGTTCTAGATCCTTTGTTATTCTATATAAAATTTATTTATTTTTAAATGAAGTGTAGTTGATTTACAATGTTGTGTTCATTTCACATGTACAGCAAAGTGATTCAGTTTTTTATATATGTGTATACATATATATATACTTATATATGTGTGTATTATATATATATATATATATACATGTGTATATATATATATACACGTATATTCTTTTTCAGATCCTTTTCCATGATAGGTTATTACAATATATTGAATATAGTTCCCTGTGCTATACGGTAGGTCCTTGTTGTTTATCTATTTTATATATAGTCGTGTATATCTATTAATCCCAAACTACTAATTTATTCCTCCCCCAACACCATAATCTCATATAAACTTTAGAATCAATGTGTCAGTTCTTACAAAAAATGGCACTGGGATTGTTAGACCAACTCTGGGGAAACAGCCAACCTAACATTACCAAGAGTTTTGATCTCTGAGCATCATACATTTCTTCATCTATTTGAGTCTTATTTAATCTCTCTTAGAAATGTTATCTTCTGTTACATTTACCCTAGGTAGTGCATATTTTTGGATCTTAATGAAATCGTTATTTAAACATTTTCATTTTCCAATTGTTTCTTGACCGCCTTCTAAATTTTGTTTACATTTTTCCATGACTTAAAACTTTAAATAATTTTATCGTATTTGTTAATCTTTTTCTTTCCTTCCCGACTCTGTTATAATAGTTTGGAGAGCCTTAGTGCACACATCAAATACAAGTTAACCTCTAGCCCAGCTCGTAAAATAGACCTCTTATTTAATATCATGCAAATCGTTGTCTCTTGGTTCTTGAATGATTCATTTCGAAGAGAACACAAAAGCACTCATCAGACAGAACAAAAAGAAATCTCTCTTCCGCCTCTCACTGTTTTTCCTTTCACCTCTCCCTTCTCCGGTGGCAATTTCCATAACACCAACTTCTTCTGTATCATCCAGTGCCAAGTTTTACATACACTTTTTTTTACAGAATTATTATGCATCTGTTAACTATGCATCATTATATCCTCATGTGTTGTTATGCATACATTTATCTGCACATCACACAAAATGACAGTATATACTCTGAGACATGTGTCCCTCGTGTGACAATACATCTTGGGCATGGTTCCCTGTCAGTAGGTAAGAGCTTCTTTATTTTCTTTTGATTGTAGCAGGATCGTACACAGTGTGAAGACACCAAGGTTGATTTAAGCTGTTCTCCCACGGACAGTGAGTTGTTTCTGTTCTTTTCCCTGGCTCCCGAAAAGCCACAGAAAAGAAACTTGTCTGCATTGTATTTGGCATATGTTCAGGTTTGCCTGAAGGATACATTCTAGAAGTAACCTTGTTGGTTCAAAGGACATGTGCACATTTGAGATAACCTTTGACACATCTTATATTCACTCGAAGCACGTATGCTGGGCATCAGCAATGATCTGGCATCCTTTGGGTCCTGGGAAGGCAGAGGTGAACCAGAGAGGCAAGAATCTCAAGACTCAGGGGCTGATGCTCTGACCCAGACACCGATGATAAACCAGTGAGCAAATGAATAAACCGGATGAGCTCAGTCACAAAAACAACAGCTCAGACAAAAACAACAAACTGCGGTAAAGAGAAGGAGAACAGAGAGGGGAGGGGTAGGAGGTCACTTGAGCCACAGACCTTCTGTTTCCTTGGGTCTCCTGCATTTTGAACCAGCCCGCATGCTGATTCTGATGGGGATGGTCTCCAGGAAAACTACTGAAAATAGTCTTTTAAAAATTATTTTTTTATTGGAGTATAGTTGATTTACAATGTTGTGTTAAGTTCTGCTGTACAGCAAAGTGATTCAGCTATACATATACATATATCCACTCTTTATTAGATTCTTTTCCCATATAGGTCATTACGGAGTATTGAGTAGAGTTCCCTGTGTTATACAGTAGGTCCTTGTTAGTTAGTGTGTATATGTCAATCCCAATCTCCCAATTTATCCCTCCCCTCCTTCCCCCCACACCCCGTGACCATAAGTTTGTTTTCTACATCTGTGACTCTATTTCTGTTTTGTAGATGAGTTGAGTTCATTTGTACCATTTTTTAGATTCCACCTATAGGTGATATTATCTAATATTTGTCTTTCTCTGTCTGACTAACTTTACTCAGCATGACAATCTCTAGGTCCATCCGTGTCTGAAAACAGTCTTTAAAATATCGGTTGCACTCTGCCACAATGAAAGATTTCCCCCTTTTCCCTTGTTTACTTCACATACGCACAGATCAATGTTATTTGATTCAGAAAATGAATGATGTGTGTGAATTCATTCTGTGATGAAAATTAGAGGGAAAAATTAAAGGGATGAGCTGGCTATCTTCAAGGATGTAGCATTATGGTGAAGGGGGAAGGAAAGCTCCAATTTCAGGACACAGAAGGACTCAAGATAGGAGATAGAATAACCAAGAAGGGGACTTTCCAGTGGCGCAGTGGGTAAGACTCCGTGCTCCCAATGCAGGGGGCCCGGGTTCGATCCCTGGTCAGGGAACTCTATCCCACATGCATGCCGCAACTGAGGAGCCCGTGAGCCACAATTAAAACCTGGTACAACCAAATAAATAATAAAATAAATAAATATTTAAAAAAAAGAACCACCAAGAAGTAAGATCAATTCAGCAAACCACAGAAGAAAACCAATAGCTTTCTGAACCCAGAAGGAACAGAAATCTGGCAGGTTGTACATTGATTGACTTAGAGCCCAATCTCACACAAATACCGTGGAAAGTTCAAGGCAGTGGGTCAGAGTGGGGGCAGGTTATTTAACCAGAAAAACCTCGTGCTTAGGTTATGAGGTAACTGAAGCAAGATTCCTATGTGAGAGATGTCCTTCAAAGATGTTTATCTCCTAACAGCAGCGATTCCATCAGAGGAAAATTTCTGGCGGAGAAAACTGTCCACTTCTGAGTAATCTAGTGAAACCATGGATGTTAGGTAAATGTGCCGGCTGAGGGCAGAGTTTCGAGGATGGCGACAGAGTGGGGACGGCATAAAGGCTGCTCTGTGCATGGAGAGGGTGAGACGCGTCTGGATTTCAAGCAGGGAGATGCTATGGAGATAGGGAAGACTAGGGATAGAGGATGCACCTGAGACTAAAGGGGGTTGCCATGGAGACAGAGAGCCTCCGCTGATGGATGTCAATGAGCTATACATGATCTGGGATGGCAAAGCTTCCAAATAAGACCAGACTTCTGGGGCTGAAATTCCTTCCTTGAGTAGAAACCACACCAAGTGTGTACCCAGGGGACCTTGGCTCGTACTGTGACGTAAAACTCCCCAAATTCATGATCAATGCTTATTGGGGGCCCAGTCCATATATGTATATAACTTGCCATTTAATGAACAGGAAAAGGAGATGGGTTTTTCCGAAACGGCACAATATGCTCATTATTCAAGAGATGCCCTTTTCCAAACGGTGGGGAAAAAAAAAAAAAAAAGGTGTTCGAGTCCATTAAGATTGTTTTGCTGATTGTTTCCATGGATACTGCTGGCTACAATTATTCTTGGATTTTTCAAAGGCTGAAAATCTGTTCTTTCGTTTTCTAATGTAACGGTTTTGAGTCCCTGATGTGGATGACAATGCCTGGGACATAATTAGTGATCCATAAACCCCCTTCACTCTGATTTCCTGAAAAAGATCCCCTAAATCTTTAATGGGGATAAATGAAAAGTATAAATGAAAAGTATAAAACAATGGGGGGGGCAGGGAGTCTCGTTTTTCTTATTTTGTAACTTCATGTAGAAATATATATAAACACACGGTAATAATAATATTATCTGGGGTTTTTTTGGCCGCACTGCAAGGCTTGCGGGATCTTAGCTCCCCAACCAGGGACAGAACCCAGCCCCCCGCAGTGAAGGTGCTGAGTCCTAACCACTGGACCGCCGGGGAAGTCCTTCTGCTTTCTTTTCTTGCAACAGTATGGCATGAAAGTCAAGAAGGTAAAGCAAATGAAGCCTCAAGATATATTCCTTTTTTCAAAATTTTTAAATTAATTTTTTTATTGGAGTATAGTTGATGTACAATGTTGTGATAGTTTCAGGTGTACAGCAAAGTGAATCTATTATATGTATACATATATTCATTCTTTTTTAGATACTTTTCCCATATAGGTTATTATAGAGTATTGAGCAGAGTTCCCTGTGCTATACAGTAGGTCCTTATTAGTTATCTATTGTATGTATAGTACTGTGTGTATGTCAACCCAGTCTCCCAATTTATCCCTCCACCCCCCCTTTCCCCCTTGGTAACCATAAGTTTGTTTTCTACATCTGTGACTGTTTCTGTTTCATAAATAGGTTCATTTGTACCATTTTTTTTTAGATTTCACATATAAGCAATATCACATATTTGTTTTTCTCTGTCTGACTTCACTCAGTATGACAATCTCTAGGTTCAACCATGTCACTGCAAAATCAAGATATATTCTTAACCTCCTACATCTTGCAAAATGTTGCCTCCCCCAAGTTCCCCTAAAGAGGAAATTCTCTGGCCCACGTTGCCCATAGGACCCCATCTTCCCCTTTGTCACATGAACTTTGGGATCTGTGGGGGCTGTGGGCTGGACACTGTCATGATCAGGTGGCCCTTGAGAAAGGCTCGTCACCAACCTTGTTTATGGTGGGTCCCTCCCTGCCCTTACTGCACCCGGCACTTACATTTTCAAATCGTATGTGGCATATTCATTAATCTACTTTTTATGCCGATGGTTTTGGGTCATGTTTAACATGACCTCTTGCGCCCTTTGATTATAAAGACATTCATCATCTTTTCCTGGGGTTAATGCATTAGTTTTCAATTGTTGGGTCACAATAACCACAAACTTAGTGGCTGAAAACAGCAATCATTTCTGTGGGTTAGGGATGCAGGCATGGATAGACTGGGTCCTCTGCTCAGAGTTTCAAGAGGCTCAAGAGGCTGTGATTGGGACTTCCCTGGTGGTCCAGTGGTAAAAAATCCGCCTTCCAATGCAGGGGACAAGGGTTCGAGCCCTGGTTTGGGAAGATCTCATCACATGCCGCGGAGCAACTAAGCCCTTGAGCCACAACTACTGAAGCCCACGTGCCACAACTACTGAAGCCCCCGTGCCTAGAGCCCGTGCTCCGCAACAAGAGAAGCCACCACAATGAGAAGCCCGCGCACCTCAACAAAGAGTAACCCCTGCTCACTGCAACTAGAGAAAGCCCATGTGCAGCAACGAAGACCCAACACAACCAAAAATAAATAAATAAAATAAATAAATTTATATATAAAAAGAAAGATCCCACGTGCCGGGGGGCAACTAAGCCCACATGCTACAACTACTGAGCTCTCGTGCCTCAACGAGAGAGCCTGAGTGATGCAAACTACAGAGCCCATGTGCCACAACTAGAGAAGAGAAAACCCGCACGCCACAACTAGAAAGAAGCCCACACGCTGTAATGAAGAGCCTGTGCACGGCAATGAAAGATCCCTCATGCCTCAACTAAAACCCAATGCAGCCATAAAAATTAAGTAAGTAAATAAATATTTAAAAAATTAAAAATGAAGCTATAATAAAATAAAATTAAAAATAAAAAAAGAGGCTGTGCTCAAGGCGGCAGCTGCGCAGTGTTCATCAGAACCGGAGGCTCTGATGGGGAAGGATTTGATTCTAAACTCACTCAGGTTGTTGGTGGAGTCTGTTTCCCTGGGACTGTAGGGCTGAGGGCCCAGCTTCTCGCTGGCTGTCAACTGGAGACCACTTGTGGATCCTTTGCCATTTGAGTTTCTCCCAACATGGCCAGTTTATGAGCAGTAAAGAGAATCTAGAGCCAGTGTGCTGGCCAGATAGAGTCTTACATAATGTGACATTATCATGGGAGTGACATTTTGTCATCTTTGCCATGTCCCACTGGTTAGAAGCAGATCACAAGTCCCATCTGCACTCATCGGGAAGGGACATGAACACCAGGAGGTGGAGACCTTGGGGGTCCTTAGAATCTATTCAGTAAAAGAAGCCAGGGCCCCTCTCTCCCACCCTAAATACTGTTCTTCCACACACCTCACAAGAGTGGGGAATAGGGGGTTTCATCCAGTCCTGAATGGGAAAGAAGATTTAGATGGAAGAAACATTCTGACATCAGTCCGTGGTGCCCAAGGAGATGCAGTCAGAATGTCCTGTTGCCAAATGGTTCATGCAGCTTAATATAAAAAAACCCCAAACAACCCAATCGAAAAATGAGCAGAAGACCTAAATAGGCATTTCTCCAAAGAAGACATACAGATGGCCAATAGGCACATGAAAAGATGCTCAACATCACTAATTATTAGAGAAATGCAAATCAAAACTACAATGAGGTATCACCTCACACCAGTCAGAATGGCCACCATCAAAAAGTCTACAGATAATAAATGCTGGAGAGGGTGTGGAGAAAAGGGAACCCTCCTACACGGTTGGTGGGAATGTAAATTGGTGCAGCCACTATGGAAAACAGTATGGGGGTTCCTCACAAAAGTAAAAATAGAACTACCATATGATCCAGCAAGCCCATTCCTGGGCATATATCTGGAAAAGATGAAAGCTCTAACTTGAAAAGATACATGCACCCCAATGTTCATAGCAGCATATTTACAGTCGCTAAGACATGGAAGCAACCTAAGTGTCCATCAACAGATGAATGGATAAAATAGATGTGGTACATATATACAATGGAATATTACTCAGCCATAAAAAAGAATGAAATAATGCCATTTGCAGCAACATGGATGCAACTAGAGATTATCATACAAAGTGAAGTAAGTCAGACAGAGACAAATATCATATGATATCACTTATATGTGAAATCTAAAAGAATGATACTTATTTACAAAATGAACTTAGTTACAGAACAGACCTTATGAACTTATTTACAAAACAGAAATAGACTCACAGACATAGAAAACAAACTTATGGTTACCAAAGGGGAAAGGTGTGGGGGGGGGAGGGATAAATTAGGAGTTTGAGATTAACAGATACACACTACTATATGTAAAATAGATAACCAACAAGGACCTACTGTATAGCACAGGGAACTATATTCAATATTTTGTAATAAACTATAATGGAAAATAATCTGAAAAAGAAAAAATATGAATCAGAAAAGAATTTGAAAAAGAAAAAAATACAAAAAAAATATGTATATCTGAATCACTTTGCTGTACACCTGGAACTAACACAACATTGTAAATCGACGATCACATCCTGTCACCTGTCACTCAGGCAAAAGCTGAGCTTGACGACCCACCATGGAATTTCCCAGAGTGATGAGCAGGGACCTAGGAAGAGGGTGGCTTCTTGGGAACCACCCAATGTGGCCAGTGATGCAGGACTGTTTGTTTTCAGGCCGCCCAGACACTTAAATTGCCGCTGTCTGCTTTGCAGATTATGTCCCTAGATGCCGTCGATAGCCGGTGTTTCCCAATTTCCCGATGCTGGCTGTCTTTTCTCCTCACAGTCTGACATAATAGACGCCTGGCCTGTGTGCCTTCGAGGGGGTCCAGGTCTTGGGTGAGCACATTTCACATTTCGATGCTGTGATACGAACTTGTTTTCAGACATGCTTGTGGAAGGAAATTCCAAACCAGAGCATGGGTTTTCTCAAAGTTGGCACCTCTGACATCTTGAGCTGTCCGGGGATGTGTAGCAGCAGCATCTCTGGTCTCCCCTGCAAATGGATGCCAACAGCACACCCTCCTCCCTGTGTGACAAGGGAAAACATCTCCACACACTGCAAGTGTCCCATGGGGGAAAAAAATCACCCCAGGCTGGGAACCACGGGGATCATACATGAAACAAGCAGTGACGCAAATTTCACTTTTATTACTTTCCAATCTCACCCAATAATACAGGAGGGACCCCAGGCCCAGGGCATGGGGCACAGGCAGCTGAGCTCTTCAGGAACAGGGGAAACAGTCAGAGAGGACCTGGGCAGGGCTGTTCCAGGCAGAGGGAACCGCCAGTGCGAAGCAGAGCCAGCTTCCTCTTTGTAAGATCACAGAGAGGCCAGACTGAGGGAGGGAGAGGAGGGCAGGCGGCTGAAGACCCTGCAACCAGGCCCACATCGGGGGTCCGTGTGCTGGGGATTTAATGCTCTGAGGTCACCATCATGAAATTCCTTTTTGTTTGTTTGTTTTGTTTTTGTTTGTGTGTTTTTGGCCACATGGCTTGTGGGGTCTTAGTTCCCTGACCAGGGATTGAACCCAGGCCCACAGCGGTGAGAGCACAGAGTCCTAACCACTGGACCACCAGGGAATTCCTCTTCTTTTTCTCTTGAGGAAATTGTTAATTTGATCTTTGAAGTTGAGTTTTGGAAGTGAAGTCCCACAGGACAGGGATCTGTGTCCGGGGCTGGGAGTCCTGCCCTCCACTTAGTCCTGCATCCCTGGGGCAGGTTCTGGGCAGTTCAGAAACCCTCCCCTCCGGGAACCCTTGCTGCCCTCTGCCCCCGCAGGATGGGGGTTCAGGGCACAAGCCTGGGGAGGGTTAGGGTCAGGCGGGCCCCAGCCCCCGTGAGGGTCTGCGCTCGCCCCCCAGCAACCCCATGTGGCCGAGGGAGCGTGACACTGAATGGCAAACAAAAAACACCATTGACAGGTTGAGGGAAAGACTGCGGAAGAAAGGAAAGAGCCTTTTCCTGCTTTTTTGAACCAGAGGCCTGCATTTTCCTTTTGCACTGGACCCTGCAAGTTATGCAGCCGGTCCTGGCTGGAGGGGTCAGCCCAGGCCAGGTGGCCGAGACCCCGTGTGGGCCGTGCGAGGGGAGAGCATTTAATTGTGGGAATTATCACGTACACGGGGGAAGATGCTATTTAATATGTTGTATTCGCTTTCAAGGGGAAAGGAGCCATTGAGGGAAGGGAAGGAGTAGACCATTAGGAGGAGGTGGCGACTGGGCTGGGGGGTGGCAGAGCGCAGGGCCAGCGGTGGACTCAGAGAGATGGAAGGCAGGGGTGGAAATGGTCAAGAAGAGACAGAGGGAGGGGCCTTCCTGCTGCATCTCCTGCTGCCTGAGGGGAAGCAGATGTGGAGTTTGACCTTGGCCCCAGGACCTCTGAGCCCACTCCCCAAGGCAGCAATCCCCCTGGAGTGAGCCCTGGTCCTGCACCCAAGGCCCAGCTGGGAGCCCCACGAGAGACACAGCCTCCAACCAGGGAAGAGGGTGGTTCTCATTGCAACCGCAAGCCTCGTTCAGAGATCCGGAGGTGCCCACCTCCTGACCGTGGTTGTCGTTTAAGTAACAGTGTCTGTGCGGCTGCATGCACTCTTTGGTCCGGTCCATCACGGTGGATACTGCTGGTAGGATACTTCTGAGCTGCTGACTAAGACAGGCAGACACAGAGTGAGGAGCAGACCATCTCTAAGATGCACGTGGTGTGTACACTGAGTGCCCCACGGGTCCATGGGGAGAGACCCCCTGTAATCGCGTGGCATCTCTGCTCTGTGTACACACAAAGGCATACCTCCTGACACACCAAGGATGCCAGACCTGGGAGCCCGAGGGCCCAGACATGGGCAGCTGTGACTTGGGGGCTCCAAGAGAGGCTCAGCCCAGAGAAAACACCCCATAATGTAGCTCCATCCCAGAACCAGCAAGTCTTGGAATCTGGGCCATGGAGGATCTGCCTCCTGTCCCTTGCACCCCATATTCATGTGTGAGTGGGGATAGCCATAGGGCGCCTGATCCTGCCCTTGGCCACACTGCTCGTGTGGGCCTTGATGAGAGACAGTTGCAGGCGGATGGAACAGGAAGGGCAAAGGCCCGGGGCAGGAGCAAAGCTGAGGATTCACGAATCAGAGGAAGGGGTCCAGAGCAGGTTGGGGTGCGGGAGATGCGGAAGCCTGTGCTGGGCAGATTATTCCCAGCCTTGCCTCCGTGGGGACACTTTGTTCACTGCGGTAGCAGAAGGGAACTCCTGGATATCATATGCGTTGCTTATTTTATTGTCAGCTGGCATCCAGAGGCAGGTCTGTACCGACTGCTGGCAATAAGCATCAGAATTGCATTGCAGGCCCCAGGCTCCCTGGCTAGCTCTGAGGCCCTCAGTGTCTTATTTTACTTTTTAAATTAATACTCAGTAAAATGGATCCTTTTTTCTCTCCTACACTGTTGGTGGGACTGTAAATTGGTGCAGCCACTATGCAGAACAGTATGGAGGTTCCTTAAAAAACTAAAAAAAGAGTTGGCATATGATCCAGCAATCCCACTCCTGGGCATATATCCTGACAAAACCATCATTCGAAAAGACACATGCACCCCTGTGTTCACTACAGCACTATTTACAATAGCCAGGACATGGAAGCAACCTAAACATCCATTAACAGAGGAATGGATAAAGAAGATGTGGTATCCATATACAATGGAATACTACTCGGCCATAAAAAAGAATGAAATAATGCCATTTGCAGCAACACAGATGGACGTAGAGATGATCATACTAAGTGAGGTAAGTCAGAGAAAGACAAATATCATATGATATCACTCATATATGGAATCTAATTTTTAAAAAATGAACTTATTTACAAAACAGAAACAGACTCACAGACATAGAAAACAAACTTATGGTTACCAAAGGGGAAGTGGGGGAGGGATAAATTATGAGATTGGGATTAACATACACACACTACTATATATAAAATAGATAATCAACAAGGACTTACTGCATAGAACAAGGAACTATATTCAATATTTTGTAATAACCTATAAGGGAAAAGAATCTAAAAAAGAATATATATATATATATATATATACATATAAATATATAAACACATGTATATATGTATAACTGAATCACTTTGCTGTACACCTGAAATTAACACAACATTGTAAATCAACTCTGCTTCAATTAAAAAAAGGAAAAAATGGACTTTTTTTGGTGTACAGTTCTGTGAGTTTTAACCCAGCCATAGATTCATGTAACCACCGGCACAGCCAAGGTATAGAACAGTCCCATCTCTCCCCAAGTCCCCTCGTGGCACCCCTTTTAGTTACACCTCTCCCACACCCCACTGATCTCTTCTACATCCCTATAGTTTTGTCTTTTCAAGATCATCATGGAAATGGAAGCAGACAGTGTGTAGCCCTCTGCGTCTGGCTCCTTTTCACTCAGCATAACCCCCTGGAAATTATTCCAATAGTTGGATGATTCCAACAGTCTGCTCCTTTTTACTGCCAAGTTGTATTCCATTGTATTGATGCACTAAAGTTTATTGATTTATTTGACTGTTGGAGGGCATTTGGATTGTTTCCAGTTTTGGGCTATTATAAATAGAACTGCTGCAAATATTCATGTATAGGTTTAAAAAATTTTTAGAATAGTATTCTTTACTTAACTCAATATATGCAAAATATTATCTTTTCAGTATCTAAAACTATGAATGAGATAGTCTATGTTATTTTTTACATTAATTATTTTTTTCTATTGTGGTAAAATATACATACAATTGACAATTTGAACCATTTTTCAGTGCACAAGGCTGCAGCTTGAGGACATTCACGATGTTGTGTAACCATCACTGCCACCTATTTTCAAATTTTTCTTCATCCCAAACAGAAGCAATAACTCCTATTCCCCCACCCCCACTCCTGGTAACCACCATTCTATGTTTTGTCTCTATGAATCTGCCAGTGCAGGAGACCATGTGAGGGTAGAATAACACAGTACTTGTCCTTCTGTGCCTGGATTACCTCACATTAGGTCTTCAAGGTTCATCCATGTTGTACCAGGTACCAGAACTTCACTCCTTTTTATGGGTGAAAAATACTCCGTTGTGTGGATAGGCCACATTTTGTTTGTCTCCCCATCTGTTGATAGCCCCTTGGGTTCTTTCCACCTTTGGCTACTGTGAAAAATGCGGCTCTGAACATGGATGCACACTTATCTCTTTAAGTCCCTGCTTTCAAGTATTTTGGGGTGTGTACCCAGGAGTGGAACTGCTGGGTCCATACAGTAAATCTATGTTTAACATTTTGAGGAACCGCCAAACCGTTTTCCACAGAGAGACTGCACCATTTTACATTCCCGCCAGCAACATGTGAGGGTTTCGATTCCTCCACGTTCTTGTCAACCTTGTTATTTTCCTTTTTTTTTTTTTTTTTAAATCGTGGTCACCCAGCGGGCGTGAAGTGGTATCTCACTGTGGTTTTGATTTTCATGCCCATGTTTTGGGGTGACCATAGGTTTCCAAGATTTTAGGGTCAATACCTAGAAGTGGGATGGCTGAGTCATGTGGCTTTTTTTGTTTTGGCTGCACCACGCGGCTTGCAGGATCTTAGTTCCCTGACCAGGGGTTGAACCCAGGAGCCTGGCAATGGAAGCATGGAGTCCTAACACTGGACTGCCAGGGAATTCCCAGGGGCATGTCTTGTTTTGTTTAATTTAATTATTTAATTAATTTATTTTTGGCTGTGTTGGGTCTTCATTGCTGTGCACGGGCTTTCTCTAGTTGTGGCGACCGGGGACTACTCTTCATTGTGATGTGCAGGCTTCTTGTTGCGGTGGCTTCTCTTGTTGCAGAGCATGGGCTCCAGGCGCCCATGCTTAGTAGTTGAGGCACGCAGGCTCAGTAGTTGTGGCTCGTGGGCTCTAGAGCGCAGGCTCAGTCGTTGTGGCGCACGGGCTTAGTTGCTCTGCGGCATGTGGAATCTTCCCAGACCAGGGCTCAAACCCATGTTCCCTGCATTGGCAGGCGGATTCTTAACCACTGTGCCACCAGGGAAGCCCAACATGTTTATCTTCATAAGAAACTCACTCTTTTCCAGAGTGGTTCTGCCATTTTGCATTCCCAGCAGCAATGGATGGGGAGTTCCTGTTGCAAAATCTGGGCTGCGTTTAAAGTGTTTACACTCTGGCTGTTTTCAAGGTAGAATGGCTTTTGTGATCACCTCCATGAGAAATAACGGTGGTTGAGGGAGGAATGGAAATAAGGGAGCAGCCAGAGTGACATTTCCAACAGGGATCACCTGGTTCCTGAGTAGAAGGCACTGGAGAGTCAACACAAGGCTTGGGGTCCAGAGGAAACCTCAGGTCAACAGCCCACCTTGGAATGTCCTTGGGATCCATGAACTTGATGCCAAGCCATCTATTATATACATTTCCATCTAATTAAAGTGAGGTGGGTGGACCTAGAGTGTGTCATACAGAGTGAAGTCAGAAAGAGAAAAACAAATACCATATGCTAACATATATATATGGAATCTAAAAAAAAACGTTCATGAAAACCCTAGGGGCAGGACAGGAATAAAGACACAGCTGAAGAGAATGGACTTGAGGACACGGGGAGGGGTAAGGGTAAGCTGGTACAAAGTGGGAGAGTGGCATGGACATATATACACTACCAAATGTAAAATAGATAGCTAGTGGGAAGCAGCCGCATGGCACAGGGAGATCAGTTCTGTGCTCTGTGACCACCTAGAGGGGTGGGATAGGGAGAGTGGGAGGGAGACGCAAGAGGGAGGAGATATGGGGATATATGTTTATGTATAGCTGATTCACTTGGTTATAAAGCAGAAACTAACACACCATTGTAAAGCAATTATACTCCAATAAAGATGTTAAAAAAAAAAAAAAAGAAGCAGGGACTTCCCTGGTGGTCCAGTGGTTAAGAATCTGCATTCCATCTACCCGCCACCAGTCTCTCCCATCAGGAAACTTACACAACCCTCTTAGATAATCTCATCCACCAGAGGGCAGACAGCAGAAGCAAGAAGAACTACAATCCTGCAGCCTGTGGAACAAAAACCACATTCACAGAAAGATAGACAAGGTGAAAAGGCAGAGGGCTATGTACCAGATGAAGGAACAAGATAAAACCCCAGAAAAACAACTAAATGAAGTGGAGATAGGCAACCTTCCCGAAAAAGAATTCAGAATAATGACAGTGAAGATGATGCAGGACCTCGGAAAAAGAATGGAGGCAAAGATCGAGAAGATGCAAGAAATGTTTAAAAAAGGCCTAGAGGAATTAAAGAACAAACAAACAGAGATGAACAATACAATAACTGAAATGAAAAATACACTAGAAGGAATCAATAGCAGAATAACTGAGGCAGAAGAACGGATAAGTGACCTGGAAGACAGAATGGTGGAATTCACTGCTGTGGAACAGAAGAAAGAAAAAAGAATGAAAGGAAATGAAGACAGCCTAAGAGACCTCTGGGACAACATTAAACGCAACAACATTCGCATTATAGGGGTCCCAGAAGGAGAAGAGAGAGAGAAAGGACCAGAGAAAATATTTGAAGGGATTATAGTCGAAAACTTCCCTAACATGGGAAAGGAAATAGCCACCCAAGTCCAGGAAGTGCAGCGAGTCCCAGGCAGGATAAACCCAAGGAGAAACACGCCAAGACACATAGTAATCAAATTGGCAAAAATTAAAGGCAAAGAAAAATTATTGAAAGTAGCAAGGGAAAAATGACAACATACAAGGGAACTCCCATAAGGTTAACAGCTGATTTCTCAGCAGAAACTCTACAAGCCAGAGAGAGTGGCATGATATACTTAAAGTGATGAAAGGGAAGAACCTACAACTAAGATTACTCTACCTGGCAAGGATCTCATTCAGATTCGATGGAGAAATCAAAAGCTTTACAGACAAGCAAAAGCTAAGAGAATTCAGTACCACCAGACAAGCTCTACAACAAATGCTAAAGGAACTTCTCTAAGTGGGAAACACAAGAGAAGAATAGGACCTACAAAAACAAACCCAAAACAATTAAGAAAATGGTCATAGGTACATACATATCAATAATTGCATTAAACGTGAATGAAGGGCTTCCCTGGTGGTGCAGTGGTTGGGGGTCCGCCTGCTGATGCGGGGGACACGGATTCGTGCCCCAGTCCGGGAGGATCCCACATGCCGCGGAGCAGCTGGACCTGTGGGCCATGGCCGCTGGGCCTGCGCGTCTGGAGCCTGTGCTCCGCGACGGGAGAGGCCACAGCAGTGAGAGGCCCGTGTACCACAAAAAAACGTGAATGGATTAAATGCTCCAACCAAAAGACACAGGCTTGCTGAATGGATACAAAAACATGACCCATATATATGCTGTCTACAAGACACCCACTTCAGACCTAGGGACACATACAGACTGAAAGTGAGGGGATAGAAAAACATAGTCCATGCAAATGGAAATCAAAAGAAAGCTGGAGTAGCAATACTCATATCAGATAAAATAGACTTTAAAATAAAGAATGTTACAAGAGACAAGGACAAGTGTCCTACATAATGTAGACATTATGTAGACAAGTGTCCTACATAATGATCAAGGGATCAATCCAAGAAGAAGATATAACAATTATAAATATATATGCACACAACATAGGAGCGCCTCAATACATAAGGCAACTGCTAACAGCTGTAAAAGAGGAAATCGACAGTAACACAATAATAGTGGGGGACTTTAACACCTCACTTACACCAATGGACAGATCATCCAAACAGAAAATTAATAAGGAAACACAAGCTTTAAATGACACAATAGACCAGATAGATTTAACTGATATTTATAGGACATTCCATCCAAAAACAGCAGATTACACTTTCTTCTCAAGTGCGCATGGAACATTCTCCAGGATAGATCACATCTTGGGTCACAAATTAAGCCTCGGTAAATTTAAGAAAATTGAAATCATATCAATCATCTTTTCTGACCACAATGCTATGAGATTAGAAATCAGTTACAGAGAAAAAAACCGTAAAAAACACAAACACATGGAGGCTAGACAATACGTTACTGAATAACCAAGAGATCACTGAAGAAATCAAAGAGGAAATCAAAAAATACCTAGAGACAAATGACAATGAAAACACGACAATCCAAAACCTATGGGATGCAGCAAAAGCAGTTCTAAGAGGGAACTTTATAGCTATACAAGCCTACCTCAAGAAACAAGAAAAATCTCAAATAAACAATCTAACCTTACACCTAAAGAAACTAGAGAAAGAAGAACAAACAAAACCCAAAGTTAGCAGAAGGAAAAAAATCATAAAGATCAGAGCAGAAATAAATGAAATAGAAACAAAGAAAACAATAGCAAAGATCAATAAAACTAAAAGGTGGTTCTTTGAGAAGATAAACAAAACTGATAAACCATTAGCCAGACTCATGAAGAAAAAGAGGGAGAGGACTCAAATCAATAAAATTAGAAATGAAAAAGGGGAATTTACAACAGACACCACAGAAATACAAAGCATCCTAAGAGACTACTACAAGCAACTGTATGCCAAAAAACTGGACAACCTGGAAGAAATGGACAAATTCTTAGAAAGGTATAAACTTCCAAGACTGAACCAAGAAGAAATAGAAAATATGAACAGACCAATCACAAGTAATGAAATTGAAACTGTGATTAAAAATCTTCCAACAAACAAAAGTCCAGGACCAGATGGCTTCACAGATGAATTCTATCAAACATTTACAGAAGAGCTAACACCCAACCTTCTCAAACTCTTCCAAAAAATTGCAGAGGAAGGAACACTCCCAAACTCATTCTATGAGGCCACCATCACCCTGATACCAAAACCAGACAAAGAGACTACAAAAAAAGAAAATTACAGACCAATATCACTGATTAATATAGATGCAAAAATCCTCAACAAAATACTAGCAAACAGAATCCAACAACACATTAAAAGGATCATACACAATGATCAAGTGGGATTTATCCCAGGGATGCAAGGATTCTTCAATATATGCAAATCAATCAATGTGATACACCATATTAACAAATTGAAGAATAAAAACCATATGAATGGGGCTTCCCTGGTGGCGCAGTGGTTGGGAGTCTGCCTGCCAATGCGGGGGACGCGAGTTCGTGCCCTGGTCTGGGAGGACCCCGCGTGCCACGGAGCAGCTGGGCCCGTGGCCATGGCCGCTGGGCCTGCGCATCCGGAGCCTGTGCTCTGCGGTGGGAGAGTCCACAGCAGTGAGAGGCCTGCGTACCGCGAAAAAAACCAAAAAGAAAAAAAAAACCCGAACAAAAAAAAAAACATATGATCATCTCAATAGATGCAGAAAAAGCTTTTGACAAAATTCAACACCAATTTATGATAAAAACTCTCCAGAAAGTGGGCATAGAGGAACCTACCTCAACATGATAAAGGCCATATACGACAAACCCACAGCAAACATCATTCTCAATGGTGAAAAACTGAAAGCATTCCCTCTAAGATCAGGAACAAGACAAGGATGCCCACTCTCACCGCTATTATTCAACATAGCTTTGGAATTCCTAGCCATGGCAACCAGAGATGAAAAAGAAATAAAAGGAATACAAATTGGAAAAGAAGAAGTAAAACTGTCACTGCTTGCAGATGACATGATACTATAAATAGAGAATCCTAAAGATGCCACCAGAAAACTACTAGAGCTAATCAATGAATTTGGTAAAGTTGCAGGATACAAAATTAATGCACAGAAATCTCTGGCATTCCTATACACTAATGATGAAAAATCTGAAAGTGAAATTAAGAAAACACTCCTATTTACCATTGCAACAAAAAGAATAAAATATCTAGGAATAAACCTACCTAAGGAGACAAAAGACCTGTATGCAGAAAATTATAAGACAGTGATGAAAGAAATTAAAGATGATACAAATAGATGGAGAGATATACCATGTTCTTGGATTGGAAGAATCAATATTGTGAAAATGACTATACTACCCAAAACAATCTACAGGTTCAATGCAACCCCTATCAAATTACCAATGGCATTTTTTACAGAACTAGAACAAAAAATCTTAAAATTTATATGGAGACACAAAAGACCCCTAATAGCCAAAGCAGTATTGAGAGAAAAAAACGGAGCTGGAGGAATCAGACTCCCTGACTTCAGATTATACTACAAAGCTACAGTCATCGAGACAATATGGTACTGGCACAAAAACAGAAACATAGATCAATGGAGCAAGATAGAAAGCCCAGAGATAAATCCATGCACCTATGGTCAACTAATCTATGACAAAGGAGGCAAGGATATACAATGGAGAAAAGACAGTCTCTTCAATAAGTGGTGCTGGGAAAAATGGACAGCTACATGTAAAAGAATGAAATTAGAACAATCCCTAAAACCACATGCAAAAATAAACTCAAAATGTATTCGAGACCTAAATGTAAGACTGGACACGATAAAACTCTTAGAGGAAAACATAGGAAGAACACTCTTTGACATAAACCACAGCAAGATCTTTTTTGATCCACCTCCTAGAGTAATGGAAATAAAAACAAAAATAAACAAATGGGACCTAATGAAACTTAAAAGGTTTTGCACAGCAAAGGAAACCATAAACAAGACGAAAAGACAGCCCTCAGAATGGGAGAAAATATTTGCAAATGAATCAATGGACAAAGGATTAATCTTCAAAATATATAAACAGCTCATGCAGCTCAATATTAAAGAAACAAACAACTCAATCCAAAAATGGTCAGAAGACCTAAATAGCCATTTCTCCAAAGAAGACATACAGATGGCCAAGAAGCCATGAAAAGCTGCTCAACATCACTAATTATTAGAGAAATGCAAATCAAAACTACAATGAGGTATCACCTCACACCAGTTAGAATGGCCATCATCAGAAAATCTACAAACAACAAACGCTGGAGAGGGTGTGGAGAAAAGGGAACCCTCTTGCACTGTTGGTGGGAATGTAAATTGATACAGCCACTATGGAGAACAGTATGGAGGTTCCTTAAAAAACTAAAAATAGAATTACCATATGATCCAGCAATCCCACTACTGGGCATATACCCAGAGAAAACCATAATTCAAAAAGACACATGCACCCCAATGTTCATTGCAGCACTATTTACAATAGCCAGGTCATGGAAGCAACCTAAATGCCCATCGACAGACGAATGGATAAAGAAGTTGTGGTACATGTATACAATGGAATATTACTCAGCCATAAAAAGGAACGAAATTTAGTCACTTGCTGAGACGTGGATGGATCTAGAGACTCTCATACAGAGTGAAGTAAGTCAGAAAGAGAAAAACAAATATTGTATATTAACGCATGTATGTGGAAACTTAGAAAAATGGTTCAGAGGAACCGGTTTGCAGGGCAGAAGTTGAGACACAGATGTAGAGAAAAATGTATGAACACCAAAGGGGGAAAGCCACAGGGGGTTGGGGATGGTGGTGTGATGAATTGGGCGATTGGGACTGACATGTATACACTGATGTGTATAAAATTGATGACTAACAAGAACCTCATGTATAAAAAAATAAATAAAATAAAGTTGAAAAATTAAAAAAAAAAAAAAAGAATCTGCCTTCCAGTGAACAAGACGTGGGTTTGATCCCTGGTCAGGGAACTAAGATCCCACATGCCACAAGGCAACTAAGCCCATGCGCCACAACTGGAGAGAAGCCCACGCACCACAACGAAAGACCCTGCGTGCCTCAACTAAGACCTGACACAGCCAAAGAAAGAAAGAAAGAAGCAGACACTTTTCTAATAATCCACACAAAACATCCAGTGGTCAGGAGACACCCACTTGTAAGTCATGCACATGTCTTAAGTAGACATCAACTACTTGGAAGTTCATATCCCTGGACCTTATTTTTCTCACTTTTTCTTATTGTCTAAGCTGAAGGTCCCTCATGCGTATCTTCCTATGTGTGGGTGTCTTGTCCTGGGTGCCTGCCAGGGGCATGAAGCAGAGTCAGTGTTAAAAAGCTATACGTTCAACTGAATTTTATTTTATTATTATTATTTTTTATTTTTTTGCTGTACTTACGATGACCATTTTATTATAAAGGATAACAATGAACAGCCAGATGAACAGGTATATAGGGCAAGTTTGTAAGAACAAGAGCTTCTATCCTTGTGGAATCAGGGATTCCACCACCCTCTCAGTACATCAATATTTTCACCAACCAGGAAGCTCCCTGAGCCTTGTTGTTCAGAGTTTTTAATATCAAGGTTTCTTTACATCGACATGTGTGATGAAATCATTGGCCATGTCATTGAGCTCACATTTCCGGCCCCACTATCCCTGGAGGTTGGAGATTGGGAGATTGGGCTGAACGTTCAAACCCTCTAATCATATGTTTGGTCTTTCTGGTGACCAGCCCCCATCTGAATTGATCTAGGAGTCCCACCAGTAGTCACTTCATCAGCATAACAGACATTCCCATCACTCAGGAAATGCCAAGCTCTGTCAGGAGCTGGAGATAAAGATTTATAGACCAAATATAAAGACTCAATATATTTTTTATTATACCATAGTAGTCGCTCAACTGAATTGTATAATACACCCCATTCAGTCTGGTTCAGGGTCCCTCAACCTCAGTATAATGGGCAGTTGGGGCTGGATAACTCTTGCAGGGGCCGTCCTGTGCATTGCAGGATGTTGAACAGTGTCCTTAGCCTCTACTCATTAATCCCCTATCCCCGACTTGTGATTAAAAAAATGCTGCCAGATGCCTTCTGAGGACAACGTTCATTCCCAGCTGAGAAGCACGGTCTAGAGCAACGTGAAGAATGTGTTTTCTTACAGTGTGATCTTATACTGCGTATCTTTGAACATTTACACACACACACACACACACACACACACACACCCCCCCCATATCTGTAGGGCTGTGAGCCTAGTGATTAAGAATGTCGTGTGGGGACTTCCCTGGTGACACAGTGGTTAAGAATCCGCCTGCCAAGGCAGGGGACACAGGTTTGAGCCCTGGTTTGGGAAGATCTCATCACATGCTATGGAGCAACCAAACCTGTGAGCCACAACTACTGAGTCCATGTGCTTCAACTATGGAAGCCCATGCTCCTAGAGCCCATGCTCCGCAACAAGAGAAGCCACTGCAATGAGAAGCCTGCACACTGCAACGAAGGGTAGCCCCCACTCACCACAACTAGAGGAAGCCCATGCACAGCAATGAAGCCCCAGGGCAGCCAAAAATAAATAAATTAAATAAATTAAAAAAAAAAAAAGAATGTTGTGCGGCTGAAAGACCATCAGCCTAACCTCTGGGGAGGAGAGAGAGGAGCAGGATACTGAATTCAATCGTAGGACAAATGATTAAATCAACTATGGCTGCATAATGAAATCCTAATAAAAACTCCGGACACCGAGGCCCGGATGAGCCTCCCTGGTGACACACACGGATGGGCAGGAAGGTGAGGCACCCTGAGGACCAAGAAGCTTCGTGTCATGCCCTTTGCCTCCCTTCCTTTGGAGGCTGCTGGTCTGTATCCTTTATAATAATATCACGTTGTGAGCATAGTGCTTTCCTGAGTTCTGTGAGCCTTTCTAGTGAAGTATAGAACTTGGAGTGATTGCAGGAATTGAGGATCCCCGAATTGGTAGCCAGAAGTGTGGGGGTGGCCTGGGAACTCCCAAAACATTTGGCTGATGTCTAAAGAGAGGGCAGTCTTGTGCCCCCCACCTGTGAAGTGAGTACAAACTCTTGGTAATTAGCACAGGACTGCATGGCAGTCCCCCATACTCACAAGACAGTGGGAGAAGGGGCCCAGAGGCCACCCCATCCCCTCCCCAGGTCTCAGAGAGGCAGACACTCGCAGAGCCCGGCTCAGCCACGACCAAAACGAACGCCCTCATCTCAGAAAATGGTACCACCATCTAAAATAAGCCCCCATTGTGCCATCTGCAGAGACGTGGATGGACCTAGAGACTGTCATACAGAGTGAAGTAGGTCAGAGAGAGAAAAACAAACGTCGTATATTCACGCATATATGCGGAACCTAGAAAAACGGTGCAGATGAATCTATCTGCAAAGCAGAAGTAGAGACACAGACATAGAAATAAAAACGTATGGACACCAAGGTGGGGAAGGGGGGCGATGAACTGGGAGATTGGGATTGACATATACACACTACTGATACTATTTATAAAATAGATAACTAATGAGAACCTACCGTAGAGCACAGGGAACTCTACTCAGTGCTCTGCGGTGACCTAAATGGAAAGGAAATCCAAAAAAGAGGGGATGTATGTATGTGTATAGCTGATTCACTTTGCTGTACAGCAGAAGCGGATACAACATTGTAAAGCAACTACACTCCAATAAAAAAATAAATAAAATAAAATAGGTCCCCAGACCTCCCCGCCTCTGTCCTTCTCTATGGTCACTGCCGCCCAATCCACGCGGCCGCCGTCTCACCCGCGTCGACATCACTTTGGTAACCTCTGTCCCTGGCGGGCACGTTCCTTGGCAGGTAGCAGGTGCTGGAAAAATACATTTTTGTTCTGGAAGCGCACACTTGTGCGAGCTCCTGAGGAACGCCTGTCTCTCCCAACAATCCAGAAGCCGGGAAGTAGAGACCCTGTTCCCTGGCGTAACTTGGGCGTCAAGCACTGAGCCTGGCACCCAGCAGGTGCTCCATCAAGTGCCTGTTCAAGGGCACCAGGATACGCCACCCAAAAGACGGCACTTTGGCACACGAATTATTCCGAGCTGAAGGCATTTGGGTTCCTGAAATCCCTTACCTGCCTAAAAGCAGAGCCTCAAGTGTCATTAATCCCCTTCCGGGGGCAACTCCCTCTTCTGGGAGACGTGGAGCAGAAACCACATCCCGACAGACGTCCAGACAATTCACCCATATTCTTCCTCCCATCTGTTCCCCAAAGGGGGTCCATGTATCTTCCGAAAGATACATCAGAAAGCTAACGTCCTTTCTCCCACGCCCCTCCCCCACTGTTAGGTATATAGACCCCAAATTCTGACCCACGCTTTGAGTCAATCATCTCTGGGTGCTCCCGTGTGTCACACGCACAACTCACGTGTTAATACGTTTCTGTTGGTTTTGCTCTCGTCCACCTGCTTTGGTAATTGCCTTTCACTCACAGGGTCCCTGCCAGAGTAACCGAGACTCATTGAAAAGAGATTTTTTTCCCTCCCCTATGCTTTCAACGTTATCAACACTAGCAATTTATTTATTTATTTTTTGCATTTTATCCTACAGTTAAATAGCTATAAAAAGTAAGCACCATCAACTACTCAATAACAATAGTATGGAAAACTTATTCAGAACATCACTTTTTGTTTTTGTTTTTTTCTTTGTTTGTTTTGAATTTGTTTGGATTTTATATTTTCCACTCTCACATTAAGATTCAAGGTTCAAATATCTGGATATTTGGGACCAGAACTTTCCTCAGCCTTGGCTATTCAATACTTTGCATTGGCCCATGTGTCCCATGACAGGCTAATCCACAATAGGGTAACATATTTTCATCAGCTTTGGTACTACAGCCAAGATGCAGTGTGTTTAACACTAGCAATTTATTAACGATGAATTAACAAAACCCGAGGCTCTTACCAGAGCCAGAGGGCTCTGCACAGTCTGGCAGTGGTAATTCTCAGGCTTCATCTCCCTCTCCGGTTCCCTCTCCCCACAGCGGTCTGGCCTCCCTTCCTTGTTGTCCCCTGCCCACACAGCTGAAGCACTAAGTGCTCACCTCTCACCTATTCCTGCGGTTTGCCAAGCCCTTCATTCACGTCCACGACCAAATACCACCACCTCCAACCCCACCCCTGACCTAGCCTTTTTACTCTCCACAGCCCTTAGCATCCTCCCAAAACAGAAATGTATTTTATTATATGTCTCCCATGACCATAAGGTCCGTAAAGAAAGGGGCTGTAAAAAAATTATTTTATTTTATATTTTTAAAATTATTTTTATTGAAGTATAGTTGATTTACAATGTTGTGTTAGTTTCAGGTGAATCAGCAAAGTGAATCAGTTATACACATACATATATCCACCCTTTTTTAGATTTTTTTTCCCATATAGGCCATTGCAGAGTATTGAGTAGAGTTCCCTGCGCTACACGGTACGTTCTTATTATTTATCTGTTTTATGTAAAAAAAAAATTATTATGCCACTTGTTAAAACACAGTAAGGCAGACTTTATTCAGGACCATAGAGATAGGTGCAGGGACCACTACACTGGTGGTGGTGGTGGGGAGATTGGGTTCAACTCTGAATACAAGGAAAAGTGGGGATTTATAGCCAAGGAGCAGAGTGGGGTGGGTATCAGTGGATGGAAAGTTATTAAACCTCAGGGGGAAGGGGAGATTCTGGCTAAACTGACCTTGTGGGATTTCTCCCCTCCCCAGCTTTATTGAGATGTAATTGACACATAGCTTAAGGTGTACAAGTGTTGATTGGATACATTAATTAATACATTAATATATTGCAATGTGATTCCCACCTTAGCATTAGCTAGCACCTCCATGCCATCACATAATGCTCGTTTCTTTTTTTTTTCCTACTTTTTTAAAACTTTTAATTTTATATTGGAGTATAGTTGATTAATGATGTTGTGACAGTTTCAGGTGTACGGCAAAGTGATTGAGTTATACGTATACATGTATGTATTCTTTTTCAAATTATTTTCCCGTTTAGATTGTTACATGATATTGATGAGGAACTCTGCTCATTTCTTTTTGGTGGTGAGAGCGTTTAAGATCTAGTCTCTTTCAAGTATATAATATGATACTGTTAACTCTAGCCACGATGTTGTACATTAGACCCCCAGAACTTCTTCATCTTCTAACTGGAAGTTTGTGCCCTTTGACGGGCATCTCCCAGTTCTTGCTGAAGCCAGGGCAGGGTGATCAGGCGTCTCCCAGGGGATGACGGGGTGGGGGTGGTGAGAAACCTGATCAGATATTGAGGGCCACCAGACACGCAGGGTGGGAGATTATAGCTAAACGAATTGAAGCAAGATTCTTGCTCAAATTGAACAATGCAGAAAGAGACGCAGAAGTCCAGAAGTTGAGACCTGGTTGAAAAGTCAGAGGGTCAGAAGAGCCTGGCCAGAGTTTGGCCAAAGAGAGAGCCTTTGTCAGGGATCTGTCTGTTGGTTTCCCTCTCTACCGCAGGCAGTACTCACCACAACGTAGCCGCTCGGCAAACTTGTGGAGGATCAATCAATGACTAAAGCCCGTGAAGAATGAATGCCTCATCCTTCACACCCTGTCTCCAGACGGGCAGGACCTCATCTCTGTTTATTGTACACTGTTGTTTTCCCCACCTGGGAACAGGGCCGGGTGCACAGCAGAGGCTCAGGCAATATTTGTTGGATTAGTGAGTAAACGAATGAATGAATTCATGCTGGGAAGAGATCTGCTTATGTTACCGATCCTCGTGGGAGATGTGTGATTTCTAGAACCACCTTTCTGCCCCCCTGCAAAGATTTCATCCCGAGATGCATTTCGCTGTGCGCAAAGATCACGTGGGTGGGGTGGGGGACGCTACCTGAGCCCCCCCAGGCCTTGGTCTCTGCAGCTGGGCTGTTATGACGTCCATGTCTCTGCCTTGTCTACCCCCCCCCCCACTACAGGGACTCCCCCTGCTGGTGGGAAGGAGGTGGGCTCAGACTGTTGCCATGGAAACGACTGCTGGAGCCGGGGAGGGAGGGGGGAGGGGTTGAGGAAGGTTGCTAAGAGAGTCCTGTGTAGTTAACACATTTGGGGCTCTCCATACATTTCCTTCCCATCTGTCGGACGGAAAAGGACTCCCGAGGCCACTGTGGCCTCCAGTCTGTTTTCCACAAAGTAGCCAAAGAGGTGTTTCACACCTATAACTCAGATGCAATCAATTGCTCCTAAAACCACCGTGTTACCTAGTGAGGGCCCTGCTGACCACCCCGCCCCACCCCGTCCTGATTCCCGAACCCACTTCCTTCCTTTATTCCTGACCTTTGTCCTGCTCTCTGAGGAGAACAGTTCATCTGCCCTGGGCTTTTGCACTTGCTGTCCCTGGTTCCTGAAATGGTCCCCCCGAACATAGTCCTGCGGCTGGCTCTGTCCAGTCCCAATATGTCCTAAACTCTCTGGGCCACAGTTCACTCATTAGCAAATGAGAATAATAACACCGGGAAGGATGCTCTGAGGATTCCTACAGATACGCCTACAAAACCCACGAGAGAGATTCCTAGCTCAAGATCCTGCTACAAACAAACAAACAAACAAATGTATGTGTGTTTAGCTGCAGTCCAACTTGTGCCTACAGAATTCTTGTGATAACTAGAAATAAGGATGCTTCTGGGATGAGCATATAAGACCTTACAAATTTCTGTCCCCAAACAGAGGCATATTCTCCCAGTTTGGATAATGTTGTCTGGTAGAGATTCCTTAGGGTCATTTTTGGAGGCACAGTCGTTAAGTCTGCATATGAAGGGCCTACTATGTGCTGGGCCCTGATTTTAAGCCCCTGGGATCTCCCTGCCCCACCCCCCTCCAGCCTCTCCCATCCAGCTGCAGTTTCCATGGCAACACCGTGGTCTCCCAGGGACGATGGGGCAGAGGGATAGACGTTAGACCAGCCTGGCTGGGGAGAGCGAGGTCCCCCACCCACCCCCTGCGCAGTCTGGGCATCGGGGGTTCATATGGTATTTTGTGCACGTAATGCGACACAGGCCGAGTGTCTCTGCAGCAGGGAACACGGGGCCTCTGCAGATGTGGATAGAATCGCCAGTCTCCTCTGAACACCAGCATTCCTCCTTGAATTCCGTCAGAAACACTGACGGGGCCCCTCCTGTGTGCCAGAATGAAATAGGATGCAGGAAGGGCCTGGTCTGTGCCCCGACTAGAGTCCAGGGACTATCAGGGGAGACACCTTCACCCCCAAATCCATTTATGCCCAGAGTATGGAATATTATTCAGCACTAAAAAAAAAAAAAAAAGAACCACCAAACCACGAAATGACATGGAGGAAGCTTAAACGCACATGACTCCGTGATAGAAGCCAATCTGAAAAAGCTCCCTGCTGTACGATTCCAACTACGTGACATGGAAAAGGCAAAACTATGGAGACAGGAAAAAGACCAGTGGTCGCCAGGGGTGGGGCGGAGGGTAGGATGAATGGAGCAGGGCACAGAGGAGTCTTAGGGCAGTGAAAATAATCTGCATGACACCACACAATGGATACATGTCATTATACATTTGTTCCCAACCCACAGAGTGTACAACACCAAGAGTGAGCCCACAGCTGCACAGACACTGGTACTTAAACCACAACCACGGTCAGGAGATGGGCACCTCCGGATCTCTGAACGAGGCTTGTGGTTGCAATGAGAACCACCCTCTTCCCTGGTTGGAGGCTGTGTCTCTCGTGGGGCCCCCAGCTGGGCCTTGGGTGCAGGACCAGGGCTCACTCCAGGGGGACTGCTGCCTTGGGGAGGGGGCTCAGAGGTCCTGGGGCCAAGGTCAGACTCCACATCTGCTTCCCCTCAGGCAGCAGGAGATGCAGCAGGAAGGCCCCTCCCTCTGTCTCTTCTTGACCAATTCCACCCCTGCCTTCCGTTTCTCTGAGTCCACCGCTGGCCCTGCCCTCTGCCACCCCCCAGCCCAGACGCCACCTCCTCCTAATGGTCTACTCCTTCCCTTCCCTCAATGGCTCCTTTCCCCTTGAAAGCGAATACAACATATTAAATAGCATCTTCCCCTATGTACGTGATAATTCCCACAATTAAATGCTCTCCCCTCGCACGGCCCACACGGGGTCTCGGCCACCTGGCCTGGGCTGACCCCTCCAGCCAGGACCGGCTGCATAACTTGCAGGGTCCAGTGCAAAAGGAAAATGCAGGCCTCTGGTTCAAAAAAGCAGGAAAAGGCTCTTTCCTTTCTTCCGCAGTCTTTCCCTCAACCTGTCAATGGTGTTTTTTGTTTGCCATTCAGTGTCACGCTCCCTCGGCCACATGGGGTTGCTGGGGGGCGAGCGCAGACCCTCACGGGGGCTGGGGCCCGCCTGACCCTAACCCTCCCCAGGCTTGTGCCCTGAACCCCCATCCTGCGGGGGCAGAGGGCAGCAAGGGTTCCCGGAGGGGAGGGTTTCTGAACTGCCCAGAACCTGCCCCAGGAATGCAGGACTAAGCGGAGGGCAGGACTCCCAGCCCCGGACACAGATCCCTGTCCTGTGGGACTTCACTTCCAAAACTCAACTTCAAAGATCAAATTAACAATTTCCTCAAGAGAAAAAGAAGAGGAATTCCCTGGTGGTCCAGTGGTTAGGACTCTGTGCTCTCACTGCTGTGGGCCTGGGTTCAATCCCTGGTCAGGGAACTAAGACCCCACAAGCCATGTGGCCAAAAACACACAAACAAAAACAAAACAAACAAACAAAGGAATTTCATGATGGTGACCTCAGAGCATTAAACCCCCAGCACACGGACCCCCGATGTGGGCCTGGTTGCAGGGTCTTCAGCCGCCTGCCCTCCCCTCCCTCCGTCAGTCTGGCCTCTCTGTGATCTTACAAAGAGGAAGCTGGCTCTGCTTCGCACTGGCTGTTCCCTCTGCCTGGAACAGCCCCGCTCAGGTCCTCTCTGACTGTTTCCCCTGTTCCTGAAGAGCTCAGCTGCCTGTGCCCCACCCCCTGGGCCTGGGGTCCCTCCTCAGTCAGCTGGAGTGGGGGGGCGGGCAGAAGAGCCCTTTGTCACCGCGGCCCTGTGGTGAGGCCACTCCGGCGCGGTCCGTGCTGCTTCCCGGGGGCTAATGCTGGACCCTACTTCAGTTGCTTGTACAGAATTCGTGAGGGAAAGGACTAAACGCATGCCACCATTCCTAGATCCAAAGACTTGGGGTATTAATTCTTGCCAGAAACGGAGCCAAAAAAGAATAGATTCCGGGATGATGGATGGAATCCCTGGGATTTCTGGGGGCACAGACATTGGCCTTGCCGACCTGCCTTGAGGGCCTACTGTGTACCAGGCTGGGATTTGGATTCTGCGCACACACACTCCCTGCAGAGGCAGAGACATTCAGGGCCCCTTCTACAGTCCCGCATCCTCCCTCCACACTGTGGCTATGGTTTCCATGGCAACTGCCTGAGCCCACCTGCGTCACCACAGACGTGGGGGCTTCTGCTCTGGGAGTGGAGCAGAGGGGCGCGCATCAGACTCGCACCACCTGGGAGGGCTAGGCTCACTGCGCAGCCTCCACGTCAGCAGCACGTCTGCACATTTTGGGCGGGTTGAAATGCGTCAGTGGTACCATCTTCACAGAAAGAGAAAAAAAGAAGGAAAAAAAAAGCGTCTGCCGGAGCCTCCACCGACTCCGAGTGAAGTTTTGAATCTGTTCTGAGCAGCCGTGACACAGCAGTTTATGTTTTCACCATTCATTTATTTAGTACATATTCGTATTGCATGTGAACTGAGAAATTAGATATACACACCTATGTGTATTCACGGAGCTACTGCCTGTTTTACATGCTTTATTCTAGATCTGGAAAACGAAACGGTGAGACATAAGGCCCAGTTTCTGACTGCTGGTAGACCATTCATTCCTTCCTTCACCCCCCAAATTATGTGTTTACTATGCAAGTATTTATTGAGGTCCCACTATGGGTCAGCGCTGAGTGAAATCTGATGCATGAAGTAGAAACCAAGACAGATTCCCCCCCCCACCCCGTTAAGAATCTTTCATGTATGTGAGAATAACAGTCAATAAATGTAACTTAAATACCAGATGATGGTAAGTTCTATAAAGGGTAAACAGGGTGAGGAGATGGAGAGTGAAGGAAGGGGATCTTTTAGCTGATCAAGGAGGTCTTCCTAGAGGTGGAGGTATTTGAGCAGACCTGAATGAAGGGAGGGCACAAACCTTTGGATCGTTAGAGAAACAACTGTTCTGGGCAGAGAGAATGGCACCTGGAAACATTGGAAGATGGGGCATGTTTCTCATGCTTGATGAACAGCAGGGAAGCCAGGGTGTGTGATGGGAGTGAGTGAAGAAGAAAGCGGATGGGGGTGGATTCAGATGGGGAGCTGGGAGGAGTCATGCAGTGCCTTCTGGCTTACATTTAGTGAATAAACACGTAGCTAAATTTATGATTAAGGGTTCACATTTTTGTTTCTTAGAGATGTATTTCCTCTGTTGGATGCATGGATGATTGATGGTTGGATGGATGGATGAATGATGGTTGGATGGATGGATGGATGGGTGATGGTTGGATGGATGGATGGGTGATGGTTGGATGGATGGATGGATGGATGATGGTTGGATGGATGGATGATGGATGGATGGATGGATGGATAATTAAATGAACAAATGGTTGGCGAGATCGATGGATGGATTAATCGTTGGATGGATGGATGATGGCTAGAATAATGCATAAATGAATGGTTGGATAGATTGAAGGATGGATTAATGGGTGGGTGAGTGTAAGGACTGATGAGTGGATGGATGATGGATGGATAATGGATGGATGGATGGATGGATGGGTAGACGGATGGATGGATATTTCGATGAATGAATGTTTGGTTGGGTGGGTGCTACAAGTAAAATAGACAATTTTTTCCTTCTCCAAGGGTCAATTCTGAATTCTAGAAGTCTCCTTTGCTCTCTGTCTACACCACTCATCTGTGAAGATCATGACTTTGGGGTATATATACATAAAAATATATATTTGGAAGTAAAGCCGTGGTGAATGAATAAGGGTAATTGAAAGGTGGCCTCCCCTTTGCGTGTAAACACCTGTGGGAGTGGGTAATATTTTCATCATCATGCCCCATCCTTCTGATCAGTCCGTAGAGCTTTGAATGCCCCTCTCTTGCCCCACTCTCCTTGGGTGATGCAGATGAAATTCCCACTCATAGTGTTACCTACATAGATGGCGCCCCCTGGAGCTGTGCAGCGTACAACCCTGTGATCTCCAGTGACTCTGCATTTGGCAGGATCTCCAAATCTGCATCCCCAGCCCAGACCTCCCTCAGGAGCTTCAGAAACAGATATCCACCCAGCAACTGGACGTTCCCCTCGGATGACATCAGGACAGACGGTGCAAGGTCAGGACTGATCTAAACATCAACAAACCCAGCCCACCAGCAACAGGTCAAGAATCCCCAAGATATAGCTCCACCCAGGCCTCTCCTCTGCGTATCTTTCGAGTCCTCCCAGATTTCCCAATTTCCAGAGCCACCACCCTATTCTAAGCCACCTCCTCTCTTGCCAATGGACCAATGGTGTCCAAAATGGAGCACCGTGAGAAAAGCTTTAAGACGTTTTATTTCTACTTTTTTTTTACTTCCACCTTTTGAAATGATCTATTTCTTTTGAGTGCTTTATTATCTGTACACCGCCTTGCTGCAGGAGCATATAATCTGTCAATAGCTAGCTAAGGCTCCTTGGTGGCTCTGTGTGGCAAATCCTACTACCGAAACAAGTGAGGGAAATTGAGTCAGAGGGTGGTCAGCTCTCTTTGGAAATCCTAGGTTGGTGCCTTAGTTGCCTCAGCTCTAAAATGGGCATCAGAGCATAGGCAGCCCTTAGAAATCTACCAAGCAAGGACATAACTCCCGGGGCGAAGAACCCAGATGACAAACTCTGGCTGCCTGGGTTCGAATCCTGGCTTTGCCACTTGCTAGCTGTGTGAACCTCCAGAATGTATTGCCTGCCCTGAGCTGCCATCTCCTTGTATGTAATAGTGGGATAATGTTAGAACATATCTCAAATGAGCCTTTCTGAAGCAAGAATTCAGAGGACTGAATGGCATAGCGTAAGTGCTATTGTATTGGTTATTAAACTGAGCATAAGTTCTGTGATTATTGAGTGGTTTCAACTTTGGGAACTGTGGCAACACTGCCAGGCCTGCAATAAAGTTTCCCTCACAAGTCACCAAAAGGGACTTTCCCGGTGGTCCTGTGGTTAAGATTCCATCTTCTATGCAGGGGACGAGGGTGCGATCCCCAGTTGGGGAACTAAGATCCCACATGCCGCGGAGCCACTAAGCCCACGCCCCACAGCTACTGAGACTGCGTGCCGCAACGAAGACCCAACTCGACCATAAATAAATAAATAAGTCACCCAAAGTACTGCTATGATAAATGGCAGAGCTGGAAACCCACCCCAGTCAAGTTGGTTATTGTGGTTAAAATCGGGGACCTGGGGAGGACAGCCATTGGGAAGAACAGTATGGTCATACCTCAAAAAATTAAAGAACAGAATTACCATTTGACCCAGCAATTCCATTTCTGAATATATACCCAAGAGAATTAAAAGGAGGGTCTCAAAATGATACCTGTACACCCATGTTCATAGCAGCCTTGATCACAATAGCTAAAAGGTGGAAGTAGCCCAAGTTGTCTACTGATGAATGAGTGGGTAAACAAAGTGTGGTGTATGCATACAATGGAATATGACTCAGCCTTAAAAGGGAAGGACATTGTGACACGTGCTACCACATGGATGAACCTTGAGGACGTCATGCTAAGTGAGATAAATCCGTCACAAAAGACTAATGACTACTCTATGATGCCACTTCCATGAGGTACCTGAGACATCAAATTCATAGAGACAGAAAGTAAGATGGTGATTGCTGGGGCTGGGACAGGGGGGAGTGGGGAGTTACTGTTTAAGGGGTACAGAATTTCAGTTTTACAAGATGAAAAGAGTTCTGGAACATGGATAACGGTGATGGTTGCACAACACTGTGAATGTATTTATCACTACTGTAATGTACACTTAAAATGTCCTTAGGAGGGCGAAGTGTGTGTTACGTGTATTTTACACATTGGGGAAGACTGAGGGGGCTGGCAGATTGGGAGGTGGAATCGTCCAGCGTTGGTGTTTTGCCTAAAGAGTAGGAAAGAGAAGGGGCAGAGTATTTCCAAGGGAGACCATAACTCTAGACGGCTAAAGAGAAAGGAAAAGGGGTGACGGACCCTGCGAGAGACTTGGGTTCAGCAGAAATGTAGATGAGGTCGTTGGACTGAACCGACAATCTTACTGCAGAGCCTGGAAAATTCCACTCTGCGGCTCTCTCCTCACCTTCCCCAGCCCCTCGCCTCCCTGACTCTGGCTGCAGTTTCCACAGCAACAGCCCACAGCAACAGCCCTCCCGCATCCTTCAGGGGAAAGTGGGTGCCCTTGTGAGGGGAACCAAGTGAGGAGAGGGATGAGGCCGGCGGGGGAGGGCCTGGTCTGTCCTACAGGGTCTTTGCATCCTGGGTGTATGCGCGCTTTTTGCGCACGATGAAATGCGTCACCATCCGCAGCGGCTCTGCAGAGGGGAAGACTGGCGTCGGGAGGTTCTATGGACGTGGCTAGAAATCCTGAGTATCTTCTCTGCAGTGCACCAGCACTTCATGTTTTCAGAATATTGATTGGTCAGAAATACTGATTGAGCTCCCATTGTGTCCTGGACTGTGCGCTAGGGGCATGGAGAATAAAATGGTGACTGAAAAAGTGTCTCCTCTCTGCCTACCAGGAGTGGAGAGACCGTTAGCAGAGAGAGCTTTCCACACCCTCATTTATTCCATCACCCATCCTTTCCTTCAGACAATATTTACTGAGAGCAGAACTTGAACTAAGCCCGGTGGAGACAGCAAAGAACCAACAGACAGATCTCTGCTCTTGTGATCTTGCGAGAGCCGGCTCCAGCATACCTCTGACATACCACAGAATACTGTTCTGCGTCTCGTCTAAACTCTGCTGATAAGCCCAGTATGGGAAGGAGTTAGACCCAGTCCGCAGCACACTGAATCTCAGGTCTTAGAGAGAACTCTTTGGTCACAAAGAACCTCAGTCTGCACAGAGCAGAATTCACCGCCCCTCTGATCTGGGCCTCCCGAGAGGCTCTGGCCCCCTGATCTGGGCCAGGTGGCAGCAGCTGGCTGGGAGGAAGAGGGGTCTTTGTGCCTTGGAATGTCTGGCCTGAATCCCTCTCTCTGCAGAAGGGGCTGGGCAAGTGGGGGAAGGGTCAGGGATGGGACAGAGGGGAGGGAACGATGGTCTCCAGATTTGTGCAGCTCTTCTGCTTTATTATTTTTTTAACTTTTTATTTTACCTTGGAGCATAGTTGATTAACAATGTTGTGATAGTTTCAGGGGAAAAGCAAAGTGATTCAGTTATACATATACATGTATCTATTATTTTTCAAATTCTTTGCCCATTTAGGTTGTTACAGAGTATTGAGGAGAGTTCCCTGTGCTATGCAGTAGGTCCTTGTTGGTTATCCATTTTAAATATAGCAGCATGTACGTGTCAATCCCAAACTCCCTAACTAGGAAGCTCTTCTTTTTTTTTTTTTTTTTTAGCTCTTCTGAAAGCACGTGTGAATGCTGGTGTAAACGGGACTTTCTGACATGACACAGTAATACATATGAGTCGTCACAATTTTAAGTATTTTCCTGCACATAAATTCATTGCCTATTTCCGACAACCGGGTAACATGGGACAGTTGGCATCCTTGTCTGCATCCTTGTCTGCCTCTGAGGTGGAAAAAGCTCAGAGAGGTGAGGTCATGTGGGAGGAGGTGGCAGGTGAGTGACGCTGCAGGAGACCCGCCTGCTTTTGTCACTTGTGTTCTTTTTTTTCTTTCTTTTGACATGTAAAGAGCAACACTTATTTAATGTACACAACTCGGTGAGTTTGGGGTTAAGTATACGGCCACGAAAGCAGCACCACCATCAAGATCATAACCACATCCATCACCTCCCCAATGTTCCTCCTGCCCCTTTATTATCTTTATTATTTGTGTGCGTGTGTGTGAAGAGCACCTCGCTGGAGAGCTGCCCTCTGGGTAGGTGTTAAGTACAACGCGCAGTGCTGTGGCCACAGGCGCGACGCCCGATGGCAGATCTCCTGGGTTCTTAACTCATCCGTCCACCACTCCCTGCTTACAATTTCCAGAAGCTTCCCCTGCAGCTACACAGGACACACCCATGGCTGTTGTGGGAACGGATGGAACACATGCACGCAGTCTTAAACAGCTGCCTGGCACCTAGTCAATGCTGAAACTGCTTAGTTCTGAGATTTTCAAGTCCTGGTTTCGCCAAGAAATTCCCACGGACAGAGAGGACGTGAGAAGACAGTTCTCCCTGCATCTGCGCTCCGCTGATCCCCGAGTCCTCTGTTTCACTGGTTCCCTCGGGATGGCAAATGCCTGGAGAGACCCGTATTTCTTCTTTCCACAAGCGTTTCTCAAGTACCTCGTGTGTGCCGGGCGGGCTGACGGTTGGGACCCTTAGATTCTGGAAAATTCCAATCTCGGTCTCCCTCTGTTCCCTCTTCATCCTGCTGCGGTTTCCATGGCGACAGCCTGAGCTGCCTCCGTGGTCCTCGAGAAGTGGGAGCTCGTGTGGGGATGGAAGGGGAGGGCTGAGAGGCCGACTCAAGCCTGCTGGCCCTCCAAGGCATGCGGCGGGGACACGTGCCCCTCAGGGAACATTGAAACACATCCTTGAACCAAGACCTGCAGAAGGGCCTCACTGAGCCTGGGCAGGTGTCTGCAAATGGTTAGAAATCACACTTCAGTCCAGTGCCAGTGATACCAGCAGTGTCTGTTCTCACCACTCACCCACTCACTCCACATGCCCCTTGAGGCCCTACTTATTGTGCCAGGAACAGTTGGAGGTACAAACAACACCCTGATTATGGAAGGCAAGTCAGCTCCCCTTCCCCCATCTGTATGTCGAAATCCTAACCCCCAGTACATCCGAACGGCGCTGTACTAGGAGCCAGGTTTTTTTTTTTTTTTGCGGTACGTGGGCCTCTCACTGTTGTGGCCTCTCCCGTTGTGGAGCACAGGCTCTGGACGCGCAGGCTCAGCGGCCATGGCTCACGGGCCCAGCTGCTCCACGGCATGTGGAATCCTCCCGGACCAGGGCACGAACCCGGGTCCCCTGCATCGGCAGGCGGACTCTCAACCACTGCGCCACCAGGGAAGCCTGGGATCCAGGTTTTTAAAGAGGTGATTCATTTAAAACAAGGTCCTACGGGTGGGCCCTAATCCAATGGGTGTGTATCCTTATAAGAATAAGAGGAGATTAGGACACAGACACGCACAGAGGGAAGACCAGATGAACAAGCCAAGCAGAGAGGCCTCAGGAGACACCAAGGCCTTGATCTCGGACATCCAGCCTCCAGAGCCAGGAGAGAATAGATTTCTGTTGTTTAAGCTACACCATCTGTGGTGACTTGTTATGGAAGCCCTAAAAAGTTAGTACAGCGCTTGCATCTGTGTTATGGGAGAGACCTTTATTAAAATTTTTTTTTAAACTAATGCATCCAATAAACATCCAGAGTGCCTCTGTTCCAGCCAATCTCTCGTGGGAAGACTCCTCTGTTACACTTGGCTGTCCATGTGCAGCGGCCGTCTTCTTGTGGTCCTTTCGACGTGCAAAGCCCCTTCCTACCTCTGGGCCTTTGCTCTCCCCCTTTCTTGCTATACTCGTTCTCTCTGGACCTTCCCGTGGCTGGATTCTTCCTGACATTAGAGTCTAATCAACACCACATCAGCTTGGGACTTCCCTGGCGGTCTAGTTGTTAAGACTCCACCGTTTCCAGTGTAGGGGGCGTGGGTTCCATCCCTGATTGGGGAACTAAGATCCCACATGCTGCGTGGTGCGGCCCACAAAGAAAACAAACACCACATCAGCTCGCTTTTTGTTCTCTGTGGCATGGGCTCCTATTAGAAATTCCTCTTTTTTGTATTTGCTCCTGTGTGGATGGACTTCTGGTCTGCTGGAGTATGAACCCCATGAAAGCAGGGCATTTTTCCTGTCTGGGTCACCACTGTCCTCCCAGTGCCTGGCTCCATAAACATCAGTTGCATGAATGAATGAATGAGTGAGTGAATGGATGAGTGAAGGGTGAGCATCCCAGAGCACCCCCTGAGTCCCTGGCTGCTACAGGCAGGGTCTCTCTGAATTCCCCTAGGCTCACTGTAGGGAGTATCTCTTGAATCAGGGAAGACTCAGACCAGCCCCCTCTCTCACTCCTCCCATCAGTGTGCGCTCACCTGACAGGTGAAGGATAGGTGTGGGCCCAGGTCCACTCCCTGATGTTTTGTGGCCCGAGGATTCCTCCCCACTTTCTCAGGCCTCTTAGCTGCAGGGGACCTCCACTGGGGAGGGGGCAGGGTGGTTTCTGCTCACTGTTCCAAGTCTCAGCAGAGGGTGATGGGGCTGTATCTCGGCTGAATCTCCCCCATACAGGAGGGCCTGAGGTCTGCAGTCGGACAGTAGGATGCCCAGGAACTCTGCAGAGATAGGAGGAGGATGGGTAGAGGGAGTGCTGGGGCTTGGGCTGAGGCTTCTGGCCTGTGTAAGAAGCATATTCTGACGTTTATAAAGTGAATGTGTAGCATTTTCAGTCTGAAAAGAAAATAATGCACCTCATTTTTTTAAAAGAAAAAAAAATTTGTTTGAATCTTGAAGAATTGCTTATAAAGACACATCTTGGGGCTTCCCTGGTGGCGCAGTGGTTGAGAGTCCGCCTGCCGATGCAGGATGCAGGGGACGCGGGTTCGTGCCCCGGTCCGGGAAGATCCCACATGCCGCGGAGCGGTTGGGCCCGTGAGCCATGGCCGCTGAGCCTGCGCATCCGGAGCCTGTGCTCCGCAACGGGAAAGGCCACAACAGTGAGAGGCCTGCGTACCGCGAAAAAAAAAAAAAACGAAAGACACTCCTTGGGGGCACACCGACCTCCAGACTGGTTCAACATAGCCTTTCCTGTTCATCTTTACATTTTCAACTAAAAACTAGCCAGCGTAGTAATTTCCCCTAAGTGTTTCCAGCTGTGAGATGTCAGTTTCTAGTTTGGTTTCCAGATGCACTATTAGAGTTAATAAACTTTAAACTTGACAGTGTAAAGCCTTGAAATACTGCATTGCATTTATGAAGAAAAAAACTAAGACCATCTTTCCCTCTGCAGCTTTTCTGACGTTTTCTGAAATGGACACACATCTCTCATTATTCTGAGGCTAAAAGTTCTTGTTCAGATTGCTTGGGGCCTGAAAAAGAGCCCTGCTGGTTTTGCTTAGGGTATTTCCTATGTAGGGTAACACAGAACATCAGTCTCTGTGAAATCATTCGTATTTTGTGTTTATCCAAGTGCAGAGATAGTTTCTTTTATGAAGGTGCAAGATAACCAGTGACAGAATGCAGTAAGGTTTGCACTATAACTTAAAATTATAAAAGTAAAAATATAATACAAGTTTTCAGATTTTCTCCCCTAAATTACTCAGATTTGATTCATAGCATATATTCTTAGGGTTTTTTGTTTGTTTTAATGGGTTCATTACAAGGTGTATGAATTGCCAGTGGTGGGGAAATGTAAAGAAATTTCTTTATACTTAAAAGCCCTCGGTTTTCAGAAAATATTTATAACTGAATTTATTACAGAATCATCTAAATCATAGATTACTAGTTAGGCCAATCTTTTGAAAAATGATATATATTTTTACTGTTATTACTCCATAGAAGAAAATTGCCTGATATATTTACATCTCTTGCAGTAAAGCTTTCATCCTTAAATAGCTGTATGTCTATACTCTGAAGACATTTAAAATACATTTTTATGTCTGCAGCAGAAATTGCAGAAGTGAATTCACTTGGTTTTGTTTGTTTGTTTTGAGGCCATGGATTTTAAGAGGTAAATTATTTTGGGCACCATCATAAAAGAAAACTACCACTTGCTACATTATGGCAAAGATGTTAACATCTGAAAAAGAGATACGTTTTAGAATAAATGAAAGAACATCATTGTGATTCTGGGCACTGATCTTTTGATGAAATTTTTTGTTGTTGTTTTTTTGACAAAATTCTTGTGTAAGTTTTGATACTGTAAAGTTCTGCATTGTGTATGTGTTCATTGTAGCAATGTAATCAATTATGCAGTCTCAAAAAGTATTTGTTGTTTATCTGACATTCAAAGTTAACTAGCAGCCTGTAGTTTTATTTGCTAAGTCTGGCAACCTTAAATATTGGTAACAGCAACAATAATGATAATAATGACCACAAATGTTTGTTAAATGCTTACTGAGTACCCGGCCACCTAACGATCTGGGACGTGTTTATGCTATAATTGAGTTTAAAAAAGAGAGAGAGAGAGAGAGAGACAGGAAGGCAAACAGTATAAAAACATTATGACCCCAGTTTTTCAGAGGCAAAATGTATTCCTTCATTCATCCACTCATTCAGCCATTATCTATTGATGCTCTAGTAAGCATCAGGTGGTAGAGTGAGCTTTGACCACACAGCACCCAAAATCACACAGCAATGCCCTAGACAAGAAAGAAAGAAGTAGAAAATGTTCAGAAAAGAAAAAAAAGAGGAGGAGGAGGAGAAGAAGAAGGTCTCATTTATTCCAAGGTATATTTTTCAGATTTTAACATTTTTTGCCATAATTTAGTAGACAGCATTTTTCTTTTATAATGGTGCCTGTGATAATTTGCACCTTAAAATCCATAGCCTCAAAAAAATAAAAACAACAGTTGAATGAGATCTTTAATATAAACATTTGATTAATTCAAATAGATATCTTACTGTTAGGACGACAAAAGCCAGGGCATTTTAGACTGGATTTTTGCAAGGTAAAAGGCGGCAAAAATAAAGACTACACAGAAAGACCTGATCAGGGTGACTAGAGGGAGGCCTCTCAGAGAAAGAAAGCTCGAGAAACACTGGTGAAAAATGGAATCCCAGGAAACAATTTGCAAAACAGATGGCTAGCATTTAAATAGCCTATGGTTTGCAAATGGTTGGGTCTCCAGGACACTGACCACCTTGTGCTGTGTCCGTGGCAACCCTTCTCTTCCTCAGTTACAAGGTAATAAGTATGGAATTTGGAATTCAGCTTGGCTTTAGGGGGCTGGTGTGGGGATTGTAGGAAAGAGCCATGGGCTGAGGGTCTGCAGAGCTGAGTTTGGGCTCTCATCACAAAATGCCATGGGCTGGGTGACATTTATTTCTCACAGTTCTGGAGGCTGGGAAGTCCTGGGTCAGGTACCAGCCTGGTTGGGTTCTGGGAAAACTCTATTTTACTCCCCTCTGCCAGTATCCTCACCTGATGGAGAGAGAAATCATCTCTCCAGTGTCTCTTCTTAGAAGGGCACTAATCTCATCACGAGGGCTCCACCCACATGACCTCATCACCTCCACAAAGCCCACCTCCAAACACCATCCCACTGGGAATTAGGGCTTCAACATGTGGATTTGGGGGAACACAAGCATTCAGTCCACAGCAAGCCCTTAGCCTGCTTGATAAATGTTAACACTTGACTGATGGTTTTGAGTTTCACTAAGATGGAAACTGAACCAAGAAAAGACTCAATAAATGCAGATCTCACTGATGCCAACTTTCAGTTTACTGCAAAGGGGCTTAAATGGGCAGTGGGAATGTGGGGAACTCCCCACCATATGCTTTGTGGCTCAGCCATTCAGTATTTCAACAAATATTTAAGGAAGGCGCACTGTGTGCCACGTCAGGGTTCACAACGGACTCCAAAGACTGGAAAATTCCAGTTCGCTGGGCTCCCCGGGCCCCTTCCTCAGCCCCTCCCCTTCTCCTCGTGGCTGCAGTTTCCATGGTGATGGTCTGAGCCTCTCTCTGTTGCTAAGGGCAGATCAGCAATCTTGGGAGGGAGAGGGTCACACCGGTGGATGAATCTCATTGAGAGATGGTGGTGGGCCTCAGGGGAGCAGGGCTGGGGATTCAGAACAGGCTGCTGCAACCACCTTTAGGTGCTTTTGAATGGGGGTCTGCGGAAGAACAAAAACGCTCATGTGAGGGGGTCTGCAGCAGAACAAAAACGTGCATGTGAGAGTTTCTGCAGAGTCGGTTAGAACGCATGAGTCTCCCGCAGTCCTCCAGCCGTAACAGCGTTATCCGCCCTCAGAATTCATCAGGTGGTTCAATAGATAGCCATCGAGCTCTTTTGCATGCCAAGCCCTTGTCTTTGGGCAGAGAATAAATGTCAGACCAACAGGCCGCTACCCTGTGCTTTGTCCCTGCAGGAGAAATGTTCATTCATCCCCAACGTCAGGTCCTTTATTGAACAAGAATGATGTGCACCTTCCAGGAGACAGGTAGCATCCTAGACTTTGGGGAAATGGCAGGGAGGAAGAGGGGCCAAACCTCTGCATTGTGAGGTCTGCACTGGTGCAAGGGAGACGCACAATGAACGAAGTATTAATATAACATCAAAGGTTGACGAGAGCTACCATATGACCCAGCAATCCCACTCCTGGGCATATACCCGGAGAAAACCATAATTCGAAAAGATACATGCACCCTGGTGTTCGTTGCAGCACTATTTACAATAGGCAGGATGTGGAAGCAACCTAAGTGTCCATCGACAGATGAATGGGCAGGATGTGAAAGCAACCTAAGTGTCCATTGACAGATGAATGGGTAAAGAAGATGTGGTACATAAATACAACGGAATATTACTCAGCCATAAAAAAGAACAAAATAATGCCATTTGCAGCAACATGGGTGGATCTAGAGATTGTCATACTGAGTGAATAAGTCAGACAAAGAAAGACAAATATCATATGATATTGCTTATATGTGGAATCTAAAAAAAAGGGTACAAATGAACTTATTTACATAATAGAAGTAGAGTCATGGATGTAGAAAACAAACTTATGGTTACCAGGGGGTGGGGGGAGAGGGATAAATTGAGAGATTGGGATTGACATATATGCAGTACTATATATGAAATAGATAACTAATAAGAACCTACTGTATAGCACAGGGAACTCTGCTCAATATTCTGTAATGACCTATATGGGAAAGAATCTAAAAAAGAGTGGATATATGTATATGTGTAACTGAGTCACTTTGCTGTACACCTGAAACAAACACAACTTTGTAAATCAACTATACTCCCATAAAAATAAAAAAAAAAAAAAGGCTGACGAGATCTCTGAAGGGAAGAGCTGTTTTAGATGCATGCTAAGGAAGCGGTAACATCTGAGCAGAAAGCTGAATAAGGTCAAGGAAACATGGGACTCTTTAAAAGTAGAGAGATCTAGGCAGAGGGAATGGTAAGTGCAAAGGTCCTGCGGCAGGAACATGCAAGGCATGTGCAAGGAACTCCATGGCAGCCAGCGAGGGACACAGAGTGTTAGGGGGCGAGGTCCACATGGCGGGCAGCTTATGCAAAGCCTCATGAGACACTGGGCTTTCTTAATCATTGATGACTATTGATTCTAACTGGGTTCCTACTAGGAGTCAGGCCCTGAGCTAGGTGCACCAAAACAGACACGCTCCCTGCTTTCACGGAGCTCATGGTTATTAGGAGATTATGGATATCAATCAGATCATCAAAAGATAAACGCCTTTCTTTTTTTAAATTAATTTTTATTGGAGTATAGTTGCTTTACAATATTGTGTTAGTTGCTGCTATACAGCAAAGTGAATCAGCCAGACGTATACATATATCCCCTCCTTTTTGGATTTCCTTCCCATTTAGGTCACCACAGAGTATTGAGTAGAGTTCTCTGTGCTATACAGTAGGTTCTCATTAGTTATCTATTTTATACATAGTATCAATAGTGTATATATGTCAATCCCAATCTCCCAATTCATCCCACCACCACCCCCTTTCCCCTCTTGGTGTCCATACGTTTGTTCTCTACGTCTCTGTCTCTATTTCTGCTTTGCAAATAAGTTCATCTGCACCATTTTTCTAGATTCCACGTATATGCGTTAATATACGATATTTGTTTTTCTCTTCCTGACTCACTTCACTCTGTATGACAGACCCTAGGTCCATCCACATCTCTACAAATGACACAATTTCGTTCCTTGATAAATGCTTTTCAGGAGCATCAAATAAGCATTCAGTACCTTCTCCCTGCTGTGGTCTCCATCTGGGGTGGGCATCCCCAGATAAATAAGCCAGTCATGGATGATGGGTGATGGGGGTGGAAGCAGACACAGTGAACATACTTTGTGGGGGGACGGTGTTGCCATCTCCTGAGCTGAAGGAGGCTCCATGGCTTCAGAGCAATGAGTGGACAGAAATGGACAATTACTGTATCTAAAATCAGCTGGGTCCTTATGATGTACCGGGTACTGTTGTAAATTCTTTACAAGAAATTCAACAAGCCTATAGGGTGGATAACATTATTATCCCTCATTTGGACGTGCAGAAACTGAGGCACAGAGAGGCTGAGCAGTCTGTCCAACATTATGCCACTAGAAGGGGCAGGGTTTTGTTTTTTTTTTTTTTAGTTTTATTGAAGTATAGTTGATTTACAATGTTGTGTTCATTTCTGCTGTACAGGAAAGTGACTCATTTATACATATATATGTTCTTTTCCATTATGGTTTATCCCAGGATACTGAATATAGTTCCCTGTGCTATACAATAGGCCCTTGCTGTTTATCCATCCTATATGTAATAGTTTGCATCTGCTAACCCCAAACTCCCAACCCTTCCCTCCTCCAACCCCCTTCCCCCTTGGCAACCACAAGTCTGTTCTCTTTGTCTGTGAGTCTGTTTCTGTTTCATAGATAGGGTCTTTGGGTCATATTTTAGATTCCACATGTAAGTGATATCTTATGGTATTTGTTTTTCCTGTTTCCGACTTTCCTCACTTAGTATGACAATCTCTAGGTTCATCCAAGTTGTTGCAAATGGCATTATTTCCTTCTTTTTATGGCTGAGTACTATTCCACTGTGTGTATATGTATGTGTATGTGTATATATATATATATATATATATATATGTAAAACACATCTAGAATGGGCAGGGTTTAATGGAAGCCACCTGGCCTCCATGGCCCATGTTTTTCACCTCATCAGGATGCTCCCATCAACCACGTTTTAGTCCAGAACTAGAAAGCCGTGTCTACAGGGCCTGCACACAAGTTGGCACAGACCCCAGTGTTAGAAGTCTATGTGCTAAGATGATGAGGGGTTGCTTCTCCAAAGAAAGCAACTGGGGTGTGTAGGGGAGGAATACATGGTGTTGGAGGAAAAATAACCTTGATAAGTGGAACCTTCATTTTTATTTTTTAAAAATATTTTATTTATTTCTTTGGTTGCGCCGGTCTTAGTGGCGGCAGGCGGGCTCCTTAGTTACAGCATACGTGTGGCATCTAGTTCCCTGACCAGGGATCGAACCCGGTCCCGCTGCATTGAGGAGCGCGGAGTCTTAACCACTGCATCACCAGGGAAGTCCCGGAACCTTCGTTTTTAAGGAAAGTTCTCCAAAGTCACCCCATAACCACCGATTTACCAAATTGTAGTTTATCAGATGCTGGGCCGTGTGCTTGACGCCGTGTTTTCATTATCCTACAAGGTAAGACTGATTAACATTCTGACTTTACAAATAAGAAGTTCGACTAGGAAAGGCTCAGAGAGACGGAAATACCTGCCAAGGACGCACATTTTTATATTCGTTTTTAAAATTATGGAAAATGCATAGAGCATACAATTTACCATCTTATCCACTTTGAAGCGTGCAGTTCAGTGGCATTAAGTACGTCCACAGTGTTGTGCACCCACCAGCACCACCCATCCACAGAACTCTTTTCATCTTCCCAAACTGAATCTCTGTCTGCGTTAGACAAAAACTGCCCCCCCCCAGCCCCTGGCACCCACTATTCTACTTTCTGTCTGTGAATCTGACTACACCAGGGACCTCATGTAAGTGGAATCATGCAGTACTTGCCCTTTTGTGACCGGCTTATATCATGCAGCATAATGTCCTCAAGGTTCACCTTTTAATGTGGCGCAAGTGAGAATTTCCTTCCTTTTTGAGCTGAATAAATATTCTATTGCATGTATATGTCACACTTTGTGTATCCATCCGTCTACTGACGGACACTTGGGTTGCCTGCACCTTTTAGATACTGTGACTAGTGCTGCTATGAACATGGATGCCCACATATCTCTTTGAGTCCCTGCTTTCAATTCTTTTGGGTACGTATACCCAGAGGTGGAATTGCTGGATCATATGGTCATTCTATGTTTAATTTTTTGAGGACTCTCCGTACTGTTTTCCACGACAGCTACCCCATTTTACATTCCCATCGGCAGTGCTCAAGAGAAGAACTCACATTTTTATTTATTCACAAATAATGAATGTGAAACCAGAGAACTCCAGGCTGGGATTTTAAATGTAAACTCGGTCTGATACAAGATTCTGGAATATTCCATCCTCTGCCGATTATCAGCTACCTCCACTTCCACCTTTTAACAGTAGTTTCCATGGCAACAGGTTGAATATTGGCTGTGGCCAGGGACATAAACATTCAGTGTCCTCGCTATATTTTCATCCATTCTTTCACTTATTCGTTCAACAAATATTTATTGGGTATCTGCTCTGGTAAGTCAATGTGCCAGGCCCTGGTAAGAAAAACTGACATGATGTTGGGGGACAGCAGAACAGGCCACCCCAAAGTATGACCGTAGGAGTTCAGGACATGCCATCCCCAATAATGGGACTTTGGTGTATTAGTTCACTGAGCTGCAGGCACTTGAAAACAGCAAATGCAGAGACAAGCTTTCTCTGAACTCCCTTATCTGCCTAAAGACAGATCCCCCAAAGGTAACTCACTTGTCAGAAATCCCCTCCCGGACATTTCGTCAACCAGGAAAGACTACTTCTTACCACAAAGAGGAGACTCGACACAGACACCACACCCAGACAAACGTTGTCACAAACTATCTTGTCATACTGCTTGACTATTCTTCTAAGGGCACATTCATCTTTCCTGAAAATCATTCACTCCATCCAGCTCCACTTCTCCGATTAAGATGGTATTTAAGCCCCAATTCTAGGCCACCTCAGGAATTATTCGTTTTCCCCTGGGTATCTCCCATGTTAATAAACTTCTGTTTTTCTGTTGTTAATCTTTTATTACAGGGGTCTTTAAGTCAAGAACTTAAAGGGTAGAGAGAAAATTATTTTCCTCCCTTATTTTTATTTTCTTGTAGAGATTAGGGTCTGCTTGGAGAAGCTTCCATCTGATAATTCATCCTACAAATATTCACTGTGGGTCCACCCTGAGCCGGACACTATGTTAGAAGAGAGAGAGACACACAGCCCCTCCAGGAGATGATGGGGTGGGTGGCAGTCAATCCTATCAGATAAGCAGTGCCTCACCAGTGACACATGGACTGTTTATTCTTCATAAAAATGCATCTATGGAATGTCCTACATATTTTTTTTAAATAAATTTTTTTTTTTTAATTTACTTTTATTTTTGGCTGTGTTGGGTCTTCGTTGCTGCGTGCGGGCTTTCTCTAGTTGTGGCGAGTGGGGGCTACTCTTCGTCGCAGTGTGCAGCCTTCTCATTGCGGTGGCTTCTCTTGCTGCGGAGCACAGGCTCTAGGAGCACAGGCTTCAGTAGTTGTGGCACGGGAGCTCAGTAGTTGTGGCTCGCGGGCTCTAGAGCGCAGGCTCAGTCGTTGTGGTGCACAGGCTTAGTTGCTCCGTGGCATGTGGGATCTTCCCGGACCAGGGCTCAAACCCGTGTCCCCTGCATTGGCAGGTGGAATCTTAACCTCTGTGCCACTAGGGAAGCCCTTGGAATGTCATACCTCTTGATTGTGGGGTTGATTACACACTTGCGTACATTTGTCAAAACCCATTGGTTGCACGCTGGCAATGGCTGCATTTTGTTATATGTAACTAATACAACAGTTAAGTTGTCTTTTTTTTTAATGCATTTTTTGGGGACTTCCCTGGTGATCCAGTGGTTAAGACTCTGCGCTTCCACTGCAGGCAGCACGGGTTGGATCCCTGGTCTGGGAAATAAGATTATTTTGGCGTGGCCAAAAATAAATAAATAAATAAAATTTTAAAAAATAATAACTAAAGTTTTAAAAAATAAAATAAATGCATTTTGGGACAGTGTCAAAATTTTACTATTTGGACCTCCGTGGACTCTGAAAGAAATCACACGTTTCAGAAAGCTGCTGATGTAAGCACTGTCTTCTGGCGACGAGGGTCTGTGTGCCCCACAGCCAGAAGCAGACGGATATTGACACAGAGGGTGGGTTACCGTGTGAGATAAATAGTAATATTATGATGTCAGGGGAAGCAAGGCTTTGGGGTGAAAAAAATAGAGAGGGAAAGGGGGGCGCTGTTCTGGTTTAGCTCTGGTGGTCATAGGCAGTGATGTTGGAGCAAAGACCCGCATGAAGGTGGGACCAAATTATGGGAAAATCTCAGGAAGACCAGAGTAAAGGTCTCAGCAGGTGAGAGGGTGGGTGGGTGTTGGGGGCTGTTCTCACTGGTACACAGGGGAGGTTTGATTTATGTGGGTCACTGAGCGACTACGGAGAGCCTAAGGCCATTGAAAGATTTTTATCACTTACATTCCCTAAAGGAAGGGACGAGCCACTCAGGGCCACAGGGGAGGCCCCAGGGGCCAGGAGACAGAAGGCAGGAAGGAGGGGAAAGTCTAGCCAGATCCTTCACTGGGGTTTCCATGGGAAAGGCAAAGCAGGAGAGGATGAACAGCTTATGGTCGGCTAGTTTGAATAATTCCTCAGGCTTTGGGCTGTAGGGGGTGGTCTCTAGTGCCTGGTACCCGGCCCTGGGATGATTCAGGTCAGGAAACAGGGGCTTGGTGTGTGAGGGTCAGGTGAAGAAGACGGTTGAGGCTATGGGCTTTGGATTTGTTGGTTTGCACATAAAAGATGTTTGTAGATGTTTAGGGCTTAGGCAGCCCTTCAAGGGGCAGTCTCCCCCGGGGTCTGTGAGCAGCTCCCCCCGCCCCCCCAGATGTCAAAGCAGCGTAAGCTACAGAAAATAAAAAACATAATTAATTTGGGGGGACAGATGGGTCAGTGGATGGATGCATGAATTCAAACGCTGACTATATAGATTTCCACTCCCACAATGAGAAGATTTTCGAAGTACAAGTAGAAATGAGGTATGTGACGCCCCTCCCTCCACCACCCACTAGGTGACCCCTCAAGATACAGTTATCTCTTCATTCACAAACATTTATTAAGTTCCTATTACTTGCTGGACCACCACCATTATTAAACCACACAAAATCTTTAGCCAAATCATGGAAACTTCCAGTCTCTGAGGCTCCCCAGCTCCAGCTGCAGTTTCCATGGCAACAGCCTCAGCCAGTCACTGTCCAAGAAGCACAGACTGGATGATCAAACTTCCAGCCGGGGTTGGGGAGGGGGGACGGGAGAATTATCATAAACTCTCCAGGCTGCTGGCTGGACAGCAGTGGTCCAGTTAAGTCCTTTATGCGCATTAAAATGAAAAAGAGTGCTGCAGAACAGTGGGGGAAACGGGGGTCGGGGTGGGGGAGGAGGAATGGCCGCTCAGTCTGGCTCAGCAGACCTTTTTTTTTTTTTTTTAAAGATTTTTCTGATGTGGACCATTTTAAAAGTCTTTACTGAATTTGTTAACAATATTACTTCTATTTTATGTTTTGGTTGTTTTGGCCGCAAGGCATGTGGGATCTTAGTTCCCCAACCAGGGGTTGAACCCGAACCCTCCGCACTGGAAGGCGAAGTCTTAACCACTGGACCGCCAGGGAACTCCCTCTGCAGACTTTTTTTTTTTTTTTTTTCCCTTGCGGTAAGCGGGCTCTCACTGCTGTGGCCTCTCCCGTTGCGGAGCACAGGCTCCGGACGCGCAGGCTCAGTGGCCATGGCTCACGGGTCCAGCCGCTCCGCGGCATGTGGGATCTTCCCAGACCGGGGCACGAACCCGTGTCCCTTGCGTCTGCAGGCGGACTGTCAACCACTGCACCACCAGGGAAGCCCTGCAGACTTTTTAAAGGAATCGCTAATCTACCGCAAGCCCCGGCAGTATGAATGTTACCTGTCCTCATCACTCACTCATTGAGTCAGTCAACAAACACCACCTGAGTCCCACTGTGTGCCAGGCACTGTCCTAGACATAGGGACCAAAAAGGGAAGTAAAAACAGGCACCAAATGGACTCCCCCCTGGGTCTTAGGCAATCAGAAGATTCATTCATTCTATTGCTTCCCAACATTCGTGTGTTCCTTCAACAAGTATTGAGGGTATCCGCAATGGGCTAGGTGCTGTGCTACACACGGGATTTGGGTGAGAACAGGACAAAGACCATGCCCTTCCAGAGGCTTCACTCCAGTGCGGGAAACAGGGAAAAAGTCAGTGGGTGGGAAAGATTAGGAACAAAACGGAGGTGGGAGAATTGGGAGGGAGAAGAATGTGGCGGCAGGGGAGCAGGTGGTTTGCAGTTAAGGGATGAAGGAAGATCTAATATCTGAGCAGACGTGAAATAAGAGGATGAGCCACATCACCCTCCGAGGTGGTGTGATTCCATTTACCTGACAATATGCAGAAGGCAAAATTATAGGGACAGGAGATGGATCAGCAGGGGTGAGAGGAGGGTGTTTAGCTGCCGAGGGGCGCAAGGGAATTTCTGAAGGTGGTGAGTTAATTGCGGGGGTGGTTAGAGGACCGTGTGCGTTTGTCAAAACTTGTAGAACTCTACATGGAGAAGAGTGAATTCAACTGTACGTAATGTGAAGTGAGTATAATTTTAAAAAATGTCTCTGAACGTGAAGGATCTTTGCTGGAGGAAAATAATTAGTTGCTTGAGTCTTGGCAGACTGTGCTGGAAACCACACTTCTTGTGGAAACATCGGTGCTTGTAATCTGTTCCCACCGTTCATTTTTCCAGCACACACTGAAGGAGCCCTACTGTGTGCCAAGCTCCCATCTCCACGTGAGCAGGATATGGTGGGCAAGAGTCACAAACTCTGCCTGCAAGGAACTCGGAGTCTATCCAATTCATCTTTCTTCATTCAAATATTTCCTGCAAGGAACTCGGAGTCTATCCAATTCACCTTTCTTCATTCAAATATTTCCTAAGTGCCTAACAGGGGCCAGGAACGGTGATAGGCATTAGTGAAAGAACAGAGAACAAGAAAGACTGTCTCCCTGCTCCCATAGGGCTTACATTCTAGTGGGTGAGATGGACAACAAACAAAACACACTGCAATGTTGGTTGGTGATGATGGCCGTGAGGAATAATAAAGAAAGCTAAGGGGATAGAACTCAAATGGGAGTGAGCTATTTTTGATCAGATGGCCAAGGAGTACCTCTGGGGTGGTGATATTTGAACAGGATGGAAGGAAGGAAGGAAGGAAGGAAGGAAGGGAGGGAGGGAGGGAGGGAGGGAGGGAGGGAGGGAGGAAGGGAGGGAGGGAGGGAGGAAGGGAGGGAGGGAGGGAGGGAGGGAGACAAAGGAATATCAGAGTGGAAAAGCATTCCAGGCAAGAGAACAGAAAACAGATGCTCTGAGTCAGGAGCATGCTTGCACAGCTCAGGGACAGCAAGGAGGCCAGTGTGGCTGAAGTGAAAGGAGCAGAAGGGTGAAAATGGGTAGATAATGGTAGAAAAGGGGCCCAGGTCACCAGGAGCCCACCTACCCATGATAACGGGGGTTGATGTTTAATTAATCCAAGATCTTTCTCCTTTGGGGTGAGATAATGCTCGGGCTTGTACTCTACACAGTTTCCTAGAGTTTCCCTCTGGGGTCAGCTCCAATGTGTTCTTTCGTAGCTCCAGCACCCTGCAGCCTCTGTTAGCTGCCTTCCCCTCCTCGTCGCTCTTCCCAACTCCCCTGCCAGTATTTCCCGGCACCACCACCTAAATAAACCACCTGCACGTAAAACCACGTGTCAGGGCCTACTTTGGGGGAGACCCAAACTAAGACAGGTGTCCCTCAACACAAACGGTGTCTCCAGATCAGCGCTGCATCTGGATACTTTTATCCACGATCCCAGCTCAGGAGAGGGTGTCATCTTTTGCCCAACTGCACAGGGATGAAACCAGGGCGTCAATGTTGCCTTCTCCTCCCCCACACCCCTGCAAACACGACCAAGTCCTAAAGTTTCCTCCTGTAAGAGAGCTGCTAAATCAGGCCACATTGCCCATCTTTTCACCTCCTCTGTTGGCTTTCCTCTCTTCCTACATGTTCTCAAAGGAAAACTTGACCATTTTGCTCCCTGAAAAAAAAAAAAATCCATGGATTCCCTATGGTCACAGAGTAAGGATCACTCTGCACCATATCTGACAGGCGATGGTGGCCACCAGATTTCAGTGTGGATGAAATTCAGAGATGACTCCAGAGATGTGGCGTATGGACCACACCCTGAAGACGTGACGGTATTCCTTTCACAGTGATGACGCAATCCTGCCTTTTACAGACAGCGAGTGGTACCTGTGCACGGCTGTGTACATACGTGCAAATTCAGTTGCGATGTGACCCAGTGAAATCCTTCTGGCTGCTTCAGAGTTACATGTGGGATGCAGCTCAGGTGTTCAGTTCAATAAACATTAATTGAGCACTTCCTATGTGCCAGGCACAATGATAGGTGCTCACAACCACGGGCTGTTGCCTTTAACAATCAGTGGGACAAGACTGGGAGCCCTAGAATTAGAAGGACATTTACTTAAGTCTGTTCAAGAGGTGCTATCTGCCGCAAAGACTGTTAACATGATGCCTTTTTATATAGTGGAAATGGGTGTCTCCAAATCATTAGCCATGTTGAGCTGCTTCCAAGAAAACCATTAAATCCTTTTATTTATATATTTATTTATTCATTTACTTGAATTTTATTTATTTTTTATACAGCAGGTTCTTATTAGTTATCCGTTTTATACATATTAGTGTATATATGTCAATCCCAATCTCCCAGTGCATCCCACCCCCCCGGCCACTTTCCCCCCTTTGTGTCCATATGTTTGTTCTCTACATCTTTGGCTCTATTTCTGCCCTGCAAACCGGTTCCTCTGTACCATTTTTCTAGGTTCCACATATATGCATTAATATATGATATTTGTTTTTCCCTTTCTGACTTACTTCACTCTGTAGGACAGTCTCTAGATCCATCCACATCCCTACAAATGACCCAATTTCGTTCCTTTCTATGGTTGAGTAATATTCCATTGTATATATGTACCACATCTTCTTTATCCATTCGTCTGTCATTGGGCGTTTAGGTTGCTTCCATGTCCTGGCTATTGTAAATGACACTGCAATGAACATTGGGGTGCATGACTCTTTTTGAATTATGGTTTTCTCTGGGCATATGCCCAGTAGTGGGATTGCTGGGTCATACGATAGTTCTATTTGTAGTTTTTTAAGGAACCTGTTCTCCATAGCGGCTGTATCACCATTAAATCCTTTTGATTGATGGCAAAGTGTGTAGAGCTCGGGCTCCATCGGGCATTTAGCTCATGAATTAGGAGAACATTTGGAGGTGGAGGTTGACCAGCCGACACCTTGACTGCAGCTGATGAGACCCACAGAAGCTGAGATAATAAGTGTAGCTACCAGTCTCTCTGTTTGTGATAATTTGTTACACAGCAAAAGATAACCAATACATCAGTTGACTGAGTGGATGAACAATTCCTTTAAAAAGAGGTACTTTTTTGGTCCACAGTTGGGGTCACCGTTAGATAAGTGAACTGAAACAATTTGCCAAAAACTGCACTTGACTCGAATTTCAGTGGCACAAAATCTGTTTTTAGAAGCCAACGTGCTCAGGAGGAGAGGGGTCATGATTTCATTCTTTTTCTAAAGACTTTTCTCAAAGAAAATCAACTCCAGAGACTCTGTCTTAAATGAGAATCTATTTCACAAGCTCCCTAGGCAAGGGGCGCTCTGAGGAGAACCCACGGAGAAAACCACCTCATACAGCATCGCGGCCTGGGCTGAACACTGCCGTGTGCATTACCTCTGCAAGCCCTTCTCTTCTGAGGAAGGAAGGGAAACTGTCTTATTGGGGACAAAGACCCATATTTTAATTCATTGGTTTATTGCAAAGCAAGCATACAGTGTGAGTTCAGAGCCTGGAAAATCCCAGCCTCCAAGGCTCTCTCTGCTCCTTCACAGCCCGCTCCCCTTCTCCATGCTAGGCGCAGTTTCCATGGCGACAGCCTAAAGTCGGGGCGGGGGGCGGGCGCGGGGGGCGCTTCTGATGCAGAAACCCCATAAAGGCTTCAGAGGGGAAATACAGCTACTGATATCAAATCGTCTAACCGACCAGGATGGGGTGTGGAGAAGACCCTTTTTTTTTTTTTTTTTTTGTGGTACCCAGGCCTCTCACTGTTGTGGCCCTTCCCGTTGCGGGGCACAGGCTCCGGACGCACAGGCTCAGCGGCCATGGCTCACGGGCCCAGCCGCTCCGCGGCATGTGGGATCTTCCCGGACCAGGGCACGAACCTGCGTCCCCTGCATCGGCAGGCGGACTCTCAACCACCGCGCCACCAGGGAAGCCCTGGAGAAGACTCTTAAATCTGAAGACATCTCACCAGAAGTTCAAGCACATTGGAAAAAAAAACCAATTTATTGTGGTAAATATGCATACAAAATTTATCGTTTTAACCATTTTTATGTATATGGACTTGTACGATTGAGTCTAAATTCACATTGTTGTGAAACCATCACCACCATCCATCTCCAGGACTCTTCCATCTTCCCAAACAGAAATTCTGTACTCATTCCATATTAACTCCCTACTCTCCCCTTCCCCAGCCCCAGACAGCCACTGTTCTGTCCCTATAACTGTCACTCATCTAGGTACGTCATATAAATGGAATTATATGATGTTTGCCCTTCTGTGACTTGCTTATTTCACTTAGCATAAGTCGTCAGAGTTTGTAGCATGCATCAGGATTCCCTCCCGTTTTAAGGCTGAATGATATTCCATCATATGGACACACTGTATGTCACTTATCCATTTATCCTCAATAAATACATGGGTTGCTTCCATGTCTTGGCTATTGTGAATAATCCTGCTGTGAACATGGGTGTACAAATACCTCTTTGAGACCCTGCTTTCAATTCTTTGGGCATATATCCTGAACGGGCATTGCTGGATCATACGGTAATTCTATGCTTAATTTTTTCGAGGAAGCTCCACACTGTTTTCTACAGCAGCTGTGCCATTTTACATTCCCGCCAGTAATCGTGCATCTTTTATGCCCTTCGAATTGCTTCCTAAGTCTTTGCAGATGGGCAGAAGGATGGCTCTGGGGTTTCTGCAGACTTTCAGTTTTTAGTCGAGCAGCAGCTGCAGGTGCCAGTGGCATAAATATCATCTGTCTCCCACCATCCATTCTTCATTTGTTTAATCATTTGTTTATACGCTCATCCCCTCACAGTACTTACTGAGTGTCTACAATCTGCTAGGCACTGGAAGTAAAGCGATGAGAAAAAAAAGGACCCAGTCTCTATGTTCATGGAACTTAGAACACACTAATTCAGTCATTTATTCCATAAGTTCCTCCCAAGGGTCCACTCTGTGCCTGGTACTGTGCTGAGGGCCAGAGGATTGGGTGGTAAGCAAACCACACCATCTCTCAAGGTGATTACAGGTGTGTTGTGGCTTAGACATTAATACACAAACCACGTCCCAACAGCAGCTAACATGGCGTCTCCTTAGTGATGCCAGACCACGGGGAAATGGTGCAAAAGAATAACCAAGCGCCAGCTCCTGGTTTCACGGAGCTTACCTTCAATAAGGGGGGGGGGGGCTTAAAATAGAGAAACAATTCTGTCAGGATGCATCTGGTTCCAAGAGACAAGAAATGCAATTCAGTTTGGCTTAAACAGTGAAAGAAATGTATCAGACGTACAGACTGAAAATGCCAGCAAGAGAGCAGGCTTTGTGCAGTTTTGCATCGATGGCCACTATTTTTTAAAAAATTTTTATTGGTGTAGAGTTGATTTACAATGTTGTGTTAGTTCCTGCTGGACAGCAAAGTGAGTCAGTTATACATATACGTATACCCACTCTTTTTTAGATTCTTTTCCCATATAGCTCACTACAGAGTATTGAGTAGGGTTCTCTGTGCTATACCCTTATTATATATTAATATAATATATATATATAATATGGGATATTATATATTATATATCCCTTATTAGTTGTTTATTTTATATATAGTAGTGTGTATACATCAATCCCAGTCTCCCAATTGATGGTCACTGTTTATTAAGGTTTGTAATAACCATGTTTTCTAGTTTTTAAATTTGATCCTTTACCACTATTTACAGTAGACAAGACATGGAAACAACCTAAATGTCCATCAACAGATGAATGGATAAAGAAGACGTGGTTTATATATACAATGGAATATTACTCAGCCATAAAAAAGAATGAAATAATGTCATTTGCAGCAACATGGATGGACCTAGAGATTATCATACCACGTGAAGTAAGCCAGAAAGAGAAAGACAAATACCCATACGGTATCACTTATATGTGGAGTCTAAAATATGACACAGATGGGGCTTCCCTGGTGGAGCAGTGGTTGAGAGTCCACCTGCCAATGCAGGGGACACTGGGCCCGTGAGCCATGGCCGCTGGGCCTGTGCGTCCGGAGCCTGTGCTCCGCAACGGAAGAGGCCACAGCAGTGAGAGGCCCGCGTACCGCAAAATAAATAAATAAAATAAAATATGACACAGATGAACCTATGTATGAAACAGAAACAGAATCATGGACACAGAGAACAGACTGGTGGTTGCCAAGGAGAAGTGGGGGTAGAGGAGGGAAGGACTGGGAGTTTGGGATTAGCAGATGTGAAGTATTACATATAGGATGGATAAACAACAAGGTCTTACTGTATAGCACAGGGAACTATATTCAATATCCTGTAATAAACCATAATGAAAAAGAATAAGAACTTTATATTTAGCTAATAGGCATATCTAATATTTTAATTTTTCTAAGACTTTCCATTAATAACGAAAGAGAGGGGAATCCCAGTACACACTACATTTAAAAATAAGTTAACTCTATATTGGTGAAAAACAGGTTATTAAAAATAATAGGTACTACTTCAATAAAAAGCAACTTCTTCAAAGTTTTTTTTTTAAAAATAATAAATTTGATGCTTTGACATCTTGAGACCCTGCTGATACTGGAGAAACTGCCCCTCCCAGGGCTGGTTAATGGCTTGAGATAGGAAATAACTGACCTGGGAGTGTGGTCTTCACATGTAAACCAAATCATCCTGCGCACCTACAAGCACCTCCTCTGTGGGGCTCTCACACTCTGGACAGGTATCAGACAACCAGAGACAGCGTCTGTCTCTAGATCCCACTGAAATTATTCCCACTAGCCTATTCCAAGCCTTCTTTCCCTGCCTCACCCATTCCTTCCCCAGGGAAAGCACCGTAAAGGCTCTTGCCCACATCTGTGCACCCTCTTCACCTCCTGATGGAACATGGTGCTTCCCCATGTGGCCCTGCATGGTGTGGCACGCCCATTTCTCTTGAGATCTGTGAACTATAAACTGTCTTTTCAACGATATGTGTCTCCTGATCTGTTGACACTCCCATTTCTGAATAATAATAAAACCTATATTTTAAAAACAGAGCTCTACTCTGGTCTCTTTCCCCTGGGACCCCAATCCTGTCTTCTTCCCAGCTTTGTCTTCTCAGGACTGTAGTCCTTCTTTAAAAGGGAACTTAGGGAAAAAAAGGGAACTTGGGGTTCAGAGAGGGAGAGATGTTTGGGCATTTCTCCCAGACCCGTCAGCTGGGACTTTGTTATTCTTCCCTTCCTCCAGCCACACAGTGGTTATACTTGGCTTCCCCTCCCTCTAAAACACGTCTGCTCATCCAAATAATTTTAAATATAATCCTGGTCTCAAGGAAGGGACCAGCCCGTTCCCTGACTCTCTGCTTTCCACAGCATCAGCCTGGAACGTTGCTATACCTCAGCTCCCCATCTATTCAACCTTCTCATGTTTCTTAGCCGATTCAAAAGAACTTGTTCCTTATCACCTCACACTGATCAGAAGGGCCATCTCCAAAAAGTCTACAAATAATAAATGCTGGAGAGGGTGTGGAGAAAAAGGACCCTCCTACACAGTTGGTGGGAATGCAAACTGGTGCAGCCACTGTGGAGAACAGTGTGCAGGTTCCTTAAAAAACTAAAAATAGAGCTACCATTTGATCCAGCAATCCCACTCCTGGGAGTATATCCAGAGAAAACCATAATCCGAAAGGATACATGCACCCCCAATGTTCACAGCAGCACTATTTACAATAGCCAGGATGTGGAAGTAACCTAAATGTCCATCGAGAGATGCATGGATAAAGAAGATGTGATACATATATACAATGGAATACTACTCAGCCATAAAAAGAATGAAATAATGCCATTTGCAGCAACATGGATGGACCTAGAAATGCTCATACTAAGTGAAGTAAACCATACAGAGAAAGACAAATATCATATGATATCGCTTATATGTGTAATCTAAAATATGACAGATGAACATATTTACAAAATAGAAACAGACTCACAGACATAGAAAACAAACTTATGGTTACCAAAGGGAAAAGGTGGGGGGGAGGGATAAATTAGGAGTTTGGGACTCGCAGATACACACTACTGTACTATATATAAAATAGGTAAACAACAAGGTCCTACTGTATAGCACAGGGAATTATATTCACTATCTTGTAATAAACCATAACAGAAAGGAATTTGAAAAAGAATAGACACATGTATATGTATAACTGAATCACTTTGCTGCACATCTGAAACTAGCACAACATTGTAAGTCAACTATACTTCAATTTTTTTTTTTTTTTTTAGGGTACGCGGGCCTCTCACTGTTGTGGCCTCTCCTGTTGCGGAGCACAGGCTCCGGACGCGCAGGCTCAGCGGCCATGGCTCACGGGCCCAGCCGCTCCGCGGCATGTGGGATCTTCCCGGATGGGGGCACGAACCCGTGTCCCCTGCATCGGCAGGCGGACTCTCAACCACTGCGCCACCAGGGAAGCCCTATACTTCAACTTTTTTAAAATTTATTTGTTTATTTATTTTTGGCTGCGTTTGGTCTTTGTTGCTGCACGTGGACTTTCTCTTGTTGTGGCGAGCGGGGGCTACTCTTCGTTGCAGTGCGCAGGTTTATTGCAGTGGCTTCTCTTGTTGAGGAGCACGGGCTCTAGGCACGTGTGCTTCAGTAGTTGTGGCGCATGGGTTTAGGTGCTCCGCGGCATGTGGGATCTTCCCGGACCAGGGCTCGAACCTGTGTCCCCTGCCTTGGCAGGCGGATTCTTAACCATTGCGCCACCAGGGAAGTCCCTTCAATTTGAAAAAAACCCTTCAGGTCCCATATTTGAAAACAAATCTCAATGAACAGACACATCCTTGATGTTTCACTCCCTTGAACCTACTTCCTCACTCCCTTTCAGAGCTTCAGTGTCACTCTCACTTTTGGTCCCACAGAAAAAGACATACTGTGCCTTGTGCCTTCTCTTGTTTCCAAACGTACATCGGGCCTCTTCTCCAGTGTACATTTTCAATTTACACTTTCGGAGTCCATTGATTTGCCCTCTCTGCCCTGCGGAGAGCACAGCAGGTCCTGGAACTGGTGTGTGTGTGAGTGTGTGTGTGTGTGTGTGTGTGTGTGTGCGCGCGCGCGCGCGTGTGTGTGTGCACGTGCGTGTGTGTGTGTGTGTGTGTGTGTCGGGGACTCTGAGTGCCTGGGCCCAGGAGAAAGCCTCTCATTCTGATGCATTCGAGGTGTCGGGTGTGGGGTTTCCAGCCTCTCGTCCTCCCAGCACTCTCCTTCCTTCCTGCACTGAACTTCTTACAAACAGCCAACTCTTGTTTGTAAGGTTTGAGTCTGTCACCTCCTCCGCAACAGATTCCTGCTGAACGGAATTCCCCAAATGTGCCCAACGTGTAACTGGAAAGTATTTAGAAGACTTTGAATGCTGTGCGTTGTAACCTGACGTACATGCATGCGTACGTTCTGAGTCCTCGGCTACGCTCACTCTGGCCGCTGCCTGATCCCTCGTTTCCCCGTAACGCAGTTTTCGCCACATTGCTCCAAGAAGTTGCTCCGTCCATGTGCCAGTGACCTCCTGGCTCCTACTACATCCGATGACTGCTTCCCTGTCCTGCTCTCAGGTTTGAGCTGCTCACTCCTTCCTTCTGTTACCCTTGGGGGTCACTAAACTCCCTCTGGCCTTTGTCTTACTTCCCCAGGTGCTCCTAGGTGTTAGACTCCTCTGCTCCACCCCTAAGTATTGGAGGGCTCCAGGGCTGGGTCCACGCCCACCTTCCCCATCTGCATTAGTCACCTACGGCTGCATAGCAAGTTACCCTAAGACGTAAAGCAACAAGCATTTATCATGTCACCCAGTGCCAGAGTGGTTCTGGCTCAGAGTCTCTCGTGAGGTTGCTGTTAAGACGTTGAGCGTGGTTGTGGTCATTTGATGGCTTGACTGGGACTGGACGATCCACTTTCAAGGTGCTTTACTCATACTCCTGGCAGGAGGTGTCAGTTCCTCACCACGTGGAGCTCTCCAGAGGGCTCCTTGAGTGCCCGTGTGACAGGGCGATGGGTTTCCCCCAGAGCCAAGACAGAGCAAGAAGGAAGTGAGATGCCTTTTACACCCTGGCATCGGAAACCATACGTCGACACTTCTGTAATCTGTTGCTGGCTGCACAGGTCAGCCCCAAGCATCCTGGGGGTGGGGACCACACAGGGGAGTGAGTACTGAGAGGCTGGGGACCACCTCAGGGGTTGGCTTCCACACCCCCTCTACTCTCTCATCCAGAGCTGCCTTTACAAAAACTGCCTCCAAGCTAATTTGTATCTCCAGCCTTGATTTTGCATCTGAACTCCTGCCTCCTGGACACTGCTCCGGGAATGTCAAATTGACGTCTTAAGCTAACGTGTCCCAGGACAAATCTTCAATCTCCCTTATAAACTACTCCTCACCCGCAGTCTTCCCAGCCTCTATGAAAGGCATCACTCTCCACCCCAAAGCCCAAACTCAAAACAGAAAAACACAAAATAGAAGCCGTTCCTTTTTTTTTTTTAATATTCTTTCCCACTATGGTTTATCATGTGACATTGAATATAGTTTCCTGTGCTATACAGTAAGACCTTGTTGTTTATCCATTCTCCGTATATAATCGTTTGCATCTGCTAACCCCAAACTCCCAATCCTTCCCTCCCCCTTGGCAACCACAAGTCTGTTCTCCATGTCTGTGAGTCTGTTTCTGTTTCATAGATAAGCTCATTTGCGTCGTATTTTAGATTCCACATATAAGTGATATCATATGATATTTGTTTTTCTCTGTCTGGCTTACTTCACTTAGTATGATCATCTCTAGGTCCATCCATGTTGCTTTAAATGGCATTATTTCCTTCTTTTTTATGGCTGAGTAGTATTCCACTGTATATGTGTATTTCAATACGACTTCTTCTTTAACCATTCATCTGTTGATGGACATTTAGGTTGCTTCCATGTCTTGGTTATTGTAAATAGTGCTGTTATGAACATAGAGGTGCATGTGTCTTTTTGAATTATGGTTTTCTCAGGATATATGCCCAGGAGTGGGGGTGCTGGATCATATGGCAGCTCTAATTTTAGTTTTCTGAGGAACCTCTGTACTGTTCTCCATAGTGGCTGCACCCACTTACACGTCCACCAGCAGCGTAGGAGGCGTCCCTTTGCTGTACAGCAGAGATTGGCACAATTGTAAACCAACTGTACTTCAATTAAAAAAAAAATAGAAGCCATTCCCCATTCTTCTTCTTCTGTCCACACCACATATCCCCGCCAACACATACCCTGCCTCAGCTCAACCTTCAAGACACAACAGGATTCATTCTGTTTGCATCCACCTCGAGCTGGGAGCCACCATCTCTCCCTGGATAACCGTGACATCCTGATGGCTCTGGCCCTTCCAGTTCCAGAGTAGTCTATCCTCCATGAAGCAAGCCCCAGGCCTTCTTCAGACAAGTCACATCATGTCACCCCTCCCAACTCAGCCTCTGTCAGTGGGCCCACAACACACATAGACTGAGAACTGCCAGCAAGGTCACCGGCATCCTGGCCCCCAACAGCTGCTCATAGCACAGCCCTCATTCCTTGGTCACCACACTCTCACCACCCTGCCTTCCTGCTGTCCCTGAAAACTTCCTCTGCCCCCTGACCTAGACTTTTGCATTTCCTCTCATAATAATTCCTTTTCCTCATAATTCCCATGGCTGGTTCCTCCTCAAACTTCACATCTCAGCTCAAAGGTCACATTCTCAAAGGCAGAGCTGGGACCAGGATGAGGTGAACTTGAAGGAAGCACCAAAAACCTCATCATCAAGATAAATAATATTTTAATGTAATGTTTTTTTTAAAAGATCACCATGAATGCCAACAAAAGGAAGGAAAACATATCAAAAATTTAAAGTCCAGTGTGTGCTGAGCCATATTGAAGCTTGAAACAAAAGAAAATGGAAGCCCCTATAAATGTGTTTTAATGTAATTTTTTAAGGATTAATTTTTCCAGAATATTGAGAAGTAGGCATGTTAAAATTGAAAAGTAGGCACGTTAAAACTCACAACATTATCTTATGTTTAAATATTTTAATTATACAAAAGAGAAAAGACTCCAGCATTTACTATAATTCTACTTTCCTGGCTTTAACAGAAGCAAACTGATCAATAATATTTTCTTTTTTTTAAAGGACGGTCTTTTATTATTATTATTATTATTATTATTTTGGCCACACCGTGTGGCATACGGAATCTTAGTTCCCTGATCAGGGATCAAACCCGTGCCCCCTGCTTTGGAAGTGCGGAGTCTTAACCACTGGACCTCCAGGGAAGTCCCCAATAATATTTTCAAAATCTATTTCTGGAAAACAGTTTACCTTTAAAAAATATACAAAAGCATGGATAGAACAGTGTACGTTTCCTTTTGCCTCAGACTCCGATATGGCGTGGCACAAAATACAGTCAGATTGTTTCTGTATTTAAAATTTTATTATTTCATTCATCATGGATTTTTTTGCATTAATGTTTTTTCAAATTTTTTTTTCCAAATTTTCAAAATTTTTTTCAAATGTTAAAATACTACTTATCTTGAAGACTATGTGTTTTGTGCTGTTCCGTATTGAGTTTGCTGTGTGCCCATCGTTCTTTCCTTCACTCAATCCTCACATCAACCCCGAGAGTTGTGATGTGATGGATTTCCCCCACCCCAGGAGGGGGGACGGAAGGGGTGTCTAACTCTGCAATTAGAATGAGAGCTGACCACCCATTCTCCGCTGTGCCTCAGGGGTCTCATCTGTAAAGTGGGGAGTTAATATCACCCACCTTTGGGATATGTCGTGGGAATTCAACAGGAAGCACTTAGCATGGTGCCTGGCACATGAGAAGCATAAGAAATGCTCGTTACTATATAAGGATAGTGACCATGGTGTAACAGCAGCCGTTGGCTCCATCCAAGTCTAAAAATGCTGATTCTAAAGATACAAGAATTCTTCATCTCTGTGAATAGTTCCGCCATCTAAAATATGTCCACTGCTGCCTCTCCCTTGGCCCCCTGTCCCGTGCATGGCCCAGCCCCTGGCCTGGTGAAGTCACTGAGTAAACATTTGTTCTACTTTTGTGCGACTGTTTGATCTCTTTCTCCCTCTCCCGGTGGCCTCTGAGTCTAGGAGGCAGCAGTCACGTCCCCTTCTGGGCCCCGGAGAAAGCCTGGCTGAGACTAAGTGTTCCAAATTGACGACACCAACAATATTAATAATTTTAGTAGCTAAACTATAAATCCCAAAGCTCTTATCATCTACAAGGCTCTTCTTGATCCAACCCTTGGTCCCCACCACCTAATAGCTCTTCAGCCGCTCTGGTCTCCTGGTCCTGCCTTGAATGCATGCAACAGGCCTTTGCACGTGCTGTGCCCACTCGTTGGAATGTTCCTTTCCCGTGACTAGCTCCCTGCCTTTATCCGTCTCCGTCCTCAGTCATCACAACCACTCAACACTTTCACCCCACTCTCTTTCTCCCCTACTAACTCCCCCTCTGAACCCCTGAGTTCTTTATCACAGCACACAAATCGTGTTTCGTTGATGGGTCTGTGTGCTCCCTTGGATTGTTAAGTGCTGGGAGGATTTTCCAGGAAGGTTGTAACACATCGTTGTTCCTTAACTTCCCCACTGCTGACATTAGGGGCTGGATAATTCTGAGTGTGTGTGTGTGTGTGTGTGTGCGTGCGCACACGCGTGTGGCTGTCCTGTGCGTTGTAGGATGCTTATTTAGCAGCATCCCAGGCCTCTATGCACTAGATGTTAATAGCACCCACCCTCCTTAAGTTGTGGTAGCAAAAATATTTCCAAAGGCCCCTGTGGGAAGCAAAATCTCCCCCTGCCCCACGTTGAAAACCACTGCTGGATCCCCATCTCCTGGAAGAGGGTCTGCCACGGCTGTTGGGGTAAAATGCATAGTTTGTGAATGAATGGATGGATGGATGGATGAACGAATGAATGAATGATTAAAGTAGATAATGCGTCATGAGCTTGCAGTTGACTTGGGACATCTAACACTCCACAAACTCCAAGAGTGCCATTCAATTGTGGGGAAAGAACACATCCGGGCCTCTGGGGGACGTCCCTCAGGCCTGAGCCCTCCCCACACCGGTTGGTTCTGTTGTCCACTGTTGCAGGCTGTTCTCACCTGGTGTGCAAGACAAAGGTCAGCTCAGCCTGTTGCCATGGGAACTTCACTGGGCAGGGGAGGGGAGGGGCTGCAGAATTGCGGGTACAGAGAGAGAGAGAGAGAGAGAGCCTCGGGGTGTGGAAATGTCTGGTCTCTTCAGGGAAGGGTGTGTGGGTTCAAGAACATCTTAGCGCCCTTGCCATGCAACACTAGCGTGTGGAAAGAACAAACTATGTTTGACACCTACATGAACACCCACTCTCCCGGTGCCATGAGACAGGTTTCCTCCTTACAAGGCCATCTGCATTTGATTCTGGGGAGACTTATGCTGCCTAGTACTCCTTGCTAAATGATTTTTGTGAGTGTTATTCAAAGTGTGAATATCTAATGGAGAAAGGAACTAATGTCATCTCCTGGTATGATGATGAAAATAAAACAGGGTGTGATAGTTAAGGACTGACTTGTGAGCACAACTGTACACTGAGTTCTCCCAGTGAAACGTGGAACCTGGAGGGGGGCGGGGCTTGGGGACCCAAACACACAGGGCACTGAGAATTCTTCAAAGATGCAAATTGTATATAGGAAAGGGCTTTCTTCTTTGGACTGCAAGACCCCACATCACTTATTTTACTTTATTTTTCACTGAAAGCTTTTAAACTTGCAGTTGTGGTTTCTTTTTCCTTTTTTTTTTTTTTTTGCTGTACGTGGACCTCTCACCGTTGTGGCCTCTCCCGTTGCGGAGCACAGGCTGCGGAGTGCAGGCTCAGCGGCCATGGCTCACGGGCCCAGCCGCTCCGCGGCATGTGGGATCTTCCCGGACCGGGGCACGAACCCGTGTCCCCTGCATCGGCAGGCGGACTCTCAACCACTGCGCCAGCAGGGAAGCCCAGTTGTGGTTTCTTACAATGTTAGGGTACAGATTGTACATCACTTATTTTAATTAATTGCCTCGTAAACGTCTCCACGATGACCACAAGGTAGGCATGCGTGCTCTGGTGAGCTCCAGAAGCGGAATTGCTCGGCCAAAGGGCGAACGTGTTTTATGGGCAGAAGACCTTAATAGACATTTCTCCAAAGAAGACATACAGATGGCCAGTAGGCCCGTGAAAAGGTGCTCAACATCACTAATTATTAGAGAAATGCAAATCAAAACTACAATGAGGTACCACCTCACACCAGTCAGAATGGCCACCATTAAAAAATCTACAAACAATGAGTACTGGAGAGGGTGTGGAGAAAAGGGAACTTTCCTACACTGTTGGTGGGAATGTAAATTGGTGCAGCCACTCTGGAGAACTGTATGGAGGTTCCTCAGAAAGCTAAAAATAGAATTACCATATGATACAGCAATCCCACTGCTGGGAATATACCCGGACAATACTATAATTCAAAAAGATACATGCACCCCTATGTTCATAGCAGCACTATTCACAATAGCGAAGATATGGAAACAACCTAAATGTCCACTGACAGACAAATGGATAAAGAAGATGTGATACATATGTACAGTGGAATATTACTCAGCCATAAAAAAGAATGAAATAATGCCATTTGCAGCAACATGGATGCAACTAGAGATTATCAGCGTAAGCGAAGTAAGTCAGATAGAGAAAGACAAGTACCATATGATATCACATATGTGGAATCTAAAATATGGCATAAATGAACCTATCTATGAAACAAAAACAGACTCACAGACATAGAGATCAGACTTGTGGTTGCCAAGGGGGAGGAGGGAAGGATTACCAGTTTGGGGTTGGTAGATACAAACTATTATCTATAGGATGGATAAAAAACAAGGTCCTACTGTATACAAGGAACTATATGCAATATCCTGAGATAAATCATAATTGGAAAGAATATTAAAAAAAGAATGTTGGGCTTCCCTGGTGGTGCAGTGGTTGAGAGTCCCCCTGCTGATGCAGGGGACACGGGTTCATGCCCCGGTCTGGGAAGATCCCACATGCTGTGGAGTGGCTAGGCCCGTGAGCCATGGCCGCTGAGCCTGTCCGTCCAGAGCCTGTGCTCTGCAACGGGAGAGGCCACAACAGTGAGAGGCCCGCGTACCGCAAAAAAAAAAAAAAAAGAATGTCTATGTGTGTAAAACTGAGTCACTTTGCTGTACCGCAGAGATTGGCACAACCTTGTAAAAAAAAATTCTTAAAAAAGGGGTGAGGGACTTCCCTGGTGCCACAGTGGTTAAGAATCCGCCTGCCAATGCAGGGGACCTGGGTTCGAGCTCTGGTCTGGGAAGATCTCACATGCCGCAGAGCAGCTAAGCCCGTGAGCCACAACTACTGAGCCTGCATGCCACAACTACTGAAGTCTGCGCGCCTAGAGCCCGTGCTCTGCAACAAGAGATGCCACCGCAATGAGAAGCCCACGCACCGCAACGAAGAGTAGCCCCCACTCGCCGCAACTAGAGAAAGCCCGTGCGCAGCAACAAAAACCCAACGCAGCCAAAAATAAATAAATTAATTAATTTTAAAAAAGAAAAGGGTGGGGGGAACCTATTTTAGACTTTGACACATTGCCAAAAACGCTTGCCAGGGCAGATGTGTCCACCGCCCGCATGCAGAAAGGAGCCTGCTTCCCCAGCCCAGTGTCAACCTCACACTCCCAACTTTCGTCTTCGCCCACCTGGTGTGGTGGAACCGTCTCAGTTTGTCCATGGCCTCCAATTTTTTGGATCACAAGTAGGTGAGATTTTCACTAACTAACGTAGGTCCAACGTTGCCATTATTTGCTTTGTGAACACCCTTTTAGATCCTCTGCCCTGTTTTTCTATTTTCATGTTCAACTCTTAGTCACCGAAACAGAATTTATATAGGAGAGATATACATTCCCTGGACTACCACGTCTGCAGCATTGAATTTAACCTGTTGATTCCCCCCCTCCAATCTTTGTTAACTGTGGTGTTCCTTTGTACGTAGCCATACACACTATTTAAAATTTTTTTAAATTGTGCCCAAATACACATAACATAAAATTTACCATCGTAACCAGTTTTAAGCACACAGTTCAACGGCATTAAGTTCACTCACATTGCTGTGCTACCATCACCACCATCCATCTCCAGAACTCTCTTCATCTCGTAAAACTGAAACTCTGTCCCCATTAAACACTAACTCCCCATTCTTTCCTTCCTCAACCCCTTGAAATCACCATCTTATTTTCTGTCTTTATGAATTTGATTATTCTAGGTACCTCATATAATTGGAATCAAACAGGATTTGTCTTTTTTTCAGCTGGCTTATTTCACTGAGCATAATGTCCTCAAGGTTCGTGCATGTTGCAGTCTGTGTCAGAATTTCTTTCCTTTTTAAGGCTGAATAATATTCCACCGTACGGATGGACCACATTTTGTTCATCTATTCATCCACTGATGGACACTTGGGTGGCTTTTACCTTTTGGCTACTGTGAATAATGCTGCTATAAACACGGGTGTACAAATATCTCTTTTAAGACCCTGCTTTCAATTCTTTTGGATGTATACCCAGCAGTGGAATTCTGGGATCATGTGGTTATTGTCTGTAATTTTGTTTGAGGAATCTCCGTACTGTTTTCCATAGTGGTTGCACAGTTTTACATCTCCACCAAAATTGTGCAAGGGTTCCAATCTCTCCACTTCCTCTCCAACACTTGTCATGGTCGCTCAGTATCTGCAGGACATTGGTTCCAGGACCTCCGCAGATACCATACTCCGAGGATGCTAAAGTCCCTACATTCGACCCTCTGGTATCCATGGATTTAATCAACCGGGGATTGAATCCATCTGTGGTTGGTTAAATCTGCAGATGCCGAACCTGCGGATACAGAGGGCCAGCTGTGTTTTCTGTATTTTTTAAAGAAATATATAGTAGTGTGTATATGTCAGTCCCAATCTCCCAATTTATCCCTCCTCCCCCTTATGCCCTGGTAACCATAAGTTTGTTTTCTACATCTGTGACTCTACTTCTGTTTTGTAAATAGGTTCATTTGTACCCTTTTTTTTTTAAGATTCCATACATAAGTGATATCATATGGTACTTGTCTTTCTGTGTCTGACTTACTTCACTCAGTATGACAATCTCTAGGTCTATTGATGTTGCTGCAAATGGCATTATTTTGTTCTTTTTATGGCTGAGTAGCACAGGGAACTCTACTCAATACTCTGTAATGGCCTATATGGGAAAAGAGTCTAAAAAAAAAAAAAGAGTGGATATATGTATAACTGTTTCACTCTGCTGTACACCTGAAATGAATACAACATTGTAAATCAACTATACTCCAATAAAAATTTTTTTAAAAAGAGAGTTACCCTCCTAATGGGTATGAGGTGGCATCTCATTGTTTTTATGTGGTCAGATTTACGTATCTCTCTTCTTTCATGCTTGTGTGCTTTTGTGACCGGTTAACAAATCCTTCCCTGTCCATGATGATAAGAACATTTACACAGTCTCATGTGGAGCTGAAAAGAGGAGACCATTGGTGCACACTATGCCCACATAGAGAAAACTCTGTTCTTCCCCAGGGTCCTGGCTGCAGTTGCTCATAGAGGAATCTGAGCCAGAATTAAACTGAAAAGACGGTTCATATGGGAGAGAAGTTTCTCCCGGAAACCCAGGGCCCTTTGGACGGAGCTCTGAGAATGTCAGCATTCAGCCTGAGTGCCAGTTAAATCAACCCACCTCAGAATTTTCCCTGATTAATGAGTTAAATGCCAGACTGGAGTCCAAGCTCTGTATATATTGCCTTCTAACTCAGGAAGGGAACGGCTTTCTCGGAAACAGTAAAACGTAGCCAGTATTCTGGAGACATTCATTCCCAAACCATAAACATATTTAAGACTAGTTGTCTGTTCTGTAGATTACATCCCTGGAGCCAGTTACAAATGAGTTTCTCTCTACTTCCCTGGAGTTAAAAAAAATCTTGATTCTAATATTCTGATGGTTTCAATGCCTGTGCCCAGTGACTTTATTGGGACCTTGCAGGCATTGAGCATTTATGGCCCACTTCCAAAATTTGGTATTACGTTGAGTTAACGTAAAAGATCAACAAGAATAACTATAATGACTGGGATATAGATGTATACTACTTGCAGATAATAAATGAGAAAAATCTTTACGATTTTGTAAACTTGCTTTTTGTGTATGTGCTTGTAAATCCATCCACAGAAACATAGTGAAATGAATCCCTGTTCTTTCTCTCATTCTCATTTTCTTTCTTTCTTTCCTTCTTCCTTTCTTCCTCCCTTCCTTCCTTCCTTCCTTTTTCTTTCTTTCTTTTTCTTTCTTTCTTTCTTTCCCTTTCTTTCTTTCTTTCTTTCTTTCTTTTTCTTTCTTTCTTTCTTCCTTCCTTTCTTTCTTTCTTTCTTTCTTTCTCTATCTCTCTCTTTCTTTCCCTCCCTGCTTGTCTTCCTTCCTTTCTTTTATTTTTTTTAAACATCTTTATTGGAGTATAATTGCTTTACAATGGTGTGTTAGTTTCTGCTGTATAGCAAAGTGAATCAGCTATGCATATACATATATCCCCATATCTCCTCCCTCTTGTGTCTCCCTCCCTCCCTCCTTATCCCACCCCTTTAGGTGGTCACAAAGCACTGAGCTGATCTCCCTATGCTATGTGGCTGCTTCCCACTAGCTATCTATTTCACATTTGGTAGTATATATAAGTCCATGTCACTCTCTCACTTCATCCCCCAGCTTACCCTTCCCCCTCCCTGTGTCCTCAAGTCCATTCTTTATGTCTGCGTCTTTATTCCTGTCCTGCCCCTAGGTTCTTCAGAACCTTTTTTTTTTCTTTTTTAGATTCCATATATATGTGTTAGCATATGGTATTTTTTTTTCTCTTTCTGACTTACTTCACTCTGTATGACAGACTCTAGGTCCATCCACCTCACTACAAATAACTCAATTTCGTTTCTTTTTATGGATGAGTAATATTCCATTGTATATATATGCCACATCTTCTTTATCCATTCATCTGTCGATGGACACTTAGTTTGCTTCCATGACCTGGCTATTGTAAATAGAGCTGCAACGAACATTGTGGTACATGTGTCTTTTTGAATTATGGTTTTCTCAGGGTATATGTCCAGTAGTGGTATTGCTGGGTCATATGGTAGTTTTATTTTTAGTTTTTTAAGGAATCTCCATATTTCCTTTCTTTCTCTCTCTCTCTCTCTCCTCCTCCTCCTTCTTGTAAAGACATGCCCATTAGTGGAACAGCAGAGGACGCCTTCTAGATCATGGGAGCTCACTCCCAGAGGCAGCAGAAGCAGCAGTGAATTCCTGAGTCCGGGAGCGGCGGCATCTGTGTCCTCCCTGGGCCAGTCCTGCGGCCAGTCTCTGAAGAAGAGTCTGGCTCCAGAAACTCACCTAGGAATCTAAAGCTTCCCTGGCTTCTCTAAGATCTACCCGCTATCCCCTCAGCATCTCTCTGAACAGCTGGAGTCCATCATAGTGGTTTCTATTGCTCACTGCCAAGAATGCTGGCTGTCAAACACCGGCATCTCTTTGATCTGCTGTCCCAAGCTCCTGGGAGGCTCGCCCGGATCTTGGTCTCTGTGGGAAGTAGCAAAAGACGCTGCTTCTCTGGGAGGGTGCAGCCTCGTGCCACGAGACACAGCTTGGATTCCAAACCTCTCACTTGTCCCCTTGTGCAGCGAACAGCCTGCCCAGCCGTACACTGAAGTCCTGTGGCCACACTTTCCAATCTTTAGCAAGGCAAGTAAAAGCTTCTGACTTCCCCTGCTGCACCTAGCTTGCGTGTACTGAGCGCTTCCTGTATGCTAGCCATAAACTCGCACGTGAAATTTAGTCTCAGATCCCTCTGGGAGTCAGGAGTTCCTGTTGCCTCTGTTTCTGTTATAACCCCTGTTCACATAGATCAATGATATTATCTATATTGATACTTAGGGTGGCTTATTAATAAAATCAAAGGGTTTTCCATGGCTTCAAGGGCCCTCTTGACCAGAGGAGGAAACGGAGGCTCCAGTGATGACACAGGAAGGACATGATGGATGAGCACTAAGCAAATCTGAGTCCAGCGTCCCCATATTTGACCAGACGCCAGAATGACCTCCTGTGTTCCTCTCTGAGCCTCAGGGACCTCATCTGTCACCTGGAAGGGAAAGTCCCACTCACCTTTGTGGAGTGCTAAGGGGAGTGAATGGAAGGCATACAGCAGGTGCCTAGCATAGCACAGCCAGCCAATCGGGTTAAGTATTTTGTTACCACTATTACCATCATGGTCGCCACCTTTGGTCCCTTCCCAACTGTGGTACAGACAGCTCTACACGATGCACTTGTCCCGTCCCATCCCAAATCCATCCCTGATGCCTCTCTCTGTGGCCATCTCCACGCCACTGTCTTTGTTTTTTTGTTATTCTTTGGGTTTTTTTGGGGTGCGCCCTGCAGCTTTCGGGATCTTCCCTGACCAGGGATCGAACCCAGGGCCCTGGAAGTGAGAGCGCTGAGTCCTAACCACTGGACCTCCAGGGAATTCCCTCCACACCACCGTCTTGCTCTTGTCCTGTTCACTTCCAGTTGTCTGGCATCCAGCGCTGCGGCCACGCAGCACAGAACGGTCACCGAGTAAACGGTCCGTCCTTCTGAAGTTCCTCTGTGCACTCATCCGTGTGGTTCCCCTTCCTCCCAGTGGACTCTGAGCCATGTGGACGCCTCCATCTGTGAGTCATGGATGGACACCATGGATGCAAATAACATTGTCTATATCAAAACATACAATCCAAAGTGCTTTCCATCTCTTGACATACCCACACTACTATATATAAAATAGATAACTGATAAGGACCTACTTATTAGGCACAGGGAACTCTACTCAATACTCTGTAATGACCTATATGGGAAAAGAATCTGAAAAAGAATGGATATATGTATAACTGATTCACTTTGCTGTACAGCAGAAACTAACACAACAGTGTAAAGCAACTCTACTCCAATAAAAATTTTTAAAAAGTAGAGAAATAGGGCTTCCCTGGTGGCGCAGTGGTTGAGAGTCCGTCTGCCGATGCAGGGGACACGGGTTCGTGCCCCGGTCCGGGAAGATTCCACATGCCGCGGAGCGGCTGGGCCCGTGAGCCATGGTCGCTGAGCCTGCGCGTGAGGAGCCTGTGCTCCGCAACGGGAGAGGCCACAACAGTGAGAGGCCCGCGTACCGCAAAAAAAAAAAAAAAAAAAAAAAGAGAGAAATAAGTTGAGATGAAGGATAGGTTTACTTAATTTCTTATAAAATTTCCAGTACCAATTAAATTGTAAGAACATATGTATTAAGTTAATGTAAGTGGAATCAAAGTTTTATGAACAGACTTTCAAGAAGAAAAAAACAAAAAAACCCCAAGTGCTTTCCATGTCGACCTGAGCTTGCTCCACCCGTGTCTTCACCTCCTGTGCTCTGTTCACTCACACTGCTCAGGGGCTCCTGGATTCCCCTGCAAAGTCCCTGTAAGGCCCCGCCTCCAGGCTCCTGCTCTGCTGCTCTTCCCTCATACTTTGTCCACTCCCTTTGCTTATACATCTGCTCAATTCCCACCCCCTCCTGGGTCCTCTTGCTAAAACAGCTGCCCCCAATCACTCCCTATCCAACCACTCCTTTACTTTTTCTTCATGCTCTCATCACAACGTGATTTTTAAGTGCTCTACTCTTCACCGCTTGTAACCCAACTACAACAAAAGCTCCAAGAAAGATCTGTTGTTGTTGCTAATAGGCACCGAATGCATTTTTTATTTTATTTTTGTAAATTAAATTTTATTGGAGTAGAGTTGCTTTACAATGCTGTGTCAGTGTCAGGTGTACAGCAAGGTGAGTCAGTTATACATATACATATATCCACTCTTTATGAGATTCTTTTCCCATATAGGTCATTACAGAGTATTGAGTAGAGTTCCCTGTGCTGTACAGTAGGTCCTTATTCATTATCTATTTTATGTATAGTAGTGTGTATCTGTCAATCCCAAGGAAGAGATTTTTGACTGTTTCTGTTGCATCCACACCCCTGGTCTGTTACCCAGCACAGAGCGAGCCCTCGGTACCTGTTTGTCAGATGATTAAATGCATGTGTCGGATGAATGGGTGCCTCAGACATTAGGGTCTTGGGCAGACACCGTTTGTTTTTTCCTACCACTTCATCCCTGGCTTCAGGGAAAGCGGCCGCCACAGTGGGGTTTGACCAATATGTTGAATGTTGAAAACCTAAGAACAATATCCCCGGCGCTTGCAGGAGGTTTGTTAGTCATATAAGGACTGCAGAGACCCAAGGAGCCAACTTCCTTTTCTTCTGCCATGACCCCCGTCTGAAGATGCGGGTAAATGTACACAAAAGACGGGCCTGACCCGGTGGCGAAGGGAAGGAGGGGCTGCAGGTGTGAGTCCTCCCCTGCCCCGTACCCTCCTCTCCCAACCGGGGCTTCGTCATCTGTTTTCCCTCAAGAGCTCTCACCTGGTGTGTGGGGCAGGGGCAGGCTCAGGCCGTTGCCATGGAAACTGTAGCCTGATCAGGCGGTGGAAGAGAGGAGAGGGGGCCGGGGAGACGCAGCTGGAAATTTCCAGTTCTGAAGTTAGCCGGTGTGGGGATCCAAAAGCCTGGCTAGCACGAGGCAGGTGCTTCTTTTTTCTTTTTCTTTTTTTAAAACTTATATTGGAGTAGAGTTGATTTACATTGTTGTATGAGTGTCAGGTTACATTACAGAGGATTGAGCAGAGTTCCCTGTGCTAGACAGTAGGTCCTTGTTAGTTATCTGTTTTATATAGAGTAGTATGTGTGTGTCATGCTTCTTCGAAGTCTGCTGTGGCAGTGATGGGCTCTGCACCCCCTCCCCAAGTCTATCAGAACCAGGAGGATTTGCTCCTCATTGCCCTGTGTTCTGAAGACAAACACACACGTGGGGCCCACCTTCCAAGAGGACTCCTGTCCTCGAATCCAAAATAACGCCAGCTAAAAGCAGCGAACAAAGAGAGAGGAGAGAAAACATTTTGGAGAATGTGAGGGCAGCAAAGAAGTGGAACAGGGAGGAAGAGAGACTGGCTGGGGGTGGGGGTGGGGGTCTTACGTCAACAAATCATTCAGGCGCGTGTGCCCATTTTCTCTTATTTGCTTTTCAACTGCACACCATACTCCGTGGGGTCAACGGACCTCAGTTAATGCGCCCATTCTCCTGCTGGTGGACATTTAGGTTGTATTCGGTTTTTCTTTTTTCCCCTTGCTATGACAAGCCCCGCTGGAGGTCTCCAGGGCCCACAGCAGTGCCTGGTGCGTGGTTTCTGCTCGATAAACGTTTGTCAGATGAGCGAGTGTCACAGTGAACTGGTCTCCTTCCACACGTGGGAGAGTTCTAGGGCACAGACCTCAAAGTGGATTTTCTGAGTGGTGGGAGAACGCACATCACCAGCTCTTCTAGATATTGTCAAACTGCTCTCCAAGATGGCCTTGGACTTATGTAGAAAAAAAATTTTTTAATTGAAGTATAGCTGATTTACAGTGTTGTGTTAGCTTCTGCTGTACAGCAAAGGGATTCAGTTATACATATATATACGTTGTTTTTCATATTCTTTTCCATGATGGTTTATCCCAGGAAATTTACTATAGTTCCCTGTGCTATACAGTAGGACCTTATTGTTTATTCATTCTATGTGTAATAGTTTGCACCTGCTAATCGCAAACTTTCCGACAATAGACATATTTTCTGTTGTCCATCATTCCCTGATGGAGTGTCTGGCACACCACAGGTATTCAAGAGATGTTTCTAGGAGGTGAATATGTGGGCGAGCGGGTTATATTGGCTCACATTTAGATAATGATGCGTATACAGGTATTTATTCCAGCTCTTGTTTACGTAACATGGAATGGTAACATTCAATAGCCTTCAAAACACAATTTCTTCATCACGCAAAAAATTTGTCTTTGGGCTCTAAGATCCTGCTGCTGGCACTTTTTACATGCCACACATACTAGGACTTTTCCATCAGTCACTCCCCCAGCAACACTGCCCTGAGCACCGTGTGGGTGTGTGTACTTTTGTGAGTGTCTGCAGGGGGGAGATTCCCAGGGTTGGATTTGCTGAGTCAAAGGGCATGCACATACTACACCTGGATGCCTTCTGCCAAAAGAACTTGCCAGAAAGTTTATAACAAATTGCATTCTCCCCACTAGCCTGGGAAGGCATCCATTTCTCATACAATCACCAATTCTCCTTGTCTATATTTTCATTTTCGTCCACCTTACAAATGGAAAAAGGACTTGCCACTTTGGTTTTCATGTCCTTTTTTGTTCTTTTTCTTGGAGTACAAAGATTGGAATGTCATTTTGTCATTTTTTTTTTTTTAACATTTCAATCTTCTCCTTTAAAGCCTTTCTGTCCATTTTGAAGTCCTGTATTTTGAAGTTCATTTTCTCCCATGTTTTTAATTCATTTCTTGTAAATACAACTGACATGTGAAAGATGTAATTTCTTTGATTCTCATTGGGTTGCAAGTAGTCTCACCCACTTTGTCACTTTATTTTGGCTTATATTATTTTTGATTTCTTCTGTACCTGCTTTTTCAGCTCTTACGGAGTCAGAGTAATTTATCTTTTTCTTTCTGTGGTTGTAAGCTCTAGCACTGTGTTTACCGAGCTTTTTCTCCACTCAAGTTATAAAAAATACTCACTCAAGCTTTCTGCTGGTGAGCAGAAAATTGAAGGCCACCAGCTCTCTCCCTGCCCAAATGTTGCCCTCTTGCTTCCTACTCAGACAAATTCTAGGGTATTCAGCATCCAACCAACTGCCCCTCCATCCAAGAAAGTAAACTTAATGCTATGCCATCATGTTAAATGAATAAAGGCACCAGAATCCAATTTTTGAGCTGAACAGAATCCATTCATTTGTTCATTTATTCATATTCTAAAAATGTTTGAAGGTCCTACTAAGTGCCAGGCATTCTGGGCAGGGATTTTGACGTTCTTTCTTTATGATGTATTCCCTACGCTTCCCATGACCCCTGGCATGCGGTGGTCCTTCCATAAACTTTTGCTAAATGAACCTAAAAAAGTCTTGTTTGAAGGAACGAATGTCGCTGGCAGCTCGGCTCTCAGACCAAAGAGCGTACCTTTCCCAGTGATTGTTTGTTTGTTTGTTTTCTCATCCCACCAGCTCCCAGAACAATTGATCCATATTTGTTGAATAAATGAATACATAAATGAGCAAAGAAGAAACGATAGCTGATGTCACTGATGCTTAAATGACGTGTGTGATTTCTCACCGGGTCCACGGGCAGGCCCTCACAGGCAAATTCGTGATCTTTTTGCAAAGCTCCCATTCAAGGGTGTATTTTAAGGGGCACAGAGGTCCTGCACAGGCCACTGCAGGAGGCCTGTGGGTTGAGCCTTCCCATCCCCCAAGCTGCCCCTTCCCTTTGAAAGCAATTACCTGTTGGAGAAGGAGGCAGGCTCAGGCTGTTGCCATGGAAACTGCAGCTGGAGCAGGGGAAGGAGGGGGCTGGGGACCGCACCACCACCGAGACTGGAATTTTCCAGGGTCTGATGTCAGAGTGTGTGTGTGGTGGTGATGGTGGGGGTGTTCAAAATGCCAGGCGAGCATACTTTATGTGCATAATGTTTGTCAAAAGAAATGAATGATCTGCCCCTCCTGCCCCTACCTGAGTCCACAGACACCTGGGGAAAGTTGTCTCCCCTCTGCAGGGTAGAAATCTGTGTGTCTATGTGTGATTGCCCTGTGGTCTTTGTTCACTGAATGGTGATGGGAACTCAAAATGCTAACTCAAAGCTGTAAACCCTTGGGGACCTCTCTGATGGTCCAGTGGTTAAGACTCTGCTCTTCCCAATGCAGGGGGCATGGGTTCGAGCCCTGGTCAGGGAACTAGATCCCACAGGGTGCGGCCAAAAAAAAAAAAAAAAAAAAAGCTGTAAACCCCCCCAGGGAAAGAAGGGCTTTGGGGCAGTTGTAGGATCAAACACATGTGGCTGGGAGGTGTGGCTGGCTGAAGGGTGGGCTGTCGGATTAGTGCAACTTGCTTTCGCCTGTTGAGATGTATCAATATCCAGATGGATACACTACCTCCTTCTTTAATCTGCTACATCGTATTCTGCTGTAGGGATGAACCACAATTTATTGATCCACACTCCTATCGGTAGACATTTAATTTTCACTACAAAGACTATAAATAGCCCCCTCCCTAGGACAGTGCTTGGCACACAAATGGCACTGAATAAATATTGCAATGGGTACTCTTGTACTTGAGGGGGGGACAGGGGCAAGCTCCCCCTCTCCCTGGAGCCTCTATCCAGAAGCTGAACAGCTGGGCTATAGAGTGGCTTCCTCAACCTCAACACAGTTTACATTTTGGGCAAGTTACTCTTTTTCTGGGGGGGCGTGGAAGGCTGCCCTGTGTATTGTAGGATGTTTAGCAGCATCCCTGGTCTCTATTCACTGTGTACCGTGGCGCCCCTTCCCCCTGGTTGTGACAATCAAAAATGTCTCTAAGCCTTGCCGAATACCCCCTCGGGTGGAAAAGGCAAAAATCACCCCCCCCCCGCCCCAGAGAACAAATGGCTACAGAGAAAGCACATTTCCAGCTTTTCCAGACACTGACAAATCGCTGTCCTATCTCTTTTGTACTTTTTCTATCTGTTCTCCTACTTAACTGAAGTTCTTTGTGGGAAGGGACCTTGCCTGGGTTTGTTCTGCTGGAGCAGACCCTGCTGGTGTATTCTTTTTCAGTTTTGATGAAGACCCAGTTCCCAGATGGGGAACTGCTCCATCAGAGGGTGTTTAAACATTTTTTAAAAATTTATTTTATTGAAGGATAGTTGATTTACAATGTTGTGTTAATTTCTGCTGTACAGTAAAGTGACTCAGTTATACATACATACATATATATATATTCTTTTTCATATTCTTTTCCATTATGGTTTATCACAAGATATTGAATATAGGTCCCTGAGCTATACAGTAGGACCTTGTTGTTTATCAATTCTACATATAATAATTTGCATCTGCTAATCCCAAACTCCCAATCCTTCCCTCCCCCTCCCCACTCCCCCTTGGCAACCACAAGTCTGTTCTCTAAGTATGTGAGTCCGTTTCTGTTTCATAGATAGGTTCATTTGTGTCATATTTTTAGATTCCACATATAAGTGATATCATATGGTATTTGTTTTTCTCTGTCGGACTTATTTCACTAAGCATAATATCCTCTAGGTCCATCCATGTTGCTGCAAATAGCATTATTTCATTCTTTATGGCTGAGTAATATTCCATTGTATATATGTACCATGTTTTAAAAAAACTTTATTTATTTATTTATTTTTGGCTGTGTGGGGTCTTTGTTGCAGTGTGCGGGCTTCTCATTGCGGTGGCTTCTCTTGCTGTGGAGCACAAGCTCCAGGTACGTGGGCTTCAGTAGTTGTGGCTCACGGGCTTAGTTGCTCTGCAGCATGTGGGATCTTCCCGGACCAGGGCTCGAACCCAGGTCCCCTGCATTGGCAGGAGGATTCTTAACCACTGCACCACCGGGGAAGTCCCACCACTTCTTCTTATCCATTCCTCTGTTGATGGACATTTAGGTTGTTTCCACATCCTGGCTATTGTAAATAGTGCTGCAATGAACACTGGGGTGCATGCATCTTTTCGAATTACAGTTTTCTCTGGATATATGAAAGTGCATTCAAACTTATTGCTAAAATATGGATCAGAAATGTAGCACCAACTTACACTTTCACACCAGCCTGTGAATGCACCCGTTTCCCCATGCCATGCCCTTACCCTCCCCACATACTAATTTTTTTCCATCTGTTTCTGTCTGAATTGTGGAAAGTGACATGTTTTGATTTTTTGTCAGACTTTAAGTGGAATATCTTTTCACAGTTCTTCATAATCTGAATTTTCTCTTGTACTAAGCAGCTTCTTCCTAACCTCTTTTTTTTTTTTTTTTTGCTCCGTGCGGCTTGTGGGATTTTAGGTCCCCAACCAGGGATTGAACCTGGGGCCTCAGCAGTGAGAGTACAGAGTCCTAACCATTGGACTGCCAGGGAATTCGACTCTTCCCAACCTCTTTTGGTCTTCATTTTTGTCTTCTGGACCTGCCTGTAGTCTCTGTATATTCATCGCATAATTTTTGACTATGTTGCATCTGTTTCTGGCAGCTTCTCTGTTCAATTTTTTTTGTGTGTAGTATATTCTCCCCAGTTACCTGTATGTTTGTTCAATATATACAGAGTCATATTTACCCATCTCTTCTTTTATGTGTACTGGTTGTTGCCCTGTTCCTTAGGGAGCTGTTTCATACCACACGCTTATTAAAATATTCTCCCTGTCTGCCTTGTGGTGAGCAGACGGTTCTGGGCTCTGGTGGCTGCAGAAGAGTTTGGGGCTCAACACGAATAGAAAAGAGGATTCAGGTGGTTAATGGTTAGCTGTTGTACAGGGTGTGGACCGAAAGCAGCCGAAGACTGTGCCTTGGGGCAGTTGGAAAACAGCAAATTAATCTACATGTTTACAGATGGTGGGTCCTGACCCTGAGGTGGGTCACGCTGAAATGTGTCTGGATGGGTACAAACTGTCCAGCAGGATAAAACCCAAGTGTGTCCACACTCTAGGAGGAGAAGATGCAGTGCCCACCGGGAGGAAAGGTCAACCCAGAGAGAACTGGGCTGAGAGCTAGTGGAGAATGTCACCTCCCCGTCATCTCTGAGCAACTGTCTTGGGAAGGAAGGCGAGTTCAGACAGGATTTTGTTGCTCAAACAAGGGCCCAGGTACCAGTGCCACTGGGCCATTGCCATCACTGGTGGGGCGACCAACCACCCCGGTTTGCCTGGGGCCAACGGGTTCCCTGGGATCCAGCCAAGACTGAGGGCCCCAGCCAACCAGTAAGGTTGAGCACTTTTTAAAATGTTTTTTGTTTATTTATTTATTTATTGGCTATGCCACGTGGCTTGTGGGATCATAGTTCCCCAACCAGGTGTCGAACCGGGGCTCTCCACAGTGAAAGTGCAGAGTCTTAACAACTGGACACCCGGGAAGTCCCCAAGCACTCTTTTTTAAACTTAATTTTTTATTTTATATTGGAGTATAGTTGATGTACAATGTTGTGTTAGTTTCAGGTGTACAGCAAAGTGATTCAGTTTTATATATATATATATATATATATTCTTTTTCAGATTCTTTTCCCATATAGGTCATTAGAGAGCACTGAGTAGAGTTCCCTGTGCTATCTATTTTCTATATAGTAGTGTGTGTATGTTCATCCCAAGCTCCTAATTTATCGCTCCCACCCCACCCACGTTTCCCCTTTGGTAAACCTAAGTTTGTTTTCAAAGTAAGGTCAAGCACTCTTAACCCCCAGGAACTTGTTAGAAATGCATAATAATGGGCACCCATCCAAGACTTACTCAATCAGCTCCCCCCAGGGATTTGAATGCACCTTGAAATTTGAGAAGCTCTGCTTTGGATTAGGCAGAGCTGAGAAGGAGAGAGGAGGCTGGTGGGACCAACCCTCACCGGGCAGCATTCTGCCTCACCCTCAGCTCTGTCCGTCCCTGACCCCCTACCCTCACCACCCAGTAGGAGGACGGAGGGACCTGGAGCTGCCTCGGCCCTCTCCCGGGTGTACTAACCGTGCCTCTTCTTTCTACATTCTGACGCTTGGGCATCTTGGGGTCCTTCTGACCCTGAAGAGATGGCTTCTGTCAGGGTTGGCCAGTTCCTAGAGAGTGCAAACTACTGGCCTGGGAGTGTGCCTTTTATATGCAAAGCGACCCACCCAGAGCCCTCACCCACCACCTCCTGTCAGGCTCACACACTCCAGCCATCATCCACCTGCCCCATCACCCCAGGGCATGTACCCGACAACCAGGAGCAGCGGCTACGCTCCAGAACCCGCCGAAATGATGCAAACCAGCCCCTCCGGAGTCATCTCACCCTGCCTTGTCCATTCCTCCCCCAAAGCCACACTCCAGGCTTTGCCCACCGTCGCCCCTCGCTCCCTCTGCCTCCTGCTGGACCCTGGTGCTTCCCGTGTGGCCCTGCGTCGTGTGCGGGCTGTGCCCCCTCCTCTTGGGAATTGTGAGTAACAGATAATCTTATTTATCTATTTATTTATTTGCCACACTGAGAGGCTTGCAGGATCTTAGTCCCCCAACCGGGAATTGCACCTGGGACCACGGCAGTGAAAGCGCCGTGTCCTAACCACTAGACCACCCGGGAAGTCCCTAGTTATCTTCTCGATGGCAGTCATCTCCTGGTCTGCTGGCCTGGCCATACCTGAACAATAATAAATCTGTATTTTAAGCCAGTGGGTCACCGCAGAGCTGGGCTGGCTCGCTTATCTTGCAGGGCCTGGCATGGCTCAGGGACCCCCAGGAAGCAAAAGAGCAGCCTAAGTGCAGATGAGGATGAGAAGCGTGGAGACTGGGAGAACAGTGGGGATGTGGGTCTTGTCCACAGAAGAGATGATGGGGGTGCTGATGAGGGTGGAAAGAAGACCATCTGGTGAGGGTAGTGGGAGGGAGGTGTTCAGGCCATATGAGTCTTTTTTTCCCACTAACAGGTCCCTGCCCCTTCGCTTACATGTACTTGCAATTGTTACCTCGCACGCAGGACCTGTGAGAACCATGAACACCTCTATCTATTCTGTCTCTCATTCTTCTTCTTTTTAAAAAATATTTATTTATTTGGCTGCGACGGGTCTTAGTTGTGGCTCTCGGGATCTTTGTTGCGGCATGAAGGATCCAGTTCCCTGACCAGGGATTGAACCCATGCCCCCCCGCACTGGGAGTGCGGAGTCTTAGCCACTGGACCACCAGGGAAGTCCCCTGTCTCTCATTCTGAGCATGAGGCCTCGGGGGCCTCCTTCCCAGACATGGAAACCCTGTCAATCCCTATGTCTCGCCGTGTCTGCCTGCAGATCACTCTGTGTATCCTTGCTGACCATCTTTCTCATCTCCTGCAATAACCTCCTTGTGGTCCTGCTTCCTTCCCCAAGTTAAAAACGGCATGGCCCCTCTCTGAGTCGTGCTGCTGGTGCTTTTAGGATGAGCCACCACCCCATAGTGAGGCCTACAGCAAGTGAGAGCTTCAGAATTTTCCTAGAGGAGGGGCCAGCGGGAGGCGGGCTTGCTCGGAGAAGGTTAGCAGGATTTCTCTGGCAGCCTCGTTCACAAAGAGTTCTAAACCCTAAAACGCCAGGCGCTGCCATGCCCACGAATGTGTGTGTGTGTGGAGATGTGGCGGTGCGTGTGCGCTGACATGTACGCTGTGTCAGGGCACAAATTAACAGATGGACACGCTTCACGTTGCTTGAGTGTACTTGGGATGCACTGCAGAATCCAGGTAGTAGTAACTTATTTATTGAGCATTTACTGTGTACCAGATCTGTGACAGCCCTTCAGGATAAAACACCCATCTATTTACTTAGATTTGTGCATGTAGGATTATCAGTCTTTCCTACAAATTGAGAAAAACTTGGTAAACACAGGATTTAAGCCTGCTATCTCCCAAAGAGCTGGTTGATATATAACCTGTGTTTGCATAGAGGGACGTTATTAATTTTGTTTAGTGGAGCTAATGGCATTGTATTTATATAAGAGATGGTTCCTGTTATCTGAGAGTGCATGCTGACGTGTCCAGGGATAAAGGGCCTGGAAGTCTGAAATTTACTTGAAAATAGATCTGTCCCCCCCAGCCCCCCACAAATGAGACATAAACAGACATGCAGACGAACATGACAAGTGAAGCAATTATTGAACGCATGGTGGATATCTTGCTCTTCACGGTAGTGTTCTTTCCTTTTCCCTATGATTAAAACTTTGGAACAGTTACAAGAGGAGTGATTATCAAAAAAAAAAACAAACTATGTATGCTTTAGAAATGGATATCTCCAGAGTAGCATCTACAGTGTGCTTCTTTGGGGAAAGAAATTCTCTCCTTCCTTATATAGATGAGAAAAAAAATATATATATATGTCATATGTATATTTATATATATTTTATATATAAGATATATGTGTTTATATAGAAATATATATGTATAAGAGATATATGTTTATAAAGAAATAGAAATAGAGGACTTCCTTGGAGGTCCAGTGGTTAAGACTCTGCGCTTCCACTGCAGGGGCCGTGGGTTCCATCCCTGGTTAGGGAACTAAGATCTCACATGCTGCGTGGCGCGGCCAAGCCGCACCCCCACAAAAAAAAAAAAAAAAAATTAAAAATAAAATTTTTAAAAAAAAGGGCTTCCCTGGTGGCGCAGTGGTTGAGAGTCCGCCTGCCGATGCAGGGGACACAGGTTCGTGCCCAGGTCTGGGAAGATCTCACATGCCGCGGAGCGGCTGGGCCCGTGAGCCATGGCCGCTGAGCCTGCGTGTCTGGAGCCTGTGCTCCGCAACGGGAGAGGCCACAACAGTGAGAGGCCCGTGTACCGCAAAAAAACCCCAAAAACCAAAAGAAAACAAAACCCCCTAAAACCCAAACAGAAATAGAAATAGAAATATCTATATATATTTGGCACTATAGCCAGGAATCAATCTCACAGATCAGGGACCATTCCAAGATTGCTGTGTGAGGTTTCATCTGGTCCCTGGACACTCTAAAACCTTCTCCCCAGGGGTAAAGATCTCCCCTCACTGCACGATTCCCATTTTCCATTCCCACTTTTTTTTGTTTTTTTGGCTGCATAGAGAGGCATGTGGGATCTTAGTTCCCCAACCAGGGATCGAAAGTGCGGAGTCTTAACCACTGGACCACCAGGGAAGTCCCTCCATTTTCGCTTTCCATGTCAGCGCCCTCTCTGCTCTCCTGACCACATCCCTGTCACCATGCTGGCCCAAGCGTCCATGGCCAGACTCCTGGGTGGCTTTCACAGCCTCTCCCTCCTCCCCTCTGCACCGGGTGAATCATGCAGCATTTCTCTGTTCCTCGGCCTCCACACTCCCTCCTCCACCGATCAGCCAGACGGTGACCTTTCTGACAGACGGTTCGTCAATGCTGTACACATCAAGGCCATAATGTGTCTGGTTTGGTCTTCCCACTAATCCAGTTCAAAGGATTGATTCTTCATTACTGCAGCCCAAGTGCACAAAGATGTAGACAGAAGGGGATTGTCACAGCATGTTGGTGAGAGGGAATAATTAGAAACAAGACCTTAACATACAAGAATGGCATATCAGATGAGAACTTAGCACTGTGGTGATCAAGAGAAAATAATGAATCCCTTTCCTTCTGAAAATGCCATCAAAATCCTGAAGAAATAGTTCACATCATGCAGACATCCTCATCAGTGGAAAAAAACGGATGATAAACTGCAAAACTATAGACAGCCTCAATTTCTATTTTTTTTGGCCGTGCTGTGCGGCATGCGGGATCTTAGTTCCCCTACCAGGGATCAAACCCGTGCCCCTTGCATTGGAAGCTCGGAGTCTTAACCACTGGACGGCCAGGGAAGTCCCAATAGCCTCAATTTCAAGCAAAATACTATGCCCGTCTGTGCACGGAACATGACTAAACAGAAACACAAAACAACAAATAAACAGGGATTATGGCTGAGCCACGCGGCTGGGAATAAAATTCAGGAATACAAGCAAATCACGAGGACCATGCATCCCCTTTGACCCAGTAATTGGACTTGCAGAAGTTCTTTCTAGGGAATTAATGAGGTACACAGAGACAGATCTGAATGGAGGTTGGGCATTCGGGTTTTTTTGTTGTTGAAGAGTAAAATGTTAGAAAACATTTTCCCATCACAGAGGCAGACCAAGCTCTTCCCTCTTCCTAGGAGGTCTCTATACTTTATACTTCCAAATCCTTCCCTTTCTCAGAGGGGGAGGCTGCCAGCCCAGTTCCCTAAAGCAGAAATGTATATTCTGGTATCAGTCAGAGTTCTACCGGAGAAACAGAACCAGTGGTGTCCTGGGCTGAGCTGTGTCCCCCACCCCAATTCATACATTGAAGTCCTAACACCCAGGACCTCCGAAGGTGACTGTGTTTGGAGACGGGGCCTTCCAAGAGGTGATTAAAAGTTAAATGAAGTCATATGGTTGGGCCCTCATGCAATCTGACTGGTGTCCTTATAAGAGGAGCAGATTATGACACAGACACACACAGAGAGGGAAGAAAAGACACCCATGTCCACTTCTAGGGTTCAAACACATTGATGGATTCATGTTGCCCTTTAGATAAAGATTCAGCTTCTTATCATCATCTGCAAGAAATCTAAGTTCCAGAATTCCTACATGGGATGGGGCTGGGGACACTCTGACTGGGGAAGCGTATTAATTTGCGAGGACTGCCAGAGCAAAGTACCACAGATGGGGCAGCTTCAGCCACAGAAATGCATTGTCTCCCAGGTATGGAGGGTGCATAACCGATATCAAGGCAGCAGCAGGGTTGGTTTCTTGTGAGGACCATGAGAGAAGATTTGTTCCAAGCTTCTCTCCTTGTTTGTAAGCTGTCAAGACGTCTTCCCCCTGTGTCTTCATGGGGTCTGAGGAGATGTGTTCCAAGCTTCTCTCCTTGTTTGTAAGCTGTCAAGACGTCTTCCCCCGTGTCTTCACGGGGTCTTCCCTCGGTACCAGGCTGGAACCCGAGCCCCTTGCAGCAGAAACGCCGAGTCTTAACCACTGGACTGCCAGGGAAGTCCCAATTTTCTTCTTGTTATAAGGACACTGGCCCTATTGGACTAGGACCCACCCTAATCACCTCATTTTAACGTGATTCTCTCTGTAAAGACGCTCTGTCCAAGTAAGGTTACATTCTGGGGTGCTGTGGCTGAAATTTCGACATATGAATTTGTGGGGAGACAATTCAGCCCATAACAAGAAGTAACGGGTCATTTGCTGTGAGGCTGTGTTTCCACAAAGTTACTATTATGCAAAATAGGCATCATAGTTAGAATAGAACGCATAATAGTTATGTAAAAGGCAGACAAACCCTGGGAGAGAAGTATGTGTGTGTGAACTTAATTTACACATACACAGGGAGGTGAAGTAATAAAAGTAAGTTCTTATTGATCTGGTTTTGAATTGAACCAATTATAGAAATTTATTCCCACGAGTGTATTCAGGATTACACTGGAGTCACAGCTGAACGTCATGGAACCAGAAAATAAGGAAGGGGGAAAAAACTGCCCCCAGATGATTACTGACAGGACCAGGGGACACTGTCTGTAAAATGACAGCCAGAATGAAGTATTTTTACAGTTTGGAAATAGAGGTCTCCAAACAGTGGCCAGGTCTGGCTGTTTCCGAGGAAACCGTTCTGTTCCTGAGTGTGGATGGCAACATCTCCACTGCTTGGATTCCAGCTGGGCATTTAGCTTCTGAATCGAGGAGAAAATTCTACGGTGGGTCATTGAACTGAAATTTCATCTGGCAGTTGACATTCTAACTGCATCTTCTCAGGGACTGTGGGCATTGAGTCAGAAATGTCATTCCCTTCTGACCCACTTTTCTATTCAGGTTTAGCTCAAATTCCTCCTTGAGCATTGGGAGACTGGAGTGTCCCTGGAGGGCTAGAGCTTCTACCTGAGGGTAGGAGGGCAGTGTTGGGATGGAGAAGGGCATCTCACGCATCACAAGACCGCACGGGGGAATATTTCTATAACCTTGGGGTGGATGGGGCAACACAACCTATAATGCTAAAACCAAAACCCATAAACAAAAATGTTGATAAATGTGGCTGCAGAGCAACTGAAAATTTACACAGGGAGTGGAGAAAAACGTAAACCAGTCAGAAGAAAACGGGGAAATCACTGTAATATACAAGACCGTCAAAGGCACCATATGCTACATTACAATTTGTAATTACACATCAGTGAGAAAAAGTCAAACGTCAAAATAGAAAAAATGGGCAAGGATCTGAACATAAAACAGAAAGTCCAATGCAAAGAACAGTGAAAGGTGGTCCATCTCATTTGTAATCTAAAAACCGGACAGCAAAATCAAGAGGAGAGATCGTTTTTCTCTCTATGCAACTGGCAAGAATGAAAGAAAAGTACAATAGTTTAGGTTTGCAAACACCTGGGAGGAATCTTGAAATGCTGATAGAAAGGCTGGATGTTGATAGCAGCATTATTCATAACGGCCAAAAATTGGAAGCAACCTATTGGTATCCATCAACAGGAAAATAGATAAATAAATTGTCGTATATCCATATCATGGAAAACTACTGGGCAATAAGAAGGAATAAAACATTAATTATTTAATAATTAATGTAACTAAACAAAACGTTAATCTGTAACAGCATGGATGCCTCTCAAAAACATTATGCTGGGTAAAAAATGTCAGAGTCCTAACCACTGGGTCGCCAAGGAAGTCCTTTAAATTCTCTGTCTTGATTGTGATGGCTGTTCCATGACTGAGTACCATCCCTAAGACACATCAAACTATACAGTAAAAGTGGGCAAATCGTTGTATATGTAAATCATACCTCAACAACCTGAAGGATTTTTTAAAAAATTTCAGCTTTCCAAATATTTCTTTCACGACGAGAAGATCATTTTTACCGCACAGAATGTTGGGGGTGGAGGAGACAAAGATTTGTTCCCGCTACAAACATTGCTTAACTGCCTGCTGTATGCGAGGCTGGGATCTTAATTTTTTTTTTAATAGATTTATTTTATTTTATTGATTTATTTTTGTCTGCGTTGGGTCTTCGTTGCTGCACGTGGGCTTTCTCTGGTTATGGCGAGTGGGGGCTACTCTTCGTTGCGGTGCGGGGGCTTCTCATTGCAGTGGCCTCTCTTGTGGAGCACAGTCTCTAGGCACGAGGGCTTCAGTAGTTATGGCTCGTGGGCTCAGTAGTTGTGGCTCGCAGGCTCTAGAGCACAGGCTCAGTAGTTGTGGCACACGGGCTTAGTTGCTCCGTGGCATGTGGGGTCTTCTGGGACCAGGGCTCGAACCCGTGTCCTCTGCATTGCTAGGCGGATTCTTAACCACTGTGTCACCAGGGAAGCCCAAGGCTGGGGTCTTAAACCCGCAGACAGCTGACTCCAGAGCCCTAGCAAATGTCGTTCTCTGCAGCCTTGGTTTCCACAGCAATGGCTGGAGCTTGAACCTGCCAATCACAGCAGATTAAAGCTCTTGAAACGGATGGGGGAGGGGGCTCAAGCCTGCAGTGTTCTCCACCAGTGCTCACATCATGGTTTTTATATACTTTAAAGTACGTTCTTGGATGAGTTCTTTTTTTGAAGATCATTTAAATGCAATTTCATAAAATACACAAAGCTTAACAAAAATGAGAGACCCACATATAACTTATAATGAAATTTTTACAAATGAAAACTTAAAATCTTCAAAATTAAAAACACACCTGGGGGGACTTCCCTGGTGGCGCAGTGGATGAGACTCCACGCTCGCAATGCAGGAGTCCTGGGTTCGATCCCTGGTCAGGGAGCTAGATCCCACATGCCTGCCGCAACTAAGGAGCCTGCCTGCCGCAACTAAGACCTGGCGCAACCAAATTAATTAATTAATTTAAAAAACCCCACACACCTGGGAAAATAACATGGTATCCTGTCAATAAGTCTCTCAGATGTTTCCGAAGGAAAAATACATAAATTTATCCAAGGTTTCTAAGTTGTCATCTACCATTGATGAAACAGCCTTATACTCATTGGATGAGTTCTTTAGAGAGGAGGTTGCCATAGGGCGTGTGAGCCACTGCTTTTTGAGTAAGAATTGTTGCCTCAACAGGAATGAACTGTGTCTTGCCTCCACGGGAAAGGGAGGTCCTGAAAGTGTCCGGGTAGATCCCAGACCCTCAAGGAAGGCTAGAGACTGAGATGCGTATCTCCAGGTTGAGTTTTTAGGACTTTGTGTTGGCTCCTGCTCTGGTTCTTTCTCCTCACTGCCATCTCCTCCTCTCCCCTGGTTACACCTAACAATTTGTTTCTCCACGATGCCCAGCCCAGTGACCCCACAGCCCAGACCTCCCTCTGGAGCTGCAGATAAATTGCAAATCAGATGAGGTTTGGCACTTCCATCTCGGTCCGTTCACAATGGATCACGTGAGAAATGAGAAACCGAGTCCATCTGCACATCAGATCAAATCACCCTCCAAAGCGTATCTTCAGCCATTCCACTCACCCCTAAATAATTCCCCAATCCTCCTCATCCTCTCCTAAAACTCTGCCGTTACCCTGGGCTTGCTCCACAGTGTGGTGCTTAGATCAGTTGTCTCAAACGTGGTCACGTGCAGAAGTAAATGACTGGAACTCCTATTTTTATTTTATCTTATACTCTGGAAATTTTCTAAGTTTTATTTTGCACATAACATTTTTCTGTGTATACTCTTTACAAACAAATTCATATTATAAAAGTACTTTATTTATTTATTTATTTTTGCGGTACGCGAGCCTCTCACTGTCGTGGCCTCTCCCGTTGCGGAGCACAGGCTCCAGATGCGCAGGCGCAGCGGCCATGGCTCACGGGCCCAGCCGCTCCGCGGCATGTGGGATCTTCCCGGACCGGGGCACGAACCCGTGTCCCCTGCATCGGCAGGCGGACTCTCAACCACTGCGCCACCAAGGAAGCCCTATAAAAGTACTTTAGAAGATTTAACTACTTCCTATATTTCCTGGCATGGAAGTGGCCCCGGCCAGCTCCCCTGGTATCTCCCTGCCCCCCTTTTTTCTCCTCCTCCCGCCTCCTTCCCTGAGGCCAGAGTGACCTTTCAACATTGCAGCCTTAACTGGGAACCTTTCCGAGCTCTATTGGTTTAGGAGGTTCAGCCTCAACAAAATTCAAAATTGACCTCATCTTGTACAACACAACTCATCCATCAACAGATCCGGTTAAGGCTGTCTCTAAACAATTTCTCTGGTTACTGCCTAAATCAGTCTTGTACCCTTTCTGTTTTCCCCAATTACACTGCAGCCACAGAAATTCAAAGTTTTAACCTGTCATGGGTAGACCAGTTGTTCCAAAACTGGATGGGTGTAGGGTGACCAAGGAGCAAAGGTTCTCAGCGGACATTTGTGCCAAGAAGATATACAAATGACCAATAAGCACATGAAAAGATGTTCGATATCATTAGCCATCAAGGAAATTTAAATCACGACCACAATGAGTAAAATGGCACAGCTGCTTTGGACAACAGTGGAAGCTCCTTGAAAGGTTAAGGACTGAATTACCATATGACCCAGGTTTTCCACTCCTGGATATATACCTAAGAGAAATGAAAACACAACTCCCTACAAAAACCTGTACCTAAATGTTCACAGCAGCATTATCCCTAATAGCCAAAAAGTGAAAACAACTGAAATGTTCATCAACTTATGAGCGGATAAATAAAATATGGTCTATCCATACAATGGAATATATTTAGTCATGAAGAGGAATTAAGTGCTGATACATGTTACAACATGGATGAACTAAAAAAATATTAAGCTAAGTGAAAGAAGCTATACACAAAAAGTCATATATTGTATGATTCAGAATAGGAAATCTATAGAGACAGAAAGCAGAATAGTGTGTTGCCTAGGGCTGGGGGAAGTTGGGAGGAAATGAGAGTGACCCCCAATGAGCCCAGAATTTCTTTTTGGAGTGAACGTTCTAAAATTCATTGTGATGGTGGTTGTACAACTCTGTGAATATTACGGAAACTCTTTGAATAATACCATTTGAATGGGTGAATTGTAGCGCATGTGAAGGATATCTCAATAAAGCTGTTATGAAAACATTAAAAAAAAGTGTATTCTCACGTATTTAGTTTTATTCTGAATGCATTACAGAGTTTTATTCAGCTGGGGGTAGGCTGGCATCTTGCACCACAAGGTGAAATACCCACACACAACCACTCTCTGCACACCAGGACCCCTGACAGCCCCTCACAACAGGAACCCAGAAAATGAGAGGGTAGGATATTCACCCCCAGAAAAGGAAGAGGGGGTTGGGGGAAGGAAACCAAGGAAGGATGAAAATCAGGGACACAGTCTGCAAAACAGATGGCTAGCATTTCATAGTTTTATGGTTTGGAAATAGAGGTCTTCAGAACACTGGCTGGGTTGTGCTCTTTCCGAGAAAGCCAGTCCCTTCCTGAGTTGGATGGCAACATATATATTGCTTGGATTGCAGTCCAGCATTGAGGTCATTAATCAAGGAAAAACTCCACGGTGGGTTGCTGAACTGAGGTTTTATCTGGCAACTGGGTCAGATGTTGACATTCAAACGACTTCTCACGGACTGAGAGTCTCCACTCAGAAAGGCTTCTGCCATCGAAACCTCTTTTCTATTTATTTAGGTTGGGCACAAATCTTTCCTGAGGCAACAGACGCTGTGTTGAAGGACCCTAGAGTGATGCCATAGGATTGCGATTCAAGCTGCCTTGAAACTTTAAGTTTTCTATTAGCCATTACCATTCACCATCTTTGTTTTCTATTCCCTGTTTAAAAATGGGTGGGATCGATTTTACTATTACATTGCATTTAGCCCAGTATATCAAAAAATGCTATTGTTTCAACACGTAATGGATGTAAAAATTGTTGATGAGATATTTTACATCCTTTTTTTCATACCAAGTCTTGAAACCCACCGTGTGGCATATCTCAGTTCAGTCCAGCCACGTTGAAAATGCTTAGTAGGGACTTCCCTGGGGGTCCAGTGGTTAAGACTCCACATTTCCACTGCCGTGGCCCAGAGTTCGATCCTTGGTCGGGGAACTAAGATCCCGCATGCCGTGTGGTGCGGCCAAAAAGAAAAACAAAATGATAATAAAATAAAATGCTTAACAGCCACAAGTGACCAGTGGCTATTCCTTTGAAGAGTTCGGCCCTAGAGTTTTGTCTGACTAGGGAAAGCAGTGTTTGGGGCAGAGGAGAGGACACATAGCTTCCATTTCATAGTCGTGGCAAGGAAACAGAAGGGAATGTTTTTGAAGCTATGGGATGAAGGAGGATTTACTAAACATGGCAAAAAGTCAATGAGCATACAATAACAACAATCCTATAAATCTGACTCCACAAGAATTGAAAACGCACGTATGAGGGGAACCTCCACCATAAATAAGACTGAAATGGTCATCCCAGGTCAAATATGTAGAGATAGAGATTATAGTCAAGGACTTAATTTCACTAATACATGAAGAGTCAAGTCAGAGGAAAAGCTGAACGCCAAAATAGAAAAACGGACAAAGAACGTGGATCAACTATTTACAGGAGGAAATTTACATGTGCAATAAACACCAAAAAGATATGCCATTACGCTTTTAATATCAGAACACACATCTGAATCAAAAGGTTTAGGGAAGGTGATATTTTGAAGTGACAAAGCTGAATAAAGAATAATAAAGTTAGGAAGGTTGCAGGGAAGTGGACATGCTCAAATGCTGGTGGCTGAGTATGTGTTTGGTGATAGGTTCCACAGTCTAAAAAGTGTGTGCGCTTTGACCTAGCAAGTCTATTTCTGGGAATCGAATGTCCACGAACATTCACAAATATTCGGAAATCTACAGAGCGGTTATCAGCTTTGTCTCTGTGACAGCAAGAAGTTGGCAACAAGTGTGTACGACGCACGCACAAAGGTATTCATCTGCAATCATGATACCACACGTGATCATCAAAATGAAATAAAAGAAAATAAAAGGAAAGATCTCTTTCCTCCTAAAGAGATCTTGTTTCTAGAGGAACACTTAATGTCATGATAACATGTTCAATGAAATGGTAGGATAAATAGATGTCTAGACATCTCGATGCCAATTTTAAGAAAAATAATCCATTCATTTACTCACCCACATTTGAGATACACAAACGGAGGATTCACTTTGCACCAGTTGCTGGGGATGCTTTGAAGAACAAAATCAAGGCAGGTCCTTGCTTATGGAGCTGCCAAGAGAAAACACAGAAAATACCCCCTTAGACAGAAATTTGGCGCTATTAAAAACAGAATTCGTGTTTTGCCTGTGGCTCCACCTGTATCTATTCGACCTGGAGAAATTCTCCACCCCGTGGGCGAGGCAATGATAAAAGTATATTCCTTGCAACATTCTTTCATTCAATATATGTTTGCATCAGGCACAGTGCAAGATATTAGGAATGACTGTGATCTGTGGATACTGCAAATAAAACATTAAAAAAATCAGCATGGGGAGCAGCCCGAACACCCGTCAAGAGGAGAATAAATAAATGAGTGATGATGTAGTCACACAGTGATTATCACACGGCAGCAAATGTTACCTGAATCGACATGGATAAATCTCAAGAATAGGATACTGATCAAGGGCAGCAAATTGTCGGATGCTGCCATAGATCTCATGCCCGTGACACCATTGGTCTGACACCCCACGGGCCGTCAGGAGGCTGCCATAGACCTCATGCCCATGACACCATTGGTCTGACACCCCACAGGCCGTCAGGAGGCTGCCATAGACCTCATGCCCATGACACCATTGGTATAACACCCCAAAGACGGTCACTGTTATGTCATGGCTTGGTTTAATTTCTTCATTGCTCTACCATCATCTGAGAGTACCATCTTTCCCTTCTCCTTCCTATTTCTTTGTTATCCACTCCCTGACTTGAAATAACCGGGACTAAATGAAAAGTTGCTTAGAATCCAATGCTTAACTGATGTCTGCTCTGGAATGAGAACTTTCTATTAGGTACAGATAGGCTTATGGTGGGGGGCCGGGTGGGATACACTTATCCGTCCTTCAAAAAGGCGTACATGATGCCACAACTCTGTGCCCGGATGTTTTTTTTTTTGATCCTGCAGGTATTTGTTTTTGCAGGGCTTGGAAAATTCCAGTATCAGAAGCTCTTTCCTCAGCCCCCCAGCCCCACCTTGGAGCCGTGGTTTCCATGACAACAGCCTGAGCCTGCTTCTCTCACCTGCTGCAGGTGAAGGGGAAGAACAGAGCAGAGCTCCTGACCATGAAATACTCCAGTGGGAAAAAGCTGAGGACTTCAGGGTGGGCTGGAACCCACTGTACCCCCAACAGGGGTGGGTGCCAAAATCCCTTGTTCAGAATCGACTTCATCTGGAACCATGTCTGCATCCTCATTTCCAGCTTCTCGATGGCTGGAAACACCATCCACAAGGAAAAAATCATGACTTGGGGGCATCTGATTCTCTGAGGTTAAGGTGGGAAATGAAGGGCAGGGTTGAGAGATATGTGGCTTAAGTGTGCATCAAAATCACCTGGAGTTCCCCATGCAGTTAAATCTGGGTGGAGCCCGAGCGTTTGCATGTCTAACAGGCTCCCAGAGGATGTTTCAGGTGGTCCGTATCTAACATTTCGAGAATGACCAGTCTTAACCCTGACTACCTTACCTTATGGAACTTACTGCTCATTTGTGGTCCACAGAGCAGCAGCTTGGGCATCCCCCGGGGGCTTTGTAGAAATGCAGGATCTCGGGTCCCCACCCCAGACCTTCTGTTATGGACTGAGTTGTGTCCTCCAAAATTCATGTGTTGAAGGAGGTAATTAAGTTTAAATAAGGGCATAAAGGTGAGGCCCTAATCCAAAAGGATGGTGGCCTTATAAGAAGAGACCAGAGACCTCTCTCTCTCTCCCCCCCCGACAAATCGCACACAGAGGAAAGGCCATGAGGACACAGCAAGAAGACAACCTCTTTAAGCCAAGGAGAGAGTCTTTACCAGAAACCAAGCCTGCTGGCACCATGGTCTTGGACTTCCAGCCTCCAGAACTGAGAGAAAATAAGTCTATTGTGTCAGCACCCCATCTGTGGTGTACAGCAGCCTGAGCGGCTAATACACGCACTGAGTCAGAATCTGAATTTTCACAAGGTCTCCTAGGTGACTGACGGGCACCATAAGGGTGGTGAAGCACTGACGTACTCCACTGGGGAACGATTCTGGGTTTATAATGTCCCCGATCATGTCACACCTTCCTATTGGGTAGGAAAGATGTTCATGTTGAGTTCTACCAGACTTCAACCAAAGTCCTTGGCCCTTCCCTCTCTCTTTACTCTCACCTAACAAGGTCATCCTCTCCCCACCCCATGTCTCTCTTCCCAACCCAGACCTCTCTCTTGAATTCCGTCCACATTCCACACCACATATGTGTTTGGACTTCCAGCTCCATGGATTTCAAAATCCATCTCTTCGTGGACAACAAAATGAGTCTTGTCTCTAGAACACATCTTATGTCACGGATGACTCTTTTACTTTCTTTTGCTTTAATTTTTTTCTTCCAGTTTTCTTGAGATATAACTGACCTCCAGCACTGTACAAGTTTAAGCTGGACAGCATCATGATTTGACTCACAAACATCATGGAGTGATTATCACAATAAGTTTAGTGAACATCCATCATCTCATATAGACATAAAATAAAAGAAAAAATATATTTTCCTTGTTATAAGAACTCTTAGGATTTACTTTTCTTTTTTAAAAAATTTAATTTAATTAATTTTTTTTTTTTTTTTGGCCGTACCACACAGCTTGCGGGACCTTAGCTCCCCGACCAGGGATTGAACCCACGTCCTCGTCAGTGAAAGCGCAGAGTTCTAACCACTGGATGGCCAGGGAATTCCCAGGATTTACTTTTCTTAACTTTCATATATAACATACAGCAATGTTAATTATATTGATCATGTGTATACTACATCCCTAGTACTTATTTATCTTATAACTGGGATTTATACCTTTTGACCACCTTCATCCAATTCCTCCTCTGCACTCCCCACCTCCGATAACCACAAATCTGATCTCTTTTTCTGTGAAACTGTCCTTTACTTTCTTCTCCTCTGATTTTCTATCCATTGGATGTAACCAATGGGCTTTTCTTTCTGCACCTAGAATGCTTTTAGGCAAGTAACATCCTTGGGAGAATTGAGAAATAGTGATTGAAATACCATTTGCAGAATTCTATGGCTCGCATGAGGAACCCAGTAGAGAAAGGCTATTGTCTAGACCAGCAGTTCTCAAACCTGAGGGCATCAGAACCCCCTAGAGGGGCTTGTTCATGCTCAGAGTGGTGGGTCCCACCCCAGAATTTCTGAATCAGTAGGTTGGGGTAAGGCCAATAGAACATGCATTTCTAACGAGTTCCCAGGTGATACCCATGCAGCTGGCCCAAGGAACACACTGTGAGAACCACAACTTTAGAGTAACTGATGACAGAAAGAATCTAAAAGAAAATAGGTCATTGAGTAATAACTGTGAATCAGCCCTGAGACAGACACTCAAGCTTATACTTTAGGAAACAGGCATAAGGGGAAAACTGGGTTAAAAAACCATGCCACACACAAACATGCCCAATTGATTTTTTTGTAGATTTTATTTTTTATAGCAGTTTTAGGTTCACAGAAAAATTGAGCAGAAGATATAAAGATTTCCCACACCTCCTGTCCCCACGTACCCAAAAGCCCCCTCCAGTGCTCACATCCCCCACCAGAGGGTTACATTTGTTGCAATCAATGAACTTACAGGGACACCATCATTATCACCTGAAGTCCATGGGTTACATTGTGGTTCATTCTTGGTGTTGTACTTTATATGGGTTTGGACAAATTCATAACAACTTGTATCCATCATTATAGTGTCATGCACAACAGTTTCACCTGTTCATCCCTCCCTCCCCCCAACCCCTGGCAACCACAGATCTGTTTATGGTCCCCATAGTTTGGCCTTTTCCAGAATATCAAGTAGTGGGAATCCTACAGCACGTAATCTTGTCCGATTGGCTTCTCTCATTAGGAATATGCATTTTTTAAGGTTTCTCCATGTCTTTGCATGGCTGGATAGCTCATTTCTTTTTAGTGCTGAATAATATTCCATTGTCTGGATCCCAACTGATTTTTGTGTGTGTGTGTGTGTGTGTGGTACGCGGGCCTCTCACTGTTGCGGTCTCTCCCGTTGCGGAGCACAGGCTCCGGACGCGCAGGCTCAGCGGCCATGGCTCACGGGCCCAGCCGCTCCGCGGCATGTGGGATCTTCCCAGACCTGGGCACGAACCCGTGTCCCCTGCATCGGCAGGCGGACTCTCAACCACTGCGCCACCAGGGAAGCCCCCAACTGATTTTTGACAAAGGCGCAAGAATGATCCAGTACAGGAAGTGAAGCTTTTTCAACAAATGGTGCAGAAGCAATCGGACATCCACAGGCAGAGAAATTAACTGACCCACATCTTACATGGGGCGGCAGATGTAGGAGACTGCGTGTATGATAAATCGCATACACCTAAATACACACACACACACACACACACACAAGAAGTGGGAAAATATGAATTAGACGGCTGGATTATATCTGGTCAGTATTCTGGTTGTGATGTTGTACTATGGTTTGGCAAGATGTCACCACTGGGAGAATCTGGGTAAAGTGTACATGGGCTTTTAAAACTGCTTGTGAATGTAACTGCTGTATTTAAAATAGATAACCAACAAGGACCTACTGGACAGCACAGGGAACTCTACTAAATATTCTGTATTAACCTAAATGTGAAAAGAATTCAAACAAGAATAGATACCTGTATATGTATAACTGAATCACTTTGCTGTACACCTGAAACTAGCACAACATTGTTAATCAACTATGCTCCAATATAAAATAAAATTTTTTAAAAACTGCTTGTGAATCTATAATCATCTCAAACTAAAAACTTTAAAAAGCCAGCATTCAGGCATGTCCTCTTCTAAATGTTGGAGCAGAATATTACATGTGTTCATTTCATTCATTCATATAGGGCATGACTTAATTTCTTAGGTGGGAAAATGGCATTGGGGGTCATACAGGGGGCTGCTCTTATTCTCTGAAGTATTTAGGAGTGAGATGCTGCAATGTTTAGACAAAATGATGAACTTTGAAATAGACATGTATATATGGCTAAAACATATACGACTACAGATTCACAGGTGTTGAAGCAAAGCGTTGAGCAGAGAGGTAGGTGTTCACTGCATTCTTCTCGCTCCTGTATGATTCAATTTTTTTTTAAATAAAAAGCTTTATTTTTTTGTATTTTATTTATTTTTAATTGAAGTACAGTTGATTTACCATGTTATGCCAATCTCTGCTGTACAGCAAAGTGACTCAGTTATACATATATACACATTCTTTTTTTAAAAAACATTTTTTTCTGGGGCTTCCCTGGTGGCGCAGTGGTTGGGGGTCCGCCTGCCGATGCAGGGGACGCGGGTTCGTGCCCTGGTCCGGGAGGATCCCACATGCCGCGGAGCGGCTGGGCCTGTGAGCCATGGCCGCTGGGCCTGCGCGTCCGGAGCCTGTGCTCCACAACGGGAGAGGCCACAACAGTGAGAGGCCTGCGTACCGCAAAAAACAAAACAAAACAAAAAAAACACAACATTTTTTCCCATTATGGTTTTCCCAGGAGATTGGATATAGTTCCCAGTGCTATACAGTAGTACCTTGCTGTTTGTCCATTCTAAATGTAGTAATTTGCATCTACCAATCCCAAACTCCCAGTTCAGGGATGGACTGCGAGTTTGCACGAAATTTCATTTCTTTGACCCACTCTTCAATTCCATGTCTGGGAATTTATCCTCAACGAAAACCCGCCCAAATGTACTGGCAGTGTCTATATAATGGAGATTTGAGCAGCCTTGTTTTTAAAAGACACAAGTGGCAGGTGGGTCTGTAAAATTGACCAGGACGGTAAACAGTGACCAGGCAGCATGTTTCTAACCGGAAGTTGTCCATTTCAGTCAAGCAAGATGAATAAACTCTAGGTGTCTACTGTGCAACATTGTACCTGCATCAACAACGCTGTATGTGCACTTAAAAATGTGTTAAGAGGGCTAATCTCAAGTGTTCTAACCACAATAAAATAAGGTAATGAAATTCCCAAGGGGGAAGAGGGAAGAAACAAAAAATCAAGCTCTTTTTCTCTCTCAAAATAAAGTCATATTTTCTTTGCTGTTTTTGTTTCTTTGTTTGTTCATGGCTGTGCTGCGCAGCTAGCTGGATCTCAGTTGCCCGACCAGGGACTGAACCCTGGCCCCAGCGGTGAAGGTGCCAAGTCCTAATCACTGGGCCGCCAGGGAATTCCCCTAAAGTCATACTTTAAAGTAGATTTCATGGCATGAGAAAATGCTCATGCACTAAACAAGAGAGATGTTAGACTGAAAATAAAGAACCACGTCAATTTCATGTGAAACTTCATGTGGAGATTTGCATAGAAAAAAGACTGGAAAATGCAGCAAAATATAACCAATGTTTTTCACTGGGCTGTCTTGTTTATGGAAGAAAATTTGGTCACTGAAGTCCAGAGCCCTAAATATATTCATTCTCTTTGACCAGTTATTGGAGACACACACACACACACACACACACACACACACACACACGCGCGCGCCCGCGCATAAATATAAATGTTTCCTCTCCCTTTCCCACCCCAAGACATAACATGTCCCAAAGGAAAGTATGACTGTATCTCTGCTTAAATCACTTTGGTGGAATCCCTTTGCTCCTTAAGCAAACACTCAGCTCCCTACCAAGGTATGCAAGCAGTTGGCACTCCTCCAGAAATTCTACCGAAGCAGAGCTGGAGAAGGGGCGGGGGAATGCACTCTCTCACAGGATGCTTTTAGGAAAATGCAAGCGGTTTCATTGAATATGTGTGCATACATTTATGTGTGCGTATACAAAGGAACAGAAGTGAAATTCTTCTCTTTGACCCAGCCATGACTGCCATGCATTGTGTAATTTGGTTTAACGGAGCATATCTGGAACCAGATGGCTATTATGTATAAAAATCTGCAGTGTGTGCCCACAAGCACCAGTTGTGTTGGGGCCAAGACCCAACAAGGCCCCCAGTCCATCAGAAAATGAGGAAGCTGGGATTTCGCCCCAGAAAACTAAGGGAAAGTGAAGAAGGAAGAACATGAAAGGATATGGTCTGGAAAGGAGATGGCTAGTGTTAAATATTTTCATGATTTGGAAACCCATGTCTTTAGAACAGAGGTCAGCGTTGAGTTGTTTCCAAGAAATCCAACCACTTCCTGCTAAGGACGCAATGTATGTATTTTTTGGTTTCTAGCCGAGTGCTGAGCTAATGAACCACGGTGAGTCTTTGAACTAAAATATAATGAGGATTGGGCCAGGAAGCAACATCCAAACTCCTTCTTTTCCAGAGTTTATTGGCAACTATGAGTTACCAATTAGACATGTGTCTCCCAACTGAATTCAGATCTGGCCCAAATCCCTCCTGTAACATTGAGATCCAGGATCCTTAATAAGGGCTAGAGTTTCTGGGTGTTGGGGGGGCAGTTTCTGAACAGGGAGAGGGTTCTTTTCTGAGCCCAACACAGTACAGCACAGGAGAGGGACTTCCCTGGCGGTCCAGTGGTTAGGACTCCGAGCTTCCACTGTAGGGGTCATGGGTTCAGTCCTTAGTCGGGCGAAAACAAAACAAACAAACAAACAGGAGGATAGTTTTTGTAATCGTGGGGTGGGAGACAACTTATTCAAGAAAATCCAAACTTCAGCAAACACAAAAAGAAAGTATTTAACCTGATTCCATAAACACCAAAAATGCAAGATCACGTAAACCCCTATCACAAATAAGGTTTAATCACTGATGAAATACAAACTCACATTTTAAGTAAGGCAAGGCAAGAAAGATGTAAACATAAAGCTTTTTCTCTGACCCTTGGCTTCCTCCCTTCCCACTAAGGTGCACTGTGCATCTTCATTATGTGTTCACCTGACCTCCCCAAAGGCAGAAATACCTGCTCAACCCTGAGGATCAATTTTTCTCCTTCTGGAGCCAGCCTTGTGACTCCTTAGAAGAAGATAACATTCCTTTCTCAGCCCTGTAAGGGGTCAAGATGAGCCACCACTTGCCTTGTACGTGCAGACACTGGTGAATGTTATGTACAAGGCCAATATATCATTTCCCTTAAAGACAGCAATTGGTACAGAACAGACTGGTCAGATGACCTGGGCAGATACTGAGCCACATCTAACAGAAGATCTTAGCTCAAATACTTACTCGTGACCTTACTAGTGTCACTAGCTATATTATTTGTATTCTGCCTATTTTACAAAATTATTCTTTCTTGCATTCCCAAATGTGCGACCAAGCCTCTGATAAAATTAGTGATGATTAGGCAACTTGAAACGATGGACCAAATAGATAGTTCTGTAAGATCAAGGATTGTAATATATAGTAACTCTAGATACGGGAAGAAGCAACAAGAGGGAACCTGGACCAGATGAGACAGGTGGTCCAGAGGCTTTTGTCTACTGTTAACAGGGCCTAGTCCAGTAACAGCACATTGAGTGGCCTGTCATTGAAATCCTCTCTAGACCTGGGAATGCGCATTCCCACCACCCTGGGGACAAACTGGTCACAAAATGCCTTCTAAACCTTTGTTGACATTAAGACCGAAAGGGAAGTGACTGTAACATAAAGAATGCTGCCCACCATTGAGTTCTACAAACATCAAGTCATGAGCCACAGCGGTCGCTGACCTACAGCGCACCCTGAAAGGGATCCAGGGTGAAGATCAGCGTGAGGCACTTTGTGCTCCAAGGAAACTGACAGCACAGGCCCTCAGTCAGATGTTTTCAGGAGAGGTTACGAACCCAAATTCTTGCATCTTCTCAGAATACTTAGAAAAGCACTAAAATTGTTAGCTGAGATATCTGTTCCTCGTGACTAGCTGCAACCTCCTCCCGAGATGTGTGCTTGGTTGCACGTACCTGTTTTCCAAAATCCCATAAGCACTGGCCTCCCCCTATTACCTCTTTGGAACAGTTCTCAGAGCTTCCTGAGAGGCTGTTTCCTGGGTTATAATCATCAGGTTGGCTCAAATAAAATTTTTCATTTCTTCCTTAGATTGACTATCGATTAATTTTTCATCAACATAACCAACAGGGTGAAATCACTGCATCACATACAATTGAAGGGATTCAACTGCTAATACCCAAAGGGTGCTAATGGGTCAAGATGGAAAAGTTGAACATCAAAATAGGGAAGCAGGAAAGGACCCTGAACGGGCAGCTCTTGAAAGAGAGAATGCAAACATTTCGAGAGAAACATGAAAAGGTGTTCCAATTTCCTTGGAATGCAAAACTGGGAGTCAATATTTACAACAGCCAAAAAGGGGGAAGTAACCCAAGTGTCTATCAACGGAGGAAGGGATAAACAAAAGGTACTATATACATGAAATATTATTTAGCCTTAAAAAGGAAGGAAATTCTGACACATACCACATTGTACAGGACCCCTGGAGACATTATGCTCAGTGAAATAAGCCAGTCAAAAAAAAAAGACAAATACTGTAGCATTCCATTTACATGAGGTATCTATAGAGTAGTTGAATTCACATAGAGACAGAAAGCAGAATGAATGGTGGTTGCCAGGGGCTGGGGGAGGGGAGATGGGGAGTTATTGTTTAATAAGCGCAGAGTTTCCATTTAGCAAGATGAAGAGAGTTCTGGAGATGGATGGTGGTGATGGCAGCAGAGCAATGTGAATGAACTTAATGCCACCAAACTGTACACTTAAAAATGGTTAAGAGGGTAAATGTTATATTATGGTTATTCTACCACAATTAGTTACGTAATATCTTTGTATGGTGACAAATGGTAACTAGACTTGGCGTGGTGATCATTTTGAAATATATAGAGTTATCGAATCACTATTTTGTGTAACAGGAACTAACGTGGTGTTGTTGTAGGTCAGTTATGCTTCAAAAGCACACAAACAAACTCAAGAGAAAAAGAGATCAGATTTGTGGTTACCAGAGGTGAAGGGTGGGCGGAGGGGGAATTGGACACAGGTTGTCGAAAGGTACAGACTTGCAGCTATAAGATAAATAAGTACTAGGGATGTAATGTGCAACATAATAAATATAATTAACACTGCTGTGTGTTGTGTTTCTCATCACGAGGGAAAATGTTTTTTTGGGGCTGCTTTAATTTTGTATCTATATTGGATGATGGGTGCTCACTAAACTTACTGTGGCCATCATTTCAGGAGGTGTGCTACTCTAATCATTGTCCTGTACACCTTAAACTTATACAGTGCTATATGTCAATTATATCTCAATAAAATGGGAAGAAATAAAAAAGTGAAAAAAAGAAAAAGAAAACTAGAAGTCAAAACCAAAATGAAATGTCACTGCTCTGACAAAGATGAACAAAGCAATGACACCCAGACCTGGCAAGAGTGGAGGGTAAATAGACCCCTTTAGATCAGGCTGGTGGGAATAGGTGCTGGTGGGCACAGCCTCTGTGGGAGCATTTCAGCAACAGGTCTCAAAGCGTCAGGTGTTTGGGGATGCCCTTTGACTCAGCAATCCTGTTTCTGGGAATCTGGTCAACATGAAAATCGGGAAGGTCTGCCTGTCTATGCGGGGGCTGTTACGACATTAGAAGCCGGTGCGTAGGATGAACCCACAAGGGTGTCAACTGCCGCAACAATAGAGAGTTTTACAGTCAGGAGCAGGTGGGTCTTTTTTAAAAATATAAATGGTATTTTAATGCCAGGGTTGGAAAATTGTAATTAATTCCCACTTTAATTCACTACTGAAAATTATATTTATAAACTCTTCCACTAAGATATATAATTACCTATTTAAGAAATAAATTGTTTGAGAAAGAAAGCAAGATGGAAAACAGTATATGATAATTCCAGTTTTGACCAAAGATATTTTATTCATTCACTCACTCACTTATATATACTCCAAAAGAGCTCTGTCCAATAGAAACATAACAGCCCCCAATTCAAGCCTTATATGTAACTACATTTTCTAGTGACTGCTTTCACCAAAAATAAAAAATGATAAAATAGGTGAAATTGATCAACAAAAAGTATTGAACAGGGCTTCCCTGGTGGCGCAGTGGTTGAGAGTCCGCCTGCCGATGCAGGAGACACGGGTTCGTGCCCCGGTTCGGGAAGATCCCACATGCCGCGGAGAGGCTGGGCCCACGAGCCATGGCCGCTAAGTCTGCGCGTCCAGAGCCTGTGCTCCGCAACGGGAGAGGCCACAGCAGTGAGAGGCCCGTGTACCGAAAAAAAAAAAAAAAAAAAGTATTGAACAAGGTATTAAAAAAAATACTTTTGCACTAATTTCTTGAAATCCATTGAGTGTTTTGCAATGACAGTACATCTCAATTTGACCCAGACACATTTCTTTTTTTTAAAAAAAGAATTTTATTTGAGTATAGTTGATTTACAATGTTGTATTAGTTTCTGTTGTACAGCAAAGTGGATCTGTTATACATATACATATATCCACTCTTTTTTAGATTCTTTTCCCATATAGGTCATTACAGAGTATTGAGTAGACTTCCCTGTGCTATACAGTAGGTCCTTATTGGTTATCCATTTTATATATAGTAGTGTGTACATGTCAATCCCAATCTCCCAATTTATCCTCCCCCTCCTTTCCCCCCTGGTAACCATAAGTTTGTTTTTTACTTCTGTGACTCTATTTTTGTTTTGTAAATAATTTCATTTGTATCATTTTTTTAGATTCCACAGGTAAGCGATATCATACGATATTTGGGACCAGACACATTTCGAGTGTCTGGTTAGCCGCACGGACGGCTAGCGGCTACCATGTTGGACACCCCAGGTCTAGAGTGTGTGGAGACGTTTTTGAAGCCACATGTGTTCACCTTTAGAGCCCAGAAAATCCCAGACTCTGCGGCTCTATCTCCATTTCCACAGCCCTGCTCCTCTGCCCACGCCCAGCTACAGTTTCCATGGCAACAGCTGGAGCCAGCCCTTGCAGTGAGAAAGCTCTTGAGGGATGAACAGAGCAAAGCAGCTAAAACAACATAGCCTGGCTGGGGGATGGGGTGGCCTGGGGGAAGTGTTCAGCAGACAGTCCCCCAGTGATGTCTCAGTCACAGCATATGTGTATGAAAAAAACTGCATCATCAGACAGGGTCTTTGCAAAAGGAAACAAAACTGGCTTCTGTGGGGTCTCGGCACACCCCGTTAGAGACCACAAACCTCCCACAAGTTCCAGTGGTAACTAGCATCATCTATCCTCATCTCCAGGACCTCAGAATGTGACCCTATTTGGAGAGGGGGGTCTTTGCAGAGGTAATCGAGTTAAAATAAGGTCATAGGCTGGACCCTAATCCAATATGACTGGAGTCCAGATAAGAAGAGATTTGGAGACAGACAGGTACAGCAAAATTCCTGCCCCGCCAAGGGAAAAAAAACAGAGAGATCTGAAGATAGACAGGTACACAAATAAGGCCGTGAAAAGACACAGGAAGATGACAGCCATCGATAAGCCAAGGGCAGAGCCCTGGAAGGAATCTTCCCTCAGGGCATCAGAAGGAACCAGCCCTGCCGACACCTTGATCTCGGACTTGCAGCCTCCAGAACCGGGAGATAAAACGTTTCTGGAGTTTAAGACACCTGGTCTGTGGTGCTTTGTTAGGGCAGCTCTGGGAAACCTACACAGTCACCATGAGAAGTGTTTAAATGGCTCACTAGGTAAAACTTTTCCCAGCACGTCTGACGATCGAATCCCTAGCACTAATTGCTAGTTATATACATTTCAGTGACAGATCAATAAGAAACAGGTACTCTGTCTTAGTTTTGCAAGGCTGCCGTAACAAATGACCACCGACTGTGTTGCTTAAAATAACAGAGGTTGATCTCTCACAGCTCTGGAGGCCACAAGTCCAAAATCAAGGGACCAGCAGGACCACGCTCACTCCAGAGGTTCCAGGGGAGAATCCTCCTAGCGTTCCTTGTCCTACACATGTGTCTTTCCAATCTCTGGCCCTGTCTTCATGCCATCTTCTCCTCTGGGTCTCTGTGTCTCCAAACCTCCTTCTCTTTTCTCTCCTAAGTACCCCAGTCTCTGGATCCAGGGCCGATCATAAATCCAGGATTATTTCATCTCGAGACACTTAGTTAACGACATCTGCAAAGACCCTAGTTCCAAATGAGGTCACGTTCCAAGGTTCTAGGTAGACATGACTTTTGTGGAGGACACTATATGACCCACTACAAACACCAAAACAGGCAAAAGGTGGAGTTACTTGAAATGTCTGTTCACAGTATATAGATTTCCAATGAAGGTTAAGCTTCAAGCTTCCCCTTTGCCCCTTCCAAAAGCCTAGCAAGGTGTTTCTATAAAGGCGGCAGAAGTGAGATATTTTAACTGTAATTGGTTGAAATCACCATTTGTTTCTAGTTTGATGTCTCCTTCCTGAAAAGAACCCTGAGACTTGATGGAATTGAGGTGGTCCTGGGCATTTTTGAGACTAAAGGCAAGTTGAGTGGGGGCAGATTTAGTGGAATATATGTATGTGCGGGGCTGCAAGATTTAGCAAATAAAAATACAGGATATGCAGTTAAATTTGGATTTCAGATAAACAATGGATAACTTTTACTACAAGTATGTCTCATGCAATAGTTGAGACATATAGTATAGTATACACTTATACTAGAAAAGGATTCATTGCTTATGTGAAATTCAAATTTTATCCAGCAACCTATTTCTGTGTTATTTGTTGTTATAAGGTTATATATACACATACATATAAGGCTATAGATAAGGTTATATCTATATAACTGCATATGTTTATATATATCATATATAATAATATATAGTTATAGATAAATAACTATAGAGTTATTAGTTACCATCCTGGTGTAAGAATAGCTCCAGGAGAATTGCTAACCCTACATCAGTTTGTGAAGATGCTTCTCATGCTACAAACGTGTCTTGTGGTGCAGGGCACCAGAAATTTGAGAACTGTGGGGAAGAAATAAGGTTTGAAATGTACAAAGCAGAAGCTGGTCTGTGGAAAATTCTTCTAAACATGAGAAATGTAAATCTGTAAGTGGAGGATCAGTTGTCACTAACCCCTAGCCAAGATACAAATCATTCCCTGTCAGCAATTAACTCCTTAGGGCAGTGTTTATGGTGATACCATTTTGGGAAATTGTGATATAGATTTTAGCAGAATCCCTGTTTTCCTTGGGTCAAACCTGATGGACAGACAGCAAGTAAGACTATTTGTGAAGATGTATAGATGTGTGTCTGACGCTTCTGGTCCTGAGGAAACCTGGTGGTTCCAGCCAAAATGTCGCATAAAATTCTCTCTGATGCAGAGAAGTGAACTGAGGAAGGAAAAGCTTCAATGACCCAGTTCCTGTACACATTCATCCATCAGTCCATCCATCAATTACTCTAGTGAAACAGTAATCTGATTGCACAGTTTTTCAGCACCACCCAATACAACGTAATGGCAATTTAAAAAAGCATTTGAACTGCTCTTGGGTATGATTTAATTTCAGATCAAATTTGTGTATATATATATATATATATATATACTTTTTTCCCCAGAATTATCGATCACATCAGAATTCAAATACACCAGAAAATGAAATATGTTCATGGAAGCCAAGTTTCAGTCTGAAAGAAAGAAGTCTGGCAGGGGCTTCAAAATACGAAGATAACTAAAAAAGCTGTTAGACAAAAATCATAGTGATAAGAAACAGAGTTATGACAGCCAAAAAGATAGAAGTAATGAAAACAACTGCAGAAGGCATTTTTTTCCTCATTACCAGAACCCAGGACTCTTCCAAACAGGAAATTAAAAGCAGAAGGAAAAATGGAAATAATAGCAAATAAAAACCATAATTTGTGGGTCACCAAAAAATGGGCAAAGAGGTCGGCAGGATTTTCATTTCAATAAAATTTGTTGATTTTAATAAGGACCATGAGCTTTCATTATGACCTGTTGTAATGAGCCATATTCCGTTCAACATGATTGAAAAACTGGTTTTGGGTGTTTTCCCCCCAAAGCATGATCTCAGTAATAGTTACAAAGAATCCACTGAATATGCAGCGACAATACATAGTCTATTATGAGATCCAGGCTAGCTTTTCTGAACACTAAAGTCTGCATATCGTTTTGTTTGTAAATGGTTTTCAACCAGAACAGCATTACTTGCATCAAACGGGTTTTCAAAGGAGGTAAATATATCGCAAGCCCAGCAACGTGACAAAGACTCTACTTAGAGCACAGAAGGCTGTGTTTACTCAGATGATACATTATTCAAACACAAATGCACTAGACCAGACAAGAAGGATTATTTACTTTTCAAATAACTCTTTAAATGAATTTCATGGGAGTTATTATTATACTCATCTCGTGCACTTGGGGGGGTGGAAATCAAAGTGAGAAAACAAATGTGCCTTATTTAAACAGAACTCTATATAAAGAATTAATTTAAATAATGGGGGAAATGTTTACAAAACAAAGCGGCAAATCAAACGCTCCAGGCCAGATGCCAAATAACTATACTTTTACGATTCTGCGCCGAATGTAGTGGGGACTGTTCAGATGTTGATGATTTGGGTTTGTTATCACGGGGAGACCTATGAGACACTTTGGGGGAGCGTTTCTGCCTGCTGCAAGCCATCTCTTTGAGACAGTATTCAACAAAGTCAAACAAGTTCTGAGCGGCTGTGATCCACCGCGAACAGCATTCTTGGTTGGTATGTGACAGTTGCAGCTGTTCGGAAATTTGAAAGCAGAAAGCAGCAACTCCCTTTACAAACACTGATAAATCTGCAGATCTGCAGGAATGTATCCTATGTCACTCATTCCCTTTAATCTCCGCAGAGAAAGCGCTGCCTTTCTTTACAGGGTCTGAGGTTGCTGACTGTCTCCATGTGTTGCAACTGTTACGTATTTTCTTTTTGGGGTTCATCCCACGTAAAAAATTTTAAAATTGTGGTAGAATACACATCACATAAGGTTAACCATTTTAGCCACTTTCTAGTGTACAGTTGTGCAGTGTTAAGGTACATTCACATTGTTGTGCAGCCAACCTCCAGAACTTTCTCATCTTGCAAAACAAAAACTCTGTACCCTTTAGACACCAAATCCCCATTCCCCTTACTTCCACCCCCTAGTAGCCACCATTCTTCTTCCTGTCTCTGAATTTGACGGCTCTAGGGACCTCATATAAGTGGGATCATACAGCTGTTGTCTCTTTTGTTTAACCACTCTAGAGCAAAATTATTTCCGTAAGAAGAGGTAATGGACAAGTATGTAGCCAAAACAAACAAAACACCCAGGAGAAAAGCCTTCCAGAGGTGTGTCAGGCAGTTCATTAATAAGACATTTTATGTCACTTTTGATTTTGTGATAACGTTATGGTATTTGAGCCTTTTCGTTGCATGTTGAGTGGTTTTGTTGTTTCTATACTCATCCCGAGTACATTTTCACTTGTGTATCAAGTTTTCGTATTTGCCATTTTTGTATTCTCTTCCTCAAAGAGCCTCCCCACCCCCAAAACTGTCAAACTTCAGACCCCACTAAGCCTGGATCTACTCTGGATCGAATTTTCGATAACCCCTCTCTTATGTCCCCAAATCCAGACGTTGAAACCAAAATGAGACATCATTTTCTTCCTTATCAGACAGATAAAGATGACAGGATTGATACCACCCAAGGATGACAAGAGAATGAAGGAATGGACATCTTCACAGGCTGGCTTTGGGAGAGAGCAGGTTAGCTCATCCTTCCCAGCAGACATTTTGGCAAGAATTATACAAGTTTAAAATGCACATATCCTTTGATCCAATAACTCCACTTGTGGGAATCTGTCCCTGCTCATCTAAATCCCCACAAAAGCACCCAGCCACATGGGGGTTATGACGGCATTGACTCTGAATGCAAAAAAGTAAAAACAAGTACATAGAACATATCCCCAAAGGATGTCTGGAGTAAGCTCTTTAAAAACAATTTTTTCAAGAATACTTAATATCATGAGAGCATGTCATATGAAAAAAAAATTAAAACTCACATATCCCAATTTTGGGCAAAAAATAATTCACACATTCACCATTTGTCTAGAAACTGTATTGCGTATTTACTATATACCTGGTATTCTGAAAGATCCGAGGAACACGATGGAGACCAAAGACAGAAAAAGTCTCTGCACTCGTGAGGCTTCCTTTTAATGGGAGAAACAGAAAACAAACTACCCAACAGGACAGCAATCTGGTACTGTATAGATAGGTTGAAACGATGAATTTCCCATTAGTCACTAATTCCCTTCCCGGACAAACATCCTGGAGAAACTCTCCACATGTGAGCAATGAGAAAAATGCCAGAATGAACATTGCAACAGTTGTTTATCTGACAAAGACTTGTGCCAAGAAAAGAATGGATATATAAAACAAAACAAAGTGGATTCACATACTCTACAGCCATTTGAATGAATGAACCAAAGCTCCAAGTTTCCACATGAATACACCTCAGGAACATGATTACTGCATGAGGAAAAGAAGTCCCAAGACGATGCCATGATGCCACCAATGACAGCTGTCAATCACCTTTCCCAATGACACTTTCCCCATTGCACTTGTTTGAAACAATCTTCTTTCTTTGTCCCCCCCACCCCCGCTTTTCTTCTTTTTCTTTTTTAAATTGAAGTAGAGTTGATTTACAATGTTGTGTTAGTTTCAGGTGTACAGCAAAGTGATTCAGTTATACATATATATGTGTGTGTATATATTTGTATATATATATATATATATATATTCTTTTTTGATTCTCTTCCCTTATAGGTTATTACAAAATATTGAGTATAGTTCCCTGTGCTATATAGTAGGACCTTGTTGATCATCTGTTTTATATATTAGGGTGTATATGTTAATCCCAACTTTCTAATTTACCCCTCTCATCCCCTTTGCCCTTTGGTAACCATCAGTTTGTTTTCTATGTCTGTGGGTCTATCTCTGTTTTGTAAATAAGTTCATTTGTATCATTTTATTGAGTCTACATATAAGCGATATCATATATTTGTCTTTTTCCATCTGGCTTACTTCACTCAGTATGATCATCATTCAGAAGATCATCCATCGATCTTCTTTCTTTGAGTGTTTACAGCTCTTGGTTATTGTCTAGAGTTCTACCAGCCATAATTCAATTAACAAGGGCAGCTTTAAGGAGCGAATGTCTGCTGCAATCTGACGTCCACTCCGGGGATTTCTAACCTTCCGTGGAGAGTTTTTTTCTACTAGCGTAATTAGATTTGTTGTTCCCTCTCTCAAGAAGCATATAGACGTGACAACTATATGCTGGCGTTTTTCTTAAACCCGTACATGTTTACCTCTAGAGCCTGGAAAATTCCAGCCTCGGAAGCTCTCTGCCTGTTCCACCGCGCTGTCCCCTCCCAACCCAGCCGGCAGTTTCCATGGCAACCGATAAGCCTGCCGCTGTAACTGCAGGTACGCAGAGAGAACAAAGCAGAGCTCCGGCTGATGAAATTGCCTGGTGGGGTACGGGGAAGAGTTCCGGAGGCCTGATGCTCACCATCCCCCAAGCTGTGGATCCTCCCAGACTCCCTCTGCAGAACCGATTTCATTCCAGACCAAGTTTCTGGAATCCAGAGCAGCTTTTTTGTTTTTTCGACTTAAAATTTTTTTTAAATTTCCATTGAGATGGAATTGAAATGTAACACTGTGTAGGTTTAAGACATGCAACATTTCGATTTGATACATTTATAGATTACAATAGGATCACCACTGTCCCGTGAACTAACACCTCTATCACATAGCATAATGATCATTTCTTTTTTCTTTTCAGAGCAGTGAAAAGTTGGTTTTTTGTTTTGTTTTGTTTTTTGTTTTTTGGGGTGAGCCATGTGGCTTGCAGAATCTTAGTTCCCCGACCTGGGATCAAACCCTCGCCCCCTGCAGTGGAAGTGCTGAGTCCTAACCACTGGACCGCCAGGGAATTCCCTCAGAGCAGTTTCTTGTCGACTAAAAAATCCTAGCCACGTGAGAAAAGCATGATTTGGAGAATTTATTTCTCCTGGGGCAAAGGTGGGCGATGAATGGGGAGGATGGAGGGATAAATGGGGAGGATGAGTGAAATATGGACCAACTGTCATCTGTCTATACAATGGAGCATAGCCCCCTGGGCCACCAGCAGCAGCAGCATCTAGGAACTTGTTAGAAATCCAATTTGGGGGGCTCCTCCTCGGACTTTCATGGACCCACCAGTGCATCTGATGCTCCCTCAAGCTTGAGAACCATTGGTCTGTACTACTGATGGACACCTATCGGGGTTGGTAATATTTTCCCTGTTATTATCCCATTATTAATGAAAGACCTTAACATGGAGTTCGCTGGTCTCTGGAATTCTGTCCACATTAAGCCCAGGGATATTCACTCTCTGCACTCTCCCTGCCACACTCACATCTGCTTTCTGATGCCTCCAATTTCTTTCCATCCCAAACCTCCTGCTAAGCTCCTCATACACTCAAATGCCAGGGGCTGGGAGAAAGTTGGGGGGATGGGGAATGACTGCTTAGTGGGTTCAGGGTTTCCTTTTGGGGTAAATATCTTGGTTGTAGATAGAGGTGGTGGTTGTACAACATTGTGAAATCACCAGATACCACTGAATGGTTCTCTTTAAAATAGTTAATTTTATGGTATGTGAATTCCACCTCCAAAAAATTATAAAACACAACTTCAAACTCCACACATTTCACACTTGGGCACATCATTTACAAAACACCTAGCGGATCAGAAAGTCAGGTCATGATTCTCCTTCGACCAGTGCTGTCTAATAGAAATATAATTCAAGCTGTGTATATAAGTTAAAATTTTCTAGTACCCATGTTTTTGAGAAAAAAAAAAGGAAGTTAAAATGAATGCTAGTAATATATTTTTTAATATAAATTTATTTATTTATTTATATTTTACTTTTGGCTGTGTTGGGTCTTCATTGCTGCACACAGGCTTTCTCTAGTTGCAGCGAGCGGGCACTACTCTTTGTTGCAGTGCGTGGACTTCTCATTGAGGTGGCTTCTCTTGTTGCAGAGTATGTGCTCTAGGCACTCGGGCTTCAGTAGTTGTGGCACGTGGGCTCAGTAGTTGTGGCTAGCGGGCTCTAGAGCGCAGGCTCAGTAGTTGTGGTGCATGGGCTTAGTTGCTCCATGGCGTGTGGGATCTTCCCGGACCAGGGCTCAAACCCATGTCCCCTGCATTGGCAGGCGGATTCTTAACCACTGCGCCACCAGGGAAGTCCTAGTAATCTATTTTATATCACTCACCATGCCTGAGAACTGTCCTTCATGTGTCCTCGAAAAAAACAGGAACATCAATGCTAACTTCACCTCTTCACAGCCCTGAAGCCAAATGCTCCCCAAATCTTGCTGACTCTGCCTCAGAAATACGGTTTTCACCAGCCCACCCTATTTATCTCTCCATTAAGCGACTGCAGAAACAACCCTAACTGTTCTTCCTTCTTAAAGAAAATCTGGCCAAACCACCACCCGCTAGACTTTTCAGCTGATTCCTGTTGCTCTTAGGATAAACTCCACCCTCCTCAGAACAGTCTCCAAGCTATAGGGACCCCAGATTCTCTCTTTAGAGGAATTTGGGGGTACCAGCTATGTGGGAAGGGGCTCTGTGGAATTTTCCTCAAAGCTGGGTCCACGCAGAGTTCCGAATCATTAGACTCGACTTGTGGGCTGGGGCAACTTTTCCTGCAAAGTGTCACATAGTAAATATTTCAGGCTTTGGGGCCATATGGTCTCTGACTCAACTACCACTCACCTCTGCCACTGGGGCATGAAAGCAGCCGTGGACGATAGTAATAGATGGGTGTGGCCGTGTTCCAGTAGAACCTCACCATGGACACATCTTTCCATCTTCCCGATGGTCCCATCTCAGCCACACCTCCGTCCTCTCTCTCCTGCATCCCCAGCCATCTCTTCATTGGTTTCCTGCATCCAGCATCCCTGGTCTTCAGTTTATGTTCCTCACAAGCATCAGAGTAGATACATCAATGGACGCTTAGCTTGCATCCATGTCCTGGCTACTGTAAATAGTGCAGCAATGAACATTGGGGTGCATGTATCCTTTCGGATTATGTTTTTCTCAGGATATATGCCCAGGAGTCAGATTGCTGGATCATATGGTAGTTCTCATTTTAGTTTTTTAAGGAACCTCCATACTGTTCTCCATAGTGGCTGTTACCAATTTACATTCCCACCAACAGTGTAGGAGGGTTCCTTTTTCTCCACACCCTCGCCAGCATTTATTGTTTGTAGATTTTTTTGATCATGGCCATTCTGACTGGTGTGAGGTGACATCTCATTGTAGTTTTGATTTGCATTTCTCTAATAATTAGCGATGTGGAACATCTTTTCATGTGCCTCTTGGCCATCTGCACGTCTTCTTTGGAGAAGTTGGAGAAGTTGGAGTTTGGGACTGACATGTATAGAGTGCTATATTTAAAATAGATAACCAACAAGGGCCTACTGTATAGCACAATATACTGTATAGCTACTGTATAGCTCAATATTCTGTAATAAACTAAATGGGAAAAGAATTTTAAAAATAATAGAAAAAAATTATAGAGGTTCTTCAATGAGACTAAATTATATCATAAATTATAATAATAAACTGGAGAATCAAATGTCAAAAAAAAAAGAGTTAAAAAAAAAAAAAAAAGAGTAGATGTGTGAAAGGAAAATCGGATCATGTCCCCACAGAAGAACACCTCAACAGATGCCATTGCTCTTCAGATGCACACACAGCTCTTTACGAGGAACTACAAATAGAGGGAACTCTGGAATTTCCACACAGAAGGGGCTTAAGGGGGCAAGATTGGAGGTTGGGGGGCTCAGGGACCTGCCTTGCAGGGGTGTTTGCACAATGATGTTCGCTGTTACACAAGACGGCCCTTGGAAAGAAAGCAAACAACTCCTTTGAATGCATGTATTTAGGGATTTATAAAGTTAGGTACAGAGGAATAGAAGTGAAAATGTACACACTGTTAGAGTTATTATCCCAATGTTTATGTACCTTAGCTCAACAAACACACCTGGAAGTGGATTGCCGTTATGTGTCAACACTTAAAACCATCATCCATAAGGAAAACAGTGGACCACGGGTCATCACGGGCATTTGGAAGAAACACTCAACGCATCTCAAAACAAGGACACAGGATTTTTCACCCCAGAAAGCCAGAGAAAACCCAGTTATGAACATGACCCAGGGATATAATCTATAAACAGATGGCTAATGTTAAGTATTTTTATGGTTTAGAAATGGACGTCTCCAGAATACTGGGCATTTGTGCGGTTTCTGGGAAAACGGTTCCTGTCAAAACGGTTCCTGTCCTGAGTTGGATGTCGATGTATATGGAGCTTGGACTTGAGCCTGGCATTTGTAGGTCATTAATCAGGGGAAATTCCATGGTGGGTGGCTGCCCTGGCATTTTATTTGGCAACTGGGACCAAGCTGACATCCTAACGGCTAGTGTTCAGAGATGATTTGCTTTTTCTGAGAAATCATCATCACCTCCAACGGAACCCCCTTTTGTGTTCAGTTTTTGGTCCAGATCTTGCTTTTATTTATTTATTTATGGCTGCGTTGGGTCTTCATTGTTGCGCGCGGGCTTTCTCTAGTTGCGGTGAGCAGGGGCTACTCTTCATTGAGGTGCACAGTCTTCTCATTGCGGTGGCTTTTCTTGTTGTGGAGCGTGGGCTCTAGGGGTGAGGGCTTCAGTAATTGCGGCACGCGGGCTCAGTAGTTGCGGCACGTGGGCTCAGTAGTTGCAGGGCACGGGCTTCGTTGCTCTGTGGCATGTGGAATCTTCCCAGACCAGTGCTCAAACCCGTGTCCCCTGCACTGGTAGGCAGATTCCTAACCACTGCACCACCAGGGAAGCCCCCAGATCTTGCTTTTAGCAACTGGTTCTTGAAGGACATGGCATGTATGTCTAAGCTGAGGATGGAAGGAAGTGTTTACAGCAGGTAAAGAACTCCTTTGCTCACCTCACCATGAGATAACGTAGGTGAATATGTATTCTTATAATTGTGGGATGGGGGAACGTCCCATTAAACTTAGCAAAGAAGCCAGCGAATATAAAAGAAAATATTAATAAGTCTGTCTCCCCAGACTGAAAAATTAGAAATGGGGAAACTCCATCATGAATAAGACTTAATGAACAACTGAGCAAAAATGTCACAAAATATATATTCAAAGCGTATATATACAGGCACAAGGAACTCAGAGTGTGAAGAGGTCAAAAACGGGGGAGAAAGAACCTCAAAATAGAAGAAATGTAGGCAAAGGATATGGAGGGAGAGAAAGAGAAGAAGAAAGAGATGGAGAAGGAGAAGGAAGGAGAAGAAGGAGAAGAAATAGGAGGAGGAGATGGAGAAGGAAGGAGGGAAGAAAAGTCAAATGTTGAAAAACACCTCCTTACTTGGGACCCAAAACTGGACATCTAAACCAAAATGAGGTGTTGTTTACTCCCATCAGACTGAAAAAGATGAAAAAAGCAGCAGCATCCAGGGTTGCTGAGATGTGGAGAAACAGAAAAAGCCTTAGGCTACTGGAGGGTGTGTGTGTGGTTGGCACAAGCCTTTCTGAGCAATAAGTGTCAGAGTTAAGGACAGACAGAACTAAACACATACAAGCAAGCCCACTTCTGGACTACAAGAATATTTACAGTATGACATGTCTGTAGGGCACCGATGCAACACGAGGTCAAGAAAATTGGGGGCAAAAAGTATATATAACCACACACAAGAACACTAAGTGTGAATATGAGGTAGTGTTTTACTGTCTGAAAAAGTCAGTGCCTTCCTTTAAAAATAAAATCTGTTTTTGAAGAACATTTAGTATCGTGATATATTTAACGGGAGAAAAATCAGGATATAAGCCTTTACCCAGAGCAGTGTCTCAACGTTCATGCTATTGACGTTGACTGCCAGATGATTCTTTGTGGGGGAGGGCTGTCCCGTGCATTATAGGCTGTTTAGCAGCATCCCTGGTCTCACCCAGCGTACGCTAGTGGCACCCACCTCCCCAGCTGTGACAAGAAAAACGTCTCCAGACATTGCCAAGTGTCCTCTAGAGAAGCAAAGTCTCCCTTGCTTGAGAACCACCGATACAGACCCTAATCCCAATGTCGAGTCAAAATCATACATTCATCCATCCATTCTTTCTTTTATTCATTCACTTATACATAATCTAGACCTGTCCAATAGAAATGTAGTGCAAGCTACATACATAATTAAAATTTTTCTAGTCGTCATGTTTAAAAATGTAAAAAGAAACAGGTAAAAATAAATTTAATGGTTTATTTCATTGAAACCAACCTATTCAAGGTATGATCATTTCAACACATGGCACTGGCCACATTTCCAGGGCTCACTGGCCACGTGTGGCTGGTGGCTCCCATATTGGACAGCAGCTCTGTGCAACAAGAACTCTGTGAAACAGACGAATACAGTGGGGGGGGGGGAAGAAAGACAAGTTTACTGTGTTCCAGAAACTTCCATTTTAGTGAGAGAAACAGGCACAAAGAAACTACCACTTGACAATGCACTTTGACAATATATAGAAAGGTGAAAGAGTGCATTCCTACACGCACCCCAGTGTTCACGGCAGCACTATTCACAATAGCCAGGACATGGAAGTGAACTAAGTGCCCATCAACAGAAGAATGGATAAAGAAGATGTGGTACATGTATACACAATAGAATACTATTCAGCCGTAAAAAAGAATGAAATAACGTCATTTGCAGCAACATGGATGGATCTAGAGATTATCATACTAAGTGAAGTAGGTCAGACAGAGACAAATATATGATATCACTTACACATGGAATCTAAAAAAATGATACAAATGAACTTACTTACAAAAGGGAAATAGACTCACAGACCTAGAAAACAAACTTCCGGTTACCAAAAGGGTAAAGGTGGCGGGGGGCGGGGAGGGATAAATTAGGAGTTTGGGATTAACAGATACACACTACTATATAAAAAATAGATAATCCACAAGGACCTACTCTATATAGCACCTGGAACTATACTCAATATTTTGTATATAACCTATTTGGGAAAAGAATCTAAAAAAGAATATATATATATATTTATATATATATGTAAATAGCTAAATCACTTTGCGGTACAACTGAAACTAACGCAACATTGTAAATCAACTGTACTTGAATTAAAAATTAAGGACAACAACAACAAAAAGAGTGCATTCCCAACCCCCATCAGCAATTCCGCGCTGAGACCATTCCCTAGAGAAACTCCCCCCATTTAGGCAGGGTGACACGGAGAAGAGTGTTCATTGCAACGTACCCGAATTTGATAAATCTTATTTGAGTGTCACCTGTGTGACAGGTGTGGCCTGGGGACGTGCAGCCTCATTTGCAATACTGAAACCTAGAACCAATCTAAATGTCTTCACGAGGAAACTGGTAAATCCATACACTGTCATGTTGTGATTCACCTTCAGTGAAGGGATAAGAGCTACACAACATAACGTCATCTTAAAATAAAAGGCGGCTTCCCTGGTGTCACAGTGGTTAAGAAATCGCCTGCCAATGCAGGGGACACGGGATCGAGGCCTGTCTGGGAAGATCCCACATACCGCGGAGCAACGAAGCCCGTGAGCCACAACTACTGAGCCCGCGTGCTGCAACTACTGAAGCCTGTGTGACTATAGCCCGTGCTCCACAACAAGAGAAGCCACTGCAATGAGAAGCCCGCGTACCGTAACAAAGAGTAGCCTCCACTTGCCACAACTAGAGAAAGCCTGCGCACAGCGACGAAGACCCAACACAGCCCAAAATAAATAAATAAATAAATTTATTTAAAAAATAAAATAAAAGGGAAGAAATTGGGAGATTGGGATTGACATATACACACTACTGATACCATGTATAAAATAGATAACTAATGAGAACCTACTGTATAACACAGGGAATTCTACTCAGTGCTCTGTGGTGACCTAAATGAGAAGGAAATCCAAAAAAGAGGGGATATATGTATTCGTATAGCTGATTCACTTTGGGGTACAGTAGAAACTAACACAATATTGTAAAGCAACTACACCCCAATAAGAAATAAATAAATAAAAAGGAAGAGCATTAGGACCTAGCTGCAGAGCAAGGCCATACACACAAGTGTGGGACATGGTAAATTATCACTTATCATTTTTAGCAACAATACTTATTTACGTAGGAAGGATCTAAAAGCATGCATAGGAATGGCAGTTTCCAAATATGGTTGGTGGAGGGAGGTGGGTAGATTTCCAGGGGAGCACAAGGACCCTCAACTACATTTGTGTCAAATTTCTTTTTTTTTGAAATTTTGTTTAATTAGTGAATTAGCAAGACCTCACTTTTTTTTATAGTAAGAGCTTTTATTTATTTATTTACTTGCTTACTTAATTTGTTTTTTGGCCGCTCAGCATGCGGGATCTTAGTTCCCCAGCCAGGGATCGAACCCGCGCCCCCTGCAGTGGACTCGCGGAATGCTAACCACTGGACAGCGGTGGAAGTCCCTGGGTCCAATTTCTCTTTTAAAAGTGTTCAGAAGCAAATATGGGGAAATGTAAAATTTTGATAAATCTGGGTGTTACATTCGTTATGTCATTCTCTGTATTTCTTCTGTGTGTTTGAGATGATAAGGGTAAATAATAGATAAAATGGTTTCAAGTTGTGGTGAGGATTATGCCAGAACCAAATCAGTATGTGAGAAAGCTCATCTCAGGAAGTTAGAGGCCCGACCTTGGCGGTCAGGCGAAGCTGCTCTGATGGGATGAAAACTGGAGGAGGATGAGGGGCTGGTAGGCATTCTGAGTGCTCCAGGCAGAAGGAGCGGGGGGCAAAGAGTACTGGGCACTTAAGGAAATGAAAGAGAGGACCCGTGTAGCTGTACTTTCGTGATGGGGGGGAGAGAGCCAGAGGACATGAGGGTCACGGCAGTCTGGGTTTTACAAAAATGTAAAACAATACGTTGTTTTACAAAAAATAACACCACAATATCTCCCAGCCTACAGGATCCACTGCAGTGTGATGGTAACATTCTCCCCATCCAGATGTGTGGTCCACATGAAAAGATGCTCAACATTGCTAGTTATTAGAGCAATGCAAATCAAAACCTCACACCAGTCTGAATGGCCATGATGAAAAAACCCACAAAGAACAAATGCTGGAGAGGGTGTGGAGAAAAGGGAACCCTCTTACACTGTTGGTGGGAATGTAAACTGGTACAGCCACTGTGGAGAACAGTATGGAAGTTTCTCAAAAAACTGAAAACAGAGTTACCATATGATCCAGCAATCCCACTCCTGGGCATATACCTGGAGAAAAACACGGCCCAAAAGGATACATGCACTCCATTGTTCACTGCAGTGCTGTTTACAATAGCCAAGACATGGAAGCAACCTAAATGTCCATCGACAGAAGAATGGATAAAGAAGACGTGGTACATATATACAATGGAATACTACTCAGTAATAAAAGGAATGAAATAATGCCATTTGCAGCAACATGGATGGACCTAGAGATTGTCATACTGAGTGAAGTAAGTCAGACAGAGAAAGACAAATATTATATATCGCTTATACAGGGAATCTAAAAAGAAATGATACAAATGAACTTATTTACAGAAGAGAAACAGACTCATGGACTTAAGAGAACCAACTTATGATTACCACAGGGGAAAGGTAGGGGGAAGGGATAGTTAGGGAGTTTGGGACTGAAATGTACACACTGATATACTTAAAATGGATAACCAACAAGGACTCAGTACCCTAAATGGGAAGGAAATCCAAAAAAGAGGGGATATACGTATATGTATAGCTGATTCACTTTGCTGTATGGTAGAAACTAACACAACATTGCAAAGCAACTATACTCCAATAAAAATTAATTAAAAAAAAGAATTAATCATAGGTTCCTGACTGGAGAAACTGGGTTTATGGCAGATAAATCAGATGCACTCTGATGTGGATGTGGGGTGGATTTGCAGTTTTGGTTGGGGGGTGGTGAGGATGCAAGAGTTCCACTTTGTAAGTGGTAGGTCTATGTATTACCTACACATTGTAGCAAAATGAATTCCCCAAAACTTGGTGGTTTGGAACAGTAAAGTTTCTGTGGGTCGGTCAAAGATGCCTCGTGAGACTGCGGTTATCAGACGGCTTGACGGGCTGGGGGATCTGCTTCCAAGGTGGCTTGCCCCCTGGCAAGGTAGCGCTCACTCCGGGAGGGAAAGCTCCGCTCCCGTCCACCTGGGCTTCTTCCTGGATCTGCGTGCGTGTCCTCATGAGATGGCGGCTGGCTTCCTTCAGAGCAAGTGCTCCAGGAAGCCAAAGCAGATGCGGCTGAGCACTTTACGTCCCAGCCCCAGAAGTCATGCACTGTTGCTTTCACAGGATCCCACGGTCCCAAAGATCAGGGAGGAGGAGACCACATGAGCACAGGAATGCAGAGGGCAAGCCTATTCGGGGACCACCTTGGAGGGGGGCCACTGCAGCTTCACGCCCTTGACAGAAATCGGAATGTCAAGTCGGTGGGTGCATAGGTGAGATGCGGGAGCATGTAGGATGTCAAAATGGGAAGACGGGGCATATGGGTGGCACACAGAGCCGCAGGGCCAAATGAAATCCCATGAGGAGAGGATGTGGAGGGTCCAGGACACAGCCCTTCAGAGAGGTCAGGTCAAGCAGAAGGAACCAGCCCAGGTCCATGAGCAAGGAGGTCCAAGTGAAACGGAGCAGGACCCTATGGTCCTTCCCATCCCCCCATGTCCTCAGCCTGCCTTTTGCGTGTGAAAAAACTTAAGCCAAAGAATAAGTTTAATCAGAGAAGTGAGAAAACGCAGAAACAAAGGAAAACAGACGGAGACCAAATAATAACAGTTTAGTCATTAAGCAAAGTCAAGGACCTTTAGCTCCTCCTCAAGGGCTATAGATAATATTCTGAGCCATATCCTGCTAGTTGTCTTATAGATACTGAAACCCCACCAGGTAGAAGAAGTTAATTATATGATGACCAGACTGTGGCCATGACATAAGCTGCCATTCCAAGAATTTGCCTCAAAGAAAACGGAAACAAACCGGCAGCCAGAATAAAGCGAATTTCCTTTCCACCAACCTGGCCTCTGTATTGGCTTTTGAGCAGTGAGCGGCCTGACGCCACTTTAGGTTACACAAGGAGCTGGGAGGATGATGAGGAAGGGGTCACAGAAGAAAGATGTAAAGATGTAAAGAGTTCTCTAACCACGGCGGGTGGTGAGGTTTTTCCAACACTGAGAAGCTGAGTAGGGCGAGGGCAGGGAACTTGCAGCTGGATTTAGCAACAGGGGGTGCTGGGCGGTGGGACAGCAAGCAGGAGGGAATGGGCGGGGCGGGGCGGGTGGTGGGAGAGCTTGCCTCCAGGAGTTGCCCATGAGTGGCTACAAGGCGGGCAGAGATGGGAAGGCAGAGCCAGAGGCCTCCCAGGGGCAAAGCTGTTTTCCGGGCGGGAGTCACAGCGCCCCAAAGTAACACTCAGACCTGACCAGGGCCGTGCAGCGTGAGGTTGCAGCCGGCAGCTGTGGGGACCCCTGCTGCGCTGAGACGGGAGGAACGCTGGGGTGAGGGTGGGGGCTGGGGAGGGTGGAGATGGCGGGTGGAGCAGGACGGCTGCGCCAGGGGAGGCTTGTTTTCACAAGCCTCCTCTCTCCTTCCCAGCTTAGCCCGCTCAGTGCCCCTGCCCCCCTCCCCGCCACCCCAGAGAGGGAGGAGTGGCAGCTGGGGCGAGGACGTAGCCTCAGGGAGCCCCGCTAAGCCCCTCCACAGCTCCACACCCGAAGACAGGAGGGCTCCGGGCCTGCCGCTCCCCTGTCCTCAGCTCACCGGGATCTGTGACCCCTCATCCGCCCAGACGCCAGCCTCTCTTCTCCTGAAGGCGACAGCAGCCCTGCTTCTGCCCTCCCCTGTACCCCACTCATGGGAGCAGCAGGCTTCTGAAGGGAAGCTGGACCAGGAGGTCCCCATTGCTTTAGGGCTGAGAACATCTTCTTTCCCGAGGCCTACAGGGCCCTGCGTGACACACCTGCGAAGTGCTCTGCCCCAGAGCACGCACAGACACGGGCACACAAACACACACAGAGACACACACAGATACAGACATGCAAACACACACAGAGACACACACAGACACAGACATGCAAACACACATAGAGACACACAGACACACACACAGTGACACACAGAAACACATACACACACACACACACATCCCTGCCTCCTTCTCAGCACTCAAGCCTCACCCCAGAGGTCAGTCACAGCCCAGAGAGACCATCCCTGACCCCACACCCATGCCCCACCCCCACCTCAGCCACTGTGTCATTTCCTTCACTGTTCTCATCACTGTCTTAAATCCCATTCCTCACGACTACACCGTTATCCTTGACCTTCTCCATTGAAAGTTCTGCTTCGTGGGGCTGGGGCCCTTCTCTGTCTTGTTCACTGTTGTATCCACAGCCAGTACAAAGTAGGTACTCAGTTAGCAAATAAACTGGGGCATGCCTCAGTTTACCCCCAAATAATACCCCCAAATAAACGGGTATTACCTCTCAGAACCTAACCCAATTAATTTTCGGGTCCTAGTTTTCACAGACAAGGTGTGTGTGTATGCGTGTGTGTGTGTTCCTCATTTCTCTCTCTCACTAAAAAGTAAACACCCAAAATAATTGAAAACAGGTGTTCAAACAAAAAATTGGTCCATGCACACTCGCGGCAGCATTATCCACGATAACCAAAAGGTGGAAACAACCCATATGTCCCTCAACGGATGAATGCATGAACAAAATGTGGTCTATCCACACAATGGGATATTATTCAGCCATATAAAGTAATGAAGTTCTGACACACGTTACAACGTGGATGAACCTCAAAAGCATCACATTAAGTCCGAAAAGAAGTCAGTCCCAAAGGATGCCATATTGTATGAAACCATTTGTACGTAAGGTCCAGAACTGGCCAACCCACAGAGACAGAAAGTGGATTGGTGGCTGCCGAGGGCGGGAGGGTATAGAAGGATAAGCGGTGACAGCTAAAGGTATGGAGTTTCTCTTTTTAGCAATAACAGTGTTCTAAAATGCATTCTGGTGGGAGTTCCCTGGCGGTCCAGTGGTTAGGACTTGGCACGTTCACTGCCGAGGGCCCGGGTTCGGTCCCTGGTCTGGGAGCTAAGATTCCACAAGCCGCGTGGAGAGGCCAAAAATAAAAATTAAAAAAATTTTAAAAAACGGATTCTGGTGATGGCTGCACAGCTCTGTGAATCTACTAAAAACCACTGAATTGTTCTCCCACGAACATCAACTCTATCTCCCCCTGGAAGTACTTCAAACCCATAAAACAGTAGGAAACCTTACGTAGGCAAGGAGGCTGTGAACTTGGAGTTCTCACACACCATGGTGAGTGTTACAAGTTGGGCTATTTCCTCTAACTTTTTAGAGAAAATCCCAATTCTATAGCGATATCCCCCCATAGCAAACCCCTCCCCCCCAAAAAAAACTCCACAGGATTTCTTTTTCTGAGGAGAAAATGTAACAGAAGTCAGAAGTCAGAGCAGGGCTTTCCAAAAGAAATATAATGCCAACCCCACATCTAAATTTTAAATTTTCTAGTAGTTACATGTTTTAAAAAAGTAAAAGTAGGGAATTCCCTTGTGGTCCAGTGGTTAAGACTGCACTTCCACTGCAGGGGGCACAGGTTCCATCCCTGTTCAGGGAACTAAGATCCCGCATACCACGTGGTACAGCCGAGAAAATATGTATGTATATAAAGGTAAACAGGCCAAATTAACTTAAAGAATACATTTTATTTCACCCAACATCTCCAAAGGAGTATAATTTCAATATGTCATCACTATAAAAGACATTACTGAGGTACCTTCCGTTATTTTTGTCATGATACATCTTTGGATCTAATGTGCATTTTGTACTTATGGTGGAGCCTATTTCAAGTCTGATAATCCACAGGTCAAGTGCCCAAGAGCCACGCGGGGCACGTGGTTGCCATGTTGGATGGTGCACCCCCAGAGCACTGAGAATGCTGAGTGTCCAAAATCAGAGGGGCCTACGCTCTACAGTGTAGGGGAGGGAAAAATCCTTCTGCCATCCGCCTTAGGTTCCCACCTACTGCTGGGGCTTTGTCAGTGAGACTGGCCAAAGGCCGGTTAACAAGAGGAAAGCAAGCAGACGTTTAAGAGCAGTGCATCGTGCATGTACACATAGAAGCACTGGGAATGGATGGGTAACCCAGAGGAGGGTTAGAACCTGGGTTGAAATACCAACAAAGGAAAAGAGGTTTGGGGCTTCTGTCGGGGGTGGGGGGTGGGGCGCAACAAGTTATGGCCAAGGTGACCAGGGAAAGTATCGCAGACAAGGGTTCTTTAGTTAAGGTTGTTACGTAGATTTTTTTTAAATTAATTTTTATTGGGGTATAGTTGATTTACTATATTGTGTTAGTTTCAGGTGTACAGTCCCAATCAATACTTGTTTTAATAAAGAAATTAACAGAGTATTTAAAAATGGAAACATGCTTATGAGGTATTATTAAGAAAAACAAAAGTCGAAACAAACTGAAACAGCACAGCCAAAACACTCCATTTTGTGTCTGTACAGGCAAATCAGGGTTTGAATCCCAACTCTGCTGTATTTTAGCTGTGTGACTGGGTTAAGTCATTTCATGCCTCAGAATCTCAGCTTCTTCGTCTATGAGAGGAGAGGAAATCTACTTCCAGCAATTTTTTTTTGGAAGAATAAATAAAAGAACGCCTGTTAGTGCTTAGCACAGTGCCTGCTTCATGATAATCACGCTGTAAACGTCAGCAGTTACTGTAACCATGTGAAGATACAAATTAAAACCTGGAAGGAAGCATTTAACATGGAAAACTTTTATGCTGGGCGGACAGTGATTATTTACAAAAAAAAAAAAAAAAAAAACTTATTAGTTTTGATCCGTATAAGATTAGGTGTCGGCAAAGAACTGGAATAAAACTGATCATAAAATGAGGCTGGTGTGTGATTCTACAGGAAGGAAAAGGAAATGCAAAACATTTTTCATACTGTTACATCAGGGGACGGTGGTGGAGGGGGCAGGGATACAGCATGGTTTTCAGACACCTCTATTTTGTTGTTCTGTTACAACAAGCTTGCGTTTATTCCGAAATTAAAAGCGGAAGCACAAAAGTCTAGAATAAATATATTTACACATGGAGCCAATTAATTGTCTTTGAATAAAAAAGGCTGAGCTACTTTCTTCTGGTGTTTTCTCCATACCTTCATTTGGAATTTGCTAGTACAATTCACAGGGGGCCCCATGGCACAGACATGGGGAGTCTTGAAAGTTCTTCCTGTTTCTAGATACAAAAAAATAGGTCCCCAAATATTTGAACGGTTTATAAAAGCCAAAAAATCAAGGGGATATATATATATATACACACACACACACACACAATCAGAAGTCCTAAACAGAGGAACACAACTGGAGTTATCAGATGGTTTTCTACTTATCAGATTTTAAGAATCAATAAGCAAATTTTACCAACTTTTGTGTATTAGCTGTCTTTTTTTCAGGTGTCCATACTGTAAGACAAAACACCTCCCTATTAAAGAATAAAATCAAATTCCGTTTAGAAAGTTCTTAACCTTTGTAACCAAAACCAGAAGAAACAAAACGTGATGCTTTTCCTTTTATGCAACACACATGGGTCTATCAATTAATTTGAGAACGACTGTAGGTAGCCCATGAGTAAACAAAAACAAATACAAGTCTCTGTTTTAAAAAAAGAAAGAAAGAAAAGAAAAGGTTTACAAAAATTACAAAGAAAAAAGCTGAAAGAAAAAAGTTGCATGGCTAGTGTCGGCAAACGGATGATGTATTAAGTCTGTTTGCTGCAGGGCAAAGGGGGAAGTACAGGGCTGTGTGTTCAAGAACTTCATTCCTTTGCCTGACTTCACTGCAATGTGTGTATTGTTGGAATGAAAACTTGTCTGTACCCTGGGGCAGGATTCCATGGCAGAGATAGCATCTGGTAAGGAGACTTTTTTTTTAAATTCTAAATCTCCTGTTTCAACGCCCACCAGCTCCTTCCCAAACAACTTGAATTCAAATCCCCTTTCCGTTCCTTATGAGCCATGGGAATTTCTTTCCTTATCTTACAGTGAACTACATCACACATAGAGAAGAATGTATGAGAAGATGCATCTGGACGTTTTAAAGACAATTATAAAACTAAAGCCCAGCTATGGGACATGCTACTTTTACTTCTACCAGATCTCACGTTTCAGACTGACTGAAAATCAGTTCTCCAAATGACCATTTTTGCTGCATGGCTAATTCCCTAAAATGGCCAAATTTATCAGCTTTATCTACTTAATGACAACAACAAAAAGTGTGTTTCTTTGAACTCTTTCTGACAGTACAGCAATCCCACTTGGAAGAGAGCTTCTGGGGATGGTTGTGATCTTTGAATGATTTGAGGTTTTAGTTTCGTTTTTAGAGTAGTGGAGTTTGAGTTCAGATTTACATTGGCTACAGCTGTTTCGCCATGGCCAAATGAAAGTTTCGTGTGTTCTGAGGATTTTTATATTTTAAAATAAGAATCTCTGTGATTCAACCAAGAGTATTCCTTGGGTCTGGGATGTCAAGGGTGTTATAAAGGAGAGAACAGGTTTCTATCATCCAATTTATTTTTGTGACTGGCTTTGCCGTTTGAAATTCTCTTAATGTACAGATGTTTCACCCAGCACGATCACATAAATTATGACATGTTTTAAACATTTGAGAGGGGTTCTGTGGCTTAATTGAGAATCACGCCCGCATCTGATGGGTGACTGAGCTGGATCTGCAGATCAGGCTACGAGGCTGAGATAAACCTGCCCAAGTGAAACAAAAACTAGGGCATAACCGAAATTAGTTTCGACCGAAGTGAAACCGAAACAGCAAAGGAAAAAAAAAATTACTCTTGAGGTTGACTCGCGCCGTGTGGCACAGTTCGATGTCATGTTCATAAATATTTAATAGAAATTAGTTGACAGTGAATGCATAATTCTGCAGATCACCGACTTAGCAAACTCCCTTTCCAGCTACCGCCCTGCGCTCACCCCCGCCCCCCCACCGCCTCCCCGAAATGTTGCATCCTTTGCATGTAGCCTTTGCTTGGGGTTGCTGCTTCCACATCTTTTCTCTTCTGTATGGACCGTGCCCTGTCCTCCTCTGCACTAGGTCATTTCCACTAGCATGCATACGTGATGTGATAGCTCCCGTCTTAAAAAACAAGTGCTCTCTAGACCCTGAATCCCTCTCTGGCTTCTGCCCCATGTCCCTGACCCCAAAGCATCTTTCCACTCCTGCCCGCACATTCTCTCCTGAACCCACTGGTACGAGGCTCTTTCCTCCAGCCTACATGACCCACTCTTGTCAAATTCACCAGGACCCTCCAGTTGCGCGAAACCAGTGTTGGTTCTCCGTCTTTATCCCGTCCAATGTCGTGACCACGCGTGATGATGTGGAACCATCCCCCTCCCCCCTCCCCTGGGTTCCCTACCCTGCCGTCTCCAGCTTCCCCCCGAGAAAAGGAGCACCTCTCTGCTCCTTGTCTTCTTCACCCGCCCTCCTCCTGTTCATCCCCTCAACCTGTAGGGGTGTGTGGGGTTCATCCTCTACTCGCTTCTCTTCTCTACCTACCCCCACTCACTGGGTGGTCTCCGCAGGCCAAGCATTTCCAGTACTAAGCCTGTGCCCATTACTCACCATACTGAGTTGAGTAGGGTCCTCCCCCCACCCCCAAACTCATGTCCAGCTTGAACCTCAGAACGTGACCTTATTTGGAAACAGGGTCTCTGCAGATGTGATTAGTTCAGATGAGGTCGTCCTGGAGTAGGGTGGACCCCTAACTCCAATAACGGGTGTCCTTGTAAGAAACGGGGACACACAGACCCAGGACACACAGAGATGAGTGCCTGCAGTGACCGAGGCAGGGACTGGAGTGGTGTAGCTACAAGCCCACGGATGGAACAATGTGGGGGCAAACACCAGAAGCTAAGAGAGAGGCACCAGGTGGAGCCCCCAGAAGGACCCAATGCCCCTGCCGACACCTTGATCTGGGGCTTCTGGCCTCGGAACTCTGCGAAAATGCATTTCTGTTGTTTCAAGGCATCAAGGGAGGGGTAACTTGTTGCCCTAGGAAACGAACACTCGCAAACTTGCCTCCTTATCCCAGCCCTCCACTGAGGTCCACACTCTCACAACCACCTTATCATCACTTACGATGTCCACTTGGGTATCTCATAGACACCTCAACACGGATATAATCAAAACGGGACTCTTGACCTCCTCCCAGCCCTGTGCTGTAGACTCAATGTTTGTGTGCCCCCCACCCCTCCCAAATTCGCCAGTTGAAGCCCTAAGCCCCTGTGTGCCAGTGTTGGGAGGTGTGGCCTCTGGGAAGTAATTAGGGTTAGATGTGGTGGTGAAGCTGGGGTCCTCCCGATGGGATTACTGTCCTCACAAGAAGACAGAGAGGTGCCAGGGCTCGCTCGCTCGCTCTCTCTCTCTACCACGGGAGGACACAGCAAGAAGGCAGCCATCTGCAAGCCAGGAAGAGAGCTCCCAGATGAACTGCATCTGCTGCCACCTTGATCTTGGCCTCCCAGCCTCCACGACTGTGAGAAATCAATGTCTGTGGTTTGAGCCCCTCAGCCTGGGGTATCTCGTTACTGCAGCCAAGCTGACTAACCCACCCTGCTCTTTCCCCCGATCTTCCCACCCTAGTAAATAGCAACCCCACTCATCCCGTTGTTGGGTCTCCTGCCCAGGTGTCATCGCTGACTTGTCTTCTTTCCTTCATACCCCCAAGGGCAACCGATAGCCCGTCTTGTTGGCTTTTCCTTTCAAAACACCTGGGTTCCAACCAGCGTTCACTTCCTCCAAGGAGGAGCTGCCATCCCAGGCCAAGGGGCCACCACCTCTCCCCTGGGCCACTGCAGGAGCCTCACAACTGCTCGCACACTTGCATCCTCTCCCCGGCAAGTGACCCTCCGCACTGCAGCCAGAGCTGCCTTCTCAAAAGGCAAGTAAGGCATCCCCACCCTGAGTTACACCATAGGAAGGTTCTCACAGCGCTCAGACCAGGATCCGAACTCTGCCTGCTCAGGGTACGATCCAGACCCCTCCCATGTGCCCCCGAGGCCCCAGGGGGTCTGGGGCTGCTCCCTGACCATCCACCTCATTCAAGCCACTCCTGTGGCACTGGACTCCCTCCCATCTCTTGGAAGTCTCCATGTAGAGCCTCCGTACCTGCTGTTCCCTTTGCTCTTCTCGCGGCTGAACCACACCCGAAAGGTCTCAGCTCAGTTGCCGCCTGGCCACGCGCGTAAATGGTGCTGCACCTCACTCTCTACCCCTCAGCCTGCTTTACTTCTCTGGATATCTGGCGTATTACATCACGCTGTTACATTATTATATACTATGTTATTGCATTGTATCGTATTACATTATTATATTACATATATCATATTACTATATTCTGCTACCTTATACATTGTATCAGCATATATTATAACATTATATAAAACATATTCAATTGTAGCATATTATACTATATTACGAATTACATTATATTACATTATGCATTGAATTATTATTATTTATTTATTGGTTTATTTTTGGCTACACGGAATGTGGGATCTTATTTCCCCAACCAGGAATCAAACCCTCGGCCCCTGTATTGGAAGTGTGGAGTCTTAACCACTGGACCGCCAGGGAAATCCCCTGCATTGAATTATTATACACTATATTGTTACATATGACATTATATCATATATCATTATGTTATGCTACATCATTTGTTTTGTTACTTTATACTATTTATTGTCTGCCTTTCCCCACTACCTCACACTACATGTTTTCATGACCACCTAATGTAGTACCTACACCACTCATGTATTCCATATTTATGCATGCGCTTCTTGCCTGTTTCCTCTACTTGGCTGGGAGCTCCATAAGGACGGGAACGTCTGCTGTCTTACTATTTTAATCTCAACACTTAGAAATGCACCTGATAGTAAATGCCCACAAATATTTGTTAAGTGAGATTGATTCCAATAAGTGAAATGTTTCAGATTGGCCTGCTGAGAAAAACCCTGGGTTAAAACACCAAATTAGGATGTTTTAAAATTTTGATCACTTGGAGAACAGGCTTTCAGCAAACAGGCATTCTGTAAGTTAATTCGGGGAGGCATTGCTTTCCCCAAAAGAAGGGTTTCATGAAAAGTTTTGGTTGGGGCACTGAGTTGTAATAGACCTCAGATGCTGATGTGCGTTGCGATCCAGTCCACCCTGTAGACATTTCCAAGTGGGTGAGTGAGGATGGAATGGTTTCAGCAGGTCAGGATTGACACTCAGTGGATGTAATTGTCTGGAAATTTAGGAAGCACTGGCCTGGAACATAGTAGGCATGTAATAAGAACTGTCTGACTCACTTCACTTAGTATGATGCTCTAAAGGTCCGTCCATGTCGCTGCAAATGGCATCATTTCAGTCTTCAGTAAAATAAATTTTAAAAAATTAAATGGAAATAATAATAAAAAAAGAATTGTCTGATAGCATAAATGAAGAAGGTTAAAGGAAACCTGCCCATGGTTCCCTGTGAAACGACACAGGCTTATAACAGTATGTAGGGACCTGCAAGGGGTGTGCAAAGCTAGAAATAGGCTTTGGAACAGTTTTAAGTAAATAATTAGAAAAGGAACCCTCTTGCACTGTTGGTGGGAATGTAAATTGATACAGCCACAATGGAAAACAGTATGGAGGTTCCTTAAAAAACTAAAAATAGAACTACCATATGACCCAGCAATCCCACTACTGGGCATATACCCTGAGAAAACCATAATTCAAAATGAGTCATGTACCACAATGTTTATTGCAGCTCTATTTGCAATAGCCAGGACATAGAAGCAACCTAAATGCCCATCGACAGACGAATGGATAAAGAAGATGTGGCACATATATACAATGGAATATTACTCAACCATAAAAAGAAACGAAATTGAGTTATTTGTAGTGAGGTGGACGGACCTAGAGTCTGTCATACGGAGTGAAGTAAGACAGAAAGAGAGAAACAAATATCGTATGTTAACACATATATATGGAATCTAAAAAAAAAAAAAAAGGTCATTAAGAACCTAGGGGCAGGACAGGAATAAAGACACAGACCTACTAGAGAATGGACTTGAGGACATGGGGAGGGGGAAGGGTAAGCTGGGACAAAGTGAGAGAGTGGCATGTACATATATACAGTACCAAATGTAAGACCGATAGCCAGTGGGAAGCAGTCGCATAGCACAGGGAGATCAGCTCGGTGCTTTGTGACCACCTAGAGGGGTGGGATAGGGAGGGCGGGAGGGAGGGAGTTGCAAGAGGGAAGAGATATGGGGATATATGTATATATATAGCTGATTCACTTTGTTATAAAGTAGAAACTAAAACGCCATTGTAAAGCAATTATACTCCAATAAAGATGTTAGAAAGAAAGGAAGAAAGAAAGAAAGAAAGACCACACCAGGCCAGGAGGCAGATGTAGAGGCAGAAAGAAAGATGTAGAAAAACATACAGGAAGTCTCTTAACATTACCTTGGAACATTAAAGGGGAACATTAAAGGGGAATGTTCCCCATTAAAGGGGAATTAATTTTCTTTATATGAAAAACACCTAAAACTTTTTTTTTTGAAGTTACAATGTTGTGTTCATTTCGGCTGTACAGCAAAGTGATTCAGTTATACATATGTATACATTCTTTTTTGTATTTTTCTCCATTGTGGTTTATCCCAGGATATTGAATGCAATTGAATACAATTCCCTGTGCTATACAGTAGGACCTTGTTGTTTACCTAATACTTTTATAATTAAAAATAAAAACAATAAAAGAGCAACTTTTAAAAACATCAACATTTTGAGTTTTAGAAAGCCACTTTGAACGGTATCCCAAGACTGAGCTAATGTATTCCATCTTCATTGGGAATTTGTTAGCACACACTCGAGAGTTCACAGTGTGAATAAGAAGAGGCTTCTGACACCTCGCTATTTTCTGCCCCAAAGTGTCAAATCGTGGGGATAAACTACAAACTACAACAACAGATACTGTAATAAATGCCCTCCCATAAGAATTTGTCCAAAGGGACTTTCTGCTGTCCCAAGAAGAGACGTAAATGGAATTGTCCAAAGTTCACAGACTTTCAAGACCACGTTATCACACTTACCCATCTCCTGCATATCAATTTTATTTCCCATGTCTATCAAAAAAATGACATTAATTGGATATTTGCCCTTTAGTCTGTGGAACATGCTATGGGGAATGGGTAATTTTCACTTTTCAAGAAGAAAGTCTGTTATTTTAATTAAAAATAATATAATAAAATGACAGTAAATTGATATAATGTTAAAATTTTTAAAAAATGACCTTCTCCCAGTTACAGGACCAAACCAAATACTGATTCTGTAAATTCTTACTCATTGTGAATGATGACAAAACAACCAACCAGAAAGAAGGCTTGCTTTTTACTTTTATGGAACAAATGAAGGTATGTAAATTAAAAGAATCAAACCTGGCACACGAAAAAAATAAAAGCAAATACTGTTTTACATCATTCAAAAAAAAAAAAAGAAAGAAAAAGAAAACAAGGTTGTCAGAACCTGAAAATTAGAGAAACTGACTAAAAACAGGTCCAGGGAAATAACGGCAAAACAGAGGGTGTATTTAAATCTGTTTACTGTCAGGAAGTGAATGTCTTCCTAACACTGGCCACAGGGCGCTGAGGCTCCTAGAACGCAGTTCCGTTGCTTAATTACCCGGCAATGTATATATTTCTTGGAATCCAACCTGGCTTTCCAGCCGGGAGGAAAATCCCATGATAGGTTGATGAACTGAACTTGCCTCTGGAAACTGGGCCATGTGTTAGAAATCAAACTGCGCTGTCTCAGTTTGCAGCAACTTTCCAATCCATCCATCCTTTCCCTCTGCTCAGGAGGCACGTGACATGGAGGCTGACACCCGTTGGTGAGGTGCGGAAATGACCCACACCAAGGCAGTGAGAGACCAATGGAATGTTTGATACAAACCACCCAGGACCGTGTGTCTGGCAGTGGGTTCGCGATACCAAAGGCAGCCGGCCATCTGAGGGTCAGGCAACCTGGGTCCCACTCCCAGCACTGCAACTGACCAGCTGTGAGGTTTGCCCGTGGGACCACCCAGCTCTGTGCTAGATGCCAGGGGGCCACGGCGAGGCAGCACCACGCAGGGCCCCTGTCCTCCTGGAGTCTAAATCCAAATGGCGGGATGGATAGCAAACAACGGCTCATTCAAGTAAATGTAAATGCCAACCGCCCACAGAAAAAGAATCACGAATGGCTCTTCTACGTGTGAAAAGATGGTCAGCCTCAGCCACGGTAAGAGAAGTCCAGAGTAAAACCTTCATGTACCATCTCCCACTCACCAGTCAGACCGAGAAAAAAAACTTGATCACATGCTGTGTTGGCCAGAGTGGGGAATTCAGCAGCTCTCATAGGTGGCACTAAACAGACTGCTAAAAAGACACCTGTTTACAGCACAAAAGCTGAAACAAGAAGGCAGAACCTCATGAGGAGTTACTTAAATTTTTTCGCCACTTGGCATAAGTCCGTGAAACCTCGGTGAGCGTTGATTTGGGGTCATAATACATTTTAGGGAGTAGGCGAATTTGCAGACAATGGAATCTGTGAATAACAAAGAGGGACTGTGATTGTTAACAGTGGTTGTCTGTAGGGAAGAGGACCAGGTAGGTGAGACACAGGGATGGGAAGGAAAATTCACTCTTGAATGGGTAGTCTTTTCTCCTTTCTGGATCTTTGTATCAAGTATGTTTACTACGTAACCAAATAAATAAATGAAAGGTTTCAAGAAATTGTAACCGGAATTCCCTGGCTGTCTCCATGTTTCCACTGCAGGGGGCATGGGTTCCATCCCTGGTCGGGGAACTAAGATCCCGCATGCCGCATGGCCAAAAAAAAAAAAAAAAAAAAAATTATAAAAAGAAATTGTAACAAGGACAAGAATTGGTTAACTCTGGTAAGACTTCATTCTGCCATCGGTAAAAAGGGGGTGAGGATGTCGACATCAGTGGCTAGTGGTGAGGGTTTAAGAAGAGCAGTTAGGAAAAGGGCTTGGTACAGTGTCTGACCCATAATAAGCATTTGATAAAGAAGAGCGGTATTTTAATGAATTCCCTTCCCCACTCTTCTCCAGATCTTGACTCCTAAGGTGAAAAAGTCTTCAGCCCTGCTCCTAAATATTCTCCAGGCTTCTGTGACCCTGTTCATACCCCTCTCTTTTCTAAATTCTCTCCCCACTTAATCACTGGCTATGCCAGGCACTCTGGTTGCCTACTCCACACCCATTTTGCTCTTTTTTAAAAAAATTTAAAACTCTGATTTTGCTCAGCATGGCAATGTGTTCAGTTACAAATATCCACCTCCCCAGAAATCCCTTGCACATGCATGAACAGATGAGCCAGTTCTGGCCAATGAGACAAGGACAAAAATCCTCTTGGCATTCCTTCTCCAATAAAAGGCAGAGCTTCATGAGGAGGAGGCATTTGGCCTTCCCTCTGACTTTCTGCCTGGAACATGGGTGTGATGCCTGGAAGTGCAGTAGCCATCTTGTGACCTTGAGGAAGACAGCCTTACACTATGAAAGGTGAGGAAGAAAGAGAATAGGAAACTGGGTCTTTGGTGAAGTTATTGAGCCATAACAGTCCATCCTGAGTTGGGGAAGAAAAATAAAGCCCTGACTCATTTAAGTCATTGTGGTAGGTTTTTCTCATGTGTGCAATTGAGATAGGGCTGAACTGACATTGCTCCCAAAAGAACTCAAGCACAGAGGATGTGAAGGTTCTTCAACCACCTTCCTCACTAACCTTTCTCCACAGATAACTCAGCTCAGGCCACAGTCCAGTCACCAGCAGTGTATTCCAACTTCAGCCCAGATCTCCCTCCTCAGACCCAGCTCCCAAATGCCACCGCCTGAGGCTCTCAGACTTCTTACACTCAGGTCACTGCCTGCATCCCTCCACCCACAAATAGACTTCTCCTCTTGATCCCTATTTGGGGCCCTGGTTACCATCCACTCCATAAAACAGGGCCAGCCTCACATCCAACTTTGATCTGCCCTTAACAGCTCTGAGCTTCAAATCCTGCATCTCTAAACCGAAATGATTACAGGACTTGTTTCACATGGGGTGTGGTGAGGGTTTCGCAACGTCATCAGGCTTCTAGCTGCTTTCCCGGGAACAGAATGTGCTGACTGAGTAAATGCATAGATCCAGGGGGGCTTAGCAGTTAACCGTGTCCTTGGACGCAGCTGCCTGGATACATGTGCGCGCACATGATTTTGGCAGATTTCGGTTGTTCTTAGTTTAAAACTACCGGCAGGGTCTGTGGGCTTTGGTGAAGCAAAAGGAAGATGGGTTGAAATGGATTCAGCATGGTATTTGCATGTGGACTGCGTGCCAGATGCTATTCTGAGTACTGGGGATAAAATAGTGGACGAGCAGTCAAAAGCCCTAACCTTGTGTTGCTGATGCTATCACTGGGGAGACAGATAGTGAGCAAACCAATTCATCTGGTTGTTGGATGTACAGGGCCAGGCTGTGAGGAGGGCATGAAACAAAACCAGCGGGATAAGATGCTATAGGAGGGTGCAGGGGCTGCCATCTGAATGCAGGGTGGGAAAGCAGTCAGTGAAGAACTCTTGGGGAGATGACCAGGGTTGGAGCAGAGACCTCTAAGAAGTGAGAGAGGGATGGAATTGCCAGATGGAGAAGATAAAAAGGATACCAGTTCAATTTGAATTTCAGATAAACAACAAACGCATGCATTATTTGGGACATACCTATCCTAAAAAATGATCCAACGTTGCCACCCAAACTGAATCAGGGTCCCATGAACCATGAAAAAGGACATAAACATACCACATAAGCCAGCTGTCCCACTCCCAGATACTTAGTCAAGAGAAAATGACACTTATGTTCATACAAAGACTTGTACGTGAATGTTCATAGTAGCTTTGTCCGTAGTAGCCACATACCAGCAGCAACACAAACGTCCATCAACAGGTAAATGGATACACAAATTGTGGTGCAGCCACACAGTGGAATACCACACAGCAATGAAGAGAAATGAATTATTCAGTGGGGAGAGGGAAGGAGGAGGGGCAACATGGGGGTAGGGGATTAATAGGTACAAACTATTAGGTAGAAAATGAGCTACAGGAGGGACTTCCCTGGTGGTCCATTGGTTAAGACTCTGCGCTTCCACTGCAAGGGGTATGGGTTTGATCCCTGGTTGGGGAACTAAGATCCCGCATGTCTTGAGGATCGGCCAAAAAAATAAATAAATAAGCTACAAGGACCTAGAGATTATCATAGTAAGTGAAGTAAGTCAGACAGAGAAAGACAAATATCTTATGATATCACTTACATGTGGAACCTAAAAAAATGATACAAGTGAACTTATTTATAAAACAGAAATAGACATAGACATAGAAAACAAACTTATGGTCACCAGAGGGGATGGCGGGGGAGAGGGAGAGATAAATTAGCATATACACACTACTATATATAAAATAAACAACAAGGTCCTACTATATAGCACAGGGAACTATATTCAATATCTTGTATCAACCTATAATGGAAAAGAATCTGAAAAATATATATACATATATATACTGAATCACTTTGCTGTACACCTGAAACTAACACAACAGTGTAAATTAACTATACTTCAATTTTAAAAAATGGTTAAGAAAAAATAAAATGAGCTACAAGGATACACTGTACAACACAGGGAACCTAGCCAACATTTTATAATAACTATAAGTGGAGTATCAACTTTAAAAATTGTGAATCTCTATATTGCACACCTGTAACTATATAATATTGTATATCAACTGTACTTCAATAAAAAGATTTAAAAATAAAATATTACTAAAAAAGAAATGAATTATTGATACCTGCATCAATGTGTAATTACCTCAAAGTAATTACATTGAGTTTAAAAGGCCGGACAAGAAAAAAGTACATGCTATATGCTTTGATGTTGGTAAAACTGAAGAGGCAAACTAAATATAGTGGCACAAAGTATACTTTGGTGGTTTCTTAGGCAGGAGGGGTGGGGACGCACAAGGGGAGACTGCAAAGGGGAAAAAAGATAATTTGAGGGTGACAGATGTGTTCAGTCTTGACTTTGGTGAAGGTTTTGTATACCTATATGTAGAGAGACGCATATGTCAAAACGTACTAAATTATACACTTTCACTATGCACAGTCTATTGTATGTCAATTTTATCGCAAAAATCTGTCTTTACAAAATGAGGAGGGTTCATGGTCACACACCCTGGAGTGGTCTATCCAGTGGAAATCCCCACTGCCTCTTCTCCAACCCTCGGGCCCCTGGGATCACCTCAGATACAGCTGCTGGCCTTGCATGCCCTCGAGTTTTTAGTTCCTACGTGGAGTATTCTCAGCGTTCTCCTTGTGCTCTGCTGTTCCCCATCACAGGACACAATCAAATAACCCCCAACCTCCACTCATGGCCAGACTTCCTCCCCCTTTTCTTTCTTCTTTAATTTTAATTGTGGTAAAATACACATAACACACAATTTACCATCTTCAAAAAAAAAAAAAAAACCCAAACCCAAACCAAACAGAATTTACCATCTTAACCACTTTTAAGTGTACAGTTCTGGGCTTCCCTGGCGGCGCAGTGGTTGAGAGTCCGCCTGCCGGTGCAGGGGACACGGGTTCGTGCCCCGGTCCGGGAGGATCCCACATGCCGTGGAGCGGCTGGGCCCGTGAGCCATGGCCGCTGAGCCTGCGCGTCCGGAGCCTGTGCTCCGCAACGGGAGAGGCCACAACAGTGAGAGGCCCGCGTACCGCAAAAAAAAAAAAAAAAAAAAGTGTACAGTTCTGAGGCATTCAGAACATTCACACTGTTGTGCAGCCATCACCAGAGCTCTTTTCATCTTGCAAAACTGAACCTCCAAAACTTGCTGAACACTAACTCCCGTTCCCCCGCTCCGTCCAGCCCCTGGCACCCACCACTCTATTTGCTGCCTCTGTATCTGACTACTCTAGACATCTCATAGAAATGGAATCCTACAGGGACTTCCCCGGTGGCACAGCGGGTAAGACTCCACACTCCCACTGCAGGGGGCCCAGGTTTGATCCCTGGTCAGGGAACTAGATCCCACATGCATACCACAACCAAGGTGCCTGCCTACTGCAACATAGATGCAACTAAATAAATAAATATTAAAAAAAAACAATGAGACATGGAATTCTACAGCATTAATCTTTTGCGAGTGGCTTCCTTTACTAAGCAGAATGTCCTCGAGGGTCGCCCGTGTTGTACTGTGTCAGAATTCCTTCCTTTTAAAGGCTGAATAATAGATAACTAATGAGAAACTACTGTAGAGCACAGGGAACTCTACCTAAGCACTGTGGTGACCTAAATGGGAAGGAAGTCCAAAAAAGAGAGGTATATGTATAGCTGATTCATTTTGCTGTACAGTAGAAACTAATGCAACACTGTAAAGCAATTATACCCCAATAAAATTAATTAAAAAAATAAAGGCTGAGTAATATTCCATTGTATGCACACACCGCATTCCGTGTATCCATTCACCCCTCCCTGGACACTTGGGTGGCTTCCACCTTTTGCCTACCACAAATAATGCTGCTTTGAGCAGGGGTGCACGGATTTTTCGTTGAATTCATGCTTCCCCTTCTTTTTTTGTTTGTTTGTTCTGGTTTGGTTTTGTTTTGGGTTTTTTTTTCCAGTTTTATTGAGAAATAATTGTCTACATCACTGTATAAGTTTGAGGCATACAGCATGATGATTTGATTACATATACTACCGTAGAACGATTATCTCAATAGGTTCAGCTAACATCCATCATCTCCCGTAGATACAATATAAAGAAAAAAATTAAAGAATTTTTCTCCTTGTGATGAGAACTCTTAAGATATACCCTCTTAACAAGGTTCTATCTGTTATACAGCTGTGTTTCCCATTCTTTTCAGTGTATCCCCAAAGTGGAACTTTGGGGATCACATGTTAATTCTATGTCTGAGTTTCTGAGGACCCACCATACTGTCTCCTTCTCAACTGCTGGCTTAGTTGCCCGAGTATTGTACTTGGCAGACACCAGACCAACATCAGCCCTCCCTCCCTCCGTCCTCACCCAGAGGGCAGCCTCTCCCATGTTTCTGTCACCATCGCTTCAATCACAGGCTCATCCCTGGCCCCTCTCTCGCCCTCCCCCCTCCCCTCCCTCATCCAGTCCCTTTGCTTCTGGCTTGAAATGTCCCTGTCCCCCCACCCCCATTCAGCTCGTCCTCTTCAGGGCTGTGTCCTCACTTGAAGTCTGCATCTCTCCTGGATCTATCCACGTCTCCCCACCCTTGCTGCCCGCGGCCCACTCTAACCCACACACCCCTGGTTCCTGGGTAGCCGGAGCACCCAATAGCTCCCCAAAGCCTTCCTGAACCTCCGCTTCCCATCATCAACCCACTCTCCTGTCTGGTAGTCACGGCAGCCCATCCACAGAGAGCCTGGCACATAGTGAGCCTTCAAAAATATTCACTTTTTTTTCTTTCTTTTTTTTCCCCTTTTTATTGGAGTAGAGTTGATTTACAATGTTGGGTTCGTTTCAGCTGTACAGCAAAGTAAATCAGTTATACACATACATATATCCACTCTTTTTCAGATTCTTTTCCCATACAGGTTTCGACAGAGTATTGAGTAGAATTCCCTCTGTTAGTCAGTAGGTCCTTTTTAGTTATCCATTTAAATATAGTAGTGTGTATATGTCAATGCCAATCTCCCAATTTATCCCTTCCCCCTTTCCCCCCCGGTAACCATAAGTTTGTTTTCTACCTCTGTAACTCTACTTCTGTTTTGTAAATAAGTTCATTTGTACCATTTTTAAAAATACCACATATAAGTGATATCATATGAAATTTGTCTTTCTCTGTCTGAGAAAGACACTTCACTCAGTATGACAATCATAGGTCCAATATTAATATTTTATATATCTACCTCCATCTCTCCAACATTATACACATGTGTATCTCTATCAGACATTATACATGTATATATATGGATATATATATATTCTGTATATACACACGTATAATATAGAAATTTTAATATATAACAATTTATATATTTATTACGTATTTATCATATATAAATTCTGATATATATCATAGGTGTGTGTGTATGTGTGTGTGTGTAGAGGGGGAAAGAGATTCATGTAGAAAATTGCTAAAAAATACTTATGTTGGGGTGGTATGATTACGGTAGTTTCTTAAAGGTATTTTTAAAGATTTTTTAAAAATTAAAAATATAATATGCAATCTTTGAGAAACCTCAAACTATATCAGAAATGTAGAAAGAAAAATTGTAAAAATCCCTTCCACTTCCACAGGGCCAATAACTACTGACGTTTTCTTGTTTTTTCCCTCTTGAAATTTTTTGGTACAAAAGATGCATATGTACCTGTGTACGTGTCCGTGTGCACACGTGTACATACATACACACAGTTTCGTTTCTATGGGAATGGAATCACATTCTACACTTTGTGCGGCAACTTGCCTTTCTTGGTTTTTTTTTTTTTTTTTGCGGTACGCGGGCCTCTCACTGTTGTGGCCTCTCCCGTTGCGGAGCACAGGCTCCGGACGCGCGCAGGCTCAGCGGCCATGGCTCACGGGCCCAGCCGCTCCGCGGCATGTGGGGTCTTCCCGGACTGGGGCACGAACCCGCGTCCCCTGAGTCGGCAGGCGGACTCTCAACCACTGCGCCACCAGGGAAGCCCCCTTCTTGGTTTTTTGAACGAACAGTCTGTCCTGGACAGTCTTTACCCCACAGTCGTAACCACTATTAATGTTCTGTTCTTCCTCCCAGAGGTTTCTTTGTGTGTACAAAAATATAAATACATATAGAAAAATATACACACATTTTTCAATAGGAGCAAGTTCAGACTCTATGTACTGTTACTGACCTGATGGTCTTTGCTCTTTGTGACCCCTCAGCATGTCCCAGGCAACTTTCTATCCCCAAACGCACCACTGCATCAACCTCTGGACAGTGGCTTATGACTCCACAGAACGGACACAAGACCACCAGTTTTACCTTTCCCGTATTGATGGACAGAGTATCTACAATATTTTCCAATAGAATGTGCACTTCTGTGAGTCCTTCTGTAGGGTTAGTTACTGGAAGTATGTTTTCTGTGTCTGGGTGATGCCTATTCAAAACGAGGAGTTTTGCCTCCTACAAAATCCCCCTCCAAGAGGTCATGCCCTCGAAACCCTCACCCGCCCGCCGAGTGTGAGAGTACAAACTCACTCTCGCCCTCCCCAACCCTGGCCTTTGCCGATATTCTCGTGTTTTGGTGAGTCTGCAAGTTAAACCCAGCATTGCATTATTTCGACTTGCAGTCCCTAATCACCCAAGAAGTGGTGCCTCTTCTCCAAACCTTCCTGGGCTTTTCTCTATTAATAATTTTCTTCCCATGGCTTCATCTTAACACTTAGGTGTTGTCCCTAACTGTGTCCATTTCCCTTCAGTCTTCCCTCCAATTTCCCTTCTACACAAACCAATTTGTAAAGGATTAAACATTCAACATCAGAGACAGAATGGGACAAAATGGCCGCGCGGGAACATCGGGGTAAAAACTAGCCAAAACGGGATCTCAGGAGCGAGATGCGTCAAACAGCCGTGAAGCTGGAGGATGGAAGTCTCTCTTCCATCTGGAACTTGACATCGACGGAACAGCGAGCGCATTGTGAGTCTCCCAGAAGGAGCAACGCGTTGCCTGGCGACCCGGCAGCTGGCCTGGCTTTGTAGCTCCGAGGAGAATTTCAGGGTGGGATGCAAGCTGAGGTTCCAACAACAAATAGGCTGAAGGGTTTAACCCCTTCTTCTTGGGGAGCTCGAGCTGAGGGGCATCCTGGGCCCAGGTAGCCCTGGCCGGGTGTTGGGACTTCCAGGACCTTTGATTTCCTTCGTTGCAAAATGTGCTCAGCGGGACCCGACATGGTCGACGGCTAGGTAGAATCCTTGAGATTTGTAACCCACCGGGCACTTCCTGGACCTGGTTTCCAGATGAGGATCTTTCTACTCAGATGTAGGGCTTAGGGATGCTGGTTTAACTCCTCCAACAGAGGGGTCTTGTCAGCAAAATGAGGGCAATAACACCAGTCTTGGTTGGGTTGTGTTGAACTGCACGAGAACGGCCTCAAAAGAGTGGGAAGGTAGTGTTGAAATTCCCTGTTTCTCTTCCCTCCGTCACATCTCTTCAAAACACTTACAATGGGTCTGCCCTCCTTGGTGACACTGTGCCCCACTGAACCTGCTTATGACTTTGCCATGGCTCCCCGGAAAGAGTTCAACAAGGAATTTACCCAACCCACGGGGTCCAGCCTCCCAGGTCCCCTCTGCTCACCACACTCTGGCCTCCATGGTTTTCCTTCTGTTCCTTGATCTTTCCGACACAATTCCCACCTCCAAGCCTCCCCCGCCCCCGTCAGGGCTGGCTCCTGCACACCTCATGGGGCTCGGGTTCAATAGCATTTCCTCGAGGAGGCTTCCCCCAACTCCTCCATCTAAAATAGCAGCTAGGTGGCCAACAAACACATGAAAAGGTGCTCAACATCACTAATCATCAGAGAAACGCAAATCAAGTCTACAATGAGGTACCACCTCACACCGGTCAGAATGACCATCCTTGAAAAATCTACGAACAATAAATGCTGGAGAGGGTGTGGAGAAAATGAACCCTCCTACACTGTTGGTGGGAAGGTGGGAATGTAAACTGGTACAGCCACTATGGAGAACAGTATGGAGGTTCCTTAAAAAACTAAAAACAGAATTACCATATGACCCAGCAATCCCACTACTGGGCATATACCCAGAGAAAACCATAATTCAAAAAGACACATGCACCCCAATGTTCATTGCAGCACTATTTACAATAGCCAGGACATGGAATCAACCTAAATGTCATCAAGAGAGGTATGGATAGGGAAGATGTACATATACACAATGGAATACTATTCAGCCACAAAAAGGAATGAAACTGTGTCATTTGCAGAGACGTGGATGGACCTAGAGACTGTCACAAAGAGTGAAGTAAGTCAGAAAGAGAAGAACAAATATTGTATAATATCGCTTATATGTGGAACCTAGAAAAATGGTATAGATGATCTTATTTGCAAAGCAGAAATAGAGACACAGACATAGAGAACAAATGTATAGATACCAAAGGGGAAGGGTTGGGGGGGGTGAGATCAACTGGGAGATTGGGATTGACATATACACACTACTATGTATAAAATAGATAACTAATGAGTACCTACCATATAGCACAGGGAACTCTACTTAATACTCTGTGGTGACCTAAATGGGAAGGGAATCTAAAAAAGAAGAGATATATGTGTACGTATAACTAGATTCACTTTGCTGTACAGCAGAACTTGACACAGCAGTTTAAAGGAACTACACTCTTTATTTATTTAACTACACTTTTATTTATTTTAAATAAATAAAAAATAAAATAGCTGTTAAATCCAGGCTTCCTAACCCTAACCCTCCGCCCCAGACCCTCCATGCCACTGGGCTTCCTGAACCCTCCACACACATTCTGTAGATCCCAGAATAAAAACCACCACCACCGCCATCACCACCGCTGTGTTACTCAGAAGACCATCTCATACTCATCAAGGTGGGCACCTGTTGGTTCCCCCAGCCGAGGTCCACTCCCCCTTCATTCTGATCACAGTGCTTTGCCTGGGGAGCCAGACCACCCCCACTCTTCGCCCTTGCAGTCTGAGTGGAGATGACATCATTTCCTGAACTGGGAATGGACAGATGTATGTCCCAGGTCTGGCCAGTCAGCATCTTAGGGATTGACTCAGGGATGGGCCTGGAACTTTAGCAGAACTAACAGGAAAGAGGCACTGATTCACTGGGTATGTTCAGCTGGTAGGGCCCATGCCTGGAGCTGCTGGTACCCATCCTTGCCACCTTGGAGGGAGGGCCTATGTCAGAAGGAAGCTGGATCAGGGACGAGCAGACCCCATGGACCAAGACATAAAGACTGCATCTTGATGACATCGTTTGAAATGCTGGATACAACTGTACCTGAAAGCACCTTGGGCTTCACAGATGTTTAGCCAATACACTCGCACTTATTTCGTTTAAGCCAATTTGAGTTCATTTTCCCTTCACTTACATCTGAAATCCGTGCAACAGGTAACCCTTATCCCAAGCCCTTGTCACCACTCAGTTTCAAAACATTAATGTCAACCCCGACTCTTCCCTCCTCTCCATCCCCCATATTCAGAGTTGCCATGTCCCGTGGAGTCCACCCCATAACTGTGTCTCCCATCTGTCTCACATTTTCCATTCTTCTGCATCCATTTCCCATCTCTCACACTGATACACCTCCTGAGTTACAGAACCATAGTCCAGCCACCATTAATTCTCCACTGCTTGCTCCTTCCATCCACTCTCCCATCTCAAGAAGGACATCCCACGACTTCCCTGGTGGTCCAGTGGCTAAGACTTCGCCTTCCAATGCAGGGGGTGCAGGTTCCATCCCTGGTTGGGGAGCTAAGATCCCACATGCCTCATGGACAAAAAACCAAATCATAAAACAGGAGCAATATTGCAACAAGTTCAATAAAGACTTTAAAAATGGTCCAGGGACATCCCTGGTGGCACAGTGGTTAAGAATCTGCCTGCCAATGCAGAGAGCATGGGTTCAAGCCCTGGTCGGGGGAGATCCCGCATACCATGGAGCAACTAAGCCCGTGTGCCACAACTACTGAGCCCGCATGCCTAGAGCCCATGCTCCACAACAAGAGAAGCCACCGCAATGAGAAGCCTGTGCACTGCAACGAAGAGTAGCCCCCGGCTCACTGCAACTAGAGAAAGCCCACACACAGCAACGAAGACCCAATGCAGCCAAAAATAAATTAATTAAAATAAAGATTTGAAAAACTGTCCTCTGTTTAAAAAAAAAAAGAAGATCCACATCAAAAAAAAAAATCTTAAAAAAAAAAGACATCCTCCTGAAACGCAAATGTAACTCGGCTACTCTCCTGCTTAGAAACGTTTCTTCAGTGACCGGAGACAGAAATGCTAACTGTTAACGCAAAGACAAAGGAACAAAAATAAGAGTTGTTTACTGAAGAGCTCAGGAGTAGCTGGCTCCATGCCTAGGTGGACCCAGGTCCTCAAAAACGTTCGTCAGAGATCCATCTCCTCCCTATCTCTAGGCTCTGATTTCCCCAGCAGGAATCATCCCCAACCTTCCACAGAAATCCTAGGGCTGTGTCTCCTTGCCCAGGTGGAGTCACATGATCATCCTGGGGCCAATTACAGTGGTTTCTGTTGACCAGGTAGAGGCCACAGGTGTGGAGGAGAGAAGCCAGCCCCACATAAGCCCCCTACGCTGAAGGGGCTGGAGAGAAGGCTTCCTAAAGGAAGAGGGCTTTATTGGTGAAAGAGTGAATACTGGGTGAACAAAACCTTATACTCACTGCACCCACGCGGAGCACACAGCATCTCTGAGGTCAAGTTCAGGCCCCAGGAGGCTCTCCTGCAGTCTCCTCTGCAGTCATGCTTCACCTTGCCCACCACTGCCACGGCCACACCCTAGTTAGAATAAACGGCCCTACTTCCCTCGACTTCCCTCTCATCCTTAGACTTCTGCACTCTCAACCCTGATACCCGAGCAGGACCCTGTGGGGCTCCTGGACACAAAAGCCCTTCTGTGTCCCCCATTTCTTGATTACAGGAAATGGGCTTCATGCAGCCTCCATGACCTTCCCTGAGTTCCAACTGGCAGGTTCAAACAGTTGCTAATAAGGGAAGGGAGGGGATGTGAGACAAGGGAGGAGCAGCCCTGGGGGCAAGGTCCTGGTTCCCCCTCAAGGGATACACATAACAATATCTTTGAGCTGTTTTGCAGATACTGAAACCCCCTCCAGGTGGAAGAAGTTAAACGATTAAAGGTGGTATGCTGCCCACAGGCATGGAGACCCCAGGGCAGCTGGAACCTGTAGGTTGATGACGCTGACTGCTACTTACCTCCCCACCAACCAGTCAGAAGAAGGTCCACGAGCTGATCACGCCCTCCTTGAACCATTACTATAAGACTCCTCACTACCCCCTCCAGGTCAGGGACACACAGTTCTGAGGGCATGAGCCTGCTGTGGCCCCCTTTGCCTGGCAAAGCAATAACGCTTTTCTTTTCTACCTCACCCAAAACTCTGTCTCCGGGAATCAATTTGGTGTCAGGGTACAGAGGCCGGCTTCGGCTTCAACCCCAACGCTCATTCCCCTGTTCCCCTCTTTTCAACAAGTTCCTGCTCAGCTTTGTGTCCTCATCACATACGGTACCCCTCCAGGAAGGTGGTCCTGAGACCCCCACAAATGAGATTCGGTGTCCGAAGTGGGTATGAGTGGGTTGACCTACGTAGCACTCCCTGCCTCACTGGGGGCTCTAACCCTGTTTCTTATTCTGGGGACTGCTTTTCCTCTACCCACCAAAGGAGACCTGTTGCAGTGTTCTGTGTGCCCTGGACACAGGGTGAGAGTGTGGCTCAAGACTTGGGCGGGTGAAAACCTTTCTTCTGGGGACCAGGGAAGCAAGGCTGGTCCTCGCAGATGGATGACCAAGGAGTAGCACCGTTGTGACCTCATGGGGAGGCCTTACATGACAGCACGCTGCCAGCGCTCAGACTCAAGTGGTAGAGAGACAGCTGCTGGCTGCTCTCCATCACCCCGAGGACAGCTGCACCCCTACCTTCCCTCCCCGGGATATGGTTACTGGAGCCAAGAAATGCCCCCCCTTTGTCTAAACTAGTTTGAGTTGGGCAGAGGGCTGGTTCAGTGCTGTCTCTTGACTCCATCGAGAAGGAAGGGGTGATAAACTGTCAGGTGCTTATGGGAGGTGAGACTCAACGGTTGGGTCTGTGAACATGGAGATTGCTGGAGGCCTTTCGGTAGGACAGTAGAGATGAAGGATCGGAATGGGGTGAAGACGGAGAGGGGGATTTGGAGGCAGAGAGGGACTGCGGAGCTAGCTCAAAGGGAGGGGAGAGCAACAGCACAGCAGCTGAACAGGGATGTGGGGTCAAGGTGGGCTTTGTGAGCTGGGGTCTACTATGACAGCGTGTCTGTGGACTGACAGGAATGGTCCAGGAGAGGAGGGAGTCTCAGTGATGCAGGAGAGGGGGAGAGTGCAAGAACAGAGAGGAGGCTGGGGTCCACGGGGACAGGGTGGCCTGGAGAGGAGCACAGCACCAGTGGAAGGAGGGCTCCCAGGGCCCAGATGCGGGTACGAAGGCGGTGTTGGAAGAGTGTGCAGTTCCCTCTTGACTCAAACAGTGGGTTAGGAGCCGTTGCCACACCTTCAGTGCTGGGCTTCCAGGAATAAGGAAGCAAGCACTGTGCAGGGGCCGGGAACCAGGGCTCTCCCTCCCAGACCACCCGGCCCTGCTGTGTACAAGCTAGTGGACAAACTACCCCCTCCCTTCAGGACCCACTTTCCCTACATGGAAAAAAGGGATTTCTGAAGGCATCCCTCCCAAGGATTATTGTGAGAACACATTGTGAGAATGCTTACTTTGGTACTTATCGTTTTTATTTTTATTTTAAAAAACATTTTTTTTCTAGTTTATTTTTTGGCCACACTGCACGGCATGTGAGACCTTAGTTCCCCTACCAGGGATCGAACCTATGTCCCCTGCAGTGGAAGCATGGAGTCCTAACCACTGGACCGCCAGGGAAGCCCCCTTTGGTGAATGTTACTTATTGCGAGAATGAAACAGTATTCAATGAAATTCAGGAAGACAGGTATCAGCAAAGTGCAGGGCTTACAAAAGGACTATGTCCCTTACCTACTGTACGGTATTATTATTATAATAATCTTATATATAATGTAGAATTAAATATATAATACAATGTTATATGTAATAATCATATACATAATTATATATGAATACACTGACCTTAACATATAATTATGTAATAATCAACACTAATAATACATGATGAGCATATTGTAGACTGCCCATCACCTGTTGTAGAATCCACAACAAGGTCCTCATTTCAGCTGACCCTGTGGAACAGTGCTTGGTAGGAATAAACTGGCGGGGAAATGATTAACAGGGACTTGGATATGTATTTGGAATCTGGGAGATGGGGCTACATACAATATGCAATCATCTTCCAGCAGAAGCTAACAGAAGCCTTTCTCCTAGACGCCCGGGAAAATGGAAGACGCTGCGTTATTTCCAATATATGTCTTTGGCTTGCTGCATTAACCTTAATTCTGGCATTTTTACTCCCTCCTGCCTTAAACAGTATTTCTACTGGTCTCTCGGCCTGGGGATCCCGAGGGTTTTCTTAAACCCCAGGACAAAGCGCCTCGGAGAGATTGGGATGGGAAGCCTTTCATTTGCAAAGTGGTAGAAGAGCCACGGTGAAAGGAGAACCCTGGAGCGCCTCTCTGGGAAACCGCTTCTCTCTCTCTTTTTTTTAAATCAATCTTTTATTGGAGTATGGTTGCTTTACAAGGTTGTGCTAGCCTCCACTGCACAACAAAATGAATTAGCCATACACATACAGATATCCCCTCCCTTTTGGACTTCCCTCCCATTCAGAAAGAGAAAAGCAAATATCGTATAATATTGTTTATATGTGGAATCTAGAAAAGTGGTATAGATGATCTTACTTGCAAAGCAGACATAGAGACGCAGACGTAGAGGACAAATGTATGGATACCAAGGGGGAAAGGGGTGGGGTGGGAGGAATTGGGGGACTGGGATTGACACATATACACTATTGATACTATGTATAAAATAGACAACTGATGGGAACATACTGTATAGAACAGGGAACACTAACTAATTCACTGTGGAAACCGCTTCTCTTCAACAATCCACCTCTCTTCAGCCTTTCTTCTCCGCTTGGAGGGCGTGCATGCCTCTGGGGTTACAAGTGACCTAATTTGAAGGCCACGGCTCTACTGACCTTAAGGTCCCCAATTCCTCTGGGAGCCTCCAGCCCTGGGCCCCCTCCGTCTTTCCCGGGACACTCCCAGGCAGCTGCACCAGACTGTGGGGCGCCAGGAGCCTCCTCTCCTTAATCCTTCTGGCTGGGTCTGGAGGCCCTTGGAGGGGCCAGAAGGCTTGTTGTCTTGTGTTTTTCCCCTCCATCTCCCACCTCTGCAGAGGGGCGCTGCCTGAGCCCCCAGCCGAGCACCTGAGGTACAGACTTTCTTTTTCTCAGATTTCAATTTTAAAAAAATTTTTTATTGCAGTATAGTTGCTTTACAATGTGGTATTAGTTTCTACTGTACAGCAAAGTGAATCAGTTATACATACACATACATCCCCTCTTTTTTGGATTTCCTTCCCATTTAGGTCACCACAGAGCATCGAGTAGAATTCCCTGTGCTATACAGTAGGTTCTCATTAGTTATCTATTTTACACATAGTACGAATAGTGTTTATATGTCGATCCCAATCTCCCAATGCATCCCACACCCCACTTCCCCCCTTGCTGTCCATATGTTTGTTCTCTATGTCTGTGTCTCTATTTCTCTTTGCAAATAGGTTCATCTGCACCATTTTTCCAGATTCCACATATATGCGTGAATGTACAATGTTTGTTTTTCTCTTTCTGACTTACTTCATTCTGTAAGACAGTCTCTAGGTTGCATATATACAATGCAAATGCATATATACAATGGAATATTACTCAGCCATAAAAAGGGACAGAATTTCTACACCAGTGAGGTCTAGGGAATGCAATCTGGCAAGGAAGGGAAAGAAAGTGTTACTCCTTCCATATCCAGGAGTGGAGGATGCCTTGACCCTATTAATGTTTCCATATTCAGGAAGGGGATAAGCACAGGCCCTGTAAATGTTTCCATGACCAGGAATGGTAGACAGAGCCCCTGCCTCTACTCCCATCCCCTTCTGGGGCAGGTGACCCAATAAAGCTTGTCTCCAGAGGCCGTTAGAAGGAGTCAGACAACAACGGAAGCTTCTGCCATACTCCCTCCCTTGCAGCCCCACTCAGCCTCAGCCTTCCCTAAGCCCCCACGAGGCCTCGGGTTCCTGCAAACCAGAGGAGGGGAGTTGGGGGTGGAGGCAGAGGGTCTCAGCCCATCCACCCCGCAAACTGAAGGGCAAGATGGCTCCCAGTTTCCAGCCCTGGTGCAGAGCCCTCTGGGGCCCCAGGACCTAGGGTCCGTCCCTTAGATGCCAGATATCAGGACAGTGACAGGTGGGTCCCCTCTGGAAGCCCCTGTTCTCCCTCTGTGGTGGCAACCAGAGGAATTCTGAGACCTTGCCTGCGACAGTCAGATGTGAACTATAAATAAAATTCTATCAGACACCAACAATGGAGCATTCACTCATCCAACAAGTATTTTGCATGCCTAAGTCCCAGGCACTGTGAAATTCTGGGGAGTCACAGGAGCTCAGGAAGATGTTCCTTTTCCCCTGGAGCGGGTGGAGTAGGGAGTGGGGGCTCTGACAAAGTCAAGGTTCATCCGTGTTGCAGCAGGTGTCAGAATTTCCTTCCTGTTTAAAGCTGGATCATTCCTTTGTGTGGATGGACCACATTTTCTTTATCCATTCATTCATCAGGGGACATTTGGGTTGCTTCTACCTCCTGGCTATTGTGAATAACGCTTCTAGGAACGTGACTGCGCAAATATCTCTTTGAGGGATATCTCTTCCCTGGTGGTGCAGTGGTAAAGAATCTGCCTTCCAATGCAGGGGACGCGGGTTTGACCCCTGGTCGGGGAACTAAGATCCCACATGCTGCCAGGGAACGAAGCCCGCGTGCCACAACTGTTGAGCTCGTGTGCCTCAATGAAAGAGGCCACATGCCTCAACAAAAAGATCCCTCGTGCCGCAACTAAGATCCGACACAGCCAAGAAAATAAGGAAAATAAATAAAAATTTTTAAAAAAAATTTAAAAAACCCATCTCTTTGAGATCCTTCTTTCAGTTCTCTGGGGTGCAGGCCCAGAGGTGGGAATGCTAGATAGACACTCAGTCTGTTTTGCACGTTCCTTTTGCCCCAGCACAGTGTCTGGCCCTCAGGAAGGTCTTCGGAGGTAATAGCTGTGCCTAGAAAGGGTCTTGGAAAGAGTCCTGCTTCCTTGGCCCTCCCTGTGTACCCAGCAACTGCCAAGAACTCCCAATATGTGATCTCTTTTGAGGTAGGAACTGTTAAGACACCCATTCCACAGGGGCCCAGAGTGGTGAGACCCCTTGGCTGGGAAGAGCCGCAAGAAAAGCAAGGTCGGTGGGGCAGAGGCTGGGTCTATGGGAACTTCCAACAAACGCTAAGGGGCACGGTCTTCATCCTAAGGGGTGCCAGCTGGTTTTTAGCAGGGAGGGTGCCGTACTTAGGGTTTTCTCCGGTGAAGACCCCTCTGACTGCAAGCCCGGAGTGCACCCGAAGCCATCAGAGTGGGGAAGATGGGTTCGGAGCTCTTTGCAAAATCCAGAGACGCAGGTCAAAGATGTGGCCAGGGACGCAGGAGGAAGAGGGATGGTTCGAAAGGCATCTAGATGGACAGCTGGACGCGACTTAACATGCAAGGCATGGGGCTGGAGAAGCCGTTGAAGGCACCCAGGTTCCCGCCTGGCACACAGTGTGGCTGACCGGTAGCTCCCCTCCCTAAAAATGGGAGCACGCTTAGGTCGAAAAGGTTAGCAGGTGCTGGGAAGGGACCTCCCCAGGGAGGGCCAGCTGCGTGTTTCCCCACTTGCTGGGCCTGCAAGTGTGTCCGTGGATCAGATGACGGCTGTGGGGGTGGAGAGGGCTGAAGGCAGGAAGGGGCAGGGAGGGCTGGGGCCGCGGAGCCCAGACTTCATGGGACACAGCTGTCTGGCGGTGGAAGGGATCGGTCGTTTGGGCTGGCCTGTCCCCTGGTTCTCTCTTTTAGAGAAGATTGTTTTGTGCTTCTCGCGTCGAAAGGGATATTGTGGCTACTTAAGAAATTACATACTCAATACCTTCCAATAATCTATAAGGGAAAAGAATCTGAAAAAGCATATGTATGTATATGTATTTGTATACGTATTACTGAATCACTTTGCTGTACACCTGAAACTAACACAACATTGTAAAGGAACTCTACTTCAGTTAAGAGAGAGAGAGAGAGAGAGAGAGAGAAAAGACTAATAAAATAAAAATGCAAAGAAAAGAAATTACAGAAAAAATAAAATCACCTACAAGCAGACCAACAAGAGATGAACCCCAGAAATACTTTATTGTTTTCAAAGATTTTTTTTTTTTGGATGTGGACCAGTTTTTTAAAGTCTTTTTTGAATGTGTTACAATATTGCTTCTGTTTTATGTTTTGTCTTTTCAGCCGCGAGGCATGTGGGATCTTAGCTCCCTGACCAGGGATCGAACCCGCACCCCCTGCATTGGAAGGCAAAGTCTTAACCACTGGACTGCCAGGGAAGTCCCTGGAAACATTTTAGAGTATTTTCACCCATTTTTTTCAACGCATATATACTCGTGAAAACCACTTTTAACGAAATTGTGAGGTACCATTCATTCACTCATCCAACAGTTTTTAGCTGAGTGCCTATTACGTGCAAAGCATCGTTGTAGGTGCCAGGGATACAAAAGCGAACAAAACATGAAATTCCCTGCCTTTGTGCGTTTACGTTCTGCTTTTTTTCATCTAAGATTATCTCACAAACCCTGCCCCTCCCCTCAGTAAACATTTTTTAGAGACATGACTTGTAATGACAGCTTACATCTTCATCCTATGGATATACTAAAATGCATTTGCCATTCAGAAATAATTGGACTTTCCAGCTCATTTCCATTTTTTCATAAAAAAAAAAAAAGAATGAAAATCCTTGTACATGCATTGTTTTGTGCCCTGCCACTTCCTTTCTTAGAGAGAATCCCCAGGAGTAGAATTATAATATTTGGTCAGTGGGAAAATAGTTGAAGATTCTTGACAGAAGTTAAAAAAATTCTCCACGATCAGGCAACACAGAGATAATAATGACTCTTAAGGTTTGGGGATATTTATTCCATTATTTTTTCTATGCATACCTATCTATGTGTCTGTCTATCTGCTTATCTATCTACCTATCTATCTACCTACCTACGTAGACTTTGCCATCATCGGAAACTGCATGTCTGAAATCTCGATATTAACTCATCTTTGCTCTCATCACTGGCCCCGGTCCCTTTAGGTCTTCCCTCCTCCCAGCCCTCACACAATTCTGTCACTTATTGGCACATTCAGTTCACTACAGCCGACTTCAGCCCCTCCTGGTCTAATTTAAATTCCACGGTCCATTCTGACAATAACTGTTAGTGTTTTATTGCTCTGTAACAAACTACCACAAACCTGGTGGCTGGAGAAGGTGCCCATTTATCACCTAACAATTCTGTAGGTCAGAAGTCCAAGCAGCCTCAACTGGGTCTCTGTTTAGGGTCTCACGAGGCTGAAATAAAGTTGTGGGCCAGGCTGAGCTCTCCTCTGGAGGCTCTGGGGAAGAAACCACTTCTACACTCTTCCTTCACTGTTACTGGTCGTGGTCAGCCAGCCTCCACCCTGGAAGTGGCTCTCCACTAGTCAAGCCTTCAGATGACTGAAACCTTGCCTGACATCTTTTTTTTTTTTTTCTTTAAAAAATTGGGACTTCCCTGGCGGTCCAGTGGTTAGGATTCTGCACTTTCACTGCTAAAGGTGCGCGTTCAATCCCTAGTCGGGGAACGAAGATCCTGCAAGCCGTGCAGCGCAGCCAAAAAAGAAGAAAATTGTAGTAAAATACACACAACGTAAAACTAACCATGTTAATCATTTTTAAGCATACAGTTCAGCAGTATTGAATACACTCATAACGTTGTGCAACTATCACCACCATCCGTCTCCAGAGCTGTTTTCATCTTGCAAAACTGAAACTCTGTCCCCATTGAACACTAACACCCCATCCTCCTCTCTCCCAGCCCCTGGCAACCACCATTCTACTTTGTCTCCAAGAATTTGACGACTCTAAGGACCTAATATAAGTGGAATCATGCAGTATCTGTCCCCTCTACAAGGGTTCCAATTTCCCCACATCCTTGTCCCCATTTGTTATTGCCTTTTCTTTTTCTTGTTCTTTTTCGGAGGGTAGCCATCCTGATGGTGTGAGGTGCTTGGGGCGGTAGTTTGCCGAGGAAGGGTTTTAAGCTAGCAGAGACATGACCTGTGTTTTCATGTTTGTCTGATGGCTGTTCGGAGACGGTTGTGCAGGGGTGAGAGAGGATGCCATGATAGAAATTTACTGCCCGCGTCGAGGGACAGATGGCAGTCGGCTCCAGAGCAGTACGATGGGGATAGAGAGAAGTGGAGAGATTTGAGATAGATTTTGATGGTGGGGATAGAAAAAAGACGGCAGTGAGGAGGGAAATTTATGCCTAGAAATCTCACTACAACACTCACACAAGGCCCAGTGTCCAGGTGAAAATTGCAGGCCAACAGCTTTCCATGGAATTTCCCCTGATTCGTGAGCTGAAAGCCCACCTAGAGTCCAAGCTACTAAGTTAGCCTAGGTACCCCACTAACACAATTGGCTCTATAGTACTGTACTGTAATAGGTTTATAATACTTTTCACGCAAATAATACATAAAAAACAAACACAGGACTTCCCTGGTGGCACAGTGGTTAAGAATCCAGCTGCCAATGCAGGGGACACAGGTTCGAGCCCTGGTCCAGGAAGATCCCACATGCCGCGGAGCAACTAAGCCTATGCGCCACAACTACTGAGCCTGCGCTCTAGAGCCCGTGAGCCACAACTACTGAGCCCACGTGCCACAACTCCTGAAGCCCACGCACCTAGAGCCTGTTCTCCACAACAAGAGAAGCCACTGCAATGAGAAGCCCGCGCACTGCACGAAGAGTAGCCCCCACTCACTGCAACTAGAGAAAGCCCATGCGCAGCAACAAAGACTCAATGCAGTTAAAAATAAATAAATAGGGGCTTCCCTGGTGGTGCAGTGGTTGAGAGTCTGCCTGCCAATGCAGGGGACACGTGTTCGTACCCCGTTCCGGGAAGATCCCACATGCCGCGGAGCGGCTGGGCCCGTGAGCCATGGCTGCTGAGCCTGCGCGTCCGGAGCCTGTGCTCCGCAACGGGAGAGGCCACAACAGTGAGAGGCCCGCGTACCGCAAAATAAATAAATAGATAGATTTTTTAAAAACACAAAAAATAAACATTTTTAATATACAGTGCCTTGAAAAGTACAGTAGTACAGTACAACGCCTGGCATCCAGGGGCTGGCATCAAGTGAACAGGCAAGAAGAGTTACTGACTGGAGGAGGGAGGGGAGGTGGGAGATGGTAGAGCTGAAGGATCGTCAGCCATAGGAGACGGAGGGCGAGCTGCAATTTCACTCACGCCTGACGTGGATGGCACAGGTTCTGGTTCCTTGCTGGGTTCAGTTCTATCTACCCTCTTGAAAAAACGATCCAGTGATGTCTGGGTAGTAGTTCTTTTTTTCTTGTCATAGATGACGTCCAGGAAGCACTGGACTGCATTCTGAACAGCCACTGCAACCTTCGTGTACTGTTCTACATTTGGGTCCTGTGCCTCAAAAATTAACATTGCCTCCTCAAATAAAGAAAGCCCCCTTGCCATTTCCTGCGTTGTGAATCTCTTCTTAGCAGTACCAGCTACATCACCGCTGCTTGCTTTGAACAACAAAGATACTGTACTACTGTACTCTATACAGTACTGTACAGTAAAGTACCCAAGACCACAACCACTTGTAGAGGATGCATGCACATGACAATGTACGCCAGACACGTGAACTAACTTAGTGATTGGACATGCGAACGCACGTACGCATCTTTGAAGGTTCGAACTTGAAGGTTCGTATGCAGGGGACTTACTATATATGGAGACTGTGGCCGGGAGAGGCTTGTGTTGACATCCATGCTTCTGCCTGTGATAGGTATTTCCTTTCCCCAAGAGATGTGTCGGTGGGGCTTGGATTCCCAGAGACTTTGGAGGTTAATGACCAGCCAAAGGTCTTGCTCCCTGAGAACGAGAGATCAATTCCTTCCAGGGAAGGAATGCCAGCTCGTCCAGGACAAGTCTGGGAGCAGCACGGGGGGCATTTCTGCTTCTCTCATCCTCCTAAGTGCCCCTCTTGAAAAAGGACTGGGGCCCCAGGAGGCAGATTTGGGCAGAAGATCGGAAATGGGCAAGAACAAATCTCTCCTGTAAGTGTGGGCTGGGCTGCCGCCCCGTCTGCTGGGTCACAGAGAGGCCAGGGTTCCTGCTGCCGCCCTACCCGGGCCTGAAGTGCCTGGGAATCCCAGCGTGAATCGTTCATCATGGATTGTTTTGCATTAGATGTGATTTTCTTAAAAAACATTGTATTAAAATATTGTATATCTTTAAACAAATTTTTTTAAAATTTTTTTGGAGTATATAGCTGCTTTACAATGTTGTGTTAGTTTCTGCTATACAGCAAAGTGAATCAGTTATACGTGTACATATATCCCCTCCTTTTTAGGTTTCCTTCCCATTTAGGTCACCACAGAGCATGGAGTGGAGTTCCCTGTGCTATACAGCAGGTTCTCATTAGTTATCTATTTTATACATAGTAGTGTATATATGTCAATCCCGATCTCCCAGTTCGTCCCATCCACCCCTCCCCTTGGATACTTGGTATCCATAATTTTGTTCTCTGCATCTGTGAGTCTATAATATTGCTTATATGTGGAATCTAAAATATTATACATGTTGATTACTGAGGCTTTTTTTGGTGCCTCCTTAAACTTTGGGAGACTCACCTAACCCCGCCTGGGCCCTTAATTGGTGCGAAGTGCAGGGTGCTGGTTCCAGCCCTGTGGAATTCACCGCATGGGTTTTTACTTTCCAACTGGGAGGACAGGACATGTAGGGAGAAGTGACCCCAACTCTCTGGGGCTAATTAACACCTACAGGCAGAGGCTAGGGTGTGATGGATCCATACGTTCACTATTCTCCACTCTACTTTTGCTCAAGGAACATTAGATTCCCCAGGCTGAAGCTGACCCAGGTGGGAGGGGCAGGCAGGCAACCAGTGCGCATTCCAGGAGAGAGAGAATTTATGGGAAACGCATTTGGCTCCTACGGAGGACTCATGGCATGTGTCCAAAAACCAGGGATAATAAGGACTTCGTATCTCCCACTGGAGGAAAGAAACACGTCCCCGGAAAGCACAGAGAGCTTAGAAATGCAGAAATCACCTGTTACCATGTATGTGGTTGTGCGTTTACTCTGTCAAAATACAATGAGACTACTACTCTGTTATGGGCTGAATTCTAATCCCCCCAAATTCATGCACTGAAGTTCTAACCCCCATCACCTCAGAATGTAACTGAATTTGGATTTAGGGCCTTTAAAGAGACAGTTAAGGTAAAATGAAGTCATTGGGGTGGGCCCTAATCCACTGATCAGTGTCCTTATAGGAGTGAGTAGGGACGCACAGGGGGAAGACTGTGTGAGGACACAGGCAGAAGGCGGCTGTCTAAACGCCAAGGAGAGAGGCCTCAGGAGAAGCCAGCGCTGCTGACACCTGGATCTCGGCCTCCCAGTCTCCAGAATCATGAGACAATACACTTCTGTTGTTTGAGCCCCCCTAGCCTGTGCTGCTTTGTTACAGCAGCCCTAGCAGACTAATACGACTTAACATCTGAAATGAAAGGACAGGACCGAGTTTATTTTTCACCATGACAAGGGCGAGCTGTGATAGTCAGGCAGTCTCTCTGCACAGAATGGACTGATTTCATGCAGGGTTTGGCTTTCGGAGGTTGGCGGGCCTTTGGAGGCATAAACAGCTTCACGTTGTCTGCAGGACTGTGGTCTCTCAAGTGAGACCCATGTTGATTGGTTGGCACCCAGAGGCGTGTTTATCAGAGTGAGTCCGTCCTTGATAGGCTCTTTCCCTGGCTGACTTTCCAGAGCACAGCGGTGACACGTATTGTTTGGCTCGCAAAAGCGCGTTCTCTGAGGCAAGTTGCCATGGATCAGTCGAATGGGTTTTAAACGGATTCTGATGGCGGCTTGCTCTTCCCTGGCTGGACGACCAGTCTGTCTTTTTTTGAAGTTTGTGGGAACTTTCTTACATGCTGCTTGCTGGATGATGGTGGCCCACAAGGCTGTCAGCTCCCTGAAAACAGGAACGTGATCTGAATTGCTCATCTAAACGCACGCCGGTGCCTGGAATGTGACAGGCAAAGAGTAGGCACTCAGTACATGTTGGAAATTATGATCATTCCCTGGTCAGTGTGCCTTCCTGTGTGCATCTAGGCTCCTTGAGTGAGAGCGGCCTGGTGAAGACGTGCACATCTTGGGAATTCCCTGGCGGTCCAGTGGTTCAATCCCCCGTCGGCGAACTAAGATCCCGCAAGCCGAGAGGTGTGGCCAAAAAAAAAAAGTGCACATCTTCAGTTTCTATACCTAAAAGCAGAAGAGGAGGAGCTTGAAGGAGAAGGCAGGGCCAAGAAGCCAGGAGAACAGAGGTTCAAAGAAGGCAAGAGAAGAAAGTGTTTTCAAGGAGGAGGAAGAGGTCGACGGTGTTGACAGCTGTGATGAAGCCACATAACCGAGGACAGACAGTGACAGCTGGATCTGACTACAATGGTGGATTTTGAGCAGAGCAATTGCAGGGGCGTGGGGGTGGGTGGAAACCTGTTTAGAAGGAACTGGTGAGAGAGTGTGTCCTAAAATATGGTGTATTAATAGAAAATCTGAGGTATGTGAAGGCCAACGGATCAGAAGGTGACTTGCCATTAATGAGAACCTACTGTAGAGCACAGGGAACTCTACTCAGCGCTCTGTGGTGACCTAAATGGGAAGGAAATCCAAAAAAGAGGGGATATATGTATACATATAGCTGATTCACTTTGCTGTACAGCAGAAACTAACACAAGATTGTAAAGCAACTATACCCCAATAAAAATAAATTTAAAAAAAAAGATAGTTTGCCAGAAACAGACTCACAGAAACAGAAAACAAACTTATGGTTACCAAAGGGGAAAGGGTGGGAGGAGGGATAAATTAGGAGTTGGGGATTAACAGGTACACACTACTATGTATAAAATAGATAACCAACAAGGTCCTACTGTATAGCACAGGGAACTATATTCAATACCTTGTAATAAACTATAATGGAAAAGAATCTATAAAAGAATATATCTCTATATATATCTGAATCACTTTGCTGTACACCAGAAACTCACACAACATTGTAAATCAACTATACTTCAATTACAAAAAAAAAAAAAAAAATAGTTTGTGACTCACAGATCCCAAGAGGAGGGGGCACACCGGGCCATGGCAGGCCACACAGGGAAGCACCGAGGCTGCCCAGGAGGCGGAGGGAGCGAGGGGGGACCATGAGCAAGAGCCTTTGCTGTGGTTTCCAAGGGCGGGCGGGTGCGGGTGCGGGTTGGGGGGGCAGCGGGCGACTAGAGGAAGCCAGCTTAGGAGTGGCTAGTTGGAATGGTTTCAGCGGGTTCTGAGGCCCAGGGGACGTCCCCAGTCCTCTGGTACCTGGCTCTGGGGTGATGAGAGCAGAGGAAGGTGGCCCAGGATGTGAGAGGCGGACAAGGGAGCAATTAGGGGTGTGTGGACCCTGGATTGTATTTGAAGAGCATGCCCCCAGGGAGAGGACTTCTCCTGGGGAGGGCAAGAGGGTGCAACGAAAGAGGGAGGAGCCCAGCAACGGGACCCAGGTATATCACTGGGTCGTCCAGAGCAGTGTGTCTCACTGGTTATCCTTGGATCCTACTTTTCACCAGTTTTATTCCCATTTTCAGGGGCTGACAGTCTTCTCCCTTCATGTTCTAATAAAACAGCTCAGTGTCCTGAAGCTCTTTGACCATGACCAGCACAGAGGAAGGGCCTGGTTATTGCCATTTGGAACTAAATTCCAAAATATATCCTGAATGTAACCATAAGAGAATGGGAATATTTCCAGTGTTATTGTTTGTCAGCTCACTGTGTCTATACTCTCTCTCTGTGTGTCACACACACGCATGCACACACACACACACACACACACACCCCAAAACATAAGTACGTATTGATGAACATTGTCTATTTTTTGGAATGGTAATAAGATGTAGACATTCATAAGGGGATGCAAGTGTAGCTTCCAGTAGAATTCAGGCACACCCTGTGTTCACCTATTTTTAAGCCAGTTGCCACCCCATGGATCTTCCAAACAGAACTTGGAGTCTCTGCTCCATGCAAGCCTTGGTGAGGAGGGAGTTGAGTTTTCAGTTCAAGAACTATAGGAATCTTTTGGAGGATTTTAGGTAGAAGAAAACACAGTCAGATTTTCATTTTTAAAAGGCTATGGAGAACCTAGGCAAAACATTCTCTGACATAAATTGTAGCAATATTTTCTTAGATCAGTCTCCCAAGGCAAAAGAAATAAAAGCAAAAATAAGCAAATGGGACCTAATCAAACTTATAAGCTTTTGCACAGCAAAGGAAACCACAAACAAAACAAAAAATAACCTACAAACTGGGAGAAAATATTTGCAAATGATGCCACTGACAAGGGCTTACTTTCCAAAATACACAATATCAGAAAACAAAAAACCCAATCAAAAAATGGGTAGAAGACTTAAATAGACATTTCTCCAAAGAAGACATACAGATTTCTCCAAAGAAGACATACAAAAAGCACATGAAAAGATGTTCAACATCACTAATTATTAGAGAGCTGCAAATCAAAACTACAAGGAGGTATCACCTCACACCAGTCAGAATGGCCATCATCAAAAAGTCTACAAATAATAAATGCTGGAGAGGATGTGGAGAAAAGGGAACCCTCCTACACTGATGGTGGGAATGTGAATTGGTGTAGCCACTATGGAGAACAGTATGGAGGTTCCTTAAACAGCTAACAATAGAGTTACCATATGATCCTGCAATCCCACTTCTGGGCATAGAGCTGGACAAAACTCTAATTCAAAAAGATACATGCACCCCAATGTTCACTGCAGCACTGTTTACGATAGCCAAGACATGGAAGCAACCTAAATGCCCATCGACAGAGGAGTGGATAAAGAAGATGTGGTACATATATACAATGGAATACTACTCAACCATAAAAAAGAACAAAATAATGCCATTTGCAGCAACATGGATGAACCTAGAGATTACTATCCTGAGTGAAGTAAGTCAGAAAAGACAAATATTATATAACTTATATGTGGAATCTAAACAACAATACAAATGAATTTATTTACCAAACAGGAACAGTTTCACAGACATAGAAAACAAACATATGGTTACCAAAGGGGAAAGGGGAGGGGTAAATGAGGAGTATGGGATTAACAGACACACACTACTATATATTAGTATAAAATAGATAAGCAACAAGGACTTACTATATAGCACAGGGAACTATATTCAATATCTTGTAATAACCTATAATGGAAAAGGATCTGAAAAAAATATAACTGAATCACTTTGCTGTACACCTGAAACTAACACAATATTATAAGTCAACTATACTTCGATTTGTTTAAAAAGGCTATGGAGAATGGATTCCAGGGGGTAAAACGCCAGGGAGATAGAATGTGATTTCAGGGACCCAAGCTAATGTAGTGGTGGCCTTCACTGTATTGGAAACAATGAGATCAGGTCTGAGGAAAGAGCTATTTCAGGAGGCAGAACCGGCGGGGCTGGCGGGTGATGGTATGTGCCAGATGTGGAGGGGAGACTGACAAGGACATTACCCACATTCCTGCCTTGGACCCTGAGAAGAACTGCCGTACAGTGTCTGTGGAGGGCGGGACCCCTGTAGGACCAAGATCGTGTCTAAATGTGCCTTTCTGGGCAGAGGAATTCTAGAAGGAGGTAGAGCCAATTGTGTCCACCCTCTGGGAGGAAAGAGATTACCTTCTGAAAGCAGTGCTGGCTACACAGCTCGTGGGACCCAGTGTAAAATGAAAATTGTCCGAAAAGCATGAAAAAGTGTGCACTGAGAGTATTAAAATATAATGTTGTTTCCTTCCTTCCTTTCATGATCTCGCTCATGACCCGTCCTGCTATGTTCCCTTTGCTAATTGATACCCTGCCCCCTTGGGTACAGGGATTGTTGTGGGGTGAGTGCAGACCCTCCCAGGCAGTTGGGAGCCCTCTCCTTGATTCAGATATGTGTGCAGAGCCCACCAGCTGCTACGTTCCTCTTCCCATCTGAGCCAGAGTGAAGCATCGTGCCCTGGTCAGGGCAGGGAAGCCAACCAAGGATTTCCCCTTCTCCTCCATAACTGGATGGATGGACCATTTCCAAAGGTCTGAATCAGGGGAGGGTAAGAGTCTTGCCCCCGTCCGATTGCCCACTGAGGGCACCCTTCCTCCTCCTCCCCATCGTCTCCCCTCTGTCTATCTCATCTCTCTCTGTCTCACTCTCATAAGGACCTTTGCCTTTGGATTCAGGGTCCACTCAGGCAATCCAGGATGACCTCGTGTCAACATCTTTAACTTAATTACATCAGCAATGACCCTTTTTCCAAAGGTTAACATTCACAAGTTACAGGGATTTGGATGAGGACGTATCTTTGGGGGGTAACCATTGGACCCTCTACACTGGCCATGCCTGAGAGAGAAAGTGTTGGGGGTACATGGGGGCCATATCCTCCCCCCTTCCCCTGCGCCCCCCTCTCAAAGGAGAACTGGGTCCTTGAGAAGGAAGAGCGAGGGGAGGAGAAAGGAGACACATAAGAATAAGACTCCAGCAGGCTCCTTTTTATAAAGTTGCTGCATTTTATAAAGTTCATTCTTGCCCAGTTTGGGGAATGAATGGAAGGAAGGGAGACCAGCAGAGGGGCTGGTACATTGGCTGTTATGGGTTGAATTATGTCCCCCCGACCCCCTCACCGCCAATTCCTATGTTGAAGTCCTAACCCCCAGCACCTCAAAATAGGACCTTATTGAAAATAGGGTTGTTGCAGATGTAATTAGTTAAGATGAGTCACACTGGAGGAGAGTGGGCCCCTAATCCAATATGACTGATGTCCTTATAAAAAGGAGAAATTTGGACACAGAGACACACGCACACAGAGAGAATGCCTTGTGAACATGAAGACAGAGATCTGGGTGACGCACCTACAAGCATGCATTGGTGTTCTACAGGGGATGCCAAGAATTTCCAGCAAAGAACCAGAAGTTAGAAGACTGGCACGAACAGTCTCCTTCACAGTCCTCAGAGGAAAACAAATGCCAAGATCCTGGTCTCAGACTCCTGGCCTCCAGAACAGAGAGAGAATAAATTTCTATTGTTTAAGCCACTCAGTTTAGGATACATTTTTTAATGGCAGCCTGGAGAACTAATACACTTGCCTACGCAAGAGAAATGAGGAATCGACCAGGGAGGTGGGACCGGATGAAACAGAAGTGGCAGGAATCAAGGGTGATATAGGAAGGAGGAGGGGAAGCTGAAGATGCATGTTGGAGACAGGACTGATGGATTTGATGCTGAAGTTGAGGAATAGAGGCGAGTCAAGGATACCATCCAGATTCCTGGTCTTTACAGCTGGTGGCACCATTTTGTGAGTTTGAGAAAATTGGAAAAAGTGGATTTGGGGAGGGGTGGAGTAGGGGGGATGGGCTTGATGAGATCAATTTTGAATTTTTTTGAGTCTGAGGTATCAGTTCCACCTGGGAAGAATGCCCAGGTCATAAGTGGATATACAGTTTAGGAGCCCAGAAGAGAGTTTGTGGTTGAGGATAGAGATGTGAAAGGCAGGTGGCCCTTGAAGCCGTATGGGTGTGTAAGATTTCCCAGGGAACTAGTGTGGATGGAGAAGAGCCGGTCCAGGATGGAGCTGTGATGAACTCAACATTAAGGTTTTTACCATCTAGTTGGGAGGACGAATCTCAATGAACAAGACATTATAGAAACCACAGAAGTTATCTAACATCCTGAGACAAAAGTCCTGTCTTGAATCATTCATTATTTCATTGTTTTCTCCTTCACTCTTGCCCAGTAATAGTACCTTTTTTTTTTTTTTTTTTTTATTACGCACCATGTGGCATGCGGGATCTTAGTTCCCCAGCCAGGATCTAACCTGTGCCCCCTGCAGTGGAAGCACAGAGTCATAACCACTGGACCACCAGAGAATTCCCTAATAGTACATTCTTAAGGTCATGAATTTCTCAGGCTGGTGATGCAGACATCCAGCAAGGGGGCACATCCAGAAGGCAGAAACCAGCCCAGTAAGACACAAGACTGTGTGTGCTCAAAACTGAGTATTTATAATACTCAGTTTATACACAATGTCTGTCCATCCGTCCATTCAACCCTCCGTCCAGGAAAAACCAGATACTTCATGAAGGGAGTGGTGAACCCAGTAAGGCAAGAGAAATTTGCAACAACGTAATTAATTGATGATTTATTTGTCTGTTAACTGTGTTTCTCATGAGGCCAGCAGGTAGCAAACTAATGGCCTATGGGTCAAATCCAGCCCACTGCCTGTTTTTGTATGGCCCATGAGTGATGAATGGTTTTAATATTTTTAAATGGTTGAGAACAAATCAAATGAAGAATATTTTGTGACATGGGAAAATCATGTGGCATTCAAATTTCAGTGTCCCTAATAAAATGGAACACAGTCACGTGCACTTACATACAGATTGTCTGTGGTAGATTTTGCACAAAATGTCAGGGTTGCATAGTTAAAACAGAGACTGTATGGCCCACAGAGCCTAAAATATTGATCTGGGTTTTTTGTTTTTGTTTTTCTTTCGCTGAAAGTTCGCTGACCACTAGATTATAGGTTCCAATAAGAAAAAGACATCAAGTTAGTTCAAAACAAAATCTCCAGCACCTAGCACAATGCCCGGCATGTTACATATGGTAAAAAATATTCCTTATGTAAATAAATGTGCAGATGGGGCTTGCCCCATCTTCCTCCAGCCTTATAAATGGAGGCTGTTGTAGAAGCTTAGAGGACCTGCATTGTTACTGGTTCTTGCCTTCTCTGCTACCCTATTCATTGTAAAACCTTTAATGGGTGGGATCAAGTCTTATGTATCTTTTCTTCTGTAGAATCTTATCCAGGGAAGATGTCTGCTGTGGATTGAATGTTTGTCTCCCACAGAATTCATATGTTGAAATCCGAACCCCCAAGGTGATGGTATTAGAAGGGACCTTTTGGAGGTGATAGGTCATGAGAGTCAGAGCTCTCATAAATGGGATTAGTGCCCTTATAAAAGAGGCCTCACAGAGATCCCTTAACCCTTTGGCCATGTGAGGAAACAGCTAAAAGATGGGCCCTCAGTAGACCCCAAATCTGCTTGCACCATGATCTTAGACTTCCCAGCCTCCAAAACTGTGAGAAATAAGGGTTTGATGTTTATAAGCCATCCAGTTTACGGTATTTTGTTATAGCAGCCTTGATGGACTAAGACAGTGTCAGTCAAAGTTTGAATGGGTTGGTCCAAGCATTTTGCCTCCAGGCAACTGTGTTCTGCAGTGAATCCTGGACAGCTCATAAAACCTCATCATGGCCTGGAGGAAATATTCCTCTGTACAGTACATCTACATTTGTTTCATTCTATGCTGTCCAAGAAACCTCCTGATTTACTTTATTTTGAAGTGGTCAACAAACCCACAATCTTCCAGTCCCTACAAAGAATTTCTTCTCATGCTCCCTTTGTAACTCACTCACAAAAGTGGCTGACATTTATTGAGAGCTTACTTTGCACTAAGTCCATTACAGACATTATCTCCTCTAAGCATCAGAAGACAGAGTTGGGGGGGGCACCCTAACTCTCTTGCTTTTTTCCCTAATAGGCAGACAAGACCAGTTTAGCACCCCCGCAAAGAGAATGTCATTCATTATAGCCCTCAGGGAAAAGTTCCAGGTGAGTCTCTGAATGGCTCACCTGGAGTCATGTGCTCATCCCTGAGCCAATCACAGTGGTCACAGCAATAGAATAGAGTGACCAGGCCTGGGTCAAACAATAACCAGTTCTCCGTAGAACAGAGGGCTTCTGTGGCAAGAAGCTGGGGGAGGGAGTATTGGGCAAAAAAAGCACAGAATCTGCAATGATATAAATTATGTTTCTAAATAGATGACACCACCTATACCTCTGGCATTTTCATTTAATTAGGCCAATAAATTCTCCTTTTTATTTAAGTCAATTTGAGTTGAATATCCTGTATGTTGAAACTGAAAGAAAAAGAACACTAATTGATTCATTTACATATATTTCCCTCTTCCTACCATAATGTAAACTCCATGAGAACAGATACCAAGTCTATTTTGTTCATTGCTATAGTTCCTTTGCCTAAAACAGTGCCTGGCACCATAGTAGGTACTTAGTAAATATTTGCCATGTTTGTGATTATCTGTTTAATACCTGACCTCAATTCTATCAGGTTTGTTTCCATGCAGCACAGCATCTTGTTCTGCTTTTTAAATTCACTCTGTATCCCCCAGACTCTAATATGTCTCACACATAATGGGCTCTCAGAATATAGTGATGAATGAACAAATAATAAAATAACAAAAGAAACAAATAAATAACAAAAGAACACAAATAACAAAGGTTGGCGAGGATATGGGAAAAGGGGAACCCTGTATACTGTTGGTGGAAATGTAAATTGGTACAGCTACTGTGGAAAACAGTACAGAGGTTTCTCAAAAAACTAAAAATAGAACTACCATTTGACCAAGGAATTCAACTCCTCAGGTGTACATATCTGAAAAAATTGAAAACACTAATTTGAAAAGATACATGTACCCCAGTGTCCACAGCAGCACTATTTAGAATAACCAAGATATGGAAACAACCTAAGTGTCCATCAACAAATGAATGGATAAAGAAGATGTGGTACATACATACAATAGGATACTCTCAGCCATAAAAAAGAATGAAATTTTGCCATTTGCAACAACATGGATGGACTTGGAGGGGATTATGCTAAGTGAAATAAATCAGACAGAGAAAGACAAATACTGTATAATATCACTTATATGTGGAATCTAAAAAATATAACAAACTAGTGAATATAGCAAATGAGAAGCAGACTCATAGACAACAAACTAGTGGTTATCAGAGGGGAGAGGGAAGAGGGAAGGGGGAAGGGGAAAATATAGGGGTAGAGGATTAAGAGGTACAGACTATTATTACACATAAACTAAGCTACAAGTATATACTGTACAGCACAGGGAATATAGCCAATGCTTTATAATAACTATAAATGGAGTATAACCTTTTAAAATTGTGAATAACTATATTGTACACTTGTAACATATAATATTGTACTTCAATTTTTTTTTTTTTTTTGATCTCAAGGGCCAAAATTACTGTGTGGCCTTATTCTTTTTTTTTTTTTAATTTTATTATTTTTGGTTGCATTGTGTCTTCGTTGCTGCGTGCGGGCTTTCTCTAGTTGCAGTGCAAGGGCTTCTCATTGCGGTGGCTTCTCTTATTGTGGAGCTCAGGCTCTAGACACATGGGTTTCAGTAGTTGTGGCGTGTGGGCTCAGTAGCCGTGGCACACAGGCTTAGTTGCTCTGCGACATGTGGGATCTTCCTGGACAAGGGCTCGAACCCGTGTCCCCTCCATTGGCAGGCAGATTCTTAACCACTGCGCCACTAGGAAAGCCTATACTTCAATTTAAAAAAAGATCATAAAAAACAAACAAATAAATAAAAGTTTCTCCTGCTGAACTCTAAGGAACAGGAAGGTAGAGACCGTAAGTGTTTTGATAGCAATTGTATCTTCAGGATCTAGCACTGTTTGACACATAGAAAACCAGGTCCCTTCGGGCTTCCGTGGTGGCGCAGTGGTTGAGAGTCCGCCTGCCGATGCAGGGAACACGGGTTCGTGCCCCGGTCTGGGAAGATCCCACATGCCGCGGAGCGGCTGGGCCTGTGAGCCATGGCCGCTGAGCCTGCGCGTCCGGAGCCTGTGCTCCGCAACGCGATAGGCCACAACAGTGAGGGGCCCGCGTACCGCAAACAAACAAACAAACAAAAAAAACAGGTCCCTTCTGATAATTATTGGTTGATCAGACTAAATGATCAACCAACAGACTAAATGAATTAATAAGTGTTAAACATGCAAAATGTTAATCTCCCTGTTGCTTGCAGCAGCTTCTGAACTGAAAACCTATGACTCTGTGGAGTCTGCAGAGGTTCACATAGCCAACTTTTTGTTTTTCTGCAGAGACCCCGTCCAAGGACAGATCTTAACACATCATACATATTTCATAAACCACTGAAGGAGCCGGCTTTAGGGCTTCAGGAAGTCCTCCACATCCCCCAGCCAGGTTAGGTTGACGTCAATGGTTCCGGCTTGTTCCCCTTCAAGAGCTCTCATCTCTAGTTAGCTCTAGAGGCAGGCTCAGTTTGTTACCATGGAAACTGCAGCTGGAGTGGGGAAGCGGCGGGGAGCCTAAGGAGTGAGCAGAGACTGAAATTTTCAAACTCAGAAGCAGACTGTGTGTGGAATAAAAATACCAGACCAGCACACAAAAATATTCTCAATAACTATTTTTGGGGTGACTGAACGAAAATGTGGGAACTTGGACAAGCAACCTCTTTCTTCATTTGTAAAGTAAAAATAATTATCCTACTGCATGGGACATTTCAATTAAGATAATGTAAATACAATCTTTAGCACAGGGCTAGGCACTTTTATATCAAAGTTTCTCAAGCACGGTCTTCAGTCGTGCTTCATAATTGGAGGCATTTATTTATAAATTCCAGATGTGCTTTTTTCCCCCTTCTCCAATGCTCTAAGAGGAATGAAATCATCTTCTCTCCCCACCTTAACACGTTGCCTTATCGCTAGGGTGCCAGATAAAATATAGGAAATCCAGTGTGGGACATAATAAGGCTAAAAAATTTATGTTGTTTACCTGAAATTCAAATTTAACTGGGTTATCCTGTACTTTTATTTGCTAAATCAAGCAACCCTACTTCTCACACTAGGCTACCTTGTGACGAATGAAAACTTGGTTTTATCAGCCAATCTAGCGGATGGTTCACTTACCCGGAACTCTAACTTTTGGTGCAGCACGCCCTTTTAAAGACTTCTGTGATCTGAGAACCATTCACTGAGCATCCATTCTGTCCCAGGCACCGTTTAGGTGCGGTGGATACTCGTACTGACAAGTGCCTGCTCTCTCAGTTTTCATTCTGTCATGCAATTTCTCTTTTCCCCAGAACATAATGAAATTATTCAAAATATGATCTCATGGAATTCTAAAACTGAAATTTATTTTTAAAAGATTAATCCACTGCCTAGATCAAGATATGAAAGTAATGTGTCTCAAAACACAGCTCACCAAGCTCTATAACAGACGCTTGGGTATAGCTAACGGATACCCTACATTCGCCCGTTGCTTTTTATCTGCTTCCGGTTCCTCCGTGAGCTCCTTAAAGGCAAGACTCGTCTCGTTTTACTGACGGTTTCCTAGGCGCCCTTGAGTAGGGGGCCCTTACGGCGCGTCTGCGCACAAAGTTCGTACTCATTGACCAAGAAAACGCCCATTCCTGGGTCCTATCCCTGTCCTAATCCGTGAGTTGGGCTCAACTTAGAGACCTGTGACTCTAAGACAGTAGTGGCTGGAGGTCATAGTTCTACTGACTGTTCTCTACCGAGGGACTGGGCAACTAGTCCACAGCCATAGGAGAACCCCGGAAACTCCGACGCTCTGTCGTGAGCCCAACAGAAAGGCCGGCCCAAGGCGCATGCGCAGAGGGCCTCGGGCCCTCGGCACTATCTCGAACCGCCGTGGGAAGTGATACGGCCCAGTCCTGGGCGTTCGGGCCCGCGAAGTCGGTGAGCTAGCGTCGTGGGGTCTCTCGGGGCGTCGGATTCCCCTCTTTTGCGGCAACTTTCCTGGCGTCCCCGTCAGGCCTCGTGCTGGACTCAGGCCGTAGGAAATGTGCTCCCCGGTGACCGCACAATCTCGGTTCCCTCACCCTCTCCCTTCTGCGGGGCTGCTTCTCAGCTGGGCCCAGCGAAGACCTCCAGCCTCGCCCCCGGGTCTTTTAAACAGCGAGAAACCGAGAAACTGTCCACGAACAGCTGCTGAAGTCCCGGGCCCGCCTCCCTAAGTCTGTTCCACCGCAGCATTTCCTCTGAATTCGGGATTTCCAGTGATTACCATAGACTTGAATAAGAGGAAGCTTGTGAGACGCGTAGCACTGAGTCTAGGAAATGGCCTTCGATAAGAATCGGTTGTTACAGAATATTGAGCATAGTTCCCTGTGGTATACAGTAGGTCCTTGTTGGTTATCCATTTTAAATACAGTGGTGTGTATATGTTAATCCCAAACTCCATAACAATTCTTCCCTCCCCACCATAAGTTCGTTCTCTAAGTCGGTGAGTCTGTTTGTGTTTTGTAGATAAGTTTTTTTTTTAAGATTCCGTTATTCATATTTGTCTTTCTCTGACTTACTTCACTCAGTATGACTATCTCTAGGTCCATCCATGTTGCTGCAAATGGCATTTTATTTTTTAATGGCTGAGTAATATTCCATTGTATATATGCACCACATTTTCTTTATCCATTCCTCTGTTGATGGACATTTAGGTTGCTTCCCTGTCCTGGCTATTGTAAATAGTGCTGCTCTGAACACTGGGGAGCATGTATACTTTCGGGCCATGTTTTTCTCCTGATATATGCCCAGAAGTGGGGTTGTAGGATCATACGGTAGCTCTGTTTTTAGTTTTTTAAGGAACTTCCATACCGTTCTCCGGTGTCTATACCAATTTACATTTCCACCAACAGTGTAGGAGGGCTCCCTTCTCTCCACACCCTTAGATCAATTTGTGGCACACAATTATTTGCTCCCTGGGAGTTGGTAGGAAGTTTATGTATACCCCCCCAACAGTATTTTGATAGTTTTGGTACTTTATATTTTCTCAGGAAATTGTGCATGTCCTCAATATTTGCAGATTTATTAGGTTAAAATTAAGTGGTGTCTTGTTAAGAGTGTAGTCTCTGAAGGCAGAAGCCAGGGTTAGAGGCCTGAGCTCTTATCAGCTTTAGTTCCTTGGGCAATGTGCTTAACCTCCTGAGGCTCCAGTTCATCCACAGAATTGGATAACAATGGCACCCTAACTTCCCTGGTTGTCGGAGGATTAAATGGAAATCTTATGTTACAGCACCTGGAATCGTAGGGATAGTTCTATAACTATCAGCTGTTGTTATTTTCATTATGCAAAGTTCTTTCCAATTAAAACAGCTTAGGGATTGTAAACCTCTGTGAACCAGTTAATTCAAAGGAACTGGGAAGCCCTCCACTGTTTTCTTCGAGGCCTTGGAACACGTTATGGAACAGAGAAATTTGTTCCTTGATAGTTGGAAGTTTCCATTCCTACTCCAGTCACCCTTTAAAGCCATGCTTTTTCTTCCTTTTGGGGAGTACTTTTTACACACTCCCCCTCCATTTCACTAAGAGTTTTAAATTTAATACTAAAGAATGGGTGTCCGTAAACCTTTTCTGTAAAGGGCCAAATAGTAAATATTTAGGCTTTGTGGGATATGTGGTATCTTTCGGAATTACTTAGCTGAGCCATTGTAGTGTGAAAGCAGCCGTAGATAGTATATAAACATGGATGTGGCTGTGTCCAATAAAACTATATTTATGGACGTTGAAATTTGGATTTCATATAATTTTCATGTGTCACAAAGTATTATTTTGATTTTTTCCCCATCACTTAGCCACTTTTTAATTCAACTATTTTGTGTGTGGACTGTTCAGAAACAGCGGGCCAGATTTGGCCTGAAGGCTGTAGTCTGCTGGCCCCATAGAATTTCATGACACAGTGACTAGTGGTATGATATGGAGTCAGAAAGACTTGGTTCTGATATGTATTAATTGGTTGTGTTTGGGCAAGTTAACCAGCATTCTAAGCCTCGTGTTCCTCATCTTACAAACAGGTATTATGCTAACATACCTACCTCCTCAGGTTGTTAAGTTGATACAATACATGTGAAAGGCCTTGCATAATGTTGGGTGTCTAGTGAATCAAATATTAGCTATCTCACATTCTTTTTTGAGAATCAGTCAAATAGAATAAGTGCTAGAGGGTGGAGCTAGATGACTTGGGTTTAAATCCTGGCCATTTATTAGCCATGTGACTTTGGGCTGGTCACCCAACCTCTATGCCTCCCTTAACTCATCCCTAAAATAGGGATCATAATAGTACCTACTTCAGACAATTGTCTTGAAGATTAAGTAAGCTAACACTTCATAAACTGCTTAGAAAAATTTCTGGCACATATAAATTTTCAATTAATATTAGCTGTCACTGTTTCACAATAAGACATATTTGGGGTTAAAACTCCTGTGCTTTGTTGTTAAAATGAAAGACTTTCGTCTCTCTTCCCTGGAGTGGTACAATTTATAAGGCACAGGATTTGTTTCTTGGAAATGAAAAGAAAGTTGCCGGTAAATGGCAAGGGCTTACAGCACTTTTTAAGGAAAGCACTCCCTTGATATTTGCCAAGTTTTTATTATCTGCCTTCCTCTCAAGAATGATCCATTTCATTATGGCTTTCAAATTTAATAGCCTAGAAATGTATCCAGTGATAGTGAGAGCTCAGGCGTCTAACAGATTTGGGTTTGATTCGTGACTCTACCAACTACTAGCATGTAACCTGGGACAAGATACTAACCTCCCAATGCTCACTTCTGATCTATGAGACTTGGATAGTAATAGTATCTACCTCATAGAGTTGTTATAAAGATTAAACATACTAACGCACGTAAAGTGCCTGGTGCCAGGCCTTGCCCATTGTAAAAGTTTAATAAATGATAGCTATTACTTTTACTGTCCTCCAGGGCACTCTTAAAGTAAAACCCATTTGAGATGGAAAACCATTTGCCAGGTTTTTAAATGGGCAGCCTTCTCTCTTACTGTAGGTTTGGAATGCTTAATAATACAGGAATTTTTTTTGTTCTTAGGAGATTGCCCTTGTGAACCTGTTAGCTATCAGTTTATGTCTTCACAAAAAAGGGGGCCATTTTTTGAAGATTTTCACTGTATTTGCATTAGGATTGTGTTGGGAAGTAGTAGGCATTGTAGACAGAAAGACCTAGGTGTGAATCTTGGCTTTCTCAACCAGTTAGATTATGACCTTGAGTAAATGACGTCCTATCTGAGATGCAGATTTCTCATCCGTAAAACAAGTATATTAGTTCTAGTTTCATTAAGATTATTGGGAGAATTTAACCAGATGCATATTTTTAAATAACAATTTTATCTCGGTGTAATTAATTCACATACCATACAATTCACCCACCTGAAGTGTATAATTCAGTGGTGTTTAATATATTCAGAGTTGTGCAACCATAACCACAGTCAATTTTCAAACATTTTCATTACCCTAAAAAGAAATCCTCACTCTCCATTCCCTTCTGCCCCAGCCCTAGGCAACCATTAATCTACTTTGGCATTGCCTACTCTGGACATTTCATATAAATGGAATCACACAATATTCTGGGCTTTTATTACTGGCTCCTTTCACTTAGCATAATGTTTTCAGAGTTCATCAGTGCTGTAGCATGTATCAGTACTTCGTTCTTTTTTATTGCCAAATTCTCTGTTGTATGGATATACTACATCTTATTTATCCATTTATCAAACAATGGGTCCATCAAATGATGGGCATTTGAGTTGTTTCCACTTTTTGGCTCTTATGATAATGCTGCTGTGAACATTCATGTACAAGTTGTTATGTGGACACATGTTTTCGTGTCACCCAGAAAAGGAATTTCTGGGTCTTGTGGTAACTGCTTAACCTTTTAAGGAACCGCCAGACTGTTTTCCAAGCAGCACCCGGATCTTTTTTTTTTTAATTTTATTTTTATTTATTTATTATTTTTGGCTGCATTGGGGCTTTGTTGCTGCACGCGAGCTTTTTCTCTAGTTGTGGTGAGCGGGCTTCTCATTGCGGTGGCTTCTCTTGTTGCGGAGCACGGGCTCCAGGCGCATGGGCTTCAGTAGTTGTGGCACACAGGCTTAGTTGCTCTGTGGCATGTGGGATCTTCCTGGACCAGGGCTCGAACCCGTGTCCCCTCCATTGGCAGGCAGATTCCTAACCACTGTGCCACCAGGGAAGTCCTACCCGGATCATTTTTAAAGAACTTAACCCAAAGCCTGACATAGAGCAAGTGCCTCATACAAGACAGCTATTTCATTGTAAGAAATATGTTCTTGAAGGCCACTCCTAATTTAGTTGAATAAACTGGCAAGCCTTCTGTCTTTTTAAATGCTCTGGAACAATTTGTACAGACTAAGAATAATTGGCTCCTTGGGCATCTGAAGGACATTTCCAGTCAAACTGAGATTTCAAGTAACTTCTGCTTCCCTAGAAAGTGATACGTTTCTTTAAGGTTTTCCTAATTTGTTGGCATAAAATTATGTTAGCATAGTGGTTGAAGAGTCTGACTCTGGAGTCATTTGCTAGGTATGCAGGTTTGAGTGAGACTCCATGACCTTCAGTTTCCTTACATGTAAAACAGGTCATGAGGTCACGTATCTCAGAGATATTTTACGAGGAGCTGCAAATACATATAATGCTTGATGCTGTATCTTGCATACAGGAAGTGCTCAGTAAATATTAGTTTTTAATCTCATAGAGCCTGTGGGGTTGAAAATCCCTGTGCTAGGCTATTAAAATGTTCTAGAGGGGCTTCCCTGGTGGCGCAGTGGTTGAGAGTCTGCCTGCCGATGCAGGGGATGCGGGTTCGTGCCCCGTTCCGGGAAGATCCCACATGCTGCGGAGCGGCTGGGCCCGTGAACCATGGCTGCTGAGCCTGCGCGCCCGGAGCCTGTGCTCCGCAACGGGAGAGGCCACAACAGTGAGAGGCCCGCGTACCACCAAAAAAAAAAAAAAAAAAAAAAATGTTCTAGAGAGTCTTAGTACATAGGAATTCTTTGTAAGGTTTTTCCTACTTTTTTTTCCTATTCCTTTGCTAGTCGGTTTTGGTAATTTTTATTTTCCTTGACAGTGTTCATTTTTATTAAAATCTTCATATGCATTAGTCTAGAACTTTGACTAATATTAATCAAGTTAATATTAATGTGTTTGCTTTAACTTTTAATAGGTAATTTATTTGTGTGGCTCAAAATTCAAAACGGAGAAAAGGGTATACACTGAAAATTTGCTTCCCATATCCCTTCTCTCAGCCACCAGTTTCCCTCCCTGCAGATAACCAGCATCACTAATTTTGTGAATTATCTTTCCAAAGGTATTTCATGCATATTGAAGCAAATATGTATATATTGCATTTGCCTTTTAGTTTAACAAATGAAGCATACTGTGTTCAAGGTTCAGCACCTTGGCTTTCACTTAACAATGTATCTTGGAAATCATTCCATAAGATATTTCTCATTCTTTTTTATGGCTACTGAATATATATGTATTCTATGTATATGTATATATATGTATAATTTATAAAATATGTATCTTTTATCTCCAGCTCTTTTTCTGCTTTCTTATTCATGTTTTACTTTAATCTCAATGATTGTCTTTTTCCTGTTCTCTTTAGATTTATATTTGATGGGCCTTTGGCAAAACGAACCAGATAAGAGTGCATGTTCTCCTGGCCTGACGATCTGCATTGTGGAAGCCAGATCACCTCTCCATAACATTCTAATCACGTTCTGAGGTGTTGACATGTGAGTATGTGGGGAAATCATGCCACTTTTCAGGAGACTTGTGTGAGGTTTGAGTGCTGGCTGGTCACCCCTGCGGGGAATTCCTGTGGCATGCCAAAGGTTGTGGTTGTCAGGGATCTCCAGTCTTTAAATGGCCTACAGGGCTTTGCAAGGTCTGACTTCTTGCTCCATCCTTTGTCTTAAGCCAGTCTGTATTCTAGCTGCATGGTTCTCCATACTCCTCTCTGCCTCCTAACCTTTGTACGTACTGTTAATTAGGCGTGGAATGTCCTTCTTCAGCACCTGGTCCAGATCAGATTCTCTAATTATACATGCTTATAGCACAGTGTAGATCAGATTCTCTCATTATACATGCTTATAGCACAGTGCATCTTCATCACATTTACTGCTTGTCACTCATCTTATTTGTGTGGCTATTTTTAATCGTTTGGTGTCATCCATGAACCATATACCCCATGAAAGCAGCAACTGCGTCTCCTTTATCATTTTATCCCTAGTGTCTGGATGTATTTGATAATACCTGTTTATTCAATGGTTGAATAAATGAGTGTCTACCATTTTGCCAGTTCAGGATTAGAGCTTTCTGGTTGGCAAACCAATGTGAGAAAAAAGCATGTGAATACCTGGTGGCGCAGTGGTTGAGAGTCCGCCTGCCGACGCAGGGGACACGGGTTCATGCCCCAGTCTGGGAGGATCCCGCATGCGGCGGAGCGGCTAGGCCCGTGAGCCATGGCCGCTGAGCCTGCGCGTCCGGAGCCTGGGCTCCACAACGGGAGAGGCCACAACAGTGAGGGGCCCACGTACCGGAAATAAAAATAAAAAAGTATGTGAATAACCCTGTATTTTTTAAAAAAGTATTTTGATTAGCATGTGATAACTTGACTTCTGAGTGATTTTGCTTCCTGTGAGAGAAGGTGCCTAGTGTCCTCTTGGACAGGGACATGTGAGTAGAACTTTGTGTAGATGAGCCTTCCTGGCATACAGGAACTCTTGTAGTTCTGAACCTTAACCCCATCTGCCAGACTTGACATAGCATTTTTCTTTTCTAACATCAGACTTGTGACAGGGTTCTCCTTTGCCTATCTTTAATCTTATGTGTAATTAACTGTTTGTTTAATATTTGAATTTAGAAGCAGTTTTTGTGAAATAGTTGGTTGCTTTTAATGTGAATGTTTGGTTTTCTGTTATCTTGAAAGTCCTTGAGAGGGTTAACAAATAAAAGTAAGTTTACTCTTTAAAAAATTGGTTAGATTTGCATTACTGAGGAACTATACAAATTTGTATACTAAGATAATTACCTATCCAGCACTGAATGTGTACACGAGAGTACTAAATACTGAAGAACTGATTTTATTTTATTTTATTTTTTTTGCCGTACGCCGGCCTCTCACTGCTGTGGCCTCTCCCGTCGCGGAGCACAGGCTCCGGACGCGCAGGCTCAACGGCCATGGCTCACGGGCCCAGCCGCTCCGTGGCACATGGGATCTTCCCAGACCGGGGCACGAACCCGTGCCCCCTGCATCGGCAGGTGGACTCTCAAGCACTGCGCCACCAGGGAAGCCCTGAAGAACTGATTTTTAAATTTATTTTGTAAAGTAGTGTTTATCTTAACCTGACTATTCACGCAACAAACGAGCTCTGTGCGGAAAACTTCCAGAGTTAGAGCTCTAGCAGACCTCTCCCGAATACCCACTCAACATCTTCACTTGCTTGAGCATAAGCATTTCAAATATAACATATCCAAAAGAGAGCTCTAGGTTTTCTGCTCTTCCCCTGCCCAAACCTGAGACTCGAAGACTCACTAAATAACACTTCCATCTACCCAGTCATTCAAACCAGAAATGTAGGAATCATTTGCAATACTTTTTTCCTTTGCCACACATACACAAATTATCAGCAATTTTTGTCTCTTTTGTGTCTTGTATTTGTTCACCTCTCCTTGTCTCCACTGCCACCATGCTAGTTCAGAGCACTGTCATCCTGCCTGGACAGCTGCCTCCTAACTGGTCTTCCTGCTTCCTCTCTTTCCTATTTCTAGTCCTCTAGTTTTCCACACAGCAACGTGAATCATCTCTTAGTGGATTATGTCAGACCTTATTTAAAAGTCTTTAATGGCTCCTTATCACATTTAGGATTAAATTCAAGATCTTTATCTTGGCCTACAGTTCCTAAAGAACTGGTTTTTGCATACCTGTAAAACCTCATTTTATGCCCTTCTACCCCATTCTTGCTATCCTCCAGACATTCTGGTGTCTTTTCCATTTTTTTCCTTTATGGTCTTTGTATATTGCTATTTTATTTGTCTAGAATGTTCTTCCCCTTGCTCTTCCCAGGGCTGGCTCTTTCTCACAATTTAGTTTTAGCTCCTTGTCCTCAGAGAAGCCTTCCCTGACTGCCCTATCTAACCACCATATAAAACCCTCCCCCTCCCCACCTCATTTCAGCATCCTGGTTTTTTCTTCAAAGTCCACACCGCAATTTTTAAAGGTTTATTTTGTCAACTTAATGTATGTATCTTCCCAGCTAGACTGAAGCTCAAAGACATATATATCAAATAAATGAATTAGGGCAAGGGCCATTTCAATTTTATTTGCAATGAGCCAAGAACCTGGCCTAGCACTGGTCCTTATATGTAGTAGGTAGTCAAATATTTGTTGAAAGAATGCATGAATAAGCATTCATTGAGAGACTTACATGTATTAAGCTCTGTGCTAATCCATGGGATCATACCACCCAGATAGTAGCCCAATCTAGTATAGATTTATTGTAGACCAGAGGTTCTCAAACTTTTTTGTCTCAAGACCCATTTACACTCTTGAAAATGACTGAGGACTCCAAAGAACTTTTGTTTATGTAGATTATACCTATCAATATACATAGTTTTAGAAATTAAAACAGAATTTAAAATGTATGTTAATTAATTTAAAAATAGGTAGTCCATTACATGTTAATAGAAGCAACATTTTTTAAATTAAAAAAAGACATAATTCCCAAGACAAAAGATTACTGAGAAGAGTGGCATAGTTTTACATCTTTGCAAATCTCTTTAACATCTGGTTTAAATGAAAACAGCTAGATTCTCAACTGCTTCAGCATTCACTCTGTCATGATACCACATGTCATATAGCCCCAGTAAAACTCCATTGTACACTTGGGAAAGAAGTGAGAACTACTGCTATAGACAATTTAGAAGATAATATTTTTGATTGAGATGGTGCTGTGAGTTCTGCATTCACACTTCAAACCAACCTCTTTTAAATATAAACTTGTAATGATCTAGATATATATGACATCTGTATGGATCAAAAACTGAACAGAAAAACAAGGATTTGTGGGGTTAAAGACATGAACCTGCTGGACTTCTGATCTTTAAATAGGCAGAGGTAGTTAACAATTTGACTGCTGTGGATTAATGAGGTCCAGAAGTACCCTGTGCCTACTGAGGTCCCAGGCTCATTGTGTCAAACAGGGGCTGGGGTGATATTCTCCTGACATGAAATGAGACTGCAAAAAGCCAGTAATAGTTACTCAGGGCTCCAGCTTATATTATGAGCAGTGGCAGGAGATAAAAACATGGCCATGCAGAGTGGACCCAGTCTAAGCTTAAATTTTGCTCAGTGACTAATATTACCCCTTTATCACATGGCACAGAGCCCCCAGTTGATGATATAAGACTTGTCTCACGACTAAGTTTCTCAGAGGCAAAGCAGACACTACCAAAAAAAAGGCTAGATATGGAGGGAAGAGATGGGTGGGGTAGGGGGAGATATCCCATAGGAGAAACACTTAGAAATTAAAATTGCAAAGCACTCAGTTAAACATAGGAAAACTTAAAATAAATAAGACAACAAAGTCAGTCAGGATATGAATTCATTCCTGACAAAATGCCATTCTAACAGTTTTAGTTTGACTTTAAGATTCTTGAAAGATAAAGAACAGTATGAATAAAATGTTCATCCATTTGAGAAAGGTGGATATAAAAGAGTACTGATTAAAAATCTTAGACATGAAAACAAAATAGCCATTGTAAAACACATCAAGGGAAACAGTACATTGGATGCAGTTAGAAAGAGGAGTTACTCAGAAAACAACCCAGAAAAGAATATGAAAAATAGAGACGATAAATGGAGGATAGATTAAGAAGGGCCAATATACTCTAATAGTTTGAGAAAAATAGAATAGAGTTGGAATGACAGAATATATTGGCCAAGAATTCTCCAGAATGGAAGAAAGACCTTCATTGGTCACACAACTCCTGAGCAGGATAAACAAAAATAAATCCATACGTAACAAACACCTTTTGAAAAGCTACAGAGGGAAAAACCAGTGTTAGGAACATTTAGATTATAGCACACCTCATCAGCAATGTTAAATGTTGAAGACAATAGAATAATATCTTCAAAATAAGCAGAGAAGATAAGGGTCACTTCAGAATTCCATACCTAGGTAAACCGTCATTCAAAAAATATCTTTTAAAGCCATTGTTAGAAATACAAATAGACTGTCTGAAAGGCTTATTTAAGGATTTATTACAATGAGAAAAAAAAGAACCTAGAGGGAAGGAGTAAAATTCAAGAAACAAGAATAAATTATCAAAATATCAATAAATATAATTAATCATTGACTGTAAAAATTGTGCTTTTAGTTGTTTTAAAAATATATAGCCAAAATTCTAGACAATAACCAGGAAAGTGGGTATAGGAAAGTCAATGAATTGCTAAGATATGCCAGGATCCTTTATTATTTTATACTCTTAAAAAATATGTACTTGTATATAAATTAGGAATTTAAAGATAGACAATAAAACAACTGAAATATAATTCAAAGCTTTCAAATTAGCAAAGGGAAAAAAGAGAAGTAAAGAAAACTTGATCAACTCAGTAGAAGGCAAGAAAGGAGAAAATAAGCAAAGGAAAAGGCACATTTAACAAGCAACTATATCAGAAATTTAAAATGTGATCGATTAACTCCTCTATTAAAGGCAGACTTCTAGATTAATTTCTTTGATATCTGATTTAGAGGAAATCATGGACTTGTTCCTACCTAAAAACATGGCCTTGAAATATATAAAGCAAAAGCTAAAAGAATTACCAGGAGCAATGGGTGAAACCGTAGGCATAATGGGAGATTTTATTATAATTATTTAGAACTGATATATCAAGCAGACAGAAAATTAATAAGAATACTGAAAATGTAAACACAAAGAAAGCTTGCTCTTATGAACATAAATAGAAATTGGTACCTGATAGTTAGAGAATGCTTATTCTTTTCTAATACATCGAACAATTAAAAATTGATCACATCCTAAGATCACAAAGGAAATTTTAACAAATATCCAGTAATAACATATAGGCCATATCATTTGGCTATAATGCAGTTAAATTAGAAATCTATAATCAAAAGATTTTTAAAGAACTTGAAAACCTAAACACATTCCTTAATGTGACTAAGAGGAAATCTAATTGAAACAATGGAATATAGTACCAAACAACAATGAAATACATGGAATGCAGTTCAAGTGGTACTTGAAGGGAATGTTACAGCCTTAAATGTACCTGTTAAAAATTAAGAAAGGTTAAAGGTAAATGAATTAAATATGCAACTTAAGTTGCTAGGAAAAGAAACTCAAATAGATAGAAGGAAGGAAATAATAAAGAACAGAAATTAATTAAATGGAAAAGAAGAAAGAATATGGTCAAAAGACCAAAAGCACTTTAAAAGACATAAAATTGTCAAATCTTTAGTGAAACTGATGATAAAAATAAGAATAGATTAAATGATATTAGTAACAGAAAAGGGGACAAATTATTAATTACCAATGAGGACTAGATTAGAAATCAAAAGAATACTGTGAATAATTATGTGCTAATGAATTTAAGTGAGGTGGACAATTTTCTTGGAAAATATAAATCACTAAAATGGACTCAAGACAAAGCAGAAATATAAGTACAAAGCTAAGGAAACTAAGTCAAAAATATTCCATGCAAAAAGACATCAGATTTAGACAATTTTATAGTGTTATATTAAACTTTCAAAAATCAGAGAATCTCTATTTTTTATGAACTGTTGTAGAGAATATAAGCAGCAAGGTAATAATCCAAATAATTTTATAAGGCTAGTGTAACCTTGATACTGAAATGAAACAAGTATAATAAAGTAAAAACTTAGGTGCAAAAACAAAAGTAAAATATAACCCAGTAGAATCCTCCTGTATGTGTATATAAATCAGACCCTCATAATCATGATTAAGTAGGGATTAGGAACGCAACATGTTTCAACATCAGAAAATTTGCCTTAATTCTCCACATTAACAGATTATATAAAATAAAGTATAATCTTCCCAATAGATTATAAAGTCATTATATAAAAATTGAACTTATTCATGATAAAATTTTTAGAAAACTAGAATTAAAGGGAATTTCCTTAACCCCCAACAAAGACGCTCTACAAAAAAGCTTATTGTGAACATTTTTACTTGATACTGAAAGAAAAGTATCCCCTTTCAAGTCTAGAACAAGACTTATTCCGTATCACCCCAGAACACATTATGATAGAAATGAGATATAATTGTCAATAAAAATTAAAAATCGTCATTAATAAACAGTTTAACATTTTAAAAAATCCAGGAAAATCTGAGAGAAACTATTAGAACTAACAAGGAGAGGTCAGCAAATTCACTGAATTTAAAAAATCAACATATAAAAGGCAAGAGCAGATAATTCTTCTCAAAAACTCATAACCCAAGACAAATCATGAGAAAATATTAGACAAACTCAAATTGAGAGATTTCCTAAAAATCCTGACTAGTACTCCTCAAAACTGCTAAAGTTATGAAAAACAAGGAAATACCGAGGAGCTGTCACAGCCTGGAGTTGTCTAAGGAGACATAACAACTAAATGTAATGTGGCGTTCTAGATGGGATCCTGGGACAGAAGGAAGACATTTATGGAAAGTTTGTAGTTTAATTACTAGCTTTGTACTAATGGTAATTTCTTCATTTTGACAACGTACCAAAGTTAGGTAAGATGTTAACATCAGGGGAAACTGGGTAAGGAATGTTTACACTATCTTTGCACCTTTTCTGTAAGTAAGTTATTTTTAAAAAGCTATACTACTGTTGTAACCCCAAAATAACCAGTTAGGTAAGTAATAGGAAGAAAGACCTCCTAAAGCCAAATAAGATCTTAAAGGGAAAAAAATTACAATGTACTGTTGATGGCTGTAGATGACATGAATAAATGGGTAGCATAGACGATAGGCAAAGATGGGAGGTGTTGATAAAACGTTTTTAGTTCTCTTTAAATTTCTCTATGGATTTAGTAAAATGTCAGTCGAGGGCTAAGAATAACCAAAGACACTTTTGAAAAACAAGCTAGGGCAAGTGTCCTTCCAGATATCAAGATACTGTAAAGCTCCAATAATTAATATGATGTGTAAAATGCATACAGATAAACAGATGGGCCAGTGGGACAGACTAGAGAGTTTAGGAGCAGGTCCACTTGTACAGAAACATGACATATGTCAGGAGAAAAATTAGATCCATACCACAGAACATATATAAAACTAAACCTAAAAAAGTAAAACTTAAGGCTATTATAATATCTTTATGACTTCAATGTGGAGAGGGATTTCTTAAGGTAAAAAATGCAGAAATCTGAAGGAAAAGATTATTAAATTTTACAGCACAAATATTTAACATTCTTCCATGACAAAAGATATTGACACCTTTTAACCTTATATGGATTTTAGACTTATACTGAAGTGTGATTGGGGTAGGGAATAGGAGGTAATTCAAGCTGCAACACGATGTCTTATTCTCAGTTAAAGAAGATCACCCTGGATGCTGTCTAGAGAATATTGGAGGGAAGGGTTTGGAATGGAATCAGGTAGTCAAATGAGTGGGCTAATATCTAGGGGAAATCATGGTAATTAGGACTATCATGCAGAGGAAAAACATAGGAAAAATTTGGGATGTATCTTGGATGTAGAGTCAGCAGGACTTGCTGACGAATTGGATGTTGATGGTAAGGGAAAGGGGAATCGAGAACAATTGCGAGATTTTTGGCTACTGCAACTGGTGCTGTTTATAGAAATGGGGAAAAGGGAAATTACTATTTGTTTTCAATGTTTTGAGTTGCCCATTAGGCATCCTGGTAGAACAGTCAGCTGTTAAGCAGATAGTTGGATATATGAGACTGGGCCTCTGTGGAGAGTTCCGGGGCAGAGGGAGCTGTTGGCATGCAGGTGCTATTTAAACCATACGGCTAGGTGAAACTGCTACCTAGGGAGTAGACGTTGATGGAGAAGGCTAGTGACTGAGTTCTGAGCCTTGGGAGGTTGAACAAAGCAGAAGCCAGCTAAGAGGACATGGGAGGAAAACCAGGGCAGTATAGTGTCTCTGAAAATAAGATAGTTTTTGTTATCATTGTTTCTTTTAATGAGGATGTTGAATGTTACTGAAAGATCAAGTGAGATTAAGAACAAGTTTCCTAGCCACATGGAGAACTGCTGAAATTGCCAAGCAGTTTCAGGGGTGTGGAAAGGATGGAAGCCCGTGTGGCATGCTAGGGGGAGAGAATGTGCGGTAAGGCTGTTGAGTCGGTGACAGAAGGCCACTCTATCAAGAGGGCTTTTTTGGTGGGGGCAGGGAGAGAGTGCTGAGAAAAGGGGTAGTAGCTGGAGAAGCTCTGAGAGCATGTGATATTTGATGGGAATGAACGACCAGGGATCCAGAGAAAAAGCTGTGTTGCAGATAGAGGTCTTTGAGAAGGAAAGAGGGGATGGGGTCCCTAAATTGCATTAAAATCACCTCCTAAACCATAACCAGACTTGAGGATCCCCTGAGGAGCTCCAAAACAAACACCTCTCTGGGACCCTGGGCACCTGCAATGTTTGACAGCTCCCCCAGGGGATCCTAATGTGCGGCCAGATTTGAAAACCTCTGACCTAAGGGTAGTACCACATTCACTTCTAGTGGTGCCTCTAGAATTTCTATAGAAGCTCCCGGGGAATAATTTTCAAAGGTACAGAGCAAACACAATGTTTTCATTCAGATTTTATGTTTATGTGGCACTGCTGGGTGAGAAGAGACTGCTGAAGACTTGGGGAGTTTCAAACATCCCCCACCCCAAAAGCCAGTAGTTCTTAATGTACCCAGCAACCACTGATTTATAAATATTTATACTTATTAAGTATAAAATTTGAATCTGGGTATCATGTTCTTTGTGCTTAGGTAACCTGCTTTTTGTAATTAACTGTATCTTATGAATCTTTTCCTTTAAAATTAAAAAATTACATTTTAATTGGCCACATAAAATTGCAGTGTGTGGCTTTGCCAGAATACAATTTATTTCTTCCGCAGAGTACATTTTTCTAATAAAAAATGCTACGTGAATATGCCTGCATATAATCTTTCGTACCTCTTAGCTTAGTTCGTTTCCCTTAGCTCCTGGAGAGTGGAATAGTTGGATCAAAGGGTGCATCAGTGAGCTTTTTGTAATTCATTGATTCTACTACTGGGAAAGAAATGCATATTTCTGGCTAGGAGATTCAAACAGTATGGACTGGAGACGGGAAAGATCCCTCCTCCATATTCCTTCCCCTCATCCTTTTTCCCTAGAGGTAACCGGCTAACAGTTTCTTGTACACTTTCCCAGAGGTTTTACCTGTGTGTGTGTTCATCCTTAACAAACAAATGAAAACACTTACCGGGTCATGTCTACAAACTTCGGCCACTTGAGTGTTTGACTAACTCTATTGAGTCCTCGGCCGTCGTTCGTCCCGAGCGGCGCTACCTCGTCGTTTCCCGCCGCATACGGGTTTCCTCACGCGTCTGTGTGCCCTGCATGGCCGACGGTCCGGGTGGCCACGGGTGGGACTGACCCAGCCTGTCCCAGGCGGCGACGCGCGAGGCCGCCTCAGGAGAGCATCCGCTAAACCGTGCTGGTCCGGGCTCTCGGTTTTACGTTTCTTTGGGAGTCAGGTCGTGAGTTTTGTCCTGTAGGTCTGTCAGCCATTTGTATTTTCCTGTGAATTGCCAGTTTCTTCCCTTTTTGCCCAATTTTCTGGCTTAGTTTGGTCTTTACCGTATCGGTTTCCAAGAGGTCTTCGTTTATTAGGGAAGTTAGCCCCGTGTCTTTCATGTGTCCCAGGCGGAAAAGTCTCGTCTCCCACTTTCTCGTTTGTCTTTAACTTCAACATACATATTTTTGTCCGCCGGATTTTCATTTTCTTAGACAAATGTATGGGTTTTTTTTTTTCTTTTTCTTCAGAGGTTTTGCGTTTGGGAGTCGCTAGCGGGCCTTTCTCTGCGTCACCCCCCTTCTTTGTTTGGGGGTCGCACACTCACTCCCCCTCCCCCTTTTCCAGACCCTTCCTCAGGGCCCCTAGCATGGGCTTCGTTGACGTCAGCCTGCTGCCTTCGCGCCAAGCCGTCGCCACGGCAACTGCGGCCTGATTGGCAGGGCTTGGGGGCGTGGCGAGGGGGGCCCAGGGCGTGTAGCGCTGCTTCTGATTTGCCCGCGCCGGGGCCCCGCCTCTGCGGAGAGCCTGACAAGGAGTCGCGGGCCGGGGCTCGGTGCAGACGCCGGGAGCTGCGGGAGGACGAGGTCGGAGCGGAAGAGTGGACATGTCCACCATGGGCTGGTGGCGCTGCCGGGTGCCCGGGGCCGTGTGGGGGCAGTAGACTGTGCACGGGCTGCGCCGTGGCTGACCTTCGGCCAGGGGCGGGGCGGTGCCTTGAGGTGCGGTGTGGCGAGGTGAGTCCGGCCGCCTCGGCCCGCACATCCGCGTCTGGACGGTGCGCGGGGATGGGATGCCGCAGGTTCGAGACCCTGGTCAGCGGGCCGGGGCTGCCGCACTTGCCGCAGCGGCGCCATCTTGCGCTGCCGGCCGGAGTCTGGGGTGGGGGCTTCCATGCCACCTTTCCTGGGCATAGTGGAGGACAGGGATGGCTGGCCGTCCTGGGTAGGGGGCGGGAAGGCCGCGGGCTCCTGTCACCGCAGTCCGCTGGGGTGGGTGCCGGAGAAGTGGCGGGCCATACCTAACGAGCGCGGAAAGGCTCAGCGCGCCCCCCCCGCGCCCCGCCCTCCCGTTTCCTCAGCTTGGTCGGGGGGCTGCAGAGGACACCCCATCCCACGGGGTCCCAGATTGGCCAGGTCTGCTCCGGCCGCCCCTGCATCCTTGCCGGTCTTTGGGGGCGGGACTTGCTTGCCGCAGTGGCGGCGGGAGGAGCTAAGGGGCGGGGCCGAGGGCAGTCGTGCTGCGGGATGTTTTTCTCTGGGCGGTGACAGACTGCGGGCCCGCCCACCCTGGCGTCACTTTTGATGTGTCAGATAAGAGTGGCTGCGCAGGCGCTGTCCTGATTGGTTGGTGCGGGCTGGGGTGGGGCCAAGGGCTGTCTTGACTGCAGGTCTCAAAAGAGACCGACTGGTCAAGCCCCGCCTACCTCAGCGCCATCTTTGATGGGGGCGGCTGAGGCTCGCTGCGCATGCGCGGCCTGGTCTTGGCTGGGTGGCCGCAGGGGCGGGGCTGAGGGTAGCGGTGCCCTGTGTTCTTTGCTGTGATTGAAGGCTGCGGGGGTCCTGCTACCTCACACCTTCTTTGCTGGTCACGGGCCTGGCCGCCGACACTTGCCGCGGACGCTTGCCGCGACGTGCCACCCTGACTAGCGTAGGTTTTGAGGTCTGACTTGAGATTGGGCGACGGCTGGTGACTGGGGGGCTGTTTTATCGGCAGGGTCCATGTGGCCCAGAGTTTGCCGACACTGTTGTTGCTGGAGAGCTGTCTGTCCTGAGGGAGAGGGCTACGGGCTATCATTGTGCCCGCTGTTTCTCCTTGGTTGGTCTGGGGGTTGCAGAGCATCTCCCCTTCCCCTGTCGTTGCCTTCCTGAACTGCTTTCACCTTGGGATGTTTCTGGCTAGATCTCTTGGCTTGGGGGGGAGGGCTGGGGCGGGGGGTGCCACCCAGACGTGTTTCGCAGGTGCCCTGTCGACTGGGCTGAGGGGATGGGGCCACGGGCCGTCTTTGGGGACTGACAGTGCTGCAGAACCCCGCCCACTCTGATCCAGTGCTTGTTGGCCGACAGGTGGCGCCGAGGCTTATTGCGCAGGCACTGTTATGAATGAGGGCGGAGCTGCAGGGGGCGGGCCAGGGGAGGGGCTGCAGAGCCCTGCCCACTCTAGCACTGTTTGTTGGCCGTCAGGTGGCGCCAAGGCTTACTGCGCAGGCGCCATCTTGAACTACTGTGGGGCTGCAGGGGGCGGGCCGAGGGAGGGCTGCAGAGCCTTGTCCACTCTAGTGCTGTTTGTTGACTGACAGGTGGCGAGCAAGGCTTACTGTGGAGGCGCTGTCTTGAATGACAGCGGTGCTGTCTGCTGGGGTGGGCCCAAGGGAGGGGCTTTTATGCTTTGTATGACTAACAGGGGACTGCAGACCATTTCCCATCTAGCGCTGTGTACCTTGGCCTAGGGGTGGTAGCTGAAGCTTACTGTGCAGGCGCCATCTTGAATGACGGTGGTACTGCAGGGGCAGCCCGAGGGAGGGGCTGCAGACCCTTGCCCACCTAGTGCTCTGCCGGCCGACAGGTGCCAGCCGAGGCCTACTGCGCAGGCGCCATCTTGACTGACACTGGGCCGGCTACAGGGGGCGGGTCCGAGGACGGGGCTGTGGAGCCCTGCGGCCCTTGCTTTCTGCGCATGCGCCATATTGAGAGCCAGTAGGACTGCGGGGCGGGCTGTGTATGGCGTCCTGGGAGATGGAACTCACCCCGACGTCTTCGCTGCGCAGGCTCCAGGTGGACCACTGCTTGCCGCTGCGGCACATCTTGGCGGCCGCGCGACGGCGTCGTGTTCCCTGGAGGGCGTGCAGAGCCTTGTCCCTGGGACTGTGGGACGGGTTTCAACTGCGCATGGCCGGGGGTCACATAGGAAAGTGGGAATTTTAATAGATTTGGGGAAGGGGTGGATCTAAGTGAGAAGGCGAAGGAGAGCGTGGCAGGCTCTGAGGGCAGTGGGAGGTGACATGAAGGAAAAGGCCTCAATCTCGTAGACAGCCTGGAGAATGCGGAGCGCGGTTATGAGGGAGGCGTGGCATGAGAAATGATGGGATGGAGGAGGGGCTGGCAGGTGGGGCGGGGCTGGGAGGGGCGGGGCGAGAGGGAGCAGCCCTGGATTCCTTGTTTGTGGGCGGGACCTAGTTATATATCTGCCCATGACTGACAGCGTTAACATAAACCAGAGCCATAGTCCTGAAGGTGCATCCCCCTCGGGGCCTCTGATTGATTGAACGCATGCTCTGAGGCACAGTGGGGCTTGAAACATGTGTCGTCCACGGGGATCATGTTGACAGCCTCAACTATTGTGTAAGGTTAAGTAATGATACCATTATCTACTGGTAATGTTGATGATAATAGCATTAAGATTGTAATATAAGCGAGTCTTTCATGCTACTTAGGTGTACAGCACAGTAAAATTTCTGGCATTGCATCACTGGCTATCGCATGGCAGAACTGGAGTTTTACTCACCTTTCTAAGGGGTGCCTATATCATTATTCCACAAGGTTTCCATGAAAAATGTCTGTAGATTACTGTTTTCCAAAAAGACGTTAGTTGATCTGTAATTGCCATGAGTTCTGAGGTTGAGTTCTCTGAGCCTCTGCTTTTTTGTGTGTGAAATAAGTAGAAAATTATGTTGTGGTGGGAATTAACAGAGATGCTAAAAGTAAGGTGCTAATAAGCACTGTATGAGGCACTTAATTAGCAGTAAATAATACTACCTTCTTAGCTATTTTTTCCCTCCAATTTGTACCTGCAGTGTGTGTCCCTTGCCTTTAGAAGGATGGCCAGTGCAGCATAGCTAATAAGTGGGAGATTGGGGTCTTAAATAGGATTTCTCAATCCCAAGTCTTTACTGTTTTGCTCTGCTTATTAGAGAAGTTTCTAAGACACTCAGAGATTGGCTTGCACACGATTGACATACCCTCACTGGAAAAAAGCTATGATTATAGCCAGGGTACAACATACACCCCAGGGAGCAATGCCGATGGCCCTTCCACCCTGGGAGGAAAAGCTGTTCTTCTTGGTATCATTTTACCTCTACCACTGTAGGAGGCAAAGATGCAGCTGTGTGGGGTCATTTCCAGCCTGGAAATTCAGTAATTGGGAAGTAAGTTCGGTGGCTCACATTTTCTTTTCCTTCCCCAGCTCTACCCTTCTCCGAGACGACTTGCAAGAGGAAGAGGGACTAGGTCCAAACGCTAGGTGGCGGTGTCCAGGTGAGCTGAATTCCCTCCTCGCAGTGCCACACCCATCCTTGGACTGAGCACATCCTTCCTCAACCTGACACTTTCCTACTGTACACGTGTTCCATATGGCCACACGAGCACCCTGTGTGCTCTCTGAGAATGCACAGGCTCTTCTGGTGGGTCACGTGTTCACCAGATTCTCCTTGGTCTTCGCAACATTCAGCTACTCCTTCAGGCCTGCCCTTTCTTTCTTATTGGGTGAATAAAGAAACATGAGAAATTCATTGATTCATCTATCAAACATGGCCCCAAGTGGAAAAGGAAGTGTTTTCCTGGAGCTCATAGTCTTTTGGGTAATGAAAGACATTGAAAAAATAATTGTGTGATTCACGCCTTTGAAAGAGAAGGTTCACTTCAGGCATTAACTTAATCTGGGAGAGGCCATGTAGGGTCTCCCTGAGAAAGTGAGGGACATTAAGGCTGAGCCCTGAAGCGTGGTGGATGGTAGTGTGTCGTGAGAAGAGCAGTCTTAAGGGAGCTGGGAGTCCAGGATCTAGTCTAGACTAGAAGCCTAGAACAAAGGAAAGAAAAGAATGGTGTTTGAGATGAGAAAAAGGTAAAGTGGAGCTGCACTGTGAAAGGCTTTGCAATCCGTGGTAGGTAATTGGGCTTGATCTGAAGCACCATGAGAAGCCATGGCAGCACCATGATAATCAGATTTGTGTTTTAAAAACATCATGTGGTTGCAGGGTTCAGAAGGGGAGGGTAGAAACAGTGGGTCCAGGAAGACCTCTTCGGATCTGGGTGAGAGATGGTGGCTTGGGTTAGGGTCACAGAAGAGGGATAAGTGAATTGGATGGATCTGAGAGAGGTACTGAAGAACCGGGGACTCAGTAGGTCTTGTACTCTTTGTTCATGGTTTGCTCACTGATTCAGACCATACTCAGTGAATCATATCATGGGGGGAAGTGAGCAAAACAGCCAAATATTGCTCATTCTGTCAGCAAGCATTGATACTGTGCCTGATCTGGGACGTGATCATGCTGGACTTCGGGTCTCCGGAAGTGAGTGACATAATCCCTGGTCTCAGTGTCTATTGAATGAGAACTCCAGTTAAGTGGAGAGTAAGAAAACATGCTTACCAAGATTGGTGGCCATGCTGATGGCATGTTACCACCCAGGGAAAGACTAACATGCTGTCCCAGTGAGCCACCGGGGGTGGGTTGGTTTTTTCTGGCCTTGGTGAATGCTTCAGACAGCAGTCCAGTGTCTGGCACTCAAGCCTTTGGAGACTCAGAGGCCCTACTTCACCTGAGGACTCATCTTACATCAGTAGATCCACGTTAACGAAGCTAAGCCATAATGAATTATTGGTTTATGTCGGAAAATAGTGTGACCAAATACGACGTTCCTGTTTTCTCAGTTTTGGTAATCGATTCATGGTGGGAGAGCACTACCACAGGAACCTAGATATTCAAAAGTACGCATGATCAGCACATTCTCTCCCTGTAGGCAGACCTACATGGGAAAGGAAGCCATAGTGAGAGCTCGCTTGGTGAGTATGGAATCAGAATGAGAGGATGTGGAAAAGCTTTGGTTGCGCTGGCCTGTAAGGTCACCTGGGGATACCATCTGGTTGCAGTGAAGCTCTTGCTAGGGTCACCAGGACACCAGAAGCCCCTTGTCTGCAGCCCCCGCTCTCCCCAGTCTCCATTCACATTAGGTCTGACCAGAGTAGCGTGCTCTCTCCTATAGATGGTTAAATGAACCATGCTTTGTGGTCTGCCTTTTCATGCCCTCACCCCTTTAAAAAAAAAAAAAATCTGATCAGCCAGTTACTGATGTAAAAATTGGTCAGATATGTCCTACTGGCACAGAAGAGGTTTTATCTCTTTAAAGTAACTCTTTTTCTTGAATCATTTGGGGGCCGACCATAAAACTAAACTCTTAGTTACTGTTTCCTCTTTTTTGAAATTTTTGGGGAAATTCCTCCAGAATGGACAACGATAAGGAACTTTTGCTGCAGAGTGGTAAGTGCTCAGTTTATATGATGGAGGTAAGCCCAGGGCGACGTGGTGATTATCTGCGAGGAGCCACCTGAGAGTCCAGAGGGTGGAGTCGTGGCTGGTACGGTAGGGGCAGTGGTTGTTTACTCCATGCTCACATTCCCCTGTGAAATTGTTACCCAAACAGCCTCTATTGTCCACATGTACCTGTTCATGGTTGACTGGACCACACTGGATGCATCAGCCTAGAGCAGTGGTTCTCAAAGTACAGCTCCTGGTGTGCTTCCTGGATGGCTGTTTCCTGGGGAGCCACAGACCTCCTAAATACCCACCCCGGAAAGGCTGGTGCATTTCTCCCAGTCACCCCAGGCTTGAGAACCACACCCTAGAAGGCATCGAGCTGTAGTGTGCACTCATAATGTCGGAGTGGGGGTGAGCAGAGGCACGGGCTAGCCCAGCTGCTAGTGTTGGGAACCTGAGCTGGGAGGTGAGGCGGGCCCAGGCTGGGACAGCACTTCCCTCCACGTGGTGCTGAAGGAGAGAATGTCGGTTTGCAGAAAGAGGCAGGAGAAAGGAGCAAACAAGAGCAGAGAAGAGACCGCACACCCTGCTGTCCCTGAGAAACGAAGAAAGTAACGTCCTCGGTTCGTGACTTTAAAGCTCTCAATTCCAGCCCCCTTTAATGAGGTAGGTAGAACGAGAGAGGGGCTGAATCTAGGTGCACCGTGATGAGCACCAAACTAAGTAAGTAGAAACGGGCTTGGAGAAGAGACCATGAGCTTTTCTCACTCGTGGTGGGATGTGGGGAACCTGAGGTCACACAGGGGGCCACAGAATTTCTTTACCTCTCCTCGCGCATCCGGCCACATTTCCAGCCACCACTAGTTGAGTTCCTTCCAGTTCAGTTGAACACTTGACCCACTGATCCTTTGATTGAGGCCAAAGACCCCCCCACTTGTGGCAGGGGTGCCTGATGACTTCCATCTTTGTTTCAGATGAATTAATTGTGAGACTGTGCTTTTGTTTTCTATGCATTTTTGTGAAATAGAAGTAAAGGGCTGTAAAATACTCAGAGAATGGCATAAACACCTCCACATGGACCACAGTGGCAACACTTGTCCATCAGGCAGGACCACTGCCCTGTGGTTGGGGTCCAGCTCTTGCCCGAAACTAACTCTGCATACAGTGCTTATGACACACACATTTCATGCTTAGATGTCCTGTGTATTTAAGAACAGGTCTTTGGAGGTTGAAGAACAGCTGGAACCCCGTAAGCCCCTCTGCCTGGTGTGGAGGGTAAGACCTTTTTCTGACCAGCTGTCCTTGTTTGTCTCCTCTCCTTCCCTCTCCTTGGAGTTAGTGGCTTCCCTTGGCCCCTACGACCAGTGTCAGGCTGGGTCTGTGTGTGTCCCCATCTTCGCCCCCATCCTCTGAATGTGGTCAGACCTTTGGCTTTTAAAATCCTGCCCTTGGGTACTACTTGACTCACGCTGGGACTCCTGCTGCAGAGAGAGTGCGGAGGGAGATGTGGGAGCTTCAGTAACTAGGGTGTGTGAGAGCCCATCTCCAGGCCCGGAAACAAAGCTGATGGGTTTGCCACGTGGCCAGAATTGAGTGTGAACAGTGAGACCGAGAGGACAGCTGGCAGTGAGGTCAGGGTCTAGGTGTGGCGCCCCAGCAGTGGTGTTCTGGCCCAAAGGGTGTGTGGGGAGTGGAGGACTCCACGGGAGCACTGTGGGTGGTCGGAGAGAGGGGGAGCCACGCAGGGGAGGGGGGGTGCTGATGCGCAGTGACTGGCGCAGAGGAGAGGACAGACAGACAGCAGCTGAACTTCCAAATTTATATTCAGGTATTTTTTTCTGATGGTGAACTTAAAATAACATTCTAAGTTGAAATGCAAAATGAAGTATCTTTTATTAATCATTTATTTTTTCGATTTTCCCCACTTTACGCATGGTCTTCATACAAGTTTTTATGGAAGTTTTCTTCCAGTTTGGTTTTGTATGTACTTCCATACGTTTAAGCACCTATGTAGTTTTTTGTTTTTTGGGGTTTTTTTACATAAATGAGATCATGCCCAATTCACTAACACTTCAAACTCAGGCTACCAGAGTGAAGTATGTGGGGTGTTAGGCAGTAATATTTGGTTGTGGGGGAGTGCGTGGTGTGCCACCTGGTGAGCTCGTATCACGTGCCCATCACGTTTACAGTCTCCATTATATGCATGTTTCTGTGTGTGTGAACGTAATATTGTGCAGCTGTTTAACAACATCTACAATAACTTCTGTATAAATACATCTCCATCTGCAGCTTTGATTTCTAAAACTTCACTTTATTCCATTGTGTGGACATCCTCATTGTTTTCTGTGTACATATAAATGAGTATATTTGTGGTAAGAATGCCACATATGCTGTATAATTTTATGCCCTTGTATTTTCATTTAATGCTTTAGACATTTTTTACATTGGTCATTTCCATCAAGTGTAGATAAACTGGTATATCCATAGAATGGAAGACTATGTGGCCTTTAGAAAAAATGATATAAATCTATATGTACTGGTTGGAAAGATGTCTATCAAAAATTACTGGGTTTAAAAATACACACAGAACTCCTGGTATGATCTCATTTTGGTAAAAATAAGATGTTATATGTACAGACTTTAAAAGGTTTAGTATAGGAACAAATGTGATCACTGGATGTGGCTTGCAGTTTCTACGTTGGATAATCTGTAATGTTTGAATGTTGTGCTGTCTTCTATGTTTGTAATCAGAAAATAAAGCTACAAAGTTTCTTGGCAACATGACTTAATGTTACATGACATTTTCTTAAAGATTCTATCTGTTTTCATTTCTTCTTGCATGATGAAATTTTGGAGGAATGCTGTCTTTTGAAGGCAATGATTTATTTTTCTGAAAACAAAGTATGTTTGTCATTGGCCTTAGTGGCCTTTGCCTTCTAGAGATGAAATACCGAATTTCTTGGAGGAGAGGCCAGACACCGGCACTGATGTTATTGGTCTTTCCTAATGTCAGACAGAGGCCTGCTCCAACCTTCTTAGAAATCCATACTCGAATAGCTGGTCAGAAATGGAAGTGTTGGCTGATTTTTCTTGCCACTTTCCTTAAAAAGACCCTTTATCATTTACTCCTAAGGAAGTTCCTAGTTCGTATTTAAACAGTTAATGCTTTTCTTGATTTAAAAGTCTTTCTTTACTATAAACTAAATTCCCACATGTGTATATACTTTCACACGAGTCAGATTCTGGAGTGTATTTTGTTCCATCAGTGTATTTATCATTGCACCCCCATCCTTGTGTTGGAAAGAATACTTCGTGTTCTTATATGTTTGGGTCACTTTACAGACAATCCCCCACCCTTGCTGCACACATACCTTCTTGTTCAGAATTGTCTTGATATTTCTGTACATTTAGTCTTCTGGAGAAACTGGATTCTCAGTTTGTCAAAACTCCCACATTTTATTGGATTTTAACTTATATTCAAGGGAGGATTGACAACAATTTTCATGGTCCTGTGCAAAAACATGTCTTCATTTATTTAGGACCTGCTCTGTGTCCTTCTGTACATTAAAAAAATTTTATTTGGAGTTGCAAATACTTCACTGAATTTATTAATGAGAATTGGTTTATTTGTTTTGCTATTCCTGGAATTTTTTTTCTTGCTGTATTAACTGCCAAGGTTTTTGAATTCAAAATAATGCTTTTTCCACATTTATACCTTTCACTTCTTTTTTATCAGTTGCATTAGCTAGGACTTCCAAAATAGTGCTGAATGGTGGGTATGGTGGAGGGCTTCCCTACCTTTAGTGTTTAATGCTTGCTTGCACTTGAGATAAGTCTTTATTGTGTTTAGATGGTCTCCTAGTCTTACTCTTTGCTAGGGACATACAAGGAAAGGTTGAAGTTTGCAGATGCTTTGTAATGTGCAACAATGCTCATGGAATCCCCTTCCCCCTCTAATCCCTTATATAACAGCCTACCCTAATGGGATATCATCCTTGTATTCCTGGAATAACCTTTCATGGTCAAGGGCTACTATTTAGACTTTTCTAGATTGGATTTAAATGTTTTTGCATCTAAGTAGAAAAAAACCCAAACACAGTTTGTTGAACACCCTCTACGTGCCAGTCCTGTGAAGGTAACAATACAGTGATGAGAAAGGCGATGTAGTCCTTGCCTCAGGGACTTTGAGGGCTGACATAAGTACAGGTGCTCCCTTTCTCTGTTGGGCTGTGCGTCCCCCAGCACATCTTGATTCTGTGATGGCCTTTCTGGGCCGTCCTTGGACAGGCATCCCCCTCGGCCTCAACACTGCCTTTGGTCATGCCAGGCAAACCCGTGGATGACTCTTCCCTGATGCTTTCTTCCTCTCAGCCACACCCGACATGTATCTTCTGTCCTCTTCAGTGGTAGGCATGGCTGTTGCCATGGAGGCAGGAGCTGGACTGGGGAAGTGGGGGCGAAGTGGGAAGAGCAGTTATGCTTTCGATTGGCCAGAGTCGCTGTCACAGGAGGAGTTCACCTGGGTCTTCCAAAGGGTGAGGTGAGTATGGGGTCCTGGCAGGTGCTAACTCAGCAATGGCCTCATTCCTGGGTGCCCTTTGGGCTGCCAGCGGAGGACAGGGTGAGTCGGGGCTGAAGGCTGGGTCACTCGGCTCCTCCTGAGGGGCCACCTGCAGTCAGGTAAGCCTGTAGGAGAACATTGACCCGTGCTTCCTTTCCCTGCTTTGCCTCTGGTTGCTGTGCAGGGATCTGCCCTGTGTTAGGGCCGCCATTGCATAATAGCATGTTCCCGGATGTGCTCCTTGGGTGACGTTATGTCACCTGCCATCACTCCTGCAACATATTTGAGAGTAGATGTACATACAAGGACTTAGTGGTGGTGGGCAGCTGACTTTGTAGCTTTTTTCTTTTTTAACTTATATTTTTATCTACTTGACTGTCTTTGTCCTTAAGTGGAGACTTGCTGTTTCAAAAGGAATAGGCATTTTTAATGTTTTTTAGATATATGCCAAAATGATATCCAGAAATAGCATTCACACTTGTACCAGCCAGCTTCCCACCAACACTGATTTTTATTTTGAAATAGTTGCCCATTTGGTAAGCGTAAAACGTGTTCACCGTAATATTTTACATTTCTTTGATTTCTGATACAGATGTTGGCTCCTGTCACTGATTTTAGGAGCTGTGTATTAATGTCCTTTATTTTCATGAGGAGCCACTTACTTTTTTCTCACTGCTTTCTAAGACCTATTAACTGTCATCTATGCTGCAAAATATTTTTCCCCCTCCTTTTCTGGTTTGCTTTTATTCTGATTAGTTTTTATAGCGTGGAAAATGTGTACCGTTTTTATTTTCACGTCTGCTGCGTAGCCGTCAGTGGTCTCTGCCATTGAATCTGCTCGAGCATTCTCCTGCCTGTCCCTGTTCTTCACTGTTGTAAACAGTGCTTCTGTGAACACCCTTGTGAACTGTGTCTGTGCTCATGGGCACATAGATCTGTCAGTTCGAGTTCAGAAGTGGAATCGCCAGGATAGCGAATGGCATTGCATTTATGTACTAATAGTTGCTAGAGTTGTGAGTGCTGTTTCAGCTTGGAGCTGCAGTTTCCCTAAGTACTTCTTGGGTCTGAGGAGTTTCAAAGTTGATTTTTGGGGGTTTTCTAAATTGCCTATCATATCATCTGCAAACGGCCAGTTTAGGGTGTGACCTTGGACTCAGACCAGGGTGGGGGTGGGGTGGGGTGGTGGACAGGGAGGGGAGGAGACCCCTCAGCATTAAGGTGGTAGTGCTGCCAGCACCCACTCAGTGGGCAGCATGGTCTCGAAAGACCTCCACTAGTGCTTTTGTTTATCATTTTGTTTTAACTGTGAATTTATTTTTTTGACTAGTTAATACATGTCATGATAAAATAAAAACAAAAGGGGAATATACAATGAAAAAGTTAAGTCGCCCTTCCTCCCCTGGCCCCCAGTTCCCTTCCCCAGGGGCAGTCACTATTAATCACTATTTTTTTTTTTTTTTTTTGCGGTACGTCGGCCTCTCACTGTTGTGGCCTCTCCCGTTACGGAGCACAGGCTCCGGACGCGCAGGCTCAGCGGCCATGGCCCACGGGCCCAGCCGCTCCGCGGCATGTGGGATCTTCCCGGACCAGGGCACGAACCCGTGTCCCCTGCATCGGCAGGCGAACTCTCAACCACTGCGCCACCAGGGAAGCCCATTAATCACTATTAACAGTCTCTTCTGTGTCCTTCCAGAAACCGTCTAAGTAAATGACATCTGTTTTTATAATTCCTTAGAATGCTGTGCACATTGGTGTGTCCCATTTTGCACTTAACTACCTTAGAGGTCGTCTCATATCCATTTATTTACAATTGCCTCGTTATTTTAAAAGGTTTCATAATCATAAACATAACCATATTTTGCCCATTGTCATAACAGTACTTCAATGAATATATTTTTGCACGTATGTCATTACATAGCTCTGGGATAAATTCATAGTAGAGTTAATAGGACAGGATATTACATTTTTTAATTTTGATAAGTAACCAATTTGCCCTTTATAAAATTTGCAGGATATGTGTATCCAGTTTTTTCTTCACACAACATATATGTTATCTATCTTTATGATTATTCTGTTCCCAAGGCCCTTTCTTACTCTCAAATGAATTTCCTCTGCCATTGTGGGAAGGAGTAGGTAAGGTCCAACTGTTTTTCAGGTTTTTCTATTAAAAATCTTTCCTTTTTCAACGCCCTTGCAGACCAAGGGCTGTTTCGTCGGCCTGGTCAGAAAATCTTGAGCACATTTAACAGGGATCACATTTGTTGACTCTAGTCCTGAATTTGAATTGAGAAAAGGAATAGGTGAATTTTCAGCATACAAGTTGGCATCTACCTTGTGACAGGATATTTATGGGTGTTCACATGGTCATATTATCAATGAGCAGGAAGTCCTCCGTCTCTTTTCTGTGCTCTGGAAGGGTTTTTATAACATGGTAAATACTTCTCTCATGGAAATTTTATGGGAAGTTGCTCCTTCGGTCATTTCATCTTTTTAAATTTCTTCCCTGGATTTTCCTCTGCTTCCTGAGTCAGGTTTACCAAATATTTATATTTTCTTAGCAAAATTGTTGCTTCCTTATCAAACTTTTTAAGCCTTACAGTTCTTAAGTATAATTTTTACCTACTGGTGCTTTATGCTTCAAACACATGCCTAGTGGGAAGAAAAATTAATGCGATTAGAGAAGTATGTATACAAAGTCAAAGTTGTCCCTGTTTCCCAATTTCATTGTCAGGTTAGAAGATCCCGTCCCTGCTCCAGGATTATAAAAATTAATCTTTTATTTATTTTGATCTTAGTTTTAGCATTTTCATATATGTTGTGACCTCTTTCCCCAAGTGAATGATTGGCTAGATCTCCTGTTACCATTATTATTTATTGAAGTAATCTATATGCATTCCTTACTATTTTTTAATGCCACTTTCATAGAATTCTACATACTCAATTGTGTACATACAGTAAACTTATATTACAATTCTTAAATGAATCAGTCTTCTTGTCTCTTTTGGTCCTTTTTTAGGTGGTTGGTTTATTGCTTTGGCTTTGATGGTATAAACAAGAACATCATTTGTTACTTTTTTGTCGTCTTTCTGCCTTTAGGCATCATACTAGAAAAGAACTTTCTTAACCCTGAGATTATATTAAGATACTTCTTTTTTGTGTGTGGTTTGTTGGCCTTTTGATGTATGAACTTTCAAAATATTGATCCAAGTGAAATTCTTCCAGGTCAACTTTAGAACCATTGTGAAGTTCCCCAACATTTATATTCTTTGAAATTCCACTAGGTAGTATAGGGGGTATTTAGAGCTTTCATATGCTAGATCCGTATATCTTCCATGATTATCCTGTGTCTCTCTGGTTATTGCCTTTTCTATTGCCATATAATGTATAAGTTTGTTCCTATGGGTGCTGTCTTCTTCTGTTAAATCTTTTGTATTTTTACAATGGAGTTCTTCCCATTTTTTCAAATTGGTTATTGTCAGTCCATATTTAGGGAGTCTGTTATAAATGGGTTTCTTACTAAATTATTATTACTATTATAAGGTCTGTTTCCACTGATTTGCAATATCTGAGTGGACGGTCTTACATAAGAGAGTGATAATTTTATATCTTTCTTTGTTCATGCCCCAGATTTTCTTGTAATTGGCTGAAACTCTGTAGAATGATGTTCATTAGCCATAGTGTTAAGACTGTTATGTCTGGTTTTATAAGTGAGTTTGGTCTGCAGTTTGCTAGTGCTCTCTTTGTCTTAGATGTTTTAATTATTCTGGTTTCATAAAGAAAATTTGAAAGCTTTCTGCTTCTTGTCTCTGGTTGGTCTATATGACATGGGAATGGGCCTTTTCTTGAATATGGTATATAAGGCCTCACTCCCAATGCTCTCTTGGTCCACAGCCATTTGGAGAGTGAATTCTCTGACACTCTTTACATTTCTTCCATGTTTACTTGTCCATGTATTTCTTTAAAATGTCTGCAGGTCCCTGGCATTTTGACTCTGTTCCTGTGGATAAGAACACTTGTTCTGAAGTTCCAGAAAGGATCCTATTCCCAAACAGGTGATTTACATACCCAAGGGTGTCCTGTGGCCTCTGAGAGGTGGGGCTGCTGTCATCTAGGGGACTGGAGTTCTCTCTGGAATTGGATGCCACAGAGCAGGCTTGGGCTCCCTGCCCGCCCCTCTGTCCCGCACAGGCCTGCTGGCTTTTGAGGGCCCTGCTCTTGTCACGGCAGTCCCTCTTAGCCAGTTGTTGGGTAAACTCGACTGTGTTCTCTTGTCCCAGCTGTCTCATCAGCTCTCCAGAGCCTGGACGCTTGTCCTTTCTTTCCCCTGCCCAGCAGGGTGTTGTCTAGTGTCCTGTTTGTCATCGAGGAGGGCAGGGCAGGCAGGGCGGGAGTGGCAGGGTCTCCAGGGTCTCCGAATGGAGGTACATCTGTGTAGTTGGTGCTGAAGCTCCAGAGGATGATGCAGAGAGAGTGGGAGGGCAGTTTACACGGGGCGGAGCGGAACCCACCACTGTCTGGAGAGAGTCCCCTGCATTCATGCCCAAATGATGAAGGCTACTTTGAGACTGAATAATTGAAACATCTTTTGTTTTCTCTTTAGACATTAAAAAAAAATTCTTTTTAACTTACTGGTTTTTCCTTTTAAAACAAAAAGAATTTTTGCTGCATGTGGTTTTGTTCTTCTCTGGAAGTAAAGCCAGAAGTACAAAACTGTCAGGTAAGTTAATTCACCCAAACCTAGATTTCTTTCCTGTATTGCCTACTTTCTTGCTCCAGTTGTGGCTGACCACTAATAACAAGGCTGCATAATAGAAACCACATGCAACTAAAATGGTTTAGGTGAAGGGAAACGTATAGCCTTAGTTGGTTACGTTAGAACAAAAGGAAAAGGGAAAACCAGCTTTTATACTTGGTCTAAAAAGTTTTCTTAAGAAGGGAGGGAGCAGATACTAAAGGACAAGTAAGGAAATAAATGATACAGAGGATTATCAAAGTAGAAAGCTGGTTCTGTGGAGGCAAGCTAGATATTTGAAAAGATTGATAAAAGCAGGAGGATGTACAGGGGTGTGAAGAAGTCCTATGGTCGCTTGATCACTTTCTCACCATTGATATGAATAATAGGTGTTTATCACCTGTGTAGGGTTTCTGTGGGTTCACTGGTGCTTCCTTTAACCTTCCCCCTCTGTGCTAGGCAGCGCTGTAAGAGAGCTCCACATATACCGCACAGTGCTTCCCATGCCTGTTTGTCGGGAATACCAGGAAGGGGCTGGTAGAAAAGTGGGCAGGTGAGGGTAAGTGAAATGCCAGGGTGTTCTTTTGGAAACAGTGCTGCAGAGCTTAACCCAGAAACTGCACTGTGCTTCTGCAGGCCTGTAGTAAGAATGCATGCCTGTGTCTAAAACCAATTTTAAAATGGGTTTGCGTACATTATCTTCAACATGCTCTATCAGTGTTGATACCTGACTCTTCCAGTGATGGAAAAGTTCGTCTCTCATCCCTTTACCAGAGTTTACAGTGGGGGCATAGGCACGTGAGCTCAAATATTTAAGACTAAATGCAGCAAGTGCTTGGAACACTAGTAGAGGAAGTGAGTCTCGGGAAGGGTCCCAGAGGACGTGGTGTTAGCACGAGCCCAAGGCTGGGCTGTGGGGCAGACGCTCCTCAGAAGGGTGGGCACTGCTGACGCAGGGGTCCTGAGCTTTCCTGCAAACTCAGATGCTGTCCAGCCACTCTGGCCAATAGAACTTGCTCCCACGAGGGCGATGTTCCGTGTTGTGCAGTAGGGTAGCCACTGGCGCTTGGAATGTAGCTGGTGTGACAGAGGAGCTGAACTTTTAATTTCGTTGAATTTTAACTTAACAGCAGCGCGGGTTCAGGGAAATTATTAAGAGCACTTGCAATCGCATTACCCAGAGCTGAGCACTTGTAACATTTTTCTGTGGTCTTCTACCTTTCACGTGTTGTATGCTGTTTTAACAACCATGTTAGGGGAAGAAATGCTCAGAAATGGCAGAATTGAGCCCCTCACGACCCCCTTTCCGTTTTTGCTAAGAAAAAATACCGACATCCCATTTTAGTAATGGCCAGCACCTTGGGCATCCCCATGTGCTGTGTGCTGGGTGGTTAGGCCTTTTAGGTGTATTGGCTTATTTAAGCCTCACAGTTCTAGAAGGGGTGTAGGTCTGTTGTTCCCATTTTGTAGATAAGGGGACAGACGGCAGGACGTGGGCTGTGTGGCCCAGGGTCACAGAACCAGTTAGTAGCAGAGCTCACTCCTCACACGGGTGTGTGTGGTGCTTTAACGCCTGCCTGTGCATGTGTCTGTGTGTTGGGGTTTGATGCCTCTCTTCTGCCCTTGGCCTGTTCACAAAGCACTGTTGGTGCCCTTGTCGGGCAGCCCCACACTGCTGCCTGGTCCTCGACTTCTGGGACATGTGTATGTCTCCTTACGATCCGCAGGTCCCTGAGTACTGACTGTCCCAGGCTGCCGCGTCTTTCCTGTTGACTCATGTTGGGTTCCTCCAGTGAAAATTTTCCTTAGAGAGATGCTGCCTCCAAAGTACTTGTCTGCCACCAAACCCAAGAGGTCTTGGGCCCCAAATCTGTGTGAGCTAGACAGTGACTTGTCTCAGGAGCCGGATGCCGCCATAGGAGAAGCCGCCACTGACTCTGAATTCTTTCATCAGAGGTTTCGGAACTTCCTCTACGTGGAATTTGTCGGGCCTCGGAAGACCCTGCTCAAACTCCGAAACCTCTGCCTCGATTGGTTGCAGCCGGAGACTCGCACCAAGGAGGAGATTATCGAGCTCTTGGTCCTCGAGCAGTACCTGACCATCCTTCCAGAAAAGATCAAGCCTTGGGTGCGTGCAAAAAAGCCAGAGAACTGCGAGAAGCTCGTTACTCTGCTGGAAAATTACAAGGAGATGTACGAACCGGAAGGTGAGCGGGAGAGGAAGGCGGAGCTCCCTGGGGTGCCCCGCGCAGTGCCCCTGATGTTCTAGGCCGATCGTCCTCTTCGCGGGGAGTGGGGGACTGCCCTGCCATAGGACGTAGGTGGCCTCCCGGCCTTTCTGCCCACAGCGTGCCAGTTGCACCTCCCTCCCCAGCTGTGACAGCCCAATGAGAGCCGGTGCCCCGTGCCCCCGCGGAGCAGAATCCCTCCTGGTTAGGATGCGAGAGGGAAGGAGACCGTGGGCCTCTGACTGGAAGGGAGCCTGCACACACCGCGCCCTGGCCCAGGCTCTGGAACCGGGGCGGGGGCAGGGGGCACCCCAGCAGGTTGTACCTGGCGCTGCCATCGGGAGGGTCACAGCCTCGTTCCTGCCCAGCAGGGGCGGAAGGGCGGGGCGAGAGGGTCTGACCACTGCAGCAAGGGGTGGGGGCCAGCCGGGGGGGCTACTTAGAGGGGACCGGCGAGCACGGACGAGACCTTAAGTCGTGTGTGGTGCCCTCTCAGACGACACCAGCAGTGACGCCCACAGCGAAGGCAGCATGAGCCGGAAGGCAGCAGAGGCCCCGCCGCCACACTCCGCCTGCTGCAGTGAGTAGCCCAGTCGCCGCGCCATCCAGGCCGCGCAGGACTTCCCTGGGGCAGGGCTGCTGCTCAGAGGTCTGAGGGGGAAGGAAATCAGTGAGGATGGAAGGAGTCGTTCTTATGTCGAAGCAGACACATGTGTGGCGTGAAATACAACTGTTTCTCTTAATGATGAGAGAAAATGTTTAAAGCTATGTGAATTTTGCAATAGGCCGTTTCAGGTTGTGTCCACAGCCTCCCAGGAGGGGCAGAGTTCATCACCCCTTTGCCTCCAAAGCTGTTTTATTTGTTAAAGGTTCTTCGGTGAACTTTTTGAAGGAGCGTTGCTTTTGGGGCAGGTGGGTGTTTCATTTCTTTGGGGTAAAGTTACGTGCACATTAAGACTGACTGGGGTAAGCGAGGCGGTGGAGGGTCTGAAGTCCATTTTCCCGAACGTGGACCTGACCACGTGGGAGTTGGGAGACCAGGAGAACCTGAAGGGGGAACCAGCTCCTCAGCTCAGTGTTAGCCCTGACTGAGACCAGGCCCGCCTAGGCAAGGCCCCCAGAAACTGGTCCGGGGCCCGGGTGTCGGGTTGCACTTGGGACCCCTGTTCAGGATCCGTCTCCTAGCATCCCTTCCAGAGGGGTATGTGCACGTGAAGTGAGCGCACTCGTGTCAGGACACGTGGTCAGCTCCTGAAATGTCTGCTTCCTCAGGTGACCGGGACTGGGACCGGGACTGGGACCGAGACTGGGACCGAGACTGGGAGCGAGCCCGCGAGCGGGAGCACCGGAAGGGCAGAGGCAGGGACCTGGAGTCCCGGGCCCGCTGGCCGTACGCCCGGAGCCCCAGGAGCAGTAGGTCCTCCTCCGACTGCTCCCCAGTGCGCGTGCCAGGTTGACTGTGCCTTGTTCCCTCATGACGCCTGTTGTCTTCCAGGGTTTCATCAGCGGGATCTTTCCCTTCCTCTGATGGAGAAAGTGGCTTTTGCAAAGGAAAGAGAGCACAAACATCGGGACTCTGTGATGGATTACGAGACAAGATCACAGGTATGCTTAGGTCTCCACTCATTCTAGGAAGGCTGTCTTCATTTCATGGCAGAGATGCCTTTCTTTCCCGAGAGGCTGAGTTATCTGCCCGCTAGAATCCTACCTGGATTGGGGAGAGCCCCAGCGACTCCCCAGGAGCCTGTCCTGTCCCCAGGGGTGACTGGTGGCTGGGGAACTGCTGCCTGTTTTCTGGTTCATCTACGGGATCAGAGGAGCACTTTTCCGCTCAGCGTTTGTGTCATGTGGTGCGTCGTCCGCAACGGCTGTTCCTCCTGGGCCAGGGAAGCCCATCGATCCTGCAGGTGTTTCTGGTCCTCAGTAGGGAGCCAGGAAAGTTGCACATCCACAGAGCAGACTTGGGGGAGAGCAGAAGGCCCCGGGGCCTGGAAGAGCTGGGTCTGGAGCCTGGCTCTGCCACCTGCTAGCTGTGCAGCCTCAGACCATTAACGAAGCCGAGCCTCGGTTTCCTCACCTGTGAAGTGGGCGGGCTGTTGTGAGGAATGGGTGAGAGTCACACGTAGATGGAACTGGCGCAGTGCGATGCCTGGCACGAGGGAGGCGCTGTGGGCATCACTGGCTGTGGGTACAGGGAAGACGGGCCTTGAGAGAGAGGGTCACGTGTGACACGGCAGCGTGGAGGAGGGTGCGGGGCCTGCGGCCCTGGGTGCATGGTGGTGACCAGGCGGGACCCGTCCTGGGAGCCTCCTGTCTTGTAACAGGAGGGTGTTCAGCAAGCATGCGGGGAGTCTCTGTAGAGAGAGATGCTGTGCCTAACGCTGGCTGTCCAGCTCGCTCTTAAGGAAGAGACAGGGTAGCGGACTGTCACAGGGACAGGAGCAGCTGGCCAGGTGCCCCCTGGGGCGGGGGATCCCAGGAGAGCCCAGCACAAGCCCCGAAGCGGCACCAGATGAAAGCCAGAGTGGGTGGAATGCAAGGGCAGAGGTGCAGTCTGTCCCCAGTGCCCCGAGATGCGGTAACGGTACTCCCTGTGGCGGGGTTTGAAAGGTGGGGTCAGGTGACAGAGGGCTCTGAATTCTACCCCCAAAACTCTTGTCATTTGTCCTGTGTCCTGGAGGCAAGCCAGAACGCGCAGGTGTGTGAGAAGGAGGGGGATGGCATCCCGTTACTGAAAGCAGAGCTTCTGCGGCAGCAGTACCGATGGGGGAGGGGATGTGGAAGGGGGGGAGGGGATGTGGAGGGTGGGCTGGGTCAGAGGTGACCCCGGTGCTCCAGATGTGTGTTATGACCTTGTCCCAGGGAGAGGCCTCTATGTGTGGGACACACTTAGTTTGTCACTAATTTTGGTTTCTTATTTGGAGAAACCAAATTGACCAAATTTTAGGAATCCAGATAAAAACATTAAATCGTAGAAACTCTGAAGAAGAAACCTCTTTAGTGTGCATTTGCCCCCACGAAGTGATGGATGTCAGGGGTTTCCAGTTAACTGCTCTGTGAGCCTGGGACCAAGCGTTCACTCATCTTCAGGGAAAACAGGAACTGCGGGTGTCCTTATTTGGGGGTGTTAAAGTACTCTTATGAAATGAAGGTGATAGCAGATTGGCAGTGGGATTGTGTCTTATTTTGCTTTTCAAATGCCCGTCCTCGCTACTGGAAAGCGTTGGTCCCCTGTGTGTGGTCCAGAGGTCTGGGAGCCACTGGTTCCTCCTACCTTGGTGTCATAGAAATAACAAACAAAGTTCTCATCTTCCTTCAGCATGCATTGTTCGTGTGTGTAGGTCATGTGAGGATGCAGCAGTGTGGGTGGTGTTCTCCGGACAGCATCTGTAACAGGGAACGTGGCGGTGGCTTGTGCCACCTTAGATCCGTGGTTGATCACAGGTACAAAGAGAACAGCTGCTTAGGGCTACCCACTTGAATAGGTCAACTTAATTTAAGTCAAAGCAGCATTTTTATTTCCTAGCAACAACGTAGTCCAAAATTTAACATACATTACATTTATGTTACTCAGATTAGGCAAGCGGAGAGAAATATATGAAAAATGCCCCTTCCCTTTTGCCATCGCCCTTTGGCGTCTGTTAGCACCAGGGCTGGTGCCCTTCTGGCACCCTCAGCCCCCCGGGGTCTTGACCTCATCTGCTCTCTGGCAGCCCGCAAGTTAGGAGTTCTGGTTCCCTCCCTCTCCCACCACAAATACATCTGTGCTCCCAGCAGGCTTCTCTCACTTTGCAGTAATCCAGGGCTGAGGCCTTAGGATGGAGGCACTATCGGCCCCGAGCCCAGCGGGGTGCCCGCTCTGGGGAGCCGCCCTCTGACAGGAGGAGACAGGCTCCCACCAGACAGGGTGGCCGGTGGTGGTCCCAGCCGATTTTGCAGTGAGTGCTTCCTGATCTTTTGTAGTGTGTTGTCCTAAAAATCCTAAGGCCTGGCCTGGTAAGAGTTCGTTTTTGAAGTTCTGCTTAGTGGTGGTGGTGGCCTTTTGCTTTTGAATCACTGCACATTGGCAGTTGTCTTACAAATGAGGCTTTCCTCATAGACCCCAGTGCCTGTGCCTGTTTATTTTTTTCAGTAGGCGATGCACCTGATTGTGTCTTTTTTTTTGTGTGTGTGTGTGCATTTGTGCATGGCTGTAATATCTGTGCCACTTTCCAGAACTGTAGCAAATTTAATATCAAAATATCTTTACCTAATAGTTCAGTAGTGACAACAATTTACCTTTCGCTTACACGATTTTTCTCCATGCTTAAACAACAAATCACATCGCAGGACATCCACTCCCACAGTGCTACAGGGCAGGCCGATGCCCTTCTCTCCATTTCACAGATGAAGGACCTGAGGTTTGGAAAGACGTCTGCTCCCAGGGTTGCTTGGTCGTAAACGGTGCATAAGCTCCTTTGACCCTGGAGTCTTCTCTGGCCCCACAGCCTGTGGGCTTCCCACGGCTCCACCTCGCGCCTTGAGTCTGTCTCCAGGCTCCCTGGGACCACGACTCCCCGAAACTAGTGACGTTCTAGTGCAGCAGTGAGAAGAGGTCCTGTGAGGTCCTGTGCAGGAGGCTGTCCCGCGTGATGTGGGGACTCCTAAGATGCTTTGCAAGGGAATGTGTGTCAAAGCGGAAAAGGCAGCTGGGAGAGGAAGGTGCTCTGTGCTTAAGGTCACCCCCGGGTTCTTCAGAACTTGTCCATACCCAGCAGGGCCCACAGTGTACGGCGGAGGCGGACACAGGACACAGCGGGCCTGGGGATGGAAGCCGGTCGCTCTGCTGACCAGGTGTCTGGAAACGCTGTGTGCAGTTGACACTGGGCCTGTTGAAGCTTCCCACCCCTGTCCGGGCCAGAGTCCCACCACCACTCACCACCCCACCCACGGCCTCTGCGGTCTTTGCTCACCGTCCCAGCCCACCCTGAGCTGTCCCCCCGCTAAAGCCGCTTAGCGCTGACTCTCTGCCCCCACCTTGTTGTTTACTGTTCTCTGGTTGTTTCTCTCCAAACAAATGGTAAGCTGCACGAGGGCAAGGCATATGTGTCCTACGTCTTTGGGGGCTTCCTCAGAGTGTAGCACCAAGGTAGGTGCCGAGGAGGTCCCTGGCAGAACCTGACTCGGATCGTTCGGAACCCCAAGCGGTGTGAGCACTTGCTGCACACCGTGTGCGCGTGTGTGTGGCTCCCATGCCGCCAGCGTTGTCCTGTCCTTGTCGCCCACGGGAGTGGACTCCACTGAGGAGAGGTGTGCATTTGCTGTTGCAGGATGCGGTGTCGTACCAGGATGTGGTGGCCCTCACCGAGGACCGGAAGCCCCAGAACCCGGTTCAGGACAACATGGAGAACTACCGGAAGCTGCTCTCGCTGGGTGAGCGCTGCTCTCCCGGCCTGGCCCCTCAGGCTGCTGCACGGAGTCAGGGTCCGCAGTGTGTGTGGACTCGAGGGGTCAGAGGCCCTCAAGCGGCTCCCAGCCCAGCAGAGGCATAAACGATGAGGCTGTGTTTTACGAATCCTCTGGCTTTGGGGGAAGAGTGTGTAGTGTGGGGTCAGGGAGCCCAGGAGACAACTCTTGCCCCCAAGAGTGCTGACCCTGGAAATTTAAATACTCATTTCGGATGGGGTTCCAAGTTCCAGTTTGGATTCCCCTGGAAGACATCTGGCTCAGGTCCTAGTAGGCGGTTGGCTCTGCAGGAGTGTTGTGTGGGCAGTGGAGCCTTGAGGAGCTCCCGTGTTTGGAGACCAGGTGGGGAAAACAGGCACGAGTAGGAGGAGAGCCAGGAAGCCCAGTGAAAGGATGTCAGGACTGAGGAGGTGGTTACGAGAAGGGGAAGACTGAAAAGAACGCAGTAAATTTAGAAGGCACTCGGAGGTCTCTGTACAAACTTCTAGGTGGAGTCAGGAGAATTAACTAAAATTCAGACCAGCAGAGGCTAAGGAATGAATAATAAGGAAATGAGACTGCAGACAGAAGACATGGTAGGGCTTGGATATGGGCCCCTTCACACTTCGTGGCTGAGAGAAAGACAGACATCATTTATGGTGATGAGCCTTGGTCCCCAACTCGAGTGTGAGATGTTGTGTTCTTCCTGTGGACAGGGGTTCAGCTTGCCGAGGACGACGGCCACTCGCACATGACCCAGGGCCATTCGTCACGGTCAAAGAGAAGTGCCTACCCGAGCACCAGTCGAGGTGAGCGCGCAAGGCCCCGTGGAGTGGCGCTTGCACCAGTGAGATGGGAGCCGTCCGCACACACTGACACATGATGATACACAACTGATGCACAAAGACACGAGCATTGTACAGTTTATCTTCACACCACCATCACGGAGGTCCCAGTGTTACTTTGCACAAGTACGGGGACGAGGGAGCATTTACATCTGGGATTTCTTTTCAGGTCTGAAAACTATGCCTGAAACCAAAAAGTCAGCCCATCGGCGGGGGATCTGTGAAGATGAATCTTCCCACGGGGTGATAATGGAAAAGTTCATCAAGGACGTTTCGCGCAACTCCAAGTCGGGAAGGGCAAGGGAACCTAGCGATCGGCTGCAGAGGTTCCCCAGGAGGCCAGACAGTGACTGGAAGGAAGTTCCATTCAACAAGAGGGAGTCGGTGATTCAGGAGAGGGGCCATGAAGGGAATGCCTTTGGGGGAGGAGGCTTTAATTTGAACTCAAACCTTGTTTCCAGAAAGAGAGTTCTTGAGAGAAAAAGGCGCTATCATTTTGACACAGATGGGAAGGGCTCGATGCACGGTCGGAGAGGTGGTGCAAGGAAGCGGCCCTTTGAGCGCAGCGAGGTGAGGAAGGCCGCTAGTGGGAGCAGCCTTAGCGCGCCGCCCGTCCCCCAGTTGCAGCCCTTTGACTTTGGGGCGACGCCCTATGTGTGTGATGAGTGCGGGAGGTCCTTCAGCGTGATTTCGGGGTTTGTGGAGCATCAGATCACGCACACCAGGGAGAATCTGTATGAGTACGGCGAGTCCTTTCTTCATAGTGTGGCCGTCAGTGAGGTTCAGAAAAGGCAGGCCGGAGGGAAACGCTTTGAATGTAAGGAGTGTGGGGAACCCTTCAATAAGAGCGCCGCCCTGGCCGAGCATCGGAAAATTCACGCTAGAGATTGCCTTGCGGGGTGTAAGGACGAGGAGTACGAGGAGCCCTTCATGCCCAGCCCAACCTTCAGGGAGCTCCAGAAGATATACGGGAAGGACAAATTCTATGAATGCAGGGTGTGCAAGGAAACCTTCCTTCATAGTTCTGCCCTGATCGAGCACCAGAAAACCCATGGCCGAGATGACAAAGGTAATGAGCGTGGGGAAGCCTTCAAACCCAGCCCCGCGCTTAACGAGCTTCAGAAGATGTATGGGAAAGAGAAAATGTACGAGTGCAAGGTGTGCGGGGAGACCTTTCATCACAGCGCATCCCTGAAAGAGCACCACAAGATCCACACCCGAGGAAACCCATTTGAAAACAAGGGCAAAGTGTGTGAGGAAACCTTCATTCCTGGTCAGTCCCTTAAAAGACGCCAGAAAACCTACCCAACGGAGAAGGCCTACGACTTCCAAGATGGTGGGGATGCCTTTAGGCAAAACTCAGACCTCATCGAGCATCAGAAAATTCATTCTCGGAAGAACCTCTTTGAAGGCCGGGGGTACGAGAAGTCTGTCATTCACAGTGTGTCCTTCCCCGAATCTCAGAAGAGTCACACTATAACAAGGCCACCTGAGGATGAGGAAGACGAGAAGGCATTCACTGTCAGCTCCAATCCTGATGACAGCCGGGAAGCCCTGTCCTACGAGAGGAACCCCTATGAGAGGTCTTTCATTCACAGCTCAGCCTTCCCTGGGGCTCATAAAAGTCACAGCAAACCGAGAGTGATAGCAGAGGCGACCGTTCAGAGCTCGGGTGCCACCGAACACTGGAAAGTCCACGCTGGGGAGAGTACCTCTGAAAGAAAGGGGTATGAGAGGTCCGTCATCCACAGCCTAGCTGCTTTCAGGCCTCCCCGTGGTCGCGGTGGAAATGAGCTCCTTGGATGTGACGAGCAGCAGGAGTCCTCCGCTTACCTCTCAGACCCTTGTGGCCAGCCGCAGAAGACCCTTGCCCTAGAGAGCCCCTATGCAGGGGGTAAGAACAACATCTTCAAGGGCTCTTTTGTGCACGGTGCATCCCACACCGTAACTCAGGACAGTCTCGCTGGGGAGGGCCCCAGTGGATGGAAGAAGGATGGTGAACCATCTGTTCCCAAGTCAGATGTGCGCGAGCATCAGAAGGCTCGTGCTAAGAAGAAGAACATCGAGCGTAGGATTTATGAGACCTCTGTAATCCACTCCCTGCGTTTTGGTGAACCTCAAACGTTTCACCCGAGAGAGAAGTTTTACGACTGTCCGGAGTGTGGAGAGTCCTTTGTTCATAGCTCCGACCTCACTGAGCATCAGAAGATCCACGATAGAAAGAAGCCCTCTGGAAGTGAAAACTACATACGATCTGTCATTCGCAGCATAGCCTCCACGGATCCTCAGACCAGTTATGCGGGCCAGTCAGCACAGATGAGTTACGCTGAAGAGCCAGCTCAGACCAGTTACGCTGAACCACCAGCTCAGACCAGTTACGCTGAACCACCAGCTCAGACCAGGTACGCTGAACCACCAGCTCAGACCAGGTACGCTGAACCACCAGCTCAGACCAGTTACCCTGAACCACCAGCTCAGACCAGTTACGCTGAACCACCAGCTCAGACCAGTTACGCTGAACCACCAGCTCAGACCAGTTACGCTGAACCACCAGCTCAGACCAGTTACGCTGAACCACCAGCTCAGACCAGTCGCGCTGAACCACCAGCTCAGACCAGGTACGCTGAACCACCAGCTCAGACCAGTCACGCTGAACCACCAGCTCAGACCAGTTACGCTGAACCCCCAGCTCAGACCAGTTACGCTGAACCACCAGCTCAGACCAATTACGCTGAACAGCCAGTCCGCAATGAATGTAAGGAGTGTGGGGAGTGTTTTGCCACTGTTGAAGACCTTGGCATACATCAGAAAATCTATGCCCGAGAGAAATTCCATGGTGGGGAGCTGTTTGGAGACTCTGTGATTCAGGGCCTTGATGGACCTCGGCAGGAAGAGCCTCGGCAGGAAGGGCCAGACGAGCCAGACGAGCCTGAAGACACCATCTATGGGTGTAAGGACTGTGGGCTGGGCTTCGTGGATCGCACAGACCTCAAGGACCATCAGAAGGTGCACGGCAGGGAGTACCTCACCGACAGCCGCGAGCACGCGCATTCTGTGACGCACACCCCTTCTGTCAGCGAGTATCAGAAATATTACATTGGAGAGCAGCTTTACGAGTGCCCGGCATGTGGGGAATCCTTCGTTCATAGCTCATTCCTTTTCGAGCATCAGAAGATCCATGAGCAAGACCAGTTTTACGGCCACAGGAGGTATGATGAACCCTTTATGCAGCCCTTGGTCATTAGCCCGCAGCGGCCTCGGGCCCCACAGAAGAGTCCTCCTGCTGGGACGTCCCTGCAATGCCAAGTGTGCGGACAAGACTTCATCCACGGCTCTGTCCTTAACGAACACATGAGAGTCCACGCTGGAGACAGCCTGCTGGAGCAGGGCCAGGGGAGCACAGATGCGGTCAGCCCAGGCTCGGCCCCCACAGACCTTCAGAGAGACCAGGCCAAGGACAAGCACTATGAGTGCACGACCTGTGGAGAATCCTTCCCCAGCCAGGCCGACCTCCGGGAGCACATGAGGATTCACGAGAAGGACAAGCCCTACGACTATGGGGCCACCTTCGTCCATACCTCCTTCCTCACCGAGCCCCCCAAGAGAGATTCACCCTTCTATGAGTGCAAGGACTGTGGCAAGTCCTTCATCCACAACACAGTCCTCACGAAGCATCAGAAGCTGCACCTCGAGGAAGAGGAAGCAGCAGCAGCCGCCCAGGAAGTTGAAGCCAACGTCCTCGTTCCACGGGAAGTTCTGCGGATCCAGGGATCAAATGTGGAGGCCGCAGAGCCGGAGGTGGAGGCCGCAGAGCCGGAGGTGGAGGCTGCCGAGCCCAACGTGGAGGCCGCCGAGCCCAACGGGGAGGCCGAGGGGCCGGAGGGGGAGGCCGCCGAGCCCAACGGGGAGGCCGAACAGCCCAACGGGGAGGCCGAACAGCCCAACGGGGATGCTGATGAACCAGACGGGGCAGGGATCGAAGACCCAGAGGAAAGAGCCGAAGAGCCAGAGGGAGATGCGGATGAGCCGGACGGTGCAGGGATCGAGGACCCAGAAGAGGAAGGTGACGACCAGGAGATCCAAGTGGAAGAGCCCTACTACGACTGCAGGGAGTGTGGCGAGACCTTCACCTCCAACTCGGCCTATGGTGAGCACCTGAAAACCCATGCCAGGGTGATAATATTCGAGCCTGGAAGCGTCTACGGGGAAAGCTCCCACTACACCGAGCACGCCAGCACCAGCAGCAATGACAGCGGCAGGGCTGATGACAAGTACTTCAAGTGTGACGTCTGTGGGCAGGTGTTCACTGACCGCCTGTCCCTGGCCAGGCACCAGAACACCCACACCGGCTGAGGACTTGGGTGTCAAGGTTGGAAAACCTTCACTAGGACTGGACCCTTACTAAACTACAGATAATTGGAACCAACCCACGATGATGTCGGAAGGAGGCTTCCCTTGGCGTATACACACCTGACTTTGAACATCAGACAACTCAGCCTGGAAAGACACTGAAGGTGGAGACTCCTTCGGACTTAGCTCTTCCCCATCAAACATCGGCGTATGCATGTGGGAAAGCCATAGCACACGTCTTACCTTCCACCCGAGTAACTGCATTGATGGAAAGCTGGAGGGGTTTTCAAGGCTACAGAAATGGCCCACATCTGTAAATGACACTCCTGGAACCTATATATAATGAATGTTTCCTGAGATGTATATAGAATAGCAAATCATAGCAAACAGTACTCATATTGGGACTTAATATGGTATCCAGTTGCAGTTCACTTGCAGAGGTACCTTCCTTACCTGGTACTCTTTGATTTTTTTTTCTTTTTTTTTTTTTTTTTTGGAGGAGGAAGAGAGCAACAAATTAGAATATATTTGTAAGCATCTTAGATCCTTAGAAAGATTTATTGTGCGTTATTTGAATCCTATCCATATTTTTTTGAGTAATTGACTGTGTTGTTCCTTACTCTTGAATATTCCCGTAAAGGTGTAGGCATGAAAGATAAAATGTCTTTTCCGCTTTGCTGTTTGAAAGGGGAAGTACTTGGAGCTTCCTTTTCAGCCATTTCGTCTACACTAACACTTTGGAACCTAATGCTGTGTAAGCCTTTACGATACGTGGATTGGCCTTTTGTAACCCCAAATTGATTGGTTGCCACCTTGTACTTTGCAGTGGTTCTCATGCAAAAAATAGTTCCAGGTTTTGTTATTTGTTTTTAAACCAACTTGATGTCTGTAGGATAGTGAATTCACAAAAGCTGAAGCTTCTCCCTGTGCATCTTGCGTCTTTGCCTTTCAAGAGTGGTTGCAGCCATCCCTAGATCGCGCGCGTGCCTGATGAGGTTGAGAACCGTGGGGGCTCTCGTGTAAGTTAGGACGGGGCTGCTGCCTCATCACTCCCTTTGCGCGCTCCCTGCCTTAAGCGACAAGTAGCAACGGGGCTTCGTCCGTGTGTGCCGCTACAACTCAGTTTTTGCACCCTGGGCGCCCAGGGGCGAGTATCCTTAGAGCTTTCTAGCGTGAAACTTAATTCTCGTCTTTACCTGTCTGACCCTAAACCCCGTGTCTAACTTGCATTTAAAAAAAAAAGCTTTCTTTACAGTCAACTCGAGCTTAACGTGGACTCAGGTTCCCTAGCAGCCTTAATTTGTTTCGTTGCCATCTGTCCCTTCCTCTTAAAGAGTGCCCCCCTAAATAAGCAGTTGTCACCTATCCTTTAGAGCGTCACGTCTGTCTAGTCGCCTCGGTTGCCCGTGTGATCACAAGTCGACCTCACAGCTCGAGGTTTCCTGTGTCCTGTTCTGTGGACCACCTGTGCTCCCTTTGCTTCCCCGCCCCTTGCGTAATGACTATTAAGAACTCTTTTTGGCTTTGAGTTGGCTGGAAAAAAAAAAAAATTAAAATTAAAAAAAAATTTTAAAGAGGATCTGGTAGATTAAGGGAGCAGAAGATAAGAGCTAGATTATTTGGGCGAGCAAAGTTAAAGTACCTGCTGGGGAAATGTGTTTAAATCTCCCTCTCCTAGGTCTGCACGGTTAGGGCTCGGGGAGAGCATATCGCAGCTGGAAGGAATGCCAAAGTCGAAGGAGGTTGGTAGGGTGAGAGCAGGAAGCAGAAAAGAGTAAGCCAAAGAAGGGGGAGTCCTGATAACGTCTCCAGACCTCGGAGGGTGAGGAAGCAGTTGGAAGCAACATCAGGAGCGGGGATGGGAAGGCCAGGATGGGAAGAATGAATGAGCAGGGTATCCTGGGCCTCTGAGAAGAAGGCGCCGTTTTGATGGCATGGTGTAGGCGAGGGCCAGCTGCATGTGAAGACCCGAGGTTGGACACCTGAGAGAGCTGAGGGACAGTGAGGCACGGCCTCAGAGGAGGACCCTGAGGTGGGGGCCAGCGTCAGTGTCGGTGGGGTGAACGTGTGTTCACCACTGTTGGCAGTATTAACTGGTAGAACCCTTCAGAAAGCCACTTGCCAAATGTCAGGGTGTCCGTTCCAGCCTTTGCTTAGTGAAACATTAGGAACAACTTAATGCCAAAAATAGGAGGACAATTAAGGGAACTTGTCGGTGGACTCCTAATGCAGCTGTTTAAAAATGATAATCATGGAGAGTTATGTAGCAACATGGAAATATATTTACGGAATACTAAGTGGAAAAAACAGGACACAGAATTATATTTATACTACAGTTATAACTGTTTAAAAATGTATGCTTATAGTCAAAAGCTGTCGTGGTGGTGGTGTTGTAGGCTTATAGTCGAGCATTATTTTCTTAAATTCCTTGAATGTTCTTCTTCGTAGTGTTACTAAAAAGTTTATAATCACGTTTCCATTGTGAACATAATTTGAACTCATTATCAGGCACTTGGAAAATACAGAAAAGTGGAGGGAAAAAAATCCATATACCCCCCCATCCAAAGACAGATATACCCCTCACTGTATTGTTCATCCTCGTTGCTGTGTACAGGTTTACGATGATAACTGTGTCAAATGTGTACTCAGAATAACTGTTACCTTTGTGGAGTTATGGTTAAACACTTCCATCTTAATTATTCAGATGTTCCTTACAGTAGTGTCCTGATAACAAAGCTTATTATGTTTGTTTCCATTACAAGCATAATACGTACCCGGAGGAATAATTGGAAAACACAAAGTAAATTAGAAAAGTCGCCCATATCCCCAACACCCAACAACTACTGTTCACATCTTGATCTGTTTTCTCCATCTCATGTCAGTGCACAAGCTTGTGATTATGACAGTGTTGAGTACATGTGCATAAAGTCTAAAATGACAAAAATATGGAAAATAATTAAAAGAGTATTGTCGTTATGGGATTACGGTTAAACGTTTTGTCTCAGATTCCTTGAATGATCTTTGGTGTTTTGGTACTAAATCTCACGTATGTATTTTTCCATTACAAATATAGTACATACTTATGGCAGACTTCGGGGAGATTCAGCAAAGCAAAAGAAAAGAAATTCATCCATATTCCCGACACCCAACAACCATTGCTGTTGACACCTTGACCTGTGCACAGTCTGATGACTGCGGTGTTTGTGATGAGTATGCAGAGGGTCAAAGATGGGAAGAGACACAGAAAGCAGTGAGGAAGTGGTGTGTGGTCATTGTGGGATTACAGTTAAGTATTTTGTCTCGGTTACCTGGGACAGGCTTTCTCACAGTGTTTTGGGAACCTACCTTTATTACATGTATTTCCATTATAAACACGGTATGTGTTCATTACAGAGACTTGGAAGTTACAGAAGTGTAGAAGAGAAACTCGCCCATATTATCATCATCCAAAGACTGTGGTTAACATCTTCATATATTTTCTTCATCTTGTTTCTGTGCACAGGTTTTTGGTTTGTTAATATGGTTGTGGTCGTTCTATCTATCTGTAATAGTGTCAACAATAAAAATAAAGTTAAAAATAAGATACTTCTCAGTCTCTTCTTTTGTCCATTTTAAGTGTTTGGGGTGGTTAAAAATCCCAAAACTTAGCGTCTCCTTAGGCCTTTAGGGTTAGTTTACAAATCTTATTCCAGTTTTAATTATTGCATATATCAAGAGTTACTTCTAAGGGATCTTTTAGTACTACACGATCCCACATTTTTAACTGCACGAATAAAATTAAAACATATATTCCAATAGTGTTTTTTTTTGTTTTGTTTTTTTTTCTGCGGTACGCGGGCCTCTCACTGTTGTGGCCTCTCCCGTTGCGGAGCACAGGCTCCGGACGTGCAGGCTCAGCGGCCATGGCTCACAGACCCAGCTGCTCCGCGGCATGTGGGATCTTCCCGGACCGGGGCACGAACCTGTGTCCCCTGCATCGGCAGGTGGACTCTCAACCACTGCGCCACCAGGGAAGCCCCTCCAATAGTGTTTTAAACTTGATAATAACCGCAACAAGTATGCTTCAGTTACTTGAGTCTGCATTTAAAATTTTAATCCTATATAATATTTTCTCAAAAACAAGAATGATCCTGTAACATAGAAAACACGCTGCTGTTGTGGAGTCTCTTTAAAGTGTCCGTCCCTCACTCTTCCGTGAGGTTAGATGGTTACCCCTGGTGGTGCCTGACTGACTCCAGGGTGGTCACAGCATCGGTGATCCTTCTACGATAAGGGGCACCAGCGTCGGTCACGGTGCGAGGGTCAATTCTCTTTTAAGACTACGAAAGGAAGTCTAGGAAGGGAAGGAAGTGAGGGTCGTTGGAGTTGCTTGACGGGCATTTAGGGAATTCTTTTCTCCACCCGCACCTCACTTGCAGGGGTAACTATGCCCCTGCCATGTTTATTCCCTGAGGTTTGACCCTTCCCTGGCCTCAGCTGATTGGTACCCATGGGTTCCCCGTGTCCAGTCAGACTCGGACTGAGGGCCTGGTCACACAGGCTGGGGCTGGGTGTGTTGGTGAACAAGGCCACGTGCCAGAGGGAAACTTGGTTCCTGGTGCTTCACCCACCCCAGTGCCTTGGGGATCCTGGCTGAACTGCCTACCTTTGGGTTCCCTAAGAAGTCCTGCCTCATTACAATAATCGGCCTTGCACTTGAGCTGGCTTTGTTGTTAGTGTAGTGTTTTGCTGTTTTCAGCAGCCCCAAATCATTTCCCCTTTCTGGGAACCACCGAGTCTTGTGGGAATGCCACAGTGCCCTGCCCCTTCCCTGTCCAAAGGCTGAGCCCTGTGCCAATCAGGTTCCCTGAGCAGAAGGGCACACAGAAGTCATCCCAGTGGTAGCACTGACCATACATGAGTTCCTGCTACAGAGATAGCCAAGAGCTGTTCTGGTAACTGTCCTTCCTGAGGCCTGATTGTTCTTCCTTTGATTCTCTGAGTACCCATTATCCTTCCAGGCTATTCCTTACTTGCTTTACTTGGCCATAGATAGTTATTTATAACCCCAGAGAGTCCTAACTGATACAGAAATGGATGCAGAAATGGGTTGGAGATAATAAACCCTGAGGGAAATTGGGATACTTGGAAACATTCAGTATTGGGCCTTGGAATGGGAAACTCAAAGACCAAGGCATGTGGCCTTAAAATATTTAAGTACTGCCCATGGTCGGTCATCTGGAGTCACCTGCTTCCTGGGGTGAAGGGCTTGATAGCAGCTGTCACAAACAAATCCAAAGACTATGAAGGATGTCGTCAGGGAGCTCAGCTCCGTGCTCTGTGGTGACCTAGAGAGGTGGGATTGGGGGTGGGAGGCTCAAGACAGAGGGGATATATGTATGCATATAGCTGATTCACTTTGTTCTACAGCAGAAACTAACAATACTGTAAAGCAATTTTACTCCAATTTAAAAAAAAGACTATGAAGAGTGTCGAGATCAGAGTTACAGGTGGGTTTCTACCTTTAACCTGCAGGGCTCTGACTTTGGTCAGTTAAACCCATAGCCTTGCCCTATTCCCAATGTGAAAAGCTTGGGCAGCCCTAGGGAAACACGATCCTGGCAATCAGAATGGTGGGTCTAGGAGACTCGGAAACACTGAGACCACCCTGAAGCTCCAAACCCTTGAAAGCACTCCGCATTCACCACTTCCATCCCACACAGAGGAACTCGTGGGGGCTGCCCGTGGGAGGGGCAGCCGTTGAAATGCTCTCTGATGTTCTTGGCAATGGGAAGAAACTGAGTATTGAAAAGGGGGCCGCTTCTCAGAGGAAGCATGGCTGGTGTAATCGGATCCTGGGGGGGCTGGGAGTCCCGACACAGATTCATGGATGTGATGCCCCCACAAAGGATTTATATAACAAAATAAGCCAAAGTCTAGGTCCAAAAGAGGCTGACTAGGGCCACCATACTGGAGTCACAACGTCCTTGCGTCTGTTTATAGACAATGTCACTAGAGTCCAGGGACCCTTGAGGAAGGACTCTGTTAAACATAACACCGGTGCCTTATGGAGATAATCCATTTGTTGATAAACAAACCTTCCAAGGACCAGTGGATGTTGCATCTAAACAAACACTCATCCTTGGGGTTGGGAGCATTGCAAGGTGAACAGCAATTAAGATGTAATGTGCTGTCTGCAGGCAAGCCAGCTCCCGAGAACTGGGCTCTACATCTCCTAGTTGTACCTTCCTAATTCTTCACTTGGTTTAACTCATTCCTCCCCTGGGAAGGCATGAGTGAGGATGAAGCCAGGACTGGTACTATGTCCACCCTCCAAACAGCCAGACATCTGGGGGTAGGTTGATCACACCAAGCCCCTTTCATCACAGAGAGGGCAATGTTTTATCCTCAATGGAACAGTGATGTGTTCTGGATTTAGATGTTCCTTTCCCTCCCCACCAGCCTCTTCTCAACATCTGTGGGCTTCCTGTGTGTTTCATACAGCACTTAGGCACCATATGTAGCAGTCATCCATCAGAATGATGCTCATGACAAGCATCCACAAAACCTCGATGACACCCAATAAATGTTTATTTCTCGCACATCGAGGATCAGATCAGTGAGAGGGCTCTGCTTACCTTGGCTGGGCTTGTTCATGTGCCTGGGGATTGGCTGGCTGTCAGCTGACGTCGGCTAGCAATAGCTGGGCTTGGGAGACACAAACAACTCCCGTCCTCCTGAGACTAGTGGACCACCTCCTTATGGTGGCGGCAAAATGCAAGAGAACAAGTGAAAATACCCAAGGCCTCTTGAAGCCTAGACTTGGAACTAGTATACTGTCACTTTCATCTCATTCTGTTGGCCAAAGCAAGTCCCTTGGGGTGGGGAATATACTCCACCTTTAGGAAAGGAGTTAAAGCCACATGACAGAGAGGAGTGAAGAATCAGAGACATTAATGGAACCTCAATACCTTGCTGTTAACCAAGGAATTCTCTTCCCATGATTTATATCCCACACACCTGTATAATCCCTAAAAAACATCCTAGGTATATCCTAAGGAAAACTAAGCCATGGTCTTCGATGAGAGAAGCCACCATCTGACTTTGGAAAGCTGTTTTGCCAAATGTGACATATGCCCCAAACCTACTGTCTGTAGTTGGAAGACAAAAGTCCAGGAACAAAGAATTGAAAACAGAGGTGTACTTCCTTCCATTGCATCTCATTACCCAATCTCCAAATTCTTGTTTCAGGGAGCCTGTTGATTTAGAACTCTTACTATCCAAGGGAACTTTTACAGCTGGAGACACAATAGTTCCATATAACTGGAGCTAGACTGTCCCCTAGCCTTCTGGGGTTCCCTCTCTGACCACTAGACAAATAGGCAAAAAGAAGATTATGATGATAACTGAGGTTGGCCCTAATTAACAAGTAGAAATATGGTCGGTCACTGCTTATTTTGATTATCTCTTGTCATGTAACAATTCCAAAACTTAGTGACTTAAAATAACAACCAACAATCATACATTTGCTCACAGTTCTGCAGACTGAGTTGGACCCAGCTAGGATCTTCTGCTGTCTTGTCTACAGTCACTCATGTGTTATAGTCATATATCTGGAGACTCAACTAGGGCTCCCTGAAGGGTTGGCTTCTCTCTTGCCTCAAGTTGAGAATTGCTGGCTGGTGAAGATCTCTCTAAGTCAAATCCAGCCCATAAAGACTGGAAGAGGTAGCTACTTGTTCAAATGTACAGAACAAAGCAAACCTACAAGGAACATGAATAATCAGGAAAACACAGCACAATCAAAGTAAGAAAACAAATCTCCAGTAACCAACATGGTAGAAATGGAAATCTGTGAACTGTCTTACAAAGAATTAAAAATAATCATCTTTAAAAAGCTCAGTGAGTTACCAGAGAACGTGGGTAGACAACCAAATGAGACCAGGGAAATTATACATGAACAAAATTAGAATATCAACAAAGAGAAACAAACAAGCAAAAGAACCAAGTAGAAACACTGGAGCTAGAGAATACAATAACTGAACTGAAAAATTAATTAGTGGGGTTCAGAAGCAGAATTAATCAAGGAGAAGAAAGAATTAGCATACTTAGGGGCAAGTGATTCAAAATTTTCAGTAAACAAAGCTACAGTAATCAAAACAGCATAGTACTGGCACAGAAACAAACACAGAGATCAATGGAACAGAACAGAGAATCCAGAAATAAACCCACACACTATGGTCAATTAAACCATGACAAACGAGGCAAGAATATAAAATGGAGCATCAATAAATGCTGCTGGGAAAACGGGACAGCTACATGTAAAAGAATGAAATTAGAGCATTCTCTAACACAATATACAAAAATCAACTCAAAGTGGATTAAAGACCTAAATGTAAAACTGGAAACCATAAAACTCCTAGAAGAAAACATAAGAAGAACACTCTTTCGAGCCCTGGTCTGGGAAGAGCCCACATGCCGCGGAGCAACTAGGCCCGTGAGCCACAACTACTGAGCCTGCGCATCTGGAGCCTGTGCTCCGCAACGAGAGGCCACAACAGTGAGAGGCCCGCGTACCACAAAAATAAATAAATAAATAAATAAATAAATAAATAAATAAATAAATATTAAAATACTAGTCCCAATACCACTATTACACTTAAAATAATTTCTTAATATCTCCAAATACCCCGTGTTCAAATTTCTCCATCAGAAACGGCAATCTATTTTAAAAGTGCTATTTTAAATCTATTTTTTAAATTACTCATATAAAATGAGCATAAACTTGTGATCTTGTTGAACGCAGTTTTTTTTTGTTTTTTGCTTTTCATTGGATGCACGTAGCTCTTGGCTGCACAAGGCTGCCGAGGGGTGCTGGAAGTTTTGAGGCAGGGTCTCTAGGGACCTCTATGCTATTTAATACTTTGCCTCCTGGTAAAGGGATGAGGTGCAGAGCGTGAAGGTCCCCTCTCCCCCATGCTCCCTCCATCTGCAGGAACCCAGGGCTGGGGTGAAAGGAGTGAGGCGTGCCACTTCTTGCTCCCACCTCCGCCACTCTGGCGTCCCTCGACCGCCCCCTTCGGTCTCGGGACTACATTTCCCAGAGGTCCTTGAGCTCCACCCGGGCTCGAGCTCCTTAGCAGACACGGAGCGACTAGCGCGGCGAGGCGCGGTGCCTTCTGGGACAGGTAGTTCGGTGGGCGGCTCTCGGAGCGCTTTGGTCCAGGTTTGAATTCCGCCCACCCGCATTCGGCTCGGAGGGAAGGCAGACAGTAGGACGAGCGGTGAGTTTTCGGCAGGGAGGATGGGAGGTGGGTTGGGAGAGGAACTGTGTGTGTGTGTGTGTGTGTGTGTGTGTGTGTGTGTGTGTGTGTGTGTTGGGGGGAGGGCTCTGTATCGGCCAGTGGAGGAAGCGGGGATGGCTCGGCTGCGCGCTAATGGGGGTGACAGCGGGCGGGTCCTCGGCCACCCCTTCCTGACCTGTTGTGTCTCTGAGGGTGAAGGGTCTGGGCGTGGGTGTGAGTGAGTGACTGGCTTGCCAGCAGGTGACGATGTCAAGGTGGGGGGGGTGTGGCTCTGCGGGGGTCCGGGGAGTGTGTGGCCTTGTCTGTCCGTCCCAGGGCGGGAGATTTTAATGGGATTCCACACAGCACGAATTCTGACTTTGAGAGGCGTCTGTGTGAGTCTGCGTCTGACTCTGCGGAGTTGTGCCCAAGGGTGTGCATTTTTGTCTGACAGGTGGAGTCAATGGGTACTTAGGTGTGTGTGTCTCTGTGTGGGTGTGTGACTGCAGCAGAGTCTGATTGTGTGTCTGAATTTGGGGAGCTCATGTCTTCACTATGTGAGGGGCATGCTAATCTGATGGCGGTGGCAGACGGTTATTAAGGGGCCTCCAGGACCCTGGAGGGGTCAGTTGGGAGTTAAGGGAGCCACTTACGAACTTGGCCGGCTGGGGGCATGGTTGAATGATTTGGAGGGAATACCTGAAGCAGTTTAGGGGGCGTTGGAGCTGCGGAAAGAGGGTTCTCAGAGGACGCATATGAAGTTTTGGGAATGAGAAGGGCTTTTGGAAAACGGCTTTTGAGCCAACAGTGGTTATGCACATAAGTGTCCGGCTGTCAGGGGGGCTGGGAGCATGAATGGTCCGCACATGTGAAAGGAGGCAGCTTCTGGGCAACGGGACCTGGGTCTGTCCTGGGTGTCAGCCAGAGGGAATCGTGTGTCTGGAGGGTGATTTTGAGTTTTGAGATGTGGCTGCAGGTGTGTTTGTGTCTTTATGCCCCAGTGTCCAACGTGTTTATCTGGAAGCTGTGTGTGTGTGTATGTCTGTGTGGGTGTGTCTGCGTGGGTTACCTGTGGTTTGAAGTTGTGTGAATCTGAATCTGCACATTTGTAAGTGGGGAGCAAGTGGGTTTTATTGTTTTTAAAAGGCTTGCAAGGCTGAGGGGGTGACTCCGATTTTCCAGGTGTGTGTGTGTCTGTGTCTGTGTGTCTGCATGCCTGTATTTCTGTGGATGGATTTCTGCATATTTGTCTGTCTGATCTGCTAGGAGCTCTCAATTTTTTCAAGCCTACAAGGCTGAAGGAGTGATTCTGAGGTTTAACGTGAGCCATTGTGAGTAGGAGCTGGGGGGCATCCAAAGCAGAGTGACAGGGGGCATCTGAGGTGAGAGGCTACTGGGGGGTTGGGTCCCCAGGTGAGACTGAGGGTGGACTCTGGGGTGTCAGGCAGAGGAGGTCTGAGTATCCCATAGGGTGCCCTTTGAGCTTTAAGTGTGCAGGCGTGTGTGTCCTGCGTGTGTGTGTGCCTGGTGTGCCCAGTATTTGAAGCTGTGTGTATATGCACATTTGTGTGTGTGTGTGTGTGTGTGTGTGCGTGCACGTGCCTGAGTGTTACTGAGCCTCAGGTTGTGTTACTGCCCATTTGTGTGTATTTGAGGGTCTACAAGTGGGTCTTAATTTGTACAAGTAGAACACCGAGGCCGAAGGGGTGTCTCTGAGTTTCTCAAAGTATCCCACTGTGAGTAGGAGTGTGAGTCCTGGGCAGGAGGCCACCTCGTGGGAGGGAGTCATTGTGCGCCTGATGGTCCTGCAGGACCCACCCTGTCCCCCAGCCACCCCCAAGGGGTCCCCAGGCCCCAGTGCCTCTGATGCATGAGCCTCTGTGCCTTTCCTAGGAAGGCCTGGCCTGGGCAGTGGGGGAGGAGCGCTGGGGGAGCAGACGGATTCTGAGGCCCAGTAGGAACCCCTCAGTAACAAGGATAGTGATGCTGGCAGGCTGGGGGCCTTCGTGGAGGAAGAGGTCCCCGACCCTCCCCCCTAAAAATACAATTGTAGCCAACACTCTGACGCCTGTGCTGGTGTCAGAGACTGTTTTAACCACCTGACTTGTGTTCGGGGGCGGGGGTTGGGGGTTTGTGCGTATCACTGAGCAGCTCATTCCCATTCATTCACCCAAGTTTGTCCACCGCCTCCTTGGGCATCTCTGGAGCCAGCGCTGCTCAGGTGCCGAGGACAAGCCCTGAGCAAGCCCGCCCGCTCCTGCCCAGCGGCCCAGGCAGAACCTAGGTCGGGAGGTCAGTCCCGAGGCCACAGCTCTGAAGGGTCCCTGTCATCAGGGCGGGGACAGTTTGGGGCCAGGGCAGCGCGGGGTCGCGCTGCAGAGTCTCCTCGGGGATGTGCGGTTGCGTTCGCGGCAATGGGGCGCAGGAGCTGCTGCCTAGGAGCCCCTGAGACCCGATGGTGCCCGCGGTGGGGCCCCTTTTGAGGAACCCGCGTCTCCCCTGAGGGCGGTCGGGAGGCTCAGATCCTTGTGAGCCACGGGGCGACTCCAGGTCAGGATTCCTCTGGCCACTGGGAGGAGGGAAGAGTGGAGGGGACAGAGGAGGCTGGGGTGTCAGTAGTAGGGGTGGTGGGGACTCCGTCCAGGACAGGTGGAGGAGGAGCCCGGGTCCTGGTCCTGAGGTTTTAGGGGGTAGGACGGGCAGATGGGGGACTCTGTACTTGGATGGAGGAGGCCGGGGTATGGGGGGAGGGGATACTTCGGGAGAGGTCTTTTCGGGATCAGGGGGCCAGGTACGGAATTGGCCTAAAAGAATAACCAGGGCTTCCGTGGTGGCTCAGTGGTTGAGAGTCCACCTGCCGATGCAGGGGACGCGGGTTCGTGCCCTGGTCCGGGAGGATCCCACATGCCACGGAGCGGCTGGACCCGTGAGTCATGGCCGCTGAGCCTGCGCGACAGGAACCCGTGATCCGCAGCGGGAGAGGCCACAACAGTGAGAGGCCTGCGTACCACCAAAAAAAAAAAAAAAAAAAAAGAATAACCAGAGGGCCATTCGGGGGACGTGGAGCCCCTCCTGCAGGCTTTGGGGGGGCGCCTGAGGAAGCTTATGGAGATTTACTTAAGAGAAGGACATTTGGCAAAGGGCAGTGCAGCCTCCAGTGATTCTGCGCGTGCACTTGCTTCGCTGCGGGTTAGGGCTGGGAGCATGCCAGGGGCGCCCATCTTAGGGGGGGGGCAGCCTCTGGGGGTTGGGCCATGGGTGAGACTGGGGATTGGCCCTTGGTGTCAGCCAGAGGGGAATTGTGTTGGAGAGGGTGACTTGTATTTTCAGGTTGTGCATCTGCCGTTGTGTGTGTCCCAAGCGTGTGCGTGTGTGTGTGTGTGTGTGTGTGTGAGTCTACTGGTGGGTCTCAATTTTTAAAAATAGGTCTGTGGGCTCCAAGGGTGTCTCAGAGGTTTTCAGAGAACATCATGGGGTGTTGGAGTGTGCGTGTGAGTCCCTGATGGGGGATCACCAAGTTCCTGGGGGGTCATCGTGTGTCTGATGGTCCTGCCGGGCCAGCCCTAACTCCCCAGTCACACTTGAACTGGCAGCCAGGCCCTTGTGCCTCAGCTGCTCTGAAGCATGAAGCTCTGTGACCTGGGGATCTTCTTCCATAAGGTTCTGTCTTCCCTGGAAGACCTGGCCCAGAACCAGGGCCTGGATGGATGGGGGAGGGGCGCTGCAGGAGATCAGAGGTCAGAGGCCAGGTTGGAAGGTCCTGGCATCAGGGACAGTGATGCAGGGAAGGTGGGGGTGGGAGAGGAGGTGGAGGAAGAGGCCTCCTAACCACCCTCCCCCCCACCAATAACAACAGAGTTGGATCCAACACATAAACTGCCTGACTGTGTGTCAGGCTGTGTTCTCAATACCGGACATGTGTTTAATCGTATTCAACCCTCCTGTTTAATCATTCATTGTCCTTATGTCTATGGAGGGGACACCTGACCGCACAAGAGGTTAAATACCCGCGGAATCGGGGCTTGTTAGGTAAAATGCAGGATGCATACTTCAATTTGAACTCCAGACAAACAAAGAATTACCTTCCAGTGTAACCATGTCCCAGATATTTCTTGCCTCTACTTAAACATAACGTGGCAAAATAAATAAAGGGTGATTTTTTTATGTAGACCCGTCCCATGCAGTGTTTGGGAGCTACTTATACTAAAGTATGGTTTGTGTATCTGAAATTCAAATCTCAGTTTGCTGTGTGTTTCTTGTAATCTTGTTGTTAAATCGGGCGAGCTTGATCCTTGAGGTCTCTCCGCTCGTGACTGGAAGGCTGGAACCCCCCAGTGCACCCTCCAGACACACTGGCCCAAGTCCTGCCCAGGGTAAAGCTGGGGTGGAGGCGGGGTCCCAGGACCCCTCAGCTGAGCCTGCTGCTAGGCACCCTTGCTGCAGTGCTGGCCGCTCGCTCCCCAGGGGCTGTGGTGAGGGGTCTGTGGACCAGCCCCCTCGTCTTCACAGCAGTCCTGAGAGGCCATCCCTTGAGCATCCTGTACCAGAAGAGGCCCCCGAGGACAGGGAGGAGGGGTCCTGGTCTGAACCATTTGGTCAAGCTGCAGTGTAGCCTTAGGACCGGGCTGAAACACAGCACTGGGAATGCTGGCCATGAGTGTGCTTATTGAGTGCCTGCTGTATGTCAGACACCACAGGCCCTTTTGATATAAAGTTAACTGAGCTGCACCTTCAGGCCCCAGCACTTTGTGTCATAATTTTTCTATTCTTAAAGAGGCATAAACCCCACACCCATGATCCCTGCCCTTGCCCTTGCCAGGCACCATGGCAATCGCTCTCCCCACATCACACACTGGGCCTTGGAAGCCACTCTAGGAGGGAGGCATTGCCAACACTTCCCCTTGGATGTTGGGGACCTGGAGACTTGGGGAGGGGATGGAGCTGTCTGAGTCCATCCGACACCTGAGAGCAGTGCTGGGGTTCACACCCAGGCCATCTGGGTCCCCAGCCCAGGCACTGACTGCTCTGGTCTCCTGTCCATAGGGAGCACCTGTGGTGTCACGATGCTACCTCTCAGCACCATCGAGGGCCAGGAAACGGAGGCGGTGCAGACCAAGCCACCGGAGAAAGGAGGTGAGACACACACGGGGTGGAAAACTGTGGGCAGGTGGCAGTGGGGAGGGTCTCCAGGGCACGGCTGATGGGGAAGTGTTGACCCTGAAGACTGATCCCAACCCCAAGTAGCTCCCACTGGCTCCTGCTGGGAAGGGAGGGCCCTGAGGGGCACCCAGGATGGAACATCCCTGACATCACCTGATGTCAGTGCGTCCTGTCTCTCCCCTGTTCAGAGCCTACAGCAGTGTCTCCTGGGAGCTGAATGCATTGGAGCTTCTTTTTGTGGCCTGGACACCCCTGGTGTCTTACCCCAGCCCCTTCACTCACTGACATTCCCCGTCTGTTCCCTGTGAGACTACAGGATGCAATTTAATGCATGTCTGCAGGCACTGCTGTGCAACGTCCCTAACCTTTCTGTGCCTCCGTTTCCTCATCTGTAAAATGAGATGATAATAGTAGTTATTTCAGGGAGTTATAATGAACAACCAGACAAGCTAATAATTGTAAAATGCTTAAAAGCATGCCTGCCACATCGCAAGTACTCCTCACATATTAGCTCTTGTCAAGGGTTCGTGATGAAGATTTTATTATTATTGTTTCTCAAGCCTCAGAGGGCAAGATGGCCTCATGCCTCTTTCCTCCTCCCTCAGCCCTGCCTTCTGAGGTTCCTGATGATCTGCTGAGCAATCCCTCCAAAACGGAGGGAACGATGTCAGCCAAACTCCTGCCGATCTGTCCCTTGGTAAGTCTGCTTGTTTCCTCGCTTGACCAGAGTCCCCTGGGTTCTGAGAGGAAAGGCACATCTACCACCCCCTCTGCCCAGCAGAGACCCTTGGGTGGCTCAGTGCCCCTTGTACCCTTGAGGATGTAGCCCCAGCTCTGGGGGATGGTTTTCTTGGAGATGCTGCCCTCTTTCCTGCCTTCTTTTCTTTCCTAATTCCTGCCTCTGCTCCAAGGTCACCTCCTCCATGAAGCCTCCCTTGCTCACTTTGGCCTCATTTCTCTCTAACCCCTTGCTTTGCTCAGTTTCTTCAGCGTTATTATTGCTACCTGAGGGCACACCTGTATCTGTGTGTTCATCATCTGTGTTCCCTACTCGAGTGGTTCTTGGGGAGCAGCAACCTCCTCTGTTGTTCAATGGCATATCCCCCTGCCTAGAACAGATGTAACCAGTGTTAGGCACTGTATACACATGGGCTGATTAAGTGAGGGAATGAGTTACGTAAGGGTCCCTCCTGCGTAGGCAGCTGTGGCTTTGTCCACCTGGACACCATTCCTCCTTCTGCTACTAACACCCTTGATTTTTCTTGGGGGACCACCTGTCTCCATGCCCTTCGGATGGATCTGATCCCATCCTCAGACCAGCTCCAGGTATGCCCCTGACCAATCAGAGCCGGCAATGCCAAGGTCCCCCGTGATTGTTCCAGGCTGGGCACGTGGCTCACTGTGGCCAATGAGGCGTCTGCTCTGTGTCTGGGATCCTTAACAGGTGGGGGCGGAGTTTGGAGCGGCCCTGATGGGGAACCAGGGGTGCCACGGGGAGAGGTCAGGGGAGGCACAGGGTGAGGATGCTCGCAAGAACACGTTTCCTATTAGTGCCTGCAGCAGTCCCAGGGAGGACTCTCTAGAAATGTTATTAGAAAAGAATGTAAGAGTCACAGATTTTGCAAAGCAGTACAGAGATCATCCAAATTCACCGATTGTTAATATTTTGTATTTTCATGTTCTCTCTAATATATATATTTATATATACATTCCTCAGTCTATCACCTTAGATATAGAATATACTCTTACGTAAGTGTGGGACTCTTGTGACATTCAGGCTTTTGTCCTTATGCACACTTTCATCTGATCTATGTCCGTGTTCCTGTTTTGTGAATTAGCTACATACTACCTTTTCTTTTCCGTTCTTTTCCCCACAGCACAAGGTCCGTTCTGGTCCAGGTATTGTGCTTAGTAATGTATCTTTAGACCTCTTTAATCTGGAAAATCTCCTCAACCTTTCTTGCCTATGACAACTTTGAAGACCAGAGTCACCCCACCCCATATTGTTTTATTTATTTATTTGTTTGTTTATTTATTTTTTAACCATTTCCCCGTGAATGAGATTCAGGGTAGCTATGATCTCTGGAATACCACCTACGTGATGCCCTGTCCTTTTCTAGACATCACATCTAGGTGCACACGAGGTCTGTCTGCCATCATTGCTGATGTACTCGGAAGAAATACTTGTCCGATTCCTCTACTGAATACTTTCTGATTTTGTTTTCTCCCTGCAGCTAGTTAATAAGAGGTCAGTTGGGACACATTTTTCATGAAGCAAAAATCTTAGAAGTGGACAGCATTCTGTTTGGCCCATTTTGGGTACTTTGCCCACCACTGAACCAACCATCAGCTGAGGGGATGCAGGACCCTAATTGCCCCAGCCTGGGTCCCATGACCATGGGACTGTGTGGGGTAGAAGGTCCTTACCTTTCCCCAAACTCAGAGAACAGAAGTATGGATGAGGAAGTGATTCTCAACCAGAGGCAGTTTGCCCCCCTGCAGACATCTTCAGTGTCTGGAAACATCTGTAGCTGTCACAGCTGAAGGGGTGATGCCGCTGGTGTACAGCGGGTAGAGGCCAGGGATGCCTCTCAACATCCTGCAATGCACAGCGTGCAGCATCCCCTGCAAAGGATGATCCCGCCCCACAATGTCCGTGGTGTGGATGTTGAGAAACCCACACTAAGGCCATTTTGGGGAAGAACTGTTTTGCAAAGATGAGGGCACTGAGTAGAAGAAAACCCCTCTCACTATGCAGCAGGCATTGTTAAAGACACTTTTCTTGGATCATCCTGTTCAATCCTCACGACTCCCCGTTGAGAAAGCACTTATTTATACTTCATTATACAGAAGTGTAAACTGAGGCAGGGGAAGGTCAGGTCGCTTGGCCCAGGATCCCCAGCTGTTTGTAGCCAAGTTGGAATTCAGCCCCAGGTGGGCTGCCGCTGAGTGCACGTGCTCAGCCCTCACACTTGGGAGAGGGGATGCTACCCAGGGCACTAACGTTCTCCTCTTTCTTCTGTGTTCTCGTTCCTTTAAGCCAACTGTTTGCTTCGCCTATTACTTGGAAACGGATGACTCTGACTCTGATTCCCAGTTTCCTCCTGAACCTTCGAAACCTGGCTCGAACTGCACCTCCCCTTCCAAGCCTGGTGCAGAGTACGAGGAGATCCAGGCATGGGAATGTCCCCTGTGCTGCCTCAGCATCCTCTGCCTTTCCTAATACCCGAGGTCCCTCTGCTTCCCGCTCTAGACCCCGTGCTCCCAAAACATGCATGCTGGGCTACTGTGATGTAAAATTCCAAAATATAGCTGCTTAAATATGCCAAAATTGATTTGTCCTCCGTGTTGGTGGTCTGTGTGTAACCTCTCGGGGCGAAGGTGTAGACACTCTTTGGAGTTGGGCAGCCAGGGTCCTTTGACCTTGGTGCTCTGTGCCACATGTCTGGAGAGGGCTCACCCCCACGTCCCATCCACATTCTGGCTCAGGGGAAGGGGAGAAGGATGAGGGAAGGGGAAGACACACTTTAGTCCTTCAAAGGGCAACTCCTACAAGATGCCGGATCACTTTTCCTCAAACCTCATTGGCCAGAGCATAGTCAGCACATGACCACATCTAGCTGCAAGAGATGCTGGGAAGTGCAGTCCTTAGCTGGGCAATCCTGTGCTCACCTAATTGCTTCTATTATTATAGCAAAGGAAAATGGCTATTGTGTCCCTACTGATTGGGTCTGTTAAGTTAATTTATCCTCAGCACCAGACTGTAATGAATACACGAGTGAGTAAGTGTATTCTTCAGTTCTGTATCTCTCTCCCCTTGACTAGGATCTCCTCCATTTTTACACAAATATTTAGAATAAGGAATATTTCGGGACTTCCCTGATTAAGACTCCAAACTCCCAATATAGGTGCAACGGGTTTGATCCCTGGTCAGGGAACTAGGATCCCCTATGCGGCATGGCTTGGCCAAAAAAAAAAAGGAATGTTTCTTGAGCACTGACCGTGTAAGTGGTAAGCCCTGAGCTTTTTGATTCCCTTAATCCTCACAACCACGTGACAGGTTCTGTTATCTCTCTTTCCAAGACAAGAGAACAGAGGCACAGAGAGCTCATGTCACTTGCTTCAGGTCACACAGATCACAAGTAGCCAAGCCGAGATTCACACCCAGGCAGGCTGGCTCCAGAGTCTCTGCCCTTAACCATCATGGTAATAACCTCACACATGTGGACACTGGGACTTCCCAGATGGTCACACAACTGTGAGCGGAAGAGCATCTTCCAACATTCATACCTTCCAAGATTCATAGCGTCCATTCACTTACCTCTTCAGATATTGCATAAATACTCGGAATATGCATGTAGCACTTATGTTTAGACACAGTAATGCCACTTAACTGCAACAACAACAAAATCCACAGAAATGGTCGACTGAAGTGAAAATGCACAATGTGAGAGCTGTGAGTTTCCATTTTGTGTGGGGTTTACTGAGGACCATAGCCCAGGAGACAGCCGCTCTGCTCCACAAGGTAGGTAGGAGGTCAGGTTCTGTGTGATTTTGGAGAACGTGTATGTGCAATGACGCACACCGCTTGGTAGAAGGGTACTGTTAGTCACAAGGAACACATATGTCACTTATGATTTTAGCCCTTTTCTAAGTATGAGAAGATACAAGAATAGTGGTTTTTAAAATTTCCTCCTGAAAATATCTAACTCTCTGAAAGCCTTTCTGCCGGTTTTCCCAGAGCATAGAGTACCTCAGCCTGATCTTCACTCTTAATTACTTTCCAGATGTATTGTTGGTATCAACTGAAGCAGTTAATGACTTCATTTTTGTAGAAGTGGGTGGTGGGGAACCTTCTTTTGTTGGCAGTGCCTTCCTCTTGGTCATAAATTCAACCAAGGTTTGGGAGGCATTTTATAGCCAAGTTCTCCCTCAGCGCTAGTAAGGTTTGTTGCTAGCTCAGGCCCGTATTTAACCGCTAGCCCATTCAATGTGTTATTGCTGGACTATGCCCTGTTAATGGTAGCCATACATGTCTCTGGACCACCTATCTTACTAGTCCCTTATGGTCCAGGAGATGGTTCCCTCTTGTTGCTTCTTCCCATATCTAGCATTACACTATTACGATCACTGATCTCACGTGGAACTATATATTTGATCAGTTGTTTCAAGGTGCCTAGGCATCATTATATTTATTGGAGGCTCAGTCACACAATTCTATTTTATTTTTTTTAATATTTATGTATTTATTTTGGCTGCATCAGGTCTTAGCTGTGGCACATGGGATCTTTGTTGCAGCATGCAGGCTTCTTAGTTGCGGCACGCATGCGGGATCTAGTTCCCCGACGAGGGATCAAACCCGGGCCCCCTGCATTGGGAACATGGAGTCTTACCCACTGGACCACCAGGGAAGTCCCAGTCACACAATTCTTAATGCAAGAAATAACAATATTGTAAATAGGCAGAATACAAGCAATATAGCTAGTAGCGTCATAAGTAAATGTTTAAGACAAGAAATTCCAGTAGGTGCAGCCCAGTATATCCCAGGTCGTTTGTCCCTGTCTGTTACATACCAATCACTAACTTTAAGAGAAATGATATATTAGCATCGTTCATAAAGCACCCAGCCCAATTCCCTGTAGTCATTAAGCTGATTATCCTTAGTATGATTTAATTTTCCTCCACATAAGGGAAACCCTTAAATTTCAATGACCATACCCTGATATTTGCAATACAAATTCATCCTGTAACTGAGGGACAGTCGCTCCTAAAAAACAGAAAGTTATATTCTTTGACTGAAATTTTCCTCATTGCTCTGATTGAGCTTGAGTAACTTTTAAAGATGATTCATTTAAAAAATTTATTTTATTAAAGTATAGCTGATTTACAATGTTGTGTTAATTTCTGCTGTACAGCAAAGTGATTCAGTTACACGTATATATACATACTTTTTCATATTCTTTTCCATTATGATTTATCAGAGGATGTATTTATTTATTTATTTATTGCTGTGTTGGGTCCTCGTTGCTGCACGTGGGCTTTCTTTACTTGTGGCGAGAGGGGGCTACTCTTCACTGCGGTGTGCGACCTTCTCATTGCAGTGACTTCTCTTGTTGTGGAGCACGGGCTCTAGGCGTGCAGGCTTCAGTAGTTGAGGCATGTGGGCTTAGTTGCTCCATGGCATGTGGGATCTTCCCCGACCAGGGCTCGAACCCATGTCCCCTGCACTGGCAGGCGGAGTCTTAACCACTGTGCCACCAGGGAAGCCCTATCAGAGGATATTGAATATAGTTCCCTGTGCTATACAGTAGGACCTTGTTGTTTATTCATCCTATATATAACTTGCATCTGCTAATCCAAAACTCCCAATCCATCCCTCCCCCAACCCCCTACCTTTGGCAACCACAAGTCTGTTCTCTATGTCTGTGAGTCTGTTTCATAGATAAGTTCATTTGTGTCATATTTTAGACTCCACATATAAGTGATATCATATGGTATTTGTCTTTCTCTTTCTGGCTTACTTCACTTACTTTGATAATCTCTAGGTCCATCCATGTTGCTGCAAATGGCATTATTTCATTCGTTTTCATGGCTGAGTAGTATTCCATTGCATATAAGTACCACATCTTCTCTATCCACTCATCTGTCGATGGACATTTAGATTGTTTCCATGTCTTGGCTATTGTGAATAGTGCTGCTATGAACATTGGGGTGCATGTATCTTTTTGAATTATAGTTTTGTCCAGCTATATGCCCAGGAGTGGGATTGCAGGATCATATGGCAACTCTATTTTTAGTTTTTTGAGGAACCTCCGTACTGTTCTGTATAGTGGCTGTACCAATTTACATTCCCATCAACAGTGTAGGAGGGTTCCCTTTTCTCCACACCCTCTCCAGCATTTGTTATTTGTAGACTTTTTAATGATGGTTATTCTGACCAGTGAGAGGTGGTACCTTATTGTAGTTTTTATTTGCATTTCTTTACTAATTAGCGATGTTTAGCATCTTTTCATGTGCCTGTTGGCCATCTGTATGAAATATGATTCATTTTTATGGCTATGGTCAGAGCAAGTAGTTTGATTGGCTAAGTGAGGGGGTCCCATCTTGTAATATGAGTAGTGGCCCAAATAAAGCAAAGACAGTACAAAAAAGAAAATTACAGACCAATGAATAAAGGTGTAAAAATCCTCAACAAAATATTAGCAAATTGAATATGATAATATATAAAAAGTATCATACACCAGGATCAAGTGGGTTTTATTCCAGGGATTCAAGCATAGTTCACTATCTGCAAATCAATCATTGTGATACACCACATTAACAAAAGGAAGTCTAAAAGTCACATGATCATCTAACAGACACCAAAAAAGCATTTGGCAAAGTTCAACCTCCGTTCATGATGAAAACTCTGATGAAGGTGGGTATAGAGGGAACATACCTCAACTGAAAAAAGGACATTTATGACAAACCCACAGGGAACATCGTACCAGATGGTGAAAGCTGAAAGCATTTCCTGTATAATCAGGAAGAAGACAAGGATGCCCACCCTCACCACTGCTATTTTACATAGTATTGGAAGTCCTAACCACAGCAGTCAAACAAGAGAAGGAAATAAAAGGCATCCAAATTAGAAGGGAAGAAGTAAAGCTGTCACCATTTGCAGATGATGTGATACTATATACAGAAAACACTAAAGTCTCCACCAAAGCTATTAGAATTACAACAAGGTCCCACTCTATAGCACAGGGAACTATATTCAGTATGTACAGCAAAAATTAACATTGTTAATCGACTATACTTCAATAAAAAATAAATTAGAAAGCTATTAGAACTAATAAATGAATTCAGTGAAGTTGAAGCTTACAAGATTAATATACAAAAATCTGTTGATTTTTATACAATAGTAATGAACTATCACAAAGAGAAACAAGAAAGTAATCCTGTTTAAAATGGCATTAAAAAGAGTAGAATACCTTGGAATAAAGTTAACCAAGGAACTTAAAAACCTATACTCTGAAAACTATAAAACATCGATAAAGGAATTGAAGATGATAAAAAGAAATGGAAAGGTACCCCATGTTCATCATTGGAAGTATTATTATTGTTAAATGTCCATACTAAACAAAGCAAACTAGAGATTTAATGCAATCCCTATCAAAATACCAAAGACGTTTTTTCACAGAACTAAAACAAATACTAAAATTCATATGGAACCACAAAAGATCTTCATTGCCAAAGCAATCTTAAGGGAAAAGAATAGAGCTGGAGTAATAATGCTCACTGACATTGGACTATACTACAAAGCTACAGTAATCAAAACAGCATAATACTGGCACAAAAACATACACATAGATCAATGGAACAGAATAAAGAACCCACAAATAAACCCGCACACATATGGTCAATTAATCTATGACCATAAAAGGGCAAGAATATGCAATGGGGAACAGAAAGTCTCTTCAATAAGTGGTGGTGGGAAATTTACACACTACATATGAAAGAGTAAAATTAGAACATTTTCCCACACCATATACAAAAATAAACTCAAAATGGATTAAGGACCCAAGTGTAAGACCCAAAACCATAAACTTCTGAAAGAGGACAAGGCAGAACACTCTTTGACATAAATCAGAGCAATTTTTTTTTTTGGATCAGTCTCCCAAAGCAGAAGAAATAAAAGCAAAAATAAACAAATGGGACCATATTAAACTTAAAAGCTTTCGCACAGCAAAGGAAACCATCAACAAAATAAGGACACAACCTACTGAATGGGAGAAAATATTTGCGAATGATGTGATGGACAAGGACTTAATTTCTAAAATATACAAAGAGCTCATACAACTCAATGTCAAAAACAAACAAACAACCCAATCAAAAAAAGGGCAAAAGACCTAAATAGAGATTTCCCCAAAGAAGACATACGGATGGCCAACAGGCACACGGAAAGATGCTCAGTATCGCTAATTATTAGAGAAATGTAAATCAAAACTACAATGAAGTATCACCTCATACCGGTCAGAATGACCATCATCAAAAACTCTATAAATAATAAATGTTTATTATTATAAATAATAATAAGTGTGGAGAAAAGGGAACCCTCCTGTGCTCTTAGTCGGAATGTAAATTGGTGCAGCCACTGTGGAAAACAGTATGGAAGTTCCTTAAAAAACTGAAAATAGAGCTACCATATGATCCTGCAATCCCACTCATGGGTATATATATATATATACACACATATATATATTAAAAAAAAGAAAACACTAACTTGAAAAGATACATGTACCCCAGTGTTCATTGCAGCATTATTTACAATTGCCAAGATATGGAAGTGACCTAAGTGTCCAACCCCACATGAATGGATAAAGATGTTATACACATATAACATCTCACACACACACACACACACACACACACACACACACACAAAATGGAATACTACTCAGTCATAAAAAAGAATGAAATTCTGCCATTTGCAACAACGTGGATAGACCTGGAAGATATTAGCCTTAGTGAAATAAGTCAGACAGAGAAAGACAAATACTCCATACTATTACTTATATGTGGCACCTAAACAATAAAACAAACAAATGAACATAACAAAACAGGAACAGACTCACAGATGTAGAAAATAAACTAGTGTTTACCACTGGGGAGGGGAGGAGGGGCAAGATAAGAGTAGGGGGTTAAGAGATACAAATTACTATGTATAAAATAAATAAGCAACAAGGATGTATTATACAGCACAGGGAAATATAGCCATTACTTTGTAATAACTTTAAATGGAGAATAATCTATAAAAATATCGAATCACTATGTTATTCATCCAAAACTAATATATTATATATCAACTATAGTTCAATAAGAAAAATAAATAATGGCCCCAACAGAAGTATAACTTCTTTCTTCTAGAATAAATTTCTTAAGGGCTATCCAATTAGAGTCTTGCACGGGAGAAATCCACCAAGATAACCCAGTAGTAGATGCAGTGGATGTGGGTAACTGACCATAAACCCAACGACTGGAATAATCTTTAAACTCTGCATAGGATTGTGCTAATGATAGCAAAACATTTCATTCACATGCGAAAGTCCTCACAATCAAAAAACAGTATAAATAATCATACGAGTCAGGTCTGGCATCTTGGGATAGCCGTCTACTTCTGATGCCATCTTCTTTTTGTCCTGGTCTGAATATAATTTCTCCTGTGTTTGAGCATCGTTGTGAGATGAGGTTGAGGTCAGCAGTCCTCTGCATAGACCAGTCATATTCCACCTGCAGTATCTACAGATTTGGATGGTTTCCTCTCTTCTCAAGGACTCCAACGTGTCTTGAGATTCCTCCACCTACTAGGAGGTATCCTTCCTTATTTACCTGGTAGTGTTGCTGGGAACTCTGAAGCAAGGTGCCAGGTTATTTTTCCAAGGGGCTTTATGGCTCCATAAAGTTCACCTTGGTTCTTTAAAGCTGTCTAGTCATATCTGATTCTCTGCATATTCTTAAATATGACATGCCAGTCAAAGCAATGGTAATAAAACAAGTGTTTCCATTTATGTCCTGTTACAAGGAGAATAGATTCTTATTGAACTTATGCAAATAACTATGTTGTCATAAAACTAAGAATACTAAGAGTTTCCAAATGCTGGAAGGATCAGGTAGAGAGAAAATATAAATGTTTCTGCTTACAAAGGTGTAATTTACCAAATTGCTGTCATAATTAGTTGAAAGTGAAATGCTTCCTTATGTCTAGAAAACAAAAATTAGAAGCCAGTGATATTTCAGACAAAAAGCCATAAAAATTAAAAACATATTCATCCCTTCACTGAGTCCTATGGAACTAATCCTTGTTGATCTTAATCTTGTGTTAACAATTTATGAAGTCATCAGGTTTTCCATTTGAATTCTTTAATTTCTTACCCAGTTCAGTGGTATGATTCGAAAGTTATCAGAAATCTGTATCTGTCAAAAAGACATTTCAATGTAAACAAATTAAACATAAAGTTCAAAACAGTCTCTCAGGCCCGCCAGGCACATGTCAGTGGCCAGATGTGGCCAGAGGCTACCGTACTGGACACTGCAGATACAGAGCTTTTCCATGGGCACAGAAGGGTCTGTCTCAGGACTGCTTTAGATCTCTTACATTATCAGAATTATTACACACCATTGCCCCCAGAAAGTGAGGATGTGGGCTTGGTGCTGTGAGACACTGAAGAAGCACAGCCAGACAGAGCATCTTATCAATGGCTCTTGGAGACTCCTGGCTCCATGCACGGTCCTCTGGGCAGTTTGAGTCTCAGGGTGGCCAGTGCCCTGCCCGCAGGACAACCCCTCTGCCTGGGGCAGATTAACCAGTCGGTTGCTGATAATGTTGGCTAAATGCTAACATTTCCTGGGCACTTTCCACCTGTCAGGTATGGTGCTGAGCACTTTACATAGATGATCTCATTTACCCTCCACCAGAGTCCTAGGAAATAGGAACTAATATGATCCCCAATTTGTAGGAGAGAAGAACAAGCTCATGAGAGCTTTTTAAAAAAGATCATTATTTCAGGTTTTGAACATAAATCAAGGCTCTATGGCTATTTTTTATATTACACTTTTTCAACTTCACGGGATTCAAATTTTCACAAACTATATCTTTAAAAAATAAAGTATAGCTGTTTTCATTTCTGCCCAAACTGCCCCTTTTCCAGGAGCGGCTTGGCTTTATCTACTGTAGGAGCTGGCACAGAAAATTCTCTTGGTCAAGGGTGGGCAGACTCTGGCCATCCAGCCCACAGCCTGTTGTGTAAATAAGGGCTGTTGTCACAAGTACACCCATTCCTTACCTAACGTCTGGGCTGCTTTCATGCAAAGTCTTTTAGCTGCGACAGAGACTTATTGGTTCAGAAAGGCTAAAATATTTGCTATGAGACCTTTGACAGAAAAAGGTAACTGACTGCTGCTTCTGAATACCTTCAGGATACATAAATAAGATTGAGCCAAAGGGTGTGCTAGGGACTGGATGTGGAAGACCAAGGAGTGGTGGGCGTCCTTTTTTTTTTCCTTTTGGCCACACTGTGCAGCATGCAGGGTTGAATCCATGCCCCCTGCATTGGGAGCACAGAGGCTTAACCACTGGACCACCAGGGAAGTCCCTGTGGGGGGCGTCTTGAATGACTTCATGAATTCTGGCTTGAGCCACTGGAGGTGCTGGGTTCCAAGTTGAGGATGACTTGGGAGGGACAGAAGTAGGATGATAAGGGTTCATTTAATTTTGGACGTGTTAAGTTGAATTATAGCCAGATAAGCCTTAGCAAGCGCAGGGAGTGTGCATTAAATCTACAAATATTTAATTGACCTTCGTGTCTGTCTGGTTTTTCAAATTACCTTAATATTCACCCATTCCCTCTTGTCCAGGAATCTGGCACTGCCCAGTGAGTTCTGATCTGCAGGTCAAGCTTGAAACTTGATAGTCAATTAAGTCATTCATTCATTTATTCCAAAATCTTTTACTGACACCATAAATAAAGTCAAAATTTGAATAAGAAATGGATCAAAAGTACATTCAGTACACATTACAGAGGAAAGATCAATATCCTTAATATATAAAGAACACTTACAAATAGATAAGAAAAAGACCAATGACCCAATCAAAAATTGGTGAGATATATGAAAAGGTAATTCATAGTAAAGAAATGAAACTGCTTCTAACCATGTTTTCACCCAGCAGTTGGTAAAGATTAAAAAATATGTTCAAAAAATAATAAGAAATGTGTTCATATACTGACTTGGCCTCTCCAAATGCATTGTTAGTTGGGTTCTCATCTGGCACTCTTTGCATAGAGCACTTTGGCAATAGCTGTCCCCAAATTTGAAATGCACATACGCGCTGATGCAATTCTTTCAGTTCTAAAACCTATCCTGAGACGCTTCCAGTTGTGTGCAATGACACATTTTCAAGGAAGGTCATTCCAGTAGTGTTATTAGTAAGAAAAAACCAGAAGGCACCCAACTATCCAGTCTTAGGAGACTTGGTTAAACAAATCATGGTAAAGTCATTCAGGGGAATAGTCTACCACCATCAAAAAGAATGAGGCAGTTCTGTATGGACTGATATGGCAAGATTTCCAAAATATATTCGTTAGCTAAAAAAAGAAAACAAAAGCAAGAGTGTGTATAGTAGGATATCATTTATGTAAAAAAAGAAACAGGTGGCTAGTGGCAGATGAAATATATTTTTTATATACACACGTGCATATACATGTATAATTAAACCTATAAATTAACATATAATTAAGCATACAAATAAATGAATAAATATTTATCTCTGAAAGCATAGATAAGAAATCAGTTAATGCCAGTGGGGATTAGTCTAAGGAGGGAACACGGTGGGGAGAGCTGGAGGAGAAGGAGACATACTCTTTTCCATATGTTTTATCCTGTTGGAAGTTTTCACCACCCTTGCAGAAACCAAAGTTCCTCTACATCCACTTCCCCTTTCTTCCAGGACATTAGAACCCTGAATCTCAGCTGGGATATTGCTACCTGAACGAAGGACAGCATTTCTCACCTATTGTGCTGGTAGTCCGTTTGATTAAGGTCTGGCCAGTGAGGCATAGGGTAAGGACCATCCTTACCAGACAGCCCAGGTGGGGTGTGTTTCTGCACCTGTGTGCCCATCCGCAAGTGAGTCTCAATTGTTACCAGCAGACCTGGGAGGCTGAGGCGTTATCTCGGGGGTTTTGAAGGTATGCAATTGTGAGTAGCAGTGAGTGTGTGGGCGTCTGGGAGAGGGGTCACCGCTTGCCTGGGGGTCACTGTGCTTCTGATGATACTGCAGGACCAGCCCCCAGCCCCCAGTAACCGCTTCCCCCGACCCAAGCATCCAGGCCCTTGTGTCTCTGCTGCTCAGAAGCATAACTTGAGGCTCTTCCCTGTCAACCCGCACCTCCCTTCTCCTGGAAGACCTGGTCCAGGACAGAAGGCTAGACTTGTTGGGGAGGGGCGCTGGGGGGAGGACGGCTATCTGGGGCCCAATTGGAAAGCCCAGCAACAGAGACAGTGATGGAGGGAAGCTGGGGTCAGAGAGGAGGTGCAGGACCAGGATTTCCAGTCCTCAAACCCTGACAATATTATACTTTGTTTCAGGCGCTGTTTCAGTCACTGGACCTGAGTATCTATGTGGACAGGAAAGGGGCGGTGGTCGTGAGCGGCTCCTTTCGCGCTTTTGTCTTGCGCGTCCCCGGGCACGTTTTCTGGACCCCCTGCAGGATGCCAGGGACCAGCACTGAGCTAGCCCGCCCCGCCCCTGCCCCCCGGGAAGCCCGCGCCAAGTCACAACCCGGGAGGGGAGGGCAGTCCCGCCGCTGCCGCTCTGAAGGGTCTGCGCCATCTGTGCGAGTGCGCAGTAGGGGGCGGGGGGCGGCGGGGTGGCGCTGTGGGGTCTCCGCGGGGAGGGCTGGGGCGCCCAGCCAAGATGCGCGGGTGCGTTCTTGGCAATAGGGCGCAGGAGCTGCTGACTAGGAGCCCCTGAGACCAGATGGTGTGCGCGCTGTGGAGCCCCTTGAGGAACCCGCGTCTCCCCTGAGGGCGGCCAGAGTCCTCAGACCCTTCTCAGCCTCGGGGCGACTCCTGGTCCGAGGATTTCTCGGGCCACTGAGAGGACAGAAAACTGGAGGGGACCGAGGAGGACTGGGCTGTCCGGGTTAGGGGATGGCTGGGACTCCTTCCAGGTCAGGTGGAAGAGGAACAGGGTTCCGGTCCCGAGATTTTAGGAGGTAGGAGGGTCAGATCTGGGGACTTCGTAGTTTGATGGAGGAGGCGGGAGGTATGGGAGTGGGACACTGGATAGATCAGTTGGGGGTCGGGGGCTAGTTACCGAATTGACTGAATAGAACGTAGGAAAATGACTTGGGTGGGGGGGAGTCCAGAGGGCATTTGGGGAGTGGGGAGGGTCGTGAAGCCCCTCCGGAAGCTTTTGGGGGAGCCAGAGGAAGCTTGTGAGAAGGGCGCTTGGAAAAGGGTTTTCGAGCCTCCAGCGATTTTGCGCGCCCGTGCCTGCCTGAGGGTGGTGGCTGGGAGCTTGCCGGGGGCGTGCATCTTGGAGGGGCAGCCTCTGGGGTATGGGCCCTGGGTGAGACCTAGGGCCGGTCCTGGGTGTCAGCCAGAGGGGATCATGTGTCTGGAGGGTGATTTTCAGCTTTGAGATGTGTCTGCAGATGTGTTTGTGTCTTTATGCCCTGCTTTCCAAAGTATTTGAAAATATGTGTTTCTACAAGTGTGTGTGTGTGTGTGTGTGTGTGTGTGTGTGTGCGCGTCTATGTCTGCCTGGGGTGTCTGCTGTTTCGAGCTCTGTAAATCTGAATCTGTGTGTTTGTGTGTGTGGATCTGTGAGTGGGTGGCATTGTTTCTAAAAGGCCTGCAAGCTGAGGGGGTGTCTCTGATTTTCTAGGAATGTCTGTGACTGCAGTGTGGGTGTGTGTCTGCAGTGTGTGTGTGTGTCTGTGTGTGTGCACGACTGGGTGTTGCTGAGCTTTTGGATGGATTTCCGCATATTTGTCTGTCTGATCTGCTAGTAGGTCTCAATGTTTTCAAGCCTACAAGGCTGAAGGAGTGATTCTGAGGTTTAACGTGAGCCATTGTGAGTAGGAGCTGGGGGGCGTCCAAAGCAGAGTGACAGGGGGCATCTGAGGTGAGAGGCTACTGGGGGGTTGGGTCCCCAGGTGAGACTGAGGGTGGACTCTGGGGTGTCAGGCAGAGGAGGTCTGAGTATCCCATAGGGTGCCCTTTGAGCTTTAAGTGTGCAGGCGTGTGTGTCCTGCGTGTGTGTGTGCCTGGTGTGCCCAGTATTTGAAGCTGTGTGTATATGCACATTTGTGTGTGTGTGTGTGTGTGTGTGTGCGTGCACGTGCCTGAGTGTTACTGAGCCTCAGGTTGTGTTACTGCCCATTTGTGTGTATTTGAGGGTCTACAAGTGGGTCTTAATTTGTACAAGTAGAACACCGAGGCCGAAGGGGTGTCTCTGAGTTTCTCAAAGTATCCCACTGTGAGTAGGAGTGTGAGTCCTGGGCAGGAGGCCACCTCGTGGGAGGGAGTCATTGTGCGCCTGATGGTCCTGCAGGACCCACCCTGTCCCCCAGCCACCCCCAAGGGGTCCCCAGGCCCCAGTGCCTCTGATGCATGAGCCTCTGTGCCTTTCCTAGGAAGGCCTGGCCTGGGCAGTGGGGGAGGAGCGCTGGGGGAGCAGACGGATTCTGAGGCCCAGTAGGAACCCCTCAGTAACAAGGATAGTGATGCTGGCAGGCTGGGGGCCTTCGTGGAGGAAGAGGCCCCCGACCCTCCCCCCTAAAAATACAATTGTAGCCAACACTCTGACGCCTGTGCTGGTGTCAGAGACTGTTTTAACCACCTGACTTGTGCTTGGGGGCGGGGGTTGGGGGTTTGTGCGTGTTGCTGAGCGACTCGGCCCCGTTCATTCACGTGAGTTTGTCCACAGATTCCCTGGACATCTCCGGAGCCAGCGCTGCTCGGGCGCCAAGGACAAGCACTGAGCAAGCCCGCCCGCTCCTGCCAAGGGGCGCAGATAGACCCGGGTCTGGAGGTCAGTCCCACGGCCGCAGCTCTGAAGGGTCGGCGCCGTCAGGGCGGGGGCGCAGCGAGGGGCGGGGTGCGGGGGGAGGGTGGCGGCCGGATGGCGCTGCAGGGTCTCCGCGGGGAGGGTGGGGCACCAGGCAGGATGCGCGGGTGCGTTCAGGGCAATGGGGCGCAGAAGCTGCTTTCTAGGAGCCCCTGAGGCCCGATGGTGCCCACGGTGGGGCCCCTTCTGGAACCCGCGTCTCCCCTGAGGGCAACCCATGTCCTCACGCCCTTTGAGCCTCGGGGAAAGTCAGGGTCCTATGATTTCTCTGGCCACTAGCTGGAGAGGAGACTGGAGGGGACAGAGGAGGCTGGGGTGTCAGTAGTAGGGGTGGCGGGGACTCCGTCCAGGACAGGTGGAGGAGGAGCCCGGGTCCTGGTCCCGAGATTTTAGGGGGTAGGACGGGCAGACGGGGGACTCCGTAGTTGGATGGAGGAGGCGGGAGGTATGGGGGGGTGCTGTAAGGACACTGGAATGGTCGGGGGGCGGTCAGGGGGCCAGGTACAGAATTGGCCAAAGAGAACATAGGAAAACTATCTGGGGGGAATCCAGAGGGGAGTTTTGTGGACAACTTGGGGCAGGGAGCCTTTTAGAGGCGTTTGGGGGTCCGCTGAGGACACATATGATGATTCGCTGATGAATAAGGTGATTGCAAATGCAAAAGTGTTTTTGAGCCTCCAGTGATTCTGGGGGCTCATGTCTGGCTGCAGGTGGGGGCAAGACCTGGCCCAGAACCAGGGCCTGGATGGGTGGGGGAGGGGCGCTGCAGGAGATCAGAGGTCAGAGGCCAGGTTGGAAGGTCCTGGCATCAGGGACAGTGATGCAGGGAAGGTGGGGGTGGGAGAGGAGGTGGAGGAAGAGGCCTCCTAACCGCCCTCCCCCCCACCAATAACAACAGAGTTGGATCCAACACATAAACTGCCTGACTGTGTGTCAGGCTGTGTTCTCAATACCGGACATGTGTTTAATCGTATTCAACCCTCCTGTTTAATCATTCATTGTCCTTATGTCTATGGAGGGGACACCTGACCGCACAAGAGGTTAAATACCCGCTGAATCGGGGCTTGTTAGGTAAAATGCAGGATGCATACTTCAATTTGAACTCCAGACAAACAAAGAATTACCTTCCAGTGTAACCATGTCCCAGATATTTCTTGCCTCTACTTAAACATAACTTGGCAAAATAAATAAAGGGTGATTTTTTTATGTAGACCCGTCCCATGCAGTGTTTGGGAGCTACTTATACTAAAGTATGGTTTGTGTATCTGAAATTCAAATCTCAGTTTGCTGTGTGTTTCTTGTAATCTTGTTGTTAAATCGGGCGAGCTTGATCCTTGAGGTCTCTCCGCTCGTGACTGGAAGGCTGGAACCCCCCAGTGCACCCTCCAGACACACTGGCCCAAGTCCTGCCCAGGGTAAAGCTGGGGTGGAGGCGGGGTCCCAGGACCCCTCAGCTGAGCCTGCTGCTAGGCACCCTTGCTGCAGTGCTGGCCGCTCGCTCCCCAGGGGCTGTGGTGAGGGGTCTGTGGACCGGCCCCCTCATCTTCACAGCAGTCCTGAGAGGCATCCTGTACCAGAAGAGGCCCCCGAGGACAGGGAGGAGGGGTCCTGGTCTGTACTACTTGGTCAAGCTATCTTGTAGCCTTAGGACAGGGCTGGAATATGGCACTGAGAATGCTGACCATGAGTGCACTTATTTAGTGCCTACTGTATGCCAGACTCCAGAGGCCCTTTTGATACTCAGTTAACTATCATGTTCACCTCCAGTGTCCCAGCACTTTGTGTCATAATTTTTCTATTCTTAAAGAGGCATAAACCCCACACCCATGATCCCTGCCCTTGCCCTTGCCAGGCACCATGGCCATCGCTCTCCCCACATCACACACTGGGCCTTGGAAGCCACTCTAGGAGGGAGGCATTGCCAACACTTCCCCTTGGATGTTGGGGACCTGGAGACTTGGGGAGGGGATGGAGCTGTCTGAGTCCATCTAACATCTGAGAGCAGTGCTGGGGTTCACACCCGGGCCATCTGGGTCCCCAGCCCAGGCACTGACTGCTCTGGTCTCCTGTCCATAGGGAGCACCTGTAGTGTCACGATGCTACCTCTCAGCACCATCGAGGACCAGGAAATGGAGGAGGTGCAGACCAAGCCACCGGAGAAAGGAGGTGAGACACACATGGGCTGGAAAACTGTGCGCAGGTGGCAGTGGGCAGGGTCTCCAGGGCACGGCTGATGAGGAAGTGTTGACCCTGAAGACTGATTCCAACCCCAAATATCTCCCACTGGCTCCTCTTGGGGAGGGCGGGCCCTGAACTGCCCCCGGTAGTTCTATCTTACATGATGATAGTACAACATCAAAACTAGCCCATGGCTATTGGCACAATCCATGTGTATTTTTCCATGTATTTCATCACATGTGTAGTGGCCTGTAACAATCATACAGGAGACAGAAAATACCTGACCATTTCCTGCAGAGGCATCCCCACAGGCAGCTGCATATCAGCTGTCCCTTCCTCCTGGACACGAGCTCCCCAGGGTGCCACTATCTCCAGAGTCCCCTGTTGTCTTACCCCAGCCCCTTCACTCACTGACCTGCCCTCTCTGTTCCATTTGGGCCTTCAGGATGCAATTTAATGCATGTCTGCAGGCAATGCTGTGCAACCTCCAGCAAGTGTCCTAACCTCTCTGTGCCTTCGTTTCCTCTCTAATGTTGGATTAATATACTACCCATCTCAGAGACTTATTATGAAGAACCAAATAAGATAATCCATGTAAAATACTTAAAAGCATGCTTCACACATAGCAAGTACGCCACACATATTAGCTCTTGTCAATGGTTTCATGATGAAGATCTTATTACTGAGTTTCTCAAGCCACAGAGGGCAAGATGGCCTCACGAGTCTTTCCTCCTCCCTCAGCCCGGCCTTCTGAGAACCCTGGTGGGGCACCAAAGAAGCCCCCCAGAAAGAATGCAAGAGTGTCAGCCAGACGGGTGCCGATCTGTCCCATGGTAAGCCTGTTTGCTTCCTCCCTTTCACCAGAAGCCCTTGGGTCTGAGCTCAGGCACATCTGCCACCCCCTCTGCCCAGCAGAGACCCTTGGGTGGCTCGGTGCCCCTTGTGCCCTTGAGGATGTAGCCCCAGCTCTGGGGGATGGTTTTCTTAGAGTTGCTGCCCTCTTTCCTGCCTTCTTTTCTTTCCTAATTCCTGCCTCTGCTCCAATGTCACCTCCTCCATGAAGCCTCCCTTGCTCACTTTGGCCTCATTTCTCTCTAACCCCTTGCTTTGCTCAGTTTCCTCAGCGTTATTATTGCTACCTGAGGGCACACCTGTATCTGTGTGTTCATCATCTGTGTTCCCTACTCGAGTGGTTCTTGGGGAGCAGCAACCTCCTCTGTTGTTCAATGACGTATCCCCCTGCCTAGAACAGATGTAACCAGCGTTAGGCACTGTATACACATGAGCTGATTAAATGGAGGAATGAATTAGGGAACAGTCCCTCCTGCGTAGGCAGCTGTGGCTTTGTCCACCTGGACACCATTCCTCCTTCTGCTACTAACACCCTTGATTTTTCTTGGGGGACCACCTGTCTCCATGCCCTTCGGATGAATCTGATCCCATCCTCAGACCAGCTCCAGGTATGCCCCTGACCAATCAGAGCCGGCAATGCCAAGGTCCCCCGTGATTGTTCCAGGCTGGGCACGTGGCTCACTGTGGCCAATGAGGCGTCTGCTCTGTGTCTGGGATCCTTAACAGGTGGGGGCGGAGTTTGGAGCGGCCCTGATGGGGAACCAGGGGTGCCACGGGGAGAGGTCAGGGGAGGCACAGGGTGAGGATGCTCGCAAGAACACGTTTCCTATTAGTGCCTGCAGCAGTCCCAGGGAGGCCTCTCTAGAAATGTTATTAGAAAAGAATGTAAGAGTCACAGATTTTGCAAAGCAGTACAGAGATCATCCAAATTCACCAATTTTTAGCACTTTTTCTATTTTCGTGCATTCAGCCCTGATACACACTTTCATCTTATCTCTGTCCACATTCCAGTTTTGATAGTTTGCTACATGCTGTCTGCTTGGTGTTCTTTTTCCTCCTACACAAGGTCTGGTCTAGGGCAGGTATTGTGCCTAGTAATGTATCTTTACTTCTCTTAAAAGCTAGAAAATCTCCTCAGCCTTTCTTTCTTTCTGAAGATTTTGAAGTCCAGAGTCACACCCCGCCCCATATTCATGTTTTATTGGGTTTATTTTTTACTATTTCCCCATGAATGAGTTCCAGCATAGCTATAATCTCTGGAATACCACCTAAGTGATGCCGCGTCATTCTCATGACATCACATCGAGATGCACCCTAGGTCTGTCTGCCGTCACTGGTGATATGAATTTTGATCCATTCAACCAAGATGCTTGTCCCATTTCTCCACTTAATAATTTCTGATTTTCTTATTTCTCCATGTAACTAACTAATAAGAAATCATTGGAGAGACACTTGTAGATGAACCAAATAACCTAGAAGCAGAGACCATTCTGATTGGTCCTTTCAGGTCCTGTGCTCACCACTGAACCAAGCATCCGCTGAGGAGATGCAGGACCCCAGTTGCCCCAGCCTGGGTCACATGCCCATGGGAGTGTGAGGGGTTGAAGGTCCCTACCTTTCGCCAACCCCGAGAACAGAAGCATGGGATGCAGCAGTGATTCTCAACCAGAGGTGTTCCCCAGGGGACACCTTCAGTGTCTGGAAACACTCTCGTTTGTCACAATTGAAGGGGTGATGCTGCTGGCATCTGGTGGGTAGAGACCAGGGATGCTGGTCAACGTCCTGCAATGTCCAGGACGTCCCCCCCGACCCCTGCAAGAAGGATCTGGACCCACAGTGTCACTAGTTTGGAGGGTAGGTAACCCGGAAATAGGGGAAAGGACGATTCTGCACAGGTGATTACACTGAGTGGAGGGAAAGCCTTCCTGTCCACCCTGAGCCTCCCAGCCGGGAGTGCCAGCCTGGTGAAGCTGAGAGCACAGACTCCAGAGTCGCAGTGCTGGCTTCAAATCCGGCCTCAGCCACCACGAGCTGTGGGACCCGGAACCAGTTCCTGAACTTCTCTGAGCCTCGGTTTCCTCATCTGTGAAATACGGCAGTAGGAACACCTCCCTCACAGGGTTACTACGAGGATTAAGTGAGTTCACATTTGTGCTGTGCTTACAACGGTGCCTGGGATATAAGTATCTGTCACATGAATGATGGGAGATGTCTGTCCCCTGAGGAGGTTATATACTCACTTCTAATCCTGACTGCCTGATATCCCCCGCCTCCATGTCTGATCATAAAGAGTGAGAAAACTTACTGGTACCTCCCTACCTCCGTTACCTCATCTGTAGGATGGAGAAATAAGAACAGAGGCCACCTCTTGAGGATTAAATGGAACCTGACATGTCATTCATGCAGCAGAGTAAATACTCAATAACCACTGGGTAGAAATAATAGTCCTCTCAGAAATTACTGCAGCTACATACTGCCAGCACCGTGGGAGACACTTTATATTGAAAGGAAGTGTTTAATTTTTTTAGGAAAGCAGATGGTTTTAAGAAAGCAGCAAAGCAAACGTTGTCACAGCTAACGGGTTTCCAGCTCTCAGTAAGTGGCAAACATTGTTAAATTTAAAGATCCTTTTCTAGGATTACCTTGTTCAGTCCTCACACTCCTCTATGAGAGAGCAGTTATTTTTATTCCTTTATACAGAAATGTAAACTGAGGCCAGGGAAGGTCAGGATGCTTGACCCAGGATCCCCAGCTGTACGTGGCCAAGTAGGAATGCAACCCTAGGTGGGCTGCCCCTGAGTGCACGTGCTCAGCCCCCAAACTAAGGGTGACTGGACACTACCTAGGCACTAACATTCTATTCCTTCGTCTCTGTTCTCTGTCCTTCCAGCCAAGTGTTTGCTTCACCTTTTACATGGAATCGAATGACTCTGACTTTGAATCACAATCTTCTTCTGAAACTTCGAAACCTGGTTCAAAGCGCACCTCCCCTTCGAAGCCTCGTGCAAAGTACAAGGAGATCAAGGCGTGGGAATGTCCCCTGTGCTGCCTCAGCATTCTCTACCTTTCCTAATACCTGAGGCTCCTCTGCTTCCCACCCTAGACCCCGTGCTCCCAAAACACACTTCCTGGGCTACTCTGGTGTAAAACTCCAAAATACAGCTGCTTAAATATGCCACAGTTGATTTCTCTCTGATGGTGATTGTGTGTAAACTTCCGGGGGGAAGTGTTACAAACTGGTGGATTTGGGCAGCCAGGGTCCTTCAACTTTGTTGCTCTGTGCCACCTGGCTGGAGAGGGCTCACCCCCCACACCCAGTCCACATTCTGGGTCAGGGGACGGGAGAGGGGAAGAGGGAAGGGGAAGACACACTTTAGTCCTTCAAAGGGCAACTCCTTCAAGATGCCCAGATCACTTTTCCTCAAACCTCATTGGCCAGAGCATAGTCACATGACCACATCTAGCTGCAAGAGATGCTGGGAAGTGCAGTCCTTAGCTGGGCAATCCTGTGTCACCTACTAGCTTCTATTATTACAGCAAAGGAGAATGGATATTGTGTCCACCGCTGACCAGGTCTCTTATGTTAATTTAGCCCCGGCACCAGGCTGTGATGAATACATGAGTGAATAAATGTACTCTTCAATACTGTCTCTCTCTCCCATTGACTAGGATCTCCTCCATTTTTACACAAATATTTAGAATGATGAACCTTCGAGCACTGACCATGTGGTAGGCACTGAGCTAATGTCTTTACACATTTTGATCCACTTAATTCTCACAACCATATGGCTGGTTCTGTTATTATCCATCTTTCCAAGAGAAGAGAACAGAGGCACAGAGAGTTCATGTCACTTGCTTCAGGTCACACAGATCATAAGTAGCCAAGCCGAGATTCACACCCAGGCAGGCTGGCTCCAGAGTCTCTGCCCTTAACCATCATGGTAATAACCTCACACATGTGGACACTGGGACTTTCCCAGATGGTCGCACAACTGTGAGTGGAAGAGCATCTTCCAACATTCATACCTTCCAAGATTCATAGCGTCCATTCACTTACCTCTTCAGATATTGCGTAAATACTCGGAATATGCATGTAGCACTTATGTTTAGACACAGTAATGCCACTTAACTGCAACAACAACAAAATCCACAGAAATTGTCGACTGAAGTGAAAATGCACAATGTGAGAGCTGTGAGTTTCAGTTTATTTGGGGACTTACTGAGGACTATAGCCCAAGAAGCAGCCTGTCAGAGAGCTCTGAGGAACTGCTCCAAAAGGTAGGTAGGAGGTCAGTTTCTGTGTGATTTTGGAGAAGGGGTCCATGCAGTCAAGTACACACCTCATTACAAGGCTACTGTTGGTTGGGATGAACGGACATATCAGTTAATGTGTTTAGTGCTTTTCTAAGTATGGGAAGATGCAAGAATCTTGGTTCATAGTATTTTTTTCCTGAAAATATCTAATTATCTGAGGGCCATTTCTGCCACTTTCCCCAGAGCATAGAGTGCCTCACCCAGGTCTTCACCCTGAATTCCTTTCAGGGTGAACTGTAGGTGGTATGGAATGGTGGGCAGCATCCTTTAGTTGGCAAACTTCAGGAGCAAAGCCACAAGGGGTCGTGGAGGTGTCTCTGCTGAGGTTTCTGGGCTCCTCCAGATGCCTGGTGGATGCTGGTCCTCAGCTCACCCAGGCTGGCTTCTCTTGGGGCACTGGGGAGACCTGGCCCTGCTCCAAGTATCTTTCATCCTCCAGCAGGCTTGCCTGGTCACGTTCATCCTCATGGCAGGGGTAAAGATGCAAGAGAGAAACAAATACCAGTTTCACAAGTACTTTTCAAGCTTCTGCTTGAATCACATTTTGCCAGCATCCCTTTGGCCAAAGCAATTCCATGGCCAAGTGCAGATTCAGAAGAGGAGGACACTAAACACTTAGGGGGCTGCAGGTTTGGACATGGGGGAGGGTAAAAAACTGGGGCCATGTTTGCAACCTACCACAAGGCAGGATTGTGATCATATCCCCAACCTGCATTGGCTCCCACCTGTTAGAACACAAGAGGATTCACCAGCCAGGCACCTGGGAGGGAAGCCAGGAATGTGGGAGAACCTTCACCTGCCAGGTGGCCCTTCTCAAGCGTCAGAAAAGTCTCTGGGAGGATATGTTATCAGTGTGAGGGATGAGGAAAGACTTCCTGCGTATGCCAAGTGTTCAGAGTCATCAGAGCATGCTTCCCAGATAGAAACCCTACAGGTGTCCTGAGTGTGGGAAAGCTTTCCCCAAGACCCACCTCCTAATAATCACGGGAAATTCCACATGGCTGGGAAGCCGTGTGCATGCACCAAAGGTGGGGTCCTTCGGGCAGGTCTCCTCCCTGACGCACCACCAGAAAATTCATGTTGGAAAAGACTGTAAACTCTCCCAGTGTGAAAAGACCTTTAGCTGGAATGCACGCAAAACCCCCCAGTGCAGGTAAAATGAGGGAACCTCTGTGGGTGGAATTTTCCTTCATTTCTCCTCAGAAGTTTTCTGGTAGATCAGAAGTTCTCATTTGGGGTGATACTCCACTGCCCCTCCTGGAACTTCTCCACAATGTAGGGATATTATGGTTGGTCCAACGTGGTGGTGCTACTAGGCTCTCATGGGCAGGGGCCAAGGATCCTCTACACCTCCCCCAATGCACAGGCACAGCCCCTGCACAAGGAATGTTCTGGCCCCAAACGTCAATAGCGATACTATGGGAAACTGCATTTGAGAAGGAATTCAGTTTAATTTTCTTGCCCACAGCAAAGTAACCATGAACTTCATATGGCTACTTCAACGTAAAGGAGTCAAACATAAATAAAATTTGGAACAGAGTTTCTCAGCTTCTCCAGGCAAGTTTCGGTGGCCAAATGTGCTCAGGGGCTACCATACCGGACCCTGCAGGTGCAGAACATTTCCACGGGCACAGAAGGGTCTGTCTCAGGACTGCTTTAGATCTCGTAGGCTATCAGAATTATCACAAACTGTATCCCCCAGAAAGTGAAGATGTGGGCTTGGTGCTGTGAGACACTGAAGAAGCACTTCAGACAGAGCATCTTATCAATGGCTCTTGGAGACTCCTGGCTCCATGCACGGTCCTCTGGGCAGTTTGAGTCTCAGGGTGGCCAGTGCCCTGCCCGCAGGACAACCGCTCTGCCTGGGGCAGATTAACCAGTCGGTTGCTGATAATGTAGATAAATGCTAACATTTCCTGGGCACTTTCTACCTGCCAGATATGGTGCTGAGCACTTTATATAGATGATCTCATTTACCCTTCACCAGAGTCCTAGGAAGCAGGAACTAATATGATCCCCATTTTATAGGAGATAAAAGCGAGGCTCTCATGAGCTTTTTCAAAACACTATCGTTTAAAATTTTCTACCAGATTCAAGACTATGTGCCTGTTTGTATACTATGCTCTTTCCATTCACAGGATTCAATATTACACTATTTTTTCAATATTATTTTCATAAAATATTTCTTTTTTTTAAAGACATGCCCGTTCAGTTTTCTGCTCAAACTGCCCTTTTGCCAGAGAGCAGCTTGGCTTTATCTACTGCAGGGTCTGGTACAGAAAATTCTCCAGGTCAGGGATGGGCAGACTCTGGTCATCCAGCCCACAGCCTGTTGTGTAAATAAGGGCTCTTGCCACAAGTACACCCATTCCTCACCTAACGTCTGGGCTGCTTTCATGCAAAGTGGAGTAGCTGCTACACAGAGCCGATGGCCCAGAATTCTAAAGTATTTGCCATGACATCCTTGACAAGAAAGGTGACTGACCTTGCTTCGTATAGATGCCAAACTGAAATCAATACGGGTGGAGGTGTGAGAATGGTTAGAAAAAGGAGGGAAAATCGTGAACTATTGGGACTGTGATGCACAGTGTAAAAGATATTTTGTGTTTGAGTCCAGGGCACAGGCTGCATACATGTGTTCCTCCGTGTGTGGCGTGTGTTTGTTCATATTCGAAGAACAAGTTTAGAAATACTACGTACTCTTATTTCCTGCACAAGTAATTCTCAACCACTAAAAACCCTGCCCAGGGCGACCCTCTAAATTGCTTTCCCTAACGAACGAGGACGAAGAGGCCCCCGACCCTCCCCTCTATTAACGGAATCGCAGCAAACACGCTGACGCCTGTGCTGGTGTCAGAGACAGTTTTAACCACCTGACTTGTGTTTGCGGGCGGGGGTTGGGGGGTGTGCGTGTCGCTGAGCAGCTCAGCCCTGTTCATTCGCGCGAGTTTGTCCACCGCGTCCCCGGGCATCTCCGGAGCCAGCTCTGCGCGGGCGCCAAGGACAAGCACTGAGCAAGCCTGCCCGCTCCTGCCCAGCGGCCCAGCCAGAAGCCGGGTCCGGAGGTCAGTCCCGCGGCTGCAGCTCTGAAGGGTCTGCGCCATGCGGCGGGGGCGCAGCGCGGGGCGGGGGTCGGCGGGATGGCGCCGCGGGGTCTCCGCGGGGAGGGCGGCGCTCCCAGGCAGGATGCGCGGGTGAATTCTGGGGAGTGGGGTGCAGGAGCTGCTGCCTAGGAGCCCCTGAGACCCGATGGTGCCCGCGGTGGGGCCCCTTGAGGAACCCGCGTCTCCCCTGAGGGCGGTCGGGATGCTCAGGTCCCCGTGAGCCGCGGGGCGACTCCAGGTCCCAGGATTTCTCTGGCCACTAGCTGGAGAGGAGACTGGAGGGGACAGAGGAGGCTGGGGTGTCAGTAGTAGGGGTGGCGGGGACTCCGTCCAGGACAGGTGGAGAAGGAGCCCGGGTCCTGGTGCTGAGGTTTTAGGGGGCAGGACGGGCAGACGGGGGACTCTGTAGTTGGATGGAGGAGGCGGGAGGAACAGGTTTGCTCTGCACACCAGAGAAGCCGGTCGGGTATCGGGGGTCAGGTAACGTACTGGCCAAGTAGAAAATCGGAAAATGGTACTGCAGGGAGTCCAGAGGGTAGTTTGTGGGATGAGGAGCGGGGAGCCCCTCCGGTTGTGTTTGGGGGTTCGCTGAAACGCACAAGAGGTTTGCAGATGAGAAGGGCCTTTGGAAAACAGCTTTTGAGCCGCCAGCGCCTCTGTGCGCCTGCGTGCTGCGGGTGGGGGCAGGGAGCCTGTTGGGGGCGCGCATCTTTGAGGGGCAGCCTCGGGGGCATGGGCCCTGGGTGAAACTGGGGATGGGCCCTGGGTGTCAGCCAGAGGGAACTTGTGTTGGAGAGGGTGATGTGTAATTTCATCTTCTGCGCCTGCAGTTGTGTGTGCCCCGAGTGTGTGTGTGTGTGTGTGTGTGTGTGTGTGTGCATGTCCAGGACTGCCTGTGAGGAGGGTGTTCAGTACTGACAAGCACGCGTGCCCACCTGAGTGGCGGGGGTCTCTGAGTTTCCCTGGAGTGTGTCTGCAGGTGTGCTTGTGTCGTCATGCCCTGGTTTCCCCAGTGCTCACCTGAAAATGTGTGTCTCTAACAATTGTGTGTGTGTCTATCTGGCCGGGTGTTCCCGCCCTTTGACGCACCTTGTATTTGCACGATTATGTGTGAGGGTCTGTGATGGGTCTTGTTCTTTAAAGAGGCTTAGAGGGAGAGGTTTGACTCTAAGTTACCAGACAGTGTGTCCTGAGTGTGTGTGTGTGTGTGTGTGTGTGTGTCTGTGTGTGTGTGTTTTTAATCGTATTTAATCCTCAGGCTTAATATTTATAGTCCTCATTTTCATGACAGCGCAAGAGGTTAAATAACCCCTGAATCAGGGATGGCAGGTAAAATACAGGACACCTGCTTAAATTCGAATTTCAGATAAATAACGAATTACCTTTTAGTATAAGTATGTCCTGAATATTTCATGGGACTTACCTACACTTAAACATAATTTAGCAAAATAAATAAAAAATGGTTTTTATGCAGACATGACCCATGCAGTGCTTGAACATCCTTATGGTAAAAAATGATTTGTGTATCTCAAATTCAAATCTCAGTGTGCTGTGTATTTCTTGTGATCTTGTTGTTGTTAAAATCTGGCGAGCTTGACCCTTGAGATCTCTCAGCTAGTGACCGGCAGGCTGGAACCCCCCAGTGCACCCTCCAGACACACTGGCCCAAGTCCTGCCCAGGGTAAAGCTGGGGTGGAGGCGGGGTCCCAGGACGCCACAGCTGAGCCTGCTGCTAGGCAGTGTTGCAGCAGTGCTGGCCTCTCCCCAGGGGCTGTGGTGAGGCGTCTGTGGACCGGCCCCCTCGTCTTCACAGCAGTCCTGAGAGGCAGTCTTAAGACTTAAGACTTAAGCCTCCTGTACCAGAATGGGGCCCCTGAGTCCAGGGAAGCGAGGTCCTGGTCTGAACCATTTGGTCAAGCTGCCTTGTAGCCTTAGGACGGGGGTGAAACATCGCACTAGGAATGATGGCCATGAGGTGCACCTGTTGAGTGTCTGCTGTATGCCAGACACCAGAGGTCCTTTTGATACTCAGTTAACTGACATTCCCCTTCAGGGTCCCAGCTTTCTGTGGCATAATATTTTTTCATTTTTACTTATTTACAAAACAGAGGCAGACTCACAGACTTAGAGAACGAACTAACGGTTACCAGGGGGGAAGGGATAGTTGGTGAGTTTGGAATTGACGTGTACACACTGCCATATTTAAAATGGATAACCAACAAAGACCTACTGTATAGCACAGGGAACTCTGCTCAATGTTATGTGGCAGCCTGGATGGGAGGGGAGTCTGGGGGAGAATGGATACATGTATATGTATGGCTGAGTCGCTTTGCTGTGCACCTGAAACTATCACATTGTTAATCGGCTATACTCCAATATAAAATAAAAAGTTTTTTTAAAAAGGTAATATTTCTTCATTGTTTAAATGGTCAGAAACCCCACACCCATGATCCCTGCCCTTGCCCTTGCCAGGCGCCATGGCCATCGCTCTCCCCACATCACACACTGGGCCTTGGAAGCCACTCTAGGAGGGAGGCATTGCCAACACTTCCCCTTGGATGTTGGGGACCTGGAGACTTGAGGAGGGGATGGAGCTGCCTGAGTCCATCCAACACCTGAGAGCAGTGCTGGGGTTCACACCCGGGCCATCTGGGTGCCCAGCCCAGGCACTGACTGCTCTGGTCCCCTGTCCATAGGGAGCACCTGTAGTGTCACGATGCTACCTCTCAGCACCATCGAGGGCCAGGAAACGGAGGCGGTGCAGACCAAGCCGCCGGAGAAAGGAGGTGAGACACACATGGGGTGGAAACCTGTGGGCAAGTGGGAGTGGGGAGGGCCCCCCGGGGAGACCTGATGAGGAAGTGTTGACCCTGAAGACTGATCCCAACCCCAAATATCTCTCACTGGCTCTTCCTGGGAAAGGAGTGTCCTGAGGGGCTCCCAGGATGGAACGACCAGACATCACCTCATGTCAGTAGGTCCTGTCACTGCCCTGCTCAGACCCTTCAGTGATCTCTTGAGAGCTGAATGAATCTGGGCTCCTTTCTGTGGCCTGGACACCCCTGTTGTCTTACCCCAGCCCCTTCACTCACTGACATTCCCAGTCTGTTCCCTGTGGGTCTTCAGGATGCAATTTAATGCATGTCTGCAGGTGCTGCTGTGCAACCTCCAGCAAGTGTTCTAACCTCTCTGTGCCTTGGTTTCCTCATCTCTAAAGTGGGATGATGAGAGTAGCCATCTCAGAGAGATATTATGAACAACCAAATAAGCTATGATGTGTAAAATACTTAAATGCGTGTCTGGCACAAGGAAACTACTCCACACATATTAGCTCTTGCCAGTGGTTTCATAATGAAGATTTTATTATTATTGAGTTTCTCAAGCCTCAGAGGGCAAGATGGCCTCATGCCTCTTTCCTCCTCCCTCAGTCCTGCTTTCTGAGAACACTGATGATCCACCAAAGAAGCCCATCAGAATGAAGGGAACGATGTTATTCAGAGTCCTGCCGTTCTGTCCTGTGGTAAGTCCGCTTGTTTCCTCCCTTTGGCCAGAGGCCCCTGGGTTCTGAGAAGTCAGGTACATCCACCACCATCTCTGCCCAGCAGAGACCCTTGGGTGGCTGGGTGCCCCTCTGTCCATCTCTCATTCCGGATGTGGCCCCATCTTGTGGGGGATAGTTTTCCTTGAAGATGCTGCCTGCTTTCCTGCCTTCTTTTCTTTGCTAATTCCTGCCTCTGCTCCAATGTCACCTCCTCCATGAAGCCTCCCTTGCTCACTTTTTCTCCATTTCTCTCCAATCCCCTTGCCTTGCTGAAGTTTTTTCAGAGTAATTATTGCTACCTGAGAGCATACCTGTATCTGTGTGTTCATCATCTGTTTTCCCTACTAGAGTAGTGCTTGGGGACAGGAACCTCCTCTGTTCCTCAATGACATACCCCTGTGTGTAGAACAGATGTAACCAGTGGTAAGCACTGTATACACATGAGCTGATTAAATGGAGGAATGAATTAGGGAACGGTCCCTCCTGCGTAGGCAGCTGTGGCTTTGTCCACCTGGACACCATTCCTCCTTCTGCTACTAACACCCTTGATTTTTCTTGGGGGACCACCTGTCTCCATGCCCTTCGGATGGATCTGATCTCATCCTCAGACCAGCTCCAGGTATGCCCCTGAGCAGTCAGAGCCAGCAATGCCAAGGTTCCCTATGATTGGTTCCAGGCTGAGCAGGTGACTCAACCTTAGCCAATGAGGCATCTGCTCTGTCTCTGGAATTCTTAACAGGTGGGAGGGGAGTTTTTGGAGCGGCCCTGATGGGGAACCATGGGTGCCACGGGGAGAGGTCAGGGGAGGCACAGGGTGAGGATGCTCGCAAGAACACCTCTCCTGTTAGTGCCTGCAGCAGTCCCAGGGAGGACTCTCTAGAAATCTTTTTAGAAAAAAAATGTAAGAGTCACAGATTTTGCAAAGCAGTACAAAGATCATCCAGATTCACCAATTGTTAACACGTTTTCTATTTGCATGTTTTCTCACATATATATCATATACATATACATTATATATAATATACATATGTATTCCTCAGTGTGTATGGCCTTAGAAATAGAATATTTTCTTTGGTAAGTGTGAGACTGTTGTAACATTTGGGCTTTTAACTCTTACATGCACTTTCATCTAATCTAATGTCCATATTCCTGGTTTGTTAGTTTAATACCTAATGTTTTTTTGACGTTCTTTTTCCTCTTACACAAGGTCTCGTCTAGGCTTTTTAGTAATGTATCTTTAGTCTCTTTAAGCTGGAAAATCCCCTCAGCCCTTCTTTGCCTCTTACAACACTGACGATTTTGAAGACCAGAGTCACACCCTGCCCCATATTGATGGCTTTTTATTTTGTTGTTTTTGTTGTTGTTTTGACCCATTCCCCCTAATGAGATTCAAGGTAAGCTATGATCTCTTCAATACCACCTAAGTGATGCCCTGTCCTTCTCAGGACATCACATCTAGATGCACATGAGGTCTTGCATGTGAGAAGGAATTCAGGTATAATTTTCTTGCTCTGCAACACAGTAATCACCAACTAACTGCATGAGACTACTTCAATGTAAATGAATCAATCTTAAAAAAAAATTCAAAACACGGTTTCTCAGCTGCTCAGGGCAGGTTTAAGTGGCCAGATGTGGCCAGTGCCTACTGCACTGGACAGTGCAGATACAGAATATTTCTATGGTCACAGAAGGGTCTGTCTCAGGACTGGGTTAGATCTCTTAGGTTATCAGAATTATCACAGAGCATAGCCCCCAGAAAGTGAGGTTGTGGGCTTGGTGCTGTGAGACACTGAAGAAGCACTTCAGACAGAGCATCTTATCAATGGCTCTTGGAGACTCCTGGCTCCTTGCATGGTCCTCTGGGCAGTTTGAGTCTCAGGGTGGCCAGTGCCCTGCCCGCAGGACAACCCCTCTGCCTGGGGCAGATTAACCAGTCGGTTACTGATAATGTTAGATAAATGCTAACATTTCCTGGGCACTTTCCACCTGTCAGATAGGGGGCTGAACACTTTAATGATCTCATGTAACCTTCACCAGAGTCCAAGAAATAGGAACTAATATGATCCCAATGTATAGGAGAGAAACCCAAGGCTCATGAGAGCTTTTTTAAGGTTGTTATTTCAAATTTTGTACATCATCAAGACTCAATGGCTGTTTTTATATTACACTCTTTTCATTCTCAGGATCCATATCTTCATAAAGTATTTCTTTTTTAAAAGAAAAACAACAAAGTGTATCTGTTCACGTTTCTGCCCAAACTGCCCTTTTGCCAGAGAGCAGCTTGGCTTCATCTACTGCAGGAGCTGGCACAGAAAATTCTCTAGGTCAGGAGTGGGCAGACCCTGGCCATCCAGCCACAGCCTGTAGTGTAAATAAGGGCTCATTAGTACAGCCACGTCCATCCTTAGGTAGGGTCTGGGCTGCTTTCCTGCAAAGTCCAGTAGCTGTGACACAGACCTGGTGGTGCACAAAGGCTAAACTATTCGCCATGACATCCTTGACAACAAAGGTGGCTGGTCTTGCTTTGCATAGATGCCAGACTGAAGTCAATACGGGTGAAAGTGTGAGAATGTTTAGAAAAAGGAGGGAAACTCTTGCACTACTGTGAGTGTGACACAGTATATAAAAGATATTTTGTGTTTGGGTCCAGTGTACACGCTACATACATGTCTTTCTAGGTGTGTGCGGCATATATCTCCTCATATTCAAATAAGAAGTTTAGAAACAGTACTTACCCTTATTACCTGCATAACTGATTCTCATTCTGTTAAAACCTGCCCATGGCGACCTCCTTAACTGGTTCCTCTAACGAATGAGGCCCCCGACCCTCCTCCCTAAAAATAAAATTGCAGCCAACACTCAGACACCTGTGACGGTGTCAGAGACTGTTTTAACCACCTGACTTCTGTTTGGGGCCCGGGATGGGGGAGTGCTTTGCGTGACGCTGAGCCACTCAGCTCTGTTCATTCCTGCGAGTTTGTCCACAGATTCCCTGGACATCTTCGGAGCCAGCGCTACCCGGGCGCCAAGGACAAGCGCTGAGCAAGCCCGCCCGCTCCTGCCCAGCGGCCCAGACAGAAGCTGGGTCCGGAGGTCAGTCCCGAGGCCGCAGCTCTAAAGGGTCTGCGCCATCCGGACGGGGGCGCAGCGCGGGCCGGGGTCGGGGGGAGGGGAGAGGGGGCGGCCGGATGGCGCTGCGGGGTCCCTGCGGGGAGGGCGGGGCCGCCTGGCCAGGATGCGCCGGTGCGTTCGGGGCAATAGGGCTCAGGAGCTGCTGCCTAGGAGCCCCTGAGACCCGATGGTGCCCGCGGTGGGGCCCCTTGAGGAACCCGCGTCTCCCCTGAGGGCGGTCGGGATGCTCAGATCCTTGTGAGCCACGGGGCGACTCCAGGTCCGAGGATTTCTGTGGCCACTGGGAGGAGGGAAGAGTGGAGGGGACAGAGGAGGCTGGGGTGTCAGTAGTAAGGGTGGCGGGGACTCCGTCCAGGACAGGTGGAGGAGGAGCCCGGGTCCTGGTCCTGAGGTTTTAGGGGGTAGGACGGGCAGACGGGGGACTCTGTAATTGGATGGAGGAGGCGGGAGGTATGGGGGTTGGTCTGCACACCTGAGAAGCCAGTTAGGTGTCAGGGGTTCGGTTATCTCACTGGCCGAATAAAAATATAGGAACATGACTTTGGGGGGAGCCCATAGAGCAGTTTTAGAGGAGGAGCGGGGAGTCCCTCCGGAAAGGTTTGGGGGTTCACTAAGAACGAATAACAAGGTTTGCAGAGAAGCGCGCTTGGAAAACAGCTTTTGAGCCTCCAGCGCCTCTGTGCGCCTGCGTGCTGCGGGTGGGGGCAGGGAGCCTGTTTGGGGCGCGCATCTTTGAGGGGCAGCCTCGGGAGATGGGCCCTGGGTGTCAACCAGAGGGAAATCGTGTGGGAGAGTGATGTGTAATTTCAGCTGGTGCATCTGCAGTTTTATGTGTCCCGAGTGTGTGTGTGTGTGTGTGTGTGTGTGTGTGCGTGTGCGTGCGTGTGCAGGATTGCCTGTGAATGGGGCGTTCAGTACTGACAAGCAGGTCTGCCTGCTTGAGTAGTGGGGGTCTCAGATTTCCCTGGAGTGTGTCTGCAGATGTCGGTGTGTCGTTATGCCCTGGTTTCCTCAGTGTTCATCTGAAAATGTGCATTTCTGTGTGTGTGTACCTGGCCGGCTGGTCCCACTCTATGATGCACCTTAAATTTGCACGATTATGTGTGACAGTCTGTGATGGCTCTTAAGCATCTTAAAAAGGCTTCAAAGAAGAGGTTCGACGCTAAGTTACCAGATAGTGTGTTCTGAGTGTGTATTTAATCATATTTAATCCTCATGTTTAATCATTTATTTTCCTCATTTTCATGGACGGGAAAGCTGACAGCACAAGAGGTAAAAAACCCCTGAATCGGGGCTTGCCAGGTAAAATACAGGATGCATACTTCAATCTGAATTTAAGACAAATAATGAATTACCTTTTAGTATACGTATGTTCCAAATATTTCATGGGACTTGCCTATACTTAAACATAATTTAGAAAACTAAATAAAAAATGACTTTTTATGTAGACATGCCCCAGGCAGTGTTCGGATATGCTATACTAAAAAATGATTTGTGTATCTAAAATTCAAATCTCAGTTTGCTGTGTATTTGTTGTAATGTCTTTTTGTTATATCTGGCAAACTTAATCCTTGAGATCTCTTGACAAGTGACTGGCAGCCTGGAACACCCCCAGCCCACCCCTTCCAGACACACTGGTCCAAGCTGGGGTGGAGGCGGGGTCCCAGGACCCCACAGCTGAGCCTGCTGCTAGGCACCCTTGCTGCAGTGCTGGCCCCTCCCAAAGGGCTGTGGTGAGGTGTCTGTGGACCGGTCCCCTCATCTTCACAGCCGTCCTGAGAGGCAATCACTTAAGCATCCTGTACCAGAAGGGGTCCCAAGGCCAGGGAAGCGAGGTCCTGGTCTGAACCATTTGGTCAAGCTGCAGTGTAGCTTTAGGACAGCCCTGAAATACAGCACTGGGAATGCGAACCGTGAGCGCACTTTTTTAGCGCCTGCCACATGCCAGACACCACAGGCCCTTTTGATATCCAGTTAACTGTTATTCACCTTCAGGATCCCAGCTTTTTGTGTCAAGATATTTCTTCTTTTTCTTAAAGGGGCATAAACACCAGACCCATGATCCCTGCCCTTGCCCTTGCCAGGTGTCATGCCATATGCTCTCCCCAGATCACGCACTGGGCCTTGGAAGAACACTAGAGGGAGGCATTGCCAACACTTCCCCTTGGATGTTGGGGACCTGGAGACTTGGGGAGGGGATAGAGCTGTCTGAGTCCATCCGACACCTGAGAGCAGTGCTGGGGTTCACACCCGGGCCATCTGGGTGCCCAGCCCAGGCACTGACTGCTCTGGTCTCCTGTCCATAGGGAGCACCTGTGGTGTCACGATGCTACCTCTCAGCACCATCGAGGGCCAGGAAACGGAGGAGGTGCAGACCAAGCCGCCGGAGAAAGGAGGTGAGACACACATGGGGTGGAAAACTGTGGACAGGTGGGAGTGGGGAGGGCCCCCCGCGGAGACCTAATGAGGAAGTGTTGACCCTGAAGACTGATCCCAACCCCAAATATCTCCCACTGGCTCTTCCTGGGAAGGGAGGGCCCTGAGGGGCACCCAGGATGGAACCTCCCCGACATCCCCTCATGTCAGTGGGTCTTGTCTCTCCCCTGTTCAGAGCCTGCAGGGGTGTCTCTTGGGTCTCCTGAGAGCTGGAATCAATCTGGGCTCCTTTCTGTGATCTGGTCACCTGCCTGGACTGGCCCTGCATCCAGTTGCCAGGTCTAGGGGCTACGAGGTCATTTGTTTGGGATATGATGGAGGCCTGACGCAAGGATTTAGCTGAGGGGATGGGCAAGAGTGGGGTAGGTTGTGGACCCTGCTGGTGGCTTGGTCTCATGAGTGAGGGATTCTGGGTCTGTTGGGATGCTTCCTTTCTGAAACATCTTACTTTGTAATAATTTTATATTCACAAGAAGTTGCCATAGTAGTACATAGAAGTTCCATGGACACTTCATCCCATTTCCCCCAGTATCTTTATTTTATATGATGATACTACAACATCAAAACTAGCCCATGGATATTCACACAATCCATGTGTGTTTTTACTTGTGTTTCATCACATCTATAGCTGTGTGTAACCATCATACAAAACAAGATACAGGCCACTTTTTTAGCTACCTACTCCCTTACCAGAGGTAGCTACTTTCCAGCTTCTTGTCCAATCTTCCAGAATGTTCTATGCTCACTCATACAGACAAGGATGTGTATCTGTTACTATGTATTTATGTCTGATGCACTGTGTGTACTCTATATGCCACTGCCGGTTCCTATTTTGTCTTCTTTCATTTAATTCTGATCTGACACTTGGTATCTTCCAGTCCCAGTCCCAGTGCTTTCCAAGCACCCAATCACTCATGCTTCACAACTCTGTGAGGTAAGGACAGTGATTGCCCCCTTTTGCAGATGGGAAATCTGAGGGGTGACAGGGATGAATGATTAGCTCATGCTGGGATTTGAAGCGTTTGGCCTCGGGGTCTTTGACCTTAAGCTCTGTGTCCCCTGTCCATCTTGGGGACTCTTCCCCACAAGATGACAACTTTGTGTTCCAGCTGTCTGGCATTCCATGGTCTGTCTGTCCTGTCCTGTAGTTTATTTAACCTGGTTCCTGCAGGTGGCCATTCGGGTTATTCCCAGTCTTTGAGGAAGACAATAAATGCAAGTAGAGATAAGATTATAGTTGGGTCATATTGCACACAGGGGAATATACCCTGGACAATATGTTTAAAAGGGGGAATGGCTGCATCAAAGGAGGATGTGCATTTGTAATTTGGTGAGTTTGACTGAATGGTCCTCGGTAGAGAGGCGGATTTCCATTCCCAGCAGGAGTGTAGGAGTTTCTAAGAAAATATCTGGATTTGTTGGTAGCTTTGAAATATCAGGAGACTTCACTCTAAATCAAGACATCTGTCTTCTGTGGGGAAACTAGACAATTTTCTGGAGGGGCATCCCCACAGGCAGCTGCATATCAGCTGTCCCTTCCTCCTGGACACGGGCTCCCCAGGGTGCTACCATCTCCAGAGACCCTGTTGTCTCACCTCAGCCCCTTCACTCACTGACATTCCCTCTCTGTTCCCTGTGGGCCTTCGGGATGCAATTTAATGCATGTCTGCAGGCGCTGCTGTGCAACCTCCAGCAAGTGTCCTAACCTCTGTGCCTTGGTTTCCTCATCTCTAAAGTGGGATGATAGTAGCCATCTCAGAGTTATTATGAACAATCAATTAAGCTAGGATGCGTAAAATACTTAAAAGAGTGCCTGGCACATAGCAAGTACTTAACACATGTTAGTTCTTGTCAATGATTTTATGATGAAGATATTATTATTGAGTTTCTCAAGCCTCAGAGGGCAAAATGGCTCATGAGTCTTTCCTCCTCTCTCAGCCCTGCTTTCTGAGAACCCTGATGAACCACGAAAGAAGTCCACTGGAATGAAGGGAAGACTGTCATTCAGAGTCCTGCCGATCTGTCCCATGGTAAGCCTGCCTGTTTCCTCCCTTCAATCAGAAGCCCCTGGATTCTGAGAGCTCAGGCACATCTGCCAGCCTCTCTGCCCGGCAGAGACCCTTGGGTGGCTGGGTGTCCCTGTGCCCCCAGGGATGTGGCCCCATCCTCTGGGGGATGGTTTTCCTTGAGGATGCTGCCTTCTTTCCTGCCTCCTTATCTTTCCTAATTCCTGCCTCTGCTCCAATGTCACCTCCTCCATGAAGCCTCCCTTGGACACTTCCTCCCCATCTGGATCTAACCCCCTGCCTTGCTGAATTTTTTTCAGAGTAATTATTGCTACCTGAGAGAATACCTTCTATCTGTGTGTTCATCATCTGTCTTCCCTACTAGAGTAGTTCTGTTGGGGGGCGGGCAGGACCCTGCTCTGTTGTTCAATGACATATCCCCGTGCCTAGAACAGATGTAACCAGCGGTAGGCACTGTACACAGGTGGGCTGATTAAATGGAGGAATGAATTAGGGAACGGTCCCTGCTGAGGCAGGCTGCTATGAATTTGTCCACCTGGATACCATTCCTCCTTCTTCTGCTAATACCTTTGATTTTTCTTGGGGGACCACCTGTCTCTATGCACCTTGGATGGATCTGATCCCATCCTCAGACCAGCTCCAGGTATGCCCCTGACCAATCAGAGCCGGCAATGCCAAGGTTCCCCATGATTGGTTCCCGGCAGGGCACGTTGACTCAACCTTGGCCAATAAGGCATGTGCTCTGTCTCTGGGATTCTTAACAGGCAGGAGCGGAGCTTGGAGAGGCCCTGATGGGGAACCAGTGGGGCCACGGGGAGAGGTCAGGGGAGGCACAGGGTCAGGATGCTCACAAGAACGCCCTTCCTATTAGAGCCTGCATAGTAATGTATCTTTAGTCTCTTTAAGCTGGAAAATCCCCTCAGTCTTTCTTTGCCTCTTATGACACTGATGAGTCTGAAGATCAGAGTCACACCTCATACAATGTTGATTGCTTTTTTGGTTCTGTTTTGTTTCATTTCTTTGCTTGTTTGTTTTTTATGCGGTCCCTCTAATGACATTCAGGATAAGCTATGATCTCTGGAATACCACCTAAGTGATGCCCTGTCGTTATCAGAACATCACATCTAGATGCACCCTAGGTCTGTCTGCCATCGTTGGTGATACGAATTTTGCTCCACTCAGCTGAGATGCTTGTCCCTTTTCTCCACGGAATACTTTTGATTTTTGTTTTCCCCATGCAACTAACTAATGAGATATCAGTGGGGCGACACTGTAGATGAACCAAGTAATCTAGAAACAGAGAGCATTCTGATTGGTTCATTTCGGGTCCTGTGCTCACCAATGAACAAATCATCAGCTTAGGAGATGAGAACCCTAAATCTCTCAGCCTGGGCCACATGCCCGTGGGCAGTAGAAGTTCCCTACCTTTCCCCAACCACAAGAACAGAAGTATGGGATGAGGCAGCTATTCTCAACCAAAGGCAGTTTATCCCCCAGGGGACACCTTCAGTGTCTGGAAAATTTTTCTTTGTCACAGCTAAAGGGATGGTGCTGCTGGCACCTGGTGGTAGAGGCCAGAGATGACGCTTAACATCCTGCAATGTACAGGATGCCCCCCCTGACTACAAAGAATGATCTGACCCCAAAATGTCATTACTGTGACACTAATGTTCTCTTCTTTCTTCTCTGTTCTCTTTCCTTCCAGCCAAGTGTTTGCTTCACCTATTACTTGGAACCGGATGACTCTGACTCTGATTCCCAATTTCCTCCTGAACCTTTGAAACCTGACCCAAATTGCACCTTCGTTCCTCTGCCTGTGTTAGAGTTTCGTGAAATCAAGGTGTGTGAATGTCCCCTGTGCTGTCTCAGCTTTGTCACTGCTTCCTAATACCTGAGCTCCCTCTGCTTCCTGCTCTTGACTCAGCACCCTGGAATCATGCATGCTGGGCTACTGTGATGTAAAGTCCCCAAATACAGCTGCTTAAATAAACCGAACTTGATGTCTCTCTCATAGCTGTGGTCTGTGTGTAAAACTCCCCCAGCCGGCGTATTGCATTCCTGTAGAGTTGGGCAGCCAAGTTCCTTTGACCTTGGTACTCTGTGCCATGTGGCTGGAGAGGGCTCACCCCCACATCCCATCCACATTGTGGCTCAGGGGAAGGGGAGGAGGATGAGGGAAGGGGAAGACACACTTTAGTCCTTCAGATGACAACTCCTACAAGATGCCAAGATCACTTTTCCTCAAACCTCATTGGCCAGAGCATAGTCACATGACCACATCTAGCTGCAAGAGATGCTGGGAAGTGCAGTCCTTAGCTGGGCAATCCTGTGTCACCTACTAGCTTCTATTATTACAGCAAAGGAGAATGGATATTGTGTCCACCGCTGACCAGGTCTCTTATGTTAATTTAGCCCTGACACCAGGCTGTGATGAATACATGAGTGAATAAATGTACTCTTCAATACTGTCTCTCTCTCCCATTGACTAGGATCTCCTCCATTTTTACACAAATATTTAGAATGATGAACCTTCGAGCACTGACCATGTGGTAGGCACTGAGCTAATGTCTTTACACATTTTGATCCACTTGATTCTCACAACCATATGGCTGGTTCTGTTATTATCCATCTTTCCAAGAGAAGAGAACAAAGAGGCACAGAGAGTTCATGTCACTTGCTTCAGGTCACACAGATCATAAGTAGCCAAGCCGAGATTCACACCCAGGCAGGCTGGCTCCAGAGTCTCTGCCCTTAACCATCATGGTAATAACCTCACACATGTGGACACTGGGACTTTCCCAGATGGTCGCACAACTGTGAGCGGAAGAGCATCTTCCAACATTCATACCTTCCAAGATTCATAGCGTCCATTCACTTACCTCTTCAGATATTGCATAAATACTCGGAATATGCATGTAGCACTTATGTTTAGACACAGTAATGCCACTTAACTGCAACAACAACAAAATCCACAGAAATGGTCGACTGAAGTGAAAATGCACAATGTGAGAGCTGTGAGTTTCAGTTTATTTGGGGACTTACTGAGGACTATAGCCCAAGAAGCAGCCTGTCAGAGAGCTCTGAGGAACTGCTCCAAAAGGTAGGTAGGAGGTCAGTTTCTGTGTGATTTTAGAGAAGGGGTCCATGCAGTCAAGTACACACCTCATTACAAGGCTACTGTTGGTTGGGATGAACGGACATATCAGTTAATGTGTTTAGTGCTTTTCTAAGTATCGGAGAATCAAAGAATCTTGGGTCATATTATTTTCTCCTGAACATATCTAATGTCTGAGGTGTAACCAAGCCCAGGACTGGCCACTTGGGGCTCATAAGCTAATAGCTCAAGAGGCAAGTGTCAATAGAAAGGAAAGGTGCTTTAATCAGGAAAGCCGACAATCTGGGGAGATGGTGGACTCAGGTCCAGGGACCAACTCCAAAGATTCTGCTCAGCCTTGACAGGTTTTAAAGGGAAAAATGGAGGAATCTCAGTGAATCATCGAGGCAGGAGGTTGGGCTCTGCATCATTCTCCATTGCATGCGGAACTGGCTGAGTCTCTCTTCAGATGTTATCTTGCCCGCATGATCTGCCGGCAGGATTGCTTAGGGGCGCTATTGGGGGTAGAGAGCCAGTCATACTTCTTTTTATCTAGGAAAAGAATCGACAGGTTAGACAAGGCATGATGTGCATTCAGGAGAGAATATAAGTCAGGAGTGGGTTTCAATTGCTTAGTGATCTCATTCCTCTGATTAGGTTCTTTTAAGGTTAGAGGGGAACAGAAATGGACAAACAGGAAAGGGCCAAGAAAGCTGCATTCAGAGGGACCTTTCTGCCACTTTCCCCAGAGCATAGAGTGCCTCACCCAGGTCTTCACCCTGAATTCCTTTCAGGGTGAACTGTAGGTGGTATGGAATGGTGGGCAGCATCCTTTAGTTGGCAAACTTCAGGAGCAAAGCCACAAGGGGTCGCGGAGGTGTCTCTGCTGAGGTTTCTGGGCTCCTCCAGATGCCTGGTGGACGCTGGTCCTCAGCTCACCTAGGCTGGCTTCTCTTGGGGCACTGGGGAGACCTGGCCCTGCTCCAAGTATCTTTCATCCTCCAGCAGGCTTGCCTGGTCACGTTCATCCTCATGGCAGGGGTAAAGATGCAAGAGAGAAACAAATACCAGTTTCACAAGTACTTTTCAAGCTTCTGCTTGAATCACATTTTGCCAGCATCCCTTTGGCCAAAGCAATTCCATGGCCAAGTGCAGATTCAGAAGAGGAGGACACTAAACACTTAGGGGGCTGCAGGATTGGACATGGGGGAGGGTAAAAAACTGGGGCCATGTTTGCAACCTACCACAAGGCAGGATTGTGATCATATCCCCAACCTGCATTGGCTCCCACCTGTTAGAACACAAGAGGATTCACCAGCCAGGCACCTGGGAGGGAAGCCAGGAATGTGAGAGAGCCTCCACCTGCCAGGTGGCCCTTCTCAAGCGTCAGAAAAGTCTCTGGGAGGATATGTTATCAGTGTGAGGGATGAGGAAAGACTTCCTGCGTATGCCAAGTGTTCAGAGTCATCAGAGCATGCTTCCCAGATAGAAACCCTACAGGTGTCCTGAGTGTGGGAAAGCTTTCCCCAAGACCCACCTCCTAATAATCACGGGAAATTCCACATGGCTGGGAAGCCGTGTGCATGCACCAAAGGTGGGGTCCTTCGGGCAGGTCTCCTCCCTGACGCACCACCAGGAAATTCATGTTGGAAAAGACTGTAAACTCTCCCAGTGTGAAAGCGCCTTTGGCTGGAATGCATGCAAAACCCCCCAGTGCAGGTAAAATGAGGGAACCTCTGTGGGTGGAATTTTCCTTCATTTCTCCTCAGAAGTTGTCTGGTAGAGCAGATGTTCTCATTTGGGGTGATACTCCACTGCCCCCTCCTGGAATTTCCCTGCAAGTTTGGGGATATTTCTGGTTGTCCAAAATTGGTGTTGCTACTAAGCTGTAATCGGTAGAGACCAATGATCCTCTAAACATGGTGCAATTCACCAGAAAACCCCCTGCACAGAGAATGTTCCGGCTCCAAATGTCAATGTCAATAGTATCATTACAGAGAATTGCATTTGAGAAGGAATTCAGGTATAATTTTCTTGCTCTCCAACACAGTAATCACTAACCAGCTGCATGAGACTACTTCAGTGTAAACGAATCAATCTTATATAACATTCAAAACAGAGTTTCTCAGCTGCTCCAGGAATGATTCAGTGGCCAAACGTGGCCAGTAGCTACGGCACTGGGCAGTGCAGATACAGAAAATTTCCAAAGTCACAGAATGGTCTGTCTCAGGACTGCTTTAAATCTCGTAGGCTATCAGAATTATCACAAAGTGTAGCCCCCAGAAAGTGAGGATGTGGGCTTGGTGCTGTGAGACACTGAAGAAGCACAGCCAGACAGAGCATCTTATCAATGGCTCTTGGAGACTCCTGGCTCCACGCACGGTCCTCTGGGCAGTTTGAGTCTCAGGGTGGTCAGTGCCCTGCCTGCAGGACACCCCCCTCTGCCTGGGGCAGATTAACCAGTCGGTTACTGACAATGTTGGATAAATGCTAACATTTCCTGGGCACTTTCCACCTGTCAGTTATGGTGCTGAGCATAGAAGATCTTATGTAACCTTCACTGGAGTCCTATGAAATAGGAACTAATATGATCCCCAATTTGTAGGAGAGAAACCCGAGGCTTATGAGAGGTGTTTTTAAAGCTTGTTATTTCAAATTTTGCACATATATCAAGAATCTATTCTTATTTTTATATTACACTCTTTCAATTCACAGGATTCAAATTTTCATAAAATATATTTTTTAAAGTATATATGTTCGCATTTCTGTCCAAACAACACTTTTTACAGGAACTTCTTGGCTTTGTCTACTCCAGGTTCTGGCACAAAATATTCTCTAGGTCAGAGATGGGCAGACTCTGGTCATCCAGCCCACAGCCTGTTGTGTAAATAAGGGCTCTTGCCACAAGTACACCCATTCCTTACCTAACGTCTGGGCTGCTTTCATGCAAAGAGGAGTAGCTGCTACACAGAGCCGATGGCCCAGAATTCTAAAGTATTTGCCATGACATCCTTGACAAGAAAGGTGACTGACCTTGCTTCGTATAGATGCCAAACTGAAATCAATACGGGTGGAGGTGTGAGAATGGTTAGAAAAAGGAGGGAAAATCGTGAACTATTGGGACTGTGATGCACAGTGTAAAAGATATTTTGTGTTTGAGTCCAGGGCACAGGCTGCATACATGTGTTCCTCCGTGTGTGGCGTGTGTTTGTTCATATTCGAAGAACAAGTTTAGAAATACTACGTACTCTTATTTCCTGCACAAGTAATTCTCAACCACTAAAAACCCTGCCCAGGGCGACCCTCTAAATTGCTTTCCCTAACGAACGAGGACGAAGAGGCCCCCGACCCTCCCCTCTATTAACGGAATCGCAGCAAACACGCTGACGCCTGTGCTGGTGTCAGAGACAGTTTTAACCACCTGACTTGTGTTTGCGGGCGGGGGTTGGGGGGTGTGCGTGTCGCTGAGCAGCTCAGCCCTGTTCATTCGCGCGAGTTTGTCCACCGCGTCCCCGGGCATCTCCGGAGCCAGCTCTGCGCGGGCGCCAAGGACAAGCACTGAGCAAGCCTGCCCGCTCCTGCCCAGCGGCCCAGCCAGAAGCCGGGTCCGGAGGTCAGTCCCGCGGCTGCAGCTCTGAAGGGTCTGCGCCATGCGGCGGGGGCGCAGCGCGGGGCGGGGGTCGGCGGGATGGCGCCGCGGGGTCTCCGCGGGGAGGGCGACGCTCCCAGGCAGGATGCGCGGGTGAATTCTGGGGAGTGGGGTGCAGGAGCTGCTGCCTAGGAGCCCCTGAGACCCGATGGTGCCGGCGGTGGGGCCCCTTGAGGAACCCGCGTTTCCCCTGAGGGCGGTCGGGATGCTCAGGTCCCCGTGAGCCGCGGGGCGACTCCAGGTCCCAGGATTTCTCTGGCCACTAGCTGGAGAGGAGACTGGAGGGGACAGAGGAGGCTGGGGTGTCAGTAGTAGGGGTGGCGGGGACTCCGTCCAGGACAGGTGGAGGAGGAGCCCGGGTCCTGGTGCTGAGGTTTTAGGGGGCAGGACGGGCAGACGGGGGACTCTGTAGTTGGATGGAGGAGGCGGGAGGAATAGGTTTGCTCTGCACACCAGAGAAGCCGGTCGGGTATCGGGGGTCAGGTAGCGAACTGGCCAAGTAGAAAATCGGAAAATGGTACTGCAGGGAGTCCAGAGGGTAGTTTGAGGGATGAGGAGCCGGGAGCCCCTCCGGTTGTGTTTGGGGGTTCGCTGAAACGCACAAGAGGTTTGCAGATGAGAAGGGCCTTTGGAAAACAGCTTTTGAGCCGCCAGCGCCTCTGTGCGCCTGCGTGCTGCGGGTGGGGGCAGGGAGCCTGTTGGGGGCGCGCATCTTTGAGGGGCAGCCTCGGGGGCATGGGCCCTGGGTGAAACTGGGGATGGGCCCTGGGTGTCAGCCAGAGGGAACTTGTGTTGGAGAGGGTGATGTGTAATTTCATCTTCTGCGTCTGCAGTTGTGTGTGCCCCGAGTGTGTGTGTGTGTGTGTGTGTGTGTGTGTGTGTGTGTGTGTGCATATCCAGGACTGCCTGTGAGGAGGGTGTTCAGTACTAACTAGCAGGCCTGCCCACCTGAGTGGTGGGGGTCTCTGAGTTTCCCTGGAGTGTGTCTGCAGGTGTGCTTGTGTCGTCATGCCCTGGTTTCCCCAGTGCTCACCTGAAAATGTGTGTTTCCAACAATTGTGTGTGTGTCTATCTGGCCAGGTGTTCCCGCTCTTTGACGCACCTTGTATCTGCACGATTATGTGTGAGGGTCTGTGATGGGTCTCATGCTTCTTACAAAGGCTTAGGGGAAGAGGTGTTGACTCTAGCTTATCAGATAATATGTTCTGAGTATGTGTGTGTATTTAATCATATTTAATCTTCATGTTTAATAATTTATAGTCTTCCTTCATGGAGGGGAAAACTGACAGCACAAGAGGTTAAATAACCCCTGAATCAGGGCTTGCCAAGTAAAAAACAGGATAGTTTCTTAAATTTGAACTTTAGACAAATAATGAATTACCTTTGCGTATAAGCATGTCCCAAATATTTCATGGGTCTTGGCTATACTTAAACATAATTTAGAAAACTAAATAAAAAATGATTTTTATGTAGACATGACCCATGCAGTGTTTGAACATACTTATACTAAAACGTGTGTTGTGTATCTGAAATTCAAATCTCAGTTTGCTGTGTATTTCTTGTAATCTTGTTGTTGTTAAATCTGGCGAGCTTGATCCTTGAGATCTCTCGGCTAGTGACTGGAAGGCTGGAACCCCCCAGTGCACCCTCCAGACACACTGGCCCAAGTCCCGCCGAGGGTAAAGCTGGGGTGGAGGCGGGGTCCCAGGACCCCACAGCTGAGCCTGCTGCTAGGCACCCTTGCTGCAGTGCTGGCCACTCGCTCCCCAGGGGCTGTGGTGAGGGGTCTGTGGACCGCCCCCCTCGTCTTCACCGCAGTCCTGAGAGGCCATCACTTGAGCATCCTGTACCAGAAGAGGCCCCCGAGGACAGGGAAGAGGGGTCCTGGTCTGAACCGTATGGTCAAGCTGCAGTGTAGCCTTAGGACCGGGCTGAAACACAGCACTGGGAATGCTGGCCATGAGTGTGCTTATTGAGTGCCTGCTGTATGTCAGACACCACAGGCCCTTCAGATATCCAGTTAACTGACATTCACTTTCAGGGGCCGAGCACTTCGTGTCATAATATTTCTTGTTTTTCTTAAAGCATCAGAAACCCCACACCCATGGTCTCTGCCCTTGCCCTTGCCAGGCACCATGGCAATCGCTCTCCCCACATCACACACTGGGCCTTGGACGAACACTAGAGGGAGGCATTGCCAACATTCCCCTTGGATGTTGGGGACCTGGAGACTTGGGGAGGGGATAGAGCTGTCTGAGTCCATCCGACACCTGAGAGCAGTGCTGGGGTTCACACCCGGGCCATCTGGGTGCTCAGCCCAGGCACTGACTGCTCTGGTCCCCTGTCCATAGGGAGCACCTGTGGTGTCACGATGCTACCTCTCAGCACCATCGAGGGCCAGGAAACTGAGGAGGTGCAGACCAAGCCGCCAGAGAAAGGAGGTGAGACACACATGGGGTGGAAAACTGTGGGCAGGTGGCAGTGGGGAGGGTCTCCAGGGTAAGGCTGATGAGGAAGTGTTGACCCTGAAGATTGATCCCAACCCCAAATATCTCCCGCAGGCTCTTCCTGGGGAGGGGGTGCCTTGAAGGACACCCAGGATGGAACTCCCTGACATCACCTGATGTCAGTGCAACCTGTCACTGCCCTACTCAGAGCTTCAGGGATCTCCTGGGAGCTGAATGAACTTGGGCTCCTTCTTGTGGCCTGGACACCCCTGTTGTCTTACCCCAGCCCCTCCACCCACTGGCATTCCCTGTCTGTTCCCTGTGGACCTTTGGGCTGCAGTTTAATGCATGTCTGCAGGCACTGCTGTGCAACCTCCAACAAATGTCCTAACTTCTCTGTGCTTTGGTTTTCTCTTCTCTAAAGTGGGATGATGAGAGTAGCCATCTCAGAGAGATATTATGAACAACCAAATAAGCTATGATGTGTAAAATACTTAAATGCGTGCCTGGCACAAGGAAACTACTCCACACATATTAGCTCTTGCCAGTGGTTTCATAATGAAGATTTTATTATTATTGAGTTTCTCAAGCCTCAGAGGGCAAGATGGCCTCATGCCTCTTTCCTCCTCCCTCAGTCCTGCTTTCTGAGAACCCTGATGATCCACCAAAGAAGCCCATCAGAATGAAGGGAACGATGTTATTCAGAGTCCTGCCGTTCTGTCCTGTGGTAAGCCTGTTTCTTTCCTCCCTTTGACCAGACTCCTGAGTTCTGAGAGATCCGGAACTTCCTTTGCCCAGCAGAGACCCTTGGGTGGCTGGGTGCCCCTCTGTCCATCTCTCATTCCGGATGTGGCCCCATCCTGTGGGGGACAGTTTTCCTTGAAGATGCTGCCTGCTTTCCTGCCTTCTTTTCTTTACTAATTCCTGACTCTGCTCCAATGTCACCTCCTCCATGAAGCCTCCCTTGCTCACTTTTGCCCCATTTCTCTCTAACCCCTGCCTTCCTGAATTTTTTTCAGAGTAATCATTGCTACCTGAGAGCATACCTGTATCTGTGTGTTCATCATCTGTGTTCCCTACTCGAGTGGTTCTTGGGGAGCAGCAACCTCCTCTGTTGTTCAATGGCATATCCCCCTGCCTAGAACAGATGTAACCAGTGTTAGGCACTGTATACACATGGGCTGATTAAGTGAGGGAATGAGTTACGTAAGGGTCCCTCCTGCGTAGGCAGCTGTGGCTTTGTCCACCTGGACACCATTCCTCCTTCTCCTACTAACACCCTTGATTTTTCTTGGGGGACCACCTGTCTCCATGCCCTTCGGATGGATCTGATCCCATCCTCAGACCAGCTCCAGGTATGCCCCTGACCAATCAGAGCCGGCAATGCCAAGGTCCCCCATGATTGTTCCAGGCTGGGCATGTGGCTCACCGTGGCCAATGAGGCATCTGCTCTGCCTCTGGGATTCTTAACAGGTGGGAGGGGAGTTTGGAGCGGTCCTGTTGGGGAACCATGGGTGCCACGGGGAGAGGTCAGGGGAGGCACAGGGTGAGGATGCTCGCAAGAACACGTTTCCTACTAGTGCCTGCAGCAGTCCCAGGGAGGACTCTCTAGAAATGTTATTAGAAAAGAATGTAAGAGTCACAGATTTTGCAAAGCAGTACAAAGATCATCCAGATTCACCAATTGTTAATATTTTTCTGTTGGTATGTTTTCTCTTGTAAATATAATATGTATATTATATGTATATAATATGTATGCTATATATATATGTATATATTCCTCAGTGTGTGTCACCTTAGAAATAGAATATTCTCTTATATAATGTGGTTTTGAAGACCAGAGTCACACCCTGCCACATACTAATGTTTTTTGCTGTTGTCGTATGTTGTTGTTTTTTACCTTTTCCCCCAATGAGATTCAGGGTAGCTATGATCTCTGGAATACCATCTAATTGATGCCGTGTCTTGCATTTGAGCAGGAATTCAGGTATAATTTTCTTCCCACCAGCACAGTAACCACTAACTGCACGAGGCTACTTCAATATCAATGAATCAATCTTAAAAAAAATTCAAAACACGGTTTCTCGGCCGCTCAGGTTTCAGTGGCCAGATGTGGCCAGTAGCTACCGTACTGGACATTGCAGATACAGAACATTGCCATGGTCACAGAAGGTTCTGTCTCAGGACTGGGTTAAATATCTTATATTATCAGAATTATCACACAGTGTAGCCACCAGAAAGTGAGGATATGGGCTTGGTGAGAGCTTTCTTATTTTAAGGTTGTTATTTCAAATTTTGTATGTAATCAAGACTCAATGGCTGTTTTTATATTATACTCTTTTCATTCTCAGGATCCATATCTTCATAAAGTATTTCTTTTTTAAAAGAAAAACAACAAACTGTATCTATTCACGTTTCTGCCCAAACTGCCCTTTTACCAGAGAGCAGCTTGGCTTCATCTACTGCAGGAGCTGGCACAGAAAATTCTCTAGGTCAGGAGTGGGCAGACCCTGGCCATCCAGCCACAGCCTGTAGTGTAAATAAGGGCTCATTAGCACAGCCACGTCCATCCTCAGGTAGGGTCTGGGCTGCTTTCCTGCAAAGTCCAGTAGCTGTGACACAGACCTGATGGTGCACAAAGGCTAAACGATTCGCCATGACATCCTTGACAACAAAGGTGACTGGTCTTGCTTTGAATAGATGCCAGACTGAAGTCAATACGGGTGAAAGTGTGAGAAAAGTTAGAAGAAGGGGGAAAACAAACTGCTGTGACTGTGATGCACAGTGTAAAAGATATTTTGTGTCTGGGGCCAGCACATGTGCTTCTATGTGTGTGGCATGTGTTTCTTCATATTCCAGTAAGAAGTTTAAGAAACACTACTTACCCTTATTACCTGAACAACTGATTCTCTTCCACCTAAAACGTGCCATTGGCGACATTTTATATTGGTTTCTCTAACCAATGAGGATGAGGAGGTCCCCGACCTCCCCCAATAGTGAAATTGAAGGGAACACTCAGATACCTGTGCTGGTGTCAGAGACTGTTTTAACCACCTGACTAGTGTTGGTGGTCAGGGGGGTTGAGGGGGTGTGCGTGACGCTGAGCGACTCAGCTCTGTACATTCCTCGGAGTTTGTCCACAGATTCCCTGGACATCTTCGGAGCCAGCGCTGCGCGGGCGCCAAGGACAAGCACTGAGCAAGCCTGCCCGCTCCTGCCCAGCGGCCCAGACAGAAGCCGGGTCCGGAGGTCAGTCCCGCGGCTGCAGCTCTGAAGGGTCTGCGCCATCCGGGCGGGGGCGCAGCGCGGGTCGGCGGGATGGCGCCGCGGGGTCTCCGCGGGGAGGGCGGCGCTCCCAGGCAGGATGCGCGGGTGCGTTCGCGGCAATGGGGTGCAGGAGCTGCTGCCTAGGAGCCCCTGAGACCTGATGGTGCCCGCGGTGGGGCCCCTTGAGGAACCCGCGTCTCCCCTGAGGGCGGCCAGGATGCTCAGACCCTTCTGAGCCGCAGGGCGACTCCAGGTCCGAGGATTTCTCTGGCCGCTGGGAGGAGGGAAGAGTGGAAGCGACAGAGGAGTTTGGGGTGTCAGTAGTAGGGGTGGCGGGGACTCCGTCCAGGACAGGTGGAGGAGGAGCCCGGGTCCTGGTCCTGAGGTTTTAGGGGGTAGAACGGGCAGACGGGGGACTCTAGTTGGATGGAGGAGGCGGGAGGAATAGGTTTGCTCTGCACACCACAGAGGTCAGTCAGGTAACGAATTCGCTTAATGGAACATAGGAAAATGATTTGCGGGAGAGTCCAGAAGGTAGTTTGGGGGGTCGGGAGGGGCAGGGAGTCCCTGCAGATGGGTTGGGGGTTCACTAAGGACGCATAAGAAGGTTAGCAGATGAAAAGGGCACTTGGAAAACAGGTTTTGAGCCTCCAGTGCTTCTGTGTGCCTGCGTGCTGCGGGTGGGGGCGGGGGGTGTGCTGGGGCGATTATCTTAGAGCAGCGGCCTCTGCGGATGGGCCCTGGGTGAGAATGAGCGTGGGCCCTGGGTGTAGGCAGAGGGAAATTATGTTGGAGAGGGTGATGTGTAATTTCAGCCTGTGGGTCTGCGTTTGTGGGTGGCTAGAGGGTGTGTGTGTGTGTGTGTGTGTGCGCGCGCGCGTACGTCCAGGACTTTGTGTGAGGAGGGCGTTCAGTACTAACTAGCAGGCCTGCCCACCTGAGTGGTGGGGGTCTCAGAGTTTCCCTGGAGTGTGTCTGCAGGTGTGCTTGTGTCGTCATGCCCTGGTTTCATCAGCGTTCATTTGAAAATGTGTGTTTCCAACAATTGTGTGTGTGTCTGGCTGGCTGGGTGTTCCCACAAATTGATGCCTCTTGTATTTGCATGATTAAGAGTGAGAGTCTGTGATTGCATCTTACACTTCTTAAAAAGGTTTACAGGAAGAGGTGTTGACTCTGATTTTCCAGATAGCGTGTTGTCAGTGTGTCTGTATGTGTGTGTATTTAATCATATTTAATCCTCATGTTCAATAATTAATTTTACTCATTTTTCTGGAGAGGAAAGCTGACAGCACAAGAGGTTAAAGAACCTCTGAAATGGGGCTTGCCAGGTAAAATACAGGATGCTTACTTAAATTTGAATTTCAGACAAATAATGAATTACCTTTGGGTATAATTATGTCCCAAATATTTCATGGGACTTGGGTATTCGTAAACATAACTTCGTATATCAAATAAGTGATTTTTATGTAGACATTTACCATGTGGTGATTGGGACCTATCATGCTAAAATATGATTTGCCTATCTCAAATTCAAATCTCAGTTTGCTGTGTATTTGTTGTAATATTGTTGTTAACTCTGGCAAACTTGATCCTTGAGATCTCTCAGCTAGTGACAGGCAGGTTGGAATCCCCACAGTGCACCCTCCATACAAACTGGCTGAAGTTCTGCCCAGGGTAAAGCTGGGGTGGAGGCGGGGTCCCAGGACCCCACAGCTGAGCCTGCTGCTAGGCACCCTTGCTGCAGTGCTGGCCTCTCCCCAGGGGCTGTGGTGAGGGGTCTGTGGACCGCCCCCCTCGTCTTCACAGCAGTCCTGAGAGGCAGTCACTTGAGCATCCTGTACCAGAAGAGGCCCCCGAGGACAGGGAAGAGGGGTCCTGGTCTGAACCATTTGGTCAAGTTGCCTTATAGCCTTAGGACACAGCTGAAATACAGCACTGGGAATGCTGACCATGAGTGCACTTATTGAGTGCCTGCTGTACGCCAGACTCCAGAGGCCCTTTTGATACCCAGTTAACCGACCTTCACCCATGATTCCCAGCACTCTGTGTCATAATATTTCTTCTTTTCCTTAAAGGGGCACCATGGCCATCGCTCGCCCCACATCACACACTGGGCCTTGGAAGCCACTCTAGGAGGGAGGCATTGCCAACACTTCCCCTTGGATGTTGGGGACCTGGAGATTGGGGGGGGGATGGAGCTGTCTGAGTCCATCCAACACCTGAGAGCAGTGCTGGGGTTCACACCTGGGCCATCTGGGTCCCCAGCCCAGGCACTGACCACTGTGGTCTCCTGTCCATAGGGAGCACCTGTGGTGTCACGATGCTACCTCTCAGCACCGTCGAGGGCCAGGAAACGGAGGCGGTGCAGACCAAGCCGCCAGAGAAAGGAGGTGAGACACACATGGGGTGGAAACCTGTGGGCAAGTGGGAGTGGGGAGAGCCTCCAGGGTAAGGCTGATGAGGAAAGGTTGACCCTGAAGACTGATCCCAACTTCAGATATCTCCTAGTTGCTCTTCCTGGGAAGGGAGGGCCCTGAGCGGCACCCAGGATGGAACCTCCCTGACATCCCCTCGTCAGTGGGTCCTGTCTCTCCCCTGCTCAGAGTCTTCAGGGGTGTCTCTCGGGAGGTGGAATCAATCTGGGCTCCATTTTGTGGCCCGGATACCTGCCTGGACTGGCCCTGCATCCAGTTGCCAGGTCAGGAATTGCAGGGTCAGGTCATTCAGGTGGAATATGAAGGAGGCTTGACCCAAAGAGTCGGCAGGAGTGGGGTGATTCCTGTGAAGCCTGTGGATCCTGCTGGTGACTTGGGCACATGAGTGAGGGCTGTTGGTTTTGCTGGGATGCTTCCTTTCTGAAACGTCTTACTTTGCAATAATTTTATATTCACAAGAAGTTGCCATAATAGCACATAGAAGTTCCATGGACACTTCATCCCATTTCCCCCAGTATCTTTATTTTATATGATGATACTACAACATCAAAACTAGCCCATGGATATTGGCACAATCCGTGTGTGTTTCTACTTGTGTTTCATCACATCTATAGCTGTGTGTAACCATCATACAAAACAAGATACAGGCCATTTTTTTTTTTTTTTTTTTTTTTTTTTTTTTTTTTTGCGGTACGTGGGCCTCTCACTGTTGTGGCCTCTCCCGTTGCGGAGCACAGGCTCCGGACGCGCAGGCTCAGCGGCCATGGCTCACGGACCCAGCCGCTCTGCGGCATGTGGGACCTTCCCGGACCAGGGCACGAACCAGTGTCCCCTGCATCGGCAGGCGGACTCTCAACTACTGCGCCACCAGGGAAGCCCAATACAGGCCACTTTTTTAGCTACCTACTCCCTTACCAGAGGTAGCTACTTTCCAGCTTCTTGTCCAATCTTCCAGAATGTTCTATGCTCACTCATACAGACAAGGATGTGTATCTGTTACTATGTATTTATGTCTGATGCACTGTGTGTACTCTATATGCCACTGCCGGTTCCTATTTTGTCTTCTTTCATTTAATTCTGATCTGACACTTGGTATCTTCCAGTCCCAGTCCCAGTGCTTTCCAAGCACCCAATCACTCATGCTTCACAACTCTGTGAGGTAAGGACAGTGATTGCCCCCTTTTGCAGATGGGAAATCTGAGGGGTGACAGGGATGAATGATTAGCTCATGCTGGGATTTGAAGCGTTTGGCCTCGGGGTCTTTGACCTTAAGCCCTGTGTCCCCTGTCCATCTTGGGGACTCTTCTCCACAAGATGACGACTTTGTGTTCCAGCTGCCTGGCATTCCATGGTCTGTCTGTCCTGTGTTCTAATTTATTTAACCTGGTTCGTACAGGTGGCCATTTGGGTTATTCCCAATCTTTGAGGAAGACAATAAATGCAAGTAGAGGTAGGATTATAGTTGGGCCATATGGCGCACGGAGGAGTACAACCATGATAATGTGTTTAAAAATTGAAATGGAAGCATCAAAGGGGTGTGCATTTGTAATTTTGACGGGTTGACTGAATGGTTCTCCATAGAGAGGCCGATTTCCATTCCCAGCAGGAGAGTAGGAGTTTCTAAGAAAATATCTGGATTTGTTGGTAGCTTTAAAATATCAGGAGACTTCACTCTAAATCAAGACATCTGTCTTCTGTGGGGAAACTAGACAATTTTCTGGAGGGGCATCCCCACAGGCAGCTGCATATCAGCTGTCCCTTCCTCCTGGACACGGGCTCCCCAGGGTGCTACCATCTCCAGAGACCCTGTTGTCTCACCTCAGCCCCTTCACTCACTGACATTCCCTCTCTGTTCCCTGTGGGCCTTCGGGATGCAATTTCATGCATGTCTGCAGGCGCTGCTGTGCAACCTCCAGCAAGTGTCCTAACCTCTGTGCCTTGGTTTCCTCATCTCTAAAGCTGGATGATGATAGTAGCCATCTCAATTTAGCTATGATGTGTAAAATACTTAACTGCGTGCCTGGCACATAGCAAGTACTCAACACATGTTAGTTCTTGTCAATGGTTTCATGATGAAGATCTTATTATTATTGAGTTCTCAAGCCTCAGAGGGCAAGGGGGCCTCATGCCTCTTTCCTCCTCTCTCAGCCCTGCTTCCTGAGAACCCTGGTGAGCCGCGGAAGAAGTCCACTGGAATGAAGGGAAGACTGTCATTCAAAGTCCTGCCAATCTGTCCCATGGTAAGCCTGTTTGTTTCCTCCCTTTGACCAGAGGCTCCTGGGTTCTGAGAGGTCAAGTACTTCCACGACCCTCTCTGCTCAGCAGAGACCCTTGGGTGGCCAGGTGCCCCTTGTCCCCCCCAAGGATGTGGCCCCATCTGTAAGGGATGGTTTTCCTTGAAGATGCTGCCCTCTTTCCTGCTTCCTTCTCTTTCCTAATTCCTGCCTCTGCTCCAATGTCACCTCCTCCATGAAGCCTCCCTTGCTCACTTTTGCCCCACCCCCCTGCCTTGCTGAATATTTGTCAGATAATTATTGCTACCCGAAAGCATACCTTGTATTTGTTTGTTCATTCTGAAGGGGTAGGAACCTGTTCTGTTGTTCAATGACATATCCCCCCTGGCTAGGACAGATGTAACCAGCGGTAGGCACTGTACACATGTGGGCTGATTAAATGAAGGAATGAATTAGGGAACGGTCCCTGCTGAGGCAGGCAGCTGTGGCTTTGTCCACCTGGATACCATTCCTCGTTCTTTTGTTAAAACACTTGATTTTTGGGAGGACCATCTGCCTCCATGAACTTTGGATGTGTCTGATCCCATCCTCAGACCAGCTCCAGCTATGCCCCTGACCAATCAGAGCCGGCAATGCCAGGGTTCCCTGTGATTGGTTCCAGGCTGGGCACGTGACTCAACCTTAGCCAATGAGGAGTCTCCTCCATCTCTGGGATTCTTAACAGGTGGGAGGGGAGTTTGGAGGGCCCTGATGGGGAATCAGGGGGGCCGTGGGTAGAGGTCAGGTGAGACACAGGGGCAGGATGCTCGCAAGAACACCCTTCCTGTTAGTGCCTGCAACAGTCCCAGGGAGGACTTTTGAAGAGGTTTTCTTATTAGGGAATAGTGTGAGAATCAAAGACTTTATGAAAACAGTACAAAGGTCATCCAAATCCACCGATTGTTAACACATTTTCTATTTGCATGTTTTCTCTAATATGAATATATATAATACATGATGTTGATGGTGCTCAACATCCTGCAATGTACAGGATGCCCCCCTTCCCTGAAAGAATGATCTGACCCCAAAATGTCATTAGTGTGACACTAACGTTCTGTTCTTTCTTCTCTGTTTGCTTTCCTTCCAGCCAAGTGTTTGCTTCACCTATTACTTGGAACAGGATGACCCTGACTCTGATTCCCAATTTCCTCCTGAACCTTTGAAAACTGACCCAAATTGCACCTTCGTTCCTCTGCCTGTGTTAGAGTTTCATGAAATCAAGGTGTGTGAATGTCCCCTGTGCTGTCTCAGCTTTGTCACTGCTTCCTAATACCTGAGCTCCCTCTGCTTCCTGCTCTTGACTCAGCACCCTGGAATCATGCATGCTGGGCTACTGTGATGTAAAGTCCCCAAATACAGCTGCTTAAATAAACCGAACTTGATGTCTCTCTCATGATTGTGGTCTGTGTGTAAAACTCCCCCAGCCGGCGTATTGCATTCCCATAGAGTTGGGCAGCCAAGTTCCTTTGACCTTGGTGCTCTGTGCCACGTGGCTGGAGAGGGCTCACCCCCCCCATATCCCGTCCACATTGTGGCTCAGGGGAAGGGGAGGAGGATGAGGGAAGGGGAAGACACACTTTAGTCCTTCAGAGGACACCTCCTACAAGATGCCCAGATCACTTTTCCTCAAACCTCATTGGCCAGAACATAGTCACATGACCAATCTAGCTGCAAGAGATGCTGGGAAGTACAGTCCTTAGCTGGGCAATCCTGTGTCACCTACTAGCTTCTATTATTACAGCAAAGGAGGATGAATATTGTGTCCACTGCTGACCAGGTCTCTTATGTTAATTTAGCCCCGGCACCAGGCTGTGATGAATACATGAGTGAATAAATGTACTCTTCAATTCTGTATCTCTCTCCCACTGACTAGGAGCTCCTCCATTTTTACACAAATATTTAGAATGATGAACCTTCGAGCACTGACCATGTGGTAGGCACTGAGCTAATGTCTTTACACATTTTGATCCACTTAATTCTCACAACCATATGGCTGGTTCTGTTATTATCCATCTTTCCAAGAGAAGAGAACAGAGGCACAGAGAGTTCATGTCACTTGCTTCAGGTCACACAGATCATAAGTAGCCAAGCCGAGATTCAAACCCAGGCAGGCTGGCTCCAGAGTCTCTGCCAACAACCACAAAGTCGAAGCTGTTGACTGAAGTAAAAATACACAACATGAGAGGGGTGAAGTTCAATTTTACTTGGGGACTTACTGAGGATTAGAACCAGGAGATAGCCTCTCAGAGAGCTCTGAGGAACGGTTCCAAAAGGTAGGTAGGAGGTCAGTTTCTGTGTGATTTTGGAGAAGGGATCCATGCAGTTAAGCACACATCTCAGCACAAGGTTCCTGTTGGTCATGAGGAACAGACATCTCAGTCAATCATTTTAGTGCTTTTCTAAGTATGGGAAGATGCAAGAGTCTTGGTTCATAATATTTTCTCCTGAAAATATCTAATTATCTGAGGGCCATTTCCTCCACTTTTCCCAGAGCATAGAATGCCTCACCCGGATCTTCACTCTGAATTCCTTTCAGGGTGAACTGTAGGTAGGACTGGAGAGTGGGGAGCATCCTTTAGTTGGTAAATTTTAGAAGCAACAGCCACAAGGGGTCGTGGAGGTGGTTCTGCTGAGGTTTCTGGGCTCCTCCAGATGCCTGGTGGACGCTGGTCCTCAGCTCACCTAGGCTGGCTTCTCTTGGGGGACTGGGAAGACCTGGCCCTGCTCTAGGTAACTTTCATCCTCCAGCAGGCTTGCCTAGGCATGTTCATCCCCACGCAGTGTTCAGGGCACAAGATAGAAACAAATAACAGTTTCTCAAGCACTTCAAACTTCTCTTTAAGTCACATTTTGCCAGGATCCCATTGGCCAAAGCAATTTTCATAGCCAAGCACAGATTCAGAACAGGAGGGCACTGCACACTTAAATGTCAAATGGTATGGACATGGGGCAGGGTGGAAAACTCTGGCCATTTTTGCAATCTACCACAATGCAATTCTGAACACATTCCCAACTTCCAGTGGATTTCCATGTCCTCTCCTGGGCCGCGTGGGGGACCAGTCCCTCGGTGAACAAGGATGCTGTCTGGCGGTACAGGAACCAGTGATCTTCAAGGACGTGGCCATGTCCTTCACCCAGGTCCTGCTGGAGCTGGTTCAGAAGGACCTGTACAAGGACACGTTATTGACAACTGTGGGAATCTGAGCTCCCTGTGTAAGGACGGCCTCCCCCAGTTCAGACAGGGCTCACCAGAGCTTGGTGGTCTGGTGATTCCAAAAGGCTATAAAGTTTCCAGAAGACACGGATGAGCTCCAGCCCCGGACTGGCCTCTAGCACCGGGATTTTGATGGTGTTGGCTCTGCTCCTGGTCTCAAGACAGCTTCCAGGAGCCCCAGGAGCACCAGTGCTCTAATTCACTTGCAACAGGAATGGTAGACTATTTTGGTGCTTGTATTCCTCCCAGGAGTCTGACCTGATCTGATTGGACCTGGCTTCATCACATGACCACAGCTAACCAATTACAGTGGCCAGAGAGATAAGGTATGAGCTGATTGGCTGATGTACGCAATGGGGTGGGCTCTGCTGCCTGGGAACTACTTGGATCTCCATCCTTAGAGATTTGAGCTGGTGGGGTGGAAGGTGTGGGTAGGTCAAGGTAGATGTGGAGGCTGGGGAGGGAGTTTCCCCACGTTCTCTCTGGAGGTCCTTTTTTTATCACACGGTTGGTCTTTCTATGCAAACATTTGGTCTGGGTTGCATGCTGGGAGGCATCTCACTCTTCTTTCCTTCTTTGGAGCCGGGCATCAGGTTTTCAAACCAAAGTTGACCACCAGGTTGGAGCAAGGAGATGATCCTGGTGTCAGGGAGAGAGATGTCCCTGGAGCCCCCCAGCGAGGTGATGTGGAATCAACGTGAGCAGGAGAGAGAGCACTGCAATCTCCATGGGAAATCCTCCCTATATGCCCCTGGGGAGGTGGGACTAGTCTGCAGGACAAGTTTCCTTCCAGGATGGCTTTTCCATTCTTCCAGCCCGAGAGATCCTTCCACTCTCATGTTCTCATCCCCACCCTTCTTCCTTGTCCTGCATCCTCTGTATCAGACTCCTTGGGTGGCAGGTGACAGAAACCCTGACTCAGGGCCTTGGCACTGGCTGTTTCCTCCATCTGCAGGGCCCCTCCTCCAGGGTTTCTCTGCTGCTGCTTCAGCCAGCACCTTTTAATTTTCCTCCTTGTACGCATGTATTGGGGCCTTCATAGTTTACAAGATATTTATGGCAGTTCTTTCGTGCTGGCTGGTTTTAAGATTATCACCAGTTTACAGCCCTCTGTTACTTAGGAAGGCATCCACCCATTTCTGAGTAGTAAAATTATCACCTACCAGCTTCTTCGCCTCAAGAATATAGGAGAACATATAGAGAGTTTTCTCGTTCAGATAATACACACATTTCATAAGAATCCCAAACAGTAACAAGGTGTATTCATTATAAAAACAAACAAACAAACAACCTCTTTCTCACTCCAGCTTCTACTTCTGAAGTTCTAACTTTGTTGATATTTATAACCTATCCAGCTTGAGATATTTCAATAAATTAAAGTTTTGTTTTCCAAAACCAGATTCCAGTGGTACAAGTATACATCCATCAGAATGACTAGAGGAAAAATATGAGAGTTGGTGAGGCTGTGAAACCCCTGGAACTCTCATGCATTGTTGTGGAAGGGTAAATTGGTGCAGCTCTTCAGAAGAGAAAACTAGTGGCTGTCGTCTAGGAGAATTGCACCTATACATGCTCCAATCCGAATAACTCCACAGTGTGGCTGGGGGTCACTGTGTGTCTGATGATTCTGCAGCCCCCTACCCCGCCCCCCTCCCCATGACCCGGGCATCCAGGCTGTTGTGTCTCTGCTGCTCAGAAGCATAACCTGCGGCTCTTTCCTGTCAACTCGCACTTCCCTTCTCCTGGAAGACCTGGTCCAGGACTGGGTCCAGGTGGGTAGAGGGGGAGGGGCGCTGTGGGGAGGATGGCTGTTTGAGGCCCAGCTGGAATGCCCAGAAACAGAGACAGTGAGGCAGGAACGCTGGGGTCAAAGAGGAGGTGCAGGACCAGGATTTCCAAACCCTAGTAACGATAAGTTGTAGCCAGCATGACAACTTTGTATACTTTGGTTCAGGCACTGTTTCAGTCACTCGACCTGAGTATCTATGTGGACAGGGGAGGGGCAGTGGTCGTGAGGGGCTCCTTTCGCGCCTTTGTCCTGCGCGGTCCCCGGGCACGTTTTCTGGACTCTCTGCAGGATGCCTGGGACCAGCACTGAGCTAGCCCGCCCCGCCCCTGTTCCCCGGGAAGCCCGCGCCAAGTCACAACCCGTTCGGGAGGTCAGTCCTGCCGCTGCAGCTCTGAAGGGTCTGCGTTGCTCGGGGCTGGAGGTCTGATGGGGGTCGGGGCGGCAGTGGGATTGCGCTGAGGGGCTGCAGAGGGAAGGGGAGGGGTCTCTCGGGGAGGGGGCTCCCTGAGAGCGCGCGCCAAGTGCGTTCAGGGTCTGGGGGTCTCAAGGGGCGCTGCCTAGGAACCCGGGACCCGTGTGGCGGGCGCGCCGGCTAGTCACGTTGAGGACCAGGGAGTCACCCCAGGACGGCCAGCAGTTCTTGGTCCAGTTGAGCGCACAGGCGACTCTGATTCCCGTGGATTCCTCCTGCCACCTAGAGGAGAGAAGACCGGAGGGACAAGACAGGACGCTGGGTCCAGCAGGGAGGGGACAACGGGGGCTCTGTCTTCCTGACTGGTGGGGAGCACGGGTCCAGGGGGTATGGGGACAGCGACAGGGACAGTGATGCAGGGAATCTGAAGCCCCGGAGAGGAGGTGAAGGAAGCCATCTCCTGATACTCACCCCCTAATAACAATAAAATTGTAGCCAACCCATAAATTGCCTGTACAGGTCTCATACACTATTTCAGTCACTTGACATGTGATGTGGTTCAGGATACCCTACGCCTAAATGTGGCACCTGGCATATTGAAGCTGAAGGGGTTTGAGAAAACAGCCAAAGCAGGAAATTCACTCTCACCTCTCCTTTCCCCTTCTTCCCTGAAACAGGTCATAAATTCCTCATGGGAGATGTGCCCTCCCTATACCAGGAGGAAAGGAGCATCCTTATCTCCAAAGAAAAAGGAACGCTTCCAAGAAGAATCCTAACACACAGGCCTTGCTAAGTTTCCACCAGGTTATTACACTTACCTCCTATTCCTTAACCTCTTATAGTCTTCCACAACTGTCCACGCCCTATCAAACCTAGCATAAAATACTCAGGTCTGTTTCTTTGGGTCTTCATTTCCTTAGGAAGGCTCTTGTGTCATGTAAAAGTTATATTAAAACAACTTGTAGGCTTTTCTCCTGTTAATCGTCTTTGTTAGTTAACTTTCAGACCCACCCAGGGACCATAAGAGGGTAGAGGAAAAAACTTTCCTCCACTACGCATGTATTTAATCATATTTGATTCTTATATTTAATAAGTTACTGTCTTTTCATTCTGGAGGGACAAACTGAGGCTCAGAGAGTTTAAATGACCTCTGAGTTGTAGATTTCCAGATAAGGAGGGCACTTTTGGGGAATCCCCCCACCAGTAGTTTGTGTGTTCCGACTTTGTGAGACTAGGCTTGACTCTGCAAGAGTCTGCACGTGTATACCTAAAAAGTCATCGCCAAATCTCAGGTCATAGGTTTTTCTCTTACGTTTTCTTCCAGGAGTTTTCAAGTTTTGGTTTTACATTTAGGTGTGTGATCCATTTTGAGTTAATTTTTGTGATGGGTATAAAGGTCTGTGTCAAGAAATATTAACCATTATGTCATCATCATCATCACTACCATGAACATCATTATGCATAAAATAATTATTGCACGTTTCAGTATGCTTTCCCCGCATATCTTGAGCCCCTGCCCGATAAATATTCTTTAGTTAAATACAAATGGCTCCTAAACACAGGAAAACATGTTCTACCTTGCTCATGAGAAAAGAAACATAAACTAGAACTGCCTTGAGTTTCTCAACATTGGTTTTGGAAAATTTGAAAAAGCATCATATAACACTCAGAATGCAGGTTTGCTCACACAGGCTGGTGGGGGTCTAAGCTGCAACAGTGTCTATGGAACGCAATTTAGAAATCTCTATCAAAATGACACACACATGTGCACTTTGCCTCAGCGATTCCACTCCAGGGGATTTATCTTCCTAGCAGATTTACACATCTCGGAATCACTGAAGGTCAAAGTTATGCACTGAATACTGGTAGCAAAGGGCTGAAAACAACTCAACCACCCAGTAGTCAGGAATGGGTTAAATAAATCAAGTCACAACTATACAGCAGAATCCAAACAGCTGTTCAGAAACAGTGGGCAAATTCTCTTTGTACTGATATGAAAAGCTCTCCGAGGTATACTGGTAAGTAAAAAAATGAAGGCACAGAATACTGTGCAAAGTCTCCCACCTTTTGTATAAAAAAGGGAGGAAATAAGACCATGAGTATTTTTGCAAACATAAAAATATATGTATTATTTTTGGACAAATATATAATTATACGTAATAGTGAATCTATGTATCATCATAATGATAGGTGTGTTATATATTACTTAAGTACACATTTTATGTTACAGTATATATCATATTGTGCAAGTGTCATACATTGTATTATATCTTTACATTTTAAATTTATTTATAAGATATATATTATATTTATATATTTAAAATATTTTATATTTTAAAATATATTTATTTGTATTACAGATATATATGTACAGAATATATATTATAGTATAGATACATGTTTATAATATATATCAATGATAACTAGACGCATCTGTGTGTATAATGCACAAATACATATACATATAGATCTACTTATATATACATAAAGAAATTGTGGAAGGACGCTGAAAACGTTCATGCTTTCATAATTATTCAATATAATTATTCATAAATATTTAAATAATTGCACTGGTTACCTGGGTGTATGTGGTTTATGACATTAAAAAGTTGGTGGGTGAACACCACACACTAAAATAAACTCAAAATGGATTAAAGACCTAAATGTAAGGCCAGACACTATAAAACTCTTAGAGGAAAACATAGGCAGAACGCTCTATGCCATAAATCATAGCAAGATCCTTTTTGACCCGCCTCCTAGAGAAATGGAAATAAAAACAAAAATAAACAAATGGGACCTAATGAAACTTCAAAGCTTTTGCACAGCAAAGGAAACCATAAACAAGACCAAAAGACAACCCTCAGAATGGGAGAAAATATTTGCAAATGAAGCAACTGACAAAGGATTAATCTCCAAAATTTACAAGCAGCTCATGCAGCTCAATATCAAAAAAACAAACAACTCAATCCAAAAATGGGCAGAAGACCTAAACAGACATTTCTCCAAAAAAGATATACAGATTGCCAACAAACACATGAAAGCATGCTCAACATCACTAATTATTAGAGAAATGCAAATCAAAAACTACAATGAGGTATCACCTCACACCAGTCAGAATGGCCATCATGAAAAAATCTACAAACAATAAATGCTGGAGAGGGTGTGGAGAAAAGGGAACCCTCTTGCACTGTTGGTGGGAATGTAAATTGATACAGCCACTATGGAGAACAGTATGGAGGTTCCTTAAAAAACTACAAATAGAACTACCATACGACCCAGCAATCCCACTACTGGGCATATACCCTGAGAAAACCATAATTCAAAGAGAGTCATGTACCACAATGTTCATTGAAGCTCTGTTTACAACAGCCAGGACATGGAAGCAACCTAAGTGTCCATCGACAGATGAATGGATAAAGAAGATGTGGCACATATATACAATGGAATATTACTAAGCCATAAAAAGAAACGAAATTGAGTTATTTGCAGTGAGGTGGATGGACCTAGGGTCTATCCTACAGAGTGAAGTAAGTTAGAAAGAGAAAAACAAATACTGTATGCTAACACATATATATGGAATCTAAAAAAAAAAAAAAGGTTCTGAAGAACCTAGGGGCAGGACAGGAATAAAGACACAGACATAGAGAATGGACTTGAGGACACAGGGAGGGAGAAGGGTAAGCTGGGATGAAGTGAGAGAGTGGCACAGACTTATATACACTACCAAATGTAAAAGAGATAGCTAGTGGGAAGCAGCCACATAGTACGGGGAGATCAGCTCGGTGCTTTGTGACCACCTAGAGGGGTGGGATAGGGAGTGTGGGAGTGAGATGCAAGAGGGAGAGGATATGGGGATATATGTATATGCATAGCTGATTCACTATGTTATACAGCAGAAACTAACACACCATTGTAAAGCAATTATACTCCAATAAAGGTGTTAAAAAAATTGGTGGGTGGCACACACACACACACACACACACAAACGGTGAGCAGACTTTCCACTGCATACTGCTTATTTAATTAAAAAAAATTTTAAACCATCTGTTAACTATTGAAAAAATTACTAAGGCATTTACAGGAAGCAGGTCTTCCGTCCCCTCCAATCCAGCCTGGTTCTCGCGTGCCCCCAGCGGAGCCGGCCGGAAGCGGCCTGCGTTTCCCGCGCAGCCCTCCGGCCGCCCCACAAGGCGCACGCGCAGGCCGCACATAGCGCATGCGCCGCGGGTTTGGGCGCCAAGTCCGAGGCCGAGGGTTTCAGTCAGGCGGCGGCGGCGGAGGCGGCGTCGGGCTAGCAAGGTGAGCGCGCGCTGTCCCGGGTCGCACACTGCGGGAGGCACGTGGGGGCACGGAGCGGGCTCGTGGGCAGTGGAGGCGCGGGCCTACCTGAGGCGACGCTGGGGGGGCCGGGACCCTTCACTGGGAAGTCGACGGGAAAGGCGCTAAGTAGCGGCCCTGAGGGGAAGAGGTGGGAGGCCGCGCGGGCGGTGGTCGGCTCTGAGGAGGACGCGGCGGCCTCCCTGCCCCTCACGCCTTGGCCTCCTGCCAACGACCTCCTCGGCCAGAAGGCTTTCAGGCCTGGACGGTCCGCCCGCCCCCGCCCTTCCCCACCAAACACCCTCCTTTCCCCTTGAAGATCTTCGCCCACCCCTCCCCTTCGAGGACCCCCCTTCCCCTCAGAACATCCTCCTTCCCCCTTGAGGACCCTCCCCCCGCCCTCCCCCAGAACCCCTCCTTCCCTCTTGAGGACCCCCACCCTCCCCTTCGAGTACCCCCCAGCCCTCCCCCTCCAGGACCCCTGCCTTCCTCCTCAAGGACCCAACCCTGGCCCTTCCCTTGCTAGAGCACCCTCCCTCCCCTTGAGGATCCCCCCTCCTCCTCAAGGATTGCCCCACCCCCCTGCCCTCCTCAAGGACCACCCTCCCTTTTGAGGACCCCCCCAGTCACTCCCCCCCCCGTAGGCCCCCTCCACTCCGCATCCAGACCCCACGCCCCCTTAAGCCCCCACCTCTCCTCTCAAGGCCCAGCTCTCATACTTGGCCCTGCCTTTGTCTGGCCGCTCTGCCCTAACTCTCTCCCAGCTCCACCCCCTTTATCTACCTCAGCTCAACTCCTTCATTCTGCTCCCCCCTACCTCTGTCCCACCCTTCCTCTCTGTGTTTTTCCCCCTTGCTCTGGTTCCACCTCTCCTCTCCCAGTCCCTTACCTTCCCTCTACCTCAGCACTGTCCCCACTTCTGCTGCTCTACCTCAGTCCCACTCTGCGTCTGTCCGCTGTGCCTTGGCCCCTGCCCCTCCTTGCTGCTCCTCTCCCCCATCTCAGTCCCACCCCTCCTGTCTGTGTTCCTTCCCCTTGCCCCATGTCTCCTTCTCCCTCAGCCCTGTTCCACCTTCTCCTCCACTTCTGTCCCAACCCTCCTCTCCGTATCCTTCCCCTCTGTCCTGGCTCTGGACCCCTCCCTCTCCTCAGTCCCGCCTCTCTTTTCTGCTGCTCCTTTACCTGAGTCCTGCCCCTTCTTTCTGTGTGCCTAGCCCGTGCCCCGGCACACCCCTCCTTTCCCAGATTGGCAGCTCTTTTCTGCGCTTCCCCTTTAGCTTGCCCCACTCCTCAGCTCTGCCCCTGCACTCTGCCTTGCCTTGCTTTGCTCCCTTTCTCTTGCCTCAGCACCTCTCTTCTGTTTGCTCCCTTCAGTCCCTGCTTCCTCCTCCCACCACAGCCTCTGCCCACCTGGGATCTCTTGGTCTCCGCCCCCTTCTCCCTCCACTCTCATCCCCATTTCTCTGGAAGTTCTTCCCTACTCAGAAATCAAGCAACCTACCATCACTCATACATTTTTTTTTTAGGAACTCTTGAGCTTTTTTTTAGTGTTTAACATATTAGCTGCTTTTGTCACTACCTTCTAACATGCTTCCCTGGAGAACCGGGTTGCGGGGGCGTGGGCGTGGGGGTGAGATAGAAGGGGCTATTTGGGTAGAAAGGATAGAAAGTATAAATACTACCTTTCTCCTTTCAGGAAATTTACTTGCTGCCCTCTTTCGTTTCAAAATTCATAATATTTTTGCATTAACTTACATAATACATCTATTTTCGTCTTACTATAAAACATGTTTCTTAATAGTAGACTTAAAAATTGATTCTTCAGGATGGTATGCCTCGTGATTTTCAGCTCCCACCTTATTTAAACCTTACAGCAACATGAGAAAAAAGTCTTTCTTCTTTTTCCTTATTTTCACAGATGAGAGAAGCTAAATTTATTTATTTATTTTAAATTAATTTTTGGCTGCATTGGGTCTTAGTTGCTGCATGTGGGCTTTCTCTAGTTGTGGCGAGCAGGGGCTACTCTTGGTTGCGGTGTGCGGGCTTCTTATTGCGGTGGCTTCTTTTGTTGCGGAGCATGGGCTCTAGGTGCGCGGGTTTCAGTAGTTGTGGCACACAGGCTCAGCAGTTGTGGCTCGTTGGCTCTGGAGCGCAGCCTCAGTAGTTGTGGCGCACAGGCTTAGTTGCTCCGCAGCATGTGGGATCTTCCCGGACCAGGGCTGGAATCCACGTCCCTTGCATTGTCAGGTGTATTCTTAACCACTGCACCACCAGGGAAGTCCCAAGAAAAGCTAAATTTAGAAAGGTGCTACTAATTACCCACGTTTCCACATCATTTTGTGTAGATGGCTAATGTTCCAAAATAAAGAAACCATTTACTTCCCGTATGTCAAGTAAATATTTAATAATGAATGTTTAAAGTGGAAATGAAATTATTCTTCTAAGGAACTTTTTGGTGAATGGAGAAATCAGAAGTGCCGTTATGAATTATTTTAAAAATAATCGAAACAGGAGTGGTGACTTCCCCTAAATTTGATATATAACCAAAATTAACAGCTTTCAATAGTCAGGAAAGAATGAAATAAATTAGGCATTTGTTTCAGGAGATTCCCAAAGTCCCACAAACAAACTGATAAAACTCTAAAGGAACCAGGAGTAAGAAAATAATAAAGATAAGTGAAACTAATACGTGAGAAAACAAAAATAATGGCATTGGAAGTAGCAGCTGGTACTTGGGATGCGTGGCAATAATGAAAAAAATAGCAGTAATTAACAAAAAAGACAAACTAGGAATAAAGCAACATTGATTATAGACAGGATAAAGTTGTGTACTTAGGATATTTCAAATTCTCAATCATGTGTTAATATATTTCAACTTCAAGCAAATGGATGATTTTCCTGGAAAAGTATTTTTTAAAAATTGGATTCAAGAAATAGAAAACCTGAGCAGACCAGTGAGCATTACAAAGCACCGAACAGAGTCATTAATTGGTTGACATCAGAGAGCCTTTTGCCCAGATGGCTTTAGTGGTATCAAGAGTTAAAAAATAAAGTTTGAGTAAAAAAAATGTTAGGAAGAAAAACAATGTGCCAACAACTACTGAGGTATGTGGTTAAAAGTTGGATGATAAGGGATGTAGGATTAGGATAAGACTGAGCTCCAAAAGATAAATATTTAAGGGAAGCAGAATCAAGAATTTATGTAAAAGAGAGAAAAGGAGGGATGCTGAGGGTGCCCTCTGAGGAGACAGAGCCATGAGCTTCTTTTCAGTACCTGTGTCCTGGAGGGCCTTGACTGTTCAAGGTCTTGCTTTCCCTCTTTGGGCCAGGAGAAAGGATTGTGACTCTCTGCTCTAGCTTTGGACCTGGCTAGTCTTGGGAGGCAGGCTGGCAGGATTTCACAGTCATTTCCACTACTCCTTTCTCAGGATCCTTCCCTGGAGGCTGCAGACCTAGAAATTCAATTCAGGGGGGCCTCATACATCCCAAGAAGGAAGCGATAGCAAATTTAATAATTGGTGGTAGGTGGGAAAGGTTTTAGAAAAAATTATACTCTTCTCATACCTTATCCCAGACTAAATTCCAGCTAAAGAATTAAAATGAAATGTTTAAATAAAGAAATAAGAAAATATATTTAAATATTTAACTGATCTCTGAATGGGTAGTGATAAATTGGACTTTGAAATATTAAAATTCTATGAAGACTAAAGAGAAAGTGTGGCATGGTTGGAATTTTTTTTTAAGCAAATAGGTCAAAGAGTGAATATCCTTTATTTATATGGAGCCTTTACCAATCAGCAATAGGAAAAAAGGGCAAAGGATAGGAGCAATGTATAATTGGCCAATAAATCTGAAAAAAGTAGTAAGCTCTATTATTAATCAAAGGAAATGCAAAATTAAAGAATAAACTATATCTTTAATTTGTCTTATTGGCAACAGATTTTGAGAAATGATAATGTTCTTGGCTGGCAGAACTAGTTACATAATTTGCAGAGTGGAGTGCAAAATGAAAAAGTGGGGCCCCTTGTTTAAAATATGGAAAGTCTCAAGACAGCAACAAGAGAGCATTAAATTAAGCTTGAGCCCTTCTGAGGCTCTGTGTGACTGCACTGGTTACATGCCCATGAAGCTGGCCTATTGACGTGCAGGGTGGGTATGTAATCTTATATATTGAGATTGGAAGAAGAAATTGGTGGAAGCCTTTGGGAGGAAAATTTGGCAGATTGTGTTAAGAACTTTTTAAAAAGTTCATACCCTTTGTCCAGGTAATTTCGCTTTTAGGAATCTGTCCTAGAAGGGAAATATCAGAGATGTGGACAAATACTTAGTTTCAGTGGTGTTCACTCATTATGATTTATAATAATGAAAACCAAAAATGCCTTCAAACAGAAAAACTGCTTGTCATATAAATCACAGGTGCATGTTTTTTAGTGGAGAGGAGAAAAGAAAAAAGGAAATGTTTCCCCCAAGTGGCAATTTTGTTCGTGATTTCATAGAGTGCAAATTTTATAGAAGAAAAGTATTTTTTATTTTCCTGATCATAGAAGATAGAAGGTTCATTGTAGGACATTTGAAATTAGGAAGTAGTTTTGAGAGAGAAAGTATAAAATCACCAGTAAAAATAATTTGTAGTCTCACTGCTCATAGATAACCCCTTTGGTGTGGTATTTTGGTTTACTTTCCAGTTTTTTTCCTGTGCTTTATATGGTTGAGTATACATTCTATATTCAAGTTTGTTTCCTGCTTTTTCACTTAATATTACAACCTAGATATTTCCCCACGACTATAACACAGCTAAAAAATTTTTAGTCAAATATAATACAGAAAAAGGCACAAACCATTAGTATATAGCTCAGTTTTCACAAAACGAACATACTGTGTCCATGTCATGAGTTCCTGGATTAAGAAAATAGACCATTACCAGCTTTCCAGAAACGTCTTATGTTGTCCCCTCCCAGTCATTACCACTGCCCCCCGAATCTCAGTCCCAACTGTTACCACCATTCTGACTTCTAACACCTTAGACTTATTTTGCTTGTTCTTGACCTGTGTACAAATGGACTCATGTAATGTGGACCTTTTTTTGAGCCTGGTTTCTTTTACTCAACAGCAAGATGCATCCATATTCTCAATTCTGTTTAGAATTCCACTGTTATGAATATACCATTCTGTGGTTCTGTCTCCTCTCAAACGCTTGACTATCATCTGAGTTTTTCATTTTGAATATTCTGGAGGGTGTGTAGTGATATCTCATTGTGGTTTTAATTCAGATTTCTCTGATAACTAATGAAGTTGAGCCCTGTTTCATATATTTACAGCCATTTAGCTGTCTTCTTTTGTGCAGTACCTGCTCAGATCTTTTAACCTTTTTGCTCTTGTTTTGTTTGCCTTTTTCTTACTGATTTGTATGATTTCTTTATATATTTTGCATATGAATCCAGTTCTTTGTAGGATGTATGTTTTGTACGGATCTTTCCTCATTCTGTATTAACTCATTTAAATTCACTTTTTTTTTTTTTTTTTTTTGGCGGTATGCGGGCCTCTCACTGTTGTGGCCTCTCCCATTGCGGAGCACAGGCTCCGGACGCGCAGGCTCAGCGGCCATGGCTCACGGGCCTAGCCGCTCCGCAGCATGTGGGATCTTCCCGGACCGGGGCACAAACCCGCGTCCCCTGCATCGGCAGGTGGACTCTCAACCACTGCGCCACCAGGGAAGCCCCAAATTCACTTTTTTAAGTGACATTCTTCTGTGATCCATCAGTTAGTTCAGTTCATTGTGGTTTGGGGTTCAAGCCTCTTTTCCCTTCACTGCCATTTCTGAAATTTTTCTAGCCTGTGCCTGTGGATCTTCTAGACCTGGTACTGTGACTGAGGCAGCATCCTGTCTGTAGATGTGCAAATCTATGTGAATGTTCATTTAGACATTTGTGTGAAAAGAGCTAACTTCCTTTGCTTCAAATAACCTCTGCTGTCCAGTCCTAACTGTGGAAGCCATTTGTGAGTCTCTCCGTATAATTTCTGGAGGTCCTGAGGTTTCTGAATCCTTTCTTCATCTGGTACAACTCTGCACACCATCTTCCACAGCAGTGTGTTCTGAAACAGCCTGCCTTTTAGAGTATATCCATCCTTTGAAGGGCCAAGCTGTAAAGATGCTGCACATGACAGGTTTTGGATATCTTGAGGAATCCCCAGCTCATTCATCTACACGATCAAGAAAAAAATCCAGAAACCATCTGCATAAGAAACCTAGGGGCTCTGAAAGTTTCTCACCAAAAGTTTAGGCATTTTCAATACCTGTCAGTGACTGGGCTTCACCAAGCTGTGAGCCAAATCCAGGAGCTCTGCTGGCAATGGCTGCAGCCAGAGACCCACACCAAGGAGCAGATGATAGAGCAACTGGTGCTGGAGCAGTTTCTGAATACTCTGCCAGAGGAGGTTCAGACATGGGTGAGGTCAAAACAGCCCAAGAGCAGCAAGGAAGCAGGAAACCTGGTGGCAAACTTGATCCAAGCGTGTGCGGAGAGAGGTGAGAGAGGAAAGAAGCAACTGGCTGTTTGCATTTATTGAACATTTGCTGTATACCTGGCATGTAATAGGGAGCTTAATAAAGATTTGTTGAATGACTGAACAAATGAATTTTATAATCCAGTCTAATCTGCCTAATCTTGTGTGAAATGGAAGAAATTAGGGGTTTGGCTTTTGCTTATTTATTATTTCTCTAGGAGTACCCCTTCCCTCCAGCTTTGTTCCCCCTCCCCTCCACATTTCCTATTAAGCCTGAACTTCAGTATCAACACAAAAGACCACACAGCCAAAAAAAAAAAAAAAAGAGGGCGTAAAATGTGGAAGATATTAGGCCTGGAAATTTAACTTCTGTTAAAATTTGACTTTTGTCTCTTAGAAACTCAAGTTACTAGATTGGAACTAAGGGCATTTCAATAATGAGAGAAGAAAGCTGTTCACTCCTAATAGTCCTTTGAATAAAATTGATACTAAAAACAAAGTATTGTTTGGGTGTATATAGAGAGAGACAAGGAGAGAAAGACAAGGGAACAAGACTTGGGTGTGGACCAGTGGGATGGGTTAATTACATTTAAAAGTATAAACAAATTTGAAATAAACATGAGGGTCATGCATGGCTGAATACTGATGTATCATGAATTAAGGATTCTGATCAGTCCTGTGCACCTGCATTCCTTAAAAGAATTTTGAAGATGTTAATAGTGAACATGTTGGACACTTAAAATGTACTACATTCTAGGTATTTTATAATATTCATTTACTTCTCTTAATAGCCCTTGAAATAGGTATTACCCTCCTTCCATAAATGAGGAGACAGAGGCACAAAAACGTTGAATGACTGGCCCCTGGTCCCACGGTTAGTAATTGGCAGTCAGGATTCAGCTGGGAGGCTGGCACCAGCGTCTGTGCTCTTAATCACGGTGTTACACTGCCTCCAGTGGACATGTGGGATATTGTCCCACGTTGGTTTTAAACTTGACCAAAGGCACAGCCTTTGATGGAGCTGGAATTCAGGGGAAAGGAAAGAGCTCTCTAAGATATGAGAAAAAAATTACAGATTAATGAAAGATACACTTAGAAAGAGACTGCAGGCAAGGAAGGCCTTCAAGGTTCAAGTTTCTGTAGGGAAGGTGGTGGTTGTATTCTAGATCAGTGAGTGAAAAAGATGTAGGGAAAGCTTAGTAATAAGAGTTGCCATTTTAAAAAAATGCATGCTGTGTGCTTTACATATGTAATGTTTAATCCTTACAGGAACCCTTAGAAGTAGAGGTCTTATCATTTTCATGTTACAACTGGGAAACTGAGGTTCTCTGGCAACTGAATGGACGGTGAGGCTAGGACCACTGATATAAATAAAGAGGAACTCCTGCTTTATTTTGAAGGTACTGAGAAGCAATGGAAGAGTTTAGAGGTGGAAGATAACCAGAACTCTTTTCTGGAACTTGCCATATTGAGCTGAGAAATGATTTCTGTGGTCTTTCTCTTGTCATAGGAAGTCCAGGACTGCTGCTCCGTCCCGTGGCAGGACAGGATGGCGTGGGGGTGGCAGGCTACTCTCTGTGCCTATGGGCGCTGCCTGACTGGACTCAATTCCATGGTCATTTCTGCCCCCTTCTAGGTTTCCCTGCTCGGGACTCTGTCCTTGCAGAAAAGAGAAACACCGAAGAACAACAAAAGAAGGGCACAACGATGTTTGACAGTATACCATCTGCTAGATCTCAGGTGAGTCGGGCTTTCTTCTGATTTAGTTCTCCAATATGGGGACCTCACCTTCCTGATTTCCAGACATTCCCCGTCTAATTAAACCACATCCTCATTTCCTCAAAGTCTTTATATAAACATCACCTAACTGAGCCTCTTCCTGGCTTTCGTATAAAAAATGTTCTTCTGACCCTTTGTATTCCCCTTCCCTGCTTTATTTTTCTCTGTCACACTTATGACCACCCCACATACTATATCTTTAACGTTGTTCCTCTTTTCCTATCTTTTGAATTAATTTTTCATTGTTTAGTATTCCATTTTATCTCCACTTCTGGCTTAGTCAAAACCACCCTCATGTGGTTTGTACTATTATTATGCTCCTTTTTATATATGAAATAAATGGCAGCTATTACAGGGACATGATACTGTTGTGAGGTGTTTTTTTTTTAATTTGCTCAATGTTCTTGTTAAATCACATTTTGAAACCTAGAAGAAATTAATATGCTACACTTCCTTTAGAACCAGAAAAGAATTCATGGGAGGGAGGTGACGATTAGGAAAAAAATTGTCTAAAAATGCTCCTTGAGGGAGAGATGGGGGGAAAAAAGTTGAGAAACACTGTCCTAGATGATCTATTCCTGAGAGTAGCCCTCTGTCCTTACAGTGTCCATGTCAAGGATCCCAAGTGAAGATGCCCACAGGGACTACTGAGGTAATATAAACGAATACCGTATGTAAGTGGGTGGATTATGACAAACTGGGGGGGCACCTGCCCCATCTAAGGGGAAGCTATGACTCGGCTTCAGCTGATGGCACCGTGTGAGAACGTGGGTCCCGATCCCCAGATCTCCTGATTTTCTTAAAGAGAAGCCAAAAATCCAGTTAATAATTTGAAATATACAATTTTTTTGGTGTTGGCAGCTAATATGAATTTTGAAGAAAGAATTTAAAAAAACACACGTGAGCCAAATAAATCCCTCTATAGGAGCTGGGCAGCCAGTACATGCCCTCTAGTTTAAGTCATATGTTCATTGATCTGCATAATGTTTCCATAAAAACACAAAAGATGTATATTAGTAAAATGGGTATCATAGTCTTATGTAGTCTTCTAATATCTGCTTTTTAAATTCACCCTTCGGTTACCAAAATTGTTGCATGTAACTGTAGTTAATTAGTTTGTATTGCTGGAATACTATTCCATGATATGACTATACCATAATATGTTTATTTCTTCTACTATAAATGAATGTTTGGGTCTTTTCCATATTTTGGATGTTATAAGACAGATGTTATGAACATATCTATCTCCAAGTACACATGAGCAAATATACCTAGGAACAGAATTTCTGAGTCCAAAGTGGTTTACTAATTTACATTTCCCTTAGCATCTTCTAAGAGGCCCCAAGGGTCCACATTTAAGATAATATTTTGTATTGTCAGACTTCTTAATTTTTGTCAGTTGGATGGGTATAAAATCATACTTTGTCATTTTGAAATGTATTTTCTTATTTATTAATAAGATCGAATATCTCTTCATATTTATGAGCTCTTTGTGTTTTATGGATGAGTCACTGAGGCTTAACCTATCCATTCTCATAAAGCTTGTTAGAAAGAACCAGACCCAGAATCTAAACCCAACTGTCTCTGATTCCTGAGGTTGAGGTATACTGCTCAGCTTTTAATTATTTGCATTTTTTCTTTCTTTATAAAGTGACTTAAAAGGATTTTTCTCCTGCAACCCAAATCTGTCAAAATTAGCAGGAACTATCTCAGAAATGTTCTCACTTCTCTCAGACTATAAGACAAAGAAAGGTATCTTTCTAAGTCCGTAGAAATAATCTAAGTGGATTAGAACACTTGGATTAGAAGGTTTCTGCTGGTCTGAACATCTGCTTCATGGTCAGTCCCCTCTCATCAGGCACCTTTCCCCCTCCTTGGGATAATTCCTAGATTTCAATCATTTAGGAGTGTGTCTGGTATTTTAGGGGCTGGTGACTTTCAAGGATGTGGCTGTGGACTTCAGTCCAGAGGAATTAACCTACCTTACTGCTGCTCAGAGGAAACTCTACCGGGAAGTGATGCTGGAAAATTTTAGGAACCTGGTCTCCCTAGGTAAGCTGTGATGACCAAAATTGTCTCCAGACATTGCCATATGTCCCTGGTGGCAAAATCATTGGAAACAGGCTTTATTTTTCTTCTGTTTAAATTTGCATTTTCCTTATTATCTCACCGTCTTTATAACCCAGGTTGGGAGTTCCTGTGGGTACAGGACAGAACCCCCAAGTCGTGAGTCTCCTTCTTCAACAGGGTACCAGTTCCCTAAACCTGACATTATCTCAAGGCTGGAAGCGGAGGAGTCACGTGCAGTGGAGGAAGACAGCAGTACAATGATATGTCAAGGTGAGTAGTGAGACAGGAATCGTGGGAAGACAACCCCGGTCAGCCAGGAGGGGCCTGGGAGCTGTTCCCCAAAGCCCTCTCAGCTCAGGGCGAAGGTTGGTAAGTGCTCTCACCTCAGGGGTTCATGCTGCTTCCCCACATCACATGCACTCAGTACTTCTTTCATCTCCTCTCTGAAGCTCATCTCTTCCTGCAGCATGAGTTCCTCTCCTGCGCAGCTCCAGGGAGGCCAGTTTCCCTTTTCTCTAGTGTTCCAACATGAATGAATGCATTCATTCATGCCTTTCCTCTGGCAGCTAGAAATCAGAGGTCTTTCCTCTTTAACTGAGACAAGCAAAAAACCTTGGCGTGATACCACTCCTTTTTCCAGCCCCACTCAGGGGGTTGCCTTCATAAAGCACAAACTTTTGACCAGCTTCTTACCACCCTCAAAGGAAAATCCAAACTTTTAGCAAAACATTTAAATCCATCCCAATCTGGCCTAAAATTCACATCCCACCCTCATCTCTCACAGATATTCCAAGTAGAAACCTGTGTTGCTGGCTCCCCAGGACTGTGTATTTTCACAGTTCAGTGTCTTTGCTCAGGATGTTTTATAAGCTTGCCACCCGCTTCACTGCTTACTGAGCCCTAATGCCATCCCCTCCGTTGAGTTTTTCCTGTTCCTAAATGGAATCAACCCCCACCCCCATATCTTCTCCTGTAGTCATTTATAGCTTGATTGGGGTCCTTTTTACAGACTTATTATGACCATCTGGTTGGATAATGCTTTGCTCAAAATAGACATTTAATAAATGGTGAATTGAAGGGAATGGGGTAAGATTAGAGATTGGGAGCCAAGAAAAGAGTTAGAATCCTTTTGCTTTATTCTGAGCAAGAGGTTGTTGACCTGTTTACTCCAGTGTTTCCCTAATGGTCCTGTAGAACTATGGTAATAGGCGTTCTTTAAAAAAAAAAAAAAAAGTGTTCCATGATGAGATCAGTTAGAGAAATGCTGCATGCTATATTTCCCCTCTTCGGAATTTGAGATGCCAATTAAAGGTTCTGAAGAGTCCTACGGGATTGAAAGCTGCTTGACTTGGATCCTATGGTATCTCCCACATTGACTTGACAGTGGAATCCCTTTATTGCCACAGCTATTAGTTGCTTGGAATAGTAGTAATTTGCCAAGCGTGGTCTGGATGCAAACAAACCCCAATCCCAGCTCTTTCTCTGGTTTCCTCCTTGTTCTCCTGTCTGTGTCTCTGGCATCTTTGTCAACGTTCAGTCCTCCTGGATGGTCTCTTTTCTGCCTCATCCTCACCCTTCCTTGCTTACTGTCCTTTCCATCCTCCCATTCTCTCCTTAGGTTCCCAGAAAACTCTCAAACCTCTTTAAGAACTGTTCTGCTATGTTTGGTCTCTTTCTTCTGTTTCTACTACAATGATGTGTCTCTCTGAGTAAAAATAGTAGAGGAACTTTTACATTGCTTTTAGATTGGGAGAAAAAACCTGAAACCAAAGATGTAACTCCAGAGCAAAGCCTGCCTATAGAAAAATCATCCTCAGGGGCAGGAAGACAGGATTTGGACGTAGGTAACTTCTGGTGTGTCTGTGCAGAAGAGTCTTCTCCCGATGATCCATTGGGTTTGCACCAGGTCAAACAGGAGAAACTTTTGAGTCCGGTAAAAATGAATGACCCCAAGACCCTTCCTCAGGAAAGAAGCCATGACTGTGATCAATTTGAGAGACGCTTAGATCTTACTAAACAGTCAGAGGGTCTTCTAGGAAAGAATCCCCAGGAACGCACTCCTCCTGGAATTTGCACCAGTCCCCAGCCGGTAGACAGCAGGCCTTTCGTCCAAGAGAACAAACACAACAGACGTGAATTTTGTGAAAGAAGCTTTAGTACCCAGTTGGCCCGTGAGAGACACGAGCAGATCCATACAGGGAAGAAACCCTTTGAATGTAAACAGTGTGGAGAAGCCTTCTACTTCATGGCACACCTCACCAGACATCAGAAGACTCATTCACGTGAGAAGTCCCCCAGGTGCAATGAAGGTGGAAAGTCTTTCACTCAGCGTGCAAATATCAATGGCTGCATAAGAATTCATAGTCAGGAGGACTACTATGAATGTTTCCAGTGTGGCAAAGCTTTTATCCAGGATGTGCATCTTTTTCAACATCTCAAAGCCCATGAGGCAGCAAAAGCCCTTCCACCCACCTTGCCCCGAAACAAGACACATTTAATTCGATATCAGCGGAAACGTAACCATGTCGGAGAGAGAGCCTGTCAGTGTTGTGACTGTGGCAGAGTCTTCATTTGGAATTCCCATCTCATTCAGCACTACAGAATTCATGCTCAAGAGAGGCCTTACCAGTGTCAGCTGTGTGGGAAGTGTTTCAGCTTACCCTCCTGCCTCACTCAACATTATCAACTCCATTCTCAAGAGAAACCGGTTGAGCGCAGTTACTGTTGAAAAACCTTGACTCAGAACATTCTCAACACTTTTGACCTTCCCCTGGAGAGAGACCCTTTGAGTGCTCTGAATATGAGAAGGTCTTCCACCAGCCCTCACACCTTGTTAACAACTTGAAGATTCTTCGTGGTGTGGTCAGAAAACAGAGAATGGTTGCAAGAGGTTAAAACAATCTTTTTGCAAAGGGAGAGTCAGCACATGTGTCAGTCACCCAGGCAAAAAACCTTACAAAGAATATTTTTGTTGCATAGTAAAGAAGCTAATAGATTTTGCCCTTCTTTGGTGTTATCCATAGAATGGAGAACCTTGATTTTGACATCCTGACAGAAAACTTGCAACTGGTAGTTGGGCTCCAGACAGGAACTCTGTTGGCTAAGTTACTACAGAAGTGTTTACATACAGTATCTTTACCACATGGGATGTATCAGCAGAGGGCATGGTAAAAAGATTTTTGAGGTGTGCCTATGTTGATTCATCCACAAAGCTGAAGTAATTGGTAATATGTTTACACAGTACTTGTTGATTTACAAAACATTACCAAATATATTATTTGATCTTTTAAGGAATGCTGCATTGTACCTAGTATGAGGATATTTATTTCATTTTTACAGGTATAGCAAACTTGAAACTCCAAGTTGTCATTTGATTTAACCTGGGTTGTAAGTGATGGGGTAAGAACTGAACCCCAGTGTGGTTTGGTTAGGTTTGGCTTTTGAGATTCCATGAGATATTTATTTTATATCTTGATGCTCAACCCAGGTTTGTTTTATTCCTGCCATACCCCTCTGAAGAATAGGTACAGTACTATACTGACTGCAGCCGTCTTCCTTTTTAGTAATCCCAACATTATTTCACATTAAATCAGATGGGGACACTTGTAGTATAAGGGGTTCAGAAAGCTTTTTTTTTTTTTTTTTTTGGCGGTACACGGGCCTCTCACTGCCGTGGCCTCTACCGCTGCGGAGCACAGGCTCCGGACGCGCAGGTTCAGCAGCCATGGCTCACGGGCCCAGCCGCTCCGCGGCATGTGGGATCTTCCCGGACCGGGGCATGAACCCATGTCCCCTGCATCTACAGGTGGACTCCCAACCACTGTGCCACCAGGGAAGCCCCTGATATCTTTTTTAAACCTAAAAAATCTAACCTTCTCTAAACATTAGTATTTTTTTCCTCCAGTTTTTATTATTTGTAAAATATACTTTAACTATTATTGAATTTACTTTGATGTATTGTGTGAAGAAAAAAATTATCCCCCATTGTTAATTGCCCCAACATCAATTTTAGTAAGTGATACATAGTCATAATATTTTATTTTATAATACAGCTCTGTATCTGGATCATCCACTTCGTTTCATTGTTTTGTCACCCTATTATATCATAGATCTGTATTCTTTTTAACTTTTATAGCCTCATGTGAGTTTTCTATCACTGTGCCTTTAAGAAGTTTATTTATGTGTGTTATATTTATATGAGAAAAATGAATTTTATTACTCTTCCAGATGAAAAGTTGTTCAACAATTAAAAACAGCCTTTTGATGATTATTGAAGTGAATTTATAAATGAATTAGGAAGAATTAACATTGTTACATTTAAACTTAGATCCAGGAATATGATATTGTTCTTTTATGTACTCAAGCATTTTTATCAGCCAGCAAAGTAAGTTCCCCTTAGTTATTCCTACATACTGTTGCAGTTGTAGGTTTCTTTGTGTAGGATTTTTCTTTTTTTGTTATAATTCTCAAAAATCCAGCATCCCAGAAATGGGGTTCCTTCACTGTTGCCCCACTACATGCATTCAAGCTTGCCAAACCCAACACTTCCAGCAGTTGGGGGCCACAGATGCTCTTAAAGGAAAATGCAGAGAAGCATAGCAGTATGTGCGCGCGCGCGCGCACGCGCACACACACACACACACACACACACACACACACACTTATGAATACCACCACCTCAGAAGGATCAGCCATACACCCATCTGGGCCCCAGCTTTGAATCTCCTACCACTCTGTGTCTAGGGCTGGTGCCCAGACCATCTGATAGTCAGGTCTTCTCCAGGTGAGACCCTGAAGGAGGGATGAAGTACAGGTACATTGCCATGGTACCCAACCCACTTCAGCCTTTCAGGTGAAGAGACCCATTTGGATTCATTAACTATAGGTGTGTGGGTTTTGTTTTTTGTGCTTTGTTTTGGGTTGGGGTTTTTTTGTTGGTTTTTTTGTGGGGTTTTTTGGGTTGTTGTTTGTTTGTTTTTTGGCTGCACTACGCAGCTTGCAGGATCTTAGTTCCCCGACTAGGGATCGAATCCACTCCCTGTGAAGTGGAAGCACGGAATCCTAACCACTGGACTGCCAGGGAAGTCCCTCCCCATAATTTCTCTTTTTAATATGGTATAAGATATGTGTTTAATAAACCCAAAATCTTTAGTGTTTCTCTAAAGGTGACAAAGTATGTAAATTTAGACATGTTTAGCAATGAATGTTTCAGTATTTTTATCTCAACTGAAAATGATCTGGATGTTCAGTGAATTCCCATCATTTAATTTAATTTAGGAAAACTCTAAAGTTTCAAGTTATCAAACATCTGGAGAAATTAATTTTAGGTAGACATACCGTAAAACAATCATTTTTAAAGAATTCATGTAAAAATTTTAATCCCATTGATCTCTATTTCATTACCTATGAAAATATCATCATACCAAGTTAATTTTCTTGCTGACAAATTTTGTAACAAAGATAACATGAACTTACTTTTAGTAAACCTAGGAACAATTAAAGTATTAATACTTAATGCTGATGACCCTAAAGACGTGTCTATATTAATCAAAGCAACAACTTAGGCTTGTTTTCATTTATTAAAGAGTAATTGTATATCACATGATCCTTTAAACATTTGGATTACTTTTTTGTTACATTTAAAAATATTAATTTGTAAGTGCTTACTTTTAAGTCAATAGAGCTGTTTTACAAATTCATATTGATAATATCATCTGTAGGTAGAAACAGATCACATTTATAACATACATAAACATACATACATCCAGATAGACACAGAGATCTCATAGTTTTCCTGCTTGAGTTTTAAAAGTCCATTTTTTTTAAGGTATTAGTTTCTACTAATTAAGCCAAGGCTGTAGTCTCAGGCAGCATGGGCTGTGTTTGCATTTCAAGGACATGATAAGAGTTATAACTTCAAGCCTTTTCCTAGGAGTACTTTTGTCTCTGAGGGTCAGAATTTTGAAAAGATGTTTTATCAAGCCAGCTGTGTTTAACAGTGCATGCAAAATTAGGTTTGGAATGTCAAAAAAAATTTCATCTTGGCCAATTTAGGGTTAGGTAAATATCTGTAAGTATTGGCTCCGTACCAATTGTAGAAGCCAGCGGGAGCTCCAGTGGGTGGCTGCCTGTCCAGAAGCTGGGAGGCTTTAGAAGCACAATCTCCTGCTTTCTTTTAGTTTCATTTTACTATAAAGTGCAAATCTAAATTTAAATTTCCAATTTTAAGCCACATTTAAAAAGTCAGCCAACCCAGTTCACTGCAAAATTCCTTCCAGGCCTTCCTGCCTGGACCTTCCCCCAGGTCCTCTGCCTAGGACACCTACTGGCACCCTCTTAAGACTCCAAATCTTAAGATAACAGCTCAAATAAAAGTCGTGGACCATCACTTAATATAAGGAGACCCAGGTATCAGGAAAAACTCACCAAATCACCTGAAGGGTGCTGTGAAGCCAGAGGGGCTCAAGGGGCCCATGCTTGTTACAAGCGTGGTCTAAAGTAGACCCCAGGTGACCTCAGGTGGGTTCTTCTGATATCCTGCTAACTACACCAAAGCAATGTTAATGAAAATAATAATCTGTAGAAGAATAGGAAAGAGTTTTGTTTATTATAGAAAAGAGTTTTTATTTTTATAAGCCAAACTGAGGGCCAACCTGAAAGCCATCTTCCCAGATTACTCTTGAGAAGCTGCTCCAGTTTTCAGCAGTTTTATATATTGTCAGAACAAAGAACATTAAACAAGTCAGGGTTATATTTCTTCAACGTTTCAAAAAAAACCCAAACAGATCAGCACATACACAGCGAGTCAGTATGGCCTTGGCACCCGGGAAGGGAGTCTTTATCATTAAAGGAGGAAAAGGAAGAGAGGCACTTAATCTTTATTTTTAACATGGACATTCTTTACTTCTGGTCAGTGTGCCCTTAAATAATTAAAGCAGATGTACAACGTATATACGACAGGCCACAAACAGGCTATTTTAAGTAGCATAACATTCAAGTTAACTCAGGTATAAGCCTGAATGACTTCCCTGTATCTCAACGTGTGAACATTTCTTTTATCAACAGCCACCACAGGGCCCTGCATACTAGTGGACAGCCACCCTGGGATTTCCCCTGCAACATTCAGGATCACCCCTGAAACCTTTGGGCCCCACATGTGAGCGGACAGCCCCCACAACTTTCCATTTCCCATCCTGTATTTCCCGACATCTTGATGCTCACAGGAGTTTCCTCGGTCTGCTGGCTGGCTCTGCCAGTTGTTGGGCTGCACCCCACAGGCCTCAAGGCCTGAACTTGCCCGGCCTCAAGACCGAAGAAAGAGCCCGGAGTCAGTAACAGAGACATCAATGGTTTAATGGGTTGGGGCGCTTACACGTCTGAAGCAACACCTCACCGTGTGTGGCAGATGGCGGGCAGGATATGGTGTCTTCACTCCGTGGCGAGGAAGGGGAGATTGCCAGTTATGGGGGAATTAACATCAGGTGGGCTCATTGGTTACCAGGGAAACCAGCAGAGGAGCACGACCCTCACGGCCCGTTTGATAAGAACAATCATCAGCTGGGGCTTGGGGCAAGTGTAGGAAAGTTAGTCATGTGCGTGAGTGTAGGTGATGCAGGCACTGGTCCAGCAGGGATGTAGAGAGAGCAAGAAAACAGCCACCTTGAGTGGCCTGGCCATACAGTATGCCTTCTAGGATTCTGTCCTGATTCATGGATGACAATGCCACTAAGTGGGGTGAAAACTGGGGAAGATGCAGGTGTGGAGGATAAATGAAGAGCTCTGTGTAGATGTGTGAAGTCTGGAGTGCTTGCTACATGTCCATTCAGTGTGATTCAACGATGGTCTATCCATTCACTAACCAATTGTTTATTGAGCTTCTATTATGTACAGGGAGAATCTGGTCTGGGTCAACTGTGTGCTGGAGCATGCTAGTACCAGCTCACAAGAGCTAATTGTTAAACATTCAAGACTGTTGCAAATCGGTCATTAAGCTATCAGTAGCTTGGCATTGGCTGTGGTGAGATTGTTTATACCATGGAAATTGACAAATGCTATTTTTTTTTCCAGAGAGTTGATTTATCAGCACCACAGTAAATAAGCCAAAGTAATGTCTGTGTTCATGCAGCCTTCATTCTAGTGTCAGGGACAAATTTTAAACAAATGATTATAGAATAATTAAAATTGCAATGCATATTTTGAAGAAATGAGAGTGATGAGAGTATAGAAGGAAAAATGGGCTAAGTTGACCAGCAGGGGGTGATAAGGAAGTAATGCTTGAACTGACCTGAAGGCTGAACAGCATGTTTTAACATGGATCAGGATGTGTTCTATTGATGAGGTGTCATGGTTTGATTGGCAGTATCTTTTTCTTCCTTAGTGGAACTTAAAATAATGGAGTATCTTTCAATGAATGGTGGTTTAGATTCACTAGCAGGTATTAATCTGATTCAGGAAGGGGTGTCTGAACTGGATTTGTGGGGCCCAAAGATTCCAGGCAGGTGTTGCAGAAATGACCATGGAGATAGGAAACCACCAAGGCTCAGGGATCCCAGCCCCCGGACCCCAGCTCACACCAGGGAAGCTCTGATTTTTGTGTTTTGCTGTTCTGCTTCATATTCGTTCAGAAAAATACACATTGAACACCTAGTGTGTGCCAGACACTACGACACACAGGCGATACAGTACTGAGGAGACCAGAGCGCTGCCCTCGGGGATTATATCTGAAGGAAGGGGATGGGGATTCGGGGCAGAGCAAGCAAACTGAATAATTAGGTAATTTCAGAAGGATAATAAATGCAATGGAGGTAACAAAACAGGATGCAGGCATGATGAGTCACCTGGAGGAGATCTGCTTTGGATGGCAGAGCCACAGAAGGTCGTTCGGATCAGGTGACCTTGGAGCTGATAGGGAGTTGGCCACTCAGGGGTCTGGGGGTTACACCAAGCGCCTTGATGTTTTCTGCCTCAGACAGTATATCTCAGGTAATCGTGGGAGTGACACCCGTCACCTTTGCTGTATTCTATTTGCTAAAGTTAAATCACAGTTTCCTCCCACACAAGGGGAAGGGATTATACCAGGATGGTACTCATTGGCATGTGCCTGCCAACCCCAGGAATCACCAAAGACTTGCCTGATCTGGCTGGCTGGTCACATGCCAATTTATGTCTCTCCCAGGGATTATGCATTTGATCAAGAGGTTGATGTTCTCAAGTAAAGGAGAGCTCTTCAACCCTCAAGGATATGTTGGTAGCACTGCAACCCTCTCCTAAAAACTCCCAAAGAAATGTCTCAACAAGGTAAGATTTTTTAAAGTCCTAGAGAAATACAATCCAATCTCTATCATTAAAAAGCAGAACACCCCCCCCCGCAAAGTAGAACCCCAAATGGTTCTGGACCCAAAATATTGGATCCTTTCTCAACCCTCTGAACTTTGGGTAGATTGCCTGTCCTATCTGAACTTCATCTTCCACATGTAAAATGAAGAGAATTTTATAAAGAGTGATAGAGATAATGTATAAAAGTGACTAGTACAGGTGGCCTGGGAAAAAAGGGAAGAATTGGAAGCACGACAATAGATGGAATAAAAAATAGTGGCTTGGGGACTTCCCTGGTGGTGCAGTGGTTAAGAATCCGCCTGCCAATGCAGGGGACACTGGTTTGAGCCCTGGTCCGGGAAGATCCCACATGCTGCGGAGCAACTAAGCCCATGTGCCACAATGACTGAGCCTGCACTCTAGAGCCTGCGAGCCACAACTACTGAGCCTGCGTGCCACAGCTACTGAAGCCTGTGCACCTAGAGCCCATGCTCCGCAACGAGAGGCCACCGCAATGAGAAGCCCACGCGCCGCAACGAAGGCCCAATGCAGCCAAAAATAAAATAAATTATTTTTAAAAATGGTGGCTCATCAAGAGATCAGATGTGGAGGAATGATTAAAAAATAGTAAATACTGTTCTCTCCATTTTTTTCTGGAGCTTTATCTGAGCACATGGCACCCCAGCTGGAGACATTTCCCAGCATCCCTTGCAGGTCAGAGTGGCCATGTGTCTAAGCACTGGCCAATGGGATGTCAGAAGAAGTGATGGGTACAACTTCCAGGTCACATCTGAAAAGCACTCTCCTTGCCCTCTACTTCCTCTGTCTTCCTTCCTGCGGTTGGACTGAATGAGTTGCTAGTAAGCCTTCTCCTACCACGTGGATAAGGAGACTGTATGGGATGGTACAGCAATGAGATGGGAGGAACCTGGTCTCAGGATGACTTTGTGGTGTAGAGACACCCATGTTTACAGGAAAGAGAAAAAAAAAAAACCTTCTGTATTATTTAAGCCACTGTTGTTTGGTCTGTTAAAGCAGCTGAACCCAAAACCCAACCAATACAGTGCTATCAGGTAAACATTAGAGAAAGAAAAATGTATCCCTGATGTTCTCTTAGGAAGGAGCCACATGAAGACCATGTCTCTGCAAGTACGATATGGACTGTTTTTCTTCCAGAATAGTTGCTTCTTCTGATGAACTCACTGACTTGCATTTCAGACAAATATTAGATGGAAAGTGTGTACCACTAAGCATTAGAATCATTTTGAGCAGGTCAAGGTGTGATCACTTGTGGGAGGTCCATGGAAATGGATGAGCTGAGCAGAAAGTCCCCTAGTGGACTCACACTCCAGGATACAGGGTCATTGGTGGGCTTTGGGATGAAGTGACCCCTTACCACAGTTGTCGTTCAGTACCCACAGGGGATTGGTTCCAGGACCCACCAGGATACCAGAAGGGATGCTCAAGTCCCATAGTCTGCCCTCCATACCCACAGGTTCTGCATTCACGGGTTCGACTAACCAGGGATTGTAAACAGAATACACGATCCACGGTTGGTTGAATCCGCAGATGTGGAGCCCGTGAATACCAAAAGTCAACTGTTTTTTAAATTTTTCTCTCCCTCTTTCTACCTTCCCCTGTGTATGTACAGTACCATTTGCCTAAATTAAATGCACCTTGGGCATGTCTCCATTTTATCCAGCTGCCTACTGGGGCTTCCTGCATGAATCAGCATCAACGTTGTTGTCAACTTTTTGGGCCACCCAGTGTGTTCCTGGTGGTCTCTGGAGACATTAACACCTCCACTAAGACCACAAGGAAAATCCTGTGAGGCTGGATTTCTGGGTCACTCCATGTCTTAAGGTGGCACCTGAAGATACAGCTTCCGCAGGGATCCCTTCATGTCCTTGTTCTTCAGGCTGTAGATAAGCGGATTTAGGGTGGGCATGAGGATGCAGTAGAAGACGGCAGCTAGGCGCCCTTGCTGAGGGGAATATCGCGCGGTGGGCTGCATGTAGGCAGAGCTGCCAGTGCCGTAAAACAAGAGGACGGTGGCCAGGTGGGAGGAACACCTGGAGAAGGCCTTCCAGGGGCTGGCTGCTGAGCGGATCTGAACCACCGTGGCCAAGATGCGCACACAGGACAGGACAGTGAGGCTAAAGCAGCTGATGATGACGCAACCGCTGGCTGCAAATCCCGCAGTGTCGTGGACACCTGTGTTGGCACAGGCTAGGCGCATGAGTGGCGGGATGTCACAAAAGTGGTCAATCACGTTGGGGCCGCAGAAGAGCAGGGAGAAGGTGTTGGTTAGGGGAGGGCAGAGAAGAGGAGCCCACTGCCCCAGGCCGCCGCCACGGAGACACAGGTCCAGGGCCTCATGGCTGCCCCGTACACCAGGGGCCTGTAGGTGGCCAGACAATGGTCAAGCCATGGAGGTGATGAGAAAACACTCTGCGGACTCCAGGCAGACAAAGGCAGAGTTGGGACATGTACGCATGGAGGGAAATCTGCCCCGAGCCCAGCAGGGTGGCCACCAGGGCCCGGGGCAGGGTGGTGGACACGGAGCAGATATCCACCAAGGAGAGGTGTTTGAGGAAGGAGTACATGGGCGTGTGCAGGCGGGCGTCCAGCGTCACGGCGGCGACGATGGAGATGTTCCCCAGAAACGCGGCCGGGTAAACCAGAAGGAAGGCAGCAGCGCTGAGCAGCTGTATCTCAGGGACCGCTGAGAAACCCGGAGGAAGAAAACGGGCACTGCCTTGAGATTGGTCATGCTGTGTCTTCGGAAAAGCTCGCGAACGGCAGGGGATGCTCAAAAAGCAGTGCATGGGGCTTCTCTGGTGGCGCAGTGGTTAAGAATCAGCCTGCCAATGCAGGGGACTGGTTTGAGCCCTGGTCTGGGAAGATCCCACATGCTATGGAGCAATGAAGCCCGTGCGCCACAACTACTGAGCCTGTGAGCCACAACTACTGAAGCCCACACGCCTACAGCCGGTGCTCCACAACAAGAGAAGCCACCGCAAAGAGAAACCACCGCAAAGAGAAGCCCATGCACCACAACGAAGATCCAACACAGCCAAAAATAAATAAATTTATTTTTTTTAAAAAAGTAAAGGAATAATCATGACTCTCTTTATAAAGCATTTTCTCGTCTGTTGCTATGTTTAATATCCATAAGGACTAAGGACCTCCTGGGGATAGATTTCACCTCCATTTTACAGATAAGATAATGGAGGCTCACAAAGGTTGAGTATCTTGTCAGTGATCAGAGATGTAGTAAATAGTGTTAAATTTTCCGTTTCCGGTTTTGCAATTTCCCAATTGCTCCTTACTGGCGCTCAGAGCAAGAGTCAACCTACAGCAAAGTAGCATTGGCTCTAGGGGCCCTAACTGTATATGCTCTCCCCCTTTGATCAATTTATTTCTGCATGGATCATGGTCTCTAAAAGCTGTTTCTTTCTTACATAGATGGAGAGGTCTCTGGACTTGGGCAGTATGTCCAGAGTGCAAAAGTTTATCCTACTGGGTTTATCTGCCAGGCAAGGCATAAGGATTGTGCTTCCTGACTCTCTACCTGCTCACCCTCCTGGAGAAAACGCGCATCATTTTCCTTGTCTGCAGTCATGGTGAGCTCTGAAAGCCCATGTACTTCTTCCTGGGCAACCTGAGCTGCCTGGAGATGTGCTACATGTCAGTGACCATGCCCAGCTTGCTCATGGGGCTGAGGTCCGGTGCATGCCATGTGCCCTTCACAGCCTGCATAGTTCAGCTTTTTTTATTCATATCTCTCATTGGCACCAAGTGCACCCTCCTGGCCTCCATGGCCTATGACCACTATGTGGCCATCTGCCACCCACTACCCTACCTGCTGCTCATGAGGCCCCAGATATGCCTGGGTTTAGCTTTGTCCTCATGGCTTTGTGGGTTGTTGGTCTCGGTGGTCAAGATATCATGCATCACCAGCCTGTCCTCCTGTGGCCCCAATGTCCTCAACCAATTTTTCTGTGATGTCTCCCCTCTGCTCAACCTGTCCTGCACCCACGTGACCCTGACGGAGCTGGTCGACTTCATCTCTGCCTTCGTCATTTGCAGGATTCTGCTAGTTGCTCTGGCCTCATATGCGGCCATCAGGAGGGCTGTGCTCCAAATGCCTTCGGCTGCTGCCGGCAGCAACCCTTCCACCTGCGCCCCCAACCTGACTGTGGTGGACATCTTCTGCTCAGTGGTTCTCTTCACGTATTCCCGCCCCAGCCGTGTCGAACCCACTGACCTCAACAAGTTGCTGTCTGTCATCTACACGGTGGCCACGCCCATGTGCTGCCTGATCTAGTCTACTGCCTGCGGAACAAGGAGGTCCACGCAGCGCTGCGGACATTTCCTGCTCCTGACTTTAACACTTTCGTGGCCAAAACACGTGCACAACTTTCAAAGGCAAATAGAAATCCGGAGGAAAATATTTGCAACATAACGTATAAAGACTTCTTTAAATAAAGGAGAAAAATATGAAGACCCCCACCGAGAGAAAAACCAAAAGGAAAATGGTCATGAACATCAAGCCTATTGAAGGAAACATGTAAGTGGCTGATAACCTACAAAAAAGATGTGCACGCCCTCTAGTAATCCAAGAAATGGAAATTTACTCCTTGCCCACTGTAAAAAAAAGTATAATACAAAATTTAAGCACAAGAATTTTTATTACAACACTGTGAAATTTGGAATAAACATTATTTTATTGGAAATTTTTACAAATAACTCCAATGTCCACCAACGTGAAATTATTTAAATATGTTACATTATATACATAGTGTGAAATAACAGGCATTCATTAAAGAGATTAAACCAGACTTGCAGATACTGCCATGGGGAGACAGTAAGTTGTTTAGTTAAAAATGAAAGAAGCAGTATAAGAGTATGTCAAAGATTTGTAAAACAATAATAATAGACTAATTGCAGTAGTTATTTATGTTAATAACTAATAACCTAGAAAAGAATCTGAAAATATATATATCAAAGAGTTATTAGCTATGTTTTTAGGCATGAGACCACAGGGGACTCATATTTTCTATTTTATACATTTGAATTTTTTGCAATAAACTTGTATTACCTTTATAATTGAATAAATATGCATTTTATAAGAGAAAACAGAAATTCAAAGAAAGACCTTCTATAGAATGACTTACTACCATACTAGCATATTTTTCATTTTTATTTTAAGTAATAAAAATTCGTGTTGGGGGACTTCCCTGGTGGTTCAGTGGTTAAGACTCCGTGCTTCCGCTGAAGGGGGCACAAGTTCCATCCCTGGTCGGGGAACTAAGATCCCACATGCAGAGTGGTGCGGCCAAAAAGAAAAAAAATAAAATCGTGTTGACAGTGCCTCAAGGGAAATGAACATGTTCTAGTGTGTTTTGTGAGAGTATATGTTGGTACGTTTTAGAAGGGCAGTTTGCTAATAAATACAAAAAGCCTCGAGAATCTGAATGGCCTTGCATTCATCCATTCAACTTTGGGAATTTATCCTGGAGAAGAAAGTAAAAGATATGGGCAAAAGTTGACCTACAATGATACCCATTCCAAACTATTTGCACAAAGACAAATAACCCAATAGTTCATCCAAAAAAAGACAATAGAAATGGCCAACAAACTGTGGAATAATATTCAATCTCCACCACAACTAAAGAAATGAAACTCAAAGTAATAAGATGCTCCCCCCTGGTAGTGGAGCATCTTTTAATTTGCTCAGAGCAAATTAAACCAAAAAAAATCCTTTGAGAGAACCCAGTGTTGGTTGGATGTGGGGCAATGTACCCTCTAAGACTACTGTGGGAATGCAGATTGAGGCAGTGTTTTTGGAAAACAATTGGCCAATATTTATCAAATTTTAAATTCACAATCACTTTGACACAGCTATTACCATTTTATCTTCATCTTCACTGATGTTTCCAGCTCTCTACCTTCCAGGCTCTTTATGCATGGGTGGGATCATGTGAGTGGTACTGGCCAATGAGTAATATGTCACTTCTAGACCAAATCATTTAATTCCTGGTGTGAGACCCTCCAGATCTCTCTTTTCTGTTTGGCATGGTGGCAAGCAAAGTTCAAGACTGACCTTTTCCACCTGAATTCCGACCATGGTTAGCAGAACACCCTTTAAAATGGTCATAAAAATTCTCTATATGCAAATCTCACAGATACATTGCTAAGTGACAAAAGCAGGATGCCAAATATGATCTGGGAAACGGAAGAGCTTGGTTCCAATTGTTTGGAAAAATTTGTGCCACCAAAAATTTTCATGTTTCCTCTTTCCTCAGAAATACTCCTCTTTTCAAAGCTCCACCTGGCCAGGTGTGGGAGCACTTTGAGTCTGTGCTCTTTGCCCATGGTTCTTCTCATCCCCAGGCTGCCATCCTTCCCAAGCCCTGAACCAATAATTGTGGTTGTTGGCCTGGGTTGGGGGGGCGGGGGGGGGGGGAGGTTGCAATGCTCTAGTTGGCCAGCAGGTGTTACATGCCTTCCCCTAGACCCAAGAGCCGCTGTGGCCAGCGCACTCAAGACATAAGGGCAGAGCGTGGGGTAGCGTTTCTCCCCCAGTGGAGTATGTGACTAAAAGGACACCTCTTTAGGTGATAATGGAGTCAAGGAAATATCAGATTCTACTGCAGCTACAATTCCATGAGGGAGATGCATCCTAGAACAGGGAAAGGGGCAGAAGACAGAGATTACAGTGATTTTTTAATATTGAAAAATAATCTTATTATAAAAGCAATACATGCTTGCCACACACACAAAAATTTTTTGACAAAATACAATGAAGTGAAAATGAAAGCAAAGCCTTCCCAAGGTCTGCCACACACTGGCAATCGCCATTAGCATTTCATAGTGTTGATTTTCAAATTCTTTCCAATATACATACATACACTCATTGCATTACAAAATCAAAACGTAATTATACTGTCCATGCTGTTTCCTAACCTGAATTTTCCACATCACGATATATAATCGACATCTTTCATGGAAGTAAATATACTTACAAAATTTGTTTTTCATGGCATTGTAGGATTCCATGTGTAGCTGTGCCTCAGTTTAACGACCCCTCTATTGTTGAATAGAGGTTTCTCCCAACAGCTCTCCATTAGAGGCACAAAATGCTGGGACTTCCCTGGCGGTCCAGTGGTTAAGACTCTGCGCTTCCACTGCAGGGGGCACGGGTTCCATCAGGGAACTAAGATCCCACATGCCGTGTGGCATGGCCAAAAATTTAAAAAAAAAACAAGAGAGAAAAGAAAAAGAAGCACAAAATGCTATGAATATTCTCGCAATTACATTGTTGCAAGCATCCTAAGTTATTTTCTTGGCAAAAAATCCTTAAAATGATACATTGTCAAAGGCCATGAACATTCAGATCTTAATGCATATTGACAAATTGCCCTCCAGAAACATTATACCAATTTCAGATAATAACTTTCATGATTGCTGAAATTTGGGGAAAAATTCAATTCCTTGAATTTTGGGGTGTGCATCCTCATATGCAAACATCTGTAGCTAGGTCTAGAATTTTTGTCTTTACATTTTTTAATTAGAATTTTATTTAGAATTTTACTCTAAATTTTTACATTTTTATTTATAACTATATCAGGCCTCCATGTCAATATACAGAGATACAACTAATTTTTAAAAATTGCTTCATAAGGTTTCACAATATGGGGGCAACATAACCTATTCAGTCATTATGTTATTGGTGAATATTCACATTCTTTCCAGTTTGGGCCACTTAAAACAATGCTACAATAAACATCCTTGTACATGTATTTTTACAGATCAGTGCTTTAATATTCCTGTGAGATATCTGCAAACGTGGCGATTCTGGGTCAAAGTGTAGCCAGAACAATTCAGATTTTATTTATTTATTTAATTTATTTATTTTTGGCTGCGTTGGGTCTTTGTTGCTGCGTGCAGGCTTTCTCTAGTTGCTGCAAGCGGGGGCTACTCTTCATTGCGGTGCGTGGGCGTCTCATCGTGGTGGCTTCTCTTGTTTCGGAGCACGGGCTCTAGGCGCGCGGGCGTCAGTAGCTGCAAGCATGCAGGCTCAGCAGTTGCAGCATACAGGCCCTAGAGCGCACAGGCTTCAGTGGTTGTGGCACACAGGCTCAGTAGTTGTGGAGCTTAGTTGCTCTGCAGCATGTGGGATATTCCCGGACCAGGGATCGAACCCGTGTCCCCTGCATTGGCAGGCGGATTCTTACCCATTGCGCCACCAGGGAAATCCCCACAATTCAAATTTTTAATAGGTGATACCAGGTTGTTCTCCAAGAAGGTTTTAACAATTTATGCCACCACCAGCAATGTATGAGAGAGAGAGTGCCCACTTTTTTAAAACCACTTCAGTTCTAGGTGTTAACAATCATTTGAATTTTTCCTGATCTGGTACAGTGATGGTACAACATTGTAACTAGCATCTTTCCTGAATATCAAGGAGACTTATTAGATTCATTGCTCATTTGCATCATCTCATCTATAAATTGCCATTTCTAATTGCCCTCCTTACCCTGACATACATATATTTTTAAAGTAGGGTATTGAACACTTTGAAAACAGTTTGACAGTTCTTTTTTTTTTAACATCTTTATTGGAGTATAATTGCTTTACAATGGTGTGTTAGTTTCTGCTTTATAACAAAGTGAATCAGTTATACATATACATATCTTCCCATATCTCTTCCCTCTTGCGTCTCTCTCCCTACCACCCTCCCTATCCCACACCTCTAGGTGGTCACAAAGCACCGAGCTGTTCTCCCTGTGCTATGGGGCTGCCTCCCACTAGCTATCTATTTTACGTTTGGTAGTGTATATATGTCCATGCCACTCCCTCACTTTGTCACAGCTTACCCTTCCCCCTCCCCATATCCTCAAGTCCATTCTCTAGTAGGTCTGTGTCTTTATTCCCGTCCTACCCCTAGGTTCTTCATGACATTTTTTTTCTTATATTCCATATATATATATGTGTTAGCATACGGTATTTGTCTTTCTCTTTCTGACTTACTTCACTCTGTATGACATTTGCAAATATTTTCTCCCATTCTGAGGGTTGTCTTTTGGTCTTGTTTATGGTTTCCTTTGCTGTGCAAAAGCTTTTAAGTTTCATTAGGTCCCATTTGTTTATTTTTGTTTTTATTTCCATTTCTCTAGGAGGTGGGTCAAAAAGGATCTTGCTGTGATTTATGTCATAGAGTGTTGTGCCTATGTTTTCCTCTAAGAGTTTTATAGTGTCTGGCCTTACATTTAGGTCTTTAATCCATTTTGAGCTTATTTTTGTGTATGGTGTTAGGGAGTGTTCTAATCTCATACTTTTACATGTACCTGTCCAGTTTTCCCAGCACCACTTATTGAAGAGGCTGTCCTTTCTCCACTGTACATTCCTGCCTCCTTTATCAAAGATAAGGTGACCATATGTGCGTGGGTTTATCGCTGGGCTTTCTATCGAAATTGAGTTATTTGTAGTGAGGTGGATGGACCTCACTACAGAGTGAAATAAGTCAGAAAGAGAAAAACAAATACTGTATGCTAACACATATATATGGAATCTAAGAAAAAAAATGTCATGAAGAACCTAGGGGTAAGACAGGAATAAAGACACAGACCTACCAGAGAATTGACTTGAGGATATGGGAATGGGGAAGGGTAAGCTGTGACAAAGTGAGAGAGTGGCATGGACATATATACACTACCAAACGTAAAATAGATAGCTAGTGGGAAGCAGCCGCATGGCAGGGGGAGAACAGCTCGGTGCTTTGTACCACCTAGAAGTGTGGGATAGGGAGGGTGGTAGGGAGAGAGACTCAAGAGGGAAGAGATATGGGAAGATATGTATATGTATAATTGATTCACTTTGTTATAAAGCAGAAACTAACACACCATTGTAAAGCAATTATACTCCAATAAAGATGTTAAAAAGTGATTTCTCCTGGAGTATTCTACCTGATACAAGTGGAAGACTTATAATTAGTCTAAGTTTCAAATAAAAGCACATCTATACTAAAAAAAAAAAAAAGGGTACACACAACTCTATATAAAATAGATAAGCAACAAGGATTTACTGGATAGCACAGGAAACTGCATTCAATATCTTGCAATAACCTATAATGGAAAATAATCTGAAAACATATGTGTATAACTGAATCACTTTGCTGTACCCCAAAATTAACACAATAATGTAAATCAACTATACTTCAATTTTTAAAACTTTTAAAAATTATCATGCTGTATACCTTAAATACATACAATTTTCACTTAAAAATTAAATGACATTAAAAAGAAGAATTAAAGAGGACCTACATTAATGGGCGCATGTTATAAACTTGAGTAGTCAGTAATTTTCACTTTTCATTTTTACCTATATTAGTCTGCACATTTTGTGTCATCCCAGTCAAAATCCCACAAGGGTATGTGTGTGCATGTGTAAGTGTGAAACTAAGCAAACTGAATCCTAAAATTTATATGCGAAGGTAAAGGACCAACTCTAGTAGAAAACAATGCTTGTCTCAAAGCTACAGAAAGTAACAATAAGGAAATCTGACCAGTGAGCTAGCAAAGAGAGCCAAGAACTGAGCCAACACACAAATGTTTATTTAATCGATAAGAAAAAATGGCATTGCAGAGAAGTGAAGAAAGTAAAGGCATTTCAATAAACGGCCTTAGTCCAATTCACCACTACTAAGAGAACATGAGGGGACTTCCCTGGTGACGCAGTGGTTAAGAATCCGCCTGCCAATGCAAGGGACACGGGTTCAAGCCCTGGTCCGGGAAGATCCCACATGCCTCGGAGCAACTAAGCCCGTGTGCCACAACTACTGAAGCCCACATGCCACAACTACTGAAGCCCTCGTGCCTAGAGCCCGTGCTCTGCAACGAGAAGCCACGGCAATGAGAAGCCCGCGCACCGCAACGAAATGTAGCCCCAGCTCTCCGCAACCAGAGAAAAGCCTGCGCGCAGCCACAAAGACCCTAGGTAGCCAAAAATAAATAAATAAACAAATTTAAATAAAAAAAAAAGAGAGAGAGAGAATGTGAAATTTTCTCAAGCTCAAACTCTTCTTAAAATTATGTGCCCTCTATCATATACATATATCGAAACTAACACAACGTTGTAAATCAACTATACTCCAGTAAAATTTTTTTAAAAAGGTAAAAGACCAAAAAAAAATATGTTCTAAAGGAAGAAGGAAAAGTAAATTCAAAATCAATAAAACTCTTAGAAGATGGTAGGAGGCACATTGCTTTGGGGTCTGTTTAGACTTGGAAACAAGCGCAACTGGTTTAATTATATAAAAACTAAGCACTCTATCACACATACACAGTGAAAGGACTGAAAAGTCAAGCTATAGTGTGGGAAATTGTTCGCAACACATATCTTTGAAAAAGAGCTCATATCTTGAACACAGAAATAACGTCTCTAAAGCAAAAAGAGGGAATTGCCTGTTTGTCCAGTGGTTAGGAGTCTGTGCTTCCACTGCTGGGAGCCCAGGTTCGATCCCTGTTTGGGGAACTAAGATCCCACAAGCCGCGGGGTGAAGCAAAAAAAAAAAAAAAGAAAAAGAGAGGAAAATACTTCAGAAGAAAACAGTGGGGAAGAAACTTAAACTAGCCCATCAGAAAGAAGAATATTGAACTGCCATTCAATAGATGAAAAAATACACAAACTCGTTAGCAATCAGGAAAATGCAAAAGAAAAACATAATGAGGTACAACTACAGCCAACACCAAACCATGCTTACTGCCAAGTTTTGGAATGGGAAATAGATGGAAATACTCATTCACTACTGCTGGGGGTCTAAATCGGTCGACTGTGGCAATAAAATTGGCAGTATCTACTAAAGGTTAATGCACACAAATTTATGACAAAGCAGTGCCACTCCTACATGTGTATTTAGGGGTAATGCATGGACTTGAGCACCCAGACACGTACAAGAATATTTATAGCAGCGTCAAACCAGAAGCCACACAAATGTCCATTAACACCAAAATATGAGAAAAATTTAACCAAAAACAAAGGCAATGAGAAAAAAAAAAAGAAAAGAAAAAATAAAATAAATTAAAAATGTCACCTTCTTGAGATAAAATTTCATTGTAAAAAGATGGACCTAAATGATGGGGGGAAAAAAGCAATGAAAATGACCAAATAACACCTACATGCAACAACATAGTTAAATCTCACAAATGTGTCGAACGAGATATACAGAAACATATAGTGTACGAAGCCACGTATATGAAGTCCAACAGCAGCTAAAACAAAATTATACTGTTAGACACCAGTATTGTACTCATGTCTGGGGGGAAGCAAGAGGGTAGTGAGGAAAGGAATCAAGAAAAAGTCTTTGAACATAAGAAAGTGTATGATTTTACTAGACAAGGGTACGGTTATATGTAAAATATTATTCGTTGCATTGTAAAATCTTGTCCTGTGTACTTTTTCTAGATGCGTTATTTTTCACACACACAAACATTTTTTTAATTAAAAAAAAAAAAAAGCCTGTTTACTTTCCTACGATTCAAGGGCGCCATCTAGCGACCTCACAGGCACTTCATGAACTCAAAAGCATTCTCTAAAATTGAAACAAAATAACCGAGATACTTTTGTTACTTCGTATTTTTAAGGGTTTTTTAATATGACTTTTTCCCCAAATTATGATAATCATGCACACGGCCTTGGAAGTCTGTAGGGCTTTGGATATACAGCACAATGTTCTGTGGGATTCCTGCAGCCCTGGCGTGGACGTGGCTTGGGGATGGAGTGTAGGCTGGGTTTCACATCCCCACATCACCTCGGACGGTGCCTACCGGCAGCGAGAAATATGCACACCATGCCCAGCAGCCCTGACTGTCAGCGAGGTCCTCGGAGCATCTGCCCCCGATAGATGAGAACGCTGGGCTCAGAGACGGGAGGCTTCCTGGATGTCTGGTCCTGAGCCCCTGTTTCCCACATCAGCCCCCTATCCTGCCCCCGAACATCCAAGGAAAGGTAAAATGGGCCACCTCCAGTAATACCTGCTACACACCTGCTTTTTCTGTCCTCAGACATCGACCCTCTCATCTTCATTGTCACTGGATTCCTGTTTCCCTGATAAAAGTAGCAACAAGAAGAGAATATTTTAATAATTTCATAGGAAATCAGGAAGAGTTGTAATCTTTTCTCTTTGGATCTTTTCAATTCCCAGTGAGAAATATACACCAGCAGAAATCCAGAAACTTAGCTCCATTCTTTGTGCCATCGTCCTAAGAGTTTACATTCTGATGGGGGAACACGCAGTAATGAAATAAGCAGACAAGAGAAGCATCAAGTTTGTGATGGAAACAAGGCAGAGGTATGCACGGAGGGCCTCTGGAGATGACAGTCAGGGTGGACTTCCCTGAGGAGGTGACCTCTGGCCAGAACCCTGAATGGAGACAGGAAAGAACCACATAAGGGCTCAGGGGAGGAGGGGCGGGAGTAAGAGCAGGTGCAGAGGTCCTGGGGTTGGTTCTTTGAAGAGGCAGAGAAGCCTTTGTGCCTGGAGCCCAGTGACCAAGGGGGAGATAAAGTCAGCAGGGCCTGGCCGTCCACAGAAGAATTTGATATTTATTCTGAGCAAAGAAGCCCCTGTGGGGTTTAATCTGACTCGTACCTTAACTTCATTTCCTCCGAACATTTCTTCTGTCTGCTGAGTGGAGACTTGAATGGGACTGAAGGGGAGTGGAGCGGACAGGAGACAAGGGAAGGGGGTATTGGGGATTCAGGTGAGACACCTGAATGAGACACCTGGATGGGGTAATGGGGAAGGTGGAAAACATCAAGAACATTGGCCGCTTCTAATCCTGCCTCAGACGTCTGTGCAGGGAGATTACAGATAGTGTAAAGAGAACTTGGTCTATGGGACCTCGGGCAGCAGCAGCCACCCCGGGAATCATGGAGTTGGGGTCCCTGGGGAGATGTCTGCTGGGAAGTTCACCTCAAACCTCTCACCCCAGTTGCGGGGGAAGGGTTAGGAATTCCTAACACGAGCTGCAGGGGAGGGGATGGACCTAACTCCCCCCCCACGCCCCGCAACAAATCACTGTGTGTGTTCTTTCTCTCAATTCCTGAATTCCTTTCTTTAAGTCGAGCTTCCTCCTGCAGGTTACCATGGCAACAAGGACATTCCATCCTCTTAAAGATGTCTTTGATACACGTGTATGATATTCTGGAATATGTGAAATTATAGAGATGACAACCATATTGGTTGTTGACAGGGGTTAGGGGAAGAGACAGGAAGTGACTATAAAAGGGGGAAATGAGGGGCGATTTGGGGGTGGTGGAGTCATTCTGCATCCTGATTTGGGTGGTGCTGGTGGTATTGAATCTATGTGTGTGTTAATACTCATAGAACAATACAGCAAATAAAGTCAACATTTTTAGAAAGTGTTGGTTCAATACTGGCAGCCATTAAAAAAATATGTTGCAGAAAAAGTCTTAATGACAAAAAAAATAGTTCTTGGTATGTGTAGTTAAGTGAAAAAAAAAGCAAGATTACCAAATGCTATACACTGTATAATCTCTTTTTTTTAACATCTTTATTGGAGTATAATTGCTTTACAATGGTGTGTTAGTTTCTGCTATATAACAAAGTGAATCAGCTATACATATACATTCCCCCATATATCCTCCCTCTTGCGTCTCCCTCCCACCCTCCCTATCCCATCCCTCTAGGTGGTCACAAAGCACCAAGCTGATCTCCCTGTGCTATGCATCTTCTTCCCACTAGCTATCTATTTTACATTTGGTAGTGTATATATAGGTCCATGCCACTCTCTCACTTCGTCCCAGCTTACCCTTCCCCCTCCCCGTGTCCTCAAGTCCATTCTCTACTCCTGCATCTTTATTCCTGTCTTGCCCCTAGGTTCTTCATAACCATTTTTTTTCTTTTTAGATTCCATATATATGTGTTAGCATACGGTATCTCTTTTTCTCTTTCTGACTTACTTCACTCTGTATGACAGACTCTAGGTCCATCCACCTCACTACAAAAAAACTCAATTTCATTTCTTTTTATGGCTTAGTAATATTCCATTGTATATATGTGCCACATCTTCTTTATCCAGTCATCTGTCAATGGACACTTGGGTTGCTTCCATGTTCTGGCTATTGTAAATAGAGCTGCAATGAACATTGTGGTACATGACTCTTTTTGAGTTATGCTTTTCTCAGGGTATATGCCCAGTAGTGGGATTGCTGGGTCATACGGTAGTTCTATTTGTAGTTTTTTAAGGAACCTCCATACTGTTCTTCATAGTGGCTGTATCAATTTACATTCCCACCAACAGTGCAAGAGTGTTCCCTTTTCTCCACACCCTCTCCAGCATTTATTGTTCATAGATTTTTGATGATGGCCATTCTGACCAGTGTGAGGTGACATCTCATTTTAGTTTTTATTTGCATTTCTCTAATGATTAGTGATGTTGAGCATCCTTTCCTGTATTTGTTGGCAATCTGTATATCTTCTTTGGAGAAATGTCTATTTAGGTCTTCTGCCCATTTTTGTATTGGGTTGTTTGTTTTTTTGATATTGAGCTCCATGAGCTGCTTGTATATTTTGGAGGTTAATCCTTTGTCAGTTGCTTCGTTTACAAATATTTTCTCCCATCCTAGGGTTGTCTTTTGGTCTTGTTTATGGTTTCCTTTGCTGTGCAAAAGCTTTTAAGTTTCATTAGGTCCCATTTGTTTATTTTTGTTTTTATTTCCATTTCTCTAGGAGGTGGGTCAAAAAGGATCTTGCTGTGATTTATGTCATAGAGTGTTCTGTCTATGTTTTCCTCTAAGAGTTTTATAGTGTCTGGCCTTACATTTAGGTCTTTAAATCATTTTGAGTTTACTTTTGTGTATGGTGTTAGGGATTGTTCTAATTTCATTCTTTTACATGTCACTGTCCAGTTTTCCCAGCACCACTTATTGAAGAGGCTGTCTTCTCTCCATTGTATATTCTTGCCTCCTTTATCAAAAATAAGGTGACCATATGTGTGTGGGTTTATCTCTGGGCTTTCTATCCTGTTCCATTGATCTATGTTTCTGTTTTTGTGCCAGTACCATACTTTCTTGATTACTGTAGCTTTGTAGTATAATCTGAAGTCTGGGATCCTTATTCCTCCAGCTCCATTTTTCTTTCTCAAGATTGCTTTGGCTATTCAGGGTCTTTTGTGTTTCCATACAAATTGTGAATTTTTTTGTTCTAGTTCTGTGAAAACTGCCATTGGTAGTTTGATAGGGATTGCGTTGAATCTGTAGATTGCTTTGGGTAGTAGAGTCATTTTCACAGTGTTGATTCTTCCAGTCCAGGAACATGGTATGTCTCTCCATCTGTTTGTATCATCTTTAATTTCTTTCATCAGTGTCTTATAGTTTTCTGCATACAGGTCTTTTGTCTCCTTAGGTAGGTTTATTCCTAGGTATTTTATTCTTTTTGTTGCAATGGTAAATGCGAGTGTTTCCTTTATTTCTCTTTCAGATTTTTCATCATTAGAGTATAGGAATGCAAGATATTTCTATGCATTAATTTTGTATCATGCTACTTTACCAAATTCGTTGATTAGCCCTAGTAGTTTTCTGGTAGCATCTTTAGGATTCTCTATGTATAGTATCATGTCATCTGCAAACAGTGACATCTTTACTTCTTCTTTTCCAATTTGTATTCCTTTTATTTCTTTTTCTTCTCTGATTGCTGTGGCTAAAACTTCCAAAACTATGTTGGATAATCGTCGTGAGAGTGGACAACCTTGTCTTTTTCCTGATCTTAGTGGAAATGGTTTCAGTTTTTCACCATTGAGGATGATGTTGGCTGTGGGTTTGTCATATATGGCCTTTATTATGCTGAGGTAACTTCCCTCTATGCCTACTTTCTGGAGGGTTTTTATCATAAATGGGTGTTGAATTTTGTTGAAAGCTTTTTCTGCATCTATTGAGATGATCATATGGTTTTTATTCTTTAATTTGTTAACATGGGGTATCACATTGATTGATTTGTGTATATTGAAGAATTCTTGCATTCCTGGGATAAACCCCACTTGATCATGGTGTATTATCCTTTTAATGTGCTGTTGGATTCTGTTTGCTAGTATTTTGTTTAGGATTTTTGCATCTATGTTCATCAGTGATATTAGCTTGTAGTTTTCTTTCTTTATGATATCTTTGTCTGGTTTTGGTATCAGGGTGATAGTGGCCTTGTAGAATGAGTTTGGGAGTGTTCCTCCCTCTGCTATATTTTGGAAGAGTTTGAGAAGGATAGGTGTTAGCTCTTCTCTAAATGTTTGATAGAATTCACTTGTGAAGCCATCTGGTCCTGGGCTTTCATTTGCTGGAAGATTTCTAATGACAGTCTCAACTTCAGTGCTTGTGATTGATCTGTTTATATTTTTTATTTCTTCCTGGTTGAGTCTCGGAAGGTTGTGCTTTTCTAAGAATTTATCCATTTCTTCCAATTTGTCCATTTTATTGGCATATAGTTGCTTGTAGTAATCTCTCATGATTCTTTGTATTTCTGCAGTGTCAGTTGTTACTTCTCCTTTTTCATTTCTAATTCTGTTGATTTGAGTCTTCTCCCTTTTTTTCTTGATGAAGCTGGCTAATGGTTTATCAATTTTGTTTATCTTCTCAAAGAACCAGCTTTTAGTTTTATTGATCTTTACTATTGCTTTCTTCATTTCTTATTCATTTATTTCTGATCTGATCTTTATGATTTCCTTCCTTCTGCTAACTTTGGGGGTTTTTTGTTCTTCTTTCTCTAATTGCTTTAGGTGTAAGGTTAGGTTGTTTATTTGAGTTGTTTCTTGTTTCTTGAGGTAGGATTACATTCCTATAAACTTCCCTTTTAGAAATGCTTTTGCTGCCTCCCATAGTATCACCTATTTTTAAAACTGAGTAAAACCAGATGTTGACATCAACATCCTTCATCCCAGAGAGAATGTGGAAAGCACATAAATGGTCTTCAGTTGAGGATTCACTAAATAAATGTAAGGTGTAATTTAGGTACTTGCCACCTTTGGACTTCTTTTACCAATAAGGGATAGAGAGATTCAAGCCATACTTGGGAATACATTTTAGCATGATAATAATTATGCGTGAAAGGGGTTGACCCTGAAAGATGTCTGGAAACAACATCCCTTAAGGAGTAGTTGAAAGATCTTTGCATCTATTTTTTATAAAGGAGGAGTGTGTGCAATTCCACTAGTGTGTGTGACCCCAGACTATATCCGATCACTTATATTTATGTGTGTGTGTGTGTGTTATAGATTACCCAAAAAGTGAAGCTAATTTCCCACCCTTTCTTGCATCCACCTGTCTTGCAACATTTCCATTTTCCCACTCCTTGAATCTGGACTGTACCTGTAGTTTGCTTTGGCCAATAGAATGCTGTGAACATGGAAATGCATCCACGTGGAGCCTGGGACTCAAGTGGTGTTGCAGACTCTGCTCACACTCTTGGAACCCCACCCAGCTGCCATGTGGACAGGCTTGGGCTAGCCTGTTGGAGCAGAAATGAGCCATCGCAGGTGAGGCCACCTTAAATGAGCCAGTCCCCAGTCAGCCCGTAGCTGACCAGTGATGCATGTGTGGGCCCAGAAAGACCAGAAGAACTGCTCAGCTGAACCCAGCCCACGGCTAACGAACTAAACCACAGCTGTTTATAGCCTCTGTATTAGTTGCTAGGGCTGCTGTAACAAAGTACCATGAACTGGGGGGGCTTAGGAAAGAGAAATGTATTGCCTCACGGTTCTGGAGGATGGAATTCTGAAACCAAGATATCAGCAAGGTTGGTCTTGTGGGAAGATCAGTTCCAGGCTTCTCTCCTTCCCTTGTGGATGGCCTGTGTCGCTTTACATCATCTTCCTTCTATGCCTACCTGGCTCTGTATCCAAATTTCCCCTTTTTATAAGGACACCAGTCCTATGGGATTAGGACCCACCCTAATGACCTAATTTTAACTTGATTTCCTCTGTAAAGTCCCTACCCCCAAATAACATTCTGAGATACTGAGGGTTAGGACTTCAAAATATCATTGGCGGGAGGGGATGGGAGGGAGACACAATTCAGCTCATAACAGGTAAATATAACTTTATAAAGAAAACTATTTTAAAAATCACATTTATCACTTATATGTGGAATCTTTAAAAAAAAAAAAAAGACACAAATGGGAATTTCCCAGCGGTCCAGTGGTTAGGACTCAGCACTTTCACTGCTGGGGCTCACGTTCAATCCCTGGTCGGGGGACTAAGATCCCACAAGCCACATGGTGGCCAAAAAAAAAAAAAAAAAAAAAAAAAAACACAAATGAACTTATTTACAAAACAGGAACAGACTCACAGACATAGAAAACAAACTTATGGTTACCAAAGGGGAAAGGGGAGGAAGGGATAAATTAGGAATTTGGGATTAGCAGATACAAACTACTATGTATAAAATAGACAAACAACAAGGTCCTACTGTATGGCACAGGGAACTATATTCAATACATTGTAATAAACTATAATGGAAAAGAATCTGAAAAAGAATATATATATATTCAGTTTTATATATACATATGCAAATATATTTATATATAAATATATGTATATATAACTGAATCGCACCAGAAACTAACACAAACTTGTAAATCAACTATACTTCAATAAAAAATAAAAACAAAAATATTTAAAGGAAAAGAAACTTGAGCTGTTTCCATTGCCCATTATTTGAGGAAAATGTCCCCTCTCATGATTTCAGCAAGGATGGACAAGTATCCATAAACCCTTAAGAGTGAAGATACTATTGAGTTGGCCAAAAAGTGGGTTCGGTTTTAAGCAAAAATAAAAGACACATTTTTCATTTTTCCCACGAACTTTACTGAAAAATATATTCATTAACTGAACAAACTTTTTGGCCAACCCAATTTCTATCACTGGAGTAAAATCACCACTATTTTTCATTCAAGAAAAAGTATTTTTTCTTGGTATAAATTGAACTATTTCTGCTTTTCTCTGGTAAAATCATACTTGGTGTTGTTGTCTATCCAAAACGAGGCTAATGTTAGTTAAAAACCACCATGGACTTCTGCTTCTGGCCAAGTTGGAGTAACAGGGACCAGATTTTCCCTCCCTCATGAAACAACCATAAAAGGGGCAAAACATAAAACATAGTGCTTTTTAAGACAGTGCACATCAGGCCACAAAGGACAGTGGGACATGGGAAATGAATGAAGGGAGCCCTACCATTTCCCTGGCTTACTATCTTAAGAGCGTTTCTAGGTCACGGTGCAGGGGGAGGAATCCAGGCAGAGCCCTGTAGACCCCCTGAGTTGAAGAGATGGAGCTGAGAATCCAGAAAAACCAACGTGGCCTGAGTTCCTAGGAAAGGGTACTGAAGCGAATAGGGCCACCCGGAGATCTGCAGAGGGTCCCCCTTGAGCACTTAGCAGAACCAAGGTTCAAGGCCAGGGAAAGAACTTCCCAAAAGGGTTAAGGAAACAGTGTTCAGTACTCACACCAGGCAGGCACACGTAGTATCATAAATGCAGACTATTCCAGCTTTCTTTTTCTTTTTGGCCGCACGGCATGGCATGCGGGATCTTAGTCCCACCACCAAGGATCAAACCCCGGGGCCCCAGCAGTGAAAGCACTGAGTCCTAACCACTGGACAGCCAGGAAATTCCCTCTTCCAGCTTTAAAAGATATAAAGCACAGCAGCGATTGCCTCGCACATTCAGGAAGTGTTCTTAGCATGGCCCACAAGAACCTGAATTACCCGGCCTACACTTCAGCCTCATCTCTGGGCCCTGCCTCTGTCTCAGTCAGTTTATTGCCAATAAACTGCTATGTAACAAATCGACCCTCCACTCAGTGGCTTGCTCCTGGCTTACTCCTGTTGAAGCCCAGAACCACTGTATGAGAAGTTCTACTACTCTCGGTCCACTGTGCTGTGAGGAGGCCCAAGCAAGCCACATGGAGGTGTCTGGCCAGTCCCAACACCCACTGCATGGAGAAGAGCCAGGCCCCAGATGTATGGACAAACTGAGCCAACCCAGCCATCCCTGGCTCCCTGGCCACCCCGATAAAGTCCCACTGTGGGGCAGAGATGGAGCCCTCCCTCTGTGCCCTGCTTGAATTGCTACTAATAGAACGTTTTTTCCTAATAACCACAGAATAATGAAATGAGCATAATAAAATGTTTTTCTTCATAATACTTCCACATCATATACTTGAATAGAAAGGTCCTTTCCTGTATTTGAGTAATCCCTGCCTTTTTTTAAAAAGGGGGGGGAAGGTTTTTAGTAAAAAAAACCCCAAAAACCTTCAGCCTTCTGAGCTCCCTACATGGTTTATGAGGAAAGTGTAAGAGGCGTTTTTTATTTTTATTTAAAAAAATTAATTAATTAATTTTTGGCTGCACTGGGTCTTCGTTGCTGTGCACGGGCTTTCTCTAGTTGTGGTGAGTGGGGACTACTCTTCATTGCGGTGCGTGGGCTTCATCACGGTGGCTTCTCTTGCTGCGGAGCCCGGGCTCTAGGCACGTGGGCTTCAGTAGTTATGGCACGTGGGCTCAGTAGTTGTGGCTCACGGGCTCTAGAGCACAGGCTCAGTAGTTGTGACACATGGGCTTAGTTGCTCCACGGCACATGGGATCTTCCCAGACCAGGGCTCGAACCTGTGTCCCCTGCAGTAGCAGGCAGATTCTTAACCACTGCGCCCCCAGGGAAGTTCCCTGATGTTTTTTAACTATTCAAATGTAAAACTAAACCAGAAAAAAATTTTAAAACCTTGGTGGCTTAAAACAAAAATCCTTTCTTCTCATGCTTACAGGTCTGTGGATTGGCTGGGAGGCTCTGCTCCATGAGTCCCAGGCTTGGAGGGGCAGTGGGCGTGTTCTTACCATGCAAGGCCAGAAGCTTCCAGAAGGATGAGAGGAAACCCACAATGCCTCTGGACATCTACACATAAAACAAAAACTTGAAAGGTAAAGAAAGCATGTTTCCAGTGGAGTGAGGGAATGGGGGGAGGCGTAAAATAGGGGTATAGGATTGAGATACAAATTACTATGTATAAAATAAATAAGCTACAAAGACAATTGTACAACATAGGGAATATAACCAGTATTTTATAATAACTATAAATGGTGTATAACCTTTACAAATTTGAATCATTATGCTGTACACCTGAAACTCATATAATATTGTACATCAACTATACCTCAATTAAAAACAATAAAAAGCAGGTGTCATGGTTTAACGGGCAGCCTTGGGAGTATAGTATCTCACAATCTGTAGCATGTGGATTCTGGTGACATACATACGTCTTCCCATTGTATATCCACACGTTTCTCTGCTTTCCCAACTATCTAAAAATGAGCTTGTGCCCATTTCTCTAATGGCCGAAGGAAGGATTTATGAAGGCTAATCCTATGAAGGGAATAATTTAGGAAGCCTAACTCTATGGAGAAGCACTTTACAAAAACAGCAGGCCAGGGCTTCCCTGGTGGCGCAGTGGTTAAGAGTCTGCCTGCCGATGCAGGGGACACGGGTTCGTGTCCTGGTCTGGGAGGATCCCGCATGCCGCGGAGCGGCTGGGCCCGTCTGCCATGGCCGCTGAGCCTGCACGTCCGGAGCCTGTGCTCCGCAACACAGAGGCCACAGCAGTGAGAGGCCCGCGTACCGAAAAAAAACACAAAAAAACAGCAGGCCAATAGTGACTCTTATGTCGAGTTCTGTACTATAATCGTTTGCCCACGTCAATGGATTTGTCACCTTTTTCCCTCTGGTCTAGAATTACATCATATCTCTGAGACAAATGATTTCCATGGCTTAAGGGTGAACTGTGGGTTGCAAACTCCAGCTCAAGCCCTTTCTGTGCTGTGTGGCCTGGGGTGACTCACTTAGACTCTCTGATCCTAAGGGTCTTTTTACCCTCACCTGTGGACTCCGCCCCTCCTTGAAGCAGAAGAGTCCCGCCCCCATATTACTGGCCCCGCCCACCAGGGCGCCCAGGTCGTGGTGAGCGGAGCTCGGGTAGACACGCCCAAGCCCCGCCCCCAGCCGCCCTGCCCTCCTCGGGCTCCCGGAGCCGCTGAGATTCATCATCCCACTGTGTACGGTCGCACGTCCTTCTGGGACTTGTAGTTTCCGTACACCGGCGCTGCGGGCCCGAGTCACTGTGCAGGCGCAGCGCGGCACCTTCTGGGAGTTGTAGTTCTTGACGGACCCGAGCGAGCCGCAACTCTCCCAGTGCGCACGCGCAGTCCGGGCCGGCCTAGCGCTTGGGCTAGTTTGTGGTGGCTGATACCTTGACCTGTGTGGCCCGCACTTCCGCGCCACCGCCGGACGAGGGGTCACCGGGGCTCCGCGTGGGCCGGATAGGCCAGAGACCGTGGAGAAACTGACCCAAACCCGCCAGGCTCGGCGGGAGCCGCCCAAGGCCTTCAGAGATGGTCCTGGAGGCGCGGGCGCCGCGGTGCGCATGCGCGATTGTGTGTACGCTTGTCCCCTGTGTGTGTGTGACGGTATGATCCCGACTCCAGCGGCGTGTTCCTGTGCGTGTGAGTCCTGCCCTGCGTGCCACTCCAGAACTTTGTGCCGGTGCGGGCGTATAGCTATGTGTGTCACTGTGCGTGTAGGCCCGCTTGTCCCATCTGTGCATGAGACTTCATGTGAGTCCGTCCCCAAGTGTCACCACATGTTTGCACGTGCCTGACCCTAGCGGCCTGTGCCTGTGAATTTGAGCATTTGGGGACCTCTGCCTATCTGTGACTTTGGGCATGTGTGGAACTTGTTCTCCTAGGTGGGTGTGAGGTGTATAATTCCACACCCCTGGCTGTGCAACTGCGTAGGGTGGCTGGGTGGGTGTGCCTGCCAGCATGGAGCTGGATGGTCAGGGTGTGCCTGAGTGGAGGGCTGTGCACAGGATATTGATGAGAGACACTGCGAGGGTGGGGGTGCTGCGTGTGTGTATGTGTGTGTGTGTGTGTGTGTCTGCGCGTGGGGGAGACCCTGCAAACCTGCGGCTCTGGATATGTGCGGAGCTCTGCCCACCGCATGACTCTGTGTGACTAGGGGTGCCACTGTGGGTGGTGACCCAGGCCAGGCCTGCCCGTTGAGCAGGGCGGCATGTGTGACTTTGTTGTGTGTGTACCCATGTGTGCATGGGCAGGCGTGACCGCAGACGCGCTTGGAGTTGAGTGGGTGTGCGAGACTGCCTGCCTCCTTGTGTATGGGAAGGACTGTGCCACAGCATACGGGTGACTGTGTAAGGGCATCTGAGGGCCAAGGCAGGAGGTGGTATAACAGCCCCCCCCCCCGTGTGGGTGCATGCAACTCCATGTGTGTGTCTGTGTGTGATGTGACATGTGTCTGCCTCTGAGCATGTCTCTGTCTCCCTTTTGGTTGCTTGCTTGTGCACCTGACTGGCCCAGGTGTACCCCACCCTGAATCCACTTACCTTCCCCACGTGCACATAGAGGAAACACCCTGCGTTCTTGCTTCACCCACCCACGTGCGCCTGCCCCAGCATCTTCCTTCAGGGGTCCCTGTTTCTTTTCCTCACAGATGCTGACTGGACCCACTGAGGCATGTGTGGCCACGGCAGGAGCCACAGCCTGAGTGACATGGACAGGACCCGATGCTCCCAAACCCACGAGGTGGGTACCACTGCCTGCTCTGGGGACCCAGTCAGGCCCCACTCAAGCCTGAGGGCTGCCTGTGGGGGTGGCACCAGAACTGGGACTGGCCCCATTTGGGTCCCACCAGCAAAGTTCTCACCTCTGCACAAAGACCCTGCATGGTCTGGCCCTCACCCTGCCATATCTAATCTCCCCTGCTCTCCGCCTAGGTCACTCTTCTCCAGCGCCCCCCAACCCTGCCCAGCCCCTTAACTGTTCCTCCATCACCTCCATCATGGTCCTGCCTTAGGACCTTTGCACTTGCTGGGCTCACGGCCCAGAATCCTTGCTCCATAACTTCCTCCAAGTCTTGGCTCATTGAGCCCTGCACTGGGGGACAAGCATTCCAGGTAGGTGGAACGGCCAGTGCAAAGGCCCTGTGGCAGGAGTATGCCTGGAGTGTTTGTGGAACAGGGAGGAGGCCTCTGGCTGGAGCAGGGCAAGCCCAGAGCAGGTGAGGGTGTTGTAGAGGCTGAGGTCAGGGAGATGCTGTGCAGGCCATGGAGAGGAGTGTGGCATTTATGGAGCCATTAGTGATTTTTTAAAAAGTATTTATTTATGTGGCTGCTCAGGGTCTTAGTTGCGACGTGCGGGATCTTTAGTTGCGGCACGAGGGATCTTAGTTCCCCAACCAGGGATCGAATCCGGGCCCCCTGCATTGGGATCTTGGTATCTTAACCACTGGACCACCAGGGAAGTCCTGCCATTAGTGATTTTAATTGGGAGAGAGAGGAAGAGGAAAAGCTCTGGAGCTGGGCAGCCCAGGTATGGGTCCTGGTATTGCCACTTCTGGGAGCCTCACTGAGGAATAAAAGAGCTTAAAGGGTGATGGGCACATAGGTCTGTGTTCAACAGGTGCTGGTTATTTTGGCCACTATAATAATACACCCGAGTTGGCTTCAGAGTGGCCGGGACCAGTGCCTCGTAGATGTTCCTGTGCCCACAAACCACCCGGGGCTCTTATCAGAAGGCAGATTCCAAGTTACCAGGCCTGGGGAGAGGCCTGAGCTCTGCGCTTGTCCCGGGCAATGCTGATGCTGCTGGGCCTTGGGCTAGGGTGGAGCAGTGTTGATTTCAGAGTGGAAATCAGGATCTCTGTGTTGACGGCTGTCGTGCTCTGTGTGCTAGTTAAGATGAAATGTCTCCTCCTGGTCTGGACATGTGGCCCACCCACCCGTGAAAACTTTCACTGGCTTCCTGTACCTGCTGTGCGTGTACACCTTCCTGTACACCTGCTCGTCGCCACCTGTAGCTCGTCTTTGCTGGGGTTGGGGTGGGGAGCACCAGGGGGATGAGGGGAGCTCAGAGCCTTCTGAGGGAGGCTCAGGCTCAGCCTGTGAGTGTGACTTTACACACAGCAGGGAGCAAGCTGGAAGCTGGTTGCGGCTGGGGGGAGACGGACACAGGGCCTCTGGACCCACGGGAGCAGGGTCTTTCAGGGAGGGGTGTGCTGCTGGTGATACCAGGAGAAACTCATCACCCCTAGGATGGCCCCCACTTGGCCCACCCACCCCAAGGGGCTGAACCCAAAGCAGGTCACTGACTGCTCTCCACACGTGCACATAGTCACAGGCACCAGGGATTAGGACTTCAGTACATCTTTTGCATGGACGCAATTGAACCCATAACAGCAGGGTTTAGAAACAGTTTTGGTTGTCACACCTGGGGGCATCCAGTGAGTAGAGGTCAGGGACGCTGCTCAACATACTACAAGGCACAGGATGGTCCCGCAACAAAGCATGATGTGACCCACACTGTCAGTAGACAGACCTTGCACTGATCTTTTTCCAGCCCGGGACAGGTGACAAACCTGTTTGGTTTTTTGTTGTCATTCTTTTTTTCTTTCTTTCCTTCTTTCCTCCTCTTCCTTCCCTCCCTTCCCTCCCTCCCTCTCTTTCTTTCTCATCCAGTAATGAAGATGTGAAATCGAGGCAGCAGCTCACAAAGCCGGGATGGAAGGACTCTTGACGGTTGCCGTCCAGCAAGACTCTGAGTTGGAAGAAACCCCGAAACACGAAGGTCATTTCAGGGATGGCCAGGAGAACCAGGAGGTCCACGAGGAAGACCCCACGGAGGACTGCATCCCAGAGCATGATGAATGCACCAGAACCCCCAGGACCAGATCGAGCCCCACAACTACCCAGGCTGACTGCAGGCCCCAGAGGCGCGGTGCACCAAGAAAGAACCCAAACCAGAAGAACACAGACGCCAGCGCAGAGGAGGAGGAGGAACGAGGTGGTGGCACCAGAAAGCCGTGGAAGTGTCAGGACTGTGGAAAGGCCTTCAGCTACTGCTCGGCCTTCACCCTGCACCAAAGAACCCACACAGGGGAGAAGCCGTTCTCCTGCCCCGACTGCAGCAAGGCCTTTAGCCAGAGCGTGCACCTGATGCTGCACCGGCAGACACACACGGGTGAGCGGCCCTACACATGCGGTGAGTGCGGTAAGGCCTTTAGCCAGGGCTCCTACCTGGCAGCGCACCGGCGCACACACACGGGCCAGCGGCCACACAGCTGTGCAGACTGTGGTAAGGCTTTCATGCGCCCCACGCACCTGGCGCAGCACCGGCGTGTGCACACAGGCGAGCGGCCCTTCGTGTGTGGCCAGTGTGCCAAGACCTTTCGCAACCGCTCCTCCCTGCTGGAGCACCAGCGCATCCACACGGGCGAGAAGCCATTCGTGTGTGCACAGTGCGACAAGGCCTTCCGCTTCTCCTCGGCGCTCATCCGCCACCAGCGCACGCACACTGCCGAGCGGCCCTACGCCTGTGGCCAGTGTGCCAAGGCCTTCACGCAGATCACGCACCTGGCGCTGCACCGTCGCGTGCACACAGGCGAGAAGCCCTACACGTGCCCCGAGTGTGGTGTGCCCTTCAGCCAGAGCGCCTCGCTGGCCGAGCACCGGCGCATCCACACAGGCGAGAAGCCGTACACGTGCGCGCAGTGCGGCAAGGCCTTCACGCAGGTGTCGCACCTGAGCCAGCACCGGCGCATGCACACTGGAGAGCGGCCCTACGCCTGCCGGGACTGCGGCCGTGCCTTCAGCAACCGCTCACACCTGGTGCAGCACCACCTCGTGCACACGGGGGTGCAGCCCTACAAGTGCCTGGAGTGCGGCACCACCTTCAGCCACGTGTCCTCCCTAATTGAGCACCAGAAGGTCCACACCGGAGAGAAGCCCTACCGGTGCAGGGATTGCGGCCGTGCCTTCAGCCAGGGCTCATCGCTGACGCTGCACCGGCGCACACACACCGGTGAGCGGCCCTACGCGTGCCCTGAGTGCGGCAAGGCCTTCAGCAACCGCTCCTACCTGATCCAGCACCACATCGTGCACACCGGGGAGAAGCCGTACGAGTGCAGTGGCTGCGGCAAGGCCTTCGGCTTCTCCTCCGCCCTCATTCGACACCAGAGGACACACGCTGACGAGAAGGTGGGGGACACCTTTGCCCAGTTGCCACACCTGACTCAACACCTGAGCTCTGACCAGGAGGAGGAGCCTGTTGACGGGGGTGGTCCTGCAGAAACCGTGGTGGACCAGCCCAAGAATGAGGGCTGAGGGCTGCCAGGGCCTCCTATAGGCAGGCACCCTGCTGAGCCTTTTATACCTTGTGCTCGGGCTCTCAGCACTAGCGGGTAGATACCCTACCATCCCCATGTTGCCAATGAGGAAACCAAGGCTCTGGGAGGCTCCATGGGGTGCCCGAGATCACACAGGAAGGATGTCACAGGGTCAGGACTGGACCTCGCATCTACCAGACTCACCTCCACCACCTCCCTGGTTCAAAATTCTAATTGTGACCCATGAAAGTAGACCCGAAGATATATCTGTGGGTCTCTGGTCGGCCTTTTGATCATTTTATGACTGAGTAGACATTTGGTCCACACATTTAAATAAAAGGTTCAGTTCCTTTGGTGCAGTTGGCATGGTAACAGGGAGCAGGGTCTTAAGAATAAATGTGGGGACTTCCTGGTGGTGCAGTGGTTAAGAATCCGCCTGCCAATGTAGGGGACGTGGGTTCGAGTCCTGGTCCAGGAAGACCCCACATGCCGCAGAGCAACTAAGCCCATGCACCACAGCTACTGAGCCTGCGCTCTAGAGCCCGTGAGCCACAACTACTGAAGCCTGTGCACCTAGAGCCCGTGCTCTGCAACAAGAGAAGCCACCCCAATGAGAATCCCACGCACCACAACGAAGAGTAGCCCCTGCTCGCCGCAAGTAGAGAAAGCCCGCACGCAGCAATGAAGACCCCATGCAGCCATAAGTAAATAAATAAATAAATTTATAAAAAAATAAATGTGGATCCCTAGGACTGAAACAGTGCTTCCAAAATTAGAGAAAAATGAGCAGAGAACTCCAGGGCAGGGAAAGTTGTTTTAGAAGGAAGCACCTCTCCCCTGACAGACCTGTGGAGGGTGATTTTTAGAGTGGACCCCAGTCTTTTTTTCAGTATGAGGAAACACCTCCCCTTTCCAGATGTTTTCCCCCAACTCAAAGTCCTGACTTTCATGGTTGTCTCTGTTAGCTCTTGCCAAGTAACAAGTCGCCCAGAATGTCCATTTAGTGTTTCCCATGCAGGGTGGTGCTGGAGGTCTGGACCAGTTTCATTCGATGTTGGGAAGGGGAGGGCCCACCATACCAGCCTCTTTCTCGGACCTCTGGGAGTGTGGGAACGTGTAAGCACCAGCGATTGGCCACAGAGTGGAGGCGGGACTGAAATCAGAGCTGATCCTCAGCGGCTGTCCACACCTTGGATTTACATTACTGCCACCACCTTTGTAAACTCAGTGCCTGCAGGACAGCCAAGTGGACTGCAGGTGTTCCCACAGTTGGGATAGTCTGGCATTAGCAGCTGTGTGGCTGGCCTGGAGTCTGGGCTGCTTCCGCTGCAGTCCCGATACCTGACTTCAGTGGATCAGTGTCTACAAATCTGTGCTTGTAGTTTTGTGAACACAGCACCTGAGGGACATCTGGGCTGATTTCTTGCCTTCCCGCAGTGGAGGCAGGGCCGAGGGCAGTGCCAACAACAGTGTACTTTGTGAGCCCACACGACAGGTGACAAGTGACACCACAGCGTGCTGCCTGATGGGCAGCTCCAACTGAGGAATACTCACTGACTCCTCTCCCATCCCACCCCCGTCACACCACAGCTTAGTAATGGGTCTGGGGGCCTCTACTCCAACAACTAGGGAGCATGCCCTTACCCCAACAGGGCAGTGAAAACCACAGATCAAAGAGGAGGCCCCACTCACCATCCAGGGCAGGCTCTGGTCACCGCAACACCAGTCACACCCCCTATCAAGCAGATAATGGCCAGCACACACTGAGGAAAGACGCAGCAGGCATCCATATAAAAGCAGCCCTCGCACCAAAAGTACTAAAACCACACAGGCTACACAAGGACATTCCATATAAAAATAGCCCTTGGGAGTTCCCTGGTGGTCTAGTGGTTAGGATTTGGTGCTTTCATTGCCATGGCCCACGTTCAGTCCCTGGTCAGAGAACTGAGATCCCGCAAGACATGCAGCATGTTTAGCCAACATAAAAACAAACAAACAAAAAAGCCCTCTAAGACCACAGTAGATAACTGTTCCTCCTAAACCCATAGGGTAAGAGAAATATAAGTAAAATGAAGAAGCAGAGGCATCACTCCAGATTAAAAGATCAAGAGAATTCCCCTGAAAGAACAAACAATGAAACAGACCGCCTCAGTCTAATAGACACTGAATTTAAAAAAGGAGATAATGAAAATACTGAAGGAATTAAGAAGAGATATTGATAGAAATGCAGATTACTGTAAAAAGAAACTAGAAGCTATAAAAGGAACCAAGAAAAATTTAAAAATTCATTTGGTGAGATGAAAGATGAGCTACAGACAATAAATAGCAGATTGAATATGGAAAAGAATGAATAAGTGATCTGGAAGATAGAATAATGGAAATCTCCCAATCAGAGCAGCAGACAGAAAGCCAAATGAAGAAAAAAAAGAAGAAAGCAATATAAGAGACCTATGGGATAATATAAAGCATGCCAATATATGCAAAATAGGGATACCAGAAGGAGAAGAAAGAGAAAAGGGGATTGAAAATGTATTTGAAGAAATTATGGCTGAAAATTTCCCAAACCTAAAGAAGGAAACAGATATCCAGGTACAGGAAGCACAGAGGGTCCCAAACAAGATGAACCCAAACAGACCTACACCAAAACATATCATAATTAAAATGGCAAAAGTTAAAGAGGGGATTCTAAAGGCAGCAAAAGAAATACAAAGTTAATTACAAGGGAACCCCCATAAGGCTATCAGGTAATTTCTCTACAGAAACATTGCAGGTTAGAAGGGAGTGGCAAGATACATTCAAAGTCCTGAAAGGGAAAAATCTGCAACCTAGGATACTCTACCCAGCAAGATTATTTAGAAGAAGAATAGAATAGAAGAAGAGATAAAGAAATTCTCAGATAAGCAAAAAGTAAAAGAATACAGCAATAGTAAAACCTAGCCCAAAGGAAATATTGAAAGGCCTTCTCTAAATAGAAAAGCAGCAAGACTCTATAGGAAAGAGAAAATCACAACTGGAAAGTAAATCACTTAAATAAGCCAGTGCACAGATTTTTTAAAAATCAAAAAAAATTTCTGCAAAATTTTCTGTGAAAGTGCTGATAACCACAATGAATGGCAGAAGGATAAACATGCAGATGTAAAAGAGGACATCAAAATCATACAATGTGGGGGAGGAGAGTAAGAAAATGTAGTGGGTTTATTTTTTTTCAGAAGGTGTTTCAGCTTATATGACTACCAGTCCAAGCAAGTAGATATAGGAAGATGTTAACATACTTGAAAAACAGGGTAACCACAAATCAAAAAACATACAATAGATTCACGAAAACCAAAAAGAAGAGAACACAAGCATAATACAAAAGAAAATCATCAAACCACAAAAGGAAAAACAAAAAGAAAGGAACAAGAAGAAATACAAAATCAACGGGAAAACAAGGTTTAAAATGGCAATAAGTACATATCTATCAACAATTACCTTAAATGACAATGGACTAAATGCTCCAATAAAAAGACATAGAGTGGCAGGTTGGATTAAAAAAAAACAAAAAAGCCTACAATATACTGCCTACAAGAGACCCACTTTGGGGCAAAGGACACACATAGATTGAAAGTGAGCGGATGGAAAAGGATATTTCATGCAAATGGAAATGACAAGAAAGCAGGGGTCACAATACTCATATCAAACAAAACAGAGGCTATAAACAGGAAAGATAAAGAAGGACACTATATAACAATAAAAGAAGAGGATATTACACTTGTCAACATATATGCACCAATATAGGAGCACCCAAATGCATGAAATTAATACTAACAGACATAAAGGCAGAAATCAATGGGACTACAACACCCCACTCACATCAATGGACAGATCTTCCAGACAGAAAATCAATAAGGCAACAGAGATCCTAAATGATACAATAGAATAGTTAGACTTAATTGATATTTTCAGGACATTACATCCAAAAGAACCCAGAATACACATTCTTTTCAAGTGCACATGGAAAATTCTCTAAGATTGATTACATACTAGGGCATAAAACAAGCCTCAACAAATTTAAAAGAGTATAGAAATTATTTCAAGCATCTTTTCTGACCACAAGAGCATGAAACTAGAAATCAACCACAGGAAAAAAAAATGAGAAAAACAACAATTACATGGAGAATAAACAACATGCTACTAAAAAACCAATGGGTCAAGGAGGAAATCAAAGAGGAAATTAAAAAATACCTTGAGACAAATGACAATGAAAACAATCATACAAAATCTATGGGAAGCAGCAAAAGCAGTTCTTAGAGGGAAGTTCATAGTGATACAGGCCTTCTTCAAGAAATAGGAAAAATCTCAAATAAACTAACCTACCACCTAAAAGAATTAGAAAAAGAAGAATAAACAAAATCTAAAGTCAGCAGAAGGAATGAAATAATAAAGATCAGAGAGGAAATAAAATAGAGATTTTTAAAAGCAATAGAAAAAAATCAATAAGACAAAGAGCTGGTTCTTTGAAAGGGTAAAAAAAATTGACAAACCTTTGGCCAGGCTCACCAAGAAGAAAAGAGAGAGGACCCAAATAAACAAAATAAGAAATGAAAGAGGAGAAATAGCAACTGATACCACAGAAATGCAATAAAAAAAGAGAATACTATGAACAATTATATGCCAACAAATTGGACAACCTAGAAGAAATGGACAAGTTTTTAGAAACATACAGTGCACCAAAACTGAATCAAAAAGAAATAGATAATTTGAACAGAGCAATCACTAGAAATAAAATAGAATCTGTAATTTAAAAAAAAAAAAGACTTCCTACAAACAAAAGTTCAGGACCAGATGGCTTCACAGGTGAATTCTACCAAACATACAAAGAAGAACTTATATACTAATCCTTTTTAAACTCTTCCAAAAGATTGAAGAGGAGGGAACACTCCCAAAGACATTCTATGAATCCAGCATCACCCGGATACCAAAACCAGACAAAGACACCACCAAAAAAAGAAAATTACAGTCCAATATCTTTGATGAATGTAGATGGGAAAATTCTCAACAAAATATTAGCAAACTGAATCCAACAACACATAAAAAAGTTTGTACACCACAACCAAGTTGGATTCATCCCAGGATCACAAGGATGGTTCAACATACACAAATCAATCAATGTGATATACCACATCAACAAAAGAAAAGAAAAAAACCACATGATCATCTCAATAGATGCAGAAAAGGTATTTTATAAAATTCAACATCCAGTCATGATAAAAAGTTATGAAAGTGGGTATAGAGGGAACATATCTCAACATAATAAAAGCTGTTTATGACAAACCCACAGGCAAGATAATACTCAATGATGAAAAGCTGAAAGCCTTCCTACTAAAATCTGGAATCTAACACAACATTGTAAATCAAGTATTTACAAGTATACTTCAATAAAACAAATAAATAAAATAAATAAAATTTATTTTATTAAAATAAATAAATCAATCAATAATAAATCAATAAAATAAATTTAAAAGCACTGAACGACTCTGATAAGACCAGCCCTAAACATGTAAATGAATAAAAGCATCAGCTAACTCAGATAATGATGAACGTTATGAAGGGGATTTTAAAAGGTATGGGGAAGTCATTCTGCATTTTACATGAGTTAATTTGAATTTTATGCTAACTAAAATAGCCTGTTTGTGGCCTGTCAAACATGCATTGTACATCTGCTTTAATTATTGAAGAAAAGGGCACACTGACCAGAAGTAAAGAATGTGTTAAAAAGAAAGGTTAAATGCCTCCCTTCCTGGGATGCCAATGCTGGTCCTCCCTCAATAAGACTCCCTTCCCAGGTGCCAAGGCCATACTGACTCTCTGTATACTCGCTGTATACGCGCTGGTCTGTTTTTGTTTAGTTTGGTTTTGGTTTTGAAACCTTGAAGAAATGTACCTCTGACTTATCTAATGTTCTTTGCTCTGACAGTATATAACACTGTGCTGAAAACCATGCTTCTCCCGAGAAATTTCTCAGAATAATCTGGGAGGCTGTCTTCTGGGCTATAGTCCTCAGTTTGGCGCAAATAAAACTCTTTTCTATTTTTATTATATATTTATTGATTATTTTCATTGACAAGGGGTTGGTGGCATTTGCGGGGCTGCGCAGCTCTCTCCCAGGAGATGAGAGGCTAATGACAAAAAGGAGCCAGCCCAGGGGAAAGTTTGGGGGAAGACTGCTCACTCCTGCTGGTCCCTGAAGCCTGGCATTTGGAGGATGGGTGTGGGAGGTGGGGGAGGCCCCTGTATCAGCAGAGGGGACCCACCTCAGGTGAAAGGTGGGATGCAGACCGGACACACGAAGACACGCTGTGCTCACACACACCCCATCACAATCACATTCTGGACCCTGCCCTTCCCCCACCGCACATCCCCCAGTTCTGTTGGCTGACAACCGGGAGAAACGAACTCCAAGGACCACACCACCTGCCCCGCCCAGAGACAGCATCAAAGTCCCCCGCGGCCCCGCCCCTCGCCATAAGCCCCGCCCCGGCTTGCAACTGCTCCTGCGCGCTCCAAGCCGGGAGCGACTCCCAGAAGCCCTTGGGGCGCTGTCCTGTCTAGCGGCGCGGCCTGTACTTCCGGCCAGACTCGGTTACTATGTGGACAACCACCTGGGCAGCCGCGGTCCGGAAGGGCCAGGAGCCGCTGACTTGGGGCCGAGTCGACGGACGCTGTGTAGGCCCAGACGGGCCCTCTCCTCCCCGCCCTCTCTCCTCTTGGCGCCGCCGGGACGCCGGCCGGGACTCCGTTTCCCAGAGGGCGCCGCGGCTGACGGACGCGCTCACTTCCGGCGGCGGCCCGCCACCTGGGTTCCAGCTGGCCAGGCAGGGTGGTGGGCTCGGCGACCGGCCGGGCGGGGCCGGCTGGGTGCCCGGCGTGCCCGGGCGGGCTGGGTGTGTTTTCGCGACCCCGGGGGCGTGTGCGCGCACGGTGGTGACATGCGGGGGACGGCGAGCGCGCGGGCCCGCGGCCTGGGATCCCCACCGCAGCGAGGCGTCCCCCGCACAAAGCCCAGAGCGGGCCGCGGCCGGAGCGCGGGGACCCCGGTTGCTTTCCCTTGCCCTGCCCGGGGAAGGCCGCGCGCAAGGAGTGGCTTCACATCCAGGGGCCAGCGGGGAGCGGCGACTACGGGGCCTGAGAATAGAGGTGAGTGTGACAGGTGGCCCGGCGGGTGGACGGGGACGAATTCATCCTCTCAGGGTGAGGGGAGGGTGGGGTCTGGGACAGGAGGCTTCTCGGGGCCCAAGTGCTAGTGAATGGCGTCCCTGGACTCCGGGGCCGTTGGATGGGGGCATCCAAAGGCCTGGAAATTCAACCCGAGAGCATCAGTCCGCGGTACAGGATCACTCTAACCGGCCACCTCCCTGTTTCAGGGCTCCTAGAGAGAAGACACCACCCCCCCCTACCCGTGACAGCCCCTAGTAGAGTAGCGACCACATCCCAGGTGACCCTTCAAAACTGGTCCCATCCTACTCATGCTCGAGCATTTGACGCTCCACTTGTTGAATCCGTTTCAGATTTACAGCTGTCGTTTAAGACTCAGCAGGAAGGGAGCGTGGTGTAGATCTGGCCTGTAGCTACTTCTCTCTCTTCCCCCAGCTCTGCCTTCCAGGGACACGGCCTTTGTCCAGGTGAGGAGACACAAGCAGGAGGCGGCAGGGACAGAAATTGAACGGCAAGCCACCTCCCAGGTGAGTTGGCATTTCCTCTGTCCTCTCTGAAATGCAAGCTTGCTTTTCAGGACTTAATAATGTTTATTTTCTTTCAAAAGTTTTCAATCTAAGAGACCTGTCAGGGGAGCTGGTTCCCATTTCCTCACATTCTGGTGAGTGACGGGCTACAGGGACAGCCCAGGGCCTCCCTCCCTGCTTCCTCTTCATCCCACTCAGAGTTCGTTCTTCATTGAAGAAATGATTCAGCCCCTCCCTGTGCAGCTTTTCTCAGAGGGACTCTGACGGAGCAGAAAGGTACTCCTTAGCGCAAACAGGACAGCCCCTTGTGTTGTACCTGGTGTGCTTGGTACTCTCTTTGTGCCAGCCCCTGGAGAGACAGATGGCTAAGCCCCAGCCCCTGCTCCCAAGGAGCTCACAGCCTGTGGGTGGAAAGTCATGGAAGCATACAAGGTTCTGAGTGTGAGTTTTAGGACCAGGTACTGTGAGAGTGAGCGGGAGGAACTCTTGGCTCCTAGCTGCCTGTCGGGGAAGAGTAAGGATGTGATTTCTGAGCCCCATGTTTTGAAGGGAGGGGAGAGGTTTGGCAGACAGAAGAGGAAAGGGCAGCCCTGGTGCAATATGGAAGGCTGTCTTTTCTTCACTTGATTGCGTTCCTTCTTAGAATGCTAATAAATTCTTTGTTTCTGTCAGCTGTGTCTCCTAAATATGTGATCGCCAGTTCATAAACGTATGAGCTGGGTTCCAATTGCCCAGACTGCATAGATTACCAGTGATCTCCATCCACATTACCAAAGGCAGTGCTCAGTTCTTCGTCTTTCTTGATTTTCTTTGGCACTTGACGACCGTTGGCGTTTGAAATAGTTCAGGGGTTGGCAGGCTTTCACTGTAAAGGGCCAGGTAGTAAATATTTTAGGCTTTGCAGGCTGTGAGGTCTCTGCTGCAGCTACTTCCCTCTGCCTTGTAGAGCTAAAGCAGCCACAGAAAATATGTAAGTGATTGGGTGGGGTTGCGTTCCAATAAAATTTTACTTACAAAAACAGGTAACTGCCACCCCCTGAAAGAGCTCGCCCTGGCCCTCCCACCTTCCTGACTTCTCAGCTTTCACTGCTGGTTCCTCCTCACCCTCCTGACCTACAGCTGTCCCTGTGCCTCTGGGCTCTGTACTTGGCTCTCTCTCCTTGTCTGTCTGCAGCACTTTCCTTGGGGAGGTCAGCCCATTCTTGTCTGCACAGACCAGCCAAGCACTGACTTCTCCCAATCCGCCTTTACAGCCCAAATCTCTCCTCTGAGCTCCAGGCCTCTGTGTCCAACTGGACTCCTCCACATGAATGTCGAATAGGTAACACAAACCTAACACATCCAGACCCAGGTTCCTGGGGTTCCCCCCGACAATTGCCTCTGTCTCTGTGGCAGTTTCATGCTCTGAGTTACTCAGGTCAGAAGCTCTGCTGTCATTCTTGTCTCCTCTCTTGCCCTCACCTCCCACGTTTGGTCCATTTGCAAATCCCGTCAACACTGTTTTCATGTTGTACCCAGAATCTGACAGTTATCACCACTGCCACCACCGCGTCGGTCCTCATTATCTTGCCGTTGGCCCCTTCTACTCATGCTCCCCATGGTCGCTTCCCAATGCAGCAGCCAGAGGAGTCTGTTTCTGCCACTCTCTGCTCAAACGCCCCAATGGCTTTCCCAAATGAAGGCCAGCTCCTTAATGTGACTGACAGGGCCCCGAGTGACCCGGCCCCCTGAACTCTGACGTGTGCTACCACACTCCCCCGTCACTCACTTTACTTTCTCAAAAGTTGCCTTCTCGTTTTCCTGATCACTGTGTCTAAAATTTCAGAGCCTCCCACCCAAATTCCTCACATCCCTCTTCCTTGCTTTACATTTTAAGACTCTTAGCACTTTTCAATATACTATATACTTAGTTTATCTGGTTTTCTCTTGTCTGATTCTCTTGTACCACAAAGTACATTTGACACAGGCAGGGATTTTGGATTCTTTTGCCCCAGCGCCTGATATGGAAAATAGGTGGTGGATGAATGTGTGAATGTAGTCTTAAAGTTCTCCTGGAGCCAATGTTTCACTATTTAATATAGCATTACGATGATACTTTTTATACCTGAAAATGTGCATTATTTCTGATCACTTTCTATGAATATATTCCCAGAAGTTTTTCATTCCTGTGGATTAAAGTTTACCAAAGTTACATGAAAGCAAAATACTTTAAAAATTATATGTGGATGGAACAGCAGTAGGGTCTCGAAAGCTAGAATTCTAGATTTTACTTTTTTACTTTAAAAAAAAGTAAACTTTACCCCCCTCAAAAAAATTATTACAGAATTTTCATTTGTGTACTTTAAAAATTAACTGAATTGAATTGAACCAAAAAAAACCCCTTTGATGCATTTTTTTTCTGTAAAATACTTTTTTTTTTAAACTAGTTTGTTTGTTTTAATTTTTATTCATTTGTTTGGCTGCACCAGGTCTTAGTTGCGGTGTGTGTGATCTTTAGTTGCAGCACGTGGGATCTAATTCCCTGACCAGGGATCGAACCCGGGCCCCCTGCATTGGGAGCATGGAGTCCTAACCTCTGGACCACCAGAGAAGTCCCTCCTGTAAAATACTTTTTACTCTTTTTTTTCCTGTAAAATGTTAACACAAAGTATTTTTCTGTAAGGATAAGGTTGCTTTTTGGTTTTTATTTGTTTTTAAAGTTCATCTCGTCTTTATTATGTTTGAGAGTTAAAGCACCAGATCAATTTCATATTATCAGTACAGATTCTGTACCTGTATGTTTCCTCCGTGGTGTAGTATGACCCTGTGAAACCCACCTGAAAGTCTGCACGTCTGTATGATGGCAACAGGAATAAGACCAGGACCTGCACATTCTCGCTGTGTCCTCACATGGTGGAAGGGGCTGGGGAGGTCTCTGGGGCCTCATCTGTAAGGACACTAATCCCATTCATGAGGGTGGGCCTCCCAGAGGCCCCCACCTCCAAATACCATCACACAGGGCATTAGGATGTCAACATAGGAAGTTTAGGGGGACACAAACATTCAGACAAAGAGCTGACAAAAGTCATTGATTCTGTATATAAGGAGCAATCTGTATAAACTGGGAAAATGTCTTAAAAGGATATGCACATACTGTTACTTTGGGGTCTCTCTGGAATATGAGATTGGAGAGATGGGGAAGGGGATGTTTCTTATTAAGAAGAAAAATCAAAACCAAAAAAACCCAGTTGCCAAGTATAAGAAAATATTTGAACTTGTATTCTTCTCTTTAAGGGCCCCCAAATTCCAGTTTTACCAATAACAAAGTAGTAACAAATGCTAGAAAAATAGGCAGCATTTTCTCTGGCTCCAACAGACTTATAAAGTTACTGTAAAGATCCTGTGAAGATATTTTAAAAGATACTGTAATTTATATACAATTTATATACTACATATAATGTATATATTTTGTTTCATTTAGTAAGGAATATCAGAAAGCTATTTGAATATCTGAAAAATTTAAGTACAAGACTTCCCAGCCAAGGAGCAGGCAGTTAGAATTGTAAGATTGGAACCTGAAAAAACCCATCATTCATTCATTCATTCACGCTGTGCCAGGTCTCAGTTGCTGCACGTGGGATCTGTGTTGCGGCATGCGAACTCTTAGTTGTGGCATGCATGTGGAATTGAACCTGGGCCCCTGCATTGGGAGCACGGAGTCTTACCCACTGGACCACCAGGGAAGTCCCAAAATCCCATCTTTTAGAATTGGGTCAGAAAAGAAGCAGAAAAGTAGCCTCTGTCTCAGCACCTGTGTCTTTGAACGCAATTGAAAATGTTTGCCAAAAAAAAAATCTGCATTGAAATGTTTTGTTTGTTTTTAAACCACTTTGTTGAGGCAAGATTGACACATAGAAAGCTGCACATTTTTAATATGTACAACTCGCTGAGTTTGAGGGTAAATACATACTCATGAAACCAGCACCCCCATCAAGGCCATAGACTTATCTATCAGTTCCCAGAGTTTCCTCCCTTCCCTCTTTAGTATTTTTACTTTTTTGACAGTGAAAGCACTTAGCATAAGACCTACCTTCTTTGCCGACTTTAAGAATGCAGTGCAGGGAATTCCCTGCCGGTCCAGTGGTTAGGACTCCGTGCTTTCACTGCTGACGGCCCGGGTTCAATCCCTGGTTGGGGAACTAAGATCCCACAAGCCATGGGGTGTGGCCAAAAAAGAAAAGAATACAGTGCAGTATTTTTAGCTATAGGCACTGTGCTGTACATTAGAACTCCAGAACTTACTCATCCTGCATTACTGAAACTTTGTACTCTTTGATCATCCCCATTTCCCCCTCCACTAGCCCCTGGAAGCCACCATTCTACTCTCTATTTCTAAGAGTTGGGACTATTTTAGATTCCACATATAGGTGAGATCGATCATGCAGTTTTTGTCCTTCTCTCTGGCTTATGTCACTTAGCATACGTTTCGAAATGTTTGGGTTTTCATATACCTAAATATTTCCACTGCTGAGTCTCGCGCAGTTTTCAAAACTTGAAGGCATTTAAGGAACCGCAGGTGCAAAATGCAGGTCAGTAACAGATCAGGGTGAACAACCCGGGGAACGAGAGCCAAGCCTGCCTAGTGAGGTAAGCGCTCCTGCCAGCCACTCAGCCAGCAAATCCGTTCCTCTGCCTTTGAGGCTGGGTGCACTCACTTGAGGACTTGCTGCTGTGAGCTGGCCTGCATTTGAGCACGTCTTTGCTCAAGGCTGACTAAGCAGTTCCCGGCTGTTTCCCGCAAGTGTTATCAGGTGTTTTCTGTGTTTTATGGGGCCTTGGCGTCTCCCGCTTAGGAGAGCCCTGCATCGGGACTTCACCATCTCCACACAAAGCAAGATACCACTCACAGAACCGTTTACACAGTTCAGTTAAAAATCTTCAAAGTTGGTGCAAGTTAAAGAACGTGTGATAGTATTATATATTATTCAACAGATAACAAATCTCCAAGGCGCTTTCGTTGCTGGTAGAATTTAAATGGAAAGGTTGAGCCGTGGGTCAGAGTCGGCAGAGCGAACGTTCATTTGGTGTTTACAAGGCACCTCACGTTCTGAGCGCCATGCTTGTGCTATCCTTTTTAACCCATGGCACGGTCTGTGAGGTTGGTTTTATTGATGTTTCCCTTTTAAACATGGGCAACTGAGACGTAGAGGGGTTAAGTAACTAGCCGAGGTTTCAGAGCTGGTGAGTGGACAGAGTCCTTAATTCAGCCTTCGGGGTAGTTGGACTTTTTTGCTTCCTGATTTGAGTCTATGCTTTTGAAAATCCCAAGGCTGCCAGATATTTAAATATACCTTCTGTTAGCCTCAGATTCTGGGGGTCAGAGTTTGAATTGAATAAATGTTCAAAATACATTAGGATGTATCAGCATTGTACACTAAAATCATAAAATTATGCCACATAAAATTCCACCAGCAGTGCATGAGTAGCAGACCCAGTCGTAAACGGGCTTGGAATGCCTCCTCGATACTTGCCCGCTTCTCTGAGATGGCACCTTGATTCTTTTTTTGTAATTGTGGTGTAGTTGACAACATAGTGATTCACAATTTTTAAAGGTTATACTCCACTTATAACTATTATAAAATGTTGGTTGTATTCCCTGTGGTGTACAATACACCTTGATTCTCAAAGGCATCTTATTAATGAAAAGCTTTATCGTATTTTTCATTCTAATTATACACTCATCTTTATTTCAGAAAAAAAGAATTCGGTTAGTTTGTTTTAAATGAACATTCAACCTGTGATGAACACTAAAAGCAAATAGAAATCCTTAGAACACAGTTTGGGGTTTAGTCATGTGATGTTCACCTCCAGGTTTATTTCCCCATTCGTTTTTTTTTTTTTTCCCCCGGGAGAAAGAAGAATTTATCATTACTTGCAGGAAGTGATGAGAACACTGGGGATCTTTCCCAAAGCAGTGTCTCCTGTTTCCCCATTCTTGTGCTGATCCAGGGCTGGATGTCCTCATGGACTGTCCTCATGGTAAAAAACGCTCTGGTACCTGTCATTGACTGTCCTCATGGTAAAAAACGCTCTGGTACCTGTTGTGCGTGGAACAATTTAGCCTCCGTTGTTTATTGTTTCTAATTGATGTCACATATTTCTCTTGTATGTACCTCCTGTCACCAGCACAAAATTGCGAGTTCTCCGAGGGTAGAGGCTCTCTATTTTTCTCTTTCCTCTGAAGTTTACAGTGTAATGAGGCCCGCTGTCCAGTAATTAACTAGATATCCACATCACTGGGTATTTTCCCTTACATGTATAATCTCCTACCTAAAATGAAGGGGGTAACCCTTAGGCCCCTATATTAACTTGCAAGGACTGCCATAAGGAGAACACCACAGGCTGAGCAGCTAAAACAACAAACAGTATACCGTTCTGGAGGACAGAAGTTTAAGACCAAGGGGTGAGCGGAGTTGGTTTCCCCTGAGGCCTCTCGTTGACTTGTAGACAGTCGCCCTTTCGCTCTGTTGTCACATGGTCCTCCCTTTGCGCTCACCCATCCCTGATTTCTTCCTCCTCTTAACAAGAATACCAGTCAGATTGGATCAGGGCCCAACCGTGTGACTTCATTTAACTTTTAGTCACCTCTTTGAAGGCCCCGTCTCCAAATACAGTCACCTTCTGGGTATGGGGGGTTGGGGCTTCGACTTGTGCATTTGGGGGGCAGGGCCTGAGCACTGGTCCAGCAGGAATGTGCTTTTGTCGTTTCAGAGCTTGGTGACATTTGGGGATGTGGCTGTAGAGTTCTCCCCAGAGGAGTGGGAGTGGCTGGACTCTGCTCAGAGGAGTCTGTACAGGAGTGTGATGCTGGAAAACTACAGGAGCCTGGTCTCGCTGGGTAAAGGCCCCCCCTCCCTCCTCATCACCACACCCTGCACCATCCTCTTCCTTCAAGCCAAGGACAGACCCACAGCATGACCACGTCCCGTTTCTTCTTACATATTTAGGACTTTGTGTTTCTAAGCCCAAAATGATCTCCTCACTGGAACAGAGGAAGGAGCCCTGGGCGGCGAAGAGAACGTTGACAAGAGGCGGGTGTCCAGGTGAGCGTGGGAGACCCAGGTGGGATGAGGCCATGGCAGTCGCAGCTCCGCGCCTTCAGACACCTGGGATCATCAGCAGCCTTGAGCCTCTGGCCTGGAGGGAAAATCTAGGCCTGGGCTTTGCAAATTCTCCTTCTCCCCATCTCTTCTCTCCACCTCTGCTTCCCCCCCCACCAAGTGTAACTTTTTTGTTTGTTTGTTTTTGTGGCCATGCCACGCAGCCTCTGGGATCTTAGTTCCCCAACCAGGGATCAAACGCGCTCCCCCCTGCAGTGGAAGGCAGGGTCCTAACCCCTGGACCACCAGGGAAGTCGTGTTACAATTCTTGTAACTCTTGTCCTGTCCTCTGGATCTCATGTTTTCCCAGCACCCGTCTTACCCTTTTGCTTTTCACACTTACACAGTCGTCACTTTCTTTAAAAATCTTCAGCTGATTCTGATGTAGGTTTTACTATCTTATTTCTCTTTGATGAAATGACTTTCATTTACAGACTTCTTTTAACTGATTGTTACTGCACGTCAGCTTTGAGTGAGCCCACCAGGTGCTGGCTGGGAAGATGAGCGTAAGCTGTTAGAAAACTAACCATCCCGTAGGGGCGATAAGACATTTCTGTACACTTAAGTGCAGTAGAAAGTACTGTCCTACATATGATTAGTGTAAATAGGTACCTAAGAGGAAGAAAAAAGTTATTCCCGGTTTCAAGCCAGGGAAACAAGGTACAAGAGTAGAGCCTTGAGCAGAAAGGTGAGAACGAGAAGAAAGACATTGGTAGTTCAGGAGAGGATTTGTGTTGAGCCGTGATCCATCTGGGGTCCAGGCGGACTTCCCCCGTGCAAACAGGCTGCACACAGGTGGGCGACTGGCTCTCAGAAGGAAAGGACACTGATTCTGATTTGATGGTATGTTCCTGCAGATATTGTGATGCAGATATCATCATATTTATACCACTTGGGAGTACAGAGATTTCAACCACAACACTATTTCTGGAATAGCAAGTTAACCAAGTAAGACAAGGAATCAGAATTACAGATTTCTTTTGGAGGTTCCTGTAATAGGAACTGACTACCATTTCTAAAGAATTGAGAATCTTGTAAGACCTCTTTGTTCAAACCGTACTTCGGCAGAAAAGTTTGTATCAACAGGACAGTTTACAAACTCTGACGACTCACATGGGTCATCGTATGGCCCAGGAGAACTGGAATGGCGTTTTGGGGAAAAGTTTTCCATTTATCATGGTACTAAATCACATTCTCTGAGCAGTTTTCTGAGACAGAACTGTTTTTTTCCCTTCTGTTGACCCTTCTTCTGTTGCTGAGACTGTAGTTGATTTTGAAGACTTGTACTTTTAAGGCCAGAATCTGAACATTGGTTAGTTAGCATTGTAATCAAAAAAAAAAAAGGAGACGTTAGTTTTTAAAAACAAAGAGAAGAAATTTTTGCTAAATAAAATGGAGAAAGAGTCAAAGTGAGACTTCCATAATAGCGCTGAGATAAGGATCATATAGCATTTCCTTCAATAGGCTCTGCCCCTCTTTGTCTATTTTGGCCACATTTTATCTTAGATTTAAATCTCTGTGGGCTCTCTCACCTCCTGCACTTCGATCTCTTTCTCCAGTCTCCTGCTAAAACCATAACATGCGCTACTTGGTCAACCTTTAGGTGTGAAAACTCACATTGTGTCCTTTAGGGTTAAAGCTACACAAATTTGGGAATGGAAGGCCAGTTGGTCATATAAAACAGCTTTCGAAACAGTATACTTTTTTTGAGGATTTTTTCCCATCTGATTACATTTTGGAAGATTTCTTCATACTGGTATATAATCGAAGAGATATTTACCTTCTTAAAAATATCTTTTAGACTCACGGGCTCTGCCAAAGACCAAGGAGTTATCTTCAAAGAAGAACTTCTGTGAAGAAAAGTCATCCCAGGCGGTGCCAATGGAGAGGCCCACAACCTACAGTCTGGAGTGCTCCGTTCTAGGGGAAGACTGGGGTTACAGTGCTGTGTTGGAGAGGCATCTGGTGAGTCAGGGTGTAAATGGAGGGGGAGACACGCTTACAGATAAGTTGCATGAGGTAGACTTGGCGAGATTCCTAGTAAGGCACTTACAGAGGCAGTGCTGATGACTCCCAGGAGCTTCCTTGTGTCCTTCACAAAGAAACCCTTCCTTAGGAAAGCGATCTTGTCTGCAGTAAGTGTGGGAGAAGTTTCCGTTGGAATCCAGGGCTGCATACCGACAGAGTGTCCCCCCAGAAGAGAGAGTACCTGCAGTCTTGATACACACAAGGGGGAACACTGGGTCACAGCAAGTCGTAAACAAGTCTGTTTAAATCAGAAATGTTCGACTTGTAATGGATGTGAGAAGACTTTGAATAGGATCTCAACCCTTCCTTTTCATCAGAGATTTCATATGAGAGAAAAACCCTCTGCAGACTTAATTGAACAACGTGTGTTGAACGTCAGGAAGCCTCCAGTGAACTTCAGAAAATCCATACTCTCTGTATCTTCATTCTCCTCCAAGAAATTATAGATTCTCCATGGCACAGTTTCCCCTATTTTTCTTTTCTTTCCCCCTAAACATATACGACATAGCTAGCTCAGTCGTCAAGTGACCGGCATCACTCAGAACCTAGTGAAAATTCTTGGTACATCACAGCATGTGGATGCAGCCCACCCCACAGAGCCATCGTGGGTTCACGAGCACGGTTTGATGAGAAACGTGTTTGTACCATTTCAGGGCTTGGTGACCATCACGAACATGGCCGTAGACGTCTCCCAGCAGCCAGACCCAACTCGGAAGAGTTTCTGTAAGAATGTTGTGTGGGAGGACCACAATCTGGGGGCAGTAGGTAAGGATGTTCCTCTCCGAAATCTGAAACTTCAGGAGCCCCCACTTTCGTTCCTCAGTTTTGAATTGTGTGTGGGGGTGGGGGGTGGGGGGGGTGGCAGGGTTGTCTTCCAAAGCACTGGGTTGAATTTTTACTCGCAATTCTTAAGAGTGTGACGTTTGTAGAGTTGAGAGTTAGTATCTCTGTCATACTTGAAGCATCAACTTCAATATCCTTAAAATACTCTTCACTTTTCTTCCTGGTCCTTCCTGTAATAAAGCACTCTTCCTTCAAAGCCAAGGAATTGGTTGTCCATTTAAGAATGCCAAAGGTATGACTGAAATCACTGTCTTTTCCCATGTGCAGGACATTGTGTGTCTGAGCCAGACTTGGTCTCTTTGCTGGACCTTGGGAAGGAACCCTGGGTGGTGAAAGGAGAGCTGGCAAGAGGCCCATCCCCAGGTGAGCGCGGGAGGCCTGGGGTGGAAATGCCACTGCAGGCCAGAGTGTAGTTCTCACCAAAGAGGCCAGGTGCTCCCTAACGTACAGAGAAAGCCCACCACGTCCTCGGGTCTGGAAAGAAGATTGAGATCCGAGCTTTGAAAATTACATTGTCCTCCCCTCCCCTCCTCCCCTCCCTCCTCCCCTCCCCTCCTCCCCTCCCTCCTCCCCACCCCTCCTCCCCTCCCTCCTCCCCACCCCTCCTCCCCACCCCTCCTCCCCTCCCTCCTCCCCTCCCTCCTCCCCTCCCCTCCCCTCCTCCCCTCCCCTCCCCCTCCTCCCCTCCCCTCCCCCTCCTCCCCTCCCCTCCCCTCCCCTCCCCCTCCTCCCCTCCCCTCCCCTCCTCCCCTCCCCTCCCCCTCCTCCCCTCCCCTCCCCTCCCCTCCCCCTCCTCCCCTCCCCTCCCCCTCCCCTCCCCTCCCCTCCCCTCCCCTCCCCTCCCCCTCCCCTCCCCCTCCCCCTCTCCCTCCTCCCCCTCCTCCCCTCCTCCCCCCTCCTCCTTCCTCCCCTCCTCCTTGCCCCCCCACCCCACCTTCTCTTGGTTGATAACTCCTCCCTGTAGCTCTGCTCCTGTCCTTGGCCACTCAGACATGGATCAGCCACTTGGTTCTTTAAATGATCTCTTCCAGACCCCAAGGGTTTCTGGAGCTGTCTTCCAAAGGTCTGATGTTCGTAGTCACATGGCCACTCACTTCGTGATGCATCCATTCCTGTAAGAACCACAAATTGAAGGAGGGAGCCACTTGGCTTGACATTGGCAGGCGATTGGAGAATGAGGGAATTTACACTTCTGTCCTCAGCCATCAAATATTTACATCAAATATGACATGTGCATGGATGACTTGCATAAACCAGAGCTTGTGAAATTCCCAACATGGCCTTAAAGAGGCAAAGGACAGGGTTCCCCCCAGAGAATCCTTGTCTGGGTTGGAGAGGGTGGCCAGGTGGATTGCAAGAAGACGTGGGCGGAGGGCCGTTTCTTCGATACACAAGGAAGGAAAAGAAACTTCTTTTGAAAATAATGGTTTTCAGAAAGTGTAATCCTGTCACCTGTCTGGGAAAGGAATAGAAAATCATAACCTGTAATCACAATATGTTAACAAGACAACTTTAGGCCCTTCAAGCCCTGATGAACACATATGTTGTTTTATGTGGTAGAAATAGAGTTCGCATTCTGTCCTGCGTACCAGTGTTTTCACATGAGTTCCATGTTCCGTGTGCCACTGCTCAATTAGGTTGCGTCACATTTCTTGGTGTTAAAAATATAACAGGCACCTTTATGTTAGTGAAGGCTGTACATTTTGGGGATGCCTGTATCCCTGGAAGTGAAAATCTGCTGAGCTCTGAGAGTTTTCTGTTCTAGTGACTCTAGCAATGGCCAGATGACTAGATGTATGGGTTTAATTGCATCATCGTAGCATTGGGTAGTTTGGTGAAAATGTTTAGCTTATTATTTGGTGAAAGATTATAGCCTAAGGTTATTTTTTTATTATGAAAATGAGTTGAATACTTTCCTCAAATTTTGTTATTGTCTTTATCCTTTTGTAAAATGTCCCTCATTTATATCCATTTCTCTATTTGTGTCTTAAATTTTTTTTGTTTTTGATTTTTTTTTAATATTTGGCTGTGTCCAGTCTTAGTTGTGGCATGCAGGATCTTTCATTGCGTTAGGCGGGCTTATCTCTAGTTGTGGCGTGTGGGTTTTCTCTCTCTGACTGTGGTGCATGGGCTCCAGAGCATGTGGGCTCTGCAGTTTGCAGCACACGGGCTCTCTAGTTGAGGTGCACGGGCCCAGTAGTTATGACCACGCAGCATGTGGGATTTAGTTCCCTGACCAGGGTTCAAACCCACATGCCCTGCATTGGAAGGTGGATTCTTTACTACTGGACCACCAGGGAAGTCCCTATTTTTTTGTTTTTTGGGTTTTTTTTTCCTTTTTTGGCTGTGCTGCACAGCATGTGGCATCTTAGTTCCCCAACCAGGGATCAAACCCATGCCCCCTGCAGTGGAAGTGCAGAGTCTTAACCACTGCACTGCCAGTCCAGTCCCAGTGGGGTTTTTTTAATGTGAACATTAATTTTTTAATGTATTGTTTCAAACTATCTTTTACATATGGTAATAAGTATTTTTCTTTTCACTAGAATTTTTTAAGTTGTACGTAAAATTTTTAAAAATTTTATATAGTCTAATATATTACTACTTTTATGATTTCTCCTTCTATTTGTATCCTTAGAAAGTAGACAGAAACTTTAAGTGGCTCTCTAGTATTACAATATATGGAAATACCATAATTTACTTAACTAATTTACTGTTGAGGATATTTGAACCTTTAGGTTTTTTCTGGTTTTCACCTGTAATAAACTGTGGTCCAGTTTGTTCATATCTCTTTGCATGATCAAAGTATACATGTCTTTTAAGTTTCATGAACATAATAACAGGCTGTAACACCATTGGTAAACAATATATGAGAATACCTGTTTCCATACATCTTCACTAATAGTATTTTGGGTTTTTTTTTAATATTTTCCAAGCTGTGGGGTGAAAATTGAGTTTTGTTTAATTTTTATTTTGCAGACTACTTGTGAGGTTGTGAATACATGTGTTTAAATCCATTCAGGGTTTATACTCTGTTAGTGATGTCTTCATGCCCATTGCCCACATTTCTGCTGGGCCATATTTCCTTGCCTGTATATAGCATGAATGTAAATCCTGCTTTATAAATGTGATATTTTTCCCCCAATTTCCTGTGGCTTGAAAGGTTGCATGTGGTGTTTCTTGCTATCCAGTATTTTAGATTGGTAGCTTCATTTATAGAAGCTTTAGCTTTGATTTTTGTTTCATTCATGGTTTTTTGTTTCTGTTAATAGATATATTACTTCCATTTGTACTGTACAACAAATTTGTTTGGTCTTGTTTCTGTTGCTTATTTAATTCTTCCTTGTTTCTCTCCATGAATACATTATTAAGTCTTTCTATCCATGAACACAGGATGTCTTTCCATTTATTTGGCTCTTAATTTTATTAAGCAGTGTTTGTAGTTTTCAGTGTACAGTCTTGCACCCTTTAAGGTAACTTTTTTCCTCAATAATTTATTCCTTCACTGCTATTTTTCATGGAATTATTTTCATAATTTCCTTTTCAGATTGTTCATTCCTAGTGTATTGAAATACAGCTGATTTTTGTGTGTTGATCTTGTATACTGCAGTTTTGATGACTTGATGTATTAGCTCTAATACCTTTCTTGTGGATTGTTTAGGGTTTTCTATATATGGGATGATATCATCAGCAAGTACAGTTTTTTTTTTTCCTTTCTAATTTGGATGCCTTTTATTTCTATTTAATTGCTCTGGCTGGAACTTCCCAGGTATCTTTGTCTTGTTATTGACCTAAGAAGGAAAGCTTTCAGTGTTTAGATGCCATTAAAAAAAATACTTTATTTTCCTTTTTTAAAGATCATCTTTTCCCAAACATCTGGCTCTCTGCATCATCTCTCTCCCCAACACCACTTTGATCTCTGTACATTTATTGTGATATAGCTCTACTTGCACAAGTTTTTGGTACATGCTAAGTGATTTAGCAAAGGGATTTCAGACATAATCATTCCTCCCTGCAAGCTTGTAGTCTGAGGTAAGCCATATACCCGATCAGTGGTGTGTATGATGTAATTAAATATAATATCAGCACTCACTATTTTTATAGAAACAGTCTTTCCAGAATGAGAAATTCCATTACTTAAATGGCCAGAGAAGAAGTGACGATTTTGTCAGGCTTGCAGAAGCAAGCAGGTCAGTGTAAAAATGATTTCTGTGTGACCGCTGAACTTTAGCCATCAGTTGGCACTGTAGGTTCTGTTGAAATCAGTCAAATAAGATACAGTTGACAGAAACACCATTTCTGGTTGTAGGGGAGTGATTGGGCTTTCAGGACTCTTAATGAACGTCATAGAACACACTGTCCTTTTGTGTTTGGTGTGCTTCTTGGAACAACTTTGGTGACATGATGACTGCCCTGGCATCAAAGCTGCATAGCCAGGGGTGAGAAAGGGTGAAGAGAATGACTGTCATAGACTGTATTTTTAGGTGATGTGATTACAGAACATTTTTCCGACTCCTGATGCTTCTGATGTGTGACTGATTCCACATACATTTATCTTTTTTTCTATTCACCTCTCTGGGTTCCTGTATGAATCCAGTCTGGGGTCGTCTTACATACATTGTAGACTGCATGTTCACATGTTTTAGAGGTGCACAATTTATGTGGTTTAATTCACCAATTAGTGAGTTTCTTCACAGTTTTCCTTTTAGTAGATTCCTTTTCTCCCAGCCTATGATAAAAGAAATGTTTGTTTCTTGTTTATTTTCTTGATATCTTTCAGGCCAGCAGTCTATACATGAGACCCAGGAGTTATTTCCGAAGCAGGATTCATTTGCTGAAGTGGTAACGGACAGAACTTCAAACACTAACCTAGAGAGTTCCACTTTCAGAGGAAGCTGGGATTCTGAGGGTCTGTTTGAAAGGAAGCTGGCATGTCAGAAGACACAATTCAGGCAGGAGGCAGTCACTCACAACAAAACTCTCTCTAAGGAAAGAGAGTGTCCGTATAACAAATCTGGAAGATGGTTCCACTTGGACATTTCAGAAGAGAGAGTTCACCGCTGTGATTCAGTTAAGAAAACTTTCCCCCCAAGTTCAGTGGTAATAAAACATGCAGGGATCTATGCAGGAAAAAAACTTTTCAAATGTAATGAATGTAAGAAAACCTTTACCCAGAGCTCATCCCTCACCGTGCATCAGAGAATTCATACTGGAGAGAAGCCCTATAAATGTAAGGAATGTGGAAAGGCCTTCAGTGACGGCTCATCCTTTGCCCGACATCAGAGATGTCACACCGGCAAGAAGCCCTACGAATGTATGGAATGTGGGAAAGCCTTCATACAGAACACATCCCTTATCCGTCACTGGAGGTATTATCACACCGGGGAGAAACCCTTTGACTGCATCGACTGTGGGAAAGCCTTCAGTGATCACATCGGACTCAATCAGCACAGGAGAATTCATACTGGAGAGAAGCCCTACAAGTGTGATGTGTGTGACAAAGCCTTTAGGTATGGCTCATCCCTGACTGTCCATCAGAGAATTCACACAGGAGAGAAACCGTACGAATGTGAGGTGTGTAGAAAAGCCTTTAGCCATCATGCCTCACTCACTCAGCACCAAAGGGTGCATTCTGGAGAGAAGCCTTTTAAATGTAAAGAATGTGGGAAAGCCTTTAGGCAGAATATACACCTTGCTAGCCATCTGAGGATTCATACTGGTGAGAAGCCCTTCGAATGTGGGGAATGTGGTAAGTCCTTTAGCATCAGTTCCCAGCTGGCCACTCATCAGAGAATTCATACCGGAGAGAAGCCCTATGCTTGTAAGGTCTGCAGCAAAGCTTTCACCCAGAAGGCTCACTTGGCACAGCATCAGAAAACTCACACAGGAGAGAAACCCTATGAGTGTAAGGAGTGCGGGAAGGCCTTCAGCCAGACCACACACCTTATTCAACACCAGCGAGTTCACACGGGAGAGAAACCCTATAAGTGCATGGAATGTGGGAAGGCCTTTGGCGACAACTCCTCCTGCACTCAGCACCAGAGGCTTCACACTGGCCAAAGGCCCTACGAATGTATTGAATGTGGGAAGGCCTTCAAGACAAAGTCGTCCCTCATCTGTCATCGCAGAAGTCACACTGGGGAGAAACCTTACGAATGTAGTGCGTGCGGCAAAGCCTTCAGCCATCGGCAGTCCCTTAGCGTCCATCAGAGGATTCACTCTGGAAAGAAACCGTATGAATGCAAGGAATGCAGGAAAACCTTCATCCAAATCGGACACCTCAATCAGCACAAAAGAGTGCACACGGGAGAGAGACCCCACAACCATAAGAGAAGCAGAAAGGTCTTCAGGCAGAGCACACACTTTGCACATCAGAGAATCCACACTGGAGAGTCACCTGCACGCCCCTCTTTACCTCCTACATCAAATCCTGTGGATCTGTTACCCAAGTTTCTCTGGAATCCACCCTCACTCCCATCACTATAGTCCTGAGACATTGTGGCTCAGATAGACCACTCCAGCAGTTTAAAACCTGTTCTCTCTCTTTCTGTCTATTCTGTTCTTGTCCTGTACAAGTTTGTTCTTCACATTGTTGCAGTTAGAACGTGAAGATTTTTGTTTTAAGTGAAAACAGAATTCATTTACTCCTCATGTAAACACTTATGTTGAGATCCTTCATATTGATTAATGCATAAGATGTGTGTAGCACAATGGCTGGTCCATACTAAGCGTTCAGTAATGTTAGCTCTTTTAAAAACATTGTTTTCAGACATTGAAAAGTTACCATAGGCAACTCTGACTGAAAATGATGCATAGAATGAAGCTAAGAGAAGCTGGATATTAGGTCAGGAACAGGCGTTTCAAGACAGTGAGGCTTTGCCCGTTCTGGTTTAAAACTTGATTCCATAATGTTGAGTTAGTATTATAGCTTTTCATTTATCTGCATAAAGTGTAAGGTGCTGTGACCTTGTTGGTGAGAAAATTACATCTGACAACAGTCTTAGAAAGTGTGTAGAGAACATGGGTGAGGAGGCCACCTGGAAGAAAAGAACTGAAACAATCAGAGGAGAAGACAAGGTTCACCTGCGTACATTTAAACCTTCTGACATGTATTAGAAAATTTGGCAAGATTTGATCATTTAAAGTCACCTGGGCTTATGCGTGAATTTCATTAAAGTTTCAAAGAACCACTAACCTTGAGGCAGACTAATCTTGACTATGACTCATGGCCAGAGCCTCACTGTTTCGTATGGCCCATGATCTGAATTTTAAAAATTATTTTAATGGAGGAACAAGTGAATAGAATAATAGCTTAAGACAACATGAAAATTATATGAAATTTAAATTTCAGTGTCCGTAAATAAAGTCTTATTGGCTCACAGCCATGCTCATTTGTTTACATATTGCCTAGGGCTGCTTTCACTCTACAATAGCAGACCTGAGTAGCTGCAACAGAGACAGTATTGCCTGCAAAACTTCAAATATTTACTCTCTGTCCTTGTGCAGAGAAAGCGTGCCGACTCCTGCTCCAGTGCAGAGAAAAATACACAAAAGGTTCTAATTATTTTTATGAGGATAATACAACTCTCCCATCAAAAACAAGGAAAACTATAAAGCAACTTATGAATAGAGGTGAAAGAATGTTATTAAACTGTTGAACAATAGGAAATGTCAATAAAAGGAAATACTATATTTTTCTAGATGAAGTAATACTGTTAAAATGTTTGTAAATTGTCACTCCCAATAGAGTCTCAGTAGGATATGTTTGCTCTGACAGTTTTAGCTGAAAACCACACAAGGAAGGATGATTTGTCAAACATAGCAGGACATTTAAAAAATGTTTTGGTGGGACTTCCGTGGCGGTCCAGTGGTTAGGACTCTGTGCTTCCATTTCAGGGGGTGCGGGTTTGATCCCTGGTGGGGGAGCTAACCTCGCATGCCGCGTGGTGTGGCCAGAAAAAAAAAAATCGTTGAAAAAATGTTTTGGTATATAATAAGATTAGCGTTTCATTATTGGGGAAATGATGTTGTAACAATTGATTATCCACTCTCCACAAAGAGAAGCATACCTAGACCTTACAGAGAAATATAATACAGTTGTATTTATCGGCTCTAATTATGAAATAATATGTTAGAGGCGAACACAGAAAGGAGGAAGGCTCTACTGAGTAGGACATGGAGCCCTGGAAGACATGAAGAGAGTAAGCTGGCCTGTACAAAGATTTAAATAAACTTCGATATGGTGAAACGTGTCAAAAAAGATGTAAGAGGCAACTGGCAGAAAATACACACAACACATGAAAAAATATGTCATTTAAGAACAGAGTGCTATGACACAAAGCAGTCGGGGAACTAGTCAGTGCTTACCAACAGGCGTGTCACAGTGGAAGAATTCAAATAAAGAAAATTTGTTAGGTTCTTAACCTTGTTGCTCAGAAAATTACAGATTTAAAACGAATCTTCTTGACTCGCAGATGGATTAAAATCTAAACTGCAGTTAATTTCCCATACTAGTTATTGTGGGAAAACAGGAGGTTGTTCATCATTACCAGTGTAGATTTGTCTCCTCCTGTTTGGGGTGGCAATATGGCATGACCTATCCACACTATAAATATGCATTCCTTTTGAAACAGTAATTCTAGATCTAGGAGTTTCATCCCAATGGAATAAATATATAGATATAAATAATGTTTATTGCAAAATCTTTTTAATTACAATAAATAGGATTTCAGTATCCTGCCAAGCAGATTGATTAAATTGTGATTATTCAATACAGTATTGTCCAGTTAGCAGAAAGAGATTAAGCTCTACATATGCTCCTATGGAGTATTGTCTGTCTACAATATATTAAATGCAATATGTGATTTGCAGAACTTTATGTGTAAAATAATCGTGTAGTCATAGAGTCAAAATTAATATTGAATATATATGTGTGCGTGTATATGTGTGTGTGTGTCTATATATATATTTTTTTCAGTATATATGTTGAAATCTGTTTTTGTCTTTAACACATGCTTTTCCTAGCTCTTTGTTGTCACTTTGCCTTCATTCTGTATTGTACTGTTGGACTGCCAGTCACACATGGCTCTAATTAAGCCAGTCAGGTTTTTCATTCTTTGTATTTTGACCGGAGACATGAGGCAAATATTAGGCTTTATGTATGGGCCATAAGGGATGTTTTCTTTTAGTATTCATTTTGATTGGTTGGACCACTTGTTGTAACAGCTATTATAAAGATATGGAACATCACTCCTGGACTGCAAATATGTGGAATTGAGTCATCCTTTGGCAGCAGCCTAAAGATTTCTGCATCTCTACCTGTCTGATCCATTAAAATGATTCCTGCATCCTCACATCCTAGTTTTGTTTAGTTCTTTAAATCTTCAAGGTATCTGGTATCCTTTCAATATTTAACTTCTAAGCTGGAGTCATCTTTTATTCTCATACAGAAATTGGTACTAGAGGATGATTCTCAGACTACAGAGAAGCAGAATATTAAGGGCTGATTGAAAGAGATAGGTTAAAACACAGAGAAACTTGTAATCCTGTGTTGTGTTAGGAAAGGATAGTCATGATGTAGCAGGATCATAAGCTCACTGCACACAAGGGGCTGGATAGCTCTTACCAAAAACTAAAGGCAGTGAGCAATGCTAGCTCCAAAAGTAAGTGTGATGCTTGTTTACAATGAAATTAGATAATTAAAAGTGAAAGGCCACTTGAAATTCTGACCTTAAGAAAGGCATTGAAGTCAGACCTTTCTATGATTGTGTTGGGAGTCTTCTTAAGTGCTTCTAACCACGGGGCTGGCAAATCCTGAAACCCAAGTGCAACAGTAGATCCAGGTGTTTGCTGAGCTATGATACTTACTGAATTCCCAACCTCGCCACTTCTCTTAGATGAAAGTGAAGTGTGGGGAAAGATTTGAATCCATGTAACTGGAATGGGGCTATCACGAAAGATTCAAGCATCTTAGAAAACTTTTGACTTTCTCAAACCTTAAGAAACCTCCCTACTTATTTTCTTTGCCATACATCTGTGACAAAACTCTTGAGTCTGCTTTTCTAGTCTGGAAATGCAGACAGGGAGGAGATTCATGTCATCCAGAAATATTTAATATCCTTTATTATATCAAAAATCTAGGACACATTTTTGGAAATGTCATCTCGAGGGTTAGAATTTACATCGCATAATATATAAGGACTTGAAAGAATTCAAGAGTTTATAGTGCTGGATTGGATCATTTATGTCCCTACCCCTGACTTATCTTTTGCAAGTTCCCCTGTCAGGTCTAGTAGTTTTTCTCTGTTCTTTTGACATGAAGTACCAGCATATTAAAAATCTCCTGTCTCCTTTAGGTACTGGGATTTCTCATGACAGTGATTACATTTGGAAAGTGTACTGAACTAGGGCATGTGCAATAGCTGGAGTATAGGGCAACAGGTAATCTTGAGAATAAAATGAAATGTCACAATAAACACAGAAATCCTAAGAATGTTCTGATATCTGATATTTTTACCTTATTTCATTGATCCCCAAGGTTGAAACTGCACTAGGGTTTTGTTTTAGTTAGAAGCACTCCATGGCATGGCATCCAAGTCCCACATCGACTTGAGTCAACAGAAAGGAGACTGAGTACTCTTGAAAGATTGTAATCAGTAGCTGAACATTTCTACTGGAATTCCTGAATGACGTATTTGTGCAGAGTGAGGGCTCATGGGGGAATTCTTATGTAGTGTAGCTTGTAGCAGGTACAATGACCACAAACCCATATGGTTATTTTCCAAGGTCCTGGGTATGTAGCATTTGTTAATGATACCTATGATATGATTAGACAACTGCCCAAAGTTTGTGCTTCCCTTTCTGTTGCCTGAAAGTCGATTCCGGAATGTGACTGCCAAGGCACATCCTGCATTACTCAGCCACTATTGCTTCCAGTTCTGGCTGTGGTTTGAATAGGAAACGTGTGTCACTCTGGGCTCGGTTATTAAGAAAAGGATGTACCACCCAGACGGAAGAAGAAGAATCTCAATTGTATGGGACGGCAAAACTGCAAGATGGAAGAACTCTGGGCCGCTAAACCGCTATTTGGAGGAAAGCCATCAGTCACTCAGGAGCAACAGCAGTGGATTATTATGTGAGTGAAAAATAAACATATGTGCAGGTAATGACACGAGTTTTAATTGTGATAGCAGCTGCTGTAGTTCTATCAATGTGGTATCTTTGACTACTGATAGAATCCCTTTTTTTTTTTTTTTTTTTGCGGTATGCGGGCCTCTAACTGTTGTGGCCTCTCCCGTTGCGGAGCACAGGCTCCGGACGCGCAGGCTCAGCGGCCATGGCTCACGGGCCCAGCCACTCCACGGCATGTGGGAACTTCCCAGACCAGGGCACGAACCTGCGTGCCCTGCATCGGCAGGCGGACTCTTAACCACTGCGCCACGAGGGAAGCCCAGAATCCCTATTTTAACTCACTGAATCACAGAGTAAGGGCTGTGATAGTATGTTCATTAGCTGTTGTGTAACAAACTACGCTAAAGCTTAGTGGCTTAAGACAAACATACATTTGTCATCTTACAGCTTCTTTGGGTAAGGAATCCAGGCATGGCTCAGCTGGGTGCCTATGGCTCCTGGGGTCTCTCAACAAGACAGCAGTCATCTGAAGGCTTTATGGGAGGAGAATCATCTTCCAAACTCATTAAAACTGTTGGCTGGCCTCGGGTCCTTGCTGGCCTTTGGCTGGACACATCAATTCCTTTCCACATGGGCAGCTCACAACATGGCAGCTGGCTTCCTTGTAAGTGAGCAGGCAAGAGAAGGGTACCCAAGGTGGAAGCCGAAGCCTTTATGTAACCTAATATTACAAGTGGCATCCCCTCATCTTTGTACTTGGTTAATTAAAAGTGGGTCACTAGGTCCAGCTCACTTCCAAGGGGAGAGGATTACATGAGGTTATGAATAGCAGGAGGCGGGGATCATTTGGGAGCCACTTTAATGGATGCCTACCATAGTCTGCCCTCCGGCCCCTGGTGACTCATTTCCCTTCGGCATACAAAACAATCACCGGCTTCCAAGGCCCCTCCCCAAATCGCATCTCATTATAGCATCAGCTCAAAGTCAAGAATCTTGTCATGTAAATTAAGTACAGATGCTGATGAGGCTCATAAGACGTCGTTTCTTAAGTACAGTTCCTCTTGCTCTGTAGACCTTTGGAAATAAATTATCTGCCTTCCCTAGACCCCAGAGCGCGCGCGCGCACACACACACACACACGCACACGCGCACACACACCCGCAAGTGCACAAAGCACCAGGAAAAATCCAAATCTCCGCTCTTCTATCCCGAAGGCTCCGCCCCTAGACCCGCCTCTCCTAAGCTCCGCCCACTTCCCTGGCTTTCCCCTTGCTCAAGGCGCCTGCGCGCTCCACGTTCTTGCGACCCCGCCCACCTTCGGCCGAGGCGCGGGTGAGCGGCTACTCGGGTCTCGGCTCTCAGTGCCTGACAGCTGCTCCTGCGCACTCCGAGCCCGGCGACGGCTCCCAGAAGTCCCCGGGGCTCGGCTTCTTTCGTGGAGGCCGTGGGACCCAGAAGCTAAAAGGCTTCTAGGTAGCTCTGTTCCTGACCAGGAGGCACCAATAGGGGACAGAGGGCAGTGATCACCAGGCCGCGGGGAGGAACCCTGCCTAGCAGTGTAGTCCTCAGATTTCAGAAAGCCGCCGCCACCCCTGTCTGCACTACGTTTCCCAAGGGCCCTTGCGCTGAGAGGACGCGCCCACTTCCGACGAGACTTGAAACCCGGACGTGAGCGAGTCTGGCCGGTTCTGAGGAGAAAGTCTGAGTGGGGCGGCGGCAGCGGCTGAGCCGGGCACAGGGAGGCGCCGAGAGGTCAGCGTCCCGGTCTGCATGTTGGGGCGGCGAGGTCGTGAGCGTGCGCGCGTGATTTGGCGACTGTGACCGTCAGCGCGTGGTGTGTGTGTGTGTGACCGGGAGGGGGAGGCAGGTACGTGTGTGAATGGGGGGGGAGAGTGTGTGCGGGTGTGAGATGTGACCGGTAGGGCGCAGAGGAGGCAAGTGTGTGACTGGGGCCCGTGTTTCTGCGCGTGTCTTTTGTGCACCTTGCACGTCCCAGCAGCGTGTGAGCGACGGCGTGTATTGGGACGAATGAAGGATTTTACGTGGCTGAGAACTGGAAACGCCTCCGGAGGAGGCCACCCCCCGACACACACCCCACACCCCAGCCCCCCACACACCCTGACTCCACCACCAAGAACCCAGTGTGGCCCAAAGCCCCAAAGCCCTGGAGTCCTGGGAAGGCACCTGGTTGGGCCGGTGGAGCTAGTTAAGGTCGGATTTTAACAAACAGCACCGCGAAACAGAGGAAAGCTTCAAGTGAGCTTTATTAGGGAGCGCTCCCGGGCGAGGTTCATTGGTCCGAGAGAAAGGGGCCAGAGAAGTCGCACCCGGGCGAGGATTGGGCAAGATTTTATAGGGGAAGAAGGGAAAGGGGTGTGGTGAATCTGGGAGGGCGCAGGGTATTCCTTATTTGGTGGTCTTTTCGGGTATCCTAGGGGACAGTTAGTCCCGCCCCTCGAAAGGTGGGAAGGCTGGGCTGGGTTCAAAGTCCCCAGGTCAGTTCCTGGAACTGGGTGGTCCGGAATGTCTCCAGGGCAGTTTCTGGAACTGGGTGGTCCGGAGAATTTCGGTCTGATGCAACCTGTGAATCTGATTGTGTTCCCCTGCCTTGGGCCAGTTGGCCTTACATCCCGACATCTTTGGTGTAATGGGGCGGCGTTCTGATCTCTGACTACTTCATGCTGAATGGGGGCATCGAAAGGGGAGTCGGGCGACCAGAGGTCCGAGGCTTAGGGGGGGTTCTGTAGGAAGCAAAGTGTAAGGACCGAGGAGCATTTGGGTTGTGGCCACCCGAGAGACTTCCTCCATGCGCCTGCGAAGGAACCTAAGAAAACGGAGCAAACGTGAGCAAGATACAGATGAGAATTAAGGGGCCTAAGATTGGTGTTAGCCAGGTATAGAGGGTGGATCGCCACCAATCGGGAATTGGGGAGGTGGACTGTTGGTGTTTGCGTTGGAGTTCTTCTCTTAAGCGACGGAGGGCTTTTACGTTGTCTTCGACGAGTCCTGTTTCATTGATGTAATAGCAGCATTCCTCCTGTAGGAAGAGGCAGGTACCTCCTTTGTCGGCCGTCAGGAGATCCAGGGCTCGTCGATTTTGGAGGGCACCTCGGGCTACTGAGGTGATCTGGCGCTGGAGGGAGGTGATGGAGGCGGCAGAAGCCTCGATGGCTAGCTGGAGTTTTTGTTCTAGGTCACGGGATGTTGAGACACTGTGTGTTAGGGCTCCTCCCCCGATGCCCGCAGCAACGAGAGAGGAGGCGAGGGAAATGCCTGCGACCATAGGGAGAAAGATGGCCCTTTGGCCCTTAGAGAGGTCGAAGGCCCGCATGAGTGCTATCAGTTCAGCCCTTTGAGAGGTTGTCCCTTCTGGGAGGCGGTTGGCCTCGATAATGGTTGAGATGGTTACTACCGCGTAGGCCGCCCGTCGGCATCCGTCAGGACTGAGTATCGAACTACTGTCCACAAAGAGAGTGCGGTCCGGATTTGAAAGAGGGGTGTCAAAGAGTCCCTCTCTTGGTGGTTTGAAGGGTTCTATGACATGAGGGCAGGAATGGGATGGAAAACCCCCGGTGCCAGAGATAGGCACGAGGGAAGCCGGGTTCAGGTGAGGGGAGAGATCAAGAGAAATAGCTGGGTTTTCAATGAATAGAAGGTGGAACTCCTGGATGCGGGAGGGGCCCAGGAGGGAGAGAGACTTGTGGCCTAGGAGGTCGACCAGCCGGTGGGAGGAAAACACGGTTAGTGGGTGGGCCAGAGTCAGTTTGAGTGTTTGGTCAGTTCGGCTGCCGCTGCTAGGGCCCGAAGGCATGGTTGCCATCCCCGAATGGTTGGGTCCAGCTGTTTGGAGAGGTAAGCCACGGGACGGTAGGAAGGCCCTACAGGCTGGGCAAGGAGTCCAGTGGCTATTCCAGCCCGTTCATCCACAAAAAGGTGAAAAGGTCGGTTTGGGTTGGGCAGAGAAATGGGAGGAGAAGATATCAGAGCGTTACGGAGAGTGAGAAAGGCCTGTCAAAAGGCAGAAGGAGAGGTGAGGGGTCCTTGAGGGGTTTCTTTAGCGGCTAGATATAAGGGTTTAGCGAGGAGAGCAAAGTTAGGGATCCAGACTACTGGGTGGAGAGGAATTATGGCCTCATTGATTAGTCGGAGGTCCTGGACCAGGCGATAATCCCCAGAGGCCTTGCGAACAGGCAGGATGGAGGTGTTGCAGGGAGAGTCCGTGGGGATGAGGAGTCCCTGGTTTAGGAGTCTGGTGATAATAGGTTGTAGGCCCCTAAGGTGAGTCTCAGAGATGGGAAATTGGGGCATTAATGGAAATTTGGAGGGGTCCTTTAGGTGGATGAGAACGGGGGAATGGTGTGTTGCTATTATGGGCTTAGAAGTATCCCAGACTTGGGGATTGATTGGGTTCGGTGTGATTGGAAGAGGGGGATAGGAGGGGGAGGGTTCTAGAGACAGGCCGAGAAGAAGCAGGAGTTGGGAGGAGGGGACCTTAGGGTCAAGTCTAACCAGCTGGAGGGAGGCCCCTAAGTGGAAAAGGACATCTCGGCCTAGCAAGGGAACTGGGCAGGATGGTATGACTAAGAAGGAATGAGTAAAAGGGAGTCCTTCGATATGACATGGGAGTGGACCTGTCTGGAGTGGGAAGGATGGTTTGCCATCAATACCCATGACCGAGATCTGGGAAGGAGAAACTGGCCCGGAATAAGTAGGCAGGACCGAATAGGTAGCCTCCGTGTCCACCACATATGAGATGGACGTACCCGCTACCTGTAGCTTTACCCTGGGCTCGGCGAGGGTGATGGGGGTCTTCGAGTCAGGGCGCCGTCAGTCGTCAGCCAATCCCAGCAGTTCGAGTGGTAATGCCGTTGGGTCGGCCTGCCCCCCGCGTGGAGACGCTGAGGGAGGGCCAGTCGTAGGGCAGTCACTCTTCCAGTGGCCCGTTAGCCCGCAGCTGGGACAGGGCTTAGAAGGAGGTCGGGGATTGGGACATTGGCGAGCCCAGTGGCCTTCTTTTCCGCATTTGAAGCAGGCCCCCGGCGGGGTTGCCTTTTGCGGACCCCGTGGATGCTGTGATCCATGGGAGATGGCCGGCCTTAGGGCGGCTACAAGAGCTTGGGTTTGGAGGGCCACCTTCTGGTGCATCCGAGCCTGTCGGCTGGATTCTGCCAAATCCTCACGGCCAGTATAGACTTTAAAGGCCATCCTTACCAGATCTCGAATAGGGGTCTGAGGGCCGTCTTCTGCCCGTCTTAATTTCTTTCGGATGTCCGGGGCTGATTGGGTGATAAAATGGGTGGCTAGGACCGCTGCCCCTGCCGGGGTGTCGGGGTCCAGCCAGGTGTAGAGAGTTAAGGCCTCTGTAAGGCGATTGAGAAAGATAGCTGGATTTTCGTTAGGTTCTTGGGTTATCTCTTTTAGTTTTTCAAAATTGACTACCTTATGAGCGGCAGCCTGCATGCCAGCCAGGAGGCATTGGATCATGAGGTCGCGTTTACGACGGCCATCTTGGCCATCCTGAGAAGTCCAGCCTGGATCGGTGCCAGGTACGGCAGTCGCTCCGACAGGCATGGAGTTGTCGGTGAGGTGAACCTGATCTGCATGGTTTCGGGCAGTTTGAATTCTTTCCCTCTCGTCAAGGGTCAGAGTAGAAGATAGGACCACAAAGATATCGTGCCAGGTTAGATCGTAAGCTTGAGAGAGATAGCGAAATTCTTTAATGTAGCGGGAAGAGTCGGCAGAAAAGGAGCCTAATCGCTTTTCTATTTGAGAGAGATCTTGGAGAGAAAAGGGAACATGAACTCTAACTAATCCTTCCGCTCCTGCTACCTCCCTCGGAGGGCAGAGGAGATTTGAATCTTGGGAGTCGTGAGAGCGTGCATGTGTACTAATTGGCGAAGCAAGGGGCGTGGGAGGAGAAACCATCGAGGGAGGCGGGGGAACGGTTGGAGGGGACGGAGCAGGTTCGGGAGGAGGAGGGACCGCCTCAGGGCAGGGTGGAGGTTGGAGAGGAGCTCTGGAGCGGGGAGAGGCGAGAGATTCGGGTGGGTCAGCTAGTGGAGAGGGGTCATCATCAAAGGAAATTAAGGGCTTGGATGTAGGAGATGTCTGTTTGGCAAGAAGGATCTGGGAAGTGGAATAATCGAGGCAGAGGGAAGGGCGGGAGCGCAAATACAAGAAGGCCTGAACATAGGGAACCTCGGACCATTTGTCCGTCCTGCGGCAGTAATTATCTAGATCACGGAGGATGTTAAAATCGAAAGTCCCTTCAGGATGGATTGTCTAGAGAATATTGTGGCCAGGCCACAGTGGAATAGAAAATAAGCCGTCGGCGACGGAGATCTTGGGAGAAACCGAGGGCTGTAAAATTGGCTAGGAGACACCCCAGGGGCGTCTTAGAATCTGGTTTCGATTGTGAGGTTCCCATGACCCCCAGTCTGTCCCTGAGTGAATGGAGAGGGAGAGAGGCGTCCCTGGTCTCAGTCTCCAATTCACGGCAGGTCGGAGGGCGGTCAGGCGATTGGGACGTCTCCACAGTTGCCCGAGGCCCGGAGAGAGAACGGAGGAGTCCCTGACGCGGCCGCGATTAAGGACGGGGAGTCCGGTGGGCAGGGACTCTGAGGGTCGGAGGGAACAAGGGAGGGGGACTTACCCCGTTTTCTGCCGGATCGGGTGGATGAGTAGAGGTTCCCTGGTTGTCTCCTGAGGGAGGGGAGGAGCGGTCCGCGCGGTAACCCGCGGGGCTTGGTACCCCTCCCGGGTTTCGGCACCAAATGTAAGGTCGGATCTTAACAAACGGCACCGCGAAACAGAGGAAAGCTTCAAGTGAGCTTTATTAGGGAGCGCTCCTGGGCGCGAGGTTCACTGGTCCGAGAGAAAGGGGCCAGAGAAGTCGCACCCGGGCGAGGGTCGGGCAAGAGTTTATAGGGGAAGAAGGGAAAGGGGTGTGGTGAATCTGGGAGGGTGCAGGGTATTCCTTATTTGGTGGTCTTTTCGGGTATCCTGGGGGACAGTTAGTCCCGCCCCTCGAAAGGCGGGAAGGCTGGACTGGGTTCAAAGTCCCCAGGGCAGTTTCTGGAACTTGGTAGTCCGGACTGATGCAACCTGTGAATCTGATTGTGTTCTCCTGTCTTGGGCCAGTTGGCCTTACAGGGCTGAAGCATTTCTTGCCTGCCCCACCTGGATGGTGTGGAAGTCGGGACACTACACACGTCCACGGGACTAAGTATGGAGGTAAGAGTGGCAGACGGCCTTGGTATGGCTGCAAGAGTGAAAATTAAGGTTTGGGGGTGCTGTTCCTGGGCCCAAGTGCTGGAGGAAGATGTCCCTGGCCTCAGAGTCTGTTGGACCCAGAAGTCCAAAGATTTGGACGGTCATCTCGGGCCAGAGTGTGGAGCTGAATTCAAGGAGGGTTCTTGACTTGCCCAGAGTCTCCTAACCAGACACTCCCCTTCCAGGTCTGTCTGCGTATCTCCAAGGACCCAGGGGAGAGAGCATTCCCCATTAGAACATTACCTCTGAGTGCTGTGCTGCTGTTCAAGGAGGACCTCAGTATTTAATATTTTTATTTTTTAACCTGTTAGAGTCCTGTCCTACATTATCACTGTGGGATGAGACTTGGGAGGAAGGCGAGATTCACAGCTTCGTCTGGAAGTGCTGAGGGATCCCAGCCTTTCCATGGCTTAGTCACCTTTTAGTAGATGAACAAAAATACTCCCCCATTTCTATCTCACACTTCTCTGTCTCCCGCTACCCCCGCCCCCAGCCAGAGTGAGTAAAGAGAGAGAGAGAAGGGAAAGAAGCACTGCTCATAGCCCTATTGTTCTTTGCTTGTTTTACTGCATGCAGTAACAATAGGTAATATTTACTGAGTGCTTACTGTGGCCCAGACACAGTTCTAAGACCTTTTGGGTGTGTTAACACCAAACCTCACAACATTATGAGGTGGAAACTATCTTATCTCTTTTTTATAGATGAGGACACTGACGCATAGAGAGGACAAATAATCACTAGTAAGTGGAGGAGCCAGGATTCACATCGAGGACAGGCTGACTCCAGAGTCCCCCTCTGTACTGGCCCTCATGTAATCCCCTTGAATTGGGTATTCTTAACCACTTTTGACAGTTTAAGAAGCTGACCCTAAGAGTTCAGATCCCAAGACCTCCACTGCGCAAGTTTTTTTTTCTTAAACTTTCTGACCCAGTTTCTGTTATGTAAAATGAAGATGATATTCTATACCTCATAGGACTGTTATAAGGATTAAGTGAGCTCATACCTGTAAAGCACTTTGTGTAGTCCCTGTCACATAGTAACTAGTGCTCCGTAAGTGTTCATTCTTATATTCATCATTATAATAATGCTTTGAAAAAGCAGTGGAGTTTAGTGGAAAGAAACCAGAATTAAGTCAGATATTTTTATTCTCTTCCTGATTGAAGAAACTTGGCTGGAGGGCTGGGGGTGGGGTGAAGTGGCAAGGGACTTCAGAGCTATAGTTTGCTAGAAAAGGAGAGCCTGAGTCTCCTGACAGTTTTTTGGTCCAGCTATCCGTAAGCCACATGGACTCTGTTGTAACAAAGGTAATACCTCTTTCTGGGGAAGATGGCTTTTTTCAAATCTGATAGACTCTTTATAAGTCCTGAGTAGTTAGTTGCACATGAGGTGTTTTTCTGTTATATTCTGGTGTCTGCTTGAGCATATAACTTGGCTGGTAGAGTCACGCAGACAGGTTGATGACTGGGCTCCATTGTTTACAAGCTGTGTGACTTGTGCAAAAGACTTCACTTCCCAGAGCTTTCACGTGTGAAACAGTGACAGTATTCCCTATTTTCACTGAAGGTCGTGAAGGTCACATCAGAGTATGAATATATGCAGCACTCCTAATACATCTCTGTTGTTAATGAATGGGTGGCTTTGAGCAAGAGAGAGATTGTCCTCGGCCTGAAAATCCAGAGCAGAGCAGAACCCCAGCTGTAAATTATTGGTTTCCCAGGGAGTGCCTGGATTGTGAGAGAAGGGTGGAGTAGGAATAGGGGAGTGAGAACAGAGGGATCTGAAGGGAAAAGTTTCTAGGTTGTGATTATTCGAGCTACTCACCGTTCCTAGAGTCTCTCACTAGTCTCTCACCGTTCCTTTCTCTTCCTCCCAGCTGTGCCCTCTCAGGATGAAGCCCTTCTCCACATGAGGAGCCAGGAAAAGGAGAAGGTGATGGGAATTGAACTTCTTAAAGCCATGTCCCTGGTTAGTATTCCCTTGCTTTTCAGGACTTGGTAATGTTTGTTTCCTTCTGAAAATTGTCCCACTTTGGGGCCTGGCTCCTATTTCCTCTCTTTCTGACGAGTATTGGGGCTATAGGTAGCTTCAAACAGCCCAATACACTCTTACAGAGCTTCCTCTTTTTCCTATTCAATGTTTATTCTTCACTCAAGAAATGACCCACTGTGAGCCCTTCCCTTGTACTCTTTTTTTTCATAAGTATCTGACAATACAGAAATACAGTCCTTAGAGGAGATTTGAGAGCCACGATCTGCCTAGTTCCTAAATCCCCATCCTTGCTCTCAGAGAGCTTACTATCTGTTGGAGAAATGAAAAGGTAGCAAACATTTATTTTTACAGTGTGATCAGTGCTGCAGGTAGAGAGTGGACTTCCTGTGGAGTGGAGGGGAAGGGCCATTAATAGCCCGATGAGTGCCTTTGGGTGAATTACAAAAAGGTGCCCCTTCATCTGTACTGATGAAGCTCTGTGATAGGCCACAATCTGGCAGAAGGAAATCTGCTTATTTTAGCTCCTTTTTGCCATCTTCGTGAGAAATCCTGCACAATGTTACTCGCTGTTGGAAGGAGGAGGCGTTGGGAGGGCTTGAGTCACAGAGGAAGGGATTTCTGAGTTGCATATTGAAGGAAGTGGAGGAGATACGCAGGTGAGATGGGTGACATTTTCGCCAGAGTAAACAAAGATTTCCCCTCCCTACTTGACTGGAGCCATAGTGTCTTAAAATGCCAGGGAATGTACTACATCCTTTTTTCTTTCTAGGATGAATACCATAATCTATTTAATCAGCCCTTTGTTGTTCCATAGGTAAATTGTTGCCAATATTTTACTATTTAATAGAGAGCGTTGCAGTTATCATCCTTGTATTTGAATTTTTGCCCTCATCTCTGATTTCTTTGGACTAAATTCCTAATTTTTCATTTCTTGCAGATTAGAGTTTCTCACACTTACTCTACTCCAGAATGTTTTTTTTTTTTTTTTTTTTTTTTTGCGGTACGCGGGCCTCTCGCTGTTGTGGCCTCTCCCGCTGCGGAGCACAGGCTCCGGACGCGCAGGCTCAGCGGCCATGGCTCACGGGCCCAGCCGCTCCGCGGCATGTGGGATCTTCCCGGACCGGGGCACAAACCCATGTCCCCTGCATCGGCAGGCGGACTCTCAACCACTGCGCCACCAGGGAAGCCACAGAATGTTTTTAATATTAATATCTTATTGACCAATAATAGAACCTTAAGAACTATAATTCATGTTCTGATTAAACTGCTGAACAAGTGTCACCAGCAAATTAATTATTATAAAACTATAAAAATTGGTACATAAATTTTAAAATCTAATCAAATGAAAACAACTTATAATATTAAAATTGTTTTATTTTACATCAAAGACACAATAAGCAACTTAAAGCAAAATACCTTCTTTAAAAAAAAAACAGATTTAATGCCACAACATGTACTACCAATGAAACTTGTTTCTTAGAGCATATATACATTTTAAACAAAAGCATTATGGTTATTGGTCAGAAGAATATATTTTAAGAGTGCCAGAGTATGGTATAAAGGTTAGTAACAAGGACTCTGCAACCAAACTGCCTGGGTACAAATTCTAGCTCCACCATATACTAGACATATCACCTTAATTTCAGTTCCCTCAACTGTGAAATGGGAAAAATAATAGTACCAAATTTATAGGACTGTTGTGAGTATTAATGAGTCAATATATTTTAAGTGTTTAGAAAAGTACTTGGCACATAATAAGCACTAGCTATATGTGCTACTGAAGAACTACAATATGATGTTTAATGCACAAGAAGCACTGAATATCTGGAATGTTTATATTTCCAATGGAATATTAGTTTTTTTGTGGGGTTTTTTTGTTTTTTTTTTTGCAGTACGCAGGCCTCTCACTGTTGCGGAGCACAGGCACCGGATGTGCAGGCTCAGCGGCCATGGCTCACGGGCCTAACTGCTCCGTGGCATGTGGGATCTTCCTGGACTGGGACACGAACCCGTATCCCATGCATAAGCAGGCGGACTCTCAACCACTGCACCACCAGGGAAGCCTTGGAATATTAGTTTTAAAAATAACAACATTTTTCACTGAATTTGGGAGAGTCCTGGTTCTGGGTAATGGACTAAGCACGCTCCACCTGTCTTTCCCACTGAAAGCTGGGATGCATGGATGCATGAAGCATGCATGCTCCAGAATGCATGAAGAAGCAATTTGAAGTCTCTAAAAAGTACATAGGCAGATTGGGAAAGAAGCCCAAAATGTGAAGTCCCACCAGACCTGCAGTGTGATTACCTTTTTTTTTCCTTCCAGTATCTCTTTAACATGGATTCAACAAGCACAGAACTCAGAAGTAGGCATTGGCGTGGATAGAAAGAACTGCAGGAGAAACTTTCTAGTTTAGACTCAAGAAGTGGGAAAGGGATCTAATGCTCAGAATGAGGGGGAGGGGAGCAGAAATCTCCCTTTTAAAGTGGTAAGTGCACAATGGAATGGAATAAATAAGGCCCAGTTATCTGGCCAGAGAACGAAAAAGAGGAGCCCCCTGGGAAACAAAGTACTGGAGAGATCCCAGAGAGGGAGGAAGTCACCCACATCAAGTTGTTTATGATCTCCTAAGCAGCTCACTCTGAGCTGCTCGTGTATGTATCTGACCCTGAAGAGCATACCATAGTCTATGAGAATGAACTAAGGTCTCAGGCTGGCCTTAGACCAGGCTGGCCACTAACTGGTAAGTAGGACAAAGGTGAATATCACTGCACAGGGTTGAAAATGGAACTGCTGTTGAAACCACCACCCACAGAAGGCTGGTTAGAACTTGCAGCCTGAAGAAAATATCAGCCAACATTCTCCATAGAGAATTTAAACAAGACGTAGAGTCTCATAATATCCAGAATGTCAGAAATATTATCCAAAATTATTCAGCTAATGAAAAACTAGGAAAATTTCAATTCATAGGGGAAAAGGCCACCACCGGATACTAACGTTGATGTGACACCAATGTTGGAATTATCTGATAAAGACTTTAAAGCAGCTGTTATAAAAGTGCTCCAACAAGTAAGGTTGAACATTCTTGAAACTAGTGGAAAGATAGTCTCAGCAAAGAAATAGAAAATATGAACAAGAAATGAAAAATGTAGTAACCAAAATAAGGTCACTGGATGGACTAGTGGCACAATGGAGATGACAGAGGAGAGAGTTAGTGAACTTGAGGATAAACAGACACTATCTAATCTGAATAACAGCGAGAAAAAAGATTGAACAAAGCCTCAGGGTCCTATAAGACAATACCAAAATGTTTAACATTTCTATCATTGAATCCCCCCAAAAAGAGGAGAAAAGGAAGTGTAAAAAAAATATTTGAAGACATAATGGCTGAAAAATTACCAACTTCAGTGAAAGACATAAACATGTGGGTCTATAAAGCTCATCAAACTCCAATGTGATGAACCCAGAGAAATCCCTACCCAGAAATGTCATAATCAGACTGCTGAAACTGAAGGGAAAAAAACTTCAAAAGCAGCCAGAGAAAAACAGTGCTTAACATGCAGGACAACAGTGATTTGGATAACTGTGGATTTCTCATCAGAAACCATGGAAGTCAGAAGTCAGAAAAGTAGAACAACTTTTAAAGTGCTTGAAGAAAAGAACTGTCAACCCAGAATTCTGTGTCCAGTAAAAAAGCCTTCAAGAAGGTGAAATAGTTTATCTTGTGAATGAACACTAAGAAAATTCATAGACAGATTTTTAAAAGAATTACAAAAGGAAGTTTTTCCAGTAGAAATTATATCAGAAGGGAATTTGGAACATTAGGAATGAAGGAAGTGCAACAAAAATGGTGAATATTTATATGTAAATGCAATAGACTGTTCTTTAGAAGTATTTAAAGTGTCTTCAACAGTTGAAACCAAAACTAATAGCTTAGGTTTGCTGAGCTGGACAGGATTTGAACATAGGTTATCTGGCTTCAGACACCATGTTCTTAACTACTATAGCTTACTGAAATTAGTAAAATAAAATATAGGTAAAACGTTTATTGAAATACTAAACCAAATGTATCACCTCTTCCTGGCCTCCTGCTCTTCTTTCTTTCCCATCTCTCCTTCATAATTATCGTAGGTAAAAATTCTTGAGTACTTAGCCAGGTAGTGTGCCTGTTACTTCATTTAATTCTCACAGTGCTACCATGAGGTAGGTACTAAAATTATTACCACTTTTTTAGGAGGGAAATCTTGAAGCACACAGAAGTTAATTGACTTGGCAAAGATCACCCAGCTAGTAAGTGACAGAGTCTGAATTCTTTGGAATAATAATAATCTAACCTTTTTCTCTGGTTTTATTTAAAACTCATTCTTAGATGTTGGTATAAGTGAAATCACAAAAAAAAAAAAAAAGAGGAAGAAATGAAAAATCTGCCATCAACCATAGAACTGGCCTCACTTCATGGTTGGTTAGAAATTCAGCCCATGTAACAAAACACAGGTTACCTGTCATGTGCCTACCTCATATCATCTCTTGATACTTCTCAGCAGATTATCAAAAAATAACTTGCCAAATGAGTTTTCTCCTAATATGTTTGTTTTTCAAAACAAAATAATAGTGCTGGGCATTTTTTTCTTTCATTCTTTTTAGGCATACCTCTTAATATCTCGAGAACACTAAGATTTCTTAGAGTATGTTGTGGAGATTGAAGTCATACTCATCGTCAGCATCATTCCTTGAAACTTTCTATTGCAGTCCCAGAGCTCTGTAGTTTTTCCATGTAGAAACTGAGCTAACTCCTAACATAGATAAAATAATTTAGTGCTTGATGATACTGTGTTTTGAATGCAATCAACACTTTTTTATTTGAGAATGTCTTCTCACACCATAAAATGCTTCAAGAACAGAGAGTTATCACTCATATTTTTTCTTTTAATATATATAAATATAGGCAGAAAAGTGTTTCAGTAAATAACTACATGACCTTGATCATTTAGATTCTCCCAGGGCAGTTACTCACAATTTCTTTTTCCCAAATGTGAACAGCATAACTCTTTACCCTAAGGCCAGCTAAGTCAGGGCATGAACACTGATTGAGCAAGATTATATTTGTGTCGTTTCAGGATTCAGTGTCTTTCACGGATATAGCCATAGACTTCTCCAAAGATGAGTGGGAATGGCTGAATCTTGGTCAAAGGACTTTGTATAAGAAGGTGATGTTAGAGAACTATAGGAACCTGGCTTCATTGGGTAAGAGTATATTCCTCCCTCCACCTCCCTCTAGGAGTCTTTCCACTTCAGTAGCCTTTCATGACTTTATCAGCATTTTCCTACAATGTTTCTCTTCTCTCAGTACCATTTAGACTGTGTCATAGCTCTGGAATATTCACAGCATAGCTAATTTTCTTATTTCCTCTTATATGCAGGTCTTTGCATTTCTAAACCAGATGTGATCTCCTTATTGGAGCAGGATAAAGAGCCCTGGATGTTGAAAGGAGAGATAACAAGAGGGCTGCCCCCAGGTAAATGCAGGATAACTAGATCTGGGAAAACTATCCTAAAGGTGTTTCTTCCCTCTAATATTTGCTGGAAAATACCTCTCAAAGTCCTTCCCAAATTGAAACTTCTTGTTCTAACACTATGTTTTTTAAAGATTTTATTTATCATTTATTTATTTTGTTTATTTTTTGGCTGCATCAGGTCTTAGTTGCGGCATGCAGGATCTTTGTTGCGGCATGCAGGATATTTCCTTGTGGCTCGCGGGCTTCTCTCTAGTTGTGACATGCAGGCTTTCTCTCTCTAGTTGTGGCGCGCAGGCTCCAGGGCATGTGGGCTCTGCAGTTTACAGCATGCAGGCTCTTCTAGCACGTGGGATCTTCGTTGAGGCATGCAGGATCTTTTGTTGTGGCATGCGGGCTTCTCTCTAGTTGTGGTGTGTGGGTTTTCTCTCTCTAGTTGTGGTGCGCAGGCTCCAGGGTGCGTGGCCTCCGTAGTTGTGGCGCGCAGCCTCCAGAGCACGTGGGCTCTGTAGTTTGTGGCACACAGGCTCTCTAGTTGAGGTGCGTGAGCTCAGTAGTTGTGGCATGTGGGCTTCGTTGCCCTGTGGCGTGTGGGATCTTAGTTCCCTGACCAGGGATCGAACCCGCATCCCCTGCGTTGTAAGGCGGATTCTTTAACACTGGAGCATGAGGGAAGTCCCTCTAACACTATTTTTTAAGTGGATCTTTTCTTCCCCACTGGTATGACATACCACCTTTACCTTTAGTGATTTCCTATAAATACAACAGTCTGTTTCTGAACTCTGTTATGTTCCATTGCTGTTTACCTAGTTCTGCTCAAGCACTGTATTGTTGTAATCATCCCTGACTTTCAACATTTCTGAGTTCTTTAAACAGATTGGTGTTTAGTTTTTCAAACTTGTTTAAGTATTTTCCTTTCTTTAAGATGTGACTTACCAAATTAACAAGTATTATAGCTATGTTCTCTCTGCTTTTAATTATTTTTCTCTTTGGTGTTTGTTTTTTATTGTTTCTTTTTGTTTTGTTGTTTATGTCTTTTTTCCCCCTTCAATTGGAAAGGTTTTAGTTCTACAACTGTTAACTTTATGACTTCATCTATTTTTAAATTTGTATTTTAAAATTCATCCACTTGAGATTCAAAACATTGTCTTTTGATACCGATATGAAAGATGAAGAAATTAGCCCACTAATGTTACCTCCTCTCTCTTTGTCCATCATCTTCCCACTTTTACTCTACCTATTGGGATTTTTGACTCAGGTTATTTTCTTCAGTTTATTAATTTTTTTCCCTGTCGTGCTTGAAAGCTGTTTTTCTGGTTTAGAAAGCCAGATAATAGCCTATAGACATATATTGCAGGGAAATGAGCTTCAAGTGAGGAGGTTAGTTTATTCTGCGGGCTGTAGTGTGGCCTTTTCCTGCTTTCAGTTCTCAAAGTTTTAAGAAGTGGACGTTGGTAGGTCACTTATAGCCCTAATGGTGTACATTAATAAATAATTTAAAAAAATAAATTAAGCATCCAATTCAAGATATTAGAAAAAGAACAAAATGAATCTCAAGGAGACTGAAATAAGTTATATATAGTGATTTATACTGCTAGAGATAAAAGTAGGAATAAATGAATCAGAAAACAGTAGATCTAATGAAAATAAATCCAACATAGGCTTCTTTAGAAAACCAATAAAATATATAAACTATCCAGACAAATGAAAGAAAATACAAGAAAAGAAATAATTGTAAATGACCACTGACACCTAAGTACATAAGAGAATCATACGGATCTATTTTTGGAATGCAAGTCTCTGTAAATAATTTGAAAACCTGGATGAAATGGATGATACTTTGCGAAAATATAATAACCACAACTGACACCAGAGATAGAAAATTTAAACAGACTGGTTACCATTGAAGAAATGTTGAAAATCGTCTAAGAACTGCCTCCCCCAAGAAAATAAGCCACAACCCCAAATAGTTTTACAAATAAATTCTATAAAGCCTGTAAGGAACAATTTCAACATTGTTTAAAGTGTTCCATGACAGAATAAAAAGGAGAACTATAAAAAATGAAGACAGCATAACATTTGATACCAAAATATTGCCAAAACAGCACCCAAAAAAAGGAAATTACAGACAAAATCAATTATGAATATTGGTGCAATATCTTAAATAAAAAGTCATGTTGAAATAATATATCAGAGCCAAGGAGGGTTTATTCAAGAAACGCAAGGGTGGTCACGCTGCTTAACTTTAAGAACTGTCAAAAACATGTACCTTTGTGGGCTTCAGCAACTGTTTTGATTCATATGGTTTCATTTGGAAGTTTCCATTCTTTTGGCATTAAATAAGGGAGACGTTTGCTTTCTTAATATCTTTCAGACTTGGAGTATGTATGGATGAGAAAGGAATTATCTCCAAACCAGGACATCTATGAGGAAAAATTGTCCCAGGCAATGATAATGGAAAGACTTACAGGCTGTGACCTTAAATGTTCCACATTAGGGGAAAACTGGAAACGTGAAGACCTGTTTGAGAGGGAGCTGGTAAGTCAGAAGACACATTTTAGGCAAGAGACAGTCAGTCATGTAGGTACCCTTATTGAGAAAGGAGACCACTGTAACAAATCTGGGACAGTTTTTCATCTGAATACATTATCTTATATAAAACAGGTATTTCCTATTGAAGAGAGAATATATAATTTTGACACAGATAAGAAAAGCTTAAAAGCACATTCCTTTGTGAAAAAACACAAGCAAGTCTATGGAGAAAAGAAACTTTTGAAATGTAATGACTGTGAGAAAACTTTCAGCAAAATCTCAACTCTTACTCTTCATCAAAGAATTCATACTGGAGAGAAACCCTATGAATGTATCGAATGTGGGAAGGCCTTTAGCCAGAGTGCCCACCTTGCTCAACATCAGAGAATCCACACAGGAGAAAAACCCTTCAAATGTACTGAATGTGGGAAAGCCTTCAGCCAGAATGCTCATCTCATTCAACATCAGAGAGTTCATACTGGAGAGAAACCTTATCAATGTAAGCAGTGTCATAAAGCCTTCAGCCAGCTTGCACATCTTGCTCAACACCAGAGGGTTCATACTGGAGAGAAACCCTATGAATGTATCGAATGTGGGAAAGCTTTTAGTGATTGTTCATCTCTAGCTCATCATCGAAGGATTCACTCTGGGAAAAGACCCTATGAATGCATTGACTGTGGGAAAGCTTTCAGGCAGAATGCTTCTCTTATACGTCATCGGAGGTATTGTCACACTGGAGAGAAACCCTTTGATTGTATTGATTGTGGGAAGGCTTTCACTGATCATATAGGACTTATTCAGCATAAGAGAATTCATACTGGAGAGAGACCTTACAAATGTAACGTGTGTGGGAAGGCTTTTAGCCATGGCTCATCCCTGACTGTCCATCAGAGAATTCACACAGGAGAGAAACCCTATGAATGTAATATCTGCGAGAAAGCCTTTAGCCATCGTGGCTCACTCACTCTTCATCAAAGAGTTCATACTGGAGAGAAACCCTACGAATGTAAGGAATGTGGGAAAGCTTTTCGGCAGAACACTCACCTTGCCCATCATCAGAGAATTCATACTGGGGAGAAACCTTACAAATGTAAGGAGTGCAGCAAAGCCTTCAGCCAGAATGCACACCTGGCACAACATCAGAAAGTACACACTGGAGAGAAACCATACGAATGTAAGGTATGCGGGAAGGCCTTCAGTCAAATTGCACACCTTATTCAACACCAGCGAGTTCATACTGGCGAGAAGCCTTATGAATGTATTGAATGTGGGAAGGCCTTTAGTGATGGCTCCTATCTTGTTCAACATCAGAGGCTCCACTCTGGCAAAAGACCGTATGCATGTCTTGAATGTGGGAAGGCATTCAGACAGAGGGCAACCCTGATCTGTCACCAAAGGTGTCATACAGGCGAGAAACCTTACGACTGTAACGTCTGTGGGAAAGCCTTTAGCCATCGTAAATCCCTTACTCTGCATCAGAGAATTCACACAGGAGAGAAACCATATGAGTGTAAGGAATGCAGCAAAGCCTTCAACCAGATTGCCCATCTGACGCTGCATAGGAGAATTCATACTGGAGAAAGGCCTTATGAATGTAAAGAATGTGGAAAAGCCTTTAGGCAGAGTGTACACCTTGCTCACCATCAGCGAATTCATACCGGAGAGTCATCCTCAATTATTCCCTCCTCTTCACCTGCATACCACCAGGTCCTCTAGCTTCAATATTCTAAATCTATCTATCCACTTCTTTCCAACTTGTGCCATTATCGTGGTCAAAGATGCAACCATCTTGTTTGGATTTCTGCATAGCGTTGCAACCATTTTCCCTCTTGCTTCCCTTAAGTGCATTTTTAGCACTGTAGCCAGCTTAATCTTTTAAAAATAAAGAACGATATTCATGTTACTTTTCCATTTGAAACACTTGTTTTGAAGAATATGTTAGATAACCCACTTAAAGGGTTTAGCATACCTTCCTGGGCTTATAATTAATGCCATTAAGGTAGAGTTTTCCTTACAGTTATGTTCAGCTGCAAGTGTAATGAACCAGTAGGTCAAGACTAAGAAGCCTACAAATTTTAGAGTAGATGGAGAACTCTTTACTCTCCTGATAGGTAGGAAAAATGAACACATTCAGAATTGAAAGATTGTATGATATACAAGGTAACATGGTGGCTTGCACCTCCCTCTATGAATAAATATAATGACGTCTAGCATTGTTGGTGAGAGAGTCTCACCTCACCTGGCGCTTACAAGTGATAATAGGCCAATTAGAACAAAAGGTAGAATGTAGGACTAACTAGGGGGTAGTATTAAAAATGAACTAAAATGAACAAGCTAGAAAACTTGAATAGGTTAATAGCCATGAAATAAACTACAAAAGGTAGTTCAACACTTTCACCTGTGGAAAAGCATCACAAACAAGTTCTGTGATATTTAATTGTTCTAGAGCATAAAATAAATACAGTAAAGCTTCCCACCTTGTTCTATGAGACTGACAAGACTAATACCAAAACAGGAGAACATACATATTGCAGTTGGCTTATGAATGTGGATGTTAAAAGTTAAATTTTTTCTTTTTTTTTTTTGGGGGCACGCGGGCCTCTCACTGTTGTGGCCGCTCCCGTTGCAGAGCACAGGCTCCGGATGCACAGGCTCAGCGGCCATGGCTCACGAGCCTAGCCACTCCACGGCATGTGGGATCTTCCTGGACTGTGGCACGAACCTGTGTTCCCTGCATCGGCAGGCAGACTCTCAACCACTGTGCCACCAGGGAAGCCCAAAAGTTAAATATTTTTTAAATATTAAAAAACAGAGTAAATGAAAAGCTAGACATGTCTCTGTATAGACAGACTCAGTCTAGCAAAGATATTTCTCCCCAAGTTAAATTTGTAAATTCATTGGTAGAAGAGTCCTTATGTGTTTTTAAGTTGACAAGCTCATTTTGACCATCTAGATAGTACTGTGATATAGCAAAGAGTGTAGTACTCATTAAATTAACATTAATGGAGCGTTTACTAATGTTACAGGCATTGTTTTAGGTGCTGGGGATACAGCGAGGTGCAAAATGTACAAAAACGTTTTTCTTCACAAATCTAGTGGGAGAAGACAAACTAAAAATTGAAATACTATATAGTAAGTATGTGATATGTACATACTTGTACATGATGAGAAATGACCTAAAGAGGGAATCAGGGAGTGCTGGGAGGGAGTGCTTTACTCCCCCAGAACATATGGGCATTAGAACCAAGGGACTAGGGAAGAACTAGAAAAAACTCAGCCCCAAAGGGCACGATGAGAATAATCATGACAGTCTCAAAGCAGATAATTATGATGCTCTGAGTATTGCGGGAAGGGAGAATTGATGGCTTAACAAGGTTCATGAGAGTTCTGTTCACTCTTTGTCAATCGTGCTTTAGAGGTTGGTGGAAAGTTTTGTTTTGGGTTTTGTTTTGTTTTGGTAGCGGTCTTATTGAGATAATTCATGTACCATACAATTTGCCCACTTAAAGTATATGATTCAGGGAATTCCCTGGTGGTCCCATGGTTAGGACTCGGCACTTTCATTGCCATGGCCTGGGTTCAGTCCCTGGTCAGGGAACTAAGATCCCGCAAGCCGTGTGGCGCAGCCAAAAAAAAAAGTATATGATTCAATGACTTTAGTATGTTCAGAGTTGTGCAACCATCACCACAGTTAATTTTAGAACATTTTCATCACCCAAAACGAGATCCCCTGCCCTTTAGTGGATACTCTTACACCTAGAGGAGAATACTTACCTGGAGCACCTCCTACACCTGAAGGTACCTGGAGTACCCAGAGCTCTCAGGTTTCCTCTTGGTTGCTGCCTGTGGCCATGAGATGGGAGCTCTTATCCAGAGGACACTGGAAAATGGAGCTTTGGGGCTTCCTCTTTACTTCGGCATCAAGGTTAGGAGATGGACGATCTTATCCAGAGCATGTAGGGGGTTTTGACTGCCCTTATATATGGTAAAAAGGATTTTTCATTTCAGTGGGGCAAAGACAGATTGATCAGATGGCCTTGGGACAGTTAGCTCTCTGGAAAGACATAGATCTATACTTTGCACACTGATGAAGTTCTGACAGATTAGAGATCTAAAGGTATAATATTAAAATACAAGAAAAATTTAGAATATTTCTATAACCTTGGCTTAAGGCAGACCTTCTTAAGCATTACACATAACCCAGGAGCTGACATTAAACTGAGTAACACTTCTGTGTGGAAAACATCAAAGTTAACATAAATGAGAGACTGAAAATGTTTGCAACAAATATGACAAAGGGCAATGATCCCTGATATTTTTACAAATCAGTAATAGTAACATCTGCAACTCAGAAAAATGGACAGAGATAACAGCCTCTTTAAAGAAGATGAAATAAAAACAGCTAAGGAATATTACCCACTATCATTAGTAATCAAGGCAATGCAAAATAAAGTGATGATACATTGACTTTTCCCCCCAATAGATTTATTTTAAATAACAGAAGAGTGATACTATCCAGTTTTGGTGAATGTGTGAAAAACAAGACAGTTCCTTTGTTATATAAATTGCTGTATGTATAGACCATTCGAATCAATATTCCTCAGAAACCAAAGTGTACACAGGTAGGTAAATGTATAATGGGAAACTTTTTTTTTTTTTGGTGGTACGCAGGCCTCTCACTGTTGTGGCCTCTCCCATTGCAGAGCACAGGCTCCAGACGCACAGGCCCAGTGGCCATGGCTCACGGGCCCAGCCGCTCCACGGCATGTGGGATCTTCCTGGACCAGGGCATGAACCCATGTCCCCTGCATCAGCAGGCGGACTCTCAACCACTGTTACACCAGGGAAGCCTGGGAAACATTTTTAATGATAAACTCTTAGTAACTTAGGGTAATGGGCAAATGGGTAAATTAATTGTGTTGTATTCTTTCAATAGAATTATATGCAGCTGTTGAAAAACTATAAATGTGTATATAGCCATAAAAGATAGTTGTGCTATATTAAATGAAAAGAATTTTTTCAGACCTGTATTCTAGTATAAATTCATAATCATAATATCAAAAATAAAACCAAAAATACATGTTTTTCTGTTTTCCTCTGCCCAGATTGCCTTGCCTTCTTCTTTTTTTAAATTTTATTTATTTATGGCTGCGTGGGGTCTTAGTTGCTGCGCTTGGGCTTTCTCTAGTTGCGGCAAGTGGGGGCAACTCATTGTGGTGTGCGGGCTTCTCATTGAGGTGGCTTCTCGTTGCGGAGTGTGGCCTCTCGGTGCGCGAGCTTCAGTAGTTGTAGCATGCAAGCTCAGTAGTTGTGGCTCATAGGCTCTAGAGCGCAGGCTCAGTAGTTGTGGCGCACTGGCTTAGTTGCTCCACGGCATGTGGGATCTTCCTGGACCAGGACTCGAACCCATGTCCCCTGCATTGGCAGGTGGATTCTTAACCACTGTGCCACCAGAGAAGTCCTTGCCTCCTTCTTTTGACTACACTCTCTCTTTTCCTTTGAGTAACTGGCCATACCCTGTCTTACAGTTCTGAGGGACCTAGTCAATCACATTCTCTCTGGAACTTGAAAGGGAGAAGGATCTGTTCCCTAAAGGGATGATGCTGGTGCCCTTGTGGTTGTGATCTTTGGAGCCACCCTAGTTTTTGTGCTTTCCAACGCTGCAATTCCTTAAACGACTTTCCATCCTCTCAGTACTTCATTTTTTGCTTGTTTGCTTGCAATTAAAGAAACTTAACCAAATCAGAGTTTGGGATGAAGATTATGTAATAGGCAATAGAATCTTTGGAATATTGGAGGTGTTAGGGATCGGTGTTTGGGTGAGATGGGACAAGTGAGACTCATGTTTCTTTCCTAGCCTAGGAAAGTAACAACTCGTGGTGTGCACTGGGCAAACACCCAAGTGAATTATTATTAGTTGTAGTCACCTGAGGTGAATAGAGGTCTAGAGTCCTGAATAATGACAGTTTCAAGAGGAAGAGGAATGCCAAGTCCAAAGAGTGTCTATGATGCCGGTAGCTAACTGTTTTGGGTAATTTAAAACTCAAATCTTGAACTTTCTGAACTACTAGCAACTAAGGGTCTTTGTATGATATTGTTGAAAGATGTCTTATACTGTTTGAAGTCATAGGGTTAAGATCGCTTAAAACCAAAGTGAGAGACTCCTTTTATGGGTTGCTAAGGTGCGATGCTGGTTAAATTCCGTATTTTGTTGTAGAGTAGTTGTAAGGCCTGAATTGTATCCCTCCCACCCCCAAATTCACATATTGAAGCCCTAAACCCCAATGTGACTGTATATGGAGAGAGACGGCTTTGGGGGAGGGAATTACGGTTAAATGAAGTGATAAGGGTGGGGCCCTAATCTGAAAGAACTGGTAACCTTATAAGAAGAGGGAGAGACATCAGAGGTACTAGAGAGAAGTTACAGTGACAATTGAGAAAAGTTTCTGGCAGTTTAGCCCTAGAAGAACTGACCTTGACCTTTATCGGAAGTTGGTCTGGAGATGACAAGGAGCCACATGGTAAGTTGAGGGAATCAACATTTCTAGATTACAACAGGAAAAATTCCCACCGCTCGCTCCAGATATGGCCTTCACAGGAAGTGTTGGTGCTCCTTGTATCCAAGGAGCCTAGAACTCAGAGTGCATGTACCTCATGGATCATTCTGGAACATTCCTCATAAGGCCAGTGAGTGGTCATCTGTGGGCCGCAGTTGTTGTTACTAAACATTTTGAATACGGTTCCCAAAAGGAGACAGTCTGATTTACAGACGATCCAGAGTAACTCAAATTGGCACTAGCACCGCTGAGGATTTCTTCTAGCCAGTATTCCTGAGATTCTAGTACCATTGTTGTCATTTTAAGATACAGTGTTTTCAGAGGAAGTGAGAGACTCTAATCAAATTCTGAATAATTTTAAAGGGAAGGTGATCAAAAGGGAGAAGATGTGACTCGACAAGTTAAGTAGGCATAAGTGGCTTAAAATGAATGTGAACATCAGAGTGTCGGAATAATTTAGAAAGTACATCTTGATGTACAGGTGTAGGGCTTTTGGCGGGTGGGGGTCCATAAAAATCAATCAATTATGTAAACTTACCCATTGAAACTTTTTTTTTTAATCTGTTGAGTATTTCCTTCTTTGGGGAACTAAAATTTAGATATCCTGAAAATGTCGCCTCAGTAAGTCTAACAAGAAGAACAAGGGTCTGGAGACCAAGCCTCTTTGGGAGACAGTTTGGCAGCTTCTTAAAAGGCTAAACACTGTCCAGAAACCATACTTCTAGGTATTAGTTCAAATGAATTGAAAACATGTCCACACAGAAAGCTGCATGTGGGTGCTTACAGCAGTTTTATGAAAGCGGCCGAGATGTCCTTCAGTAGGCGAATGGATAAACATACTGCGGCACAACCAATAGATTATTATTTAGTGATAAAAAGAAATGAGCCAGGGGCTTCCCTGGTGGTGCAGTGGTTAAGAATCTGCCTGCCAATGCAGTGGACATGGGTTTGAGCCCTGGTCCTGGAAGATCCCACATGCTGCAGAGCATCTAAACTAAGCCCGTGCACCACAACTACCGAGCCTCTGCTCTAGAGCCCATGAGCCACAACTACTGAAGCCCACATGCCACAATTACTGAAGCCTGCACACCTAGAGCCCAAGCTTCACAACAAGAGAAGCCACCACAATGAGAGGCCCACGCACCGCAAAGAGTAGCCCCTGCTCACTGCAACTAGAGAAAGCCTGCGTGTAGCAACGAAGACCCAATGCAGCCAAAAGTAAAAATAAAATAAAAATAAATTAATTTTTTTTAAAAAGAGAAATGAGCTAAAAAAATGGAGAACTTTAAGTTCATATTAAATGCTAAGTGAAAGAAGCCATTCTGAAAAAGGCTATATATTGTCTGATTCCAACTATGTGACATTCTGGAAAAGACACAACTATGCAGATAGAAAAACTATGGGGTTCATGAAGATGGAGGAGGACAAACAGGTGCAGCATAGGACATTTTTAGGGCAGTGAAATATATGCTACTGTAATGGTGGATACATATTATTATGCATTTGCCAAAACCCACAGAAGTATACAACACAAAGAGCAACCTTAATGTAAACTATGGGGTTTTGTTAGTAATAATGTATCAATATTGGTTCATTAATTGTAACAAATCTTCCACATTAAATGCAAGTGTTTACTAATAGGGGAAATTGGGTGCAGGGAGGTGGGTGTATGAGAACTCTGTACTATCTGCTCAATTCTTCTGTAAACCTAAAACTGTTCTAAAAAGTAAAGTCATTAGTAAAAACAAAAACAAAACAAAACAAGAAACCCATAATGAGATATCACTACACGCTTATCAGAATGGCTAAAATAAAATATGTATATGTATAATGGCAACATCCAATATCGGCAAGGATTTGGAGAAACTGGATATCTCAAATTGCTGGTAGGAATATAAATGGTACGGCCACTCTGAAAAACAGTTTGGCAGTTTGTTTAAAAAAATAAAAAAAACTAAGCTAAAAATGCAAATACCATATGACCTAGAAATGCACTCCTGGGCATTTATCCCAGAGAAATGAAGATTTAGGTTCACACGAAACCCTGTAATAAGGAACAATTAATAGTAGAAGGGCAACCTATGAAATGGGAGAAAATATTTGCAAACCAAATATCTAATAAGGGGTTAATATCCAAAATATGTAAGGAACCCCTGCAACTCAATAGCAGAAGATAAAATAATTTTAAATGGGCATAAGACTTGAATAGAATAGACATTTCTCCAAAAAAGACATACAAATGGCCATCAGGTACATGTAAAGGTAAAGAGCATCACTAATCATCAGGGAGATGCAAATCTAAACCACACTGAGATATCACCACACACCTATTAGAATGAATATTGTTTTTTAAAAAAATTGAAGAGGATGTGGAGAAGTCAGAACTTTTGTACCCTACTGATGGGAATGTAAAATGGTGCAGCCACTATGGAAAACAGTATGGAGTTTCCTCCAAAAAAAAATGAGAAATACCTAATGATCTCACTTCTCGCTTCTGGGTATTCGAAAGTCAGCATCTCAAATAGATGATTTGCACTCCATTGTTCACTCCAGCATTATTCACAATAGCTGAGATGTGGAAGCAACCTAAATGTCCATCAGTGAATCAACGGATAAAGAAAATGTGGTATACACATAAAATGTAATATCCTTTAACCTTAAAAAAGAAGGAAATTCTCCCATATGCTACAACATGGGTGAAGCTTGAGGACGTTGTGCTGAGATAAGCCAGATGCAGAAGGACAAATACTGCGTTTATATGAGGTATCTAAAATAGTCAAACACAAGGAAGCAGAGAGCAGAATGGTGGTTGCCAGGGTCTTGAGGGAAGGGGAAATGGGGAGTTACTGGTCAACAGGTATAAAGTTTCATTTAGGCAAGGTGATTAAGTTCTAGTGTTCTGTACATCGTGCCTCTAGTTAACAATACTGTATTGTACACTTAAAATTTTGTTATGACGGTAGATCTTATGTTAAGTGTTCCTACCGAAATGAAAAGAAAATTGTAACTGGAATAGCCCCAAACTGGAAACATCCCAGATGTGGTAGCCAAACTGTGGTAAATCCCTACCATGGATTACCACTCAGTAGTAAAGTAATGACTATTGATACAAATAACAACTTGGATAGATCTCCAGAGGATTACGCTGAATGAAAAAAAAATACCTATTGATATAACATTTTTGAAATGATAAAATTATGGAGAAAAAATTAGCTATAGTCAAGGGTTAAGGAAGGATGGGATATGGAGGAAAGTGGGTGTGGCTATGAAAGGGCAACCTGAGGGATCCTAGTGGTGACGGAAACGTTCTGTATCTTGACAATATTCGTGTCTGTATCCTATTTGTGACTTTGCAAGTGAAACCGTGCCCTATAGGGTTAACAGAAACTGGTGACTAACAGAAATTCTTTTTTAAAATAAATTTATTTTATTTATTTTTGGCTGCGTTGTGTCTTCGTTGCTGCGCATGGGCTTTATCTAGCTGCGGCGCGCGGGCTTCTCATTGCCGTGGCTTCTCTTGTTGCAGAGCACGGGCTCTAGGTGCATGGGCTTCAGTAGTTATGGCACATGGGCTCAGTAGTTGTGGCTCACTGGTTCTAGAGTAGAGGCTCAGTAGCTGTAGCGCACAGGCTTGTTGCTCCGTGGCATGTGGGATCTTCCCAGGCCAGGGATCAAACCCGTGTCCCCTGCACTGGCAGGCGGATTCTCAACCACTGTGCCACCAGGGAAGCCCCTAACAGAAATTCTTGACGTTGTCTTACAGCTCGTTAAAACCACCTCCACTTGTAACCAGCCTTCAGTGATCAAGCTCACTTTAATTTTCGCTACAGAAGATTTGCATGTGCTCCAAGCGACACGTAGCCTATACAGTAAGACGTTTGCCCAAGTCGTTTTCCAGGAACTTGGACTGAGCTGTGTCCAGTTCAAGCTCAAGCCAGTTAAGACTGGTTGGGACCACTGACCCTACACCTGGGCCTTTACAAAGGCCTGATGTGTCTGATGAACAAACTTTTGACATCAGAGGGCCAAAAACCCCTCCCTCAGATCATACTAAGTGCCTCCATTTTGGGACATGCATCCCATGAGGAAGCATGTAACTCAGATTTGCCTGCACAAAACACAGATTACTTCACCTTTTCCCTACCTCCAATACCTTTTCCTATGCCTAAAATCACCTTGCTTCTTTAACCCATAAATATCTCACCCCTCTCGCCTCAGGGAGGTGGATCTGAGATGTTTTCCCATCTCCTCGCCAGCTGCCTCTGAATAAACCTTTTCTTTGTTGCAAACCTTGACTTTTTGCTGTGCCTTGGGCAAATGAACCTGGTTTGGTAACACAAGACTTCACCCTTGGGGGAACCAGATAAAGGGTATACTGGATCTCTCTCGGTGGTTTCTGTATTTTTTACAACTGCAGGTGAACCTACATTTGTCTCAAATAAAATATTTAAAGTCATTAACCACCCCTTAAGACTAGCCTCTGTTTCACTACTATATATATAATATAATACTAGCAAGGACCTACTGTATAGCACAGGGAACTCTACTCAATACTCAGTAATAACCTGTATGGGAAAAGAATCTAAATGAAGGGCTTCCCTGGTGGCGCAGTGGTTGAGAGTCTGCCTGCCGATGCAGGGGACACGGGTTCGTGCCCCGGTCTGGGAAGATCCCACGTGCCGCGAAGCGGCTGGGCCCGTGAGCCATGGCCGCTGGGCCTGCGCGTCCGGAGCCTGTGCTCCACAACGGGAGAGGCCACGGCAGTGAGAGGCCTGCGTACCAAAAAAAAAAAAAATCTAAATGAAGAGTGGATATAGGTATATGTATAACTGATTCACTTTGCTGTACACCTGAAACTAACACAACATTGTAAATCAACTATACTGCAATTAAAAAAAAAAAAAAAAGACTAGCTGCTGTTTACATTTCTGTGGCCACTGAGACATTCAGCAAATGCTTTCGGACTTGGCTTTGTGGTTTATGGTGTAACAGGCCCAGCCAGGAGCCCTGACTCCTACCCCAGCTCCCCCACTGTCCCCTTGTGCCACCTCTTTTGTCGGCACCACTGCCCTCATCTGGAAAGTAGAATGGTTGTAAGGATTGGATACGTTCCTAAGTCATAAAACGCCCAAAACAGGAGCTGGCACTTAGGAAACTCAAAATAAGAAGAGTGAATACTTTTTTAAAATTATTTTCTGGTTTGTATCTCTATGCTTTACAAATTTTCTACAATTCAGCATGATTATCACGCTCAACAAAATTGCCCAGGATCCTCCCTCAGTCCAGCCCAGAAGTCTGCAGAAGGTGGGCCACAGCCTCCTTTCTCCACCTCCACCCACGCCCCCTCCCTTTCTGGAATTCTCCCTTCCCCACCTTCCTCCCCTCCTACCTCTCCCCCATCTCTCTCTTCTCCCCCTTCCCTTTACCCCCATCTCCTCTCTCCCTCCACTCTTCCTCCTCCCCCCTCCCATCCCTCAATACCAACCGCCCCCGCACCCCCATCCCCTGCGGCCGTGGTTCCGGTGCCGCGGGGGCCTCTGGGAGCTGGAGGGGCGCGGTCGGATCTCGGGTAGGTTCGGGTCCGCTCGGCTTCATTCGGGTCCGCTCGGCTCAACTCGGGTCCGCTCGGCTCCATTCGGCTCCACGGGCGGGAAGGCCTGAGCGGAGGCGGAGGCGCGCGAGCTTCTGGGAAGTGTAGTCCGCCCGTCTGCGCAGGCGCAGTGCGGCCTGGAGGGCGTAGGGCGCCCGTCATTGTACAGAACGACCCGCGCTGGTGAGTCCGGCCATGGGCAGGACAGGGCAGGGCAGGGAGGGGCGAGGCGGGGGCGGGGGCGGGCTCGGGAGGGGGGCATGCTGACTGAGGAGAGGGGTCGTCAGGTCACAGGCAAGGGGCCTGAGGGCGGAGGGGAGGGTGTGCGGGCAGCAAGAAGGTATACGGACTGAGGGGAAAGTGTGAGGACTGAAGGGAGAGGGTGTGCGGGCCCACGCGAGGGGCGTGAGGGAGGAGGGGAGGGTGTGCGCGCCGGGAGAGGGCGTGTGAACTGAGGGGAAGGTGTGAGCACTGAAGGGAGAGGGTGTGCGGGCCCAGGCGAGGGGCGTGAGGGCTGAGGGGAGGGTGTGCGCGCCGGGACAGGGCTTGTGGACTGAGGGGAAGGTGGGCCCTGAAGGGAGAAAGTGTGAAGGCCCAGGTGAGGGGAGTGCCGGCTCAGAGAGACGGCTGGGGAGAGGAGTGGAGGGAGGAGGCTGGTACTGACCTAATGTGATGCGATGGGGAAGGAGGCGAATCTGTGTGTGTGTGCATCAGTGTAAGTCTGGGGGGGGGAGGGGCGGGGTGCGCGCGCGCTCGTGCGCCTACCGGTCTTGGTCTCTGTGAATGTCTTCTATGTCTAGTCTTTGCCTTCCCTGTTGGGGTGAGGGCAGTGTATCTCTGGGTGACCGCCATGTCCATATCCTTGGTTGTGTGTGTGTCTGCCTTTATTTCTGCCCACGGTGTCTCTGTGTGAGGGTGTCATCCAGGTGTCCACCTGTGTCTCGTCTTTCACTTTGTAGCTGTGTCCCTGGGTGTGAGTGTGTCTGTGAGCATGGGGTGTGTCTCTCCCGAAGTCCGCCGCGTCAGTGTCTCTACCTTTCTGTGTGTGTGTGTTCACCTGTGTGTCTCTGTCTTTGGGCCTTTCTGGGTGTTTGTATGCGAGTGCATCTGGGTGCGACCCTCCTAAAAGCATGTGTGAAAGACTGAACGCTTGGACAGGCAGGCCTAGCAGAGCTACCTCCCTTCTTGTCCTGCAGGTCTCCTGGCCTGGGGCCCCCAGATTCCCCAGCTCCTTCCTGCCCCTCAGAGCCTTGTCCGGCTCATAGAAGGCTCTGGAGTGTTGAGGGGGCAGGAAGTGTGTGGGTGACAGGATGTGGGGCTAAGGCTTCTTCTCTTGCCTTCCACAGGACCTTCTTAAAGGAGGGTCAGAGTCCCCTACCCACTCCTGAGTGGGGTTGATTTGTTCAGAGGATGTGTATTGGGCCCTCAAAGTGCTGTTCTGGGCACTTTGCTGGGACTTTCATTTATAAGCCTCCCAGTAACTCCAAGGTAGGGACCTCATCATCCCCATTTTATACATGGGGAAACCGAGGCTCAGAGACTTAAGTGAATGACCCAACTCTATACCCAGGCATCTGGGTTCCAGAGACCCCACACTTAACCACCAGACAAATGGGAAATCCTTTCTTCCTTTCGGCTCATCTGACACACAGTTGCAGGATTTTTTCCCCCATGGGAATCTTACCCTTAGAAACAATGGAAGGAAGGAAATGCCAGAAGACTCAAGGAAGGAGAGGAGGGAAGTAGCCACCAGCTTTGTAGCCACATAGATCTCAGGCCACATGGGTTCAACAGTCACCAGCCCAGAGCATGTCACTTCCAGGGCCTCTGTGCCTTCGTCGCCTTCATGGACTCCTTTTTTCATGAAAAGAAAATATATATATAATTTGTGATTACATTGATATGAAGACAAATATAATCCAGGCTGGATTAGAGTCACTTTTTTTTTTTTTAATGATCTTAAATTAAGACATTCTCGTGGGCCCCTACAGGTATCAGGGGCCTTGGGCTCGCTGTGCCTCGTGGGTAAGTCGGCTCTGGTCATGTCCACGTCCGGCCAAAGCCAGTGTTGTTGACGTCACAGTATAGGGATGGGAGTCAGATGGAGATTGCCAGTCCAGAAAGAATACTCTTTAAAAAATTAAATTCTGTTTAAGAAATTATGACATTACTATGAAGTCACTCACCCAGGGAAACAATCAAAGGAATATAAGAAAAAAAATTAATAACTCCCCCTTGTTTTTTTTGTGTTTGTTGGTTTGGTTGGATTCTAGGAACAGTACTATAATAAACATCTTTTTTCCCTATATAACCTTTTACATGGAGTTTTTGTTGCTATGGGCAGAGTCCCGGGAACAAGGCTGCTGAGTTATGGGGTTTGTGTTTTGCCAGCTCACTCTCCACAAATGTTGAGTGACTCCCGTTCCTTCAGCTGTGTGTGGGAGGTCCATTTCTTTGCATCTTTGCCAGTGATAGAAGTTGGCTTATTTGTTCACTCAGCTCTATGTTTGGGTACCTCTGGCTGTTATCCTAGATGCTGGAAACACTATCCAAAAATGATCGTCTCTGCTCCCCAGGGGCTTGCATTCTGGTGAAGGGAAGACAGATGATGAACTTGAAAATCTTTTAAAGAGACAGTTGTCAACAATGATGTGGGCTATAAGAAGATGGCAGGGGTGGGCGTTGGTTGCTACTTGAGCTCAGGGCCCTGGGAGTGGGAGACTTCTCCATGGAGGTGACATTTGAGCTGACAGTGAGAAGGAGCCAGCCAGGGGAAGAGCATTTCTGGCAGAGGAAGCGGCAGATTCGAAGGCCACTGTACCTGGGGCCAAGTGTTTGAGAGGGGAGTGGAGTGGGAGCGGGAAGGCCCTCGGGGCAGACTATAAGGGCCATGTGGGCAGCGGTGAAGACTGGATGATTTCTAAGGCTGTGGGAAGCCACCGGAGAGTTTTAAGCTGGAGGATGTTTTTGTGGAGGGCTTGCTGCGGGCCGGGCACGCTGCTGTGGGGTTTGCAGACGTGAAGTGGTGGGGACACAAGCCCATACCTTTGTGATCCTTTGTGATGTACAGCGGGGCTTCTTTTTTAAAATAATTTTATTGCTTTTTAATTTGAAATTTCACTGTTTAAAGTTTATAGGGACCAACATTTAATTTGACAGTATTCTTTTTTTATTGAAGTATAGTTGATATATAGTGTTGTGTTAATTTCTGCTGTACAGCGAAGCAATTTAGTTATATGTATTCTTTTTCATATTATTTTCTATTATGGTTTATTACAGGATGTTGAATATAGTTCCCTGTGCTATACAGGAGGACCTTGTTGTTTATCCATTCTATATATAATAGTTTGCATCTGCTAACCCCAAACTTCCAATCCTTCCCTCCCCCTTGGCAACCACAAGTCTGTTCTCTATGTCTGTGAGTCTGGTTCTGTTTCATAGATAAGCTCATTTGTGTCGTATTTTAGATTCCACATTTAAGTGAAACTATATGGTGAAATGGGGTCAGTGGAAATAGTGCCCACCTTGCAGGAGTGTTAGGAGGATTAAGTGAGAGGTGTTGCTCTAGTGCTTTGCAGGCGGTAAGCACCCTGAATGTTAGCTGTTAATGTATGTGCGTGTTCCTGTCTCCTGCCCCTCTGTGGGCATGTGTGTGTCTGTCCTGTGTGCATTGTGAGGTGGGCCTAGGCCTGGTCTCTCACCGTGCCTCCCTCTCCTTCCCCCCTGACCAGAGCCCGCCGTTCCCGGTCACCGTGGGCAGTGGAGGGATGGCCGCCCAGCTGCTGACTGATGAGGCCCTGGTGAGTCATGTTGCCTCCCTCTCCTTTCCAGAGGGATGACCCTCTGACCCCCAGCCCCATGTCCCCACCTCCTGGGGGTTCTGTCTACCCTGAGGAAGGACAGCAGTGCTCAGGGGTGATGCTCCTGTCCACTCTGCCCCCTCCAGGCCCAGGAGCCTCTCTCTTGCCTGTCCCTGACATTGACTTTTGTCAACCAAGGAGGACAGGGCAGCTGGGGAGTGACTGGTTCTGCCCTGGGGGCCCTCAGGAGACACAGGAGGGCACTCGGAAAGTGGTGGTTTAATTGTGTACAAGACTCACTGGAACAAGGCCCACACATTTCAGACAGCAGTTACCTTGGGGGAGGGGAGGGCGCCCATGGGGAGGGCACACGGCTGGCATCCCCGGCTCTCACTGTAATGTGTTATGATGTTTTAACGGGTGGTACATATATAGTTGTGTATTGAATTTTTCTCTAAGCTTGCTTTTATGCCAGAAATATTTCATAATAATAAATATATAAATGTTCTTTATAGAAAATAGGGAAAATCCAGTAACCTGTAGGTAAGACAATAATAATTCACCCATAGTGCCTCTACCCAGAGATAATCATGTGGATTATTTGTGTATTCATTTATTGGCTTCCTTCGCTGATGATTATTTTTAAAAATTGACCCAGTATTGGCTCTGCCATTTTTATCTTGGAAGATTTTTTTTTTCCATCCCACATTAATCATTAGGATTTCCCCAGCCTTTGAAAACTACAGACATCACTTGTTTTGGCTGCATAATCAGTGTATCTAAATGTCCATCTGTTTTGGTGAGTTTGACTTTTTAAAAAATCATTTTTCAATGCTGTAAATAATCTATTGTAAAAGTAAAAGAAAATTCCTGATAAATAAGGAAATGCCATGATCATTACAAAAAGCTTAGAAAATCCAGAAGAGCATAGTGAAGAGGATCAGAATGACCCTTGATCTCATCCTAGAAATAACCACCCTCGAATGTTGTGTGTCCTTCTCTCCCTGGATACATGTTTTTTGCAAAAATAAGAATCACCCCAGCTGAGCAATTTTTATATCCTTTTTCATCGAAGATTTCATCCTGAGCATTTCTCTGCATTGTTAAAAACTCCTTGGTAACATCCATTTTAATGACTCCATAGAAATTTTATCTTGGGGCCATACCTGGCTTACTTAATGGTTCCCCTATTGTTTGATATTTATTTGTCCCTAGTTATTTATGGCTGTCGGGTATTTATTGTGCAAGTTGGATATAAATGATAAATGGATATGTGACAAATGGTATAAACTTTGAGCATGATAGGTGACAAATGGTGTCACAAAATCTTTTCCGAATAGCATTGTATGTATATTAGTGAGGTTTGATTTTTAGAAAATGTTTATTAGCCTTTTCTGCAGGGGGTTAAATGATCTATCTTGTGCTTTACCAGTCTCCAGGAATCTTAGTATTCTTGAAGATTTTAAAGAAGTATGTGTGTATGGAAATATTTGTGGCAAATATACTTCCCAGCTTTACTTTTCGTTGCCTATTTTATATTTAAGTCCAAAAGCATTTCATATTTTTAAAATTGAGTCTGTCTGTCCTCCTCTGGTGTCTTCCATTTAAACTATAAAAGGGTTTCTCCATCCACAGGTCACACATCATCTGTTTTTCTTCCTTTTTTTCCATTTATCGTTTGGATGTTAACAGTGAACTTCCGAATCCACCTAGAATTTATTTTGATGTCTAAATTTCACTTACCTGTGAGTTTTGGTTTGTCATGCCTTTATTTAACACCTGTATTAAGATATGCCCCACATACCACAGAGTGTACAATTCATTGGCTTACGGTATATTCAGAGTTGTGCAACCATCACCACAGTCAATTTTAGAACATTTTCATCATCCCAAATGGAAGTGTGTACCCAATGGCACTCACTCCCATTTCCTCTCTTGACCCCCAACCGCTGGCAACCACTCATTTACTTTTTGTCTCTGGATTTGCCTATCCTGGACATTTCATATAAATGAAATCATATGATATATGGTCTTTTGTGTCTGGGTTCTTTTAGCATAATTTTTCTGAGATTCATCCATGTTTTAGCATGTGTCAGTGCTCCATTCCTTTTCATGACTGAATAATATTCCACTGTGTGGTTAGACCACATGTTATTTATCCATTCATTGGTTGACGGACATTTGGGCTGTTTCCACTTTTTGGTTATTAGGAATGCTGCAGTTCAGACATTAGTTTGGACATGTGTTCTCAATTCTCTTGGGCGTATACTTAGGAGTGGAATTGCTGGGTCCTAATATTAACTCTGTTTAACTGTCTAAGGAACTGTCGGACTATTTTCCAAAGCAACTCTGCACCATGATGTCTTCATTTTTAACTTGTCTGTGATTATCGTCTTGATTTCTTCTTTTTCCTGCTTAATTTAGAAGGACTTGTTGATTATTTTTATTTTGGTATGGTTGGGATTTTTTATTTAAGTGCTTTCTTCTTAATTACATCTAGTGCGAATATATTCTGATTTTCAAGAAATAGAGCCTATCTGATTTCAGCTCTTTGGAATTTGGGGAGGTTTTCCTTGTGGCGAATTGGTTTGTGCCATTAGACAGGAAACCAAAACAGATGAAGCACGAGAATGAGTGGCCTCAGACATGCACACACAAAGTACTCAGGTTCGGTGCATTTGGGGCTAAACCATACTTCTGGGGAAGTCTTCCCAACCCTCCAGAGGAGGGCGGCCCCTGCTGTCTGCCCTTCAGCATCCTTTGCTGTAAGGTGTCAGCTCTGACACTTCCAGGACTGTCCATTTTGTTTTTAGTGCACCCCTCCCAGCCCAGCCCCAGAGCAGTTCATGGAGCCTACTCAGTAAATATGTTATTTATTGAGTGAGTTCACTGATGTGGGGCATACTTAGAGAAGATTCTCTGAAGGAACTACAATATTTTTAAAAATTAAAATAAATAAAAAGATAGAGGGGGCAGCAGGAAACTTGTGGAGGTGATGGATAGCTTATGGCCTCGATTGTGATAATGTTTCATGGGTGCATACTTTCCAAACTTAATCAAGTTGTATTAATTAAATATGTACAGCTTTTATATGTCAATCATACCTCAATAAAGTGGCTTTTTTTTTTTTTTTTTTTTGTGGTATGCAGGCCTCTCACCGCTGCGGCCCCTCCCGCCGTGGAGCACAGGCTCCGGACACGCAGGCCCAGCGGCCATGGCTCACGGGCCCAGCCGCTCTGCGGCACGTGGGATCCTCCCAGACCAGGGCACGAACCCGTGCCCCCTGCATCCACGGGCGGACTCTCAACCACTGCGCCACCAGGGAAGCCCAAAGTGGCTTTTTTTTAAAAAAGGAATTATTAGCAGGACTGGCCAAAGGATGTATGGGCCAAAGAATCAAATAATAATATCATATAATAATAATAACTACTACTGGGGAACTAGATCCCACACACATGCCGCAACTAAGAGTCCGCATGCCACAACTAAAGATCCTGCATGCCTCAACTAAACATGCTGCAACGAAGATCCTGCATGCCATGACTAGGACCCAGCCTGGCCAAAATAAATAAATATTAAATAATAATAACTACTACTAATAATAAGTATATATATAAGATGCATATGTGAAATGTCAAAATCAATCAAATGTAATAGTTGACATTCATCGAGAACTTACTCCAGCCATACCAGGCACTGTGCTGGAACCATATATGCATTACCGCATTCAACCCCCATGACAACTACAGAGGGGGACATTTTTATTATGAACAAATGAAGTTCAGAGAGGTTAAGGCACTTGCTCAAGGAAAAGACAGCCATTGAGGGTAGAGCCAGGATTTCATTGCAGGCTTCCAGGCTCCTGAGCCCACACTCTCAACCACTGCCTTGTACTGCTTCCTCATCAAACAGTAGTGACCCACGAGGCAGAGGAGGCCAGCATGAGCCCAAAGCCTCTGGGCGGGCACATGGGGACCATGATAGGACTGGCCAGGAGGTGAGGCCTCCTCTCAGGGAGGGTGAGCCAGGGTTCACGGTTCTCGTGTCGGGGGCTCAGAGCACTGGGGAGAACCAAGGACCTGTGGATGTGGGTGGCAGTAATTGTAGCACCTACTGTATGCTGTGCACTGTTCTGAGTGTCAAACATGGATTAACTCATTTAATCCTCACACCATCCTTACTGACCCATTTATTCATTCAAGAACTATTCATTGAGTGCCTACTATATGCCAGGCATTGTACTAAACACTGGGGAAATAGTAGAGAGCAAGACGGATGTATTGGTTTGCTAGGGTTGCCATAACAAAGTACCACAGACAGGCTTAAACAACAGAAATATATTTTCTCACAGTTCTGGAGGCTGGAAGTCAAAAATCAAGGTGTTGGCTGGGCCAACACCTTGATTTTTTTTCCCCAAGTAATACATTTTTTAATAAAAATTAACTACAGGGCTTCCCTGGTGGTGCAGTGGTTGAGAGTCCGCCTGCCGATGCAGGGGACACGGGTTCGTGCCCCGGTCCGGGAAGATCCCACATGCCGCGGAGCGGCTGGGCCCGTGAGCCATGGCCGCTGAGCCTGCGCGTCCGGAGGCTGTGCTCCGCGACGGGAGAGGCCACAGCAGTGAGAGACCCGCGTACCGCAAAAAAAAAAAAAAAAAAAAAAAAAATTAACTACAGAACAAAAACTCAAAGTTTCCAGAATCCACCTAAATCACCAGCGTGGTTAGGAAAACATTAAAACCTGCCCACGTCCCTGTAAATGACAAATCTAAATAAAAAGTAAACACACATGATTTCCAGGAATTTTCCTTTGAGCACTTTAAATAATAATAATGAAAACAACTTCTGCAAATACATTGTTTAGAGTAGGGGGTCAAAACAAATATGTGGAAAACCACCCTTCCTTCTGAACGGTCTAGAGAAGAATCAATTTCAGGCCTCTCTCTCAGCTCCCAGTAGTTCTTGGCTTGTTTTCACAGGGTATTTTCCATGTGTGCATGTCTCTGTGTTCAAATTTCCTCTATTTATAAGGACACCAGTCATATTGGATTAGGGCCCACCTACTCCAGTATGACCTCATCTTAACCAGTGGCCCTATTTCCAAATAAGGTCCCATTCTGAGGTGCTGGGAGTAGGACTTCAACACATGGATTTGGAGGAGAGGAAGCATAATTCAACCTGTAACAAATCCTTAGAATAATACCTGGTACATAGCAACTGCCTATGAAGTGATAGGTGTTGTGACCTACAATTGACAACATCATTGTCATCACCATCACCACCATCATCACCACAGCCATTGTCACTACCATCACCATCACCATCATCATCACCATCACCACCATCACCATCACCATCATCATCACCATCACCACCATCACCACCATCACCACCACCACCACCACCACCACCATCACCATCACCATCATCATCTCTCCCTGCTAAGCCACATTCATTTCATCCCCAGGGCTTACAGCATCAGCTGGAAAGTCTCTTATGCTTCCACCACATGAACTTCTCACGATTCCTCAATGGTCTAATCTGCCTTTTAAGCCTCATGTCTTGACCCAAGCTCTTCCTCCCTCCGGAATCTCCCCCCAAGGACCTGACCACTGATCCTTCCCCCAGCCTAAACTCAGTGTCACCTTTCTGAAGTCTTCCCGGACGCCCCCTAAAGCTGCTGTTGCTCAGGGGCCTGGAGAATTTTGTTCATACCTTCATGACAGTATTGACCAGATTGTGGGTCAGTTACAGGTGTTTTCGTCTGCCCCTCCTTTGAGGAACTAGTTCTTAAACCTTCTGTGTCTGTATCCCGCACCTTCCTCAGTGCCTGCAGCTTTGTAGGGGCTCAGGAATCTTTGGTGAACTACTGGGTTCCATCTAGGTTTCTGCCTTTGTTGGGCTTCTAATGAATGTGTTGATTCACTGGGTTATGATCATTTTGCCTTTGATTCCTTCTCTGTCTCTCAAATCTGTGACTTTCTGCTCTAAACAGCCTCATATTTGTTTTATTTCTCTGTCAGAGGACCATCCCCAAATAATGAGGCACCAAGATAACTGAGTGGCTGGTCCTTGTTGAAATCACTTCAGATACATCCTGTGTGCCTTCCCGAAATCCTCTTGGCTTTTCTGGCCATTCTTCCAGACCTCTGTAAGGAGGGTCCTGCGGTGAGTGGTTGTGGGTTTCCTCTTACAGGAGTCAGTGACGTTCAGGGATGTGACTGTGGACTTCACCCAGGAGGAGTGGCAGCAGCTGGAACCTTCCCAGAAGGACCTGTACAGAGATGTGATGCTAGAGAACCTCCAGAACCTGGTCTCACTGGGTAAGGGGCAGCTTCGCTGAGTAACTTACCATCAGCCTGTCACGTGAGGACTACAGAGAGATAAGAAAAAAGATTGACAGATTTGACTACATAGAAAGTTTAAATCACTGACAGATTTGACTACATAGAAAGTTTAAATCACTCAAAGCTAAAAATAAAGTTGACAGATGATGAAATGGGGAATAATATTTACCACATGGATAACAGTCAAAGGATTATAATTATGTAAAGAGCTCCTAGGAATAAATAAGAAAAAGACTGAATGATGGCCAGACTTATAGATGGAAGTTCATAAATGTGGAAATACATGGAATCACGCTTTATAAAAGATTTTTAAATCTTACTAATAGTCAAAGAAATACAAACTGAGTCAAGGAAATACAGTTTTTGCTCATGAGGTACACAGAAATGAAAAAGAATAATAGCCTGCATTATGAAGGTATCGGGAAAGGGACTCTGTCCTTTTAGGAGTATAATGTTGGGACAACTCTTTTGGAGGACAGTTTGGCATTATCAGCCAAATTTTGAACAACTCCATTTTTAGGGATCTACCCTTCAGAAATCTTTCTATATGTGTACAAAGTTTTCCTTAGGAAGAAAAATAGAAGTGACCTAAATGCCCACATGTACAAGACTGACTAACATATCAAGGTGTAGCCATATGATGGAAACCATGCTTTTCAAAGATGAGCACTCTTTGTAGGCACTGACATGGAATGATGTCCCTTGATGTGTTGTTGAAACACTAACTTTCAGAGCTAGAGTATGGTCCCATTTCTTCAACAGTTTTTGTGCAAGTATAATTGACCTATAATTAACTGCACATATGTAAAGAATAATTCAGTGTATTTCAACATCTGTACACATCCAGGAAACCATCACCATGATCCAGATAATGAACATATCCATTACCCCGAAGAGTTTCTCATGCCCCTGGGTAATATCTCCCTTCCCTCCCCGTACCCACCCTCCGTCCCCAGGCAACCACTGGTCTGCCTTATGCCACTGTGGTTTAATTTGCATATTCTAGAATTTTATGTACATGGAATCATACAGCATGTAGTCTCTTTTTGGTCTGACTTCTTTCACTTGGCATGATGATTTTGAGGTTCACCCATGTTGTTGTATGTATCAATAGTTCACATCTTTTTATTGCTGAATACCATTCTGCCTATGGATAGACCACAATTTGTTTATCCATTCACTTGTTGATGAACATTTGGGTTGTTTCCAATTCTGGACTGTTACAAATAAAGCTGCTGTGAACGTGCGTGTACAAGTTTTTCTGTAGGCATATGCTTTCCTTTCTCTTGAGTAAACACCGGTGAGTAGAATGGTTGGCTCAGATATGAGGTGTATATCTAACTTTTAAAGAAACTCCAAACTTTTTTCCAAAGCAGTTGTAACATTTGACATTTCCACCAGCAGTGAGTGGGAGTTTCAGCTGCTCCATGTGCTTGCCAAATCTCAGTATGCTCAATCTTTTTCATTTCAGCCTTTCTCGTTGGTGTGTAGTCTTATCATATCGTAGTTTTCATTTGATATTGAGACTCTTTCCATGTGCTTATTTGCCACATGTATATTCTCTTCAGTGAAATATCTGTTCAAGTCTTTTGCCTGTTTTATTTAGTTGGGTTGTTCGTTTCCTTATTATTGAGTTTTGAGAGTTCTTTATATGTTTATTATTATTATTATTGTTGACATAAGTCCTTTATCGGGTAGATGCTTTGCAAATATTTTGTCCCATTCTGTGGGTAGACATTTCTCTTTTTTGATGGCATCATTTGAAACACAAACATTTTTAATTTTGATGTGTTCAATTTATTTATTTTGTTGTTGTTGCTTGTGCTTTTGGTATCATATCTCAGAAACCATTGACCAACCAAGGCCATGAAAATTTACTCCTGTGTTTTCTTCTAAGAGTTTAATAGTTGTAGCTCTTCATGTACATCTTTGGTTCACTTTGAGTTAATTTTTGTGAATGATGTTAAAAAGGGGTCTAATGTCACTCCTTTGAATGTGGCTATCCAGGTTCCCCAGCATCATTTGTTTGAAGAGAAGTTTTTAATTTGAAGTCCAATTGATAAATTATTTGCCTTAGGGATCATGCTTTTGGTGTCAGATTTTAGAAATCTTTGCCTATCTCAAAGCCACAAAGGTTTTCTTCTGTATGTTGTATAGTTTTAGGTTTCATACTTTGTTCTATGATCCCCTTAGAGTTAATTTTTCTAATGATGCAAAATGTTAATTCAAGTTCACTTTTTTTTGTCAAATAGATGTCCTGTTGTTCCGCCATGTGTTGAAAAGACTGAATATTTCCACTGAAAAATTTCCACTGAATTTTCTCCACTGAATTGCCTTTGCACTTTTGTCAAAAATCAGCTGTTCATGTATGTGTGGGTCTAATTCTGGACTCTGTTCTGTTTTGTCCATCTATTTGTCTGTCTTGACACCAATACCACGTCATTTGACCTGCTTTCATTTTTGCCTTTGTGGCTTGTGTTCAGTCTAGGACGACTTAATCTCCACAAGACCCTTCTGAGTGTTCTGCCCAACGCCCCATGAATTATATGGTGTGAGTTACATGGCTGGTGTGAGGAGGCACTGTTCCCAGCCCTGCGTCGGCTCTGGGTACTGTTTTCAATTCCTTTCGGGTGGTTTTCTCCAGCCTTGGGTAGTTTCTGTATATGAGTGTTCTGATCAGTAACCCAAGTCCTGGAGGGAGGACCTTGCCTGTCTCCAGAGCCCACTCTCCACACTTTGCTGTCCAGTACTCTGTTCTGTGAACTCCACCTGCCTCCGTCTCTCAATTCCATCTCCTCAACTCAGGGAGTCTGCGGGGCTTCGCCTCAGTTTCCCCTCCTGTGCTGTGGCCTGCGAACTTTCCTGCGAGTAAGTTGGGTGGTCGTAGGGCCTGCCTCTGTTGAGTCCTATGTCTCAGGAATCACTGCACTTTGTTGACTCATGTCCGGTGTCTTGAAAACCTTTGCTTTATATATTTTGTCCTCTCTTCCTCCCATTGCTTTAGGCTGTAGGCTGGAGGGAAATCTTATCTTTGTTACTCTATCTTGGCCACATTTCAGAAAAACAACAACAACAGTGTGTGTTCATATGTGTGTGTGCATACGGGGTGTGTTGTGTGTATTTTTTTAAAGTATGCACTGGGAGAAAATTCTAAAAATATACATCAAACTGTTAGATGGTGAGATTGCAAGAGACTTCCATTTTATGTTATTTTTTGATGTTTGATGTTTTAATAACAAGTGTGAATTACTTTGTGATCAGAAGCAATTGTGGAAATACATAATATGGGAAAAGAAACTATAAAGGACAAGAAATCTAGTACCATGAAAAAAAATCCACATTTAGACCAAAAGGGATGAATAACATTTTGGATGTTTGTAGCTTGTTGCCGAAATGGCCTCTACAGACGTTGTCCTGTTAACATTTCCCTTGACCGTGGGCAAGAAGGCCCATGTCCACACACTGTCACCAGCCACACATCATCAAATGCTTTGCTCCTTGCTGATCTGATTGGTGAAAAGCCATATGGCAGGGTCCTTTTAATTTGGCTGACGTTGAGCTGTGTTTGCATACCTTTTCACGAGTAAGAGCTGATGTTTGCTTTTTTGCAAATCATCTCTCCTGAAGGGTGTTTGTGTTTTTTTTTTAATTGAAGTAGAGTTGATTTACAATAGTGTGTTAGTTTCAGGTGTACAGCAAAGTGATTCAGTTATATACACGTATGTATTTTTAGATTATTTTCTATTATAGGTTATTACAAGGTATTGAATGTAGCTCCCTGTGCTATATATCCTTGTTGCTTATCTAGCTTATGTATAGTAGTGTGTATCTGTTAATCCCAATCTCCTAATTTATCCCTCCCCCCCCTTTCTCCTTTGGTAACCATATGTTTGTTTTCTGTGTCTGTCTGTTTTATACAGATTCATTTGTATTATTTTTTAGATTCCATATATAAGTGATTTCATATAATATTTGTCTTTCTCTGTCTTACTTCACTAAATATGATATTCTCTAGGTCCATCCATGTTGCCACATCTCCTGAAGGGTTTTAATCCCTGAAAGGGAGGCCGCCCCCTTTTAACTGCCCCTTAACTCTGGGATTTTGCTGGCATGCTCCCTCCAGCTCTCATATTTATTCCAGAGGACTTTCAACTCTATTCACAACCGAGACTCCGCTGCCTCCCATCTCTGCAGGCTCAGGCCAGTGTATGTCCCCAGCACGTCTCAGACCCCATGCACCCCAAACCAAACCCACCATCAGCCTTCCTTTCCTCCTCCTACTGAGAAGTCACCCCCACCCATGTCACGGGGCCTTCATGCCCCATGCCTCCATCTGCCCTAACATCTGGGTGTCACGCCACACCCCAGGGTCACTAAGCCAGGATCACTCTCAAGTATTTCTCAAATCCTTTGCTCTGGCATGGGAAAGCATAAGAACATAGCAAAACAGTGACTGACCAGGGCCCGTGGCTCTGTGGTCATAGGCTTCAATCTCAGCTCTGCCTCTAGTATGCTGTGTGACCTTGAGTAAGTGACTTAATTCTCAGAGCTTGTTTCCTTGTCTGTAAAATGGGTATAATCTCAAACATAACTACATGGTTGTGGGGACCACACGGAATGATCTGTGCCGATTGCTCAGCCCCGTGCTGGGCACATTGCAAGTGTGCAGTGCATGTTTACCTGCTACCTTCTGTGTGCCAGGTACTGTAACTAACCAGGCACAGGCCAGGGTCTTGCCCTCCTGGAGCTCAACTTTCCACTGCGGGGCAGGGGCTGGTAGTAAACAGATCAAGGGCCAAAGACAAGTTGCCACAGGCCATAACGAACGATCACTAGGAAGCAGGCAAGAGGATAGCAAGAGAGATCTTCCTTTCCACCGTAGGATGGAGGATAAATGCTAACTGAGGCCTGAGGATGAGCACGCAAGGAGTATCAAGGAGCCGGCAGGTGCAAAGGCCCAAGGCAGGAAGAGCTCAGCACAGACAAGGGGGTAAAAAGGGAGCCGCAGGGCAAGTGTGCCTGAAGAAAAGGAAGGTGCGTTAGTCTGGAGTGGTCGGCAGGATCCAGGCTGGCTCTGTCTGCCCAAGGGCCCAGGAGGGAAGGTCTTGGCCTTGATTCTCAGTGCACTGGGGAGATGCTGGAGGGCTTGGCCTGCCTGAGAAGATCCCTACCACTGAGTGGACAGCGCCTTGTAGAGGGCAGAGGGTGTAGGCAGGAAACCTGCGGTGCCTGACTCGATGGTTGGCTGTGTTGGTGGAGAGATTTGGTCTGGCTCAAGCTGCTTTGCCCATCCAGTGGCACTCAACAGCCTGGATGATGCGAGGGAAGGGACGAATCAAAAATGACTGCTAAATCTTTATTTTTAAAACACTTTTTAAAATTATGGTAAAATACATATAACACAAAATTTACCATTTTAGCCCTTTTTTACATGTACAGTCCAGTGGTATTGAGTACATTCATATTGTTGTGCAACCATCACCACCATCCATCCAGAGGCCTTTTCATCTTCCCCAACCTGGTCCCCAGTAAACACTCCCCGTTCCCTCCTCCCCCAGCCCCTGGGACCCACCGTCTACTTTCTGTCTCTATAAATTTGACTCCTCTGGGGACCTCATATGAGTGTCCTTCTATGTCTGACTATGTTGCTACATCTCTTTGATGAGCCTTTCTTTCTTTTTTTTATCATTTGGGGTGGGGGTGAGGGTTCCAAAATCACAAGTTTCCTGTTAAACGGGTTTGCCATACCCAAGAGGGACACAGGAGGCTTCTGAATAGTCCTCAGCAGAACTCAGCAGGTCTGGGTGGGGGGCATACATTTGGGAGGCATCACTATATAGAAGTCCAGACTCCCTTGGCGGGGCCATGAAGGCATGACATGACTTAGGGGAGGGGAGGTCTCAAACTCAAGTGTTGGTGGGGCCAGGTGGGGGTTAAATGAGGGGTCGGGGAACAGCTGCTGCTCCACTCCTGCTTTTTATCGCCTCATAGGAATAAAGGCTTTGTGTGGTCATATCGTCACACTTTTCGTGACATTTTTGTGTAAGATCTCACAACTTTTAAATGTTGGGAATGAAGCCATTAGGTCCATGATACAGAGTCCGGACCTCAGACAGGAAACAGAAATGAACAGGATACACGTGGGAGGGGATTGGAGACTTCGCTTGGTGACCAGGAAGGGATGGATGTGCAAAGAGGAGAGGTCTGGAGCCAGCCCCACGGGGATACCTGCGCTCCACGACTGGGCAGTGGAGGAGGGGAGTGAGGCCTACGGGGCTGGGGAGGGCGGGATGGAGCTGGGCCGGGGCCCGGAAAGACGGGGTAACCTGCACGCGCCATAAACGTCAGCTGTATTTGTATCATTTCTAATACAAAATCGATGCTCTGCGAAGCACGACTGGTTGGGGATATTCAGGATGGACCCTGGAGGGGAGGAATCCATTGCAGAAACTCCTCACTCAGGTTTGCGAGAGCCTTTCTGACCCGCGCCCTCTCAGCCCAACTTGTGTGTCTCCTCCGAGCTCCGAAAGGGACATTTCTAGTTCTCCGCTCACCTCCTAGGTTGGTTCTGCCTTCTGAAACCACGTGTGTCGTCAGCGCATTGCTTTGCTCTTAGCTTCTCCATCCGTGCCCTGTCGCTTACCCACTCCCGCTTGGGAAATTACTTCCACCCAGCATTAACCGCGTTCATTTCTTCTCCTCTCCTCCTCCCCCGCCAGACTTGGAAATGAGACCTGAAATGAAAGAACCGGACCTGAAGGAAGAGATTTCGGAAGACAGACCATCCGGGGCCTGGGGTTCAGCCGTGGACGGAGCGCGGACGCAGGGTGACAGGGTGGAGTCGCGGCGGGGAAGCGCTAGGACCTGCCCGGGGCGGCTGGAAATGTCCCGGGAGTCGGACCCCGAATGTCGTGAATTGCTGGCGTTCGTTAACCAGAGCCCCACCCCGGCGCCACCCAGGTCGGGGGGTCCGCGGGAAGCAGGGGTCCACCCGTTTGCCATGCGGGGCAAGAACCTCGCAGGTAACTCGGACCTTGGTAAACCCTCCAGACCGGATGTGGAGAAGAAATCCTACGACTGCAGCGAGTGTGGCAAGGCTTTTGGCCGCAGCTCGTCGCTGGTGAAACACCAGCGCATCCACACCGGGGAGAAGCCCTTCCAGTGCGACGTGTGTGGGAAGCACTTTCTGGAACGGTCGTCGCTGACCATCCACCAGCGGGTCCACACGGGCGAGAAGCCGTACGCGTGCGGGGACTGCGGCCGCGCCTTCAGCCAGAGCATGAACCTCATCGTGCACCAGCGCACGCACACCGGCGAGAAGCCGTACGCGTGCGGCGTGTGCGGGAAAGCCTTCCGGAAGACCTCCTCCCTCGCCCAGCACGAGCGGGTCCACACGGGCGAGAAGCCGTACGCGTGCGGAGAGTGCGGCAAGGCCTTCCGCCAGAACATGCACCTGATCGTGCACCAGCGCACGCACACGGGCGAGAAGCCGTACGTGTGCGGCGAGTGCGGGCGCGCCTTCAGCCAGAACATGCACCTGACGGAGCACCAGCGCACGCACACGGGCGAGAAGCCGTACGCGTGCGGGGACTGCGGCCGCGCCTTCAACAAGAGCTCGTCGCTGACGCTGCACCGGCGCAACCACACGGGCGAGAAGCCGTACGCGTGCGGCGAGTGCGGCAAGGCCTTCAGCCAGAGCGCCTACCTGATCCAGCACCAGAGGCTGCACATCGGGGTGAAGCCTTTCGAGTGCGGCCAGTGCGGCAAGGCCTTTAGCAAGAACTCCGCGCTGACCCAGCACCAGCGCATCCACACCGGCGAGAAGCCGTACGCGTGCTACATCTGCAAGAAGCACTTCACGGGCCGCTCGTCCCTGGTGGTACACCAGATGGGCCACACCGGCGAGAAGCCGTATGCGTGCGGCGAGTGCGGGAAGGCCTTCAGCCAGAGCGCCTACCTCATCGAACACCAGCGCATCCACACGGGCGAGAAGCCGTACCGGTGCGCGCAGTGCGGCAAGGCCTTCATCAAGAACTCCTCGCTCACAGTTCACCAGAGGATCCACACCGGGGAGAAGCCCTACAGGTGCGGCGAGTGCGGGAAAACCTTCAGCCGGAACACCAACCTCACGCGGCACCTGAGGATCCACACCTAGGGTGCTTGGGGCGCCCCAGTCTACACCAGGTGGGCGGCGTCCTTAGCACGGGCCGTCGGCTCTCTGGGAGTTCTCAAGTGCTGGCCCAGGGTGGCGCAGCCCCGCGGCTCTTAGGAATTGTGGGGGTCTTGGTTCTCACGCGCTCCTTCCCGGCCGGGCGTCCACACCACCGAGCCGGAAGGCAAGTTCCTCCGTGCCCAGTGTACTTGGGAACGTTGCAAGGTTGGCTGTGGCTGGTAACTCGCGGGAGTTCCAGGAACGGAGCGCGTCGGGGTTCCAGACCAAGCGCTCAGTACATTTTAAGCGCTGAGATGGAGCCTCCGGTCGGTCTCCGTTCCGATAGTAAAGTTGGGGAGAGGCGTGCAGGACTTGATAAGAGCGTGGGGACGTTTTTCCCCTTGTCACACACACCCTCGGTCTAGTCCAGATGTAGGTTGTCAGTGAGTTTCCTCTATGGGGAAGAGCTAGAGGGGGACCCTTCGTCGTCCTTCCATATCCCAGCCCCCCTGCAGTCTCCCTAAACCGTACTGGAAGCCTCCTCCCCCCAGGCTAATAAGCGGTAGAAATTGGCAAGTTCGTGAGAGGAAAAAAATGTTTTTTCAGAGTTAGCAATAACAGTAACCGGTTTGGCTGCCAAAGTTTCTCATAGTGGTCTGTTAAATTTTTTTTTTAATAAAACTTTTCATGAAGGGAGACCAGTGTCATCTTAAACAGTCATCAGGTGAGAAAGATACAGGTAACAGGTGTGCTGTCAAAGTCGGTTTCAGTGCTTGTGGGAGAGGGCAGGGGAGCGAGTAACAACAGGCTTGATATTCAGGTTAAAATACTTAACCGGATTCAATAAGTTGCACATCTGAGTCTCTTTACATAGTTATCTTTTGCAGTTAAACTTGGAGTCTCCTAAGGCTGACCTGAAGCTTTGTGTACACATAGAGTTCCCCCAGCCTCCCCTCTCTGGGACCTTTTCCACCACCTTTTTATTTTAATGTTCTGTGCTACTGGTCGCAAATGTCCTGGAGTGTCTGCATGTCCCACACTTCCTGACGCTGGCGTGCACAAAGAATAATTCATTTTAAGCAACCACTTATATTAGTAAGCACACTTCGTGTTGTAGGTAGGAAAAACAGCCATGTAGAAACATGGACAGTTTTTGAATGTCAGGGTGCAGGCATCAGGGTGGGCTTGATCCAGACGCACAGCGCGTCAGGACCACAGCTCTGCCTCCCCGTGGTCTGCTGGCTCTCCCTTCACGCACTGGCCTCGTCCTCAGGCTGGCTTCCCTTGTGGTTTCATGGTGGTTTCCAGCAGCTCCTCTTGACACACTTCCTCAGTCTCGTGCAGATGGAGACAGACCTCTTCCAGTCATTGGCAAAAAAGCCCTACGCTTCATTCCGCTGGACTCACCAGGGGCTGATTGTTCTGACCAGAAAAATGCCATGTGCTTATTGGCTTAGATATGGGTCTCGCCCTCATCCTTGAAATAGTAGCTGTGGAAGGGGAATGAATGGGAGTGACTGCCCAGATCGGCCTGAAACCACTGTCCACCCTTGACGTGGGCGTGGGGTCCATTCTGCCCAGGTCACAGTCGGGCAGAAGTGGGATGACACGGAGAAGCCGGCCCCAGCGTCATCGGATGGCCTCTCTGGCTTTTGTTGTGACAGTGAGGTCCTGCTGCACGTGACATTTTCTTTGGGGAGCCTTCTCATTGCCTTGGTCACCACGAGAGCCCCCGGTCCTGGCTGTCCTCTGTGCTCTCTTGACCACGGGATGGGGGCAGGGCCCAGAGAGACTGAGAGGCTCCGGGTCACATCTGTTTGCACCAGCTTTCGTCGCCATGCCCCCATTCCCGTTGGCAAGAACAGATGTCATGTGATCAGGTTTCCTGCTTGGGGGGGCGGGGCAGGGGTGGCCGGGTGAGTGACTGTGACGCACAGGGCAAGTGTGAGCCTTGGATGGATCGAAGGTGAGCCCCAGCTGTGAGCGAATGAGTTCCTTCTAACCCTCTGTGCTTCGGTTCCCTCTGCTTTAAAAAGGGGGTTGTGGGCATCTCCGAAGTTGATTGATAGGATAGTCAGGGGCAGGCTAAGCTGCAGGTCCTGGCAACACAGAGCCTCAGACAACAGAGCCCCCAGCCTCTCTGCCTCTCTCCTGCTCCCTCGCTTCTCTCTCAGTCTCAGACCAAAAATTCCACCCAGTCGCACTCCTTGTGGTCACTTAGGACCTACATCCCGTCCACCCCTGAGGACACAGGGCTGGTCAGAGCTGGCTGCCAGCCACCATGAGCGTTCCAGCGGCAGGTCAGGGGAGGCAGCCTGGGGGAGGTAAGTCTGACCAACACCTTAGCACCGGACCGGAAGTGGCCCAGTGTCTCCCACTGTCTATCACGCCTTTGACAGCTGCCTCCCCTCAGACCTACATGGAGGCTGGGAGGTGTCGTCCAGGGGTGTTTCCAGGACGAAGTGGAGACAACCATCCCTCAGGCTGCACCCTGAGGACCTGTCCAGGCAGATCGTGCAGTCAGGCAGGGGCATGAGACATGGGCTTTCAATAAAACGAGCACATGGAGCTTGGCAACCTTCTAGGCCCCCCAGTAGGAGCTAAGAGTAGGGGTCTCTGACGGTTTGGCCTAGCAGCCATGTCGCCACCCTCCTCCTGTGCTTCCCTCCCATCACCTCCTACTCATGAGATGGGACACTCAGCCTCGCCCTGCTAGACCTTTCCACACCTGGCCCAGTCCTCTCATCAAATGGGAAAGGACGGGGAGGAGGGGTGTGGGAGCACCCTCTTCTCTCAGGGCCACCCGGTCCCTGGTAGGTCAGGACGGGATGCAGGTAACTGAGACCTTGGACAGAGACAAGCCCTGGAGAGTTATCAGAGACCCATGGTCACCGTCCAGTATTATTCACTGAGGGCCTGGACACAGATCCAGAAGCTGGTGATGGCCAGGAATCTCCTGGAAGTTTTGGAGTTTCAGGAGAGGTGCAAACCATTCTCTCTCAAATCACAGATTTATGACCCCCTGACATACTGGATGGGATTCTTGTGAACATAAAGTGCTTTGAGTCAAGCAGGCTTATTGTCTAATAGATGCCTCATCCACACCTTAATAATATCTTATTATTTTACTATTGATAATAGTGCTCTATTATCATTAATTAATAGTAAATAATAAATACAGTGCTCTATTATCAACAGTCAAATAAAATATTAATAAGCACTATCTAGAATGCTATTATTATCCTGGTTTTTCAGCTGAGGAAACTGAGGCTCAGAGTACTAATGCTTTGCTCAAGATCTTGGAGCTGAAAGCTTTTATGTGCAATGTTTCTGTTTCCTAAACAGCACCAAATTCCCATATTTAAGAAATGCTACTTGGGCCAGGCCCAAGCAGGCCACACCAACGACATCTGGGGCAAGAAACAGATTGGACCCCTGGTCTGCAGCCCCTGCAGAGTGGAGGAGTGATCAAGTGGGCTCTGGGGTCAGGGGATCCTGGGCTCAACCACTGGTACTGCCACTCACCCAGTGGTCAACCTGAGCTTGCTCGGTGCCTCCTTGTCTGTTCAGTGGAGGTGATGCCTGACCTCCCACACAGGGTGGAGGTGATGGTGAGGTCACAGAGCTGGGTCAGCATGGACGAAATGCAGCAACAAACCCCAAAGACCTGGGGCCTAATTCCTTGCAGCCAATCGTAGGAGGATCTCCACAGGGTGACTCGGGGGTCCAAACTCCCTCTACCACATTCAGCTCACTGCTTCTGGAAACACCCTGGGGTCAGCATCCAGGGGGCGGATGGGGGAAGGGCAGGTGGCAAAGGCCCAACCTTTTCTGGACACATCCCTCTCCTCACCTTCCACAGGGAGGAGTGGTCCATGCCCCTTCCTGGATGCAAGTGTGAAATGCGGTCTCTGGCAGGACAGCTGCGTCCCAGGACGAACTCTGCACCAGGAAGGAAGGAAAGTGAGGAGTGTGGGGGGTTACTGTCTCCCCCTGCCACCCAAAATGCAAGGTGGGTGCTCATGCTTTCCAGTAACATGTAGACAGCAGCTACAGTTGCAAAAGGCTGTTTCTAGCCATTTAAGGATGTTATAGATTGCATGTGTTCTCCCCAAATTCATATATTGAAATCCTAACACCCAGTAACTTCAAAATGTGACTGGATTTGGAGATAGGGCCTTTAAAGGGATAATTAGGGTTCTGTGAGGTCATATGAGTGGGCCCTAATCCAATGACTGGTGTCCTAAGAAGAGAGAGAGAGATGCCAGGCCGCACACGGGCAGAGGGACAGCCACGTGAAGAGGCCACAGGAGGGCCGCCATCTGCAAGCCAAGGAGAGAGGCCTTAGGAGAAATTAACCCTGCTCACACCCTGATCCCGGACGGTGAGAAAATAGATTTCTGCCATTCAAGCCCACTGCCCTGTCTGTGGTCTTTTGCCATGGCAGCCGGAGCAAACGAATACAGTGAGTGAGCTACAACAAGCTCCCACTGGACAAACCTTTCTGGCAGAGACACCAGATCCTGCAGTGAATAAACAGCCATTTAACGGAGAATCACGTTTATTCCCGGTAAAGTGCCAGGTACGCAGGTGATGTTCAGCACCAAGGACAGCAGCTGGTCTGAGCCACAGTAAGGGCTTCCCTGGTGGCCCAGTGGTTAAGAATCCGCCTGCCAATGCAGGGGACACAGGTTCGAGCCCTGGTCCGGGAAGATCCCACATGCCGTGGAGCAGCTAAGTCCATGTGCCACAACTACTGAGCCTGCACTCTAGAGCCCGCGAACCACAGCCATTGAGCCCACGTGCCACAACTACTGAAGCCCGCACGCCTAGAGCCCATGCTCCGCAACAAGAAAAGCCACCACAATGAGAAGCCCGTGCACCAAAACAAAGAGTAGCCACCCCTCGCTGCAACTAGAGAGAGCCCACGTGCAGCAACAAAGACCCAATGCAGCCAAAAATAAATAAATAAATATATATTTAAAAAGGCCTAGAGGGAAATGAAAGAACGGAGCCAGCCAGTCTCCTCCACTTAGTCCCAGGAGCCCACCTGAGGGAACCACCAAGAGGGACCATGAGACCAAACGGGTTTTGCCAGCCTGTGCTGAGGAAGGGTGTGGAATTCCACAAATAACTGTTGGTTGATGGCAGGGGTTGGCCAGCCTTTTCTGCAAAAGGCCAGAGACTGTGTATTCTTTGCAAGCCACAAAAGCTCTCTCTGTGTCATATTCTTTTCGCTTTATTTTACAACCCTTCACTTTATTTTACAGTGTGAAAGCCATTCTTACCTTGGGGGCCATGTGAAAGCAGGTCTGGCCCCCGGGCTGCGGTTTGCCAACCCCTGCCTGATCTAATCTCTCCCCTGGTAACGGGGATAATTTTTGGAGTCTGGTGCAACATGAAAATATGGGGCCCTCTGTCCAGAGGTTATTAAGCATTTCAAAATGGTGACTGCAGAGCGTGAGACCGAGCGTGGGCCAGGCCCTGTGTGGTTGCACAGGTCGCACACTGCTGAAGTACGGCAGCTATCGCCTGTCCTGAGGGAATTCTCAGGAATGTGTCATAAGCCCCAAGGGCATCTCTTGACGTCCCTGAGTTAATTCTAAAGTGATGACGGGAGGAGGCTGAAACTTGGCCACCATCTCAGGCCTCACCTGTGACAGGTTATCTGGGAGAGTGGGCAGAAGGCTGGGCTCCCTGGCGGGCACCCCCGCAGCAGCGTGGGTCTTCTTGTGGCAGGTGAGGTTCCCGATGCACCTGAAGGCCTTGCCACACACCTTGCGCTCATAGGGCCACTCCCTGGTGGGGATCCTCCGGTGCGCCGTCAGCATGGGCTGGTGCCGGAAGTCTTTCCCACACTGCCCGCACTGGTAGGGCTTCTCCCCTGTGTGGATTCGGCCGTGCTGGACCAGGGTGGACTTCCGCACGAAGGCCTTGCTGCACACGCCACACTGGAAGGGCCTCTCGTCACTGTGGATGGCCTGATGCTAGAGTAGGAAGGACACCTTCTGGAAGCTTCTCCCGCATTCGCCGCAGCGGTAAGGGCTTCTCGCCCGTGTGGATCTGCAGGTGAATGGAGAGGTGCGCCTTCTGGCTGAAGGTCTTGCCACACTCCGTGCACTCAAAGGGTCTCTCTCCGGTATGGGTCCGCCGGTGCACGGTGAGGTAGCCCTTCTGGCTGTAGGATCTCCCGCAGGCTTTGCAGTGGAAAGGCTTCTCGCCCGTGTGGTTGCACCAGTACACCACGAGCTGCGCCTTCTGGCTGAAGGCCTTGCCGCACTCATAGCACTTGAACGGCCGCTCGCCCGTGTGCGTGCGGTGGTTGTTGACCCGCTCGGATTTCTTGCGGAAGGCCTTCCCGCACACCCTGCACGGGCGGGGCCTGTCGCCTCTGGCGGCCCACTGGTGCCCGAGGAGGGAGGAGCGCTTGGTGAAGCGCTTACCGCACAGGTCACACACGAAGGGCTTCTCCCTGGTGTGGATGCGCTGGTGGTCCACCAGGTTGGTGATGAGGGTGAAGGCCTTGCCTCACTCGCCGCACTTGTAGGGCCGCTCGCCGGTGTGTGTGCGCCAGTGCCCGAGCAGCTGCTTGTTCTGCACGAAGGCGCGGCCGCATTCGGCACACCGGTAGGGCCACTCGTCCATGTGGATACGCCGGTGCACTGTGAGGTTGGCAAGCTGGCAGAAGGCCTTGCTGCCCTCGGCGCACGTGAACGGCTTCTCGCCGGTGTGGACGCGCCGGTGCACCGTGAGCGTGGCTTTCCTGCGGGAGCGTCTCCCACACTCGCCCCACGCGAAGGGTTTGTCCAGGGCGTGCACGCGCTGGTGCTGCGCCAGCTCGGTGCAGTGTGCAGAGGCCTCCCCGCACTCCTGGCACACAGGACTTCTCAGTGACGGCAGGGGCTCTCCCAGTTGGCATTCCGCGGGCCGCACTTGTGGGGTCCCCTCCCTCCTGGAATTCCTGGCTGGGGGTCTCCTGGCTGATGCTCTGAAGGGGCCCTTCCTGAAGCTGTCCCGGCCTCTCCTGATGCACAGCCCCAGGGGCAGCCACCTCCCAGATCTTCCAGGTCCAGCTCAGGGGATACTCCTGCAGAGACAGCTTCCACTGGGCCATTCCTCTCCAGTCTCCATTTCTGAAAGAGACAGAAAACACGAATGTCACCCACGTCACCTACTCCCAGAGCTGGAAGGGGTGAGGGCTGGGGGCTGGGAAAGCAAAGAGAAGCCTCCTCAAGTACTTGCCAAGGGCTCTAGAATGAGGTCTAGTGTGTGTGTGCAGTGGACAGAATATATGTGCCCCCCCCCCCGCAAATTCATATGTGGAAATCCTAATCCCCAGGTGATGGCATTAGGTGGTTGGGAGGTGATTAGGTCATAAAGGCAGAGTACTCACAAATGGGATTAATGAGATCTCTCTCACCCCTTCCTCCTTGTGAGGACACAGCGAGAAGGGGCCACCTATGAACTAGGAAAAGGGCCCTCCCCAGAACCCCCCGTTTTACCCAGGGAGCTCAAGTTCTGGAAGTTCTCAAGCATCACATCCTTGTACAGGCCCCTCTGAGCCAGCTTCAGCTGCCGCCACTCCTCCTGTGTGAAGTTCATGGCCACATCTTTGAATGTCACCAACTCCTGTGACAGCAAAGATGTCTGGTTCAACCAGGCCGGCAGGGCTGGAGGAGCCAGGGAGGTGGGGCAAGGCCCTGGCCTCAGTGGGTTCTCCCAGGGAATATCCCCCTCCCCCAGCACAGAATGGCAGTGGCACACAGTAGGTGCTCAAGAAACGTCAGCTGTCATTAGGATGACATCATTATTACAGGGCTGGGACTGGATTTGGTTTGGGGCTTCAGGGCTGTGTGGCAGTCCCCAAGGCCATCCCAAAGTTTGAGGATTCTCTATGAGGACTTGTGGGACTTGGCATAAAGTTGTATTCGTGGCCACCCTGCCCCAGGTGACAGGGCACAGGCCCCGGAGGGGGGCTCCAGCAGGGCCTCATTTGACTCGAGGCCCAACCTGAGCCACCCACGAGGAGGAGGGCAAGGAGCTGACACTACTCACCAGGGCCTTGTCAGCCGGCAGCTGGGCAGCCATCCCTCCACTGCCCACAGTGACCAGGGGATGGGTGGTGGGGTCTGGGGGCTGATGGAACTGTGGTGGAGGGAGAGAGAAGGGGGACAGTGAGAGACCAGGCCTAGCCCTGCCCCCTGGATTCACACACACACACACACACACACACACACACACAGCTCTTCTCATCCAGAGAAACACAGAGACACAGCACGCACACACCCCATGGGCTCATGCTACCCAGACACCGCCACAGTGTGGTGGCTGGGGAAGTAGGGAGTGGGGATGTCTCTCCCAGGTGGGTTCAGACCCAGGGCCACTCTGCCTAGACACCCCCATCAGGACCTGGACCTGAGATCCACCCTTAGGGCCAAGCGGCTGAGCCCCCACCACTGCCCCAGGCCCCAGCTTACACTTGGGGTCCGGCTCTGCTACCAGATGAAAAAGCCCCCAGGAACAAAGGCCCAGGGACAGAGAAATCAGTCCCCAGCTGCAGAGTGTTCATCATGCCCTTGACTGCTCCATACTGCATCAGTTTCCTCTGGCCACCATCCCTGACCCAGCTCATGGGGCTCTGGAGAGAACCAGGGCCTCTCACCTAGGCGCTGACCAAGGCCTTGACTGCCACTCTCCTTTGACACCTGTTGCCTGGGCTGGTGAACTGTGAGACTGCAGGAGCCAGATACCTGGGTTTCAATTCTGGCTCTGCCACTTACCTGCTGTGTAGCTTTGGGCAGGTTACTCAACCTCTCTGTGCCTCAGTTTCCTCATCTAGAAAATGGGCATAAGGTCCCCATCTCATGGGGTCATTATGACATTTCAACAAGTTAGTGTAAGTAACTCGTTATGAACAGTGCTTGCCATGTGGTAAGGGATATATGTTTTATTGTTGTTGTTATTTTATTATCGCCATCTATATATTCAACATTCTTCCTACTAAACTGGGCTTCCCTTTATTATGTTTTATTCCAGTACCCTACAAAGGATTTGGCTCACAACTAGCCACCCCCCACCCCCTCCTTTTTTATTATGCTCAAATACACATAAAATTTAACATTTTACCCATTTTAAAGTGTACAATTCAGTGGCATTTAGCACATTCATAATGTTGTGTAACCATTACTGCTATCTAGTTCCAAAACATTTTCATCACCTCCAAAGGGAAACCTTGCACCCATGAAGCAGTCCCTCCCCATTCCCTCCTCACCACAGGCCCTGGCAACCACCAATCTGCTTTCTGTTTCCATGGATTTGCCTGTTCTGGACATTTCATACACAAGGAATCCTACACTATGTGGCCCTTTGTGTCTGGTTTGTTTCACTGAGCTGGGTGTATTTGAGGTTCACCCATGTGGTAGTATGTATCAGGGCCTCATTCCTTTTCATGGCTGAAAAATGTTCCATTGTGTGAACATACCACGTTTTGTTATCCATTCTCTGCTAATGGACATTAGGGTTGTTTTCACATTTTGGCTGTTGTAATGCTGCCATGAGTATGCATGGTCAGGTGCAAATATACCTTGCAGATATTGCGGGTTAGGTTCCCAACCACCACAATAAGGCAAATATCGCAATAAGGAGAGTCACACAAATTTTTTGGTTTCCCAGGGCATATAAAGTTATGTCTATATTATACTGTAATCTGTTAAATGTGCAGTAGCATGATGTCTAAAAAAAATGTACGTATCTTAATTTAAAAATCCTTTATTGCTAAATAATGCTGACCATCATCTGAGCCTCAGTGAGTGGTAGTTTTTTTGCAATAGTAACACCAAAGATCACTGATCACAGATCACCGTAACAAATAATTTTTAAAAGTTTGAAGTATTTTCAGAATTGCCAAAATGTGACACAGAGACAAGAAGTGAGCAAATGCTGTTGGAAAAATGGCACCAATAGGCTTGATCAATGCAGGGTTGCCACAAGCCTTCAATTTGTAAGAAAACGCAGTATCTGCGAAACACAATAAAATGATATATCTATATTTGAGTACATAAGGTGTACACATATTCTAAATACCATATTTATGTGCATATGAGATGTAACCACACACTAAATACCATATGTACATGCATATAAGATATATAGAAACTGATATACATGACATGTGTATAAGATATATGCACAAAATATCACATATACATGTATATGTGGTTCAACCACACACTAAATGCCACATATATATGTATATAAAATATATGTGATCTTATATCTGTGTGCTATGGTACTAAATACCATTTATACCTGTATAAATGTGTAATGTGTAATCATGCACACTAAATACTACATAGGCACGTGTGTAAGATATATGTAAACTGATTATATATACTACAGTTCTGAATACCATATACATTGGCATATAAACTATTTACACAGAACAAATACCATATATACATATATAAGGTAAATAAACTCTAAATACCATATTCCCTGTAAATAAGGTGTATATATAAAGATATACTAAATGCTGTACATACATGTATATAATAAGGTCTATTAGTACATGCTCACATGAAATACCATAATTACATTAATACATGTAACTACACCAAATACCGTATATATGTATATACATGTACTCTAGTAAAAACTGTATTTCATTTACTCCAAGAGACCATAGGTTGAAAGAAAACATGATTTTATCTCACTAAGGAAAAAAAAAGAATCTGCCAAATAAACCACAATATACCGTCAGTGGTAAGACACATCCTAATTTTGGAGATATTAAACTATGAAAAAAAACCGGATCTTTGAATTAAGGAGTAAAGTTGAATCACTATATGTTCGGACTGAAACGACCCAGGAACACAAGCTCTAACATTCTCTGGCTGCACCCCACTGCATGGCCTGGCAGATGCCCCACCTGGAGAGCACTGTTCTGACAGAGACCAGACTCTGGATCCAGACTGCCTGGCTTCCAGTCTCGGCTCTGCCACATCCTAGTTGTGTGTTCCTGGGCAGGTCACTTAACCTCTGTTTCCTCCTGTGTAAGGTGAGGGACATAATACCCCTACTTTATAGGGTTGTGAGAATTAAGTGAGTCAATACAGATAAAGACCCCTAGAATGGTGCCGGACACGGAGCTTCCTAAGTGTGGTTATTAAGTCGCACTTAATAACCCCCTGGTGGTGATGGTGCGAGGGGGTGGGGTGGGGAGTCTTTTCGGTGCCTCAGTTATGGGGAAGTCACAGTGCGTACCGGATCAGGCTACTGCAAGGGTTTAACGAGGTGAAAGGGCGTCTCTCTCACTTCATCAGCATCAGCATCACTGGGAAAGCTTAGGAGGCCAAGGCCCCGGGGGACACACCCAGGGAATCTGGGTCGGTCTTCCCGGGAGAGGGGGCCCGAGAATCTGCATCTCTGACGACCTCCGGGCGGGCGACGCTGGCACTGCTGGAGCGGGGCACCCTCTGCGGGCCGCGGAGTGAGTATTCAGCTAAGCACTCAGCTTAGCTGACTAAGCACTGAGCACTCAGCTCAACGCCCGGCACTGAGGAAATCAACGTTCCGTGACTGCCAGCGGCGGCGGGGCCGTTACTATTACCTAAACAGTAGCGAGAACGGAGCAGATCCGGCGGATGGAGCCCCGCGGAGCACCTCGGCTACAGGTGGCGTCCTCGCACCAACTGTCCAGGCGGGGAAACTGAGGCACGCAGGGATGGGGCAGGGATTCAGAGCCTCCTCTGGGGTCCCTCCCGCGATCCAGGGTGCATGTTCCTCCCCGTCGACGAAAACCCGGCGGGGCCGCTGTGGGGTTCTGACCGCAATATGGCCAGCGAGAGCGCGGTCTGCACCTGTGCGGCTCGGCTGCTCCCGCCCCGACCCCGCGCCGCGTGAGGCCACACCCACCCCGCGCTCCCAGACTCCTCCGCGCGCCGACCGGGGTGGGCGGGGACTGAGAGGTGGGAGGAGAAGAGGGATTAGTGGGGAGGGGGGAGATGGAGAGGGGCTTGGAGAGAGTGGGAGGGGAGGGGGAAAAGGAAGGAGGGAGGAGGAGTTAGGGGAGGGATGGAGGGTGGCGGGGGAGATGGAGAGGGGCGGGGAGGAGAGTGGTACTCTTACTGGGAGAAGGGGAGGAGGATCAGGAGGGAGAAATGGGGAGGAGGGAAGACCAAAAGAGGGGCAGGAGGGGAGGGGCTTGAGAGGAGAGGGAGGGGAGGGGGGAAAGGAAGGAGAGGGAAGAGAAGAAGGAAGGGAGGGGGTTGGGAAGGAGAGCGGGGAGGGGAGGAAGATGCAGGAATGAAGAAGGGAAGAAAGGAATTGCTTCAACAATACTGAAAAAAACAACAAGAATTGATTAGGACTGGTTGGGAGACAGGTCTGCCCGGTTCAAATCCCAGCTCTGTGTCTTTGGACCCGTGTCCTAACGTTCTGAGCCTCGGTTTCCTCGTCTGTAAAGAGGTTGCAGTCACGAAACCTGCACTATAGATGGGGTTGTTGTGTGGATGACGTGAGTTAATTAGCATAAAGTCCTTTCAAAAGGAACTGGGGCCCGCAAAACAGCGCTGTCCTACCCAACTTTATGCACAGATGTGGAAGTTCTGTGTCCGCGATGTTCAGTATGGTGGCCACTGACCACGTGTGGCTCTTGAGCACTTGGCATGTGGCCATGGAACTGAATTCTTAGTTGTACATAATTTGATAAATTAAAGTTTTCATAGTTGCTATGGCTACTGGCTACTGCGTTGGACGTTGTAGTTCTAAAGCCTTAGCTGTTTTCGTGACATATACTAAGCTTCTCGTGTTTTATAACAGTTTGATGGGGCCTCTTAAAATACCCACAGCAACCACAATAGCAACAGCACTTTGGGGGTCTTTTTTAAGTGCCAGGGATTGTCCTAAGGACTTGACGTGGATTAACTATTTGAATCTTCTCATAGTCATGAGACGTTGCCTCTCACTGGGTATAACAAGTCTTACTACTATTATCATTTGAGTGTGTACTCTGCCCTCCCCGAAACTCTTGACACACATATCATGTCATTTAACTGCAGGAGGAGAGGCTTAGGTATAATATATTTGGGAAAGGCCACAGGACGGGGTCAGCAAGATGGGAGTAGAACGTGGTTGCGTTTTGTCTTTATTTGGATCTGCGCTAGAAGGTCCTGAAGCTTGCAGCGATGGAGGAGGCAGAGCAGAATCTGCCTGCCCTGAAGCTGCAACCACCGTCCCAGGGCATGTGTGTGGTCCTAGGACTGGGGCCCTCACGCTACCTCTTCCCATAAGCTTTAAAAAAAATTTTTTTTATTGCTCCTCTTTTCCCCCCATTTCCTTTTTCCATTAAAAATTTTCTCTGGGAACCCCCTGGCGGTCCAGTGGTTAGGATTCTGCGCTTCCACTGCCAGGGTCCTGGGTTCGATTCCTGGTCAGGGAACTAAGACCAGGGGCTAAGATCCCACAAGCCAGGTGGTGCAGCCAAAAAACAAACATACAAATATATAAATAAATATATTCTCATTTTCGATATTAAAAATGGCCATGATTTTTTGCAGCTTCTGCTCTCAGGAGCTGGACTCTGTTTTCCCATTCCCTGAACATGTGCTGTCTTTGTGGGTTGTGTAAGGTCGGATCTTAACAAACGGCACCGCGAAACAGGAAAGCTTCAAGTGAGCTTTATTAGTGAGCGCTCCCGGGCGAGGTTCACTGGTGAGAGAAAGGGGGCCAGAGAAGTCGCACCCAGGGCGAGGGTTGGGCAAGATTTTATAGGGGAAGAAGGGAAAGGAGTGTGGTGAATCTGGGAGGGTGCAGGGTATTCCTTATTTGGTGGTCTTTTCGGGTATCCTGGGGGACCGTTAGTCCCGCCCCTCGAAAGGCGGGAAGGCTGGGCTGGGTTCAAAGTCCCCAGGTCAGTTCCTGGAACTGGGTGGTCTGGAATGTCTCCAGGGCAGTTTCTGGAACTGGGTGGTCCGGAAAGTTTCGGTCTGATGCAACCTGTGAATCTAATTGTGTTCCCCTGCCTCGGGCCAGTTGGCCTTACAGGTTGCTTTGACCAATACGATATGGCAGAAGTGATGCTGTAGGATTTTGGAGGTTAGACCTTCTGATTCTGACACCAGTTCCAATGTGTGTGTATTTTTCCCCAAACCACCAAGCAGTTCTCTGACACCAGCTGGGAGTTGGAGACATTATCTACCTGGAGATAGCATCAGTTAGCGATACCAATACACCTTCCCAGAATGATTTCCCTACTGGCACTCCCCCTGCCAATGTATAAGAATGTCTGTCTTAATTACTGCCTGGCCCATTATGTGGGGTGGCTGGGCTGTGCGTTCCCTAGTTTTCGGATCTTAACTACATGAAAGAAAGCCAAGGTTGGGGGTGAGCTGGTAGCAACTGCTCACTGTCCCGCAAAACGTGTCTCTACTTCTATTGTGCCAGAACCCCTAAGTTTTAGCTGCATTTCCCAGTCTCGCTTGTAGCTGGATGTGGCCAGGTAACTAGGTTGTGACCAACAAGGTGCAAATGACAGCATCAGGTTATAGCTTCCGGGGTGGACTGCTGCATTCAGATTCTGGCTTTGTTGTTCCCCTGTTAAGGAATGTTGGGAAAGTGACTTAATTTCTCTGCACCTCAGTTGCCTCATCTGTACAATGGGGATAAGGATAGTATCTACCTTATAGTGTTGTAATGAAGAGCAAATGAAGTAATACAGTGAAGCAATTAGAACAGTTCTTGGCACAAAAGTGTTCTATTATGTGTCACAATTATCATTATAATAATCTTATTATCACTTCCTAAGGTTGATGTGAGGTTCAAGTGCAACCATGCTCCATGCCTATTATCAGAACAAATTTCCCTGGGGTTTATTGGTCTCCCACGACCAGGGAGAAATATTAGGAGGGAATTAAATCCATCCATCTCCCCACCCACTCACCTCCACCGGCATCATCACCCTAGGAGGCTCCATAGATTTTCCATTTCCTTCATCATAGATACTCATTTACCCAACCAATATTCTCCAATGCATGAAAATTCATAGAGGGAATTTTCCTTTTGCCGAAGTTTCTTTAAAGAGCTGCCTACAAGGAATGTGGGTGTTTATTTATGTGACCACCTGCTTTACAGAGAGAGGCAGGTGTGAAGTTGCCGTTTTTCACTGCTGAATTCAATGTATCACAGGGAGGTTGGTGTGAGCAGAAGTGTGTGGAAAGGGGGAGGAGAGAATTAGGTCAAAGAGCCTGAGGTTTTTTCCTTTCTTTCATCCTTAGTGGTGGAGGAGAGGCGGTTTTAAGTATGTGAATATGTAGAATCTCTGCATCTTCTGATAATCAGGCATCTCAAGAGACAAGAGGCTTCAGGGTGAGTGGAGAGTCATTCATTCAGCGAATATCTGAGCAGCTCCTCTGTGCCAGGCACTGTTCTAGGGGCTGGGAATCCAGCAGTGAGCAAACCAAAGCCCTTTGTCATATGGAGCCACGAGCACTAAATTCTGAGCGTGATCAGAGGTAATTAGGTGGAGGGTGAAGGGGAAGCCTACTTCAGCTTGGGCAGTCGGGGAGGCCTCTCTCTAAGGAGGGGATATCTGAGCAGAGCCGCAGTTAGCAAAGACCGCTGTATGCATATCTGGAGGAAGGGTAGCCTCCTCTCACCCAGGGTTCACTGGAACCTTGCTCAGAAGACAGGAAAAATAGGCAGCACCCAAGAATCTGTCCTTAGAAACTTGGCTAAGTAGCTTAGGATTCGTCTGGGTAAGAAATGGTGAGGAAGGCTTGAATATACTGATATGGAAGGAGCTCTGGTTACAGTATTAAATGAGAAAACAAATGAACAATTGACCACAGTGTATCTTGTGTATTCTCATTTATGTTTTTAAAAAGTATATATATACATTATATACATAGTGCATATATATATACTGTACATATATAACTATGTAACTCTATATAAAGTATATATACTTATGTCTATGTAACTATATAACTATACAGCCTTATATATAGAGAGAGAGAGAGACAGAGAGAGAAGTATCGATAGAAGAAACGCTACTACTTCTGTACAGGTTGTTAATCTACTGAGATGCTTCTCTGAAAGTTGGTAAATAGCTGCTGGCTGAAGGCCTCTGACCCTGCTGCCTTGTCCTGTCCTACGCATCACCCAAAGGGTGCCAGGTGTTGGTGATTAAAATTCTCGGACTGACTCCTACTTCTTTACAGGCTGCTAATTTATTGAAACACCTCAGTGAGAGAGACAGGGCAGAGTGTACTTACTGTACCTCACCTGAAACTGGGACCCTCCTGTTGCCCTTCAAAAAGTAATGATGAAATCCTACAAGCCTATGGGACAGTGTAGAGAATAAGACAACTTACCTCCCATGTATTTTTTTTTTTATTGACATATAGTTGATTTACAGTGTTTTGTTAGCTTCTACTGTACGGCAAAGTGATTCAGATATACATATGTATGCATTCTTTTTATGTTCTTTTCCATTATGGTGTATCCCAGGATATTGAATATAGTTCCCTGTGCTCTACAGGAGGACCTTGTTGTCTATCCATTCTCTATATAATATTTTGCATCTGTGGATCCCAAACCCCCACTCCATCCCTCCCCCATTACCTCCCATGCATCTGCAACTCAGAACTATTTGATTTTTTTAAAGTATGTGGGTACATGACTTTGATTTCAGAAAGAAGTTTTTTTTTAAAGTAATTTAATATTTTATTTATTCATTTATTTTTGGCTGTATTGGGTCTTCGTTGCTGTGCGTCGGCTTTTCTCTAGTTGCAGCGAGCAGGGGCTACTCTTCGTTGTGGTGCGCGGGCTTCTCATTGCATTGGCTTCTCTTGTGGAGCATGGGCTCTAGACGCACAGGCTTCAGTAGTTGTGGCACGCGGGCTCAGTAGTTTTGGCTCGTGGGCTCAGTAGTTGTGGTTCATGGGCTCTAGAGTGCAGGCTCGGTAGTTGTGGCGCACGGGCTTAGTTGTTCTGCGACAAGTGGGATCTTCCCGGACCAGGGCTCGAACCCGTGTCCCCTGCATTGGCAGGCGGATTCTTAACAACTGTACCACCAGGGAAGTCCCATAAAGAAGTTTTAAATCACTGTACACCTCATGTCAAAATTGTATCCCAATTCTTTATTCATTTTATCCTAATGTTTTTAAAACATACATATTTTTCCACCTTATGCCTTTATTATTTATTTAAGAGCTTATTTGATACAACACTCAAAAGGGACAGAGAATATAAGACAAAAAACAACGTTCTCCTCATCTTCCAACACCGGATTCTCTTCTGGTAACCACAATTATCAGTTTCTTTAGAAACCTTCAAGAGATACTGTACACACACATGCACACACACAGCCCTCATCTTATCCTATCAGGCCCAACAAACCAGGGAATCAAAAGGTAGGACTGTCTTTCCCATCGCTGGTGGTCTGGATCTTTGAGAGGATGATGTGGGTTTCCATGGCAATCAACTGTCTCCCAGGGATGGAAAGAAAAACAGGTTGGCTGCCCAAGGATGGATCCAGGATCCTCTCTGGGAGGAGAGGACTCTTGTGGAGAACTGACCGCCATCCCTCAGCCCCCTCCCTGGGGAATTTACAAACCCTATTTTGGGGTGAGGCTGGGAAGGGGAGGGCTGTCTCTTGTGGTGTTGAAAAGCCTTCTGAAGTAGGCTTTCTGTGGGGTGGAGTAGATTTTAGAGCCTGTGAGTTTCAGGTCTGAATCACAACTCTGCTACTTACTGGCTGTATAAGCCAGGTGATCTGGTTTAATAGGGATCAGAAGGGTGACTGCTGTGTGCTAGACAGTGGGAATTAGGGGAGGGCAAGACCATTCATAGTTCACCTCTCAGAGAGGGACTTACCTTCTTCAAATCTCTCTTTTAAACTTATTATTTTATTTTTCTTTCTTGACAGTCAACAAGTACAAACATTTTCTCTGTCAAAGATCAAGATTTCCTGCTGATCTCACTTCAGCAACCCCAGTCTCTGCTCTAGAGGTGAGTGACTGCTGTGGATTTGGGGTGCACTGGGAGTGTGCTATTACTTTTCATTTACATACATCTCTGTGCCTACAGAAGGAAATGGAATTTGTGTGTGCATATCTGCAAATGCATTGATACTGGCCTGACTTTCCTTATCTTGGCTAATATTACCCATCCCATAATAACAATGTCAAATGCATATCAGCCTCTTACTATGATATACGCACTGTTGTTATTGACTAAGTTGTCATAATTAAATCGATATGTCATATTTCATTGATGTTAAGGTGCACTTTTACTTTTTTTATTGCTAACATCTGTGACATTGAAATACAATGGTCAATGTTTGGATTTTAGGATTTTTAACTTCTTATTTGGTAAGCAGTACCCGTGGAAGCAAAACTGTCACATTCACGGCGTGCCATAGTCCAGGAAGAAAAATTAATTTACACCCTGAGATTAACCAAATATAACAGGGTCATCCTATTTAGTCCTGATCCCCCGAAAACAAAAAACTTCCTGTAAACCTGGAATTTAAGCAAAATCAACTTTATCCATGAGTTTTGCCATGCTGAAATTTGAGGGTCTGTCATGAACTTTCTGACTGTGATAATCGTTTAACAAAATTAGTGGTTTTTGGGGGGAAATTCACTGGAAGTTCAGCGACTGGAGTCCTTCAGTGAAAGGACTCAGTGCTTTCACTCCCGGGGGCCCGGATCCAATTCCTGGTTGGGAAACTAAGATTCCGCAAGATGTGCAGTGTGGCAAAAAAAAAAAAAAAAAAATTAGTGGGTTTTCATCATGAACAAACAAATGTAACCTTGATAAACTCGGTAATGTCTTGTGAGCTTTTTCTTTTAAATACGTTTTGTGTTTTAAATTTGGCAAGGCTTTACATACACATCTATGCATCCATAGAAAATATCTGACACTGTTTTACGTGTTGTTGGTTTTTTCATATAAGGGATGTCACACTCCATCTGTGGCTTTGCAACGTGCTTTTTTCCCATACAATGATGTGTCTTTGAGACCTTTCCATATCAGTCCACAAAGATCTATTTTGTTCTGTAAAATGAGGATAATAACATCACCCTATGGATAGCATTTTGTTGAGGACACGATAAGCTATCAATAAATGTTACTTGACTTATAAAGATTCTGTCTTTAGAATGTGAACCCCATCAGTCAGACCACAGAAAAGCTCTGTGGGCACGTATTTCTCTAAGCAGACGTGGGAACTCTCTGTCATTTTACATTTCACCCTAGACACCCCAAGTGACTGGATGCTTTAAGGTTTTTGGCAACTAAGTGAGTTTTTCTCACATCAGTCATTTTACTTTTTGCCTGCAGAGTAAACTGAAGAATCTTCAGTAGTCGTTAAACAAGAAGGTCTTTGGCAACAGATTGCCCTGGGTTAAATCATGGCTGTGTGGTTTACAGTTGAATTTGGGTCTCTCTCAAGGGGTCTGAGGCTTCCAAATGATTACTGTTTGGAAATAGCCTAAGTGTCTGCTAGTTGGGGGAAGGGCCACGGTAAATAGATGCAACCACACAATGTGATTAATTTTCCCTGAAATTGTTAAAAGGGATAAAGTAAGTTCTTAGCCTTGTGGAGTGATCCTTACTGACCAGATTCCACGCTTGGTGGCACACAACCCTGCCTTCTGGGCCACCACTGACGGACTGGAGGAGGCAACATCACTTCTCCTGGCCATGACGTGGTCCCATGGCAGAGTCTTTCTCAGTAGGGATTCCATGACCTTGGAGGACTCAACTGGGCAAATCTTGGGCTGCATCCAGCCAACTGATGTGCTTAGTTCAGTTCACTCATTTTCTTTTTAATTTAGTGAGTTACCAACTTAAAATATTGGGATATCTTGTGTTTACAAACATCACCTTTCATTCATTTAACACTTCGAAAAATTCATAGACCATCTAGAAGAAGTGTTCTAGATGCTGGAGGCTTGGGGATGAAATAGAAACAGATAGTCCCTACCATCATGGAGCCTAAATTCTAGAAGTTGAGACAGACAGTAGGCAAGAAAAATATATAATGTAATGAGCTACAGCTTCTTTAGAAAATTTGGAATATCAAAACCCACTGGGCTGACAATGCCATGAGAGGACAGAAAAGTATGTAAGAGCCAGATTTCAGTGTCTCTACCTGATCAACGAGCTCAAATCAAAGCCGCAAACCTTCCTCCCCCTTGAAGAGGTGTGGAAATCATCCACTTAGGAAAAAGGTAAATGCCTCAGGCCTCCTAGGTGTCCCCTGCAGAATCCATCACACAGTGGGTGCTTTGTGAATGTCTCTTCATAGTGGTGGGAAAAGCTGTGGCTTCCCTGGTGACCAGATCTTTGGGAATGACAAACGTGTTCATTCATTCATTCATTCATCAATCCCAGAATGGTTGGATTTTACCCCAGGGACTCATTTTTTAAGATCTTACACAATTCAAAACCTACATAATTCAAGACTAATCCTGACAAAAGATGGCTGGCATGTTTATTCACCAGCTAAGATGATATGAAAATAACAAACACAGTTTACACAATTGATCATATTTGCAAGTGTGGATTTTTGAGGAATTTTTTTTAGTTTTTTTCTGAATTAAAAAATATATATATATAATTTGGTTGCACTGGATCGTAGTTGCAGCAGGCAGGCTCCTTAGTTGCAGCATGCGAACTCTTAGTTGCGGCATGCATGTGGGATCTAGTTTCCCCAGGGATCGAACCCGGGGCCCCCTGCAATGGGGATATGGAGTCTTAAACACTGCACCATCAGGGAAGTCCCGAGGCATTTTTAAATCACAAGGCTTCTTGTCATTTCAAAAAGTGCCACCCAAAGCTCATGATTTCAAATGTTTGAAATTCAGGTTGGCATGAAATATAGCCGTGATGTATTTATATAAATCTACAATAATATCCCTCTTGTAGCCCCCACATCACAACATAGAAACAAAGGGCTCGTCACTCCCCATCTCATTTCCCTGCCTCCCCCAATCCAACGTAACCAACAGCCTGAGTTCTGGCACATCTTTCGCTTGTTTTCCTATATTCAGAGATGTTTTGGAAACTTCGTGTTAATAATTCCAGTAAGATGTAGCCAGGTCCTGCAGTCCTAAGAGCCAAAGCTTCCTTTTAAAAATGACTGCAGATTTTTTTCCCCCTCATTTGCTTTCATTCTAGAGCGCTTTGTTTCCAGGCAACAGCGGGGCCTTTCCCAGGAGGGTGGATACTTTGAAAAAGTGACAGAGAGAGATGGAGGGAAGGAGGGAGGGAGGAAGAGAGAGGGAGAGAGAGTCTCCAGCTCTTGTTCCTAGAGGTTTAGTACCACGGAGAGCTCAGGAGCGGCCGGTTCAGCACCACGGACAGATCCGCCTGAAGGGTTTCAGAACCGCGGACAGTACCGGGAGCCTACTTTTGTCACTGCCCCTGCTAGATGCCTGTGCTCTTTGAGCAGATTTCTGAGCCCAGTCCTAACCCTCACCCCCAGAGTCTTCGAATCCTGATATCTGAGTAATCCAGGCTCTCCTGGTGCTGACCTCAGAAACTCGGGTATCGAACACTTAACATGCCCCAAAGGGAATTTTGGATTTTTTCCACACACACACAAACGTGACCCTACTTAATGCACTACAGGACACTCAGCTGGTCAGGTTCATAGCCCCAAAGTCGTCCTTGATTCCTCCCTTTCACTCTTCCCACTCCAACCATCTGTGAGGGCTCTCAGCTCCACCTCCAAAGTATTCGCTGAATCTGTCCACTGCTTTCCACACACACTGCCACCACCAAATGCAATTGTTTCTCACCTGGTGTACAACAACCTCCTAACTGATCCTCTGTACCTATAGCCCCTTCTGTATCATTCCTTACATAATAGTTTCAGTGATGCCTTGAAAATCTAAATCAGATTACATCACACCTTGCCTCTACCCTTCCATCGCTTCCCAACACACCTACGATAACATTCAAAGATGTTACTTTGGGGCTTCCCTAGTGGTGCAGTGGTTGAGAGTCCGCCTGCCGATGCAGGGGACACAGGTTCGTGCCCCGGTCCGGGAAGATCCCACATGCCGCGGAGCGGCTGGGCCCGTGAGCCATGGCCGCTGAGCCTGCGCGTCTGGAGCCTGTGCTCCACAACGGGAGAGGCCACAACAGTGAGAGGCCCGCGTACCGCAAAAAAAAAAAAAAAAAAAGATGTTACTGTGGGGGACTTCCCTTGTGGTCCAGTGGTTAAGACTCCACGCTTCCACTGCAGGGGCAACGGGTTCAGTCCCTGGCTGGGGAACTAAGATCCCACATGCCATACGGCACGGCCAAAAAAAAAAAAAAAGATTTTACTGTGGCTTTCAAGACCCTGGATGCCTCTCTGACCCTATCCCCCATCACTGCCTCCTTTGCCTGACTGCTCTGGCCACACTGGCCTCATTGTTGTCCCTCTGGACCTTTGCACATGCTGTTCTCCCTGCCACAGATTCTTGCATAACTGGCTCCTTTCCACCTTTCAGGATTTAGCTCAAAATGCCACCTCTTCAAAAAGACCTCCTCCCATCGAAAGTGGCCTCACCATACGTCATGTACCTCATAGAACTAGCACAAACTATATTTTATTTTATATTTTTGGGTTTATTTGTCCGTTGTCTGTTTTCACCACTAGCAGGTAAACTTCATCAAGTCATATATCTTGATTGTCCTAGTCACCCAAGACAGCATCTGCCACGTAACAGCTGTTTCATAAGTCTTTGTTGAATGAATAAATTGTCAGCTACTCATGGAGCCCCAAAGAGATGTCAACAGCACTCAACTTCTGGTAGAACGGTGGTCATCTGTGCTGGCCCAAGGTTTGAGAGCTGTGTTGCCAATCCGCAAGATGACCCCCAAGTTTGGTGATTCACTAGGAGAGCTCACTGAACTCATCACGGCTGTGGTTTATTCCAGTGAAAGGATACAAAGCACAATCAGCAAAGGGACAAGGCTCATGGAAATAATACATCTTTACCCTTTACCACAGCCTCACGGTAATCAGAGTTTACTTCTCCACGCCCTGGCTTGCCATGAGGCTACAGCAAGAGGAAAATGTGTTATGCTACAGCAGGAAGATGAAAAACGTGGGCCAGTAATTCAATTTACCACACCAAGCAGCAGCTTCTAGCTATGATTTATTAATCCTGATTTTATTTCCTTTTTTTTTTTTGTAATGGCACATGAAACTGGCTTTCGGTTTATAAGGCTGCTCTAAAGGTTCCTTTGTAAAGGTCCTTTTGAAAGGGTTTTACAAAACGAGATCATTTACAATAAAAATATTAGATAAATGACTATTTACTTATATTCAGATGTTATGTGGAAATGGAAACAGTCATAAGGTGGTATCCATTAATGCAGAGACATGGCAAACGTTGATAAAGAGATATATGAATGACGGAAGTTTGAGAAAATTGAGAGTAAGACATAGAATGAGATTCTAGACACTGTCTCCTCACTGCCTTCTTCTCTTTTAGGAAGAAATCTTCACCCAAGAAGTCATTCAGCAGCCTTCCCCAGCTCCCCAGGGCCTTGAGGGAGCTCCTCAAACTTGAGTCTCTTTTAAGAACAACCTTTAATTATCTGAACTATCAGGCCCACTTGTGGAATTTTCCCCGTGTTGAGAACCAGGTGCTTAGTAATAATGATAACATGATGACATTTCTTGAGCAGTCAATATATGTGAAGCATGTGTATTATTCACTTGATGTTCACCATAGCCTGTGAGGTAGGAACTTCATTGTCCCCATTTTACAGATAAGGAAACTGAGACCGAGTTAATTCACTTCCCAAAGTTGCACAGCTGGTTTGTGGTAGATCTGGGTCAGGAGGCGGAGCTCTCAACCCCCTGAAGGCTCCCCGACCTGGTCTCCTGCACTAAATGCCTGGTTATTATAGGAAGTAGTGAGGGGTTGGGAATTCCATGATGGTCCAGTGGTTAGGACTTGGCTCTCTCACTGCCACGTGTTTGACCCCTGGTCTGGGAACTAAAATCCTGTAAGCCACTCGGTGCGGCAAACAAACAAACAACAAGGAAATAGTGAGGGGTGAATTAAGAGTCTTACTCTAAAATCTATCTCTCCCCTCTTCATACTGACCTATCCTTGGAATGCATGGAAACCCACCTCCTAAACAGCTAAACAAAGGAAATTTCCTCTCCCAATTATGTGACATAGATGGATACTTGTAAGAAAACCAATCTCAATTCTTTCAGTCTTGTCATGTATCCTCTGGACAAATCATTTAATTCCTTTACGCCTAGTTCCCTTCTCTGGAAAAAAACAAAACAAAACAAAACAAAAAAACCGAGGCTAATAACACCTACCACTTGGGGCTGCTGGGATTAATAAGATAATTTACATACGATGCATTTGCTCATCCTATCTGTTGGATAAATTAGTTATTTGGGCTGTTTTTCTGAGTAACCAGGATTATTCAGTTGTCTCTCCATTGGGAAAAGAAAGTTAAATCCTTACCTCACGTCATTCAAAAAAATTTTAGAAGGTTCAAGCAACTAAACATCTAAAACAATACTGTAAAGTATGAGATCTTACAGGAAAGTGTGTTTATGAGAGTAAGGTGAGGAAAAGCATTTAAAAATTGATTTCTTGGACTTTATCAAAATCCAAGACTTCAGGCACTGTGTAAGCAAAGTGAAGAGAAAAGGGACTGGCCAGGAGAAAATATCTGCCACAGGCAGAGTAACAGGCAAAGGGTCAATATCCAGAATAAAGAATTCCTGTAAATCAATAAGTAAAAGCTAAAAAAAGAAACAAATAGAATAATGCAGGGAGGGTACAAATGGGAAATTCACAGAAGGGAAGATAAATCTGGCCAACAAACATATACATTTCCTCCGTCTCGCTAGGAAATGAAATAAGACTCTAAAGGGAGACTATTTTCCCCCCATCTATGGCTTTGTCAAAAGTTTAAAATTTGGGGGCTTCCTTGGTGGCACAGTGGTTAAGCGGATGCCTGCTAATGCACAGGACACGGGTTTGAGCCTTGGTCCGGGAAGATCCCACATGCCGTGGAGCAGCTAAGCCCGTGCACCACAACTACTGAGCCTGCGCTCCAGAGCCCGCAAGCCACAACTACTGAGCCCATGTGCCTAGAGCCCGTGCTCCGCAACAAGAGAAGCCACGACAATGAGAAGCCCACACACCACAATGAAGTCCCCGCTTGCCACAACTAGAGAAAGCCCGTGCATAGCAACGAAGACCCAATACAGCCAAAAAAAAAAGTTTAAAATTTTGATGTAGCCTCCAGGAGAGGCAGTGGTCATTGCATTGTAAAGATGAATAAACAATAATAATAGCAGGTAATAGCTATTAAGCAGTGTATATGGGTTACTTACTTTTTATCTTCAAAGCAATACTGGCTGCTCTGTTTAATCCTCTCTGCTCAGTTGTCTTTCTCCTCCAGGAGATTGTGACCTTGCTCAACTGATCCTCAGATTCTCCATGCTCAGCACAGGCCTGGCACAAAGTTCCGGCTGAGAAATGGTTTGAAAAAAGTCATTTCCATTCGAGCACTTTATGGTGGCAAATATTCACGGGGTCTCCCGGGGTGGTGATGTGTCAGCTCAGCTTTGGAGTACGGGCAGGATGTCTAGAAGCCCACACAGAAGGGCAAGGACGAGGCAGGAAGAGGAAAAAGCCTTTTCGTTCCTTCATTCATTAGGTACTTACTGTGTATGAAAGCTCACAACGACTCTGGGAGGAAGTTGCTGTTATCATCACCACCCTCGTTTTATTTTATTTTATTTTATTTTTAAATAAATTTGTATATTTATATAATTTTGGCTGCGTTGGGTCTTTGTTGCCATGTGCAGGCTTCTCATTGCGGTGGCTTCTATTGTTGCAGAGCATGGGCTGTAAGTGCGCGGGCTTCAGTAGTTGTGGCACACGGGCTCAGTAGTTGTGGTGCACGGGCTTAGTTGCTCCACGGCATGTGGGATCTTCCTGGCCCAGGGCTCGAACCTGTGTCCGCTGCATTTGGCAGGCGGATTCTTAACCACTGCACCACCAGGGAAGTCCCACCCTTCATTTTATTTTATTTTATTTTATTTTATTTTATTTTATTTTATTTTATTTTATTTTATTTATTTATTATTTTTGGCCACGCCGCTGAGCTTGTGGAATCTCAGTTCCCCAACCAGGGATCGAACCTGTGCTCCCTGCAGTGAAGGCACAGAGTCCTAACCACTGGACCGCCAGGGAATTCCCGGCACCCTCATTTTACAGCTGAGCACACTGAAGCTCAGAGAGGTTAAAGTGACCTGTCAAAGTCACACAGCTAATGCGTGGCAGAGCGGAAATTCACGCCATGCACTGGCATCCACACCTTGCTCTTAACCACTCTGCTGCGATGGCTGCAATTAGCATCTTATTAACACCAGCCCTTCTTTCCCCACCTTCGAGATTACTCTCTCATTCTAGCACCCCAACTAGGACTTACCCCTCTTTTTCCTTTAAATTACCTCCCTTCTTTTCTAGCAATAATGTCCTTGAGGACCCTCTGCTAAGTGAAATAAATCGGTCACAAAAATACTGTGTGATTCTAGTTATACAAGGTGCCTACAGTGGGCAAATTCAGAGAGTCAGAAAGTAGTCTGGGGAGTTCCCTGGTAGTCCGGTGGTTAGAGCTCTGTGCTCTCCCTGCCGAGGGCCTGGGTACAATCGCTGATTGGGGAACTAAGATCCCATAAATGTGGTGGTGGCCAGGGGTTGGGGGAGGAGGAGGGGGAGGGGGGGATCCTGCATTAAATGGGGACAGAGTGTGATACACAGAGTTCTAGAGATGGATGGTGGTGATGAGTGCACAACAATGTGAATGTACACTTTAAAATGGTTAAGATGGTAAAATTTCTTGTTATATGTACTTTACTTTTTTTTTTTTTTGGCCGTGCGACATGTGGGATGTTAGTTCACTGACCAAAGATTGAACCCGTGCTCCCTGAAGTGGAAGTGCAGCGTCTTAACCACTGGGCCACCAGGGAATTCCCTACTTATTTTTTTTTTTTAAGATTTTTTGACGTGGCCCAGTTTTAAAGTCTTTATTGAAGTTATTACAATATTGCTTCTGTTTTATGTTTTGATTTTTTGGCCACAAGGCATGTGGGATCTTAGCTCCCTGACCAGGGATCAAACCCACAACCCCTGCATTGGAAGGCAAAGTCTTAACCACTGGACCACCAGGGAAGTCCCTACTCCCTCAACTTTTTAAAACAGAAATTTAAAGGGTGCTGAAGAGGGGGAATTCTCTCCCTGGGATTCAGTGTTCTGTAGTCCTGGGTGTGTTAAACCTGCCTCCTGGGCTGACCTGATAATGGGCGAGTGCAGGGACTGTAGTGGTGGAGGGTTAGAGACCAAGAAAGGAAGCTGGCCTCTGCCCCGCATGGGATGCCTTGAAAGCGTCTTGACCAGCAAAAGTCTTGTGGAGGATGAAGCTGGGGGAATAGACTGGAGATTGGGGTTAGGGGACAGGATCGGGGTGGGGGTTCAGGTGTGGAGTGGACCACAGGGGGCAGAAGCAGAGAAGGGACAGAGCAGGTGGGCTCAGGGATTGATCAATTGGATGTGAGGGTGAGGAAGGGGTCAAGTTGCCAATGAAGCCTGCAGAGACTGATGAGGAAGATGGTGGAGCGGGAGTCCCAGAAGACAGGGCGTGCTGGGGGGAGCGGACAGAGGTGTCTGGGGAATGTGTTTGAATTTGGGTTTCAGGGGCCTGTGAGCCAGTCCTCTCTGTAAGGAAGACCTACATGATGATTGGTGAGGCAGAAGAAAAGATATTCTGCATATTTGTAATTTATATGTTAAGTTCTGCTATGAAAACCCTTCATATCTACCCATGGGTACAAGAACAGCACTGCCTGCCACTGGCTCTCCATTCTTGGGCTCAACAATCATCATTTGCATGTTTGCTCTGATCCCCTTTTATCTCTTTATCTCTTTACAGAAGAATTTTAAAGTAAATCTCAGCCATCCCATCAATACACGCCTGCATACTACAAAAACATCTCTAAAAAATAATAAGACGGACATTTTCTTACCTATTCATAAGGCCACTTCCACACTCAACAAAACCGTTGAGAAATCCTTGATATTATCAAACACCCAGTCCATAATCAAATTTCCTTGAGTGTCTAAAAAATAATTTTTTTCTTCACAGCAGGTTTCCTTGAGTCTGATTCCAAACGTGGTCCCCACATACATTTGATTGTTGAGTCACTAACTTCCCTTTAAATCTAGAGTATGTGCTCTGTGGTTTTAAAATCCGATAAAAGTTTCTGTTTGCATAAACCTAAGCAAGGAAGACCACACTTACAAAAGCTTTTTCATTCACACCAGGAGAACGTACTCCTTAAAAAAAAATACTATTCACGAGGACAGTCAGTGGGTTATATCATGCAACATGGGTAATACATACAGTGTCCTAGAACAAGAACATGAAACCAGCTTTAGAGTCTCAAGGTAAATGGTTATACGTCAAGTTATTTTAGTTCAGATAGCTTCCTGCAAACAGCCTCCTGAATTTTAAGTTGACAAGATATAGAATGAGAATATTAAAGAATATTTAACTTTTAAAAACTAAATTTATCTATTTATTTATTTTTGGCTGCGTTGGGTCTTCCTTACTGCACGCAGGCTTTCTCTGGTTGCAGCTAGCGGGGGCTACTCTTCGTTGCGGTGCACGGGCTTCTCATTGCAGTGGCTTCTCGATGCAGAGCACGGGCTTTAGGCGCGCTGGCTTTGGTAGTTGTGGCACGTGGGCTCAGTAGTTGTGGCTCGCAGGCTCTAGAGCACAGGCTCAGTAGTTGTGGTGCACGGGCTTAGTTTCTCTACGGCATGTGGGGTTTTCCTGGACAAGGGCTCGAACTCGTATCCCCTCCATTGACAGGCAGATTCTTAACCACTGCACCACCAGGGAAGCCCTAAAGAATATTTAATTTTAAATTGGATTTTTAAACCCTTATTTGGCAAATCCTTCTCCTCCTCCTTCTTCTTCTTAATGACGACAGAGGAGAAAGTCATGCTATAGGGGGCTGGAGGGAAGAGTAGGGTCCTTCTCTCTGTAGCTACAGGGATTATGGGGGTAACTCTCTTTTCCTAAAAACTTGTAGCTCTATGCTTTGGGTTGTGGAATGTGTGTATGTGTGTGCGTGCTGTCATTTGGCATGCTGTCTGTCTCTCTCCCCCCACTAGAATGTAAGGCCCAAGAGGGAAAGGAACTTTGCTTCCCTCACTGCTGTATCTCTGGCACCTAGGAATCATGCCTGACACAGGGCTGGCACTCTGTAAGTATTTGTTGAGTGACTAAATGTCTGTCTGTCCTCAGGTTCTGAGTCCTGTTCCCTGGGAAACCCAACAGAACCCTGGACTGGGGAGAGGAGAAAAAGCCTGCCTTTAAAGTTGAGCCTCCTGGAGAGATGCAGTCTCAGGCCTGAGAAGATGCAGGGGCTGCTGTCTCAGGAGGGCAGGGCCTGGGAGAAGCGTGCTTCCCTCACCAAGGACTGCATGGCTGTGGAGGTTGGGGCCTCTGGCTGTGACAGTGACAAGAAAGGTGAGGGGCAGGGGTCCTGTGGAGGGGGGGAGGTCATGGCAGAGCCTAGGGAAAGACACGACTTCATTCCTTTGCTCCTTTCAACACAGTTTTATGGAGCCTTGTGTCAGTCAGCTTTTGCTGTGTAACAAGTCAGCCCCAAACTGAGTGGCTTAAAGCAGCAGTCATTTAGCTGCTAACAATTCTGTGGGTTGGCAATGTATGTGGCCTCAGGGGACAGTTCTGTTGCCCTTGCCTGTGTCGGCTCCCACAGTGCAGCTGCAGTGAGCTGAAGGGCAGCTTGTTCATCTAAGATGGCTTTACTGGTGTGTCTAGCTGGTTTAATGGTGCTGACTTAAAGCCATGTGTCTCCAGCAGGCTAGCCCAGGCTTATTCTCACGGGGGTGGTTGCAGAGTTCTTGGGACCAGCAAGCAAGGGAAAACCCCAGGTCACAAGCACTTTTTTACCCTCTACTGGCAACCCAGCTGCTTACGGGCCATTGGTTGAAATAAGCCATATGGTCAAGCTCAGAATCAGTGGGGCAGAGTGGGGAGGGCAGCCCAAGGGTGTGGACACAGGGAGCTGTGAACAAGCTGGAGGCCACTGGGGGCAAAAATCTATCACAAGCACCTACTATGTGCCAGGCGTTAGGGTGTTGCCATGAACAAGATGGCTTTGTAGAGCTCCGATACTTTTTTCTTTTAATATTTATTTATTTATTTCTGGCTGCATTGGGTCCTAGTTGCGTCATGCGCAATCTTTCATTGTGGCACGCAGGCTCTCCTATGGCATGCAGGCTTCTCTCTAGTTGTGGCACAGGGGCTCAGTAGTTGCGGCACACGGGCTTAGTTGCCCTGCGGCATGTGGGATCTTAGTTCCCTGACCGGAGATGGAACCTGCGTCCTCTGCATTGGGAGGTGGATTCTTAACCATTGGACCACCAGAGAAGTCCCAAGCTCCAATTCTAGAGGAGAAAACAGGCACTAAAGAAAGAAGTTACAAAATAGAGAGAAAGGTCATGTCTGACGAGACCTATGGAGACAGTAAAACAGGATGATTGGTGGGGTGTGACAGTGTGATTGGGGAAGGTGGGAGAAGCACAAGAAGGATCAGTTGTTCCAAGGATGAGGGAACAGCTTCAAGGGCAGCCAGAGCTGCACGTGCACGACCCCACATTGGCAGTAAGTTTGCTGTGTTCAAGGAGACCACAGGGAACAGAGCAGGGAAATGGGAGGGGAAAATGATAGAGATCAGCTGGGACCAGTGATGGGGCATCTTGTCGACCTTGGCAAGGAGTTTGCGTGTTACTTGAGTATTGGGAGAGCACTGGAAGGTTTTGAAGAGGAGAAGACAGGATCTCATTTGTATTTCAAAAGATTCTTCTAAATCAGTAGTTCTCAACTGGGGGCAATGTTACACCCCACTGTCCTCCCCAGGCAACATAAGAGATCTTGAATTATCAGAACTGGGGAAATGCTGCTGCCATCTAGTGGGTGGAGGCCAGCAACACTGCTTAGTGTCCTACAGTGCACAGAACAGACACCCCCCCGCCCCCCCCCCGCCCCCCGCCACAGGGATTTCGCAGCCTGAAATGCCAGCAGTGCCCAGGTTGAGAAACTCTGCGTCCAGCTGCGTGTGAGAATGAACCGTAGGATTAGGAGGTCAAGAGTAGAAGCTGGGAGGCCAGTTGGGAGATTCCTGCAACTGTCCAGGAGTGGACAGGGGAGGAACAAAGAGATATCAAGGGTGACCCCTGGGATTTTGGCCCAAACATCTGGCGAAGAGTGGTGCCATTTGCTGAGATGGGGACACCTGAAAGGCACCCCCACAGGAGAATGGGGGCTGGACCTTCTACTAGGAAAGGCTCCTTCCTTCCACAGGAGATGAGCAGATCTGGGACAGAAGTTGTGGGAAATAGAAATGTCAGTTCTGGCAGTGAGGAGGAGGCTTGGGGCTCCCGGCAGGACCTGGGTGCAGAAAGAGTGGAAAATGGCCATCTCTGGTCCAACCCCCAGTTCTATCGAGTTGAGGAGTGAGAAGGATGTTGAGGTTCGAATATGGGGAGATTTCTTCACTGGAGGCTGGAACCTGGGGAAGCCTTGTTCCTCCTGGTTTAACTCTGTGGCTTTTTCTTCTGCTTTCTCACTCAGTTTTTGCCAGAGGCCTGTAGAGAAGGAACTATTGTACCCATTTGACAGGTGAGGGAATAGAGGCTCAGGTGGTGGATCACATCAGGTGACTCGCTTTAAGTCTCCCAGGTAGTTACTGACAGAAATGGGATCAGAATTCAGGTCTCTCCTTCTCTCCACCCCACCTGAACCACATGGGCAGTGTGTGTGTGTGTGTGTGTGTGTGTGTGTGTGTGTGTGTGTGTGTGTGTGTGTGTGTGTATCAGCAGAAGAGAGTTGGCAGACAGGAAGAAAGCAGAACCCATCCAGCTGGCCTGGTCACTCACTCATGACTCCTTTCTCCTCCATTCCTCCCCTCACCCAGACCTACCTTCTCCCGAGACTGGGCATCCCCAGGAGTGGAGCTCGGTGGAGGAAGACGATGAGTCAGAGGACTCCCAGGTAAGCTGGCGATTCCTTCCTCTTTTGATGATGCCCCACTCTGCAGATCTCAGTGGGTTGTCACACTCCCTTCCTCAGCTTGGGATTTCCCTGCCCCACAAAAGTCTGTTTGGGGATGTGAGCCCCAAGAGGTCTCCCATGGGAAACAGGACATATTCCATGGTAGTCAGACATGGAGTGGAGGGTCTCAGGTGGTGGGGGTAACTCCACACATGTGTACCCTCCAACCCTTCACTCATAAATCCTTCATAAATCAACCATTCATTTATCTGTCCTCTCATTTATTCACCTAAGCATCCATCTGTCTACTCACCCATATACCCATCCATCCATCCATCCATCCACGTGAGGTCATCTGTCTATTGACTTATTCATCCATCCATCGACCCTCCCAACTACTCACCCTTCTACCTATCCATTCATCCATCTACCCATTGAACATCCACCATCCATTCATCTGTCCTCTGATTCATCCACCCAGCCTTTCATTTACCTACTCATCCACACACCCATTCCATCCATCCATATATCCAGTTATCTATATACCCAGTCATCTGCCCATTCATCCATATGCAACCACTCCATCCATTCAACCCACCCACTCATCCATCCCTCTATCCACTCATCTATCTACCCACGCATTCATCTATGTACTACCTGTTGGTTGTTGGAAGGATGTGGCTACTATTCATCCACCCATATGCCTACTCATCCATCCATCCATCCATCCATCCATCCAACCATCCAACCACCAACTACCTACTGGGTTTTAATCCAAGTGCTGCAAATAAAACCAAAAAGAGTTATCAAGCACATTCCTTTCACTGAAATACCTAGTGTTTTCTGTGGGGGGCATAAGACATCAACATGTGAAATAATAACAGTGGTTCTTTTATTTACATATTTATCTTATACATTAGGAAAAAACCACATAACCACTCTTGGCAACACATGAGGGTCTCATCTGCCAATCGTATATCAGAAATCCAACTTGGACTGGCTCAAGCCAGGAAAAGGTTTATTGACACAAGGTGGGGGGAGGCAAGCTGAACAACCAACCATGATAGTGTAGAAATAAGTGCTGGCTGCACGTGAGATAGCTCAACAGAAGAAGAAAGTAACTCTGTGGTCCAGGATGTTTATTCTTGAATACCCAAGAGACACCATACCTGAGATTTTAGGGATGAGTAATTTCCCAGGCAGAGCAGGGGAGGAAACAGCATGTGCAAAGACGGAGACATGATGTAATAAGGCACATTTGGGGGAACACTGGAGTTAGGGGCATAGCAGGGACTGGGATGAGATCATTCATTCAGTCCATAACTATTTGTTGCGCACCTACTATGTGCCAGGCAGTGTTCAAGGCAACGAGGGTGCAACAGTGAATGGGAGAGCGATGGCTCCTCTTTGCATGGGTTCACAGTCACCGAGGTAGACAGACAATCAGCAAAATGAGTAGCTAACCTATACTTCATGCTGGATGGTAATAAGTGCTATGGAGAAAAATTAAGCAGAGTTATGGGCATACGAGGTGAAGGTAAATGTTGCTATTTTAAGAAGATTGTCAAGGAAGTACCCCTGAGAGAGAGCTATTGGAGTACAGACCTGAAGGAGGTGGGGAGTGAGACTGGCAGATATATCTGGTGGGGAGAAGTTCTGGGCAGAGAGAGTACAGCAAGTGCAAAGGCCCTGAGGTAGGAGTGCGCCTGGAATGCATGAGGAACAGCAGGGCTGGGGGGTGTTGGTTGGCTGGAGAAGAGTGGAAAGGAATAGTAGGATATGAGGTCATGGTGGTGATGGGGGTGTATGATGTAGGGTATTGTCAACCATGCTAAAATGTTGGCTTTCACTCTGAGTTGGGTGGCTACTGTAAGGCAGAGAAGGTTCCAGCTTACGTTTCACAGGACCCTCTCACTGCTGAGTTCCACGCCAAGGAGGTTGGGTGTATCTTCCTTTTTAATTTTAAAGAAGGGTTTTTATTTTTATTTATTTATTTATTTGGCTACGCAGCTTGTGGGATCTTAGTTCCCCAACCAGGGATGGAACCCCCACTCCCTGCAGTGGAAGCGCAGTCTTAACCACTGGACCGCCAGGGAAGTCCCCAGGTGTATCTTGTAGGCAGTGGGGAGCCTCTGGGGATTTGGGGATCTACAGAAACCACTCTTTTGGCCTCCGTGGAAGGAAGGGAGATTGGATGAGGCAGAGGGAGAGGCAGAGGTGTAGAAACCAGTCAGGAACCTCCAGCTGGTTGGAAGTGGTCCAGGTAAGGAACGCACTGATGTCACACGTATTATGGGACTGACATGATTCTAAGTGGTTCTTGTTATTTTATTTTACATTTTTTAAAAAATTTTTTTATTGGAGTAGAGTTGATTTACAATGTTGTGTTAGTTTCAGGTGCACAACAGAGTGAATCAGTTATACATGTATATATTTTCATTCTTTTTTAGATTCTTTCCCCATATAGGTTATTACAGAATATTGAGTTCCCTGTGCTAGACAGTAGGTCTTTATTAGTTATCTATTTTGTATACAGTATAGTGTGTATGTTAATCCCCAACTCCTAATTTATCTCTCCCCTCCCCTTTCCCCTTTGGTAACCATAAGTTTGTTTTCTACATCTGTGACTCTATTTCTGTTTTGCAAATAAGTTTATTTTCATCATTTTTTTAGATTCCACATAAAAGCAATATCATATGATATTTGTCTTTCTCTGTCTGACTTACTTCACTTAGTATGATCATCTCCAGGTCCATCCATGTTGCTGCAAATGGCATTATTTCATTCTTTTTTATGGCTGAGTAATATTCCATTGTGTATATGTACCACATCTTCTTTATCCATTCCTCTGTTGATGGACATTTAGGTTGCTTCCATGTCTTGGGTGGTTCTTGTTATTAACTCGACACTCACTAGCTCTCATTATTAATTCATGAGCCCTGTGAAGTAGTTAGTATGGTTTCCCTCCCTTTAAGATGAAGTTAGGGTGGGGGAGGTGCCCAGAGACCTCTGTGACATCATTCATTCATTCACTCATTCACTCCATCATGGCTCATTCAACCAACATTGATGGAGCACAGGCTGGGACCCGGCAGGGGTGGGCGGTGGGTCCTGACCCAGCTGACCTTTCTGCACGGACTCAGCCTCCTTCCTATAGGTGGCCCCCTTCCAAAAAACAAAAGAGAAGATCAGGCCATATGGGACCAGAGACCTTTAATATCAATCAGAGGCAGGCTCCACAGCCCTCACCATGGGGCTAACTCAATTTATTTGATTCTCTTAATAGTTCTTGATGTGGGATCCGTTACAATTGTATTTTACAGACAGGGAAACTAAGGCACAGAGAGGTCAAGTACACTTTCCCCGGAGCACCCAGCTTGTAAGTGGTAGGGGTGGGATTTGAATCCAGTGCCTTTCTTAACCACTAAAGTATCCTGTCTGTCTGGGGAATTTATCCTCCCCAAGAGAGGACTGGGGATAAGGGGTGAGGGCTTCTCCCCATCTCACTACTCAGTTATGTCCCTCCACCCCTCAGGTGGGGAGGAGTGAGTGAAGGAATGGAGGGGAGGAAAGGAGTTACTTTCCTAATATTTCTTTTTTTAAAATTTATTTTACTTATTTTATTTTTGGCTGCATTGGGTCTTCGTTGCTGTGCGTGGGCTTTCTCTAGTTGCGGCGAGCGGGGACTACTCTTCGTTGTGGTGTGCGGGCTTCTCATTGTGGTGGCTTCTCTTGTTGCGGAGCACGGGCTCTAGGCGTGCAGGCTTCAGTAGTTGTGGCACATGGGCTCTAGAGTGCAGGTTCAGTAGTTGTGGTACACGGGCTCAGTAGTTGTGGCGCATGGGCTTAGTTGCTCTGCGGCATGTGGGATCTTCCCGGACCAGACCTCGAACCCATGTCCCCTGCATTGGCAGACAGATTCCCAACCACTGCACCACCCAGGGAAGCACCCTGATATTTCTTCGTGTTTTTTAAGATTTTTTTTTTGATGTGGACCATTTTTAGTCTTTATTGAATTTGTTACAATACTGCCTCTGTTCTATGCCTTGGCTTCCTGGCCGAAAAGCATGTGGTATCCCAGGTCCCCGACCAGGGATAGAACCCACACTCCCTGCATTGGAAGGTGAAGTCCTAACCACTGGACCACCAGGGAAGTCCCCTGACATTTCTAAGAGGCAGAAATTCCCACTCTATGGCCCCAGACATAGGAAAGCAGGGAGGAAAAAATAGTCCCATCACTCCCATACCATAAAATACAAGCATGTGTCACAAATGCAAACCTTCTCAGAGTATGAGGTAAGGAAAGAAATAGACTTGGTAAAAGTTGCTATAAAAGCAAAACTCATCTACAACATTAGAAATCCAGATACTGGTTCCCTTCGAGGTGGGGTAAGTGAGGGAGCATGAGAGGGGGACATTTTGGGGTGCTGATAATGATCTGCTTCTTCTTCTGGGTACCAGTTACACGATTCACCTTCCGGAGATTCATCACGCTTGTAGGATACATGCAATTTTCTCTTTGCATATTATACTTCAACAGAATGTTTTTAGAAGGTTGTCCCGTTTCCTTGCAGGCATTTTTTTTCCTGGAAGATGAGACTGAACTAGGATTCTTGTGCAAGGGATTTATTGAGGAAGTGTGTTCTTGGGTAGAACCGTAAGGGGTGAGGGAGGCTGGGAAGGAGGAGAGGGAGTGAGGCAAATATTATATGGGTTTAACTGAGGTCCGGCTTCAGTCTGATCCCACAGGGAGCTCTGGAGTGTGAATAATACCAGTCCTTCTCTGAGCCAGTGGGGAGGCTTTTATCTCCCATCGCTGGTTGTGGACAGTGAGTGTAACCTTCTAGGTAACTCTCTAGAGAGGTGGCTCCTCTTAGCAAAGGGCATTTCTTAGGAGAAAGGGGGCAACCATAAATATAAACCATAAACTATCAAGTTAGCAGCCAACACTCACAGCAGCTGGAGGAGAAACAAAGAGGAACTAAGTGAGGCACTGACAGGTCCATTACATGTGGTGTCGTGTGCGTGTGTGTATGTGTAAAATTTTTGGATTTCAGATGAGCCATATTAACTACATTTTCTTCTTTTTTAAAACTTTTTTTTTTTACATTTTCCTGAATTTATACTCTGCTTTTTAAAAATGGAGGCATACCTGGGACTTCCTTGGTGGTCCAGTGTTTAAGACTCTGTGCTTCCACTGCAGGGGACACGGGTTAGATCCCTGGTCGGGGAAATTGAGATCCCGCATGCTGAACAGCACAGCCAAAAAAAAAAAAAAAAAAAATGGGGGCATAAGTATTTCCAATAAAATGCACATGTCAGTAAGTGTCGACACACATATATGCTTGTGTAACCAACCTGCCATCATCCTAGAAAATGCCTTCATCTTCCTTTCCAGTCTGACTCACTCCCTCATCCCAGTTCTGATTTCTGGTTGCATAGATTCGTTTTGCCTTCATATAAATAGAGTCCTACAGTAAATGACATATATTTCTTAACCCCCGAAAAAGGAAATTATAGCACGATTATTATTCTGCCATTTAGTGTTTTCACAACAATATCGTCTGGATAACTTTCCATCCTGATCACTTTCATCCTTTTTTAAAATTACGTTTTACAGCTGCCGAATATTCTATACTGCAGTTGTGTCATGCCCGTTTCCTCAACAGATGAATTGTTAGGTTATCCTTGTTTTTGTTGCCACAGGAGAATGAATGTTTATCCAGTTGGCTTCATTTTCTGTAGCGTGGATTATTAGGGGCTTCATAAGATCTCTGAATGTAGATCCACTGAATCCGAAATTCCCACGGTGGAGCCCAAAGTACGTGAAAAACTCCCCCAGGAGGTTTCTGATGCTCTGCCAGGTTTGGGAACTGCTGACGTGGGTTATTCTCTCCAGGTTGTAAAAGGAAGGAGGTGGCATCCAGTGGGGGAGAGCAAGCTAGAGGGAGGAATTGGTCCTTTCCCGAAGATTAGAGATGTGAATCCCATTAATGGTTTATAACATGCTTTAACATCTCATAGTACGTGTCCCCTTCATTTCTCTCCTTTAACAGAATTTTTTTAATGTTCACCACTGCCTAGCTTTCCAGATAACTCATTCATGCCCGTTCCCAAAACTTCCCAGATATTTTAATAGCAATTGCATTTAACTCATCGTTATTTTGCAGAAGAATTGTCACCGTTTTAAACATTTTGTCTTCCCATCCTTCGTTGTGGTATGTTCTTTTTTTGGGGGGACCGTGCCACGCAGCATGCGGGATCTTAGTCCAGGGATCAAACCCGTGCCCCCTGCAGTGGAAGCACAGAGTCCTAACCACTGGACTGCCAGGGAAGTCCCTGTCTTTCCATTCATTCATTCATTTGAGAAATATTTATAAACTTGGACTCTGGGTCAGGCACTGGAGATACAGCCACGAGCAAACTAAAATCTCTGCCCTCTCTGGACACGGGAGAAAGAGAGCTGGGGAGGGCAGATGGGTGGTCTACCGTGGGGAGGTATTGGGGGATGCTGTTCTATACAGAGTGGTGTGGGTGGGGGTTTCTAAAGATGTGGTGGAAAATGTGGAGCTGGAAGATGTGGCAGAGATATCCAGGCAGGAGAAAGCATAACTGCAAAGCTTGGAGGTGAGAGTGGCTGGGGCAGAGTGACTTTAGCTTTGGAGGGATCGCTCTGGCTGACGCATGCAAAAGAAATTGGGGGTGAGGGGAATGTCAGGATAAGAAACAAGAGTGCCCAATTTTTAACCCAATTGTTTGGAGGTTTTTTTGTTTTGTTTTGTTTTTTGGTATTTAGTTGCATGAGTTCTTCATATGTTTGGATATTAACTTTTTGTCAGATGTATGATTTACAAATATTTTCTCCCATTCAATAGTTTGCCCTTTTGTTGATAGTTTCCTTTGCTGTGCAGAAGCATTTTTGTTTGATGTAGTCCCACTTGTTTATTTTTGTTTTTGTTGCTTGTGCTTCTGTTGTCATATAAAAAAAAAATCATTGCCAATACCAATATGAAGGAACCGTTGCCTTATGTTTCTTCCATGAGTTTTGTGGTTTTAAGTTTTACATTCAAGTCTTTAGTCCATGTTGAGTTAGTATGGCAGTATGGTGTAAGATAGTGGTACAGTTTCCCATAAAATAAACTCTGAAATTGAATTAAAACAAAGAAAGAAACAAGAGTGATGGTGACTTTGACCGGTGTGATGGTACTGGGGGGAGTGGATGGAAGTGGTCAGCGTCTGGATGTATTTGGAAGGTGAAGCCAACAGCATTGGCTGGTGGGTTGGAGGTGGGTATTGAGAGACAGGAGTCAAGGGTGCCACAGTTGGATGCCTGGAGGGACCTGAGGGGTAGACTGGGGGAAAACTGCAAGAGGACATATTTTTTTGGCCAGTGGGGAGGGATATTTCGGAAATGTAAAGTTTAAGATGCCCATGAGATATTCAAGCGGAGATGACAGGTATACAGTGAGATTTATGTCAGGAATTTAAGAGAGGGTTGGGTCAAGAAAAACACACACACACACGTACATGTGAAGATCATTAGAGTACAGGTGGTATTTGAAACTGTGAGAATTTATATATCATTTTGAAATTTTCACCACATGTATCATCATTCTGATATTTCATCTGCTAGGACATAGGTATAGTACTTACTTTTGTATATTTATATCTGGTCACTTTGTTGTATACTTTTTTATTTGTTTTTATTGAGGTATAGTTAATTTACAATGTTGTGTTAGTTTCAAGTGTACAGCAAAGTGATTAGTTATACATATACATAATTTTTCTTTTTCAGATTCTTTTCCATTATAGGTTATTACGAGATATTGAGGATAGTTCCCTGTGCTATAGTTTGTAGTTTTTAATTCAAACAGCTTTACAGCTGATACACTGTCTCATTCCCAATCCTGTAATCCCATTTTCTTGCACGTGACAATGGTGGCTCCCCCTCTGATATTTATAGTTTTTCTTTCTTCTTTTTTTTTTTTTTTTGTGTGTGTGTTTCAGGGCTTTGTGGAGTGGTCAAAAGCTCCGCAACAAATGACCATAGTCTTGGTAGTGTGTGTGCTTTATTTGTTCCTGGTTTTAACAGGGATGCCTATGATGTTTCACATTTAACTATAAAAGTGGCTATTGTTTAGAAATAGATGCCCTGTGTCATGTTAAGGAAGAGACCTGATTAAAAATCAGGAACAGGTCTTGAATATTATCAAATGCCTTTTAAACATCCATTGAGATGATTTTTCTTTTGTATTTAACCTTTTTGTGTGAGGTTTTGAATTACTGTATTTCACTGACCTTAAGACATCATCGATTGTAAAACACGCATTACTTTGTATACCCCTGAGAAAGAAAAAAAATGCTACTTAAATGTAAGATGCCACCAAGTGGAAGATGCATCCTGACTTCAGAGAAGGTGAACACGTGCAACTTAGGAGCGATAAGATCTGGTAGATTTCTTAATTACAAATCATCTTTGCATTCTTAGGATGGTGGTACAGCAGTCTTTTCAGATATTGAATTCTATTTCTTGATATTTTCTGTAGGATTCTTGCCTCTATCTTCTTATGTAAGACTGGTGCTATCTTTGTTAAGTTTTGGTATCGTGGCTAAGCTTGCATCATGGAAGGACTTGAGTAAAGTTTAACCTTTTTCTGTGCTTTCGAATACTTTCTGTAGCTTGAGAAGTATCAATTCCTTGACATTTTGAAAGAATTCACCAGTAAAGTAATCAGGTCCTAGAGCTATGGAGGGGAAGTTTCAGTGAGTTCTTGGATGGCTTTCTCCATTTCTTCTCATGTTATTAGCTTATGAATACTTTTTACTCCATTAATTTTTATGATTTACAGTGTTCTCTTATCCCCTAGGCTATACTTCATTCCACTAAGCTTCCCCCCCCAGATGATTAGCTTATTTGTGCACAGTATTTTATAATTAAACAAAATCTTCTCTTTATTTTATTCTCTCCCCTTTCTGCCTTTCAACTTCGGTTTGTGGTTATTAGATTTGTCAAAGTTTTATCTAGTTTATTATTAATTTTCTGAAGAACCATCATTAGGATTTATTTATGTCCATTATTTCTCTAGTTTATAATTTGTTTTCCTTTAACATGTATTGGGTTTATTTATTTATTTATTTATTTTCGCCGTATGCGGGCCTCTCACTGTTGTGGCCTCTCCTGTTGCGGAGCACAGGCACCGGACGCGCAGGCTCAGCGGCCACGGCTCACGGGCCCAGCCGCTCCGCAGCATGTGGGATCCTCCCAGACCGGGGCACGAACCCGTGTCCCCTGCATCGGCAGGCGGACTCTCAACCACTGCGCCACCAGGGAAGCCCAGTTATTTTGTTTTAATAGGACTTTCAGTGGCCTCCCCTGAGTTTGCTAGAGAAATCAGGGCAGGAGAAGTATGGGCTTCTCTCTCTCTCCATTCCCCTCTCTGGATGATTGCACCCAACAAGCCAACAACTGGCCCTTAAAAGAAAGAAACACAAGCCTCAGCTGTTTCATTCATTAGTATTTTATTGGTTGCAAATAGGTGAGTCTCAATACAAATGAACTCAAGCAACGAGATTCATTATAGATTCACTTACACCAAAGTTCAGAATGAAATCGGCTTCATTTAGAGCTGGAATGAACTGTTGTGATGACTGAATATGTAAATGAGGATATGTAAGCTGTGTTAAAGAAGTTATTTGTAAAAGGCATTGACCAATGCAGAAAATAATTTAAAATAAAATATCTCTTTTCAGGAATGGTATTCTTGGAAATGTTGGGAAAAGATTCCTGGGTCTTGGAAGATAATTACTAGAAATATGCAGGGGAGGTAGTATATCTTTTTTTTTTTTAATGTATTAAGTATTCCTGGAACAAAAGCAGTGAGTTGGAAGGAGAGGATTGTCCAAGTAAACAATGGATTTATGAGGAAAAAAATTTAGAGCTGGTTCTCCAGGTCTAAAAATATTGCTGAGGACTTTCCGCTGACCTCCTAGTTACCTTCCTTTTGGGGGTGACCTCCTTCTCCTTCTCCATGTGGCTGGGAGAATAGCTACCACCCCCATCACCTACTTGGCAAGGCAAGGAGGCGGGGGTGGTTTCAGGGCAGATTCTCATTACACACACACCCCCTCCCGTCGCTGCTTGGCTGCAGGGACCAGAGTCTTGCAATAAAGGATGCAGAGGCCTGAGGCAGGAACAAGCTGTTGGAGGAGCAGGCGAAGAACGATGCGCAGCTGGGCAAGAGTGGAATGGAGATGCCTGTGGAGACCATCATAGATGTCCAGGCCAAGGGACTGTGATTAGCTCAGACGGAGCTGGTAATCTTAATCACATTTGTGAGATATTGAAAATTATCACACTAGTAATATAAATCATATTAGCAGTGCTTATTTATTTGGGTTCTACCACATGCCAGGAACCTCATTTCATGGATGATTAAAGTCTCCACCAGCACCGCTGATGCTCTGTTCTCCACCCAACAGCCGGGCAGATCCCATTAAACCATAATTAAGACCATGTATAATGCACACCTCAGCAAGTAAAAGCTAAAGTCCTCACAATAGCCGTCCAGCCCCACGCAAACCCGCCTGCGCCCCCATCTCTGCTTTTTGCTCCCTCCGCTGCTCCAGCTGCTGCTCCAGCTGCACTGGCCTCTTTGCTGTTCCAACAAGCGCATCGTGCACCAGCCTCAGGACTTTTGCACCAGCTCTGGAATGGACCTCTGCCTGGAATGCTCTTCCCCCATAAGCCCACATGGCTCCCTCAGTCCTACAGGTCTCTGCTCCAACGTTCGCCTCCTTAAAGAGGATTTCCTTGACCACCCCATCCGCAGTTCACTCTGATCATCCTTATAGCCTGTATCACCACCTGACAATTACGGATTAATGCGGCTCTTTTCTGGCGTCCTCCTACTCGGGTGGCTTTCCCCAGAGAAACTTGGTCTTGGGAAGGTTGAATTAGAGAGGGCTGCAGAGATCAGGCTCTGTCTCCCAGGAACCCTTCCTACACCCACACCACCTTGTGGGGCCCCAGCCTCTTGGACCCTCTCCCCCAAATGCTTGAAGCAGCTCTGTCCCCTCCTGGAATGGAGATGTTGGACCCAGGGTAGAATCTGCCTATAGTATGTGGGGTACGTGGTGGAGGGGGAAATAGGTCAAATAAGTTGGCAAATATGGCAAATTTAAAATCATAGGGAAATAGCTGGGATGCCCAGCCGCTGGTCCATAGCTTGTAATTCTCATCATGAGACTGCCTACTCCGAGGATGGGCAATTCCGGTTGTGAGAGTGGTTTTGGGGTCGGTGGGCTTGCTGCAAGCTGCCACCAGGGAGCGGCTTCAGCATCCAGCACCATGGTGTTCATGGACTGTCCACTTCTCTTCCTCTTGACCTTATCTGTATCCCTAAATTTCAAAAGCTCCGAAACAAACATTTTCGATGACTCCTGCTCCAGGGGCTCAGCTCCTTCTGCAGCTGTAGACACTCAGACTCTGACCTCGCGGGGGCTCCATTCTTTCTGCAGCAGGAGGGTCTACAAACTCCTGCTTCCTCTGGGGGCTGCTGACTGCAGCAGGAAGGACTCAGGGCAGACTCGCCACACACATCCCTACAGCCCATCCCTGCTCCTGGGCAGGGACAGGAGGTCACAGCCGGCCAACCAGCCTACACGCGAGGCCGGAGCAGCACAGTCCCCCACGAAGTCAAAATCAGCTTGGGAGCCCTTCACCCAGCGAATACAGGCTGGTGCCTGTGGACTCAAGGGGCGCCGGAGCCCTCTGCGCCTGCGCACTCGGACCAGGTAGGCTCTCCCTGAAGTCTTGGTGGGAGGGCTCAGTGGACAGTCCTGTGGCCCCGCCCACGGCCCTGTAGCCCCACCCCCACCCAAGGCGGGGCTGACCCGCAGCTCTCCAGCTGCTGAGGGCCTGTTTCTTCTGTTCTCTCGGGTCATTGAACTCAGCACCATGTCTGTAAACTAGGTTCCATTTTACTCATTCACCCATTTCACCTGGCATTTACTGAACACCTACTGTGTGCATAGGCCTGAACTGAGCAAAGGTCAGAGGGAGGAGCCAGACTCTGTGTGGTCCATGACCCTGAATGGCTCTAGGGCTGGGGCTGGGCATTTCGACTATCCATTCAGTCACTCAGTATTTCTTGAGGACCTACTGTGTGCTATGGCCTGAGTGATATCTGGGGCACACAGAGGAACCAACTCTGTTGTCCCTGATTCTTAATGACTCCAGGGCTGATGCTGGGATGTATAAACTACTCATTCAGTCACCTGGCACTTCTTGGAGACCTACTATGTGCTGAGGCCTGGGCTGGGCAAAGTTTGGATCACAGGAATGGACCAGAATTGCATGGTCTCTGACCGTGAAAGGCTGCAGGAGTGGTGCTGAGGATGTTCGCCAACTCATTCATTTACCTGACCATTCATGTCTACTGAGGACCTACTGTGTGCTAAGGCCTGGGTTGCATGATATCTGGGGCACAGGGAGTGCCAACTCTGTGGTCCCTGACTCTGAATGACTCCAAGTGCTGGTGCTGGGGATATACAACTGTTCATTCAGTCACCTGGCACTTCATCAGGACCTACTGTGTGCTGTGGCCTGGGTGATACCTAGAACACAGGGAAGACTCAGACACTGTGGTTCCTGACCCTACAGGATACCAGGGCCAGGTCAGGGGTTTTTCTCTTATTTATTCATTCACCTGATGTTTCTTCAGGACCTACTGTGTGCCAAGGCCTGTGAAGAAAATGCCAGGACAGAAGTAAAAAAGGCAGACAGATTCTCTCCTCCCAGGCCCCTCACTAGCTTCTTTTGTAGGGCTGGGAGCTGAGGGAGCTGGTGGACTGGGAGGCAGATGTGTCTCCATTTGTTATATGTCTGCATCTCTCCCTTCCTGGCTTAGCTGAAGATCACTTGTGCTTGAGTTATTTTCGAGGCTTGACGTATCAGTTTCTGATAAATTACAACAATTTTTCAACCTTTCTTGAGGGGCCAAGGAAATCTAAATATGGACTGGTCACTGGCTGATATTAAGAAATTATTTATTTCATTATGTGATAATAATATTGTGGTTGCAAAGATTTTCTTTATTTCTTAGAGATGCAGGCTTAGGTATTTACCAGTGAAGTGAGATATGTCTGTAATTTACTTTAAAATAGACCTGAATAGATAGCTAGTGGGAAGCAGCCTCATAGCACAGGGAGATCAGATTGGTGCCTTGTGACCACCTAGAGGGGTGGAATAGGGAGGGTGGGAGGGAGGGAGATGCAAGAGGGAAGAGATATGGGGATATATGTATATGTACAACTGATTCACTTTGTTATAGAGCAGAAACTAACACACCATTGTAAAGCAATTATACTCCAATAAAGATGTTAAAAAAAAACAACTAGACCTGGAAAATATACATATAGACATATTTTCATGACTATTTTAAAAGCAAATATATGTTATAAAATGCGGTAAATTTCATTATTTAAAAAATTTTAGGTATTATATTTTTATGTTATCAAAATTATCATTATTATTATTATTTTTGTGTGTGTGTGCAGCACGGGCCTCTCACTGTTGTGGCCTCTCCCTTTGCGGAGCACAGGCTCCGGACGCGCAGGCTCAACGGCCATGGCTCACGGGCCCAGCCGCTCCGCGGCATGTGGGATCTTCCCAGACCGGGGCACGAACCCGTGTCCCCTGCATCGGCAGGCGGACTCTCAACCACTGCGCCACCAGGGAAGCCCCCAATATTATTTTTTAAAACACATCTTTGTTGGAGTATAATCGCTTCACAATACTGTGTTAGTTTCTGTTGTACAACAAAGTGAATCAGCCATATGCATAAATATATCCCCATATCCCCTCCCTCTTGAGCCTCCCTCCCACCCTCCCTATCCCACCCCTCTAGGTGGTCACAAAGCACTGAGCTGATCTCCTTGTGCTATGCTGCTCTTTCCCACCAGCCAACTATTTTACATTTGGTAGTATATATATGTCGATGCTCCTCTCACTTCTCCCCAGCTTCCCCCTCCCCTCCCCCGTGTCCTCAAGTCCATTCTCTATGTCTACATCTTTATTTCTGCCCTGCCACTAGGTTCATCAGTACTTTTTTTTTTTTTTTAGATTCCATATATATGTGTTAGCATATGGTATTTGTTTTTCTCTTTCTGACTGATTTCACTCTGTATGACAGACCCTAGGTCCATCCACCTCACTACAAATAACTCAATTTCGTTTCTTTTTATGGCTGAGTAATATTCCATTGTATATATGTGCCAATCTTCTTATCCAGTCATCTGTCGATGGACACTTAGGTTGCCTCCATGTCCTGGCTATTGTAAATAGAGCTGCAATGAACATTGTGGTACATGACTCATTTTGAATTATGGTTTTCTCAGGGTATATGCCCAGTAGTGGGATTGCTGGATCATATGGTAGTTCTATTTTTAGTTTTTAAAGGAACCTCCATACTGTTTTCCATAGTGGCTGTATCAATTTACATTCCCACCAACAGGGCAGGAGGGTTCCCTTTTCACCACATCCTTTCCAGCATTTATTGTTTCTAGATTTTTTAAAATTTATTTATTGGCTGCGTTGGGTCTTCGTTGCTGTGCGCGGTCTTTCTCTAGTTACGGCGAGCCGGGGGGGCTACTCTTCGTTGTGGTGCGCAGGCTTCTTATTGCGGTGGCTTCTCTTGTTGCAGAGCATGGGCTGTAGGCGCTCAGGCTTCAGTAGCTGTGGCACACATGCCCAGTGGTTGTGGCTCACGGGCTCTAGAGTGCAGACTCAGTAGTTGTGGTGCACGGGCTTAGTTGCTCCGCGGCATGTGGAATCTTCCCGGACCAGGGCTCAAACCCGTGTCCCTGCATTGGCAGATGGATTCTTAACCACTGTGCCACCAGGGAAGTCCCTGTTTCTAGATTTTTTGATAATGGCCATTCTGACTGGCGTGAGGTGATACCTCATTGTAGTTTTGATTTGCATTTCTCTAATAATTAGTAATGTTGAGCATATTTTCATGTGCCTCTTGGCCATCTGTGTGTCTTCTTTGGTGAAATGTCTATTTAGGTCTTCTGCCCATTTTTTAATTGTTTTTTTTCTGATATTGAGCTCCATGAGCTGTTTTTATATTTTGGAGATTAATCCTTTGTCCATTGTTTCACTTACAAATATTTTCTCCCATTCTGAGCGTTGTCTTTTTGTCCTGTTTATGGTTTCCTTTGCTGTACAAGAGCTTTAAAGTTTAATTAGGTCCCATTTGTTTATTTTTGTTTTTATTTTCATTACTCCCAGAGGTGGGTCAAAAAAGATCTTGCGGTGGTTTATGTCAAACAGTGTTTTTCCTATGTTTTCCTCTAAGAGTTTTATAGTGTCTGGTCTTACATTTAGGTCTTTAATCCATTTTGAGCTTATTTTTGTGTACAGTGTTAGGTAGTGTTCTAATTTCATTCTTTTACATGTAGCTGTCCAGTTTTCCCAGCACCACTTATTGAAGAGGCTGTCTTTTCTACATTGTATGTTCTTGCCTCCTTTGTCATAAATTAGGTGACTATATGTGTGTGGGTTTATCTCTGGGCTTTCTATCCTGTACCATTGATCTATATTTCTGTTTTTGTGCCAGTACCATACTGTCTTGATTACTGTAGCTTTGTGGTATAGTTTGAAGTTGGGGAACCTGATTCCACCAGCTCCGTTTTTCTTTCTCAAGATTGCTTTGGCTATTCAGGGTTTTTTGTGTTTCCATACAAATTGTAAAATTTTTTGTTCTAATTCTGTGAAGAATGCCATTGGTAGTTTGATAGGGATTGCATTGAATCTGTAGATTGCTTCTCTGATCTTCCAATCCAAGAACATGGTAAATTTTTCCATCTATTTATATCATCTTTGATTTCTTTCATCAGTGTTTTATAGTTTTCTGAGTACAAGTCTTTCTCCTCCTTAGGCAGGTTTATTCCTAGGTATTTCATTCTTTTTGTTGCAGTGGTAAATGGGAGTGTTTCCTTAATTTCACTTCCTGATTTTTTGTTGTTGGGGTATAGGAATTACCAGAGATTTCTGTGCATTAATTTTGTATCCTGCAACCTTACCAAATTCATTGATTAGTTCTAGTAGTTTTCTCGTGGCATCTTTAGGATTTTCTATGTATAGTATCATGTCATCTGCAAACAGTGACAGTTTTACTTCTTCTTTTCCAATTTGTGTTATTTTACTTCTTTTTCTTCTCTGATTGCTGTGGCTAGGACTTCCAAAACTATGTTGAATAAGAGTGGTGAGAATGGACATCCTTGTCTTATTCCTGATCTTAGTGGAAATGCTTTCAGTTTTTCATCATTGAGTATGATGCTTGCTGTGGGTTTGTCATATATGGCCTTTATTATGTTGAGGTAGGTTCACTCTGTACCCATTTTGTGGAGAGTTTTTATCATAAATGGTGTTGAATTTTGTCAAAAGCTTTTTCTGCATCTATTGAGATGATCATAATCGTTTTTATTCCTTAATTTTTTTATGTTCTGTATCACATTGATTGATTTGCATATATTGAAGAATCCTTGCATCCCTGGGGTAAATTCCACTTGATCATGGTGTATGATCCTTTTAATATGTTGTTGGATTCTGTTTGCTAGTATTTTGTTCAGGATTTTTGCATCTATGTTCGTCAGTAATATTGGTCTATAATTTTCTTTTTTGTGATATCTTTTTTGGTTTTGGTATCAGGGTGATGTTGGCTTCATAGAATGAACTTGGGAGTGTTCCTCCCTCTGCAATTTTTGGAAGAGTTTGAGGATTGGTGTTAGCTGTTCTCTAAATGTTTGATAGAATTCGCCTGTGAAGCCATCTGGTCCTGGATTTTTGTTTGTTGGAAGGTTTTTAATTACAGTTTCAATTTCATTACTTGTGATAGGCCTGTTTACATTTTCTAATTCTTCCTGGTTCAGTCTTGGAAAATTGTACCTTTCCAAGAATTTGTCCATTCCTTTGTAATTGTCCATTTTATTGGCATATAGTTGTTTGTAGTAGTCTCTTATAATCCTTTGTATTTCTGCAGTGTCAGTTGTGATTTCTCCCTTTTCATTTCTAATTTTATTGATTTGTGTCCTCTCCCTTTTTTTCTTGATGAATCTGGCTAAGGATTTATCAATTTTGTTTATCTTCTCAAAGAACCAGCTTTTAGTTTTATTGATTTTGCTATTGTTTTCTTCATTTCTATTTATTTCTTCTCTGATCTTTATGATTTCTTTCCTTCTACTGACTTTGGGTTTTCTTTGTTCTTCTTTCTCTAGTTGTTTAGGTGTAGGGTTAGATTGTATATTTGAGATTTTTCTTGTTTCTTGAAGTGAGATTGAATTGTTACAAACTTCCTTCTTAGAACTGCTTTTGCTGCGTCCCATAGGTTTTGGGTCGTCATGTTTTCATTGTCATTTGTTTCTATTTTTTTTTGGTTTTTTTTTTTTTTTTTTTTTTTTTTTTTTTGCAGTACACGGGCCTCCCACTACCGCGGCCTGTCTTGCTGCGGAGCACAGGCTCCGGACGCACAGGCCCAGCGGCCATGGCTCACGGGCCCAGCCGCTCCACGGCATGCGGGATCCTTCCGAACCGGGGCACGAACCCGTGTCCCCTGCATCGGCAGGCGGACTCTCAACCACTGCGCCACCAGGGAAGCCCTCTATGTATTTTTTTATTTCTTCTTTTATTTCTTCAGTGATCTCTTGGTTATTTAGTAGCGTACTGTTTAGCCTCCATGTATTTGTGTTTTTTACAGTCTTTTTCCTGTAATTGAATTTCAGTCTCATAGCATTGTGGTCAGAAAAGATGCTTGATATGATTTCAATTTTCTTAAATTTTCTGAGGCTTGATTTGTGACCCAAGATGTGATCTATCCTGGAGAATGTTCCATGTGAACTTGAGAAGAAAGTGTGTTCTGCCACTCTCAGTTGGAATGTTCTATAAATATCAATTAAATCTACCTAGTCTATTGTGTCATTTAAAGCTTGTGTTTCCTTATTTATTTTCTGTTTGGATGATCTGTCCATTGGTGTAAGTGGGGTATTAAAGTCCCCTACTATTACTGTCGATTTCCCCTTTTAGAAGCAAATATATGTTATAAAATATGGTAAATTTCGTTAAAAATTTTTAGGTATTATATTTTTATGTTACCAAAATTATTTTTAAAGGTATTGAATACGGGCGCTTATTGTATTTTATACCTTTCTGTGTAATTGAGAATCTCCAAACAAAAATTTTTTTAAAAAGGAGTCCTATGCTGCATTACAACACAGGAGAATTCATTGGTCACACTCGGCCGAAAAGCATTCTTCATTCATAACTGAAAAATATTTTTCAGTGATCTCTTTTTCTGGAGCCGAACAAATCACAGTGAGATCAAAATAATCATAAGGAATTCTTTTAATAAATCTTATGCCCAAACTTTGTGAAATGATAACATCCACCCCCCTTGTCTAAGGACAAAAGGGGTCTCAGATGACAATGGATAAAAGCAAGATGGAAAACTGTTCCACATGTTACCATTTGTGTAGAAAGGTGTACTATACAACTTTTTGGAATATTTATGTATATAAAAAATCCACATAAATATTTGCTTATATATGCATAGAGTGTTCTGGAAATATACCAGGAAACTGTTCGGGGTGGTTGCCTCCAGAGAGAGGAACTTGCTGGCTGTGGGGGAGGGGGAGGATGGGGTAAGATTTTTATTTTTCTTTTACTTTATAAATTGGGGACATATGGATTACATAAAATAATTTTTTAAAATAATTAATTTATTTTTGGCTGCGTTGGGTCTTTGTTGCTGCGTGTGGACTTTCTCTAGTTGCATCGAGCGGGGGCTACTCTTCATTGTGGTGCACAGGGTTCTCACTCCCGTGGGTTCTCGTTTCGGAGCACAGGCTCTAGGTGTGCAGGCTTCAGTAGTTGTGGCACGTGGACTCAGTAGTTGTGGCTCATGGGCTCTAGAGGGCAGGCTCAGTAGTTGTGGTGCACGGGCTTAGTTGCTCCATGGCATGTAGAATCTTCCCAGACCAGGGCTCGGACCCATGTCCCCTGCATTGGCAGGTGGGTTCTTAACCACTGCAGCACCAGGGAAGTCCCATCAAATAATTTTGTAGAGGTCATGCCATGTGATTGACACTTGTCTTCCACCGAAACAGCAGATGGATTGCATTAGTGATTACCATGTTTCACTCTTCCCTGTAGCCACACCATTGGGTAGGCCCTTCCTAGGATATTCCTGGCTTGGCCATGGGGCCTGCTTTGGCCGATGGGATTAGAAACAAACTTGAAGCTGTGCCTGTGTGTCCCCATTCTCATAAATCCCTGCTCTGTCCATGAGAGCACACCCAGGCAAGATGTGAGTCAGCTGAACCCTTCTGTACCAGCCAGCCCCCATCCAACCCACAGCTGACCACAGATGCATAACTGAGCCCTTCATGCATTACAGTGGGGTTTCAATGGCCATGCACCTGCTGTGAGCACACCAAGAGTGAGGGTGCTATGGCGCCCCCCCTTCACATGCCCCTTAAGAGTGGTGCTTCGCCCCTGTGGTGGGCTTGGGTTTCTTCCCATACACCCCCAGTTGCACGCCTCTTGGGCTGGGAAGTGCAGCTTGGTAGCACAGACCCTCTGTGTCAGTCTCTCTCTGTTCTGCCTGCTGCCAATCAGCTGCTGTGCTCTCCTCCAAGCTTCTGAGGCTCCCTTTCTGTCCCAGCTGAAAGGGCTTTGAAGGGGCTTCCCAGGGTGCAGGAACCTTTCCTCTTTCACAGCTCCCTCCTAGGGGCACAGGTCCTGTCCTGCTTCCTCCGGTTTGTTTGTTTTTTTTTTCTCTTTCTTTCATCCTACCCTGCTACATGGTGATATTTCCTGCACTTCTGGTGTCTGAGTTCTTCTACCAGCATTCAGTAAGTTATGCTATGAGAACTGTTCCACGTGGAGATGTACTTTTGATGTATTTGTGGAAGGAGATGAGCTCCACGTCCTTCTTTTCTCTTCTATTCTGCTATCTTGATTCACCTGCCTCCAGAGCTTTCTTTATCCCAGGAGCTGAGAACATTGTTGGCTCAGTGAATGACCTCACAAACAACAGCCAGGCATAATGCTATTATTACAGTCATCATCAAAAATTCTAAGGGCTACATGCTGTGTGATTCCACTTATGTGATACCCTATAATGTTATATAAGACAGGAAACAAAGCAGTGGTAGCCAGAGGCTGGGGGCAGGAGGAGGAGACTGACTACAAAAGACGTAAGGGAATTCTTGGGTCCTCTACATCCTGGTTGTAGAGGTTACATGCCTGTATGAGTTTGTCAGAGTTAGAATTCTACACCCAAAATGAGTGCGTTTTACTGTACGAACTTTAAAAAAAATTTTTTTTATTGTAGTATAGTTGCTTTAAAATGTTGTGTTCATTTCTGCTATACAGCAAAGTGAGTCAGTTATACATTTACGTATATCCCCTCTTTTTAAGATTTTCCCATATAGGTCATTACAGAGTATCGAGTAGGGTTCCCTGTGCTAAAGAGTACGTCCTTATTAATTGTTTTATATATGGTAGTGTGTATATGTCAATCCAAGTCTCCCAATTTATCCCCCTCTTTCCCCCGGTAACCATAAGTTTGTTTTCTACATCTGTAACTCTATTTCTGTTTTGTGGATAACTTCATTTGTACCCCTTTTTTAGATTCCACATATAAGTGATATCATATGATATTTGTCTTTCTCTGTCTGACCTTACTTCACTCACTATGATAATCTCTAGGTCCATCCATGTTGCTGCAAATAGCATTATTTCATTTCTTTTTTATGGTTGAGTAATATTGCATTGTATATAGTACCACGTCTTCTTTCTTTCCTCTGTTGATGGACATTTAGGTTGCTTCCATGTCTTGGCTATTGTGAATAATGCTGCTATGAACATTGGGGTGCATGTATCCTTTAGAATTATATTTTTTTCTGGATATTTGCTCAGGAGTGGGCTGCTGGATCATATGGTAACTCTATTTTTAGTTTTTTGAGGAACCTCCATACTGTTCTCCTTAGTGGCTACACCAGTTTACATTCCCACCAACAGTGCAGAGGGTTCATTTCTGTCCACACCCTCTCCAGCATTTGTTATTTGTAGACTTTTAAATGATGGCCCCTGAATTGACTTCTTGCACCTGGCAAGTTGCTGCTATCTGGAGCTCAGCTTTCCTGGGCTCCTGCATTTATGGGAGTTCAGAAGCAGCCCCCACCCCAGTAAGCCCAGCATCTTAAGAATGACCATAGGGCTTCCCTGGTGGTGCAGTGGTTAAGAATCCACCTGCCAATGCAGGGGGCACGGGTTCAAGCCCTGGTCCGGGAAGATACCACATGCCACGGAGCAACTAAGCCTGTGCGCCACAACTACTGAGCCTGCACTCTAGAGCCCACAAGCCGCAACTACTGAAGCCCGTGTGCCTAGAGCCTGTGCTCCTCAACAAGAGAAGCCACTGCAATGAGGAGCCTTTGCACCACAACGAAGAGTAGGCCCCGCTCACCACAACTAGAGAAAGCCCACGCACAGCAACGAAGACCCAACGCAGCCAAAAATAAATAAATAAATTTTAAAAAATACTTAAAAAAAAAAAAAGGAATGGCCATAAAGCACTTTCTGAATATAGTGATGCTTTCCCGTGGCACGGATTCAAGGAAAGGCATTTGGCCCTGTCTCACGGAGCCTAATGATAGAGTAAGAGAGAAACTCAGTAATAAGAAAGCAAATTCAGCATCCCCAAGTTTTCCCAGGTCCTTCCTGTGTATCAGGCAAGATCATTTCTGGTCGTTCCATGTCATTTAGTCATCAGTTAGGACTTAATAGATTGCATTTGTCTACCCAGAAAACTATTGGAAAAGCAATAAGCTGCACAAATTAGCACATTGAATATGTAATTCCTGATGTGTAAACCTATAAATAAATTCAACCCAGCTCAAAATTTTATTCCAACTTCTGAGGCCAAGCACTATTAAAACCCGTTCCTGAGGCCATTTTCTAGATTCTGATATGAATGTTGATAAATACTTTGGGGAGTCCTTCATCCATTTCCTAATCTCTTTTCTTATACCAACCTCTAGACCACTTGAGAATCAGACCTTTCTTTCTGTCTTTTCTTTCTTCCCTTCCTTCCTCCCCCCATTCTTCCTTTCTTCTTTTTAAATCAGTGAAGCCATAATATTGGTAAGCTAAAAGGGAAATTGGTTAACCTTCATCCATGGCTATCTCAGGCAAATGTGAATTAGTTGGTATGTTTTTTGTTTTAAGGTTTCTTAGCCGCTTAGAGTTTCAAAATCTCAAAATTCTCCCACAAGTCCTCATTCCAATAACCAGGATACCAACTGTTCCTAATTAATATCAAACATTCTACTTAAGAGACCTGCCAAAATTGTGAATTAACCTGGCACTGTAGCTCATTCTTTGATATTTAGCAAGCACAGCCTGATAGCTACAAGCAAGTCTTTCAACTATGTTACAAAAATGGCTTGTGTTCTACTCCATGCCTTAAAGCAAAAATTTTAAGAAATAAGCCCTTTTTTCTTCTTGCTTTATACTATTCAGTTCCACTATGAACAAACATCATACATATTTCTTGGACTGGCACTTCTTGTCCTCTTTGAATTCGTCCAAAGCAAAAGCCATCTAGACCGCAGCTGATCAGCTGTTTTACAGTTGCTATGAAGGCATATTACTTCCATGGCACAAAATATGATTAGGAGCCTTACACTGCTTTGCTCCATTTCATCCAATAACCGTACTTTAATAATAATTCCACATTTTCTAAGGATCTTTTGCCTAAAACCCACTCAAGGCTACCAATATCTATATTGGTAGGTTTCCTTGTTTGACAGCAAAAGAACTTAATCTAATTTTAAAATGAAAACAAGGGACTTCCCTGGTGGCACAGTGGTTAAGAATCCACCTGCCAATGCAGGGGACATGGGTTTGATCCCTGGTCTGGGGAGATCCTACATGCCACGGAGCAACTAAGCCCATGTGCTACAACAACTGAGCCTGTGCTCTAGAGCCTGCGAGCCACAACTACTGAGCCCACACACCACAACTACTGAGCCCATGTGCCGCCACTACTGAAGCCCTTGTGCCTAGAGCCTTTGCTCTGCAACAAGAGAAGCCACCACAATGAGAAATCCGCACACCGCAACAAAGAGTAGCCCCCGCTTGCTGCAACTAGAGAAAGCCCGTGCACAGCAACAAAGACCCAGCACAGCAAAAAATAAATTAAATAAGTAAATAAATAAATAAAATAAAATGAAAACAAAATGCTTGTGGGAAACAACCTACCAGAACATGAAACACGTCAGCTCTAGCAAGCAGAGTAGCAGGAACTCAGGAGCCATCTTAAAATTGTGGCCAAAGGATGACTCATATTCAGCTTCCTCCTGAGTCCCAAGGAGAGAGTATATGACTGGATTAAAGTGAACTGTGTACAGCTGGCCATGCAAACAAAACCTCAGTGAATGACATCAGAACAGCCCAACCAACACAGCTGGGGGAAGGAGTCTGTATTTGTGTATGCATGGTTTCTATTTGTATTGTAGACAAAAACAACACATTTCATAATTTTAACTTTAAAAAGTTTATGTGTTTATAACTATGCCATCATATTATATAGTTATGAAAATTACATTCTCAATAAACTACAAAGCATTGTTTTGTGAGCATAGACATCCACCTCATTCTTTCCAGTGACTGCTTAATAATCTACTGAACTGATTTTCCACAATTAAGTAACAAATTTACTACTACTGGACATTTAAATCGTTCCAAGTTTTTTACAATTCTGTAATGAATGTGCTTATGCATCTATATTTCTGTACCTGTGCTTTTCGAGAAGATAAATTCCTAGATGTAGAATTGCAGCAGTGGTTAATTACATTTTAAATACTGACAGGTCACACCATATTGCCTTCTAAAATGGCTTTCCACCTATTTACCCTCCCAATGTAATATAAAAATATGGTTTCTCACATCTGCAACCATACTGGATATTATCCATAAAATGTGTGCTGGTTTGTGTTGGTGATGAGGACTTTTAAAATTTCCATTTATCTGATCATTAGTGCAATTAAAATCTTCCTTTATTTGACTGTTTTAATTTCTTCATTTAAGATTTGCTGTTATACTGTGTATCTCATCTTATCAGACTTTGTCAGACTGTGTATCTTACCTTATCCTTGCTGCTTTCCAACAGCCCTTTTTTAAGGGTTATATGCTTCGTAATATATGGTTAAAATATATCTCAGTCTGGGGGCTTCCCTGGTGGCACAGTGGTTGAGAGTCCGCCTGCCAATGCAGGGGACACAGGTTCGTGCCCCGTTCTGGGAAGATCCCACATGCCACGGAGCGGCTAGGCCCGTGAGCCATGGCCACTGAGCCTGCATGTCTGGAGCCTGTGCTCCGCAATGGGAGAGACCACAACAGTGAGAGGCCCGCATACCGCAAAAAAAAAAAAAAAATATATATATATATATATATATATCTCAGTCTGTCATGTGCCTTTTAACTTTGAATACAGTGTCTTATACCATGGAAAAGTTTAAATTTTTTACATGGTCCTATCACTCTGTCTCTCTTCATGACTTCTGGACTCTGTGTCCTGCTTACCAAAGCCTTCCTGAACTCAAAGGAATAGAAATATTCTACATTCTCTTCTAGAATCTTAATATTGTTTCCTATTACATCTTTAATCATATTGAATGAACTTCTCTGTAAGGGGTGAAATGTGGATCTGACCTTATTTCCAGTTGGATAACTGTCAAGCACCATTTAAGTAAGCCATCTCTCCCACTGACACATCAAAAATAATTACTTTTGCAATAAACTAAATTCATGGGTATACGATCTTTTTCAAAAATTTCCTTGTGATGCTTTCCTATTTACCATTCTACATGATTTTCAGAACAAAACTGTCAATGTAAAGATATCCTATAGGGATTGTGACTGGAATTGACTGTACAAATATGTTAACAATATTGAAACTTCCATCTGGAAACACAGATCTCCATTTATTCAGAACCTCTATTCTCCTTAACAAAGGTTAATAATTTCCTTCTTATATATAAAACCATGAGTAAATTCATCTATAATTTTTTTTTCTTCTGGGTTTGATATTAGGGTTGAATTAGCCTCATGAAAGAAGTATTCCAAATACTGCAAAATAATCCATTTCATTATTTTTTCTACACTCTAGAGCAGCTTAATTATGATTCCTTGAAGGTTTAGAATTAATCTGTTAACCCAGGTGTCTTAGAAGAGGGCTACACTACTCAAGTTCTGTTTCTTCCATTTTAAATATTAGGAATTTTTACTTTCTGCCTTGAATAAATATAGTCTTACATTCTTCCCAGTAAATTCTAGTTCTTTTGTTCCAGTCTTATCCAGAGTTCTAGAATTTCCTAAAACATATTCTATGTATCAGGTCACACTGAATTTCCTCACCAACAAAGGAACACAGCCTTATTTTGTGGTGATCTCAAGCTTTAAACATACTACTCATGCTAACCCTCATATACATTGTTTCAGTTCCAAAATTGTTATTATCTCCAAGTACATATACTGCCTTCCAGAGTTCACTGTTTAAAAATAACTTTCAAGCAGACTCTGAAGAATACTGAGCTAACATTATGGAGCACTTAGTCTGGGTCAGGCACTGTGCTGAGCACTTGTATGCATCAAGTAGTTCAAAATTTCATAGCAAGGGTTTTAAGGGAGTCGTAAAATTACATTTACATTTTGAAAATACCACTGTGGCAGTAGTGTGAAAAATGAACTTGAAGGGGACAAAAGAGGATGCAAGGACACCAGTTATTAGACAATTGGAATAGTCCAGGTGAAATGACAGTGTTTTGGACTAGGGCAATGAGAATGGAAAGATGTGGATGGATTCCAAAAATATTCAGCAGACATATCAACAGGACTTGGTGACACAGAAGGTGAGGAAGAGCTGGGGGCCTGAGATGACTCTACAGCATGAATTTTCTGATGATGAGCAAGGTGCGCACTTTGTCTGAAGACATTTCTGCATTCCTTACATTCATAAGATCTCTCTGCAGTGTGGATTCTTCTATGTAGATTAAGGTGTCCAATCTGGCTGAAGGTTTTCCTACATTCCTTACACTGATATGGTTTTTCTCCACAGTGAATTCTCTGATGAATGGTAAGGGATTGCTGATGGCTAAAGGCTTTACCGCACATGCTACATTCATAAGGTTTCTCCCCCGTATGACATCTTTGATGACAAATGAGCAACGATTTTGTTCTGTATGCCTTCTCACACTTAACACATTCGTAGGGCCTTTGGCCAGTGTGAAGTCTCCGATGCTGAGAGCGGGATGAGCTATGACTAAAGGCCTTCCCACATTCAGTACATTTATAGGGTTTCTCTCCCGTGTGAACTCTCTGATGTTGAATAAGGCGGGTAGTCTGGCTGAAGGCTTTTCCACATTCAGTACATTCATAAGGTTTCTCTCCGGTATGAATTTTATGATGCTGTGCAAGGTGTGCTCTCTGTTTGAAAGCTTTGCCACATTCCTTACATTCATAAGGTTTCTCTCCAGTATGAATTCTCTGATGAGTAGCCAGCTGTGAACTGATGCTAAAAGCTTTCCCACATTCTTTACATTTATATGGTTTTCCGCCAGTATGAATCCTCAGGTGACTAGCAAGGTGTATGCTCTGCCTAAAGGCTTTCCCACATTCCCTGCATTCGTAAGGCTTCTCTCCAGAATGCACTCTTTGGTGCTGAGTGAGTGAGGCATGATGGCTAAAGGCTTTCCCACAGATATCACATTCATATGGTTTCTCTCCTGTGTGAATTCTCTGATGGACAGTCAGGGATGAGCCATAGCTGAAGGTTTTTCCACACACATTACATCTGTAGGGTTTCTCTCCAGTATGAATTCTCCTATGCTGAATAAGTCCTATGTGATCACTGAAGGCTTTCCCACAGTCGATGCAGTCAAAGGGTTTCTCCCCAGTGTGATAATACCTCCAGTGACGGATAAGGGATGTGTTCTGCCTAAAGGCTTTTCCACATTCAATACATACATAGGGTCTTTTGCCAGTGTGACATCTCTGATGTCGTGCAAAGGATGAGCCATCACTGAAGGCCTTTCCACATTCCTTACATTTATAGGGCTTCTCTCCAGTATGAATTCTCTGATGCTGGGCAAGGTGTGCAGGCTGGCTGAAGGCTTTTCTACACTCCTTACATTTATATGGTTTTTCTCCAGTATGAATTCTTTGATGTTGAATAAGGTGAACATTTTGGCTGAAGGCTTTCCTACATTCCTTACATTCAAACAGTTTCTCTCCAGTATGTATTCTGTGGTGCTGGGCAAGGTGTTGACTCTGGTTGAAGGCTTTCCCACATTCCTTACACTCATACGGTTTCTCTCCAGTATGAATTCTCTGATGAACAGTAAGGGATGAGCTCTGGGTGAATGTCTTCTCACATTCATTACATTTAAAAAGTTTCTTTCCTACATAGACTTTCTTGTGCTTTATTACCATGGAATTTTTAGGAAAGCTTTTTTTATCTGACTTGTGATTATAAATATTCTCTTCTATATTGTCCAATGAGACAAATTTCCCAGATTTGTTATATTTGTGGTCTATTTCCACTGTAAGTGTTTCTTTATGAGTGATTGTTTCTTGCCTGATAAATGTCTCTTGGCTTAACAACTGCCTCTCAAAAAGATTTTCACATTTCCAATCTTCTCCAAAAGTGGGACACTCAAGTCCATAGCTTATAATTCTCTCCATTAATATATCATCACACACAAATTGCTTCAGAGGTAATTCTTGTGTCTCATATACAGATTCCCAATCTGAAAGATTCAAAAAAGCAAATGTTTCCTTTATCATGGGCTATAACAAAGGAAACATTTAACACGGAAAACGTGAATTGAAAACAATGAATCCCACAAAACGTATGATACACAGGCGTGTCAACTGAACAAATATGCAAGCAGACCCTAGAGAATGAGACCTCATAGAGGAACATGGAAAAGGTGATTTAGAAAATTAAATGTAGGATAACAAAGTCCTGAAGTAGTAATGCAATGGTAATAATATGTTATGCCTATATTAACATAACAGACTATAAATGAAACTTCCTCTATTCTTTCCCACTTCTGAGAGACTTGCATATATAGCTAGGCTAACTTTGTTTAAAAACCATATCATCACATAACTACTGCCACTCAAAAATCTCTGTAGATTCCCAGAAATCACAAATACTTTGTGCTTTGTGACTTCCCTTGGGATTTAGGTAAAATCTTAAAGTCATCTCTTCATAATCAGAAAATAGTGTCCCTATGAACCATTTCCATGTGTCTTAATACAGTAAACTCTCTTCACTTCTCATAGATCCCTGAACTTCAGGCTGCATATTAAGGGATTTTTCCATTCACCTTCTCAATTTCACCAGGAAAAGTGGAAAGTAGGAAAAGTGTCACATCTTAATAGGGTTTTGCCATGTGTTTTTGTAGAAACAAGTCTTACAGCAATATGTGGGTTGGTATCACTATTATTAATCACGTTCTTATTTCCTGCCACATAAGTACCTGTCTTGCCTTGTGAGCTAGAATATAAGCTTTGGGGAAGGACTAGATGAGTCTTACACACTACTACTAAGTCACTTAACATGCATCACAGAAACTCAGGCATATATAAGAAATTCTCGATAAATCTATAAAGAAGAAATTTGTATTGAAGAGGTGACACTAAGAGAAAAATTTAGGGGAGAGGTGATATCAAGAAAGGGCAAAGGAGAAAGTGCTTTCCTTTCCCATCTTGTCCATAGCAAATTATGGACTAATCCAATGCTCCCTAAATAGTTTTCTATTACATGTCAAGCATTAGGAACACTAGAGTAATCAGACAGTTGTTCTTGAGAAGTACAGAAAGTGATTAGGAAGACAAGGCCAACAAAGGAAGTAATCTGAGAAGAAGAAAATATGGAATATCAAATGTGAACCCATGTGGTAAAAAAGTAAAATTGGTATAAAAGTTCAGAGATGGGAGGGATCAAATCTACCAGAGAAGTTAAGAAAGACTCTGAGGTGTTAACAAGCTTCCTACCCCAGGTCATCTGTGGTATCAGAAACACCCAAGCTTCAAGAATTCTAGAACTGAGGCCATAAGAGTTCAGTGAATCAGTCACCTACAGTTTTTCTTACATAGATTGGCTGAGGGGAGCAATACTAGAAAGAGAAAAACAGAAACTTGATGGCATCATCTACTCCTCCCTCAAATTCTTTCTTGTCTGTGAAGGCTGCCTTCATCTCCAGCCTCCCATGAAGAGTCATGGTTGTCCCTTATCTTTTGGGCTTTTCTCAACACAGATGCTGAGATATCTTAGTCACTGAATTATACTTACATCTATACTGTGACTCAACGTCCCAGCAGATTTACAGGCTTCTTTATCCCCTTTCCCTCATCCTCTATCTATTCTTCACATGGCCAACTATTACCTCTTATCAGGAAAGTTCCTCTTTCTCTTTTCCTATTTAAGGCAGATGGTAGCTTCCTACATAACCAAAGTATAAAGTGTGTCTAAGCACAGCTTATTTCCCTCCTAATATTTGGGTATTTGGAGGATCCTAGAAGTCTAGGGTCCAAATCATCTCCAAATGTAAAGATCAAACACTGTTATAGAAGTGAAAGGAGAATTTCATAAAGGCATAATTATCACGTGTGATCCCAATATTCCCTTGTGTTTGTGAATTTTTGGTTCATTGGGGGAGCCAGAAAATAAGCATGTACACCAGAAAAAAGTTAATTATAGGCTCTCCTAAATGTTACAAAGAAAATAAACAGTGGCTTAGTAGAGAGTAATTGGGTTGGAAAAGGGAAAAGTTCACTATACAATGTGGTTAGGGACGGCCTCCAGTGAGATGATTTTTGAGCTCTGGCCTGATAGCCAAGCATGGACAGAGAGCTGACAGAGGAGTCTTCTAGGCAGAGAAAATAGGGAATTCAAAAGCCTGAGTCAGTAAAGAGCTTGGTGAGTTCAGAAAAGGTGACCAGTGGACTAGAGCAGTGCTTTTCAACTGTATGTCAGGCACTCATTGATAATGACATTTGTAAGACACATGGCACTGCTTATGATCCAGAGGCAACCAGACTTGGAACTCAGACTGCTGCTAGCCCCATGTGGTCTTCCAAGGCTTAGAGACTCAGGATCTTGGCATACCTGTAACAAACTTGGAACATATCTGTATACCTTGCATAGTTTAGAAAACTCTGGGCTAAAGTATAGTGAAAAAACTAAAAAGTGATAGAAGATAGGGTTGGAGAAGTAGGAAAGAGCTGGTTACATAGGGGCTGGTAGGGTTTGGATTTTTCCTATGTGCAACAGGAAAGCAAAAAAAGATTTAAGTAGCAGGGTATGTTATGATTTTAGGTAGCATCTAATTTTAGAGTTAAGCAAAGATGTAAGAAGGAGAGAAGCTTATATAAGTCTTTATGGCACAAGAAAAGAGGATGAGAAGGAGCTGGATAAAGATTTTTTCAAAATGAGTTATTAGAGAGAAGAGAGTCAAGTAGAAGAGAAGATATTTGGGGAGCCCATGCTAAGTAGTCAAGTTTCAGTTTTTTCCCAGGCTTGAGTCAAGGCGTGACTCAAGGCTTGAGATGTTTCTAAGAGCATAAGAAAGCAGGAAGTATCACCTTGAAAAATGGCTGAGCCATTACCTAGAAAGAATTCCCCTATCTGGTTCTTCCACACTCACCTGGGAATGGGGTTCTTCTCATCTCACTCTTCATCTCCCAAGGCTCTTTCCCTTGCTCCAATAAGGAGATGACATATGGCTTAGAGACACAAAGTCCTGCATACAAAAATCAATATGAAAATTGGCCATGTTTTGGGCATTTCAGCTGGTTCCTTAATTCTGATGGAATGACATTACAGGAATGAATAGATCAAGGGGTGACAGACTATATAAAGCTTTTGGCATAGTTTAGTGGGACTGCCAACAGTCAATTCTATAAAAGTTAAACCATTTTCTAAGGGGCCGGGGCAGAAATTCAGCCCAGCATTTTCGGAGGATCATCAGACAGCAGTAAGTGAGGTAATACAAAGGGCCCCTAGAGGACAGGGTGTTCGACTCCTGGTCAGGGAACTAAGATCCCACATGCTGCAGGGCAACTAAGCCCGCTCGCCACAACTACTGAGCTTGTGCACCTCAACTAGAGAGGCTGCATGCCCATGTGCTCTGGAACCCACGTGCCACAACTACAGGGCCCACACACCCTGGAGCCTGCATGCCACAACTAGAGAGAGAAAACCCACAAGCCACAACTAGAGTGAAGCCCGTGCACCGCAATGAAGAGCCCACACGCCTCAAAGAAGATCCCACATGCCTCAACTAAGACCAGATGCAGCCAAAAATAAATAAAATAAATAAATAATAAATCTTAAAAAAAAAGGGGGGGCCCTAGAGACAGTTTGGAGTTTGAGTCAGGTCAACTGCTTGATTAAAAAAAAAAAAAATCAATATTCTTCAGAAGAATATAACAGAATCCAGAGTTTCCACAATGCATTATTTACAGTGTCCAGGATAAAATCCAAAATTACTACATAAAAGGAAGAAAAAATGAATCAGACTCAGAAAAACAATTAATGGAGACCTAACCTGTGATAACACAGGACTGATAACACAGAATCAGTAGACTAGGCTTTTAAAACAGTTAAAATATCTATATTCAAGAATGTAAAGGAAAATATGCTTGTAATTTCTCAGCAGCGAAATAGAAATTATAAAAAAGAACCAGTAAAAAGTCTAGAATTGAAAAATACAGTATCTGAAATACAAAAATTCTCTAGATGGGCTTAACAAGACATTGAAAAAGACATGGAAGGAATCAGTGAACTTGAAGACACAACAATAGAAATTATCTAATAAATCAATAGAAAAAATTAGTTGAAGAAATAATGGCCAAAAATTTCTCAAATTTGGTGAAAGACATATTTAGTTTCAAGAAGTTCAGTGAACCACAAGCAGGTTAAAAGGGGCCTCTAGGCTGAAGCCCGCGCACCTAGAGCCTGTGCTCTGCAACAAAAGAAACTGCCGCAGTGAGAAGACTGGGCACTGCAACGAAGAGTAGCCCCCGCTCGCCGCAGCTAGAGAAAGCCCAAGCACATCAACAAAGATCCAATGCCGCCAAAGATAAACAATAAATAAAGAAATAAATGTAAAAAAAAAAAGGGGGCCTCTGGAATTTTGCTGGTGGTCCAGTGGTTAAGACTCCACCCTCCCAATGCAAGGGATGTGGGTTCAATCCCCGGTTGGGGAACTAGAATCCCTCATGCCATGCAGCACAGCCAAAAAAATAGTAATATAATAAAAAATAAATATAAAACACCCTCCTAGGGGAAAATGAGGAAAAAAATGGGGGGGACTCTAGACAACAGAAAGCTAATCCAACCAATGGTGGGCCCCAGGGCTGAGAAGGGTCCATTTTAGTTTCCCTAAGAATATCTGAAGCAATTTTCATAGTTTGTGCCTCGCTAGTTCATTTATTGCAAGTTAATAAAAATATACAGATTTTAAAGCAATATTCTGAATTTTTAACAATCCAGCTATACTCTTTGTGAACTTTGTTATGGTGGTAACAATACCATAGGACAGAGGAAACAAGGTAGCACAGGAGACCAGTGAGAGTCACATCACATCCTGTTCCCAACTGACTAAAGGGCACACTCATGAAATATCTGATACACACCAAATTCACTTATTAAATCTGAAATTTTCATCAGTTCCTGAATACCCTCTTTATTTCCCAGATTCGATTCTGACCTACACACAGTAAAAAAAAAAAAAAAAAAAAAAAAGTTTTAATAATTAAACAAAAACCAAAACCTAAAGAGTCCCTAAGGGTAATTCTGAACTATGGGAGGGGAAAAAATCCTCACCCACTGATACCAGGCTCTGATAGTTCTCCAACATCATACTCCTGTATAAACTCCTCTGAGCAGGGTTCAGCCATTCCCATTCCTCCTGGGAAAAGTCTATTGCTACATCCTTGAATGTCACCAAGTCCTGAAATGACACAAAGACATTCTTGATCAACCAATGCTCATGTCCACACGTGACTTCGAGTTGAAGTGTTAAGCTGTCCCTACTTTATGTGAGAAATAGCCCTTAGAGAGAAAAAAAACCTTAAACATATAATATTAAACGCTAACCTAAAATAGTACTTATTGAACTAAAATGCTAACCTAAAATGCTAAACTGCATTGTATATGATGGTGCTAATCCATTTCTCAGCATGGGGAAATATGGACAGGTGGCCACAGGGCAGTAAACAAGGGCTTCAAGTAAGGACGTATACCTGTGGTTGAACCTTCCAAAACAGCAACAAAAGAATATCTAAGTTGATATTTTGTAAATTGTACTCTATGGGATCCTAGTGTTTCAGGGGAAAGAGGCATGAACTGACATGGCTGTGGTTTTTTTCTTACATAATAAAAATATATATCTAGAATGCAATTTTTTTGTGCTGTACCATTAAGAATTAATTAGCATGCCAGGCCATACCACAGTGACCTGGATAGCAAGATGAGAAATCACCCAGCATAAGACTACAACACGGGCTTTCCTGGTGGCGCAGTGGTTGAGAGTCCGCCTGCCGATGCAGGGGACGCGGGTTCGTGCCCCAGTCCGGGAAGATCCCACATGCCGCGGAGCGGTTGGGCCCGTGAGCCATGGCCGCTGAGCCTGCGCGTCCGGAGCCTGTGCTCCGCAATGGGAGAGGCCACAACAGTGAGAGGCCCATGTACCACACACACAAAAAAAGACTACAACACATCCAACTTGTGTGCTGAATTTGAGTATAACAAACCAATATATACTTAGACAATATCAAAATGAAATAATTATAACTTTTAGTTTCATAAAGACTTAATGTCCAGTTACCATCACCATCAGGTTGAGACAAATTTTTTTTCTCTTTTTTTAAATTGAGGTATAGTTGATGTACAATAAGTTTCAGGTGTACAACATAGTGATTCACAATTTTTAAAGGTTATACTCCATTTGTAGTTATTATAAAATAGTGGCTATATTTCCCTGTGTTGTACAATATATCCTTGTGGCTTATTTATTTTACACATAATAGTTTGTATCTCTTAATTCCATACCCCTCTCTTGCCCCTCCCCCCAATAGCCACTAGTTTGTTCTCTATATCTGTGAGGATTGTGACAAATTTTTTTAAGTATTATGGGCATTTTCATCTTCACATTTATTTCCACTGAAAATAAAAATCTTTGTAATGCTGTGTTGTCATTTGCAGCAACATGGATGGAACTAACTAAAGGGTATTATGCTAAGTGAAATAAGTCAAAGAAAGACAAATACTGTATGATCTCACTTATATGTGGAATCTAAAAAACAAAACAGAAACAGACTTTGTATAGACATAGAGAGCAAACTGGTAGTTGCTAGAGAAGAGGGGAGTACAGTATGGAAAAGTGGAACAAAAAAGAGTAACCTTACAGTGCAGAAACATGACAAATACTACCTCAACCAGGTAATCAAGGTATAGTAATAACTCATGTTGATAGTATGAACCCTTGATATATGATGAAAATGGAACTCTGTGATCTTCCTTCTAAAAACACATTACTCCAGTCTAAGCAGGAAAAAAACATCAGGTTTGAGAGATGTTCTGAAAAATACCAGAGAACCTCTCAAAACTGACAAGGTCATCAAAAAGAAGGAAGGTATGAGAAACTGTCACAGACAAGGAGACAAAACTACCTAGAAGATAGAACTACTAAATGTAATGTGGTATCCTGGATAGGATCCTGGAACAGAAAAAGGATATTAAGTAAAAACTAAGGAAATCTGAACAAAGAATGGACTTTACTTAATAATAATGTATCAATATTGGTTCATTAATTTTAACAAATGTCCCATACTAATGTAAGATGTTAGAAACAGGGGAAGCTGAGTGTGATGCATAAGGATCCTCCCTGCTATCAGCAAATTTTCTATTATTAAAAACAGTTTATTTTAAAAAATCTATTTTAAAAAGTAAATCCTATAGGGAGTTCCCTGCTTGCCTAATGGTTAGGATTCCAGGCTTTCACTGCATGGCCTGGGTTCAATCGCTGGTCGAGGAACTGAGATCCCGCAAGCCACACAGCACAGCCAAAAAAAAAGTAAACCCTCTCAAAAGGAAGACATCAAAGCTTTAAATTATCTCTAAGATTTTTAAATATACAAAGTCCAGCACTTAACTCAAAATAATGAGGCACATAAGACAAAATTAAGAGGAAAAAAATCAGAAAATAAAAACTCACAGAGGGACTTCCCTGGTGGTGCAGTGGTTAAGAGTCTGCCTGCCAATGCAGGGGACACGGGTTCAAGCTCTGATCTGGGAAGATCCCACACGCCGTGAAGCAACTAAGCCCATGCACCACAACTACTGAGCCTGCGCTCTAGAGCCCGTGAGCCACAACTACTGAGCCCACGCGCCTAGAGCCCGTGCTCTGCAACAAAGAGAAGCCACTGCAATGAGAAGCCCATGCACTGCAACAAAGAGTAGCCCCTGCTCGCCACAACTAGAGAAAGCCTGCACACAGCAACAAAGACCCAATGCAGCCAAAAATAAATAAATTAAATAAATAAATAAATAAAATGAAGTGGGAAGAAGAGGGGGCTCTATGCCTCATCACACTCAGTTTTATTTACCCCTTAGGCAGTCTGAGTTAAGGACAGTGCTCTCTGGGAGAAATGGGAACCAGGCCCTTAGATAAGACTGTTAATCAGGGAATTTTCAAAAGGAAAGCAGTTTTACAAAGTCCTAAACAGTAAGACTGCTTTTCAAGAAGGAGAAATGAAATAACTAACCTGAGGTATGGCTTTCACTAGTTCAACTGTCATTTTCGCCTCCTTTTCCTGGCTTTTCTCTTGGGGAACAGCACTGTCCTGGAAGGGTAAGGCTGAAGGGAGAAAAAGGAGAGTGAAAAGATGAGGCCTTGGCACTCCCAGAATCACCAGCCTAAAAACTCTATCTTCTCCTTCTTCCTCCCAGCCTTCTTTGCTTCCACTGCCCACATAACTGGGAGATTATGGGCAACCGATGGCAGTTGAGATGTATAACTTATAACTCTGTTTCTCTTATGCTCAAGGTCCTAAATTTAATCTTTTTTCTAAAAGTTGCTTTCCCATCCTTTGGTCTTATTATGAATAAAAATAATGAGACGTGCTAGGTACTCTGCATAGATTATCTTCTCTTACCTTATTTTTAAAATGATCCCATGAAATAGCTGTTTCCTCTATTTTACATTTTGTAGGTAAAGGTGGACTCTTTCCCTTCCTGCGTCCCTGCTTCATGCTTTGATACAGTCTTCAGTTTGAAAATCTGACTCCTAAATGCCACCAGAGGCCAGGGTTATCCACCTTCTCCTGCCAAACCCCCAGGGGCTTTGCTTTCCTCTCACCCTGGGACAGTGGATCCTTTAGCACCCAATTCTGCCATCTACACTCTCATCTCTGTCTTCAACCCCTCGGTTTCCCCTCCTTTTTGTCACCCAGAACTGAGGGTGTCTCCTGCTTCAGTCAGGAGCTCCAGTCACCCCACCTCTTGCTTCTCACTGGAACTCTTGGACTGGAAGCAGGGAATTCTACTCCAGGATCCTTATCCTGGCAACACACAATTCCATAAAGCAACACACACAAAGAAGACAAAGCTATCAACCTTCCAAGTAGTCTCCCCACACACACCACAGTCACACAGGGCCAGTTACAACCATACAGGGTAACACACAGACACTGACACAAGACCTCACATACCTCCTGATTACACAGAGGACACAATAGCAAGCACCCAACGGAAGGCACATCATATGCAGTCACATATATCACAGTCTCAGAGAGGCCTTGGGTACAAACACACATGGTGATACACAAACATCACACATATACCCCCTATCTTATTCTCTCACACACACCCATGGCTCACTGCCCCTCATCTCTGTCTCACTCACACCCACACTCTCCGCAACCTCACAGAAGCTATATTTGCAAGCCTTGTGGTGACAATCCATGGTTCACAGTCTCTCTCCTACTCACTTTGGTGTCACACACATCACTAGTTTTCCTCTCTCTCTCTCTCTCACACACATCCTTAATGATCTCTGTTTCAGAGACACACGGATTTCTCACACACGTAGATACACAAACACTGCAATTGCTACCTCTCTCACACACACACAATACACACTGGGGTCTCCCTCACACTCGGACACACACGGACTGTCATACAACCTCACACGCTCACACCAACATGCTTTCGATCTCTCTCACACACACACCCGCCCCCACGATCTCTCCCTCTCAGCCTCCCTGGGGCCCCACACACTTGCTGACCTCTCACACTCGGGCACACCCGTTTCCCTCACACACACCAACATGCTTTCGGTCTCTCACACTCACAGTCAGGTCTCTCTCTCACACACACACACACCCGCTCTCAATACGATCTCTCCCTCTCAGTCTCTCCCGGGGCCCCACACCTGCTGACCTCTTACACACAGGCAGATCCGTTTCTCTCACACCCACACCAACACACCCCGCTTGCACTCTCTCTGTATTTTTCACAGTCCAGTCTTGCCTCTCACACACACGCCGCTCCAGCCGCCCCACAGCCCAGAGCCCGGTTCGAGCCGCGGCCTCGGCGCACCCGCGCGGGCCTCTGGGAAATGTAGTCGGTCCGGGAGAGACGGCGCAGCGGCGCTCAGGCCAGGGCTTCACGGCCAGGTCCGAGTCGCTGGCCTCGCTTGCCCTGCCTCGCCCCGCCTCGCCCTCGGGCTTGGACACCCGACCACCCAAAACAACCCAGAGGCCTCCCCCCGGAAGCCAGCCGCACTCACCCGAAGGACTTCGGAGCCGACGCCCGGGAACCGAGTGCGCAGGCGCCGAATCTCCCAGGTGGGCGGAATAAGGGGAGGGGTTAGACTCGAGGGGCGTGGAACGGGGCGTGGTTTAACGGAAAGGGGCGTGTTCTTAGGCTGTAGAGAATGGGAGGCGGAACCTTAGCGTCAGAGCGGGGGTGCCTGCGCAGGTATGTGACTACGCTCGAGGGTCTTGGCCCAGGGTTTCAGCAGAAAGACTACGATCGGGGGTAGGGGCCCAGGGTTTCGGGGCGCGTGGCGTGGCTGGGTGCGAGTGTGCACAGGCCCATAGAATGCGCACTCGCCCCTCCCGCGCCTGGAGACCAGAAGTGTCCCTAGTTATGGGGTCTAAGCCAGGTGCGGCGGAGCCCCTGGTGTGCTCCTGTGTGTACCTGTGATTTGACGCTGTCTGTCCGTGTGACCGCCGTGTCGCTCCGATTGCGGCCCTCTGAGCCTGTCTGCGGGAACGTGATTTTCTTTCTGTGCTAAGTTTTATGGCAGCAAGATCAGCGAGGGAACCCCGAATAGGCTCTATCACCTCTGTGATAACAGCAAATTATTACACTTCTCACCTGCAAAATGGGAATGTCGTTATTATCACTGTTCAGAGGTAGTGAATATGAGACGCACGTCTTTGGACCAGATCACTGGGATTGAACCCCATTCTGCCCCTGACCAGAGTGTAAATGGTCCGTCGTATGGGAGACTAAGAAAACGGTAAATTAGTAGCTGCCTTGGAAGTTGAAGTAAATAAGGAAAAGCCGTTCAGAGGGATATAGCAGAGGAAAAAAACCCCACAAAATCCCCCGACCTCTCAGATCTTACTTTCAAGTGAATGGAAACAGACCACCAAAGAATGAGTAAAATAAATAGTATATCGAATGTTGAAAAGGCTGTGGAGAAAACAGGGAAGAGGAATAGAGAGTAGAGGAAATTAGAATATTTATTGTCAAAAAATGAGTAGTCAGGACATTGCAACCTTTAACTATCATTCAAACTTTCATCCTGAATTTCAACATCGGCTCATTTGGGGAAGGGGGCGGCGGGAGATTCTTTACGTTGAATCTACTGTTATATTCTACCATTTCGTATTCACTTTGTTTGTAGTAACACTTTTATGTAGTCTTTCGGTTTGTATTTTCTCATTTTTCTATTTGAACTCAGAGACGCCTTAAGTATTACCTTCCACCAATTCTGCCGTGGATATCCAAAATATTCTAAGACAATTTACTGAATAAATAGTCTTATTTTCCTGCTGATTTGAAATGTCCAATTCTGTTGTATCGTAAATCTCTATACGTGAATCCAATCCATCTATTTATGGACTCGGTGTCTGTTTCAACCCTCACACCCCACTCTCCTCTACGGAACAACTATCACACTGTTTTAATAGTGGGAACTTTATACTTCTGTGTTTGATAGTGGGTACCACATTTCCTACGTAAGGGTTCACCATTTGCAAAGTTGTGGTATTTATTCTCGTGGATTCCTCCTTTGTGTGGATTTTAAAATTGTCTTGGAAAATCTCCTAATAAATACTATTGGTACGTGGATTGGAATTTTAGTGAATTTATAGATTAATTGGTGGGGGAACAGACATCTTTGAAATTAATAATTTTTCCTTTCAGGAATATAACGTTCCATTTACCATGTTGTTTTCATTCTCTTTTATTAATATTTTATAGGTATATATTTCATTCCAGTCTAGTATTTTTTTCATACTAAATCTATTCCTAAGGGTTATATTGGCTTCATCACCATTGGGAAGGATTTTTTGTTTTGTTTTATTCTGATTACATTTTTAACTGGTTACTTGGGTAAGATTGCTTCTTCCTCTGTTCTAGATCAGACCGGGTTTTTAATCCGCTTGTCAGTTCCATTATTTTGTTTGTTGAATCTCTTGAATGTCTAAGCTGTACAACCATATAACAATTTTTTTTTCTTTTTCTATCCAACATTTACCTCTTATTTCTAGATTTAGTGTGTTGGCAAGTTTCTCTGATATAATACTTGTCATGGTAATTATGGGTCTCTTTGTATTGTTCCTGTCTTGACCACAAATACTATCAATATTTACCATTAAAAATCAGGCTTCCTGGACTTCCCTGGTGGCGCAGTGGTTGGGAGTCCGCCTGCCGGTGCGGGGGGCGCGGGTTCGTGCCCCGGTCCGGGATGATCCCGCGTGCCACGGAGCAGCTGGGCCCGTGAGCCATGGACGCTGGGCCTGCGAGCCATGGCCGCCTGGCCTGCTCGTCCAGAGCCTGTGCTCCGCAACGGGAGAGGCCACAGCAGTGAGAGGCCCGCGTACCGCAAAAAAAAAAAAATAATAATAATAATAATAATAATAATGTTAGGCTTTTGAATCAAACTAAGAGATTTTATTCCATTTTGAAATTGCAGACAGTTTTCTCTGGTTTGGATGAAATTTATTTGTTGGAACCTACGGAGATGATCATTTCCTCTTTAAATTATCCATTTTCTGAGCTGTGTTAATAATGTGAGCAATCATTTATTCCTGGGACGTGCCTTTTTTAGTTATGGTGGGTTACTCTTCAATGAAGTTGGTAGATTAAATTTGTTAACACTGCATTTGGAAGTTCTGCATCTATATTGATAAATAATATTGGTCTATAGTTTTCTTGTTCGATGCCATCCCTGTTGGGTTTTTATGGGTACATTTATGTATGTATGTGATAATATTTACAAAAGTGTCTGGAATCATTCAGACCAAAGTTATTTTCAGTTACTTCTTGGGAAGAATCTTCAAATGGTAAAGACTTATCCAAAGGAAATTTTGCTCCATTTATTGTATATTAATATATTATTATATAGCATATTATAGTTCTCCACTGGGGCGATATCATCCCCAAGGGGGCAAAAAATGATTTTTTTAAAAAATTGATTCTTGGTGGGGGAAAAATATTCCCTTATTCTTTAAAAGAAACAGACATACATAAACATATACATAAACATATACAGTACTTCTGTGGTATTAAAATTTCATGGAGGTGGGAATGATTAGAAAAAGAAAAGTCTAAAAAAGGTTTCTTGGGAGGACAATACTGAAAAAGTTTGAGAAGACAGTGATCTCTCTATATATATTTTGCTCTTTCATAAAGTAATATGTTCTTGTTTTATTTGAATCACTAGAAAATTAAAATTATTGAGTAAGAAAATATCAAAATTAAACTAACCCTCTGGTCAGGTGATTCAGATTTACAGCCAAGTTTGGAATTCACTGTCATCAGAGATGCATAGGACTCCTGGATCTAGGATTGGGCAGGTTGTTGGGAAAACAGGCAGAAACATAAAAGGCATTGTAGTTCTTTGATATGATACTTTGGGTGTGGGGCCCTTAGGAGAACTCTGGTAGAACTATGATTATCTTAGAGAAGGAAACCGGTGATGAGATACACAGGCGAGAGTAGGAGTTTTCCACCCAACACTGCGTTTGGTGGACTCAGAATTTAGAATATCCATGTTGTTGACGTCATCAAAGTGAGCCTTGGCAGTTGGGAGACAGAGGTTCCTAATGAAAACGGTATGGCATCCTAGAAGAAAAGAAAAGAAGGGAAAAAAAAAGAAGGCATCAGTTTAAAAAAAAAAAAAGTCACCGTGGGAAATGCTGTTTCGCAGTACGGCAGCCCCACCTTCCGGACAGAGGCCCCAGGTGCAACGGCTCTATGTCCTGGAAGCTGAGATTTCTCTCTTGGAGGCCTTGTGAGTCTCCCCTTGACATCCGCATGCCTGAGCAAGTCGACGAATGATTTAGCAAGCAAAGGACCCCACTGGCTTCGCTGGCCAAATGAACATAGTATATTCAGGGGTGTAGCCGACACGGCCCTGGCGTCATCTCAGTTTTACACGAAGGGGTGACAGCCACCCTTTCTGGGAAGTTCTATCCCTATCTCTGCCTCCTAAAGATGCACTAGCTCTAGGGGCCTTTTTTCACAGAGGTTCCTCTGAGACTCCTGGGCCCGATTTGTTGATATTTCGGCCAAGAAGAAGGCTGATGGTACCTGCTGATGGTGGCAGCTCTCCAGACCGATGACAACCTCAAAGAGGAAGAATAAAGGTCAGGTAGCAGAACAGGTCAAATGAAAAGCCATCAGCCTGCCTTAGACAACACTCTAAGGACCAGGCCTCACAAAACACTAAGAATCTAGAGGAGCAACGGCCTACTTTCTACCCAAACAGGAGAAAGAAAGGGCAACTGATTTTATTAGTAATTGTTACATACTTTACTTTAAAAATTTTTTTTTTGGAGTATAGTTGATTTACAATGTTGTATTAGTTTCTGGTGTACAGCAAAGTGATTCATATATATATATATATTATGTATACATGTATTCTTTTTCATATTCTTTTATATTATGGTTTATTAAAGAATATTGAATATAGTTCCCTGTGCTATACAGTAGGAACTTGTTGTAATTTTTACATACTTTAAAAATCACAGCAGTTGGCTAAGACAGGGAGAAATAGGTCATACTAGTTGTCTCACATTTTAAGAGATACGATATGCAAATTGATGCAAAACAAAGCTTACGACTGTTAAAATAATCCTGGGATCTTAGATAAGGAATTTCCCCTCCCTAAGAACCAGAAAATATATTTCATATAAAACAATAGTTCCTGGGGACCTCCCTGGTGGCACAGTGGATAAGACTCCATGCTCCCAATACAGGGGGCCCTGGTTCGATCCCGGGTCAGGGAACTAGATCCCACATGCATGCTACAACTAGGAGTTCACATGATGCAGCTAAGGAGCCCGCATGCCGCAACTAAGACCCAGTGCAACCTAATAAATAAATAAACGTTTTTTTTAAATTATCATTTATTAAAAAAACCAACAATATTTCCTATAAAATCTCTACTGAGATTGTGTCCAGTGCAGATGGGGGTCCCACTTACTACTCCAGGAAGATGAGATATTCATGGTTTTATTTTATTATTTTTTTTAAGATTTTTTTTTTGATTTGGACCATTTTTAAAGTCTTTATTGAATTTGTTATAATATTGTTTCTGTTTTATGTTTTAGTTTTTTGGCCACGAGGCATGTGGAATCTTAGCTCCCCAACCAGGGATCAGACCCGCACCCCCTGCACTGGAAGGCAAAGTCTTAACACTGGACTTCCAGGGAAGTCCTTAATGGTTTTAAAATACTGTCAGTTTAACTCTAGTCACATGTTGGATCCTGAGAGTTCAGAAACCAATAAAATAGAGTGTCAGCCCATAAGGAATTCATGGTCAAGCTAGAAACACAGATAGGCACTTTGTATTAGTCAGGTTTTTCTCCAGAGAAACAGAGTCAATAGGACGTATATAGACATAGAGATGTATTGTAAGGAATTGGTTCATTTGATTACAGAGGTTGGCTAATCCAAAATCTTCAGGGTGGGCTGGCAGGCTTGAGACCCAGGAACATTGATGTTTCAGCTCCAGCCTGAAGGCCATCTGCTGTAGAGCCAGGAAGAGCTGATGTTTCAGATGAAGTCCAAAGGCCACTGTGAGAGAATTCTCTCTTGCTCAGGGGAGGCTGGTCTTTTTGTTGTATTCAGGCCTTATTACGAAGGACAATCTGATTACTCAAAGTCCGCCAATTTTAAAGTATGATTTTTTTTAACATAAATTTATTTATTATTTATTTTTGGCTGCGTCAGGTCTTTGTTGCTGCGTGCGGGCTTCCTCTAGTTGCGGCGAGCGGGGTCTACTCTTCATTGCAGCGCACGGGCTTCTCATGCCGGTGACTTCTCTTGTTGTGGAGCACGGGCTCTAAGCACGCGGGCTTCAGTAATTGTGGCATGCAGGCTCAGTAGTCGTGGCTCATGGTCTCTAGAGCACAGGTTCAGTAGTTGTGGCACACAGGCTTAATTGCTCTGAGGCATGTGGGATCTTCCCGGACCAGGGCTTGAACGCGTGTCCCCTGCACTGGCAGGCTGATTCTTAACCACTGCTCCACCAGGGAAGTCCCTTCACCAATTTTAATGTTAATCCCACGGGACTTCCATGGCAGTCCAGTGGTTAAGATTCCACACTTCCACTGCAGGGTCATGGGTTTGATCCCTGGTTGAGGAACTAAGGTCCTGCATGCTGTGCAGCACAGCCAAAGAAAAAAATTTTTTTTACTTTTCTAAAATGTTAATCCCATCCAAAAACACCCTCACAGAAACACCCTGAATAATATTTGACCAAATATCTGGGCCCCATCCCATGGCCAGTTTTGCAAATTACACGTTCATACATATAGACAATGTGAAAGAGAGGTGTGGGTGTAAAAATGTATCTAAGTTTTGCATCAAAATATGAAAAGTGGGCTTCCCTGGTGAGGCAATAGTTGAGAGTTCGCCTGCCGTTGCAGGGGACACGGGTTCGTGCCCCGGTCCGGGAAGATCCCACATGCCGTGGAGCGGCTGGGCCCGTGAGCCATGGCTGCTGAGCCTGCGCATCCGGAGCCTGTGCTCCGCAACGGGAGAGGCCACAACAGTGAGAGGTCCGTGTACCGCAAAAAAAAAAAAACAAAAGAAAAAGAAACAAAAGGCAGACTGGAAAGAAAGCAGTAAAACTGTATTTGTGGGTGACATGATTACATAGAAAGTCCTATGGATTATACAAAAAATTACTTTAAAAATAAATGTTTATCAAGGTTGCAGAATATAAAATCAATATATAAAAACCAATTACAGGGCTTCCCTGGTGGCGCAGTGGTTGAGAGTCTGCCTGCCAATGCAGGGGACATGGGTTCGTGCCCCAGTCTGGGAAGATCCCACATGCCGTGGAGAGGCTAGGCCCGTGAGCCATGGCCGCTGAGCCTGCGCATCCGGAGCCTGTGCTCCACAACGGGAGAGGCCACAACAGTGAGAGGCCTGCGTACTGGAAAAAAAAAAAAAAAAAAACTAATTACATTTCTATATACTAGCATTAAAAATCAGAAATTGAAATTAAAATACTTATTAAAATAGCACCAAAAAATGAAATACTTAAAAGACCTGTATACTAAAGACTACAAAACACAGTTGAGAGATATATTGAAGAAATACAGAGATATGTTTATGCATTGGAAATCCCAATATTGTTAAAACATCAGTTCTCCCAGAATTCATTTGTAAATTTAACAACATCTCAATCAAAATCCCTGTAGCCTTTTTAATAGAAATCAATAATCTGATTCGACCATTCATATGGAAATGCAAAAGTTGAATAGTCAAAACAGTTTTTATTTTAAGTGTTTTTTTTTTTAATTTACTTTTTGGCTGCATTGGGTCTTCATTGTGCATGGGCTTTCTCCAGTTGCAGCGAGCAGGGGCTACTCTTTGTTGTGGTGCGTGGGCTTCTCATTGTGGTGGCTTTTCTTGTGGTGCACAGGCTTCAGTAGTTGTGGTGCGTGGTCTCAGTAATTGTGGCATGTGGGCTCCAGGGTCCACAGGCTTCAGTAGTTGTGGAACACAGGCTTAGTTGCTCTGCAGCATGTGGGATCTTCCCAGATCAGGGATCAAACCTGTGTCCCCTGCATTGGCAAGAGGATTCTTTTTTTTTTTTTTTTTTTTTTGCCGTACGTGGGCCTCTCACTGTTGTGGCCTCTCCTGTTGCGGAGCACACGCTCCAGACGCGCAGGCACAGCGGCCATGGCTCATGGGCCCAGCCACTCCACGGCATGTGGGATCTTCCCGGACTGGGGCACGAACCCGTGTTCCCTGTATCAGCAGGCGGACTCTCAACCACTGCGCCACCAGGGAAGCCCGGCAGGAGGATTCTTAACCACTGCACCACCAGGGAAGTCCCAAAGCAATTTTGAAAAAGAGTAAAGTTGGAGGGCTTACATTACCTGACTTCAGGACTCATAAAGCTACAGTCATCAAGAGAGTATTGGTATAAAGACAGAAAAAGGTTAATGGAACAAACTAGAGTCCAGAAATAAACCTGTACATATATGGTCAATTGATTTTTTTTTTGAAAAAGGAGCAAAGGCAATCCAGTGGAGAATGGAAAGTGTTTTATCAATTGATGCTGGAACAACTGGATATCTATATGCAAAAAAAAAACAAAAAAAAAAAACAAAAAAAAAAACCAACCAACTTTGATCCATCTCTTGCAGCGTATACAAAAATTGACTCAAAAATATGATAGAGCTAAATGTAAAACCTAAAACTACAAAACTTTTAGGAGAAAATATTTGTAGCTTTAGGTTAGGCAAAGGTTTCTTTTGATATATGACACCAAAAACACAATTCATAAAAGATAAAAATGATAAATAATGACCTCATCAAAAATTAAGAATTTCTACTCCTCAGAACATACTCCTAAGATGAGAAGATAACAGCCTAGAAAAAATGTGCATTTCACAAATATGAAAAGGGATTTGATCTGGGATATATAAAGAGCACTCAAAGCTCAAAAGAAAGCAAACAAATCAACTTTAAATGGGCCACAGATTTGAACAGATATTTCATTAAAAATTAACTGATGGCAAATAAGTACATGAAAACATGTTCAATGTTAGTCATTAGGGAAATGCAGATTAAAACCACAATGAGATACCACCACGCATATTAGCATACATAAAATAAAAGGAATGTCCACATACAAACATTATGATACGGAATAAATGTTGGAAAGGATATTGTTTGTAGGCATGTCAAGATATATGTTAATATAAAAATATACTTGGAAGGAATAATGTCAGTGTATTAGAAGTATTTCACATAATTATACAAGATTATATATGCAATTGACTGATTTTATTATAGCCACTTAAACATTCTGTTGGTATAGTGAAGAACAGTTGTCACAAATCAAGAATAACTGAAACAGTAATAACTGATTGCTGTAATGACTTCATTCTGATCTTGTCAATTATCCTAAAACCTAACAAAAGTTGGAAATAGAGAATATTGCTTTCTCTCTGTTTAGAAATTTTCACAGAATATATATGGTTGGAAGACTAAAGCAAAAAGAAGAAAAATTATATTGATGTCGTTCACGATGTAACAGAGGAATTTAAGAAGCATATATTTCAAGGACTATTAACATTATTTCCTACAAAACAAAAACAAAATAATATATTTTAGGACTGCAAGCAGTTCTTTCAAGATTCATGCTTAAAGATTTCAGAGATGCTTAAATACAAACTTTAAAAATAAAGCAAAACACTGATATTATGAAATCTTCCTTTTTATACTTGACTGAAGGAAACCTCAAAAGTAATGTTTTCATTTGGATATAGAGGAAGACATAGTTAGAACTGGTCTTCTTGAGACATAGGTTAAACTTGCTTAGCTAAAGTTTTCTTCAATTCTCTTCCAAGGACAGTCTTTACAAACATTTGTATAAGTTATGTAAAAATTGAGAAATGTAGCTTTCTACTCATTTTTTTAAATTTCCATTTTAAAGAAGGCTGAGTAAAAGAAGACATTCCACATTTTCTAAAGAAAATGCATATGTCCAGGTGATTCTAAGTTGTTCTCATTTTTTGTGGTTAATAATTATTTTTAAGTATCACATTCTGATTCTACCTATGTCATCATACCATTCTTCAATGCAAGGATCAAGTAATTTTTAAATATTTTCCTTTTAGTTAATCTGTGTAAACTGTGGAAGGATAATCAAACTTGGAAATAGATACGTTCTTCTAAATTCCTGAAAAGTAATCTTCTAGTTTAAAAAATACTAATGAATATATTACTGGTTTAAAAATATTTCCATTTTAAAGAGAAAAAACTAAGATGTATTAATATGCTAGTTCTTATGACTTTTTAAATTTAAATTCACAATTAACATGTAGAAAAGTACCTGGCTCTCATAGGTACTCAACATTTTTTTTGTAATTGGGAGGTTGAGGACATCTGCAAATCTTGGTTTCTGTTTATATATTGAAATTATGCAAGATTCAGAAAAGGAACTGATGAAATCTCCATGTTTTCAAACTTGGAAATTTGTATCATAGATATTTTCTATACACTTATAGTTTGGTAAATCTTTGCTCTTAACAACTGATGATACTACAGTTTAAAAAAAAACACTTAAGTGAATTCCCTATAAAATCTGTCCTTTTCTAATATTCAGTCAACTCTGGAAAACTTAGGTTTTTCTTTATAGGAAGTGAAGTATATCTAAATTTGAAATTTATTGGTATCAAAAATGTAAAGCATTCAACCTTATTTTTGAATACTCTTTATGTGTGTTATTACATCCTCCTCTTTTTTTTTTTTTTTTTGCGATACACGGGCCTCTCACTGCTGTGGCCTCTCCCGCTGCAGAGCACAGGCTCCGGACGCGCAGGCTCAGCAGCCATGGCTCACGGGCCCAGCCTCTCCGCGCGGCATGTGGGATCTTCCCGGACCGGGGCCCGAACCCATGTCCCCTGCATCGGCAGGCGGACTCCCAACCACTGCGCCACCAGGGAAGCCCCATCCTCTTGTTTTTTTTTGTTTGCTTGTTTACATCCTCGTTTTTAACAATACTGTAGCATACTTTTATGAAATTTATAAGTGCTTATATTTTCTTTTTAAAGAAAAGGCTTCAAGGTTAAAAAAACCTACTTCTCTGTTTAAATTTCAATTAATTTTTTTTCTTAATTCTGTCTGTTGGTGAGTTATGTTCATTTTCTACCTTCTCGAGGTCTCTGGTTCGCTTATTATTTACATTGTTTGTAGTTTTCTTATCTATAAATGCATTTAAAGTAGTAACTTTGAGTATAGATATGGTCACATCCCACGGGTTTTGTTTTATACTGCTCATTCACTTCATCTTGCTCTCATTGTTTCACTGAAGGAGAAAATATTAGGTAGTATGTAACATAAATATTTTGTTAATATCTAACTTATTACATTTTTACCTGAGCTATAGCCCTATATGATTGGTTACAAACTTCTCCACACCTTCCTCAACTTGATAGTTAAATGTTTAACTGTTGTTTTTAAATGTGTTGTTTTATTCACTGTGTATTTTCTGATGCACAGTAAATGATGAATGGGGATTTTTTTTAACTTATATTCTTCAAATATGAATTTTCTTTAGCCATAAGAGACTTATGGCTAAAGAACTTCCCACATACCTGACATTCACAGGATTACTTTCTCTTTTGCTTTCTTTATGTAAGTTAGAATTAGCTTAAACTAAAGGGTTTCCAAAATTTCTCTACTTTAATGGTTGCTAGCCAGCATGAATTTTCCAATTACTAATGATTGATAGGTAGTGTTGGGAAGCTTTGCTACATTATCATATTAATATGGTCTTTAATGTTGAATGTGATGGTGATGAATCTGTTGATGAATGTAACATGAGTTGAACCAAAAAGCGTTTCCACATTTCACAAGGTTGTACATAATTACCTGATGTTCCTTGAGGGATGAGACCAGTGAAGTCTTTGCTTCACTTATTTATGGGGATTTTCCATAGCATGAATTCCTTAAAGTTGAGGAAGAGGAGAGTGCCCAAAGGCCTTCCCACATTTCTTACATACATTAGGAATGAATTTTCTTATGTCGAGTAAGTTGTGAGCACTGACTAAAGGCTTTCCCACATTCCTTGCATTCATAAGGCTTCTCACCGGTGTGAATTATCTGGTGTTGTTTAAGCTGTGAGCCCTGCCTAAAGGCCTTCCCACATTCATTACATTTATAGGGTTTCTCACCAGTATGAATTCTTTGGTGGTGGTTAAGCTGTGAGCCCTGCCTAAAGGCTTTCCCACAAACCTTACATTTGTAAGGTTTCTTACCAGTATGGATCCTCTGATGTTGAGGAAGATATGAACGATGGCCAAAGGCCTTTCCACATTCATTACATTTATATGGCTTCTCACCAGTATGGGTTCTTTGATGTTCATTAAGTTGGGTGATACCTCTAAAGGCCTTTCCACATTCCTTACAGACATAGGGCTTTTCTCCAGTATGAATTCTCTGATGTTTAATAATCAGTGATAAGTAACTGAAAGCTTTTCCACATTCAGTACATTGATAGGGTTTTTCACCAGTATGAGTTCTGTGATGTACGTTAAGTTGTGAGAGCCGAACAAAGGTTTTTCCACAATCCTTACATTCATAGGGTTTCTCACCAGTATGAATTCTCTGATGTCTGGTAAAGAGTGAGACAGAACCAAAGGCCTTTCCACATTCTGTACATTCATAGGGTCTTTCCCCACTATGAGTTCTCTGATGTTGAGGAAGATAGGAACGGCGATGGAAAGCCTTCCCACATTGCTGACATTCATAAGATTTCTCACCAGTATGAATCTTCTGATGACTAAGAAGACATTTCTTCTGCCAAAAGCCTTTTCTACATTCATTACACACATAGGGTCTACTTCCAGGTGGAATGTTATGAAGCAGGTTATGGGATGTTTGCTGTGTCAAAGCAGGTATTTCTTCATGAGTGATTATGACTTGACTGGAACTTCCGTCCTCATTTCTGTGATATGTTTCAAATGTGCCTTCACATTCCCAGTCATCTTGGAAACTGGGGTTCTCAGGATCTTTGTTTATAAATTTTTCCATTTTCTCCCATTGGGATACCTGATCTGAAAAATAATGAAAAAGCAGAGATGCTTTAGTCCCTGGTGTCAGTTAGAGCTTCTTTAGTAGAAATAGTTTTAAACTGAAAATAATGCTTATGAAAAAAGTAAGTGTTCCATACAGCTCCCAAATGTGACTACACAGTTCCTGTTCTCCAAAATCCCCAGAGTTCCTGCTTTAGCCGGAAGGATCCAGCCAATCAGCAATGCATGCTTGAAACATTGATGGGATACTAGGTGGGCTCTGACCTGGAAGAGCTGCCCCCCTGGCTGCAAGGATCAGACACAACCTCATCAGGGCAGCACGCAGGATGAGGTTGGGTGCCCTTGGCCAAGGAGCAGTGCACAAGCCCAAACCAGGAGCAAGAACAAGACAGCAGCATATATTGAAAGAGAACATAAGTATGGTTTAAAATGCATCAAGAGATCAAGGAAGAAACAAAAATCTTAACTGCTGAAAGGAAAACAAACCAAGCAAAGGACACTGACAAAGAACTAAATAGAAATTCTAGCAATTGAAAGTACAGTGACTGTAGTTAGTTTTGTCAACTGGCATTCAGTATCCATTCCCACTTCCTAGTTGGCCTTCCTCTACTTAGGCTGGGAAAGTAATTTTCCAGCTCCTGGCACTGAGGACTCTGAAGGGAACTAAGTTTCCACCCTTTAGGCACACTTGTGTGAAATTCAGATGATAGAAGCAACATTTTCTGCTGCTTTGGCTATCAAAAGGTTGTTGCTGGCCTCTTCACTTCAGTTTCAAAGTACGTGTGGCAGCAGTGGTGGTGGCTTCATCACCTTACTTTCTGATCCCAGATCATAGCTAAGGCAGTGTGCACTTGCAGGTGGTGGTCCTAGTGGCAGCTCCTGTGTCTCTACATCTTGGCTGTGGCTGAGGTAGCACATCTTCCAAAGATTCAGTGTTGCCACATTCTGGAAGGCATTTCTGGAGAGCCAGCCCCTGTTACCCTTCTAACAGTTTTTAAGCACCCATTTCCCATATTTTATGTCTTTAAATACCTTCCTAATTTAAAAAAGACACACACATACACAGTCTTAATACTGATCTTAAGAAATTAGGAAAAAAAAAAAAAACAGGATTTCAGGAGAAGATAAGCCAGAGCAACCCTTCCAATAAAAACACATTTAAAAAATAAAACTTACACCAAAAAATCTTTATCAAAGATCTGAAAAAAATAGCCCAGAATTACCAGGCAAAAATCTAAGGAAATTTGAGCTACAAGCTCAAAGAGTACTGAAGCTGGTTTGCCCTGAGTACCAATCCTAATTTTAGTTCAGGTGATCGTGTGTGTGTGTGTGTGTGTGTGTGTGTGTGTGTGTCTTTTTTGCCCAAACCCATGTCAGGTGTCTTAGTCCATTTGGGCTGCTGTAACAAAATACCACAGACTGGTTAAGTTATAAACAACAGAAAATTTTGTCTCACAGTTCTGGAAGCTGGGAAGAATGAGCTCAAGGTGCTGGCACTCAGTGTCTAGGAAATAAATTCTTATGTTGAGCCACCATATTTTGGAGTCAAGCTAAGTTTGCAGCTTAGCTTGAGCCCTAAGACAAAAGTAAAGTCAGTTTAAGATCGCATGTGAAAGGAGCCTCATTTTCTCTGTAAACCTTTGAGAAAAGAGTTTAGAAGGAAAACCTTTGAAAGCCAAACAGGTGAGGTTTGTTTGTTTTTCCCTACAATGGCTTACCCCTTCCTCACTCAGCTACTAGGCTGCTGTCTCTTCACCACCAACAGCTATTCCCTTGTTCCAACAATCGATCACACTTGGCTTAGAATTGCTAAACTTTCCATGTAGGAAAATGAGTGGGACCTGGTCATGCTATTGCTATCCAAATGCCCAATCCCTTGAGGGGACATGGATACAGCAAAGTAAAGAGAATGCCTTGAAAAATCAGGAAGGTGAAGTTTCAGAAGTAACTCAGACCTATTTCCAGCTTTACAAATCTCAAACTGTTGCTTCCAAAATGCAGTCAAACACTTTAGCACTTCCCTGGAGGGTCAAGGTGGAGGAATCATGATGCTCAGGTGATAGTGAATTATGAGAGGACGGTCTTAACCAACAGCTGAGACTCCTGTCGTTCTCCAGTTTGTACACATCCCTCTGGGTGGCTATGTGTGGGAGGAGAGGGAGGGAATTAGCCACCCACACACACTCTGCTTAAGTGGAGGTGATGGCCACATATTTGTGGTTATCCTGATAAGAAAAACCAACATTTTTAGACTTTGAGAGCGGAGTGACCACATGACCCTAAGGGGAGGGGCAAATTTGCCTCGGAAAGGGAAAGAGGGCACTATAAAAAAATTTTCTCAGATAGCCTTAATGTATTGAGTCCAATACTAGTTAAATAACTTACCTAACACCCATGGATTTACTCATTTAAAAAAGTATTTGAATGTAATCGGCAAATTTCTTTCTGACAGTGCAATTTAAATACAATTATTTTTTGAGAACACATACATCATTGTGAATGTTTAACATTACCACAGACATTTTCCCTTGTTCTGAAAAATTCTTCAAACATAATTTTTATTAACTGTAGAGTAATCCACCACATGAATGGACATGAGATTCACGTGTAAGTCTATGACTTGCCCAGTCATTCTTGATTGTAGGGCACTCCTTTTAGATAAGACCTTAAGGTCTTTCCCAGAATCTGCTTCTAGACTAGTGGTTCCAAATTTCTGAGAGGTGGTATACATATATTGAGTCTAAACAGGGTGAGACTGCTGGGGTTGGAAGGGCAGCTGCACCAGTATCCTTAACTTCTCCATGCCTCAGTTCTCTAATCTTTAAATGGGATAGGTGACATTATGTACCTCAAAGTGTTGCTGTGAGGATTGACTTATGTGCTTACTATATTATAGTGCTTGCTACATAGTGATTAGCAAATATATATATATATGTATATATAAATCTGTATGTATATATACACACATCTATAGCTACAGATCTTCCTCAATTTACTATGGGGTTATGGCCTGATAACTCCATGGTAAGTTGAAAATATTCTAAATCGAAAATGCAATTAATACACCTACTGAACATCATAGCTTAGCCTCACCTACCTTAAACGTGCTCAGACAACTTATATGAGCCTACAGTTGGGCAAAATCGTCTAACACAAAGCCTATTTTATAATAAAGGGTTGAACATCTCAGGTAACTTATTGACCACTGTACTGAAAGTGAAAAATAGACTGGTTGTAAGTGTATCCATGGTTTACCCTTATAACCTCCTGGTTTCCTGGGAGCTGCAACTTGCTGCTGCCCAGCATCATGAGAGCATCATAGAGCATAGCACTAGCCCAGGAAAGGGTCAAAATTAAAAATTCAAAGTAGAGTTTCTACTGAATGCATTATCGCTTTCACGCCATTGCTAAGTGAAAGAATCCTAAACTGAACTATCGTAAGTTGGGGACCATCTGTATATATAGAGTGATATCTATATCGACATGTATCAGATATATTTATCAATGGATATCAGTCAGTCTCTTTCTTTCTCTAAACACACACACACTCTCTCTATCTCTCTCCCTGAACTAACTCTAGTCAGGCTCCTCTAGGCCCCAGTCTTGGGCTCTGTCCTTCGCCCATTTAGTCCAGTTTTAGGAAGAATTCCCCTAGGTCAGTTTATCAAGAACACCACCACCCGCCCCCATCCTTAACATCTCATCACTCTCGCCAGCCCTCAGCAAGAATCCTATTAAGTCCTTTTAGCCAGATACTCCCTCTTACCCTTGATGGTTCTTTTTTAGTAACCCTATATCCAGTGACACCACCCCCCTTCACTATAAATCCCCACTTGTTCTTGTATTTGGAATGGAGCCCAGTTATGGACAAAGGTGTCTCGCCCTATGGCAATAATTCCTGAATAAATTTTGCCTTGAGAAGCTTTCGATTCTGTCCGGCTCTGGTATTTTTTGACAATATACTGAGGAAGGCTCAGATAACTTTGGGAATCCATACAACTATAGTCCTATTCCTAAGAGAAAACGCAAAAAAAAAAAAAAAAAAAGGCAAAACTGCACAAAACCTTAAGTGGTTTGTGGGGTCTACGAATCCCAGATTAAGTATCTTTAAGGAAAAGACGCTGGGATCCATTTGTGGCTGGACACATTCCCTGCCGCCATGGTCTCTGAGAAACGTAGTCCAGAGGCAGGATAGCCAGAACTTGGTCATCCCACCACCACCCCCGAACCCCCAAAATACCTTCCCCGCCACCCATAAAGAGCTCGGACCCGGCCCCGGGCGGAGCCGAACGTCGACCCGCTCTAACGCGGAAACAATCGCCCGGAATTAAAACGCGCGAAGGCTCCGCGGACGAACCCGCTTATAAACTCCAGGGAGCTTGGGCTCCTCAGTTGGACAACAAGGAGGCATCCGAGAGCGGCCCCAACGCAGTGCCTTCTGGGAAATGTAGTCCAGAGCCGGAGGGCCGGTCGCCCGAAGAATGCTGGGAAGACAAACTCGGACCGTGATTGGGCCCCGGCCGCAGTTGGCTTTTGGGAGTGTAGTTCGGCGTGTCGCTCTGGTCAAGCTGGAGCCCGGTCTTCCATCTCCTCAACCTTGGCCTCGTATGACCGCCCAGAACCGAATCTTTCTTCGTGAGTTGTGCCTGTGGGCCATGACCTGTCCTGCGTACTTCTCCGGGTATGAGCTGTGGGGCAGCCTGTTTGTGACAAAGGGGAGGCTGTGGGTCTGTGACGTGAGAGGTTTGGCCCAAGACGGTGCCAGTGACTGAGGGTGGGGAGAGGCAGGTGAGTGGATACACCTGCCTCTGCGTGGGTGGCGGATGGGATTCTGCGACGTGGAGCGTGACCGTGCGAGGAGGGCTTTGTATGTGACGTGTCTTTGTGTGTGACCGCAGGTCTTAGAATGTGTGGCCTTGGTTATGTGTGAAAAGTTGGTGTGACTCTCAACCTTCCTTCAGTCTATCAGTGTGACCGGAGTTGTTCAGAAACTGTGTAGGTTTAAGATAACATGAATATGGGTTTCTGTTAGATTGCCTGTGGGATTGTGATAACTGCTTCCAGGTTTGCTTTCCCCCTTTACAAATAGGGTAATAACTCCAAATTTCTTATTACCCTGAAGTTCTGCAGCAAAGCACAAACAACATAAAACATGATAAAAACATGACTTTTACATTAAATAAACTCAAAATTATTATAGAGAAAAATTCAAAATCAGCCTAAAATGTTAAAACATGAAGATGGGTTTGTTCAAAACAATTTCTTATCAATAGTATGGTACGGCCTGTCTTGGCTCTGCCCCAAACACCACAGTTAGTCATTTCCTTTTGCTGATTGGAATGTACCTGCAGAAATTCAGGAAGCCTTGGACTGCAGAATTAGCGTTATCCATCCTGAAGCACTCATCTACAATATGCATGGCCTGGTCTGCCCACTCTCTGAGGAAGGACACTTTCCCTCAGAAGGTCTCGAAGCTTGCCCAAGGCAGCAGTTTCTCCCTGAGTCAGACCCAGAACTCAGAGTTTCTATCCCTTAATATAGTTTTGTTTTCATCTGGCCTCATGGCTTCTGTGATGTCATGAAGCAAATGTCTGCTATCTCTGATATTGCTTTCTCTAAAGAGTTTACCACCTTGATTCCACCCATATGGGGCTGGAATAAATAGAGGAACATTTCCCTGTAGGCCTTGTATTTAATGGAAGGAAATTTTAAAGTCACAGAGATCTGACTGTAAATACCAACTCAACCACTCACATTCTACAAGTCACTTGTAGTTTGTGGTTTTCAGCAAGTCGCTTTTCTACATCTGTCTTATTTTTTCTCCTACAAAGCAAATCTGACTGCAAGGTTATTTTGAGGAATTACGATTACTGATATTAAAAGTGATGTTAGCATAAAGAGGTTGAATCTCACACTTTAGTTGTTACTGCATCCCTTTTACATCTTCAAGTTTTTGAATCATGAGGATATACTGCTTATTCAAAATATTAAACATTTTTAAGCAGAAATAAAATAGAACAATTGAGAAGTAATAAACAATATTTAGAAGAAAATTATCTTGGGCTAAAAAAAAGACATGAGATATTTAAACATATCCTGCTAAGTTCCCGAATTCTAAGGATAGAAAGAAACTCTTGCCAAATGCTGGGATGGAAGCAGTTACTGTGGTAGGCAGAATTATGGCCCTCCAAAGATGTCTATGTCCTAATCCCAGGAACCTGTGGGTATGTTTTTACATGGCAAGAGGGAATTAAGTTGCAAATAAAATTAAGGTTGTTAATCAGCTGACCTTAGGACAAGATTATCCTGGGTTGTCCAGATGAGCCCAATATAATCACAAGCGTCCTTAAAGGTGAAAAGAAAGGAGGAGGCAGAAGAGTCAGTGTCAGAATGATGCAATGTGTGAAAGACTCAGCTGGCTACTGCTAGCTTTGAAGGTGGAAACGGGCCACACCAAGGAAAGTGGTGGGTAGCCTCCAGAAGCTGAAAAGGCTAGGAAATAGATTCTCCCATAGAGCCTCTAGAAGAGAACACAGCCCTGTCAAGACCTTGATTTTGGCCCACTGAGACCTGTTTCAGACTCTGACCTCCAGAAAATAAATGTGTGTTTTTTTAAGATGCTAAGTTTTGATAATTTGTTACAGCAGCAACAGGAAATGAATACATCCCCATAAGCTAAAAGAAACAGACTAGCATTGGGTTCCTCTTCGAGAAGATCAGAAGCCAGAATTCAGTGAAGTGACATCTCTGGATTACTGAGAAAAAAACTGTAATCCAAGAACATTCCACTAACCAAAAATATAACTTGTGAAGGTCCAAGAAACTCTTTTGGACATATAAGGATTCAGAGAATACCAACTATGTAACATTTATTGAGATAAACATAAATACTCAATAAAATAGTCTAACCAAATTGCATTTGAAATAAATCTGTAAACTCAAGACAGGGGAAAACAGTTAAAAAAAAAACAGTGGCCAGCAATGAATGTTACTCTGAATACTATATTTAAGTTTAAATGGAAATCATGAATGGGTCTGGCAGTAAGTAATATAAGCATCAAATACAGAGTCCCCTACATACGAACCTTCAAGTTGCAAACTTTCAAAGATGCAAACATGCATTTGCATATCCAATCACGTTAGTTCATGTGTCTGGCGTACATTGTCATGTGTATGCATCCTCTCCAAGTGGTTGTGCTTTTGTGTACTTTACTATGCAGTACTCTGTAGAGTACAGTAGTACAGTATCTTTATTTTAAGCCCAGGATATCTGGAAACGTAAAAGCAGCGGTGATGAAACTGGTAAGAAGGGCCAGCTGTTGTACTACAATACTTTTCAAGATACTGAACTGGAAGATTAAAACTTTTATTTTTGTGTTTTTTTTTTTTTTGTATTATATGTGTGCAAAGTATTATAAACCTATTACAGTAGGTACTATATAGCCGATTGTGTTAGTTGGGTACCTAGGCTAACTTTGTTGGACTTATGAACAAATTGGACTTACGAACATGCTCTTGGAACAGAACTCGTTCGTATGTAGGGGACTTACTGTAAATAAGAGTAAAACTAGTAAAACTATGAGTTTTCATTAGGTTAGTAAAACGGAGGAAATGTTAAAGAACAGGCTGTGAAGGAAGGGAAAGAGAAAGCAAGGATGGTCTCTTCTCAGAGGACAGTAACAAAGAAAACTAATGATGGGTTAGAAAGTACAATAGTGCTCTCATTCTGCCCAATAATGATTAAGAATGGGGAGATAACCACTACCCTAAGCACAGTGGGAAGTTCCAACTTAGCAAGAGAAAAGGAACATAAGGAAAGGAAAAGACCAAGAAAACATAAATAGTACAAAGTAAAATGAAAGGAATAAGGTGGAGTTATTACACTAAATAAAAATGTGGGGCTTCCCTGGTGGCGCAGTGGTTGAGAGTCTGCCTGCCGATGCAGGGGACACAGGTTTGCGCCCTGGTCTGGGAAGATCCCGCATGCCGCGGAGCGGCTGGGCCCGTGAGCCATGGCCGCTGAGCCTGCGCGTCCAGAGCCTGTGCTCCGCAACGGGAGAGGCCACAACAGTGAGAGGCCTGTGTACCGGAAAAAAAAAAAAAAAGTGAATTTCCCTACAGAAAAAGCAATTTGTATTTTGAGTTATTAAAAAATTAGCTATATGTTTTCTTATAAGAAATAACTAAAACGACAGAGGTTGAAAATAAATGGATGGGCAAAAATATACCAAGTAAACAAGGATAAATCATTATTATTAGTGTTACACAGTATGGAAATAAAATACCAAAAGGATTATACTAGGCCAAGGTTGGCAAACTTCTTATCTAGAGGGCCAGATAGGAAATAAATAGGCATTGTGGCCATAGTCCTTGTTGCAACCACTCAGCTCTACTGTTGTAGACAATATGTAAATAAATGAACATGACTGTGTTCCAATAAAACTTTATTTATAAAACAGGCAGCAGGCCAGATTTGGTTTGTTGACCCCTACACTTAGCAGAGTAGGATATTGTTTAGTGATAAAAGTATGATTCTTAAATAGGGATTAAGTTATATGTCTTTATAGATCAAACAACATAAAGTAAAAAATCTCTGGATATTCAAGATTGTGGTTAAAAAATTCAATTTTAGGAAATTCTGATCCAGTATACCAAATTATATAAGAATGTGGAGAATTTTATCATTATAATCTACTGCTTAAATAGAATCTAGTATCCAAAAAAGAATATACATTATTTTTCAATGTTATGGAACATATACAAAAATCAATCCTGTACTTAGCCACAAAGAAAAATGCTAAATACAAAAAAGTAGATACTTTCAGGCCACATTTACCAATCATAATAAAATAAAATTTGAAGTTACATCACTTAGGATGTTTTCAGCTCAAGTTTACAAAATGTCCAACTAAAAGTAACTTCAGCAATAAAGGTTTATTTTTCTTAGATAACAAGGCATCTAAGAGACAGTTCCAAATTGGCCTCATAGCTCAGTGTTAGGGTGCTGGGTCAGCTTCTTTGAGGTCCTTTCTTTTCTGCTCTTGGTTCCAAGATGGCTGCAGCAGCTCCAGGCATCAAGTTCTCAGAGGAAAATGTTTAAAAGCAAGAAATGAAAGAGGAGGGAGTCTTCCTAATGTATCTGTCTCTTCTGAATGAGGAAGATCTTTCCCAGAAGGCCCTGTAGATCCCTAGAACATACTGGCCATACACTGGAACATCTGGGCCATCTTGAGCTGCAAAGCGGGCTGAAAATTAGCATGTGACATCTGCAGCTTCTAAGACAAGACACAGATGCTGCCAATAGGAATGGGAATTGGGTATGGCTGCTAGGTAGGCAACCAACCCCTTCTGTCTGTGATATTATAAAAGATAATCTACAACAACCTGGAAACTAAGAAACAGTTTCCTAAATTTAGTTTACTCTTGGATCAGAAAGAAATAAAAAATGAGATTATTGTAGGATAACCACTTTCTATTTCATCATTTTCTGTTTTTGTTTTCTGTTCATTTATTCATCATCAGGGTGTTTGGTATTCTCTTTTCTGGCTTCTTAAATAGTACATTTAGTATATTTGAGTACTATCTTTCAGGTTTTCATGTTTTGCATATACTTAAAGGCCATAAAATTTCCTCTAACTTCAGCCACATCACACATTTCTTGACATGTAAAAACTCTCATTGTCATTCTGTTCATTACCACTGATGGTAACTGCATTCCTTAGTTTCTTGTTAACCCAAGAGTAATTTGGCTGGTTTTTTTCTTTTTAATTTCCAATAAAATTCACACTTGGCTATTGTTAAAATTATTACACTGTGGTGAGAAAGTGTGATTCTGGTGTGTGTTAGAGACAAAATTTTTTCCAACCTTTTCGTCTTTGACAATCATGGTCTAAAAAATTTGCATCCGTATAATTTTTCTTCAATATGAATTTTATTACTCAGGATAAAGGACAACTCTGAATAAAGGAATTCTCACTTGCATTACATTCTTCATGTCTTTCTCCAAGATAAAAAGAGTAAGTTGTGATTAGCCTAAGCTAATGGACTCTTCCCATTATTTCCATTCATATGGTTGCTTGCTAACATAAATTCTCTGATGATTAATAAGGGATAAGTGCTGATGGAAGGTTTTTCTACATTTATTAAATTCACTTGTGTTTCTCTATTATGCATTCTCTGATGTTGAATGGTAGTTGAGTCATGATTTAAAGTCCTCCCACATTCCTTATATTCATAGGGCTTTTCCTCAGTATGAATTACCTGATGTTGAATCAGTTGTGAGCAATGGCTGAAGGCTTTCCCACATTCCTTACATTCATATGGTTTCTCACCCGTATGAATTCTATAATGTACAGTAAGATGTGAGACCCGTTTGAAAGCCCTACCACATACCTTACATTGGTAGGGTTTCTCTCCTGTGTGAATTCTCTGATGTTGCTTAAGTTGTGAGTTCACCCTAAAGGCCTTCCCACATGCCTTACATTCATAGGGTTTTTCACCAGTATGAATTCTCTGATGTCGAATAAGAGTTGAGCCTTGATTAAAGGCCTTCCCACATTCTTTACATTCATAGAGTTTCTTGCCAGTGTGAATAGTGTGATGTTGAATCAACTGAGAACGATGACTAAAGGTCTTCCCACATTCCTTGCATGCATAGGGTTTTTCACCAGTATGAATTCTATAATGTACTTTAAGATGTGAGATCCGATTGAAGGCCTTGCCACATTCCTTACACTGATAGGGTTTCTCACCAGTATGAATTCGTTGATGTTCAATCAACTGTGAGCTTCGACTAAAGGCCTTTGCACAATCCTTACATTCATAAGGTTTCTCACCAGTATGAACTCGCTGATGTTGTATGAAATTTGAACCAGAATTGAAGGCCTTTCCACATTCCTTACATTCATACGGTTTCTTGCCAGAATGAATATTCTCATGTTGAATTAGTCGTGAGCCATATTTAAAGGCTTTCCCACATTCCTTACATTTGTAGGGTTTCTCATTAGTATGAATCCCTTGATGATTAATAAGCAAGTCCTCTTGCCAGAAGTCTTTTCTACATTCATTATATCCATAGGGTTTTTCTCCAATATGAATTTTCTGATAAAAAGTAAGAGATGCTTGCTGGTCAAAAGTGGACATTTCTTCATTATCAATTATCATTTGACTCAAATGTCCATCTGGATTTCCCTCTTGCCTGTCAAACTGACTTCTGCATTCCCAATCATCTTGGAAACTTGAGCACTCAAAACCATAACTTGTAAGGCTTTCCATTATCTGCCACCGGGGTGACTGTACTTCATAACTGTGCTGCTTTGGAGATAATACCTTAGTATCATACCTGGACTCCAATACTGAAAAAGAACAAAACAAGTATGTATTTGTTTTTTCCTTTTCCAGAAAAAGTAACTTCTATAGTAAAAACTGGAAAGTTCAGACTCAGGGTATCTGTAAGCTCTTGAATGTGACTAAGAAATTAGAAAATGGAGTAGAACACAGAAAGAGGAAATACCATAAAGATGAATGAGGTAATCAGAGAGATTATAAGAGTAGTTCTAAAATGTTAGTGTGGATCAGAATCACCACTGAACCATGGCTTTAAAAAATGAATGTTTCTATGAAACCCTAGAAAAGACACATATGAGTAAGAGAAAGCAAATCATTTGTTGCCAGGGGCTGGGGGGGTAAGAGCAACTGTGTGGGAAAGAGCATAGGGAACTTTTCAGGGTGATAAATATATTCTCTATCTTGTCTGTGGCGGTGGTCATGTAAGTGTATACATTTGTCAGTAGCCATTAAAATATTGTACTTAAGATGCATGCATTTAATTTAATATAAATTATACCTCAATAAAGTAGATTTTTAAAAATGATGGAGAGGGGTGACTGGATACTTCTCTGGCCAGAAGAACATGACGGTGCATCTGCTTGACAGGGGATGTGGTGTTATAGGAGGGCTATTTTCACATGTCCACTGGAAGGTGTAATAACACAGCTGTGGCCTCCTGCTGTAATGCTTTCTGTCTCTGAAGTTTAGCTGAACACCGTGGCTAGAGCTAATGTCAGCTGGACCAGTCTCTCCTGGACTTTTCCACTGCCTAAAAGAGTCCTTGGAAAAAGAAGGGCCTTGTTCCTTGTTTAGAAGATTAGGCCCAAATTTAATAGGGGTGACCTCTTCCAGAGCAATATTCTTTGCTGGTTATTCAAACTGCAAGGAAAGGCTGAATGGTGTATTTGATCTTGATTCTACCTGGTACATGATTTCCGTACAGTGGCCCGTTTTACTGCAGTCACAGAAATCAGTCCCATTTGGTTAATAAAGAATTGGTTTCAGCTTCATGCAAGGAACTATGGGGAAAAGTGAATGGGTGCTTTTGAATGTATTCACAAGTTACAGACAGAAGGCCAAAGGGGACTTTATAGGGGCACGTCTGCTTCCTGTGGTAGCATATCAGAGACCACTCTTGGTTTTTTTGTGAAATTATTAAGCAAAAACTACTGGAATAAAAGATTACTTTGACAATGCAAGATGATGAAAAGTCTGTGAAAGAAGTATCAATTTTCTGGGAATGATGCTGCTGTCGCCTCAAAAATTTGCACCACGTGAAGTTGTAAGAACAAAAAGAGTGAAAAGAGCAAAAAGTAGAGGTATTTTTTCAGACACCATGTTTGGTTGTTGAAGAGGGAAGCTCTCTTTACGGGTCTCTTTATTGTGCTCTAACAACTGTGCTAAGACAGATTCCAAACACATCCATTATAATGGCTACCTATGAACTGGTGGTCCATCTACTCAATGGTTAGCAACATCTGGCTGCCATCCTATAAAGAAGGGACCAAAAGATTGCAGTGGACCATGGAATATTAAAGCCAGACTGGTGGACAGAAGAAAATTAGTTTGGGAATGTAACTATGCCCTAATGGAAATCTGGTTTTAAGAACTAAAGTGATAACACATTACTTGGTCTTTTTGGCAATATGAAAAAAACTGCTGCCTCTAAGGACATGCCATTAAAAGCACTCCTCTCTCCAAAATGCCATATTTTCTGTCACAGACATCAGACACAGTTGAGTTTTGCTGATTTATGGTGGTCAGAGTACAGTGTTTATTCCATGAGGACTTTGCACTCATCTGGATTAAGCCATCTCTAATCATATATTGTGCTATAACTATACAAAGATAGTACTAATTTTCTAATTTCTGGCTTCTGTTCTACTTCATGTAAAGTTGCAAAATAGCAACAATAATAATGAGGTCCTCTGTATTATTTTTATATTTTCCAGATAGGATCTGCTGCAGTTTTTTTAGAAGCTGATTATTTAGCATTAGTAGTTACTGTTTTTAACAACAAATGAAATAATGTCTTAAAATCTTATGTATAGACTTAGCATTAAAATGTTTTGGTTTCCTCATATGGAAACTCAAAGGATCCCAAATGGCCAAAACAATCTTGAAAAGGAAGAACAAAGTTGGAGGCCTCTCTCACTTCCTGATTTCAAAGCATATTAAAGAGCTACAGTAATCAAAACAGTATGGTACTGGCATAAAGGAAAACATAAAGACCAGTGGAACAGAATAGAGAGCGCATAAGTAAACCCATATACATATTGTCAAATGATCTTCAACAAGGATGCCAAGACCACACAATGAGGAAAGGACAGGCTCTTCAACAAATGGGGCTGAGGAAATTGGATATTCACATGCAAAAGAAAGAAGTAGGACCCTTACTTTATACCACATTTAAAAAAATAACTCAAAATGGATTAAAGACCTAAACCTAAGACTTAAAACTATAAACTAGAAGAAAACATAGGGGAAAAGCTTCATGACACTGTATCTGGCAATGGTTTTTTGGATATGGTAACAAAAGCACAGGCACCAAAAGCAAAATAGACAAATGGGACTATATCAAACTTAAAAACTTCTGTGCATCAAAGGAAAAAAATCAACACAGTGTAAAGGCAACCTACAGAATGGAAGAAAATATCTGCAAACCATATTACTGGTAAGAGGTTAATAGACAATATAAAGAACTCCTAAAACTCAACAAAAAACACAAATAACCTGATTTTAAAATGGGCAAAGGACTTGAATAGACATTTCTCCAAAGAAGACATATAGATGGCCAACAGGCGTACGAAAAGATGCTCAACATCACTTATCATTTGAGAAATGTAAATCAAAACTATAATGAGATACTGCCTCACAGCCATTAGGATGGCCACTATTAAAAAAAAAAAAAGTGTTGATAGGGTGTGGAGAAATTGGAGCCCTTGTGCACTGTTGGTGGGAATGGAGAATGGTGCCGTCACAATGGAAAATAGTATAGTGGCTCTTTAAAAATTTAAAAACAGAATTACCATGTGATCCAGAAATTCTACTTTTGGGTATATATCCAAAAGAATTGAAAGCGGAATCTGAAAGAGATACCTGCACACCCATGTTCACTGCAACTTTATTCACGATAGCCAAGATGTAGAAGCAACCCAAATGTCCATTGACAGATGAATGGATTAAAAAATTGTGGCATATACATACAGCCTTAAAATGGAATGAAATCCTGTCACATGCTACATTATGGGTCACCCTTAAGGACATCACGCTAAGTGAAAGAAACCAGACACAAAATGCCACATATTGTATGATTTATGCGAAATATCCACAATAAGCAAATCCATAGAGACAGAAAGCAGATTAGTGGTTGCCAAGCACTGGGGGGGAGGAGGAATGAGGAATGACTGCTTAATGGGTATGTGTTTCCTTCTGGGGTATGTCTAGGAAAAACACACTTCTCAACACCATTCTACTCTCCACACTTCACTTCTGACACTTCTGGTCACCAAATGTGTGTGGGTTTTTCGCTTACACCAAGCAGCCCTCCATCTCTCTGGTAGATACTGATTGGGCAACCTACAAATTCAATTCTGACACTATCTTGCTGCAGATCTCACAGATTAAGGGCTCAGTCTCACAAGACTGCCCCTACCAGCGCCCCACCCCCCATAAATGGAAGTTCCCACAACCCCCTCCATGGGTTTTAATCATTTGCTAGAATGGCTTGCAGAATTTAGGAAAACAGTTTACTTACTATATTACCAGTTTATTACAAAGGATGTAACTTACGACTAGCCAGACAGAAGAGATGCATCAGGCAAGATGTGGGGAAAGGCTTTGGAGCTTCCATACCACCTCTGGGCACACCACCCTCCCAGCACCTCCATGTGTTCGGCAAACTGGAAGCTCTCTGAACCCCATACTTCAGGGACTTTTATGGAAACCTCACTACGTAGGCATGATTGATCAAATCATTGGCCATCAGTGATTAACTCAACCTCCAGCACCCCCTTTCCTGGGGTTGGGGGTGGAGCTGACAGTTCCAACCCTTTAATCACATAATTGGTTCCCCTCTCAACCAGCCCCCATCCTGAAGCTATCCAGGAGACCCCAGCCACCAGTCATCTAATTAGCATATAAGAAGACACATATGACTCTGGAGATTCCAAGGGTTTTAAGACTTGTGTGCCAAAAAACAGGGATGAAGAACAAATATATATTTCTTATTATAAATCACAATATCACAGGGTGATAAAAATATTCTGAAACTAGATAATGGTGAATGTACTAAATGCCAATGAACTATATATACACTTTAATAAGGTGAATTTTGTTATGTATATTTTACCATAAGTTAAAAAAATTTTAAAACATTTTCCATAAAAACTATAAATGAAATAAAAAATTAAAAAAAATAAAATAAAATAGAAATGCAACACTTGAATGTTAGATTCAGTATTCAGTATCAGGAGTTCAGTATTAGGAAACCTATTCATATAATGCAGATTTTATAGATGGAAAGAAAAAAACACTTAATAAAATATGAAAAGGTGGATCTTCTTTAACCTAAGAAAATACCCCTATCTCATTCCTATGGCTGATATTATGCTTAATGAAAGACACTATAAATATTCCTATTAAGGTCAAGAACAAGATTAGTATGTAAAACCCCTCTTAACAGTGTTCTGCGGGTACTACATAATCAGCATCCTAATCAGGCAAGAGAAAACAACCTGCAAGGTATAAAAATGTAAAAACATTATCACCATTTGCAGATGATATAATTGAATACTTGGAAAACTCAAGAGAGTTACATAAAAAACTGTCATAAACAATGAGAAAATTCAGTAAGTTGGGTTAGCTACAAAATTCATCTGAAGATGTGAATGGCTTCTGTCATATATAAAAAAATAACCAGTTGGAGTATAAAATGGATGAATGCCATATTAGTCTATATTATAGATTATGCCCGTAACAGCAATAAATATAAACTACCTAGGCATAAATGTAATAAGACACATATAAGATCTATATGAAGAAAATGTTAAAACCTTAATCAGGGATGGACATAAATGAAAGGAAAAACCTGTCGTGTTCTTCAATAGAAGACTCCGCATAATAAAATCAGTTTTCTCCTAAATTAATCTATAAATTTACAGTGATCACAGTAATAAAAATTGCATGATTGTTTTTTTTTTTTTTGAAAGCAAATATTCTGATTCTAGGGTTTGGATAGAAAAGTAAATGAGACTAGCCAGGAAAACTGAAAAATAAGAATGAAGAGGTACTAATTGTACCAGATATTTAAAACATTTAAACTCTTAATAAATTAAAACCATAATGGTATAGACACATGGTTAGAGAGATTAATGAGCTAGAACAGAAAGTCCAAAAATAGATCCAAACACAGAGGTGATAAAGCAGACGACAAAGGTGGCTTTATACATTAGTGGTGAAGAGATAAATGCTGTTTCAATAAGTGGATAATAATCTGGAAAATAACATGAAATCACATCTTACACTGGGAAAAATTCCATATGGATCATAAATTTCAGCATAAATAAGCTAGAAAAATATCACAGGAGACTCAAAACCTCAGAGGGTGAAGCTCCCTTTAAATATGACACAAACCCACATATCTAAGGAGTAAACAAATTGAGCACCTCAAACAAACACATGCTGTCAAAACTCAAACGACAAAAGCAAAAAAATCTGTTCTGTGACATTTCAGGTGTGGTAGGCAGAATAATGGTCTCCCAGAGATGCCCATGTCCTAATTCTCGGAACCACGAATACGTTAGGTTACACGGAAGCACACAGCTTCTCTCCCTATGTTCACTCCACCCCTGATCTCACTCACTCCAACGGGCCAACTACCACTTCAACGTGGATGAATCTACCACATCAGTAACGCTTAGTTCTTAGCTTCCCATTTGAAATTCTCTTGAATGCTGCAGAAACTGTTTATGGACATGATTTTGGTCTCGTGTCACACTGTAACTTTGGGTCTAATCAGGGAAGATTTTGCCCCCCCCCCCAGGGGACACTTGGCAATGTCTGGAGAAATTTTTGGCTTCACAAGTAAAGGGAGGCCAGGGAAGCTGCTAAACATCCTGCAATGCATAGAATGACACCCCCTCCACACGGGCCCCAACAAAGAATTATCCCACTCAAAATGTCAGTACCACTGAGGTTCAGAAATCCCCCATCCAGAACAGCAGCACCCCAGGCAGAAGGGACAGCAAGGGAAGAAGCCTCGAAACAGGAATACGCTTGATGTTTCAAAGCCAGGATGCATATACTTGTATTGTCTGCTTTCGTGCTCCCATGGCAGAGCTGAGTACTTGCAACAGAGACCACAGAGCGGGCAAAGCCTGAAACACTTAACTGTCTGGACCTTTAAACAAGACATTTACCAACCTCTATGTTAACGTAACAGCAAAGAGGCTTGTGTGGCTATAACCGAGTCAGCAGCATGGAGGGTGATAGGAAATCAAATCAGAGTGGAGGCTGCAGGGCAGATTTTCTAGAGCAACTTAGTCCAACACAAGTTTCTGTGATACTGAAAATGTTCTATTCTATTCCAGTACGGCAGCTACTAGCTACACATGGCTACTCAGCATTGGCACTGTGGCTAGGGCGACTGTGAAATGGAATTCTATGTTTCATTTTAGTTAAAATTTAAACAGCATGTGTGGCTGATGGCTACAGTACAGACACAGAGCCTTCTAGGTCATGGTATGGGTTTTAGGTTTCCTCTTGAGTGATGGGAAGTTGTGGGCAGGTTTTTTTTGTTTTGTTTTGTTTTTGTGGTACGCGGGCTTATCACTGTTGTGGCCTCTCCCGTTGCGGAGCACAGGCTCCGGACGCGCAGGCTCAGCGGCCACGGCTCATGGGCCCAGCCGCTCCGCGGCATGTGGGATCTTCCCAGACCGGGGCACGAACCCGTGTCCCCTGCATCAGCATGCGGACTCTCAACCACTGTGCCACCAGGGAAGCCCTGTGGGCAGGTTTTGAGCAGAAATGTGATACACCTTCACTGAAGTTTTGAGACGGTCCAGCTGCTGTGTGGAGAATGCACTGTAGTGGACAACCGTGCAGGCAGAGGCATGGGGAGGAGGCTACTGCAGTAGTCCAAGTGGCGCTGGGGACGTGGGTGGTAGCAGTGTTGTTTGTTGGCAAGAAGTGGTTAAATTCTGGATATATTTCAAGGCAGCGTGAACAGGATTTCCTGACAGACTGAATACATGTGTGAGACAGAAAAGTCAAGGGTGCTTCAGCAGTTTTTGACTTGAGCAATTAGAATAGAGTCCCCTGTTACTGAAGTGCAGAAGAAAGGGGGAAGAGTATATTTGTTAGGAAGGATCAAGGACTCCCTTTTGGACTTAAGCTCAAAGTGTCTGGTGAACATCCAAGTGGAGTTGATGAGAAGGCTGTAGGATATAGGTATCTGGAGTTTTAAGGGAGAAGCTGAACGTGAAGGTAATAATTTGTGTTGTCCAAAAGAACTTTCTCCAGTGATGGAAATATTCTGTATCTGCATTGTCCAATACTGTAGCCACAAGCCACAAAATTGCTATGGAACATTTGAAATGTGGCAAGTGCAACTGAGGTACTGAATTTTAAAGTGTATTTAATTGTAGGGAATTCCCTGGCGGTCCAGTACTTAGGACTCCATACTTTCACTGCCAGGGGCTCAGGTTTGATCCCTGGTCCAGGAACTAAGATCCCACAAGCCACGCGCCATGCCCCCCACCCCAAAAGTATTTAATTGTAATGAATTTAAATTTCGATGGCCACATGTGGCCAGTGGCTCCACATTAGACAGCACAGGTGTGAGTGGTACGTATAGCATGGTCACGGAGAAGGTCCTGGGGAATGGAAATAAACAGAAGAGGCCCAAGTCTGAGCCCTGGGGTGCTCCAGCTTTTACAGAAAATGAGAAGATCCAACAAAGGAGGTTGAGGATGGTTAATGAGGTAGGTGAGAACAAGAGGTAGTGATGACCCAGATATACATAAATGTTTCAGGAAGGAAGGAACAACCACTTTTGTCAAATACTGATGATAAGCTAAGGAAGATGATGACTGAGACCAGACCTCTGAGTTTGGCAACTTGGAAGGAAAATTTTCTAACTCAAAAGGACTGCCTCCTCACCAGCCAGCTAGACAGTTATCTGCAGTGGGTTCTCTCTCCCCACACATGCCTCACTCACCTGGGCACTGGCCTCCTGTCGCTACTTTCTCCACCATCCAGGGCTCTCTGCCTTGTTCCAGGAAGGAGATCACATCAGGTTTGGAAATGGCAAAACCTGGATGTGAGAAGAAAACATGCCATGCAGTTACAGTGCGGGGCCCCAGAATTCAGACCTAGGGCCTGGTTATCGAGCAGGAGAGGCAGTTGCAGGACGGGCCAGGGGAATATGTGAGTCACCTGAAGGCTGAGGAAGATGTAGCTTCAGGCCATAGAGCTACCCTTTAACCAATCAAAAGACACCCCAAAATTGGTAAGAAGGAAGAGATGTGCCCAGGGGTAACCTCCAAACTGACCACATCGCCTTACCCAGTGAGACCAGGTTGCTATAGATCTCCAACATCACATCTCTGTACAAATCCCTCTGAGCAGGCGCCAGCTGTTCCCATTCTTCTTGGGAGAAGACTACGGCCACATCCCTGAACAAGTCTGAACCCTGGAACAACAGGCAGGTATGTTACATGTGTATTTCAAGGAAATGTTTTTCACTGGGGCGAGAGGAGATGGAGGAGGTCTCTGCAAGAACGGGGTGTTCTGGTGAAAAAGAAGGCTGGGGCTGGAGGCCTTAGATGTGAACAGGTGACAGGAAAAGATGAGCACAGGTAAAAGAGATGTTCAAATATTCTTGAACTTCCCTTTTTACTACAAACCAAAGCTCTTGTACTCAGTTCTGGGATGAAAATTAAAATCCAGCCAAATGGAGTTTCTCAGTTGTGACAGTATAATCAAGCACACTGCCTACTCTGTCCTTGATATATGATAAATTCTCAATGTGAAACCTATCATTTGTACATTTATGGAGTAACAACAACAAAACCCAACAATTTTTGGTAGACTTTCCCCAAAATATTTTATTAAAAAATATTTTCTATCTTAGAAAACAGAACTTTCATTTAAGTCAAGAATTGCTTCAAGATGTAGGCTCATGATTATGTGAAAGCGTATCACAAACATTTTTCCTTATGAGAAAAATCTTCAGTGAAGATTATTAGCTGTACAGTTTTCTATCAAGTGAAATAACTGACTCAACCATTCTCTTCCTTTGGATGCAGAGGTCTCCAAGGTCAGATCTCTTAAGGCTGTTCCAAAACTATGACTACCCAGATTTTGAACATCTATCCATCTATCTATCTTTCAGTCCTCAGCTCTGCACTTTGCTTGCTTTTAAACTCAAGAAGCTGATGGAGAATAACCAAGATTCCAGTGCTCTGTTCAACTCCAAACTGGACCTTAATTCTGGCATCTTAATCTCTCCTAGATTCCCAGATAAACTTCAGTTACACACCCAGTTGCCAATACAGGAGATGTCACCCCCCACACTGAAATTGAGACCAACCAATACCAGCTTCCCTGTGTTTTTATGTGCGATCCCTCATCAGTAGCCATCACCATTTCATCAAACCTCAGTTCCTATAAGGGATGCTCTCATTTTGTGTAAGGAAATGGATTTCTTCTCCCTCTGGCCTCCCAGCAAAATACCAAGCCAACAGAAGATGTGGAATGCTATATAGAATGAATCCATGTGGGCACTGATCAGAGTGGATGGGGCTATGGGAGAGGGTACTAGCTGCCTTGTCTTTTTTTTTTAAGTTTTATTTTTGTTAAATTTTTGGCTGTGTTGGGTCTTCGTTGCTGCGTGCGGGCTTTCTCTAGTTGTGGCAAATGGGGCTATTCTTCATTGTGGTGCGAGGGCTTCTCATTGCAGTGGCTTCTCTGGTTGAGGAGCACAGGCTCTAGGTACGTGGCCTTCAGTAGTTGTGGCACATGGGCTCAGTAATTGTGGCTAGCGGGCTCTAGAGTGCAGGCTCAGTAGTTGTGGTGCACGGGCTTAGCTGCTCCGCGGCATGTGGGATCTTTCCGGAGACCAGGGCTCGAACCCGTTCCCCTGCATTGGCAGGCGGATTCTTAACCACTGCGCCACCAGGGAAGCCCTGCCTGGTCTTTTTATTCCCTAAAATGGGAACCTCTGAGAACCAGAGTCTTGGATGGAATCCAGGTGGGAAGCTTCAGGATAAGGAAAGAAAATACTTATATGATTTTAAAACTCACAAGGGACATGACTGTCAAAATTTCATGGGTTGATGGGTCCTCCTCCTGGTTTCTCTCTTAGGGAAGGGCAGAGTCCTGAGATGGCAGAGCTGAGGGAGGAAAGAGCAAACATGAGAGGCTAGGCTTGCTTCACAGCTCCCAGAATGCCACGGTGACAAATGCCCACCTCCTTTACTCCCCATCCCCCCAAATTAGAGGGAGCTGGGACAAACTGTGGCCTTTACCCAGCTCCACCCTGTTACTGATGCAAATCTGAGGTGGGGATGCTCAGACCTGGTCCAGTGACTAAGGATGGTGTCCCAAGGACAAGGAAGGCCATCCTTAGGCCAGGGAGCAAAGCCTGCCTGATCTGCATCAGCCCAGCCCACAATGAAACATTCCCAGAACCAAAGCATTTAACTCTCTCATTCCCACAATGTAACACCTTTGGAAGTCTCCCTGGCTCTTACCCTAACTTCCTAACTCACAAAGAACCTTACAGCCATACATAAGGCCTGGCAGACACAATTTTGTGGACCCTGCCTGAGTCAACAAATGTTTGCAGTGGGCAAATTAGATGGAGCAAGCCCCGTACTCCATTATCATCACATAAACGTGTCCCTGCACAGAGATACAACAGTGAGCAAAACTGTGTGCACAACATTTGCTGAAAAAACAGAACCAAAGATTAGTACCTAACAGTTCACAAGTAGGCAAGTAGTTGAATCATTTTTGGCACAGCCGTATGATGGATGCCAAGCAACTATCAAAAATGATGTGGAACAACATCAACTGACAAATATATTCACAACTGGACCCTTTGTACAACAAGAGAACATTCAGCAAAAGAAGTCAAACCCACCCACCTACTGACACACAGGCTAACCCCCCCTCCAAAAAACACCCAAAACTGGAATGGAAAACAACCAAGTGTTAACAATGATGCCATTTAACCACTTCCTGAGTTCATCAGTAAAACCGCAGTATTTTATAAAAGAGCTTAGGACAGTGCCTGGCATGTTACAAATATTTAATTCTAAGTAATGTAATATGTAAATGAAATAATGATAAGTGTTCCTTAATATCATGTAGTAAGACTTTTTCCTTATGACCACTTTTTTTAAAGCATTATTTGTATTATTTATAAATAGTCTATTACATTGGTGGCTAGTGATTTATTCAACCACTTCCCCACGGTTGGACAAATTTTCAACAAGATCCTCTAAATTGTCTCCAAGTTGCTCCTTCTAAACTAATGGTTCCAAATCTTCCGGGGTCTTGCAACTCGTTGACAATCTCATGAAACAAGACTTCGCCCCAGATCTTTTAAAAAGCACGCGAAAGAATAAATGCAAAACATCCGTTAAGTGTTTTCTGGAGGTGGGGACTCCCCCAACAGACACACCCACCTAAGGGGTCTATGGACCCGGGCTATGAGCCCTGACGGCGACAGGGAGCGCAAGCAGGGCGCGCGCCGCGGGGGACGATGGGAAGTGTAGTCCAGAGCCGGGAAAGCCGCAGACCGACGATGAAGCGAGACGTTCGTGTTCTTCCCAGGCCCGCGACCCGCCCGGCCGCGGCGCTCAGTCCTGCGTGGACTCCGGAGCGCTTGGCAAGCTCCGATGCCCCTCACCTGCCGCCTCCTCGGGTCCAGTTGCCCCCGTGGTCGCGCCCCGCGCAGCCCCAGGTGCGCTTCCCCCTCCGTACCGGCGGACTCGGGAGCCGGAAGACAGCGCAGACGCACAAAGCCCCTCGGCTGATGGGTCGCGATTGGGCCAGCGCCGCAGTCTCTTCTGGGAAACGTAGTCTCCAGGCCTAAAGGCTGGAACCAAACCGCAAGGCCGCGTCTCGCGATGATTCGGGTGGGCGGGGTGCTTATGTGCGTGGGAGGCTGTCGGGGTTACGGCAGAGCGTGTTGGGTTCCCTGAGTCGCAGGGTGAGGGTCGGTCTGTTGGGCCCGTCGTCTGCGTGTGACTGTCTCGCTGATTGCAGTTGAGTGTGTGTGACTGTGACTGGGCGCGCCGTGTTCGGTTCTCACCCGGTCGTTCAGTGTGTGACTGGGACCGTTAAACGCCAGGTACACGTTTACGTGTGGCTGTGTAAAAGTGGTATATGACAGAATTTTTCTCGTCTATTGTTAAATCACCTTTGCCGTGGAACAGCCATTTTATTGAAAGATTTAGAGAGAGGAAAAAACCCGAGAGTTCATTTGGTAACTAATTTTAAAACATTATGTCGAAATACTTGTAGATTATGAAGGAGAATGCAGAATCAGCAAAAATGTTTTAAAGGAGTTGTCAAGGAGTTTCCTGTTATGAGATGACATTTTTCGGCTAAGACCTCTAGTGCTACAACTTTGGTTTGTGAAAGCATGAGAAGCTCTGAACTTCACCCATCCCGGGACAGCGTGTTTCAGTATGGTCGGAAGTCCAATGTCCTGGTTGCCGGTCAGACCCTGTTATACCTGGTCTGTGAATGAGGAAAGCATCCCTATCCAAGGTGGTACATTTGTCCTTGACCCAGGCCCACAGTCCAGAGACCTTGCCTCTTGATTTCTCTTCGAATATGTACTCTTGTGTCTCACTTCTTGAAACACTTTTTTGAGATTTGTGCACATCCATGTTGCTGCCTATCTGGAGGATGTCTTTTTCTCTAAATTAATTTAGAAATGTAATTTAAACCCAGTAAGAATACCAGTACTGTTTCTTCATTGGAAATAGACAAGTTGATGCTAAAGTTCAAATGAAAAAATAAACATACAAAAATAGCTAAGAATACTCTGAGAAAAGAAAGCTATGGTGTATGCTAACCTGATCAGATATTAAAGCATTCTAAAAACTTCTATAATTATACCTGCTGTGTGGTATTGGCTCATGAATTGTCAGGTGGAAGAGACTAGAAAGTCCAGAAATATCAAATACAGAGGGAAATCTACTCTGTAGTAAAGGTGGCAAATCATTGGGATAAAAATGAACTTTTTAATAAATAACCTTGTGGAATAATTGGATAGTCAGTTGGAAAAAGATAGAATTGTATTTTATACAACTATTATAATAATTATAATTATAATATTTGTAAAATATAATTATTATTGTATAATTATTATACAATTACTATACAATTTTATACATACCTCACATCATGCAAAAGAATAAACTCCAAATTGATCAGAGTTCTAAACTAAACCATGCAAATAGCAGACATGTACAGAGGTGAATTCTACTATCACCTGGATGTGTGGAAAGACTTTCTAATTTCGACTTAAAAATCCAGACTTAATAAAAGACTGCTGCACTTAAAACATAAAATTAAAGCACTTATGTAAGGCAAAATACACCACGAACAAAGGCAAAAGACAGATGGCAAAATCTTTACAAATTTATAAATCTCAGATAAGGAGCTAATATTCCTAATATATAAAGACAAAAAGCCAGAAAATGCAAGCAATCTCTGAACTCAACTTAGTAGATTGTTTTTCCTAATAGCTTTGGTGTAGTGATTTTGAAACTGTTTTGTGTGCATCATAGGATTGAGCAAATGAATAAATATATAGATTTTTTGGGAGCCAGTGTTTTACTGTGGGAAAAGAGAGATATAAAAAAGGATAATGGAAGGTAAGGAAGAACCCTGTGATGTTGGGTTGGTGTGAACTCATGATTAAAAGTGTGTCTGTATACCTCACCCAGATCAGTGTTAACACCCATAGTGAGGGCATGCTGATATCATTTACTTTTGCTAAGATGTGGACAGTTTACCTCTATGGTCTTCCTCCCCAAAACGCATAACCCCAGTTTGATGAGAGAACATCAGACAAATGCCAGTTCAGGGACGTTAGACAAAATATCTGACTCAAACTCCTCAAAACTGTGAAGGTCATTGAAAATGAGGAAAGTCTTAGAAACCATCACAAATAAAAGAAGCCTAAGGGGACACAACTACACTAAAAATAATGTATCCTGAATAAGATCCTGGAACAGAAAACGGACATTAGATAAAAACTAAGAAAAAATAAAGTGTGGACTTTAGTTAATAATAATGTATCAATGTTGGCTCATTGTTAAACATAAAACAGATTAATGATAGGGGAAACTGGGTGCAGAGTATGTGGGAATCTTCTGTACTATCTTTGAAGTTTTTCTGTAAATCAAAAACTTCTAAAATAAAGTTTATTTAAATTAACTAGTCTTACTATTACTTTAAAAAAAAGTATTTATGTACTTATGTATTTTCTACGTTTCTATTTGGTGAATGGGCCTGGAAGCAATGATGCCTCAGTAGCAATAAGCAGATCTTGGTCTTTAAATACAATTCTCTAATAAAAGGAACCAAAGCTTCTTGGGGTAATGTCTGATTCCAGGACGATGGCAGGGAAAGTACAAGAGGAGTATGGAATATCTTCTTGTGCCAAAAAGTAGGGAGATGCTCAAAAAACATCACAGAGGATTCCCTGCTCACAACTGTGATGGTGTGATAGTACTAAACTAGGTAACATGTAGGAAACAAGTTTTTTCAGATATTGGACAACTGGTAGTGCAAGACTTTGATCCCCAAGAGAGGGAAGAATAAATGAGTTCCTACAGCTGCAATGGCTTTCTCCCTGGAGGCATATTCCAGACAATGCAGGAAGGAGGAACGCAAGCACAGCGCAACAGATTTACTAAAGTGAGACAACAGAACTTGGGGAAACTGAAGTAACTGGAATTTGCCGAGCAGAGCGTGGAAGAGCAAGGAAGAGGAAGGAGGGAGATACTCTGACAAAGAGCTCCAGAAATATGCATGAGTCTCCCTGAGTTTTTGGCTGAAAGCTAAGCTGCACATAGATCTATTTAAAGTGAAATTCTAGAACATGCAAAACTGTAGGGACAGAAAGTAGATCAGTGGTTGCTTTGGTCTGGGGTCCAGGGAAAGTCAGAAAAGGAATAGAAGAGGAATTTGGGGGATGATGGAAACCTCCCATATCTTTATTGAGGTGATGATTTCATGGATGTATATGTTTGTCAAAGCTCTTTGACGTATATTCTTCAGGATTCAGCTTGAAGGGGGCTTCTGTGGGCAAAACCAGGACAATTGAAGCATCAATATAATTAGAGTAGCAGTATTAGTCAAAATATTTCATATGTCCATACTAAAATAAATGATGAATTAATGAGATGAGAAAGAACTTACAGAATTCCAACTAATAAATGTAGAAGGAATGATAGAGTTAGAAAATATCTTTCAACCATCATGGTAGTAATTGATTCAGGCAGAAATCTCATTGATTATAAATCTGTTGCTAAAGATTGATGATGAACAGGATATTTTTGTAGTCTCAAATTATCTCCCCACAGATGACTTGCTACAAAACCAAAAATACTTTAGCGTGATCACAGTTAATCAAATGATTTGAATTTGCAACTGTCTTCTGGACTGTAGGTTCTCGAGGTGTGAAATTCAAACTTGCTGTGCTCAGTCACTTCTTGATTTAATATAGTAACCAGATCTTGTCTCTAAGATATTGATGTTTTGTTTATCATCAACTTTTTTTTTAATTGAGACCACCAATGGGTCTTTTCCTCCCCGCCCCCACATTTTATTTATTTATTTATTTATTTATTTTTGGCTGAGTTGTGTCTTTGTTGCTGCGCGCGGGCTTTCTCTAGTTTCAGAGAGCGGGGCTACTCTTCGTCATGGTGCGCGGGCTTCTCTTGTTGCGGAGCATGGGCTCTAGGCGTGCGGGCTTCAGTAGTTGCAGCACGTGGGCTCAGTAGTTGTGGCTCGTGGGCTCTACAGTGCAGGCTCAGTAGTTGTGGCGCACGGGCTTAGTTGCTTCTCCGCATGTGGGATCCTCCCGGACCAGGGCTTAAACCCGTGTCCCCTGCATTGGCAGGCGGATTCTTAACCACTGCGCCAACAGGGAAGTCCCTATCATGAACTTTTATTTATTTATTTATTTATTTATTTATTTATTTATTTATTTATTTATTTATTTATTTATTTATTTATTTATTTATTTATTTATTGTGGTACGCGGGCCTCTCACTGTTGTGGCCTCTCCCGTTTTGGAGCACAGGCTCCGGACGCTCAGGCTCAGTGGCCATGGCTCACGGGCACAGCCGCTCCGCGGCATGTGGGATCTTCCCGGACCGGGGCACGAACCCGTGTCCCCTGCATCGGCAGGCGGACTCTCAACCACTGTGCCACCAGGGAAGCCCGAACTTTTTACATTGATCTTTATTTTAAAAAATATTTCATTGATCTATCACGTTTTTTGATTTCTGGGGGTTTTTTTTGGTGCCCCATTAAACGTTGTGCTTGAAGGAGTGCTTCACTCACCTCACTCTAGTTGTGGCCTTGGCTTAAGCATGTTTGGGAGGGGTTGAGGAAAGGAAGGATGGAAGAACAGATGCGCTGCGGCATCTAAACTCTACCCTATTCTCAGGTTCCTGTCCCTTCTGTTCTTCGAGAAAAGTTGTTTTCTTCTCACCTCTTTGAAAGACTCCTTGGCCTTTGAAAAGCTGTCTGATTCCAACAATCCCAAACTAATCATTCTAAAAGCTGCGCTTTGTGCTTCACATATACTGACAGTGTAAAACAGATACTATTTTCCTCATTTTGACTATGAAGTAAATGGAGATGGACAAAGGTTAAATGACTTGCTAAAGGACACAGAGCTGGTGAAGTGGAGGACTTGGTATTTCCACCAAACCAGACCTTAGTACCTGTGGGTGGAGGAGATGCTGCCTCTGCCTTCTGAGTGATGAGTGAGCCAGTGTGGTGGAACCTTGGAGAAAGCATCTTCAGAGACAGAAGGCATTTGCTTCATGATGTCACAGAAGCCATGAGGCCTCTTGGAAACAGAACCAAAGAGACTGGAGCCCTGGACTCTGGGCTGGGACCTGAGGGAGACAGAGTGTGAAGGTGCCCAGAAGAGAAAGTCACTGGGCCATTCAGGCTTGTGCTGGTTATTCCAAGAAATAGCCACAAAGGATAGGTTTCTGGTCAGGGCTGTAGGGTAGGTCAGCTGGGATTCCTGAGGCTGTGAGTGTCAGGCAGCTGGATGACCCAACTGGGAACAAATTTGAATGGAACCACAAAGCCATAACAAGGCTGAAGGTGAGGAGCCCCAGGCACCAAAGTGGGGACAGGTTGTTTGTGGCTGGCCAGTATAACAGACCAGCGTCTTAACCTCTGTGGAGGTAAGATTGGGCGTTTGGTTTGGAATGTGATAGTTTGAAATGTCTGTTAGGTATATAAGTAGAAATATTGACCATGACTTCAGGGGAGATATCTGGACTGAAATCTTAAATTGAGAAATATTTTTATCGGGTAGCTATTTTGTATTCTGTTACATACTGAGGCATATCAGTTTTTGCCTTTCTACCTGTTATTTTGCTCAAAAGTTGTTTTCCTACTCCTAAATTATAAATGTCTATCTTTGTTTTTCTGTAGAACTTTATGGGAATATTTACAATGCATTTATTTCCATCTGTTTGGAATTTGTTATGCTGTAAAGTGTGATGAATCAAATACTATCTGTAAAATCTGTACTTTGAAGATTTATTAACGTTTTCTTCATGACTAATTATCAACGATTAATGTAAATATTACATGGTTATTTTAAGAGGATGACTAAAATTTTTCTCATAGTTCTTCATCTCTTTTTCTTAATTTTCATACTCCTGTTATATTTTGGGTCATTTGGATTTATTTTTTATTCTCTGATGTGGTCTTTCATAGTTTTAATTTATTTGATTTCTGTATTAGTTACCTATTGTTGTATAGCAAATTACCCCAGAACTTAATGGCTTAAACAACAGTCAACATTTATAATCTCCCACAGTGTCTGTGAGTCAGGAATTTGGGAGCAGCTTAGCTGGCTGTAATCAAGATGTCATTTAGGGCTTCAGTCAACTAAAGGCTGAACTGGGACCAGAATATCTGCTTCCAGGTGTCTCACTCATGTGGCTGGTAAGTTGGTGCTGGTTTGGGGCAAAAGGCCCTAGTTCCAGGAATTGCCTGGCAGTCCAGTGGTTAGGACTCCACACTTTCACTGCCAAGGATTCAGGTTCAATCCCTTGTCAAAAAGAGGCCCCAGTTCTACTCCATGTGGGTCTCTCCATAGCACTAAGTGTCTTTATGACATGGTGGCAAATCACCCCTAGAATGAGTGATTCAGGAGCTGCAATGAATTTTATGACCAAGTTTTGATGAAAAAATTAACGGTTGATCTAAGAAAGCAATGGAAAATTTTATTCAAGCCAACCTGAGGATTATAATTGGGGAGACACTCTTTCAGAAAGCTCTGACGACTGTTCCACCCGTTAGAGGTCAAAGCAGAGTTATGTAATTTTTTTGAGACAAAAGGTTATATGTATTATACGTGTCATTATATCAGATGACATTGACTGCGTACACAATCCAGATTTACACGTACAAAGCAAGTCATCAGTCATGGGTCATCATGCCCCTTATAAGATTGAGAAGGAAGGTTATCTCCTAAGGAGGTCTGGTTAATGCAGATGCACAATTCACAATAAAGGGGAGGGAGGAAGCCCAAAAGGGCAAAGAAAAATTTTGTTTTAAAATTTTTCTTGGCTTGCCATAAAACGTGAATTTTTATTTCATCAGAAGTCATACACTACCATACTTTGTTGGTCACGTAGACCAGTTCTGATTGAGTCAGTATGGGCAGAGACTACACAAGGGTATGAGTACTAGGAGGCAAGTATCATTGAGGGCCATTTGGGAGGCTGACTACCACAGTTTCTTTCAAGTGTTGACCTAAAAATGTACAACATGAGAGTTGTGAGTTTAAGTTTTATTCAGTCTTAACTGGATAGCCCGAGAGACACTCAGTAGCTCTGAGTGAACTCAGAGCTCCCAAGAGGTGTAGAGGAGGAGCCCTGGTATATGTATGATTTTGAGGGGCTAGGATATACATGCAACCAAGCATACATCCTGGTAAAAGATTACTGCTAATCACAAAGAACAGATATCTCACATAAATGATTTCAGTGCTTTTCTATGTATGGGAAGATGCAAGAGTCTGGGGTCATAGAAATGCTTCCTGAGATACGCATCTTAACTGTCATAAGGGCCTGTTTTGCCAAAGCACTGAGTGTCTCATACTGGTTTTTCATCCTCATTTCTCCTCAGGGTGCACTGTTGGTGGGTGACTGCAATGGGTTGAGACTTAACCCTTGTATAACTGGATGATGAGTGATACTCTTTGTTCCTTTTTTGTTCACACAAGAGTACGTGAATGTCTTGATGCCTCTCCATTCTATCAGATCCACAGCTGCCTTGTCAACCACTTCCCAAGAGATTACCCTGTACACTCTCTTGTGCCAAAATACGTATATAGTAACTCTAGCTCTCCTCTTCTATAAACCCTCAGCTACATTCGTGGTTTTGCTATATTCTTTCTCTCCATGATGGGACCTGCCATTATCACATGAATGAAATCAGCTGTGGGGAGGCCATGTCTTGCAGGGAATGTCTATGGAATAAGGAATGGAAGAAACAACAGAGTTGATTCTAACCCTATCTTAGCTACTCCCTCCCTGTATGACCATGACCATGGACGCCTCCCATAACTTTTCTGACATACAATCTCTATAAAGAAGGAAACGAAACTCTGTGGGGTTTTTGGTTTGTATACTTTTGTTGTGTTTTTCTTTTCCATTAATAGCAGTTATTCATAATTAACCCTGTGTTTTACTGTTATTACTGACAACACTATATATGGTTCTCAGATTGCATCTCTCTCGCTGGTAGAAAATTCAAACATAGTTTCAGTATTTTAATATTTTAAATATATATTTATTTGTAAAGAAAGTTTTATAGGTAATACAAATTTGAGTCCTCTAATTATTTGAGAAGGTCTTTAATTTCCCTCAAATTGTCAAGTATTTTACCTAGATCTCTTTTCATCTTTGGCTATTGTCTTTATAGCTTCTGTTGTTATCTTCACATATAAGTCTATTCAGTCTATGATTATATGACCTTATTTCAGAGGACTGTGTTTGTGTTTAAGCAGACTTATGGAGTTGTGCAACTAAACCACCTGGCACCTCTGTCCACTTATACAAGAAACTTAGGTGGTATCCTTGACTCTTACCTCATTACCCTCCCTTCATCCAATCAGATGCCAAAGCCTACTGAGTCTACCTTCTAGATAAATAGTAGTTTTTTTTTCCTAGTGAGTAGATTTTATTTGCTCAGTCCTATAGATTGAATGCCCCCCCACCCCTTCCCAAATTCATAAGTTGAAAGCCAGTCCTCAATGTTATGGTATTTGGAGGTGGGGCCTTTGGGAGGTGATTAGGTAACGAGGGTGGAACCCTCATGAATGCAATTTGTGCCCTTCAAAAGGAGGCCCCTAAAGCTCCCCCACCCCTTCCATCATGTGAGGTTACTGTGAGAAGATGGCCGTCTGTGAACCAGGAAGCTGGCCCTTACCACCTACCCAATGAGCCTCTTTCATCTGGATGTTCATCTGTACCCTTTATCATACACTTTTATACTAAATGGGTAAACGGTAAGTAAACTGTTTTCCTGAGTTCTGTGAGCCACTGTAGGAAATTAATCAAACTTGAGGAGGAGAGTCATGGAACCTCCAATTTATAGCTGATTGGTCAGAAACACAGGTGACAACTGGGGTTTGTGATTGGCAGTCTCATGGGACTGAACCCTTAATCTCTGGGATTTGATGCTATCTCCAGGTAGATAGTGTCAGAATTGAGTTACGTTTCTAGGACACCCAGCTGGTGTTGCAGAATTGCTTGGTGTGTGTGTGTGGGGGGCACCCTCACACATCTGTTGTCAGAAGTGTAGTGAAATGTTCTTTGTGAGAAGAAAGGAGACACACAGGAATGTAGGTTTTCTTTTCAACAACCTAACAAAACATGTAAGATGTATTTAAAGCAGGGCTAAGAGGGAAATTTAGAGCACTAAATGCTTACATTAGAAATAAGGAAAGGTCTTAATTAATATTCCAAGTTCGTACATCAAGAAACTAGAAGGGCAAAAATAAACCCAAACCAAGCAGAAAGAAAGAAAGAAAAGAAAGGGTTTTTTTTTTTGTAGATATAAGATAAACTTTTCCTAAAACTTACATGGAAAGGCACAGGCTGTAAAATAGCTAAACAATATTGACAAAGAATAGTGGGAGAACTCAACCCAATATCAGTGCTTAACTGTATTGCTACAGTAATCAATACACACATAGGTCAATGGAACAGAATAGAGAAACCAGAAGTAAACCCTCACTGTATGCTGAACTTATTTTAACAATTTTATTGAAAATATAATTCACATACCATGAAGTTCACCTATTCAAAGCATACAATTCAATGGTATTTCAGTATATTCACAGGGTTATGTAACTATCACAATTAAATTTAAAACATTTTCATCACCACAAAAATGAAACCCTCTATCTATTAGTGCTCATTCTTCATCTCCTCCATCATTCCAAAGCAACCACTAATTACTTTCTGAAATTTGCCTATTCTGGATATTTCAGATAAATAGACTCGTACAATATGTAGTCTTTTGTGACTGGCTTCTTTCACATAGTGTGATGTTCAAGGTTCATCCATGTAGTGTGTGTATCAGTATTTCATTACTTTTATTACTTTCGATGGCTGAATAATATGGGCATTTGTGTTGTTTCCACTCTGGCTATTATGAATAGTGCTGCTATGAACAATTTGTGTACTAGTTTTTGCATGCATGTATGTTTTTATTTTTCTTAGGTATACACCTAGGACTGAAATTGCTGGTTCATATAGTAACTCTATATCTTTATCTTTTTAAGAAACTTCTGGAATGTTTTTCCAAGGCAGCTGCTTCATTTTAAATTCCCATTAACAATGTATGAGGGGTTCAGTTTCTCCACATCCTCACCAGCACTTGTTATCTGACTTTTTGATTCTAGCCATCTTAATAGGTGTGAAGTGGTAAGTCATTTTGGTTTTGATTTGCATTTCCCCAAGGACTGATGATGCTGATCATATTTTTATGTGCTTTTGGACCTTTTGTTTATCTTCTTTGGAGAAATGTCTATTCAAATCCTTTGCCCATTTTTAAATTGTGTTAATTGTATTTTTATTAGTTACTTGTTAAGTATTCTTTACATATTCTGGATACAAGTCCTTGTCAGAACTGAATTTTTTTTTTTTTTTTTTTTTTGCGGTACGCGGGCCTCTCACTGCTGTGGCCTCTCCCGTTGCGGAGCACAGACTCTGGACGCGCAGGCTCAGCGGCCATGGCTCACGGACCCAGCCGCTCCGCGGCATGTGGGATCTTCCCGGATCAGGGCACGAACCCGTGTCCCCTGCATCAGCATGCGGACTCTCAACCACTGCGCCACCAGGGAAGCCCCTCCTTTTACTTTTTTATACATAGGAACAGTTTTCCAATTTTGCAATCTTAGTGTAATTGTAACAGCTCTGTTCCTCCTCAGAACAAAACTTAAGAAATATTTCTACAGGTTGCTTCATAATCACACGATTATTTTTATGTTGTATAGTTTCAAACAGATGTAGTTATTTATTTACTTCTCTATTTTTAGCCATATTGTTTATATTCAACATTTTATTACTATATACAGTGTTTCAATAACTTTGTGAATATAACATTTGCATTTTTACATTCCCTCAATATAAAAATTACCAGCTTATTTGCTTTTTGTCATTGGTTACTTTGGTGAGACAAGTTACATTGAAGCTCTGCATCTTATAGCAAAATTTCTAAAGAGGTGAGGAATGAATGTGGGTTAGGACTAGAGATAGAAGTTTATGAAGTATTTTCAGACATAGATTGAATAGAAACCAGAGGGTGTAACGAAGAATTAAGAATTGAAAGAATGATGTTTATACTCTGTTTTGCTTTTCTTTATAACGCGTATCAATTCCCAGTATATATTAGTACCTTTTTTTTTCCTATTAAATTTCTCCCATAATAAAATGTCAGCTCCACGGGTGGGGATTTTTGCACGTTCACAGTTGCGTCCCCAGCATCTACAACAGTGCTTGGCACACAGTAGGCGCTCAATAAGTGGCGAATGAAAGGATAGGGAGGACAGAAGAAACAGAGAGCAAAGAAAGAAATCCCGAGCACATTATCTCTTAACTACGCCCGCATCCTCCCGGGGTCCCCCCCCTCCAGCGGGCCCCAGCCCTCACACCCAGCCTCAACCAGCTGCGTTTTTCCAGCACCGGGCCTGGAGCCCCACCTGCTGCGCCCGGGCGCGGGCCCGACCACCGCGCATGCGCGACACAGCCGCGTCCGCTATTCGCGGCCGACGCGTGCACCGAGCCTGGACGCCTCCGCGACGCGAGCAAGCTGCACCTGCGCAGTTCGAGCCGGCCAATCCAGGTCCGGGCTGGATTCGGTGGCGGGGGCGGTGGGTCGGACGGCCTGAGAGGGCGGGGCGAGTGCGAGTTCTGGGTCGCAAGGTCGGGGTGTTTAAGGAGCGTGGCAGAGACGACGCGAAAGGACGAGGCAGGAAGCAGCTGTCTGCCCGGCCCCCCGCGGCGAGCAGTCCCAGGATGCTCCGCGCCGCACCGCGCCTGGCCCCGGACTCCATTTCCCAGCAGCCACTGCGGCTGGCGCCGACAGCCTGCCCGAGCGCTTTGGCCCCTTTGTGAGTCCGCCCGTCGGGCCCGAGATCGAGTCCACGCCCCGGCCGCAGAGCGCTCAGCTCCCAGCCTCCGCGAACGGTGCGGAACGAAGTGCCGACTCTCGGGGAGAAGGCGGTGAGGAGCCCGGGGTGGGTGCGCGCGCCTGGGCAGGCCTGTCGGGCGGGAGCGGGCGTGTGAGGGGGCCTGTGACGGTGGGAGCCTGGGTCCGGTGTGTGTGACCGTGTTTGAACAGAGTGAAGCCGTGTGACAGTGTGTGAGGCTGTGCGGGACCGAGGGAGAATGTGTGACAGTGTCTGAGAATGTGACAGGGAAACCGTGTCACTGTGTGTGAACAGTGTGACCGTGTATGGACCGTGTGTTACAGTGTCACTGTGTGTGTGACCTTGTGTATGGGGCTCTGTGAGACGGTGTGTGAACAGAATTTGAGAATGTGTGTGACAGTTTCTGTAACAGTGAACGTGCAGCTGTGTTCACGTGAGACTGCTTGAGATTGTGTGACCCTAGGAGTGTGTGACAGTATATGGCACCATGTGTCATCATGTCAGTGACTGTGTGACTCACTGCGAGGGGTGGGCAAGCTACAGCTCGGGAGCATGTCCACAGTCTGCCAGGGGAGCTGCCAGCATGAGGGTTTGTGTGGTGGCTGGGAGGCTGTGTGGATGCTTTGGGAGGCCAGTGTGCTCCAGGATTTGGGAGACTTGTAGCGGGAAGACCGAGATTGAGATGAAGGGGAAGAGATGGGGTTTACGGAGAGGAGAGTGGGAGAGGAGAAGAGAGCTGGAGAGGAGGAGAAAGCCTCGGGCCTGGAGAGCAGAAGACTGAGCTGCTGGACCTTAGTCCTCTCTGGCACAGAAGGTCTTTCCGTCCCTCTCCTAGTGAGGAATCGAAGAGAAAAAAGGACGGGGAGACCTACTGTGTGCTACTTATGAAAATAAATGATTGAATGATATTTATTGCACACAAAGGATGACCAAGTACTGCGCTAAATGCTTGAAGTGGATCATCTTATGACCCTCCCAACCGTTGATAGAGAGTAGGTACTACTCTGTTGATGAGGAAATTGAGGTTTGGAATAGAGGCTGCAGAGCCAGTTGAGTGGTGGATCGGATGTTTGAGCATTCTGATCCACAAACCTAGTTGTTCTTACCACTAAGTTATGCTGCTTCTGAGATAATTTCTTTACTCTCCAAGGCAGTGAAGTTTAGTGGAAAATAATTAATGATTAAGGGGTTGCAGTGACTGTTTCTGCATATCCCTCCCCGCAGCCCCTTCTGAGGAAATTTCTTAGAAAAGTTGAGAGATTGGTTTTCAGGTGCATTTTATTATAAGCCAGGACCAGAAGCAATATGTTCTTTTTGGTCCAGTGTCTTCCAGACCACATGATCCCTCTGATGCCTACTCTGTGTAAAGATGCTTTCTCTGAGGCATTCACTTTGTAGTTTTATCTCTCATCTTTGTAGAAAGGGTGGGGACACATTTCCTTTCAACGTCATCATCTGGTGGAAAGACTAACGAGTCAGACCTGGATTCCAGTTGGGCTCAATTACTTAATTACCATGAGGCGTTGGATGATTTCACTGATGAATAGCCTTCATGTGTGAAGGGGGAAATTATCCTTATTTGGCAGTGCCATTCTGAAGGATAAATACTGTTACTTCTTATAAATATAAACGAGGTATCTTAAGCACAGAAAGTTTATGTTGCATGTTGAGATCTAAAGCACGTGGGAGATTTAAGTGGAGTATAATCTATAAAAATATTGAATCACTATGTTGAACACCTGAAACTAATATAACACTATAAATCAACTATACTTCAAAAAATAAAGCACATAGGTGAAAGAATTATAAATTTAGATAGGAATGACCAATGCAGTGACACCTCGTATCTACTTCTGTGGTTGGGGAGAAGTGCACAGAGAAGGAAAGGAGAGTATCTAGGCTGGTGATGCTGGGAGCTGAGGGCAGGCCCAGCATTTCATGTTTTCTTTCTCCCTCTCCAGCTCTGTTTTCTCTGGACACTGCCCTTCTCCCAAAGAGAAGCCAGAAGGAGGAGGACAGAAGGGCTGTCCTAAATTCTTAAAGCCATGCCTGAGGTAAGGAAGCTTTTCTACTCTCTTCTCTGAAATGCCTTGTTTTTCAGATTTTATATGAACATTTTGCTTTTCTTCTGAAATTTCCCATTCTAAAATTCCATTCATTCAGTGACCTGGTCCTCATGTTCTCCAGTCTAGTAAAAGGAGGTCCCCCAAAACCCACTGAGCCTCCTTTTTTTTTTCTCAGCCAGAATTTTCATCTTCATTCAAGAAACAGTTTAGCACTTCCTGTGGGTTAGGTGTTCTGTTGGGAGGTCTCAAGAGGCAAAAATACACTCCTTGGTGGAATCTGAAAGTCTTCCCTGTAGGGAAGTGAAGTGATTCACTGAGGTCAAGGTGGGTGTTCAGATGTGACCAACAGTTTAGAGCTTTTCCACAGACCTGGGTTTGAAAAGTAGACAGGGACTACTTGGGGAAGTCTTAGTTGTAGTATTGACACATGACAGGGTTGCTTGCTCAAGGTGATTTTGAGGAGTGGGATTTGTTGTGTCTTGAGTATTAAAGTGTGGGTCAGCTAGGGCAGGAGTGTTTTTCAGGCATTCTGTAGGCACTGAAGAGTAGGATTCCATGGGGGTAATGAGGTCCTGTTCTAGGGATATCCTGACTTAGTAGCTGGTTACAGCTAAAATATTCTAGATCATGCAGTAAAGATTAGAGGAGTTAATATGGAAAAATAGCAGGGAATTTTTTGAAAAAGGAGAATAGTAGGGAGTATTGAATCTACATAAAAGAATGGCTAAATACATCTGTAATAACAAATCATAAATAGTAAATAACAAAAATAGTATAGAATGAGAGCCAGAAGAAATAAATGAAAAAATCAGCATGTAATATCCAGAAACAAATGCAAATATAAATAAGAATAGAAAATATTCATTCACTGAACATATAGTTATTAAAGACTTACTGTATATTAACTGCTGGCAATACTGTGGTGAAAAAAATACTGTCTTCATGGAATTCAATGTCTATTAGTTTGTTTATTACATAATAACGTAATGATGTTATTTTAAATCCGTGGAGAAGAGCTGGAGTATTCATTTAGAAAAAAATTTTCTTCCTCATACTTTGAGGTTAAATACATTTTGTAGGTTAAACATAAAAAATAAAACCATACAAAATATTATATCTTTTTATTTTCTTACATCTTGAGAAGATGACTCAGAAGCAGAAATCACCTAGAGAAGCACTGTGATGATTGATGATAAAAGTGCTCTATGTTTGCACTGCCCAATACAGTAGCAACTAGCCACATGTGGCTGTGGAGCACTTGTATGTACTAGTGTGACTGAAGAACTGAATTTTTAAATGTTAATTGATTTAGATTTAAATAACCACATGTGGCTAGTAGCTAGTGTATTAGACAGCAAAGATGTAGGTTCATAAAATGATAAAGCCAGGAAGAAAATTACGGGTGATCTTGTCTAAGACACTTGTTTTACAAATGAGGAAAAAGCCAAGGAAGGAAAGTGATGTATACACATCACTAGTTAGTGACTGTCAGATGTAGGAAGTTGTACTATATATTGAGGGTCAGTAACACACATGATGGTGAGAGATTTAAAGAGGGTGGTAGAAAATAATGAAGGACTCTAGGGAGCAGTGTGCTCAGTGTGATGGAACACATTATTTCACTCCTTTGCCCAGAAACTTTGTTCGCTTCCCATTTTACTTGGAATGAAGTCCAGTTTCCTTACCTGGGCCTATAAGGTCCTACATGATCCAGCTCCTGGCTACCCCAGACCTCATTTTCCACAAGTCTTTACTGCTCTCTGTTCCAGTCACACTGGTCAACTTGCTGTTCCTCAAATGTTCCAAGCTACCTTCTATTTCTAAACCTTTGCGTTTGCTCCTCCCTCTTCTGTAATTCTTCCCTAGATGATGACATGGCTGGCTCTCCCACTTTATGTATTGACAGATTTTTGTTCAAAAATCACCTCTTTGTTAAGTTTTACATTACTTTTTTTAAAAATAAATTTATTTTTATTTATTTATTTTTGGCTGTGTTGGGTCTTCATTGCTGCGTGCGGGCTTTCTCTAGTTGTGGCGAGCGGGGGCTACTCTTCGTTGCGGTGCACGGGCTTCTCATTGTGGTGGCTTCTCTTGTTGGGAGCACGGGCTCTAGGTGCGTGGGCTTCAGTAGTTGTGGCGTGCAGGCTAAGTAGTTGTGGCTTGTGGGCTCTAGAGCGCAGGCTGAGTAGTTGTGGCACACAGGCTGAGTTGCTCCACGGCATGTGGGATCTTCCTGAACCAGGGCTTGAACCCGTGTCCCCTGCATTGGCAGGCGGATTCTTAACCACTGCGCCACCAGGGAAGCCCTACATTACTTTATCTTACTTTATCTTACACAAACACTCCTGTAACTTTCAGTTACCTTACCTTGTTTTTTGTCATAGTATTTAATAGTACATGACACTGTATGACCATATGGGGTTTTTTTGTTTTTTTTAATTGGGGTATAGTTGCTTTACAATGTTGTGTTAGTTTCTCCTATACAGCAAAGTGAATCAGCTATACGTATACATATATCCCCTCTTTTTTGGATTTCCTTCCCATTTAGGTAGCCACAGAGCACTGAGTAGAGGTCCCTGTGCTATACAGCAGGTTCTCACTAGTTATCTATTTTATACATGTTAGTGTATATATGTGTATGACCTTATGTTTAGTGTCTTTCTCCTCTGTTAGAATATTAACTCCACAAAGGGAGGGGCTGTATTCTGTTCACCTTTGTATTCCCAACTCTTAGAACAAAATAGGTAGTAGTCATTAGTAAATATTTGCCAAATTAATATATGAATCAACAAAGGAATGAATTTGTGAGACCAGGGCAGCAAGAGCCAGCAGGCAACCTCTTTTTTCCTGCCACTGAATTGGTAATGGAAGAAGGAGAAGGCAGAGGATATGATGTGTAGAACAGACAAAGCCCATCAGCCCAAATGCTCTTTCTGGGATGCCACCCCAGACCTCCTGAATCACAGTGCCTTGTGGTGCTCTAAAGATTATATTTAAAGTATGCCTCTTATAAACAGTATATAGTCTTTCTTTTTTTTCTCTCCCCTGCGCTCACAGCCAGGCACTCGGCCCAGTGTGCCTCCCAATTCCCTATGCCTCTCATGATCCCTTGTGCCTCCCCCCAAAAAAGGTTGGCTGGTTTTTAAAAATCCAGTCTGATAATCTTGGTCTTTTTAAATAAGCGTTTAGTACATTTTCATTTAATGTATTATTAATATATTTGTGTTTAAGTATACCATGCTGCTATTTATTTTCTACTTATCCCATCTGTTCTTTCTTCCTTTATTTCTCCTTTTTTGCCTTCTTTTGGATAAATCAGTTTTTTTCCTAGTTATCTTAATTATACATTACTTTTATTATTCTTTTAGTGGCCACTCTAGGATATGTACCATTGCTTCTTATGTAATGATCTTCTTTCTTCTTTCTGTAATTTTCCTTCTAAATAATTAGTATTCTTGCCACTTTCTGAATAAGGTAAGTCCCCTATTATTAGTAGATATAATATTTTGGGGGACTTACCTTATTGAGTTTATAGTTTGGGGGCTCTTAGTTTCTTCCTGTGTTTTGATGCTTCCATTTTCCTTTTATTTCCATTTCCTTCCATTTTCTTTCTATGTGAAGAACCTTTATTAATATTTCTTTGACTACCGGTCAACACTTTACTCCCAGCCTGAATTATTTTTTCATTAGGTCCTATTCTGACTGGGTCAAAATAGTGTAAACTCTTTTCTGATGTTAAGTAAGTTTGGGAGATCCTAGTCTCAATGGAGAGAAAAACTTTTAGGAATATATTTTGAGAAAATAATAGAGACATTTATAGCATCATAGTGAGAAATTAAGATTCATATAACTGAAAATAAGCAAGGGGATAGTAAATAAGATATCACATATTTACATCATGTAATATTATCTAACAAGTGATGTTATAAGAAAATGAATATGTATAGATAATCATAGACATGTCTGTATAAGGAAACATTTGAACAAATATATACTAACTAAATTTTGATTGTTTCTAGGTCAGGTGCCATGGTAGGTAGGTGCTGAGGGTTGAGGACTTCCAGTTTTTTACCTTAGAAAGGGAAAAAAATTCACTGAGGGTAGAAATACCAGACATTTTTGTTTTTGTTCTCTTAAGCCATCACCATATTTTATAAATTTTATTTATTACTTTTTATTGACATAAAAATTGACATATTTTTTATTGACATTGATTTACAATGTTGTGTTAATTACTGCTGTACAGCAGAGTGATGAGTTATACATATATACATTCTTTATCTTCTTTTCCATTATGGTTTATCACAGGATATTGAATATAGTTCTCTGTGCTATACAGTAAGACTTTGTTGTTTATCCATTCTATATATAAAAGCTTAGATCTGCTAACCCCAACCTCCCACTTCATCCCTCCCCCAACTTCCTCCCCCTTGGCAACCCTCAGTCTGTTCTCTATGTCTGTGATTCTGTTTCTGTTTCATAGGTAGGTTCATTTGTGTCATATTTTAGATTTCACATATAAGTGATATCATATGGTATCTGTCTTTTTCTTTTTGAGTTACTTAGTATGATAATCTCTGCTTGCATACATGTTGCTGCAAATGACATTATTTCATTCTTTTTTATGGCTGAGTAGTATTTCAGTGTATATATGTACCACATCTTTATCCATTCATCTGTTGATGGACATTTAGGTTGTTTCCATGTCTTGGCTATTGTGAATACTGCTGCTGTGAACATAGGGGTGCATGTATCTTTTTGAATAATAGTTTTGTCTAGATATATGCCCAGTAGTGGGACTGCTGGATCATATGGTAATTCTATTTTTAGTTTTCTGAGGAACCTCCATACTGTTCTCCATAGTGGCTGCACCAACTTACATTCCCACCAACAGTGTAGGAAGTTTCCCTTTTCTCCACACCCTCTCCAGCATTTGTTTTGTAGATATTTTAATGATGGCTATTCTGACTGGTGTGAGGTGGTACCTCATTGTAGTTTTGATTTGCATTTCTCTAATAATTAGCGATGTTAAGCATCTTTTCATGTGCCTACTAGCCATCTGTATTTCTTCTTTGGAGAAATGTCTAGGTCTTCTGCCCATTCTTCTGTTGGGTTATTTGTTTTTTTGGGTTGTATGAGCTGTGTGTATAATTTGGAAATCAAGCCCTTGTTGCTCACATCATTTGCAAATATTTTCTCCCATCCTGTAGGTTGTCTTTCCGTTTTGTTTATGGTTTCCTTTGTTGTGTAAAAGCCTGTAGGTTTGATTAGATCCCATTTGTTTATTTTTGTTTTTATTTCTGTTGCCATGGGACACTGACCTAAGAAAACATTGGTACAATTTATGTCAGAGATTGTTTTGCCTGTGTTATCTTCTAAGAGTTTTATGGTGTCATGTCTTATGTTTAAGTCTTTAAGCCATTTTGAGTTTATTTTTGTGTGTGATGGGAGGGTGTGTTCTAACTTCATTGATTTACATGCAGCTGTCCAGATTTCCCAACACCACTTGTTGAAGAGAATGTCTTTTTCCCATTGTATATTCTTGCCTCCTCTGACAAAGATTAATTGACCATAGGTGTGTGGGTTTATTTCTGGGCTCTCTTCCATTCCATTCATCCATATGTCTGTTTTACTGCCAGTACCACACTGTTTTGATTACTCTAGCTTTCTAATATTGTCTGAACTCTGGGAGAGTTATGCCTTCTACTTTGTTCTTTTTCTTCAGGATTGCTTTGGCAATTCTGGGTCTTTTATGGTTCCGCATGAATTTTAGGATTATTTTTTCTAGTTCTGTGAAAAATGTCATGGGTAATTTGATAGGGATCACATTAAATCTGTAGATTGCTTTGGGTAGTATGACCATTTTAACAACATTAATTCTTCCAGTCCAAAAGCATGAGATATCTTTCCATTTCTTTGAATCATCTCAGTTTCCTTCATCAGTGTTTTATAGTTCTCAGTGTATAAGTTTCATCTGCTTGGTGAGGTTTATTCCAAAGTAATTTATGTTTTGAGTTGCAATTTTAGAAGATTTTTTTTTACATTCCCTTTCTCATATTTCATTGTTGGTATAAAGAAATGCAACCGATTTCTGTACATTAATGTTGTATCTTGCCACCTTGCCGAATTCGCTTATCTGTTCTAGTAGTTTATGTGTGGACTGTTTAGGGTTTTCTATATGTAGTATCATATCATTTGCATATAATGACAATTTTACCTCTTCCCTACCAATCTGGATATCTTTTTTTAAAAATTTTATTTATTTTTATTTTTGGCTGCACTGCATCTTTGTTGCTGTGCGCTGGCTTTCTCTAGTTGTGGCGAGCGGGGGCTTTGTTGTTGTGCGTGGGCTTCTCATTGTGGGGGCTTCTCTTGTGGAGCACAGGCTCTAGGTGCACAGGCTTCAGTGTTTGTAGCACGCAGGCTCAGTAGTCATGGCTGGCGGGCTCTAGAGTGCAGGCTCAGTAGTTGTGGTGCACAAGCTCACCTGCTTTGCAGCATGTGGGATCTTCCCCGACCAGAGCTCGAACCCATGTCCCCTGCATTGGCAGGCGGATTCTTAACCACTGTGCCACCAGGGGAGCCCTAATCTGGGTATCTTTTATCTCTTTTTCTTATCTGATTGCTGCAGCTAGGACTTCCAATAGTGTTGAAGAGGTGAGAGTGGGCATCCTTGTCTTGTTCCAGATTTTAGCAGGAATGCTTTCAGCTTTTCACTGTTGAGTATTATATTGGCTGTGGATTTGTCATAAAGAGCTTTTATTATCTTGAGGTATTTTCCCTCTATACCCGTTTTGATAAGAGTTTTTATCATGAATGGATGTTGAATTTGTCAAATGCCTTTTCTACATCTATTCAGAAGACCATGTGGGTTTTGGCTTTTCTTTTATAATTGTTTGTAGTATTCCCTTATGGTTTTTTGTATTTCTGTGGTGTCAGTTGTTATGTTTCCTTTTTCATTTCTTATTTTGTTTAATGAAATAAGTTCTCTCTTCCTCCTTGAAGAGCTTGGTTGAGAGGTTTGTCAATGTTGTTTATCCTTTCAGAGAACCAGCTCTTAGTTTTATTGATTTTTTCTATTTTTTAAATGTCTTTTATTTATTTCCTCTCTGATCTTTATTGTTTCATTCTTTCTGCTGACTTTAGGTTTTGTTTGTTCTTCTTTTTCTAGTTCTTTGTGGTAGGTTAGGTTGTTTGAGATTTTTCTTGTTTTTTGAGGAAAGCCTGTATTGCTATGAACTTCTAAGAACTGCTTTTGTTGCATTCCATAGATTTTGTATGGTTGTGTTTTCATTGTCATTTGTCTCAAGGTATTTTTAAATCTCCTCTTTGATTTCCTCATTGACCCATTGGATTTGTAGTACCATGTTGTTTAGTCTGCATGTAATCCTTTTTTTCTCATTTATTTTTCTGTGGTTAATTTCTAGTTCCATGCTGTTGTGGTCAGAAAAGATGCTTGAGATAATTTCTATACTCTTAAGTTTGTTGAGGCTTGTTTTATGCCCTAGTATGTGGTCAGTTCTAGAGAATGTTCCATGTGCACTTGAAAAGAATGTGTATTCTGGTATTTTTGGATGTAACGTACTGAAAATATCAATTAAGTCTAACTGTTCTGTTGTATCATTTAGTATCTCTTGTCTTACTGATTCTCTATCTGGAAGATCTGTCCATTGATGTGAATGGAGTGTTAAAATATCCTATTATTATTGTAGTCTTCTCAATTTCTGCCTTTATTTCTTTTTCTTTTTTATAAATTTATTTATTTATTTATTATTTATTAGCTGCTTTGTGTCTTCGTTGCTGCACATGGGCTTTCTCTAGTTGTGGCGAGTAGGAACAGGGGTTACTCTTTGTTGCGGAGCATGGGCTCTTGGCAGACAGACTTCCGTAATTGTGGTGCATGGGCTCAGTAGTCGTGGCTCTCAAGTTCTAGAGTGCAGGCTCAGTAGTTGTGGTGCATGGGCTTAGTTGCTCCATGGCATGTGGGATCTTCCTGGAACAGGGCTCAAACCCATGTCCCCTGCATTGGCAGGTGGATTCTTAACCACTGCACCATCAGGGAAGTCCCTCTCCCTATATTTCTGTTAGTATTTGTTTTACGTACATGGGTGTTCCTATATTAGGTGCATATATGTTGACGTAAAATCCTCTTGTATTGATCCTTTTTTCATTATATAGTATTCTTCTTTATCTTTATGGCTTTTGTCTTAAAGTCTATTTTATCTGATATGAGTATTGCAACCCCACTTTCTTGTCATTTCCTTTTGCATGAAATATCTTTTTCCATCCCCTCACTTTCAATCTCTATGTATCCTTTGCCCTAAAGTGGGTCTCTTGTAGGCAGCATATTGTAGGCTCTTTGTGTTTTTTTTTTCCAATCTGCCACTCTGTGTCTTTTGATTGGAGGATTTAGTCCATTGACAGTTACGGTAATTACTGATATTTATTTATGTATTTACTGATAGATATGTATTTATTGAAAACCTTGTTTTCCTGTTGATTTTATATTTCTTCTTTGTCCCTTATTTTTTCTTTTGTGGTTTCATGATTTTCTTTGGTATTATACTTATGTTCTCTTCTTTTTGGTTTTTGTGAATCTACTGTATGTTTTTGATTTGTGGGTACCCTATTTTTCAAGAATGTTAACCCCTTCCTATATCTACTTGCCTTAGACTGGTAGTTATATAGGCTGAAACACATTCATTCTAGGAAAGAAAAAGAATCTACGCTTTTTTACTCTCCTCCCCCACATTTTTTGATTTTGATGTCCTGTTTTACATCTTGTTCATCCTTTTGCTGTTCATTGTGGTTACCATCATTTTCACACAAATTTTTGGATTTTTTTTTTTTTTGTCTGTGTCCTGGCTTTAAATTTAATGTAAATTTAAGTAATTTACTTTCCAATTGTGATGTTTTTTTCTTTCCTATAGATTCTTCTTTTCTATTTAGAGAAGACCTTTCAATGTTTCCTTTAGGATAGATTTAGTATTTTAGTTTTTGTTGAGTCTGAGAAATTCTTTATCTCTCTTTTTATTTTAAATGATAATCTTGCTAGGTAGAGTATCCTAGGTTGTATATTTTTCCCTTTCAGGACTTTGAATATATCTTGCCACTCCCTTCTGGCCTGCAGCATTTCTGTAGAGAAATCACCTGGTAGCCTTATGGGGGTTTCCTTGTAATGAACTCTTTGTTTTCCTCTTGCTGCCTTTAGAATTCTCTCTTTAACTTTTGCTCTTTTTATTGTAATATGTCTTGGTGTAGGTCTGTTTTGATTTATCTTACTTGGGACCCTCTGTGCTTCCTGTACCTGGATATGTGTTTCCTTCTTTAGGTTTGGGAATTTTTTTTTTTTTGTGGTACTCGGGCCTCTCACTATTGTGGCCTCTCCCATTGTGGAGCACAGGTTCTGGACGCGCAGGCTCAGCGGCCATGGCTCACAGGCCTAGCCACTCTGCAGCATGTGGGATATTCCCGGACCAGGGCACGAACCTGTGTCCCTTGCATCGGTAGGCAGACTCTCAACAACTGCACCACCAGGGAAGCCCCATTGGGAATTTTTCAGACATAATTTTTTCAAATACATTTTTGATCCCCTTTTTCTTCTCCTTCTGGAATCCCCATTATGTGTAGATTGGCATGGTTTATATTATCCCATAGGTCTCTTATATTGCTTTCATTTTTTTTATTTGGCTTTCTGTCTGCTGTCCTTGTTGGGTGATTTCCATTATTCTATGTTCCAGGTCACTTATTCATTCTTCTGCATCGTTCATTCTGCTATTCATTGCCCTTAGCTTTCATCTCTGCAGATGAGTTTTCTGATTTTTTGTGGTTCCTCTGTATAGTTTCTAGTTCCCTTTTACAGTACTCTGCATTTCTGTCAATAGCTTTTCTTACTCCTCCAGTATTTTCATTATCTCCTTTTTGAAATCAGTGTCTATTAGAATGAAGAGGTCTGTTTCACTGTTTGTTCTTTCAGGGGAATGCTCTTGGTCTTTTAACTGGGAGTGGTTCCTCTGCTGTTTACCAACCAGTGTGGAAGGATTTCAATATTTGACAAGTCAGTTCAGCTGTTTAGGTCATCTACATATCAGCTCAGCTTACGAGTAGATTTTGCTCCGTGACATGCCAAACCTGTGAAGCATATACCAAATCAGTCAGCAAGCCTTGATAAGTCTGAAGCGGATTTACCACATTAGGAAGAATGCCCATTTTCAATTTCTAGGGAGCAGACTAGGTCATCTTCCATGCTATCAAGATCCTTAATGTAACATACAGTGGTATTTAAAGAGCTATGTTTTAACATTTAAAAAACTCTTGCTCATTAGATGTGCACAATTGGGTATGTTCCTCTAGTGAGAGTTGTAGGTATTTTTTGATGGCACTTCATTATCACATTTGAAATGTTCATTCTTTAACTTAATCAGTAGTACTTAAAATTACTATTATTTTGTCTTTTAGGTAGCATGATAAGTTACCAGCTGTCTTTGAAACTTAGTGATGTTGTCAGAGCTGTTATGTAATCTTTTGTTGTCCCTGATTGTTCTCCGTAATGACATATATTGTTTGTTATATTTTTGCAAAATCACCATAAAACTTTACTGTTTTTATTATATCTGTATTTAATTTTAGAAAACCAGTTATAAGCATCAAATATATTTTAATATATACCTTATTGATATAGCTGGAACATTGACCATTCCATTGTAGAATTTGGGAAAATGCTGGTTTAGACCATGTACGTCCTGTAAGGCATAACTCATGTTTCTGCCTCCTCTTTGAAGCCTTTTTCACTGCCCCAGTCTATCCTTATTTTCCATATTGAGAAATGCTCTAGCATTTAGTATGAATAACATTTTACACTTGATTGTTTACAGTGTTCTGTTAGTGCCAATTTCTGTGTGTATCTTTTCTCCATCAGTAGAGACTCTGAAATTGTATACTTTCCATGACAGAATAGCAACACTAAGCACAGAGAAGTTGTCTAGCAATTACTTGACATGTGTTGCTCAGAACTCAAGATACTGACAGAAAATTTCACTACCTATAGTATTTCTCTCCAGAAGTACAGACAATTTAATTTTTTAAACTATGCTCATGCGAGGGTAAGAACACTAGTTGAGCAAGAATATGTTTATGTCATTTCAGGATTTGGTGACATTTGGGGATGTGGCTGTAGATTTCTCTCAAGAGGAGTGGGAATGGCTGAACCCTGCTCAGAGGAATTTGTACAGGAAAGTGATGTTGCAGAACTATAGGAGCCTGGTATCACTGGGTAAGGAGGTCTCCCTGTAATTCAGAATCTGCACGTAGGGCTGCTTTCCAATGTAATATTTGGGAAACCTCTGATATAGTTCGCTAAGTTTCTGATTTTTGTGCTCCCCCAGATAAATACAGTTTTGTAGAATTGGCAGCTTCATTAGACTGTCCATACAACTTCATCTTCCCCATTCTTCAGAATACTTCATCTCTTCCTCAGCTCCCTTCTATAATGGCCTCACCTTCCTGATGACCAAGCAACTTGATCTGATCTATGGGCCTGGCTAATTCCCCTTTTATTTCTTGTAAGCAGGAGTTTCAGTTTCTAAGCCAGATGTGATCTCATTATTGGAGCAAGGAAAAGAGCCCTGGATGGTGAAGAAGGAGGGGACAAGAGGAGCATGCCCTGGTGAGTGAGAGAGAACTAGGCAGGCAGAGGCCATTGCAAGGAAAAGCTCAGCTATTCTGGAAAGTTCCAGCTCATAATTGATGTTTCCTGGGTAGCCTGAAAAGGCTCAAGGCCTGGAAAGAAACACTGTGGTGTGTCTAGCGTGAGTTCCCCAACCTAACTCTCCTCACACATTATGTGTGTATATTTTCTCTCACACATAACTGTCTTCTCTGATAACATTTTCTTATTCTCTGGATGCAGATGTCACAGTTATCTCCTTGTCCTTGCTTTTTAGTTTTACACACATTGCTCCATTCTATGTTTAAAAATCCAGACAGAGCAATGCATATTTTTTCCTCTTTGGTCACTCATTCCTTTCAGATTGAAGGATTGATTCATTTACTTATTCACTTGATTCACTGAATTTCTACTTTCATAAAATCATTCTGCTCAATTTTTAGGATTATTCAGAGGTTTATAAACCATCAAAGAAAAGATAAAGCATTTCCAGTTGTATTTTCAAGTCTGGGTAACTGGAAAGTGATAGCATTTAATAGAAACAAGTCAGAAGAAAGAACAGGTTGGTAGAGGAAAAGATGAATTTGGCTTGGGACAGTAAGAGACTTATTTTTAAGAGATGGGGAGATTGCCAAGGGAAGATATGCAATGTATGATTGGAGGGAGATGGAGGCTAAGAAGAAAAAGTCTGATTTAGAGATGTTAGTGTGAAGGAATGAGGTCATAGTCTTCCAAGTTTGAGAGAAAAGTCCTGGTACTTGGGTCTTTGTGGGGAAGTGGACCTTTGACAACTTTCTCAATGTCCTCTCTGGTAAATAACGTCCCTATAGTTTCTTCCTTGGGTTAAATTATATAAATTTAAATTTTTCTAGTTAGTTACCCTTTTCATTTAGGTTACAGATTTATTTCTATGAACCTGAGCATAATAATCGCTTATAATTGTTTTTCTTTTATATCTGGTAATTTCCAATTTTAATTTATTTTACATAGCTGTTATTTAAAAAAAAATTGTTTGCTACTCATTAGTCAATTTTGTTAATTTTTATTTATTTTTAAAATCCAGCTTTTGGATGTATCTGTTAAATATAAAATATAGTGTCATCATTCTTCTCTTTTCTAATTCTCTATTTTCTGTTTTTCTCTTTACTAATTCTTTCCATCTAATTTCCTTAGGTTTATTTTGTTTTCCATTTTGCTGAAAAAAACTTAAACTATTAATTTCATTTTCTCATTCACTAATGACATTATTAGGAGTTTTAATTTTCTTCTGAATATAGCTTTAGGTGACTTCCATAGATTCTGATATGTAGTTGTTTTTCTTATTTCCATTTCCTAGACAACCTATTTTTTTAAAAATTCCTTTTTACACAAGAGTTGTTTAAAAGAAAGTTTTCTTGTTTTATTGTATCTTGATCAAATTGTTTTATCATATTTGATCAGGATAGTAATTAGTACTAATTCTACTCTCTAACGATTTGAGGATTTTATATGTCCTAATATAGCATTAGTTTTCTTTAACGGTTCCATAGGTTCCGAGGTATAGTCTCTATTTTCAGTGTAAAGAGCTTATTACATGAGTTTCTTTTTTTATTACGTTACTAAAGTCTCTCTTTACTTAATCTTTCTTCATTCCATCTATAATTTGTTCTTTCTTATTTTTGGCTGCATTGGGTCTTAGTTGTGGCACGTGTGATCTTTCATTATTGCGCACAGGCTCTTCATTGTGGTGCTTGGGTTTCTCTCTAGTTGTGGCATGCAGGCTCAGTAGCCACACGGCATGTGGGATCTTAGTTCCCCAACCAGGAACTAAGAAGGCGGATTCTTTACCACTGGACCACCAGGGAAGTCCCTATAATATTTTTCTTAATAACTAATTATTTACATACAGTAAATTGCATTCATATAAATTACACAATGTGATGAGTTCTGCCAGTTGTATATGTCCATGAAACCATCACCACAATCAAGACATAAAACGTTTCCGTCACCCCAGAATATAGCTTGTACCTCTATGCAGTTCATTCTTCACTCCTGGCTCCAAACACTAATCTGATATTTGTCATTTTAGATTACTTTGCATTTAAACTAAATGGAATCATACTGTTATGTGTGGCTTATTTTGTCATCAAAATTATTTTGAAAATCATATTGTTTCATATATAAATAATTTACTCCTTTTGTTTCTGAGTAGCAGTCTATTGTATAGATGTTCCACACTTTTTCCATTCACCTGTTGATGCACTTTTGGGTTGTTTGCAGTTTGGGGCTATATGAAGTGGTCACATACAGGACTTTGTGTGGACATACGTTTTCATTTCTCTTAGGTAAATATCTGAAAGTGGAAAAACTGAGCCATATGACAGGAATATGTTTAAATTTTTAAGAAACTGCCAGATAGTTTTCTAAAGAAATTGTATCATTTTCATTCCCACCAGCACTGTAGAAGAGTTCCAGTTGCTCTACATCCTCACCATATCTTGGTGAGGTTTTTTCTTTTTTAAAATAATTTTATTGAAGTATAGTTGATTTACAATGTTCTGTTAATTTTTGCTGTGCAGCAAAGTGATTCAGTTACATATATATATTCTTTTCCATTATGGTTTATCACAGGATACTGAATATAGTTTCCTGTGCTACACAATAGGACCTTGTTATTTATTCATCCTATATATTGATATAATACTTTGCATCTGCTAATCCCAAAATCCCAATCCTTCTCTCCCCCACCCCTCCTCCCCCTTGGCAAACATAAGTCTGTTCTCTAGATGAATCTGTTTCTGTTTTGCAAATATATTCATTTGTATTGTATTTTAGATTCCACATATAAGTGATACCATATGGTATGTCTTTCTCTTTCTGACTTACCTGGCTTAGTATGATGATCTCTAGGTCCATCCATGTGCTGCAGATGGCATTATTTCATTCTTTTTTATAGCTGAGTAATATTCCATTATGTGTATGTATGTATGTATATATGTGTGTGTGTGTGTATGTATACACACACATATGTACCGTATCTCCTTTATCCATTCACCTGTTGATGGACATTTAGGTTGTTTCCATGTCTTGGCTATTGTACATAGTGCTGCATGTATCTTTTTGAATTATAGTTATGTCTGGATATATGCCCAGGAGTGGGATTTCTGGATCATATGGCAAGTCTAGTGTTTTGAGGAACCTCCATACTGTTTTCCATAGAGGTTGCATCAATTTACATTCCCATTAACAATGTAGGAGGGTTCCCTTTTTGGTGAGCTATTTTTAGTTTTATCCATTCTAATGATTGTGTTATGGTATCTCGTAGTTTTAGTATGTATTTATCTGATGACTAATGATGTTGAGGATCTTTTCATGTGCTTATTGGCCATTCATATATCTATTATGAAGTATTTGTTCAAATCTTTTGCCCATGTTTTATTAGGTTGTTTTGTTATTATTGTAAAAGTTCTTAATACTGGTATACTTCATTTTATTGTGCTTCACTTTATTGTACTTCGCAGATATTGCACTTTTTACAAATTGAAGGTTTGTGGTGACCCTGCGTTGTCAGATGATGGTTAGTACTTTTTAGCAATAAAGTGCTTTTTAATTAAGGTATGTAAACTGATTTTTTTTTAGACTTAATGCTATTGCACACTTAATAGACTACAGTATAGTGTAAACATAACTCTTACATGCACTGGGAAACCAAAAAATTCGTGTGACTCGCTTAATTGCAACATTCATTTTATTGGGGTGGCCTCGAACTGAACCCATGATACCTCTGAGGTATGCCTGTATAGTCCTGATACAAATTCTTTGTCATTTATGTGTATTGAGATATACGTACCAATTGTGACTTGTATTTTTATTTTCCTACTACTGTCTTTTGAACATCCAAAGTTTTCAATATTTGTTAAGTCCAAATTATTGCCTTGGTTTGTCCCTTTTGCGTCATATCTAAGAAAGTCTTGCTACCCGCAGGTCACAGACATTTTCTTCTGTGTTTTCACCTAGGAATTTTATCATTTTGGCTTTATATTTTGGTATATGTTCCATTGAGCCAATTTTTGTGCCTTGTGTGAGGTAAAGGTTGAAGTTCTTTTTTCTTTTTTCCCAATTTGTATATATAGTTTCTCCAGTACCCTTTCTTTTAAAGACTTTCCCTTCCCCATTATATTATCTTGTTGGTACCTTCACTGAAAATCATTTGACCGTATATGCATGCATTAAGTTCTAAACTCTGTCCTTTCACCAGTACCACACTGTCTTGATTACTGTAGGTTTATAGTAAATTTTGATATCAGTTCAATTTGTAAAATCACTTTGACTACTTTAATATATCATTTGCATTTCCATATAAATTCTAGGATGAAGTTGAGAATTTCTACCCAGAAATCCTCCTGGGGTTTTGTTTGGGATTGTGTTGAATCTATGTATCAGTTTGGAGAGAAATGACATCCTAATATCATTTTTTTCAATTCCTGAGTATGGTTTATTTAGCCATTTTTTACAGTCTTAATTTCTCTTAGCAGTGTTTTGTCCTATCCAGTGTAGTGGTCTTATATTTATAAGTATTATATTTATATAGCTATATACAAAAAATATACTTATATCTAAAATTTTTTTCCCTGAGTCTTATTTTTTTTGGTGCTTTTATATTAAAAAGACCATTTTCCAATTGTTTGCTGCTAGTATGTAAAAATGTAAATTGATTTTTAAAATTTTTTTATTGAAGTATAGTTCATTTACAATGTTGTTAGACTTTTATATTAACTTTACATCTTTTGACCTTGCTGGATTGATTTAGCAGTTGTTCTAGTAGTTGTTTTGTTTTGTAAGTTCCTGAGGATTTTCTGCATGAACATTTTTTCTGCAAATACAGTTTTATTTCTTCCTTTCTGATCTTTATGTCTTTTTCTTGATTAATTGTAATAGCTAGGACCTCCTGTAAAATGTTGAATAGAATTGGTAAGAGCATATATACTTGCATTGTTGTAAGGGGAAATGTATTCACTCTTTCACTGTTGATGTTACAGATTTTTCATAGATGCCCTTTATCAGCTTGAGGAATTTCCTTTCTGTTCCTGGTTTGCCGAGAATTTTTATAATAAACAGGTGTTGAATTTTTTTTGCGGTACATGGGCCTCTCACTGTTGTGGCCCCTCCTGTTGCGGAGCACAGGCTCCAGACGTGCAGGCTCAGTGGCCATGGCTCACGGGCCCAGCTGCTCCATGGCATGTGGGGTCTTCCCAGACTGGGGCACGAACCCGTGTCCCCTGCATCAGCAGGTGGACTCTCAACCACTGTGCCACCAGGGAAGCCCTACAGGTGTTGAATTTAGTAAAATACTTTTATATCTATTGAAATGATATGATTTTCCTTTTTTTAATCTGTTAATGTGGTGAATTACATTGATTTTCATATATTAAACCAACCTTGCATTCGTGGGACAAACTCCACTTGGTTATGATTATGCTTTCATATGTTCCTGGATTTTATTTGCCATAATTTTATATAGGCTTTATATTTATGTTCATGTGCTACATTGGTTTTGTAAATCATGATAGGAATTTTGGTTTTACTATAAATATGGTGAGAAACCATTGGAAAGTCTTGAACAGAATAATAGGTGATTTGATTTGGGAATGAAAAGGGTAAGGCAATTAAGGCCAATGGCAGGTTAATAAAACCAAGAAATTTGATACAAAATTACTTCTATATGAAGTCATCTTAGCTTGAGTATCAATTGAAAACTTACATTTGGTTGGAACATATCACACAGAAAATGATACTCAGGAAGACCACTTCCAGGCTGCAAAAGTTTAACCATAGAGTTTTATGTACAGCCTATGGCAATTAATGGTACTGGGAGTTTTTTTAGCCACACTGACATGAAATTGGTTTTTTAAAGGTAATGAACTTAGCTTGAATGCAGGATAACTAGCAGCAAGAGAGGAAGGGTGTTTGCAGACTGTTATATTACTATATATATAAAAAGATTATTATGATTTTCTGATAGTTACCTTTAGTTATGCATGATTTATTTTCTTAATAAATTTTCCTTCATTCTCATTCTCTATAATCTCATTATTAGACTGCATTTAACAGCTGTTAAAATCCTTGAACTTCTTATGTAGTTCATTCATCAATTTGTGCTTTAGAACTTCTTCTTTTCTAATGCATAAATACAAAAGACATTTGTTTTCTTGGTATCTTTTAGATTGGGAGTATGCATTTAAAAACAATGAATTTTCATCAAAGCAAGTTATTTATGAGGAATCATCCAAAGTAAGGACAATGGGAAGAAGCCATCTTAGTTATAACCTTGACTGCTCCAATTTGAGAGAAGACTCTAAAAATGAGGACTGGTTTAAGAACCACTTGGGAAGTCAGGAGATACAGTCTAGTCAATTGATCATCACTCATAAAGAAATCCTGACTAAAGATCAAAGTAATGAATATACTAAATCTTGGCAAACTTTCCATCATCAGGATGCAATCTTTGATATAAGGCAGAGTTTTCCCACCAAAGAAAGAATACATAAGCATGAGCCACGAAAGAGAAGCTACCGGAAAAAATCTGTTGAAATGAAACGTAAGAAAGTCTATGTAGAAAAGAAACTTTTGAAATGTAATGAATGTGAGAAGGTTTTCAACCAGAGCTCATCTCTTACTCTTCATCAGAGAATTCACACTGGAGAGAAACCCTATGCATGTGTTGAATGTGGGAAAACCTTCAGCCAGAGTGCAAACTTAGCTCAACATAAGAGAATACATACTGGAGAGAAACCCTATGAATGTAAAGAATGTAGGAAAGCCTTTAGCCAGAATGCCCATCTTGCTCAACATCAGAGAGTTCATACTGGAGAGAAACCTTATCAGTGTAAAGAATGTAAAAAAGCCTTCAGCCAGATTGCACACCTGACTCAACATCAGAGGGTTCATACTGGGGAAAGACCTTTTGAATGTATTGAATGTGGAAAGGCCTTTAGTAATGGCTCATTTCTTGCTCAGCATCAGAGAATTCACACAGGAGAGAAGCCTTATATATGTAACGTGTGTGGGAAAGCCTTCAGCCATCGAGGATACCTAATTGTACATCAGAGAATTCATACTGGAGAGAGACCCTATGAATGTAAGGAATGTAGGAAAACCTTCAGCCAGTATGCACACCTGGCTCAACATCAGAGAGTTCATACTGGAGAGAAACCTTATGAGTGTAAAGTATGTAGGAAAGCTTTCAGCCAGATTGCATACCTTGATCAACATCAGAGGGTTCATACTGGAGAGAAGCCCTATGAATGTATCGAATGTGGGAAGGCCTTTAGCAACAGCTCGTCACTTGCACAACATCAGAGAAGTCATACCGGAGAGAAACCTTACATGTGTAAGGAATGCAGGAAAACATTTAGCCAGAATGCAGGCCTTGCTCAACATCAGCGAATTCACACTGGAGAGAAACCTTACGAATGTAACATTTGTGGGAAAGCCTTTAGCTACAGTGGATCTCTTACTCTACATCAAAGAATTCATACTGGGGAAAGACCCTATGAATGTAAGGATTGCAGGAAATCTTTCAGGCAGCGAGCACACCTTGCTCATCATGAGAGAATTCATACCATGGAGTCATTCTTGACTCTTTCCTCCCCCTCACCCTCCGTGTCCAGTCAGTTGCCAAGACCTGTAGGTTCTATCTCCTAAATATGCCTTGAATCTGACTCTAATTAATTTCCATTCTGTCATCTTTGTCCAGTACACAATAATCTATCTGACATGGACTATGGAAATAACTCTCTAATTGATCTCCCTGTGTTTACCATTTCCTGCTAGTAGTGCATATTACAGTCAAACTTGTGTTTAAAAAGTTTAATCATATCACTTCTCCATCATTAAAACCCTTCATTGGCATCCCATAGGTCTTAGGTCAAGGCACACATTCCTCAAAATAGCCTAAAAGACCTCCAACCCCCAATACTTTGTTCCAGTCTACATTTCAGAGTCCCATCTCATGTTACCCACCTCATTCTTTGGCTAATTATCAACATTAAGAATTTACAGTGCAGCATCAAATAGATCTGGGTTCCAATTCTTACTCTTCCATTTTCTGGCCCCCTAGTTTTGGAGAAACCTTTTGTCCCTTGTAAGCTTCAGTCTTTTTATTTATATTATGGAAAATAATAATGGTACTACCTCAAGTTAATGTAAGGATTAAATGAGATAATGCATGTGAACTGCTCAGCAGAGTGCCTAGCATAAAGTAATCACTCAATAAACACTAATGTAAAATAAAAAGGTACTATGAAAAAAGAATATCATCTCAGCAATGATTACCCGCGAAATAATAAAGCAACCCAAAAGACTGTAAAGGTTTTTGATTAGGAACAGCAGTCATTGTTCTAAAGGTGGGTGATAGGGGTATCCAGCACAGGAGAGTTAATGTTGGAGTCCATGATGACAGAGTAAGATGGGGGCTTCTGTTTCAACATGAATACACAGAGATATGATTTTGTTGATAAGAAAAACTAACTTCATTCTATAGTCAACAGTTTTAAGAAGCCAGGTGTTAAAAATCACTTGTAATAAGTAAAATTTACTGAGATGTATTCATCATTTGCATTTAAACAAAGGCAATATAGTTTTTAAAAGACAGAAAACTTTAAAAGATCAATAACCAAAGAAGAATAGAAAGTAAAATTTAAGTTTAACTCACCTCTCTTAATTTCAGGTAGATGAATTGTATTAAACACATGTCATTTAAATAGAAAAGTTGTTAAGCTTCTAAGCTGTAATTCCAAAACTAGAGGGAAGAGAAACCAAAACTATAGGTCAAAACTCATCAACATGTTTGATTTGATATGCATCAAGTTTCAAATGAATATGAATACCTTTAGATGGACATGTGTTTTCCAGTTCTCCACAGTTCAAACCACTACCTGTTCCCTTACATCTGACTTGTTTTACACTTTATATTACTTCCTGACTCCTGAAGGCTTTGAGCATGCAATCAATGCAGTAACCAGTTCTCTTGTGAACATAAGTACAAAGAAAATAACTAAAGTTTAATGGAGGATTAAAAGAATAGACATTTTATCCTTCTGTAGGGGAAGACTCAGTACTCTACAGATGTTAATAGGCCCCAAATTAATCTATAGATTTGTTAGTAGGCCTCAAATTAATCTATAGATTCTTTGTACCTGACAAAATAAGGCTTTCTTTTTAAGGCTTGAAACATTGTTTGCCAACATACACACATACACATTCACAACATACACACATAAAGGAAATATATAATAAAGGTGATATTTCATGTCAGTGGCTTAACAGTATTGGTAAATGAGATTCGGCTCAAAAAAATTATTTCTGTACAAAACAATCACCTCATTCTTTTATCCAGATGCAAAACAGAGTCATTAGAGGACACCATAACATGCTTTATAATCATGAAGAATGGTCTTCCTAAATACGACATGAGATCCAGAAGCCACACACACAAAGATTCTAGGTTTGACTATATAAGAACTTTAATTAAAGCTTTTATATAGTCAAAGATAGTACAAACGAAAGGTTTTTAAACATTAGAGTTGGAAAAAATCATTAAAATGTTTAACTTATGAAGTTCGTATACTTAACATAAAAGTGCTTCTACAAGTCATTTAGAAAAATGACACCTCCTCCCCTCATGGGCAAAAGGGTATAAAGAGCCAACAGGTGATTGATGAAAGTGGTAAGTACAGAATCTCACAAGGATCAGAACACAAGTTAAACAAATGAACTACCATCTTTCAATATCAGATTGATAAAATTTGCATTGCAAAAGCATAGGAGAGGAGGTACTTCTATGTACTGATGTAAGGGTGTATGAATTTGTACAGTATTTCTGAAAGGTAACTTGTCAGCATCAAAATTTTCACTGGGAATCAAGGTTTTCTTTTGCAGTTAAACACAAGTTTATCTTTCCTCCATATCCTATTAAAAGATAAAACAATTTAAAAGGTATCAAAAAAGAGCAGAAGTCATCAGTGGATGAAAGAATCAAATTTTATAAAAGACAAAACGGAAAAGAGTGGTTATTCATGAAATGTTGCAGAAGAAGCTGTTACCTGAAATGTTGGCATGACAGGGATTTCAGTAAAGGGAGTCAGTCTGTCCAAAGGGTCCCTAGAAAAGTTCATGCTTTGAGTTGGCTTGTGTAGAGGCTGGGTAATAAGGAGACACGATGACAAGACAGTTAATGATTTTTTATGTGAAAGTTATGTTAGTACCCCTGCCAACAGCCTTCCCACTCCACCCTCTCTTCTATAAGTAAATTGAAATGGATCCTTCCTTCACACCATTCACAAAAATTAGTTCCAGTTGAATAAAATCCTAAATGTTAAAGTAAATAGTAAAGTATTAGAAGAAAATATAGTACCATACGCTTATGACTTTGCTGTTGGACATATCTTCCTAAATTAGACAAAAATGAAAGCCATAATGAAGTTGATTAAATCAAAAGTTAGAATGCTTTTAAAAAGACAAAGATAAGAAACAGAATGGGAAAAAAAATTGTAATATAATACAAAGGGAGAGATGTAAGAGTACCTATAAATAGGTAAAGGACAACCAAGCAAGAATAAAAATGAACAAAGGACAAGAATGCGCAAGTCAGAAGAAATACAGATGGACCATAAATATGAGTCCCTGCTTAACCTTGCTAGTATTGAGAGATGCAAATTTATTTTTTATTTATTACAATAATAAAAAAAAACTTGGTAGTTGTGTAGAGAAATAAATACTCTCATCAGTGCTAATTTGGAGGCACTGAAGTTTTAAAAATGCTCACTATAACCCCTTTGGAGGGCAGCACAGTACATGAAACTGGGAACAGTCTAAATTTCCATCAATAGAGGCATGACTAGAAATACTAGCACCAGTTTAAAAAAATGGACTTGTAATATTGGTATGGATTTGACTAAAAGACACTGATTGAAAATGGAAAATTTTCATAATAATAGAATATTATATATTTAAAATATATTTCTAATACATTTATATAAGTATGCAAATACTTAGAAAAAGTCCTGAACAGACACATCCAACTGATAAGTGTTTCTTTGGGGGAGGGAACTAGAATTGGACATTCTGGTCAAGAGGGTAGGTTTACCATTATCTGTAATGTTTGAAGTTTTAAATAAGAATGTTAAAATTTTAAAAATTTAAACTATGAAAAAATTCAACAAACTCATGGAGAACTAGAGCAGCTAGAGTGAGAGTTGGCAGCCTAAGTTGAAACCTTTTTTGGAATTTGGAGAATTTCCCATCAACTCACCAGCCTTTCCCATGCAGGCAGAGAGCCCAGTAAACCTTTTCATTCAGGGAAACAGGTCTACAATGAGAATAACCAAAGAACCTCCTGCTATCTACCTAAGATAATCAAACCATATCATTATTAAGTGTGAACAGACAGCTAAGGATCATCACAGATGAAGAAAAGTACCAGCATAATAAGGACCAAGAGAGAGACTAAACCAAAGTAGGGAAAGTTATATAATGAGAAGAAAATAAAAATTTGTGTTAGTCTGAGATTTGAATAGATGTTGCACTTTTAAAGCAAATATGGGAAGCTACCAAAAACAGGAATAAGACAGAACTCCTAAGGATGAAAAAACATTATTGCTGTAATAGAAGGTTTGAAAGAAAATTGTGGAAAGTCTTCAAGTTCATAAATTGAAAAGTTAAATGAGAAACAAAAGGGACCTGGAAGTTCAGAAGGTCTAACATCTAACTGAGTTCCAGAAAAAAAATTAAGAGAAAATATAATAGGAATGTATCAAATAAATGATTAAGAATCTTTCTAAACTGAAGAAAATTATGAACACTCAGCTAGGAATAGCTCACTCAATGTTGGGCAGGCTGAAGTGGCAAAAAGCACAATTACAATAGAAAAAAAAAGACACCCAGAAATACGCTTGTGAAATTTCATAATACTAAAGATGAGGCCATCCTAAAAGCTTTCAAAATATGGAAATTTCTCCTGATAAAGAATAATGATCAAGATAGCATTAGCCTTCCCTCTGATGAGCAATATTAGATTGTAGAATACAGAACAGCACTTTCCAACTTGTGAGTTAAAACTGCTTTGAATCTAGAACTTTATACCCAAACAGTAATGAAGCATGAGGCCAAGTACTGATATTTTGTATTACCAGTTTACTTCAGTTTACTCCCACTGTCTTTTAATAGGGTATGGAATGATTAGCTTCAGCAAAATTTGGATGGAAAAGGTAAAAAACAGGAAAGGCTTTAAACAGTGGATCTAACCCAGTAAAGTGGTGCTGAGGATGAATAGGATGATCACCCTGCAAGAATCAGACCAAATTACTGGTAGGCTAGATATCCAGGGAGTCAGTGAAGAGGAACTTAAGAATGAAAGGGGTGGGTTACAGTAAATAGAATTAATACAAAGTTTGAGGATTTTAGTAATATGGTGAAGACAAAAGTTCGTCAGAAGGAAAGAAAAACAATTACTGGCTCTGGAAAAAAAAAGGGGAAGCCATACCAGATATTATGGTCCTAATATAAAGCAAGCCCCCATAAAATGTGACATGACTTTGGAAAATAACTAGAATATGAAAAAAGAAGTCCATATGATTGATACAAGGAATAGATTCCTTTAAGTGGGTACTGGGATCATAACATTGGACTTGTAGAGCAGAAAATGTAATCGTCACACATTGCTTGGCTCTGACTCTTCAGACAATAATATTTACGTGGTGATAACGATCTAATGCTATTTTATTTCCAACTTTAAAATAGACAAATCACTGAAGTCTCTATGTGTATATATATCTACATATCTAATATCTACCTAATAATGTAAAGGCAAAATATAGCTTATATAGACTGGATGGTGGGAGGTTGACAAGGAAATAAGAGCTTGAAGCAAGGATAAGGGGAAATATGCTCACTGTATATAGAGGGGATTCAGGAGATGTCTAAAGGCGATAGAATAAGAAATGTAGGTTAGCTGTATTTCAAGTTAAAATACATCAGAGGAGCTAATATAACTCAGTGGGATGAATTAAATCCTTACCTTTCATAAGAAAGACTGTATAAAGTTGATAAATTTACAAATAAAATTACAACTGTAATCAGGATTATGACAGAAACCCAATTCAAGTCAGCTTAGGAGAAAGGTATTTATTAGTTCCTACAACTCAAAGATGTAGAGCATGTATGTTACAGTCTCAGGTAGGCTGCATGTAAGTGTTCAGACTCATCAGAGATTAATAGCTCACAGCTCTGTGTTCAGTTGTTTCATTCTCTGGCTGGTTCTGTCTCTTGGCAGGAAGAAAATGGCATCTGATGATATTACACTTAAAAAATCCTTAGAGCTTTTAATCTCAAAAGCAAGGTGATCTGAGCCTCCATGTCAATCCCTGGGAGGAAAATATAATTTGTTCCAGTTTATGCTATGTGCCCACTCTGGACCAATCACCAGATCCAGGGTAGGGGGTACTCTGGCCAAGCTGGGTCAAGTTCACATACCAGGGGAATTGGATCACTGGATGGCCAATTAACAAAATTCCCATGGGATGGGGGTAGGGTGGAGGGCAGTTGAGAATCAGTTCCCATAAAGAAAACAACAGACCTGAACTGACATATGAGGGCAACACTGACTCACTAAGTGTGTAGATATACCTATCTTTTGCTGCAGAAATACTGTGTGTAATTATAGGGAGCTGCCTCAGCCCCTGTAGCAAGGGTAAGTTAAATTTCCAGGGGTCAACTGGACTCAGTACACAGTTGCTAGTATTTAAGCTATCTTGCCAGACTCCTGAGATGGCTGCACATTGGACAAGGTAACTCCAACAGCAAGAGACTAGGGCTTGGGTGACAAGTGGTTGAGCCTCACCTGCACCATTTATGCCAGGAGACATCAGGGGAGTTCCCTTTAAAGACCTCCAAAGAAGGCTTTCTGCACAGATGTCAGAGACAGCCAACAAAAAGTGAAGCTGTTTACATAAAGGACAGCAGATCTGCTCTACAAAGGGGACTGCCTTCCAGTTTAGAAAAACTCCATTTCTCCCCCACCCCCGCCCCTTTTCATGGTCTCTATGGAAGAGTAGCAGACTGGTACATTCCCATAAGGAGGCAAATTCAAATGTATGTATGAGGAGCTTTTAAAAATACTAACTTTGAATTTAAAGTGGTGGGACCAAGATATCTCTATCCATTTCTCCTTTCTGAAACCAAGTGAAAGCAACAAGAAGAATAAGAAACAGAAGGAAACTCCATCTTCGATGAAGTAAAGAAACGTCTATAATTCTGAGTCTCAAAATCCACAAGGAAATGCTGCTAAATGTGGTGAGAATCCTGGGAGAGGAAACTGATGATGCATTGATGAGCACAAAATACCTCCAAAGTAGTGGCATATCTGGAAGGGCAAAAGAAAAGGCACCTCAACTGAAGCCACAGTATTACTCTGAAAAGTCTGGCTTTAGAAGTCTCCGGAAATTCTGTTTACAATTGCAAAAGAGTGGCAGGGGTGAGGAGCTGGAGTGTTCAAGGAGGAAATACATGGGTTTTGAAGAGGTGATTTATCATCTGACAGAGGAGAGGGAAGCTGCGAATGATGTGCAGGACTGCAAGGTAAACGTTAAATCCTTGCTACTCAACATGTGGGGCCTGGACTAGCAGCATCAGCCTCACCTCGTAATTTCTTAGGATTCCAGAACCTTGGACCTTAACCCGGAGCTAGTAATTCAGAATCTGTATCTTACAAGATGCCCAGGTGATCTGAATACACGGTAATACATGAGAATCACTAGGCTAAAACAAATTTCCTACTAGTCTAGAATACAGGCCTTTGATAAACAGCCAGATCAGGAAGAGCTCTACTCATTCAAAAATGTAGTCTAGTCTTTCAGAGACCCTATGGAATGATAGTAGACTCAGATTTACAAATTCCTCTTACTAAAATTGAACAGAGTGAGGAACAAAAACCCCAATACACCACCTTATATCACACACTATGAAAACTAGAATACAGAATTAACAGAGCCACATTAAAAGAACATGCCAATATCTTTGGCACAGTCTGCCCTCTGGTAAAGTGGCATAATGGAGAAAAAGTAGGCAGAAGAAATTCTGAAAAACTTTACTAATATATCTCAAGATGGGCAAGATGTAGGCAGCACTGGACAAAGGTACATAACATTTCTCGAGGTAACCTTCATTCTAGATAAATACTAGTTTGAACAGGAAAGGCAAGTTGGCAGTAACTATCAAAATATGCCTCTCTTTTGATCCAGCAATTTAATTCTCCAAAAATATTGGTAAAAAATTTCAAAAGCATATGTGAAAGACTTAATTGCAACCCTGTTTTTAAAAATAAATCCTAGCTCCACAGTGAGGCCTACCCTAATTAAATGCTTATTTGAGATCTGCTGGTGAAGATGGAATTATAGAGAACTGTTTATCCTCCCATCTGAAACAATAAAACACTGGACAAAACATGAAACCTTGGCATTCAAGACATTGGATAACAGGCAATGAAACAGAGACCCCTGAAAAATGGGAAACAAATGAGATGAGTACTATGATTTCCCCAGATAACTGCATGGAAAGTTTCCAGGCTGTTGCCTCCCAAAGTTGAGGAAATGAAGCTAAAAGTCACGGAGACTGAGGTGACTGGAGTTCACAGGATGAAGTGCCTGAAAGCTCTAAGAGGAAAAATCCCTAGACATCTGCAGAATTTTTAGCTGAATTTTACCTGAATACTCATCAGAACATGCATGTGAAGAAATTACCTGAAGCAGGGGGAAAAAACTGATAGAACTACAAAAAGAAATAGACAAATCTAAATCTTTAAAGTAAAGACTGTTACAAGAAACAAAGGACACTACATAATGATCAAGGGATCAATCCAAGAAGATATAACAATTGTAAATACATATGTACCCAACATAGGAGCACCTCAATATATAAGGCAAATATTAACAGATATAAAAGGAGAAATCCACAGTAATACAATAATAGTAGGGGACTTTTAACACTCCACTTACATCAATGGATATAAAAAACACACACTTAAGTAACACAGTAGAGCAAATGGACTTAACTGACACCTATAGAGCAGCAGTCCCCAACCTTTTTGGCACCAGGGACTGGTTTCGTGGAAGACAATTTTTCCACAGACTGGGGTTGGCAGGGCGGATGGTTTGGGGATGATTCAAGCACATTTCATTTGTTGTGCACTTTACTTCTATTATTATTATATTGTAATAATATAATGAAATAATTATACAACTCACCATAATGCTGACAGGAGGTGGAGCTCAGGTGGTAATGCGAGCGATGGGGAGTGGCTGTAAATACAGATGAAGCTTCGCTCGCTTGCCTGCCGCTCACCTCCTGCCATGTGGCCTGGTTCCTAACAGGCCACAGACTGGTTGGGGGCCCCTGCTATAGAGCATACTATCCAAAAGCAGCAGAATACACATTCTTTTCAAGTGCACATGGAACATTCTCCAGGATAGATCACGTGCTAGGTGGCAAAACAAGCCTCAGTAAATTTAAGAAAATTGAAATCATATCATCTTTTCTGACCACAATGCTATAAGGCTAAAAGTCAACTCCGAGAAAAACTGCAAAAAACAGACACGTGTAGGCTGAATAAAATGCTACTAAACAACAAATGGGATCACTGAAGAAATCAAAGAGGAAATCAAAAAATACCTAGAAATGAAAACATGACAATCCAAAACCTATGGGACACCACAAAAGCAGTTCTAAGAGGGAAATCTACAGTGATACAATCTTGACTCAGAAAACAAGGAAGAGCTCAAATAAACAACCTAACCTTACACATAAAGGAACTAGAGAAAGAAGAACAAACAAAACCTAAAGTTAGTAGAAGGAAAAAAATCATAAAGATTCAGAGCAGAAACAAATGAAATAGAGACTAAAAAAATAGAAAAGATCAATGGAACTAAAAGCTGGTTCTTTGAAGAGATAAATAAAATTGATAAACCTTTAGCCAGGTTCATCAAAAAAAAAGGGAGAGGGCCCATTTCAATAAAATCAGAGGGCTTTCCTGGTGGCGCAAGTGGTTGAGAGTCCGCCTGCAGATGCAGGGGACACGGGTTCGTGCCCCGGTCCGGGAAGATTCCACATGCCGCGGAGTGGCTGGGCCCGTGAGCCATGGCCGCTGAGCCTGCGCATCCAGAGCCTGTGCTCTGCAACGGGAGAGGCCACAACAGTGAGAGGCCCGCATACCACAAAACAAATAAATTTGAAAAAATAATAATAAAATCAGAAATGAAAAAGAAGTTACAACCGAAAACACAGAAATAAAAAGGATCATAAGAGACTACTATGAGCAATTATAGGCCAATAAAATGGACAACCTAGAAGAAATGGACAAATTCTTACAAAGGTACAAATCACCCAAGACTGAAACAGGAAGAAACAGAAAATATGAACAGACCAATTGCCAGTACTGAAATTGAATCAGTAATTTAAAAACTCCCAACAAACAAAAGTCCAGGACAAGATGGCTTCACAGGTGAATTCTACCAAACATTTAGAGAAGTTAACAACTATCCTTCTGAAATGATTCCAGAAAACTGCAGAGGAAGGAACACTTCCAAACTCATTCTGTGCAACCACCATCACCCTGACAGCAAAATCTGACAGAGATTCCCTGGTGGTCCAGTAGTTAGGACTCCGTGCTGCCACTGCAGGGGGCCCAGGATCAATCCGTGGTCAGGGAGCTAAGACCCCACAAGCTGTGTGGCGTGGCCAAAAACAAAAAAACAAAAAACTCAGACAAAGATATCACAAAAAAAAGAATTACAGGTCAATATCACTGGTGAACATAGATGCAAAAATCCTCAACAAAATACTAGCAAACCAAATAATAGGTTAAAAGGATCACACAACCAATATCAAGTGGGATTTAACCCAGGAAGGCAAGAATTTTTCAATATCTACAAATCAGTCAATGTGATGATACA